>NC_050076.1:18291920-21025670 GCF_009764565.3 Dermochelys coriacea | reverse complement strand
CTAAATTCAGTCAACTGACAAGGGATATGGCATTTACTCTTCTCCTTCCTTCTGTTGTCTATGTACAAAGTAATTTAACAAGAGATTAACTTTTTACAAGAAAATAAATTAGTTTGGATTGTTTGATCCTGTTCTCTAAAATTAATTTACTATGGAATCAATGTTTTCAGGAAAATAGAAGATAGGTTTTGGAAAAACAAATGGAATAATGCATTTCTTCAAAGGTGATTGATTAACTCATTTAGAATCAGCCAGAAGGCACCCAGGCATGTCTCTGGGACCCTATTGCTTTTCCTTTTGAATTGTTGCTCTGTGATGGTTCCCTGTTAGTTGTGCCCCAGAATGTATTCAGCTCCTTTTCTATGGGAAATCCCAGACAATATGAGATTTGAATGGTCTGCATTTTGTTTTCTAATGAGTCATACATACCATAAATTTAGATACTAGCTAGGCAAAGCTTTGGCTTACTCCCTCTAACAAATATCACCTGAATTTCCAATTGTACTAAAATGGACTCTAGCAGTCCTCCATTGAAGTCCAATGGTGCGCCACCTGGAGCAGGCTCTGCATATACAGCAAACTAAAAGACTGGGGCCATAATTCTAGTTACTAGTTCATAGAAAATGTCATTCTGCGCTGACTAGTCAATTGATCTCCCATTACATCATCTCAAGTTAATAAAGGAGATGAGATCTTGCTCCATGCTCGTGCCTTTCTGGGAGGATTTCACATCATGACTCCAATAGTCCTGGGTAACCACAAAAATAGTGCAACTCTCTGCAACAGTTCTGTTTTTGTGAAGATAGAGATTGTCATCTCTACCAGCCAATCTTCATTAGGTTCCTCTAGGAATGTAAAGAACCATAGAGTGCCTCTTGTACAATCTATCGGGGTTGTGCAGTCCCTCCACCAGAGGTTCTAGAAGCAGTATTTTTGGGTGGCATCAGTAACATCAGCATGGATTCAAAGTGCTGAGGAAATTATACCTATTTTGCCTGGAACACAAACAGTTTCCATTCACTACCTACATAATGAATGAATCCCACAGGTAGGATACAGTGGCACACATTCTGGGCTCATGGAGACTGATTTAAATCCAGAATTATTCCATTCAAGTTATTACTCATTTACACTGGGGTAACAGATCAGAATCTAGTCCCTTGGGTTTATATTGTGCACTGTTAATTGAACTATTCTTTTATGCGATCATCAAACAAGGAATTCTTTTGACCATAACTGAAAACTCTGATGGAAATGTAAGGTGTCACATAGCTTTAGTCAGATTATACCTGATGTACTATAGGTATCTACTTTGTTATTTCTAATATGTTGGTTCTTCCATGCCTTAAATAATGGAGATAATATACCTTTCAGGAACGCCTAATGTTGGGAGAGGGACCCATGATTAGGTGCAGAGTGTCCTGCAAAATCAAAGGGAGGGAAAATTTATTCTGATGAATGTTAAAATAGCTCAGAGTAATATGACCTATAGTCAAGTAACTATATATCACTTTATATAGAATTGTTGTATAGCATCAGAGAAATATAACACCTTGAAGAGAGATGGAAATATTTAAAGAACTAAGGTCATGTACTCAATGCCTCTGTCTGTTTTCTCACTGAGGGACAAATTTTAAGCATCAAACATTAAGCATGCTTGCTGCTCATGTAAAAGAGTTACTTTATCCCAGTCAGATAAAGCAGATTAAAACAAACAGACTGCATTCTTAAATTCAATTGTATTCCTTAGAGATGCCATGCAGTTTGACCACGTCGATTCAGTTTCTTAAAATTAGTCAGCCAAGTTGCCCTCTAAATGTGTCCTAAAAACACAGTCAGTTGATGCAGTACCTAATGAAATTAGTGAACTAAATTTATCTGAGAAAGTTATTATCCAAACCCATGAAACCCTCTCAGACTATATTATTTGTTTGAACATTAAATTAAGCAATCTTCTTTCTGAAGAGCTCAGAGGAGCATTTAAAAGGAATAGTACTATATCTTCTGCTTCCTCTGGAGGAAAATATATTTACTTTGTTCATTCTGCTCTTGATAACTGAACTCTCTTTGCAAACAGTGTACCAACAATAAACTGACAAATCTGGCAGGATGCTGTTAGAATTAGACCTGTGTCAAAGGTCGTAAAATGTATTGCTGCACTCATAAAAATGAAGATGCTGATGCCTGAGTTTGTCCAGGTATAAAATAAGAGCTACGCTGGGCAGGATATTTGACAACTTTGAACGATTCTAGTCAATATACAATATATCCTCTTAGAATCAGGAATAGTGCTTGTTGCACTATAAATCCATATTGGTCTGGACACTGCAGCAGATAAGATGATATATGCAAGAACTGGGGTTAAAGTTTAAAGTCCACAACTTTTATTAACTCAAACATTAAACTGGATGAGTGAGAGACTGCAGACAGCTCACCCCGCAAACTACCTGTCAGAGCAACTCCAGTGTGATTCTATAGTAACTGTGATGAAGGTAAACAGTAGTGAATTAGAACTGGAGTAAATTGTGGTAACAGTCTGGCAGTGTTTGCCTGAAACTCCTCACCTTGTGAGCAGGTATTAATTTTGTTGGGGAATGTTAAGTGGTTCCTGCTGATGCATTGATGAAGGTGGCTCACTAGAAAGAGAGGCACTTAAGGTATAGATCTAAGCAGTCCTGAAAAAGGAAAATTAAGAGTCAAGCCTGGGGACATAGTTTGAGATGAATCTTATGTTGCACCAACCTTAATTTATGTGTTGATAAACACCAAACAGGTTTGTAGTGTGTTGACTAAGATGGAGTGCAGATTGGGGACAGCCCCTTCTCGTAACTCTTTTCCTTGGAAATATTTACTTTGAATTTGGTTTTGAGCCCTGCAGTGTGTACCTTTTCTTCTTTAACAATTCATTCCAGATGACTTTGAACAATGGAGGAGGCCATATTCAGAACTCTTTGAATGGAAACTCAATGCAAGATGAGGTGACACCTTTGAGACTAGGGGGAGAACTCTGGACAATCCCAGATTCAGTCACTTTTGGGTTCCAAAAGGCCTACAGCTGCAGCTCCTTAAGGGGTTGGCCTTCCTAAGATGCCAACAGCTGTAGGTTCTCTGAACTTTGGGATCCCAGACCAATTAGGCACCAGTGGGGGGTTCTTGCCAATAGTGCTGTAGGTCCTGTGAGGCCCATCCTGACCATCTGCAGCTAAGATGGCTGCTCTGCTGAGCTGCCAGGCAAGATATGAGTACTATGGAACTTGGGTAGAGAGCAACATAGTGAGGAGCTGGCCCAGCTGCACCCAATATGGGGACGTCCAAAGAAGGGAGGACCTGGCTCCCCTTCACATATATGGCTGTTGCTTTTATGAGGCTGTACAATTTTATCTTCAGAATGTCACCCATTATCAGCCTAAATCCTGCAAACACTTTGGCATGTGAGTTACTTTATTTACATGAACAGTCCCATTAACTTCATAAAAGCAACAATCTCATTAGGATTGTGAGCATCACAGATTAGATTTATTTATCTCAGGGCCTCTCGCGGTGCTGGACAAAACCTTTTTTGCAAAAATAGGCAAAACATATAGATAAACATATAGGAAATGTTATATATTGGTGGTGGCACATTATAAATCAAATTTAGGTGAATAGAATAAGTATAGAGGCTTACAAAAAAAAAAGGAAAAGAAAGAAAAGATCCTTACTTTTGTCATTTTTTTCCATTTATCTTTTAAGTACTATTATTAATTGTGTTCTGGACTGTACTATACATAAGGGGAGACATTGTCTCAATCCCAGGAACTGACTTCAGGGTAGGTCCTGCTGTAGAGAGTATGCAGGACTGGAGTGTGAACATTTAGTGATCTATTTATTAATTTTTAAAGTAGAACTATGTCAAAAATACAATACATGCAGTAAAATAGCATTTGCATCATATATATGGAAAATAGCCTATGTAATAAACCAGACTATAGAAAGCAGAAGTTTTCTTTTATCTCTCGCTCACTAAAAGAAAACTTTTTTGCTTTATATAACCCTGGTTTAAATATATATAGATAAATATTGTCCTTTAAATGACACTTTTTATCAATAGATTTCAAGGCACTTTACAAAGGAGATCACTATTATTATCCCCATTGTATAGATGGGGAAACTGAGTTACAGAGCAGGAAAGTGACTTGTCTAAGGTCTCCCAGCAGGCCAGTGGCAGAGCTGTAATAGAACCTCTCTCTCTAGAATCCCAGCCCAGTACTCTATCTACTAGGCCACATTGTCTATTTAGTGCTCTGGTCCTTCATAAATGATGATAAATGACTAGTGATTTCCTAAGTAACCTATTCTCCAGGATTCATTTATCCAGAGCCAAAGAATCAAAAGTACCTACACCAAGGCAATACACAGTTAAAGTGCCCATTCCTCATGGGAGTGAGTTGGTCTAGTGGAGTCAGGACCAACCTTTTGACATTGTATGTCACATATAAAAGTGTTCTAAGGATTAGGGCCTATAATAAGAGTAAAATATCTGAAAGGGCACATAGCTTGTACAAAGTACTATGAATATCTATCTCCGATGATCATTTTTTCCCTCATAACTTTCTTTGTCAGAAAGCTTGAATAGATCATTTGGATGTTTTTAACTGGGGTGTGGGTGGGGCTGGGGGTGGGGACAGGAAATGAAACCATTTATGAAAAGCATTTAAATGTGTTCCTATTTTTCACAAGACAGGCCAGTCCTCTTTGTATAGCTTGTTAGACATGCAATTATATTTATACCCAAACATCTGGTAGCTGGCCAGTGTGAAGCTAGTTATGCGCTGTTAAGAACATATATCTAAAGGGCTTTTTTAACAAGCATTTTTTGAAAGCACTGCCAATTAGTTTCAACTTCAGAAAATGAATGACAACCTGATGAATGCTGAGACTGCAGCACATCATTACTTGCAAATCTGGCTCTGCTTTAAAGGGATTCAAAAAGACGCTAATTAAAATTAGCAGTAAAAAGTAAGACTGCTTTGATGTGGTGTCTTCAATTAAATCAAATCCATATAAGTTAATGATGGCTTTTGATAGTATTTTCAAGAACTATTATATATGTGAAGTACAGCTTTGTTATTCAGTGATCAACTATGACCTTCACCAATACATGGAAATGAGACACTAACATTCTGCAACATAATGATATATTAAAATAAAGGATATTTTATTTACTGAAAATAAAACTTCCAATTTTCACCTTTTTAAACACAGAAGGCCAGATCTGCAGCTGGTGTAAATGGAATTAGTTTCATTGGCTTCAATAGAGAAATATACCTAATTACGCTAGCTGAGGATGTGAGTGGTAATTCTGAGATTTTGACCAAGGCTCCCAAAAACATATTATAGGTTTCAACAGCATTTAAATGTTTATTTCTGCAAGCCTTTCTGTGCACAAGGTCAGGGTTTCACTTATACTTTATTATAAAAATGTATTGAGAAATTTACTTTGGTTTCAAGGACAACTCTTTCACGCTAAACTTTTCTTTATTAGTGATCAGGTCTGATTTTCCTCCTGCTTATACTGTTGTATACTAGGAATAACTCACTTGGGTGTAAACCAGGAGTAACTTTATTTAAATCATTGGAATTACATGGTCATGAAGCTACTTTAAACATGAGGAAAGTCCTATGATTTTAATTAGAAGATCAAGCATAATATGCTTACATTAGGTATTAGAGGGGCAACATGGTTCAGCAGGTAGGACATTGGACTAGAAATCAAGAGAACTGGATTCTATTCTCACTGGCCACAGAGTTGCTGTGTAACCTTGAGCAAGTCACCTCATCTCTCTGGGTTTCTTCTCTTCTCATTGTCAATCTTCCCTATTTAGATATTGATGTCTTCATGGCAGAGTACAATACCTAGTACAATGGGATCCTATCTCAGTAGGACATCTAGCTACTACTAGACTATTGCAAATAGGAATAATATCCTGCTTGCTTTAGTCACTGAAGCCATTGGGATTTTTATGTGAATAAGGGCAGGAGGAACTGTCCCAATGATGTAATATGGTGTCCTATCTTATTTGAACAAGAGTATAAACTGTAAAAGTAAAAAGAAAACAACAATCCCTCCTCCCCCGAATATAGTAGCAAATATGAAAATTACAACCAGAATTGCAGAACAACAAAAACACACCAGAACTCCATATTAAGTGTGATTTGAGTAAGTGTGTGATTCAAAGGGTACTGACAATAAATAGCATTTCCTCTGCTGATTATTAAGAGAGTGCTAAAATTCCACACATTATGCTAAGTCTCATTAGAGACAGATGCTCTCCCTGACCCTCCCTTATGCATCTCTGTGCAGTGTATAGGAGCTGGAACTGTTTCATAAGGGAGAATTCCTCCCTCACAGACACAGTGCAGTGACACTATGCCCTTGCCTTTGAAAGCCCCATCATAGGGGGTGTGCTAAGGTTGGGACCATGAGGGATTCTTGATTGCTCTCTTCTATGGAGTTGTGCCAATATGCAGTCCTCAGGAAATAGCTCTGACTGCTTTAGTTTATCCTGGGGCCACATCAGCCCCATAAGCATTCCAGAATCCTGAAGACATGAAGGTAACTTAAAGTCAGCTTTGTTCACCCTCCCTTTTGGCTGCACTGTGCCTCCAGGAGGCAAAATGTCAAACTTAAGGTCTTGTTATCTATTGAATGTATCTAGTACAGGCACTTATACTTGTGTACAGTGTGTATCAGTACTGAAAGAGTTCCTCTCTCTTCCCAACCCACCAGACACACCCCTCACAGGAAAAGAACTACTTGCCCCACCACCTCAGGAAAAGCAATTTACTTAGCGAACCTTTGCAATGTGTCCGGTAGGTAAATAAACTTGGGCTTTGTCTTACCAAGCACAGCTCAAAGGACTACAATACATTTTCTCAATTATATAATACCTGAAGGATCCCCATCAGCTGCAGGGATTAAGCTGTCCCTTGTTTTTTGGATGATTGTGATGGCAGTAAGGAAGAATCTATCAAATGCAAGGAAACTAGGAACTGGCAGTCTTCCAAGGAATTTGATGAACCTTCTGGGGTGAGTAATAGATTTGACTTCTTCTGGATATGGAATTAGCACTTTGGATAGCTCCGAAAGGCAGCATGTACAGGGAAGTCAAGCATTACACTCTGAACGAAATACCTGTTCTAATGGAAAGCGTTAGGCAAACTTAACTATAGCTGCCAGATCCGCCTACAGTGAACAAATGACTGTTCTTCTGGAATTATTTTATTCCTAGAAGCAGATATGAATAATGTTTCAGGAACCATCAGACAATCAGCACTGGCTGACACTGGTATGTCCTTCCAAGAAGTACCACTGTTAAGCACTTAGGGGGTATAGTACTTCCTTATGCATAGAGCCCTACCAAATTCACAATCCATTTTGGTCAATTACATGGTCATAGGATTTTAAAAATAATAAATTTCATGATTTCAGCTATTTAAATCTGAAATTTCATGGTGTTGTAATTGTAGGGGTCCTGCCCAAACAGGAGTTGGGGGGGAAGGGTCACAAGGTTATTGCACTGCTACCGTACTCCTGTGCTGCTGCTGACATTGCCTTCAGAGCTGGGCAGCGGGAAAGTGCTGGCTGCTGGCCGTGAACCCAGCTCTGAAGACAGAGCCGCTGCCAACAGCAGTGCAGAAGTAAGGATGACATGGTATGGTATTGCCACCCTGACTTCTGTGCTGCTGCCTGCAGAGCTGGGCCCTCAGTCAGCAGCTGCCACTCTCTGGACATCCATCTTTGAAGGCAGCCGTGCACAAGTAACGATGGCATCGCATGGTATTGCCACATTTCTGTGCTGCTGCTGGGGGGGCGCTGCCTTCAGAGCTGGGTGCCTGGCCAGCAGCCATCGCTCTCCGGCCACCCAGCTCCAAAGGCAGTTCAGAAGTAAGGTTGGCAATACTGTGACCCCCCTAAAATAACCTTGTGACCTCCCGCAACTCCCTTTTGGGTCAAGACCCCCAACTTGAGAAACGTTGGCCTCCCCACCATGAAATCTGTGTAGTATAGGGTAAAAACACAAAAGACCAAATTTCATGGGGAGAGACCAGATTTCACAGTCTGTGATCTGTTTTTCATGGCCGTAATTTGGTAGGACCTACTTATGCATATGTAACTCCCTTAGACATTAATGGCATTGGTACTGAGAGGAGACTATTAATCCTAAGTGCTTAAAAAGTGATTTCATTATTTCACCCATTTAAAATGTATAAATCTCATTGGTAAATAGTGTATACAAATGTGTGATCATGAATATGTTTTTCAGCTTAGTTTAAAACTTAATCAAAATAGAAATAAACATATATAGACTGTTTTTAAACATAGTATTAAAAGTTATTTAGCATTCAAATGCTCTTAGAACCATGTGTCAATCTTAAAAAACAACAACCCCCCAACTGTCAGCTTAAAATAAAAATTGCATAATTATCTGATTTGTACCAGAAATTTTCAATTATAAACAGTCAGATCATCAGAAATTGGGGCCCATAAGACCAGTCCTATTTGCAAGTTTGCACATTATCCAGCAACTCGAATTTACCAATCCAGATGGAAAATATTATTGCATGAGTGGCTAACATTATCCTCAGCTGAAGGTGCAGTTTTACATTCTCTAAAGCTAGCTGGTACTTTGTATGATGGAAAAATTAGCTTGTATTTTGTTTGGTGAAATCTCCCTCCCTTCCTTTCCCCACCCCTAAGTAATTTGAATTAAAGGTTGACAGCACATGCTAATGAAATAAAGCAATAAGCATTTTCTGACAGGTGCAAAATATAGTACTTGTTCAATACAGTTATATTTTTGGAAAAATTCACTCTGCAAATCTGATTTGTGTCAGTTCAGAATTGGCTTGAACATCTAGTTCTAATTTATTGAAACCACCAGGAACACTATAACAATTTGTTTTAGCACAAAATGTTCAATCTATAAGAATGAGCTTCATGAAATGTAATTTTCTGAGCAAAAAAGAACAAAACTAAAGAAGCAAAAAACCTGTCACTTCACTATAAGCAGGAAAAGAGAGTGTGTGTGTATGAAAGCACTGGGCCTGTTTTAGAGATGACCTTGACAATATCATACCTATGAAAAGGACTGTGCAGAAATGCAAGAAAAATTGAAAGATCTCTTATTGATTTGTCACATATGCTGTTGGGGATTCAATTGTACACAGCGAAAAATCTCAGACTTTGAAATCAACGGGACTGGCACTTTGAAAACAGGGGAAGATTTGCAGTTCTATACATAGTTTATATGTTCTCTATGATTACTCTACAGGTGCTCAGTACTACATGTCCAAGGAAGGAACAATGACCTTACAGCACATTTAGTGGTGGGGACCTGTCAAGGTTCCTTCCCCACTCTGAACTCTAGGGTATAGATGTGGGGACCTGCATGAAAGACTCCTTAAGCTTATTCTTACCAGCTTAGGTGAAAAACTTCCCCAAGGTACAAACTTTGCCTTGTCCTTGAACCCTATGCTGCCATCACCAAGCATTTTAAACAAAGAACAGGGAAAGAGCCCACTTGGAGACGTCTTCCCCCAAAATATCCCCACTCCAAACCCTAAACCCCCTTTCCTGGGGAAGGCTTGATAAAAATCCTCACCAATTTGCATAGGTGAACACAGACCCAAACCCTTGGATCTTAAGAACAATGAAAAAGCAATCAGGTTCTTAAAGAAGGATTTTGATGAAAGAAAAGATAAAAGAATCACCTCTGTAAAATCCAGATGGTAAATACCTTACAGGGTAATCCGATTCAAAACATAGAGAATCCCTCTAGGCAAAACCTTAAGTTACAAAAAGATACAAAAACAGGAATATACATTCCATTCAGCACAGCTATATTACCAGCCATTAAACAAAAGGAAATCTAACGTATTTCTAGCTAGATTACTTACTAACTTAACAGAGTTTCTGAGACTGCATTCCTGATCTGTTCCCGGCAAAAGCATCACACAGACAGACCCTTTGTTTCCTCCCCTCCTCCAGCTTTGAAAGTATCTTGTCTCCTCATTGGTCATTTTGGGTCAGGTGCCAGCGAGGTTATCCAAGCTTCTTAACCCTTTACAGGTCAAAGGGTTTTGCCGTTGGCCAGGAGCACTGTATACAGAAAGGTGGTTTCCCTTCCCTTTATTTTTATGCCAGGACCATTGTCTGGTTTGTCAGAAAAGGTATGTACCCCTTTAAGCACCAGAAAACCAGTGAGTGTGACTTGCTGTGGCAGCATGGGGATGCTGACCCATTCCTCGTCCCTCCAAGGCGACTGGAAGAAAGGGGAGATTATGTCCATGCTGGTGTAGGAAAAGCCTTCTTTTACCTGGAGCAGTCAGAGTAGCACCCAGTCTCCTGCTCACGGAAGTAATTAAATATCAGGTGTGGTCATGATTTGCTGTCACTCCTGTTGTGGCGGGGATGGGAAGGAATTTTTCTCTCACCATTAGATTGACCGATGCAAGATGTGTTTGTTTTTTTTCCCCTTCCCATCAGCGGGTTGGGGTTTTAGCTGGGGCAAACATGAAACGGGTTAGGGAATCATTCAGCAATTCAATATGTAAGCTTGTGGTTGATGTCTAGTGCAGGTACTCTGTAGGAAAGGGATATGGTGATCACATAAAATGGATTGGTAAAGGATTTAAAGGACGTATTCTTTAAAGGAGTGGAAATGAGGGTTCAGGGCCCCTATGAGCCAACCTTCCATTCCTTTATAGCCCCTCCCCCACGTTATCCTCATTTGAGAAGTGGGGGTGGTGAGGCCCAGGCAGCAGGCTGGATAAATAGAGAGGTCGGACAGCAGCTGCCCTTTTCATATATGCAAATAATTATGTAATTACCTGCACTGTACAATTTTATCTGCTATGTACTTCCACATAGGAATAGAGTTGCAGCCTAACTAAACCACATCCAGTGTCTCCTGTCCTCCTTCTGGCTTAGCTGGACAATATGTTTTTCTTAGTAAAAGGTTTCTAATCAGCAACACAATTTGCCCAGCAAGCCAATGAAACCAGAATAATCTTGCAGTTGTCATGTGCTGCACGTTCTTCTATTTTAAACTTCATAAGTGTTTGTATAGCACTCACAATGGGGCTATGACCTAGTTTGGGGCCACAGGATGCTCCTATCGTAGCAATATTATATAGTAGTAATGATGTGCTAATTAGCTTTCATACTTCTAATTTATAGTATCAGTTAGCAACAACTGCATCTATACAATAAAACATATGGCACTTGCCCCACACTCGTATTGTAATGTAGAAGAACTGTCCTACATTGCAATATGCTAACACAAGGTATTTCGAGGTCATTAATTGTTCCTAGTCTTATGCAACTTTTCTGTCCAAAGTACTTTGTTTTAATATGCACTTGGCACCCCTGCAACCATTTCTTTTCTATGTGGGCATTGCCTCTGTTACCTATTTTTCTGAGACTCCAAGTTGAATTATTGTAAGAAACTGTGTGGTGAATACCCTTGAAGACAAGTCAGAAACTACAGCTAGTGCAGATTGTGGTGTTAATCTAGGAACACATTACTAGTGCTTCACAAATGCATGGCTCCCTATTTGTTTTTATGCAATTCATAGTGTTCATACTGATGTTCAAAGCTGTACAAGGTTTGGATCCTAGCTACCTGAGACACCGTCTCTTGTCTGATGCATAATTATGATAACTCAGGTGTTGTTCCTTTGCTTGTAGTCCATAGATATGAATGCCCATGGGCTGGCAGAGGAGCATTTGATGTTATCTCTTGGGTTACTTTGCAAGTGTTCTGGACTACAATTCCAAGGAGGAAAGGAAGGGCCCTTGTCTACACTTCCAAGTCAGCAGAAGCCCATTTGCACTTGAGTCTTTTTTTGCTATTTGTCTGACCAGGCTAATCCTTTGTATTGACCTTCAAGGCAGTGTGTACAAAACCAACTATTTTTGCCAGATGGGATGATGGTAAAGTTTATCTCTGCCTATACTTTAGAGCTGATGCTGGGGGTGTCTCTATAGATATATTTAATGTTGCATCGTGTTTATTAATTTGTATATTCAGATCCATTTAAAAATCAATAGGTTACTATGCCAAAATTGTTCAGAATTGTATATTTTCCTACCAAAGTGTACACTTTACACTGTAGACTTCTCCTCCAACAAGCTCCCTTCCCTTAAGTGTTATGGGAAAAAAATTGAGGAGCAGGGCTGGCGTTGCTAAGGCATCTTGTGATCTTAAGGCAGTAGAACCCCAGGATGGAGATGTCTGGGGAAGAACATAGCAGGGCACTCCTTTACTGGAGCTCCATTATGGAGGTCTGTGCACCTCTAGCTGTCACTTCCATGTACACAATTTTGAACAAACCATGCCTACTGATTGACTAATCCCACCCACTGGAGGCCTTATAGTGGTGGCAAGCATAATAGTACGACCCATTCTGTAAAGATCTTGAGCACTAGGTAAGAATGCTGCCCTGGTGCTATGCAGGTGTAACCTCTTCCCCCTTAGCATGGCTGCACAATACAGCATGGGAATCAGCATGCATTGTTAGCACTGTCACATTTTTAACTCAATACTAACTTGTCAGACGCAAACTCATACAGTGTAAAGATTCTTATGAATTTAGGCAGTCTGAGAGCTTCTGTGTGTCTCTCTGATAATACTTTGCCCTTCTGTCCTTCATAGTTGAGGATACAATCATATGAGAAATGGATGGCTCTGTTGAAGCAGTTTCCATTGGTCTCTATAGTCTTTATATTCTACTATTTCCATAGTGCCAGGCTTAACATAGTAACCTGACTTCTTGTTTTCTCTTGACTGCCATTCAAATAAAGTGGTTGCTATTAAAGTCAATATTTGCCATGTAAAATATTGTAGCTATTTATCATTTCCTCTTCAAACACACAGAGAAATAGGTGTTAATCTGGTACCACTTTGTGGTAATGGTTGTCAAACGCTGACTTTTTGTGATGGCCATTATCAAATAAACCTAGGATTTTTAGTATGCAATCTGATAATAAAATAAATGAATGGATTAGAAGCCTGAGCTAAAGCATTTGGATGTGTTCAGATTAGGAATTTGATTCAGCTAATTATAAGAATAGAAACTAGTTGTTTGATGGATCTAGAGAGAAATGAAGAGAGTCAGAACTGTCAGAACTCAATTCTTACATCTGGGGTTAAAAGTGGAAAAGATATGGTTATGAATTTGACTTCCATACAATTCTGTATGGACCTCTGGACTGATTACTTGGTTGAGGATGCTCCTATCTTCAAGTTGATTAATTGATGTTGCAGCGGTTTCAGACAGCCAAAATCCACTCCAGGGAACAATGGTGACAGCAATAGCTTACCTGTGTTGCCAGCATGGTGCTTTTCCTCCTCTGCAATGGCATAGAAAATCTCAGGCCCTTCTTTTCCTAGTCAAATGCACAGGGTTTATTGAGAATAGGGCTGAGACCTGCTCTTATGCCTTCTCCCAAAGCTTACTATCAATCTAAATTATTTGCATTCATAAAGAATATCTTATTACAATAGTGTCTAACCTCCATATGTGGATACTACCTGGGGTGAGGCAATCAGTGCTCTGTCCTCGCTGGGAACTGTATGTTCCACAGGGGAACTTGTAACTCTCACTACTCCCATCAGTAACTCTGCTCCACTTTGAACAACTGAGACCCTTTCATTTTACCATATTTCAATGGTCATTAGTTACAGTGACAATGATTGACAAAACCTGCTTAAAAGTATGTGCAAAAAAAAGTGGCTGCTGTTAGTGAAGCGGGAAGTTGACCTGGAGAGTTATAAGGCAAAAGTGACTTCTGTTTTCAAAGGGAGGCAGAATTCTACAAAGGAAGTTGTGCCTATTGTGTTTCACTTCCACTTTGGGCATTCCTTTGGAAACAAGTACATCTTGCATATTCTCAGCAAGCCTTATAGGGCCAGATTAAAGCAGAAGAGCCTTAGGCAAACTCCCTTGAGGGGGCCCTCCATGGCCACCACCTCAGCATAGGATGGACCAGTGGTGGTATCGCCTTTCCTCTTCCCTCCACAACCTTGGGGAAATGATAAGCAGGATGTCCCCTTTCCCCCAAACAGAAGCAAAGAGCCTCCTCCTAGACAGTGGACTTGGTCTCCTATAGTGGTGTCTGTACATTTTGGCAGCTTTCTCCCTGTGTTCTTGTGGCTGTTCCTCTGCCCTCTGTTGGGGACTGTCTTCAGGTTCAGGTAGAGATTACTGAAGTGGTTACACTCTACTCATGACTGGTTTTTTTTTTGCCACTGCAAGTGTTAAAAACATTATATATTTTAATTAAAGCTGAGTTTTTTGTGTCATCAAAGGGGGCACTAGACATGGTCTTGTTGTATCTCTACTTTAAGCACAATTCTTGCCAACAATGACAGGCAGGGAAAATAGTAAAATATAGCATTCAAACAAAATATTCCTGAGATTTTGTAAAGCATAAGACAGTTTGTGTGTATTATCACTGGCTAGCAGATTCATTGTTTCATTGGAGATGTCACAGTGTATTCACTATTGAAATATGCTAACATTTAATGACCACCACTGTATCTCTTGAAGCTATCTTCTAAGTAATGTTTTATTATTCCCAATAACACACATCCACCATCAGTAAATACATTCAATTTCTCATGTACAGTAATTTGGTGAATCATTCCATTTAAAATTGAGTAATACCAACACAGCAGGGATCTCTGAGTGACTTCTGCAAGCTCCTTCATAGGAACAGGTATTGCACTCATAAAAGCTAGTTATTGTGTAAAGAGGGAAGTTACTACTTGAATCCTTTATCAAGAACACCCTTGAAAAAGTGCAGTGTTTGTACTGAATATATTACACTCATCTGTTCTGCCTACTGATCTTCTAAAGTGCTCAGCACTGTAATATCTAGATGCCAAAATACAAGCTTAACAATAGATTTCTCAAACAACAAAACAACCCTCTCCCAAACAAATAAAAAACCTTGCTCTCTTTAATTCACATGTTTGCTTATTATTTTATTTTATTTTATTTTATTTCCCTACCATTATTTCTGCCTTTCCTCTCATCCTTTGACCACGACAACCTATGCCAAGATCATTCTTAGACATTCCTATTTGCTAAGTATTCATCTGCCCCTAGGCTGAAGATCAGGGCTAGGGTGTGCCGTGCTAGGTGAGTGCGTCCAGAGATCTATGGTACTAATGACTATTAGTGGTTATATCAGTAACAGGCTTTGCATACCCTTATGTTCCTGGCATGCATAAGTTAGATAAAAGCATCAAATATTCTTGCTGCCAGGTGCAACAAAATACTAATTTATTTCTTAAAATCCAGAACCTTAATACACAAGAACTAAAAAAAGAGAGAGAAACCAGGCTAGTCCCTGAGGCACGGGGCACAGCTCATCTTACCTTGGTCTAGGTGGGCTCTTTGCAGATGACCCAGATGACATGCTTCTTTCCAAGCCCCCCATCCCAGGACCAGGAAACCCCTTAGGATTTAAAGTGACAGCTTGTAATCTTTACACAAGTTCAATATAACACACGTACATGCATTTGCAAAGTAAGGCATGCCTGACCTTTTGGCTTGACCTAATTCTCCTTTCACTTACAGCACGTATATTGGGTGTGACTCCAACGTCTTCAGTGGAGTTGCTTCTTATTTGGGCCAGAGTAAGGGGATATTAAAGCTCCTTATTTCTATGTTAACTACATAATTCATGTCTATTCTACAATATACTCTGATCTTCTGGAACTGATAAATTCCTGCTATATAAAACTGATGAAATCCAGGTAATTTAAAAAGAATATTAACGACAACTTCCTTGATCTGTTTTCTATGTTGTTCATTTTTGAGATACGTAATGAATTCCTGTAAAAATGAGCAGTAATGATCTCTGTAGTGGGGTGGACACCTGCTCAGGCCCAGAGGGGTTTAGAATAGCCCTGAGAGAGGGCTGTTGTAGAAGGAAGGCAGCATGGCTGATTGGGGAAGCAGCCTCAGCTGGGGGCCATGCCCCAATCAGGGCCCAGCTGGCTCTATAAAGGCTGTGAGGCAGAAGCCCCGGGAGAGTCTCCCTCTGCCTCTAGAGGGAGAAGGGCCTGGCTGCAAGGTGGCAAGCAGGACACCTAGTTTGGAGCAGGGCTGGGGAAAGGCCAAGGGAGCCTGGGAGCTCCGGCCTAGGAAAGCCCCAGGCTGAGGGCCTGGTAAGGCCTATTAGGTATGGGGGTTGCAGGGGCAGCCACGGGTAGGCAGAGGCAGCAGGTCCAAACCCAAACTTGCCTGTGATGAGTGGCTCATACTGCAGTCTGCCCCAGGGTGTGGGGGCTAGCTGGTGACTGGCAGGAGCCTATGACTGAGGTGAGGTAGGGATGGGGATGGGGGTTCCCCTGGGAGGGGGAGACCCAGAACTGTGGGGTACTGCCAGAGGGCAGCACCCAGTGAAAAGGGCACCGGGGTCCTGAGAGGGACACGGGAGCCAGCAGCAAGGCAAGACACCGGCCTGAAGTGGGAGCTCTGGAAGCTAGAACGTTAATTCTCGGAGACGATCAGAAGGAGGTGCCGCTACTGAGTCTGTGCCCAGTTACAATCTCTCTCAGGCCCATGGCTCATGAACTGGCTGCCGGTAGAAGTGGCAACCACAGGATCACAGAGCACTAGCATTTTGAAAGAAACTAACCATTCCTTTGCCCATTATAAAACATTCTGACACTTCCTGCAGCGGTTCAAGTGTATATTCCTCATGAAACTTGGGGTAAAGCTCATTTGAGGACCGAATTGGGTCAGTACACAATTACAGTCACATATATATCTTGGTCAGACCTGAACCTGTAATTTCATTCTAACCATAGCCTCCGAGTGCAGGAGCAGCTAGCAGCTCATTCCGAGAGAGAGAGGGCTGAATCGAAAGTCAGGACCCAAACATTTATGAGCTTCCAGGGAGGTGGGGATCTGGACTTAATTTCTGGGTTTTGTGAGCAACTGGATCCAAAACCCAGGAATGCAAATGTCAAATAGGTCCCGTCCTCCACAGACCCCACATACCAATACTGTGCCCTAGAAGGGGGTTACACAGGAATTTACACCCCTGCTGTGTATCTCAGAGGAATGGCTTCAGCCTACTAAATCTTTGAAGGGATGGCCAGATCCAGATTTTCCCCTTCCCCCATGTTTTCTAGGGTTAATGGTTTCCTCACCCACTCCTATACATACATTCAGCACTTCTTAAAATCAGGTTTCTGTGATATAATAGTAAAGCACTTTAATATACTTCATTTGTAGTGGCCCAAATACATTGATTTATACTCCACATTTTATTATTAGTGTTGGACAAAATTCAAAGAGTCAGGAGTTATATTCAAACTGAGTATTGATCCAAAGTGTGTGTGGGCAGAAACGATGTCAAATGTTAATTCAGGTTTGTGCTGGTATAATGATACTGGTTAAAGCTGGGGTAGGATTCAAGAATTGAGTTCTTGTTGAAGGTGCTTTTGGAGTGCATCTCTGTAGTGTTGGGCGGTATAGTAAAAATAGTTGTGCTTTTATTTTAATGGGAGCTGTATGTGCTCAGCTTCTCTGACAATGAGGACGTGTATCAATACTATTGGATATTTATATAGCTTTACACAGTAAATATACAGTAGTATTTTCAGCTATCTAAAACTCCTAACACTTGAGGTGGGAAAGTGATATTACTTATGGCTGTCAGACATTACAAAATTGAAAATAATGAACTTCCAGATAGTCACAGACATGCCAAGATAAAAGCCCAGATTCTTGGAAATGACATGACTATCAGCACTTGTTGACAAAATTGAAGGAGAGAACCTATAACCTCCAATAATTGAGTTGGCTTTCAGTTCCATTTCTGCATAAGCAAGGAAAGTAAGAACACATCCTGAGCATATCAAACCCTTTTTGAAATGTCTATTAAGAAATATAAAGGATTTCTAAACAATTCGATAGAACATTTTAATGGCTAATTGTCTAGTACACAGGTGCAGTTTAACCTATTTGGACCTCACTGTTCAGCTAACTCTACTAAACGTTTCAAAGGGCCAGCTTCAAATTACATCTTACACAGTTTTATATGAAAGGTTGCTTCACTCACTGAAATAATTCTCTACAGCAGTAATTCAATGCATCTACCTGTCAGATGTCACCTAACCATAACCATTGAGGATAAGAATCAGAAAGATCAATGCGCTTAGGAGGCTGGGATTATTTGACTATAACTTGTTGCAATGCATTACTTCAGTTCAGATTTTATCTAATGATTCACAAAATGTACTTTCTGAAAGTACTGCAGTGATGCTCCAACCCCCTAATTTTCAAAGCATTGCACCCGGTTTAGCCATGCAACATTCATCACATCCAAAGGGTGTTATACAGATCCTAACACCCCTGTCAAATCTTTGACATTTCTCACTTAATCACAAACTTTAGATGTAAAATGGCAGATATCTATTAATTGTCAATCAAGTATGAGATTTACACATTACATCCCAGATCCTCAGCTAGTGTAAATCTGTGTCATTCGATTGACTTCAAGGATCTGGCCTGACAGGTTTATAGTAATGCTGTCGAGTGCTTTCAAAAAAGAGTTTTAATGTATTTTTAGAACTATTATATAAAAATTGCCTTTAGAAAATTGAAAACAGCATTATGTTTCCTGCCAAATTTGCCAAGAAGGGTCTCTTAGTTAAGGCAGTTGAATGTTACCCTGGGGATCTGGATTCTATCCCTACTTCTGCCAGAGAGTTTCTAAGTGGTGCTAAGCAAATCTCTTAAACCAACCTTGCCACAGGCAGTCACTACTTGTGTTTTTCTAGGTGCCTGACTTGAGACCCTGTGATCTGATATGAAGAAGTGCTGAGAGTTCACAATGCAACTGAAGTCAATGGGAGCTATGCTTTGAACATTGAACGTGCTATATAGTGGTAAATACTCTGAAACATCAAATTGGGCACCCAAATTTAGCGGCTACTTTGGATCTTAATCTCTCTGTGACTCCATTCCCCATCTGTATTACAGGCGCATTGTGAAGATAAATTCATTAATGTTTGTGAAGCACTCAGACATGATAGTGAAGAGTGCCATAGAAAAACCAGGAGGAAATTAACAATTTTGAAGGGTTTGAATAATGTGCCATAAATAAGGAATAGAGCCACATAAAGAGGAGACAAAGGGCAGGTCTATACTACATCCGGTATCAACACTCTGAGATTGATCCACCAGCAGTTGATTTAATGGGTCTAGTAAAGAACCCACCAAATCGACTGCAGATTGCTCTCCAGTCAACCCCTGTACTCTATCCCTGACGAGAAGAGTAAGGTTAAGTCGATAGGAGACTTTCTCCTATTGACACCCCGCGGTAACTCGACCGAAGGTACATCGACTCAAGCTATGTTATTCACGTAGCTGGAGTTTCAGAGTAGCAGCCGTGTTAGTCTGTATTCACAAAAAGAAAAGGAGTACTTGTGGCACCTTAGAGACTAACAAATTTATTTGAGCATAAGCTTTCGTGAGCTACAGCTCAAGTTGTGTAGCATAGGTTGACTTACTGTGATAGTGTAGACATAGCCAAACAAATGATCACTGCCCATTTTGTGCACTGAATGAGGCAAGGCCCAGTGGAAAAAGTAGTATCCGAAGATGTAAATAAAGACCTTATCATAAGCGTAAGGGGAGGGAGATGAATTTAGGTTGCAACAAGCAACCTTAATTCTGGCATTTCTTAACTTTTGAGTTCTTGATTTTGTAACCTTAATGTTTTTAACATGTTTTTTTTTAAACTGGTTGTATAATTATACATAAAATTATTTATAAATATACGAAACATTAATTATCTGTGTTTACCTGTATAAATATATGAATGTGTGCACACAGCATACTTCCTTGAAAAAAAAAATAAAACAGTTTATGTATGTAAGTTTGAACATTATGTTAACATACTGGTTGAAACAGGACTATATTAACACAAACTGGATACCCTTTAGTTTGCACACTCTGGGTCTACATAAGGCAGTTACAGCACTTTAGTCCCCACTGCAACTTGTGCCCCCATAGTCTGCACTGCAGGGCTGTGTAAACAAGGCTTTAGGTAAGTTACATTTTGACACACAAATGCTTAAGAATGTCTCTTTAAATACATGCAAGGATATATTTGAATGCCATGTGATTAACTTAAAAGTACACAAACACTAAAATTATAATTGCATTACTTTGAATATGTTAATCTTCAAGGACATATATGGATGTTTAAATTGGATTAAAATCCCCAATTATCATATAAGCTATTAACTACTTGATAAAAAATAACCCATATTTAAAGATCATATTATTTAAAATCCAACATTAAAGAAGCATCTATCCAGTGTACTAAGTAAAATATAAAGTTTATGGTATTTGCCACGATGTTAGTCAATTATTTATGGAAGTTGACTTCTTAATTATTTAAGAGTCTGATCCAACTCCACCATAAAACATATTAGTATTACCAGTGACTTCAATGGAACCTTGGTCTGGCCCAAAGTCTGGAGTTCCTAGAAGTCTGGGTACCTTAATCATGAGTTAATTCATGTCTATCTGAGGAAATACCTCTGCTGCAGGGAGCCTCCCTATCATGCTAATTCTAAACTTCGTCTTGCAAGGGTTGTTGGCACAGAGGGTATGCTTTGCAGAGGTACATATGTGCTGGGATGACATGGGACCATGCATGCCAATGGCATATGGGGCTGGTTGCAGGAGTTTCTGACTAGTCTCCATCTGCTTCAAGGTTTGTAGAGCTCATGGCAGTGGGAATGCAATTTAGGGATCTTTTCAGGGCTACTCAGCCTATGCCAAGAACAAAACTGCTGTCAGCACCCAAAAGTTGCTGAGACACAAGCCACCTACCCTCAATAATTGTGCCAGGTTCTGCCCCATTGGAGGAGAGAATTGGAGCCTAGGTTCAGCCTTCAAGATAGGGTTTGACAGACAGCAGACAGAGATTTTGAGGCTGTTGCAGATTTCAGTTAGTTAATTCTCAGACACCTAACACTTTCATACAGTTAACAAAGTATTATAAAAGACATTCAAAATGTTAATTTCACTAAAGTGACGCTCACCTATATATAAAGCTGCCTTTTAAAGAATTATATGACAGTCTTATCTCAAGCTAATAGAGCTAGCTTGAACATTATGACATCTATACATTGTACAATTAGGGCCTGCCTTAAATAATCTTAAGAAAAGACATGATCGTGCTTCATCCATATGAAGTAATTACTTAATCTTATTAATTTATATTCCCTGCCTTTATGTCACTGCTACCGTATATAACCTCCCCTTATGCAAGATTATAATATGAAAAGTCCTTGGTTACTGATAGAAGTATAACCTTTCTTATGCTGCCTGTCATTTACCCTTGGGCCAAAAGCCAAAAATGAATGTAGGTTCTGCATCACATGCAGAGGAAGCAGGTGAGGCTCAGCTTTTGTCACAAGGGGAAAGGCAGGGAAGTCTATCAGTACAAAACATTTAGTTACAAAGTAGACAAGGAAAGTGGCAGTGCTAATATGATCCGTTTTTGTTTTCTTTTTAATTAGGTTTTTCTTTTCTCTCTGAAAAGTCAAGTTTAATGACACAGAATGTACATATCTAGCTATAAATTGGGATATTTTATTATTAAAATCTGGAAGGAACCAATAAGACCTACTTTTAAAAGTTATACAGTTGTTTTTCAACCAACATCATCTTCCTGATTTAAACCAAACTGATGTATATTCAAGTACTTGCCATTCAATTTGCAGTTCTGTATTGTACGCACATTACCAACATCTATTTTGCAGCATCTGTTTTTAATTTAAACAAATATTAAATTGTTTGTGCAAAATTCTTATATATTGGTGAATACTTCCTGTCTGTATTGCCACTCTATCCGTGAGTGATAGAGAGACTTTATATTGGGAAAATAAAGTATCACACAGCAATGGGCAAAATATTTTCTTTGTGGTCAGAAAAGCACAGTTCAACAGAAATTAGGGACAGCATATATATTAGGAACAGAAATCTGCCATCCAGGTTACATAGCTATCTTTTGGGGATTTATTTTATTTCCCTTTCTTGCTCTTCTCCTCAATGTTCACTCATTCATTGACCATTTCTATACAGATTGCTCCACATCCAGAGCTTCAAATTGGACCCTGGTACTTCTATCAAAGATTTAGAACTCAGATCTGCAAATCCTTACTCATGAGGATATGCAAATAATACAATTTAAATGCTACTTAGATGACAGGCTGTGCAGGATTGTGTCTATTATTTTGTTCATAATATCTTAATAGACCTGTGTGGCCTGATCCCATGCATGCATAAGTCAATGCGAGTTCTGATTAAAACGAGCAGTAATATATAGACAAATCCTTTGCTCACACAGGGGTTCTCAAACTTTTTGTATTGTGGGCCAGAATTGACTGCAGAGATTTTACTATTATACTTGACCACCTGAACCACCTTTCATTCACAGAAATTACTTATATGGAGAAGGAATATTTGGAAAGTATTCAAAGTATTTTTCCCTCTTTTAATGTAAAACTAAAGCAGGAGAAAATGGTATCATGGCCATAATTCAGAAACGTACTTAAGCACATGCATCATTTTAAAGGTGTGTAGTTCCAACCAACTAGACTTCTTGCATACTTCAAGTTAGACTTGTGCTTAAATACTTGGCTGAATGGGGGGCACCAGCAAATGATCCATGAATAACACTTTATGAAAGATGCAAATATTTTGAGACAGAGTTCCTAATTTCCAAACCCCTTTTTTCCTAAGAGCAATTTTAATTGCAATAAGAAAAGGAGTTCTTGTGGCACCTTAGAGACCAATGAATTTATTAGAGCATAAGCTTCTGTGAGCTACAGCTCACTTCATTGGATGCATTCAGTGGAAAATACAGTGGGGAGATTTATATACACAGAGAACATGAAACAATGGGTGTTACCATACACACTCTCAGTTACCATACATACTCTCAGTGTGTATGGTAACACCCATTGTTTCATGTTCTCTGAGTATATAAATCTCCCCACTATATTTTCCCTGAATGCATCCGATGAAGTAAGCTGTAGCTCACGAAAGCTTATGCTCTAATAAATTTGTTAGTCTCTAAGGTGCCACAAGTACTCCATTTCTTTTTATGGATACAAACTAACACAGCTGCTGCTCTGAAACCTTTAATTGCAATGTTCAGTCACAAGATGGCAGCTCTGCTTCATAGTTTTATTTCTGCTTTAGTGGTGGATTTTTGGACCAGCTACAAAAAAGCACCAATATATGCTTCTTGTGTGGTTAAATTCACCCTCCCCTCTCTCTAGATAAATATCATTTAGAATTCTGAAAGAGGATATATTAATATACCTATAGTTTTTTCTTTTCAATGAAATCCTACACTGACATGCTCAACAAGAATATTAATGACGAATAAGGCCAAGAAGGTCGGACATACCCTTTCCATGGAATTTGCAGTCCGCATCACCGTAATGTTCATCAAAATATAATGATGCCTTTTGGAGACAACTGAAAATTGTTCCTTTTAATATGTTTCATTTATTACACATATATGACACATAAATGGATCCTCTGTACAAAGCAATTTTTCTCTAAATTCCTTTACTCCTTGTGCCCTTGTTTGTATTTTCATCAACTGAAATAGCCTTGCAGCATGCATGCATATATATGCCTGTTCCCTTTAGAAATTTTCAATACTGGACTTGGATGTGGAAGTTGGTAGTAAAGCTCTGCTTGTTATGAGTTACTGGAGTACACCTGGAACTCTTCTACTACATATCCTTTCTCATATTATGGTGATTGGCTCCTACGTGCTAAATCCCACATATGGCTTAAGTAGTCCTATTATACAGAGATTAAATAATGTCTTCTGATGTATTAGATAACTGTACTTATACATTATGGAAAGTTTTAGTCATGTTCAATGTAAAACTCTGTCAAACATTCTAGGGTTTAATCCAGCACCACTCCCCCAAAATCTTCTCTAGTTTAAAACTTTGTGATACAAAGTGTGACCATTGAGATGTATGCCATTTCTTGCCTCTAGCCTTATTCACTTATAATCCCTCACATTAAAGTCTACATTGTGACTGGCCATTGCACAGATGAACAAGGAGGGAGGGCACATGAAGCTTTCTGTGACATTTATACTTACTGTCCAAGGGTCCATACAGGCACTGCTTTCTCCTTGTGCCCTCAGAAGCACTAACCACCACAAAAGAGTCTGAAAGAACCAGGTGTATTGCTCCCATCACTTGCACAGCAGCCAACAGTAAAGTTGTTTGGCGAATAATTTATTTTTTCCCCAGTGAGAATATCAACTTTTTTGAAAAATTGAAAAACAAAATATTTCAATTTGGAAATGTTGTCAAGGTGCCTAATGCTCCCATTCTTTTTATAAGCCATGCTCCTTGGTAAGACTACAACCTTCCATGATGCACTCTCTGTAAGGCCAGGTGGTGGGAGATAATCCAGAGGGAGAGCCTGGAGAGGAGAATGAGGACAAAAGTAAACTGAAGTTCCACTCCTGAGAGGCACTACTGTGGCATCTACAAACAAAAATAGTTTGGTTTTCAGTCAAAATCAAACTGTTACACAAAACATTACATTTTCAGTGGAAATCAGGTACTTTTTCGTGAAAACTTCATTGATGCAAAACCTCAATTTTCTGTTGAAAAACCATTGTGATGGAAAGTTTTCAACCAGCCCTAGCCAGCAGAACTGTACTGCACCATTCCAAGGGCAGTACAATGTGCATACAGACCACATTCATCAGGGAACTCCAAGAAGTACTGTACCTGCCTTAAGCTGTCTTTGGGGTGGGTGGCTCCATGCTGCACCTCACTCCAGACTGGTCCTACCGGCACAACACTTTGAAGCATTACTTCATATTAAGGACTTGCCTAGCCTATCCAAATCATTCTCATTTTTTAGATCCCTCTTCCTTTGTATACAGACTGAGTGACCTCACTGTATCCTTAGCAAATTTCATCACCTTACTACTTAATCTTCTCTTAAGCAAAGTACATTAAATCATTCTTCTGACCTTCATGGCAACCCACCAGCACTCAGTTCTATTTACTCTCAGCAGCATCTACTCACAAGCACAGTGAGTCTTTGAAATCCAACATTGTTCTTTTTCCATCTTAATAGCTCAAGCCCACTAACACACAATGTTTACTAACCTTAATGATGAGTCTTTTGAGTCTAAATCAAATGCTTTCTGAAAGGTAAATTATGTCCATAGAATCCAACTCTCTACTCTTTTAAAAACATTTTTTTTTAAAAAATTTCCTCTCAAAATCAGAATCCTTGTTTCTGAATTTAATACCGCTGAGAAGTTGTTAATGCATCTTTAATTATATCTGAATTAAAATATGCAAGTATCTTTGCTTTGTGAGAAGGTATTAGCTAAAATATTATCTTAAATATGTACATAATAAATAGTATATTTGATACTATTACTAATTAATTATAGGTTGCATAAAAACTGAAAAGCTGACACAAATCTAAAATCCGCCCTAGAATTGCCCAGTGTACATATCTGTAAAGTAGTAACACATTTCTACTTGATTATTAATAAATTGACTGTATTTTAAAATACTAATGATGTTTATTTTATTCTGCATTGTGAAAGAATTACAGCAGTTCAAATAAGAAAGACAAGAGATTCATAGGTCTGCAGTATATAGGTATGCTAACTTTTTAATGCTTTTTTAGTACTAGCTTTTTTTTTTACACCTATTAATTAGGTATCTTTGTGCTTATGAGGATTGACCTCTGTCCATTGAACAGGTACAGTATAGTTAGCTTTAGTATAGGTTTTCCTACACAACTCTGCCAATGTTCTTCAACCAGTCCATAGGAATGAGATAATTTTGTTTCTGTGCCATTCCATTTCTTGTCTCTCTCTGAGGTGACTGCAGACAAGCATATTAATTATTATTTACAATAAAAATAATAAAGCAAATTAAAGTTCTGTCTTCTCTTCCTCACTCGTTAATCAGACAATATCACTCCTTTCTTCAAATCCCTACACTAGCTCTCCCTTGACCAAAACACAGGCCTCTGTCAGTCAAGTTAAATAAGAGTTCAGTTAGTTGTCAGCTATAGAAAGACTTTTATGTTCTTTCTAGGCAGCAATCAGCCAGTAATGGGCAGAACAGGGTCTGATGCTCTTCAACCCAGGGAGCTGCTCAGGATCAGAAAAGTGAAAAGATTGCTGAAAACCTTTCTAGCCCAACCTCCCCCTGCTCTGCAAGTTCTGTGCTGCACCTCTGCAACTAGCAACACAGAATTTCACCCTAATCATTTAAGCCCCCGATCCTGAAAACAGGTCAGTACAGTTGCATGGAACCTTATTTAATTCTGGAGGGTCTTCTTTTGGGTAGAGGAGTCTGCCTGTGTTGTAATTCCTTGCAAAAACAAAGTATGCATGCAAGTGTATGATTCAGATTTTGCTGTGCAAGCAGAATCCTCCACAGCAGAAGAACTGAAATGTCATCTTTTCATGACACTTTAAGCATTATTATAAAATCTTATCTGCAGAATTTATACAGCTGCGTATCTGATTGTGGAATATAGTGAATGGAACATTGCCTTTCAGAACACTTGCCAGGTATCTTTTCCCTCTGGTAAATTGCAAAGATTGGCATTTAAGTTGTTTCAGGTCTAGGGTAAGTCCAATGTCACCATATGATGACAGGAAAAACATTTGATTAGATCACAAACCGTGAAAGATTCAGACAGAAGGGAAAGGAGACTGAGCTAGAGAGCCTGATTTTCAATCTCTACAGGATTTCTACATCCTTATTACCTTATTTTTCTCATAAGATGCTGTTTGTTTTCCTCCTCTGTCACTATTGGATACATTATCAGTATCTCATGGCCTAGCTATTCGGGTAAATCCACTTAAAATGTTATGGTCAGAATTCAATATGTGGGTGGACATTCTTTACATTTATCCTAATAACACATTTGTTGGGTTTAGCTGTTTGGTTTTCAGGAATTAGGTGAAAGGGAAGATCAAGAATCCTTGGCACATCTGATTCTTTGTGTGCTGCATCCCCTAAGAAATATTTGGCTAATATGCCTCTGGATTTTTAATGGCTGGATGATTGGCTCAGCAAAGTAATCCAACCTTAATGTCTGTTAAAAGTGTTAAGCATTTTCAGGACGGAAATACATCCTTTTGAATAATATGGTATGGATTTTATTGCCAAACCATTTGCTCAACCATAAAATAGCCATTGGGTCTAGACTTGCAGCCCATATTGAAAGCAATGGGAGCTATGCTGGAGTAAACACTGAAGAATCTGGCCCATGATTTGTCATGTAGTTTGAGATTCAAGTCTCAAGTGGAGTTTCGGTTGTTCATCACCTTTCCAGATCGAACCCTTATATATTTAGGCCAAGATTTTCAAAAGCACATCAGTCTCATTTTCAAAACTGACTTAGGCACAAAGGAGCCTAAGGTTATGTCTACAGTGCCCAGCAATTCAGTCTATAAGGGTGTGAGAATAGCAGTGCATACCAAGTGCTATGCTGTAACTCCGCTGTGTGGATGCTGTGGGTGTGAACTAAAAGGTTCCTAGTTTACATTAATGTAGTCCTGTTGGAAGAGGATTACATTAGGTACCTTTTAGATCTCACCATAGCCTCCACCCAGGGGAATTACAGTGCAGCACTTTGGTGCACACTGCTGTTCATATAATCAAACAGTCTGAACTGTTTCAGAGTAGCAGCCGTGTTAGTCTGTATTCGCAAAAAAGAAAAGGAGTACTTGTGGCACCTTACAGGTGCCACAAGTACTCCTTTTCTTTTTTTAGTCTGAACTGTGGGGCAGTGTAGACAAGCCCTAAGTCCCACTGAACTTCAGTTGGACTTAGGTATTTAGGAGACTAAATCCCTTTTGAAAATGGATCTTAGCCTTCTAAGTCACTTTGGCACATTAGAATATTATATTGTAAGGGACATCCAGAGGGATTCAAATAATAAATATGCAAAAAGGGAACATTAAAGTACTTGCTAGGGTCTGGCCTACACTAGAAAATTAGGTTGGTTTAACTATGTTTGTCAGGGGTGTAAAAAATCCACACCTGGGAGTGGCGTAAAAGGGACAGCTAAGGGGGGGGATATGATAGAGGTCTATAAAATCATGATGGCTGTGAAGAAAGCAAATTAGGAAGTGTTCTTTACTCCTTCTCTTAACACAAGAACAAGGGGTCACCAATGAGATTAATTGGCAGAAGGTTTAAAACAAACACAGGGAAATACTACTTCACACAACACAGTCACCCTGTGGAACTCATTGCCAGAGGATGTTCTGAAGGCCAAGACTATAACAGGGTTCAAAAAGAACTAGATAAATTCATGGAGGATAGGTCCATCAATGGCCATGAGTCAGAATGGGTGAGGATAGTGTCCCTAGCCTTTGTTTGCCAGAAACTGGGAATGGGCAACAGAGGATGGATCACTTGATGATTACCTGTTCTGTTCTTATTTTAACTGTAAAACATTTTCCTGCTTCTCTTTGGTGCAAATGTATGTTTTCATCTGTCCTTTAAAGGTTGATTGCCTAGGTGGACAGAATATTCAGATGCATCTAAATGGCACAGTGAATAACTGATACTAAACATAATTGTGTTTATGTCAAACCATTGCTGAGACATTTGCTATTTTAAATCAATTTTACTTTCTTCTATTTAAACCTACTGTGTTAGTACATATGTTGATAATTTTTTTATATTATGGTGGCAAACAATTGCAGGTTAATGCCATATATATGTAGAAGTATGTATATTGTATATACACATGCATACACATGTCTCTTGGGCCATATTTTGTGGAGCCATGCGGAATTTAACATAATTACTGGCATTTTGATGAAAAAGAGAATCAGGTCACTGTATTTCTGAACTCTATTCTCTGTGCCCATGGTATCATATATGAAACTTTTAAATTAGGACATAATACATGTCCTGGATACTGTGGTGATAGCTACAACTAAATTAAATGGCTACTTTTCCCCATGAACTAAGATGTCATTAAAATGTTCAGAAATAATAACTATTCGTGCATCTTCTCTCTCCAACTTCATAGTTAGAGAGCAATACACATTTGCAATGCAACAATAATGCATTTACATCTATATTTATTGCAGGAAGGACAAATTGTGTTTTCCAATTTTGATTAAGTGAATGTTCGATATATTGCCTTGGAAAACTAATATTTGAAAACAGTTGGTTTGAGGTAGACACTAGCTTCGCACACTTTAATAATGGACTGTTGAAACAGATAATTTGATGAAATTTTTTTAGCTCATAAGGTTCTTAGCTCAATATTTTTAATATCAAGAATATTTATACTGGTCCTAAACATCCTGACAGAACACTGCATCTAGAGAGATTTTATTAATAATATAATTGATCATTAATGACAATTGTGCTGGGAAGGGATATAGAAATACTGTAAACAAGTCTTTCTTCCATCTTTGTTATTATACTGCCATTTTGTAATTCTTATTTTCTTAAGAAAAATAAGAAATAAACATGTAATGGAAATCCACGTTAACACCTAGTGAGATAACTGATGCAGAATAGCAAGTTTAATTAAATCGCGTTACAGGTGGCAATTCTTGATACTTTATTTCAAAGTGGTATTGCTTTACCAGTATTACCAATGGCATAATCTGAACTCTTTTGTTTAATTAAAGTACCTTTTAGCCTAATAAGTTCATATTAGAGATTTTTTTTTCTAGGCTGCATCCGACATTTTCTAATCATTCTTTAATCTGTTACCTGCTGTGTGAATTGTGTTTTTCCATATTTTCAGAATGGTTGGGAGAAAAAAAAGCCCTGTATTTATGTTTATTAACAGTTTTCTTGCTCTGTGGGCCCACATTTTAATTTACGGAATTTATTTAGTTTCTTCAACTAAGAAAGTATGTTTTGAAAGTAGAACAGCAAAAATAAGCATTGGTTAACAAACAGTAAGGGACTTCTAAAAGTAATTATCTTTATTGGACAGTATATGTACATACTGGCCATAACAAGGCAACCCTTTTCCATAGTAAGATAAAAATGGTTTTAAATTAGCACAAATGAAGCATTTCAGCACAATACAGGATTGTCCGGCTATGCCGGAAGGAGGACAGGAGACACTGGGTGTTGTTTAATTAGATTGCAACTTTATTCTTAAATGTCAGGGAGTAACTGTCAGATAAAAGTGTATGATGCAGGTAATTCCATAATCATTTACATATACCTGGGGGGCTGCATCAACCCTTCCCCTTTACCAATCCTAGTCCCCAGTCAGCCTGCTGCTGGGACCTTACTATTCCTCCCCCTCAAAGGAAGGAGTAGCGAGGCTATAAAATACAGGGGGTTAGCTCCGTGGTCTACCAGTTACATGCCTCAAATGCCTTTGTTTCTGCTCCCTTAAAAATACTACTTTTATATCATTTACCAATCCATTTTATCTATTCATCATATCCCTTCCTGCTCTGGACATTGGCCATAAGGAACAACCAGCAATTAGCTTGGTTGTTCCCGCTCATACCTAGTCAAGTTCCTAGACATCTACTAATGGTCTTTGTAATATTGGCCAAAAAGGCGTTAGCTCTCAAGTCTTACGGGTAGACCCCATCCTCCTGATCCTAAAAGTTCCAAAAAAACACTACCAGAAATGCTGTCCTGAACAAGGCCACCTCTTGTCCCCAGTGACATATTGGTTCTAGGAACCATACCAGATCCCTAAATGATGGGATAATGATTATCCTCTTTGGGGCCAGTGCTTTGAGACCATACTGCTGGAAACCTCCAAACTAAAATACTACTACAAGGATATGGAATAAGTATGAGAGGCGACTTAGTGAGGTGAAGAGGACAGGCACATGAGAGTCGGGAAAGGGGTATTAGTAAAGAGCAAGGCTACAAGCCAAACTTATGTCAGTGGGAATGTTGTCACTGACTCCTATGGGAACAGGATCGAGCCCCAAGAGAATAAAAAAATGGTGAGCAGGAGAAAAGACTGTAAGCATTACAGACCATGAGAGACAAGAGATAGTAATGAGTCAATAGTTAAGTGGGAGCTTCTGATGTCCTAAGGAATCATATGCTGGGTTGCTGCTGTTCAGGAGAAGGGGAGACAATGAAGTGAGGATGTGTGGAGTAAAGGCAAGGGTCCTGAGGCTCAAAAGATTTGTGTGCTGCAGCACCCCTTTGGGTGCGTCTGGGGGCTTCATAGCTTCACCCTAGAAACATGCCACTAGCAGTTGGTGATGGCTTTCTGAGGAAAAGGGAGAGGAGGGAACAACCACTTGGGCATATTATCTCTGACTTTGACATAAGGAAACAGATTTAGGCCCAATCTTTTTAGGACATTGAGAATCAAGGATCACCTAGCGTATGATTATGGAAATTGTAAAGGCTTAACTAGTGAGCTGAATTCAGCTCTTCAGAATGCATGAGGGCTGCAAGTTGTACAACCATAAATAGCATCTGGTAGGTGTTCTAGTTCTGTGCCTGCTCTCTAACATTAACAGTGGTGCTTCCTGGCAGAAATAACACACTATCAATATTTTTTCTTTCAAAACACCTGTACCCAGTCTACACTGTATCAGTGCAGCAGTAAAGTAGAAGTAGGTCAAATCTTTCATAGTGTAGACACACCTCACACTGTAAAGACTCCAACCTGTTCATGTGAAGAAATGATATAAACATGCTATCTCTCTCTCTTTTGACAGCAGCCAGACTGCCTTTCTTGCTATTCTATGCAAAAATCACAAATCAACACTGGTTTCTTTGAAAGATTCATGAACTTCAGGAAACCCTTTGACTAACTTGGTCCGAGTTTGTAGTGCAAACCAAAGCCAGATGAATTTTGTATGGCTTCAGTGTTTGAGCTAGGATTAGAAGTCAGGATTCCTTTTCCTCTGTCCTGTGCTATTAGACAACACTCCCACATGACTGAACTCCTGTCCTTCTGGCCAGATGCTACAAGAGCTGCTCAATAAAGATTGTGGCTCAACTGAAAACCAAGGGATGGAAAGTTGAAGCAGACTTATTACCATTGGTAGCAGCAACCCAGGTGACAACTGCTTCACTTTTAAATGACTCGAAGTTCCTCACCCAAAATCAGAAAGCAAGACTATGGAATCCAAAGGCTGCTCCTGAGTGGCTGTGGGGTAATTATAAATAACCCTCCATCTCTTGGAAAAATCACTTTCTATGCAAGCGATTGGGTTAGGATTTGATGGCTGGCTGGCTTGCTTTTATAAATGAAACCTGCAATTATCCTTGACATTTACAGAGTCCCAAATACCAACATCCCAGGGATATGGGACCTTTGAGCCCCTCAGGGCTTGATGTGCATTATCTCCACCCTTCCCCAGTCTCTTCACTTCTCTCCCAACTCACTTTCATTCAATTACTTTGCAATCCCAGAAATTTATTATTAACTATATGTTTTGAAAAAGAGAGGAAAAAGGCCTTCAGGAGGTATACCTTTATTATCCTAGAAAAGATAACATTTCAAAAGCAAGAGACAGGAAAATAAGATTAGTGAAAGACATGGTATTATGGGCCAGCACAGTGACAGAGACTCATTATAGTTTAAAAGATTCTGCCCTTAAAAAAATCAAACCCTTCAATCAGACCATTTCAGCAACATTATACAATAATTTACCCACTATCTGGAGCTCTTACACTCCTTGTACTATCTCTAATCTGCAGTAAGTTTTAGTTTTTGATTAAAAAGTCTTCCTAACAGGAAAACCACTGAGGCTTTTCTCTCAAAGAAAATCAAGGCTATTCCTCTGTGCTCCTGAATTACTGTACAGTTAACTGTTCTCTTTACAATAATGAGCTCGCTGTTCAAGGGGCCAATGTCACCCTGCTACAACTTCACTGATTTGTGTGAACAAGGCCAGTTTTCATTGTACTAAATGTGCTTTGGGTGGAAAGAGGTCATTTTGATCTCTGAGGGGCAAGCTGATTAATAAAGAAATACAATCCAATTAGAATTGAGTGCTGTGAGGTGTGGTGCAAAGACAACTGAAGCCAGTGGTAGGACTTGCATTGACTTCAGTGGTTTTGGATTAGGCCTTTAGGTAGCTCTTATGTGTGCTGACTGTGTGAACAGAGATAAGTGACCAGTTTAGGGATTATATTTATCTATTATACTTATTATATTTTATATGTAGATTGCAAATTCTTTGGGGCAGGAGCAGTCTCTCTTGTTTTGCTTGTATAGCACGTAGCATAATGAGGTTCTGGTCCATGACTGGGGCTCCTAGATGCTATCAGAATACAAATAATAATAATAATAATACAGCTATATTCTCATTCATGCCAGGATAGATCTGCAATCGCAAGATAATATATTCTAATTTCTGTGATCCACTTACCCAGCAAGTAACTTAAAATGCAGTAGCATTACCCATTGCAAGTTAGAAGTCACAGTCATGCTGTATTTTAAAAATATACTGGGCAAAATTGATTTTAATGGGAATTTTGCTCAAGTAAGGCATGCTATATTTGGTCCAATACTTGTAATTTTCCTGTTTTTTTTCCTCCCACAACTGACAGGAAAGCAGGACTACTCACATGAATAAAGAGAGCAGCATCTGGTCCTGTATGTATAAACAGAAATTATCTTCTTTCTAAGCAAACTTTCGTACAGGGTTCATTCAGTGATGCTTGAATCCAGTGTACATCTCCATGGAAGCAGTTTTAAAATCAAGGGCACTTGATATAATTAGTATACGACTTATTTTTAAGATCTTCAAGGAAGATTTGTGGAATATATCACACTTACTAAGGGATAGATTTCTGTCTTTTTGTCTTTGCTTCCAGAAGTGACGTTGTATCTGGCACTTGCTTTATTTTCAAACCACTTTGCACAGCTGATTCCATAATCACCTGAATATGGATTTGAGAGTCCAAAAAGGGTTGCTTGGCAACAAAACCAGCAGTATTTTCTCTAACACCTTCCTGTTTTCAGGTGTATTTTCGTGTGTGTGGAGTCACAGAAATTTCTGTATTTTACTTTATTCCATTTCACCGTTCCCACAGCTGAATTAGTTTCTGAAATCTTTGGCATGACTTTTGTTGGACCCTAAGCAAAGCAGACTTTTGAAGCCTTCTAACTTTTAAAGCAGCTGTCTGCTCCACTGCTCTTTTGAGCACAGGAGTGTTTGTTTGGTAGTGGTTTGGCGCATGCTGCTTGAAAAAAGGATCTCCTCTATAGCCCCTCAGTGCTGGATGATGTCTGGATATGTTTGTTACAATAAGGTAAATAGGAGAATGCTATGTTTGAGTGACTTTTCAAAGAAAACTGTTTCAGGAAGATATGTGCTTTCAAACAGAAGTGAGGGTACTTAATATCTAGTGCAATAGTGGATTAATTGGAAATTATAGTAGTAGTATTACAGAGGAATTAACCAATTCCAATTAAACCATCTGCTAACCTGCGTCTTCACTGGAGAGAAGGGAAGGGGGAGGGAATCTCAAACGAAACATAACTTTTGAGGTTTAAAGTATTTGGATACATCTAAGATGATGATGTATTATCTCTACCCATGCAGTCCTGAGGCTTTCTTCTTAGACTGCCAACAAAGATGCCAACTGGTGATATTTGTGAAGATTTTTTACTGACACACACTCTTGCCTACCAACAACTTCACAGGGGGCATCATTCATTTTATATTGGCAGGAACTGACAGTCTATCAGATAACCTTCAATCAAAGAACTGAATCAAAGAATTATGCTGGAAGGGTCTGTATGCTATAAACACTGCCCTGAACTATACCCCCAGTTCTCTTAATGCCTTATGTAAGCACAATAAAAGCGGGAAGGTATGTGCCAGTGATAGCCATGCTACATGATAGAGTATACACACAAACTGATGCATTTTATTTATTGATGGTATATTAATAGCATTTTCAAATTGAATGATTCGGCCTTTCCTCTCATCCCACAACAAGTAGCACCATAATGCATACAAACACTACACAAGATGTGAATCTACGGTCCATTAACTTGCTGCACACTAACTCTTAGTGGAGTCCCTGCCACTGCACACTAACAGTTCTATAGTACATTTTGATGTGCTACCATTTTGAGTGGGAGTCTTTGTGCTATGGAACTTTTAGTGCACGGTAGTAAAATCAACATGGTGAGTTAGTGTGAGGCAAACTAGTGTGCTGTAGATTCACACCTTGACTAGACAGGCCCTAGGAGAAATCTTGATGTTAGTAAAATAGTTATACCTGTGAAACAAGTTTTAGAGAGCAATGGTAACTTCCACCTTCTCTCTCTCTCTCTTGCTCTCTCTCCATCGGATGCATAGAATGGAACATATAGTAAGAAGTGGGCTGTAGCCCACGGAAGCTTATGTTCTAATAAATGTGTCTCTAAGGTGCCACAAGTACTCCTGTTCTTTTTACAGAGGGAATGAAACCTAGAAACAGTTTGTGTTTCTATGGAGGGAGACAGGAGTAAATTGAATGGAAATGTCTTGTTTTAAAGAACCTACAACATGCCTCAAGCAGAACAATAGTAAAGAGAGAGAGAGACCCTAATTTCTCAGGGATTTTGCAATTATTGTAGAGTTCTTGATTAGCATGAACCACCTTGATCGCCAAACCAAGTATGGGCATTAACATTTATTCTGACATGTGTCCTGTGGGGCCTATAATCTGGGAATTTTTTGCAGTTCCAGATTTTTGGTATTCTCTAACATAGCTGCAAAGCCACTAGCAATTAATTTGTCATTAAACCATGCGCTTGTTGTTGACATATTGCAAATGTAAAATCTTAGGGGATAGGAACAAAGGTAACGTGCCACCATTGTAAATTGTGTATTTGCTAATACATAGCATCCAGAGATTACATGAAAATGATTTACAATTGAATGTATTATACTGTGCATTTGAAACATGCATCTGCTCCAGAAAAAAAAATATCAAGTGTATGCTCCTAACAAGTCAAGTTATGGTCAAACGTAAGAATTTATTGTAGAATGAACTCGAAGGATAAAAAGACAAATTCTGTGAGACATTACATTTAGTTCATCCAATAATATGGTATGATGATACTTCTGTGATGATTTTATGGACACAACCATTCATAATTTGCTTAAAGAAATATAATTGTCAATTTGGTGGGATACTTTTTTATTATAGATGATTAGTAAATGATGAAAACTATTTCTTCTAACAAGTATTCTTTTAGCTATTATAGAACTGTTCTATATAATAGTTTTCTGATATTTATTTATTTATTGTATAGAGGTAGAACCTAGGACTAGGTCCAGTGCTTAATTTGAGCCAGGGCTGAGCCCTGGTACCCCTAGGGTTGGCAGTTCATTGCCCACAGCACCTCTTGGCTCACGGCATCAGTTATGAAAGTTAAAAAAAAATTGCTTGAGCCCTGGCACCTCTTTCATTACAAATTAAGCACTGATTAGGTCATGGAATAGGACCCCATTATGCACTGTACAAACACACAACAAAAACACAGTCCCTGCCCCAATCTAAGTAAATTCTATTCCGATTGTTCTATCTGATCCTCTTTATCTGCTATTCTGAACAGTCTGGGCCTCTCCTGTTCATCTTTTTTCACCATTCTGATGTATGAAACTTTATGCACACATATTCACTGGACTGCATTATTGCATCCATTTTAAACAAGATTGGGTAAAGATCTCAAGAATATAATTGGGGACCAATTTCCAGATACACACAAATGAACACATGCCAGGGTATTTTGTCTAATATACTCAGATTTGCACAGGAAAATTGTAATTGTGTATGAAAACCAAGCAGCAAGGCATCTATACCTGATATAGATGTGCAAATTAAAACATTACTTACCCAAAACCTGTGCATACAAGTGCAGAGAGTCACTGCACAGGCTTAATACAAGCAACAGTTTTTGCTGCCAGAATTGGACAAGGCAACTTAATAGGTCTTTTTTTTTTAGTTGATTTTATGTGTTTGTTTATTCACCTGTAGGCTGTGAATTAAGAATAAGCAATTTGAGATTTTTTAAATGTCAAGAGTACTTTGTTCCTCCTCCTAACATTCTTTGATAATGAAGAGAACAAATGTGAGGAAAACGTGACTTTTCTTTGAAAGTTGCTGTTGAAGTAACCAACTGGAAAGATATCAAACACTGTTTGCACACAAAGTGCTGTTGCAATATATTGCATACGCCTGAGGGCATTCTGTGACAAAAAAAAATATTCTGTGCCCAAAATATCAAAATTCTGTGCACAATATTTTAAAATTCTGCAAAAGTTTGCAAATTTTATTTGTCAAGTGTGGAGGCTCCAGCATGGCATTGGGGAGCACAGGCCACTGGCTGCACAGAGGTGGGAGATCACTGTGCAGCTCCCCTGCCCCTCCCCCACTCCCACCCTGCCCCAGGACATGGATTTAGTGGTGAGGCTGCATCCAACTCTGACGCAGCACAAGGATGGGCAGCCCAGGTGTGGGAAGGCAGGCTCAGCAAGGCAGGATCCAAGTGAGGAGGGACTTAGTGTGGGGGGGGGGATCCAGGTGTGGGTTGAGAGGGTTCTGTGTGGGGCAGTCTGGGTGTGGGTGGCTCAGTGGGGGATCTGGGTGCAGAGAGGATCTGGATGCCGAGAGGTAGTGGGTGCAATGGTAATGGATCTCTGCAGAGGGTCCAGGTAGGGTGACTGGATAGCAAGTGTGAAAAGACGGGACAGAGGGTGGGGGGTTATAGGATCCTATATAAGAGAAAGCCCTAAATATCGGGACTGTCCCTATAAAATTGGGACATCTGATCCCCCTAGGTCCAGGCGAAGGTGGCTGGGGCTCAACGGAGTATCTGGATGTAGGGGATTTAGGGCTTGGGGGGGTCTTGGTGTGCAGGGGTGAGGGACTCAGTGGGGTGGGAATCCAAGCTCAACTGGTTGGGGCTCACTGGGGTGGGGATCTAGGTGCAGGTGACTTGTCAGGGTAGTCCAGGTGCAGGGGGAGTGGTGCTTGTCAGGGACGGTTCTGGGTGCAGGGGGGATGAGGCTCGGTGGGAGGGCCTGAGTATGAGGGGGTGTCATAAATATAAAGGGAAGGGTAAACACCTTTAAATCCCTCCTGGCCAGAGGAAAAACCCTTTCACCTGTAAAGGGTTAAGAAGCTAAGATAACCTCGCTGGCACCTGACCAAAATGACCAATGAAGAGACAAGATACTTTCAAAGCTGGCAGGGGTGGGGGGAGGGGAAACAAAGGTTCTCTCTGTCCAATGCTTTTGCCCAGACCTGAGCAGGAATGCAGGTCAGAACTCCTGTAAAGGGTTAATAAGCAATCTAGCTAGATATGCATTAGATTCTGTTTTGTTTAAATGGCTGATAAAATAAGTTGCGCTGAATGGGATGTATATTCCTGTTTTTGTATCTTTTTGTAACTTAAGGTTTTGTCTAGAGGGATTCTCTATGTTTTGAATCTGATTATCCTGTAAGGTATTTACCATCCTGATTTTACAGAGGTGATTCTTTAACTTTTTCTTTAATTAAAATTATTCTTTTAAGAACCTGATTGCTGTTTCATTGTTTTTAAGATCCAAGGGTTTGGGTCTGTGTTCACCTATGCAAATTGTGAGGATTTTTATCAATCCTTCCCCAGAAAGGGGAGTGTAGTGCTTTGGGGGATATTTTGGGGGGGAGACGTTTCTAAGTGAGCACTTCCCCTGTTCTTTGTGTTACACTTTGGTGGTGGCAGCTTTTAACCTAAATTGGTAAGAATAAGCTTAAGGGGTCTTTCATGCAGGTCCCCACATCTGTACCCTAGAGTTCATAGTGGGGAAGGAACCTTGATGGGGGTCTGGATGCACCGGGGTTGGGTAGATGTGGGAGCAGCTCCCTGCAGCTGAGGAGCAATGGGTGCAGGAAGTTAGGAGAAGGGAGTTTGCAGAGCTTCCTGCAGCTGGGGGAGAAATCTGGGATTGGGTCTGACTTGGCCCCAGATGCTGTCCCGTCTTCCCCAACCCAGCCCAGACTACCAGCTGAGCCTGGCGCAGGGTAAGAGCCACCACCCACATCTTCCCCAGTCCTGCCTCCTGCCCCACAGTGATTTTCCCTCTCTGTTGGCTGCCCTGGGCAACTGAAAGATACTACTGAGGAGATTTGCATGACCACTGTTGTGGCTTCCCTTTGCTTCCCCATCAGAAAGTCATTTTTCTGCGGGGAAGCAAAGAAATCTGCAGGGGACATAAATTCTGCACACATGCAATGGTGCAGAATTTCCCCAGGAGTAACTGCAATATATGGCCTGCAAGTAAATCAATCTGTGCTCAGGACAAAGGCAATCAGGTAAAGGCAGAAGGATTGATTTTGTGTCATTTAGAAAGAAAAAGTCACTGTTTCAAATTATACACTACATATTGTGAAGAAAGAGTGCTGTCATATTCTCTGAGTAACGTGTAGCACTTTTAGCTTTGATATTCAGGTTCTAAAAATATGGTGCAAAAGCTATTATTTTATTTTTAATCTTAGGCATTTTAGTAACGAAATGCTCAGTAATTAGCTAGTGGTAGCTTCAGAAAGTGCATTGATTGCCATTTCTAAGTATATCCTCTTGTGGGAAATTTTGATCATAAAATTCAAAGGCTGACCTTGGTTCTGATTTTATAAGGAATATTACATTCAGTTTGACCTTCACAATCTAGATTGAAAAAAGATGAAAGGATTAACTGAAATTGAACACTATGCCTAGAGTCCAAGAAGAAAAAAAGTTTAAACTATAGTACTTATAAATTATACATGAGAATACTTATATGCTAATATTGTAATCTTATGTCACCAGCTTTCTTGTATTAGTTGAATGTGTAGGTGTTCAGTTAGGTGAATGGTGACTGACTCTAAAACAGCATATACAATGAATAGCTTTAGAAAAAAAGATAACTTGTTTTAAATTATTTTGAAAATCTAACCCATATATTTTCAAATGAATATAGCTTTGCATATGAGATAAGTCTTTAAGCTGCCATGCTTTTCCACTTAATTTTCCATTTTTTAACAGCTATGAACATATAACATTCACAGTTAATAGATGGAAATGTGTAGGATTTTACATGCCCTCCAGTTAACACACAACCAGCTCATTACAGTATTACTTCTTAGCTGATTTACACCTAAAACACAGAAGAGGATATGGTACCTCCTCTCATACATTTGATGGAATGTCTATGGGCCAAATAATTTTCTCCTTATTTATGTGAATAGTCATACAGAAGCCCTTCAGACTACTCAGGTGAGGAAATGTGAACAGGATTTGACCCTAAACAACTTCATGATCTGTATGCAGGAAATGTTGTTTAACTAGTTCTATGTCATCCATGTTTATAAGTGACATGGGGGTTGTGACTATGAGGGCTCAGTACAAGTATGTGAAAGAATGTAACAATACATAAGGGCATGATCCTATAATCTAATTTATACACACTTCTCTGTATCCTTGCAGAATACCATTAACTTTGGTGCAGTTCCATGAAAGCTACAGGAGTCTGCCTGTGCAGACCCAGTTCCAGACTTAAGGCTTTAGATTTTGTTTTTCCTACAAAAAGAAAACTGAATAGGCTTACAAAAGACATATTGGCTGATGCAAATTTTTGAAATACAGCTGATCAAAAATTTTCCATTGAAATGGTTTTGATGAAAAATGTAGTTTCTCAGCAAAATCAAAATTTTCAATTGAAAATTTTGATTTTGTGGATTTTCCATATATCAGGAAAAACATGAAAATCCGTGTCGGACTGACTCAGACTGAAACATTTCAATTCATCATACTGAATTGATACATTTACTTTTTATCAGTTTGACATTATCTGTGCTTACCTGAGCTGCTGCAGTTCCTCATGGAAGTAAGTTATAATTCAAAGCCCCCTTTTCCCTGAGGTGGGCTCTCTGGCTGGGCTACCTCTCCCATGGTGCACTACAGTCTCTTCTTTGTTTGAACCATTGTGATGTATTATGGAAATCATGTGAACAACATGCATCATGGGAATTGTAGTCCAGCCAGTGAGGTAAGTCCATAGAGAAGAATGGGGGGGCATGAGGCACCCGTACTTCAATTCCCGTGATGAACCACAGCATTTCAGAGGAACACAAAATTAATGCCAAAATGAGCCCATATAAAATATTGTAATTTGCTCCAACAACAGAACTGAAATATGTCACTTCAGGAATGTAAAAACATTTAGACATGTCTGAATAATTTTCCGCCAAGAACTTACTGTGTGGTTAAAAAAAAAAAAGATACTTTGACTTTTTAAGCCTGATTCATGGCAAAAACAAATTTTGAAATATTGGAATGTCCTGTGGGATAGAAATTCTGACTTTTAATCAGCTCTAATGGAGAAATTCAGTGTCACCATTTACTGTTAAAGGGATGAGATTCGTATACAGATCGGTAGTAAATATGAATCAAAAGTAAAATGTATCAAAACAAAAAGGAAAGAAAAATCCATTAATAATCTTCATGAAGTACCAAGCCTAATCTATCCTTGATCAGCAAGCTCATGTAATTGAGTTAAGGCCACATGAAGCCTTTAGCAAATAATTCCATATTTCTTGGACATGGTCATGCGATTAACTTCCAAATAAAATGAATGGATTGATATAGAGAGCATTTTACTCCGATTCCAATTTAATGGTCATATCCTCAGAGATTTTTAATTCAAATTGGCAATATGTATATTATTGGAAACACAATGTATTGACTGTTTTAAGCGTCTAAAAGGCATTCAGCAATTCATATTTCCTGCCTTTTCTCGAGTCCCTCTTTCCTTTTGTTTTCTTTTTACCCTCATGTTCAAGCATTGAAGTCAATGAGAGCTTTTATATTAGCTTCCATTGGGTAAGGCACCAGGACATTCTGGCCTACCGGTCACAGATGGGCTGGTGTCTACAAGTCCAGGATGGCCACAAAGCAGTAGTCATAGAGCAGGGATTGGAGAAATTGCTATGGCTGGGATCAATAGGCAAGAGTCAGACTCAGGCTGGGATCAGAGCTGGAGAGCAGAAAGTAAGGGGAGGTCTGGAATGCAGCAGGCCAGAAATCTCTGCGATTGCCCAGACAACTTTTGGAGCACCTCCAGGATTAAAAAGTGAGCACTGGCCGATCAGAAGGCTATTGCTCTCGACCCTTTGAACAGTACTTCCTGTGACACCTAATTTCCACAGTGTTTCTTGAGCATGGCTCTGCATGTCCTCCCAGTGACAATGTGGGAACGTCAGCTGTCTCAGGCTCTGCAGACTTGGGTTCTAGTACCACTGATCCATATATGTGGGCTTTGGATCAGGCCTATAGTTGGATATTGGTTCACTTCTTGAATGTCTGAAGGCTTTTGACCTTCTGCCTCATAACTCATGCAAGGTGTGCAGTGGTAGCATATTAATATATTCCTTGTTATGGTTTCTTACGTTGCTCCTTCTCTAGTCTTTATGCTTTGAAGTTTTGTCAGATCACCCTTCAGTTGGTATATTAGCACTTCCAAATGAGTCATTTCTCCTATGTTCTCAAACCAGTCTTTTTGTATAGGTGGATTTGGATTTGCCACCTTCTCAGCAATAATCTCTGAATCCATGCAGGAATATTAAACTGTACCAGGATATTATTCTTCCCACTTATCACACCTTTATTTGTACTAGTTGACTCCAGATTGATCATATTCATTGACAGATTGCTTTTCTTTTGGATCCTGTAATAGGGCTGGCCACCACCTGAGCACCCCCTCAAGGCCAGGGGTGCCTTTCCTGTGCCCTGCTCCTGTTTTTCCCTTCACCAAGGCTCCTTCAACAAACTCTAGAACATTGTTAATATAATAAAAATTAACAATGTTCTCAAACAAACACAAAAAGAATCTTCCACTCAGGCTTGAGATGGGGGAAGCTCCTCCTTCCTGAGGAAGAGTCTCTTCCTTTGGGACCACTGTAAGAGACCCTCTTTCTCTGCAGCTTCAGTCACTGCAAGAGCCCCCTCATGACAGCTTCTTGCTGCCCTTTATCCTGGGATCATCTGATTTGACATAGATCTGGCTCATAATCATTGCTGGCTTAGCCCCAGGTTCTCCAGTCCAAGGGCGAACTACCCTGTCTGAGAACTAAATGTCATTTCCTGTACTTTGTTATGCATTTTTTAAATTATGTGAACTTAGTTCTCATGAAAGAACTGTTAATAATAGCCATAGTTATTCCACACTACCATTTTACTTTACACTTTCTGATTTCTCTTCTGTTTCTCCATAGGACATCAGTTTAATATTTATGTCAGTTAAAAGCATGAAAGATTTGGTGATTTTATAAGATGGACAAATTCTGTCCAGCTGTGTCCAAGAAAGGGACAAGCCAATCCATTTTCACTTGGAATTTGCATCTGAATTTGAAACCTGGTCTCCATGAGAATAGCGGATCTGCATAATCACAGATGATGTTGCCTTCTATAGCAGCCTGTGCAGGAATGATGCAGAGACTCATTCAGCACCATACAGGGAATATAAAGCTCTTATACCCACAAACTGATAGCAGTGATTTCAGGGGGAAAGGAACTTTATATGGGACATCTGCAGCATAGGGAATTTTCTGAATAGGTGCAGTAGGAGGCATTGTGCTAAAATATTATAATTTTCTGTAGTGCAGCATTTGATTGCTGAGAATAATTTCCTCCAAAATAAATAGGGCAGTGTGGTGTCAAATCTGCCTGACACAAATACACACACTGATTGTTCTTTCTGACTAATATATTCATTCTCCAACAAACCAGCTTTTATGTAGTCAAAAGGCAAATTTGTACACTTGCTTTGATAGCTTGATCCTAGATAACAATTCCTACAAAGCTGTTGGTTCCCTTGTTACACTATGTCTGCCTTCACAAATCAGCCAAGGAAGCTCATGTGGAATATCTACATCTGGCCCATGAGCAGATGGATAATAGTCTGTTCTACTTTTTACTAATTAGTTAAACAGTTCCAAAGCAAACAGGGCTCAAAGAGAGAGAGGAGAATACAGATTTCCTTCTCTGGCTTCCCAGACTTTCTTAGAAGAGTAAAAATTAAACTGTATGCCAAATTTTGCCCTATATTTCTTCCAGCTTATTCATTAAAGTAGTCAATGCCTGCTGCTACTAGGAGCAGAAATCTACTCTACCCGCACAGAATTCAAGTATTTTCCTGTTTTGTTGATTTTGGCCAATGACATAACAAGAGCTATACCATAAAGTCCATGTTCCACAAAGGTAGGTCAAATAACATTGTATTCAATTGGAGGAGGAAGGGTAAGTAGTGGATCTCTTTCTCTTCTCAATTCCACTGGTGTAAGTCAGGAGTAACTCCACTGAAGTCTGTGGAGTTACACGCTAGTGGAAGCGAGAGGAGACTATGGGCTGCCATCTTTATTCTTTGGAAAGAATTTGAACCATCAGAGCCTCACCTTCATTATTTGTACTGCCCTATTAGAAAATCCCACTGATATTTTGTGGTATCCAGGGATATTATTTAATGATTGAAGCAAAAATTATAGAGGAAATTACAATAGTATCAGTAGTAGTGCAGGAAATCTTGTACCAACTTAGTATTAAAAATAGAATAAGCCCAGGGAGAGGGAAAATCATTCTCTATTTACCTATTCTATCATAGTGGAATTCACCTCAGTGCAATCCACTGAAGGCCTTCTACAGCTTCACAAAGCCCTTAATGTGTTGGAACTAGAAAATGAAGTTACCAGTTCCTATAAAGCAGAGATACTGAATAACTAAAAAAAGGGGGGTAGACAGATGAACCATAATTTGAAAGATATATAATTCTCTCTATTTGCATTTCATTTCTTATATTTTGGCCTTGAAATCAGAAAAGATTATAAACTTCATAACTGAATATAACTTGCCAATTAAGGGTGCAAACATGTATAATTTATTGCGCTAAATGGGATAACTCAGTGCATAAAGTTCCGTGCATATGCAAGTCTTTGGGCCTAATATTGTAATGCATGGATTTATATAATCTGTTGCTTATGCAGGTGAAAATTCCTGCAATGAGGAGAAATTAACCATATTCTTTAAAACAGGAAGTTCATCCCAGTTCAGCGGAACCATTCAAGGTCCTTGTAATCCCACCATTTATGGATGATAGAATATGCAGAGGTATAGTAAAGTTGTACATTTGAGTGTTTGCTGGATTGTGTCCTTAGTTTATGTGAAAAGAATTGTGTACTTTATTGACATCCATTGAGTATTAAATTCTCTATAGACAGCAGAGGTAATATACATCTGTCAGTGCAAATTTACAGTAGTCACCACTGAGAAGTCTTCATTTACTAGTAATTTATTATGCTAGTGTATCTGCTACACTGCAGCATATCAACCAAAGTTACCTGATCAGAACTATGATTTGATCACCAGGGCATAGGTTTGCAGTTCCAACATAACATATTTGTTTGATTTAGTTGCTTTAATTGTCAATGTACATAATTTAGCTTTCCTATATCTGCCTTTGGTTATTGTTATAATATGCACTCTTGCATGACTCTACATTATCAAATAGCTGTTGTACTTATATACTTATAGATTGCAAAGAATTTTTCTCTGACACTGCATTCCAATCCTCAACTACTTTAATTTTCCCAACATCGTGCTGGCTTGTTTAAAAAATAACCAAAAAACCCACAAAACTGATAGCCTGCTTTATTGCAAACCACTGCATCCTAGTCACTAGCAATGATAAATTGGGCAGGTGTGTGTGTGTGTGTGTGTGTGTATATAGTGCTAATTTGATTTGTTAGGTCTGACACAGAAGTGCTGACTGTCAATACAATACAATATGGTTACTGATTAAATCAGACCAGAGCAGATATCAACGGTAATGGAAAAACATAGCCTTCCCACAAGGGCAAGGAGAAGTGATACTTTTATGATACCAATAGTTTTCAAACATTTCAATACAAATTAACTCATTAAGGAAGTGATCAACAGTAGAATGGTCTGAAACCTTTAAAAAGATAATGAGCATGTCTGTGGTTTTATTAACTATCCCACAGGGCAGCTGGGTCAAATTTTCAAAGGATCAATCCTAACTGCATGTAAACTTGGGTGATAGAATTTGTGCGCTTGATTATCTATTCTGAACAGACACACAGGGCACTTTACACCTACAAACATGTGCTGCAGTTTGTGGGCCCAGTTTAGAAGGCTGCTCTTCTTGTTCCTGAGAGGGATAGAATCTCTGCAACCTCCCATTAACATCAGTGAGAGGTATGAACACTCTGCACCTCTCGGGGTCAGATGTTTGTAGAGTACCTATGGTATATCTACAATGCAGCTGGGATGTGTGATTTGCAGCTTGTGTAGATGTACCTGCACTAGCTTTGCTGTAGCTAGCTCACTACAATAAGAGTGAGACATAGCATAGCAAGCTTCAGCATGGACTGTACAAATGAGTACCTACTGGTAGTGGTGTGGGTGGGGGGAAGGAGGGATGACAGGGAGGGGCGGGGAAACAGGCTTGTGTAGCCAGCACTGAATTCCTCATCACTGTGTCCACAGTTCCATTTTTAGAGAGCTAGCTAGAGTAAAGCTAGTACAGGTATGTCTGCATGAGCTGCAGATCCCACCCCCTGACTCGGCTGCATTGTTGCTGTAACCTAAGAAAAATAGTATGTAAATGATCAGGCCATGTATGCTGTGCATGGATATTTGGAGTCTCCTTGCCCATTATTCGTTAGTGCTAACACTCAATTTGAACAAACATTGCCACTCTTTAAGCCTAAGTATAGCCCATCTCCTTGACGATCTAATGTCATTGACTGTGAGTTGAGAAATTATTGATTTTTTTTTTGTGTGGATGCATTCCCCTTTTTCCTTATTCATTTCATTTATGTGCCTGTACTTTTGTGCCTTAATGTCTCCAATTTTTAATGTCTTACTGGAACTTGCTGCAATAATATGCTGAGTGTGGCTTTAACTTCTTAACACAATAATTCAATAATTAAAATAAAACAAAGTGTGTTGGTCAACTGTCTCTTGACAACTAAGTCTGTTATTTATCACAGGCCATGAGACTAATGTCTCATTAGTCAGGATACTCAAAGCGTATGAGACTTTATCTGACTAAAGCAGTAGGAAAGGCAAACGCTTACAAGTATTTTAGACTAGATGAAATATACATTTTAATTTCCAGCAAATATTTCTGTAGCATGACCTCACCAAGATATAGCATTTTTTTCTTTTGTTGATGTACACGAGTCAAGTCTTGTACGTAATGTCCTGTCCCTTTAAATATTTGATTACTACCTCCTCCCTAGTAAAAAGTCTCACTTTCATGTTGATTTCAGTTTTGTTGCCAGAACAATAAAAGTTTCCACAGCTGCTAGCTGTGCTTAAATGAGCTCCTCTGCATCTGTATCGCCTTCTCTGCTGGCTCCAGATAGAACATTGACGATGGAGGCCTTTTATCCCACACATGCCCAATGCTTCCATTGCCTGAACAGGAAGAAAAAAATGTAAGGAAATAATACTATAGAAAGGGGAAAAGGTTCACCTAGAGACACATGATGACAGACTGCTGCTTTTTGCTGCTGGAACAGTGTGAGCCAGCTAGCTAGAGAAGGGGAAGTAGGCAATTAAAAACAGAATAAAGGAATAGGCAGCTGCCTGGAGCTAGAATCAGTGAGAGGGAAGTAAATAGCCACCTTGGTGGACCTCATGCAAGCTGGATTATGCAATGATCAGATCCAGAAAAATAATTACTGACTTTATTAGCACTTATATTCAAGAAGGCTGTTGAAATAGCTGTTGCCATGGAGATTGCAGAGCTAAGAGGTCCTCCTGAATTGTCAAGATAGAGGGCCATGGTAACGTCAGGATTTTCCGTGTGGCCATTGTTCACAGACTATGTGCACTGAGAATTGCTGGGCATCCCGGATCATTTGCAGAAAGTGCCACAAGAAAGGACACATTGCCATGACCTGTTGCACAGTTCAACAACTAGCAACACAGAAAAACCATACATTCAAGAAGATGCTTATGAAGACTGAGCCTAAGAAAGAATGGTAAATCAGGAATTCATAAAATGGAAAAAGGTAAGAGATCCAATGGCATTGATCAAGACCTAGCTATACATGTGTTATCGGAGCTGGAGTCAGAAATGGCATCTGACAGGAGTTCCTACAAGAAAGGAGCTTGGTATTGTAGTTGCCGTCTCACTGATTTCTGCATCTACCTATCACCAGATGTTGTTAAAAGTTCCTCTGGAAGAAATGTCCATAGTTTTGAAGACTTATACCAGAGAAAAGTTGGTCCCAAAAGGGATACTCTTGGGGAAAGTTCAACTAGATGGATAATCAGTTGTTTTACCCTTTTATGTGATTGAAGAAGGTATTATTTGGCAGATCTTGCCTTGAGAAGCTCAAGGTGAATTGGACCGAGATCAAAGTGATAACAGAAACACCTCATAATCTTCAAGAAATACTGGACAGACACTCAAATATTTTTAAATGTTTGGACAGATGAGCAACATGCCAGTGAAACTCACTGTTAAGTTTCACAACCAGCCAAAATATTACAAGTCCAGAGTTCTGGCTCATGCTCTGAAGCCTCTGGTAGAAGTTGATTTGGACTGTTTAGGGAATACTGGAGTCTTATCACAGGTTTTACACTGTGAATGGGCTAGACCTTTCATATCAGTGATCAAGAAGGGTGGCTCTCTCTGAATTTGTGGAGATTTCAAAGTGATGATGAATCCAGTTTTATGTACAGACCAGTATCCACTACCCTGTATTTAAGATTCATTTGCTATTCTTGGAGGGAACAGTGTTTTGGATTTTCTCAATGAATATCTACAAATGTAGACTGATCTAGCATCATACAACTATCACACTCAACATGCAAAAAGGCTTATTTTGCTAAAATAGGTTGCCTGTCAGTAATACATCGGCACCAGCCTTGTTTCAGAAAGCCATGGATCAGATTCTGAAGGGACTGAATGGACTTCAGTGCTATTTGAATGACATCCTTTGTAACAGGAAAGGATGAAGAGGATCTTCTTCAAAATTTGGATGCTGTCTTGCAATGTTTGGATCATCATGGACTGATAGAACATCGAGACAAATGTGAGCTTTTCAAACCTTCTGTTGAATACCTTGGGCGTGTAATTGATGCCATGGGCTTAAGAAAATCTCCATGAAAGAGAACGTGGTTCTTCAAGCATCTCCTCCAGAGACCATGACACAGTTACTTTCATTCTTAGGGTTGTTTAATTACTACAGTAAATTTCTGCCTAATCTGATGACAGTATCGTCACTTTTACATGAACTGTTCCAAGCAACCACAAAAAAATGGAAATGGACGAAAGACTGAGAGTGAATTTACAGAAGCACAGAAACTGTTGAGATCAGCAGATGATCTTGTGTGCTTTGATGCTTTGCTACTGTTGCAATTGGTTTGTGATCCTTCATAATAAAGAGTGGATGCAGTTTTTTCCCATGTTTTTCCTGATGCCATGGAGAAACCAATTGCCTTCACTTCATGGACACTCACTACCCTTGGGAAGAACTATGTGCAAATAGAGCATGAAGCTTTCATCATTAGCTTTGGATTCAGAAGTTCCATATCTATCTGTATGGCAGACTTTTTCCTTGCTGATGGATCATTCATTGCCCATTGCTTTCAATTTTTGAACCAAAACATGGAATTCAATCATTACCTACTACTCATATGCAATGATGGGCATTGCTACTTTCAGTTCATTTCTATATTATTCAGTTCCAAAGAGGGACTCAACACAAAAAATACTTGATGGGCTCTTGCATCTTCCATGCTGAATCCAAAGGAACTTCGGACAAAGTGTTCTATCTCGTTTTGATGGATAAGTTACCTGTTACTAGCAGAGACATCAACCAAAAAAATTTCAAGGGTGATATGCTTTCACTTGTGGAAAGGAATTGTACTATAAGGTACAGTGTTGGGTCAAACGAATCCCCAGTATACACAATTTGTGTCATGTCAATATGAATTATCTGTGAATCATGCATCTTATGGGGTATGCAAGTTATCATTCTGAAATCACTTCAACCTCAGATTTTCAATGCTCTTCACAAAGATCATTTTGGCATTGTACAGATGAAGGCCGTAGCCCACAGTCATGTCTGGAGACTGAGGATCAACACAGATATTGAGAGGGATGCAAAGTGCTGTACTACATGTCAGAAAATTCAGCATGATCCTGATCAGGATTGTCTACACTCTCTTGGTTGTGGCCTCAGGCTCTTTAGACATGGACTCTTCTGGATCTTTAGAAGGTTATATATTATTGGTCATAGATGATGCCCATTGAAAATGGCCAAAAGTTACTACTATAGTTACCAAGACCGTGGACATTTTTGTACCTTGTTTAGTCAAGTTGGTCTACCATTACAGTTGTTGAGTGACAAAGGACCTCAATTCTATTCTGAAGAATGTCGGAGGTTCCTAGCTTCAAATGAAATTCAGCATATCCATTCTGCTGCATACCATCCTGCTACAAATAGACTAGTGGAAAACTCTGAACAAACACTTAAACATGCCTTAAAAGCTAACAAGTCTGTTTTGAGTCATCCACATGTAATCAAATCCCAAGCTATACAAATTGATCAATGACATGAGACTTGTCATTGTTCTTTTTAAGTAGGAAACTTAGTGTGGTCTTGCAACTATGTGTGTGGAGTGAAATGGGTATCTGGAGAACTTGTAAAAATGCAAGAGACCTGTTTTGTTCCTGGTAAAACTATGTTAGTATTTTATGGAAATGGCATATGGACCAGTTGCAGCCTTGATAAGTACCAGATTCTGTTCCTCCAATTCAACCTCCTTACACTACAACTCCTAATTTCAACAACTTGGTGGAAGAAAATTTTATATCACATCCAGCCGATTCCTTATCATTGATTATTGTTCTGGACACTGCCACAGCACCGTCACTGCATTATCCCAAAAGAGTGTAAAAACCAGTGGTGCATTTGAAATTATAAATTGTTTAGTTAGTGAATTGCTTTTCCAGAGCAGAATAAACCTTTGCAATTTGAGAGTCTGTATTAGTCCACTTGCAGCTTTTAGTTAGGTTATATAGTGTTTGTTAGCTTTGTAAACAAGTGTGTGTGTGTTTGGAAAGTTTTTTAAAGTAGGGTGGAGGAATGTTATGTCCTCTTCCTTTAAATGTTTGTACACTCTCCTCTCCCCAGTGAAAAGCCTCACTTTTACATTAGTTTCAGTTTTGCTGGCAAAAAAATGAAGCCACCACCACAATAGACAGCTGTGTTTCTATCAGCTCCCTTTGTGTCTGCATGTATCTCCTTCTCTTGTGGATCCAAATATAGCAGAAAACCTCACTGATGACTGGAACGGACTGAATGAAAAGGAAAAGAGTGAGCACAAAGGGCCCAACTTCCACAGACACATACACCTGAACAACTCTGCTCTTGAGAGAATTTATTCATGTGCATGCATTCCCAAAATATTCTGGTGCACTGGGGTGTTTTTTTAGTTGCTCTCACAGCAAAAAGTTTTCTGAGCCAGGCAGTGGAAGATTCCCTTCTGGTTGCAAAGAACTACGTGGCTCCTCTGCCACTCTCATCTCCATCAGCTCTCCTGCTATAGGCAGTCCTCAGCTGCTAGAACAATCCCTTGGGGCTGTTTGCTGATGGTGCAAATTAGATTGGCCTTCCAGACTAGATTGGGAGCAGGATAGTCTGAAGAACAGAGGGCCACAAACACGGCCTAAAGCCACCTTGCACCACCCACCTTGAATTGCACACAGCTTCCTCTCCAGGGTTAGTTATGGTCTTAAAGCAGAACTCTGAAGATATTTCTGTAATTTTCAGAAATCTAAAAAAATTACCCACATCCTGGCCTCAAGTTTTTCATAAAACTTCCTTTCCATAACAGTTCTCTGCATAGGTCAATGACAAGCTATGGCTCTTATTTTTTTTAAAATGTATATGAGACATTGCTGTCCAGTTTTGGGGTAGAGTTGATCAATATAGGCCCCTGACAGGGGAAGTTGGAGATGATTTAATCATCAGTGTTTTCCCCCACCCCCACTGAAAAATTATTTTCAACATTTGGAGATCTCCTCTAGTGTGTCTGCCAGCAAAAGCTGCCATAGACCTCAGGGTGAAACTGGGACACAGGTGGTTTCCTCCAGCATGTCCTGTGGAACTGTGCAATTTCCTCTCTAGCAAGTTGGATAATTTACTTATGTGGACCATTGTTTTTATTATCTTTACAATATTCTATGGAGGACATGCCTAAATCACAGGAATTTAAGTATTTGTGTCTAAGTTAATACACTCTTTTTACATCAAATACACAGCTAGCAAAATTAACTATTTCACAAGTTACAATGTTTTCATCACCAAAGTGTTTCTGTGGCATTCTTTAATAAGAAGCTAATCCATTAATTTAGACAAGTTATTGATTTCCTTAAGCTAAGCACTCCGCTTTTGCTTAGTGGTTTGAGCATTGGCCTGCTAAACCCAGGGTTGTGAGTTCAATCATTTAGGGATCTGGGGTAAAAATTGGGGTTGGTCCTGCTTTGAGCAAGGGGTTGGACTAGATGACCTCCTGAGGTCCCTTCCAACCCTGATATCTATGACACCTTCCTGATTATATATATGGCAAGTAGCTTTTAGGACAAATTCTGGTCTGGCAAGAAAAGCCTGATTTAAAAGGGATTTTTCCAATGGGAGCTATATGAGGGCCAGGAGTGATGGAAGCTTTATTGCCATCCATTTACAAGTCCAGATAAGTTAAGACCTGTGAACACTGAGTAACTTTACTCATTGGAGTAGTTTCATTGTCTTTAATGAAAGACAATGATTAGTCAAGCGAGAGAACTTTTGTCTAAATGTTTGCAGGATCAGGCCTGAAGTGTAACAGACACAGGCCATTCAATCCTTACTCAATCTCCACTCTATTGGCATCTGTCATTCTACAGGCTTTGTTCACATCTGTAAAAGTGAGGGTGTGTGGAGTTACATCAGGTGTAGTAAGGTGCATTCCTGGTGATAAAAGGTTTATTCCTGCTAGAAGAAGCTATTTTATAAATAGGCTGAGATTTTGTTGAAGGTTATTTTCAGTCTGTCCCCTGTGTGCAACACTTCCTTACCAACATGTGGTGTTGTTTTTTTCCTCACCACGTTACACCCATTTGTTCTCATTTGATTCAGATAATAAAAATTACCTCTTTAGGGCAGTGTTCTCTCCAAACTATGGACTTTAAAGAAAAGAATTTAGTACATCTCTTAAATAGCAAAAAGTACTTGTATTGGACTCTCACATATATGCTTCATTCCATTGCTACAATAATAATGACCTTTTGTTCAACTAGAAACATGAATTTGAAACTCTCATTATGCAAACTGAGTATGATTTACCACCACAACATGGTGGAACTCGTAAAGCTTAGTCTAAAGAATAGATCAACCAATTCAAAATAATTCCATTAAGAATATTTTTCTAAATATTTCAGTGTAAATAATTAGTCTTGTCCATTCATTGAATACACAATAAATGTTCTTACCAAACATCTTTTAACTCTTGTTTCACTACATAATAATGAAAGGCAGGTTGAAATGATACTTGTTAATTGCATAGTACTGTTGTTGCTGTCAACATAGATATCAGAGTTGGGGTCATTTAAAGCATACCCTAATAGCAGAACATACTTACCTTGGAAAGAACAATAGAAAAGCTTTTCTGAGAGGTTTACGTACAACATTTTTTTCCAGTGGGACTGTTGGTAAGCCTTCACCAATATTTATAATGAAAACCCTTGTTTAACTTTCTATATATTTTAGCATACTTTTATTTAGGTAATTATTATTATTTATCTATATGATATCAGCATCTAGAGACCCTGACCTCTCCATATGTTGTACATATATAAATAAGAAAAAGTCCTTGACCTAAAGAGCGCTTACAGTCTAAATAGATGAGAGATAAAGGATGGAGGAAAGGAAGTATTAGTATTCACATTATACAGACAGAAAACAGAGGTGAAGAGAAATTAAGTGATTTTCACAAAGTCATATAGGATATTGGTGTCAGAACTGGGAAGTGAACCCATGTCCCTTATATAGGTGGCTAAACAGTAATAAGTATGGGAAAGAATCTGTAAATGTCATCAGGGATGACATTCCTTGGTAGGTGGAACCTAGGTAATATAATCATTGGAAAGAAAGAGTTTTCTAACCTTGTCATAGATATTTTTATAGATTTGGGGAACTGGACCAAAACCTTGTATGTGGAATGAACGGTGGGCTACACCCATGATCAGAAGCCAATTGAGGTCAATGGAAAGACTTCCATTGATATCAGTGGGTTTTGGATTATGCTGCATATCCAGTATATCTATATATGCTGTATAGTATCTGCAGCCTAGGTAGTGACCAGGCCTAGATAAGGTTTCAATCTCATTGTTCCTATTGGGCAAACCCTTTTACCTAGTGTGACAAAGTCCCGAGCCTGTATTGGTGGGTCCCGCTCTTCCAGGCGGATTCAGTGGCCTTAGAAACTCACTAAGGCCCCAGTGTGACCTTCCTTTCACAGTGTAGCAGCACGAGTCACAGCCTATTGTTATTTTCATCACAGGTCAGTATGGGAGTTGGGAAGATGAAATACTCCACTGTCTTTGTTGCTCCGTAGAACTCAGTAGGCACAGTTCGGCCTCCTGGCTGGACTGAGTCCTGCTTCCCCTCTCAAGGGGATCTCTGTAGAGCATGGGGTGGGGGGAGAGGAACCCAGGCCCACCCTCTAGTCCGGGTTCCAGCCCAGGGACCCTAATGGTAGCATCTGTTAGTGGATTTCCCTTCACCACTGCAGCTGCTTTGATTCCCTGGGCCACTTCCCCCATGGTCCTCTTTTCTTAGCTTCACCCTTACCTCAGGATGCAGCAATGCTTCCTCACCTCCAACTCCTTTCACTTGGACTCCCCCCAGGGAACTGGAAAGGAGAGCTTTTAAGCAGTATGAGTGAGGCCTTTATTGGTTCCAGCTGTCTCCATTAGTCTAATGGCCTTAATTGACCATTTGTCAGTTTAGATTAATAGATTCATAGACATTAAGGTCAGAAGGGACCATTATGATCATCTAGTCTGACCTCCTGCACAATGCAGGACACAGAACCTCACAGAACCTCAAATGGGTTGGTGATAAACCTCTCACCTATATCTGAGCTATTGAAGTCCTCAAATCATGGTTTAAAGACTTCGAGGAGCAGAGAATCCTCCAGCAAGTGACCCATGCTACAGAGGAAGGTGAAAAAACTCCAGGGCCTCTTCCAGTCTGCCCTGAAGGAAAATTCCTTCCCCACCCCAAATATGGTGCTCAGCTGAACCCTGAGTATATAGGCAAGATTCAGCCAGATACCCAGGAAATAATTATCTGTAGTAACTCAGATCCCACCCCATCTAACATCCCATCACAGGCCATTGGGCCTATTTACCATGAATAGTTAAAGATCAATTAATTGCCAAAATCATATTATCCTGTCATATCATCTCCTCCATAAACTTATCAAGTTTAATCTTAAAGCCAGTTAAATCTTTTGCCCCCACTGCTTCCCTTGGAAGGCCATTCCAAAACTTCACTCCTCTGATGGTTAGAAACCTTCATCTAATTTCAAGTCTAAATTTCCCAATGACCAGTTTATATCCATTTGTTCTTGTGTCCACATTGGTACTGAGCTTAAATAATTCTTCTCCCTCTCTGGAATTTATCCCTCTGATATATTTATAGAGAGCAATTATTTCTCCCCTCAACCTTCTTTTGGTTAGGCTAAACAAGCCAAGCTCTTGAGTCTCCTTTCATAAGACAGGTTTTCCATTCCTCGGATCATGCTAGTAGCCCTTCACTGTACCTAATCCATTTTGAATTCATCCTTCTTAAACATGGGAGACCAGAACTGCACACAGTATTCCAGGTGAGGTCTCACCAGTGCCTTGTATAACAGTATTAAAACCTCCTTATCTCTACTAGAAATACCTCGCCTAATGCATCCCAATACCGCACTAGCTTTTTTCACAGCCATATCACATTGGCGGCTGATAGTCATCCTGTGATCAACCAATAATCCAAGGTCCTTCTCCTCCTCCTTTACTTCTAATTGATGCATCCCCAGTTTATAACTAAAATTCTTGTGACTAATACCTAAATGCATAATCTTACACTTCTCACTATTAAATTTCATCATATTACTATTACTCCAGTTTACAAGGTCATCCAGATCTTCCTGTATGATATCCCAGTCCTTCTCTAAATTGGCAATACCTCCCAGCTTTGTATCATCCGCAAACTTTATTAGCACACTCCCACTTTTTGTGCCGAGGTCAGTAATAAAAAGATTAAATAAGATTAGTCCCAAAACTGATCCCTGAGGAACTCCACTGGTAACCTCCCTCCAGCCTGACAGTTCACCTTTCAGTATAATCTGCTGTAGTCTCCCTGTTAACCAATTCCTTATTCACCTTTCAATTTTCATATTGATCCCCATCTTTTCCAATTTAACTAATAATTCCCCATGTGGCACAGTATCAAATGCCTTACTGAAATCTAGGTAAATTGGATCCACCGTGTTTCCTTTGTCTAAAAAATCTGTTACTTTCTCAAAGAAGGAGATCAGGTTGGTTTGGCACGATCTACCTTTTGTAAAAACCATGTTCTATTTTGTCCCATTTACCATTGAACTCAATGTCTGTAACTACTTTTTCCTTCAATTTTTTTTCCAAGACCTTGCATACTACAGATGTCAATCTAACAGGCCTGTAGTTACTGGATCACTTTTTTCCCTTCTTAAAAATAGGAACTATGTTAGCAATTCTCCAATCATATGGTACAACCCCTGAGTTTACAGATTCATTAAAAATTCTTGCTAATGGACTTGCAATTTCATGTGCCAATTCCTTTAATATTCTTGGATGAAGATTATCTGGGCCACCCAATTTAGTCCCATTAAGCTGTTTGAGTTTCGCTTCTACCTCAGATATGGTAATATCTACCTCCATATCCTTATTCCCATTTGTCATGCTACCATTATCCCTAAGATCCTCTTTAGCCTTATTAAAGACTGAGGCAAAGTATTTGTTTAGATATTGGGCCATGCCTAGATTGTCTTTAACCTCCACTCCATCCTCAGTGTTTAGCAGTCCCACTTCTTCTTTCTTTGTTTTCTTCTTATTTATATGGCTACAGAGCCTTTTAGTATTAGTTTTAATTCCCTTTGCAAGGTCCAACTGTACTTGACTTTTAGCCTGTCTCACTTTATCCCTACATGTTCTGACCTCAATAAGGCAGCTTTCCTTGCTGATCCCTCCGATCTTCCACTCCCTATATGCTTTCTGCTTTTTCTTAATCACCTCTCTGAGATGCTTGCTCATCCAGCTTGGTCTACAACTCCTGCCTATGAATTTTTTCCCCTTTCTTGGGATGCAGGCTTCCGATAACTTCTGCAGCTTTGATTTAAAGTAATCCCAGCCCTCCTCTGCCTTTAGATCCATAAGTTCTTCAGTCCAATCCACTTCCCTAACTAATTTCCTTAATTTTTGAAAGTCAGCCCTTTTGAAATCAAAAACCCTAGTTGCAGATTTATTTTTGTTTATCCTTCTATTCAATTTGAACTGAAGTAACTCATGATCATTTGAACCAAGATTGTCCCCTACAACCATTTCTTCTATGAGGTCCTCACTACTCACCAAAACCAAATCTAAAATGGCATCCCCTCTAGTTGGTTCAGCAACTACGTGATGAACGAATCCATCAGCTATCACATCTAGGAAAATCTGAGCCCGATTATTATTACTAGCACTCGTCCTTCAGTCTATATCTGGGAAGTTAAAGTCTCCCAAGATCACACAGTTTCCATTAGTATTTACTTCATTAAAAACATTAAAGAGGGCTCTATCCATATCCAAATTAGATCCTGGAGGTCTATAGCACACCCCAAGCACTATCACAGGGGAAGTTCTAGTAGTTTTCTTCCCTAATGTGATTTTTGCCCAGACGGACTCTGTCTTATCCATTCCATCGCTTCTTGTTTCTTTACATTCTACCTCATCATTGATATACAATGGTACTCCACCACCTTTAACTTTTATTTCTGTCTTTCGTAAACAGCATATTTCCTTCAATACCTGTAGTCCAGTCATGACTACTATTCCACCATGTTTCTGTTATCCCTATAATATCAGGTTTCACTTCCTGCACCAGTAGCTCTAGTTCCTCCATTTTGTTACCTAGGCTCCTCGCACTGGTGTACAAACACCTTAATTTTTGCTGTTTGGCCTCGCTCACATTCTGTACCCTATTAGGCACGGTCATTCTACAGCCAGTATGACCTATTAGACTGGTATCCCCACTGCCCTTCCTCATTATGTCCAGTCTCCTACCCACAGCTATATCCTTTCTTTCTTTCTTTTCTTCCCTCTCAATGCTGAAGTTCGGCGTGGAGATTACTTGGACATCTCCCAACCATCTCCCCCAAATTCCTAGTTTAAAACTCTCTTTATCAGTTGTGCCAGCCTCCATCCTAGAAGTCTATTTCCTTCCCTACTCAGATGAAGTCCATCCGGAGAGAACTGTCCTCTGTCCATGAATGCCTCCCAGTGGCCATACATCCCAAAGCCCTCCTTATAGCACCACTGCCTAAGCCATCTATTGATAGTCATAATCTTGTCACACCTTTGTTGCCCTTCTCTAGGAACAGGAAGGATCCCGCTAAAGATCATCTGAGCCTCGATTTCCTTAAGCATCTTCCCCTGCCTAGCATAGTCTCCCTTGATACATTCCAGCAAGAATCTACCGGTATCATTTGTTCCCACATGAAGGATATTTAGGGGATTCTTTCCTGCTCCCTTTAGGATCCTTTTCAACCTCAGGTCTACATCCTGTATCTTAGCACCTGGAAGACAGCACACCCTTCTATTCTCTGGATCAGCTCTGGTTACAGGCCTTTCTATTCTTCTCAATAAAGAGTCCTCGATCACATAGACCTGCCTTTTCCTGGTGACGGTGCTATTCTCCAGTCTATCCCCTGTTCCCTCTGGCTTCAAGTTCTTTATATTCCTGTTCTCCTTTGTAATCCTCTTCAACCCATCCTGTATCCTCCTGGGACTCATATTTGGTGTAGTCTCCATTGACTCTTCCTCTTTTCCTATAGGACTAGCTGCTCTTCTTTTCTTCCTTGCCCTTTCACCTTCAATGACCACTTACTGAGCCCCTTCTTCATTTTCCAACTCTGCTAACCTATTCTTGAGCTCTATTTCTCCTTCACTAGCCCGTCTTTTCCTCTGCCTGGTTCTCTTAGTCACATGCATCCACTTTCCTCACCCACCTGTCTCCCCTCAGAATTCCTCAGTCCTGCTTCCATCTGCAATGAGCTTTTGCCTTCAGCTGCCTCATGTCTTTGCTCCATAATCCACTCGAACCCCCTTCTAAACTCAACCAGACTTTCCACCTGCATCTCCAATCCTTGGATCTTTTCCTCCATCAGCTCTATTAGACGGCATTTCATGCATACAAAACTCTTTCCAGGTAGCCCCTCCAGGATCATATACATACTGCAGCATCCACATCCAGTCATCTTCATTGTGTCATCCACTTCATGGGTCACTTCCTCTGCTGCCTCTGTATCTGTCATAGCCTTCTCACCTAAATCCTGTTAATCTGGGAAACACAAACCACCACCACCCACAGCAAAAACAAACCCCACACAAGTACCACAATAGAAACTCCCCTTTCTAACTCCCACTGAAACTCGGGGATCTCCTGGTCAACCTCCTTCTGACCCTAGCTAAAATGGCCATCTACAAAACCAGAGTGAGGAGGTTGGCCGATGGAGTCTCCTGTGACTGTGGGGCCTATTTCCGATCCTCGGTCCGTTCACGTATCCGGGCAGAGTTCCTCTGGGCGGCGTCCTCTGACTCCCTTGACGCCTTTGAGGAGCAGTGGGCTCTGTCCGGGGTTCTCTGCTCGGTGTCCCCGTCCGGTTCCCTTCTTTTGACCCTTTGACTGCACTCCTGTCCCTGTTATTTTATTAGTTGTCCCCCGGAATTTTTTGGGTATCTAGGTCCTGTGGATCCCCCTTTTAGGCTGGGGGGGATCCTTTAGCAGTGGACGGGCTTCGCCCGCCCACTTCCCGGATCCCAATAAGACTGAAACTCTCCTGTTTACAGCTCTGTTTGCTGGCTCCTGTGCTGCTGCATCTGTCTGTGATTAACTGGGATCAGGTGCTGGCATTAGGCTAATGACCTTAACTGGTTAATTGGCATTAGGTGTCTTGATTGGCCTGGAGTAGCCTTTGCTTGGCTATCCAGGAAACAGGGACCTGCTCATTCTGAGGCTGATATACCTGCCTTCTGCTACTCTCTTATCCTTCTGGTCTGAGTCTTTCACACTAGGCTTAGATCATAAGACCTGAATTTGTCCAAAACCCTACTTGTCATGATACTTAGTCCTCTCCTTTTGTCATACTCCCTATGGGAAGTTTATTTCAAGTCTGGGGGCATATGTGTGTGAAAAATATTTATGGGGGAAAAGTCCTAAAAACACTGTGCCAAAATAATAATATTTAATAATTAATATTGGTATTCCCTAAATATTAATCTCATCTGTGATTATTTCTGTAAAATGCAAGTGTGCTAACTGGCGAATACATATTACCAGCTGTTATTTCTGTTTTATAGAAATGAAACCTAATACACAGAGATTTTAATAATGTGTCAAAGGTCACACAGCCAGTCACTCTTAGTCTGGAACAAAACCCATGTTTTCTGAAACCCAGTCCCTTGCTTGAACACCTAGATCAAGGTCCATTAGAACTAGAACATACTACCTGAAAAATGGAATAAAACCTCCTTATAATACAAGGTAAAAGTAACCGAACAAATAGCTGGAATATTTTGAAATATGCACAAAGAATATAATTTATAACAGCCTGATTCTACTACCATTACTCATCTTGAGTAATGTCTTACTATTGAAGTCCCTTAATTTCAAATGGCCTCAGTAAGGTGATTGAGTAAGGGTAGCAGAATGTGGCTGTAAGCAGTGTTAGTTGATTTTTGTTATCTGTACAGCTATAATATACAGTTTAGAGGCCTCAGAATAGTTTGCTATGTCAGAGAGGCTGGATTAGAATTTTTTCTATAAATGGTCTCATGTGAATTAAATGATTGTAGATCTCTAGAGAAGGGTAAGATGACAGAAAAGAAAAGTTAATGTAGATCTGTGAACGTGTGAAAAAATCTGAAACATTGATTGTGAGTGATTTACATTATTGGCACTCTGACTGCAAGAAATTTTTCAGAATGGCTTGCAATGTTTCTGGAGATAATACAAAATTATTTCCCTGAACAGTCTGTGAGCAATCAACAAGAACAGATAGCATTTTGGACTTTGTCCTAGAAAATGAGCCAAGTATGATGAATATGATGAAATCTGGTGAAATCTAAGGTTCAGTGATCATAATATCATTACATTAGACATTTATTTTGGGATATTTGGAACATAAGAGGCATTACATGATGGATTTTAATACTATACATTTGCATGGTGAGCCAGAAAAAAAAATCCACAAAACTAATTATAGAAAACTCTTTGAAAAGAACAAAAAGAGTAAAAATAAAATCTCCTGTGCAATAGTTCATTGGAAGAATGCTAGAATTAGGCTCAGTGTATGTCATTTACTGCTATTGCAGACTCAGGTGGGAGGGTCTCATTGGGAAAGGTCCACCCAGGAAGTAGATTATGGTAACAAAGTGTCTGCAATCTTTTTTTTGCCCGAGGATGGGTATGTTGTGGGCCAGGGCTGCCAGAAAGAAGTGGACTGCACTAGTCATGAGACAGGTGGGAGCTAATTCAATGCCCCCCCCCCACAATTGCTTCCAGACATGGAGAAATGGTGGGACTCATAAGTGTTGTGAGTGTGGAAGCCCTTGTGACAGTCAAACAGGTACAATTTTACTGTGTGCAAGAGGGTGGTAGTAGTAGTGGTGGTGGGGAGACAGGTTTAAGGGCTCATATTAGGGAAATGGATATGGGCAAGGCAGGAGAACAGAGACCTGGTGTTAATGCTGGCAGTGAAGGACACATTCAGACTGCCATTGGGATGAAGCAGTGGTTGCAATGTATCTGCTCAACTACTTCATGATCTAGGTAGGAAGATAGAGCCTGCCTGCTCCCATCCCCCCTGCCTGCATGTGCTTTTCACCCAGTCCAGCTGCTAGAATGTGACCCTTAATGTGTAGGCACAAAGAGGGTTGCTCTAGTAATCTTAGCTCTGAATTTCTTACCATTTGCAGGTTGACAATATCAAACTTCAAGTCCCATTAATACAATTTTTGTTAGTGGGTAGTACAGTTCCATACCATTGGGCAAATGAAGTTGTTTGACAATTGGTATATTGATATCCTTCTCTAGTTTAGAATGTTTACAGTCCTGTCAGTATCATTATAGATAGATTTGGAACTGGAGGTGCTGGCACAGTTGACTGAGAGTAATTATAACTGAGTTGGAGATTGAGAATAGAAAAAGCACCATTCAGTTATGGAAGAAGAGATAGTTGAACAAGTGTGCAGATGGTGGATCTTAGACTACGTACCAATCAATCAAATTCAGTAACAGAAATGGGAGGACCATTGAATTACTGATTAAAATACTCTTCTGGGCTTTAATACTACACTTCTTTTACACACAATCTGTCATTTGTGTATACTGTGACAAGGTTGGGCCAGATGGCTACAGGGGAGTAATAGAAGGCAGATATATTAGCCCCAGGTTAAGTAGGTCTCTTTTCCCTGGATAAGGTAACAGGGAAGGTTCCAGAACAATCGGGAATCTTCTGGAAACCATTAAGACTGACAGGCTGATTAGAACATCTGCAGCCAATCAAGAAGCTGCTAGAATCAATTAAGGCAGGCTAATCAGGGCACCTGGGTTTAAAAAGGAGCTCACTTCAGTTTGTGGTGCGCTTGTGAGGAGCTGAGAGTGAGAACACATACTGTTGGAGGACTGAGGAGTACAAGCATTATCAGACACCAGGAGGAAGGTCCTATGGTGAGGATAAAGGTGGTGTTGGGAGGACAGCTGCATTTCACAGGACCCTGGCTGGAACCAGAGTTCAGGGTGGGCCCGGGTTCCCCCCTAAACCGGCCAACTCCTGGTCAGACACAGGAGAAGTTGACCTGGACTGTGGGTTCATGAAAACAGCCAAACTGAGGGCTGCCATGAATCTCTGAGGTGAGTAAATCCGCCAATAACCACAAGCCCCAGCAAGATAGAGGAGGAACTTTGTCACAATACGGATGCAACTCTTTTTAAGGGAAACAAAGTTGCACCCATTTATGCCAGGGTTGAATTTGTACCAATATTGAACTTGCCCAGTTGAGAGTATTTTATAATTGTTGAATTTCTTTGTGTTAAATGAACACTGTGTACATTGCACCCTCTTTATGCAAAACACCAGGCCAATCATTTGCATACTATCAGCAGTAATATTTCCCGCAGGAGCAATGCCATGCCCTTTATTAGCCATTTCCTAAAGTGTTGCTTTATTTCTATAAATATATTACTTTCAGAGATAAGATTCGTTTGGTAACAATTTAACTCCTTCTCTTGCCCTTCGGGATGCAAATGCACCTCAAAATTGCATGTAATATTGCCAAATAACTGATGCAGTAGATAGTAACTCTTATGTAGATATTCTTTTATGTATCACTGATGCAGAGCACATATTATTCAAAGAAAGCAGGTATCAGAAGAGAAATAAACACAAGTATTCCTTTGTAGGTGGATTTGCAACCTTGTCCAAACTAATATGTTTGCAGATACTCTCAAAAATTAGAAATGAAATTGTTTGGCTTTAGGAAATTAATATGATTGGTCAATGCACAATGATTCATGACCAGTGAATCTCTATGTTGACTCATCTGTGAAATAAGTATTGAAAGTGCAGTACATGATCAAAACATCATTACCTTTGGGGGGAGGTGCGGAGTGTCTAAGCATTAGGTTTGGAATATCTAGATCTCAGGAATTGAGCATTCCAACAAGGTCCGTAAGGTCTTTCTGGACCTGGAATGATCTTGCGTAACCAAAGCATGCACAAGGAAGGAAACATTACAAATAGCTATCTCCCATGTCCTAAAACATAGACTTACAAGAGCTAAGAAGCTCTTATGTCAAATTAATGTGGCCTCAGCTACAACATATGTGTCTTACTATTCTGCCCAAGTCACATGTATCTGTCTAAGGTACTTATATGGACCTCATTATTGTAGTATCTGAGCACTTCATGATTTTAAATGCATTTATCTCCATGACACTCCTATGGGTAGGGAAGTATTATTATTCCCATTTTACAGATAGGGAACTGAGGCACAGAGAGACTAAGTGCCAGATTTTTAAAGATATTTAGGTGCTTAAAGACACAGATAGGCATCTAGTGAGATTTTCAAAAGCACCTAGCTGCCTAACTCCCATTGACATTAAATGACCTGTTCAAATTCCAGTCTGTGGAAGAGAATTGAGTGTAGGCTCAATCCTGAGTCCCAGGCTAACGGCCTAAGTATTGAACTATCGGTCCTTCTTTTAATATTTTAAGAAAACCATGGACAGTGAAATTTGAACTCTTAATTAAAAATGAACAAGTTAAAATATTTATGGTAATTAAATCATATTCCAATTTTGCCCAACAATTTTCAGTTTTTGCTGTTAGTTTTTTGAACTCTGAACAAAATTTGCACTGAAATATTGTATTCACATGAATGCATAAAATATATGTGTATCTTAGCTATGAGATCAGGTTGAGTTCTCAATGGAGGGTGTGCTTTGTAAATAATGTCGAGAACATAAAACAACAGACCTTTAAGGCTTATACTTAGAAAGGAAGTCAAATATGTCACGGACAGCATATTACATATTTCATTGTGTTCTGTCATTAAAGGACAGTTATTCTGATTCCAAGGAATGATTTTAAAAATTAATTGTAAATTCTGGCATGCATCTCAAATTATTTTCCATCATACTGAAGATTTGTAGCTTTTCTGGGTTTGGGGTACATTTACTACTCATGGGACCTAGAGTATAACTTTTTACAAAGGTTACAACAAGGATTATAACAAAGTCTCATTACTAATTCTTGTACTGTAGTGGGGTCGTATAGGAAAACCCGGGAAGTGGGCGGACTCAACAAGGGCAGCGGTGGTGTCTCCATCCGCTGCCATGGCTTCCATGGCTAGCGCCTCCTGCCGGACTTCTTCCGGGGGTACAGCAAAAGATGGAGTGATGTCAGTCCCCCGCAGCATCTTTCGGGGGGCCTCCTTTCCCTCCTCGTCAGAGGGGAGGGATCAAGCACACGATTTGCAGGTACCGCACTTTCCCCGGATGAGCACCCAGTCCTCTGCGGTGGACGTGGGGGGCTGGTCGGCAGGGTCGGGGCCAAGGGGCAAGGGTTCTGGGGCACGAGGCAGCAAGGGCGGGCCAATGGGGGGAAGGGAAACCTCCCCCTGGGGCGGACCCTCTCCCTCAGCCAACAAAGGTCTTGCCACCCTCTCGTTCATGGGAGGAGGGGCAGGGGCAGCGGCAGTGGCGGCCGGGTTGCCAGCGTGACAGGGCCTGCACCCTCATGGGTCTCGGGGGTCCCGGAGTCCCTCCTGGCCGAGCCAGGGGGCAGTCCCTCTGGACGTGTCCTGTTGCCCGGCAGAGGAAGTACCAGGCTTCCCCCGTCGAATAATGGACCCAGTAATGGGCACCCTGATAGGGCACCAAGAAGGATCCCTCGAGCGCCACCCCACCCTGCGTCGCCGGTGGCACTTGGATCTGCACCTGCCGGCAGAAGGACAGAACATGGTGGAGGGCAGGGTCCTTGCAGGCCTGCTGGAGAGGGCTGATGCGGAAAATGGGCTTCCTTAGGGTGGAGAGGGCAGGCAACATGGCAATGTTGGGCAGGAAGGGTGGGACGGAGGTCAATGCCATCCATACGCCCACATCCTCCATGGGTTCTAGAGGGACAAATGCACCCCCCACTGCCATGCCCTTCTGTACTGCCTCCTGAGCGGCGGCCTCCGATGCTAGGAAGAACACAACTTTACCATATATCTTGGAGGCTGCCACAACGGCCGTGGGCCCTACCACTCTCGCCAGTGCCCACACATACATTTCAATGTGGGGCGAGGTGGGCACCAGGAGGCAGCGGACGCCATGCCTCCTGGTCAGTGAGGGGAAGGGACCCTGGTTGCCAGGGATGGTACTGGGGGCAGTGGTCGGGGCAGATGGCACGGTGGCGCATGGAGGGGCAGCAGCCACCTGGTCATATGCTCTGGGGGCTAAGGATGGAACACCCCAAGAGCTGGTGAAGGGAATGGCCGGGAAAGGAGGGGCTGCAGCAGATGTTGGGGCCACGGCAGGAAGGATTGCCTGCCAGTGGCAATTTTTGTTTTCCACACAGGGCCTTTGCCCTTTCTGTTCACCTGGCCCTTTTTGCCAGTGGAAGGGGTGGCCATGGCAGCAGCGGAGTCTGGGCTAATGTTGGCCAAGAGGACAGCTGCTGGGGTGGGCAGGGGCGGTGGCAAGGGGGGGAGCCACTGGGTCAGCAGGATCAGGGGTAGGACTAGGGACAGGGACAGGGGTTGGGACAGGGTCCTCCTCCATGATGGCAAGAGGAGGCCCTAATATGGAGGGGGGGCACGCGCAAAGGGCAGCCACTCCTCCCCACTAAGTGATGTGCAGGGGAGTAGGGTCCAGCGGGAGGGGCAGAGGGATGTGGGGGAAGAGGCTAACCATTCCTCCCTGTTAGGCTGCAGGCGGGGAGGAGGGCATTAGCAGTGAGGGACGTAGGGGCAAAAAGGGGGGCACAGGTGGGATACGGCTCCTCTGGCTGCACTGGGAAGGGAGGGAACTACAGTGTCATTTGGGAGTCTGTGACCAGTGGTGGGGGGGCAACTAAAAGGGAGCCCAAGCATTTATGGAGGGGGCATGGGCGCTCAGGTAAGAGGGACTGAGCTTGGGGTGGGGCAAGGAAGGACAAGGGGAAAAAAGGGAGCTTCAGGTCTAAGAGCTAGGCAGGCAACCAAGCCAAATCACAAAGTTTGGAGCGGGGTAGGTAGCAAACACTTGAAGGACTGTTGTGGGGCAAACAAACTAACAGAAAGGGAACTCCAGAGGGTCAAAGCAAGTGGCGGGCGGGGCAGGCTGTGGGGGGGAGCAAACTAACACAGAGGGGCTGGGGAGCACAGCAGGAAGAGAGTCCCACTAGCCAAACGCAGCTGGGGGGGAGGAGAAGTCCAAGGTAAGGAGACACGTGTGCCCACGTGCACTTGTGTAACTCAGTCTAATGCTGCTCACTACTGCGAACAGTCCCAGGTGGTAAAGGGGGGGGGGGACAATCAGCCACATCGAGGGGCGAAGAGCAGAGTTGATGTGTGGGGTGGTGGAGGGGCAGCGATGATGGTGGGGGTGGTGGTAGAGGGGGGAGCAAATGGACAAGGGGGAGGGCTCCATGCCTCTCCCCCATACGCCTCACAGCAGCAATAAAGGTCACCACCACCCCAGGAGGAGAGATGACAAAAGTCACTCCATTTGTAAATAAACCCTCTCCACTATGTCCCTCTGCAGGAGTCCTCTTCTTCCTCCTCCTCGACAGCAGTAGCAGTCCCAACACAGCAGCTGCAGCAAGCAGCAGTCAGCCAGCCAGCCAGCCAGGAGGGACCCATAGATGGTGGTGAGGTCCTCACTTCTCCCTCCAGAGGCCATGGGGGGAGGGGCAGGACGACAAGCCCCCCCTCAGCAACAGCAGCAGTAGTCTAGGGAGGGAGATTCCAGCCAGCAGCAGTCCAGGAAAGGAGAGGGTTCTAGCCAGCAACAGCAGCAGCCCAAGAAGGGAGAGAGCTCCAGCCAGCAGATAGCCCAAGCAGACTGACCTCTCCCTCCTGGTGTGGGGTAGACACCCACTCCTGCCTTAAAAGGCTTAAAGCAGCCCAGGGAGAGGGCTATGGCAGGGAAGAAAAAGTGGGTCTGATTGGCAGAAGCATCCTCAGCTGGTGGCCATGCCCCAATTAGGCTGCGGCTGGCTTAATCAGGGCCCAGTTGGGCCAGGAGCACCCAGAGTCTCCCCTAGCTGTGGAGGGAGATGGGCCTGGTTGCTAGGGAGTGTACTAGGGCACCTGAAGTAAAGTAGGGTTGGGGAAGGCCAGAGGAGCTGGGAGGCTCCAGACTAGAAAAGCTCCAGGCTGCAGGCCTGGCAGACAGCCTAAAACAGGGTATTGGGGTTGCAACAGGGTAGCAAGGGCAGGCGGAGGCAGCAGGTCCAAACCTCCCTTGCCTATGATGACTGGCTTATACAGACTGCAGTTGGCCCCAGTGAAAGGGGGCTAGATGTGACTGGCAGTAGCCCATAGACTGAGGCAAAGTGGGAATAGAGGATGGGGAGGGGAGACCCAGATCTGTGGGGTATTGCCTGGAGGGGCAGCACCCCAGGTAAAAGGGCACCGGGGTCCGGGAGGCACACAAGGGGCCAGAGATGGTGAGACACTGACAGAGGGCACTCTGGACCTGGTAAAAGGAGCTAGTTCCCAGACAGCCAGCAGGAGGCACCACTGGGTGAGTCTGCTCCCCATTACAGTACTTTTGATATTAATCATAGTGAGCTTATTTGATATTTATGTGAAAATCCTAACTACTTTTATAGGATTTCCACTGTAAATTAGCACTGATAAAAATACCATTATTATAAAATATCATGGTACTTTCAGAAATTATATTTGAATCATAGAGCTGGAAAGTAAATGAATTGATCTTCCAACTTAGAACATCAGATCTTCAAGGTAATTGCGAGGGTTTCAGAACTTTATTTGCATAAATCAGAAGGTGTACACGCAAAGGTCAGATACTGCCTGAAACAAATGGCCATCCGATTTGGAAACTAATAATTTCCATGATCTGCACTAAACTAATTGTTGTCATCTGCCATTATTCTAGCAATGACACAGGTGTGTCGTGCTGGTGGTGACCAGAGTGGAGAGGGAAGCATTTAGTGATGTCATCATTAACCATAAGACAGATTCTTATTACGCTCATTAGACCAAATTTATACTTGGTATAACTCCATTGACTACTCGCTTCTACTAATGACTATTGGAGAACTGGGTGAAAGTGCACAGTGGTAGAGGCAACCTGGAGGCATAATGCCTCCAGTCGTCCAAAGAATGTGCTGTGTAGTGGTATTTTCTACACCTATACAATAAAACAACATAAGGGTTGACAGAAATCTTGTAATTCATGGGAAGATAAAGTACAGAGAGTCAATATTTCCAAATGTTCCAAAACTCAATTCATCCCAGCCATTGTGTAAATTGATTGTACAAAGTCTTTGGGTCAAATTCCATGCAAAGTCTAAAAGTCGCTCTCTTTAACTTCAATAGGAGTCATGCAAAAAAAATCTGAGAATAGAATTTGGCCCTTTAAATGAAAAGACAGTCTCATATTTCATTTTTATCATCATAAAAAGATGATCAAATTCAAGAGCAACTCTGTAGCAAAACTAGAGAAGCTTCCAGAGACGTAAGAAAGAAAACGAAACAATGTTTGATATCAACTGAGGGTATCTGTAGCCACTGGACCAAATTCACTTCTGGTTTAATTAGGCACAGTTCTGTTGATGGCAGAAGTGAGTTTGACCCATAAAGTCAAAACCAATGTGATATTACAGTTTGACAGGCTAAATCAGAAACAAAACAAAGCAGAAAACAGATCACAGAATAATCATTGAAGAACATGTTTGGGTTCTCCAAGGGAAGTATGCAAAGAGGAGATTCATAGCATCTCCATAACATTTACTATGAAAGGGCCTGATCCTATTCCCATTGAAGTCCTTGCCATCTTCTGTTTCACTTAAGTGGAAACAGGTTTGGGCAGCTCTACAATTTTTCAAAGGTTAAAACAAACCCGTTAACCTGTCATATTAAGTAAGTGGTAAAAATCTATACATGGCATGAAACTCAGGGATTTCCCTTGGGGCTTCAACCAAAGACCAGTGAAGTTGATGGAAAAGTATAAAGCCCATTCACTTAAGTGGGAAGAGGAGATCATGAAGCAGGCCTTTGCGCTTTCTGTAAAATTATTTGTAGAGCAATTATCCGAGAAAGAACCTTACCTCATTTTCCCAATGACACTTTGAAAATGTCCATGTGTCATTTAAAATGTGCCATTCTTTCTAATTTTGTTAAGGAAACGTGCCATTTGCCACAGACTTTCTGTGCCAAGTTTCAGCTTGAACAATAATTTTACTTCACAAGCTGCAGATACCTTAGAATGGAGATTTTCAATTAAAGCATCTGTAAAGCCCAAAAGCACACAAGTGTAACCCATACTGCACTATATGTTTTATTGAATGAAAGAAATGACATGGTTTCACAGGTGGGTTTATTTGTATCCTGTTGTTCAACAAATGCAGTATTCATTAATTTCTAGTAATCCAAACTGACAGAAAAATAACCGTGAAAAGCATGACCAGAAAAAGCATTCGAATGGTGAGGATTTTGAGCTATCAAAATTTTAAAGTGTGTATATGAGGATGACCAAGAGAAACACACTCTATGTACCTTATAGTGAAAATTGCTTTTCATAGAATCATAAATATCAGGGTTGGAAGGGACCTCAGGAGGTCATCTAGTCCAACCCCCTGCTCAAAGCAGGACCAATCCCCAACTAAATCATCCCAGCCAGGGCTTTGTCAAGCCTGACCTTAAAAACTTTTAAGGAAGGAGTATCCAAGTGTGTGTGTTTGCTTGCTGAGGAAGTATCCGAGCGTGTGTTTGCTGGGAGGGCAGGGAGAGAGCCTGAGTGAGTGTCTGATTGGCTGCTAGCCTGCAGGGGGCGGGCATTAGGGTGTCTGTGTGTTTGCGTCAGGGAAGCCTGGCTGTTTGAAAATAGCCAGAGCCTCGCGAACCAGCTGAGCGGCAGCGAACCAGCGGAGCAGCGGGGACAGCAGAGCAGCTCACAGCAGGAGTTTGCCTGGGACTGGTAAGTATCCGAGTGTGTGTGTTTGCTTGCTGAGGAAGTATCCGAGCGTGTGTTTGCTGGGAGGGCAGGGAGAGAGCCTGAGTGAGTGTCTGATTGGCTGCTAGCCTGCAGGGGGCGGGCATTAGGGTGTCTGTGTGTTTGCGTCAGGGAAGCCTGGCTGTTTGAAAATAGCCAGAGCCTCGCGAACCAGCTGAGCGGCAGCGAACCAGCGGAGCAGCGGGGACAGCAGAGCAGCTCACAGCAGGAGTTTGCCTGGGAGTTCGCCTGGAGTGAGCCCAGGCAAGAGGCTTACATCTTGCCAACGTCTCTGAGGAAGCTCATAGTAGGTAGGTGATATGGAAGGGGGGGATTCAGCTGTTGTGACCTGCACTGGATGTGCCATGTTTGTCTTTCTTCCACAGGACAGAAGCGACTTTGTCTGTACAAAGTGCAAGCTGGTCTCCATATTGGAAGAGAAGATTGAAGGTCTGGAGCAACAGGTAACGACCCTGCGTTGTATACGAGAGACTGAGGATTTTCTGGACCAAACTCAGGATAGCCTTCTAGGGGCACAAAGCTCTAAAGATATAGAGCAGGTTGCACAGAGGAGCCAAGAGGCCAGTGAAGAAGCTTGGCAACATGTGACCTCCAGAAGAGGTAAGCGGAATGTCCGGGTTCCAGTAACACAGACACAGGTAACTAACCGCTTTCATGTTCTCTCCACAGGTACCAATGCGGAGAGTGGACCAGATGATATGTCTGGGGGGAGAAAGCGGAAGGAGACTCCGCTGGTTGGGAGGCATGAGATGCGATGTCCTGAGGTTGGGGGTTCCACGACCACCACTCCCAAGAGGAGAAGGCGGGTGGTGGTGGTCGGGGACTCTCTCCTCCGGGGGACTGAGTCATCTATCTGCCGCCCTGACCGGGAAAACCGAGAAGTCTGCTGCTTGCCAGGGGCTAAGATTCGTGATGTGACGGAGAGACTGCCGAGACTCATCAAGCCCTCGGATCGCTACCCCTTCCTGCTTCTCCACGTGGGCACCAATGATACTGCCAAGAATGACCTTGAGCGGATCACTGCGGACTACGTGGCTCTGGGAAGAAGGATAAAGGAGTTGGAGGCGCAAGTGGTGTTCTCGTCCATCCTCCCCGTGGAAGGAAAAGGCCTGGGTAGGGACCGTCGAATCGTGGAGGTCAACGAATGGCTACGCAGGTGGTGTCGGAGAGAAGGCTTTGGATTCTTTGACCATGGGATGGTGTTCCATGAAGGAGGAGTGCTGGGCAGAGACGGGCTCCATCTTACGAAGAGAGGGAAAGAACATCTTTGCCAGCAGGCTGGCTAACCTAGTGAGGAGGGCTTTAAACTAGGTTCACCGGGGGAAGGAGACCAAAGCCCTGAGGTAAGTGGGAAAGCGGGATACCGGGAGGAAGCACAGGCAGGAAGGTCTGTGAGGGGAGGGCTCCTGCCTCATACTGGGAATGAGGGGCGATCAACAGGTTATCTCAAGTGCTTATATACAAATGCACAAAGCCTTGGAAACAAGCAGGGAGAACTGGAGGTCCTGGTGATGTCAAGGAATTATGACGTGATTGGAATAACAGAGACTTGGTGGGATAACTCACATGACTGGAGTACAGTCATGGATGGTTATAAACTGTTCAGGAAGGACAGGCAGGGCAGAAAAGGTGGGGGAGTAGCACTGTATGTAAGGGAGCAGTATGACTGCTCAGAGCTCCGGTACGAAACTGTGGAAAAACCTGAGTGTCTCTGGATTAAGTTTAGAAGTTTGTGCAACAAGAGTGATGTCATGGTGGGAGTCTGCTATAGACCACCGGACCAGGGGGATGAGGTGGATGAGGCTTTCTTCCGGCAACTCACGGAAGCTACTAGATCGCATGCCCTGATTCTCATGGGTGACTTTAATTTTCCTGATATCTGCTGGGAGAGCAATACAGCGGTGCATAGACAATCCAGGAAGTTTTTGGAAAGCGTAGGGGACAATTTCCTGGTGCAAGTGCTAGGGGAGCCAACTAGGGGGAGCGCTTTTCTTGACCTGCTGCTCACAAACCGGGTAGAATTAGTGGGGGAAGCAAAAGTGGATGGGAATCTGGGAGGCAGTGACCATGAGTTGGTTGAGTTCAGGATCCTGACGCAGGGAAGAAAGGTAAGCAGCAGGATACGGACCCTGGACTTCAGGAAAGCAGACTTTGACTCCCTCAGGGAACAGATGGCCAGGATCCCCTGGGGGACTAACATGAAAGGGAAGGGAGTCCAGGAGAGCTGGCTGTATTTCAAGGAATCCCTGTTGAGGTTACAGGGACAAACCATCCCGATGAGTCGAAAGAATAGTAAATATGGCAGGCGACCAGCTTGGCTTAATGGTGAAATCCTAGCGGATCTTAAACATAAAAAAGAAGCTTACAAGAAGTGGAAGGTTGGATATATGACCAGGGAAGAGTATAAAAATATTGCTCGGGCATGTAGGAAAGATATCAGGAGGGCCAAATCGCACCTGGAGCTGCAGCTAGCAAGAGATGTCAAGAGTAACAAGAAGGGTTTCTTCAGGTATGTTGGCAACAAGAAGAAAGCCAAGGAAAGTGTGGGCCCCTTACTGAATGAGGGAGGCAAGCTAGTGACAGAGGATGTGGAAAAAGCTAATGTACTCAATGCTTTTTTTGCCTCTGTTTTCACTAACAAGGTCAGCTCCCAGACTGCTGTGCTGGGCATCACAAAATGGGGAAGAGATGGCCAGCCCTCTGTAGAGATAGAGGTGGTTAGGGACTATTTAGAAAAGCTGGACGTGCACAAGTCCATGGGGCCGGACGAATTGCATCCGAGAGTGCTGAGGGAATTGGCGGCTGTGATTGCAGAGCCATTGGCCATTATCTTTGAAAACTCGTGGCGAACGGGGGAAGTCCCGGATGACTGGAAAAAGGCTAATGTAGTGCCCATCTTTAAAAAAGGGAAGAAGGAGGATCCTGGGAACTACAGGCCGGTCAGCCTCACCTCAGTCCCTGGAAAAATCATGGAGCAGGTCCTCAAAGAATCAATCCTGAAGCACTTAGAGGAGAGGAAAGTGATCAGGAACAGTCAGCATGGATTCACCAAGGGAAGGTCATGCCTGACTAATCTAATCGCCTTTTATGATGAGATTACTGGTTCTGTGGATGAAGGGAAAGCAGTGGATGTATTGTTTCTTGACTTTAGCAAAGCTTTTGACACGGTCTCCCACAGCATTCTTGTCAGCAAGTTAAGGAAGTATGGCCTGGATGAATGCACTATAAGGTGGGTAGAAAGCTGGCTAGATTGTCGGGCTCAACGGGTAGTGATCAATGGCTCCATGTCTAGTTGGCAGCCGGTGTCAAGTGGAGTGCCCCAGGGGTCGGTCCTGGGGCCCGTTTTGTTCAATATCTTCATAAATGATCTGGAGGATGGTGTGGATTGCACTCTCAGCAAATTTGCGGATGATACTAAACTGGGAGGAGTGGTAGATACGCTGGAGGGGAGGGATAGGATACAGAAGGACCTAGACAAATTGGAAGATTGGGCCAAAAGAAATCTAATGAGGTTCAATAAGGATAAGTGCAGGGTCCTGCACTTAGGATGGAAGAATCCAATGCACCGCTACAGACTAGGGACCGAATGGCTCGGCAGCAGTTCTGCGGAAAAGGACCTAGGGGTGACAGTGGACGAGAAGCTGGATATGAGTCAGCAGTGTGCCCTTGTTGCCAAGAAGGCCAATGGCATTTTGGGATGTATAAGTAGGGGCATAGCGAGCAGATCGAGGGACGTGATCGTTCCCCTCTATTCGACACTGGTGAGGCCTCATCTGGAGTACTGTGTCCAGTTTTGGGCCCCACACTACAAGAAGGATGTGGATAAATTGGAAAGAGTACAGCGAAGGGCAACAAAAATGATTAGGGGTCTAGAGCACATGACTTATGAGGAGAGGCTGAGGGAGCTGGGATTGTTTAGTCTGCAGAAGAGAAGAATGAGGGGGGATTTGATAGCTGCTTTCAACTACCTGAAAGGGGGTTTCAAAGAGGATGGCTCTAGACTGTTCTCAATGGTAGCAGATGACAGAACGAGGAGTAATGGTCTCAAGTTGCAATGGGGGAGGTTTAGATTGGATATTAGGAAAAACTTTTTCACTAAGAGGGTGGTGAAACACTGGAATGCGTTACCTAGGGAGGTGGTAGAATCTCCTTCCTTAGAGGTTTTTAAGGTCAGGCTTGACAAAGCCCTGGCTGGGATGATTTAACTGGGACTTGGTCCTGCTTTGAGCAGGGGGTTGGACTAGATGACCTTCTGGGGTCCCTTCCAACCCTGATATTCTATGATTCTATGATTCTATGATTCCACCACCTCCTGAGGTACCGCATTCCTATGTTTCACCACCCTCCTAGTGAAAAAGTTCTTCCTAATATCCAACCTAAACTTCCCCCACTGCAATTTGAGACTATTAGTCCTCATTCTGTCATCTGCTGCCACTGAGAACAATATAGATCCATCCTCTTTGGAACCCCATTTCAGGTAGTTGAGAGCAGCTATCAAATCCCCTCTCATTCTTCTCTTCCGCAGACTAAACAATCCCAGTTTCCTCAGCCTCTCCTCATAATCATGTGTTCCAGTCCCCTAATCATTTTCATTGCCCTCTGCTGGATGCTTTCCAATTTTTCCACATCCTTCTTGTAATGTGGGGCCCAAAACTGGACATAGTACTCCAGATGAGGTCTCAACAATGTCAAATAGAGGGGAACGATCACGTCCCTCGATCTGCTGGCAATGCCCCTACTTATACATCCCAAAATGCCATTGGCCTTCTTGGCAACAAGGGCACATTGTTGACTCATATCCAGCTTCTCGTCCACTGTAATGCCTAGGTCCTTTTCTGCAGAACTGCTGCTACCCATTCGGTCCCTAGTCTGTAGCGGTGCATGGGATTCTTCCATCCTAAGTGCAGGACTGTGCACTTGTCCTTGTTGAACCTCATCAGATTTCTTTTGGCCCAATCCTCTAATTTCTCTAGGTCCCTCTGTATCCTATCCCTACCCTCCAATGTATCTACCTCTCCTCCCAGTTTAGTGCCATCTGCAAACTTGCTGAGGGTGCAATCCATGCCATCCTCCAGATCATTAATGAAGATAATGAACAAAACTGGCCCAAGGACCGACCTTTGGGGCACTCCATTTGATACCGGCTGCCAACTAGACATGGAGCCATTGATCACTACCCGTTGAGCCCGACAATCTAGCCAGCTTTCTATCCACTTTATCATCCATTCATCCAGCCCATACTTCTTTAACTTACTGGTAAGAATACTGTTGGAGACCACGTCAAAAGCTTTGCTAAAGTCAAGGAACAACATGTCCACTGCTTTCCCCTCATCCACAGAGCCAGTTATCTAGTCACAGAAGGCAATTAGATTAGTCAGGCATGACTTACCTTTGGTGAATCCATGCTGACTGTTCCTGATCACTTTCCTCTCCTCTAAGTGTTTCAGAATTGATTCCTTGAGGACCTGCTCCATGATTTTTCCAGGGACTGAGGTGAGGCTGACTGGCCTGTAGTTCCCCAGATCCTCCTCCTTCCCTTCTTTAAAGATGGGCACTACATTAGCCTTTTTCCAGTTGTCCGGGACCTCCCCCAATTGCCATGAGTTTTCAAAGGTAATGGCCAATGGCTCTGCAATCACATCCGCTAACTCCTTTAGCACTCTCAGATGCAACACATCCGGCCCCATGGATTTGTGCTCGTCCAGCTTTTCTAAATAGTCCCGAACTACCTCTTTCTGCACAGAGGACTGGTCACCTCCTCCCCATGCTGTGCTGCCCAGTGCAGCAGTCTGGAAGTTGACCTTGTTCGTGAAGACGGAGGCAAAAAAAGCATTGAGTACATTAGCTTTTTCCACATCCTCTGTCACTAGGTTGCCTCCCTCATTCAGTAAGGGGCCCACGCTTTCCTTGACTTCCTTCTTGTTGCTAACATACCTGAAGAAACCCTTCTTGTTACTCTTAACATCTCTTGCTAGCTGCAACTCCAGATGTGATTTGGCCTTCCTGATTTCACTCCTGCATGCCCGAGCAATATTTTTATACTCTTCCCTGGTCATTTGTCCAATCTTCCACTTCTTGTAAGCTTCTTTTTTGTGTTTAAGATCAGCAAGCATTTCACTGTTAAGCCAAGCTTGTCGCCTGCCATATTTACTATTCTTTCTACACATCGGGATGGTTTGTCCCTATAACCTCAATAAGGATTCTTTAAAATACAGCCAGCTCTCCTGGACTCCTTTCCCCCTCATGTTATTCTCCCAGGGGATCCTGCCCATTAGTTCCCTGAGGTTGTCAAAGCCTGCTTTTCTGAAGTCCAGGGTCTGTATTCTGCTGCTCTCCTTTCTTCCCTGTGTCAGTATCCTGAACTCGACCTTCTCATGGTCACTGCCTCCCAGGTTCCCAAACACTTTTGTTTCCCCTACTAATTCTTCCTGGTTTGTGAGCAGCAGGTCAAGAAGAGCTCTGCCCCTACTTGGTTCCTCCAACACTTGCACCAGGAAAGTGTCCCCTGCGCTTTCCAAAAACTTCCTGGATTGTCTGTGCACCGCTGTATTGCTCTCCCAGCAGATATCAGGGTGATTGAAGTCCCCCATGAGAACCAGAGCCTGTGATCTAGTAACTTCCGTTAGTTGCTGGAAGAAAGCCTCGTTCACCTAATTCCCCTGATCCAGTGGTCTATAGCAGACTCCCACCATGACATCAACCTTGTTGCTCACTCTTCTAAACTTAATCCAGAGACACTCAGATTTTTCTGCAGTTTCATACCGGAGCTCTGAGCAGTCATACTGCTCTCTTACATACAATGCAACTCCCCCAACTTTTCTGCCCTGCCTGTCCTTCCTGAACAGTTTATATCCATCCATGACAGTATTCCAGTCATGTGAGTTATCCCAACAAGTCTCTGTTGTTCCAATCAAATCATAATTCCTTGACTGTGCCAGGACTTCCAGTTCTCCAGTTGTTTCCCAGGCTTCTTGCATTTGTGTATAGGCACTTGAGAACTTGCTGTTTGTCCTGTTTTCTTAGTATGAGGCAGGAGCTTTCCCCTTTCACATTCTTCTGCTTGTGCTTCCTCCTGGTATCCCACGTCCCCACTTACCTCAAGGCTTGGGTCTCCTTCCCCTGGTGAATCTAGTTTAAAGCCCTCCTCACTAGGTTAGCCAGCCTGCTTTCGAAGATGCTCTTCCCTCTCTTCGTTAGGTGGAGCCCGTCCCTGCCTAGCACTCCTCCTCCTTCTTGGAACACAATCCCATGGTCAAAGAGTCAACACCACCTGCGTAGCCATTCATTGACTTTCACAATTTGACGGTCTCTACCCAGGCCTTTTCCTTCTATGGGGATGATGGATGAAAACACCATTTGCGCCTCAAACTCTTTTATCCTTCTTCCCAGAGCCATGTAGTTCACAGTGATCCATTCAAGGTCATTCTTGGCAGTATCACTGGTGCCCACGTGGAGAAACAGGAAGGGGTAGCGATCAGAGGGCTTGATGAGTCTCAGCAGTCTCTCTGTCACATCGTGAATCCTAGCTCCTGGCAAGCAGCAGACTTCTCAGTTTTCCTAGTCAGGGCGGCAGATAGATGACTCAGTCCCCCTGAGGAGAGAGTCCCCGACCACCACCACCCGCCGCCTCCTCTTGGGAGCGGTGGTCATGGAACCCCCATTCCTAGGACAGTGCATCTCATGCCTTCCAATCGGCGGAGTCTCCTTCTGTTCCCTTCCCTCAGATGTATCATCTAGTCCACTCTCCACATTAGTACCTCCAACAAAAGCAAGAGAGCTGCTGGAATTGGACATGGAAAGGAGATTGTGAAGGCTATTTTTGAAGTGCACTTCTGCATTGGAATCTATATGATTAGTAACATTGAACTTCTTTAGAATGACCATTTAGAAGTGATCAATGTGCCTGTAGATGTAGATATTTTGTTTTGTGTTTACTGTAGGTTGAAATTTCTAGCATTCTTTGAGATAATGGAGAGCAAACCCTGCAGATACAGGGACACAAATGGCAATTACTATAACACCAGAGCTTAGATGTCTACATCAATCACATCATGGTCAGGCATGGAGAACTATAAACTTTGAAAAGATGCCCCTGAGGAGGGAGTCTCTGAGAATGAAAAAGTTAATTGTGACAATTAGGGTAGAATGATAACCTTCAAAGTTCTTCACAAGGTGACAGTTTATATACAATAACAATTGGGGAAGGGGAAGAAAAGTTGGAAAATGGAACATGGAGCAAATTATGCCTAAGATATGAGAAGGAAATGCACTTTAAATGGAAGAAATTTATTGTGAATTTCCCTGAATAGTTTGGAGACCTGAAACTAAACTAGTTCTGATAAGAAACATTAGAGACCTTTCTTGACTAAAATTCACTCATACAGTCTTTTCTTTGGGAAGGCTAACATTAGAAAAAGTGGTAGATCCTACAGCTTTTACACAAGCAAGTGGTCATAGCACTGAGTAGGATTTGCAGATTCCTGCCCAAGTTATTTGGGAGCTCCAAGAATGGAATATAGAAGCCTCCAAAATGTGTGTGGGTTTGTTTCTTCGTTATTTACTCTTCACCTGATGTGAAAGAAATGGATTTGTGAACATTTTGCTAGCTCAAATATTCACAAAGTGAAAATCATCTTAATTCAATAGACAAAGAAGCCCTATTCTAGTTGCCCTCTGCATAAAGGTGTATTTTACCTCAAAGAAGATATTAAGCTCTAAAATATATCCAAGAGGGATCTTCATAATCTAAGAAAAGCATAAATATTGAAATCTGAAATTCAGACTAGAGCACGCAATTTTACATTTCTGCTGTTGGTTAATTATGTATGTCATCATTTTGATAACTGGGAAGTCGCTGGAATTCCCATTGACTTATAAGTAATCAGCTGAGCATGAATTTTGAATGATCTGCAAATCAAGCTTTATTTATAAAAGAAATTAACAAATAATTTCAAATAAGCAACCTAAGAATTTTTCAGTTTCTTCACAGTCTTCCCTCTGGTCTTGATTTAAAAACAAACAAAAAACTAGTGTAGTTGAAAAACTAGGTACGTTTTGAGCAATATTTTGTATTACAGTGAATTTGATCATTTGGACATGGAAAAACATGTTCACAACAACTATGATACCACCTCCTTGTTGTTGCTAATGATTTTAAAATGTATAAAAATAGGCAGCCACAGCCTATAATTTGAGGTGTGTGGAAGGATTTTGAATGTACGAATAAAAAGTTGCCTTGATTGTTATATTTGCCTTTTGACTTTTCAGTTCTACTTTCTGGAAACAGCATTTGGTTGTGTATATGGAAGCAATGAGACATAGATACCATAACACGGTTAAATGTGGAGATAGCAATTTAATTTAAAACTATTACATAACTGTGGTAATTGTGCCAAACTGCCTGGTAGGGTTGTTCCAGCACAGATCTTAATTGGCACGCATGACCCTGGTGAGCTATAAACCTGAGAGTGGGAGTGAAGGCCATAACCCCTCTAAACGCTCAGGTATGCCAAAGGACCTTGACTAAAAGACAGAATCCTAACCTCTTCCCTTCTCCACACTGGAGGTAGGAGAGATGAAATATGGAGAGTCACAAGCTGTGCAAGACATGGTGTATGTCTGCACTGCAATTAGACACCCCGGGCTTGCCCCATGCCAGCTGACTCAGGCTAAAGGACTGTTTAATTATGGTGTAGATGCTCAAGCTCAGGCTGCAGCCTGAGCTCTGGGACCCTCCCACTTTGCAGTGTTCTAGAGGCCAAGGTTCAGCCCAAGCCCAAATGCCTATCCCACAGTTAAACAGCCCCTTAGCCCAAGCCCTGTGAGCCTAAATCAGCTGGCATAGGCCAGCCATGGGTTTTTGCAGTGTAGACATACCCGTAGAGGCAAACCCCTTCATCACGGTGTGTGAAACACCAGGACCAATGCCCAAACATCCCACTGGATTATAGGGCCCTCAGTTGGCGTCAGTCTAATCCACGGAGTGTAACGGAACCTGACAAAGTTGTGACAGTTGTAACAACCCCCCAAACCAGATCTCTTGGATGCCATGAAAAAAATGGAGAAAACGCACAGCAGTTTGCTAAATGGGCGAAAAATTCTTTCCAGGCCCCAAAACGCGATTTCTACCATCAACAGATGTGTGCCTAATTAAGCCAGAAGTGAACTTATATCTGGCTGGTGAATCTTGCTCATATGCTCAGGGTTCAGCTAATCGACATATTTGGAGTCAGGAAGGAATTTTCATCCAGGGCAAATTAGAAAAGGCCCTGGAGGTTTTTCGCCTTCCTCTGTAGCATAGGGCACAGGTCACTTGTTGGAGGATTCTCTGCTCCTTGAAGTCTTTAAACCATGATTTGAGGACTTCAGTAGCTCAGACACAGGTGAGAGGTTTATCGCAGGAGTGGGCGGGTGAGGTTCTGTGGCCTGTATTGTGCAGGAAGACAGACTAAATGATCGTGGTGGTCCCTTCTGACCTTAATATCTATGAATTTGGTCCAGTGGCTACAGATATCTTTGAGACTCAGCAACTTGATTAATGGTGGAAAGGGTGGGATTGAAATAGGGAGCCCACAATGGCTACCCTATTTCTTCCCCACCTTTAATGTAGTTGCTGTATCTACAGAGTAAAGTCACATAGAGATCACTCAACTAGCTGCTTAAATGTAGCCATTATTTCATAATTTAGACTTGTTTTGTAAATTCAGTGAAGAGAGAGGAAGTCAGGGCAATGCTAGAATTTAAAAAATGGACCAGATTCTTTAGTACTGTGGCATCTTTGTTCTGCTCAGGTGGTGTAAAGAGCCGTAATGTGGTTAATAGCTCTTGAGGTGAAAATAAAAAGTTTCCTCCAGTAACTGCTTAGTATATAATTTGTGTGTTAATTTGCAGTTACTGCCTCAATAATTAATTGGACAGACACAGCCACTACTGTGTCAGGGTATTCATTTCACACAAAATTCATTTCACACAAAACCAAGTGAGGCAGTATGTTTACATATGTATTTCACACTATCGTGCCATGCTTACATTCATTAATTCTATTGTTATATAATGAATTTTTGCTCCGTTTAATGTAATACATTTTATTTTGACCATCAAAAATTAAAAATGGTCATAAATAATAAAAAAAAGAGATGGCTGGCTTGTTCTTTGGAGCTGCAAAGAAAACAAAGGGAAAAACATTATTTTTTCAAGCTAATCTCTTCTAATGGGGAAAAGCTTATTCTATGAATTATATACAGGAAAAATATATGAAAATTAATGACTGTTGATAGTTTTTAAATGATCAAAGAATTGAAGCCAATGTTCATTCTCTCAAGTTTGTTTGTTTGCTTATTTAGAATTTTTTCACTTTTGATATATAACATTTCACAGAAAGGAAAATCCGGCATTCTTGTTTGACTGAGTGGCTTAAGTGCATTCTAAAAAAAAAAGTATTAAACTATGATGCATGGTTATTGACAACACTGTCTTAAATCTATAATTTTTGGTGTTTCATAATTGTTTCAAAAAAGTATTTTCCCCCTCTTTCCTGACAATATGTTTATCCTCCCTTCCCAGAGGTGTGGGATCAAATCTGGTTTAAGGGGAGTCTAACTTCCATAGATTTCAGTTGTAATTGCACCTACTTATTGAGTTTGAGAGAGTCCATAGAGGTAATTAGAAATAAGCAAACAAAAGGGAGAAGAATTGTTCAAAATTGGCTTTTTTGATCTTTATAAAATGTTCAGAAAGAAAAGCAGTTTTACTAAAATATTATAATTCCCCAAAAACATGTCTTGCCCAAATTGCTTTCTTTTCCAACTGTCAAGTGAATGTGGTTGTGAATGGTCGCAAAAGTTGCATAGTTTTGGCTTTGGATCTCTGAGTGTCTGAGTCTACTCTGTGTGGCCAAGAGTGTTTAATGTAGAGGAAATAAGAAAATGGGGGGCTTTCAAATAAACTGTATTCTTCTTTTTCTTTTTTGTTGAAAGTTTCAGCAGATCTTTTTGTCAACACAATCAAAACTAAATGTTTTTGACTGAAAGTTACCAAAATTTGGAACTTTTGGATGAAACATTTCCACCATCCCTAGTTAAGGACATTGATTTGTTCTCATTTCCTCAGAGGAAGATCCGTTTGTTGCGGGGGGGGGGAGGAATTGGCGGCAGCAGCAGGCTGTTGCTGCTATTTGCTGTTCCCTGCTGTGTTGGAGGTAAACTATAGGGTAGTCCTGCCCCACTTCAAGGAAACCATGGGTGAATCCGTGGCCTTAATGAGTTCAATGGGGCTTCATGAAGAAGCAGCAGCCTGCCCACATGGCATCAGTTGCAGAGTCAGGGCCTTAAATCGTAAATTCTTTACGGCAGGTACTGTGTCTTATTTAGTTTATGTACAACACTTTTTGCAAAATGGGGTGCTGATCTTAGTTGGAGAGTTACTGTAATACAAATAAAAATGCTACTATAATGATATAGTATACTATAATAATACTGAATAATAAGAAGAAGCAGGTATCTTAAAGAAACAACATAGAGAGGGAAAGAACAGCAACTTAGTAGACATAAATGAGAATCATGTTCTACAGAGACCAAGAACTAAAGAATCTTAAAAGACCCAGTTGTCCAAACATTTCAGATTTTCAAAGAAGACACTGTTGGAGTTCAGTTTGGAGATTTTCTCAACTGGGTCACCCACCCCTGTTTGAAGCATATTGTCTAGACCACAAACATGGTTGCCAATCAATTTTACATAAACTATACATTTTATTATTCAAAATACTGCATTTTACTCTGTTCTATAATTGGAGACTCAATTTTCAATGGACAGACTGCTGTTTGGATCTTCTTCTGCTCAGTGCCTATATAAGTTGATTTAACTGAAAAAAAAAGTGAAATTTGAGCAATGTTTTTCTTATTCTATTTACAGCCTTAAGGAATGTGGCCATCTTTGGTTGTCACTCTTACAATGTGTCTTTTTCATTCAGGAAGACAGGATTTATCCGCTATCGCCACAAAGGACTGATAATATTTTTATTAGTCTCCTCCTCTCACTAGAGATAAAGGTAAAATGATGTTGCTATGACTATTAGTTGTAAGATTAATAATTTCTAAGCATCAAATTTACATTATTAATTATTTTTTTATTATTTCTATAGGGCCTGATCCATTGAAGTCAATATTCTCAGTGACTTCAGTAGGATTCGAATCAGGCTAAGGCTTATAGCATTGCTATGATGGGCACTGTCCAAACAAGTAAGACGACACAATCCAATCTGACACAAATCACACTCCAAAGGACTTACAATATAAACAGAGAACATATTCATGAAAGATGAGGATAGGATACAACAAAAGAAAATGGTTGTAAATGAAGTTGAGCCCTTGGTGTCCCATTTATTTTTTTTTATTAATGTATGCTCAGTAGTTATTATTGCTTTTGTCACAGTTCCAGGGTTAACAACTGCTATGCTGCCCCCTCTGTGGATCATGCCAGGGTGTTCCTTTAGGGCTCACCTCCCTTACTGATTTTAGCTCCTGCAGAAATCTTAGTAACCCTCTCCCATGGAGCTAGAATGCAATCTCTTAAAGATCAGATAACATTTATAGTTACAAACATGTATGCATATGCCCTGTGCCCATGCATTTGGCATGTAAAATAAGTCTTTTGAAGTTTCCATGCTTCGAAGGTCTCACATCTATCACAGCCCTGATTCAGCAACATGATACATGAACACGTTTAACTTTAAGCATGTGAGTAACTCAATGAGAATATCCATATGCTTAAAGTTAAGCACATGCTGAAGTGCCTCGCTGAATCGGCACCTATGACATCAAATGCACTGAGAGTGTGTTCATACTTAGTCTGTAATAGCTCAAAGGCAGCAATTAGGTGATATTTATTTAACATTTTACATTGTCTAAAGAAGAGATTGAAGTGAGGTTTTGTTTTTTTGAATTTTAGATTGTATAACATGCAAATTTTACAATCTCCTTTCTTTGGGCATAGATTTGCACTTAGCATAGTAGTTTGTGTGTAGTTTTTAGAAACTTGTGGCTTACTATTCTCATCAGGCATCTGTTGGGATGACATTTATCCCAAATCCAGAGTCCCTTAATCTGGTTTTGGGAATGCCACACAAGGCCAGATCATAAAGTGATGTAAACTTTGTTGAAGTATACCCTCCCTAAAATAGCCAGAGTTAATAAGATAAAAATAAATGCTTAATATATACTGGAAAAAATGTTGGCATTTTTGTTCCTTTCGGGGAGAAAACACCTTCTGTTGATATTGTGGCTAGATTCTGATCTATAGATTTCAGATATCAGAGGGAGTCATTGTGACCGCCCAGTCTGACCTACTATCTAAAATAGACAGTAGAATTTCACCCATTAAAAATTCACACTGGTGTAAATCTGTCAATATTTGTAACATGTTTAAGTCTGGAGTCGTCATTTTAGCATATGCACAACGTGCCTCAGGTGACACATGATCAGGATTCATCACCAAATTTGGTTCGCTGGTTGGATCTTAGTTTCCCCAGGCCGGGTACTGACAGGGAGTACAACCTGAACATTGATCCCTGGCCCCGAAATCTGGAGTAATTTCACTGAGTAAACTGGAAGCGAATTTAATTGAGGCTATATTTCCCATAAATTTGATATGACTATTGATAATATGTGTTGACAAGATACTGCAGGCATAAATGATACCTAAAGTCTATTCTGTGGAGATTTCTCCTTGAAACTTAGAACTCCATGAGGCATGTTTGAAAGACTAGTTTAATAAGGTAATTTCTGAAGATTTATTTATACAAACTTTTTAAAAACAAAAGTTCACCAATAAAGGTCAAAATCAAGGTATCTCAGACTATTATATCTTGTTTCTTGTGCAGTCTTGACCATAATGTGGCCCACAGAGTTTATAGCTTGTGACCATCCTCATTTTCAACACCGCTAAAAGTGCTAGTCCCTGTAAACCACCATTTGGAGGGAGGCCTTCGGAGGAAAGATTAAGGGCTCTGTTTATGTTCAAGCTAGGTTTGAGTTGATAGACAGATATCCATGAGGAGATATCAGAGAGACAGACCAAGATTTGAATTTGGACTGTATGAGACTGGTCTGGGGTAAAGAGGTAGATCTGTGAAGTTGTAAGCATGGAGACTGTAGTTGAACTGATGTTTGTGGAGATTACGCAGAGATAAGGTGTGAGTCCTTTCATAACCTCCTGCTTAGTCACCTATCTATTTGTCATACTTGATAGCTTTCCACTGCTCCAAGCCCCCAGCTTGCTGATGAGGGAAGGTGGAGAAAACTGGTTTCCCAGCTGTGGCACTTTCCTTAGCATAACCACTGTGTGGTCAGGGACAGTCACTGAGTTCTATCAATCTACCATTATCTCTGGTCTGGCAGAGATGTGACACAACTTTGCCAGCTCATGGTGGATATGCATGCAGAGCGCATTGTACAGCAATTTTCATAATAATAACTTTCATAATCACTTCATAATATTAACCAGAATTCATAAGTTGAACATGGCTTGCCCAAATCTTAACCCAAGGACAGAGCCCTGTGGGATCACCAGAAAAAACTGGAAGAAGGACTTGCTGTAGGAGGATTACAGAGGTAAGAGGAGAACAAGGAGAAAACAGCATCACAGAAGCCAAGATATGACAAGATTTCCAGAAGGTATCAAAGGCAACTGTCAGGTCAACAAGAGTGATGATGGAGCACTGAGTCTGACATTTGGTTTGGAATAGGTCATTAGTGATTTTGGTAAGAACAGTTTCAGTAGAGTGCAAAGGGAAGAAGCTATACTGGGGAGGGTCTAGGATGGAATTGGAGGAGAGGAACTCCAGGCAGCAATTGCAAACAATGCGTTCAATGTGCTAAGAGATGGTAAGGGAGATACTTGGAGAGGTAATGGGATCAAGGGTAGGTTTTTTTAAGGTGGGTGAGATTCAAGCATATTTGTATTGTAAGGAGAGCCAGAGGTTAAAGGGAAGAGTAAGGGAGGGGAAGCGAGTGGCTGTGAGGGGAGATCATGAGGTGAAATAGGAGAACTCACTGGAGCAAGCAAAAGTGTTAGAGGAGGAGGGCAGATTAGAAACTTCTGTGTCTGTGCCAGGTGAAAGAGAGGAGATAGCTGTAGGAGAGAAAGAGGGAAGGGAAGGCAAACTGAAGTAAAGGGAAAGATACTGTAATATTTTGTCAATTTTATTTTGGAAGAAATCGGTGAGATTCCTGTGCAGAGAGTGAAGTAGAGGAAGGGAGCATTTAAGGAGTGATTCAAAGGTGGCAAAAAGGCAGCTGGGGTTGCAGACATGGAATTTAATTAATTTGGAGAAGTAGAGTTGTTTAGCTAGGATAATGGTGGAAATGAAGGGATTAATTTGTAGTAGAGAAAGTCAGCCTGGTCACAAGATGTCCACCAGAGATGCTCTTCAGCCTGACAGCAGGAATACAGAAACCAAATGTTGGGGATGAGCCAGGTTTGGGAGTTGGTAGGGTGGATCTTAAAGTGGTGGAGTGGGACAGAAGAGTTAAAAGAGGGAGGCATGGAGACAATCAACAACCTTCTCAGCAGGAGAAAAGGAAGAGAGGTCACAGTCCCCACTGGTAGCGAATGGGCAGGTCGAGGCTGCAATGGAGAGGCTGTGGTGATTCCTGGCCTTGGTGCTGAATCCCTGTGCTCTGGGAGGGGTCTCCAACCAAGGGCCCGCACCTCTTTGATATTGCAATCTGTATAGGAACCCCTAGTTTACCCCTAAAATTCCTCGCAAGTTACTAATGTGGACTTCCACTGGGCAGAGTTTGTTGCCCCTGTTTTAAATTGTGTTTGCAGAGGGGTACCAGGAAAGTCTTTAAGAGATCATCTTTCTCGCTATTACAAGATAAAATCAGTTTATAACAATTACATTATAAAATCAATATCATGGAACAGATTTCGTAACATTAACTGCACTGAATAAACCAAGGTAAAGGAACTCTCATATGTAATATCAAGAGAGATGATCTCTCAGTATTTCCTGGTACTCTGGCTCGAACAAAATTTTAGTGATTAATTTTTTATTAGAGATAAACAGAATTGTTGACAGTACAAGTCATTTTCTTAGATAAATATTAAGAGAGTGACAGATTCCAAAGGTAAGAGAAAACAGCAAAGTTGAGGCAGAATAAATTACGACTTACAATAGGAAGAAGGGGAGCTAACTTCGCACAGTGGAGGAACATGCTGTTAATTTGTTAGGATTTTGAGGGCTTCACCAAACTCTCATACAGCTGAACAGAAGGTTTTCCCAGCTCTGCCACAGTCTTGCTGTGTAAAGTCACTTCACCTATGTCCTTCTTTTTCCCTTTTTGCTGTTTCTGTTTCTTGCCTATTAGCTAGCAAGCTCTTTAGAACATAAACTGCATCGGTCTCACTATATTTGTACAGTGCCTAACAGAGATGTTACCTGAAACCTGAGATGTCCTAGCCTTTTTTGAGAACTCAGGCATGATTGTCATGCAAACGATGCATGTTAATTACTCCTGGCTCTCCCTGTGACCATGGATAAGTCACTTAAGTCCTCTGTTTCTCTAGTAGGAATACTGACCTCTTCAGCATGTGGAAAGGTAAAGTGAAAGGACTAAATATTATCTGATGATGCTCACCACAGCTCATTTGCATACTGTAGCTGAAAATTCCAAAATCAAACAAAGGGTAGATTAGCAGATTCACTGTATACTTCTCCCTGGCCACCACTTATTCCCAGACCCAGTGGAAGTTTACATGATTGAGGTTCAATATCAGGAGACAGAAAGAGAAGGAAAAACACAAAGCAACTGCTCTCCACAGCAGTCTTCCCTGGGTACGCTGTGTATTTCCATTCTGAAATCTGCCAATAAAACATATCATTGCAATGTTAGCTCCTGATGGCCTTGTTCCTCCCTCAGACAAAAACTCAGGAGCTGTCCCTGATACACAGCCCCTTTTTCTCTCCTGCCCAACAGGTGGTGGCTTACAGCCAGAATCCAACCTATGGTGTTTTCACAAAGTTAAATGTTAATATAATATTTATTTTAAATATTGAAGTATAATTTATAAGAGATTAGAAATAATAACTGTAACGAACTTTCAAGTCGGTTCATATTCATTTCACAAACAAACAAAAATTATTTCAGTAGACTTCTTTTTTTTTTTTAGCTGTTGGAATCTGCATTATGGCATCCATATTAGAAACATTTTGCTAGGAGACATAGCAAAATAATTGCATATAGTACCAGGCTATCACAGTGCATAAAAATGTCAGACGCTGACAAATTATTAGTATTAAGAGGAGTGCCTGCATTTTATAATTTTCTCTTTCCACAGTGCAGGAGGTCAGAAGTTCATAACGAGATCTTTATAACAATAAGGTGAAAATTTGAATCCTTACTGCTAGTGAGATAACAGACCTATGGTAATATGATAAATGAGATTTGAAAGAAATGCTATCATTCTGTACCCACATTCCATGCAGGATTAGATAGATAGCAAACGCCAGAAAAAGTCATGACTGTAGATGAAAAAGGATGAGTAAGAGTTACTCAATAAATGAAAGAAGAAATGGGAAACAGGATGAATGGTAAGGAAGAAAAAGTAAAGTGCAAAGAACCGACTGGACTCAGACGTATTCACATAGCAACAGTGTTACCTGTCTGAAAGCTCAGAGTAGAAAAATGAATAATATCTGTCTGTGACCATTTAACAAGTTGTTACAGGCTCCTGGAGAAATATGGATGCAGTTGGTGCATCTCTCGGACATTTGGGTCTCTAAAGAATCAAAATAAATATGAGAATTTCAAAATATATTTTTGAAAGTTTACAAATGATAATTCTCTTTCCCAAAAATGTTGTTTTCTTCATACTACAAGTTTTCTAAAATCATACTTGGAATCATAAGGATATAAAGTATAATAGTAAATGGTACTCTAGAACTATAGTGAATTTTAGAACAATGAATGATACGATGATGCTGAGAGTGTTAAATTTCCAGTTGAAAACATAGTATATTTTTAAATGAAAACATAAGTTTCCCAATGTGCCATATTGCACAGAATAATTAGATGTAAATTGATAATAAAAGAAATGGTAGCCATTTTTGTATAATTTCAATATTGTTTAAAAGGGAAGTGCCGTACCTTTTGTTCTCTACATTTTCTTTATTAAATCTCTCTTGGTAATATTCTTTTAAAAGCTTGATTGTCTTAAGTTCTTTAGTTATCATTGCAGTGCATTTTCATTTGGGAAATATCAACATTTCCCATGTGTTTCTAATAGAGCTGGAAATTAAAATGGCTCATTCTGTTTATAGCCTCATTCGTGCATCAGCATCATCAGGGATGGGAGAAGTTTTGTAAGAACATTGTGCTTTAGGTGTGCAGGCTGGAGGAGATTTTGGAAACCCTGGTCATAGACCATTACATGCAGGGACTGCCGCCAGATCTCCGCAAATGGGTAGGCCAGAACGATCCATCTATGTATGACGAGATAACACTGGTAGAAAGATGAATGACAGCCAGGGGACTGACCCGACTACCCAAGGAAGGCCCCTTTTGAAGCAAGCACCCGATCCCAACCCTGGAAGGTTGGGCAGCCAATCCCCTGGGGAGTCCTAGGTGGAAGAGTGGGGGGAGCCCCAGGACTAAACCCCCTAACCTAGGGAATAGGGGAGTGATTAAAAGCAATTATAGATGTTATGCATGTGGGGACACAGCAGCACAGTGTCCCAGCACCGAGGAGCCTATGCAATGTAACTTGGGGGATTCGGAGGTCCCATGCTCCCTTATCCACCTCGCAGGGGTCGCATTAGCGCCGCATAATTACACCAGGCCAGTGAGGATAAATGGAGCAGAGACTACAGTGCTTGTGGACTCTGGGAGTGCTATCACCCTCATATCGGGTAAGCTGTTAAAAAATAGTCAGCTGCTACAAGCCAAACGCGTAGCAGTGACATGCGTGCATGGGACCATGAGCCATTACCCCACCATCCCAGTGGAGATAGAGGTTCAGGGAAACCTCATTGAGGTGACCGTGGGTGTAGTTCCTAAATTCCCATATCCTGTAGTCATTGGGAGGGACTATCCAGAGTTTGATAATTTACTCCCCCCCGGAGAGGCTGGAAGGAGGTGGGGACCCTGAGGACAGCGACTCATCACGGAGGAATGTCAACCCCCGATGTTCGCTGAGATTTTCAGGATCTGTTCTCAGCCCCCCGAAAGACCCGGAAGACAAAAAAGGAGAGGAAGGCCGCGAAGGCCTTGGGAACTGGGATCCTGACCCAGGGCCAGAAGACCTCCCTAGTAGGCAGATGGACGTGAGCAGCCAACAGAGAAACTTCCACCACAGAAGGTGAATCAGAAGCTGCCCCCAGTCATGACAGCGCTGAGCCGTTGGAAGAAGCAGAAGCCGAAGCCGGCCCCTGGGAGCTTGGGCAGGTTAGTCCCGGGAGAGAAACTTTTGGGAGGGACCAGGCGGAGGACCCCAGATATGATATCCTGGACCCCATAAGCTAGGAAAGAGGTGGCCGAGATTGATGGGATACCCATGGATGGGAAGGTCTGGGATCCCGGACCTTACTTTATAGTGAAGAAAGATCTCCTTTTACCATGTGGTACAAATGCAGGAGCAAGAGATACGACTACTTCTGGTGCTACGAAAACATCAAAAAGCCATATTGAGTCTCGCCCACAGTCACCTGTTTGGAGGAATTTAGGGTTGCTATGGGGGAAGTAGCCCAGGGAATTATACATGTCATGTTTCTAAAAGGTCAGCTACCATAGCTGATACTATTAGGGTCCCTGAGCTGGAGCCCGGAGTAAAGGGTGGGCCTGGGCTCTCTCCCCCCCCAACCTTTGCCCCCTGATTAATCACTGAGACTGGGAGACAACAGAGACTGTGCAAGGAAGGATAACTTCTCCTCACCTCCCTTGCTGGCTTATGATGAAAATGGCTCAGTAGACTGTGACCCTTGTCTCTAGAGAAAGAAGGGTTACGGGGAGGGTCACAGTGAGCCTCTGAGGCTAGCGAAATCCGCCAGGAAACGCAGGACCCACGGAGGCAAGGACAGAGCTTTGTCACAGTAGGAAACAAAACTGTGTGACCATGGGGGACTTCAGTTAGTGTGACACATGCTGAATGTCTCATGCTGCCAGTACTAAAATGGCCTTAGAATTTTTAAACATTATAGATGACCATTTCCTAACTCCAAAAAGCTTGTGACCAGCACAGGGATGTTCTTTCTTAGACCTTGCCTGAACGCAGAAAGAGGACCTGATCATAGAACTAAAAAAATATTGGTAGCTTAGGTACTAGTGATCATAACTTGATCACATTTATAATGTGCAAGTAGATTAAAATCCAGACCATTAATATATGTAGTTGGTTCTTTAATAGGCCATTTCCGAGTGCTGAAAAAAAATTGAGTCAAATCAGCTGGGAGGAAGAATTTAATCTGAAAAATATGAGTGATGATTGGGAAAATACCTTTACTAGATGCCAACCAAAAGATATTGACCCAGATAAATGGTAGAATTATCAATAATAATGCAGAAAATACAAAAGTGTTTAATAACTATTTTACTTCTGTATTTAGGGGGAAAAGATTATATTGTCTTATCATAAGGTGATAACTATTTCCATTCCACTGGTATCTGTGGATGATGATAGAGAAGCTACTAATACTAGACATTTTTAAATCAGCAGGTCCAGATAACTTGAATTCAAGTATTTAAAAAGAGCTGACTTAGGAACTTGCTGGGCCATTAGTGTTGATTTTCAATAAGTCTTCTAGCCCAGGGAGAGTTCCAGAACACTGGAAGAAAGTTAATATTCCAATTTTTAAAAAGAGTAAATGGGATGATCCAGGTAATTTAGGCCTGCCAGCCTGATATCATTCCCAGGCAAAATAACAAAGCTGTTGATTAATTATATCACATCCATTAAGTCTTCATTAATAGAGTCTTCTATTAATGAAGACTTAATGGATGTGATATAATTAATGCAAATCAACATGGGTTTATGGAAAGTAGATCCTGTTAAACTAATTTGATATCTTTTTTGATGAGATTGCAATTTTAGTGATAAAAGTAATAGTGTTGAGGTAATATATTTAGATTTCTGTAAGGAGTTTACTTGCTAACGCACAATATTTATATTTAAAAAATAGAATGATATGATACTAACATGGTACATGCTAAGCAGATTGAAAACTGGCTAACCAATAGCTCTCAAAATGTAATTGTAAATGGAGAATTGACAATGAGTGGGTATGTTTCCAGTGGGATTCTGCAGGGGTTAGTTCTTGGCCTTTCACTATTTAATACACCACAACATACCAGATTGCAAAGTACACAGTCTGCCTGATACTATCTACTCTGTTCCTTTTTTCTTTAAAGATGAGAGGAAAATTGTGGATCTTAATTTTGCCCTGTGGCTATGGTTTTCTGACACCAGATTTTATTTTTGCAAGCTCTGTATTGCATCTGCAATTATTTTGTTTTTTGTTTCATTGAAAGAAAACTTTTTGTATTATTTTAGAGCAATACAACTATAATTAAAGAAAATGGAGGTATGGTAGAGGACAGGCTGAAGATGTGGTCTAATATACTGTGAAGCTGGTATTGTAAATGGCCTATCTTGTTGTTATATGATGAAGAGCATGTTTGCTGAAAATTAAAAGCCAGATATACCTCCTTAATACCCCCTAATAAGTACTATGAAAGATGGTTAAAGAAGGTTTAAGGAAGTTTCTTATAATAAAAAAAATATTTAGTGTAAAATCAGTACATCAAACAACTTAGTTTTTCTGGCAGTGGTGTTTCAGGAGTGAATCTAAAGGCAGATCTTAAATCAAGGTTCATTAATTATCTTTCAGGAGGTGATTCATTTATTATTTTCTTTTACTATTTTTACATTAGGCTGTGTGTTTATCATCTTCTTGTTTCCTGATCATTCAGATCATGCCATTTTGTCGATTTGAGGCAGAAGAGAAAATGTGTGAGCCAGATCCTAAAAGATCTACCTCCAAGGAACTCTCATTGATGAGGCCCTAAGCAGGAAAATCAGATGTTGAGAAAAAAAGTTTTATTAACAAGAGATGTTATATAAAATAAGTAAAACCAGGGATCTTAATTTGCTCTGGGTACTGCTTATGTGTCTGTCACTGTATTGTGCTGGGTTAAAATACAGCAGATGAAAGCTCACCTAAAAACATTGTAACCAAGCCCATTACTTAGCAGGAAATGGTACCCCGTAGCTTAATGGCTAGTGGGAGGTGGAGCTGAGTGACAATCTAACAGTAGCCAATTAGGTCAATCAGCAGGGTTTTTACTTACTACTTTTAGGCAACCTTTAGAAAAGAATGAGTACAGACATTTATAGGAATTGCTGCAGGTAGAAGAAGCAGCTCTGCACCGTGCAGGAACAAGCTGTAACCAAATGCTATCAACAAGAACGTAGTTAATAAAGAAGGATTTGGCACCTGCTGTTGCACAAGTAACAGGCAACTGGAAGGAAAACACTTAAATAAGAAGAGTGTTGGCTATTCTTGAAAAAGATTGAAGAACAGATAAGAATGGAGAGGAGGAAAAGGGTAAGAGAGGCAGAAAGAATGGAAAAGTAAGTGAGGGTCAAGTTACCACTGAGTGGTATCTGATATATGGCAGTTGTTTCTTAGGGTGAAGCCCTAATCCAGGAAAGTACTTAAGCATATGTGTTTTCCTAATTACTTCATTGAGGTTCCTCCTATGCTTCAATTTATGCATGTCCTTGAACACTTTGCTAGATCAAGACTTAAATGCGTTATCACAGATAACACTGTGTGAATCTTAGTGGTGAATAGTGACTTTTTAATGGTGATCACCATATTAATTGCTATCCACTCTGATGCTGACCATTCTAATATATAGCACTGGGCTATGAGGGAACCAAATGTCAGAAAAGTGCATTAGTTGTTGCTAGAGGTACAATGCCAATGTTCCATCCTTGTATCAAAATGTAATTTGGATTATTCCTTAGCAAATGGAATCCTGTAAACAATTTCAGCATTTAAAATAGTTGGAAAAATATTTCATACTTCATAACTGCAAGTTAACACCTAATTTGTATCCTTGTAATTTCATAGCTGAAGTACCTCGCCATTCTATACTTTTTCTTTGTACGTTTACAGAAATGTATTTGAAATAAACTAAAAAAATACTCATGAGATCCCTGATCCTGCAAAGACGTATATGTATGCTTAACCTAAGCATTGAGAGCAGTCCTCGTGAAGTCAGAGTTCCAGAAGTGCATAACATTAAGCATGTGTATGATAGGGGCCTAGGATTCCAAGCTTGCCAAGAGATCCCGTTGTGTCCATTGACTGGGATTGGATTCAAAAGGGGTGTAAATGTTTGTTTGGATTTCAGATTGCAGAATTGTCGCCTCAGATTGCAGGATCAGGACCTATGTGTGTGCCCTAGGCATAAAATACATAATAATGATATTGAAGCCATATTGCACCATTAGATTTTAAGCAGAATTCCCCATTAGAATTAATGAATTCTGCAGATAAGTTGATGGCATGATTTACTTATTATTAACTATACAAACCTCCATAACCATCAGCAATGCATTCAGGATGTTCTACACATAATTAAGGTAAAAGAAAGAAATCAATAAAAACATACAATATAAAAACAAAATATAAAAATCCATTCAAAATGGTGCCAAAATATTTCTCCAGGTTAGTCTTCAGTCTACATGCTATGGTGTTACCTTTAAAAATAGATTCAATCTTGCTGGAAAGTGAGCGAGGAGGAATGACTACCTTACCAACATAGACTGGGTAGTGGCTGATAAGACTCCTGACAAATCCTTCAGCAATATGTCTGAATCAGGACCCATCAGAGTTCTATGTGTGGCTGACATGGAAACAGTTTTTCATGACATTGCACATAATGTATTCAGTACGCTATTGTCAGCACCATAACTCAGACAGCTACTGTGCTAGTAACATGCAATTTATCAAATGCAGTAGTCAAAACTAACAAATTACAGAATTGTCCGGCTCTACCAAAAGGAGGACAGGAGACATTTGATATGGATTTAATCAGGCCACAACTTTATTATTAGATGTGTGGGAGTACCTGGCAGATAAAAGTGTACAGTGCAGGTAACCCCATGTTCATTCAATAATTGCCCAGGGGCTTCCGCCAGCTCCCTCTCTTTTTCCATTCAGGTTCCTCCAGAAAATCCATTACTGATACTTTACCACTCCCCCTCATAGGAGGATTAAGGTGGGCTGTAAGAAAAGGGGATTAGTTCCCTGCTGTACCAATCATAGGAGTCCCCATCCCCACCCCCTTCCTTTTAACATCTCCTTTTTAAGTCCTTTTCCAAGCCTCTTATCTGGTCACTGTATACCTTCCCTATGGAGTACCGGCACTGGACATCTACCCCACACTTATATGATGAGCTGCGACATATAAGCTACCGCCCTTCATGCTATGCATGAACAAAGTCCTTCCTGAACCCACTGTGGGGAAGGCAAAAAAAAACCCAAACAAACAAAACAACTCCACTGAGGCCAATCTGGTGATAAGGGAAAAATTCCTTCCCAGATCCCTTGCTAACACAACCCCCACAGCAAGTCTTGACCAAACCTGGTATTTCACCACCTAAGGGGAGTAAGGGTGGGTGCCGCCTCAGTCTGCTCTGTGTAAAAGGTGGCTTCACTCATGGGGCAGCCCCTTTTAGACCTTTCCACCCATTTAGTTCTCAGGGGATGAATCAGTGCCGCTTACACTGGCCCCTTGTTCCCTTTTGCATCAGTTTTCCTTTCTCCCACCCCTCAGCCATAAAGCACTGTTCCCTTTATTCAGTCAGCCAGACAAATTCTCCCCTCCCCTACCCCTCGGCTTAAAGGTGTAGTGAGGTGATTGGTAAAATAAGCTCCAAAAGTCTTCAGAGATATTTGCTGCTTTTTGCGGGTGCGTGAATTGCTATCCAATCTTGTGATTTTAGAGTTTGAATGGAGAAATGGTATCCACTCTATTGGACTCCCCTGTAACAACAAAAACAACAAAAAAGGCCAAAAATTATTCATAGAATAAGATTTTACAAATATATTTTTGGTTCAGACTGCAGATGGGATGAAAACATTCAAAGGAAAGACAGAAGCGTAATATTCTTAACTGTATGCAAGTGAATATTCCCATGGAAGTTGACAGGACTATTCACATGCTTAGAGTCTGGTTCATGTACAAGTATCTTGCTGAAGTAGGGCAGAGAAAGGAAAACAAGCAGAAAGAAGAAGTAAAAAAAACAAAACAGAAGAAATGTGGGAAGGGGATCAGTAGCACACATAGGAGCATGAGAAAAAGAAAGTAATGGAAAAAGAAACAGGCAAAATGAATTGGAGAGCCAGACAGCAATAATAATTGAAAGACAGAAGCAACGAAAATGTGAAAAGTATGCACTTAGAGTCCACTTCAGGAAAGCGCCTAAGCTTGTGCTTAAACTCTTGCCTCAAGAAAAGAGACTCAGACAAAACTCCTAACAGTTTCAGCTGGATAGTATCACTCTGTATGCGTAACAATCTAATCTATCTACACCAGTGGTTCCCAAACTTCTTGCGCCGCTTGTGCAGGGAAAGCCCCTGGCAGGCTGGGCCGGTTTGTTTACCTGCCGCATCTGCAGGTTCAGCCGATCGCGGCTCCCACTGGCTGCGGTTCGCTGCTCCTGGCCAATGGGAGCTGCTGGAACTGCCGAGGGCCAGTGGGAGCCGTGATTGGCCAAACCTGAGGACGCAGCAGATAAACAAACTGGCCCGGCCCGCCAGGGGCTTTCCCTGCACAAGTTGGCAACAATATTGGGACCACTCATCTACACTAAAAAATAACAACCCAAACCCATAAATGGGTAAACAGAAATCTAGAAAAAACAAATTTCTCTTGCAGGTTTGAAATACCTAGATATCTCTTGGCCACATTTTGTGGATTTTGTACTTTTTGTAATATTTTGAGAATATTATTTTATAAAAAGGCTGTTTTGACTCAAAGCTATTTCACAGAATGGAAAAAAAACTCCTTACCATGCAACTTCATTGAATATGAGTGATTGACAATGACTTACTGGGTTTCAATTATGATCAATAATTTACCTCTTGTATAGCATTTTTCATCTTCAAAATTTTTACACACGTTAACCAATTAGACAGATAACACAAAACAATCCTGTTTGAAACTAAATTGGAGAATTGTATCTTGAGAATACAGTCCTTGCCAGTTCTCATCAAGGATTGAAATGACTTTTTTTTAAACAGTTCCTTTCAAGGTATTACTGGGGAATGCTGGAGTAATTAATAAGGCATTGGCTTCCAAGAGCTTAACTCAGTTTCTTTATGCATTCCAACCTCTTGCATCTCAGCTCGAGTGGGTGTGTTTGGGGAGCAGGGAACGATGAAAGAACTGTATGCTTTGTCATCCTTTTTGGACATTATTGACATTATCACTGCAAGCCAAGGGTTGTAAAACCCACAAAGACATAACTCTGATGGGAGTAACAAGAAACAGTATTAAAATGCAATGCAAGCTCTTTAACTGAGGTAGGAGACCTATATTGAGCCATCTGATGGGGAAAATTTGTAGCCACTATTAATGTAGGATAATACAATATGGTATAAAGGTCAGTATCTCACTATCAAGACCCTAAACCCTTATTAAATCCAATAATTCTAGCAACAAACAGAGTTTGTTAGAAAGATCTAAAAATTGGCAGACAATAGTCAATCAATAGTTAACCAGTGGTCAAATAGCCACTTTAAATACATTATGTTTTGGATCATTTTATTATAGTTTAGTCTGAAATATCTCCATATTGGGGAAAACAACTTAGTTACCTAATTCAACATACAACTCCAAAGAGGGTCCAAGCTATCATTTGAAGGTATTTGCTATGTCACTGTTTTTGATACTGCTCAACTCTTTTAGGGTTCTAAATAAATCATAAAATATAACTCAAGTGACATCTTTGTCTTCAATGATAACTAATATGAAGAGTTAACTATGAAAATAATAAAAGAACATAAGATTTTCCATAATGGATCAGACCATTGGTCTATCAAGTTCACTAACTTTCCTCTAGTCCTGGTCTAGCCAGATGCAGTTGAGCTGTTATATAACAATGGTGAGGGTTTTTTCACCAAAATTACAGGTACTATGCTTCACAAGGCATTGTGAATGGCAAGAGGTGAATAATGATATATAAGGGTTTCCCTAACCTGAGCAATTTGTATTTTCTGTTCCCAAGGACAGAGGTAACACATTTAAATGTGTAAATGTTAAATTTAAATTTAAATGGTGCAATTTCGTCACCCAAGATTGAGCAATAAGGAGATCAGGAGACTGCAGTATCTAGCTTCTAAAGGCTCTTCACCCATAATTCACCTGCAGCATTCTGAGACAGGACTTTGACCTCTTTGAGGAAAGCAGTGTTTAGCAGTGGAATGTACAATCTGCAGATGGATCTGAACAAGCATAGGGGGCTGTTCACATGGATCCCCTGGCAGGAGCAAGACCTCAGTTGATTAGACTATCACCACCCTTTCAGTCAACATATATAGCCCTGTATCTATTTAGGTAGCACTGATCACCATAGCATGTAGGTACAAAGCACAGACTCTCTTTCTCTCACTGCAAAAGCAATTCCTAGCACAGGAGCTTTAAGGGATTGTTCTTAAATTTGGGCAAGGTGTAATTTCACTTGGCTGGCCCTATGATGGATGTCAGATTAAAGGGCCTCAGTTTTGTTTACTATGAATTATTTTTGTTATGACGTTTAGAATGTGTTGATAAATAGTATTTATATTTCTACCTATGTTATAAGCATTACTGTAAGGGCCAAAATTTCAGCTCCAGTCCAATGCTAAATTAGGCTATGGTATAGAAATAACTACCACCTTTTCTTTCATACCCACCCAGACAAAGATGGTTTGCCTGCCATCCAGACAGAGATAAAGGAAGGTCTGAGAGAGACTCAAGCCTTAGAGCAGATGCTTAAGAGGACCTCTCAGAGGGACTGGGAAACATCTGTTGCCTTAGTCCTCAAGTCCACTGGGAGATTCTGTCCAGTTTTAAATCTAAAGCCTGTAAACCTCTTTATGGCTGACCAGCTGTTTAGAATAAGCAGCTAAAAAAAGTTATAAAAGGGATTTGCTAGCAAAAGTAGATCCAAGCAAAGCCTCCCTTAATATTCACATGCATCTAACCTACCAGGTTCTCCCAGAAAGGAACATGTTAGCTGTGGATGGTAATGGAGTTAGGCTTCTGCATTGCTCCAAGTGTTGCAACTACAACTGACACCAGTTATTCCTCATGTAAGGTTTCTAGAGGGTGAAAATATTTTCTTACAATATACATTGACTGCAGCAATCAGAAACATTTGCTGCTCCAAAAAGAAATCCACAGCAAACAGACACCAGAAAGTGATTTTTACTTTTTCTGTTTTACAGTTGAGTTTATAGCAAGTCCTTTGAAAATCTAAAACTATATGCCATACTCCGGAATTCTACAGGCTGGTCCAAGGAACCTATAGAAAGGATATTATCCTCTATTAAAATTCCACAGATTTTCTGACAAAATTCTGTGGCAATGTGCATGACTTCCATAGAAACATATTGGTTTCATCCTTTTTAAATTCAGTAGAATTTTTTCATAAGGCAAGCTACAGACTTCTCTGATAACCCCACTCCCCAATTCTTGATTTCCCTATGCTCCCAAACCCACTGAGGAAAAACCCCACAGTGTCATCCTCCCGGTACTCCAAAAATTCAGACAGTTCAGAAACTGCAATTTGCATATGCTCTGTTTGAGGGGGCACAATGGGAAGATGCTTCCTCCAAACTATGCAGCAATCAGTCAATTTGCTCCTTTGTAAATGGACTCCCAAGTTTCTGGGAAATATGTATACACACACATCCTTCCTGAATTAAAAAGATCAGGTTTTAATCAAAAATGTTCATTTCGACACAATTCCATTTTTGCAAAAACTTTTGAAAAGATTATGGTTTTGTTCCAAGGCAGAAAAAAAACAAATTTCAAAATTTTGAAAATTGCCATGAAATCGAATTGTCGTCCTCTGGTCGGCTCCAAAAACTTATGCGTTCCATCTCTTTTCATGTACCTTTTTAGGGGATCTTCCTGTAAAGTGTATATTTATACTGCTGGTAAGTCTGTTAATAGATTTTTTTTTTACCATGCATCTTTAAAAAATATGTAATAAGGCAAAGAGATTTCGGTTTTATTTATGTTTTATATTGAGCGTGTGAAATCCTGACTTAAACCTATTTAAGTCAATGGAAAAAACTTTCAGTGACTTCAGTGGAAGTTTTTTCATTGAGTTCAATTGGCATTGGATTCGGCCTTAGTCATTCACTTCCCTACATCTGGATATTCTAACCCACAATTCTTACTCAGATAAACATACTGACTTGGTTTAAAATAAGAGGTGATCTCTTTTTAATGTTATTTTAATGGAACATGTGTGCATATCTATTTGACCATTTATCTAAGTTTTTAGCTCTTATTTCTCGGAATGGAGTGTGCTTGCTTTAGAAACCGATAAAGTTTGTCAAATATCTATGGATTGTTGTGCTGAATGATTTACAACACAGCACTGCAGACACAAATACCTTAGGATAATTATGTTGATTCGAACCATCAAATAACAGCTTGCTTTGAAAATAAAGCAGTGCATTCAAATCCCCACAGAAAAGTTTAACAAAGAAGATAGGAATTGGTTGAATGATTTTGTAATGGGGGACACATTTAGATCCCATTCACATACATAAGTAACTCTTGGGATTCATATTACTTTTTCAACATTTTGGCTGGATGACTCTATGCAGTCACATAATAGGTCTATGTTTAGTGTCCCACAATGAACCCTTTTTGTCTAATATCTGTCTCCCTCCTTCATTATCACTTGGTAAGACGTTTCCTTTTTGTTTAGACTTCATTCTTCCTTCCCTGAAGGGAGTTTCTGAATCAGTTATTTCCTTGTCCATGGTTTAGTTTCACCACTCTGCTTGTTTTCTTTTATTGCTGCCTTCTTCATCAATTAATCCACCTCCTGTATGTTTCCACTTACAAATGTGTTTTTATCTTGTGATTATGCTTTAGAAGCATGAATCACATTGGTTACAATTTCTAAAACATGTCTAGTTTCTTCCATATTTTGTATCACTGTGATCAGTTTTGTAGCATCTTGTTGTCTTTGCAGCTGCATATTCTGAAGAGCTCTCTGAGTTTGCTTATGCATATTATATTGTCAGTTACAAATTTATCACCACCATGTAATTTGTAAGATAGCCATGCTATGTGTTTAACTCATTCAGGATGTTCAGGTTGGCTTTTTAGAAAGTTATTGACATATTTCTCTACATCTTTTTGTGCTGGAAATTTCTGCATATGTAATTTCAAGTCATACTGGGTTGGACTGCAACCTAACAAGTAAGTAGCAGTGCTTGGTTGCTCTGTCCCAGGAGCAGGGCATAAACCAGAGAGTCACAATATGGTGCTTTCCCCTTTGCACTGGCTCAGGGGCATGGGCTGGTGAATTGCAGAGGTGGAATCCAGGCTCGTCCTGTTCCCCATGCATGTGCATAGATGGGGAGCTGCAGTCCTGTGGCAGCCTGGGAACACAGGTTTTCCTTGGAGAAGTGTAAATCTGTTCTTTGTGCCCTCTTAATCCCTTGCACAGGCACGTAGGTTGGCTCATTACTGAGCCAGTAAGGAGGGCACAAATCAAGGGCCTCTCTCTCCCCTGGACAGTACTGTGCTAAGGGGCTTTTGAATGCTATCCATGTCAGCATCTCTCATTTTTACTGCTCTCCTCAATTCATCAGTTGTTTCCAAAATATTATTTTCATCCTCCTCCTTCTGTATTTCCTGTATTACAATCATTGTGTCTGATTGCATCTGTCTTGCTTGACTGAGCAGAAATATTTTCTGACATACTCTGTAGGTATCTAGTTGAATTGTCATTTGTGTGTTCATCAAGGATCAGATTGCCAGAGCCCTCTTTACTGGATGTTGGGAATTATGAGTTGCTGTCTCATAATATCACATAATTGCCTTCTAATTCCATGAAAGCATATTCATCCATAACATATGGGAGTATGATGTTTGTCTCATATACAGAAGACATCACAGGATGATACTGTCTTGGGAGTTCATACAATTATGTCAACTGTTGAAATGGCAGACTTCTGAAGGAATCTTATTTTGGCAGATCTCAAACTAATGATTCTTCACTTCACATTCTGTGGAACTTGTCTGTCATATAATACTCCTGGGAGAATCATAAGTTTCATAACTGCTGAAATATCCAGATGTGTACACTTGAGCAGTGGACACTTTATATCACATATGATATTTATTTATCTAATGCATGTGTTTTACCAGTTAGTACAAATGTAGAATGTTCAAATATATTAGACACACTTATTTATTCTACTAATGGTATAACAAGGGTTAACAGACTTAGTTGGCTTCACATTATTTACCTTTGGATATTTATCTAGCAAGCTCACAAATCTCAGACACAAAGATATTTTTAAGAGTTGGTTGAAATTTTTGATTCAAAACTTTTTTTCTGCTAAACGTGCAGGTTGTTGGTGGTGGTGGGGTTAAGCTGAAAACTTTCAGGCAGAGCTTTTGTTTTTTCTTCAAAATTTTCTAGTTTTTCATCAAAAACACCACTGAGAGCAGCAGAATGAATGATACTTAGGGTTTGTTTAATTTTTCATTTTTCTTTCTGATGTTCAACTGTGACTTTTCAACATTGTGTCAGCTTTGGAAAAGTTACAGAAAGGCAGAAAGAAAAGTGGAGGGAAATATCTGGGCAGTTTGGTGGTGCTTAGGACGTTCTGGGAGGGAGGGGAAGGAGGCGGAGAAGAGGAACTTGTGCAATGCTCCCTTGTAAAGTTGCTGCTCTTCCACTGAATCTTACAAGCAGTGGACAGAGCAGGCAGCCAAACGACGTTATAAAGGAGCATTGTACAACTTTAAATGAGCATGTTCCCTAATGGAGCAGCAATGTAACTTCGGAACAAAGTTAAACGGAAGGATGTTAAGTGAGGAGTTACTGTATATGAGGGAAGCCGCTTCAAGCCAAGGGGTCATTAGCACCCCCAGGACCCTTAGTTTCAGTACCTATGTGTAGAGGCTGTTCCTTCTATGTACAAATCAACCCCAAATAGGTGGACAGGCAAAGGAGGAGTTGGGGCTCTGGCCCACAGAACTGGCAGAGCATTGAGGGAGCTTATGCATTAATATGTGCAGGCTCATGCCCGTGATTTCGTATTACATAAGTAGGTGGATGGTCCAATATTCACCTGATCTGGGAGTGAATATCTACAGTATTTTCAGCCCCCTGAAAACTCTTACCCATGTGCTTAACGCAATGGGCTTGCTTGCATGAATTAATTTAAACATAGTACCAAGTATTTTCAGAATCAGGGCCTTTGGCCCCAGTCCTGCAATTTATTGTATAGAGTTGACACCCCCTCATCCCCCATTGACTTCAGTGAGGCTCTGACAGGTACAGGGGACTTCCTGCATGAAACAAATTGCAGGATCCTGTTCTTAGTAGCTAAGGACCTAATCCTGCAATAGAATGCAAGAACACAGAGATTTGTGTACAGGGGAGTCATTTCAGGGTCAGAGCTTGCTTCACAGTAAAGTATAAATATAAAAAGTACAAGCCATTTAAAAAAAAAGCTTTCTATAATTAAAAGTCATGACAGATTAAAAATTAAACTGCTCAGTTTTGAAAGTATTCTATTAATGCCCTTTTGTTATTAAAATGTTGTCTTTCCAAGACTGTTCTATTCTGATCTCAACAGAACATACTGTCAGCTTTGTGATTATCTATAATGTATGCTTGTCAATCCATGGCTGACAAAGCGTGATTTTTTCATGTTTTTGAAGCATTAGAAGTTATCAATATAAGTACTAGAAGTCTATGTTAAAGACATTAAATATCCTGCTTCATCTGCAATAACCAGTGTTTCTTCAGATATGACTCAGCTGTTATGTCCCTAGAAATCCCTCATGCTGTATTAATATAAAGTTTACAATCAAATTTAGAGAACTGCTACAAAAAATACCTCCAGAAAAATATGTCTCATGAAAGGGGACTCTTTTATGGACATGTTTTTTAAAATCTGTCATTCATTATTCTATTTGAGTTTTATATTGATAAGACCAAATCCTCCGGTGGTATGAATCAGCTTCACTGAGTTCAAAGGAGCAGTGCTTATTTAAACCAGCTAACATTCCTCCCTAATATAATTTCTTTATTAAATCTAACTCCATTTGGATTTGGTAACCAGTCATCAAGAATCTGATAGAAGGACTATTGTCATCTCTATTCTGAATATGTGCAATTAGATATGGGCCAATACTTTCTTCAACAGACTTAATGATTCAGTTAATATAACCAGTCAAAAGTTAGGCAAGTTGACACAATATATAAACCTATTTGCAATTCTGTTTTTCAGTATGTGCTGTTTATCATGTTTTCAGTCAAGTGTCGAACTTAGTATACATAGCTATTATGTAATAATTAGATTGGTTTTCCTTCCTTAATTTAGTATTTTTCTACACCATTTTCACCAACTATTCTGATCCCTAAATTTAACTACATGTTTATATTTTTGCTAAATCAGGGCCTTAAAGCATATCCAATGGGAAAACCAAAAACAGGATGTTGTCATTTAACAATTATAACAAATTAATTATAGTATTTGTGAGAAAATTATATATGAAGATCACACATGGTCATGAAGATTACTCTGTTACATATTCAGCTGGTCATTTGCACATGCAAGTACCAAGATTTTGCATGCAATTATCTAAAGTGAACACAAGAATCATAGGCACAAAAAGCCATATTTTTCTTACATGTAAGTGGGCATTCATATTTCAGAAATTCTGGCTGCAGCACCCAAAGGTTTTAAACTGACTCTACAATGCTGTATTTAAATTAAATAAACTGTTATCAAATTTATAAAGGAGTCTATACTAACACAATCTATACTGCTTAATATCGCTAAAGGGCTGTGCAGATATTAACTAATTCTTACAATAACTCTGTGAAGCAGGTAAGCATGTAAGTATTCATATTATTCTCATTTTAAGATGGGGACACTGAGGTGCAGGTTAAATTATAAGTACAACTTTCCAACTCTGAGTCCCTCTGACTTTTAATGAGACTTAGATGCCTAAGTGCCTAAGCCAGTTTTGAAACTGGATTTAAGGGCCAGCTTCACAAAGGTATTTATGTGCCTACAGATAGGTGCCTGTTAAAACCTGTCACCATTTAAATCAATCGGAGTTTTGATGTGGACTACAGTGGAGCCAGGATTTCACCCTATATATCTAAGATCTACTTGAGATCATATCTGAATAATTCCTGGCTCCCTGACTTATTAGAGAGGTGTGCTCTGAGAGTTAGACTTACAAATAACAATAGTGGGCTATTATCGAGCAAGTACATGAGCTAGCACAGACCACCATGTGCATGCATAGAAATCAATTGGAGTTTGCACAGGCATTGGGTACATGCCAGGACGTTATTGCTTAGTAGCAGCCTGGAATAATTTAAAAGTGACAGGCGATACATGAGAGAACATACACTTTAATTAGTTGAATCTTTAAAATATAGAAATGGCTTTTAAATTCCTTTCATATTAACAGTACATAATTTATAGAAATGTGCACTTAAGAATGAGCATCTGTTACTACAGGACTGTTAACTTTACAGAGATAGGTATATTTAATATAATGTGTTGCAGTGGTTTAGATGACATTAAAAAGGTAAATTGGGGTGAGGTGCTGCCAAACCTCAGGGATTATAACATTTCTGGCAAGATGAGTAATGCAGGGAAATCTGACTCCCTGCATTGATCAGTCAGACTGATAGGAACGTTGCCATGGCAACCAGAGGAGAATATATTGTTTTCATCTATCAATCATCACCCTAGGCTTGACTGGGGTGAGATTGTAGCTGAGAAGAAGATGTTTAGAAAGTGCTCTAACACCAAGTGTTCAGCAGATGCTTTATGCTGTAATTGTTTTTATTACATAACTGCTCTTTGAACACTCACCATAGTTATTGTACAACATGAGGCAGTTAAATTTCACAGCACAATTTTTAATGAGTGCATATGAATTTCTAACCACAAGCACTTTTTTTTTTCAATTTCTCACTGAAATTGCAATCATCAGTGCAGTAACTAGGATCCATGACAACTAGATGAGGTTCTCAAGCCTGGGACTGACCTGTCATGGATGAAAAGTATTTGCTAATAAAGTCAGACAGGTAAAGGGCTGCTTCAGCCTGATTGTTCCTTTAGAATAATCCATTAATTAACATTTTGTCATCTGTGACAGTCGCAGGTAATTCCTGGACTGGAGGTTTCTTGCTTATGCTGAACGGATTCCAGTTATCCCCTTGACAACTGGACCATAAAATCTTATTCTGCCAAAACAATAAATGGCATCATACTTAATGCCAGGACTTCAGATATATCAAAATGAGCAGAGAATGTTACTACAGGTGGGGGTGGACAGAGTTGAAATATATAGTTGGCATGAAGCTTCATCTCTCAGAACAAGTAAGATTATTCTGACAAGAAACAACAAGAAGTAATTAATATGTAACACCAAGCTTAGTCTCTCAGGACATGGCTATGGTCATGCCCAATAAGACCAGAATCATGCTTACCGAAGGTGTTGAGCATCTGCAAAGAGTCCACTAGCAGGTAAACTCTTGGAAGAAAAAAAGAAAACACTACCTGTGTTCTAAGATCTGGTAATTCAGAGACTAATGGTACATTTCTTTTTATAGCGGGTAGTTACTCAACCCTTTACATTTATATCTAGCACTCTCCCACCATACAGCTCATGCTTTCCACTAAAAAAAAAATCTTACTTCAACACCCTCGCTGAAACCAGCTGTAACTGCTCAAAATAGGAAGGTGTTCGTAAAATACAAATACCACTTTAATGACTAAACCGCACTGGAAGTGAGGGAAACATTGTCCAGGCTTTCCAAAGGAAGGCAACAGTACTTTATGGCTGTGGGGGGGGGGGGTAGGAGGTCAGAAACGGCTGCAAAAGGTGAGCAGTGGTCAGATTTATGGCACTGACTTACCCCTGGGAATGTGAGGTCAGAAGGCTATAAAGGTGAAAGCCCTGGGCATTGGAATCCTTTTCCATGCAGCAGGCAAAAACAGCACCCATCCCCCCTCCCCTAGAGATGGTGAATATTAGGTTGGGTTAGGATCTGCTGCGAGCATTGTGCTAGTCACTTCTCTTTAGAGGGGCTGGAAAGGAATTTTTCCCTCATCACGCGACTGGCTTTGGAGGAGGTTGGTTTTTTTGTTTTGTTTTTTGCCTTCCTCACAGCAGATGTCAGGGAGGACCTTTTTGGTAAGAAGAAAAGGTGTTAGGCCATATGGTGCAATTTATTTTTTAAGTGTGGGGTAGATGTCCAGTGAGAGTACTGAATAGGGACAGCATCCAGTGAACAGATAAATGGCCTGGTAAGGATTTAAAAGGAGGTGATGGGTAAAAGGAACAGAATGGGGAAGGCGAGTTGGGGACTCCTATGATTGGAATGGCAGGGAGCCAACCCTGTCCCTTTCTTGTAGCCCACCTTAACCCTCCTACGAAGGGAGTGGATGATAAGGTCCAAGCCATGGTTTGGCTGGGGGACCTAGATGGAAAATGAAGGGGGACTGGTGGAAGCTCTGGAGAATTGATTTGAATAAACGTGGATTTGCCTGCACTGTACACTTATCTGCCAGGTAGTCCCAGACATCTATATAATAAACTTGCAGCCTGATTAAAATCCATATCAAGTGTCTTCTGTCTTTTCGGTATAGCCAGACAAGGACTATATAAGTTAAGAAACATGGATCAAAAGCCATGAACGTGATTAACAGTGATGCAAATAGAAACTTTGAGGAGAAGAAATCATACCAAAATCAGGAACAGGTACGTAAACTATTCATGCTTTCCCAAGAAATCAGAACCTCGGGGATTCAATTTGCCATTTGCTTCCAGGAAGGTCAAAAATGCATCTCTTGAGTGTATAGGTGTCTATTAGTCATAAATGGTTACTATTCAATCTGGATGTAACTCCACAGAAGTAAATGGAGTTGTCCCAGGACTCAGTAATCTTTAGTTGCCACTAGTTACATATGATAATAGAGCAGGAAGCGTTAAATGATTCAAGCGTCAGTTTATTTGCGTAAATAAGTGTCTATACCCTAGAATTCATGACTCAACTGCCTGAGCTAAACAATTTGCAATAAGAATGCTGGGATAATACATCATCTGTCCACAAAGTGAGGGAAATTTGGTTCTAAAAGGTCAGATCCCCAACTGATGTAAATCAGCATATCTTCACTGAAGTCCACGGAGCTCTGATGATTTATGCTAACTGAGGATGTGGTCCAAGATGAGAAGCAGGCTAAACTATTCAAAAGAGGAAAGCAAAAAGGAGATTTGAATGAAAACTTTCTTTCAGATTTAATTATAGAACCACCCCTCTGGGCATCTCGTTCTCCTCCTGTCCTTTCTGTCTTGTCTACTTAGATTGTAAGCTCTTTAGGACCAGGACAATCTCTTACTATGTAAATGGTACTGTGCTTTGCCCAATAAGACCCCAATCACTGTTAGGGTGTCTAGGCATTACCATAATGCTATTAATTATATAATCTTATTTTGGCTTATTTTAACATATGTACTTCCTACAGGAGCAGCTGATGCTGATCTTGGCACATTTTCTTACATTGTCAGCAAATAATAATTCCATCTTTCACCACTTCCCATCTTTGAAGTACCAGTATTTCTAGCAAAAGAAATTTTCACTATTTCATTCCTGACTGATTATTTCTACAGCTTTCAAGCTTCACCTATGTTAACTTTACCACATTCCATAAGATAGTAACTTTTGCTGTGTATATTAAAGCTATCCGGTGCATTGGGAGTATTGTAGCATACACATGTCATGTTCATCAGTCATCAGTGTACAGCCTGCTGCCTTGATGGATGAAGTTTTATCTCCTGAAATGTGTTGTACCTTTGGGGTTTTTTTGTTTCTATTTTTATTTTTGTTTCCAATATGAGGAAGAAAGACTGGCTAGTACACTGCCATAAAAGTAGTTTACACATCAATCAGTAGTATGTGCATATTTGGTTCTTAACATCAGTGAAATATGCAATATGTTATGATGTTCAGGAACGTATCAAACTGTAGAAAAGTTTGTCCCTATATACAGTCCATAAATGCCAATTTTTTTTGAAAGATTTACAATGCTGTACCAGCAGCTCAACATTGCTCAAGTTCCTTTACAGCTTTTGTAGAGTGATTGTCTCTCTTTATCCAGCCTGGCTTTTTGTGGTTTTTTTTTATTTTTAATGTTGGAAATTTTATTTTTTTTATCTGACATTGATATTTTCCTTTTTATTTTATCATCTCCACTGAGTGTTGTACATATTGTCTCACTTTCTGTATTTTTGCCTGAGACTTAGGTAATTTCACTTTGCTAAATATTCCTGATATATGCAGTAAAAAAAAAAATTACCATTATTATACTAAGTGTGTATGTGTGTGTGTGTCTAAAATATGTACATATGGCATTGCATTTGCTCCCAAGCTCCTCTATACTTTGCCTCCTGGCAGCCTTTTAAAATAGTTCTGTTGTGGGTAGAAGATAGACATTTTGGAAAGCCAGCTTTTCAATTAAGCCTCTTTTCTTGATGAAGTTCAGTTCTTAAAGACTTTCAATCTCTCCTGGGCTCAGGCAAAAAAAAATTAATTGAAAATCCAACTTTTCCTAAAAGCTTACTATTCCTACTAACCAACGCAAGCAGGTTTTAAAAAAATTAATAAAAATAAATCAGAAATTCACCAGAACTCCAAAGTATTGTATTTCTAGGCTGTTTTGAATTAGATATAGTGACATTTGATCTTAGACCTAAAGTAGTTGTGTAAGAAGCATCAAGCAGAAAAGACTTTCCAGCTTTAGGCTACTCCTAGCTCCTGAATGTATCATTTAAATCAAAGTTATAGGTACTGGAAAATAAGCAATGAAATAGGAGGAAAATGGTCTTAGCAACTTTCTCGCCATTCACTCTACTAATTGTGCTTTCTGTATTGTATTTTAATTCATTAGCTCGATTCATGCCCCTAAAGTGGCAATGCAGTTCTAATTGCTGTCTTGCTGGTTTTAACAAGAAGTATTTTCAGTTTCTCTGTAACACGTATGTTTGCAAGATGGTTGATATACTGGCTAAAATCCTACATTGAAGCCAATGGCAAAATTTTCATTGACACCAATGGGGCAAGGATTTGACCTATTGTATTTTCCAAGTAAAGTGATCTTTTATTACCTAGTTTAACAATCAAAAGGAGATCATGATCATATCTTCTATAGTTTTAAAAGTGATTGTAGGATCTCTCTACTGCATTCTCACTGTATCAGGGAGACTTTAAAGTACATCTAGATCATAGTGACACTAAAAACATTCAGAGGTGAAGTCCACACAGGCTATGCTGTTGTACTTTGCCTGCTATGCGCCCAATACAAATACCGAGTAAGACTATTTCTGTGAGCAAGGATTTTTCAGGACCAGGCCTTTGTAATTATCATAAAAGGTCAAGGAAAAAGGTGAACTGTAGAACAATACAGAGAGATATTTAATTAGGGCTGGATGAAGATTTTTTTAATGAAAACTGTTTTTTGATGGAAAATTGGGTTTTTGACTCAATGAAATTTTTCACAAAAAGTGTCTGCTTTCCACGGAAAATTCCAGGGGGCCCAACTCATGTATGTGAAAAGGGCCTTGAGGCTGTCACAGATCCTAGTGAGTGCACCCTCCAGGTCACCTGCTAAGATTGCTGTGAGGGGAATCCAAGCCTCTGTGCTCTGGATCCCCTGGGATGTGTTAAGCTTGTAAAGCCTCAACAGACTGCTGCACTGGTTCCTCCCTTGGCCTCATTGGCATATCTTGGGCACTGACTTTCTGCCTGACTAACTTCAAGTATTTCCTTTTGTCCCTGTATGGTATGTATCTGCTACAGGCCCTGTCAACAATGGTGAATCAACTCATAAAATGGCAAGCTTTCATAAAACAACTTAAAAATATCAATCAGGCTCCTCAGAGTCACCCAGAATTCCATTTCCATGAGGCATCACATAAGCCTTTCCTATTACAATTTTTCACATTTCAGCCAAAGATTGCTGGTATGGGGCAGTAATTTTTAGTTTTCCCCTTTTTTTGCCAAATGTCAGATTTTTCCACAGGAGCAAAAACCTTCTGGCCAGCTTTAGATATAATACTTGGATGCATAAGAAAAGTCTGTGCTCATAGCCTAAGAGGAAAAAACCCTGCATCACTGGAAGAGACTCTGGAATTGATTTTAGGAATGAAAAGGAATTTCAAAAGAAGAGACATTAGGGTAAACTGGCTGCATTTACTAGACCTGGGAGAGAGAGGATGTGAGAACTGTAACTTTAAGGTAGCAGGTAAAGGGACCAGGTGGGAAGAGGCCCAGGGAATGCATCAGCAGCTAATTAAAGGACAAGCTCCTTTAGAAGCCTGAGCAAAGTGCTAGATTTAAAGGGCCCATAGACATGGCTAAAGACCTTGATGAGGGCAGAGAGTTTGGTGAATTCTTTGCTACCCGAAAGGAGTCCATTTTGACTGCGTGACTTGGCCGGAATGTGGAGCTACTGAAGACCGGCCTAGTTAGGTTGGCAACCTTACAGGGGGCACCAGGAGCAGGAAAAAGAGATTGCAGTACCACACCATCTGCCAGGATGCATTCAAGTTGCATTTGATCTATCCTACTACATAGCCAAAGTTTCTAATTGTTTTCTGTTTGAAAATATAGCATGTCTGAGGAGGCTAAACTAAGTAAATACTGTAATGGATCAGAAACTGGCTGAGACCAAACAGAATAGTGGAAAATGGTCGACTTTGAACATGGTGAGAGGTTAACAGTGTGGTACGATGTGATATACAAATCCTGCATGAGGCAAGAAGGAATTAAGGAACAGTTTTGGGCTTTGGCCCTACCACACATACAAGGTATGCCAATTTTGGAGAAGGAGCCATAAAAAAGGGAGATGCTCAGTTCAGAAGGGCATAGAGAAGAGGACGGATCTCTCATTCTCAGCTCTGTGGCGAGCCATAACAACTAACCCATCAAATTCAGGTCAACAGGCCTGATGCACCTGCTCATTTTTAGATATCTCGTAGGGGCAGCAGGCTGCTGCCTTCTGCTGCTTTCTTGACTCTTCTGGGACAAACATCTGGCCCACTGATCCTTCTTCTGTGTTTGTGGAGGAAGGGTAGAATTTTGGAACAAGCTACCTTGCCATATCCCACCTCCATTTTGCTGTAGTTTGAATAAGCCCACTCCACCATATTTAGTTACTTGCTACTTTTATAGCTCTCTGGAACATCTCTCCACAGAATGCAGCCAGATTTTACTATGCTGTTCAGCAGGACCCAGGACTGAGGAGGGATATGGAAGCCAGGAATGCACATGTTGCGGTAGTTATCAATGACGTTATAGCACTGGAGCTAAATGAAAGAGGTGAGTCCAGATTGCCTTAACAAAACATCTGACAAATAATACAAATACAGGCTTGCATGTCTCCTGTAGAGAGTGCGACTGACAGTACCAAGAACCTTCTTTTTTCTTTCATTTCTCATTTCCCCCTAGCTTTTCTCTAGCACCACTTACCAATAAAACAGCAAGATGGGGGAAGGAACACTCATTACAGTTTTCCTGGTTTCAACCTTGCTGAGTTTCCGTGATTTGCCTTTGTGAAGTACTGAAGGTTGGTGTAAACACAGTGCCCACAAAGTAACGGTCTCAACCATTCTATGACAGTATTGAAATGCCTCTTAAACACTTTTGATTATATGTTTCAGGGTTACATTAGCATAAATTCTGAAACATATTATACAGAAACTGACAAAGAAACAACAAGGGTGGCTGGTTAAAAATGGAATGTCATCCTTCTGAAATAGATAAACACAAAGCAAGAGGGAGACTACATTGAAAAATGCAACTGCATCAAAATAGCCCAAATAATTTGAACCCTTCTCCTGTGTCAATCATTTATCCTAGCTAATATATAAAGTAATATACATGACAAAATATTGATTTTACTGGTGAGTGAGTGGGTGATTTTTTGTTGTTGTTCAGTGATGTTACTTTCAGGTGTTTCTAAATAAACCTAGTTGTTAGAATTGCCAAAATTCAGATAATGAAACATGTTTTGATTCAATTAATCATCCTTTCCCCTAGGGTCTTCAAAGTAAGGCACCAATTCATCTTTCTTGAAGTGTAGCAAATAGAACCTACAGCCCTTGAAGTCTGTCATAGTGTTAGTTATCAGGAAAATGTGCCATGTCTCATTTATATAAAACTGGAGATGGAGAGGGCCAGTTTAGAGAGGATGGGTATTTTGGAATGCTTTTCAAATTTTATACTCTTTAACATCCATTTCAAATGAATGGGGGCATTCATTCAGGAAAGTGCAGGAACAGATCTCTGGATGTATAGACTTTAGATCTTGACCAAATAGCTCCAAAGGTATAACTCTTAAACTTTATGCAGACTCACTAATCCACAACTTCCATTTAGCATGACAGTATTTTGGGTACAAACTCATCATTATGAACATCTGCCTGAAATCCATATCATTTGGACACAAGAGTTAGAGGTATTTTGTGTGTGTGTGTGTGTGTGTGTGTGTGTGTGTGTGTGTGTGTGTGTAAATTATTAAAAGTGAATTCCTTCCCCCCATCTCCAATTCTTCGCTAGACCATTTCTTGCTAGCTGTCCCTTTGATTATTTTTATACATTTCCAAAACTTACTGTCCTAGTCTCTTCAACTCTATTTAGCCTTTGAGACCATTTCTCCTTCTTGGACAGCCTCAATATCATTTCTTTCTTCTCAGGAAGCAGTCAAGCTCCTTCAATGTGCAGCACAGATCAGGACAGACAAATGGTACCTAAAGGTGCTAGTGTCACTTCTATATGTGGGGATAAAGGAAGAAGACATTATTGGGGGTCTTCCTGTAGCAGCATTAACAATGACTTGTTGTCATTGATCTTTTGGCTACTCTTGAAATTTCATCCATCAGGCAAGATGGAGGAGATGAAAATGGATTGATGGAACAGAAACTGCTAACTCCATGTGGAGCCTTTTCTTCCTCTTTGGGGTATTTGTCTCCTGGTTTCCTTTTTGTAATTGGATTGCTTCTAGTAATAGAGAACAAGGAATATTTCATATACTTAAGGAATACATTTTTAGTAATGTTCTTAAATTATTCATATACCTGTTCTATATGCAGTTTCTCTTTAAATTTATATACTATAAACTTTTCATTCCAAATGCTCCTAAAGCACTTTCTTCAATGTGTCCATCTCATAGGTGGAGAGTGACAGTCAAGAAAATCAGTGAAAATAGCATCCTCACTTCCTTCTAATCCCTACTCAAGAATAGCTTCTGCTGCTATAAGACATCAGTCAGTTAATGCTGGCTGTGCTGCATGATAAATGGGGATAGTTCGTACTTTATATGTTTATATATTATTCACATTTATATTATGCAGATACACTTGTGTATGTGTGTCTCTCCCTTCCCCAGTCTCTACATGTTTTATAAGCACTGATCCTGCAAACAAATGTACATATGAGTATTCCCATTGAGTTCAACTGGAGTAGTGAAAACTACTTGCATTTATAAGTGTTGGCAGAATTAGGACCTTAGGCTCTTCAGGACAGTAGCCGAGTTTCCTACTTACTGGTATAAAGCCTTTACCATGTATTTAACAGCTAGCTCTACAAATAAGTAAATAAAGACAAATTCTAGCAGTTAGTCATTGTCCAGAATAGGGGGTGGTACAGAACTCCACTGCCCCATCGGGAGCTCAGAGAAACATAATTCACCCCACCACTGGGCACTACAAAATATGACTGCCAGATTCACTGTTATTTGGGATGATACACCATGCTTTCCCCAATGTGAAAGGGTGGGGAAGGGAATCGAAGTCTTGCCTACTCCCTGCATTTGAGGGAACACTGTGAGTATGTCGACGCTGCAATTAAAAACCCACTGCTAGCTTGAGCCAGCTGACTTGGGATAAGGGGCTGTTTAATTGTGGTGTGGATATTGAGGCTCAGGCTGCAGCCTGGACTCTAGGACTGTGCAAGGTGAGAGGGTCCTAGAACTCAGGCTGCTGCCCTGGCCTGAACATCTACACAACAATTAAACAGCCCCTAACCCCATGAGCCTGAGTCATCTGGCATGGGCCAGCCATGGGTTTTTAATTTCAGTATAGACATACCCTAAGTGCCCAGAGGCACAGGGAGGGAGCATTCCTGTGCTCCTCTGAAAGCAAGTATTGCATATGTGCTAGATCCTATGTTTGTGCTCCTTATGTACTTCACATAAGGGACTATCACAATCTGCTCCTAGATCATCATCAATGCAGAAACAGTATGTGAATGGTTGTAATTTTTTCTTTATTTAGCAATACAGGATGTTTTGAGAAACAAAAACTTGGATCTGGTTTGTGGATGAGACAAAACACAAGCATCTCCTAGCATTTTTACTACATTCTTATTTTAAGAATAAGCCATTGTGTGGAAAGATTGTTTCTGTCAGTTAGTGTAATGTATTTGCATAAATAACACATGATAAATGATTGTTTATCTATTTGTTTTCCTCCTCCTCCTATTTGAATCACAAAACTAGCTGGAATTGCAATGCATCCCTAAATAAAAAAGAGAATTATAGAACAGTTAAGGTAATTAGAGTTATTGTTTTGTGTGGCTGTAGATACAGTTGTGAATATTGCACAGGTATTCATAAATAACAATATTAAATTAATGATAGTTTGTATCCTTATATAATATTGTGTGTGATGTTCTGTATCTTGTATTATAAATCATGCAGGATGTTTCTCTGGCTTGGAAGATATGCTGAAGTAGCATTTGATAGGTCATGAGCTTAGGAATTCATTTTTACCAAAAACATCTGGTTTACATGCTCACCTTTATGCTAGTTATCAAGTGTTATCAACACTTATGAATGTAAGTAGTTTTCACTACTCCAGTTGAACTCAATGGGAATACTCATATGTACATTTGTTTGCAGGATCAGTGCTTATAAAACATGTAGAGACTGGGGAAGGGAGAGACACACATACACAAGTGTATCTGCATAATATAAATGTGAATAATATATAAACATATAAAGTACGAACTATCCCCATTTATCATGCAGCACAGCCAGCATTAACTGACTGATGTCTTATAGCAGCAGAAGCTATTCTTGAGTAAAGGTGTAAAGAAAACATCATTATCATTGGAACTGTGCTTAGTTATTTGTACAGGAGGCCATGACCTTTTTGAAAAACATGAATATTGCCAACTGCAGCAATAGCATACTGAGTTGGAAACAACTGGATGACATTTTCATCTTAAAAAAAAAAAGAAAATGTTCAAGGAAATAAAAAATTAAAGACTGAATTTCAAATGAATTCTATTGTGCAAGACTTAGAGTAGAGGCAAGCGAGGATTTACTTAAATGGCATGCTCTAAAAAACAAAATAGACTCATGGAAAGAAATGTTTCAGTTATAGAATCTTTAGATAAATAGTCTTATAGGTCCCTGCTGTGAGAAAAAAGTTCGTAATCAAATTTGTCGGGGGGGATGCAATGTTGCAGAATTTATAGCTAAGCAGGAAATGTTGCTCCAACAAAGTACCCAAAATGGTGTCAGGTATTTGATATACAAGGAAGACAATGGGAGAGGTCATGTGAACAATTGTGTACCATTGTGAATAAGGGGTTCACAGAGTCTAGGTCTATATTTATAAAGAGTTTGTATAGAAGTTCATAAGGCCATATTTAATTACATGCACACCAACTGCATGCCATTATGTAAGGTACATAGCGCTGTTCACCAGAATTGTCTCCATTCTCTACTTTTTTCAGGCTGAATTGTGACTTTGTCTGCAGTCCCCTGCGAGGGGGAAAATGTTGTTGCACAGTCCCTAGAGTAGATCAAGAAGCAATTTGTGATTCTTAGAGTCATAATCAGCCTTCTGGTCTCTCCTATGCTTTGAGGGGGAAGTAATCTGTGTCAGGCCCAGGCTGTACTAGTCACAGTGTACTTCTACCAATGGGCCAGTATGGGCTTGCTGGTGCATTAGTGGAGATGGACCCTTGGCTTACCTGCACTGGGGAGAAGTGGGGATGAGTTGTAGGATTTCTGCGGAGGATTTCTATGGAGCCTGCTGTTCTATCCATGCTGTAAGATGTGATGTGGGTAGCCAGTGCAATGGAGTTTTGGGGCCCCCACTTATTTCCTTGTACTGCCAAGCAATCTGGGCCAGGATTTGACCCTGTGTCACACAATACGTTCTACCTCACCCTGTAAATAACTTAGTTCTATAAAATACATATTTTTTGGCTTTTGTCCATAGCAGAGGTAACTATGATGTAGAAGAGCTGTGCAGAAGATCTCAAAGAGCTCTTTCAAGCTGCATTTCACAAGGTTGTTCTGTGCCTTCATGTGCATAAAAACATTGACATCCATGGATTAAAAGCACTTTTAAAATGCAAACTGTGATTATATTTATCTATATGTGACATGCTTGGATTTTATATTTTTAGTAGTTAGGTTCCCCAGGTCCCCTTTAATAGAAACAATGTTGCTGTTTTCTCTTTATCTTCAGGGACATCCAAACTTCACACAGTTGTAGCTCTTTTCAGTTTCTATGATATCCAGTTTTTGGGGCAGGAGTTATTTATCATATTTATCTTTGCAAGCATTTTAATTCAAACAAATTAATGTAGACTGATATTAATAGATTTACATCAGAACTTTTAGGTCACCCATCCTTACATTTCACAATCTGTTCCATGTGACTTTCAAGAGGAAGTAGTAGTTCTGAAAAATGATTCTTAGCTGTGGTTTTCATAGAAGTAAATGTCCTTTGTACTCAAATTTAGCACTCCTAGCAGTTTGTAAATGGTTTTCCACCTGGGGAGAAAAAGGCATCTGTGACAGGTATTTACCATTTTAGCACTGGTTTATCGCTTTCGTCTTTTTGACATAATGATTTTTAAAGAGTAAAATGTGCTCCTTCCAGGTTCCCCTTAGGTTACTGCCTAAGATTTAAGTTCACTGTTCCACAAAAAAAAAGTAAGAAAGTACAATGGGAAATTTTTTGATTCTCAGAAGCTGTAAGAGAATGTGACATTGTAGCCTGCCACCAGATTCGGGCTCCCTATGCTAGTTTAATCAAGTAGCACAGAGGAAATATCTCAAACACAGAACATAGACTGATTTGTAGCAGATTCAAAACAGGGACATCACAGAAATGGGCATTCAAATTTTTTCAACTCCAAAATGTACAGATAGTAAAATTCAAACTGCTTTGAAAATAAGACTTGGACTATAGCTAGCCCCCAATGGGTATGCAAGTGAAGTGGGATGAGGGAAGGGAATCTTCCCTTCCCTCTAACATAATGGCAAATGATAATCCCAAACTTCATCTTTCCTGAGCCCAAACCTGCTAAGTGCGAGCACTTTCACTGTGATGCTTAATTCCCGTTGGCTGGAGTGTGCTCAGTAGTTTATAGGGTCACAACCACTAAATCCACAGAGTAGAAAAGTCTAGCATCCGTAGGCAAGAGCTCTGTTTCATTCCACACTGGCCAGAGAAGCAGGGGCAGTACTGGAAGAGAGTCCATGCTGCACCTTATTAAAGGATTGTACATCTCCCATTCGAGCATGTGATCCACTATGTTCTCCAAAGGCATTTTGGAAGAATCATCTAAATATCCCATGATGCCTAACTGCTCTACATCCCCTCAATACATATTAAGTGCTATGACTTGAAATCAACAATATATCCATCACTCATCTGTTAGCAAATGTCACTCTAGTCTCATGCATTTGAATTCAAATTCTGTCTGAAACTTTGAGTAACTGACTTTAAGTATGCCAACATTTTTATGGCTGACTTAGAACAATGCTTCCTCAGTTCTTGTCCCCTAATGACCCTACTCTACTTGCGCTACACTGATGACATCATCATCATCTGGACTCATGGAAAAGAAGCCCTTGAGGAATTCTACCATGAGTTCAACAATTTCCATCACACCATCAACCTCAGCCTGTACCAGTCCACACAAGAGATCCACTTCCTGGACACTATGGTGCTAATAAGCGATGGTCACATAAACACCACCCTATAGCAGAAACCTACTGACCGCTATTCCTACCTACATGCCTCCAGCTTTCATCCAGACCACACCACACAATCCATTGTCTATAGCTAAGCTCTACGATACAACCACATTTGCTCCAAACCCTCAGACAGAGACAAACACCTACAAGATCTCTGATCAAGCATTCTTACAACTACAATACCCACCTGCTGAAGTGAAGAAACAGATTGACAGAGCCAGAAGAGTACCCAGAAGTCACCTACTACAGGACAGGCCCAACAAAGACAATAACAGAACGCCACTAGCCATCACTTCAGCCCCCAACTAAAACCTCTCCAACACATCATCAAGGATCTACACCCTATCCTGAAGGACAATCCGTCACTCTCACAGATCTTGGGAGACAGGCCAGTCCTTGCTTACAGACAGCCCTCCAACCTGAAGCAAATACTCATCAGCAACCACACAACACACAACAGAACCACTAACCCAGGAACCTATCCTTGCAACAAAGCCCGTTGCCAACTGCGTCCACATATCTATTCAGGGGACACCATCATAGGGCCTAATCACATCAGCCACACTATCAGAGGCTCATTCACATGCACATCTACCAATGTGATATATGCCATCATGTGCCAGCAATGTCCCTCTGCAATGTACATTGGTCAAACTGGACAGTCTCTATGTAAAGGAATAATGGGACACAAATCAGACGTCAAGAATTATAATATTTAAAAACCAGTCAGAGAACACTTCAATCTCTCTGGTCACTCGATTACAGACCTAAAAGTTGCAATTCTTCAACAAAAAAAACTTCAAAAACAGACTCCAATGAGACTGCTTAATTGGAATTAATTTGCAAACTGAATACCATTAACTTAGGCTTGCATAGAGACTGGGAATGGATGGGTCATTACACAAAGTAAAACTATTTCCCCATGTCTATTCCCCCACCCCCCACTGTTCCTCTGATATTCTTGTCAACTGCTGGAAATGGCCAACCTTGATTATCACTACAGAATGTCCCCCCACCCCCTCTGTCTTGCTGGTAATAGCTCACCTTAAGTGATCACTCTCGTTACAGTGTGTATGGTAACACCCTTGTTCCATGTTCTCTATGTATATAAATCTCCCCACTGTATTTTCCACTGAATGCATCCAATGAAGTGAGCTGTAGCTCACGAAAGCTTATGTTCAAATAAGTTTTCTAGTCTCTAAGGTGCCACAAGTACTCCTTTTCTTTTTGCGTATACAGACTAACACAGCTGCTACTCTGAAATCTGACTTTAAAATGATAATCTTGGAGCTCAAAAATCAATGATAAAGAATGTGGGCAATTTAGAAAAGTGAAAACACCATATCTGGCAAAAAAAAAATAATTGCACTCTTTGCTCATGTTCTGTACAGTTCTTGCCTAGGTCTATTCAGCATTCAACAGCACTTATTTAGGCACCTTATTGAGGCATCTAAATAAGTAGCCAGTTTTTTTAAGAGCCCATTTCCCATTCATTGTGATCAACAATTCCTCCCCTTAGGCACAATGAAACTTTCCTCCCGGAAGGAAAGCTCCTCTGTACAGGACAAATGGCTTCCTTGGGGGCTTGTTCACAACCACAGAATGAATTCCCACAGGAGCTAAGAATAGGCACACACTTTGTCACATTCCACTCCAAGAAAAAAGGTGCATTTATTTGATCTTGCATTCTCACTCATGTACATATTCAAATCAACAAGCCAATGGAAATAAAGCCCTACCAAACCAAACCACTACACTGCACATATGGTGTTTTCCCCCATGGAGAGGATGGGAGAGAGACTGAACCACAAGTGACAGATGTTAGTCATGCCATTTCATTCTTTACTGGAAGGCACTCAGATGCTATGGTGATGAGGTGGCACAGAATCTGAATACAATAGATATAGAAGCTGGAGACTTAACTAACATGCCCAGATTTTCAAAAGATTTCTGCACCCTGCTTTCTTGACAGTCTGGCTCTGTGTCACAATGGGAATGCTACAGTGATGAGTGCAGGAAAAGAATCTACATAGAATAGAAGCATCTGCGATCTGAACCCTTCTGAAAATCTGATCCCATTTGTATGAAAATTTTGTTCTACTGTGCTGGGCACTTTTGAAAATCTTTCCCTAAAAGAAAACAATGCAATGATATTGCCTGAGTGCAGCAGAGAAAACAGGTCAGCCAGAAACTTTCTCTGAGATGTAGAAATAATACCAAATGATCAGAGTAAAAGTATGTTGCTGAGACCTTCAGGTACAGAACGCGATAACAATTAATTTGTACAGGAGGTAATATGAATAATGCCATAATTTCCGGCCACCACGGCCAGTGTTTTATGGTGGATTCATTGGGTCATTAATAAAGAAACCAGTCATTAACTTTCATTACTAAGGGGTGGTATTGGGGTTTTTGCATTACTTTGAATATGTACTACACTAAATTTGATACTTAACAGTGAGTTACTGCTCCATTACTGTTTCCTTAAAAATAGGGTAATATTGTAATGTTTTCATCTCTCTGAAATGCTGCTTAAGGCAGAAGCCTTGAAAGAACTTTGCCATCGCTTGACTCACATTATGAGTCCTTAAATACATTTATAGAATAACTGTCCATTTGTGAAAGCTCTAAGATTAAATGAGATATCTCAACTATCTCTATGAATACATTTTCTACACACTGCATATCTGTGGGGCAACAAACAAACAATTTATCGACTCTTAGGAGACCAAGTTGAATATGTTGTAAAGAATTACTTAATATTTTATTATTTTTCAAAATATTTACCAACTTATAATTAAGACTATTCTATTTCAGATTCCGTCAATAAAAAATTCGACTTCACAGTCAACAAGATGCTAAAATTCATTAGGCTTCAGACTTTGGTGCAGTTTAGGTACCACTAAAAACCAATATACAGAATGACAGCTGAGGATTTTGAATACAGGCTGCAAGTTCCTCTTCACATTCTTTGCCACACAGGAAATTTACTCCATCATGGGGAGATATTAAATTTCTGAGCTTAAAAACTGATTATTTATCTGCGTAAGGGAATATTAAATTCAATATACCATCTGAAGCCCAAGTTCTTAGCAGATGTGAAAAGCGTTATAATTTGACTGCTTTTCAGTAGTTTATGAAAAATGAGTTAGTGGTCTCAGTACAATTCCTAGCTGACAGGTGCCTATGTCACAAAACCCCCTCACAGCCAGCTCCAGCTTTCCATGATGGCAGAGTTTCAGCAAGGAGCAAGAATAAATACAAATGGAAAACAAATTATGGAACCTTCTTCTTACTTTTAGAGTTGGTATCTCCAGGTTAGTGCTGTGATGCTATAGACTTTATTAGCTGAGAATGAAAAGCATCAAATTGCCTCAATTTACATTGGCCCAGTCAGTCTCCCTGTGCTCCACCCTTGGGGAAGGGTTCCAAAGAGCACCAGGGATCTTCCTGGAAAACAAGACTCTCCCTTTGCAGTCCAATTTCCCAGGAATGTGGAAAGCTTCAGTGCCAGTGACCTCTTCCTACATCAAGCCCCAATCTAACCTCAGTAGGCTTTCAGGATGCTCAGTATGTAGTATGAGGAGACCCTATATGGAGAAGCTTGCATGACTAGTGAAAGGCCTAAAACAAATCTGTTGTGATTCCAGTACTAAAGAACTTCTTCTTCCGGGAATCAGCAAAGAGGGCCAATCTCATCCCACCAAAGGGTTGAGGCTTTAAAATGCAAGAAGATGATGCAATGTTTATACCTTTTTCTAAAGGTGTTCAGCAGAGTGGTGGCACTAGTAGCAAAAGTGATTAATAAACATAAAAAAGTATAGGGTCAGTCCTGCTCAACTTCTTCCTTCAAGAGTAGCAGCCGTGTTAGTCTGTATTCACAAAAAGAAAAGGAGTACTTGTGGCACCTTAGAGACTAACAAATTTATTAGAGCATAAGCTTTCGTGAGCTACAGCTCACTTCATCGGATGCATCCGATGAAGTGAGCTGTAGCTCACGAAAGCTTATGCTCTAATAAATTTGTTAGTCTCTAAGGTGCCACAAGTACTCCTTTTCTTTCTTCCTTCAAGAGCTCCTTAGTGGTTCAAGAAAGCACTGAAGCACATGGTTAAGTCCATGTCTACTCAGTTAGTCTATGCTTGAGTGCTTTCCTCAATCAGTATCTCAGGCAGCACCACTGAAGTCAATGGGACTATTTGCAGAAGGAAGGTGAGGAGAATCAGGCCCATATTTTTATCTCTGTAGATAGCCCATATGTCTGTGAATATGTGCATAGGTATACCAAAAACCCTTGCTATCAAATTAGGCTTGGACAGATCATGCCTACTTTCATGAGTATTTTCTTTGTGTGTACATGCTGTGTAGCTCCTCTAGTTCATTTTGCTCTTCCGTTACCTCAAAGACCTTAACAATTTCTAAGAGAAAAGAGTCAACAAAAGATTACTTAGAAACCTTCTCAGAATTTTCCTTGTTTTGATATTCTGCATGTAATAAACACCCATGCATGTTAATGATATTGCATTTTAACTGAAAAGCACAACTGTTGTTGTTGTCAGTTCTGGATTATCTCCACAAGGTCCTTCTCTTTCCAGAAAATGTTAAATTACCTTTCTGCTACATGAAACTGTTGAGACATCATAAGGATAATGCTCTCTTTCCAGAAATGTCTCTCTTCAAGCTTCCTATAAATGGAAATCCCATGTTGCTGAAAGGTGGCAATTAATTCCTAAACAAAGATATATTGCTTGTCATAGAATCCTGCTATTCTTTTGCTATATAGGAGTCCTTTGTTTCTGCTATAACCATATTTTCCTACATTATATTCTGCTGCTGTCTTAGAAACATCTCAAATAGATTTTCTCCCCAAATAGTTTTTTTCCCCCATTACCATTACGACAACTCCAGAAGATGTATTTCATCTCCTAATAACGTCCCTGCAGATAAGATAGCTAAGTCCGAGCAAGCAAGGTTTTTATATCCACTCTTCCCCCCCCCAGCACCTTTGTTCTGATAGTAAACTCAGAATTTAGAGATGCATAAGACCTAATTGATCACCTAGTTCATCCTCTGCCAATGCATGATCTGTTCTCTACAGCAGTGGTTCTCAAAACTTTTTTTTTCTGCAGACCAATAAATGATCTTTCCAAATGTTGTTTGTACTGTTAGATAACTATTGTAAAGAACTTTGGATAAAAGTGCCTTATATACAAAAAAATTAATAAAAATTAACGTTTTGTTTTACAAATAAAAGCACACAACTCATATTTTAATATCAGTAGTCTTACCATTCTAATGTGATGGATGTACCTTCTCTCCCCTGCTGCAGCAGCTCCCAAGCTGGGGCTGGGAAGGAGGGCCATCTCTCCCTGGCAGCCCCAGCCCTGGAGCTGGGGAAAGTCTCCACTTTCTCTGTCTGCCACAGCCCTGAACATCCCAAATTCATCCCACCCCCCTCTTCTCACCCCACTGCCCCCTCCCATCTACCCCCATCCCCTCAAGGCCACCACTGCACTGTACATGTGCGTCTTCTCCAGGGTCCAGGCACCTAATTAGTGGAGCCTGCGTGGCTCCATTAATTAGGTGGGTGGCCCTTCATTCTCTTGTGTGCGACTGCCCAGGCATGCACCTTAGAGGGAACCATCCATGGACCACCTGAATGGAGCTTGCAGACAACCATTTGAGAACCTCTGCTCTACAGCATATTTAGTAATGTTTTGTCCAATCTACTTTTAAATGTTTCCACATTTTATGAGAAGATTATTCTAAGGTCTGTTGAATTTCACTAATAAGAAATAGGAATTGTACCCCGCTATTCAGCCTAAATTTTTCCTTTCTTGATTTCATGACATTATTTCTGTTTACATCCTCTTCTAGCATGAAAGTAGAATGTCAGTGAATGAAACACCATTGATACTTATATGAAGTATGACAATTCTGGGAAGAAAAGTAAAAAATTGATTGTGGAATAATTGTATTTTGTCTGTTCATGAGTGCTACATTTTAATGTACCAAAAATTGCTCTTTTGTGAAATGTAACCACTATTATGAGAATAAAAATGCATAACCACTATCAGGGATCTTGTCCAATGTCTCCTAAATTTTCTCTATGGGATTAGTCCTAGTTGAAGAATTTGCATGAAAAGTGAACATTGAAAATATTGACTTCTTGATAGATTTTGTGTGATTGGTCTTGTGACTGGGTACCATAATCAATTGTTCTCCACAACTAATTGTCCTTAGCAAAACCAGAAATGGTGCATGCAGAATGGGGTAGAAGTGGAGAAGAAAGAACAAGTCCTATAAAGGTAGCCAGCCAGTCAGGCAGTGGCACAGAGAGCTGTAGTGGCACAGGAGCTAGCAAACAGAGCTGTAAACAGGGGAGTTTCAGTGGGAGTTTGTGTTGTGGTGCTTTTTGGGGGTTTCTTTTTGCTGTGGGTGGTGGTGTTTTGGTGTGGTTTCTGTTTCCCAGATTAACAGGATTTAGGTGGGAAGGCTATGACAGATACAGAGGCAGCAGTGGGAGTGACTCATGTCGTGGAAGACACAATGAAGATGACTGGATGTGGAAGCTGCGGTATGTACATGATCCTGGAGGGGGTACCTGGTAAGAGTTTTGTCTGCATTAAATGCCATCTGATAGAGCTGATGGAGGACAAGATCCGAGGTTTGGAGATGCAGGTGGAAAGTCTGGTTGAGTTTAGGAAGGGGTTTGAACACAATATGGAGCAAAGACATAAGGTATCTGAAGGGAAAAGCTCAGACTTGCAGATGGAAGCAGGACTGAAGAATTCTGAGGAAAGTGGTCAGTGGAAACAAGTGACTAAAGAACCAGGCAGAGGAAAAGACAGGCTAGTGAAGGAGAAATAGAGCTCAAGAACAGGTTTGCAGAGTTGGACAATGAAGAAGGGGCTCAGCAGGTAGTCACTGAAGGTGGAAGGGCAAGGAAGAAGAGAAGAGTGGCTAGTCCTATAGGAAAAGGGGAAGAGTCAATGGAGACTACACCAAATATGAGTCCCAGGAGGATACAGGATGGGTTGAAGAGGATTACAAGAGAGAATAGGAATGGAAAGAACTTGCAGCCAGAGGGAACAGGGGATAGACTGGAGAATAGCACCGTCACCAGGAAAAGGCAGGTCTATGTGATCGGGGACTCTTTACTGAGAAGAATAGACAGGCCGGTAACCAGAGCTGATCCAGAGAATAGAAGGGTGTGCTGTCTTCCAGGTGCTAAGATACAGGCTGTAGACCTGAGGTTGAAAAGGATCCTAAAGGGAACAGGAAAGAATCCCCTAATTATCCTTCATATGGGAACAAATAATACGGCTAGATTCTCACTGGAAAGTATTAAGGGAGACTATGCTAGGCTGGGGAAGACGCCTAAGGAAATTGAGGCTCAGGTGATCTTTAGTGGGATTCTGCCTTTTCCTAGAGAAGGGCAACAAAGGTGTGACAAGATTATGACTATCAACAGATGGCTTAGGCAGTGGTGCTATAAGGAGGGCTTTGGGATGTATGGCCACTGGGAGGCATTCATGGACAGAGGACAGTTTTCTTGGGATGGACTTCATCTGAGTAGGGAAGGAAATAGACTTCTAGGATGGAGGCTGGGACAACTGATTAAGAGAGCTTTCAACTAGGAATTTGGGGGAGATGGTTGGGAGATGTCCAGGTAATCTCCACGCCGGATTTTAGCATTGAGAGGGAAGAAAACAAAGTAAGAATGGATACAGCCGTGGGTAGGAGAATGTATATAAGGAGGAAGGGCAGTGTGGATATCAGTCTAATAGGTTATACTGGCTGTAGAATGACTGTGCCCAATAGGGTACAGAATGTGAACGAGGCCAAACAGCAAAAATTAAGGTGTTTGTACACCAATGCGAGGAGCCTAGGTAACAAAATGGAGGAACTAGAGCTACTGGTGCAGGAAGTGAAACCAGATATTATAGGGATAACAGAAACATGGTGGAATAGTAGTCATGACTGGACTACAGGTATTGAAGGGTATGTGCTGTTTAGAAAAGACAGAAATAAAGGTAAAGGTGCTGGAGTAGCATTGTATATCAGTGATGAGGTAGAATGTAAAGAAATAAGAAGCGATGGAATGGATAAGACAGAGTCCGTCTGGGCAAAAATTACATTGGGGAAGAAAGCTATTAGAGCCTCCCCTGTGATAGTGCTTGGGGTGTGCTATAGACTGCCGGGATCTAATTTGGATATGGATAGAACCCTTTTTAATGTTTTTAATAAAGGAAATACTAATGAAAACTGTGTGATCATGGGAGACTTTAACTTCCCAGATATAGACTGGAGGATGAGTGCTAGTAATAATAATATGGTTCAGATTTTCCTAGATGCGATAGCTGATGGATTCCTTCATCAAGTAGTTGCTGAACCGACTAGAGGGGATGCCATTTTAGATTTGGTTTTGGTGAACAGTGAGGACCTCATAGAAGAAATGGTTGTAGGGGATAATCTTGGTTCAAGATCATGAGCTAATTCCGTTCAAACTGAACGGAAGGATAAACAAAAATAAATCTGCAACTAGGGTTTTTGATTTCAAAAGGGCTGACTTTCAAAAATTAAGGAAATTAGTTAGGGAAGTGGATTGGACTGAAGAACTTATGGATCTAAAGGCAGAGGAGGCCTGGGATTACTTTGAATTCAAACTGGAACAGGTACAGAGAAGGGCTACTAGGATGATCCGAGGAATGGGAAACCTGTCTTATGAAAGGAGACTCAAGGAGCTTGGCTTGTTTAGCCTTACTAAAAGAAGGTTGAGGGGAGATATGATTGCTCTCTATAAATATATCAGAGTGATAAACACCGGAGAGGGAGAGGAATTATTTAAGCTCAGTACCAATGTGGACACAAGAACAAATGGATATAAACTGGTCTTGGGAAGTTTAGACTTGAAATTAGACAAAGGTTTCTAACCATCAGCCGAGTGAAGTTTTGGAATAGCCTTCCAAGGGAAGCAGTGGGATCTATCTGGATTTAAGATTAAACTTGATAAGTTTATGGAGGAGATGGTCTGATGGGATAACATGATTTTAGTAATAAATTGATCTTTAAATATTAATGGTAAATAGGCCTAATGGCCTGTGTTGGGATGTTAGATGGGGTGGGATCTGAGTTACCCAGGAAAGAATTTTCTGTAGTATCCAGCTGGTGAATCATGCCCATATGCTCAGGGTTTAGCTGATCACCATATTTGGGGTCAGGAAGGAATTTTTCTCCAGGGCAGATTGGAAGAGGTCCTGGAGGTTTTTCGTCTTCCTCTGTAGCATGGGCCACGGGTCACTTGCTGGAGGATTCTCTGCTCCTTGAAGTCTTTAAACCACGATATTAGGACTTCAATAGCTCAGACATAGGTGAGAGGTTTTTCACAGGAGTGGGTGGGTAAGATTCTGTGGCCTGCGTTGTGCAGGAGGTCGTACTAGATGATCATAATGGTCCCTTCTGACCTTTAGTATCTATGAATTCTGCTTGTTTCCTGCACTTTCATATGTATGATAGGTACCTCAATCAAAGCCTTTATGGAAGATAGAAGAGGTCATTTTTAGGCTGAGAAGGATTGTTAGAAAGTGAATCAAAAGTTAATATTTTTGAAACTTGAGTTGGTAGATCATGCACTCTAAGTGGCAAACCTTCCACTTGAATCCATTTCTATTGGACCTAAGGAGCAGGGGGAAAAGGGGAAAAATCTATGAAAAACCAAAATCTAAATCTATCTTCATGAAAATGTGCCTCAAGCATCTGACTGAGACTTCATGGCTCTCCTAGTCTCCATGTTCTTCTTCAGCTTGCACGTCCATGAATGCCTATTTTTATTATTATTTATCTGTTTGTTTTAGAAAAATAAACTTAATTAGAAGATTAAAATATGGCCACACACTCTGAGCCTGATTCTTTACTAGCTTGCACCTTAGGTTGCCATTTAAGCCTGTGCCAAGTGTATGTAAAATGCTGCCACTGGTATAAGTAGAGAGTTTTGCTTTGGTGACATTTTACACAAACGCATCGGTTTAAATGACTGCAGCAGGTTACAAGGTAGTGGACAATCATCCCCTTATAATGCTGTAATGTGTGTGTAAAAAGAGAGACACAGGTGGGGAGAGAGAGAGAAAAAGAGGATTCTTTTCTAGTTGTCATAGAACTGTGCCAAGTTGCCAGGGTTCTATGCCTATAACTTCGTATGACTTCCTTCGTAAGTTGTACAAGTCATTTCCTCACCCTGTGCTTCAGTTCCCTATCTGTAAAGTGGGAATATTTAGTTCATTAATATATTTGTAATGTTCGTTGAGATCCTCTAATGGAATATGCTATAGAAATGCAAAATATCCATCATTAAGATGAGTTTGATCAAATTTCTGTGAGTCTTTGATCTAACTATTGCACTTGCATTTTTTTACATTTTGATATTCTCTTACTGAATTAAAGCAAGCAGCTGTGGTCATCCTGCCCCACCAGTAATGAGTGATATTGTGTATAACCTGCTGTAAAGTCCAGTAAGTTGAAATTCCCCGTGTTGTGTCCATAGTCCTCCTATTATTCCTCTCTCCTTTTTATTTATTGTTTTACCTTGCTGTTTTCTGTTTTCTATGTAATCAAGATCATAAATCCTGCAAAGACCTATGCATTGTGCTCTTGTATAAAGTTAACCACATGCATAAGTCTTTGCAGGATGGGGGCCCTAGATTGTAAACTCCTGGGGACCCTTCATTTAACTTGCTTGCAATGCACTGTACCCATCTATTTTACTATATAAATAATAATCACAAACATAATCCTATATAAGACTTTCCCCCCTGTAATGTGACATTGCCCAGTGCTGTGGGAGCCTGTGATAGTAAAAAATGCTGTAAAGTCAAGATAAAAGGGATGCAACCCTGTGATACAATGGAGACAATCACAAAAATGCAGTGTTTGCTGAGGGAGATTGCACAAGTCTGCAGGAAATGTACACAACAATACACTTGTCTCGTAAAGTGACAGCTCCTGTTGAGTTCCCACTATTTTGCTTTTCAGCAATCAATACTGTAAATGGATTTTTAAAAATAAAATATAATTGTGATTTGCAAGTGTTTTACTTTCCAATTTTTTTATTATTATAGCTAACAAAGAATCCACAGTATTGTAAAATTTTGCTGATCTGATCAAATGCTCACTAATATACACTTAATTTGAAATTGCTTTTAAATAGCTTTCTAAAACTTGTTTAATGTTGTTGTTTTTTGCATTTATTATTCTTTTACAACATAAAACTGATGGATTCCTAAGTCTGAATTACAATCCTTCTATTTTTTTTTAATACAGTAAGTTGCTTACATGTATTCTTGTTTACATTCCTTTAGTTCCTTCTGAAATAATAAAGTAACTGCTTTTTATGCTCTATTTAAATTTTGAATGCCAGCCAAAATTCTTCTTTTCCTGTTTTAGCATCCATTTAAATTGAATTTTCTAATCAGCAGTGCCCTCCCCATCATAAATCCTCTCCTCACTATCTTTGCTGATAACTCCAGAGATTTTGAGGCTGGGAAATTGCTGGTCATGCTTCTCTAGTTATGCTTCCCCTAAGAATCTAGCCCTTAGGAAATTCATGTTTTGTATTCCTAGTCCCTCAACTGAAGAATATAGATTCCATGAGCAGATGGTTACATGTAATTTAGAAGGTCAGCATTCAAGGAGTTTAGAAAACTTAAATTAATACTGAAACAAGTTTTGCAGAGTTGTTCCTTCGGTTTTTGTATGATCATTGATTTTTAAGGCTATAAACACTTCCTCTATAAATAATTTCAATTACTCTTCATTAAAAACCATAAAAAGAACTACATGAATTCAGTTTTTTGAAGTGCAAATGTTTATTAGAACCAAGTTTCTCATTGGCTTAAATAGGTTTGGATCAGGCCCTAACTACCCCATACCACATGTCATAAGTACCTCATCCTGCAAGCCCTCAGGACATTGGCAAGTATTACAGTTTAGGAAGGACTTGCTAGACTGAGACATAAGTGTACTGACCTTTATAATTAATCAAACTATAGCTAAAAGTGTGTGTGTGTGTGTGTGTGTGTGTACATATTGAGTTTCAATACTTACAGAAGAGTTTGGATGCTTTTAAATATGGATAATTCTGTACCTAGTACAACCATCCTTACTAATGCAAAACTCCTATTCAATCATTTTAGGGCTTATAAGACTCACAGTATTTGTTCCTTATGAAATTTTCAGTAACAATTCTGTACAATACAATATGTAAATATGTATTTACATATTATAATCAAGTCATATAAGGTAAAAATAGTGCATGCTAAGTTTAAGAATCAGGTAATGACCATGACCATTAAGGAACATATGATGGGCAAAAAAAATGCAAAAGTCAGAGTAAATCCCCTGAATGTGTACAGTGGTCTGGAAGAGCTGCACCTCCCCCACACCCTCCACACCCAATAAAATCTTTTCTTATACCAAATTTCATATAACCAACTGAAAAAACAAATCAGAAAGCTAACGTATACATCTATGGATCTCTGCATCTTAAATTTTTATTATAAGTAGTATGTTATCACCAATGAATTGATATTATAAATATTAGTAACAATAAGATATAGCAAAATTGTGAAAATAAATTGTAGGAAAAAGATGATAAACTCATTTAGTTCCAAAATCTGGTGCCAAATTCTTTGTTAATGACTATGTTCCTCACTGTCTCATTGCCAGTCTAACAGAACATTTCTAATATAGCTGAAACATAGGTTTTCTGAACAGTCACATTAATTACCTTATTTATTTATTTATTTATTTATTTATTTATTTTATTATAATTATTTGTACTATCATAGTGCTTACAAGTCCCAGTCATGGATCAGACCCCTATTACGTTAGGTGCTGGACAAACAGAGAACAAAAAGATGGTCCAGTGCATAGAAACCTTACCATCTAAGGATGCTCATTACCCTGATATCAAAACATCTTCATACAGAGATATCATTTCTAGAAGTAGCATTCCCAGAAGTCCACAATCCTAGAAATAAGGTAACTCCATTCAAAAACAGAAAAAAGTTATAGAATCGCCAAGATGTGCATACACCTGAAGTGAGTCACTGACTCTTTGTACACCCTTGCCCTCCTGCACCCCTTCCCTTCTACATTATACTGCTTGCCATTGTTACATCTTTAATTTTCATTGCAAGTTCTTTTGATCAGGGACTATCCTTTCTGTATCTTCTCTTATATGCTTATGGCAACTTTTAGTTGCCATAAAATAATAAATATGAATCTAGCATTCAATATTTGCTATGCATTATCATTCCAAGAAGTTGCACCTTTAAAAGTATGGATCCAAGAAATGGCACACAGAAATACTGTGTGTGCCATGCTGTTCAGATGGGTAAGGATGCATCAAAATACATTTAAAAAGCACCTTTCATAACTTTGTGTTCACATGTTCTATTATTTCCTATTGTAGATATTATGGAGCTATTTTTTTTTTGCTTGTGACAAGGTGGGTGAGGTAATGTCCTTTATGGATCAACTTCTGTTGGTGAGAGAGACAAGCTTTTAATCTTACACCAAGCTCTTCTTAAAAAAAATGTCAGCCATCCAATCATGGAGCTAAAACAATTACCAGTGTCACTAGTGATGAACAGATGACATGTAATGAACAGTGAATAGTTTATTTGTTTGCATAAACTATTCAGCAAGCGCTTGCAAATAATGAATACATGGGTTGAAATCTGGCTCATTACAAATTTGTAAATGTAAGGCTAAGTTCATCCAATAACTCATTCACCAGGAATAATGTGACCAGCACTAGTCAAAAGCTTCAAGTACGTTTTCCATTAGTTTTCACTATTTGCCTTTTTGTATGGCATATGTATGCACTGCAAACGCAGAGAGAGAGAAAATCAAAATATGGTGCTCAGCCCAATTCTGCCCTCAAGTGAACATGTATAATTTCAGGGAGGCTAATAGGGTTAAGTAATGGCAAACTTTAGCCTCTTGGTTTCATTCATGAATTGCTGAAAAACAAATATGTTACTACTATGCAGGAGTGAGATGACACACCTGGTATATCACTTGTATGATTATTTCCACCGTGTAGGTAGTTTTCCTGACTTGATTCAGGCTGTGTTGACCTCCAGTGCTGCTACTGTACAGATAAAGTTCAATTATTTCCATTATAAACATTTGCAGTAGATTGGAAGCCGTTGTTGTGAAGCTTATAAAAAGGTCTGTTTGGTTACATTATATTTTTCCCAGCAAAGCAATTGATGTAAATCATATGACTCTTTCACAGAGTGTCCCAAAATAAAAGTACATTTTTCTCTAAGGTATCTGTCTTTGTTGTTATGTGCTAGCTACAAAGCATCTTAATTTCATAAAATGTTTTTTGTTTGGGGGGAGGCTATTGCTTTATAATTTCTTGAAAATGTCTTGGGTATGTAGATTTCATCAGTTACATATTTAAGATGTGAGCTGGTGATGGAAAACTAGTGCCATGGTGAAGATCTCAGAACAGGTAAAAATGTGAAATTGCCAAGATGACTGCAGTTATGGTACTTTTAAAAGTATGAGATTAGAAAGGGTTCCTAGCCACTATGCTTTCCAAAAGATATAGAAGAACATCAAAGCTAGATATATTTCACAGCACATAAAATAAAAGATTAGGTAACTCACACACAAAATATTACCGGTTAGAGTCTGAATGTACAAACTCTTACTTAACCCCTTTGAAATCAGTTGGGCTGCCTGGGTGTATAAGGATTAGTTGCATGAAGAAAGGGTTGTGAGTTTAAGCCCCTATATTGTGTGAGCTGCTGAGCACTCGGCTCCCAGTAATAAATTATTCTTGATGGGCCTGATCCTAGAAGATACTATTGGAATTTGGCCTAAAGCACAAAAGAGGAAATTTTACAATATTGTTATGGACCTGATTCAGCAAAGCACCAAAGTCAATGGCAGTTAAGCATTTGCTTGAGGTTAAATATTTGATTAAGTGCAGATCAAAGACAGAATTATTCACATTCTTAAAGCTAAACTTGTGCTGAATCAGGGCATAAATTAACTCCATTGTACTAATCAGCTTGTAGCATAAAGGCTAAGAACTTCATGACCAGTTATACTTACCTTACTTTGCTTTGTTACTACTGAGGAGTAGAGAGAGTTTGAAATCACAAATTTAAAATATTTTAGAATCTTAAATGAGACCAGGTTTGGGAATCTTTTGTCAAACTTATTCTGAGTTCTGTAATGAAGCCAAGTGAGTCATGCTTGCTATTATGTTTGCACGTATTTTGAACAGCTGTAATAATAATAATAGTTTTAGTCAGCTTTACATTCTAAAATGTCAACAATGAAGGAAAATAAATTGGGTTATGGCAGATCTCATCTAGTGGAAAAAATATATTCTATGTCATTTTAAATGGTCAGATGTTATGCATTCAAAATCAAAAATAATAATTTGACTGGACAAGAGACTTGCCTTCAAACTGGGTAGGAAATAGTTTTCGCATCCCACAAAAAGTTTCAAAATTTTGAAGATTTTCTCTTCTTGAATAAAGAGAGTCAAAATTTTGAAAATTTTCATGATCCACAAATTCAATATTTTTTTAATGTGAGGTCGTTCCAACGGTTTTATTTTGATGATTTTAAAAATATTTCATTTTTGTTTCCAACCATTTTTAAAAGACTCCACATGGCTTAAATTTCAAAGTTGTTTCAAATTGGAAAAGTGGAATTATTTATTTCAAAAATGTCCTATTCTGACAATTTCAGAACATTAATTTTTTCAGAAAATTTTAAGTCAAGAAATTCACTGAAACTGACCTATTTCCTTGGAAAGTTTCAGTTTAAATGGATCAGCATTTTTGATGAAAAATGTCTCATCAAAATATTTCCAACTAGCTCTAATCACCCCACATGTTCCCTGTTTTGCAGTCTCAGATCAGTGTGTTGTTTTATAGAGAGTGTCACATATACCTAGCAATATCCAGCATGAGCTAAGAGTGCTATAACAGCCTGAAATCAACATTTTTTTGCTTTTGGGGAGGGGGGGCTAAGTGTTTACCGTGCTCTAATCAATTTTTGTACATGTTATTTCTATAGAAGACTTATAGAAATGCTGTTTTTATATATATATATATATATATATATATATATATATATATATATATATATATATCTCATGGCCTTTTGGACAGCTAGGAAAAACATCTGAACAACTTACTCATGGAAAAATATGATAAAATATGTAATACTGATGATATGGCAAAAAAATTCAGCATTCTTGCAAACACTCCAACCACTTGAAGTTCTTTCTCCTAGTCAAGCTCTAAAAGCACTGTCCATCAAAGCCCAAAGAAACATATATACAATTTTAGACCTTTTTATGACCTCTTTTTTCTGAAGGGTTATGCCTTAAACCTCTGGGTCCTTCTAGCTTTCTTTTTTCCTGTTAGAACTTTCCCTTTAAGTTGTCCTTCTACCCCCACAAAGCTCAAAAAGGGGAGAGTACCTGTTTCTCTGCCTTCGCATAAGCTATCTCCTTCTCTGCCAGGAGCCAGTCTTTTAGAAGTCTTTTAGCTGACCTTGACTTCAAATACAAAAGACAAAAGGAAATGGATGAAACTAACTGAAGCAAGAGTAAGAATTGTACTAGACAGGCAAGGAGAGAGTGAAAGAAAAAGTCCACAATGATTGAATAGTGATGGAAGCTATAACTTACAGTAAAATGCACAACGTAAAAAGCATTTTAATCTATCTGTGCAACCCACCCAAGAATAAGTATTTCCCTGGAATCTTATTATGTCTTATAATATATGGCACACAAGCAAAAGCATTACAAACTTCAGATATGACAGAATCAAGTTATTACTTTTCTTACTGTTCTCTACAGAAAACCAGCATAACTTGATGAATATTAGTTGGGCCACAATTTTTATTTTCCTTTTAAGAAAACAAAGGAAAAGTTAATGCAGTCTTGTTGTAGCCACGTTGGTCCCAGGATATTAGAGAGACAAAGTGAGTGAGATAATATCTTTTATTGGACCAACTTCTGTTGGTGAGAGAGACAAGCTTTCAAGCTTACACGGAGCTCTTTTTTAAAACAAAGGAATAATAAATAACAAACACGGAGCAGTGAATACTCTTGTGCATAAATGCACTTGTCTGCATGACACTCTGAGTATTTATATGAGGAACAGGCATTTCCCAAACATTAATATAAACAAAGATCCTGTTCGTACTAGAAGCAAATAAGAAATATGAAGATGGTGAAATCAAACAGTCGTTCAGAATTCAAATACATGATCACCATCACTAGAACTGATTGAAAACGTATGTAACTAAGCAACACAGAACAAATTGAAAATGTTCACAACAATGTGCAATGTGTAAATGAATTATTCACCAAAGAAATCAAATAATTTGAACAGGGAAAACAAAGAAACCCCCCCCAAAACTTCATCAAATTGTGCATTATAAATTATTTGCTCATCTCTACTGACTTTTCTGGCCAACTTTCTTTTCTTTCAACAGATTCAAAGGTCAAACTTTGTGCTCCAAGCCTTGGCAAAAAGGATTGTTACTAATGTCTAAAATGCCTAGAACCATGTGAGTAAGTTGGCTGTATTGAGGGGGCTGCATATGAACCATGATTGCCTGGCTGTGGCATGCAAATTTGGCTCATAGTATTCTTGTTGCTTGTATGATGAGGAAAAGTTACTACTGTGTTGTGAATCTCAATACTTCTGGCTAAAAATTGCTCTTCACTGCATACACATAAAACTTGTTTATTTTAAGTGATGGGGAAAACTGCAGTTATTGCTGTAAATGAAGAAAGATACACCTTGTAAGACTACAAAGTGGTGATCGTTGGTGAGGTAAAGTCCATCTATGAATTTATTGGGTAATTTATTAGTTAGTTTGAATCACTTAACTTTTAAAAGTGTATTGGTAACATTAATGTTGAAGCTGTTGCTTTTCAAGTTGATGCCATTCTAAAAGGGAAGGTTTTCTAAGATGCGCATGCTGGAAGCCACTCACTTAGACCTAAATGCTCTGGCATCCTCTACTGTGCAGAAGGGAGTATGTAAAGGAGCACACCAGCCTCCACATAAGGCAGGAAGGGGTTAGTGGGCTACTGAAGGCCCAATTAACCCCACATTAAGATACCTGAGGCAGGAAGCAAGCATCTAGGAAAGGTCTTAAAAAGAAGAGTGCTGATCAGCTGGAGAGGTAGCAGGCAAAGAATATTGGTCTACCATGGGAGAGAAGGCTAGCTAGGGCCAGGGACTGGGAAAGACTGGTGCCTAGCACAACTCTGAGAGGAAAGGGAAGAGTTTATGATAGTGACGCTTGTCGAGTCCCAGGAGAAGAAATGTAAGTGAACTAGCTGAAGAACTAAGACTATACAACCCAGAAGGTGGCATTGAAAGGTGGGCAGAGCAGTTGAAGACCAGCTGGGCAACTGAAGCTGATTGGTGGTTGCCCCACACAGTACTGGACAGGGGCACTTTGGGAAGCACCTACTGTAACAAAGCCCCAAAGAGGAGACACCATAGAGAGGAGATCACTCATGGCTCTTCTAAGCTAATCCTCCTTTGTAAACATGAACAGGATTCTTCACCCTTCTCACATACCGGAGAGTCTAAGGAGAGAATTACGAAAGGCTCCCATATCGTAAGAGGCTGTATGATCTCCTTTATGATTAAGTTGTTCAATAAGATGTTCCACTACCAAGGACTGTGATTATCTCCCTGATAACAGACAGGTGGCTGGGTCTGAACCTGATCAAGATTCCATCTCCTGCTTGGTTCCCCAAATCCCTTCCTGCTTCCTCAACTTGGACTCCTAAATTCCCTACTGGCGCCTGCTACCATCTCCCTCAAAAACTGTCCATAATCCTACTTCTCCTGCCAAATTCTAAAATTCCCTCTGCTATCCACTACAGTGATGGTCAGGCCATCTCTCCCCACCCTGGCCTATAATCCTTGGATATGTATACACTTGGAGCTAGAGGTGCGATTCCCAGCCTGAGGAGATATACTTGCTAGCAGTCATTGAGCTAGCATGCTAAAATTAGCAGCATAGTTTCAGTAGCTCAGGCAGGGGTGAATAGATGGAGGGATTAGCTTCCCTGCAAACCTGTCCAGTACTGTTCCCTCTAAGCTGTGCACATCTGCTCATGCACACAGATCCTAAACTCTGCGCACATGGTGAAACACCGCACGCACAAAAATTTGCACAGAAGCACAACAATTTGCACAGAAGACATTTTTTGAGCACACAGCCTTTCAAAAATTAGAGGGAACATTGTTGTCCAGACCATGTGGATATGTACTAGGGTGGCTAGCCCGAGCTGCTGCTCATGCTACCATGGCTATACTACTATTTTTAGTGCACTAGCTCAATGAGGCCTAGTTCCAAATGCAGACATGCCCCTTCAATATTCCGACTTTCTGAACTGCTGGCTAACTCTCCTGTTAATGCATCCAGCTCCCATTCCTGGTCCCTGTTGCAGCTCTGCACTCTTTCTCTTGCCTAACAATCCCCCTGCAGTGCACTCTTACTGGTCTAGAGTTGAAGGAAACCTTTTGGGGGGCATGGCTGCAGGTTCTGTTCATTGCTTCCATGCAGGTGTATGTGGAGACAATGCTGGTCCAAACTCATCTTCATGGGGAGAGATCTTGGTCCTTAGAAGCATTTTCCCATTAATGAAAACTTTGCACATCATGTGAGGGAAGGATTTCTATAGCTGGGTTACAGAGGTATGCAATCACATAGATGAAATGGGCCACTGGCAGCCTAATTTGATGTGCAGTTACAATAATTGTGCAATTATATGCACAATAGTGGGAACTGTGTGCCCAAATCAGAGGTGAAGTTAGACACCTAGAGTCTTTATAAATCTGGCCCAATGTTCATTTTGCACAGAATGATTTTCTTTTGAAATGTGGCCTCATTCCAATAAAGTGTCAGTGTTGGACAGAAGAACTAAATATCATTCATTTTGTGGCTAAATTTGTTGTAAAATTAATGCATTGTATTTTTGCTATATGTAAAAGTCAGCTATTGTCCTTTCCTTTCTCCTACTCCCTAGCAATTCTTTTGAACAGTGAAACTCTTTTTGTCATCCTGAAGTGCTTTGCTTGACTTCTAGACATTTATGTAAAAAACACTGAAACTCATTACATTTGAATGAATAATACCCAATTTATGTTAATTTATGTTTCCCAAAGTGTCTTGCTGAGATATTTGGGCCAGATCCTTCGCTGGTGTAAACTGATGGGACTGTGCTGAAGTCCAGGGAGCTAAGTTGATTCATATGAGCTGAGGATCTGGCTCTCTGTTTTTATTTGTGCATGCGAATCACAGGAGACTGGAAAAACTATTTTAAGCTCATTTGGCAAGATGTCAAAATCTATGGAAAGTAAAGATATGAAAGTCTTCTCACTGTTGAGTCTCCTAGTCCAGTCTCTTCTAATACAGGAATGTTTGCTATAGTAAGCAGTTTTCTAGTGCTGTCCAGTAATGTCTGAACTGTTCTAAATGATAGGGTTTTCCACTATTTCTCCTCAGAGACTATTCCACATTCTAATACATTTCACTGTCAGAAAGATGTATTCCCATCACTTTTAGTTGTGCCCCCTTGGGGCCTGACCCAAAGTTGACTGAATAGGACCCTTTCAGTTCACTTCAGTGGATTTTGGATAAGGTGCTTTGTCACATTACCTTTCTTCCTAGGTATTGTGGGAAATGATATCCTAAATATGAGCCTTGAGAATACTGTACATTGATTTTTTTTATTTGTGTTTGATTTGAGAAATGACAATTCAGGCCTGATTCTCTTGTAATTGCTTTCAGGTAACATTGCTTTCACCTAATTGAAACAGAAGTTTCATTACTTGACTCTATTAAAGCATAAGTGACCCACTGTAAACTTTTCTTGTTTTCACATACTTCTCTCCCTCCTTTTCCCCTTCAAATATATATGTATGGGTCATGTACATTAGTCATCTCTTAGTCATCACTTAGCTAAACAAAGTCATCCAATCTCTTTGGTGTTTCTCTGAAATTTTGATTGTAGTGATAGAAAGTGTGCTGTGATTGGTATAGAAATTGTGGTGTGAGGGTGTTTTTGATTTTGGTGGGCTTTTTTTTGCAGATTTATATTACCTTAAACATATGGAGCTAATATTTGTGTTGATTCACACCTCACACAGTCTCATTCAGTTCAGTGTGATTATGCAAGGTTAATAGTGCAAAAATTTGACCCATTGTGCTTTGGTTTTATTTGGGTGGTGGTTTTGTAACTTTACATGGTATCCAGCTGAAATATAAATTGAATGTGGCTCACATTGCAGCATAAACCTTGGAAATACACATTTGCTGGCTGTCCACCAAATTGATTTGTCTGAGAACAAAGTTAATCTGCAGTAAAAAGTAAAAAATATTAATAATAAAATTCTATATGGCTGAGAGTTGTGGAGCTGTGGGGGAGAATAGATAATCAATGTATAAGGGATGCCAATAAAACAGCTGTTTTCCACATGCATGGTTTACTTTTACTGAAGTATTCTCTATACTTAGAATGGGAAAAATCTACAAGTTTTGCATTGTTTTACTGATCTGGGTGGGACAAAAAACAATTGTTAATGCATTGCAACTTGATTCTACTTTGGGGCCTGACCCAAAGTTGACTGAATAGGACCCTTTCAGTTCACTTCAGTGGATTTTGGATAAGGTGCTTTGTCACATTATCTTTCTTCCTAGGTATTGTGGGAAATGATATCCTAAATATGAGCCTTGAGAATACTGTACATTGATTTTTTTTATTTGTGTTTGATTTGAGAAATGACAATTCAGGCCTGATTCTCTTGTAATTGCTTTCAGGTAACATTGCTTTCCCCTAATTGAAACAGACGTTTCATTCCTTAACTATATTATTAAAGCATAAGTGACCCACTGTAAACTTTTCTTGTTTTCACATTCTTATTATAATTCTCTAATAAATTGTTTTTATTCTTGTTAAGTGATTACTGTAAATACTCATAAGAATTGCAGTTGAGCTTACTAGCTTTATTATAGTCCTAGAATTGGAGCAACCCCAGTGTAGCTCCATTGTGAGGAGGCAATCATTTCTTGGACCCAATCATTTTGGATTGTCACAAGAAGACCTAAACTTCAGTTTTGTGGAACTCTCCTGATCCTAGTTCCTGGATATGAATTGAAAAAGCATTTGAGGGAGCAAGTTGTGGGCCACCTTCCAGTACTGCTGAGGAGGGAGTGTTCTGTTGAAAGCATCCCAGTACCTTAGAGCACAGGGGTGATGGAAAAATTGTTTTATAGTGGGGGATGCTGAAAGTGGAAACAATGTATTCGGTTTGTTATTTCTCCTTCAAGCTGGGGGGGGGGGAGTTCTGCCACACGGCCAGCACTGCTGCATGGCTGTGGGAGAAGAGCCTTTGGTCTCTTTCTTCTGACTATGACTGCTGACTACTTTTTCAGATATGCAGCAGTTTTAATACTCTTCCTCTGTAAATGGCTGGGAGAAATATCAGGGAAGCACTCTACTGAGCATTCAAAATCTGCATTTGTAACATAGAGATAGCAAAAATGCTGCCACATTTCTGGGCATCTACTGGTGCCCTATTTCCCTTCTTACATGCACATTTGATAGCATTGGAAGCTGCCCAACAGGTCTGGTAGCCTTTTACCTGCCCTACACCTGTGCTGGTGACTTTCAAATTTTGCATGCTCTGTAGAGTGCTGGTTACCTAATGCATACTGTGCACTGTGGAATGTAACATATCAATGTAATGTGTAATCTAATGAATGCATGTCCAGATAATGATCCCAATATCACAATCAAACGCATTTATTTTACTTCTTAAATTATCACACACACGGAAATAATAAGCAAAAAAAGTACATTATGGTTGAGATTTTACATAGAAGCCAAGAAATTCAAAGTTATGGTTCCCATAGTAACCATAGAACTTTGGCTACTTCTCGCTCTCTCACACACACAGACACACACATTCCTTAAAACAAATAACACAAGCTATTATATATTCTCAAAGAAGCCAAATTACGGCCATTATCACAATTTCTGTTTTGTACATTTATGACCCTACTGTCTTGTAATACAGTTGGAGATTTTTTGTATTTAATTTTTGTAGAACTCTGCATGCACACATCATTCCTCATTTACTATAAATTGCATAGATAGTGATGTATTAGCATAGCACAAACCTCTATCTCCCACTGAAGGAGAGGATTAGTGAATATCATTCAAATACAAAATGTGGGATAAATAAAATCTGTTTTATTGATAATCCTGTTCCCAAGTTTATGGGACTAGAAAGTGTTACCACATTGCATAAAGGCTTCGGCTCCTTTTCCTTAAGAGGATATTTTGAGATCTACCAAAGGCTTGTTTTCACTTTTTATTTAACATAAGAACACATTTTATAGATTTTGAGAAATGTTATCTGTGACCGTCATAACTAAGCCTGTATTAGTGACATGAAGGAAGAGAGCTCCCTATGGCAAAAGATTTACTTAACTTTAGCTACCTAATACCGCATATCTGAGTATTGGGGCAAATTCCGGATGGATTTTCATGCATCTCTTAGACAACCTCAGGCAATGTCTATGGTTAGTTTCTTTAATGTGAATCTTATGCTGAAACATTGTGGGTGAAAATTATCCCTACTGACATCAATAGCAAAATCCCCATTAACTGGGGCCAGAATTTCACCTTATATCTTTCTTAGCTGCTAGGGTGAAATACAGGTGCAACAGAGTGTGTGACATCTGTACCAATATTATGAAGGAGGCTTCTAATTTCTATGAATTCTGGACCCCAAACCCTTTGATACATGGGCATGAAAACATTGTGCGTTTTTTCTCCTCCAAAAGCTGGAATGCTGCTATATGGGGGGCTGTGTTTTTAACCCTGTGGTTTGGCCACAGGTTGGACAGGTCTGTTCTGCCTCCCAAATTCACCCATAGTTCCCTGCACACAGCCCAGTTGTCAGGTTTTGTGCTGGGAGGAGGGGTGCGTTTTATTTAACAACTGCCTGTTTTTGTGGTTTATGCTTTCACATTACTATGTTATTGTCTGCAATTTCAATATTTGCCGGGCTTCATTGGGTCGACATATTTTAAAGAGATTTTGTACGTTGCATGTGCTTATTTTTTTTGTTTGTTGCAATTCTCATTTGCTCCATTTGTCTTGTCCATCTCCACCTTGCTTTAGGCAGCAGAATAATTTCTCTTTTGAGCTAAACCCCATCTTGCCATTCGAGTACTTCTTTTAGATGGTAAAATATACATTCTCCCCTGAAGGAAACATGACTTAGTATTCTGCTACTATTCCATTATTCAGCTGGGATGGGCTAAACATATATACAGATTGAGAGTGAGAAGGTGACATAACATAGGAATTTATGATCCATACGTTTAATATCTGGAGACATAGGTCCAAATAGGGATGACTTATTTCACAACTGAACATTACTACAACATTCTCAACCAGATCTGTAACTGATATTTCAACTTCACAGACCCATCAGAACCTATCAGTATTCACTCAAGAGAAGGATTACTGGTTGATACCCATCCAGCAAAGCACTGAAGGACATGCTTACCTTTAAGCATAGGGTGAGGGGTGTGGAGGTCAGGGCTCCCTCGGCCAAGGTTAGGGTTCAGGAGTGTTGGATTTCCAAGCTAGGGATAGCTTGTAGAGTGTCAGAATTCCCAAGTTAGGAGTGAGCTTCTGGAATTTCATTCTTCCTGGTCTAGGGTTAGGGATGGGGAGGGAAGGGCTCTGTGTTTGGAGTTTGGCTTGAGGAGGGTTGGGCTACCTGGGCTAAGGTGAAGCTTGTGTAGTATCTGACGTTCTGGGCTAGGTTTACAGTTCTGGAGGATAGGGCTGTCTGCATTAAAGGTACAGTTGTGGAGGGTCAGACCTTCTGGGCTGAGATTAGGGTTTTGGATGGAGTTTGGGTTGTGGAGGATAAGACTTTCTGGGCAAGGTTTAGGAGTGGGTTTGTCATGGTTACCCTGGTTACAGATAGGGTTAAGGTGGGTATGTCTCCCTGGGCTAGGTTGGGGTTGTGGAAGGTAGGGCTAAGGCTAAGGTTAGGATGGGTAGTATACCTCTAACAGGTGTTAGGATGGTGAAGGGTAGGGCTTCAGGGCTCTAGGTTCTGGTTGAAGATTGTAGCACTCTCTTGGTAGTGTTATGTGTGTGAAGGATATGCATCCTCAGGGTAGCGTTAGCATTGCTGCAGGTCTCATTATTTGGATGACTTCAGAAATGGTGAGGCAGAGGTATTCCAAATATAAGTTACAATCAACTGACACCTATCACTAAAAGATTAGAAGAACTTCTCTTTTCGTTTTAAAAGGGATCTCTTGTGTATTTAACATTGCATTCCAAAAACTACATCTACAGAGCATTCAGATTGCTAAATCAAGGTCTTGTACATTAGGAAATACCAAACAAAGGTTGTCTATGGAACCTTAATTTGGCCTTCTTGTGCCTATATATTATTACAGTGTTAAATTACATAAAATCATAGAAATGTAGGGCTGAAAGAGCCCTCAGAAAATCAGCTCATCCATTTTTCCATGTTGAGGCAGGACCAAGTAAAATTAGATCATCCCTGTTGGGTGTTTGTGCATCCTGTTCTTAGAAACCTCCAAAAACAGGGATTCCACAACCTCCATTGGTAACTTATTCCAATATTTAAGTACTGTTATAGTTAGGTTAGATATTAGGAAAAACTTTCTAACATGATCACATACAAAACCTATTTTTAAAAAGTCCAGTTTTTGATCTTTTGATCATGTTAAGAGTATCAACTGCAAATTAAGAAATGGTAATTATTTCACTCAACTTTGAATTGGCAAGGCTTGTTTGGAACTCTGCGTTTTGGACACCATCTTTCTAAAAATGAAAAACTGTTTGAAAGAGTTCAGAGGAGTACAAATAAAATGGTAAGAAGTTTGGACTATAAGACCCATGGGGCAGGTTGAAAGAGCTAAGCTTGTTCATTCAGTTTAGAGAAAGGAAGACTGATGGGAGTCATGATGACTGTCTGCACATATAGAAAGTGATGTTAGAAGAGAACAGGGACCAATTAGTCTTATTCATCTACAAAGATAAAACAAGAAGTTATGTGTTTAAGCTGCAGCATGGAAAGTATAGGCCAAATATGAAAAAAACTTGATAATTATTAGAATTAGGAACTAGATATCCGGTGATTAAATAGGACAGAAAATTTCTTCTCAAAGCAAAATATCCCAGCCTAACTGGAATGAGCTGAACAACTTTAGATAGTTGTAGGAAAGAAGTGTAATAATGATAAGGGAATACTAAATTCATTTGTTGTGGGATTGCCCAAGACTTCAGTCGTTTTGATCACAGTTAATTAGACATACTATGAAGATGTTAAAAAGAAATTAGAATTGGCTATACTTGGCATTATCTTTTGACTTCTGTTTCTTATATATGATAGTGGGAGGGTAGATCCACTGTAGTTGAGATTAAGGCTATGTCTACACTTGCAGAGTTTTTGCGCTGTCAGTATAAACAGTGATAGTGAAACGGTGAAAGAAAAGCGCTGGTTTGTGTTCTCACTCACTTCCACAGGCTTCAGACGGTGTTTACATTTGTAGCACTTCCATTGCTGTTGAGAGCAGCGCACTTTGGGCAGCTATTCCACAGTGACGCTCGCTCCATTTTGACGATGGGTCTTGTGGGAAGGGGTGATTGCAGGGCATCCTGGGTCCCTGCACAGCCTCCTCTTCCCAAACACTGATCAGATCCAGTAGCTCAGCATTGCTCCAAGCAGGGGATTGTTTGCTCTGTGGAGCAGGCATTGTCACCTGGCCAGAAAAGTGAGCACTTGCCAAGAAAACAGGAAGGGGAATTTCAAAGTTCCCGGGGCTTTACAGGGGGAGGGGCGGAAGTCTGTTTACCTGGCATCAGAGCAGCAGAGCTGCTAGCCGGAGTGGTCACCGAGGCACTGCAGGATATCCTTCGGAGGCTAAAAGATGTGTAAACAGGAAGAACGTGTCTTCACTTGCACATAACCACAAAAGCATCACCGATAACAGCTGTACATCTTTCATGGAGGTGGTTTTCTTTGTGGTGAAACTCGGAAGTTTCACTGCAAAAAAGTCATTGGCAAGTGTAGATGATCCCATGGGTTTTGCGCAAAAAAGGGACTTTTTCCGCTTTAAACGGCAAGTGTAGACGCCCTGAGATATAGTATATGCAGCACTGATAGTGCTGCCTACAGTTAAGTTTTCTGACACTTCCCATTTTAAGACACTTTTCAGTTGTTTATACTTGTTTAGATTGAAATTTTCCTAGCTTGGTGTCTGCCTTAAGCTGTCTGCATGTGTGTGTTTGTTTAATTATTATTATTTCGTTAGTTTCAGCTAAAATGGTTCAGCCATCTCCAAGAATTAGATTAAGGAAAGCTAAAGAGAATCAGAAAGCAAGACTTTAAACATTTAACAATGAGCATTGAATGTGTTACGTAAAATTAACCCTTTAAGTTCTTTAATGTTCTTTCCCTTTAAGTGAGAGACAGTAACAGAAAGAAACAGTGTGAGGAAGTGAAGGAAAACCCTCTTCACATTTTCTGAATGTTTTCCAACTTGTAGGAAAACGGGTAGGGGTAAGTAGGTTAGTGTTAGATTTGTTTATTTTTTAACATACTCTTGAGGGTGGGTTTTTTTTTTTGATTTTTCAAAGGAAAAACCTTATTTCCTGATGGGAAAATATTCACAGGAAAAATTTCCATTTTCTGGCCAGTTCAAACCACAAATTCCTCGGAACAAGATGTGCACAGGATGATCTCGTATACTTACTGTAATCTGTTATCACTACTTATTCTCACCCAAAGTCTCAAAAGTATTCACTTACTCTTGGTACAAATCTTTCTGTGAATCCTACAGGCCACAACCCAATAAATGACTGTTACATTTCAGAGTATCTGTACCTGTAATTCCCCCTTCAGTGATTCCTTGAGGGCACCCACTTATGGTTTCAGGCTACCAGATGTCATCTCCCGAGTGGAAACCCATGTCTCTCTTCCTCCTGATCAGGGGTTTTCAGGCTGCACAGCCTCCTGCCATACATTATTCATAGTGTTCAGAGAGACAGCAGTTGGGGCCTGTCCTTGGACAGAAGGTCCTGTCCATTTGTTCATTCAAAATCAAGGATTCTCAGACTGTTTAAACTCAGCCCTTTGTACTCAAAGACTTGCTTTGTCTCCCAGCCTCCTGAAAAATGGTAAAACCTGTCGCTCTTTCAGTTCCCCAGAAGGTCAAGATTCAAAGCCAACCTTGGGGATTTTGCATTAGTCACCCCCCTAGAGATTTCAGAAACACACAAATACACATCGCCTATATTGGTATAAAGGCTTATGAATATTCTGCAGCTCGTACTGTCTGGCCCATCTCAGTATAATGGCTTTTTGAAGTTTTCATGCTTTCAACATAAAATACTATAACGTTCCAAAAGATATTGCATATGGTTGGAATATCTGTCACAATGCTGCAACTGTCTCATGTTTTTGGTCAACTTGCTGGTCTTTCCCTTGATAGTGGTGATGTCAGGAGACAATACTTCTAGGAATAATGCTGTAATTCTGCTCTTCTACGCAATAATGATACCTAGAGCTGTGTGGAAACTGGATTTTTCATTTTGGAGAGAGTTTTGTGATTCCAACATTTCTTGTATTCTGGAATAAAATAAAAATTCTAACAGACTGAAATTCTAAAAAAAAAAAATCATTGGCTGATTGAAACATTTCATTTTGACAAAATCAAAATGTTTCTTTCCCGTTTTGACTTTTTTCTTTTATATTGTATTTTTGAATTATAAAGTTTGTTTGTTTTTTAAATAATTGAAATGTCTTTTTAAATGGATAATGAGAACAGTCCATTCTGAAAAAGTCAAAATATGGAAAGTTTTGATCTTATCAAAACACTTTTTTAATTTCCATATTAAAAAATTGTCAAATTTGACACATTTTTATGAAATATTTCACTTTGAGTGAATCAGCATTTTCTGATGGGAAAAATCTTTCATCTGAAATTTTTGGACTAGCTCTAAGGACAGCCTTTGTTTATATAGTACCTTGCATCCATGCCATGGAGATATACTTTAAAATGCAGTGCCTTTATTAAATGATGTAACACCACCAATGGAACTCCATTCTTTACTAACTTGGGGAAGCAGTACTTCCTGGAATGATAGGTGACAAGCTGATACTGTTATGGGTTGGGTTAAACATAATTGAAACTGGGGGTTGTAATAGCTTTCCTTCAGTATTTATAAATGTAGGATACAATTAAATTCCTTTATGGAATCTGTTAGCTGAAGTATAGCAGCTTCCACCCAAGACACAGGCACATGTCACTGCCCAAAATGAAGGCACATGTGGGCAGAAGGGTTCTGCTTAGTGGAGTAGTGTGTGTCTGTGAAAGAAGCAAAAGAAACAGCAGAGAAGCTGAGAGAGAAGGATCAGAAATCCAAGGACAGAGCCAGAACAAACACTGGCATTATGGCTCTGATAAAAGCCTGGGAATGGAGCATTTGAGCTACAAGCTGGCTGGAAAGATACTTAGAACTACGAGCAAATAAACAGTCTCCTGATGTTTGATTCTTGATGTGTTCTGGGAAATAGGACTTTGTATATTCTTTATAAATAAAATAGGATTGCATCACTTGGTTTATCTACATGAACAATTAGTTTGCAGCAAGCTGGGTTGTGACTCTACCCCATGCTACTCTCCCATGGACTAACTGCCATGTGGATCCTGGTGACAAACATTAACAATTTGTTCATATACATTAATCTCGTCCTCTTTGAAACCAGACTAGATCAAAGCACATTAACGAATTGCTAATACGCATCAGCAGCGTGCCTACAGACCATTAGGCCACAGCAGGCTAGTGTGGGTCAGAGTCACACCCGGGCTTGCTGTGGACTAACTATTGGTGTAGAAAAGCCCAAAGAAATATCTGATTGCAACATCAATTTCTTCTCAACCGAAGCACACTAGCTTTGAAAGTTTGGCCAACAACTCAGATCAAAAAAGGAACAACAATACTTTCCTGTTTCTTAGTAGTTAAAACTTCAGGACAAACAGCTGCTTTTTCCATAGGTTCACACTTACTCACAAACTTAAAGATTACTGAATCTTTATGGAGAATAGGATATGCACCAAATTCTAGTCTCCCATCTCTATAAATGTGTAGTAATTCCACTGATTTCAATGAGTTATTTGATACTACCTAAATCTATACATCAGGGATTGGCAACCTTTGGGATGCGGCCCATCAAAGAAATCTGCTGGCAGGCCGGGATGGTTTGTTTACTTGCAGCGTCCGCAGGTTCGGGCCATCGCAGCTCCCACTGGCCGCGGTTCGCTGATCCAGGACAATGGGGGTTGCAGGAAGGGTGGCCAGGACATCCCTCATCCCACACCGCTTCCCATGTAGAAAGTTCTTGGTTAGCACAGAGAACAGAAAGTTACAGCATCGTCCATTCTGGTTACCCAGAGCCTTAGACAAGTGATGTCCACCCTTGCCTTCTGCTCTGTCTCCCTGTGAGCTCTTTGTTCAAGTTCCTAGTCCAATCCCACCTGGTCCCTCCTCAGACCATTTTTGTCCAGCTGGTCAAACACAGTTGGCTTCCTGTGAAAGGGGTGGGCTTCCATGATCATTACTTGCTAGGTGGTAAATGTCCCAGTGTTTGGCTTTGCCATTGTCTTCACGGACTCTCCAATCACCTGGGCTCCAAACCCGAGACAGCTAGGCACCATTCACGCCTTTGGTATAGCCTACCCAAGAGCAAACAGCCTTTTCCCACTACCTAATTAACCATGCAGCATATAGAGGATACTGAGGTACACATAGAATTCACACAAAATATTTATAGAAAATTCCTACTCCGTCACAGTACTGATCATGTGTGGACAATTAAATTAAACAATTGGACTTAGCTGTTGATCCTATTTTTAGCTAAGTAGTTAGTTGTGTCACATAAGCCCCATTTTTTATGTTGTGATAGACACGCCTCTGACCTTTTAACCATATTTCATACTTCTTACCACAACAGCATTTCTATGTGTATTTAATATTTTTCTATGACCTTTAAGATTTCTGCCTATGTATATTTAATCACCATTGTCTGTTTCCCTCCAGTATTAAGATACAAATATATTCACTTTTATCTCTGCTTTTTGATCATGAGGCTCTTATACCTCCCTCCCTCCTGGAGGATTGTTGATTATTGAACAAATTAGTCTTTCTGGGTTGATTTTCATTGCTATCTATTTTCCTCTCCTGAGTGGTGATGTGAAAGAGAGGTCTGTCTCTCCTGCATTTAACATACATGCCAGATGAAGAGACAGTGGAGGAGGTAGGCTTTATAGATTGCTGGCACTGAAGTGGAGAGGCAACAGGTTCATTATTGTCATAGACATTTACCTAGCCAAGGCAAAGGGGGAGAGAATAAGAGAACACTTAGCTTCTCAAATAGTGAGAATACCAGGAAAGTGAATCATTGCAATAAAAGCTTTGCAGTATTGAATACCCCTTAACTCTTAAGAAGTTCACATAGTGTGTATGGTAACACCCATTGTTTCATGTTCTCTGTGTATTGTGACAAAGCTCTGTCCTTGCCTCTGTGGGTCCCGCATTTCCTGGCAGATTTTGCTAGCCTCAGAGGTTTACTGTGACCCTGAACATAACCCTTCTTTCTCTAGAGACAAGGGTCACAGTTTACTGAGCCATTTTCATCATAAGCCAGTGAGGGAGGTGAGGAGAAGTTATCCTTCCTTGCACAGTCTCTGTTGTCTCCCAGTTTCAGTGATTAATCAGGGGGCAAAGGTGGGGGGGGAGCCCAGGCCCACCCTCTACTCCAGGCTCCAGCCCAGGGTCCCTAATAGTATCGGCTATGGTAGCTGACCTTTTAGAAACATGACATGTACAATTCCCTGGGCTACTTCCCCCACAGCAGCCCTCACTTCCTCAAGCTCCACTTCATCCTTACCTCAGGGCCTCCTTCCTTGTGTCTGATACAGTGTATGCTACTCAGCCTCTCCAACAGCACAACTTCCTCCCGCAGCTCCTGACATGCACACCCACCTGACTAACTGGGAGGCTTTTAACTAATTTCAGCCAGCCCCTGATTGGCTTCAGGTGTCCCAATCAACCTAGCCTTCTCCGTGGCTTCTGGAAAGTTCTTAATTGTTCTTAAGGTGTCTTAATTGACGTGGAGCAGCTGCCATTTCACTTATCTTGGTACCAGAGATTTGTTTAGCCTGGAGCTAATATATCTATCTCCCACTACTTTTCTATAGCCATCTGGCCTTGCCCCGTCACAGTGTATAAAATCTTCCTACTGTATGTTCCACTGCATGCATCCGATGAAGTGGGCTGTAGCCCACGAAAGCTTATGCTCAGATAAATTTTTGAGTCTCTAAGGTGCCACAAGTACTCCTGTTCTTTCTGCACATATTTAGAAGAAATTCTTTTATTACACTGAATTTGATGGTTCAGCTCTAATGTTTCGCTTAAAGGCTATCAACATGTGCATTATCTCTCTGGCTATTGAACCTGCTTTCTCTGTATATGAAGCACTCTTCTCATAGAACATGACCCATGTTTATTTTGTGGAGTTGATTCTTAAATGACAAATCTCTCTTAATTTCAGCTTGATTATACTTGTTGACCTAGTAGGAACCCAAATTACTGCAAAAATTTTTGTTGAGCAAGGCATTTACTTTGACAATATTGGGAAAAAATGAGACATTCTCATGTGACAATACATCTTTTTATGCCTGAAAGGCATTGATTTACAATGGGTATTTACAGCTCTTCTCATGAAGTATGTACCTTACAAACTGGTTACAAGAACAAAAACATCTGCTAAGCTGATCTACAACATTTTAGATTTTTAAAGCAATTAGCGCTGATTCATGAGTCTTGCAAAGAAGGAGGTGTTTCAAACATGGCTTTAACTTTGAGAACACCTGTGTTGTTCTACAGTCTGAGGATGCCTCTGCACACCACCAGCGTTATGCATGAGATTATTTGAATTGGTTGCCAGTAGTCTGAAAGAGCTATTGGAGCAACCGTGGGGAACTAGGGTATAGGAACACCATGGCCATACCCTTTCCACCAGCCACTGGGGGGAGGTGGAGCAGTAGCTGTTTACAGGGGCTTTACACAACCCAGATGGACCTCTGCACTGTAATGACCCCATACAATTCCCAGGCAGCTAAGCTAGATTTATGACACTTTAAGAATGAGCTAAATATGTTTTAGCAAGATCCCATTGTGTGTGTATAATATATATGTTTGTTGAAACATTTCTGTACAAAAACTGTGGTGCTTTTTCAATATGTTCCCATTATCATTGATGACTGAGTGTTTTTTGTCTTTGTTTTTAATTCCTCGTAGGGAGAGGTGGCTGTTGTCCTGCTCTAGAAATCACAGGAATGCTTTCTTTTTCTGTTTAACTATAAAACTAATCAGCAATAGAGCACACAAAGTTGTCTTACATTTACAGAAAGGCCATTAGAACTGGTGTAGTATGTTTTTCTATTTTTAAATTGCATTTGCTTTTTGCATAACATAGCAGAAGTGCTATTCTATCACTGAAGATTTTTTTAGTTCCAGGGCTCTTATAGAGATTTCTTCTCAATTTGTTCAAAGCTGAGGCTCTTAAATCTCTCAGATACAAACAGTGCAGATAATTCTATTTAATTGGCCAAATCCAGTTCATTGTTGCACTGGTGTAAATCCAGAGTAACTACACTTGCAACACTGGAGTTACTCCATATTTACAGCATTGTAACTAGCAGAGTGTATGTGAATTAAATAAATACATGTTCTCAGCAATCAGAAACCCGCATCTTTCATATCTTTATTTTCAACTCCTAGGCATCTATAGCAATATGCAAAATGTTTCATCTCCCCCCACCACCCACTAAAGATTAGGTTTATGTTAGTAATACACATACATTATTATGCTGAGCTATACATTGTTCTACTTTGGGCAGCAACCATATAGGCCTAGGCTCCATAGACCATCATGGGAAAGTCAATAAACTTGTATTACACATATATGATGGACTGAACTGTAAGAACTGATATGATGTGTTGGATCAATAATGAATGTTATAACCCAGTTCCTAAATACTGTCACTTGGTAGATAAGAGAGGGACAGTATCTGCTCCCAAGGAACCAATGATACTTATGACTTAATAAGAAAGATGGATCAAACTTCTGACAAGCTCTAGTTCTGTTGAGCAGATTGAAAATGTTACTAGTAGCCCACATAGTCACCTATCAAAGAAGCAGGTCAGCTCTTCATTCTAAATATAAGTTGTTTTTTAATGAAGTTGAACAAAATAAAACTATAGAGCAGTGAATTTTTAATTGAGAAGCAATTCTATGGCGGTATGGACATATCAGTTTTAGAGTTGCTTGAAATGTATGAATTGAAATATTTTTAGTTAAAAGAGAATAACACTCTTTTTTAGAATATGGAAATTTTCATGAAAATTGTTTTTTTTTTGTGTTTTGACAAAATTGGAAAATGAAAAATTAGTAATGTGTATTCACTTAAAAAAATTTCTCCCCTCATTTTTCAGTGGCCAAACAGAAAGAAAGAAAGAGAGAGAGAAAGAGAGAGGGAAAGAAATTGTGTATGTGGTGGGAGGAGACACTGAGGAAAAGGTAAACCCCAAAAACTTAGTACTGAAATTTTCCTATAAAAATGTTCTTAAAAAAATTTCAATGAAAGGTCATTCCTTTTCCAGACCTGTGGAATGAAAATGACTTTGAAATTCATCATGATAATTGTCCCATTGCTTGACGAACTGCACTCATGTCATACTTTTATTGTATGTAATTACACAAACCACACATCTTTTTCACAAAATGTTTTTGAAATGTAACGCAGGTACATCTGGGCATAGATTATCACTTCATTTCCTATAGGCTTTCCATCAAGAGAAAGTAGAATTCCAGTTTCGAAGTCTTTTAAATTCATTTTGATGGCAGTGTTGTGAGAGCAGAGTTACTCATCCTTAAGGAGTAGTAGCTAATGCTTCATAGAAGACTTTGGAAAAATTCTATTGATAAAGCAACCTGCTTGAATATAATTTATCTGGGTTTTTTGCTTCTCTTTACTGTACAGCTGAAAATATTTGCATGAAAATTGGATCTTGCTTTCTTAAAAGTTCATCTGTGGCTGTTGCTTATTCCCCATCTGATTATATTACGGAAAGTTTTATAGTAAAATAATTATTATATGCCTTCCTCTGCTGTCTAGAACCAGTGTTTGATGGATCACTCACTTGCAGTGAGCATGGAGCTCAGACGGTAGGTTTGTGAGGGTATTAAATGAGTAATGTATTCTATTTGTATTAAAATTCCTTAATGAGTCCCAAGGAGAGATAGGAAAGTAGAATCTTCACTTCAGGTTTTCCACTTCAGGGTTGGTTTCTCCTTTTCTCCTTCCAATTGCCTTTATCTTAACAGGACACAGATTTAGGTATAATATAATATAATGTAATGTGCTGGGGGAGTCCACCATGTTTGCTGCTGTATGAGGCTATATTTTGAGTCAGGTGCTTGCTCCCTTGCCCAATGCTGGGCCAGGAAGGTGCTAGAGGCATCGGAGCTGGAGAGACTCTCTTCCCATGTTGTATCAGGGCCTCAGAGGTATCTTGAAAACCTCAACCACCATCACCACTGACACAGCAATGGGAGTGTTTACTTACAGTTACCACTCTGTGGCACCTAAGGTACTTGGGTCATCTATCTAAGGTACTTATATGACATCCATTGCCTTAGTCTCTGAATGCCTCTCAGTCTTCAGGTTTCAGAGTAGCAGCCGTGTTAGTCTGTATTCACAAAAAGAAAAGGAGTACTTGTGGCACCTTAGAGACTAACAAATTTATTTTGTTAATCTCTAAGGTACCACAAGTACTCCTTTTCTCAGTTTTCAGTATATTTATCTGTATAAAAATAGTTGTTTGCTATTCTAAGTAATGGCATAATATTACTGGAGGAGAAATGTGGAGGTAATTCCCATTGTTTGGCAAGGACAAGAGAACTGCCTCACTAGGATCCAAATCCTACTACCTTCAACACAGACTACCTGGACTATAAGAGTCTTGGGGAGTTGGTGTATTGTTGCTCTTGAACAAGATCTGAAGCCTGAGCAATTTCACTAATTTCAGTGGAGTTACTCTAGACTAGAGCTGGTTGGAACATTTTCAGTTAACCTTTTTAATTTTATTTTTGTCAAAATATGGTACTTTGATCACTCTGAAATGTTTTGTGGAGTTGTATGGATTCCAAATAAAGTTTTTGATAGAAAAGTTCCTGAGTCCAGGGTGGGCTTTCTGATCACTACTGGAGAAACCACGAGAAATCCAAATTCAAAACTGATTCCCTTCAGTCTGAAAACAATCAGACAATCTTGTTGTTGAAAAACATTCAAAAGGTTTGTGGTTTGTTCCAGATTTTGAAACCTAAAAATTGTCACAAAACAGAATTGTCATTCTCTGTCCAGTTCTACTCTGAACTCAAATGAGTGTAATGGAGAGTTAATTTGACCTATGATGTTTATAGTCTGAAAACCTTTTTGGAAGGCTCATTTTGTGTTAGTGCTGTTCTTTGTGTCCTGGCGATAAACCAACACTCCCTTACCGATAATATTTTAAAATCACATTAGAATCATAGAATCATAAGACTGGATGGGACCTCAAGAGGTCATCTAGTCAAGTCCCCTGCACTCATGGCAGGACTAAGTATTATCTAGACCATCCTGATGGATGTTTGTCTAACCTGCTCTTAAAAATCTCCAATGATGGAAACTCCACAACTTCCCTACGTAATTTAGTCCAGTGCTTAAGCACTCTGACAGTTAGGAAGTTTTTCTTAATGTCCAACCTAAACCTCCCTTGCTGCAATTTAAGCCCATTGCTTCTTGTCCTATCCTCAGAGGTTAAGAAGAACATTCTCTATTGTGCTAGTGACTCTTTGCAGTCCACACCCATGGAGCTGGCTAATTTGTGGCAATTGCCAGTAAGAATAAATGGAGGAAATAGAGCATATTTGAGTTGAGTTCTGTTTCTACAAGGTATCATTTGATCATCTGATCTAACCTCCTGTATAATATAGACCATAACATTTCACCCACTTACCCCTTTCATTGAACCCAGTAACTTGTGCTTGACTAAAGTGTATCTTCCTGAAAGGCATCTATCCTTGACTCGAAGACTCCAACACACAGAAAATCCATTACTTATCTTAGTAGTTTGTTCAAAATAATTACAACTTGTTCATACATATTTTTGCGGTACAACAAACAGTTTAGGTTTGGACCATCTCAGATGATATGTCTATCTAGCAACAGCCTCAACATCACACTCAGCACAACAGCTAATACTCTCACAAACTGGATGCACCCTAAAAAGTTCAAAGTAACTGTGACTGGGTGCTTGGATGGGCCACTCTGAGAATGCTACACTCGGGGCAGACTGCAAGGAATAGGGCAGACAATCTCCAGAATTGGTGGTTTATTCTATAATTACATTCACCCAGCCAGTAACAAAACAACTTCTGCAATGCCACACTGGTTAACAAGAACCCAAATACAGTCCCCTTTTATCATTCCAGCCTTTGATTCCCATCTAGATAGCCAAATCTAATATTGTGAGGGGTTATTGAAAACCAGATTCACTATATGTGAGGTTCACCAATCCCAAAGGAATGGATACTTATCCCCAGGGGTCAATATGAGTCTCAGATCTTACCCAATAATCATGCTGATGCCAATCCTTTAATAACTAAGACTAAAGGTTTAATAACAAAAGGAAAAAGAAAGAGGAGACTTAAAAATGTTTAAAAGATCAATATACATACAAATATGTGTAAAGTCCTTAGGTCAGTTTCATAGCAGAGATGGTATAAATTGCTGATTTGTAAAAGTCTTTCTGGAATCAGTTTATAGGGTTACAATCCAATAGGCAGTCCAGATGCAGAGTCTGTTCAAGTCTTTCCATGCATCTTCCAGGTTATTCCAAATCATTATTTGGAAGATCTGTCTTATGACTTATACTTCCCCTGTGCAAAGTTTAAGCAGGTTATGGATCAAAAGGATCAGGAGCTTTCTTTACAGTTCTTCTAGCAGGCTGACAAGCCTCCTCACAGAAATTGTTACAGCAGGGCCTGACCCCTGAGGAAGAATAGGTAATGCAGATCTTTGCTTTGAAGTTACTTCCTATGTATAAACTTCTATTTCCTATGTATAAACAGGCAAACATTCACATAAGGCAATTAACTGGTCATTCTTTGTAACAGAGAAAATTAAACCAAAGACAATTCAGGTGATAATATTAGTTTCTTGAAGTATTTTACATCTTTGATCTTAAGGTTAACTGGACACAGTTGCATACATAATTAAGACATGACAGACAATTAGCATCTACAAGCTTATTGGGTTACATTGTTAAACTTCTAACAAGAAATAAACGCAGACTAATACACTTAGCATCTACCCTTGATTTCTGTTACTGCAAATGAATGAGTTGATGATTGCTAGTCTAGTACATCTCTTTGGAATTCACATACAAGAAGATTGTCTTGATGACCATTGTAATGCCTCCTGTTAAGCTGTTATGGGTCACATACAGGTTGGCTGGTCAGTGTCGCAGTATTACTGATTTTTTTATCCTTTTATTTTCACTTTAAAAAAAATAATCCAATGTTCTTCCACAATTTAGAGAAGAAATAAAGCAAGTAAGACACTAAGTCCATGAACACAGTAATTCTTAGTTTCTGACATCAGCCATGGATTTATACCAAAATAAAGATAATTATAGATGGGATTTTCAAAAGCAGTCAGCACTGGACTAATTCTGATCTCCTTGAAGTCTATGGTTAACTTCTGTGTGAGAACAGTGAGGACAATGCTAAGTGATTTTGAAAATTCCACTTTTTTGGAGGGAGGGGGTCAAAATTTTATTTATAAAACTGAGCGGGGAAGTACTGGAAATTCCAACACTGGTATAATAACAAACTGTCAAGTTAAAATTATTAATTAGCAGAAAAATATTTTGTGATCATTTGGTTTTTAATATTGTTAAGAGTAGTGCATGGGGAGGAGGAGGGACTGATTAGGACTGGTATTTGTTTCAAGTTATGAAAACAGTTTTTTGCATCATGCTCCAAAAGTGTCTCCCGAAGCTTGAGCATTTTACCTACTTATGGAGATCAGAATATTTCATGGGGAACATAGAATGCTGACCCTGCACCATGGGGATGGATCATGGGGATTAATGACATTCATTTACAAGTTGAAAACCTAGGATACTAAACAACTAAGTTTTGCACAAGATGCCTGCATTATTAATATTGTGTGTAAATAGGCTGTGTGGTATATTTTTAACCCCAAAAGTGATAGTTTTGAAGGTCCCTTCGTATATCTGGGTGTATCATGTACTCTAGAGTATGAGACTTTTTCTCACATGCCAGACTTTTGCTATCAAAGCACATTACAAAGCTCAACGTTATACACAAGCCTTCTCCTAATAATGGAAAGTGTAGGATGACCTGAATGTGTGGTTTTTAAAGGGGTCTGAACTAAAATATGCATGAAAGAAGAAAATGGTGTAATGAAGGAAGATGGACAGAACATGACTTAGCAAATACAATTTGATCAAATAGCATTTGAGATCAAACATGATGTATGTAGAAACAACAATAATTGACACAAGTAGATCGCTAGGTAGATTAAAATACACAAAGAATCAGAAAAATAAACTTGGAAGGTCAGATTTTCAAAAGGCCTCCAAAATGCTCCCACAATACTTGCTGACATACTCATTCGCACATGAATAACCCTATATTTGGATACATATATACCTATTCTGCATTCTTAAATCCCTGTAGGATTGTAAGTCTATCTCCAACTGCCAGTGTCCTGTTTTGGTATCACTTGTGGGTATCAAGTAGAGAAGGTATCAGATTGGAAGTGAAAGAACATATTCCTGAAGGTTAAAGAAGTCATTCCCTGATAAGTAATACAGTAAGAACATTCCGTGGCATGGCTAGAGTATATGACTTTTTCTCATGTGCCAGATTTCCCTATTTCTAGCATGGTGCATAATCATTTTAGTAAACAAAGAATCCAAAATGAGTATTTGCAGATTAACTTTTAGGAAAGATGCATCATAGCAAAGATGGTAGGAAGTGATCTTATTCAAGAAAATTGTATGGTGGTCATATCTATGGATTTTTCTCTCTCTGGCAGGCAGAAACTGGCTTTCCATACTAATGAAGACAAATTCTCTGTAATAGTTTATGTTCCCACCTTCCAATCCTCCTGCAGCATTTGGCCCTTACTTTGTTGGTGTACAAAGAATAGTGGAAATGTTTTGCTGCTGCTTCTTGTTTTTTTAAAGCATAATTGGATGCCAGTTCCCTGACATCTGTAGTATCACCAAAACAACCTCCTCTGGGCCCTGCCAGCCCTTACTTTGCCTTTCAGATTGACTGCGTCCCAGTCCCCAAGTCCCTTCTAAGCATTCCCCTATAGTAGCCAGCCCCTCATCCACTGCACATTCACAGAAATATGAGGTTTGCTATCCCCAGGGAGACAATGCACACACCATCTTGTTTGATTGTACTCAGGATCAGCTTTTTCTACAATATGACAATAGGTTTATTATCAAAGATCAAGATTCAAGAGATAGTGAGTAATGATAATGGAAACAGAAGGGTTACATATAAAACAAAATCAATACACGCATTCTAGAGGCTAAACTTAGCAGGCTAACCTCGGGTCTAGAGCAATCTTACCTTACCCAAAGCCTTTTGCAGCATTTACAACCAAGGCCGGTTGGTTGTGATCCTGTTTTCATTAATGTAAATGTCCTGTCCGTCCACTTCCTAATTGCAGGATTAGAAGGTACTTTCCTTGTCCTGCAATTATAGCCCAGAGAATTTGTAAATGAAATTAATTGAGTGGTGCCCATTTACACCATCAGAGAATCTTGCCCCTAAGTTCTGTGGAGAAGTCTTTTGGCGCATAGGACACTCATTCAGCATAGTCTAAACAAAGATTCATATTCACTCCCCCTTTCAGTATATAGAATAATGTAGTATAATGGTAGTTGTTATATTCCCAAAAGATCCTCAACATTCAGACTGGAACTGAAGGAAGATTGTGGGAGAGAAAATAAAAAACCCAAACTTCACTAACCCTCTTATCATTGAATACTCTTGGAGTCTTAGGTGAGCTAGAGATTCTCAATCCATTTAATAAGGCTCCTAATTGTGGCACTCATCTTAACACCTTTACTTGCTTTTTAAGAATCTTGCCCATGGTGATAATGTGGACTATGGGGAACTGTTCTCCTCTGGATGAATGTACTGTGCTCACTAACTTCAACAGTATCCATTAGCACTAATGGGAGAGTTGTCTGCAGCTTCACCCCATGCATGCAGAGAAAAGAACAAACTCTTTAGTCTATACTATCCCTAAGGGTAAGTTGCTTAATTCTCCTCCTGAATAAATATTTCATGGGAGCATAGAATGTTGACCCTGCACCATGAGGATGGATCATGGGGATTAATGACATTCATTTACAAGTTGAACACCTGGGAAACTAAAGAGCTAAATGTTGCTCAAGACCCCTGCATTATTAATAGTGTGTGTAAATAGGCTGTGTGGTGTATGGGGTTTTTTTAACCCAAAAGGTGATAGAATTGAAGATCTCTTTGTACATCCGGGTATATATGAAACACAGCTGTAGATTCAGGCTGTGAATAGGGAAAAGCCCAGAGTCACTCAAAAGCATATCCATAGACCTACGGGAGCCCAAACTACACATCACACAACTGTCTCAGAGCTAGTTGGTGCTAAAGAACAGGGCAAGCAGGAGATTGTCACACAGTTTATTGTACATCGAGTTTTGCAGACTCAGAAGGTTTGAACTGTTCATAAAGGGCCCTGGTCCAAGTTCACTGAAGTTGATACAAATCTTTTCACGAGAGCACTTGGGAATTGGATCAGGCTGGTACATTTTACATAAGTATGTGAACTTTTGAGATACATATCTGAACTGAACCTGGACACCAAATCTGTTGAGGCTCACTCTTCCCTAGTCCTGGATTTATCTCTTGCCAAACCCAGGTTGACGAAAGCTGAGTGTTTTACTGTTGAAGCAGCAAACTGCACCATCTCTGAAGAACAAGCACCTCATATAGAGTGCTCATAAGCATCCTCCTCTGTCCAGCTAAAGGAAAAGCATTCCCTAGTGATAGAGTGAACCCTCAACCAGACGGACTGTCACTGTGAAACATGACCTTTCAGAAAAGTGGAAATGAAGGGGGAAAATTGTAAAACTGGATGTGTCTTTTTTTTTTAGATCTTATTAGGACTGGATTTATTCATTTAAACCACTGTAATTTGTTGCCATGACCACCCTTTTCAATGCTTTTAGCAGAGGTGCCAGCATTAAAGCTTCCCTGGTGTGTTCTGCATTTTAACTTCTGACCTAATTACCAAAGAGGAAAGAAAGGTATAGTTTTTAAGACATAAACACATCTACAGAGATCTCTGGAATAATACAAACTCAATTTGAAATGAGTGGGATTTTCTGTGCTATTATTTTAAAAGGATTATTCGCAAGTTGTTTACTAGCTTTCCAGGAAGTGGGTGCTATACAGAGCAGTCTGATAAATAGACTGTTTGTAGCTTTTATGTTTAGTTTGCTTGTTTGGTTTATATCCATATCCTGTAGCTGCAGATCATGATCTCACAAGTTACTCATCTAAACCCAATTCTTCAATGAACTTTATGTGGCTGGACAATAAAAGATTCCATTACAGGCAAACTAGGTTCTCAAACTAAGGCCTGGTCTAAAGTGGGGGAGGGACGGGGGGGTTGATCTAAATTGTGCAACTTCAGCTATGAGAATAATGTAGTGGAAGTCAACCTACTTAAATCTTCTTACCACGGTGTCTTCACTGTGGTAAGTCGACTGCTGACACGCCCCTGTTGAGTCCGCCTATGCCTCTCGCTTCGGTGGAGTACTGGAGTCGACCGGAGAGCGTTTGGCAGTCGATTTATTGTGTCTTCACTAGACCCGATAAATCGACCCCTGCTGGATCGATTGCTCCAGAGATAAGTGTAGACATGCCCTAAGAAGAGCTTTGGCTTGTGCTCATCTGTAGTTCCTCTCTGCTCTATTAGTATGAGCCTTTCTAAAATACCTATAAATAACCTAACAGACAAGGTGAGTGAGGTAATATCTTTTATTGGACCAGCCTCTGTTGGTGAGAGAGAGAAGCTTTCAAGTTTACGCAGAGCTCTTCTTCAGGTCTTGGAAACTAACTGAATGTGTCACTGTTAAATACAAGGTTTTAACAGATTGTTTAGCATAAGTAGTTAACACCCATTTCAATAGACCATAGAATTAGATATTCAGGACATGACTAGATTTCATTCTGCAGTTGAAATAATATAGGTCTTGTGGTGACAGTACTGCCATCTTTACAAGCTGAAGTGTCTATATCTTCTCAAACTTTAGAAAATTCAAAGGGAATTACTCATTTTGTGGTCCAAGAACAAAGTGCCTGGAAAATAGAACTATTTCTGTACATCACTTATTTTAATAATTTGATCAACAGTTACACTTGCTCAAATGCCAGGTGTAATTTTTGGACTCCCACACCAAACACACACAAACAACTACATGTGGCCAGAGAACTTTTAAAGTGGGAAATATGCGAATTATATATAAACTAATTTCTCAGCAATAGACAGGGTTCATAAAAGGGACTTTGTAACAGTTTATGTTCCCACCTTCCAATCCTCCTGCAGCATTTGGCCCTTACTTTGTTGGTGTACAAAGAATAGTGGAAATGTTTTGCTGCTTCTTCTTGTTTTTTTTTAAAGCATAATTGGATGCCAGTTCCCTGACATCTGTAGTGTCACCAAAACAATCTCCTCTGGGCCCTGCCAGCCCTTACTTTGCCTTTCAGATTGACTGCGTCCCAGTCCCCAAGTCCCTTCTAAGCATTCCCCTATAGTAGCAGCCCCTCATCCACTGCACATTCACAGAAATATGAGGTTTGCTATCCCCAGGGAGACAATGCACACACCATCTTGTTTGATTGTACTCAGGATCAGCTTTTTCTACAATATGACAGTAGGTTTATTATCAAAGATCAAGATTCAAGAGATAGTGAGTAATGATAATGGAAACAGAAGGGTTACATATAAAACAAAATCAATACACGCATTCTAGAGGCTAAACTTAGCAGGCTAACCTCGGGTCTAGAGCAATCTTACCTTACCCAAAGCCTTTTGCAGCATTTACAACCAAGGCTGGTTGTGATCCTGTTTTCATTAATGTAAATATCCTGTCCCTCCACTTCCTAATTGCAGGATTAGAAGGTACTTTCCTTGTCCTGCAATTATAGCCCAGTAAACCTTTGAAGTGCCCTCCCAGATAAAGCTCATTTCCCCCTGGAGTAGTTCTCTCTCTGTTAAATTTCACAACCCTTCATCTGCATTTAGCTTAGACTGGTGATTGTGAATGAGACTATACTTAATTTACATTTCAATAGATAGATGGATAAACATCTCTGGTCTGGAAGGAAATCAGTTTTTCATCTGTGCTGGGGATTAACACCTTGATACAAATTATAATACCATAACTCCTTACACAGTAGCGGTATATATATTATATTACAATATTCATAACCAGAGTGATGCCAGCTTTCCTTTCATACCTTACATGACATTCTTTGGTGTATCAGAATGTACATACCAGAATCAGGAGATACCTATAAGCTCTATGCACCCCCTCTGTGTCTCTTTGCCAGTTAGCATTAAGAGGTTTTGGGGTCACATTATAGTAAACCTTACAGTCCTATTAATCCAGACATTGTAAAAATTAACCTGGAGGGAAGTAATGTGCAAGCACTTATGATGTGCAAGCAGTCAGTGTTAGCATCATGCAGGAAGGAGGCTCACTGTGCCATTTGCTGAAGTGCCTGCACTCTCTGCAGAGTTGTAGGGCTTGTCTACACTTGAAAGTCTAAATCAGACTAAGGTAGGGTGTGAATTTAAAGTGCAATAGCTATTCCTGAATGACTCTATTTGTGAATATTCTTATTTTGGATTAAGAGAGCCTTATTCCTGTTCAGATTAATCTACTAAACCAGAAAAATACACTATTTCTGGATAGACATTCTGGAATAATTCCCGGTGTAGACAAGCCCTGTACTGATATTAAAGAAGCATGAAGGTTCATCATGGGATTTTAGCAGTGATTCCCATTGAAATCAAGGTGAGTCAGATAAGCAAAAATCCATTTCTGCTCTCATGACATTTAGGGGACATATTGTTATATTTTAATTAAAAAATCATACAGCCCTGCTATCAAGCTGGGTGCTCAGCTTTGCCCTTGCAATCTGTTATTTTAACTATGCTACCTTTGTAGTCTTTCAAGTTTTCCATTGTCACTAGGTCTAAGGAAGATATGAAAGCATTGTATGCGAATGACAGGGAGATTAATGGATCTAGGAGCCCAGGGGAAATCTCTAGCTGTTTTACTTCAAGGGCTTAAAACTCATTCTGTGCTCATCCTCAAAAAAGGAACTGATAATGTCCAGTTTAGATCACATTTTCTTTGTGATATCTACCACTTTAAAAAACTACTAGAAAAAGCATTTGCTCTGCACTAGTAACTGTTATGTAAAACAAAGCAGTTAGCATTCAGTATTCTGATTGAGGTCTAGATAGCTTTATTTTTGATAGGCATGTTTCCTATGCTTACAAAATCGATCACTTTATAAATGGTCAGAGGGCTAAAAAAAAACAATCCTCAAGAATTCTTCTAAAAGTACTCAGTTCACTTCCATCTCTCTGATTATGCAACAAACTAAAACTTGACCTCACCCTCTCCCACCTTGATGTTTGAATCTCAATTCATACGTGCACAAAAACACACTCAAATGATTGGTATCATAACTCCTTTGATCTCTAATATGTAACTCTATACTTAGAATAAGAAATAATGTCAATAGTATCTTTTGTGACCAGATCAAGAGTTCAGTGGCTTCAGTGGAGTGATGCTGATTTACACCAGCAGAACATTTGGTCCTTAATTTTTAAAGCCAACTTTTGTATGTTCTTCTGTGCTTCACATACCAGCTAAATGCATGCTAATGGACAGGTCCTGTATCACTGAAGTCATGAGAATTTTTCTGTATAGTCTGATACCACAGTCTGTGGTCACTGTGATATTGATTCTCTGGTTGGCTAAGCACATAGATACAAACATGCAAATATCATGTAGATAAGCACAAACTAGATTTTGAAATGTGTGTTTGTGTATGCTTGAATGTTCACAAAAGGTGACTGTAGGGGATGAAACATGGCTAAAGTGAATTAATTTTAAAATGTGAATGCATATTTTCGGAAAAGATTTTGCACTATTCACCCAGCACTTCATATGAGTCTGAGCTAGCAGTCAAAATCTGCTTTGACTGCTTACCCTAAACAAATTTAATCTACAGGTAATTGATGATGAATAAATAAGAGACCTTTATGATGATATATTGACAGTTACCTTTCTGACCATAACCATGCTCTAACCTCTCTGGTTTGTTCTTTTGTTTCTTATTGATCTACTATCTCCCCTTTATCTGTTTAGATATTTTCCCCTGCTGCATTCTGCACGAATGCTGCTGAATGCTGATGTGTTACAGAGACAAAACTTGGTTTCTCTTTAAGCGGCATTTTTTAAACTACTGCTTCACTATCCTGTAGGAAATGTTTAGGATCATCATATTGAGCTACACAGCTCCTGGCAGGAGTTGCTATAACCTGCATGTGTCAGAATAGCTTTGATCTGAAAGGTTTCAGAGTAGCAGCCGTGTTAGTCTGTATTCGCAAAAAGAAAAGGAGTACCCGTGGCACCTTAGAGACTAACAAATTTATTAGAGCATAAGCTTTCGTGAGCTACAGCTCACTTCATCCGATGCATCCGATGAAGTGAGCTGTAGCTCACGAAAGCTTATGCTCTAATAAATTTGTTAGTCTCTAAGGTGCCACGGGTACTCCTTTTCTTTTTTTGATCTGAAAGTGACAGTTAAAGGGATCCAAACTATGCACTTTATCTCTTTCTGTGATGCTCAACCTTTGGCTTACTCACACACTTTTATTGGCCAAATTCTATCCTGGACATAGAGGCCAGATCTTCAAATGGTGTGAACAGACATAGCTTCATTGAAATTAATAGATCCACCTCAGTTCACACCATTTGAAGATCTGGTCCACCATGTACAATCCCCATTTGTGGAAATGGTCAGTGTGGAATTTCCTTCTAAAATATTGGGCCAAATTCTTCTCTTATCTACAAGACATCTGAGAATATAGGGCCTAATTTAACTCCATGGGATTTTATCCATGTTATTCAGGAGCATAAGGCGTTAATTGTAGGGAATTTCAGTGCTAAAGAAAGCTATATTTTATTTTATGGCATGGTGGCATGATTTTTTTGTGGGTTATTTTAGGCTTCTCCTTTACTGGTTGCCACCATAATTGGCGAGCTGAATTTTTCAAAAATGTTGTTGACATGTTTATATACCAGAACAATAGGGACGGTAAGCAAAACAGCATAAATGTGAATTTACTGGCCAAAGCTTATGAGTGTTAAAAAGATTCTAAATCGTTGATAAGTAGATTCTGAAACACTATCACAGATTGTTTTGCTTTCTAAATCACAGTTATGGATTTGGACCAGTAACTTAATTACTGTCATTGCTGTGGATAGATTGAAAGTCAGAGGAAGTTATCATGGAGGACGTGAATACTTTATGTACTTTTCTGTGTGCCAGTTAAGCTTATGTGGGGAAATGATTACTTTAGATGGGTGCTTGAAAGTAAGCAAAGCTACTGCTGCAGCTTTACTCATAAGAGGATTCAAAGCAAGAATAGAGGATTATTTTTTGCATTTTAGACAGATTGTCAACTGAAGATTGATTATGTGTGTGTGTCAAATTTGAATGGAATTATATGTGGAATTTTCATTCACTGGTTTGTTTCTTAAGCTATAACCGGGGGGCGGGGAAGGGGAAGAGCATTCTATCAGAACCTCAACACAATATCTATTTGAATCCTGAAATAAAATGAAATACAGATATACTTATCAGAAGAGTGTGAAGCATGATTTCTTTTGTAAATTGGTTTGGAGAAATATATATTACCATGAAAATTTATTTGAAAAAATCTTTAGTACACAGACTTTTGGTTGCTATAATTACTTTTTTTAAAACATGCTGAGAATAGTTTGATCCAGATTGTTCATAAAATCAGTTGAGAGGGTTGTAGTTCCACTGTTGATTGTTAAATCTGCTTACTCTGTCTGACTTTATCAAACAAATAATAGACAGATGGAGAGTTAGGGAAATATTCAACCTATCTATCAAGACCTCATAACAGTAAATAGAGTATTAATGACACTGTGTTTTCTAAGAAACAATGTAGTGGCATCACAAGTGCGAAGTTCTCTGTAGCCATAAAAAACTGCACTGTTCTCTATCCAAACATTTCAGCTGCCATCTGAGATTTCTTTCCATGGGACATGTAGGGGTCAGCTTTGGAAAGCTTTTAAAACAGGCACTTCCATTCTCTCCTTTACCAAATAAAGAAAACACAAAGTGTGTGTTTGTGTGTGAGAGTGTTCTGTGGGACCCATGAGTTTGTTAGAGTTTTAAAGTGGCAGCATTATAATTATCTCAGTAAGGCTCCTGGATGGATCCCTAATGGAGACAGTATAATGTTGAGCTGATTAAAGGGAATTGTTTCCCTCTGAAGAGGATGGCTCCATCTGAGATAGGATTTTGTGGAGGTTCTTCTTCAAACTTAAATGAGGCCAGTAGAAATGTTCTGATTTATTTTTACTGGTATGGCTTCTGAATGGTCTAAAAAGTTCAGATTCAAATATGATCTTGTGTTTAGGATACTGGTCTGGGACTCAGGAAATCTTAGTTCCTTTCCTGTCTCTGAAACAGGCTTCCAATGTGACATTGGGCAAGTCAGTTAGGCCAGCTCCACACTTAAAAGTTTTGCCAGCATCAGTTGGGGTGTGACTATTTATTTAGCAATATGGCACTATGAAACCCTAAACTTTGTGCGCTTTACAGGCAAAAAGGGGCTTTTTGCTCAGATAGTTTATTCTGATTTGGTTAGGTGAAATAAGCTACACTTTCAAAAAACACTTTTTGCAAGTGGGACTGAACTGACACTGGGAGGGTATTGCTGATAGAACTATGCCATCAAAGAATTTTAAGTGTAGAAAAGGCCATCTATAAAATGGGCATAGTAATACTTCCCGTCGTCACCAAGGTCTTGTAGGATAAATTCGTTTATATGTCTGAGGTACTCAGACACAACAGTAATGGGGCTATAAAATGCCAATAAACTAACAAGTAGCAAATCATTTCTTCTACTGAGAGACATTCAAAGGCAGCAGAAACTGAATCGATTCACTTATAGGTTTGCATTCAAGCTTCTTCAAACAATTCTCTGCCAGCACACACAGACAGGACTCCCTGTCAGTCTACTCACTTCTAGTCTATTACTAAATGCTTCCAGTCAAGTGTGATTCCAGCTGGCCCTGAGATTATCAACACACAAAAGCTTGGCTATCCTTTGTTATGAGGGCCTGATTCCCCTTCACTTGCTGATGTAAAAGCAATGAAGTTATATCAGTGTATAAGTGGTGTGAGCGACAGGTGAAGAAGACATAATGTATATCAGTTATGTTAAGGGTTTGTTTGCTGAGCTAACTTGTTTGATAGTTGGGACTGTTCTAACTCTTTGTTCAGATTTCCCTTCCCATCTTGTAGAGAATTTTACTTTGCTACATATTAATATTTTTCAGCTTTTGCCATAAAATTATAATTAATAATAAAGCCTCTTAAACCTTAGCTCTGATTACTGTGCTGTCCTAGACAATTATTCGCTATGTGAATGTGACTACACCACAAATCTGCACATTTCATGGTCCTTTTTTCCTTATACTAGGTGTTTTTGATGGATAGCTTTAAAAATCCCAGTGGTTATCAGACCATTCTATCATATATTATCTTAATCTCAGCTGCTATAGCAACACAGAAGAAATAAATCATATGCTACATTCTAAAACACACATTTTTTTCCCTTAAAGCTCTGATTAAGAATATGTCCTCATTGTTCTAAAGAGTTGATTTATTTGCCTTTCTTAGCTGGATTATTTTAAATCCCTAATATTCAAAGTAAATATTCAGATACAAACCCTATTTACTGTAGATCTTAAAATTAGTTCTTAAATCTTTGTTTACAATAGTGAAAAGTGATGCAGAAAAAAGACATTTGCAGTTCATCTTTGGATAAGACTCTTACAAAGCTATTTGAAGTGAAAATACAATGTACTAACATGCATGTTGTATTGCCTCAGGTGTCCAAGAATGAATTATAGGATTTTAGACTTATTTATTTTCCATAGAAGCTTAAGAATGTGCAATAATAAGTAAAAAATGTTTACTTGGTTCCTTTTTTTTTAAACTTCTGCCAGAATATGAAAGTAGGTCACTGTGGCACTTTATGGGCCTTATACAGCAGAAAGCAGTTGCACAGTAACTAAAGTTTTGCAGGCTTTCTGAGCTATACAGACAGAGAGGAAGATTGCTGTTTTTAAGGGATATCAAGTCTTTAGGTAGTGGCCACTTCGTGTTGGTTTAAGAATTACACAGTTTCCAAAATTCTTCTTTCTCATAAACAATGTCTACACTAGACGCTATGAGGAAAAAATGTCTCACTGGCACTAAAACATAAAGTAAGCATCTGTATAAGTGCTTGTGGGATTGGAGCTCGAGTCCATTAACTTTTTTCTTCAGCAAAATTCTGATTACCAGAGTTGAAAGGAATGGGGATCTGGCCATTGCTTTGCATAAAGAGGTTGGGGTATGTGGTCAAAAGAGATTGATACATACAGTTTGTCTCTTCATTTTATATACAAACTTTTAATGTTTAGAATGTATCCTAAAAAATTGCATTGCTTTCCTCCCCAAATGCTTAGTCCAGCCCTGTGAATAGTGATGTTATAATGTAGATCAGAATCAGTTACATTTGGGGTTGGGGAACTAGCAAAATATTGTTTCTCAGGCCTGCCCATAAATGCTAATATTACTGTGCCAACATACAGTAATTAGTTTATTTTTATCCATATTTTTCATTGATAACAGCATACACTAAAGGAATCTACTTAGAAGTGAGAAAACTAAAAGTAACTATATGCTGCCAATGGTATCAACTTACTTTAGACAGATAAATGCTGTAAGACTTCACCTTGAACTACTAACATTTACCGACATCATTAATGAGAAATTGTAATTCATCTTTTGAAGCAATGTTTTACATGTTCAAGACTTAATCTGATATGCTGAGATAAAATGGCTAATTAAAATGCATAGATTGTGCTTTGGTATCATGTGTGATTCTTTAACTTTTTTTAAAAAATATCCAATATACAGGCTCTCCAAAGTTTACTATGGTAATTGAAAAAGAAATGAGCAGATAAGGTAACAACATATTCTCATTAATAGACATGCAGGACTCAATTCTACAAGTTATTGAGTAACCTCTGGAGGTGTCCAGCATCTTGCAAATTGATCCATGAGTGGAAGGAGAATCAAAATCTGAGATGGAATTAAATATTACAGCTGTGTGAAATATTCACATGAAACCTCAAATAGTTTAGAACTCAGACACCAGTTGATGAATTCACAAAGCACCACCACACATGTTCATAAAGGGCCGGGGAAGAGGGAAGTTAATGAACCTCCATCATTCCAACCACCACTCCTTGTTCCCTCACAAATCTTCCTTACCTCTGATATATTCAGGAGCGTGCTTGGAGATTGCTGGGAAGATGGTAGAGTGGCGGCAACTGTGGAAGAGTTGCTTCTGGGGGTCTGAATTCATCAACCTAGAATCTCAAAGTAACCTGCACAAATTGTTTCCAGCCACTGCAAACCAAAGTAAGGATCTTGGTTTACAAATCCCTTTGTAAACCTAATCTGTGGAGTTTGCAGAGCCCCAGTAACTATATGACTGGACTAAAGAACAGAAAATGGTCAGTTATTGAATACTAAAGGTATTACCTTAGGGCCTGATGCTGCATTTCTTATACATACAAAACCACAATTGAAATCTGTGAACATCTACACATAATCAGATCCAGAAACTCCATGAAGATTATGAGTGCACATAGAATTTAGATTCAGGCCTTTAATGAGACAAGTTAAAAATAATGATAATAAAACCCTTAATTTATACAACTAGCCACGAAAAGAAAAAGAAAGGTCTAGTTTATTCACACAAAACCCAAAGAGTTGAATCACAAGGAGTTTCCCTAAATAAAATATGAAGAACTGACCAGAGGCAAAACACTGGAAGGAACATTCCAAACACCTATTACTGTGCAGTGATTTGTGGGACGTTTATATCAGCCTGCAATTCTAGGAAACTCCAGGCAATTACAGGAGATGTTAAAGATGCACTGTAACTTTAAAACTTGTGCATCATGTGGGAGTTTAATGGTCACTATAACCATTAATGTAGCTGATGATAAATGTAAAATCAAAGGGCTTTCAACAAGGGCAGGAAAACTGGCAGATAAACTACATAATTTCTCTACCAATCCCATTCAGAGTGACTTGAAAATATTCCCATCAGACACAGAGCCATTTGAAATCTGCCATCTTGATGGTTTCTGGAAAAGGGAAAAATAAGGATCAGATTTTATTGCATTTAAAAAAGAAGACAAGCATCATACTCCACAAGCAGTTCCAACCCAGGAAAGTACTTAAGCATTTGTTTAAATCTCAGTTATGTCAATGGGACTACTCAGTATGAGCAAAGAAGGCAGAATGTATGCCACCTTATAAATAAATAATAAAAGTAATATCTCTTCCCATTGTACCAATTTGTGAAACACACTATAGCAAGTAGTACCAAAGGAAATTTGTTCACCGTATGAAACTGAAAGCTGTTGAAATTCACCCAGCTGCTTTATCCTGCTTGATTTGTATTTTTTCAAGGATTAGTTGTGCTCAAGCTCACATGTAAGGTGCCATGGAAGGTAGTCATGCTGTATCAGATGATGCTGTTAAAGAAAATTTTCAGATTTATTCAATGGTATACTAGAAAAAGTAAATTAATTGAGGTTAAAATCAATTTGATCTGGCTGTAGTTTTAAAAAAAATCACTACATTTTTATTGGGTTGGAATTGTTTAGGAGGAATTTGACAGAGAGGATGGGGACTGAGAAAAAAAGAAATGTCCCACATAAATCATGGCAAAAGTAAAAGAGGAATAATGCGAAAAGGGATGATGGACATTAAAAATGAGGGAGAAGGCATTGAGTATTTTTTCCTTTAACAAAGCTGTCAAAATAATCTTTGAAGAAAGAGCAAATGTCAAGCAAAAAGCATCCTCCACACCATTCATAATGACAAGTTCTGGATCCATAGCTATGTATTTTCTAGGAAATAATTGTTATAAGTCAAGTTGTGGTCAGGTCAGATTTTCTGTATTCTATGCATCTCTGCAAGTTCAAGAAATATTTCAGTCCCTGTGACCATTTGATCCTCGGTATGAAGCTGAGAATGATAATTATTATATGGGTACTTGTCCGCCAGCAATTGAACTGATGCCATCAATTAATATAATGTAGGCTACTAACCAAATGTCAGTCAGAATGACTTGCAGACAGACTGCTGGAAGGATCAATGCTGTAAACGGGAATGTGTTGTAGTGATCAAGGTACAAAGTTGCTGTGATATAGCAGAGGTGGAAGGAAACAAATAACACAAAAGCTCTAACTTTGCCTATTTAATTGCTTTTTCTGTATTCCTAGGAACATGTTTGAATTTAATTTTGCAAGTTAAGAAGCATTTGCAAATGATTATCTCCAATGTCTAGGTATTGCATTTCAGATTTGTCTGTATGACTGTGTTCTCAGGCTCTCTTCAATCAGATCATTACTGTTTAGAGTTGAAGTCTCATTAGCCCTCATAATACAATACAAAAGGGGGACTGTCTGAAATGATACAATTAGAGATGTGCAAAACTACTTGAGGAAGATACCTGAGAAGCCATTAATAAGGTCATTAAAAATCCTATCTAAAATTATCTGGAAATAAGTATGAAGTTGTTAAAAATCAATTCAAAATCAAATTAAAGGTTATGTCTGAAATACAATTTGAAAATAGCCAGGGAATATTATTCCTCATTACAGATCACTGTGAAGTAAAAGCATAAAGACTCAACATACTTAACCTAAGAGCCAAATCCTGAGCTCCTGTGCAAAACCCTGGGAAAGCTGTGTGTAGGAAAGCTGTGTGGCTATTATGGAGAATGAAAACATTTCTCCTCTCTTCCCCATGCTTGGAGCTAGAGACCATGTTCCAGGCTAAGGAGGCCAGGTTTCCTACCTCCTGTATATAGGGAGAATTAGTGAACATGACCCATGGTATTATCTCCATAGGATTTTGAGTAAATGTATATGTGCTGTGTATGGATCCATTGTCCTGGCCCAAAAGCCCGTTATATTGTCCCATTTAGAAAGCCACCAATAAACAATACACTGAAGTGCAGGTGGTTGCTAAGTCTCCCATAGCATCTCTCCATGACATGGCTATGCTGCTGTATTTTTGATCTTTAGCATGTGTGGAAGGATGGAGAGGAATTAACCCTTCTTTATGAACTTTTATCACAGCATCAAAAACCTTATTCATTTGAACATTTTCAATTTTTTTAACATTTGCATGGGTTAACTAGGGGCTAGTTTGTAAATGTATTTTAAAATGTAAATTTTGTAAAATACAACTACAGCTCTAGAGGGCCTCGTGAATTTAGCTTTCATCTGTTGCAGACTGTCTAGACAAATAAATCTTATATATCTGTTATCTTATATATATATATATCTGTTGCAGATTGTCTAATCAAATACATCTTATATAAAACCTAGTATAGGACCCAGTCCAACTCCCATGGATGTCAGCGGAGTTGGATTGGGCTCATAGAGTAATTATATTAACATGAGTGCAATGACTAAATTTTCAAAGCTTAAAATCTCTACTTTTTAAAGAAATACCAAGCTGATTTTCTATCATGAAATCCTTACATTTAAGGGGAGGTTGGTTTTGCAATCTCTCAATTTCTCACCAGAGCTGACTAAAAAATAAGAAATAAAAGGTGTATGAAAGGATGGCATACATATTTTTCCCCAGTTTAAGTATTGTGATGTTATTGTACATAACAATTTCTGATGACCTCCTGCATAATTCAATTAAAAATTCTACTCTTTTCATCTGATTCTTTTAACAGTTCTGAGCTCTTCCAGTTTCAAGAACCAGCAAATCTAAAATTGGGATAACCTTTCCTGTTGTGAATAAAATAATGACTGAATTTCACACAGACTCATGAAATATTAGGGATAAATTTTCAGCTGCCCTTAAATAAGGCCTGTGACATAATCCACCCAGGGAAAAATTGACCCCTATATCCACAGGACCTATATAAGGCCTATATATCACTTAGGTTCAACTGAAAGTCCAACGCTGAAAATATTTCTGCACTATCTTAACTCTACACATGTGAGAAATCTCACTAAGTTCAAAATAGGACTTAAGTGGAACTTTAAAGGGTGCATAAGACTTGTATAGTGAATTTACCTGATAATTTTGCATGTGCACCAATTTAGGTAGGTAGAGTTTCATCAGCAAATCAGGAAATTAAAAGGGAAAATCTGTTAATTGAGCATCCAATGTTCCAGTTCACACATATGCCCATTTCCATTCACAAATGTGAGTTTTACATGCATGTGCCAATTTACAGATTCTACTAAAAGGTTTGCTCAGTTTTTAGATCTATACGTGTTTACTTGCTCAATAGACCAAGAATTCCTGCAGCCCCCAGTGGCCTGCAGCAGCAAACCGCGGCCAGTGGGAGCCGCAATCAGCCGAACCTGTGGACGCAGCAGGAAAACAAACCTGCCCGGCCTGCTAGGGTGTTCCCTAAACAAGTGGCATCCCAAGTTTGGGAAACACGGCTCTATAGCATATTCACACCACAGCGTGCACATGGAGATGGAAGGCATGAGAGCAGTTTCTCCTTTCCTCCTGCATGAGCCATTAACAAAATGTTATGAACTGGGAGAAAACTCAATCCATAGCAAGGTAAAACCTCATTGAAACTGATAGGTGTGAATTCATCTTTCAGTTAACGTAACTGTAAGGATAACAACCCACCTGGGACAAAACAAGCATGTAAACCTATCCAGGAGATTTTGCTGAGATTTTTTTTGGGGTTGGGGTGAGGGAAGGGAGGCAGAATACACAGATACTGAAGACATACCAGAACAGAGAAAGAAGCAGAGGCAAAAGGCAAGAAAGCCAGGCAGTAGCCTGTGAACACACTATGATTCTGGAAAAAGCTAGAGAGAGAGCTTAGGGGGTCTGTTGGCTAATGAGGCTTGGTGTAGACTAAGAAACAGCTTTTCTTGTTCTTGGTTCAGAGAAGCAGGACTTTAAACATTCCTTCTAAATAAACAAGATTGCATCAAAGTGCATAGCAGATTTCACTGATTTCTGCTTCCAATTGGAACATCTCCAGACCTCAAACTTTGATTAGCTGCTTGGTTCAAAAAAGGAAAACAATAACCTAGTAACACTGATCAAACATATCTACATCTCCCAGATAACTATTTGGAGCCTTGACTTAATAAAGTAAGACTCAGTAATAAGGTGAACAATTTGTTCTATAATAAATAGATATATCCAGGCTGAGGGTACTCATAGCAATATGTAAATAGTCCTACCGTCCTAGTATTCCAAGTAGTCTTGTGTAAAACATGGGATGTCTGTTTCTACTTCATTTGTTCTAAAGTCTAGTCTGGAATCAAGTACATTATGGTAACAAGTTTTGCAAAAATAAACTATATACTGTATACCAAAAAGGGTTGTTTTACATACTACATAAATATACGCAGGTAATTCCTCAAATGCAGAACTTTGCAACATTACATTCAAATACTCTATATAGATATTTAAGGTATTAAGCACAAATCTTTCAAAGATCTGAGCAAAAAAAACCCATGATAAAATTTGATATATCAAACTATTTGTCCTGTTCAGCCTTATCAATATTAAAAAAACATACATACATCTGCAGGAAGTTTTCTTCCCTCTCTCCCCCTCCTCCATAACTTAGAAATTGCCTTTTCAGCCCTATTACTGAAAATATGGAGGAATTGGGTAGATACTGTATTACCATGAAGAATGTTTTACTACTATTGTATTGCAGTGACACTGTGGGAAATGAGTGTTGAACAACAATACTTTTCCATTATTGTTCCTAGTACTAATATCAATGAACAGTCAGGAGTGCTGTCAGGCTGTTTCATGGAGGCTGTGCTTGTGGGGGGTTAAAAGTATGATTGCTAATACCTTTCCTGCCCATCGGACATATGCCCACCCATTAGACAGGTGACTGGCTAATTTGGATCTTAATCTTCTTTGAGGTCTCTAAAACAGATTGCAGCATGTTCTGTAATAATATACAAGGATAGGGACTGTGCCAGTTCACATATCATGAATAACATGGCTCCATTTGACAGAACTGTTAATTTTGCATTTCTTATATATTTAATCTGGATGTAATTGTTTCTGTGTAATAATGATGACATTTAACCTCAACCCTACTCATGCTGACTGATATGCTGTTACTTATCCAGTTTGCATTACCACCACCCTCTCCCCCTCCCCCCCGCTCTTGTAACAACTGGGTCACCTTCTTAACTGTGTTACTACACTGTAGTTCACACTTTTGCTTGTTGACAGATTTAGAGCCCTTTGTAAAAGCAATAATTGCACTGGGACTGCAGCTGGCATGCTTCACCAGAAAGGAACTTGAATTAGGTTGCATTAGGCCTTTCATTAACTGCTAGAAGCAAAGCTATGTGGTACTGTAACTGCCATGTAGTTTCATTAGAACATTGTCCTGATTTTACTGTGGGAAATGTGAGGATTATGCTTGAACAGTGTACATATTTCTCTTTCTCCAGTTTATGCTATGTCTTTTAGGAAATTGTTTCTAATATTAATAACATGCAGCATTTATATAGTGGTGTTCGTGTTCCGAGTTTACAAGTATGAATCCTCTTTACCCTTCTGCATTGTGAAGTAAGGAAGCACATTTCTGATCCCTATTTTACTGATTGGGAAACTGAGGCAGATACTAGGGCTAATATGAAGCTTGTCTTGCATTTGTGTGCAAGAGCAGAGGAGAACGTGCAAAGGGACTTTTCTCCATCCTCTTGCTTATCAGTAGAAATGGTAGCCTCACTCTCAACTCTTGCACACACACTTTCAACATGCAAGGCTCTGAGATGTCTCATTCTTATTCAGCATAGAGAATAGGGTGGGTGATACCAATGGCTCTGTCTTTTTCCTGCTCTGAAGAGGGGCTCAGAAGCTGCACAAGAGAGAGAGTGAACACTGCACTCTTTCAAAGTGTGCCACGAGCACATTCTGGTGTACTCCCCAGTAGAGATCCTGGCTGAGTCAACCAGATTGTCCTCAGAGAATCTTATTGGGAAGGCACAGGCCACATGTCAAAATGGGGCAACATTGTAAATAAACAGAACAAAAATCTATGTTACTCACACAATGAATCAGTAGAATTCAGTGGTGGAAGGGAGAGGGTGAATGTGCCAAACTCAGCCTAATTATGTTGACTTTAACGGTAATGATCCTTCTTATACTACATCTGAAAGTGTCAGAGTTGGACATGCCTCTCAATCCTGTACTCAGAACATTTGAGTGCACCTATATACAGAAGAAGAAGGGCTCAGAAGTTAGGTTGGATAGTACAAAATACATGTGCCTTTAATTTACTACGTGAGTATCCAGCTCAGTCAGACTTCCAGAAACACCTAATTCATTCTGGGCATGTTCAGAGGCTTATCAGAAGTATTAGCATAGTCCCTGCCTTAACAACATTACATCATTTACATTGTTTCAGAGTAGCAGCCGTGTTAGTCTGTATTTACATTGTTAATCCCAACTAGAGCCAGGCAAGAAAGTTTCCCAGTTCATGCAGACATTTTGTAACTTGAAATTTTTCCCCATCCTTAATCAGAATGAAAAGTTGAAATCTCAAAACATATTAATTAAGCAAAACAATTTAAAAAAATTCATCCATCAAATCAGTTCATTTCAATTTCAATCATTTCTTATTGTTTAAACCCACAATTATCTTACATTTCTAAACAAAATGTCATTTTAAAATAAAACCGGATTTTTTTTTGCTTTGCAAATGTAGAAAACATTTCATTTCAACAATTTCAAAACATTTTTCAAGTTGAGAAATTGGTTTAATACAAATTTTCCTCAACAAATAGTGTCAATTTTGACAAATCAGCATTGTTCAAAAAAGAGTTTTAGTTGAAAAACTCCTAACTGGCTTTACTCCCTGTGACACTGTGTAGCAGGGGGGACACTGGCTCAGGCCCAGAGGGGTTTAGAAGAGCCCTGAGAGAGGGCTGTTGTAGAAGGAAGGCAGCAGGGCTGATTGGGGAAGCAGGCTCAGCTGGGGGCCATGCCCCAATCAGGGCCCAGCTGGCTCTATAAAGGTTGTGAGCCAGAGGCCCAAAGAGTATGCTCTTTAGCTCTGAGAGGGAGGGACCTGGCTACAGAGACTGGAATAGAGGATCCAGTTTGGAGCAGGGCTGGGAAAAGGCCAAGGGACCTGGGGAGCTCTGGCCTAGGAAGGCTGCAGGCCTGGGGAGGCCTATTAGGTGCAGGAGCAGCTATGGGTAGACAGAGGTAGCAGGTCCAAACCGAACCTTGCCTGTGATGAGTGGCTCGTACTGCAGTTTGCCCCAGGGCATGGGGGCTAGCTGGTGACTGACAGTAGCCTATGACTGAGGTGAGGTAGGGATAGTGGGTGTGAGGGCTCCCCTGGGAGGGGGCAGCACCAGAGGAAAGGGGCACCAGGGTCCTGGGAGGGACACGGGAGCCAGCAGCAAGGTGGGACACCAGCCTGAGGAGGGCGCTCTGGGGGCTGGTGAGCTAATTCCCTGAGATGACCAGCAGGAGGCGCTGCTGGTGAGTCTGCACTCCAGTTACACGCTGCTTCCCATATTTTTCATAGTAATATTATGATATGATTGTCATAATCCTAACCTATTTTATGCAAGATAGGTCATGTGAGGTATCATTGGAAAGGCTATGATTTATTGAATATGATTATCCTATGTATATGCCTGCATCATTTTTGGATCTAAAGTTAGGAATATTGAATATACATCTGTACTGCAAAAGTGTCTGCATCTGGGGAACACCCACCAGACAGACTGCAATCAGTCTGACTGGCTAGCTGAAAACAAGTCAATGGACCATTAGAGAGAACAATAAGTCTTTGAAGATGGGTTTCAGAGTAGCAGCCGTGTTAGTCTGCATTTGCAAAAAGAAAAGGAGTACTTGTGGCACCTTTAGAGACTAACAAATTTATTTGAGCATAAGCTTTCATGAGCTACAGCTCACTTCATCGGATGAAGTGAGCTGTAGCTCATGAAAGTTTATGCTCAAATAAATTTGTTAGTCTCTAAAGTGCCACAAGTACTCTTTTTTGTTTCTTTGAAGATGCTAATCTCCCACCTTTCTGAGAAGCTTTCCGGGGATGCTATGAACAGCCTCTGACTCATGGCTACTTTGATGTTACAGGATCATGTGATCAAGTCACCTGGAACTGGACTCCATTATAGAATGCCAGTATTTTTCCCCTGGAGAATGGGGACCACACTGGAAAATGACGTATTCCCACCATATATGTAAAACCGATTTAAGGCAGGGGAGTGACATGCAGAGTGATTGTTCTTCACTGAATGCACACCCAAGATGTCTGCTGTGAACATCTAAGAAACAAAGGGGAATGGGGGGAGAAGAGCTGAGCCCAGGCTGAAAAGGTGTCTAGCCTGTGAAAGAAATAACCTGGAGTTTTAAACTGCAAGCAAGAGCAGCTTGCCTTCAAGAACCACTACAATCTATCTAAAACAACATTTAGGATGAGAAATTACAATTTGTAATCAGTTTCTTTAGTATCTTAAACTTAGTTTGCATGTTTGTTTTCATTTGATAGGTAATCTGGTTTAATCTGTTTGCTAATCCATGTAATCACTTAAAATCTATCTTTTGTAATTAATAAACTTGTTTTTGTTTTCTCTAAAATGAGTTTGTGGAATTCATAGCTGGGGGAGCAGAACAGAAGCTGTGTGTATCTTCCTTCACATTGAGGGAGGGAGCAAATTTCATGACCTTACACTACATAGTTCTCTGTGCAGTGCAAGACTGTACAATTTTGAGTTTACACTCTAGAGGGGTGTGCACTGGAGTGCTGGGAAGTTCCCTAGTTGAAGCCATCCCATGCAATGCTGATTTTAGTGTCTGTCTTTCTGCAGCTGGGTGTGTCCTTACCTATGTGTGTAGGAAGAGGCTTGAGGGCCTGACTCAGCAGGATAGTGTAAGGGAGCCTAGGCTGGTGGAACCAGTGGGCTCTGGGGTACCCCAGTACATCTGGGGGAGGGGGAGCTGGTAGGGGGTAACTGGTCACACCCCAAACTCATAACTTGATGCCTACCCTTAGAGCAATACCAATAATTGCTAAAAATAGTCAATTAGATACATGTATAAGTTATTCAACCAAATGTGTGCTGTTAGAAACAACATATTAAAAATAATGGTCTATAAACAAAGTAACATGGGCCAGCTGTATGCACCATGGTAGATTCTAATCACAGATTTCAGGAGTCTGGTGAAAATTTACCTATTTCCAATTGACAGAGCCAACGTTTTCCAAAATTTATTTTTTGTTAGAAAAAAATACAATTTTTAATGAAAATGTACACAAATATTTTCTGGTGTTTGAACAGCTCTAATTTCTAGTAGTTGAGGATGCCTGTTGACTTACAGGTCAGGTAGCCCCTGCACACGGCAGAGTATGCCGCATTGATGTTTTCCTATGATGCTACAGAAAACAGGAGGCAGGTTGGGGATACAAAAGTGATGGAGCTTACAGATCCACCAGCCATTCCTCCTTTAGGGCAGATTCTTGTCCATAGCAAATCCTGCAATTTTTTTGGCCTGGCATGCTTGTATATTTTCAGTAAGCACCCTTATTTGGAACCTAACTGTGCCAATCTGGTTTCCTTCATTTGGCTTGTGTAAAGTGCAAAGACACAACAAGCATGCGTGTAAATATTTGCAGGATTACAGATTGACAGAGCCAGAAGAGTACCCAGAAGTCACCTACTACAGGACAGGCCCAACAAAGAAAACAACAGAACGCCACTAGCCATCACCTTCAGCCCCCAACTAAAACCTCTCCAACGCATCATCAAGGATCTACAACCTATCCTGAAGGACGAGCCATCACTCTCTCAGATCTTGGGAGACAGACCAGTCCTTGCTTACAGACAGCCCCCCAATCTAAAGCAAATACTCACCAGCAACCACACACCACACAACAGAACCACTAACCCAGGAACCTATCCTTGCAACAAAGCCCGTTGCCAACTCTGTCCACATATCTATTCAGGGGATACCATCATAGGGCCTAATCACATCAGCCACACTATCAGAGGCTCGTTCACCTGCGCATCTACCAATGTGATATATGCCATCATGTGCCAGCAATGCCCCTCTGCCATGTAGAATCATAGAATCATAGAATATCAGGGTTGGAAGGGACCCCAGAAGGTCATCTAGTCCAACCCCCTGCTCAAAGCAGGACCAAGTCCCAGTTAAATCATCCCAGCCAGGGCTTTGTCAAGCCTGACCTTAAAAACCTCTAAGGAAGGAGATTCTACCACCTCCCTAGGTAACGCATTCCAGTGTTTCACCACCCTCTTAGTGAAAAAGTTTTTCCTAATATCCAATCTAAACCTCCCCCATTGCAACTTGAGACCATTACTCCTCGTTCTGTCATCTGCTACCATTGAGAACAGTCTAGAGCCATCCTCTTTGAAACCCCCTTTCAGGTAGTTGAAAGCAGCTATCAAATCCCCCCTCATTCTTCTCTTCTGCAGACTAAACAATCCCAGCTCCCTCAGCCTCTCCTCATAAGTCATGTGCTCTAGACCCCTAATCATTTTTGTTGCCCTTCGCTGTACTCTTTCCAATTTATCCACATCCTTCCTGTAGTGTGGGGCCCAAAACTGGACACAGTACTCCAGATGAGGCCTCACCAGTGTCGAATAGAGGGGAACGATCACGTCCCTCGATCTGCTCGCTATGCCCCTACTTATACATCCCAAAATGCCATTGGCCTTCTTGGCAACAAGGGCACACTGCTGACTCATATCCAGCTTCTCGTCCACTGTCACCCCTAGGTCCTTTCCGCAGAAAAAGAAAAATGTACATTGGCCAAACTGGACAGTCTCTACGTAAAAGAATGAATGGACACAAATCAGACGTCAAGAATTATAACATTCAAAAACCAGTTGGAGAACACTTCAATCTCTCTGGTCACTCGATCACAGACCTAAGAGTGGCTATACTTCAACAAAAAAGCTTCTAAAACAGACTCCAACGAGAGACTGCTGAATTGGAATTAATTTGCAAACTGGATACAATTAACTTAGGCTTGAATAGAGACTGGGAATGGATGAGTCATTACACAAAGTAAAACTATTTCCCCATGGTATTTCTCCTTCCCGCCCCACCCCCCACTGTTCCTCTGATATTCTTGTTAACTGCTGGAATTAGCCTACCTGCTTGTCACCATGAAAGGTTTTCCTCCTTTCCCCCCCCTGCTGTTGGTGATGGCTTATCTTAAGTGATCACTCTCCTTACAGTGTGTATGATAAACCCATTGTTTCATGTTCTCTGTGTGTGTGTATATAAATCTCTCCTCTGTTTTTTCCACCAAATGCATCCGATGAAGTGAGCTGTAGCTCACGAAAGCTTATGCTCTAATAAATTTGTTAGTCTGTAAGGTGCCACAAGTACTCCTTTTCTTTTTGCACTTAGACTGTATCCCAAGGCACAGATGCCCAAACGAAGCTATCATGACTGCAGCATACAACATTCACGTGTCTGAATAAGAGCCAATTTTGCCTTTGTTAGACTGGTCCTTGGGTCCTTAAACTTTTATAAACAGAGACATTTTAAAGGTATTTTTATAGAATTTTTTTTTTAAATCAATCCTTTCCTTGCTACTGCTTAATTTAAAATGTATTTCCTCTTTTTGGAGATTGATTCTTTTACCTCCAATAGAGCAAAATCATTTTTCATAATTCAAAGGAAGATGCTTTAAGAAATTAATGTGATGGTATAAGAGACAAAATGCTGGCCAAGGATATTAATGTATTAATCCTGTCTTTGGAGAAACTTTATAGAAATAAACTAGAAACTTCTCCACATAATACTGGAAAAGTAAAAGCATCCCGGGTGGATTACATGCATAAAAAGCATCTAATCTAAGCAGCAAAACTGAAATGCTTCAAAAGAACTCTAGTGAGATTTTGTATAAAATACCTTTCAGATTTATTGTTAATAATTATGGAAGTGGTACCTAAGGAGTTAAAAATATTAATGTGCAATTACTCTGCCTTTACAGAATTAATAGGCAAAAGGCTAGAAGCTACTGGAAGGAAGTGTAATGCAGTTTAAAACAAATTAGAATCTCTAAGAAAATACTGTGAATAGTGATGTTTGTAAAAAGAAAGTGTGTTAATAGTTCTCTTCTAATGCACTGCAATTAGCTCCTCTCTCTCTCTCTTAACAGCTAAGTAAACTATTCCCATTTTGTTTCATTATTGGCGATAATTTCAGTAATGATTGTAATTTGCCTTGTAACATCATATCAGTAGATATTAATTTACTCAAATTAACTAAGGAAGGGAAGAAGAATCATCACAAATTATCCAGGTAAGAAATCCATGCAAGGTTTAATTTCTAGTCTGTTTAGTGGAACTTTGTTAGCGACATGTCCTCTTAAAGTTTAAGCTACAACACTCACTAGACCCCAATTCTACAAACACTTATATGTGCTTAACTCTGCTATTGTTAGTAGTCTCATTGAAATGCTAGTCACTGTAGTAAAGTTAAGCATGCCCATATTTGCAGGGTTGGGACCATATACTGTATAGGGCTCTGGGGCAGGAAAATGTCCTTATTTAGGAAAGCTCTTATGCACATACTTGAAACCAGTGGGATTTATTGCTTTTTCAATAATCCTTCAGATTTTTAGAAGGGGAAAAAGCTCCAGACAAATGGTACTGTTGCCTTTCACTTCAGCAAATAATACTGTATTGCTAGTGTCTGTCTTAATATTAATGAAATTATGAGTTTAGTTATAATGTAAACATAACTATCTTCCTGGATACCAATGTAGATGGTACACCTTGAAAAAATGTTATTTCTTCTCAAAGGCACGTAAAGATTTATTATAAAATTTATTATAAAAACTGATTTATTATTATTATAAAATAGAAATATAATTTCTGCTGGCAAAGAAAAAACAATGTTAATATATATTTATATTTTCCATTGATACTGAGCCTGATGAGTTGACTTCAATGAGAATTCCATACTTGGAGGTACATTATTAAAATATTCTAAAGGTGCTTACTCAAGAAATCTTAGTCAAGTGTCTCTAATCTGAGTATTCTTTGAGCATGTCAACAAAATAGTGGATAAAGGTGAACTGTCAGACATAATTTAGTTGGATTTTGGAAAAAGTCTTTGTAATATTTCCTCACAACAGGCTATTTTATAGGTCTTGAGGTGAGAGGTAAAATGCTGTCAGTGCTTGCCATAGATTGGAAACTGGCTGAGACACAAAATACAACAAGTAGGAACAAGTGGACAATTTTCAACATGGCAAAATATTGACAATGGTATGCCCCAAAGATCTGTATGCATTCTAGTGTTGTGTAGTACGTTTATCCATGATCTGGAAAAGGGGGTGAGCAGTCTAGTGGCAAAAATTGTAGATCTAAATCTATTATTAGTCAAGACTAGAGAATATTGTGAAGAACTTCAGAGGGACCTAAAGAGAAACTTAGGTGAATGGGGAACACACAGGCATATGAAATTCAAGGCTAACAAATGCAATGTTGTGCGTTGGGCAAGATATCACTGAAACTGGTGAGTGTAACAACCATCCTTCATTCCTGATAAATTAAGAAACAATAGGGGACTCAAACTACATCACCAGCCAAAACAAAGGTATAGGTGAGTCTGCTAAAGAATTAAAACAATTTTAAATTGAGTAGAGGAGTTTCATTGTTTGGTGGAGGTATGTGCATCTGTGTGAAAGAGATAAGGGGAGAAACACCAGAGAAGCAGAAAGAAGGCAGTGAGGGAGTCCAGACATAGCCTGAACAAGCGTGGCCAGGAGAAAAGCCTTCAAGGGGCACTTTTGGGGCTGAGTGCTGGCTGGAAGGGGCTTTGAACTATCAGTAAATAAACTATTTCCTGTTTGATTCCCCCTGTGTTCAGGGAAACAGGACTTTATACGTTCTTTGTAAATAAACAGGCCTGTATCAAAGATAACTGACTTCACCATCACTTTTCTCCTCCTAGTGGAAACAAGCTGCAGGAACCCCAACTTTGGCCAGCTGCTCGGCTCAAAAGGGTTGGAAAATGCATTTAGGAAAGAATATATTAAACTATTCATACATACTGGTGGGTGATTGTAAATTAACTTTTAAAGATCTGGTCATAATTGTAGGCAGCTGTAGACTATCTCTGCTCGATGTGCAGCAGTCTTCAAAACAGCAAACAAAATGTTTGTATGTATAAGACTTTAAACTCTAATAAGAAACTGGAAATATAATGCTATTTACATCAAGGGTAAGTTGTCAGTTGGAATACTATGTTTGGTTCTGGTCACCTGATCTGAAAAAGAGGATATAGGAGAAATACAAGTGCTTTGGAGACAAGCACCAAAAATAATTGGAATAATGGGAGGACTTCATGTGAGGCCATACTGAAAAATTTGGAACAGGATATCCTAGAGGAGAGACAAGTTAGATATATATCAAAATAATGAAGGGTATAGGGGAGGGAAATTGGGTGCTGATATTCGCCCTTCTAATAATAAAAGAACAAGGAAACTTTCAATGAAACTGAAAAGCATAGTATCAAAAATTAACAAAAATGAATTTGCTTTCTTAGAGAGCACAATTAACCTATCTAATGTATCCCCACTAGATAGCAATGGGGACAAAACCTTAATAGAATTCCCAAAAGGATGGGAGGATGGTCTTGACATTTATATGGATAATAAATCCATAGAAGAGCTAGCTGGGAAATTTAATTTTAGTTCTGCCAAAATTTGAGTTTTGAGAAATATTTTTTGTGCTAAATTGAGCTGAAATGCCCAAAGCTCAAACTTTTTTGAAACTGAAATACTAAAATATTTTGTTCCCAGAATTATATACTCCTGACTGCCTGGTAGCGGAGTGAAGGACTATAGAAGCCTTCTCAGCTGCTTATTGAAACTGACATATTTTTTTTGTCAATTTCCTGGGTAGCTGCAAAAATGAACAGACTCTTGTCAAGTTAACAAGAGTTTGATCCATTTCACTGCTCCTGTTCAGTGGTGGGCAGCAGTAAAACTGGCAATCACATCAATTTCAGCCAACAACTTCCAGCAGCTTGGACTTCCAGGATCCCTGTCTCCAAAGCAACCAGCCTGTCACGCTCCTAGGAACACAAGGAGCCTGGAAAGCACAGCTTCCTTGATAGTTTGGAGCCCTGGTAGTTCTGGATCCCAAGCTCTGGGGCTCTTGGCTCAGCAGGCTGAGTTAGCAGAAAACCAGGCATGTTTCTGATGACACCTGCCTGGGGTCTATTGGAACTTTGTTGAAATCAAACTGTTTCCATGAAACTTTTCAATTTGAGTGAATGGGCAAATTCCAGTAAAACAATGTTTTGTTGGAATTTTTCTGACCGGCTCAAATCCACATTAAAGGGGAAAAAATACTTTGTTCTTTTCAGAGATACACAATCATGCTTCTGTTCACATACCAACCACTAACTAATGGGGATTAGGAGAAAATTTCCTCTCCATCATACTTGTGCATGACAGGTGTCTTGCAGACAGATCTGATAATGACCACTGTTGGAGACAGAAGACAGGATGGAATGGACACTGATCTGCTCCGGAATGGCAATTCCTCTGTTCTCTGAAGTTCTTCTTCAGTTAGGACTGTAGGTTTTAGATTATATTTTGTTTGTGCATGGTGTTTGATCAAAATGACCAACTAATCTGTATATTTTATAATGGCAACAATGCCCTTACTGTGTACAAAGATGAACAAATATATGTTTGCCTTCCTATATGCATTAAATACTGACCCCAGACTATCTAGGGAGAATATTCTCTCCAATTAGAATGGGGAATCTGGGACTTGGATTTTAGACACTGTAAGGACTTATTTTCATTAGTGTGTTACCAGCAAAGTGCTGAAGGGGGCTCTCAGGGGTTGCTGTTAAGTATGCCATCAGATCAAAGAGGGTTGGGACAATTGAGATTTTTCATGTCTCTGAATATGAATACATCCCACTGCTAACTCCTCTCTGCCTGAGATGACTTCTCTCTGGGGCTCATAAATATACTTCAGAAGAACAAGGTTTTTGCCTTTTGAAAAGAACAGACTGCACTCCACAGGATCTTTACCCGCAGTCCCTGCTTCACATTACACAAGAGGAGCACTGTGAGATACAATATGCACATGCCAACATTTTCAAACATGGCTGTTTAAAGGTCTAACTTGATATTTAAGAACCTAAATTACTGGGTCCAAATTTTCAGGATTACTGAGCAGTAGCCTCTCCAGTTGCTATAGGTTACATGTGGGCATATGGCTTCAGAAATCTACAAATCCATCCAGTTTGGAGGTGGACTTTTACATTTCCTTCCAGATTGGTGGGGGGACTTGTTCTCTGAACAAGCTACTGTGGGGAATTTCTGTGAGGGGAAAACTCAGCTCATAGAAATGGGATGAAAACAAATGCACAGGAATGAAAGTAAAAAAAATCAGGCTTCTGATAGGAGAATGATGCAGCACGACTTCAGTCGCTTAAAGGCTAGGAAAGATGCCAAAAAGTTTAAGTAGATGTCCTTACAGTAAAGTCGTTAGGGGGAAAAAACATATCAGCTAAATCTGTTTTTCATTACACAAATAAAGTCAAGAGTGTGACATTATTGATATATAAATGATGAAAACTGGGAATAAAAGAACTAGAAGACAAGTTTGTGTGTTTCATAAAACATGACCTAATGGAACCAATAGTATGAGTTCAGAAGAGACAACTGCTGCAGCCTGCAGAAAGAGAAGAAGTAGATCCTAATTCTTCTCTTCCAGTGAAATCAATGGGGAATTTTGCAGTATGTTGTGTTTCAGGAACATGTACCTATACAGTGTCTGTTTCTCTCACCAAATTCCTAAGGTCTGGGCCTGATATTACTGCTAACAAAAGATTTTAAAAGGCACATACAGACTATGCAATGTTGTGATAAGACACAAAATGTGAAATCCTGGCCCTATTGAACACAAAATTCCCATTAACTTCACTAGGGCCAGGATTTCATTCAAAGTGTTTATCAGTACTTTTTTGTCTGGGTGGGCTGCATGTCTAAATTAAATCATTCATGAAAAGTACAGCCATCCCAAATTGATGCCAATGAAACTGTTATTTCATATAGAGGTATCAGGATATATTTGGATGAGGTATCTGATACCTGAATTGTAGTCACTTTATATATGTTAGCATACAGTCCTTAATGTCTGTTTCTGACTTTGTGTGTGTGTATATTCACGCACGTTGACGAATATACATAAACATGGGAAACTGCCCCTTGGTGTGTAATATATTAAGATTGGAGTAATACATGAAGTAATACTTGATGATTTTTCACCTGCTTATTATGTGTACACTGCTTCAGTATTTCCAATTGGATTGTCACAGCTTTGTCAGTAGAGTTGAAACTTGGGTGAAAAATTCCCAGGTGGAAAGGTTGAAGTGCAAGTTTGCTGTCTTATATAAACCTTTTAAAGGTTTTCTTCTAATCAAATGCATTGGTTTTGGCCTCTTAATAAATAAACACAAGATTACTTCAAAACTTTAACAGTTGCTAAAGAAAAAAAAATAAATAAAAGGAAGTGCAAATACTTCATTAAACCAAATTATTACATTATATACAAATTAAAATTTTGATCAGCCAGTTTGACCATCCTGAGGGATAAATAAATTTGCAGAAGTTGTGGACAACTATTTAAATCTGAAGCCTGAACAACTCCATTGGGAAATATGCTAAAATATAATAGTCATATTAGTGGGTTTTTTAAGCAAACAGACACAGCACACAGCATTTAAAGCCCAGGAGAGAGCCAACCTTTCCCATTTAAAAAGAATGTAGATACTCTCAAGTTCTCAAATTTTGAGATGGTTTTTAAATTAATTGTTTATATTTCATATCCTTGTAAGACTTTACCCCTCAGTATACAAATAAATTATGAAAATAGAATCTGATTTCATATGTATCACAATAGTGGTATTTATAGTTCTGTACTTTAATCTCTGGTAGAAGGTGGCTTCCTAGTGCAGCATCAGGAATTCCTGATCCAGCCATGCTCATGTGAGTGATTGCTACTTATGTGACTTAATCCCAGTGATTGTATTTGAACTACTCATCTGAGTAAGCATTACTCAGCTGAGTAAAGCCTTATAAGAGCAGGGCCAAATTTCACAAAACCATAGTGACCTTTGGAAAATTAATGTCTATGGGATTTAGGAACCCACGTCCCCTTTTCAAAAGTGACTTCAGCACCTAGAATCAAAATCTTATTGAATAGGATTTAGATTCCTCCGGTCCAGATTTAAAGAGATATTTAGAAACCTGAAAATAAAGAGAGGAGTCTAATGGGATTGGGCACCTGGATTTCAGTATGTGTTAGGCTCTAGGCACTTTTGAAAATCTCATTAGGTGCTTAAATATGCAGATTGATACCTAAATATCTTCAAAAATCTGGTCCTAATTCTCTTTTGAAAATGGGACTTGGCTTCCTCAGTTAACCTTCTTAAATTTTATCCTTTAACGTGTAACATTTGTTTTCATTATTGGAGGTAAGATGCTAGATGTAATTCATGAACGGTGTCCCACTTTATATATACAGCTCATAATTAGTGCTAACCAAAGCCAAACCAAAGTCCTCTTTTTAGGATGGAGGATGGCAGCAGAATCTAGCCCATCATGCCCTACAATTGGTGTGGTTACAGACCCTTGCCCATCTCATTCAACGACTGTAGTGCCAGGCCAATGACATAGGGTTCTGGTAACACAATAATCCAAGGACACATTTAAATAATGAATTCAACTGAGAAAATTCTGTGTTGTTAGTGGACAACTCACAAACAGAAAAAGAGGTGAAATTCATTCAATAATTATTTATTTGAATTCATATTATTTGAATTCAATAATTCAATAATTATGCAAACCATTTGCCTGGCTCTATTTGGTATACAGCTCATTCTAGCAGGCTAAACTAAGCATCCTGGGAATATGCATTTACATTTCAACATAGACCCCGTGGCGTACAAAGCTGACAGATGCTCAACTGTTTATCTGTGGCAGCCACTTCAGAATGCTTTGACTGAGTGACACATTTTACACTCTCTCCCACTCAAAGACTAAGCTTCACTTCTGCTACCCCTAGTCCCTGCTGGTTTGAAATGCCAAGACCAAAATCTGGAGCTGTGGACTAATTTGGGTCTCCAAAGTGCCAGTGGAATGGCATATAGCATGTTAGTTGTGCATTTGTTGACTGGTAAATAAATAAAATGATTTGAAATTTTACTCCATTTTCTGTCTAATGGTTTTCCATCAGTAAATGTCTGTTGTTCCACAAGGAATCCTCAAAGAATTATATCCCTATTATTCTCAGTCGTTTACTGTCTTCACTTCATTTTTTTCACAAGAATGAGAGCTTTAATCCTTCATAAGTGTATACAAAATGGCAGGATGCTCTAGTACTTCAACCTTTACAGTGTTCTGTAATTGGATTAACTGACAATTGTTGTTCTCTTCTTATGCAACCTCAGCAGCCTGCAAAGAAATGAAATGGCCAGTTAAGGAAAATACAGACTATTTAAAAGGGTAGAGTAGATATGCAGGCTGTGGAGTCGTCCCCTCCCCCCGCCAACCACTAAACCAGGTATTTGGATTCTCATCCTCAAGACTAAAACTCCCACTAAAGCACATTAGGAACAGCACAAATCAATCGTCATGGTTATGAGTGTAACAAGAGAGGGAAAGAGTGAGATCCTCCTTTCTTTAGCACTTTATATTTCAGGTGCATGTATGCTGCTAATTGAAATTCGTCTCTTGAGCTTCAGCTAAAGTCCTTACAAACAGCAGGTGGGATCATGTAACACTGTGACCAACGTTGCGTAAACTTCACAACTGAATAACCGGCTTTGGAAATTAGATTGAATTTCTGCAACTAAAAATAAAATTAAAACACTCACACTTTTCAGTGGGCAATATTATTATCAAATAATCAATTTGTAAGTACAGTAACTTCTGGCAGTGGTTAAAATTGATTTATTGGGTACTCTCATTGCACCAGCCAAAGGGAGCTGGAAGGGGAAGTGCTGCTTATCCAAGCCAGGGAAAGTAGGGGGAACTTCCTTCTGCTTTTAGCAGGGAGAGGGAGATGCATGCAGGCATGCTGGAACAATTTTTATAGTGGGGGTGCTGAAAGCAGAAACCATGTATTTGATTATTACTACTTCAAGCTAAGAGGAGCTGCCACACTCCCAGCACCCCTAGTTCCAACACCCTGCATACACACCAGCTTTCTGGTAACTTAGGGAGGCCTGCTCCTCTCTCTGCTTATATTAGTAGAACCAAAGGGATCTTCCCCTGCTTTGTGTATCACACTAGAGAGCTAGGTGTTTGGACTCCTAGAGGGGAGGTAGCAGTTCATGTGGTCAGAGGCAGAAATGTAGGTGCTTAAAGAACTTTTACTTGAAAGCTTAGGTTCTCAGTGAACTTAGGCACCAGGGTTAGGTAGCCAAGCAGGGGATTTATGGATCACAGTGGCACCTAAATGTGGGATTAGGCACCTAAGTATCTTAGTGGCTCTGTACCTAACCTTCAAAGGTAGGCAAGGTGGAAAGCAGCAGGGCTATGGCTAATTCTCCCTTGTGCACTGGCTAGTATTCAGAATAATAGATGGAGCATTCTCTTCAGGGTGGGTAGTAGCCATGCTTTTCTTGTACTACATGAATGCATTGTGTATGTTTCCATTGCAGGTGTCACATAGCTCCTCCTGGAGCTCCATATATTCACTACTGAATTAAAGAGCCCTTGTTGGTACAGTATATACATGTGCACACATGCTTTAACATGCTACCTAATGCTATCCTTTAATATTCAAATCCACTAGGGCTATCAAGCGATTAAAAAAATTAATTGCACTTTATCACACAGTTAAACAATAATAGAATACCATTTATTTAAATAGTTTTGGATGTTTTCTACATTTTCAAATATATTGATTTCAATTACAACACAGAATACACAGTGTACAGTGCTCACTTTATTTTTTATTACAAGTATTTGCACTGTAAAAAAACAAAATAAATAGTATTTTTCAATTCACCTAATAGAAGTACTATAGTGCAATCGCGTTCTCATGAAAGTTTCTTACAAATGTACAATTATGTACAAAAAAACCTGCATTCAAAAATAAAACAATGTAAAATTTTAGAGCCCGCAAGTCCACTCAGTTCTACTTCTTGTTCAGCCAATGGCTCAGCCAAACAAGTTTGTTTACATTTGCAGGCGATAATGCTGTCCGCTTCTTGTATTCAAGGTCACCTCAAAGTGAGAACAGGCGTTCTCATGGCACTGTTGTAGCCATTCCCCCAATTCCCTACTTGATACTGGAGTAGTTGAATTGGACTGTGGGTTCCACCAGAAGGAAAGGTCTCCGGCCTGTTCCCCGATCCACTAGGTGGATCAGCAGAGACTGTGGGGATTGTTCTTCTTCCTTTCCCCATGCTGGCCAGTGATGAGGCTAACTGAGTGAACGGCAGATTTGAGCCACGGAAGTGGTCAAACAGAGGGCTGCCGTGAACCTCTGAGGTGAGAAAATCTGCCAATAAGTACAAGACCCACCAAGGCAGAGGAGAACTTTGTCACACTATCTTTAGAAATCTCACATTGGTACCTTCTTTGCGTTTTATGAAATCTGCAATGAAAGTGTTCTTAAAATGAACAACGTGTTGGGTCATCCGAGACTGCTATAACATCAAATATATGGCAGAATGTGGGTAAAACAGAGCAGGGGACATACAATTGTCCCCCAAGGAATTCAGTCACAAATTTAATTAACACATTATTTTTTTAACAAGCATCATCAATCATGTCCTCTGGAATGGCGGCTGAAGCATGAAGGGGAATACAAATGTTTAGCATATCTGGCACGTAAATACCTTGCAATGCCAGCTACAAAAGTGCCATGTAAGTGCCTGTTCTCACTTTCTGGTGATGTAAATAAGAAGAGGTCAGCATTATATCCTGTAAATGTAAATAACCTAGTTTGTCTTAGCAATTGGCTGAACAAGAAATTGGACTGAGTGGACTTGTAGGCTCTAAAGTTTTACATTGTTTTGTTTTTGAGTGCAGCTATGTAACAAAGAAAAATCTACATGTGTAAGTTGCACTTTCATGACAAAGAGATTGCACTACAGTTCTTATATGAGGTGAATTGAAAAATAGTATTTATTTTTATCACTACATCTTCTCTCCACAGTTCCAGTGTAGGCAGCAAAGTCTGGAAATACTTCCATGCTGGCCCAAGTTCAGTAGGTCCTACCTACTCATCACCCAAATACAACTGGGCATCAGCCAAAACCAAGAATATCTCATCTACTGAATCTTTGGTGGAAATATGAAGACTTGCCATATCTTATCTAATCCACATAGAAGACAGATAAAAATTGTTATGTGACATATTTGGCCCAATAAACCAGCGCTTCACTCCAGTTCTACAAATTTGGATTTTTAAAAGAACTTTTAATGCATGTCTTTTTGAGACCTATATGGTCTCTTCGTTTATCCTTGGTCCTCCCTCAGAAATGTGTAATTATTTGTAAACATAATTTCCTCTTAATGAAGTATTTTCCACCTAGGAGTTACTCTGATTGTCCTCTGAGATGCATTATCCACATTGCTGTTGATAGAATGAAATGTTTATATTTCTCCTCAGGCTTGGGATGGATGTGTGACTCTTATATTGTCCTTAAATTCATTGTTTTAAATCACTGTAGGTGTTTCACTTGACTCCCTAATTGTTAGCTGTTCCCAGAAAAAATGTGAAATGACAATAAGCTTTCACATTAAGGGGGTTTCAGTGTTTGTTTTATTATTAATAAGGACATGTTTTCAGTAATTTAACTAAAATAGATATGTTTTGGATATTGGAACCCACCAGAAAAAAGTAGCAGCACCCCCATTTGAATACTTTATCTTTGTGCGATTGACTTGTTTTGAAGAAACAGATTATCGTTATGTAAAGATGTTACGCTTTCAATTTCTGGAATGAGTTCCTGACACTTGGCACATTTGCTGTCATGAAGACCTTATATTATGGTTACACAACCCTTTTAAAAGAACTTTATGCACCAAGCTATCCCAAGGATGACATTTTATCGGAACTTATGCCAAGAATTCTCCTCTGTGCAGGCTGTCAAATGCTTATTAAGTGATTAAAATTCAGTACTGTGTCTGGTCAAGGGTAAATTGGCCTCTACCCTTCATTTAATTACGGTGAGGCTATAATCTGAAATTTCCAGAACGTTTCATATGACTGACTAATGTCTGGTGCAGTGTTCCTCTCTCAGGTCCTACTTAAGGATGAATGGAAATTTGTTTGAGATCACTTCCCTCTCCCCCCCCACCATTCAACTTGTTGCAGAAAAATTAATTAAGGTCCTAATAAAAAGCAATGAGCAAAATTACTGACAAAGTTTATTTCATAATCTATAAACATGATGTTGGACTTTTAGCAAGAAGTCCCCTGAAAATCTATGAAAAAGATAAAAATGTTGACAATAAAGATCACAAAAATGTCCTATTCAAATAAAAATTAAAGGTTATGATATATGCTGAATTGTGATATATGAAGATGAAGAGTTGTTGATGGTAAAAATAAGTTTTGTTATACTTTAATAGTTCATAATTATGGATAGTCAATGAGTGTGGATGGGATAATACTTTATGCTGAGGCCATGTCCTACCTTTTGCATGGCATAATGAGTGTTATCTTGTCAATTTTTCTCTTACATAGATTGATTTTGTTGCTTTCTTTATTGCTGACAGAACAAATATGATGTTTTGATACTGTGTTGAAACATTTAAATAAAAGAAAGTTAATTAGTATAATATATATATACAAACATAATGCTAAACGTCCCAATACTGGGAAAAACAGGAGCAAGATAGTATAAAATTAAAATGATAAAGGGTAAACAGAAAAAGTTATGCAAATTCAAGCTTGTGCATGTGTACTATACAGGTTACATAAAACAATAATTAACTCTGATTAAAAAATGCTAATAAATATATAATGTGAAAATGTATAAGAAGCCATGTGAACTAAGCCCAAATTGGGGAAATACTGACCCAGAAACTGAAGGAGAAAGATGAAAGGATCAGTCCAGGGATCAGAAACTGAAATGACCATCATGATAATGGAGGAGGGCTTCCTGGTATATGAGAACTCAGTAACTTGGGCATCTGCCTGTCCTGTCTTATCTTTGCATTGTCTGGAATAAACATATATCCAAAAACTATAAGTAACAATAATTCTGTCTAAAGATTTATAAACAAAGATACAAATTAATTAAGCCTAAATTGGATGGACTTGTAACTCATTTCCCACCTTACATTCTGAACAACATTTCTTCCTTCCTCTTTGCCTACAATTTTCTGTCTATAATTGCCTCGGTTTACCACTAAGCTTTCTATACCCTGTCAATTCTCCTAGATCAATGATACTCAGATTGATGCTCACATGTAACACGTGGCTCTATAATATGCCTCCTGACATTCTTTGCAGCACATGATTTTAAAACGCTATGATTTAATTATTAACCAGTCTAAGTTATTAATCACTCAGGATGCTTTTACTATGTTAACAAATTGTGGTTGATAAATAATAGTACTTGGTCAGTCATTTTGCTGAGAGAATAATATATATTATTAATATAACTAAATATTGCCACTGTCATACTGTTTAAATATGAATATATAATACTATAGTAAATGAAACAATGAATTCACAACTATGGCTCTTTTGAGTAATGTTGATTGCTAATTTGTCTCCTGAACAACTAAGCTCTGAGTATCACTCTGTTAGATGATACTTGCACTTAACTTCTCTCTAATCAGATGCTGTAACTTCTCTGGTCATGTTGAGATAATATATTAAGAATGTTTCCTTATTGATATCTCCAGTTCTAAAGAAGCCTTAAAGGAAAGGCAGCTTTGTTAATATTCATTATTGTCTTTTAAAAATCAAGGCCTAGATTCTCTGCTGATCTGAGCGAGGCAGCTCTTGGGATCATGTTCTCCATTAGGATTCTCCTTTGGAATTTGATTCTCTCCATGATTCCACAATAATCCAAGTCTGTTACCTTCAGGACATGCTGCAAGGCCCATCTTTTCTATCTAGCACATGAGACGATGGGGAAGAATGGAGGTTGGAGGAATAGAAGGGAGACTCTGGATGGGCATCTCATGAAAAGGTTTATTAAAATGTTGTTGTATTTGTATTGTTGCCAAGGTATTCATATCTGAGGAGACAGGTATTATCAAGGATGCTCAGAGCTTGGGGTGGATCCTCTTTGGTTTAGTGTCATAGAAATCTAGATAAATCAGTAAGAAAGAGAAGTGCCAGACTTCATGTTTGAGGGTAAGAGATTGCCCTTCTGGCTTTCAGAGTAAGGCACTGGTTATTCTCCTAATGTCCATGCCTAAATTGACGATCAGGCGCAAAATGTGGCCAGCTATGTGAGCTGGTCCAGAAACAGTCTGGGTGAAATCTTTGGTTGCAATAGTGCATGTATCGTTGTCTTGAGGTATTCTATGAGTGTGATCATTTGCATGGGTACTGGAGTCAGATGAATCTGGGAGAATATTAGGCTCATCAATAGTCCAGTGGTGCCATGAGGTTGCCTGCAGATGATTAAAATTGGATTTGCAATGGAATTGGCACATCAGATAGCCACAGGGCAAGGATTTGGATTGGGGAGTGCTTCTCTTCAATCTGAGGTTTAGTGGAAATATCACCACTCAGCTCCAACTTGGTGTATCTGAGTGTGGTGAGCCAAGGGGTTCACCAGATGAGCTGGGGTAGAACAGAACTGGCATAGATTTCAAACTAGACCTTGCTGTTACATATCAAGTATAGTGCCTAGTCTAAAAAGAGACTGGACATATACATAGGGACATGCTAGACAATCTGTCAAGGATGGAGTGAGGAATTAGCCATTTAACATATGCTGGGAGGACTTGGCTCATTGCCCTGTAAAGTCTTTACCAATTGCTAACAGGAAAAACTAATAATAGGGATGTTCTACCATACATTTAAGTATTCTCAACTTACCTTCATTTTGTGGAAGGGATTTGGGCATATCAATTTACAATAGGCTTGTTTGCTTAGAACAGATAATCTTTTCCACAGACAGTCCAGACGTGCACATCTTGTTTATTTCTAAGATCTTACTTCTTTTCAGTACAGTCATTTTACTACTTGGACACTGTCCATGCAATTTTATTCATAGTGACACTAAGCTACTTTCAGTGCATTTAGTACATATGTCCTGAGTTAGACATAACAAGATTCCAGAAGTCTAAATCTCATCTTTATTACTGGATGCCATGTGTATGGCTTCAGTTATAGTGCCCTGAATGTTTCACTGTAGAAAGTGCATCATAAAGTAGATTGACATAAATCTACTTCAGGGCTCTTCCTAAAATTCTCATCTGAGTGCACATTGAAATGAACAAATCAAAATCCTTAACTTTCTTATCTCTGTACTCTATAAGTTGAGTTATATTTATGGAAATTCTTGTCAAATGGAAGCAGTTATTCTCAGTTCATTTGGTAAAGAGCTCTCCTGTTCTATTCCTGTTTATTTTAGAATGTATTTTAGAGTGTAAATATACAGTAGATTTTTCTCATTTTGTTCCTATGCAGATATTTATAGTTACGGGTTTGTAAAGGTTCATATCTGCACCTGTCAGGTATTTTCTCCAAGAAACATTTTGCCATAGGTACTATATACAGTATTATGTTTTATTCATTTATGCATTCTAACAGCCTAGGTTCTACAGTAGTTATAAGTGTTTGTCAGAGGAAGAACTTGTGTGTGTGTGTGTGTGTGTGTGTGTGTGTTGAGGAATAAATGCCAGAGAAACTGAATTAAAAACATAAGTGAGAGAACAAACTTTGATAAACGCCTTAAAATGCTTTCCTACTCACCACTCTGAAGAGCACAGACTATCTGCAGCACATTGTTTGTTATTCCTGCACATTTCAACAAAAATAGATTTTAAAAATATCTATTTACATCTATATCTAGGGCCAATCTCTGATGCCCTAACTTCTCCTCAAGAAGCATCATTCTTCACAAGAAGGTCAACTCAATTACTTCGGTGGGGGTCCTTACAGAATAAAGTGCTATTTAATGTGCATAAGTATTACATTCTAGCCTTATGTGAAACAAGTGTCCATCTCAAGCTCCACGGATTTTTACAATTTAAAATAAATAAATAAATGCAGCAACAACCAAAAATCCCACAGTCCAATCCATTCTGTACAATGCCAGAAAACACAGTGAATCCAACAATATATCCCAATCCATAGAACAGGATGAACCTACAAGCCACACAAGAAAAAAACCTCTCACTCTCCACATAAGAATTGTCATAATGGATCAGACACTTATTTCAATATCCTGTGTCTGACAGTAGCTGTTGGAGAAGGTGCAAAAACCCATTATAGGCAATTATGAAGCCACCAGCTCAAAGGGAAAGATTCTTCCTTGCTCCAGCTACTGACTAACATATGGCCTGAAGCATGAGGCGCCATATCTTTGATATAATTATTTTATCTTAGCTAATATAAAGATCTCAGGCCTCTGCAAAAAAGCCTGAGAAAACAGATGGACTTTGCAGTGTTCCTTGAGTAAAAATAAATAAAAGAGGAAAGGAAAGTATGTCTTTTTCTTTCAGCTCATCCTCCACAGAGAAGATTCAGTTCACAAAGAATCAGAAAAAGGGACTCAGGAAAGGTCATCCAACCATACTTCTTTTAAACTAGGATAAAAAGAAAGATGATAATCCTATTGTAGAGTTGTGCTAGACACCTTAAATTCCATTATATAGAAAAAGGTATCTCCAAGGGACTTCCTGACATTCATAGACCTGAAGGAATTCTTCATGCCCACATGAAGCAAAGGAGGTTTTTATGATAGTATAGAAAATAGATTTCCCATTAGTCAGTCATGCCCAGAAGGTAAGGGAACATTAGACATTGCAGATTTCAGCCTGTTGGCATGGGGAGCAATCACAGGAGCCACTAAAGCCACTAAACCCAGGAGTCCTGATAAGCACTAGGGCACAAAGGAGTCTCACCTGGTTACAGCTGACTAAATTTCAGAAACTTTCTCCAAGGAAGGGAAATTTCTTTTTATTAATAAATATCATTGATATAGTGTCATATATGTGCTGCATATAGTGATTTAACAATGGTTAGGAAAACATGGTCACTGCTGTGAGACTAGTCTGGGGAGAGAGGTGAAGTGATATGCACAAAGTCATAGAGGGGATGACAGCCAAATTGAAATCAATCCTCCAGAACTGTGCTGATGAAAGGGAGGTTGCAAACGACATAATGGTTAGCAATAGGAATGATAGAAATGTACAGATTTTTTTCCTCAGAAGAATAAGCAGTTCTGAGAGAGATTGGGAAAGATTCTATGGAGCAGGAATGATTGATGGCAAGGACCTAAGGAACAAGAGCAGAAGCCCAGGTGGGACAAGGACAGAAGTTGTCCACTAATTAAAAACAGAGTAGTAATAAGAATTACAGAATATATTTAATATATTTTTAATTACTGGGGGTTGAAATTAACAGAGACAGATATTACTGATAAAGACTCTTATGTAAAAATCAATGTTTCCAGCTTGCATAGCTTTGTGAGTGTCACTAGAACACTGTGGCTATTTTTTAATTAACAGTGTTTAATAAGTATAATCTGCTAAAGTCCGAATCAAAGCTATTATTGGGGTTTTTTTTTAAAAGGAAAGAGGAAATAAAGGAAGTTGAAGAGATGTGATCTTTTGTTTCACCAGAAAGTTGATGCACAGGAAGACTGTTGTGTGTGCCAGTTGAATGGAGCAGTACTTCTGCAACAATATTTGCTGTGTCCTGTCAAATGAGCATGAAAATTATGGGTGTGTGGGTGGGTGAGGGGAATTAAGCTTTTATTTCAAGAGGGAAGCTAGAGACAGCCCACCAGAAGCAAAACAATGCATTTTAAAACTATTGAAAGTCTCTAGATTAAAAAGAGCAAGAGCTCAAGTCAAACCATGTTACTCCCTGAAAATGTTTCCATGCTAGGTTGAAAAGCTTGTGTTAACCATTAGAGCTTGATTATGTATATTGCTCGATTTTCTGTATTGCTCTGGAGCACTTCCACTCAGTCTAGGTTTGATAGTGATAAATCGCCTATGTTCTAATATTATATAGAGCTGCTATCATTGCCAGTGCTAGTCCCTCCACAAGGCAGCAGGAGGCACTCATTCTTTATTGTGCTTCCACAACTTTGCTAGGCAGTGCGCTGAGTGAGTTCTATTTGGTTTTCTTGTTTGCATAGTTAGATTCTTTTTTCTCTAGAGTTAGAAATCTGGATTATTTTAGAAGCCAAACTCTCATTGCTTGAAGCCCAGAATCTCTGTCAGTGTTACTAGGTCAACTCTGATGTCATCTATTTATGTTTAATGTTTTAACTGAGCCAGCAGGGTCAATTTGAGTATGCAACAAGTCAGTTTATCTCTGAATAGACACTGACAGATCCAAATACAAAGGGATCGCATGTTATCTCTTAGGAAATGTTTTTTATTATTATTGTAGTAAATATTATGAATCCGCTCCTTTTTTTTGAATTAGAAAACACCAAGTGTATCTATCATTATTCTCTCGTCTACATGACTTTGCCAGTCTGTATTTTTTTTTAAATTAGTAGACTGTGTTTTCTTATCAATCCTTAGCCAGTTGCAATTACTGTCACTCTTTTCGGGTGAATTAATAGGCTTGTGCCAACTAAACAGAATTTTTTTGGTCATAAATTGGGATTTTATTGAGCACTCTGAACCACCTGATATTGTTTTAAACATAAGAACTGTCTAAGAAGTAGACATGGCAGAAACAGCTAAACTTTATTTGACTTCCCAAACTGCTCCATTGAACAAAAGCTAAGTGTATGAAGGATTATGTTTTTCCCATATTCCTGAATAATTACTCTTTTGGGGAACAACAATAATTTGAAGACTAGTGTACACAAAACAGCTAAATATGACTGTGGAAAGTGCTTGATTGGAATTTCTAGTTGATTGGAAAAGAATTTGAGTCCATCAAAAATGATATCTTGCCTCTTGTAAATAATATTGTGCCAATATGTCAGATGTTCCATAACCTGTTGATGTATCTGTGGAAGGCATAATATACAGGCTGGGTATATGGGGGAAATAATAAAATCTGTGCAGGCTCTGGGAAGATCTATCAAGCTCCCCTTGCAGAGTTTCTTCCAAATTCTTCTTGGGAGGCAAGAAGACAGGCATAGATTCCCCCACAAAAAGAAATAGGAGATTCTGCTCTCAGCAGGGGGGATGACTGTCCTGGAAGTATCTATCCCTAGAGCATCCTTAAAGGGAAGTTCCACAGCCCAGAATGGTTAGAGACATAGGGATCAGGAGCAGGAGGGAGGGCAAACTGTTGGGATCAAGGAGGGATTTCAAATAACGGGGAGCTTATGGTTCAGAGAAGCTTTGGGTTTGGGGGCTACAGGACAAAAAGGAAGGCATTACAATTCCAGGTGTCCATGGGGAGCTGTTAGGTGTAGGAGGGCTTGAGAGGAGGCAGAAGGAGGGTGAACCAGTAGGTTTGTTAGGTTGAGTGAGGAGTGGAGAAGACAGGGTAGTGTTTGAGGTTGAAGGGCCTGAAGAGAAGATGATGATGGAGTCAGGGAGCAGAGATCCTACTCACTGCACTGCTGGACAGCAAGTTGGCAGGAAGTCAGCAGGTGAGGCTGCCTTCCCAGCTGGCACTGCTTTTGGAAGAAGTATCTCACAGCTAGATGGCCCAGTCTGGGCCCATATGCTTTTCCTTTTTCTGTTATGTTTTTATACAAAATGGTCCAGATCCAGCTCTATGCTCCAGCACACTTGCCAGGAATTAACATAAAGCCAAACAAACAAACAAAAAATCCTGTCCAACCTGTGCACTGAATGAGGCAGTAATTCTGAAGAATAATAAATAGCAAGAGATCAAGAAATTAAAGACTGCATCAGAGTACATATGCACAAGAGGACTGAACTAAGGTTACTCGGGCAACCTTAAATCTAGCATTTCTTCACTTCTGAATACTTAGCTTTACAACCAAAATAGCATTCTTTTAACACTGATTTTCTGTTAACATGGATTTTTTGTTTTCACACACACACACTTATTGTTTTTATGTTTTCACACACTCTTATTGAATATCAAGCAGGCTGTTTAATAACTACAGTGTTACTGACATGCAGTTGCAGCAAAACCTATTGAGCACCAACAATGCTCCCTAAATGCCAGCACTCACAGATAAGCCAAAATATTAATACACTACCATATCCATGCTCATAAGGCAAAATCATTGTTAGAAATGCTCCATTTGGGTGATGGTTGTTCTGGATCATCTTTATCCAATTGCCTTTTCCAGAGCTGCTACAGAAGGGGCGGTTGTTTTTAAGGGAGGGTTGGGAGGTAGGAAAAAAATATGGTGGTGCAATTAGCTGTTTTAAGGAAATAGAAATAATTATTCACTATAGACACAATATCAGTTACTCATTCTCTGTCTTTCGATTTATATATAGTATAGCTTGTATGTATTATATATATCATCTGGAGAAGGGAACAAATATACACTATGAGAAAAAACAATACAGTAAAGAAATTATCCTGGTAGGAGGTAAAACAACAACAAAAACAACAGGTAAAATTTTGACATTGACATGTTCCTCATGGATGATATGATTCTTATGCATAGGGTCATGCAGAATCTTGTATATTTTTCTGTCACCATAGTCACAGGTGTAAAGAAGTCTTTCTCTAGCATTTGTACTCCACTTGAATGCAGCTTTATTTCATAGTTTGTCTTTGAAGAGAGATGGACCCAAATCCAGAAATTTCAAACTTTAAGGAAGAGGGAGCTTGAAATACAAACCAAAACTGGATCCAAATTTTTCAGGTTGGGACTCTCTCTAGTTCTGATCTGGCTTTGTATAATAAAATCTTTTCTTGTACCCAACACATATTAAAACAGGGCTGTGTTTCACTTTTAACTGGAAGACTCTTAGTCAAAATCCCAATTCTGTGAAACAGAAATTTTTTTTTAGAAAACATTGCAGTCGGTCATTAAGGCTTTGTTGCTGGTCTTTTTCCAGATCTCTGTTATGCTATGCCGGGCTTCCGTTCTTTGAAGTGATGGGGGTGATACTTACCCCAAAGGGAGATGGCATGAACTGTCAAAGAAACATTTTTTTGAGTTCTTAAGTCAGATCCAAGCTTCCAACGGAAAAATTAATTTAGTTGACACTGACAGCACATAGGGTTGCTCTTTGTGTCTGTCTGTCTGTCTGTCTTTCCTTCCTCCCTGTGGCTGTACATGTACAACTATTTATTCAGGGAACAATTAACACTTATAGAACTGAGAAAAGGGAAAAATACACAGATAGAGTGTAGTAATTACAAATAACAGGTAGTGCCTATCCATTTCTCCTCAGACCACTTTCCTTTACTTGATGTTTTTGTTTGTTTTTATGTCAACAGAATACAGTCTCCTCATGAATTACAGCAATGCTTTCACATATCTTGATCAGAGAGAGCGGGTGAGACAAAATAAAGGATGTCCATTCCCAAAGTACAAAACTCTACTAAGTTTCTTATCTCCATCTCTTCCTCCTTCCAGGGCCCACTGATCCCTCTGTTCCTGATCCTATCTAAAGCCCCACTGAAATCAATCTGGGCCTTTGTATTGATTCAATAAGCTTTGAATCAGGCCCCCATTGTCCCAGTAAACCTTCTGATTTTCCAGGTCTTTTGAAAGTCTTACACAGTTATACTACCTATCCAGAAATGTATCCCTGGTTACAGAATCTAATAGAACCAGACTTGTACGCAGAAGCCTCCTGCTGCAAGACAAGCCCAAGAAAGAAACCAACAGAACTCCACTGGCCATCACATGCAGTCCTCAGCTAAAACCTCTCCAACATATCATCTGTGATCTACAACCCATTTTGGACAACAATCCATCACTTTCACAGGCCTTGGGAGGCAGGCCAGTCCTCGCCCACGGACGACCTGCCAACCTGAAGCATATTTTTACCAGCAACTACACACTGCATCATAGTAACTCTAACTCAGGAACCAATCCACGCAATAAACCTTGATGCCACATATTTACAGCTCACAGGACCTAACCAGATCAGCCACACCATCACCGGTTCATTCACCTGCACGTCCACCAATGTAATATACGTCATCATGTGCCAGCAATGTCCCTCTGCTATGTACATCAGCCAAACTGGACAGTCTCTACATAAAAGGATAAATGGACACAAATCAGATATTAGGAATGGCAATATACAAAAACCTGTAGGAGAACACTTCAACCTCGCTGGACACACAATAGCAGATTTAAAGGTAGTCATTCTGCAGCAAAAAAAACTTCAGGACCAGATTTCAAAGAGAAGATGAAGTGGACTGTAGCTCACGAAAGCTTATGCTCAAATAAATTTGTTAGTCTCTAAGGTGCCACAAGTCCTCCTTTTCTTTTTGCGGATACAGACTAACACGGCTGCTACTCTGAAATGCTGAGCTTCAGTTCATTTGCAAATTTGATATTATCAGCTCAGGATTAAACAAAGACTGTGAATGGCTAGCCAACTACAAAAGCAGTTTCTCCTCCCTTGGTGTTCACACCTCAACTGCTAGAAGAGGGCCTCATCCTCCCTGATTGAACTAACCCTAGCTTGATTCTTGCTTGCATATTTATACCTGCCTCTGGAAATTTCCACTACCTGCATCCGACGTAGTGGGTATTCGCCCACGAAAGCTCATACTCCAATACATCTGTTAGTCTATAAGGTGCCACAAGACTCTTTGACGCTTTTACAGATGCAGACTAACATGGCTACCCCTCTGATAATAGAATCCTAGTTTCTATTGTTATATGTGTTTCCAATCCAAAAGCGAGCAGTCCAAGAAGGTAGTGCAGTCCAGTAGACTGATCATTTCACTGGGAGTTAAGAGATTTGTGTTCTAGACCAGGGCTGCCGCTAAATTGCTGTGTGACCGTAGGCAAATCACTTCACCTTGCTGCACTTTGGTTACATGAGGATAATGACACCTTATAAATAAAGTGTTTTAAGAGCTGTGAATGAAAAGCGCTATAAGACCCAAATTCCACTGAAGTCGCTGGATCCTTTCCATGGATCTCACTGGGATTTGGATCAGGCCCTATAAAAGCTAACTATTGTTAGTATAAATAAATATAGAACTGTAACAGGATGCAGCCCTGAAAAACTCCTGTTCCTCTTCTTCTTCCCCTTGCCCAGCTTTTCGGGAGAATGTCTATTAGAGGTGGCTGTTAGGGAGGTAGAAAAGGGAGAGAATGCCTTTGGAAAATGTGCCTCCACTGAGAGTCAAGTAGGGTTGCCAAATTTCTAATTGCACAAAACTGAACACCCCTTCCCAACCCTTTTGCCGAGGCCATGCCCCTTCTCCAAGGCCCCGCCTCCGCTTGCTCCACCCCCCCTTCTTCTGTCATTCACTCTCTCCCACCCACCCTCACTTTCATCAGACTGGGGTAGGGGGTTGGGGTGCGGAAGAGGGCCCCAAGCTGGGGAAGGGGGTTGGCTTGTTGCTGGGGTGCAGGGTGCAGGCCCCAGGAAGGAGTTTGGGTGCAGGAGGGGACTCTGGGCTGGAGAAAGGGGTTGGGGTGCGGGAGGGAGTTCGGGGTGCAGGATCCTGGTGGCACTTACCATGGCTCCCAGGAAGCGGCCGCCAGGTCCCTGCAGCCCCTAGGTGCATGGGCAGCCAGGGAGGCTCTGCGCACTGCCCTTGTGCCTGCAGTCACCATCCCGGCAGCTCCTACTATTCATGGTTCCCAGCCGATGGGAGCTGCTTAGCCGGCACTCAGGGCAACGGCAGTGTGTGGAGCCTCCCTGGCCACCCATGCACCTAGGGGCTGCAAGGACCTAGAGGCTGTTTCCAGGAGCTGTGTGGAGCTCAGGCAGGCAAGGAGCTTGCCTTAGCCCCAGGCCCCCGCTGCACTACTGACTGGATTTTTAATGGCCCAGTCGGCAGTGCTCACTGGAGCTGCCAGGGTCCCTCTTTGATCAGGCGTTCCGGTCGAAAACCGGATGCCTGGCAACTTTACAGTTATAGGACTTGGCTAACTCCCATGTTGGGAAGTCTTTCTGGCTAAGATGAACTGTCCTCCCCTGCTGCCCTTAGACATGGGAGGAACTCCTTGTAAAGCCCCTCTTTCATTGCCTTTTAAATCCCTCATCAAAACCTGCTCTGTTGGCTGGCATCCCTGCTGCCTGGCTTTGGGAAAGCAAATGGCAAGTTTGCTGAGTATTCTATTCTACACAGACCTGTAAATTCTCTGGGGCAAGGACTATCTTCTGTCTTTATAGTACCAAGCACCTACTGGGGCCTTCAGCCTTAATGTAGGTTCTTAGGCGTGACTGTAACGGAAATAAAAATGATACCAATTATTATTTTGCATTCTTGTGGCAAACACAATGCTGTGACCTTTGAGCAAAACTTTGGGTGAAAATCTTAGCCCTACTGAGGCCAGAGGTAAAAATCCTACTGACTTTAATGTGTTAACATGATAACAAATGCAGACTAGCATTATTCATATTTTGCTGCCTCAATCATTCCACTATCTCACAGAGCTATTCTCTATATTTGTGTTAATTTTCAAGTCATATGAATGAATTTCCATGGGTGGGAAGAAGGACTAGCAGAATCCGATTTTTATTTTTTTATAACTTCGTTGGATTATAGTTTATTTTTAAGCATATTTATTTAAATTTTCACAGTTACAGGAAATTATGGGGGGGTCAGACAATAGGGTGGGGGTGTCATAAACTGTCATAAACAAATGACAGTAGATGATGAGATTCAGAAAGTTAAAGCATTATAATCAGTAAAACACAAACTGTCATCATCATATGTCAAAATTTTAGGTTTAAATCAAACTATACGTTTTCAAGCCACATTTTTGTTAGTTTGCCAGTCTGTAAATTTTGATTATTATGGATTGAAATACTCTTTATCAGTTTATGTGTGTATGGTGAAATCAATGTTTATCAACATTTACTGAAAAAAATCAAATACTTTGAAGCCTAGTGGTAAGCAAAGCTAAATATCTTAAGTCTTTCAGGGCCACATTATTAAAAATGGAGTGGCTGTATACATTCAGTTGTACATTTCTTCATGAAAATGTGTTTTTGTTGTTGATTTATTATTTTTCTGTTGAACGCATTAAACTTGTAAGCATTGGTCTTTGTTTGTGCTCTCCCATAACTTTTCTTTTTGCATTTATCTCTAGCACCATAATGCACTGCTATCATAAGTTAGATAAGTATAGTGTCTTTGATAACTATATTAAATAGAACTGATAGAGACTAGCTAGCAACCTCTTTTAAAAGAAAATGTTCTACAGGCTCATGTGTCTAAGGGGAGTTTACTTAAGTTCAAGTGAGAATTTAAATGTAGATTCATAGATTTTAAGGCCAGAAGGCATCATCAGGTAATCTAGTCTGTCTTCCTATAAAACACAGGCCTTAGAATCTTACCCACTAATTCCTGCATTGAGTACAATGTAATAGAAATACGTTTCAGTGGGTGTTTTAAGTTTTTCCTATGAGCCAACATTTTAACTGGCTTTGTGCAATTAATAACTTATCTAACAAAACTTAAAAGGTAACCTTTTGAAGGTGCCCAATGGAAGCTTATGTCCTCAGTTAATTTAAAAACTGAGATAGATGAACCTGTACAATTGCTTTCATTAATAACCAATGAAACTTTTAGAAATTGGGTCTGATGATCTTGTTAAGTGATGCACTGGCATCTTAGAACAGCACAAAGTGAAAGAGAAAACAGGAGAGAGGCTGAAACTACAGCTGATAGAGTTTTCTAAAAATTGGGTTTTTGACAACATGAAAGTTTTGAGGGAAAGCATTTGCTTTCCCATTTGAACATTAAAGTTTTGGCTGTTTTTTTCCCCCTTCATTTATTTTCTGTTCTGTTCTGTGTTTGTTTTTTTTCTTTCAACTTTCAGTTTTCAGCAGTTTTAGGTTTCTACAGTTTTGGATTGATATTTTTCCTCTCCCAGGAATCTAAATTTTTTTCAGGTTTCTGATGAAAACTCTAACTTTTGCACAGGAATAAAACCCCAAAACAATGTTCTTCTGACCAGCCCTTGCCAAAACGTGATGTGTATATTTCTACTGGGTGATCAAAATATTTCCAAAAATATTTTGAATCCAATTCTCCAGCCTTTCTCATGTTGAATAGCACTTGCTTATTTGAGTGGTCTCATTCAGTTCAATTAAACTATTCATGTGAGTAAATATTACTCAGCATGTTTTCTGGTTGCGGAATTGGGCATCATGCATCTAATTGTCTTAAAATATGAATAAAAAGCACTATCATTATTGGGAATCTAAATTCTCCATTGTTGGCTGCAGTGAGCTGTGTAGGAGCCATCTCAAATCTGGAAGGTTCTGCCTTTGAAGTACTCACACTTGGGCTGCAGCTGCTTTCAGCACAGTGAAATTGGCATTAGCAGTATACCTCTACTGTGGGAGGTAATGTCAGCCTTTGGCTTTGAGTCTCAGTGTGCACCCAAGACATGCCAATATCACACAGTTACCTAACCTGGCACTGTTAGTGTTGGGAGTGGGAGTTACTGTTAAACAAAGCAGTTGGGTTAATTTAGCTTCATTGCAAAGGCAGGAGGTGGGAAATCAATAATAGCTAGATGGAAAAGGATAAAAGAACAGTAATGAAAAGAGGGAATAACACCAGGGAAAAACACTGCAAAAGCTATTTAATGGCCTTTTAGGGACTCAACCTTCACTTCCTCTGCACTCTTTTTTTAGTAATGGTGAAAGACTTTATATGTATTGGGTAGAGTGGGTGAAGGGTGGAAATCTAACCTGTTCTACCACATAGAAGTATGCAATGCTGCTGCCTCAGCTCATAAAACAAATTATGTCCAAAATGAAATTATACAGGGCTCCTGTCCTTAATTGGAATGAATGGTTGTGTCAGCTCCACTGACAACCATTTTAGGAAATGTTTGACGTCATCTGATTATTTACTTTTCATTGGAAATTTGGAGAGTCTTGCTCGTCAGAGTGTGGATTTCTGATACAAGGTACAGAACTTTAGTCACGTGCTTAGTTCACAATTTAAAAGTGTTTCAATGTATTGTATTATGAAATGAATATATGTGTTTGTACACACTCTTTCTCTCTCAGTAACACATACATATACACATTCATTTGAGCTAGTCAGGAAATGGGTATTTTTCCATGGAAAAACATTAGATGAAAATGAAAAAAAAATTGTCCATGGAAAATTTCAACTTTTCATCTGAACAATAACAATGGAAAGTTTTCATTTTTCAGCTGCAAAGTTTCTGATGAAAATGAGAAGTGTTTCATGGAAAACAGAAACTGTTAATTAAAAAAATGATTTAGTCAGAAAACAAATTTTTCCATTAAAAACAGTTCACATGGAAATATTCCAACCAGCCTTAATTCATAAACAGACATATAAATAACACATACACGCACATATATATCCAATATGTGTTTAAGTGACTATTGATTTTGGGTGTGTCAGTTTTCAGGTACCCAATCTGACATCTTAGAGAATCCTGACTTTCAGAGAATGGGTGTGCAGCATTTATGGAAAGTCAGGCTCTTTTAAAGTGGCCGACTTTTTTTTCTTCTTTCTTTTACTTCTTGTTCACTGTCTATTGGGGAAGGAGGATGAGGTTGGTGGCTCTTGTTCTTCATCTCCAAGCCTTCTTGGCAAGCATGTCTTACAAGGTGACACTAACCTTCTTTATGTTCTTTTTCTGCATCTCAAACCACTTATTTCTAGGTCTTCTTCATGGTTTTTGTCCCATGACTATTAGCTCTTGTACTGTCTAACCACCATATCTTATTGACTCAGAGGACCAATCCATCTTAGCTTTTTTGTGATGGGGACTTAACAGTATCTGTGGTACTGTTTAATTGCGTAGCCCTATCCAATGTTCACCTCCGCATTCTCATCTCAACAGTGGCCAGCATTCTGATCTGTACTTCATGGCTGGTCTAACTGTGATTTTATACACTTTGCTTTTTGATTTACCTGGAATATTTTTATAGCCTTTCAACCCCTACATAAAGTGTCCAAAGTGGAGTCCCCAAAATCACAAGTTGCTTTGAAAATGTTGCCATATTTAAATAGATAAGAAGATATCAAATTCCAAATGCCATTTTGTTCCTCCCACTGACATAAATCATATATCTAAATAATTTTCAAATAAACAAAGAAAGAAATACCGGGGAACATAGGGAAATCATGGGAAGAACCTCTTGAAAGTTCATACCTATAGGAAAAGAATATTGTGTAGGTGGAGGGGGGAGGGTTGATTGACAAATGACATGTATTATATATTTGTGACTAGCAATATATCAGTACTTGGTTTTTTTGTTGTTGTTTTTTTTATCAGAATCAACCAGAACTTTATTCAAAGTATTGTGGATTTTGTATGCTTCAAGCATGCAGGAATATTCCTTTCAGTGTAAGGCTGCAGTATTTACAATTACTGACAGTATGGCTTTTAGAAATGTGGTTTTCAACATGGCTTAGTAAAAACATGTAATTTGTCTGTCATTTCTCTCAAAGTTCATTGGCATTGTCAAGTCATGTTTACCTCAGTAGGAAAATTTGAATTTCATCCTTGGAGATTTCATGAGGCATTTTGCTTGCCCCAAGGTTTTGTGCTAAATTTGCAATGCTTTCCCCCCTATAAATTAACATCTCACTTCATATGACTTCATTAAAATGTTTGGATGCAAATGATCAAAAAGCCCTGTTATTTTAAAAGATGATTCCCAATGTATGATTCTGCTAATGGCAGGATGTATGATTCCAAGAGTGTGGTTTGTGTGGGTGGAGGTGTGAGTGGGTATCTCATATTGTATATTCAAATAATAGACACAGACAAAAAGCACCTTGACATTTTATACTGTTGCTCCAGCAGGTAGAAGGATGTGTTTGCCAAAAACAGAGGCAAAGAATTCCAGCTGCTGTGTGGCATTTCAACATCAGTGACAAAAGAATTATGGTGTTTCTTTTACCATTTAAGAGCAACTTTACTGTAACTATTTTCAGTCCCAATGTCACAGAGCACTAGAGCAGTGCCAAACTGTCACTACAAAACCCCCACGCCTGGGGCCCATATGCAAAGCCCTGTGAATCAGACTATAGCTGAGTTTTGCCTTCATTTCAGGTTTTGTTACAGCAAAACCCAAAACTCAGTCAAGGTTAACTAATGCTTATAAACCTGAGCCAAATTTTAGAACTTCATTGAACAATTCCATTTTAGAGAATTGTAGAGTTCCATTGAAGCTTCTGGATGTCCATATGTGATTCTCAGTGGACAATGTGCAACTCAGCAGTTTCACTTGATTTCAAATTTAAACTAAGCAAAATCTCAGCAGATTAAAGGAAATTTAGCAAAGTTCAGGATCCCAAGACAGGAAAGTTCTTGCTGAACCTCCAATAAAACATCCAAGGTATAGCTACAAGATCTTTGGATTCCACAAAATTCCTTGGCCATGCAATCATTCAAAATCACATTCTGCCATCCTTTCTCCAGCAAAATTCCCATTGACTTGAATGAGATTATTACCCAATGGTGGAATTTGGACCTCAATGCTTATTTTTCAATTGGCTTGCATCAATTTATGCTTTTTTTAGTGCTAGATGCTTCAGTGTTTTATACATAATATAAAAATAAGCACAATCATTTCAAAAGATTTCCAACCATATTTCCTTTTCTATTACTATAGTTATGTCTAGAGTATTTTATTTGTATTTTATTTTCCCCATAATATGATTTGAAAAAACTAATTTTTGAAGTTCTGTGTTTCACCTAAACATAAGTAGTTTCACTTAAAGATGTCTGATGAAACCAAGAGGCAGTTTTTGCAGGCAAAATTTCCCCTTTCAAGAGAATTTTTGGGTTGTTCACAATGAACAAGGTTCAGTGGTTTGTTCACATGTTTACAGTGAAATGCTCCTTTACAAAGTTTTCATCTCAGTCTTGAATTCTAGTGATTACTTCTGAAGTGTAATGCAGTAGTGTTACAGGGCACTGGTTCCAACTTTGATCTTTTCAGAATGACAGACAAACAAACAAAGAGTGACCTCGTCCTCATATGATGGGAGGGCATTTAACAATGATCAGACATAAAAAGATATCACAGCAACATCATCACACACCAAACTGAAACTTGATTTACATGAAAAAATATGCACTTAGTTTGAAAAAAGAAGTTCTGTGAACTGAGTAAAATTAACTACTGTGAAGAGAGTACAAGGTTCATGTCCAAGTGATGGATTTCACCTTCATGTGCACTAAGAAGCTTATTGGCTTCAGTGGGAGCTGAGTATCCACGTCTGAAAGCAAATTTGGCCCAAAGTTTGCTTGTTTTATAAACAAAGAATAACTGTTTTTCTCACCTTACTCCCAAATCCTTGGCAGAAGCTTAGGCGCCAACTCCGTGGGTGCTCTGGGGCTATACTGGGATAAGCAAGTGCAATCCACATTGACTACAGTGGGGAGTTATGTAGATGTATCTGAGGTTATCATATGACCCTTTTTGACTAGGCAACTTTCACAGGGTATATTTACATTTAACAGTTATGATATAGATATAGTATGTAGAAATTTAATAAAACATTTTATAGATATAAGTAGACCTGCAGGAGACTTGGGAAAACCTACCTGTTGTGGAAGTTCTCTTATTTTTAAAATATATACCTCAACAGTTGTTCAAGTACAAAGCACAGTTATTTAGAAGATCTGACAGGCGTAGAGCTCTGTTCCTTGCTATGAGCCTGGGACAAGGTCCTCAGACATGATGGGAAGAAGCCATCTTGCATCACTCTCTAACCACGCTACCCAAAGAGCAACTATATCACTGCCAAAGTAACCTGGGTTGCTCTCCCATGCTTTTGAGTTTACGTAGCAGGGCTAATTTAGAATTGGCTGAGATATATTGAATGCTATAGAGCACATTGCTACACTATTATGTTCAGTCTCAAGAGCTGGTTTCATTTGGAACATTGAGCTCCGTTTAATAATTAGACCTGGCACTTTAAAATGTGCCCACTCCTGCTTCAGTACTGATTTGAGAGGTTCCCACAATGACACTGTCAATGCAGCATTGAAGTGGGAGAAGAAAGGCATGTGTTACAGTGACAGTCCAAAAAGCCTCAGCTCTTATAATAATGAAATTATTTTAGGATAGACTATAGCTCATCAGTAGAACACTCTGTAATTTGATCTTTCCTAATAATCTCTTTCATTGCAACCTCCAAGCATCCAAAGCTTACTCTTACAAATGTAAGCCTCTAGAGGCAGGGATAGTTTGGACAAAGAATAGGAATGTTTGTGGTCAAATTGTATTTTAAAGTGATAGCGTAATTAAATGAACTGGATATAAGGCCATAAGTGAACAAAGTAGTAAGCCACCATTTTTCGTGTAACCTTTTACAGGCATTAGTTTACCAGAGTTCAGTCTCCCCGAACAGCTTACTCCTGCTCTAGTAATTAGTAACTGATAGTAAAGATCAGACATCAGTCAAAAAACAAACCCTTCTATAATTTGATAGATTAAAGAAGGCATTCATCTAGGAAACTCATAATAATCCATTAGCCATCTTACTCATTTCCGATATAATTAGCATTTGTTGTTACAATAGCAGTTAGAATAATTCCCACTAATCCATAATTAAGTAAGTACTTCCAGTTCAAATAGGCCTTCAGATACCACTGTGATGGGCATGGTATAAGACAAATAAAATTTCTGAAGCATATTTTGTAGTTAATATATTTGTTCCTTACAAAGAAAATAATATTGCTGTTCACTTCAGGTTTAGGAATTTTTTTTTCTGTTCTTTTTCTTCCTTCTTCCTTCTCTCTCCCCTTCCCCCAGTTGCAAGAACGTGATCAAATACAGGGGGACAAGTATTCTTGGTTGATTGAGACAAGCAACTAGAAAAACAATGTTGACAAAAACACTCTTAAAATTATATTTGTCCTTGTCACGTGAATAAAATATTGTTTGGGAATGAGTCTTTATTATTATTTATATTACGGAAGGGCCACACATTATCTTATGTTTGAAATTCTTCCTTGAAATTTGCTCTTTTCATTAGAACTTCACTACTTAACACTTTGTTAACCATCCACACAATAATTCACAGGGAAAACCTAGAAGTCTAGCCACTCTTCTTTGCAAAGATTTGGTAGTAAGGTCTCAAGTAAAGTTGGGTGATTTTTTTTTTCAACTGGAAATTGTTTTCACCAAAAAATGAAGATTCAGGGTGATCGAAGCATTTCACAAATTTGTGATGAATTTTTTGAGTTTTTTCAGTTGAAAAAAAGAACGTCTCAAATTCTGTAACAATAAAAATATTTTGTTTCAATGTTTTCTAAGCAAATTGTTAATATTTTTCAAATTGATACAATGGTTTTTTTGGAATTTCCTTCAATTAAAAAAAATAAAAAATCTTAAAATGAAACAAAGCTTTTTGTTTCAGATTGAATTAAACTTTTGTGTTTGCCCTTGAACTTAAACTTTCTTTCTTTCTTTTTCTCACTGACATTTTTAAAAATATTCATTTTGGGTCTACTCAAAACCTTTTATTTTCATTTTTCAGAACTGCCAGCAAATTGAAAAATCACGTATTTGCACAGCTGTAGTCTGCAGTCTTATATTACTTACTGCTATTTATTTTCTTAAGTAGTTAAATTACAGTTTGGGGACCTGGTTCTTGCATGCCCTACAACTCCAAAACTCTCATTGTGGAGTTTGAGGTGCCCAAAGAATGCAGAATATAGCCCTTACTTTATTTGTTCACTTGGGGTACATCTACACAGGGATAAAAACCTGTGGCTGGCCCAGGTCAGCTAACTTGGGCTTGTGGGGCTTGGGCTCTGGAGCTGAAAAATTGCTTTGTAGATGTTTGGGCTCAGGCTGGAGCCAAATCACTGGAACCATGCAAGGGAGGAGAACCTCTGGGTCCAAAGTCCAGCCCGAGCCTGACCATCTACCCAGTAATTTTTAACCTTGCAGCCCAAGCCAGTCAAAGCCATGCATCTTTCATCCCGGTGTAGACATACCCTAGAGACTCAATTCCACAAGCACTTAAATACACATGCTTAGCTTTACTATCATTTATGGTCAATCTCATCGTAGTAAGAAACGGGGACTCTAAGTCATTAGTGCAAATTCACAAGGCTCTAGTTAATATTCAGAACAAACTTGCCAATCAGACTTGAAAAGAAACTAGATAGTTCTGAAAAGAAATAAGTTACAGTATTTCTAATCTATAAATTACACTCTATCCCTGTGTCTATCTAAGCATTTCCACTGCACTTCTTTCCATAGTATCTGAGTGCCCAACTCTCTAGATAGGTTTACAGAACTACAGTGTCGAAGACTGATCCTACTCATGTTAAGAATACGTGTAAGGGGGGGGAAATCAGTCATCTATTTGGGACTTATCTAAATCTGTTAAAACTCTTAGACCTATTTGTATTTTAGACCTTATTAATGATGGTTACTGGGGTACATTGGGACTAACCTCTCTCCCCCATCACCCCCGTAATTTGCTTTGATATATCTAACAGCCAAGCAAGCCTCTTCCATCTATTTCTACTCATCCTCCAAGGACCCTACAGTCAAACTGCTGCCAAGATATAATTCATTTATACCCTAAGGAGAAAGAGCAGAGTATTCATCAGCTTGTATGTTCTAACACTTTAATATTTCACTACCGTGGTTGGGATCTTATTAGTAATTATTTAATTATAATAATTATAATTATTTAAATATCTATAATAAACACAGCCATCTCCTCTAATCTTCAGTTTCCTGATCAAATTTAATCAGTAAAACACAAGACAATAATCATATAACATTTACCTATTATTATGGTAATACATGCTAATAAAGGGTCCAATCATGTTCCCATTGAAGTTAGTGAGGGGAGGGAAGAACAGCTACTGGCTTCAATGGAAGCAGGATCGAACCCTAAGAATATAATATAAGACAAGATTTTCAAAAACAGGAAGCCTAAAGTTGGACTTTTCAAAAGTGCTCAGCACTGAACAATTTCCATTGAGGACAATAGAAGCTGCCGGGGACTCAGCACATTTGAAAATCTGGCCTCTCATGTAGATGTTTAGATACAGATTGGAGTCTAATTTAAGGCTCCTATTTTGAAAATCTAGGACCTTGTTCTCAGATTTTAGCAATAAAGTAAAATCCTTATTATTCAGAGTAACTATGCTAATGGTTCAGAGTAGAGGTGGCAGAAAACCAAATTCATACACAATTTTGGAATGTTTAAGAGTTTTGTTATGCAGAGTTTGCATGACTGTTTGATTTTTATTCAAAAAATTTTGCAATATTTTCAATTTGGAGTGTTGCCCTCTTCTTTTTTTCCCGTTTGCTTCCAGTAATTACAATAAGTTTGAAAGGAGAAGTCATAGAAGCTAGGAAGAGTGGAGAAAGAAACAAAACTGGAGTGGGGAGGGGAAAGCTGAATTGGACCTCTCAAAGAGTAATAAGGCAGCTGTGTTGGATGTTCTCTCCCTGCTTTCTGCTGGTGCAGCCCTCTTTTCAATACCAAAAAAGCTCCTCAGTGTGACCCAGAAGCTGAGAAGAGAAAGGATATATAACCAGATGGGAGATAGTGAGGAGAAGAAAGGAGAAGGCAAATAGCTATCAAATGTGACATCATCCAATGGTGTATTAAAAACTATGTTAATATTACAAGCTATCACTTTAAGTACAGGGCTATTCTGGTCCTGCTTGCAGGTTATGGGGAATCTGTTGTGAAATCTGGGTAAGCGTCATCAGCAGTCTGTCTGCAAAGAGCATGCCTAGAGCAAAGTGGTGCCCATCCCGCATAGGGAGTAGCCTACTTTCTGTCTCTCTCTTTTGTATTAGGGTTCTGGATTCTGCAAAATAAAGTAGTAGTATGTTGCAATTTTCCAGAAAGATAGAATGATAAAAGTTTCTAACTTCACTATGTGTATGCTGGGAATATAACCAGTCCCATTTCTGTTAAGCTAATATTTTATTGCAAATACTAGTCTAATTAATAATTCTTGAATAGTGTTTAATATTCCTCTGCACTGCATCAGAAGGGTTCCATGAGTGTACGCACTGGCCAATGGCAGATCATTAGGAGTTGGCTGTGCTGCCATAACTAGGGGGGAAACATAACAGGAAGACATGGAAGGACAGCTGCTCCATACAGCTGAGCTGGAGGCTGCAGAATTGGGAACTGGGTCTCCCAGATAACCCCAGGACCTATATATATTTTTCTGGTATTATGGCAAACATCCTCTGTTAGTTCCAATGAACATCGGCACAATCCCTTTTCTACTATCAGTTAAAATTGATTGGGATTGTTAATTCATTAGCATCTATGGAGAAGATTACCTATTTTATGAAGAGTTTAAAACTCAACTCACTTGTGAACTCTATTAAAGCCAACTGGAGTTTTAAAATTGTCTTGAATAACAGGCTCAGACTTACAATGGATATAGCCTAGGTTATAGGGCAAAGTATTACTGTACCTCCCCGTGCCCCCCCAAAAAATAGTGCAGAAGAGTTTGTAGTGAGTATGAGTGACTATCTTAAAGTAACTTCCTGTACCCACCAACTTGCATAGGCAGTAGAATTGGTGTGGCCTTTACTTCTTTTTTTCCATAGAAACTTTTCCACTTCAATTAGGACAAGTAGTCACCAAGATATCCTGAAGAGTCAGACACTGGCCTGACATTAAATAACTGTCTAACAGTCCTTTTATCTTAGTTCTTCTGACCTTTATGTGCCTTTGAAGATGTGTTTGTAGGGGATATACACTGGAATGTCCCTAAATGTCTTCAAAATTCCACTTGAAGAGGACAACATTCTGAGGTCATAAACATAAACAATTCTATATTTACCTTTCACAATAAAAAAATTATTTACTTACTTTCTTTTGGTAATACTGACAATTGCATTTTTAAAAATTAATAATGCTTGGCATGTGTTGCTGAACATTTTTTTGCACATATTTTACAACTTAATTAAATTTGGCATCACATTTGGAATACATATATATTAAATCCCCAAGTCATGGTTCTTTCCCCCCTCATATACATTTAGTAAAAGAAACATTTCCAAAATTCCCATCTGTTCTGCATGTAAATTCAGCTAATTATACACTGATTGACAAGGCTATAAAAGGACATTCTTGTGAGATGATAGGTTTAGCGGCCTGCTGCACTAAAAATTAATGTGCGTAGGCATTCTGCAATTTTCCCATGGAAGCTTTATGTAGGAGTCACGCAGATACAAATACATACAAGAAAATCTGCTATGCCTGTCACCCATATAGTGTCAACATTATATAGGGTTAAGAATTGTTTGCAAGTATATACTCACAGTAGAGCAGTGTGGCCATTGGAATAAATCAATAATACAACAATAATGACACAGTTTCAGCAGGAACAAAAATTAATCTTGCCAAACCATTATCTGAATCACCAGGTTCTAATTCTTTAGAGTTCATTTGCAAGGTTGAATGAGTGCTGGAAAAAATACTCCGGCATGTCCAAGATGGGAAAAATAGATGGGTTGTGTTCTACCCTCATTGGAATCTTGCAGCCCAGTTGAGACTATTTAAACAGCAGGAGAACTGAGAAAAACAGCTCAGGAACGTACTGGTGGTTTGATTTACCAGTTACTTTATATTCTCTAGAAAAAATAAAAAATATATACTTTAGGGAAGACCAAGATCAGAGGTGCACATGACTGCAGACCATATGAAAATGTGCTCCAGAACCATGTCTTACTAATTCATATTAAATAATATCAATGTTTCTCATTAATTCAGTTTTCTACAGGTGCAGCCATACTGGGGGAGTTGGAGCAAGAAGAGAACGAAGGGGAGGGTGCAGTGTCTGAGCAGGACTGCTGCAGGCATTACCCCTATGTTCATAGGAAGAGCTAATGACTCAAGGATCTCTGGGCGACTGCTCAATGGTGGCCTCTAAGACCTCTCCAGAACAGGTGCAGTCTGTGTTCTCCCCTCACTTCAGCCCCATGGTGCTAACATGCAGGGGAATGATGTCAATGTAACTTCCTGGCCTGAAAAATATATAACCTCTCTGGGACAGTGAGTGCTTTCCCTCATTTGTCTCAGGAGATAGAAACATATCATGGCTGGATGCAGGGCTCTAGTCTCAACCATTGGGATAAACCTGAAGAAGCCTTTTCACTCAAATTTCCCTCTCTGTGGTGCCCTGGAACAGCCCGGTCAACCCTTCTTCTGTCCTGTCCTACCTCCCAAGCCCAATAGCAAATGCTATGTGGATCAGCCCATCTTTCTCTCTCAAACCTCACTGCCCTTTTTATTTTCTTTCTACTCATGGATGTGTGAGGTTTCCAGGTGTGGTGGATCTAGACCAACCCATGAGTGGCTGTTGGATGAGTGGGTTAACTTGCCCCTCTCAGTTTAGTCATGCCCTTTGCACAACGAAGAGCAGAGCTGAGCTTCTGAGGGCTACTGAATTCTGAGCAGCTAGTCTCCTAACCATGCCCAGGAAGTATGCTAGTGGACCATTCACCCTGCTCTCAGGGGATTTGACCACAACTAAGAAGCTTTTCTAAAAATCCCTTAACCCATTGAGAGCTGTTCACTTCCATCTGTGTAAAATTTTGAAGATTGAAGAAGAAGATGACTGAAGGAGCAACCTCGAGAAAGAGAGAGAGAGAGATTATGATGATGTCTGGCAAATTAAAGAAAAGGAGATGGAGGGGGGAAAGACACTCCCTCAGAAATTTAGGAGTTTTTCCCTTCCCTCCCTCATCCCCTTAGACTATATTAGCCACCTCCTGAGAACAGGAAAATGTTGTTGACTTCAATGAGAGTTGGATTTGCCTGAAATTGTCAATATAACCACATGCAGAGGCATGATCACACTGTAACATGATGGGACATCACACAGTCTAAGGGGCATATGTGGGCCCTGTTCTGCTTCATTTAACTCTTATTAGAGTTTTGTTTTTGACTCCAAGAAGCGCACAGGTAGGCTCAATAAACCACAGTATGAGATATATGACCTCCTTTATTTGTGCCAAAACCCTTACTAGAATGCTAGCATATCTGAAGGACTGCACATTTAGCAGTTTAGCATCCTGCTAGTACTGCAGTGCAGTACTATTTTTAATTGTAATAAACAATAAATATTGGGTACAAGTCCAAGTCCTGTAGTAGGATTTAAATGTACGACCTTTATCTAAAGACAAGCATGATGCCAACTGAGTCATTCAGCACATGATTTAATACTTAATCACATACCTTTTAAAATAGTATGTTTATCATTTTCCTTTGCCTTCTACAGCTCCCTCTGTATTTCTTCTCTGGGTAGGCTACTTTCAAAATAGGAAAGGAGAAAGAGAACTTGAACTACAATTGCACTCTCTTGGGTGAGAAATAATAATAATAATTATAACTAATATGCTGTTCAAGGACAGCGAGGATGTTTACTAGAGACCCTGGGGTAACATCACCATCAAATTTGACAGAAACAAAAGGAAACTGAATTTAGGAAAGTTCAAACTGGGAAAAAGACATGCATTTTTAATAGCGAGGGTAATTAACCATTGGAATAGATTACCAAGGGATGTGGTAAATCCTTCATTTTTGGGGGTGTTTAAATCAAAACTGGATCTTGTTTTAAAAAATATGCTCCACTTTAAGCACAAGTTATTGGGCTAGCTGTGGAAATCATAGGTGAAACTCTATGAACTATGTTACGGAGGAGATTAGAGTAAATGATCACAATAGTTTCTTATAGCCTTGAAATTTATGAGTAGATGAAAACATACCAGGAGAAAATGAAAATACTATATAGAGTTAACTGTTGAATTGCTATATGTAGGATGGGAAATTAACATATTGCCCATGAAAGTTGCAACCTGACTCCACATCCCATTACAAAAATAACTTGCAATAACTAAACTAGTTTTGGTTGCCACATTGCTATGTGGAACAGTTGTTTCTAGAAGGCAGAATGTTTAGGATTAACATCAGAGTATTAGAAAGTTAGGATTTTACAAGAAGTGCTAAGATACCACAGCTATGGGGGGTTATATAATAACCTAAGAATACAGAACATGAATCAGTGTTCAGAGATGTCTTTTCAGAACAACCACTTTCATTAAAGTTTGAATGTGTATCTGGTATATGGGCCTCATAGCGTCATAGACCTTGCAAAACTGTTCTATTTATCTTTAGTCTTGCATCTAGGAGAACACTGATATTGTTCTAAAGCTTATGGCAGATGGTCATTTTTATTTATTTTAATGTTTTCTGTTATGTGTTGAGGGAAACTAGAAAGGAGACATATACCATTGAATTAAAAGGTTAACATATCAATAATTATCAATAATAACAACATGGTGCAGGTACTATGGAGATTTTAATGAACAAAAATTGAGATAAAAGAAGAAAGGCAGATTCAATCTGATTCTCTAACAGTGAATGAATAACTAGAATCTATTGCTGACCTACCTTATACACTCTGCATCTTCCCTGAAATCCCTGGATTTGCACAGGAGGTAAGTCAGAAGAGGAATTTAGCCCTTACTTTCCATAATAGCAACCATTATTGGAAAATGTGAAACTTGAAGTCTTCAGTTTTAATAAACAAAGTGCCATTACATAATTGCCTCCATCCCTCAATATGTGACAGCCGAAAACTCTGCTTCATACAGAGAATATCAAGCTCCTTATATTTCCAATTAACAAACAAACAAGCAAAACACCCATAACCCTCTGTCTCCTTCAGTGTATTGCTGCACAGAGAACACTGTTAACAGTGATCAAAAATGGGCTAAAATCTGTATGTGAGATGTTTAAATCTTGCTAAATCAATACTTTTAACACCAATATGGCATTTCTGTATATAGGGCATGTTCCAAATCCCATGGAAGTCAATTCAAAGACTTCTAAGGGAGTTGAAGCAAGTCCATAAATGTTATGCCTTGTTAAGTGATGGTGTGGATGGTTTACAGCAAATCCAAAGTACCATAGTGTTTGCAATAGAAGGGTAAAAGAAACCCAGTAATGAGCATAGCTTAAGACCCAAAAAGAAGTTACTAGAATAGCAATAAAAATAAAATTTTTCTATCAACATTTTTAATCACTTCCTTTGCTTTGTTTACAAACTTAGATAAGACAATGTGAAAAATACATCATCGTTTTTTTCTGGAGTATTTATGCCAAGTGGAAGCTCTTAGGCATGAAGAGAAAAAAATGACATGGGGAGTGAGTTTAGAAGGACCTGTATGCAGGAAAAGCTAAGAGTTAAAACACGTTTTACCCTTCTTGAAGCATGCCTATTGGGAGACCTTAAATAGTTCTCAGCAATCCTCCAATTGTGTTATATCCTATCCTTACCTCTCTGATTGAGGGTGTGTTTACACTGCAATTAAAAACCCTGTGGCAGCTGACTTGGGCTCGCAGTGCTCAGTCTAAGGGGTTGTTTAATTGTGGTGTAAATGTTCAGGCTATGGCTGGGCTCTAAGACACTGAGAGGTGGGAGGGTCCCAGAGCCTGGACTGCAGCCCGATCCCAAAAGTCTCCACCATAGTTAAGCCCTTACTCCGAGCCCCTTAGCCTGAGTCAGCTAGTACGGGCCAGCCACATGTGTCTAACTGCAGTGTAGACATACTCTGGGAGTAGGGTTGCTAATTTTAGTTGGAATGTATTCCTTGAGGTTTCATCACATACTTCCGGCTCTGCTTTTAGATCACCCATAAGCTGTAAATTAGAATCTCTCAAGTGCTAACTATATAGCTGAAGTTCAGCAGAAATATCCATCAATATATATCAAAGGCTGTTTTATTTCCTGTACTTTTTTTTTTTAATTCCTTTCCTCTTATGTTATTTGGAGATAGGGTTTATTCAAAACCCCCATAGATTTAAAACTGAATTAAAAGGAGCTTTTGTCTGAGTAGTGGATTCAGGATTGCATGTGTGTATCTCTAGAAATATAGTGGGCACTATTTTGGTGTTGTTAAAACGGTAGTACTGGAAAGGAATTCTTCAAGGAATGATTGGCATAAACAATAGCTATTTGTGTTGCAACTGTCACTTCAGTTTGTTGATAGTGATTCCCATCAGTTTGGTGATAGTTATTTCCTTATGCACTTGCATACACCTGTACAAAGATTCCATGACACAGAGTAATGGTTATTATTTTACTGTAAAGCTTAATTGACTATTGTCCCATCCTGCTATTGAAGAAGCATTCAAAATATAGGGGATTGTTAAACTATATGTTAGAGGTAAACCAAAAAATATTTAACAAAACCATCATAGCTGAATGCTAGAAAGGAAGAAATGAAAGGCAAAGGCAACAAAAGTGGTGTGTGTGTTTTTTCCGTTAAAAAACATTCTCTCCTCTTCTCTGGGTTTATTTTTTTAAAGTATTATTATAGATTCAGTCCCATTTTCACTGACGTCCTTGGCGAAGCTCCCTTTTACATTTATGGGTGTAAGACTGGGTCCTAGAAAGAGGGATTGAATGAAAGTATCTTAAGCATGTAATTGCATTTGCAATGAGTCCTACTGAAATCAGTGGTACTTAAGTGTATACCTAAAGTTAAGCACATGTGTCATTCATTTGTTGAATAGGGAGTTTCCTGAACTGGGGCCTAGATTATTAAAATTTAAACTATTTTTAAAATGTTAGTGCCAAAATCTGTCTTGGAATGTACATGTTCAAACTCCCATTAAAATCAAGGTGACTTATTTGCATATATCAAATGTCAGAACCGAATAATAATTTACATAGTTCAATAGTTAATACACAGGTAGATAATAGAAAATAGGAACACAAGACAGGCCATACTGAGTTAGCCAGTGGTCCAGCTGGCTCAGCATCCTGTCTTCCAACAGTGGCCAGTGCCAGATGCTTCAGAGGGAATGAACAGACCAGGGCAATTATTGAGTGATCCATTCCCAGTTGTCCAGTCCCAGCTTATGGCAGTCAAAGGTTTAGGGACACCCAGAGCATGGGGTTGCATCCCTGACCAGCTTGTCAAATAGCCATTGATGGAACTATACTCCAAGGTGTAATCTACCAGACAGAATTCTTTTAAATTCTCAGTATTATCACATATTTATTTCCCATTGTTTATCTTTGTTTACCTTGGCAAAGTAATATCAGTGTATTTCATTGTAATCTGATTTTTGTGTTCCTGAGAGTTTCATTTTAATTTGGTTTTCTGATAAGTAAGGAGGCAAAAATATTTGGTTTTCCCTTGTTGTTTTTAATGTACATCAGAATAATAAATACTGTTTAGTAGCCAGGAGGCTAAATTTATTTAAATCAATATCTAATTAGGTTTCTTATGTATTACCTTTCACTTTGGAAATTTAAAAAATCTAAGCAATTATATGATACTGTACTGGTATCCTATTGGTTTCTACTTGGCTCTCTTTTTCAAGTAATTAGTTTCTGCTAGACCCAAGTATTGCATTGATTTGTTTCAGTGGTTCGTCACAAAGGGCTGAGCTAATTGAATTTTTGGATGGTAAGTTATTTCAGGCCAACTTCAGAGGTTTTATTCGGAAAGATGAAAGGGGTATAAAATTCATGTGAAGTGCAACTGTAAAAAAAATAGGAAGTGCTTCTTGAGAATGTTGAAAGATTTTGCAACATTTTAAGGTATTTTGTGAAACACCCAACTATTTTTCCTTTACTGTTAAAAACTGCTAGAAACTACTACTACTCCTCTTCCCTTAAAAGGGAGAATCCTAAAAAGAGTATAAAACTGAAACCGTTCCTTTGCCCAAGGATCTACAATCAGAAACTGCCCCCTTTAATGCAGATAGGTAAGCCTACTTCACAGAGTATTTTAGCTTCTGTACTACAAATGTTGGAGCTGGATATGAAACTTTTTAATGGGAAGCACTGTACCTACTCCATAGACATATCAAAGTTGTTAGAGTCTCATGCCTTTTCTTACCAGCAATTGTTTGCTAGCTGAATAATAAATATGAGAAAAATATTTACACTAGTATGTACAAAAACTAAAAAGGTACAGAAACAATGATTAAAAACAAATAACAGACAATTGTTAAAACCCAAGCTTATTCCTTAACACTAGGGATCCAATCCCAAAATGCCATTGTGCAAAGAAAAGCCACTGAAGTCACTACGAGTTCTGTGCTTGGAAGACTTCCAGGACTCCCCAAGTAACTATTCAGCAAAGTTATATGCTTGTGCTAATAGACTGACAGATTAAGCTTCCGTATTTGGACCCTCACCAGTTGCTCAGCAATATGACTTTTAAACTAGGTCTCCTCCAGAGTACCTTCCCACCAGTAGGTCACTTACAGATTTTAAAGATTGTTACTGTCTCTATCTTCCTCAGAAATGTTCAATTAGAGATATAGGGAAACTCTTCAACCTCCTTTTTCAGAAGTTAATCTCCAACTGCCTGGCTTCACAGTTCTCCCTTTATCAACTCTCCTTCATTCCAGGTTTCTAGAGCACTCATATATGTAGAGAGAATATATATATGTAGAGAGAATGCACGGCCCCGCTCCAGCGCTCTAAGAGGGTCAGGGGCCGCTTCACAGGTAGGAGCTGGAGAAGGGGCATGCCACTGTTTCCAGTAGCCACTTGAGGGGTCGCTCAGAGACTGCACCCCTGAGCCTCTCTCCATGCCACAACCCCCTGCCCCAGCCCTGATCTCCCTCCTGCTCTCCAAACTTCTCAATCCCAGCATGGAGCAACCTCCTCAAACCCAAAACCTCTCATCCCCAGCCCCACCCCAGAGCCTGCACCCCCAGCCAGAACCTGCACCCCTTCCCACACCCCTGCTCCAGCCCAGATACCCCTGCAGCCCTCCGAACCTTTCTGTCCCAGCCCATAGCACCCTCCTACACCCCAAACTCCTCATCCCCAGCCCCACCCCAGAGCCCTCATCCCCTCTCGCACCATAACCCCAATTTTGTGAGCATTCATGGCCCACCATATAATTTTTATTCCCCGATGTGACCCTCGGGCAAAAAGTTTGTCCACCCCTGGGCTCCTCCTCAACTTCCTCCTGGTGCTGGCCAAGGCAGTTGTCCACCATATCAGGAGGAAGAAGCTGGATGGTGAGGTGCTCTGCAACTGTGGGGCCTACTTCTGATCCTCCCTTAAGTCACGTCTCAAGGCAGAGTTCCTCTGGGCCACGTCCACTGGCTTCCTGGATGCCTTCAAGGAGCAGTGGCATTGTCCAAGGTTCTCTTCTTGGTGTCCCTTCTGGATCCCTGCCTTTGAACCTCTGACTTTCACTCCCATCCCTGTTTTTTTTCATTTGTTGTCCCCCATAATCTTTTTAATGTCTGAGTCCAGTGACTCCTCCCCTTAGGCTGGGGGGGGTTAGATGTGGGAGGGCTTGTGCCAGCTATCCTCAGAGCCTCATTAGGTGCTGCAGTGAATCAGCAGTCGGACATGCAGAAACAACCCAGCTGCACTCACGACTTTAACAGAGCCTTCAGAGACACAGCCCTGCAGTACCAACCTATTGCTGAACAGAGCCTGGGTCAGATGACCCCCAGGCTCAGGTAGCAAAGTTTGCAGATGATACTAAACTGCTCAAGATATTCAAGACCAAAGCAGACTGTGAAGAACTTCAAAAAGATCTCACAAAACTAAGTGATTGGGGAACAAAAAGGCAAATGAAATTTAATGTGCATAAATGTAAAGTAATGCACATTGGAAAAAATAACCCCAACTGTACATACAGTATGATGGGGGCTAATTTAGCTACAACTAATCAGGAGAAAGATATTGGAGTCATCGTGGATAGTTCTCTGAAGACGTCCATGCAGTGTGCAGCGGCAGTCAAAAAAAAGCAAACAGGATGTTAAGAATCATTAAAAAAGGGATAGAGAATAAGATGGAGAATATCTTATTGCCCTTATATAAATCCATGGTATGCCCACATCTTGAATACTGCATACAGATGTGGTCCCCTCATCTCAAAAAAGATATACTTAGAAAAGGTTCGAAAAAGGGCAACTAAAATGATTAGGGGTTTGGAACGGGTCCCATATGAGGAGAGATGAACAAGGCTAGAACTTTTCAGCTTGGAAAAGAGGAGACTAAGGGGGGATATGATAGAGGTATATAAAATCATGAGTGGTGTGGAGAAAGTGAATAAGGAAAAGTTATTTACTTGTTCCCATAATGTAAGAACTAGGGGCCACCAAATGAAATTAATGGGTAGTAGGTTTAAAACAAATAAAAGGAAGTTCTTCTTCACTCAGCACATAGTCAACCTGTGGAAATCCTTGCCTGAGGAGGTTGTGAAGGCTAGGACTATAACAGGGTTTAAAAGAGAACTGGATAAATTTATGGAGGTTAAGTCCATTAATGGCTATTAGCCAGGATGGGTAAGGAATGGTGTCCCTAGCCTTTGTCAGAGGGTGGAGATGGATGGCAGGAGAGAGATCACTTGATCTTTATCTGTTAGGTTCACTCCCTCTGGTGCACCTGGCATTGGCCGCTGTCGGTAGACAAGATACTGGGCTGGATGGACCTTTGGTCTGACCCAGTATGGCCATTCTTATGTTCTTATATTCTATTTCCACAATCCCACCAGAACTTCACAGCAACAGTGCTACCAGGCCAGGAATTCTTCTGCTGCCTCACTGTCCATCAGACTCTTAAGACACTTAGTCTGTTCCTGCCACACTGGAGTCCTGTCCCAGTATTGTCCTTGCCCTACTCCAGCCTCACTCCATCCCCATCTGTGACCCACACCAGCCTTGCCTCTTCTCCCTGATCCTCCATCAGACTCTCACTACCCAACTTTGTCCTTTGGCCTGTATCTGGACTCTGGCTTTGATATTGACTTGGCTTGTCTTTGGACTCTGACCACCTGGTTCTGCCTTCTGGCCTGCACCTTCACTCTGGCTACAGTTTTGCTTCTGGTTTTTCTACAGACTCTGATCTCACTTTTAAAAAGAAAAGGAGTACCGGTGGCACCTTAGAGACTAACAAATTTATTAGAGCATAAGCTTTCGTGAGCTACAGCTCACTTCATCGGATGAAGTGAGCTGTAGCTCACGAAAGCTTATGCTCTAATAAATTTGTTAGTCTCTAAGGTGCCACCGGTACTCCTTTTCTTTTTGCGAATACAGACTAACACGGCTGCTACTCTGAAACCTGTGATCTCACTTTTGACTCTGGTCTGCCCCTGAATCTCAAGCCCATTGCCACCCTTGGCCTCTATGCCTAGATGTGACCTATCTGCCAACCTCTAGGTCTGAGGATCAGAGGCAGCACCTGACAATAGCAAAAGAAGCTAAGCCTCAAAATCACAGTGAAATAGAGATGCTCATGTTTATCTGTGATTCCAAATCTCCCATCTAAGAGTACACCTACTGCACATAACAGAATCAGCATAGGTGTCCAGCCATCCATTGTCTTGTGTAACCAAAATGTACAAGGAATAACACTCATAGAGAATAATCATAGATCTTACTGTCCAGAGGATATCCATCTCTTTAATAAACTTTGAAAGTTCTGATTAAAATAGGGTTTCTTTGGAATTGATGCTTTATGAAGGCAGAAGTGCCATCACATTTAGTTTTCACCCTGGACATAAATAGAAACTAGCAGTGAAATCAGGATCCAGATCCATTTCAGGAGAAAGAAACTTCCCTGAAATTTGGGGATTGTTTAGATCTGTGGTTTGGTTTAGACCCATAGATCCTGGAAACTGAACAAAAATCATATTCAAGTGTCACAAACTGACTTGAAATCCTAATTTACTTAACTTAAATGTATATAAGAATATAAGAACGGCCATACTGGGTCAGACCAAAGGTCCATCTAGCCCAGAAACCTCTCTTCTGACAGTGGCCAATGCCAGGTGCCCCAGAGGGAATGAACAGAAGAGTTAATCATCAAGTGATCCATCCCATCGCCCATTCCCAGCTTCTGGCAAACTAGGGACACCATCCCTGCTCATCCTGGCTAAAAGCCATTGATTGACCTATCCTCCATGAACTTATCTAGTTCTTTTTTGAATTTAGCCTTCACAACATCTTCCACAGCATCCTCTGGCAAGGAGTTCCACAGGTTGACTGTGCATTGTGTGAAAAAATACTTCCTTTTGTTTGTTTTAAATCTGCTGCCTATTCATTTCATTTGGTGACCCCTAGTTCTTGTGGTATGAGAAAGAGTAAATAACACTTCCCTGTTTACTTTCTCCACACCAGTCATGATTTTATAAACCTCTATTGTATCCTCTCTTAGTCATCTCTTTTCCAAGCTGAAAAGTCCCAGTCTTATTAATCTCTCCTCATATGGCAGCCATTCCGAACCCCTTATCACCTTTGTTGCCCTTTTCTGAACCTTTTCCAATTCCAATGTATCTTTTTTGAGATGGCTCGACCATATCTGTATGCAGTATTCAAGATGTAGGCATACCATGGATTTATATAGCAGCAATATGATACTTTCTATCTTATTATCTATCTCATTTTTTAATGATTCCCAACATTCTGTTCACTTTTTTGACTGCTGCTGCACATTGAGTGGATGTTTTTAGAGAACTATCCACAATGACTCCAAGATCTCTTTCTTGAGTGGGAACAGCTAATTTAGTTTTATTTACATTCACTATTTATAATAATAGAATCAAACTACCTGCTCATTTGCAATATTTATACAGGATAAGTATGTCATTTGTATTTGTACAAGAAACTTAAGCTTTTTTTTCAAGGTCATATTGCTTGAAATTGATTTCTTCAGTTACAAAATTCTGAGCCTTGAAATGCTTTCATGCCATTTGCAGTGACCTCTTATTCAGTGTATGAGATGGCTTTTACTTGCTACAGAAGATACTTGCTACAGAATAAATGAGTTTTTTTAATAGACTAAGCTAACGCTTATTTTCATGCGCAATAATCTGGTGTTACTAACATCTTGAAATCACTCTCTGGTCATAACCTTAATTGAAGGATATAATATGAGTGCCTGACTTTTTACAATCTCTTTCACATGTGAGTGGTCCCTTGGGTTGCAGGATCCAATTGTAACACTTATAGAGCTTAATTCTGCAAGGTGCTGCTGAGTGCCAGCTATGAGGTGCTGAGAGCTTTTAACTCTCATTGACTCAGAATCTCATAGGATTGGGCTCTTTGCATTCTAGTGCACAGTCTTGGTTTATAAAGTATAGGAAAATGTTCACAGAGAACTTGATTCAGTCTTCCTTTCACTGAAAAGTCCCACAGCCTCATTGGGAAGAAGAGCAGCTCCTAGGTGCTGAAACCCTAATTTGTATCAAAGCATTGCATATACAGAAACAACACTTAACAATGGTAAGACCTGGGGTGTGGAGGGGGGGAGAAAAGGTAACTTTTTCTGGCATTGAACTTTTTGATTTTACTTTCAATTATTGCTTTAAGTGTTGCAACTAAGTTTAACACAAAATAGACATGGAACTGTCGGTCTCTTACAGAATAGTGCCTGGGGGTCAACTACAGATTCAAACTCTTCAGTGTCTAGTTTAGTATCTGTGAAACAACTTTGAAATGGAATACAAGTGTAAAAGGAAATTTGGGTGGATGGCCGCATAAAAATACAACTCCACAAATCCATTATACTTTCAGAATTTCTTTGTTGTTGTTGTTGTTGTTGTTGTTTAGTCAAGGATGTTAGGTGGTGCAGTTTAATGGCACTTTGCAATATATGGTCATTCTAAGAATGCATGTTTAATTAGGGCATGTTACCGTACACCAAATCAAAGATAGACAAGTTTTTAATCTAATCTACTTCAAGAGGAATGACAGATTCATCTCCAACCAAAATGAATACATGCAGCTCTTTTCTAGATTCACTATCTTCGTAATCAGTCCTACTACAAGATAAATAAATAAAGCCAGCAGATAATTACAAAATGTTTTGTTTAATAATGTTGTCACTAACTATGTTCTTTCAAAGATAAGTGTCCATATGCACTGCCCCTCACAGGATTAGAGGAATAAAAACAGATTAATTTAATTGAATTCATGTTTTACCAGCTCAAAATATCTTTGAACAATTCCTGTTATTTACCTGTAGTCATACATACTAATCAGAACCTCCCCAATCTCATTATGACCAAATTTAATAAGCGTAACAGCAGAAGGGATGTGGTGGCATTGAACTCAGTGATTTAATGAGCTCATCATTGTCTTTTAGGAATCTGGGTTATAATTTAGATGGATTCCTTAATTTGGCCCCAAATGTTACTCATGTATGTATAATTGCATTGCATGTGCGTGCATGTGTACATATATCCCCCATTAGCTGGGTTGCTGGGGTGTGTGGTTTGAGACAAAGTGGAAGAATGGAAAGGGAAAATGTTACCGGTTGCAAAGGGTTCAAGCACTCCTGCATCAGGACTGTGGCCATACTAAGTTACTGTTGGATTTTAAGGCAATGTGTGCTCATTTCATTTCTCTGGATACCCCCATGCTACAACATATTCAATGTATTTTTTCTAAAGGATGATGTCTGACATATTGATCTGGAAATGAAGGAAGAATGGTAAGATGGGAGGGAAGTGGTTTAATTAGGCCACAACTTTATTAGCTTCTCTGGGAACTCTCCAGCAATAACTTATATAGTGCAGGTCAGGATTCTTTCTTGAATCATTTCCACCTATCTGGGGAGGGCTGTCATTGCTGGCACCCCATCTCCATACCTTCTATGAAGTGTTAGGAGTTGGGAAAAGTGTGTGTATGGGGGTGTCTCCTTGCTGTGCCAAACATTAGGAGCCCCAACTGCATTCCCAGCTTCTTTAGGGGATGCCTTCCTCTAAAACCATTTCCAATTCCACTTTATCAGGGAATCAGAGCTCCTACGGATTGTGTACCTTCACTGGACACCAGGACACATTAGCAGTTAGTGAGAGAGGGCTCTGTCCAGCAGGACAGGGCATATATACCTTTCCCCTGTTGTGTAGGGGACAGTGGCTTACATGAACCCTTCTGGCCCACTCCCAGATCAGGTGATGGTTCCCCCTCCCTCTCTACTCCACTGACCTGAAGGAGGAGGAGGGAATTCTTAAAGGAGCCATGACTCCTTTCTTCTCACTTGATCAGACCTCCTCTCTTTCACATTGCTGTCTTTGAGACTGAAGGGTTGCATTGCAATTATTTGTGAATTTGCAGTCTATAGTGGACAGAGACAGAGAGTAGGGAGAGTAGGAATGGTGATTATTAGAGCTGATTGAGACATTACTGATTAAACTAAATTTTGTTGAAATATGCTGTTCTGCTGAAGCCAAAATATTTGGCGGAAACATACTGAATTTGACAAATTTTTCAAGGGGAATCTTTTTTGGGTCTAGGGTTCTCTAGGCCAGTGTCCTAACTATCTGACTATAGAGGGTAAGTCTCTCTCTCTCTCTCTCTCTCTCTCTCTCTCTCTCTCTCTCTCTCACTTGCTTTCAGGACAGAAGTGATCAGAAAACCCTGTATCCAAAATCCCGCCCTGAATTGAAAAGCTCATGTTTCAATCCATAAACAGACATTTCAACACAATTTTATTTTCACTAAAATACTGGAAAAGTTTTGGGTTTGTTCCAGTGCAGAATGAAAACAAATTTCAGAATCTCTAACATTGCTGCTAAATGGAATTGTCAGTCTCCAGATAGCTCCTAGTGATTATACATAGCACTCTAGTTAACACTCCAAATGCTCTAATCACTGTAAAGATATTAATCAACCCTCATGACACCCTTTGGAGGGGTAGGTAAGTACTATACTAATTTAACTGATGAGGAAATTGAGATAGGATACTCCAACCTACACCAGAGGAGGAAAAGGGAAAGTAGGACCTGTGAACTCCCTTCCTGATACTACCACTACTCTGGAGAATATTTTTAGCATCTACTGTAGGATGCACCAGATCAAATTAATTGTGCAGTAGGGGCCCAGGAGTGGATGCAATGGAAGACTACATGTCCTATAATGAAATGCAACTATCCAGCTTCATGATGTATCTTGGGAGTTACATGACTCTGACTGCATTATGGGAGATGTATTCCTGCCAGGGAGCCTGGCTCATATTGGAGAATGGGATCAGAAATGTACAACTCCTGTAAACCAATGCATGCTAAGGAAATGCAGTTTAATATTGAAATGACTTAAAATGAAGTTTTCAGGTTGTTTCAAGAACTTGAAATGACCTAAAATATTTTAATTTCAGGAATGTTGAAATGTTTTGCTTTGATTGGAAATGTCAAAATGAAATGTTTCAACAGTGTCAAATCATTTTTTTTCCAGAATTTCCATTCTGTCAAAAACTTCAATAGTTTGATCTTTCAGCCCAATTCAAGATTAAAACAAATTTTGAAATGTTGGAATTTTCCATCAGGATGGAAATTCTGTTTTCTGACCGGCTCTACTCAGAACAGTTGCAAGGTAAGGAACAGATAGGTAGTGTTCCCTTTCCCCACCGTAGGAGTAGAACATAGCTGTTGTTTCAGAGTTCACAGTAACATATACAACATTTTATGACAAAAAGTGATGACAAATACCATAATTAAAGAAAATTGGTGGGGATATTTTGATAGGCAGAGTGTAATTACCTGTATAGCAACTTGGCCACAAAATCTACTTTTACCAAAGTTTCATTGGAAAATTAGTGACCATAAGAGTCAGGATTCTGTTTTAGATCTTATTTGAGAGCCAGAGCCTCCAGCAGCAAAGAATCTTTAGACTGTCCTTCACATATATCACTATGTTAATACATTGTAGTTTGTGTATGTTACATTGGATAACAGTGTTGGTATAATACTTTTGGGTCAGTACTGACTCAGGAAGAAGAGTGTCCTATATTAAATGTAAATTATGGTCTGATTCCCTACTGTCTTACAGCTTTGCTATCATTTACTTCTGTGCAAAATGAGTGCAAAATGCTACCAATCCATTTTGGTGCAAGCAAGGTGCAAGGCAGTGGAAAATCCAATCTTTTATAACTCTAGCAACTTATATAGTCCAAAGCAGTCCTATTTTGTTTCCTACATTTTTTTGCACAAAAACAAAGTCTCAAGTTAATCTTATGAAGTGGGTTAAAAGCAAAAAAAGGTCTGGCATTCTGTACTAATCCCTGTTCTCAAAATGGGAATAATTTTAATATTTTAAAAGTTGCATTCACTTTGTCCCTATACAGGGAAAATGTTGAGATTCAGAGCAAATTTGATTTAGCTGAATTTCTGAATCTCAATCAGGTTTGATCTAATAACTGTCAGCTGACCTGATTAAAGTATATCTCTCCTCTAGTTGATTTAAATCTGCTTGGCTGCTACACAGGAAGCTAAAATATGTGCTATTTCAGATAGCCATCTGGTACCCTAAATTCAGTTATTTTAGAGAACTTTGCTTGAATTGAGTTACCTAAAAAGCATAAAAAGATGAGGGTTTTTTTAAATCACATTTTACTTACTGTTACTTTTAAATGATACATTTTGAAACAAATATCCATTTTCTTACTGCAATGTATTTTGGTATCATGAAGATCAATAGTTTATTGTTGAATTAGGGAGTGCTGAGTTACGAGCAATGATTCTGGATTTTTTTAAGGGATGAGAACATATAAGTATTATTTTAAAAACAAACAAAAAGGCTCCTGTTTCTAAAGAATGATAGTGGATTTACCATATTGTAAAATGCCTTTTGAGCTAAATTATGATTGGCCCTCTGCAGGTGTAGAGCACATACCTTTCACCCTGGCAAGGCCAAAACATGGTACAGAATGTGCTTAAAATCCAAAATGAAGGACACCAACTTGAACTGCTGCATGATTCATTCCTGTGCATTACAAACAACAATTTCTGTAATTTCAGTTTCATGATTCTCTATTTTTGGTGCAAATAATTTTCAACAGTAAAAGTGAAAGGATACACCTATTCTGTGTGAAATATAACTGTGGGATTAAAATGAGTGACATCCCTCAGAATGAAGGACAATTGAGGGGAATATTGCCGGGGAGAGGAGAAGGAGGGAGGGCAACATAACTGCAGGGCTTGGGAGACTGTATTTGGTACCCTTGTGGGGATACGGCGACCTGAACCTGGGGAAAAGTGCTAGAGGACAGGGGCTGAGTCCTGCTTGTGCCTCCTCCTCTTGCTGAAGAGCTCCGCAGTCGCTGCCTGTGGAGTAAGTCACTTGTGGGCCAACTCCCCCGTGGACTAGACTTTACCCTCCTCAAAATTGATAGCTCTGCTCCTCCTCCTTTTCATGTGGCCCTGCGCCTCTGCCCCTTTCTTACACATTGCCAGGGTTGATAGGTCATTCTGGGAACTGAGGTGTAATGGAGAACATGGGTCTTCACGGGAAATTTGAAAAGAAATGGAGAAACAGCTGGGGTGAAAGTAACCGAGGGCACTCACCGCTATGGGCCAGGGCGGCTCTGGCCCCCGGAAGGGGCGTGGCCTCGGGCGGAAGGGGCGGGTCCGTATCCCCGAGCCGACCCTGCCTGGCTCGCGCCGCCCGGGGCTCCTGTGTTGATTTAAAGGGCCTGCCGACGGGGGTGGGCGCAGCAACATCAAAGCGCTGCCGTGGCAAAGGACCATGCTTAAAGCGATGCGGCAGCAGCGCTTTAATGTCCCTGCCCCTTTACCATCCCCTGTTGGTGGCCCTGCCGGTACAGACCCTACCATCAGGGCTGCCAACAGGGGGAAGGGTCAACGGCAGTGCTTTAATGTGGTCTGGGTATGGGCCGCTGCGGGTTCTTACCAGTACCTAGTACCGGCCCCTTTCGGCTCACTTTGACCCCCCGAGAAACTTTCTCCCCTCAGACAGATGAAAGGAGGCTGCCCAGTTGGCATGGGCACTGGAGGAGAAGTCTTCCCCACTGGGTATTGGGGAAACTGTGTGTGAAGGCAGAGGGAAAAGCCACTGCTGAGTGTGAAGCAGCGGGTGGTTAAATAAGTCCATGAAGCAATTTAAAAATAAGGGGAGAGGTGTCTTGGGGGAAAAAAAACCAAACTGAAACAGTCAAACCTCACCAAAGCTCTAGTGTCCAAACGGTAGCCAATAAACTGCACCAATCCACTCCTCCAGCTGTAACAGTCCTCCACTTCCAATATTGTGGATAAATCTTTCGGCTCTGCTCATGTGCAGCTTCCTTGACATGTTTGAATTTGGTACTTAGTGACACATTCCTTCCCTTCCAAAACCCCAGGAATGAGAAGGAAATGCAAGACTGCTCCATATGGTTCAAAATAATTCATGACAATGAATTAGAGAGCGACCCCCATTGGAAATAACTCTTCCATTTTCTAGCATGTCACTTACAGGAAACAGACCCCTAAACAGCACCTGGGGAGGCAGACATAGATGGAAATCCTACTAGCCTATGTAAACTGCAGACATTTTCTTCATAATTTAATTCCTATTGTAAAGCTCTCTGTATAATAATATGTGGAAGATTGTGGAGCAGAATAATTAGATTTATTCTTGGTGCTGAGTGAAGAAGTGTCATAGTCCACTGGAAGTTTTACAGCTAGTCATTTCCATTCTTCACTCTTCAGTAAAGATAAGCAGGTAGTCCTCTCACAACCCTCACATAGGCTGTATCTCTATAGTCAATTTTAGACAAAAGAGCTATTTAATTTACATTTATGTGCCACATATTTGATCAAATGCATGCAAACGTATGGGAGATAAGCTATTCCATATGGGCAAGCTATAAAAAAAACCTGACTTGTCACATTTGTTGACATAAGAAACTAACAAGTGAGATTATTTTCACATTTATTGTGCTGATATAACTCCTAAAACTCAAGACAGCTGTTCAGAACATTATAGAAAAAGACAAGAAGGAACAGAGAGCAGTTTAGTTTGTCATGTTTTTTTTTAAAAAAAGCTGTCTTCACTATTTGTATAATATAATAGTTTTAGTTCATTAACAGCATTAAACAACAGACGTCAGAACCACAGAGTAATACTACTCTAGGCTGGTTGATGACCTGATGCTTTGAAATTAATAATGACAATGGGTTCTGCAGTATGGCAGACTCAGAAGAATACAATTTCACTTCCTCATTAAGCTCTCAATAGAAGCGGTTTATGGGAGATGAATCTGTGCTACATAGGACACAGTTAGTAATTTATAATGACGTTTGAGCTGACAAATTGGGCCTTCATAACATATTGCTTCCCTGTGCTGAGAGAACAAGAAGTTGTAAATCAATGAGAGAGACCATGTTTCCAATGCACCAGCACAGGACATCTGTCCAAGTCATGTGTGTGACAAACTGAGACTTTATATCTTTGAATTGGCTATTTAGTAGGTAGTGAGTGAGAGAGGAATATCTTGAATAATACAGAGAAAGCAAAAGAGGATGGTTGGGAAAGATGGAATAACTTGAAGAATTTTCATTACAATTGTTACAGAAGATTGCTCAAATAGACTTTGAATGTGAGGCATTTAAAAATTATTTTATTCAGATCTTGCAACTTGTTAATCTCATGCACAAAGCAAAATTACAATAGCAGTTACATAAATACTATAACAATAACTTGCTTAATAATTAAGTGGCTAATTCAAAAATTGTAAAATAATTTGTGTATTTTAGAGCACACTGAGGCCTATATCAGCTACTTGACTTAGAATCACAGAAGATTAGGGTTGGAAGAGACCTCAGGAGACTTCAGGTCATAAAGCTGAAAGATGCTGAGTATAAGGGACAGATTGCATCTCACTTCATGTGGATGTGCAAGGACCCTCTCCTCACTTCCTTCAACCTTTGTGCAGGGGCTAGGCACAATCAGAATGCTAGTGCATGGATTATGAGAACTCCATAGGACTAATGCTGACAGCTCCGCGCAAAAGGGAAATGGCTAGAGCCTTGGTACTGCCCCCCTCTGCACTGGCTAGATGACCTGACTGGGCTTGGAGATAGTAGAGTCCACACAGTCTCACTAAGTGGCACAGCTTTCCAGCAAAACTCTTTACTTCCTCCTGAGTAGGTTAATGCTTAAAAGTACATCAGAGAAGTCTAGCTGTAGTTGGTCCAGTGGCAGCCATCCCTTCTGAGCCTCCTTAACTAACTGCATAACTTTAAGCAAGAGGACAAAAAAAAGTAGCTCAAAACAAAATCTACAGAGTTTTACAAGAAAATAGTTTTTTCCCATTTAGTGTTTCTTCATGTGAGGTATTTTACCTGATGAAAGTGGCCCAGGTGTGATGCTGCACAGGAAGGTGAATAAACTTCAAGCTCCTAGTTTTTGTACTGGTAAAGCAAAAACCTCAATGTTAGGACTGGTTTCAGAGTAGCAGCCGTGTTAGTCTGTATTCACAAAAAGAAAAGGAGTACTTGTGGCACCTTAGAGAATAACAAATTTATTTGAGCATAAGCTTTCGTGAGCTATAGCTCACGGACTGAATTCTTATGAACATGAGTCATGCCACTGAGTACAATGGGTTTAATTGCATGGGTAAGGGATATTTGTGTGAACAAGGGTTGCACAATTAGACCAATAATTGATAATGGCTTTAGCAGACTGTATTTAGCACAGTAAATCCCGAGTTTACAGAAAGTATATCCAATATGTAATTGGTTTCTCTAATTTATGTGCTTCTGTTCGTACCTCCCCCTTGTTGTTCAAATTAGAGCTGGTTGTGAATTTTCTAACAAAATATTTTTTCATTGAAAATACAGATTTGTCCAACCTTAAACTATTTATGGAAAGGGTCAGTTTTGCAAAAATGTTTGCAAAAGAAGTTTTGAAATTGTTGGTATGTCCCATTTTGGCATTTTTGAAATGGAAAGTTTTGAGTTTTTGGTTTTAAATGAATTTTTGTTTTGAAATTTTAGTTGATTTATATGAAAAAGCTGAAAAAAATGTAAAAAGGTCAAAATCAGAAAGAAATGTTTTGAAAACATCAAAACAAAACATTTCAAAAAATATTTTTGGATTATGAGGTTGCAAACATTTTTTTGAGATTTAGAATCTTTGTCCCAAAACAGGTGGGGGAAACAATCAAAAATCTTGAAAACTCTCATCGGACCATTTCCTTCCCATTTCTACTCAAAATGCAGAAGCATTTTGGTGTAAGGAAGCTGTTATTTTCTACTAAGCTTAGTAATTCTGTGAATTTTCATTCATTTGTGAATGCAATTATTTTTTTTTTCTTAAAGTCTAATTATTTTATTATGTTTGACCTGGAGCATTGGATGTGAGTTGCCTTAGATTCTATATGAAAATATCATTTCTATGCTGCTTTAACTTACTCTGATTAAAGCTGAGATTAGTTTGTTTGAAAGTGATATTTTAATGTTAAGATTCTTGAACCATCTGTCTTTCATAAGTACTTAAGTGGCCAGATAATATCTGAGTGCCTCACAATTTTTGATGAATTTATCCTCACAATTCCTTTGTGAGGGAGGAAAGTACTATTATCTCCCTTTACAGATTGGGATCTGGGGCACAGAGATTTAAGGTTCATCTACATTGATGGTGAGCTGTAGAGTACAGACCTTGCATACCAGTTAGCATTAGTATAACTGGCAGTGTAGATGCTAAGGCATGGCTTAGGTGCCCACACATCTGAACCCCCAAAGTGTATATAATGTATATACCTACTCAGCTCTCTACACTCCCAAGCCATATTCCCATGTCTACACTGCTTATCCCACTGCCTGTGTCTTTCTCTGCTGCAGTGAAAAACTCTTGCAGTACGGAAAGGCTCTGGTGGGGCAAGCTGCAGTGTACTACACTCCACAGTGACAAGTGTGGACACAGCCGGTCTATCACAGTTGTATGTAGCTACATGTGTAGTGCCTGTATTCTACACACCATCATAAGTGTGGACATAGCCTTAGTGACTTTCCCAAGGACATCTGGGCAGAGGAGGGAATTGAATTTAGGACTACCCAAGTCTTGCTCTAGCACCCTAACATCTGGATTCTTTCTGCCCTGATATTTGTCCCTGTGTGCGTCCTGGGGTCCATGTATATGTATTGCAGTACAGAATTAGGCCCCGTGGAGCATAAGAATTAGAATGGTGAGTGATACCAATAGATAGTGACTACTTGGTTCATTTTTAGTGCATCTAGGACTCAAACTAAAAACAACCCCTTCATGAGTCTATTACTTAGCTGCCTTTTGCAAAAGGAATGTGTTGGTTCTGATATTTTTTAATGAATTTGCCCAAATTATTATTTATTTTGTATTTTTTCATTAGGAAGAAATGACTTTAGATGAAAGTGACCAGACACACATAAACTCTCTCTTTGCAATTTTACCAGATCCAAATGTATAAGATGGGGTGCATATTTCTGTTCTGTTATTAGTCCTGTATTGCCATACCCTTTAGGAAGCCCCTCCCAGAAATACATGGGAAATAATTCGATCTACCTGTTAATAGTTAGGCAACAGCCTTCTATCCATCTAGAGTCAAAGTGCCACAGCAATGTGCTGTAGTGCTACTATATCACTCTTAATGCCCAAAATGTATTGGAGAGTTACTGACGGGTATCGATTTGTGAGAAGCAACAGAAGCTGGTAGTTACTGTGTCTGCAGTGAGCATTAGCAGCCACATTACAGCATGTACACAGTTTGGCTTTAATGGACTGTTGTTGTTTTTTTTACTTTGTTCAGGCAATACAATCTAAATTAAAGAAGGGAAGAGTTTGCATGCCGTAGAAGCTGGTAATCAAAATTAGTGTTTTTCATCTCTTAAAGTCATTGGCAATTAATCAGCACACATGTAGATTAAAATACATTTGATTTGAAGATTTATTGCATTAACAACAACAACAACAATAACAACAACAACAATAACAAAGGAATGAGCACTGGAAATTTGCATTGTAGGGTTGTTGGGTTTTTTTAAATAAATTCTGCCTGTGAGTTTGCCACCAGCTGGGTCAGTGAAGTGGGGCAGAGAAAGCAGGCTATACAGCTCCTACCCTGGGTAAAATTAATTTCTACTGGTTGAACATTTTCTGGACTTTATTGTCAATGGATTTACAATGTTAATTTTGATTTATTCTGATAAACAGAGCTTGGCAATTCCATTGCATTTTTTCCAAGGATGTTTACTCACATTTTAAATGAATTCACTTCAGCTGGGCATGAACCATTTTTTTGCTGCCCATGTGCTAACACCCATGCAAGTCTTTTTGACATTTGCACATTTTTTTAAATTCAGCTGAAACAATTCAGTGAAATTGCAAATTGTTTGTCTTTTTCAGTGAAAACCCAGTTTTCAAATTCATGGGTTCACTGTTACAAATATTTTTTGCCCCGCTCCATTTATGACAGAGAGTCAGGATATTGCTGGAGAATAATGCCGCTTTTTTCTAAGGAGTTATATCACCGCTTTTCCACAAAGACCACTGTTTTAAGCAGTTGTTTGTGCTTTACTCTCCCTTCCATCTCAGTTATTATCTACATTACCATGTCCCGCAAAGTATTGCTACTGGACTCAGCAGTTTTTAAACCTTTATGGGAGAAGACACATATTTTTCCTTTTTATAGTAGCAGCCGTGTTAGTCTGTATTCGCAAAAAGAAAAGGAGTACTTGTGGCACCTTAGAGACTAACAAATTTATTAGAGCATAAGCTTCATTGGATGCATCCGATGAAGTGAGCTGTAGTTCATGAAAGCTTATGCTCTAATAAATTTGTTAGTCTCTAAGGTGCCACAAGTACTCCTTTTCATTTTTCCTTTTATTATGCATGTTGGTTGTGACCTTCAAAGCTGTCCTGGGCATATAGGCACATATCTCTTATTAATTGTAACCTGTAATATTTTTGTTTGTGTACCCCTGCTAGGGATTGGCACCGGTTGTGGACAGAGGGCTGGGGGGTCCTACAGAATATTAGGATTACATTACAACACCTTAGATCAGCAGGATGAAACAGTCAAAGTAAATGTGGTTAAACATCACTCTGAAGAAGACCTCCTTTAAAGTACAGTATATTTTATTTCTGGTACAAAGCCTATCTGTAGTTTGGACAAATTATAGTAAAAGTAAGATTTTCCTAAGACTAAAGGCAGTGTCACTGCTGCAAAGTAGTCACAAAATTTCATGGACTATCTTTTGATTTTAATTGCAAATGCTAGCTCTGAATGACTCTTTTATAGTGGAGCTGGTAGAATGTATCCCCCTCCCCCACCAGATAAGGGGAAAATTTACCCCTCTCACAATCAAATGCAATGGAAAGCATTCAGTGAATTTTCTTAGCAAACTTATTTTTTCCACAGACCATGTGAATGAAACCAGATCCTTATCCTGACTGCTTGATTTATAGGTTGTTTCTTCTTTCTGTATTTGTATATAGACAATTCATCTTTTAATTTTAAAATGTAAAATAAATGAAATGATCTCTTGATGCCATTTTTTAATTCCAGTATTCAGCTTAGTTTATCTGACTAGTCTATATACATTCATCAGAGGAAAAAATATAATACTGGATGAGGGTACTATCTGTGATGTATATTCAGCATTTTTCTAACTGATTGCTATAATTGTAGCTCTCCAAATCCTATTATGATTGCAGGATAAAATATATACTTTTATTTCAGTTTAGTATTTTGGAGCTATGCCTTGTGAGTAAGAAAGAAACTAATAATTTCTTGTCACTAGAAAGCTGTAATTATGTATATTTATATTTAACCTTTCCAGATTCTACTCATTAACATCTACTTGGCACTGGCACAGTTTTCATTTTGATATACTGCTTTTGTGTAAAGGCTGTAATGACTATGTAATCTTTGTCTTGCAACTGTTCCTTTCTTTGAAGTGCTGGGGCTATGTCAAAATGTAAACCTGGGAGAACAAGGGCTGGTTTCTTTCTGTGTGGATACCCAAGAGATCAATAACAGGCCATGACTTTCCATGCAGAGGCCTCTGTGGTGTTACACTGCTGGGGAATTCTTCAGCTATAGATGCTCTTGGAAACCCCCTTAATGTGGATCTCACAAAGAAGAGAGGAAATAGGAAACTACACCCTTAGGCTGTTATTTTTTCCCCTGTGCTCCAGAGGGATAGTAGAGACCTGGCTTGTCAGTGCTCATTGGTTACCCGAGAGAGCAGACCATCCTCTGATGGGTCCAGAGAAAGGGGACAACATGTGCACAAACTTTAAGGGCCATGAACTATAAATGGACTGCTATTACAACTACCTTTCTAATTAATATAATAAAACAATCATGATGCTTTCAACTTTATCTTAGGAAACAGGTGAATGAGTATGTGTGTTTGTTGCTGTTGTTTAAGGTTTAAAAGAACAGAAAAGAGAGACCAAAAAAAAAAAAAAGAGGATTCAAATGTATGCTTAGATTGACATCCATTCTATTTAAAGCTATTTTAATCTTACAAAGGAAGATTTCTTCAATGAGAATGACTGGGAAGGTGCATAATTAAAGGCCAAGGATGATAAGGCCATTGTGGAGAAACTAAATGAATTCTTTGTATTGGTCTTCACAGCTGAGGATGTGAGATAGATTCCAAACCTGAGCCATTCTTTTTAGGTGACAAATCTGAGGAACTGTCCCAGACTAAGGCCTGGTCTACACTTGAGGTGGGGAGGGAGGAATCGATCTAAGGTACACAACTTCAGCTATGTGAATAACGTAGCTGAAGTCGAGGCACTTAGCTCTATTTACCATGGTTCTTCATTGTGGTAAGTCGATAGCTGACGCTCTCTATCAACTCCGCTTGCACCTCTCACCTGGTGGAGTACCAGAGTCGACGGGAGAGTGCTCAGCGGTTGATTGCTGCCCATCGATCCAGTGGATAATGTAGGCAAGCCCTGAAGTGTCATTAGAGGAAGTTTTGGAACAAATTGATAAATTAAACAGTTATAAGTCACCAGGGCCAAATAGTATTCACCGAAATGTGAATAAAATCTGAAGGAACTCAAATGTGAAATTGAAGAACTAGTAAGTGTAGTCTGTAACCTATCATTTAAATCAGCTTCTGTACCAAATGACTGGAAGATAGCTAATGTGATGCCAATTTTTAAAAAGGATTCCAGAGGTGACCCCAGCAATTACAGGCCTGACTTCAGTACTGGGCAAATTGGTTGAAACAATAGTAAAGAACAGAATTGTCAGACACATAAATGAACATGATTTGATGGGGAAGAGTCAACATGTTTTTTGTAAAGGGAAATCATGCCTCTCCAATCTACTAGAATTCTTGAGTGGGTCAGCAAGCATGTGGACAAGGGGAATCAGTGGATATAGTATACTTAGATTTTCAGAAGGACCAAAGGTCCCTCACATAAAGGCTCTTAAGCAAAGTAAGCTGTCATGGGATAAGAGGGAAAGTCCTCTCATAGATCAGTAACTGGTGAAAAGATAGGAAAAAAGGGTAGGAATAAATGATCAGTTTTCAGAATGAAGAGAGATAAATAGTGGTATCCCCCAGGGGTCTGTACTGAGACCAGTATTATTCAACATATTCATAAATGATCTGGAAAAAGTGAGGAGGCAAATTTTCAGATGATATAAAACTACTCAAGATAGTTAAGTCCAAAGCAGACTGTGAAGAGTTATAAAGGGATCTCACAAAACTGGGTGACGGCAACAAAATGGCAGAAGAAAATCAATGTTGATAAATGCAAAGTAATGCACAATGGAAAACATAATCCCAAATATACATATAAAATTATGGGGTCTAAATTAGCTGTTACCACTCAAGAAAGAGATTTTTGAGTCATTGTTGATAGTTCTCTGAAAACATCCACTCAGTGTGAAGTGGCAGTCAAAAAAGCTAGAAGAATGCTGGGAATCATTAAGAAAGAAATAGCTAATAAGACAGAAAATATCATATTGCCACTTATAAATCCATCGTATGCCCACATCTTGAATACTGCATGCAGATGTGGTTGCCCCATTTCAAAAAGATATATTGGAATTGGAAAAGGTTGAGAAAAGGGCAACAAAAATGATTAGGAATATGGAACGGCATCTGTATGAGGAGAGATTAATAGGACTGGGACTTTTCATCTTGGAAAAGAGACGGCTAAAATGGGATATGATAGAGGTCTATAAAATCAAAACTAGGAGTCACCAAATGAAATTAATAGTCAGCAGATTTAAAACAAACAGAAGGAACCTTTGGAACTCTTTGCCAGAGGATGTTGTGAAGGCCAAGACTATAACAGGGTTCAAAAAAGAATTAGATAAATTCATGGAGGATAGGTCCACCAATGGCCAGGATGGGCAGGGATCGTATCCCTAGCCTCTGTGTGCCAGAAGCTGGGAATGGGCGATGGTATGGATCACTGTGATCACCAAGTGATCACCTGTTCTGTTCATTCTCTCTGAAGCACCTGGCATTGGTCACTGTCGAAAGACAGGATACTGGGCTAGATGGACCTTTGGTCTGATCCAGTATGGCCATTCTTATGTTCTTATATAAAGGTTTACAATTGTATAGTACACTGAGAACAGGATAGTAGTAGCATGTTTTGTTTTTCATTGCATTTGTTCTTTAAGACGTATCATATTCCATATTTTTTTCTCTGTTTAAAAATAAAGAAGCTACTTTATTTAAAAATTATTGTTTTACAAAGTTTCCTTTTATAGGTTTTAGTGTTGCAGATGCTGATCTTCGTCTCTAGTGCTAATAAGAGGAATTCCTCTTGTCAAAATTTAGTTTTTTATGCTTCTAGTGGGCTTTTTCCAAACATTAGCTGCCTCTGGGGACATCCTAGCCCTCAGATAGTTGTAACATAATCTCTAAATTGACTAATTTCTCAAGTCTTCCACCTGCCCATTGTCCACCTGCCCATTGGCACACAATGGTACGGTGTGGTCATTGGCAGTGTCAGGAGATGACACAGGAAGAAGAACAGTAGATATGGGTTTAATCAGGCTGCAACTTTATTATTAGATGTCTGGGACTACCCGGCAGATAAAAGTGTGCAGTGCAGGTAACACTATGTTCATTCAATAATTACCCATGGGCTTCCACCAGTTCCCCTCCTTTTTCCATCCAGGTCCCCCAGACAATCCATTGCTGGGATCTTACAATCCACCCCCACCCCTTATAGAAGGATTAAGGTGGGCTATAAGAAAGGGAGGTTGACTCCCTGCGGTACCATCATAGGAGTCCCCAAACCCCCCTTTTAAGTCATTTTCAAGCCATTTATCTGGTCACTATATACTTTCCCTATGGAGTACCTGCACTGGACATCCACCCCACACTTATATAATGAGTTGTGACACAATAGCCTACCACCCATCATGCCAGGCACAAAGAAAGTCCTCCCTGAACCCACTGTGAGGAGTGTGAAAAACACCCAACTCCACCTAGGCCAGTCTAGTGGTAAGATAACAATTCTTTCCCACCCCTGCTAAAAAAGGGGATGCTAGCACAATGCCCACAGCAAGTCGTGACCAAACCTGATATTTCATCACCTAAAGGGGGAAGTGCTGCCTCAGCCTGCTCTGTGTAAAAGGGGGCTTCCTGGACAGAGCTGCCCCTTTTAAACCCTTCTGCCCATCCATTTCCCAAGGGAGGAGTCAGTGTCGCCACACTGACCCCTTGTCCCCTTTTGCAGCAGTTTGACTTCTCCCTCCCCCCACAGCCATAAAGCACTGTTCCCCTTATTTGGCCAGTTAGCCAAACTTCCCCCTGTATAAAAGTAAGGCACGGTGTGGTCATTGGCAGTGTCAGGAGATGACTCATTTATGTTTTCTGGGCAAGGATCTTCTCTGACTGACTTAGGCAAACCAATGACATGGATCTTGGCCCAACTGAGCCTGACCCTTTAAAAGACTATCCTGAAGAACTGTGTGCCACCATTTGCCATTGGAGATGGTTGAAACTCGACAGTTTGTTAGGTAATACTGTCAGTAAAATGTGTGCTCAGAGCCAATTTTAAGAAGCAGGTAAAAATAACTGCCCTGAGCTAATCTTTGCAGGTAATACAAGTAAAGCTCTTTCATAGATTGAGATGTCAAAAAATGAAGAGGTGTAGGAACAAACTATTCATTGAGATTTCAATGTCAGCAGGTCCAGATGGTCTCCATCCAAGAATTCTGAAGGAGTTTAAGAATGAAATGGCTGAGTTGCTAGCAAAATTGTGTCATCTGACAAAAATCTGTGTAAGTAGCAGTGTGTGCCTGATCTGGATGATCTGATGAACAATGACAAGGAAAATTTTGTGGCTAACACACTATATTTATTTATTTTAAGTTAGTGAAATCTCAAGATCATTCTCAGGCACTTAAAATGGAGCTAAACCTTCCTGGAAAGCTGGGCAACAGGATAGCAGATGAAATTCAATATAGACAAGGTGAATTCACAATGGCGGAAATAATTTGAACGGCTCATATAGAATGATGGGTTCTAAATTAACTGTAACCACATAGGAAAGGGACCTAAGCATCATCATGGACAGCTTGATGAAAACATCTGTTCAGTGCACAGCAGGGGTGAAAAATAATAAAAAGCCAAGAAGGAGGTTTTTCTGCACTTTAAAAGACGAGATAAAGAGATAGAGACTAATACTGAAAATCTTATAATGCCATTATATAAATTGATGGAACACCCTCACCCTGAACACTATGGCCAGTTCTGGTCTCCCCACCTCCAAAAAAATACAGCAGATTTAGAAAAGATCCCAAGAAGGGCAATGAAAATGATTAAATGCACAGAAAGGCTTCTCTATATGAAAGGTGATTTAAAAGCTTAGAGCTATTTAGAGAGGTGCTGAATAGGAATGGACATGATAGAGGCATATAAATTAATGAAAGGAGTAGAACAGGTTCATCTTCAAGCTGATCAATTAGTTAAAAATACTAAGATTCACAAATATATAATGTGAATAAAATTACCGAGTTGATTCTCTGTACGGGAGTCCATCCTTTTGCTTCTTCTCAACACACATTTCTTTTCAAACATGTTGTTCAAGAAGGAGTATATCCCATTTCTTCTGCATTAACATTGTGGGTGGGGGTTGCTTTGTTTTTCTTTGGCATGCCTGTTACTCAGCGTGTGGACATTCTTTTTTCCTCCCCATTTCTCACTCATGGCATTTAGGTCTGTTCATGACTCAACATAAGAACAGCCAAAGCTCAACTCCATCCGATGAGATTAAACCTCCTCAGCCATGGTGTTGACTCAATAGCTTTAGTGTGGCTTTGGCATAGATCCCTCCTTTGTTACCTTCCTTCAGAAGCCCCGAAATCTTCACATTTCCTCAGAGTAAACTGCAGAAAAAGTCTAATCTTAAAGTGTCAACTAAAAAAAGGGTTTCTTGGGAGAAGCTCAAATTAAATTAAAGTTGATTTTAATTCTGCCCATGAAACACCAACATGATTGTGTATTGGTATGTAATAGGGAGATTTGGACAAAAGCACATAAACTGGTATAAATTATCTACTTAATCTCTTATCTGATATATGCAGAATTTAATAGTTAGTTCTTTCCATGAAGCAAAAACGATGCAGGAATGCAGTACCTAGGGATTTATCTCAGGGGAGAATGAACAGTTATCTGTGAAAACTTACAAAATCCATTTGTTTTAGGGACAAAAGAGAAATAGTGATGCTTAATAATGATTAAAGACAACATTAATCAAATGCTGTAAAAATGCCAAGTCCTTAATCGCTCACAAGTTCATTAAAAAGGCTTAGGATAAAATCTGGACCCATTGAAGTCAATGGCAAAACTCCCCTTTGCTTTGGGGGGGAGGGTCTAGTGTTTGCCCTTAGTCTTTGATCTAGTCAGTCTGCAGCTTCTTGTTATTGGTTCTAGCCAAGTGTCATAACATTCTAAGACACCTGAGTATGATGAGCATAAATTAAGCCAATTTTCTATTACAGTGAGTCTTTGATTTATAAAAGCTTTAATAATTTAGGCTTTGGTTGGAATTAACAGTTCAGCACCTGTCAGGATAAAGCCATTAGTGATCACTCCTTTTCAGATGCAAGTTCAGTTTTTAGGGTTTCCATGCTCTCTGCACACAATATTTTAAAAATGTTCATTGAATTTGGTCTTTTCAGGAATTAGGGCCTGCAGCAGAGCAGGTGGATGAAGGGGGAAAAACCTCAGTGTGGATGCAAAAATGTTTATTAACAAAATTATCATTTATTTTATATTAAGTCATGGTAAACTTGCCTGCATCTTTACTCAATTTTAAGAGATACTTCCCAATATGTTTATACCCCAGATGCTTGGAGACGATAATAATACATTTTTGGTTACTTATTTTATTAAATGAAATGTCAGGCTAATTTAATTAAATTCCAGGAGGTTTCTGCTTTCAGTTGTTAAGGCCAAGTGTCAGAGAATATGACATCTCTTTGGCTGTGAAACCATGTTTATTGCACTCAATCCCTAAAATGCAGCTTTCATAATATCTATTTTGATTTAATTTGCTACACTATTTTCCTTTATGCTGTGTTTGAAAATGTATATCAGCATTGATTATTGTGCTTTTCATTTTGTATAAAATATTTAATAGAAGTCTTTAGTGGCAAGTTGTAAATATCCTGCAAATAGCAGGTCATAAAGCCAAGGACTTTAGTCAAAAGGCAAACTCACAAGAGATCTTATCAAAGAACAGGACACCTCTTCTTATATAAGATGACAGTGTATATAGAGATGCTCTTACCTTTTAAGGAGCAAACTTTAAGATTTGCGCCCTCTAGCGAGGGTCCGCTGTATTGATGCTTTAGAAGAAAAAAAGTCCAGACTTTAAAAGAATGCCATTTATTTAAGATACTTCAAAGAAGAAGGGTGAATAAGAGATGTTATTAGATTCTATAAAGCCAAGTCATAAAAGCAGGCCTTTTCCCCCCTTTCCCTCTTCATAGAAAAATACCTCAGCTTAAGCCCCCACAAAATTCTTATTGAAAGTAACTTCTTTTATGAACACTGTAAAATTCTATATAATTGAAACTACAGAAAAATTGATGGTTGGAAAATGTTTTGCAGAAGGTTTTGTTTACTTCTATCTAACTCATCTTTCCTCTTGGTTCAAACTTTAGTTGTTACTTAAATACTGGAGATGACAAACTTCTTTTGATATGTTCTGATGCATTCCATCACAGATGTATATTTGTAAATATTTTATCTAAATGCAAAGCTTCTATTGGAATAGCTTCCTAATATCATTGGGTATTACCATACACACTGTAACGAGAGTGATCAGGTAAGATGCTATTACCAGCAGGAGAGAGAAAAAAAACAACCCTTTTGTAGTGATAATCAAGGTAGGCCATTTCCAGAGGTTTGGAAATGGCCCACTTTGATTATCACTACAAAAGGTTTTTTTTTACTCCTGCTGGTAATAGCTCACCTTACCTGATCACTCTCGTTACAGTGTGTATGGTAACACTCATTGTTTCATGTTTTCTGTGTATATAAAATCTCCCCACTGTATTTTCCACTGCATGCATCTGATGAAATGAACTGTAGCTCACAAAAGCTTATGCTCAAATAAATTTGTTAGTCTATTTTCGCAAAAAGAAAAGGAGTACTTATGGCACCTTAGAGACTAACATGGCTGCTACTCTGAAACTTGTTAGACTTTGTCCTCACCCATAACTATTTTACATTTGGGGACAATGTATACCTTCAAATCAGTGGAACTGCTATGGGTACCCGCATGGCCCCACAGTATGCCAACATTTTTAAGGCTGACTTAGAACAAAGCTTCCTCAGCTCTCATCCCCTAATGCCCCTGCTCTACTTGCACTACATTGATGACATCTTCATCATCTGGACCCATGGAAAAGAAGCCCTTGAGGAATTCCACCAGGATTTCAACAATTTCCATCCCACCATCAACCTCAGCCTGGACCAGTCCACACAAGATATCCACTTCCTGGACACTATAGTGCAAATAAGCAATGGTCAGATAAACACCACCCTATACCGGAAACGTACTGACCACTATACTTACCTACATGCCTCCAGCTTTCATCCAGACCACACCACATGATCCATTGTCTACAGCCAAGCTCTACGATACAACTGCATTTGCTCCGACCCCTCAACAAAGACAAACACCTACAAGTTCTCTATCAAGCGTTCTTATAACTACAATACCCACCTGCTGAAGTGAAGAAACAGATTGACAGAGCCAGAAGAGTACCCAGAAGTTACCTACTACAGGACAGACCCAACAAAGAAAATAACAATGCCACTAGCCATCACTTTCAGCTCCCAACTAAAATCTCTCCAGCGCATCATCAAGGATCTACAACCTATCCTGAAAGACGACCCATTACGCTCACAGATCTTGGAAGACAGGCCAGTCCTTGCTTACAGACAGCCCCCCAACCTGAAGCAAATACTCACCAGCAACCACACACCACAAAACAAAAACACTAACCCAGAAACCTATTCTTGCAACAAAGCTCGTTGCCAACTGTCCCCACATATCTATTCAGGGGACACCATCATAGGGCCTAATCATATCAGCCACACTATCAGAGGCTCATTCTCCTGCACATCTACCAATATGATATATGCCATCATGTGCTAGCAATGCCCCTCTGCCAAGTACATTGGCCAAACAGGACAGTCTCTACGTAAAAGAATAAATGGACACAAATCAGACGTCAACAATTATAACATTCAAAAACCAGTCAGAGAACACTTCAATCTCTCTGGTCACTTGATTACAGACCTAAAAGTCGCAATATTAAAACAAAAATATTTCAAAAACAGACTCCAATGAGAGACTGCTGAATTAGAATTAATTTGCAAACAGGACACCATTAAATTAGGCTTGAATAAAGACTTGGAATGGATGTGTCATTACACAAAGTAAAACTATTTCCCCATGTTTATCCCCCCCATCCACTGTTCCTCACACGTTCTTGTCAACTGCTGGAAATGGCCCACCTTGACTATCACTACAAAAGCATTTTTTTCACCGCTCTACTGCTGGTATTGGCTTACCTTACTTGATCACTTTTGTTACAGTGTGTATGGTAACACCCATTGTTTCATGTTCTCTGTATATATAAAATCTTCCCACTGTATTTTCCACTGCATGTATCCGATGAAGTGAGCTATAGCTCACGAAAGCTTATGCCCAAATATATTTGTTAGTCTCTAAGGTGTCACAAGTACTCCTTTTCTGTTAGAAGTGTGCTGCTTATGCATTAAACAGTCTACATATTCATGAGCTTAAGATGTTATTAAGGCCCATGAAGATATGGAGCCAATGAAAGGATGACAGCAACTAATTTTGAATCTTGACAAATGCGTGAAAGGGATGTTTTCTTCCTTTCCTAAAATTAGAGGAAAGAGAGTTATAAAAACTCTCTGAATTGAGCAGCAGCTCACCTCTTCTCTCTCCGCTCCCCTCCTCATCTTCACTGTACTCAACAGAGAACTTCCAGTTTATCTCACCTCTTTAAATAAACAGCTAATAAGAACAAGCAATGACAGAGAAGCATCAAGAAGGAACAACTTTCCAATTCAGATGAGGACATCCCCAGGACTTCAACACAGTTTAGTAAGATGGAAGTTAGCTAAAGCACTGAGAAGGAATTAAATTTTTTGTAGTGATTTTAATTGGGCATTGAAAATACTATTATAACATAAGATACTAATAGCTTATCTTAAATACCAAATTGTTTGAACCATGCATTTCTGGAGTGGAGACATAGATCTACCATTGATAAGAGAGAAATAGTGGGATTTGATTTGGATGTAAGATCAGGCTGACCAATATTGTCTCATTGTTTCCTTATACTCCTCTGTCTTATTTCTGTCTGTCTATCCATCTCTGTCTGTTGTCTTTTACATAGATTATAAACTCTTTGGGGCAGAGATTGTCTTTTTTTCCCTATATTGGTACAGTACCAAGCAAACTGGGGTTCAGTCCATGACGAAGGATTCTAAGTGCTATGATGATACAAATAATTGATAATAATTCTTAATTAATTTGCCTATCTGAAGAAAACCACTTATTTGGCTTCTTCTGTGTAATTGATTTAAAGACTTACTTAGTTAAGATGATCCATCTTTACCCATCACTAAATGGTTTCAGTGATCTCATTACTAATTTCAGGGAATAATATACTTTGGTCTTAATTTACAGAGAGAGGAGTCCCCCTAAATCCTCTGGCCCAGGCAGGCCCACTGCCAAAGGTGTAATCTCTGTTCAAAGCTCTACAAACAAGCATACAGAAGAGACTTAGGTCTGGTCTACATTACACAGTTAGGTTGACATAAGGCAGCTCACATAGACATAATTATGTCAGTGTACATACAGCCTTCCTCCCACCAATGTAAGTGCCCTTCTCCACCAGCATAATAACTCCATCTCTATGAGAGGTGTAGGGCTTATGTTGGTGGAGTTTGTCTGTGTAGACACTGTGTTACTTACATGGGCTGTTAGCTCTCATGTCAATTTCCAGCAGAGCTGTGAAATTGACAAGAAAGCCAGGCAGCTAGACTCTAGCTCTAGACTTTAGCTAGACTCTAGCTCCCTGGAAAGCTGTACAGCTGGATGCTGTTCCTGGCTGGGAACCAAGGCAAGAAGCTTTGAAAGCTGGACCCTGCTCCTGGTGGGAAACAGGGAGGCAAAAGCACCAGGCAACTTCCCTCCTACTCCTGGAGGGTAATGGAGAGGTGAGATGCCCTGGGTGGCTTCCCCTCTCCCAGCGGGGAATGAGGAACCAAGGGGGGGCACCCAACCCAGAGCTTGGGAGCCGGTGGGGCAGCCGGGCTCCCAGTAGGGAGCGGCCAGCTCCCTATATTGCCCCTCTAAGGTCAATGGAAGCACTCGTGGCGAGGATGCGCACCACAGACCCCAGGAGGGTTGTGTGGATGTGTACCACTGCAGTAATTACTGTGGTGGCTGTAATTTGACCTAATATAGGTTGACTTAAGTTTTTAGTGTAGACATACCCTAACTGAAGTAACCATTTTTAATTGTTTGTACTCTGTTTTGTTCTGTTTAATATTTTCTTTTACTTACTAATTAAATAGTTGTAGTTCATAATTGTGGTTGTTCCACTTGTCTTTAAGCATGGTCTCTGTTCAGGTATGGCTAACAATTCCATCTGTCTAAAATAGTAGAAGTCTCCTCCCTGAATTGGCATTGAGAGACAATTGTTAAGATTTGGCCTCCAATATCTTGTTTCTCTAGACTACATTTGTATTATTTTGGGGATAAAATTATTTGGCTCTCAGCAACATAAAACACCCTTTTCTATCCCACCGGGGTATTGCATATGTATGCTTTATATAATATTCTTTCTTATCTGATTTATCTTTCCATCCAAGGCAATATTAGTGTCTGTGCCTGTGCTGGATTTCGTTATTATCTTTATCTTTATGGTCCTTTTTCTACAGGTAGCACTGCTGCTTTGGGCTATGCAACTAACCATATCTACAAGTAAAGAAGTAGATAGGGAGCCTGTATTTCTTTGTTGCTATTGAGCATTGCTCCTGCCATATGGAAAGAATAAGAGCAAATGACTGTAGGAGGTAGCCGTATGCCACTGCTACTTATTTAATGTTTAGTGCTTTTTGAAACTAGAATGGCCTGTATTTCTGTATTTCTAATGAGAATTAAAAATAGTACCATTATTTCTGGAGCATGAAGAAAAATGAACTGTTTTACAATAAATTGGGACTCTGTTCTGCTTCAGGATACTATAGCAGATGGAGACACTGAAGAGAATCCTGAAAAGATTCAAGATACATTGTTCATTTCCTTTTATTGTAGCTGTTTACCAGAAATAGCAGAATGTAGTATTGTGAATTGTAGCAATTGATTCATAAATAAAGAAAACCCAGTCTGGAAAATGATAACTACCCCCAGCCTCAATCCTAACTTTGACAGATGCTTTTAAAGTTTGGGTTGGTTTCAATAAGCCCTTCGCCAACTTCTCCCTTGTTATCAAGGCTTCCTGATAGCCTACAAAATACAGCGGGTGAAACTGATGTCAAAGGGAATTTTGGTATGAGCTGCTGTCATGAGGCCATCAGAGATTACCTGGAAACCCAAAAATGGAATACCAATTTAAATGATATAAAAGATGGTCTAACAGTTGTGTCACAGACTTCCTGTGAGTGACTTTCTCATCTGTAAAGTCAGAATAATAACAGTTTTTTTATAAACATGTTTTGAGGATAAATTCATTAACGTTGGTGAGGTGTTCAGAAACTACAGTGATATGGGCTACATAAATACATAGAAAAAAATATGCCCAGTATGTTAAGAGGGACTAGTTGAAGGATGAATAGTCTGGTCAGAGGGATTAAAAAAAGATGGAGTCCAGAGGAAGGTAGGAAAAGGTAAGAAACAGGGTAGGTCTTCACAGCTAATAAAAAAGGTCTGTTTTTGGGTTACCTCACCTGCATTAACTAACTCAGATTAAAATAGCTGGTTTTAATTCTAACTCCTAACCTATATGAAAAGCCAAGTTGCTGTGTCTTCACTGCTGCTGTGAAGACATAGGCAAAGAGATCTCAAAAACTCAGTTAAGTGGGCAAACTTTACAGAGCCTGCCCAAACAGTCCAGCCTTTTGAAAGTTTATGAAAATCCCACTATAAAATCCAATATTACATTTTAATTTTAAAGTAATAACAACATAGGGCTCATTCACTCCCTCCCTTAGGAAAACTAAACCTTTTCTAGAATTTTAAATGATAATAGACTTAAATTGGAAACCTAGTTCTAAATTTTGGGAAACTTTGGATCTGGCATTGGATCCACATGATATGTCCTCATTATGGGCAAAGTCATCCATTGTAAATCAGCATAGTTCCACTAAAGTCTCAGTGTATCTGTCTTTAGTTCCAAAACTTCACTTCATGTTTAAAAAAATGTTTTGCTTTCAGAAGGAGTAATACAGGAATATTTCTTCTGTACTGAGTGAAATTCACCCTCCTGAAGAGTACAGATACAAGGCCAACCAACTGCTTAAGTGCCACTTAAGCCCTATATGAAGTGAGTTTTACCTCCTGTTAATCTGATAAGGACTGGCAAATTGATTTGAAATAAGTAGGAAGTACCTAAATATGAACCAAACCATTTTTTATTTTTACAACATTTGGAATGGCTGCTTATTCACCTTCTGATTTACACCTACATTGAAAGAAGTGGACCTGGCAAGTACACAAAATCTCACAGGAAATCTTAGCAAGATTTCCAACTTCAAGTGCATGCAGATAAACTTGTGCAAGTCTGAAGTTCATTAACTTGAGACACACAGATAAGTTTTATTATAAAACCTGATTTGTGTAATCCAGAGGTGAGCATATGTTACAGGTCCCTGTCCTTGCTAACCTACAGAGGATAGGTAAGCCCTCATAGGCAAGCCTGGTTAGTTAGCTCAAACGGTAGCAGCTTGTGCTTTTGGTTCTGGCAGTCCACAGTTCAGTCCTTGGTGTGTCAATCAAGCTTGTTTATCATGTTTCTTTGTGAACAAGGCACACGTGTATATTCTTTTCTCATAGGAAAAACTACATAGGAAAAACTACATTATTTTGCATACGAACATTTTGTACATTTCCAAATATATTGGCTTGTTTTTAAAATTATGCTTTATGACAATGGTGTCATTAGCAAATGTTATACCATGTGTATAAATGCAATGCCAAGTAGAAATGCTAATGCTATGTAAAATATCCCTTTCTTCCAGGTGAACCATAATATTTAAATAAGAGTATCTGAACAGTACTCTTTTCAGAGTGTGGTAAAATATCTCTCAGACACCATTCCTGCAAAAGGTCGTAAAACAAAGCCCTCATGTTAATGTTTGGTTCTGAAAGTCAGGCAGTGACGTAGTGAAGGCATGGTCAGGAATATATTACCCTTTTCCTGTCTGCTGGCATTTTCTTTCATCCTGTCTCCTAATCAGAACTGAAAATAATTGCCACCTGGAAATCATGAACAGTCTTGGCACTTCATATGAGTGCCACAACATAGTGTGATTGGGCAAAGATGCTTTGATTAATGTACTGGCGGAAATCTATTGAACTCCATATAGCACTAGGAATTTCTCACCATAGGTATATAAAATTATAACTCTGCATTGCAGCAGCAGTTCCCTCCAGACACGGAGGTATTCTGTGCAACATATACAGGAGAGGCCACATACTATTTTATTTGTCAAATTACATTAAGAGTACGACTACGGCATATATGTTTTCTTCTCTTCGGGCTTACTTTGCTATTTCAGTTGTTTGTGGTTTACTAATACTATGTAAAATACTCTCTGGTTTATTTCATTTACCCACTCCAAAAAATCAAAGTTGCTTCGTATGTTAGAACTAACAGGCAAAGCTCTGAGAACAAAACTTACATAGAGCATCTGGATGAAATATAGCAACAATGTTTTGGTTTTCTGTATCCTGACAAAAATTCTTGGTTTTGAGAATTTTTATGAAATGGAAATAGATTTTTAAAAGGTTGCTAGTTTTTGATGAAGAACATGTGTGAGAATATTTTCATAATCATTCCCTAACAGCAAGCATTTGTTGTCCTCATTGCTTTTCCACTTTCCGTGGATTGGTTGAGACTGGTCACATGAGACACGCTGTGCTGGGTAGTGATTGGCTTATTGGCTAGGCCTACCTCATATATTCAGGAGTGTTAGCAGAAGCCATTTTGATGAATATTTTCAGAGGGAAGGGTAGTCCCAGGAAGTAGGTCTATGCAATACTCTGGTGCAGTGTGGTGTGAAAAGGATGGGTATCCCTTATCCAAGGAGCGCCGAGGCTTTCAGAGAGGCAATGGAAGAGAAATTAATCCACTCAAGAATTGAACATGCTGTTCCTCCACCAGCAGAACACCATCACCAGGTAAAGCTGCAGCTGGTTGTGTAGGGACAATGGGTTACATATCCTGGGTGAGAGTCCCCAGGATGTAGGTTTGGACATTTAAAATAGGCATCCAAATGCTGATCTTTATTGTTAAACTAATACGGAATTTGGTTTCGAGGAAGATGCTTTTCAGGGTTCCGTCTCATGCAGTTAGCTATTTTAGTTCTCAGATTTACATGGTTTTTATACTGTGCTCCTCATTGTGTGTCATTGTGTGTAGGTTGAAAGAATCGGTAACATTTTGGGCACACTGATGGAGTCCAGGTGGGAACACAGACTAGCTTTTCTTTTGCAACTCTGTATATAATAATAACTCTTTTGCCCTCAACCTTAAATTTGTTTTCCTCCCCTTTGTTGCCATTACATTCTGGCTTAAAATCATTCACCACATTGAAGGGAGAATGTAGAATGTAGTGTAGATTTCCATGCCACTTGCAGAGGTGAAACATGATTGCATCTTTCGCTGAACACTTTATCCCTCCCTGACCTGATATGTACCTGTCTGTGGACATCTGTGTCCTCCTGTGGGTGAAATCAAAGAAAGGTGAGGGCACTCAGCACCATACAGGATCAGACCACTAGAAATTGTTATGGGATGCTGTAAGTATTTTTAGATATTTTACAGCTAAGCCACACTTAAGCTCAAGCAAATGGGCTGTAGAAAAGAGGTTGGGTATGTGTGACTGCAAGGGTGTCATCCTCCCAAGCATGCGGACCTTTTTGTGGGTTCCCAGCATCCTACCTCCTCTCTACAAAGGGATCCATATCATTTCAGTTGCATTCAGGATCTTCCTTCACAGGAGGGTTATTTGGATACTCTTCAGTACTTCAGGGCTGTCATATCTTTAGTTAAACAAAGAATAACTAAATAAGACCATGTTCAGTATGGGATATGCTTTCAGTTGGGCATTCATACATTTTGATATGGCAACAGGATGAGTTAAAATTCATGCAGGAGAGTCTTTGCTGCAGAATTAATTCACAGAGCTATTCATGAATTACATGAATCTTTATTATTATTATTTTTGCTAGCATTAATCCAAACTATCACAGGAAAGCTGTTTCTTCAAGTACTATTATAATGTACTCTGTGTTTGAACTATTATGAGCCTTTGGTATATTGGCAATTATTTTAACAGTGCTTTGATACATAATAACTTATCAGAATATGAATATTACAGTTCTTCAATAAGAATTAAACCAGCACCAGAGAAGTTATAACATGAAATACATTTAGATAGTCATGTGTGAACGCTAAAGAACATCCTACCAATACATGTAACTGAAAATATACCATGAAGTACTACAATGAATCCATAGCTTGGTGTATATGTTTGTCATGATCCCATCCCACTTCTCATTATGGGTCTAAGTGAAGGCCCATCTCCTTTAGCTACAAAACAGACTTAAGTAGTAGCTCCATTAGCGTCAACAGTAGCAAACTGTTGTCTCTTTTAAACCATCCATGAGAGGGGCATGTGACATAGATTTTGCCATTGTTTTTTATGCTTGAATTTTGTTAACAATGGAGAGGCAAACTTTGCAGCCCCCTACATGAGCATGTAATGCTACACCATTTGTAAAGGGAGCAGGGCAATGGAGAGCTTGCACAGAGAATTGGGGTCTAACTCTGTCTGTAGGACAACAATTTGTTTCATGTCAACTTTTGAGATTCCATCATTTGTTTTCATTCTTCATTGAAATGAAAACAAACCCTTTTGGTCATGAAAATAGAATTTGGTCATGAAAATAGGGGAGAGAGGTGTGCGCATGACATACTTTAATCTGGTGATTAGAATACTGGCCTGGGATGTAGAAGACCAAGGTTCGAGTCACTGAGCTGCCTATGTCAGATCACAGTTTTCCATCCCAGCTCACTCCAAATCAGGCAAAGCAGAGAGTTGAACCTGGGTCTTCCATAGCCCAGGCCAATATATTGAGTATCTCTGGCCCAATCACCTTTCCGGTGAAAGTTTTGTGGAATCTTCTGCATCACTGTGAAATGTTTCCACTTAGATGAAACAGCATATTTCTGCCAAAATGTTCCATGTTTCTGCCAAAATGTTACTGGTATCTCATCTCAGGTATCGTTGAGTGGAAAATTTTTATTATTATTGTTAAATGTCTTATGTTCCATCCAAGTGTACCCCAACCAAGTGGGGCCCCATTGTGGTACAAGCATCGTAAGAGACAATCTCTGTCTAAAGAGCTTACAATGTAAATAGACAAGACAGTCAAAGGGTGGGAGAAAGGAAGGATTTTTGTCCCTGTTTTATAAATGAGGAAACTGAGACACAGACAGATTAAGTGTTTTGCCCAAAGTCACTAAGATAGCCTGTGGTACAATCAATAAAGGGCATCCCAATAAAACACAATTAAACACAAGACTAATCTTTCTCTCTCTTGCTTTGTTAGGACCATCTCATTTACAGGCTGCAATCTAATATTGCAAGCATACATCTCTGGGCATTGTATAGAACTCTTGGATTCCACATATAGATTCATTATTTTGTTGTTTCCAACTGGTATTTAATATTTTTATGCTTTCTCTACCTCCACCTCAATTTTTGTGCTTTCTGTACAATACTTTATGTTGCACACATCCCATCTTTTGAAATTAAGGAGTTTGGTAAAATCTCAGTTAGACTTCACAACATATTAGACATATTTCTCCAAGTGTGTAAAAGAAATTAAAATGCTTACTTTTTGCACCACCTCAGTACAAATGTGTTCAGACAATGAAGGGCTATATGCAAGGTATGGTGGTTAATTAAATGTTCTGTGCTACTTAATTTGTCAGATTTGATCTATTTCTCTGTAAAAATAAAACTGTTGGAATAATGTTAAGGGTCTGGCTTAAATCTACCACAGAAACTTCAGAGTTATGATTGCCATAGTACCCTTAACACAGTTTCTTATGCATAGCTATTATGGGTCTCATCCTGCCCTCATTGCAGTCAATGGGAACGTTGCAGTTTATTCAATGGTGGCAGAGCTGAGTTCTATTTTAACCCTTTCTTTATTGATAGTTACAAGATATGGGCCTATCTCTGGTGTCATTTACACCAGTTTGAGTCTGGAGTATCTCCACTGAAGTTGACTTCTACTAGTTGGTGAAAACAGAGAGAGACTAGTATCTGGTCTTTTATAGATGAAGAAAATAGGAAATTAAAATATTTCTAATAATATGTTAAAATTAAATATTACCTAATCATCAAGATAATAGGACATAGCTTCACTGAAGATCTTCCACTGAAGATAATGGAGTTTCTGGTGAAAGCCACTGTCAGTGAGAATATAGAGAGATATAAAGGAATGACATTGCAGTTCTGATTCTGGGGAATATAATTTTCAAACTTACTTGAGAAATTCAATGGTTTGAGGATTTGGCCCTTAGAAAGTGTGTAAATCAAGCCTCAGACAGTTTGGGTTAGCTTCAGAAATAGTATGAAGTGGAACTTACAGGATTGTTAATTAGATATTAAATAACTTGCCAAATAATATAGAATTTTAGGTTTTATATTTCAGCTCTAGTTCAGGAAACAGAAAAAGCCACCTGAATTTTCCTGTGATTATGTGGTAGTTAAGAGGTACCTTCTGGGTCAATAGGTGCTGTCATGTTACATGTCACTATTGCACAGATGTGAGAACTTATCCCATGTAAAGAATGTTTGAAAAATCACTGTTTGGTAATTCAGTTTGACTTGTTTTCTTTTGATACGAACAGTACATTTAGGGTGAAATTGATTTCTATCTTGGCCTGGAGCTGGTCCTCTATATAGGTGTAAAATGTAGAGATAGGACTTGATCTAACTGAAACCAGTGGAAAAACTTAATGGGTGTTGGAGTGGACTCTTATTCAGCAGTACTTGAATTTCACAAATACCATATTTTTTTGCTAAATTATGGGAAATGATAGATATGATGTAAAAATTAATAGAACTGGTCAACATTCTGTGAATTTTAAAAATTTACACCGTGACCACTTTTACAACATGAAAATCTAAATTTTATTACATGATTACTTGAGTCCTTTAAACTAAAATGGTATTTAATGTTGTGCTGGGTAATACTGGATGGAGCTTCAATAACTTTAGGGAAACCTCCAGCAATTTGTCAGATTTTAATGTTCACATTCATCAGAGGATGAGATACAGGAAACTGCTTGTTTTTCCATGAGCTTTTTAAAAAACAAACAAACTTGGTATCAATTTTTAAACAAATTATAAAACTTTTTATACCTGTAGGAGACACTGCCTAGTTTTGATCTGCTTATTTTATTTATAGAAACAATATATATGAGGAGATGAGAGTACATAATTGCCTTTGTTTTGGGGCATTTAATTTTGGAGTACCCTTGTGAGAAAAATAAATAAGGTTTCTGCTGGAATTTAACTTTATACAATTCATTCTTGGTATCTGCAGTTCTGTCACTAGATGGCATGCTGTATGTATAAATTCAGAATTGCTTTTGCTTAAGCTTCCTTTGTATGTTATACTTTAGAAGACGCTAAATAATGCCAAGTAATGAGTTAATTCATAGAGACATATAAATAGCCAAGGAATGCCAAATAAACAGTTCATATGTAAAGAAACCAGAGTGAAGCTAACAACAGCTGAGAAGACGATTTAACTGAAAGTAAACTTAGGTAACACATGCTGAGTGGATAGATAGCAAGAAGTGGACACACATGACAAATGTCAAGCTGACAGGCTCTCATGTTGGTGTATGATATAGACCTCAACAAATAATCATTATTAGAAGCATGAGTGATTGCCATATATGGTTCTAAGGAAGAAGAACAGGTATCCAACAACAACACAAGATCAGTTATTTTGATTGGTATCACATGGGGTTAAATCATCAAAATGTGTTCATATAAAAATGCAAGCAAAAAGCAATGACAATTATTATAAATATTTATGCTGCAACTATTGTGGAAACTATGCTAGTAAACCATTCAGTTTATAAGAAAGATTAAAACATATGCCGAGAGAATGTTAGGTAAGAAAAGATTCACCACTTCCCCTGGTGCTGTGAAAGTTAGATGCACAGCTCAAGGACAGCAGTATTATATTTCTCTTTCTTTCATTTTGGAAAACAATTCCTTTTGTGCGTGTGAAATGATACTGTGCTTGTCACTGCCTCCTCATTTTGGACACAAATTTACATTGAAAACACAAATTTATCTGCTTTTTTTTTTAAATTATTTTCATCAGAAATGCAGAGTCATGGCCCCTGTAATTTGAGCGTATAGGGACAAATCCCACAGCATTTCAAACTTCCCATATTTTTGTATATGCCTTTGTGATGGCCAGCACATGAGGGATTGAACCTCAGGCCTCCTGTCTTAAAGATATGAGCTACCACAGCTTGAGCTAAACAATCAGGCTCTTCAGCTGAGAATTAGAAAGACTCACATCCATTGCATATTGGGTTGATAGGGGGATTATGTAACACACAATGACCAGAAAGTTACATCTTGTCTGATGTCTGTGTTCTATATTGCATCTGACATTTAGGCCTCAACAATCTGAGAACTATTCTAGAAATGTGTCAGAATGGAATTTTACTAAATATTAAAATATCTTACTGGGTTACGTTCTATAACGTGTGGCCAAACTGTGGCTTCCAATCCACATGCGGCTCTAGCCTTTCCCCCAACCCCATTCTCCACCTACCAGACTCAGGGAGTGCTCGGGTTACATCTGCCTTGCAGCAGGGTGGTGGGGTAGGGGCTTCTGCCCAGCAGGGTGGTGGGGATCTTGGGGCTTCAGCCCCAGGGGCATACCTACTGGGGTTTGGGGCTTGAGGCACGTGTGCCCTGTCTCCCAAACATCTGAATTTTCGTATGTGTCTCAGAGGCTCAGTAAGTTTGGACATCCCTGTCATATAGTAGAGTGTCTGTAATTACATTAGGGTAGATTCTGTCACCTTACTTCTCTACCAGCCCTACTGATGTAAACAAAACAACTTGAAGTAAAATATTACTGCACGTGACTGAGGGTGACAGAATCTGGCCTTTTGTGGCCTCCCCCTAATCACACTGTAAATATGAAGTGTAACCCATATAGTTAATCTACTGGATTTTGTACTAGGTACATATAGCAACAAAATTACCTTCAGAAAAACTGCAGTAATGTCATATATATGAAGCCAAAAAGTAATTAATACAACCACATAATTAACTTCCCAGGTCTATGAATTTATATTTTTTGCAAGAGTCTAAAAGCATAACAGGATATTATAAAGGGTGAAGAAACCATTTTTTTTAAAATGGAGAGTTTGCTTCCAAAGATTGAAAGAAGTAAAATCAGAGGACAAGGTTTTCTAAATATAAAATTAAGGTCCTAAGTGGGCTGTCTTTTTAAAAGCGTTGAACCCGAAGCAGTTCCCATTAATTTCAGGGTGAACTGTTGATTGTTTAGCTCCTCTGAAAATCAGCCCACTGATTAAGATGCCTAAGGGATTTAGTGGCCTAATTGTATGCACCCATTTCTGAAAATCTTGGTCAAAATAAACATTTATTAATCAAATCCTCCTCCTTCATCTCAAATAGTTTTCCAGTCTCTCCCTGCCAGTGTCCTGCTTTCATTCACAGATCACTGGCAGAAGGGCTGCCAAAACTGTGACCCCATTGTCTGAGGTTAGCAGAAATAAAATGTTGTCTTGTGTACAAAGTGATTCCTTGTGTCTGTCAGCACTGGACAAATTTTACAGATTCTGCAGCCCTTCCTTATGCTGAGTAACATTTACCTGAGTGAATTCCCACATTGACTCACTATCAGAATGCTCAACATGAGTGATTTGTACAGTTTGGCCCTGTGTTGTTTCTCTGACAGGTTCAAACTGCTATGGTTTTGGAACATAACCTATTGAGCAGGTCTACAGTGCCTCCCTTGATGGTCATTACAGTCCTACATCTCAAAGCCAAATTTAATTAAATTTGCTTTAATTTCTCATCAACAGCAAATGTGAAATGGATCGCTTTGCCCACAGGACTGATGGGGAGTGGGGTGCAATGTGTGTGTGTGTGTGTGAATTATACTGGAGACTCTTCAAAATTACTGTAAGACCCATGTAAATAAAGTGAAATGGGAGGACATGGGGCCCCAGCAAACATGATGTACCTGGACTCCATATTTCTCTTGACAGACCTGTTTACCCACAATGGCTTTCAGGTGAGGCTATGATGAGGAAAACAAATTAAAGTTCCACATGGAGATATTACCAATCTCCCATTCTTTGCACCATAGAATATAATTATTTAGCATCTAATTGAAATACTATATACCAGTGGAGGAGCTGACAAAGATGTAGCGTGAAATCCCAGGCCCACTGAAGTCACTGGGAGTTTTGTGACTGCCTTCAGTAGCGTCAGAAATTTCACCCTTGAACCCTATCTGTTATACAAATTGAATGAAATCCAAAAGATGAAGATTTTCACTTCTTTGATGCTACCCATATTAATCTTGCATTTAGATCTAATCAAATATTGCTTATCCCACCATTAACAATTTGACAATACCTATAAAGAAAAAGGGTTGTGCGGGACTCTTGAGAATCTTGGCATACTTTAATTAGAATGCTTTAGTCAAGTAGACCTCAGGGTATTTGGCTAACAATTTTTGAGCCCGGCAAGATGGGTAATGAAAGAAGAATTGCATGATTTTTGTTTCTGTGCTTAAAAGGGTTGGGCCAGGAAATTCTACTCTTTTTAACTAAAAGATGATAACGAAGTTAGAAAAAATAGAGCAGGGATGTACCCAATTTAGCAGCACTTCCAAAGAACATGGGATGCTATCAAATCCTTGTCTCTTTGAGAGACATGAAAGGAGGTGAAGGGTTTTTACAAGGAAGATTGTATTTACTTCAGTGCAAACCCTGCTTTAAGCATCCTTCACCAAAATAAGCTCCCCAAACCCTGATCTAGTGACTTAAATGCCTCCCAAATATAGGTGCTGGAACTAGGGGTGCAGGGGGTGCTACTGCACCCCCATCTTGAAGTGGTTTTCATTATCTATAGGGTATATAGTTTGGTTCAGTGGCTCTCCTAACCCCCCTTTCTCCCTATAAAAATTTTTCCAGCACCTCTGCTCCCAAAGATCAACAAATGCTATGAGTAGCTTTCAAATATTTACATACTTATTGACCATGGAAGGCAACACGAAATATTGAAATCCAGATCCATCCTCATCTTTACAAAGCTCCCTGCTGTAAACAGTTGGTTATCAAAATCCTAGCTGCAATGTCAGCAAGACTCCTAGGAATATAATATGCTGGGGTAATTTTTATCACCCTTTGAAAACCCTAGAATTATTATATTTGTATTCCCATCCCTACAAAAGGAGACCGATCAATTTAAATGCAGCAAAATCCAGCATCCAACATGAAACATTAAAACCAAAGTCATCTGCATGTACGTGATCCTTCCATGGAGTGTTTTGTTTTGTCTTTCTGCTGTAATGTCATTTAAAGAAAATTCTTATACATAACAAATGCTAAGGAAAAATAAAAAGACTGAAAGTTACAAAAGTGAAGCAACACGAAAATATGGATGAGACCTTTAAAGAAAAGATGCTGCATAACACACCAGCAAGACGCCTATAAAAACTTGAAATTAGATTGCATAGATTTCTATAATTCTTTCGATAGATTAAGTATTCATGTTCTCTATGAGCACAATGTTAGCTAATTCAGCCACTCATTCTTTGTAATTGACAATGAGGTTTTTTCCCCAGTTTTTTCATATGATGCTTTGATACTTGGTGTGCTTTAAAGACTACCCTCAAGGTAAAGCGTGGGATTGGAACCACAAAGTCATAGTTTACAATAGGGAATGTATCAGGGTAGGAGCCATGTTAGTTTGTATCCGCAAAAAGAAAAGGAGGACTTCTGGCACCTTAGAGACTTAGTGGAAAATACTGCATGCATCCGATGAAGTGAGCTGTAGCTCACAAAAGCTTATGCTCAAATAAATTTGTTAGTCTCTAAGGTGCCACAAGTACTCCTTTTCTTTTTAATAGGGAGTGTGGTACCAATGGCAGGAAATCATTAAAAATAAAAGCAGGAGAGGCTTCTTTAGATGTCCATCCAGCACTTCACAACTTCATGGCAAGAGACTGTGGTAAGTTTGCAGGCTGCATCTAAATTTGACACCAGCAGCACTCTCCATCAGACAAAAGATCAAACCAATGCATTGTTTTACAGTGACAATCTTGTGGAAGAAAATAAGAATTAGTAAATTTAGGAACACTTGCTGAGACAATTTTCAATCTCCAAACCATATACAGATGTATAATTCTTTCTCCTGTTGAATTTTAACTCAAGACAAAAGGTAAGTGACTGTATTAAGCCATCTATGTATTTTTCTCCCCAAGCTTCAATCTAGAAACCTAATCAGGACCTACATTTTTATCTAATACTCCATGAAGCCTCTTAACTGAGAGATCTGAAGATGAAATGAGGCAAACTTTTTGCTTAGTGATTTAGGATGAAATCCTGGCCCCACTGAAATCAGCCCAAAACTCCCATTGACTTCAGTGGAACCAGATTTCCCATTAGTTTGGAATGTGTTATTTATTGTAAAGTTTTCTTTTCAGTCCCTTCCCATCAACTTTCTCTGACCGGCCCAATTAATTTCCCTTTTTTTCCTCTATTCCCCCCCTGCCCTTTTCCCCTTCCCTTTTGCCACTGAAAAATACAGGGAGTAGACCTGAAAATTGAAAACCAAACATTTTTCATTTTGTTGAAAAAGGTTACATTCTGAAAATAATGAAAATATTTCATAAAACATTTCATTTGTTTGAAAAAATACATTATTCATTTTAAAGAGATGTTTCCCATGTTAATTTTTCATCCATTCAGCTTATGAATCATACTATCTGAGACAGATTTATTATTGATTTGAATAAGCTCTACCCCAGGGTAATCATATTTGGGATCTGCCTAAGCAGGTGCTTCTTGCACTCTGTAACCCTATCTTGTGGAAATCCATACTACTATCATTTACAGTCATTTACACCATTGCAAAGTGGGTTTAAGATATTATCAGTTTAGAATGGTAGTAGTTTACACTGGTGTGAATGACTACCCAAAGTAATGCAGAGCCAGGCCTAGAGTATATATTTTCTCATAAAGAGAACTTTGTAATTGAACACAGGCTTCCCCCCCCCCCGCCATCACTGGCAAATCTCTGTGTATAGATATCTATATCTATCTATAATCAACATTCATATACCAATTTAACATGTTATTTTACACCATTACATTTATTTTCTTGTGATGGTTCTTTTTGTGTGCGTGTTAAACATGCAACCTGATAGGCTCAGACATGTTTTTTCCCCACAAAGAAATTAGGTCAACATCTTTTCCCATGTTTCATAATACTTAATGTTCATTTACTTCATTCCTTCATTTGTGAGAGCTACTGCGTCAGTGGAACTGGAACAAAGAGATCTATTACAAATAGAAATAAGTACACCTTAACTTTGGTTCTGGTTACAATTGTATAAGGCATGTGTATGCAGCCACAAACATACTACACATACATATATCAGATAAAACATGAATTGTATTTTCTGAGATTACAGTGTTAAAAGATGTTGTTCCTAAATGTGTTACATGTTAAAATTATTTTCAGGTTCCAGAGTAGCAGCCGTGTTTTTAGTCTGTATTCGCAAAAAGAAAAGGAGTACTTGTGGCACCTTAGAGACTAACAAATTTATTTGAGCATAAGCTTTCGTGAGCTACAGCTCACTACATCGGATGCATTTGGTGGAAAATACAGAGGGGAGATTGATATACACACACAGAGAACATGAAACAATGGGTTTTATCATACACACTGTAAGGAGAGTGATCACTTAAGATAAGCCATCACCAGCAGCGGGGGGGGGGGGGGAGGGGAAGGAGGAAAACCTTTCATGGTGACAAGCAAGGTAGGCTATTTCCAGCAGTAAACAAGAATATCTGAGGAACACTGGGGGGTGGGGGGGGAGAGAAATAACATGGGGAAATAGAAATAGAAGTCAGAGGCTCATTCACCTGCGCATCTACCAATGTGATATATGCCATCATGTGCCAGCAAAGCCCCTCTGCCACGTACATTGGTCAAACTGGACAGTCTCTACGTAAAAGAATAAATGGACACAAATCAGACGTCAAGAATTATAACATTCAAAAACCAGTTGGAAAACACTTCAATCTCTCCGGTCACTCGATTACAGACCTGAGGGTGGCTATCCTTCAACAAAAAAACTTCAAAACCAGACTCCAACGAGAGACTGCTGAATTGGAATTAATTTGCAAACTGGATACAATTAACTTAGGCTTGAATAGAGACTGGGAATGGATGAGTCATTACACAAAGTAAAACTACTTCCCCATGTTATTTCTCCCCCCCACCCCACCCCCCACTGTTCCTCAGATATTCTTGTTTACTGGTGGAAATAGCCTACCTTGCTTGTCACCATGAAAGATTTTCCTCCTTTCCCCCTCCCCTGCTGCTGGTGATGGCTTATCTTAAGTGATCACTCTCCTTACAGTGTGTATGATAAAACCCATTGTTTCATGTTCTCTGTGTGTGTATATCAATCTCCCCTCTGTATTTTCCACCACATGCATCCGATGAAGTGAGCTGTAGCTCACGAAAGCTTATGCTCAAATAAATTTGTTAGTCTCTAAGGTGCCACAAGTACTCCTTTTCTTTTTGTTAAAATTATTGTGCATCCTATTGTTCTTTCAAGACAGTTTGAACTCAGAACAAGGGGGTTAGGTCCTCATTTGGTGTACATTGGTTCAATAAGCATAATGCTTTAAAAATCACACAGTACATTTTGCCAACATTACAGCTACATTGTTTAAGCCTTTAACTATGGCCCTACTACCATAACTAATGGCCTACTGAATGTCAATTAAATGAAAGGAGACACAATATGCTCAGCAGTACAGAAGGTGTGTTCAGCTGGGCGTTCTGCTAATGCTCAGCAGCAATTAAGCATTTGCTGCCTTATCGTTATACATTTGATTTTAAATATTTCCTTCCAAATCACCTTTTGGAATAAGGTCAGGCACTGTGACAAGGTGTCCTGCCATTTCAGGGCCAGGGAGCCTAGTTCCAGCCAGCCCTGTTCAATTGATGAGACCCAGCTGGGAAGGATTCAGGTGATCCCTGTAGAGCTCTGAAGCCCTTATTTGAGAAAGAGCTGCAGGAGGGAGATGGGGTACTGTAGTAGGTCCTGAAATAGGAGGGACTCAGACGCAGAAAGAAAAAGCCCCTGGGATGCTGTAGCTCAGGTTGGGCTGAGCAACTGTTTGATGTTTTTTCCCAAATTTTATGTTTGCAGAACAAAAATGTGCCTGGAAAAAGACTCTGGTGGTAGCAAGGAGTCCTTCATGTGCTAGCAGCCTACATATGGTGGAGAGTCTGGGGAGGGGATTAGACCTTGGACCTGTGGGGAAACTGAGGCAGCAACTAGCCAGAAGCCAAACCAGGTAAGGCACTTTCAGTAGGGTTGCCACCTGTGGGCTACAAAAAATCAGGTCATTTGGGATGGTCCTAAACCCATAAAACTGGATAGCTGGCAGAGTTTACTGAGCACTTTTAAAGATTTTACAGGACAGTTACCTCAACAAAGAGATGTTTCTGGGAAAACCGGGGCAGGTGGCAGCCCTATCTGTGAAAGGTGCATTTATATCATCATTTTTGCAACTGATTCTTGATATGAAAATCTAGAAAATTTCTCTTGTGCTAACCAGTAATTTTTGTCTGATGGCATTGCCTGTGCTCCAGTTCACATCACACATGACACCGTGCCCTATAACATCTTAGTTGCTTTCAGGTCCATACAATTTGTGGGGGAGGGCAGTGAAGAAGACTATTAATTAAACTTCAGTTGCTTGAATAGGGTTATGGAAATGAAGAATTCCTTTTTCCCCAACCCCCAGTACATTCAGCAGACAGCATATATCTGATATGTAGTATAATTGCACGTGCACACCTCATTGTTAGTTAGTGGCCAGCATTGAATATCAAAAGTAAAGTGGTGGTTGTTTAATTGTCTCTCTTCTTCCATGTCTTACTTTAGAGGATGTATATGCCAGTAGAAAAGAAGGCTCAGCATGTACCCATAATAGTACATAGCACCTATCATGTGCTTCACTTGCACAAACTCTGAACAAACATTAACAATTATTTCTCAGAACACATCTGTTGCATTCTTTTATGAAAGATGGGCTAACTGAGGCAGAGCTAGTAAGGCTGCATAGTGAATCAGGTGAAGATCAAAAATCAAGAGTTTTTGGTTTCCCAAACCCTACTCCTTTAGACTATGCTTCCTAGGTTAACCTTACTTTTTAGGTTAAGATCAGGCATTAAGGCATCATGCCTAGTTCCTGAAACTTGTCTATACTGGCACTTTACAGTGCTGCAACTTTCTCGCTTAGGGGTGTGAACCCGTTGACCCCCCCCCCCCAAGCGCTGGAAGCTTCTGCGCTGTAATGTGCCAGTATAGACAGTGTACCATCACTGGGAGCTGCGCTGGTAGCTATTCCCCTCATGGAGGTGTTTTTTTAGAGCTCTGGGAGAGTTTTTTCCCAGTGCTCTGCTGCGACTATACAAGCCACCTTAAAGCGCTCCCATGGCAGTGCTTTAACGTTGCCAGTGTAGACAAGCCCTAAGACTGGGCTAAGAAGAACCTCTGTAGACAGAGATATAGTTGAAACAGTGTGGAATCAGTCAGGAGATTGCCTCTGAACGGGATGCTTCAAACAAATTAGACCAAAGTGCCTACCCTAAAAATTAAGCAACAACAGCAACAAAATTTAAAAAGATTGGGGTCAGTGTTGATGGGGCTAACTGTGATTTACAAACCCTACAATGGCTTGTACAATTTTAATGAGACTTAAAAATACATATAAAAATAAGAATGAAAAAACAAGTTTGTTTTTTATGTTAATGTAAACATTATCCTGCAGTAACAATAACCCAGCACAAAGACACAACCTTAATATGTGAATATTGCATGGAAACCAAAATGTAGCATTGACCAGTCAAATTTTATTGTCCAAGTTGAGTAAAAGGTGAAAAGCTGAATGGGATAGATGATGGAAAAAGTGAAATGGATATTTGAAATCGTTCCACACACTGAACATGCTAAGGTGATGATAGTAGTGGCGATAAAGATTTCAAAATACTATTGTGGGGTTGGGGTCCAGATTTTCAACCCACAAAAAGGGCCTGATCCAAAACCATTCAGGTCAAGAGGAGTCACTTCATTTACTTCAGTAGGCTTTGGATCAGGCTCGGAGCTTGGAGTGGAGGGGTGAGGCACGTATTTGCCTGGATATACTTACCTGCCCAAAAGCTCCAAAAAGTCTGCTAAGGCCTTTGCTTTTGAAAATCGATTTTACATGGAAGATGCTCAAGTTCTATGATGGTGGCAGAACAACACCTAGGATAGACCAGTAGATAAATTAGGCCTCTTTAATTCTTACGGCAGACAAATGTTCCTGTATCTCCTTCAAGGTTCTCCGTAGCCATTCTAACAAATTGGAAGAATACAGAGAAGTGGCTTTAGAAATGAAGTCTGAATTCTAGTAGGGAAAAATTACTTGTCACTTTAATGGTCTGTTAGAAAGGGGTGAGAAGAACTGTCACCTATTTATACTTAACTGGGTTATAATGAAACTCCATTTAATTATGGGTGAATGGGTTTTAAGTCTAAAGGATGAAAAGATACACCATATGCTGCACTAAATTGAAAATGTTCCCCAAATAGTGGAGTGAAGAAACACAATGTGGATTATATAATTTTGAATGGAATACAACATAGATAACAACATTACTGTGAGCAGCTCCTTTAAGGGGAAAAGTTGCGATTAGTTTTTTTTTTTTTTAAATACCAATATATGTTGTCTTTCTGACTTTATACTGCATTATTCATTCCAATCACTCATCCATGTAAACTCCAAACACAAACAGCTGAAATTTCTGGAGGTGAGGCAGAAACAATTATCACTCCAAACCTCAGTACACAAATCCCAAGAGACAGAAATGAATTCCTGAAAGGAAATGGATTTTACACCTCAAAAAATTAAAGTATACAATTATTTCTCCTCTTCCTCTCTTCTTCCCCCCCCTCCCCTCCCCAAAAAAGGCAGCGTTAGCTGTTCACTTTGGAGCCTGGGTGTGGAAAATGCATAGGTAGAAAATAATCAAGGTTGGGGGTTTTTGGGGGGGGGTAAACTTCTTAAAAATCTTAGATGGGACTAAATCTTCCTTATGAAATGGGCTATAACCCTGTTACTGAGCACTTATATAAGAGTTATTTAATAATTCCTAGCTCCTATATAACACTTTTCATCCATAAATCTCAAGGCCCTTTACATAAATAGTAATTATCATCATCCCCATTTTACAGATGAGAAAATTAAGGCACAGAAAGTTGAAGGGACTTTCCCTAGGTCAGCAAGTCAGTGGCAGAAGCAGGAACAGAACCCATGTCTCCTGACTTCTAGCACCCTCAGCAGCTTTGCTCACAAATTTGATTTGGAATTGCACATTAACAGCTAATACTGCTAGGTGGGGCTGTTTGGTCATTATCATTTACATATTCTTTCTGCGTCCATCGTGAAATGAAACTTCTTTAATTGATAAATAATTTTTGTCATTAAATTCTGGCTGGTTTGCATTATTAATTCATTCATGTGAAAGTTTTTACTAAGAAAGCAAATGTTTCCAAATCTGGCAAACTTAGTCTGTATTTGCTTTTCCAGTTTTTTTATGAAAGATTGTAACCATTCTACCTGCCCCTCCCCAGCTGTATCCTACATCCATATGGGGTATCCTCCCTTTGTGGCTCGGCATGGTCCTGGAACCAGTTTTTCCTGCCCCTATGCACATATAAGTCCCTCTGACTTTAATGAGAAACTCAGAGGTGTATCTGAGGAGAGATTTTCTTTGGGCAGTAGCTGGAACAATGATCGCTAAATTGTGCCTGATTTAGGGCCTGATCTTGCTTCTATTGACTTAAGTGGAAGTATTCCAGATGATTTCTATACATACAAGATAAAGCCTATACATTCTATGTAACTTAAAGTATGATTTTGCAGGTTGTGATTTAGGACAGAATTTGGTCCATGATCACTATGGCTTTAACAGAAGAAAGATTATGGGAGCTGCACAAGTTATGATTGTATGCCTTGCTAGAAACAGGATAGTATCTGTTCATGCCAGTTTGCAGGAATGGTACCAATGTAAATTAAAGAAGATTAAATCCTGCCTCTTTCCATTTTTTTTCTAAAAGTTATAGCCCGAGGACTTGTATACTGACTGTGTGCACTGTCAAGACAATATATTCCCCCAGCCAGATGCTGTGATGATCATTCACCATACACACTGCTGCAAATTTCTCAATACAGTTACTTTATTGATCAAAGCAAAGCCATGCAGTTTTCACTGTGCACTACAGATTCTGGATGTGACTTTGTTGTACAATGCTGTATGATACACCCATGCTCCTAGAGACATGAATATAGCAGTAAGTAAAGTCCTCTTACCATGTCTGCCAGTACTGTCGCTAGATTCTTGATTAGATAATATTGTAATATATCCTCTTTCATGCATATACTAACTTCCTGTGGCTATACAATTAGTTAGGTCTGTTTGCGGTATTTGGCAGTTGAGCTATGCCTGCAGGCTTGCTTAGAGTTCTGAGTCTTACTGGAGCTCCAGCTACCAAGAAGAACCCCTGCCGCAGGGGACATATGATCTATCTCCTTTCCCAGCTGTGATCCATGACTTGCTGACCTTGCACTATACATTATCATACATATCTTTGAAGAACCCAGAGGAATTACCACTTCTTACTTGTTCCTAAGAGTGGGAGATGCCCTCCATTTTTTGAAGTGATCTTCATGGGCACCCACTGGCCACTTTTCCCCAAGAGTATGTTGGGAATAATATGCCTCACAATGGTTTCTTCCTCCTTTGATCTACCCATGGTTTCTCAGGGGGAGGGGATGGAGTCGCCAAATCCTATTACTAACAATGTAGTGGGCAAAGGGAAGAACTCTATACCTTTTGCACAGCATTCCAGTTACTGCGTGTGGCATTACACCCCATATTCTTCATAGTAATATTATTATGATTATGGCATAACTATGATTTATTTTATGCAAGATGGGTCATGTAAGATATCATTGAGAAGGATACGATTCACTAAATATGCTTGTCCCTAGCCCACTGAAAGGAAACTAGACCCCATTATGTTCCTATTTAATCAGACTTCTCTTAGACGCTGTTTCAATTTTTGAACTGACACTCTCCTTATTGATTTTTCTTCACTAATCTGGCCCTTCTGCTGTATATCTGTTCAATTACAGAGCCACCAGAATTTTATAACCCCAGCAAATAAATCCAGATACAAAATGTTGACTTCTTTTAATGTTGGGCTGCTGTGTAGTTTAAACGAAATTAGCTATGAGATTATTTTATTAAGAACTAACAAACAGATATTTGCTTTTCTGTCAGCAGCAGGTACCTTATTTGGGAAATCTTTTAGGAAGTACTTTGTGACATAATTCAAGCTGTGAATTATTAACTGACCTGGCCTTTATGTACAAGTAGACCTTTCTTTGATGTGGTACACACCTGAGTGATCAGCCTCAGGGCATTCCTCACTACGGTACATAAAATATGTATTTTTTTATTTTAAGGAAAAAAATAACCCCCCAAAACTTTGAAAGGTTTTGAAAAAGAAAAGAGGGCAAGTTGCTGCAGCCCCAGAGCAACAGTAATATATGCATTACAAGCTACAAAGGTTTTTTTTTAACTCTTCTGTAAAACAAAGTTTTATAGCACTTATCAGTGGCAAGTCTTCTGTCCCAGATCTCTGTGATATGGTGAACTTCATGAATTAATCATACACCAAAATTAATGCAACTCTGTTTATTAAAGTTCGGATCTCTGGTAGGCAAACTGTTATAGGTTCAAAATGATTCAGGGTTCTATCTCTGTCCATACTATTGGGATGGGTCAGCCTTGTAATTAACAAGAACAGTTCCTTCCTTACCAATTTTCTCTAAAAGAGTGCTGAAAACTGGGATTGCTGGTAACTGCTTCACTGAGGCAACGTGAGTGGCTAGATAATACATCATTGTTTGGAATGTTATCCATACAATTCCGAATTTGGAATTGAAATAAAAGGCAAGAGTGTGTGTGTTGTGGGCAATGATAAATTATGTCCTGGATATTACTACTTCTACAGGACTATCCCACCGAAAGAATTCCTTGGTAGATTTTATTTTACCCCACATTAACAAAAAACACCAAAAGATCTCTGATTCTAATTGCTGTATTTCATAATTAATATTATATGTATCTATTTGTAAAAATGTAAAAAAGCCAGGCTTTCCTTTTATGTCCAACTTCACAATGTTACCTAATCAAAATATTATTCTGTTTTGTCTGTATTTCAAATGATTAACATATTTTCCATTTTTTTTTCCACATCGAACTCTAGCATAAGTGTCAAATATTTGTCTTCGGAAAAAAGTAGTGGTGATCCCAGCTAGAGAAAACACAATTTAGAAAACAATGTGAGAGATTACTTTTGATCCATTGGCATCTACCCAGATTAAGCCCTTTACAGTCAATTCAGGTAGACAGGGAACAATCTGAATTTTCTCTTTTTTTCCCTCTTCCCCCTTCAACTCCAGGGGTATGTCTACACTACAGTCATGGGCTGTGATTGCAAATGGAGTAGATACATCTGTGTTTGCTTTAATCTAGCTATTTTGGGTTCCAGAAAAGTGAAGCTGTGGTGTTGAACCCTTGATAATTACTCACAGGGCCTCCCACATTGAAGCACGTACTACTGCAGCTGAGCTGCTCCAGGACTGGAGCTAGCTAGATTAAAGCTAGCTTGGGTAGGTCCACTACAGCTGCCATCATACCCTGTGATTGCAATATAGATGTACCCAACTTGAAGGGTACATGGAAGTTTGTCCCACAAAGCCAGCAGATTCCTGATACCTATGCTTTGAATCCTCCGAGGCAAATAAAACAATCTTCACAAAGACTCTGTACAGTCTTCAAACAGTCTTCTCTGATTTCTTCTAGCTCCTTGGCATCCCTGTAAGTATGCTGATGTAAAAATTCTTCCTCCAATTGCTGCCCTAGAACCTCCAGTGTGTTGGGGAGGGTCTGTACTGCAGAGGGGGGATGAATTCATTCTCCCAAGGTCCTCGCTAACAAGACATACAGGAATTCACTGCCTAAGTAAGGGATAAATGATGCTGAAGAAAGAGGCCATCCCCTTACCACCCACAATATATGGCCCAAAACACACATCTCTCAGAAGATACTTCTAGGGTCTGTGGAAGGGGGGAAATGATCTGCAGAGATGGAGCTCACATTGTACGCCCACCTACCCATCTAGATCCACCATGTTCTCATCCCTTGCCAGTAAACCCATTTTTGGCAAAGATTAGAATATGAACCCTCGAAAATATTATCCTTTTGTTTTTCAATCTGCTCTCCTACAGGCATCTTTCATTTTTAGCTTCTGTGCTTTTCCAACAATATAGCAGTGTTTCATTATAATCCTGATAATCTACCAACAATAGCTAGACAACCGTTTTAATACACAGCACTTCTTATTCCTGTACAGAACTCTACATCTCACAAATGTACAGCATTCTAAACCTTCAGGGATGTTTTAATGCTATCATTTGAAATTGGCTCATCATAACTTATCTTCTAAGAAAGTACTATACTGCAGGTCGATCATTATAAATCCAATTTCTATGAATTTCTGAATTATTTGGTTTTGAGCTGATTCATTGTTAAGTTTCTCAAGTATATATTTTTTTCTTGTAAAGGAAAAAAAAAATCTGGGTTGTTTCATAGCAGTAGCAAAGACAGGAATTCGAAATGGAGCTGAATTCACATAGAGCCTATAAACTCGTAAAAGTTTGCTTTTCCTTCTAAATTGCAGGAAAAAACCTGCAGGACAAATTATTATGACTATTTCTATTACACTAGCATCTGGAAGCCCCAGTGGAGGGCAAGGGCCCATTGTGTAAGTGGCTATACAGACACATAATAAAGGGAAGCTCATGCCGAAAGAACTTGCATTCTAAGGCCCTGATCCAGCACCAGATCCATATGGGTGGAGCCCTTTGCCTGTATCGAACTGTGCCGAAGTCAGTGGGGCACCCTACAAGCACACGGATCCACCTTACTTCATTCATTTTGCAGTTTTGGGCCCTAAATAATGGTGCCTGCTCCCTGAAACCAAAGCTGGCACTGAAATATCCGGCCCTTTGAGTGATATTCTTGGTATAAATGATCTTGAGTACATCCTATACTGATTGAAAATTTTCCTGACTATACCTTAGTCTTCTGGATATTTTTGAAGGTACATATTAAGTATTCAATGTAACCTGAGACTTAGGAATTAGCCCTTGCAGGCTGATTGAAAACAAAATGTTTAGGTTTCAGAGTAATAGCATGAACTCTGGCTTAGGGGATATGGAAACTTCAGTTTCACAGGGGGAGTTGTTTTGAGCAGCAGATGGGAAGTTTCTCATAATTGGAAGAACCTATTTGAGTTGAAATGTTTTGCTGCAAAATTCTTGGATATCACACACCCAGGCCGGGGATTGCTTTACTTTGTGAGGATTTGACCTGTATAGAAAAGTATGCCTTGGAAAACAAAATGCTGTTTAAGTATTCTTTCATCATTGGCAAATACCTTTCTACAGCCATTTATTTTGGAGATAGTTTTCTCATCAGCTTCTACCATGTCACATCAGCAATTTCATTTTACTGCATAGTCTCACAGAAATATGCTATAAAAAACATATGTAACACCGCAAGTATGCCCTAGGAAACCGTAATCTAGTAGTATGCGAGTGACTGTCCCTAATCACAATAAGGGAGGCCAGTCTGACAGAAGCTGAGGAAGAGCTTTTTGGCATAGAGGTAGCATAGGAGGCAGCAGATCAACATGAGCCAATGTGAGCACATTACTTCAGTGCTCTGCACTGCACTAGCTCCCCATTGAATACAGAGTCAAATCCGATGTATTGATCTGGATATTCAAGCCTTTCATGCCATAAAATCCTCCCTCCCTCCTTGACAGGACATCTCACAACAGCTGTGTTCTACAGGAGCAATGAGACAGTTAACTTCTAAGGGAGGCTTGTAAGCATGTGGAACGTTCAGAACAGCTGAACTTAGATTACTTAGACTAGGATCTACAACCTATCCTGAAGGACGACCCATCTCTCTCACAGATCTTGGGAGACAGGCCAGTCCTTGCTTATAGACAGGCCCCCAACCTGAAGCAAATACTCACCAGCAACCACACACCACACAACAGAACCACTAACCCAGGAACCTATCCTTGCAACAAAGCCCGTTGCCAACTCTGTCCACATATCTATTCAGGGGACACCATCATGGGGCCTAATCATATCAGCCACACTATTAGAGGCTTGTTCACCTGCGCATCTACCAATGTGATATATGCCATCATGTGCCAGCAATGCCCCTCTGCCATGTACATTGGTCAAACTGGACAGTCTCTACATAAAAGAATAAATGGACACAAATCAGACGTCAAGAATGATAACATTCAAAAACCAATCGGAGAACACTTCAATCTCTCTGGTCACATGATTACAGACCTGAGAGTGGCTAGCCTTCACCAAAAAAGCTTCAAAAACAGACTCCAATGAGAGACTGCTGAATTGGAATTAATTTGCAAACTGGATACAATTAACTTAGGTTTGAATAGAGACTGGGAGTGGTTGGGTCATTACATAAAGTAAAACTATTTCCCCATGTTATTTCTCCCCCCACCCCACCCCCCACTGTTCCTCAGAAGGTCTTGTCAACTGCTGGAAATGGCCCACCTTGATTATCACCACAAAAGGTTTTCTTCCTTTCTTCCCTCCTTCCTGCTGGTAATAGCTCATCTTAGGTGATCACTTTCCTTACAGTGTGTATGATAAAACCCATTGTTTCATGTTCTCTGTGTATATAAATCTCCTCACTGTATTTTCCACCAAATGCATCCGATGAAGTGAACTGTAGCTCACTAAAGCTTATGCTCAAATAAATTTGTTAGTCTCTAAGGTGCCACAAGTACTCCTTTTCTTCTTTTTTACGAATACAGACTAACATGGCTGCTACTCTGAAACCTGAACTTAGACTGAGGAACTTGCTTCCAGAAGAGAGAAGAATTCCTGTCAAGCCTCACGGCTTTCAGAACACAGTGAAACAAAAGGATTACTGTGCACTTTCCCTTAATTTTATTTTAAAAGAAAATTCAAACTGCTGTCCTGTGGATGGAGGAGTGGGGAAAAGGAGGGAGAGAGAGAGAGAGAAAGCTATATCTTTATTTGATAATTGTGAGGTGATCAGACACTAAATTGGTGAATACTGGATAAAAATCTGGAAAAAAGATAAATAAATTAGATACCACTAGATCTTTATCAGTATCTATCCATCACTCTAGGTGCTTATATACCTTGCCGAAATTGTAATTGCTGAACATTTTTCATGTGTTGATAATGGTAAGCTATCTAGGGACCTACAAGTCTCTCATCACCATGTGTCTGATCGGCTCCTAATTTTTGATGCCATGCATGGTACAACCTTCCTATGAAAGGCTAGCAAAGAGACTGAGGATTCCTCTTCCATTGGAAACAATATAGGGACTTTTCTCAGTTTTGAGAGATTTGTGGAAAATTTTTTTTTCTTAATCACACGTTGGCAATACTGATTTTCTTTTTTCACCATAAGTAACTCATAGATAATGCAGGAAAACAGCATTGTGGAAACCATTTGTGTTTTTAAATATTTAAAACAGTATAACACTAGTCCTGTGCCACACATCTCTCAGGAGTACTTCTTATTCCTCATGTTCCTGAATTGGACAAAACTCTATAATGACCTTTAAAGAGCAAGCATGCTGTGGCACTTGGTTATGAATAGATCACTGCCTACAGCCCTAAGCTCTTGAAGATGGCAAAAACATGGGAGTGTGAAATAGGGATACATACCCCAAATCAGCAAAGCACATAAGCATTTACAAAAATGCTTACTTTTAAGCACATGCTTAGTGCTTTGTCAAACTGGGATTGATTTAACTATGTGCTTTGCTATGTGGTATGGATTGCTGAACTAATGTCAGTTTGATTAAGATGTGTTGAGACCCAGCGTGCTTTGGATTCTTTCCATTAACTTCAATGAGCTTTGGTTCAAGCTCTAGTACTATTCACTAGGGAAAACTGAGTAAATTTGTGCAAATTCAAAAATAACCCAAAGGCATAAAATATTAGTTTTCATATCACTTTGTGAAGATGGATCAGGTTGAGCATGATAAATTTCAGATTGAATATTTAAAACTTCATGACTGTCTTTATATTAATAGTTTCAAACTCAATCTTGGATATTTCTGTTTATTGCATGACAATTCAATTGAACTCCACAAATAAACTCTATCAATTTATACATTTTTGATATTCATTTCTTATATCCTTTTTGGAAACTATAGAATTTAATAGAGGTGACATGAAGTGGCTTCTTTAGACGGTTAATAATTTTATATTAATGTAAGAACCTATAACATTTAATACAGAACAGCATCTTTTCAGTAGGGTTTTCTGTTTTAATTACTCTATAGAAATCTATATCAGGGATATAATATTTTGTGGAATTCTATAGGATGGTCTTAAAAAAAACTAGAGGGAAGTTATTTGCTGTTTAATCTCTTGTGGGAAAAGTCCTACAGGTGTTTATGAAAAATAGCAGGAAAGGGAGTCCAGTATCTCCTGCAGAATATATATATTACTATATTGTCAGAGATCGGTGTTACTTTGACAGTGGGAAACTAGATGGCTATAATTTAAAGACAAACAGCTTTTCCATGTATTATGTTAAAATCTTTTATTTCACTCCCTATCAGGGCTAAAAGCAAGTACTGGGTGCTTTGCTTGGAAAGCTAGGAATCTCTCTCCTTTTCAGTGGTATAAAATTTCCATTTCTGCCCCGATGGGTCATGAGACATATACCTTAATCTGTCACTGATGCAAAACTGAGACCAATATTGTTCCAGGAGACAAGAAAGAAACATTTCTGTAACAAATTGATTTTAAAAAGGTGACTGAAAATGCTGAGTTGTGTAGAATGTTAGAGTACATCCCAGTGTGAATGGACTAGTAGCCTGAGACTAGTTCAGGTTAAGTGTCCAAAGGAGCAAAATAAATGTTAAGGCACATTTGTAATAGCAACCTGTGTCTGCAGCATATGAAAGGTTGTCCTATGACATTTTTGTTCATAGACAAATTATTGCACGGGTAACAAAATACCCAGATTAGCTATAGGTCAGCAGAACACCATGTTTGCAGACACCCGAATCTTTGGTATGGGAACCTGGGATATCTCTAAAACAAATACAGATGGTGGAAAAGGTTAAAATTGTACAATACTGTATGAGCCAACATAAAATACTGTTTTCTTTTAGTAGAAAACAGTTCACTGGGAGCAGAAAATATATAAACAGGAAAAAAATAGCCAGATAATCTCACTTGTCTTCTGGAGAGAAAAGGGTCTCTTTTAGCCAGCTAAGTCTGATTTTAAAATCTCAGAAAACAGTTTCTTGAAGTGAAAATACCACAGTGTTAATCCATTCTCATGGCACAAACAGAAAATGGCATATCAATTATTTGTCCTGACAAACTAACGAGAATGGGGAAAGGTACAATCTCATTACTAACTTAATCTTCTAGTGGTTCTTGGATGCAGTACAATTGATTCTATCAAACTGGAAACAAAAGGATTATTTTTGTGCCAATTATACAACCTCAAATACTCTTGACATATGAAGTGGGTTGATCTAAAAACCCATGGTACCATAGAAGTTTAAGGCAGACAGTATTCTGTTGGCAGTGTGTAATTTGTTTTTTTTAATGAGATTATTTGTCATGCAAGTATGCATAGCTTCCTTTGTTTCAAATGTGTGTGCTTTTGCGGCTGTCATACAATGTGTACTGTGACTACTGACACCTTTAGCAAAGGAAGTGGCTGAACTTTGGCTGACATTGCTATGAGTTTACTTTTATAATTAGGCTTTTGGGTTTTTTTTCTCTCTCCTTAGTTAGTTGTCAATAAAATGGAAATAGATATTCTATGTACTGTGAAGGCTATTATTTCATAGAAACATTCATTTGAATCTGTTTCCGCTAACAGAAGGAATTCATTGGGCCTAATTCTATCCTTTATGCTCATGGAACCCCATTGACTTCAGTGTGGTTGTAAAAAGAAAAGGAGTACTTGTGGCACCTTAGAGACTAACAAATTTATTAGAGCATAAGCTTTCGTGAGCTACAGCTCACTTCATCGGATGCATTTGGTGGAAAAAACAGAGGAGAGATTTATATACACACACACAGAGAACATGAAACAATGGGTTTATCATACACACTGTAAGGAGAGTGATCACTTAAGATAAGCCATCACCAACAGCAGGGGGGGGAAGGAGGAAAACCTTTCATGGTGACAAGCAAGGTAGGCTAATTCCAGCAGTTAACAAGAATATCAGAGGAACAGTGGGGGGTGGGGTGGGAGGGAGAAATACCATGGGGAAATAGTTTTACTTTGTGTAATGACTCATCCATTCCCAGTTTCTATTCAAGCCTAAGTTCAGCAGTCTCTCATTGGAGTCTGTTTTTGAAGCTTTTTTGTTGAAGTATAGCCACTCTTAGGTCTGTGATCAGTCACAGTCTTTTCAGTCACCTGTGATGTAAGTGACCAGAGAGATTGAAGTGTTCTCCAACTGGTTTTTGAATGTTATAATTCTTGACGTCTGATTTGTGTGTGGTTGTAGAGGTTGTAGAGCAGAATTTGACCTATTACTCCCAGTTGGAGTTGAATACTCTCATTCAAGGAAGAGTTTTGTGTCCAATGATTTGAAAGATATCAGGCTGTCCCTCTTCAGTTAAGTTGACAAGTGTTTACGCAAGGGAAATGTAAATAGGAGGAGAGGAGATCCAGGCTGCAGATGTAAAAGGAGGTTTAGAGTATAATTTTTCCAGAAGATAGTCCTTTCTTTGAACTGAAATTCCCAGGCGTCACTTGGACCAGTTTGGCGTTAACATTTTGAACACATCCATAAAGGAAAGCCAGGCTATGTCAAGGTCTGTAAGCAGGACTTACCTTTCCTTGTACAGTAGATGATTTATGTTCTGACATGTAGCGATGAAATAAATGATTAACATTTAGAAGTATGTGTTAGAATTGCTAAAATAAGAACGCACTCTGATTTATGTTGTAATTTTAGAACTGTCCTGAGTAAAGAGCGGTACATAGATGCACTGATCTGGGAGAAGACAATAGAATAGGTGGTGACTCAGTCATGTTTCCTTCCTTATTTTTCCTTCACCTCTATTCATGGAGCAGCTAACTGGTGAGCTACAGTGATTGGCAAGTAGACCATGGCTCCTTCTGTTCCCTGTCCTCACCACTGACCCCCGCACAGGAAAGAGTATCAAGCTAGCATGCTCTTCTGGAGCATGCTGGAGTCAACTCTTATTAAGGGAATCAGTGGAGGATTTTACTCTTCCTAAAACCCCTGTTTGGAAGAATAAGGGCTGGTAGAATCCAGCCCCCTCTTTTCTAAAATGTCTGTTTCCTTTGCTATCTGATAGACTTTGGAATAATTAAATTCAGAAGCTATGTTCCTAATACAATTAACATTTTCATAACAAAAGAGAAAAGTGAAAGTTAAGAATGAAACTCCTTTCCAGTGAGAAAAAGGAATTCCTCCTTATGTGTATGGGTTTGAGTGGCAAAATTCAGATTTAGAACACCCACAAGCTTATGGTTCTGATTTGGGCCATGATAGAAACAAATCCTAATTTGCTACATTTGGATCCAGGATTAGGATCCTCACTCCCAACTCACTCCCAACTTCAGGAGTGAATCCTGAAGTGCATCCTCACTCCCAACTTCAGGAGTGTTTAGGTTTAGGGAGTGTGTCTCTAACTAGTTACTTAAAAACATCAATGTAGCTTCCTCCATTGTTCATTTAGATAAATATTTAGGGTAACACCCCACAGTCTTTACTGAGACAAAACTCTTGCTCGTGTCAATGAACTGTTGCGTTCAAGGCATAAACACAGAAAAGTTAAATAAAAACATAAATATTTTAGGTGGAAGGTTGTAAAATAACACTACATTATTTCTTAGAATTCAGAACGATAACACAAAGAACCCAAAAACAGAGAGAGCCAAAGCAGGCTGCTCCCTAAAACAGAGATGCACAACTCACCCCAGGTTGTTTGCAGACAGACTGCTGCTAGGCACAAAATGCATGCTTCTCCACAGAGCCTCCTAGTCTTCAAGCAGGATCAGGAAAACCTCCTGAGCATTTCAAGTGAAAGCATGCAATTTCAGTGCAGTTTTCAATACACCACATGAAAGTGAATCTATTATTCAACTGCCGCTGGCCTCAACAGGCTCAGATCAAGCCCCCAGTTATGTGATTACCAACACAATAGAGACTGAACAAGGGACCCCTAGAGCTGAAAGCATGAGTCTCTATGCTTCAGCTAATGAGGCAGGCTCTGTACCTGGGGGCTATAACAGACTTCTCCTTCTCTGAATCAGGCACAGATAGGAACATACAGCTCACTGATCAGCAGCTTAGAACTCCACAAGTAGGAATCAGGGAAAGGTAAAAAAAGGTCTCACCCCATGCTTGCTCCACTTGAGAATTGGTTACAATTATAGTTCCTGTGGTTATGAGTAGCACAGGATTCCTCTTTGTTCACCCCCCACCCCCATAAAGCACATTACCCCAAATATGCAAGGAGAGGTAGCCTTTCTGTGTACTAGGTGGACTTGGGGGTGGGCACTCAGAGCTATGTCTTTACAGGCACAATCTGTACATCAAATATGTATTGTTGAATGTAAAATAAGAAGAAAAAACTCTTATTTTAAATGTTACAAAACCATATTAAATAACCAGATCCTGTCTTGTTCTCACTCCCCTTTCAAAATCATTCATGGGTAATAAATATGCACAGCATGTACTCAGGATCAGTCCCTTTCATCTTTTGTAATCACTTCCGACAAAATTACATACAGAATTATGTCTAGCCAATGTTCCCATTGTGAGACATACTGACAAAAATTTAGGAATGTCAAACCTCAAGCTGAAATCACTGCTTGTGAGTTGTGATGAGTCTTTACCTTTGTTTAATCTTTTACACAAGTGTTGCACAGAGACCCTGTGTTTTAGTCTTGCATTTGAATTTTCTGGCATTTGTCGATGTATCTAAATGGTAACATTTATATGCAGTTTTTATATTTAATTTTAGTCTAAATGTGTAATCTCTGTAGCAGTCTTAATACCATGCACAGCAGCATATGCATATTCACCCATTTTGACATTTCTTCTTTCCTGTCAGTAATCTGACACACACAAAAAAGTAAACTAGAAAAGGGAGATCCATTAATCATATGAGGTGTCTCCTGCTGCTGTGGCAATAAAATTATCTTCCCTTTAGTACATTTCAGTATTCTTGACATCTGTCATAAAAAGAAGATCATGCATATTTATTTGCTCTTAAAATAAGAGCCCATACTAAAAAAAAAATTCCTCTGCTATTCCTAGGGCCATGTCAAATGAAAACATCATTGTATTGTCAAGGTGTCCAACTTTCACGTTATTGCTAGTTGTATAGGCTCATCTTTGCTCAGATATTTACCGCTTGGGACTGTTTTCAAGCTTGAAGCTGAAGAACAGGTCTGGATACCAGGCATTGATAGTCCTGACCAATGTGAAGGTGCTCAGCTCCTCACAGGTTTGGTCCCTATGTCTTCAATACTGGAAAAGGAGTTACTGGCCTAACTCTGTTCCCACTGAAACCAATAGTAATGCTTTCTATTCAGTGACAGAATTTTAATAAAGGGCTAACCCCATCAGTGAAACCACAAGGAAGAAAGATAAAAGTAAATACAGAGACTGAGTCCTGCCCTGATTGACACCTTTGCACACCAGTTTGACCCAGGTGTAGACAAGCACACATTTCCCATTTGATTTAGAAAGCTAATCTTTGACCCTTCCCCAGTTGGAAGGAAATGACCATGTGCAAAGTCATAAACTTTGTTCCCCAACAAATTTTCAGAGGGGAGGAAAAGGACATTTCTTCATGCAGTAAAAGTGTATTGTGTGCCTTTGCATGGCTGGAGGTCATCCAGTGGAAGAAGTAAGGGAGCCTTTGGCTACAGCTTATCTGACTCAGAACCCAGAGATATCAGAAATCTGATAGAAGAATCTGTTCTAGTGAGAGTTCTGGAATGAGTTGGATAAACTTCAGCAAAGTGTTCAGACTGCTGTGTGCAGCTGTACTCAATTCTCTCTGCTCCCCCAAAACCTTGAGGATCTGTGATAATCTGTTTGTGTCTGTAGGCATTCATTCCACAAGAGAGACTGTGTTCATAGCCTCCGTATGTATAATAGTAATTCTTGGTCTCTGGGCCCAATTCTCCATCGCTTTGTAAGCTGTGAGTTGTTTACCTTAGTACAAAGTGGAGATAAAACACTACCATTTTGATTTGGTAATATTTTGCATTCACTTTGCACTGATGTTAATAATCACACAAGGTGCATGGCAATGGAGATTCAGACCCCGTGTCTGCAGAGCCATACTTTGCCTTTTTTAGGACCCCACATGTGACTTTTGTGCAACTCATTGGCTTAATCAGCACTTACTGCTGTGGACAAAGATAGAAGCTGCTATGAGTTCTTCTTGCTCTTCCAAGCTGCCAGGAAGGAGGAGAGGAGAAGAACTCCTGCATCTGAGTAAATAGCCAGGAAGGAGTAGAGAAAGTAAATACTGTGGCAACTGGAAGACCTGAGATCCAGAAGATAATTCATAAACATAGAGTGACAACCTGACATTGCATTGTAATGTTTGTATCATGGCATCACAGTTTTTGGCAACCACATTATCTTGCAACAATGGAATGTCACATCATACAAAGGAGCTGCATTTGATGGCAAAATTGTCACTCAAGCTCTTCAAGGCTGGTATCGCTGACGTAGAAAAGTGAAATGTGATCAAAATGCCAGAAAGTACCAACCAAATGTGTTACCTTTTCAAAAGGCAATGCCACAGCAGAACCATTTGCAGTATTTTCATTCACTCTCCTGGGAAGTGCATTTTGCACTGTACAAGTGTGGACTTCCATTCTGCTTCACTGTAAATGATGTTGCACTGTATCTTGGCTCAGATGAATAGGTTCCACGTAGCTCTGTGTAATAGTTCCACAGTGAAAACCCCAAGCCAAGCAAAACAGACTCACTTGGGCTGTTTGTCTGGAGCCTGACACTTGGACCTGGCTCACCAGATTTTACAGCCCTTTTGAACAATCTTGGCCTGGTTCACAGGTTTTGTATTATACTATATGAAAGCTAGTTATTTATGCTTATGTTGATTTGAAACAAGAGAAAATGGTGACTTATTCAAACTTGAATTTCACGTTTTGTCAAGATTAGGAAGAGTCAGCAGCATTAGGTTATGACCTTTTCCTCTTGTGTCGATACAGGTATTAACCTTTTCTCTCAGTGTAGTTTGAGAGCATAGAGTCCACCTAGGTGAGCAAGATCAAGATAAAAGTATTAACTTCCATCCACACAAAGGTGAAGTTTGTGGTTAGGTCAGGGGTAGCAAACATGTTAACTAATGTTAATCTAATGTAAACCTAATCTAAACAAACCTTCAGATGGGACAAACCTACTGAGAATGGAATGAAACTGCAGTGGCCCTGCTCAGCTCCAGTAGTACTAGATAACCATAACAGCAAATGGGTGCAAGATCAAATCCTTGCATAAGAAGTAGAAACACAAATCCTGTTGCTAAACTGGATTTGGGCAGGTGGCTCTTGGACAATATGTACCTCAAGATGTTACATTCATGAGATTAGTTTTGAGTGGCCTTACCTTTTTGCTTTTGCCTTTTGTTTGCTTGTAATTACTATCTGTAAGCATACCAATACAATTTAGCTAGATTCCTTGGGACTTCACAGGAAATGGTTTTCTAATCAATGGCTTTTATAAAGACCAGTGACTACATTTAGAAATTGTTTGCTTTATTTCTTTGTGTTTGCTGGACAGCTACAAAAACAGAAGTGTATCCGTGCTTCTTAGAGCCACATATCAATGTTACTGAATTACAAAGAATCCTTTATCAATGTGAAAATGAGTTGCTTCCAGTTGGACCAGAAAAATTGCACAATTAAATATTAAAGGAATTAAATCAAAGGAAAGAAATGGGGATAATAAAGTCAACAGTAACATGATTTTCTACCAAGATATTTAACTTTTAAGAACTAAATTCTGTTCTGAATTACACAGAGTTATCCTATGTACTTGTATTCAGCCAGGGCAGTCAGGAGGGAATTTGACAGTTGGTTTTCAGTTTGTTTGAGGGCAATTTTTACCTCCAATTTTATTCCTGTTTCTCTAGTTTGTGGCTTGTTCTTACCTCAAAAATTGATTTCTTGGTACTTATTCCCTATTTTATGAATCAACTATTTGTTGCTAATGGGGAGCGGGGGAAGGGTGGAACAGGACTGCATAGAACTGCTGGAGTATGTCTGATGTGGCAATGATACTTGCACCTGTCAGATGAACCACATTTCACAGGTCGCTTTTACACTCGGACCTGTGTGCAATTCAACATGGTTTTTACAGCAGCTCAGCTGTTCGCTTGCTTGCTATCTGCCAAGCTTTCCCTCCCCCCCCCCCGTGTCTGGTATGATTCTTGTCAGATACAATGGATGGGGGAAATGTGACAAACTTTCAGCTTCATCTGTTGATGTAAGTGAAGTGGAACAGTGAGGCAGCAATAAGAAATGCTAAATTACATAACTTAGTTGGAAAAAGAACAGCCAAGATAGCAGTTTATTTTTTCTCATTGTGATATAGTTTTATATTTTCTCATGTGTACTGATTTTTCTCTTTCCTTTTTAACCAAGCATGGAAAATATAGTTGTGATCAAGATTTGATTATGTCAATAATTTAACAATCCATGAAAATATTCTATATTTCAAGCGAATCAGATCAGATATACATTTAAGTTTGGCTAGAATACAGTCCTGAAACCTCAACATTTCTTCTCCCTAACAGGGTGAATTCCACTCAATAAACATTAACCTCCTGTTGAAAAATTCCTGTCTCCAGGACAAGTGGAATTTTAAAAACTGTGCCTGTAATCCATCAATTCATGGGTACCAACATCTTATTCATATGACGCCCGTGACCTGCCTACCTACTTGCAAAGACTTAAGTTGGAACTTTGGAATGTTGAAGGTAAATGGCTGGGTTTGGACCATTTAATTGGCTTTCACAGTTGTAGCCACCTAATTCTGTTAGGTTTCATTTTAAGACCCTGTACGCGCAGTCTCATGAAACATGGTAGTGTCAGTTCTTCTGGGAAAAGTGACGCTTATACATGATTCTAACTAAAGAGTGTTGCAGTTTCATTTAGAAATAATGTAGAGATCCTGCCAGTGGACAGGACAGTTTATCTTGGCTATTGAGGAGAAGCTTGTCTGAAGCGGAGCACCAAACTGTGCTGCTCTAGCTACAGTAGTGTTTGAAAGTTCTTATCAAGCAAAAGCTATTTGAATATCATCCTAGTAGCATGGTTTGGTACCCTATGGAAGGAAGCTATTTCTGAGCTGGTGGGGTGACTTAGCAGATGAACCTTCAACAACAGCAAAGAATTTTCAGTAGGAGCAAAGTTTATAACCATAAATCAATGGCAGATACTTGAGAAAAGGAAATGTGTAAAAATCACAAAGTTTCTCTGCCCCTCTTAGGGGTGGGGAGTCCCTAGGGCCAAAGAGACCTTTCTGAAGCAGCACCCCCTTTAAGAGCAGGTGTTTGGGGCCCTGCAATAGGGGATTATTAGATCCATCTGGGGGATCAGGGACTTCCTGATGAGTTCTTTCAATCTTTGTAGAATCAGATGCTCATTTGTGGTGGATACCAATAGGAAGCAGGTTGTTTTTATGACCCGCTCTGGAGTCCCAGCCAGATGGCCTATATGAGGATTGAGAAAGAGCTCTCAGGAGCAGATGGGCTCTGGCAAGGTAATCCTGGAGTTAGGGGAAAGTTAATGGTTGCATTTAAATTGAATTGTTTTATTTTGGTCTTACTAAAGATTGTTGATGCAATTAATAAGGCTGAAGCCCTGAGGAAAAAGGCCTGAACCTGACTCTGGGTGTAGTGTCCTGTCCTTCATGGGCTGGGGAGATAGATTAGCAGCTTACAGCCCCCTCAAACTTTGCAGCCTATGATTCAAACCACTTTAGAACAAAGGTATGCAACCCTTGGCATTCTCTTATGTGGTTCCATGGGTCCTTCTTAGGGTTAACTGTGAACAGCTAATATGCTCTTAAATATGATGCTATCCTCCACATGAAGGACAAAATTGTGTCTAACGTGTGTGTGTGTGTGTGTGTGTGAGAGAGAGAGAGAGAGAGAGAGAGAGAGAGAGAGAGAGAGAGAGAGACATTTTATTGTAGACAAGACCAGATGGAACAAAGAAAGGAGAGAGAAAAGAGCTGGTTGGAAAATGGGAGTGATTTTTCCACTAAATGTTCGTTTAAAAAAAAGTTTAGCTTTTGTTAAAAATTTCTGTGGAAAATTGATGTGTTGAAAAAATGAAAAGCAAATATTTTTCAGCTAAAAACTGTCAAAACCCAAAACATTTTTGGTTTCAGCATGCAATGTTTTCAACGAACCTTTCTTATGAGAGAGAAGCTAAACTATTACATTTATTTTTTTTTCCTCTGAGGCTTCTATGCTAAAGCTGCTGCTATATATAAAGTGGATCCTAAAGGGAGATAGGATAGTCAGCACTCCGGGGATTTTGTACATGCCTATTAGCCAACATTTAGATTAGGAGTTTAGAGTAGATGACCCTTGTAGACCCTTCTAACCCTGTGATTCTAAGATTTTGGATGTTTCCCATCCATTGTTAGAATGGGAGGAATGTATTCTGTGGGCTCCGTGCTTCAGTCACAGTTCTATCTAGCATCCTTACCACCAGCTCAGGGACACAATTGACCTTGTTCCAGATTATTTACTCTAGCTAAATAGAGCTCTGTTATTTGGCTGTATACACAGTAGGAGTTCTCTTAAACCAAGATTGAGATAGGACCCAGAGAGACAAATTTTGATCTCAGTTACGCAAGAGTAAATCCACTGTAACTGCTTTTGTAAGAAATGCTTGCCAAAAAATCCCAAATGCTAGCTCACAATGTGTAGTGTAGAAATTATGTCGGAAAGTGAAGTGAGGATGTTTGGACCTAGGGGTTGAAGTGGTGGCAGTTGGGCTTAGTGGTCAGAGGCAGAATAAAGAGTCAAAGGTGGGGTTGGAACAAGGTAAGAGTAGGGCTGGAAGCTAGGCTGGTGCAAAAGCAGGGCTGGAGCAGGCTAAGGCCTTTGGAATCTGTCCCCACTGTCAAGCAGAGGAGACTTCCAAGTCATGAAACAACATTGAGCAGACTGAGGTGCTGTTTCTCCTTTAAGATTTATATACAACTCTGAGAGTCATCAAACAGCTTGTCTTCCTAATACAGGAATAACTCATCACTGCATATAACTTCATCAGGCTCTAGTCTAGGGTTGATTTATCATCTCACATTTAGCCACTCAGCCACATTAAAACAAAGAGGACACATTCCTATTCCTTATGAGACAAATCCTGCTGCTTGTTGCCCAAATTCTTTCCCTGTGAAACCAGCAGTGTTGTATGGTTTAAATGAATGGCGAGATTCACCCTACAGAAGCAGGTGGGCCAGATTTGATATCATTTATACTAGTGTAGTACAGAGCAATTCCACTGAGATCAGAATCTAGGCCTTTGACTATAAAGTTCTAGATCAGTGGTGGGCAACCGGCAGCCCGTCAGGGTAATCCACTGGCGGGCCACGAGACAGTTTTTTTACATTAACTGTCTGCAGGCACGGCTGCCCGCAGCTCCCAATGAGGAGTTTCTCCCTTAAATCCAGAAGAAAAGACCAAGGAATCTACTGAAAGTGAAAGGCATTGGCACAGAGGCTACTTGCTTCTTCACTGCTTCCTGTCTTTTCCCTTTTGCTCTGAGTGCCTAGGACTCTAAACAGCAGATGACCATGGCTTGCCCCAGAATCTATTTCAGGGGAGAGAGCGGACTCCTTGTGAAGTATTTTGCTCCAATGTGGAGGGGATACCCAGCCACATACTGCTAGGTTAACTGCTCAGTTGCACCCTTCTACCCATGCTTTGCACTTTCCCCATCCATGGATTAGAATATACCCAGTGCCCCTATCCAACAAGATTTCATGTTGCTGGAGGGAAGAGTGTAAGCGTGTCCTGGTAAGAATGTTCTCTCCTCTTCCTCACCTTCATGACCAGGAGTCCTTTTTTTTTTTTTCCCCCTCACCTCCTGTTGTGGAAATTTTGTGGAGTAATTGAAAGATGTTTCCTTGGGCTCTCCAACATATTTTGAATTTAAGTCTGTATAAAGTCTTCCAGAAACGGGCATTTTTAGGCTCCCACCTGAAGAGTCTGATGTGTGAGCCCTACTTTTCCAGAGCTACTTCAGCCATGTTATGAAAGTATCAGAAAATCATAATGCCTGCCTGTGATTTATTGTTTGCAGTGAGTGACAGGCACATTGGCCTGAGTATTTGCATGTCGTGATCTCATACGTCTTTGTCGTATTTGGAATAGGCAGTGCACATTTAAAATCTAAGAAAAGTCATTTTTGTTTTTACATGAGAGACTGAAATATCTGGAAACCCAAGTGTCTGTCTAAATTAAGACACATTGTCCCCTTTGTTTAGCTTCTGATAGGCACATAGATGTTGCTTTCAGTCTTGCTGATGGTGAAATCTCTTCATTTTTGCTCATAACTGGCATGAGTAATCAGTGTTGTACATTTTGAATTAAGGTTCAAGTGGAACATCATGGTAGTTCTTTCATTAACTATGAATTTATTCCAGAATGATGAAAAAAGTTATTTTCTTGTGTAGCTTCTTGAGTTGGCACTTGACAGGCAGAGATGCTATAGGAACTGTTTAATGTATTAATTTGAAGAAAAAGTCATTGTCATATTCTGTGTTCTGTCATGAATACATACATATATTTGCATAACTTTACTGAAACCAACGAATGAATCAGCACTTAGGCTGGGATTTTCAAGAGGCCTAAGGGAGTTAGTTGCCTCCTTTGAAAACCCTCAGCCCCAGAGATAAGTGTGGGTTGTCTTGAATAATTTAGCTGCTTCCCAAACCATGGTACAGTAGGAAATACCTTTTGTAGAGTAACTGTAGCTCAGTGACCACTCTGTGACTTTCAAGCCCCCACATTGCAGTCCATTTTTAATCCTTGCTCTCCATTGCTCTGCATATCTAGGCTGTGTCCGGATCTCACTGCTTCATCCTATATAACACTTCTGAAATTCTCCTTATCTAGCTGAAAGTCAGTGGAATAAAACAATGTTGTTCCAAACCAGGCAGAGAGTTCTCCTAACCACCCCCTTACCCCCGCAACCCAAATTTATGTCAATGATTTTGTTATTTAGTATCCCTGTTCTTCAACAGTTCTGCAACAACTTTCCCATAAATCAGACTCTCCAAAACTTACGCAACCCCCTCACAGCATTTATTCTACTGGCTGAGTGTGCTTGAACCATGTGATTTTGATGATCAGACAGATGTGTCTTGCTGCTCTGCAACACAAAAGGAAACCCACTAGAATTCAGTGAACAACCTTCTTTAATGAAGGAGCTCAAGTTTGAACTGCCCATCAGCGATTGTTGCCTATTGTTCTCACTGAAGTACTTCTATGCTCTAGTCTAGACTGTTAATCCAACTTCTTTATTGCAAATTAGCTGGAGCTGTCATGACTCTTAACTCTTTTTGCAGCTTCTCATCTTTGCTACTTATTCCAATAAAGCTATTAGTTTCATATCTTTGCCACTTCAAAAGCAATCAGAACTCTTGTGGCTGATGCAAAATATGGAGTCTCAAGATTTAAAAAATGCTAAATCTTTCCAGAGGCATACAGTGCCACCTTTCTGATTCATTCCTTCTAGGTACAATATAAAAATTCTCCATGTGAAAGAATCTGCTTCTGTTATTTTGATGGCTAATACTAGAGGCACCTATTGCCTTATCATACATAACATAAAGTGCTCTAAACAGCCAGAAGGATTTGTTTGTTCAAAGAAAGTGCATGTTGGCTAAAGAGCTCCAGTTTCTTAAACTCCTTCGGAGGAAAAACAGGCCCTCAACACACCTGAATAACCTTCTAAAATCAGCACAGGTTGGTTTGCCCAAATAATTGTAGTCTAATGATGATGGTTTTAGCATGAAATAAGATGTGATCCCTGCAGGATAATTAATGACCCTTTTGTATTATGATGCATAAAGATGCACTTGATCTTCTTTCTTATACAGACATGATTGTATCATGGTAACCATACTCTTTGAGCAGCATTGTTTTTACTTTTACATTTCTTTTGAATTTGGAATATAAGTAATTCAGTTCCTTTGATTGAAGATGTCTCAATTAGTTGTATGAGTTCACACAAATCAATCAACTCCTTTTAATAGTTAACATTTAACAGTAAAAACAAAATATTACTTCCTTGAGAGCCATTCAGTAGCATTTATCATAAAACATATAAACATGAAAAAATAACTGCAAAATACAGAAACTTTATCAAGTTCTAGTAAATGGAGTAACTAGGAAGTAACTGTTTTTTTGTTTTTTTTTTTCCTGGAAAGGAATTCAGATATTTTTCTCTTTTAAAGGATCTGCCTTGTTATATTGTCTAAAAGGGAAGCATCTGAGAGATTTAAATTATGGAGAAAACACTGAAGAAAATATTCAGGGAACTTAATTGTCAATATGATGAAGTTTTCTCATGTAGTAGAAAAACAGCTCATAGGAAATTGGGCAAAGGGTTCAACTCGACTTTTATGAATTGAGCAAAAATTAATATTTAAGAGAAGTCTTAGCTGTATATTAAATATTCTAATACATATCAGAAATATAAAACTAGAATTTCTTAAACCTTTGTGCTAAAGCTATTATCTCATCATTTCTAAGATACAGATTAATTAATGAGCTTTGTCACAGGAGGAGCTGGTCCTTTCCAGAGAGTTGGGATTCAGCCTCATCTGGGCCAGATGAAGGCAATTAGTCCAGGGGTCATGCAAGTAAAACCTGTGACTCAGAACCACACTGAGTTAAATGAGGAAGAGACTCAAAGAAATACAAAGGATGCTTGAACTCATGTACAACTCCCAGATAAAGGACCTGAGAAATATGAGCCTGGAGGGAGCAAGAACCACCTAATGTGGCTGGTGTCGCAGGGAAGGAAGAGAGCTTTTTGGAGAAGAATCACAGCAGGGACAGGACTAAGAACTCTGCACTGAGGGTATGAGCCAGCTAGGAAGGTTGGGTGGAAATCTTTGTGGTGTTTTGAACTTTAATAAATCAGCCTCATTGAGAGATATGTCAAGGTACTTTATTGAGAGATTAAAAATGCTTCACAGAGAACATAGGTGCTGTAAAGGTGGTAAACCAGCATTGAGTGATAGAACCTATGAAACTAAGGTCTTTAAGCTGATTCTGAAAATGTGGTTAACATATTGCATAAATTTTCAAGAAAAGCAATTAGTGATGTCTAAATTTTTATAAGTGTTTATATTAGACAAGTATTTAGTAGTAAATATTGTCTAGTACAAGTTTGTAATTCAGGAAATGTGGTGATATTAACTCTGATTCCATCCCTTGATTCACTGTCATCTTATTTTTATACTGAACCAGTGTTTGAAGCACTGACCATAAGAGAGAAAGCAAAAATTGAGTGTTCAAACCAAGTTGTTGTTTGTTTTTATTCTGTGCTTTCCTCTCCTGTTTGGTAGTTTTTCTTCTAGCCTTTGATCCTGTGCCAATGATGCAATTTACAAATCAGATCTTTGACTTCCATTTCAGACACAGTAATGATATTTGTGGTGGTGGTCTAATTCTGATGAGTATCCAGGAAATAAATGTGATTGGCTCTTTAATATCAGTGGTGAAATGGGTTAATGGAGGTGCATCCCCCCTTCACAAGGTGGTTTATAAATACTTAGTACCATACATGAAGAAAGAGCAAAGTGGATCCTCCTTTGAGATTTGGTCTCTTTGCGCCACTGGGGAGACTGACCACAAATAGCCAGAGAAGTCTTTGCTGGTGGAGGGGAACTCCATACTAGCTCCAGTGTGCTTGGGTTCATGCCTCTGCTCCCACCCTTGACAAAGGGAGCATACTGGCAGCAGAAGGGCTGCATGGGAGCTCTGTTCCACCACAACATTCCTGCATCAGTCATACAGGTTAGAACTTACCATCAGTGGTGCAGCTTAAAGCTCTATGTCTCTATGTCTAGCTCTATGTCTCACTGTAGCTAGTTTTCAGATTTGGTGAGCTGTAATTGGCTCCCTGGTGGCCCTAGTTCTATCTCATCCAGAAATAATCTGGCTCAAAAAGGGGACATCCATTTAATTAACAATTAAGGATAAATGGTCAAATGTGTAGCATGCAAAAACACACAAGGGACATTAAAATTGTGTAACTTCAATTTTCTCTTTAATTTGGCTGCAGTTGCATAAGCAGCTTCTCACTTCGGACAGGCAACTATGTAATTTGTAGAAACAAAAGGAGTACTTGTGGCACCTTAGAGACTAACAAATTTATTAGAGCATAAGCTTTCGTGAACTACAGCTCACTTCATCGGATGCATTTGGTGGAAAAATTCTATTTTTTTTCCACCAAATGCATCCGATGAAGTGAGCTGTAGCTCACGAAAGCTTATGCTCTAATAAATTTGTTAGTCTCTCTAAGGTGCCACAAGTACTCCTTTTCTTTTTGCGAATACAGACTAACACGGCTGCTACTCTGAAACCTGTCATTATGTAATTTGTGTGTGCAATGTAAGTGAACATTTCTCTTCAATGTGACAATTATAAAATATTCCTTTTTTTATCCCCAGGAGAAGATTCACACAGTGTGGTCATAATTTTAGGTAACTGTTGCATGTTTATCTTGAAATATTTTTGAACAGATATAAAAATCCATTTTGACCATGGCGTACATACTGTAGTCAGCGTCATTCCAAAAAAAAAAACCCCTTTTTAAATGAATGACAGGACTGACTGAACTTCTCTTTTTATTCTTCTTCCCAAACAAGCAAGTTTTCTTGGGTTTTTTTTCCCCCCAAGTATTTTTAAATTACTTAAAAAATGTGTCATCACCTGATAAAAGGGAAAACTCCAGAGATAGTCTCTTAAAATCATATAAGTCAAAGAAGCCTCAGGAACATGAAAGAACATCAAGGGTAACTAGATTGTATGTTTCTTGGATTTTAAATTACCAGTCAGAAAACTTTAGGAAACAAACAAGCTGGTACTAAATTTAGGTGTGGTAGAAAATGCTAAATGCAGAAAAATTAGGAACTTGCTTATGATAAACTTTCTTGGGAACATACAAACCACAACAGGTCTCCTTGTGTCTTGCATAAGACCATGCATAACTTAGCTTCCCATAAACTATTTGAAACAGCTCTAGCCGAGACTTTCTGCTCCATTCAGCATCTGCCTGTGCAGCACAGAATGAGGCCATCAGCCAACCCCAAGTGTTCAAAAATCATATCGGCGCCTACTAAATCATGAGATATTTTATTAACCAATGTAATACATTTTGGGGAGGGTTTGAGTTAGACACAATTGAGGCTCATAAAAATCAACACTAATGGTCCAGAGAACTCATCAGACAATTATTTTAATATACTTGGATACAAATTAGCTGGTCCTACAGATTTAAAAAATGTTTAACTTCAATAGCTGCTATTTAACATCCTTTCAGGGGTTGTCCTCCTGTTGTTTGGTGCTTGTGGTTGCTAATGCATCGTTTTCTTGAGTCTGCAGAGAGACTGAAATAATCGTTCCAATTGTTGAAAAATACTTAGAAAATTCACAGAAGTTGTGTTTTGAGTAATCTTCCTGTGATCGATATCACAAAAATAGATACTGCAAAGTTTTTGCACCAGTTTGTGGAGAAATTGGTGAGATAAAAGTTTGGCTTCTTTTCGTTTGGTTATTGGGGAGGGGGATTGTTTCTGAAAATGCTGGAAGTTCTGGGGTAGTACACAGTTTACTCCTTGTTCAGGAAACCTTGTTTAAATGATCTCTGTTTTGATGCAAGTCAATCTAGGGGAGCCTATGGACTGAAAGAGCTTTCACTCAATTCTGATGCTTAGCCAATTTTACCTTCACTGCAGACAGTTTCTTCAAATAGAGTGGACAGATGGAACTATAACAAAATACATAAAATCTCTCATTTATTTTTGTGATGCTTATAAACAATATGATTATGGTTAGGCAACTATTATTGTGGCCATTGTTTATTATGTGGATCTCAGTCATCTGTTACCTTGAGCTTCCTCCATCTGTCTGTATTGTTTGTATCCACCTGAAGTCTCTCATCCTGTAATTAGACTGTAAACTCTTTGGGGCAGGGACTATCTTTTTAATATGTCTATACAATGCCTCACACAACTGAGTTTGGGCTTCAGGTCTTTTGTAATACAAAGATAACAGCTTTGTGTAAACTGAACACATTCATTTCATTGGGATGCCGACTGTTTACTCTTAAGCCTAACAACATCAGTGCCAATATTAACAGTTTCATTTCTGATCATTTTAGCAAAAGAGTTCAATTGCACTGAGATGGTGAGCAAAGTCTGAATGGGGTTTTGCAACACACCTCTTCTCCTCCCAGTTCACCCACTACTTTTTAAAATTCTGAACAGAAAGCGGAGAGCAAAGGGTTTCGATTAACAAAACACACTGACTCTGACAACTACTAGCCAAAATAATGATAGCTCCCACTCAAACTTTGACAGAGACCGATGTTTTCTTCTTGTGGTTCAAAAGCATGCTGTTCTTTGCACACAGATGTACTGTAGCTGTAATGATAGAGGAAAAATAATAGGATAGTGGAAGTGAAAGACAGTAGAAGCTATTATTCATTAGAAGTTCATTTGTAGCTTAGTTTAATTGCATTTCAGGAAGACACATGAAATGGCATCATTCATACTACTAAAATCAGGTTGCTTAAGTATTTCTGTTCTAATATTTTATTTCTTGGCTTGTGTTTGACCTAAAAAAATGTTCTGGACTTCAGGTTGGTACATGTAATGCTTTAGTACCAAGAAGACATTTAACATACATATAATAGCCAATTTTATCATATTACTATTCTTTTGGATCATTTAAGATTCTTGCTTCTGCTCCTATAAATTAAAACTGATATGATTATATGTGTAATGAAATTTGGCTGGCAATTTGTCCATATGTGTACTTATTACCTAATGGACTATAGAAAAACATACATTCCTAATCCCATCTATGGTAGCAGTAACTTTTCCCCTGCAATATTTCATACATGTCATTTAAAGCAAGTGTAACAGAGCTGTGTTCTCTTTATACACATGGCTACAATGCTGCCCATACCATTAAGGAAAGTTAAGTGACAGTGCAGCAAGAGGAGGATCGGTCATTTCTGCCCCAATCCTGCCGTCTCATTTGAATGGCTGGGAGGATCTTACATCTGAAATCATGCACCTTCTACATGCACATCAGACTAAAAGATCAGGCATTAAATGATAACTGGAACTCTTCCATTTTTTTTCTGAAAAACTTCAAAGTTGTTTCCATTTCACAAGATTCAAGTAATCATTTTTTTTCATTGAAGCAAAACATGATTTTATTAAAAGCATTGTCAAAATGGTCAGTTACTGAACCACACTTTTCAGTAAGCGGGGCTGGGGAATCAATAATTCAATAATGTATTGAATAAATGTTTTGATTTTGGTGATTGTTTGGTTATGGGGGGAAATTAAAAATGAGAGGAAAATTAAGTTTTTTTCCATGGAAAAAAAGCTTGATGTCCATGATAGGTCATCTTTTGGTAAACCTTTTCTGAGAAAAATTTGGACCAGTTCAAATGACAGCCCTTTGAAATGAAGTGTTAAATCCCCAGCATGGACTTCTTCTGTTATATGAAGATGTGAGGGTGTATTGCTTCCTCAATAACACGAGAAAAAGAAAATATTGGGTTGGCTTGTGACCCGTTCATTCCTGCAGAGGAATAAGAGGGTGTAAGGTGCTGCTTTACTTCCCTGTACCTCACTTCCTGCGCAGATGAATAGGGAGTGGCTGGAACTTGGATTCTTTCCCGCAATATCACTAACAAGGTCAGCTCCCAGACTGCTGTGCTGGGCAACACAAAATGGGGAAGAGATGGCCAGCCCTCTGTAGAGATACAGGTGGTTAGGGACTATTTAGAAAAGCTGGACGTGCACAAGTCCATGGGGCCGGACGAATTGCATCCGAGAGTGCTGAAGGAATTGGCGGCTGTGATTGCAGAGCCCTTGGCCATTATCTTTGAAAACTCGTGGCGAACGGGGGAAGTCCCGGATGACTGGAAAAAGGCTAATGTAGTGCCCATCTTTAAAAAAGGGAAGAAGGAGGATCCTGGGAACTACAGGCCGGTCAGCCTCACCTCAGTCCCTGGAAAAATCATGGAGCAGGTCCTCAAAGAATCAATCCTGAAGCACTTAGAGGAGAGGAAAGTGATCAGGAACAGTCAGCATGGATTCACCAAGGGAAGGTCATGCCTGACTAATCTAATCGCCTTTTATGATGAGATTACTGGTTCTGTGGATGAAGGGAAAGCAGTGGATGTATTGTTTCTTGACTTTAGCAAAGCTTTTGACACGGTCTCCCACAGCATTCTTGTCAGCAAGTTAAGGAAGTATGGGCTGGATGAATGCACTATAAGGTGGGTAGAAAGCTGGCTAGATTGTCGGGCTCAACGGGTAGTGATCAATGGCTCCATGTCTAGTTGGCAGCCGGTGTCAAGTGGAGTGCCCCAGGGGTCGGTCCTGGGGCCCGTTTTGTTCAATATCTTCATAAATGATCTGGAGGATGGTGTGGATTGCACTCTCAGCAAATTTGCGGATGATACTAAACTGGGAGGAGTGGTAGATACGCTGGAGGGGAGGGATAGGATACAGAAGGACCTAGACAAATTGGAGGATTGGGCCAAAAGAAATCTAATGAGGTTCAATAAGGATAAATGCAGGGTCCTGCACTTAGGATGGAAGAATCCAATGCACCGCTACAGACTAGGGACCGAATGGCTCGGCAGCAGTTCTGCGGAAAAGGACCTAGGGGTGACAGTGGACGAGAAGCTGGATATGAGTCAGCAGTGTGCCCTTGTTGCCAAGAAGGCCAATGGCATTTTGGGTTGTATAAGTAGGGGCATAGCGAGCAGATCGAGGGACGTGATCATTCCCCTCTATTCGACACTGGTGAGGCCTCATCTGGAGTACTGTGTCCAGTTTTGGGCCCCACACTACAGGAAGGATGTGGATAAATTGGAAAGAGTACAGCGAAGGGCAACAAAAATGATTAGGGGTCTAGAGCACATGACTTATGAGGAGAGGCTGAGGGAGCTGGGATTGTTTAGTCTGCAGAAGAGAAGAATGAGGGGGGATTTGATAGCTGCTTTCAACTACCTGAAAGGGGGTTTCAAAGAGGATGGCTCTAGACTGTTCTCAATGGTAGCAGATGACAGAACGAGGAGTAATGGTCTCAAGTTGCAATGGGGGAGGTTTAGATTGGATATTAGGAAAAACTTTTTCACTAAGAGGGTGGTGAAACACTGGAATGCGTTACCTAGGGAGGTGGTAGAATCTCCTTCCTTAGAGGTTTTTAAGGTCAGGCTTGACAAAGCCCTAGCTGGGATGATTTAACTGGGACTTGGTCCTGCTTTGAGCAGGGGGTTGGACTAGATGACCTTCTGGGGTCCCTTCCAACCCTGATATTCTATGATTCTATGATTCTATGATTCTATGATTCTATGAATATGCTGGACAGTGTAGTACTCAGGGAGTTTGGGTAATCTGCCTGCTGATCACAGCATATAGCATCTTTTAAGAGGAAGCCCAGTAGTTCTGCCATATGGGGAGAAAGTAGAATGCTTTGAAAGACACCGCTAATAAGATGTCTACTGCTCTTCTGTACAACTTGAGACCTGCTTAAACCCGAGATACCTGATCCTCAGCTGTTGTAAATTGATATAGCTCCGCTAACTTCAATGGTGCTCTGCCCATTGACTGTAGCTGAGAGTCTGGTTCACTGGGCTTATTTTTTTCCCCATTTACAGTCAGGAAACCCCATTGACTTCATTGGCATAACATTGATGTAGTTTAGGCCAGAATTTGGCAGTCTGTAGGGGACAAAAGCCCTATAAGAATGTGGTTGGAACTGGTTACTGTCCATATGTGGTGCCAGATCTCTTTTTACTCTACTGAATGATTTTTAAAAGCTCTGAATAAGCAACACAGGAAATAGTAAATCGGCAAACCAACCAGTTGTGCTTGTCTTATTTATAATATAACCATTGAGCCTCTGCCAGCTACTTCAAGTACCAATGTTGCGGTGTATAATGTGGTCCTGTTACTTTTCTGGAGGACCAGTGCTGTGTAATCATAACCTAAAGGTGTTTTAAAATTTCAAGCATTTTGCTGCATAGTTTTGTTAGTTTTCTTTACTTCAGGGAAGTCCATCTTCCCAGCCTCCTGCCACAGGGGAGTCTGCTTTCCACTCAATAAGCAGATGTACAGTAACTCCTTCTGACACTAATGGGAACTGTGCCCGCATAAGGAGAGGATAATAGATTCCATATAACAAAACTCAGTCTTGCAAATACTAAACATAATGGAAGAAGATAAAATCACAAAAGACCATGGGCCTGATTCTGCTCCTATCTACACCCGTTTTTACAGCAGCAGAATGTCATCGCTGTGAGACCCAGAATTGAGCTCTTCCCCCCCCCCCCCCCAATTCGGTCTTATTCACTCTGCTCTATCGAGCTCTGCAGGTTCTTCTGGTTCATCAACCAAATGTGAGTTAAGGGCATGCTACTGTCACCTCAGCAGTTTCTCTGTCCACTTGTACTGGGACACCATCCATCAAAAAAACAGCTTGGAGAAAAACAGGATCTGTCGGAGCTGGCAACCTGAGAGAAACCATATTGCTGAACAACTGCCCGTTCTTCCTTCCTTTTTCTGCCTCACTGCTAAGCAAGCTAGAAAAGGCCAGTTAACTAGTTAAAAGGGACAAAAGAAGATGGACCTTGGTATTTGAACTATTCTGTCCCACAGAGATTTGGGCTTAAGTACAGTCACAATCTCCTGTTCTCTAGACCACCTGGGCTTGGGAGTGTTGTGTTAGCAGCATGCTCAGCTCTGAGGAGAAGAAGTGCCTAATGCACTCAGTAGCAGTTCCTCTAGCTGATTAAGGAACATAGTATCATAAATTAAGTGTTGAAGTCAATAGCCTCATCCTTCAGCATTCAGCAAGGTGCTTTATTTCTGATTTTTCAATTTTTCAGTTAATTTATTTCAATTTATGATCCAGTGTCTGTTAAATAAGCTGCATGCATTATACTGATTTGCATGTGTAAAAAATTTGCTGCATCCACTCATGTAGAGTTATTTGAATTCCCTAATCCCTACTTGAGCAGAGTCTACCAAACTTCTGTAACTATAACGCTTCATTTGTAGACTTTTAGGTATAAATGGGTATAGGAAATTTCTTTAAAGTAATTTGAATAATCCAGAATCAGTAAGAATACATAGGCACCATACATAAAGGTAACACACAGGTAAAATTTATAATAACCAAATGGCCTTTATAATCAAAAGTGTTGGGTTATCAGACCCGGATGCATGCATATATATATGTATATAATATAATATAAAGAGATTCACTTAACCAGGTGCATCAGGAGAACGTATGTACCTATGGAATTTCCACAGTGTTTATCCCATCAACTCCTCCATTATAGTCCCTATCTCTATGTGAAGTGCACATCACCAGACATGTCCCTGAAGAACAAGAGTATGATATTGCTTAGTTATTTGTTTCACTATCTTGACCTCCTCTAAGTCTGGCACCCTAGAAGCAGGTGTTGACATCCTGAGGGCAGCTGGCACCTATTAAATATCATGGGTCAAACATGGAAACTGAGGTAGTCTATGTAATAACACTCTGTATTAAACTATGATATGTTTGACATGACCACACATGAGCCCACCGCACTTTCTTTTTGAAAATATAATTGGCTAGGGATCATGGTTTGCCCTAGACATGTACCTCTCTGCTCTCTTCATCCTATGGCATCAGCCAGTATTTAGGGCTATCTGACCTGGTTCCCACATCAAATGGCCACATCAACCACAATGACTGAGTGTGGCTGTATTGGTGAGCAACACAGTAGTGCATTTGAACTTTCTGTATGTAGGTTTATGGGCCCAAACTGAGCTACATCTGGCTGAAAATCACTTGTGGGCAGCATCTACAGTCCATTGTGACTTTAAATAATGTTTCATCTATCCTGATCATCAGGCTGGCCAGGGACTGATTCATCCCCAAAGATAACATAGAGCAGCCTATGGGTTGCTCTGTTATGCCAACAGAGAATTGCCTCATTTCACTTGTAGCTTGCCCTGACACCACCTCTTTAGAGGTGATGAGGAGAGGTAGGTAGTCTTAAGATAGTTCTATATCACCTTAGGGATTCCCTTAGATTCGGGGTGGTACCTTGCTGACAATTTAGGGTATGTTTCTAGCTGTTTTATGCTGCCAGAGCCCAAGGTTTCTGCTCTTGCTATCCTTGCTGCCTGAGGTGGAATGTCAGATGTGAGTCAGTGTAAGACTCACCTAGCAAATGTCATCCCATCTTAACCATGCCATCTATTTGCCGATTTGGTTATTCAGCAAAGATAATAGTTTGTGTTCTTACTATCATACAGCAATGCTTGATCTTAGAGTGCAGATTTGGATGGGATCCTTTGGTGCAGTTTGTCCATCGTAATTGTAGCAAAAATACTTCGGGAGAAATGATTCATGCATTTTTCATTCAGTTTATCAAAGGAGAAGGATAGTTATCTGTGAACCTGGTCTGTTGCAAATTGAGGAATGTGGCCAATGCCCAGGAGATAATTGGTGGTTCTGCAGTGAATACCAGAGAAGCTGGAATCATGATGGCAAAATGGAGACCAAGCATGCAAAAAAATGCCCTGCTCTTTTGAAAATCCCACTTTGGGGCGCATGCACACTAACTCACCCGCTCCACTTTTGACCCCACAACTCCTATTATGTGATCACAATGATGCTTAATAGCTTTAAGAATAGCTAATCACAACTACCCACATTTTTATACTCTAATCCCTAATGATTTTGGTGCAGAGTCTGAGTTTTGAAATCTCACTATATGTGGTTGCCTGATCAGTCTATGTTTGGGCGACATTAAGTAAAGGTCCTGATGTGTTGGAAAGTTTTTATTTATTTTGAAAAGTGTATGGACCTCCCTTAGAACTGTTCTGCTTCACAAAACAATCAATGATGCTGGACCAGTCAGAATGAAATGATGAATAGTTCTCTAAACATCTATGATCATGCTACAGAAGCATGCAAGCCCTCATGAATTATCTTAAAGGGAAATAAACTAAAGCACAAAAGAACTGCAATTTATGAATACACTAAAAAGCAAATCCCCTGGGGAGAGGCAGCTTATTAGTGTGCAAAAGAATAAATAAATTTGTTTCACAACTTTATATTCAAAGCTAATATGCTACATTGTAGCACAGAAAGAGGCCATGGCTCATATATTCTTTTTTGTAGCTGTGAAACTTAATATCTGAGCAGAAATTTATATGAACACAGAGCTTAAAAGATAAATCTAAAGACTGTTCTAACTTTATACAGGATGTGAGCTGGGGTCGTTCTTTTTGTTTTATTTCTTTTACAGTGGTGCCTGGAGGTCCCAGCTAAGATCTGGAGCCCATTGTATAGGCATCTTGCAAACATACATTGAGAGAATTCTTGCCCTAAAGATCTCAGTATAAACACACAAAGCAGATAAAAGATGGGAGAGGACACAGAGAGGTGAAATGACTTGCACAGAGTCACACACAGCAGGTCAGTGGCAGAACCAGGAATAGAATCCACATCTCTTAACTCCCAATTCAATCCCCTATCCACTGGATCAAGCTGCCTCTCTTATTCTTTGATGATAACTCTTGCTTCTGTCCGTTGTCGCTTGTTGACAGTATACAGTAAAGCATCACTCACTGTTCTTGTCACACACCAAGTGAACATGGCTGTATTGTCCTCAGTGCCTCATCTTTCCTATTCCAGTCACTGCAGTTTATCAGAGGAAGAGGGAACAAGAAGAACAAAGCTGAAGGAATACATTGGAAAACTACCCATTATTTTATGGGATTTCCACTTTCAGATAATTTGTAGGAATGGGTCTCTTTTATATATATATAATATATATATACTGTGTCCTGCTGAAATTTTAAAAATTCTTGGTATCTTGCTCAAGCAGAAATATGTGCCCTTGTATTACACTGATGTCTGTAGAAAAGAATACTGTCCACAGTGTGACCATACTCAACCACACAATAGGGCTGGATGACATTCTGCATCTGGATAACTGGAAAAACATCTGAAGCTAGATGCTTCAAATTTGGCTTCCTTCGTACATGTGTAGCCATTAAATGAAAGCTGGGATTTTCAAAGGAGACCAGGGACCTTTGGCACCAAACTCCTTTAGACTTTTTTGAAAATCCCAGCCTAAAGTATTTGATCACATTGTTATATTTTAGTAGTGCTAAACATTAATGCTACAAATGTTACAGAAGTTGGAGTCTTGTTTACTTTTAAGTTCAGCAATTTTGTGCAATTTTTGACTCAGTAGTTAAAAAAATACTAATTAGCTTTCTTCAAGTTGGAGGAATTTTGATTGACATGAAGCCCTTCATATGCATTTTTTCACATCAGCAAAGCTTATTTCAACGTTTTTTTTTCTTACTCCTGATTTACAGCAGTGTAAGGAACTATTGAAGTCAATGAGGTTTGCTTCTGTACATAATTGGTGTAAGAGCAGAAACATGCCCTGAAATGTTTCTGCTGTGTGAATGCCAGACAAAATCGGTGGAAACTTGTCATTCTTCCATTAGAGGTTGGAGCCGGGATGGTCACATGGCCGAAGTCATGTGGTATTTAGTCTGAGTCAGCACAAACAGATGGTGGTTGGTGGTGTCCCTCTGTACCACCATGAGCTGTGGCTTAAAGTCAGACATTAGTTCTTTTATGTATATATAAAATCCACAGTGGGCCAATTTGTCTGGTAAGATTTGGCTTGTTTATGCCTATCTTGAAGAATATCTCTATCATAGAGATTGGTATAACGGGACTACGCATTATACAGGATGTGACAGGAGTGGGCAAGAGGAGTAGATGGCTCATTGGTGGCATAAGCGGAGTGCATTGCAATCAGTCTATTCTTTGCTGTCATCATGGCCCATAGAAGTCCATTACAAGTTGGCATTATGTTAGAACAGCTCTGGAGCTGCTCCAAATAGTGTACTTAGAGCTCAGTGCCAGAATTAGTCAAATTTTTCCTCCCCCACCACTCTGTCCTTTCTTGCATCAAATCAGGAAAGGAGGAATGCACGCTTTGGCCCCCGGGCTACATTCTGCTTGCACAACTTAGAAAGTCTCCTTCTTATCTGATTTACACCCCTTGCAATTAATCAAAGTGAAATAGGAGGTGTGCGAGGACACAGTTTGGATGATGTGTCAAAACAGAGTGTTCTCTTTAAAATTCCAACTCAATACATACTTACAATTAAGGGTAGGATCATTATACATCTATGAATTTGATTCCTAAAAGCTTCATATAACTTTTTAGGTCTTCTACTTCTAAAAATAGTAAACATGACCATTAATGTCTTAATTAGCCAGTATTTTCCTACTTTTAACTTACTTGAGGTTATTAAGTCTAGGACAGTAATGTGATAAAGATTAAATGCATTAACGACAGCGTAATAATGATGTTGGATCTCAAATCTTGAAATTGGTGGTGGTGATGAAAAATTCTACAATTAAGGTGATGAGCCATCTAATTGAATTACTTTTACGCTAAAAACTGAGTTACTTGCCACTTCACTTTGCAAATGGGAATTCAGCCATTTATTTCTATGACATGAGGCTCAGGGAAAAAGTGTCCAATCAAGAGATTTGTGCTAGTAATATGCAAAGAGATTTGAACTTCCTTTTATGTATTTAGCCATGAGCATACAAATTCCCTTCTATAAAATTAATGGGAGGAATTTACCCTTAATGCAAAAAGTCAATGGGCCATTTTTTTTCCTGCTAAAGCTATGCAATGTCAATGATGTCACAGTGGGGTTGCTCATGTAAAATTAAGAGGAGAAATGGTCTCAGGCCCGTTCTAATGCCCTTACCCACTGAGCATGGGTACCTTGCTCTTCATGTAGCCTCACTAAAGAGAAATATGGCACTGTGTAGCCTAAGAGTACAGGAATCTGGTCCTAGGGTAAATAAATTAAATTAAGAAAACGTTCACTTATAGAAATGCATATATGCAATTTTTAAACTGCAACATTACAGTGCTTTTATTAAAGGAAATCATTTGAATAAAGGGGCAGACTCAACCTTTTAGTTCGCATGAAACCAAACTCGTGTTCAACTGAGCATATCATTTGGGATATGTTTTTTTAAATCTATATACCATAACTACTGTTTGTACATCCATGTTTGATATGACTGAGATTCTGTAGTTTGCATGCACATATTTGTGTGCAGTTGTGATGCAGCAGACAACACAGCTATGTTATGAAATAATAATTCCCTCTTTAATATTTGATTAAAGAGGAGGACATTGGAGAATCCTCACCTTCATACCTGCAAAAAGAATAATCTTAAAATAAGTGATTTTTTAGAAGAGGTTGACAACTGTGCCTACTATAGACTTCTGTAATCTACAGTGTAAATGGAGGTGTTGTAGCTCTTTGACTCACACATAATGTTCTTAAAAATATTTGTCTTTTATTAATCATCAGTGTGAAAACAATAAAAATATCCCATTGGTTTGAATGGATTATTTGTAGCATATTCTGCATTAAGACAGATGTGGTTTAGGTCTCCGACACTACAGACCCTTAAGTGAAAATAGCACTCCCCAGGCTAGATTTTTCATGGTTTGGGAAAAGCTTGATCTTTTAAGAAATCATTATTAAAGTTGGATCTTTTGTGCCGCCTTCTTCCTTTCTCTTCCTGATTTGGTACATTTCTTCACTGTGAAACTTTAATCATTTCCTGAGATTTTTCTGCATATTATTTAAGTAGTTTCAGTTCTGTGTGTATTGGATAAAGTGGTGATGAGTGAGGTTGTCTTTAATGGAAATATTTCCTATGGTGACTATGCTCGAAATATGCTTGAATTTGTTTGCCAGTTTAAAAAAAATCCAGGTGTGTTATGATTACATCTGGAATATTATAGAATTTGGAATTATTCTAGTATCTATATATGGGGGCACAGTAATGCATCTGCACTCCTGGTATCTACCATACTGTACATTTTATAACACAGCAGTCCTTACCATGTGTGGATCAGCAGCTTCTCTTTAGAACCTGGATAGCATCTGTAGAATTCTTTCTGTTCATAAGTTTTCTCTGTGGGAAGAGAATTTGAACGTTTAGATGGAAGTCGGTGCTTTTCTGCATGTCATTTAGACAAACACAATACGTCTACAGTTCTTAGGCTCTTGGGACGTTTTAATAGAAGATTTACACTGTTTTGTGTCAGTCCATTTGAAGACTCCACTCATCTTGAATTTTAGAATCCTTCTGCAAGAATTCTGTCATCACATCATGCCAAGGACATTTCCAGGTAACAATACAATGAGTTAGCCCTCTTCTGTAACTTCTAAAGAATGAAGAAGAAATTTTGTTTGCATGGAACGGATAATGCACAATTCTGAATAACTCATAATTCCAGCTTGTATACAATGTGTTTGTTTACTTCTTGAGCAAATGGGCCAGCTAAAACTTTTAAATCCTTGTGCAGTAGTCTGTGCACTGGCTTTGTTCACTTCTAGGTGCAGTTCAGTATATTGTCAGTGATCTTCAAAATGCAGTTTCAAAATTTGGATTGAAAATTTTGATTTTAACAATGCAAAAAAGAAAACTTGAACCGAATGTTCACAAATTATTATTATTATTATTTACTTTATTAGTTTTACTTCACTGTACCTCACCATGGCAGCTAAGTCCGACTAAGCAATATTAGTTAGGTTCTGGAATCTAAATAAATTTCAACAGAGCTCTACTTCTGGAATTTGTTCCTAAGGGAAATCTGTTGGTATCCAAATGAACTGCAGAACATGATGTCCAGAACGTCTATTTGGTTTACCTTTTGATGATGTGTTTTAGGTTTCTTGTTTGTTTCTTAATCTCTGTAATTAAAGTACCTGTTTGTATGGTGATAGATGCTATAGAAATTAGTATTAAAAAAACCCTACTAATACTTTGTAATTTTCTCGCACATTCTATTGAAGATTCTCAAAGCTCTTTACAAATATTAACAAATAAAGCCCCGTGAATCCTCTATTATACAAGGCAAGTATTACTACCTCTATTTTATAGTGGGGTGATAGAGACACATGAAGATGAAGTGTCTTCCATAAGTCACATTAGACCTCTGTGTCAGAGCCAGACATGGAACTCATGTTGTTGCTTAATTCATAAACCTGTAACATAATTAATAAGCATCATGTTCAATACTGATGCTCATATGTCTAGTAAAATGCCAGACATACTAAGGAATATGTTTAATACTATAGAATGAGAAATATGTTTTAAATAGGCAATTGAGGAGTATTTGCATTATTATTATAATATATTATGTAGAGTGAGAGGTGCCAGTGTCTCTAATTACAGAATAATATGCAACCCATGAATTTAATTTGTTTGGGCTCAATTGGGATTCAAAAGTGTGTTTCAGGCAGCAAAACATGATCCTTATTGTATAATGCCTATTTAATGGACTTGTTTGCTACCTATGTTTTTGTTTAGATTTTAGGAATATCATGAATGGCAATATTACATTGACAATTTGAAGAAGAAATATTGAATCTTAAAGAACAAGATTATACTTAAAATGTGGCAAAAATGAAATTAATGATGGTAAGTGGTTTTGGTATAATTTGGGGAGGGGGTGCTGGTTACTCATTTGGGATGACCTCATAACTTGTGGCTCTGTCACTCAAGAGTAAAGTAGGCTTGAAAGTGCATGCAGATGAAAACCTTTAGATTACCACATACCACCACCATGTTCTCTTTTTGACATGCACTGAGAAAGAAGAGGTGTGTATGTGCATGCGTACGCACACACATTTCAGAAACAAAATCGGATTTCTTCAAACAAAGTAAACATCGTATTTTTCAAAATAAAAGTATTTTCACCCAGGTGCCATATACAAACCAAATAAGAACTTGTTTAGTAAGCTTTGGCCAAAAGGCTCTTTTCTGAACATAAAAACTTATATAAGCCTTTATTATTGCTAACAGGATTTTAATAGTAGTATTTCATATAATTTATAACTATTCATCTGTAGTATCATTTGTGTGTGTGTGTGTGTGTGTGTGTGTGTGTGTGTGTGTGTGTGTGTGTAATATATAAAAGCTTATATTAGAACTGTCCTTTTACTTTGGTGGTATTACATGAGGAATGGGTTAATGATACCTACATATACCAAGTAGCCTTTTGGGGATCAGATAATGACTGAGAATAATTGTGTGCCATTCCTATGGCACTTGGTAGGGTAAATGACGATTGAAAAGAGTTCAGGTGACCTCAGAAAAGTCAAGTCTCTGTGTAGTATATCACTGAAATGTGAGTGGAGAGAATATGGGTGACTTCACTCAAGTAAATTAGTTTAGACTGACGTACATGGTGAGTGCAGTGAGTAAAACAAATCTCATTGAAGAACATTGGAAATGTGTTCCTCTCCAGTATATGTAGGGAACAGGTGGTATCTGAATGATTAGGTAGATAAAAAATAAGGCAAATTATATGAATGACCTCACTGAGGTTATTATAAAGGAGGTCTGAGGCTGTAAATCAAAAAATGGGAAATTAGTAAAACCAAGTGTGCAAATAGGAAAAGTCAGGTCATAGGTTTCATAATTAGCACAAAAATCAAGTTAGAAATATAAGAATGATAAAAAACCAAATGAGAAATAGTAAGTCATATAGCAGCCAAGTTATAAGACGACCCAGAAAACCAAGGTGTTGAGGAAGTAGTTTTAAAACTTGCCTCTCTTACCACCTTGAGTAAGTTAGAGTAGAAGGAATAAATATATAAAGCAAGTAGCAAATCAGTGTAAAATAATTCATTGCTATATAGAGTGACATTGAAAGGAATGGCACTAATACTTGTAGGTACTGTGAATATTGAACACATCAGAATCTAGGATGGTGTCTGGGTACAGGAGCATACAGCTTAATAGCAGAAATGCCATCCAATTTGTACAGGTATCACTAGTTTGACTGAAGACATAAATCATAGTCTCGGTAGAAAGGAGGAGGGGAAGAAGAAGTGTAGACAACACTGATGGGAAGACTGACACAGAAGTAGAGGGGTGAATTGTGACAACAGTAGAATCAGCCTTTATAAAAATGTACAACATTTGGCAGTAAAGGTGAAAAGTAGTAGTGTGTGTGGGTTTTTTTTAAATAAGGGAAGTATTTGGAGGTACATTGATATTGCCTGCTTTTTCTATCTAGCACTTCAAAGGAACTGATCATTGATGTACAATTACTTGGGGAAGTCTGGATGCTACAGATGCTCCATAGTGTTCCAATTACCAGAATGTGCATATAGTTAGTGTTACAGTCTGTGTGTGGACTGCCCCTTCTGAGACTCTCTTCCAGCCCCTTAAGTGCTCCCCTTTCCAGTGACAAGTCTTTGGGGTGGGATCCTGCAATCCAACTCCTCTCCAACTGGGTCTTTGGGTTGCTCCTCACTAATTGCCAACCACATTACTTAGTAGGTCCAACTGGGTTTGGACTCTGACAGAATTCTCCTTCAGGAGTCTGCAGTCAGTAGTAGTATGCTGTGACACAGAAGTTTTTCCAAAACCAAGTATGGTTTATTTTGCATAAACAGTACACAGCCATTAGAGAAGTAGATTCAAATATAACAAGACCTATATACATATAGTCTTACCTATGCTTGGCATTCCCCTCAAGCCCCTAAATAGACAAAATTTAGCCTGGGTGTCTGCTCTTCTGTCTGGGAACCAAGTTATAGCTAGTTGGCTGCAGACCTGTATCTCAGTCTCATGTCCCTCTGTCAGCTTCCAGCTGAGTTCTCCCCCTCCCCACCCAGGGTCTTTTAATCTTAGCTCTAGCCTTGGGAAGAGCAAAACATCTCAATTTGGATGGTGTCAGATAGGTTCTTTCCCCAACTGATGGCCCAGCCATTGTTGTCTTAACTTCTCTGAAGTAGATAATGAAGTGGCTGTCTCATCTGTGTCATAGTTTTATCCTTTCAAGTTTCTTAATACCCCTCTTTACAGCATTCTTTAATTTAACTCTATGCATTTCATCAGGAAAAAATAGAACCGGGAAATGAAGGCACACATAACATTCCTAAGAAATAGTCCCAGTTTATCACAGATCTTAGGAAAATTCTGGGTTGCTGTTAAGAGCCAGTTCTTTTAAATCAGCAGTTGCTAAGCTAGTAAAGGTTATGTACATAAGTGTCGTTGATTATCCTTCCCTTAGGTATAGAGCTTCTGCTGATAAAACCATGTATCAAATACACTTAGGAGTTTTTCCTCTAACTCAGTATGACAACAGTAGCTTTAGAAAATGTTGAAATGTAGACATCGAGAGTAGGGCTGTGCAAACCTTAACACTGAAACTCAATGTCTAGCAAAGTCAGGAAAGTTTTGGCCTCAGAAGGCCTGGTCTGAGATTACCCTTTCAGAATTATTCTCCCACGATGATTCCAAGCTCCACCCATACCTTTAGGCTTCTTTTGAAGCACTTCTGTACCTTCTCTCCCAAAGCATTCAGGCATCCATCCTCTCCCCATCCAGTGGTCTTTACTAGTAGGCAACTGATCTGTTCCTTCTCCTGTGGGTTTTTTTGTTTACTAGTAGGCCAGTGATTGCTACCCACCACCTACATTTAATATCTGCATTGTACATTCAAGGTATTTCCCCACACCCTTTCCTTTCCCAATGTAATAATAAAATAAATGGGGGGCGGGTGGAGAGCAAAAGAGAAATGCTTCTCCAATTCCACCGCTACTGCTCATCAAGCCATCTTCCTTATTTTTGGCCAGAGATATTCCAGAATACACCACAGTAATAAAAAATAATTTCCTTCAACCCTTATTTGGGACTCAGTATTTCATGAACTTCATTCTCTGTAAGTTATTGCTTTACTGCTCTCCAATAATTCTGCTACAGGCAAAATATTCTGGACTCCCACCAGAGTTCTCTCAGCAGATGACCTATGAAAGTAGGTCTCTTTTTGGATTTTCAGCATCACCCCTGCCTTGGCCTGTGACTCAAGTAGTGTACTTGAGTCTTTGCTTCCAGAATAAATTTAATGGTTCTCTGAGTTCCAAACATGAGTAGCTGGGCCATCTGGTGTTAGGTATGCATTGGTCCTCTAACTAGACTTTGGTCTCTGAGGAATTTTGATCTTGAGGTAACATGCCAGGACACCTTTGTGGCAGGGTGAGTTTTACTCAGTGATGACTATTCTGGTCATAAAATCTACTGGACAGAGCACTGAGGTGCTCCCGCAGTTCTACACTCCCAACTAACTCTCCAAAACATCATTTAGTGATTGTTTCTATATAGTTTGGAAAATCGGAGTAGAGAGACTGTATTATAAATCAGGACATCCTGTTTGCTGTCACTCCCTGTCAATATGCCATCCAAATTTTGTAGCTTTGCGAGCCCATGAGCATGTGGTATATTGTAGCCTCTTAGAAAAACTACAAGTACTTCTTCAGCAGGTACAAATCAGAGTATTTCCAGGGGGTTTCAATGGCACTAGGACAATTTACAACAGCTGAGGATCTTACCCTAAATCTGATGCCATTTAACATAGCATACCATTTTCTCAGTCATTGGGTGTAAGGATCAGTTGAAGGCAAGGGTCACACCTCTACATATATTTTTTTTTCAATCGCTATTATGGGTTTTTTGGAATTCAAAGATAGGTAATCTTCAAGTCAGTCCAGTATTCCTCCCTGCATGAGAAACCCTGACTATACATGAACTGCTTCTCTAGTTATTACAAACTAAGACCTTTGAGGACTGTAGCATTGAATATTATCAGTCCCTTGACTTAACTATCAGAGAACTATATTGGTTTGAGGAACTTTAAAGGAAATGATGTTTGGGTGAAATTTTCACAATCATCTAAGACCTAGCTCCTAAATCACTTTTTAAAATATTAATTGCTGTGCATAGATCAAATAGAAATGAACTATTGGAATAGTGATTATTCTTTAGGGAAAGGAACCTGTCTCTTTCCTTATGCCAATACTTCATCAAATCAAAATATTAAGATTTATAAATTACAAACTCTATGGTCTGAGATGGATGCCACCTAGATACCAGAAATACAGATATGGAGAAAGAATACTAGATAATTAAATGGAGTGAAAACAATTTTAATAGAGGAAAGTGCATGTTCTCGGCAACAAATCAGTCACATGATCTCTCTCCCCAGTTGCTCAAAGCAGAATCCTGGAGAACATGGGAATAAATTTCAATGGCCCTTTAGAGATACAGTGTACAGTAATTGTAATTCCTGTGATGATTCATTTAATGCTTGTGCAGGAGCACTGGGGGCTTAGTGAACACAAATGTGGCCCATTGGTTTTGGTCCAGAGTCAATAAATTCCAGAAATGATTGAAAAATATATGGTCTTAAGAAAAGATGGAGGGAATTATGCTAATTAAAATGGGCAGCCAGAATGATTTTTCTACTGCATTAAAAAGAGAGTGGAGAGAAATTAAGAAATATCCTGGTGGAATAGAAGACAAAAAAGAAAAATACTTTTAGGTGGAAATAAAAGAAACAAAACCAGAGGGTTTTTTTTTTTAAATAATCAAAACACTCTCCATTTTTTTTCAAAAGCAAAATCTTCCACATAATCATTGCTGGAAATTAGAAGGGAAAAATCTGTGACCAAAATGACACAAACTGCTGTCAAGGTGTCACCTTTTAGCACTCTGGGGTGGACTTGGGTGGTCAGAGAGAGAGGTCAGTTTTCATAGCAGAAGATGCTTGTTCTTTGAAAATATGGGTGGGTGCCTAAGCTGTCTGGATGCTGAAGGCTCAGTTGGGTGCCAGCCACTCAGACGGTCCAAGACTCAATGCTAAGCCTTCATGGCATTCTCTTTGTTTCTTGCCTTGCGTCCCTCCCACCCTGCCCCTCCCACTCCCACTTCTCCCAATCTAAGATCACTCAAAACAGAAAAACTCTCCAATCTGATCTAATGGAACAGTAGAATGACTTCTCTCCAGCACCCAAATTGCCTCATCCTGGCTTTTCTATCAGAGGCCGTGGAACCATGTGTTGAATCAGGTGTATGCTGTAGGTAAAAGTGGCAGTCTGGCAGAAGATATATTTTTATACAGTGGAGGAGCAAGAGGTCCAAGCAGAAGAAAAGCAATTGTACAGCTGCAATGAACACCACAACAGATGCACCATAAAGTCTTACTGGACCACCTAAGGAACTTAATGGATCATTAGAACTCAACCATTTCCATGCATTAACATTTTTAATTTTACATATTACTATTACATAGTTAATTTACATTTTTTTGTTTTTTAATTTCCACAATCTGCTTACTCAAACTACTTTTTTTTCCCTATGACATGGCCTATTTAAATCAAGAGAGCTGTCTGCTTTGGAACTCAGAGCTTGGCTTTTCCTCCTTAATAACATCACAGCCTCATTCTCCTCTCTTTATTAAGTGCCTGTCTGGGAAGTCTAATGATAACAATTTAAATACCAACATGGTTAACTATTTTGCTCTTGGTCAATTCAGCAGCAATATTTATAGGGTGTCACGATGTCAGAGAAATTAGAGATGGAAAAGACATTTCAGGTCTCCAAAGTACAAACCACAGACTTCAAACTGCCCCTTGTCTCTGTATATCTCTGGAGAACTTTTTTTTTTTAAGTGTACCAGGGAAGAAAACAAAGAACATTTTAAGTGATCTAGACTTCTTCACTGAAGTCTTAATTATATAAATAGTATATACATGTATTATAATATTACTTTGAATTTCTAAGGTAATTAGCTAAGTTTCAAAATAAAGTTTACTCTGCTTTTCCTTTTAAAATCAAAGCTAACAAAAAAAATTGTGAAAATTTTGCTGAGTGAAGCTTGGCCAGAAGGGATTTGCTCATGTAAGCATAATAGAATCAGCTCGTTTCCTAGAATTCCCTCATGCAATATTTATTGGGACTCTACTATATTAATCTTATGTATTACTGTGGGCCAGGGATTGTAAGAAACTCCAGTGAGGAGGATTGTCACAGTTTCTCCAGGGATCAGAAACAATGAGGAGTGATTAACGTGAATCACTTATGTTGTAATCAACTCTTGAGAAGTAACACCCCCCTCAAGAGGCTTGCAGTGAATATCTTGGGGCAGACTGTCAGAAAGCAAGAGTGGACACCCCAAACTGGTGGTATGTTCTATAATTAGATTTCACCAAGCCAGTACCAAATGTGAACTCCTGGATAACTTCTACCAGTGTTGAAAGGCTGGAATTAAGTTGACATAGAGCCTTTTTTCTGATCTAGCAAATGGACAGGACCTTTTGTCCAAAGGGGTCCCTGACACATGTGGAAGGGTTGGAAAGACTTTGGCCTAGTAGGGCCCCATAAGACTGATGGGTGACTCCTGATATCTCTAGTGTGTGTTTAAATCTATTGTTTTTACTGGGTTTTCTCTGATGCTTTTACCTTAAGGATAAGTGTGCTTTCTTGGCAAGAGCCATGTGATAACTTGTAACTGCTGGCAGAGGAAGCAAAAAGGAGAAGAGGAAGCAAAGCACAGATGCTGGCTCTTGGGCAGATGGGATTTCTGGGGATATAACAAGGGCAAGGGGCTGTGCAGTCTTAAAACACTGCTTAGTGGAGCACATGCAAGAGACGTCTCTGCTCAGGAGAGGTGGCAGTCTTAAGTGGGTGCCCTCAAGGCACCCTGGAGAGGAATACAGATGCAGTTATCCTGAAGCTGTAACACCTTTTGCAAAGTGTATTCATATTCTCACAAACTATCTTAACATATATTTTAGAATACATATATTATAGTTCAAACTTAAATTACTCAATGAGATTCTCTGATTTGTTATACAAGAGAGCAGACTAGATGATAAAAATCTCTTTTGGCCTTAAAAAAAAAATCTCAGTGCATTAACTCTTGCTGCCCTCATATTCTTTTGTTATCATTTACAGTATTTTTCCAGTCACGTTTAGGAGGAACACACTCCAAAACTTATGTCAGAATGGGGGAAATCAATGGAATTACTGTCACACTGTGAGTTTTAAGATTTTAATGGATCATTAGATAGATGCTGGTCTAATATTGTCTTCAGTGAGCTGAACATAGGTCTGCTGACAGAATTTTATATTGTATTCAGATTTACAACTGAGCATTACATGACAGATAGTTAAGGCTGCTAAGCTGTACAAAGAAAAGGAGGACTTGTGGCACCTTAGAGACTAGCAAATTTATTTCAGCATAAGCTTTCGTGAGCTACAACTCACTTCATCGGATGCATTCAGTGGAAAATACAGTGGGGAGATGTATATACACAGAGAACATAAAACAATGGGTATTAACATACACACTGTAAGGAGAGTGATCTGGTAAGGTGAGCTATTACCAGCAGGAGAGAGGGGGGGAGGAAGGGGGGGGAGAAACTTTTGTAGTGATAATCAAGGTGGGCCATTTCCAGCAGTTGACAAGAATATCTGAGGAACAGCGGGGAGAGAAATAAACATGGGAAAATAGTTTTACTTTGTGTAATGACCCATCCATTCCCAGTCTTTATTCAAGCCTAATGTAATTGTATCCAGTTTACAAATTAATTCGAATGCAGCAGTCTCTCATTGGAGTCTGTTTTTGAAGTTTTTTTTTGTTGAAGAATTGCAACTTTTAGGTCTGTAATTGAGTGACCAAAGAGATTGAAGTGTTCTCTGACTGGTTTTTGAATGTTATAATTCTTGATGTCTGATTTATGTCCATTTATTCTTTTACATAGAGACTGTCCAGTTTGGCCAATGTACATGGCAATGTACATGCCTAGCATTGCTGGCACATGATGGTATATATCATATTGGTAGATGTGCAGGTGAACGAGCTTCTGTTAGCCTCTGGCATTAAATTTTATGGACATGAATTTAAGTTGAGCTGTTAACAATTCATGTTGCTATTTTTGTCGCAGAACGTGTTGAAATTTTAATTCCTAACATATTCTGAGAATTACAGCTGGCTCTTATGCTACACTGAGCTTTACACTATTGGTAATTTGATTAGGTGTAATTCCACCTGTGAAAACTCACTAACCATATCAGGAATAGATGCAATTCTGTGACACTTTATTGTACACTTCATTAATGCAAGTTGCTAAACCAGTTTCGCCCAAGGTCACTCTTTTGTCTAGATTGGGCATGAAAGTTTGCTCCCCAAAGGTAAGTTATGAAATCATTGTGGAGTACTGCAAAGAGGGATTGCGGCTGGCTCAGCCTTGGTTTTCAAGGCTTGGGAGTGGGTGTAAGGAGCCAGTTGCAATCCTAACAGCGAGCACAAAGGCTACATGAGTCTAACATCACTGCTAAAGGAACACAAGACTGGGCCTGAACCTGAGTAAGGAGAGCACAACTCGGAAGGCTGCAACAAGAAATGAGAGACTCTGCAGTTTTGGTGCAACTGGACACCAGGCGAACTGTAGAGGATTGCTGTGTGTTACTGACTTTCTGGGTTCATGTGGTTGCAAAAGGGCTGGGGGCACGGTGCGGAGGGAAGGCTTGCTCACAAGGCTGAAAAACTGTCCCAGCAGCTTCTGAGGTCAATATTGCTCAGGTGGCTCTAAGAAAACCTTGCACCTTATTGTATTATTTTCCAACCTGGAAAAGATCTTCCTATAGAGAATCTATATTCAGCACTTCCGCACAGCTGCTTTTGAGAGCAGCTGTGTTGTGTTTATTTTTTTTAAGCTCTAAGGATTTCCCCTCGTTTTTCTGCTTTACACCCTTGCTCAGTTGAGGTTCCTGTGATACTTGACCAGATGCTTTCAGAGTCCTTTAACTCTGCTCCTTAGTCAGCTAGAGGATCTCTGCTGAGTGTCCTGAAGCATTGTCTTCTCCCAAGGACCAAACATGCTGCCTCTAGAGCTTTTCCATCTCCTGCTGGTTGGGAAAGTAAGCTGAGTCTCGAGAATGGCAATACAGAATGCCAGCTGATGGGAAAAGGGCTGGCCTAGTGTCAAAGTTTCTTATTGATAAATCCCTCCTTCATTGATGCTGTTTTATATGCACGCTGTGTATCCTGCTAGAAGTCAGAGAAAGTTTAATTCTCCCTAAGTTTGTAAAGAATTGAGGTATGAAATTGGATGAAGCAGACTTTGCACACAAGTTTGTGTCTCCTTTTTAAAATCTCCTTCAAATAACAAGTGCCCTGTGTGATATCCTCTCAGAACTGGAATGTGAATGCTACCTACAAGTTTTGTACCCTAGCTCTCCTGGTACTATTGTTCCAGGTCCCATACATAGTGGATCTGAAGATCCAACTTCAGGTTCCATTGGACAGTGTGGTAATAACAACAAAGTTATGTTCCACTGAGAGCTGTGAAATATTGTAATTCTGGAAAAGCCCCTAATTAGAAAGAACCATATAACTTTAGTGGAAATCAGGTTGCATATTTCACATGGACTCCTGTGATGCACTAATACAGAAGCAAGAACCTGATTCAGAGAAGCACTAAGGTATTTGCTTTTCTTTAAGAATGTCTTGAAGTCCTATTGACTTCAGTTTACATTTTTGTAAAAGTGCCTTTGTTTAAGTGCTTTGCTGAATTGGTGTGCTAAATCAGGGCCTAGGTGAGGAGTTCTTGTGCTCACATGGTTTACAGTACGTAAGTAGGAAGGCTCATGTCTGAGAATTGAAGGCCTCCAGTATCTGTGTATGATGCTCAGTGCTAGATAGAGAAGCAGATTGACAGCTACTGCAGTTTCAGTATTTCAAGAGTAGCAGTTTCAGTATTTCAAGGGTAGCCCAATTAACAGCCAGTTACAATAACTGAGACTGGTGATAAGCTTTCCTGAGCTACAGCTCACTTCATCGGATGCATTTGGTGGAAAAAACAGAGGGGAGATTTATATACACACACACACACAGAGAACATGAAACAATGGGTTTATCATACACACTGTAAGGAGAGTGATCACTTAAGATAAGCCATCACCAGCAGCAGGGGGGGGAAAGGAGGAAAACCTTTCATGGTGACAACAAGGTAAGCTAATTCCAGCAGTTAACAAGAATATCAGAGGAACAGTGGGGGGTGGGGTGGGAGGGAGAAATACCATGGGGAAATAGTTTTACTTTGTGTAATGACTCATCCATTCCCAGTCTCTATTCAAGCCTAAGTTAATTGTATCCAGTTTGCAAATTAATTCCAATTCAGCAGTCTCTCGTTGGAGTCTGTTTTTGAAGCTCTTTTGTTGAAGTATAGCCACTCTTAGGTCTGTGATCGAGTGACCAGAGAGATTGAAGTGTTCTCCAACTGGTTTTTGAATGTTATAATTTTTGACGTCTGATTTGTGTCCATTCATTCTTTTACGTAGAGACTGTCCAGTTTGGCCAATGTACATGGCAGAGGGGCATTGCTGGCACATGATGGCATATATCACATTGGTAGATGCGCAGGTGAACGAGCCTCTGATAGTGTGGCTGATGTGATTAGGCCCTATGATGGTATCCCCTGAATAGATATGTGGACAGAGTTGGCAACGGGCTTTGTTGCAAGGATAGGTTCCTGGGTTAGTGGTTCTGTTGTGTGGAGTGTGGTTGCTGGTGAGTATTTGCTTCAGATTGGGGGGATGTCTGTAAGCAAGGACTGTTCTGTCTCCCAAGATCTGTGAGAGTGATGGGTCGTCCTTCAGGATAGGTTGTAGATCCTTGGTGATGCATTGGAGAGGTTTTAGTTGGGGGCTGAAGGTGATGGCTAGTGGCGTTCTGTTGTTTTCTTTGTTGGGCCTGTCCTGTAGTAGGTGACTTCTGGGTACTCTTCTGGCTCTGTCAATCTGTTTCTTCACTTCAGCAGGTGGGTATTGTAGGAATACATGATAGAGATCTAGTAGGTGTTTGTCTCTGTCTGAGGGGTTGGAGCAAATGCGATTATATCGTAGAACTTGGCTGTAGACAATGGATCGAGTAGTATGATCTGGATGAAAGCTAGGGGCATGTAGGTAGGAATAGCGGTCAGTAGGTTTCCGATATAGGGTGGTTTATGTGACCATCGCTTATTAGCACCGTAGTGTCCAGGAAGTGGATCTCTTGTGTGGACTGGTCCAGGCTGAGGTTGATGGTGGGATGGAAATTGTTGAAATCCTGGTGGAATTCCTCAAGGGCTTCTTTTCCATGGGTCCAGATGATGAAGATGTCATCAATGTAACGCAAGTAGAGTAGGGGCATTAGGGGACGAGAGCTGAGGAAGCGTTGTTCTAAGTCAGCCATAAAAATGTTGGCATACTGTGGGGCCATGCGGGTACCCATCGCAGTGCCGCTGATTACTATTTCCCCATGTTATTTCTCCCTCCCACCCCACCCCCCACTGTTCCTCTGATATTCTTGTTAACTGCTGGAATTAGCCTACCTTGCTTGTCACCATGAAAGGTTTTCCTCCTTCCCCCCCCCCTGCTGCTGGTGATGGCTTATCTTAAGTGATCACTCTCCTTACAGTGTGTATGATAAACCCATTGTTTCATGTTCTCTGTGTGTGTATATAAATCTCCCCTCTGTTTTTTCCACCAAATGCATCCGATGAAGTGAGCTGTAGCTCACGAAAGCTTATGCTCTAATAAATTTGTTAGTCTCTAAGGTGCCACAAGTACTCCTTTTCTTTTTGCAAATACAGACTAACACGGCTGCTACTATGAAACCTGAGACTGGTGATGACACTGTATACCCGAAATGATGATAAAAACTAATGATCAGCTAACTGTGGTACTGCAAGCTAATGCAAAGACACAGGAGCTAATGGTGGATATTTGATATATGCAGCACCAGGGTAAATATTACAAGGCATACACTTCCATTTCCTCAGTTTGCATGAGACTGAAGGAGATGAAAAACTTAGACTACACTGCTCCAGAAAGTTAGACAAACATTTTAAAAGTACTATGTGCATTATGTTTTTATCTATTTATAGGCATAAAAACTGCTGAAGGAAATTGATGGCTCATCTTAACCATTATTTTTAAGAATTTGTAAAACTTTATTTTAACTGGCATTACAAACAATCCCCAGGTCAGCCCCGTGGCTAGTGTAAATAGCCATATCTTCTGTCATTTCAATGAAGCTATGCCAGTTTACATCAGCTGAGGATCTGCCCTGTCATTTTTAATTGTTCCAATGTTTGGGAGCTTAGAAGATATAGAAAATTGTTCTTTAGATCTGTACTTTTTAACACAATTGCCTACAAAATGTTCATATTTAAAAGCTGCTTTAAGATCATTTCCTGGAACTGTGTGTTGATTTGGGAAGGCCACTGTGGAGGAAGCTCTCCATGCTCAGGGTCAAACTGATGATACATTTGGTGCCAGGAAGAAATTTCTCCCCAGATCAGATTCACAGGGACCTTTGAGAGGGTTTCACCTTCATCTGCATCATTGAGTGTGGTTCTCCTGTTGAAATCATCTGGGCAACCTCACCTAATCAATACCCTGCCAATTGCATGGGCTGCAATCATTGGTGGCACCTTGGTCTCTTTCAGTGGCACCCTGTTCTCTGTCAGTGGCACACAATAGCTTTTTTTCCTCAGGACTGCTCTAATCTAATGCTCATTATGGGGCTCATTGTAGGGGGTCACTGGGTGAAATGTAATGGCCTGGGATTTACAGTAGTTCAAACTAGATGATCTAAACATCCCTTCTGGTCATCAGCTCAATGAAATATAGGCTGGATTTAGGATTTCTATTCCACATGTTTTGGTAGTGATGTTTAATTTTGTGTAACCACAGCAAAATGTGATCCACATATACATGCTTAGAATTAATGTTTATATATTTATGTAACATTTGGAAATATGGTAGCAAAAGAGAGACAAGAAAGGAAATACTAATTCTATTGCTATTCAACCCAATTTATTTTAATGTTGCAATTATAATTATTCACAATTGTGAAAAGAAAGTATTATTTGCAAACTCCTCAGGAATAATTTGGAGCATATCAAAACCTAAATGAATCTAAATACCTAATTTATCTGCGCTGCGTTTTGGATTGAATTATTTTTCTATTTTAAGAAAGCTGCTGACTATACCTAATAAGAATACTGACATAGTTGCCCAGATGCCAGGGTGCTGATGGTATAAAACATAGATTAGGTAAGTGGAGAGAGGGTCTATGCTAAACCTAATCAGGGCTATTTCTCATCCCTTCTTATCTACTTAGCTACTGCACTAAAATAACTACATATTTTACTGTCTACAAATATTAAACACAGTTAAAGACTTTCATAAAAGTTTTGAAAAATGTATTTTAAAATCCTGCTTCTAGGACTAAGATTTGTATGTCAAATTTCAGCCTTGAGCAAATCTTTACAGTTGTTACCATATAAATCCCTGAAAATAGCAACATAATTGAAATGCTGATAGCCCTTTAACTGCAGCAGCACTTGTGAGTTCCACTATTTTATCAATTTTGTCCATAGAGGGGTCATTATTTCATTTTTACGTGGCACAAATCAGTCAGTTACCCCTTGCTTGTATTATAACTATTTGCTAGTGGCTCTTTTAAAGATTTCCAGTTTTTCATGGCAAATCTGCATACAATTAGTGTCATCCAAAAGACATAGATGGCAATATAATTGTTCAAACAGCAATTAAATAGCTATTTATGCTTTATAAAAACATTTTCATACCACTGCACAATTGTAGTTAAAATTTATGTAGAATTATAATCGTACTCCTCTTGTATGGGATGCTATTCAAAGGCAAACATACTAATACAGTTCTGACATAGTGCGACCCAGAACTGTTTCATTATATATAGTAAGACGTTCACAATACATTAGTACTGTTTCGGCCTATTAAAGCCTATTAAATACTTTATTCAAGGAAAGAAGTTGCTGATGCATATGAAGTTAGAAAAGAAAGGGTATATATCCTTGTCAGTAAATATTCTTGATACTATCTGTGGCTATATAGAATTAGAACATTAGAGATGGAACATATTAAGTAATCTCGTTCATTCTCCTTTCACTGTAGTATTGTGTCTTTATAGTATGCTGTGCAGGGCTGAGTGGTCTGGTGGAAAGATTTGTCAACTGTCCATTTATGCAATCATCATCAACCCCTGGTTGCTAGATGTTTGTAAAATGGGCTATGGTTTACAAGTTCAACAATCTTTGAACCAGCAAATAAGGTGGTAGCACTACTCATTGGTTCCCTTCTGCTTTACACAGTAATCTCTTAGCAGAGTTACTTTTTTGTCATGAATCAGGCACCAGGAACTCTCTTCTATACACCATTGTTGAACGCATCAGTTGATGTCTAGAAATAGACCTGGATTCAGCTAGACCTGCATACCAAAAGACTCAAATGGAGGAAAGAGAGAAATCCAAATTTGAATACCATATACCATAAAGAACAAATTAAGCACCTTGGAATCCAGACTAATTTATCTTCATCTATAAAAATATGTGCATGTTCTAGAACACACTAACTGAAAGAAGCCAGTCCAGAGCTATATCTACCAGAGATGTCACAGAGGAGAAATCCCAAAGGAAAAGATTGGAGCAGGGACAATGGCTCTACTACAATTTATTGTAACAAGTCCAAGAAACACAACAGAAAGGAACTGAGAAAGATACTCCAAACTGGTCATAGAATATGGTCTGACAAAGGTTCCCATGTTTCAAACTCAGTAGAATTATCACTGTTTACTTCTGAACACAAACTACATTAAGGATGGAATTCACTTCATGCAGGGGGCAGTACAAAGACTAAATCCTTCAAGAGCACAAAATAGGGCTGTAAGTGGTGCACATGTCTTGCTCTGGCATACATCACAAGGGTAGACTTCATCCTATGTACATTTTAATAAAGTATAATTTCTGTTGAAAGAGGTTTATAAATATTTTCAGGTTTTTTTGTGGGCTAGTTCTCTGTCAGTGGTGTGTCTGCAGACAATTCCGTTTTACCTGATGCGTAGTTGTTTTGGTAGGTCATGATCATGGAGGACAAAGTTGCGCTTAGGTAACTCCAGTCCACCCCTTTTAAGGATTTGAAGATTGAGATCAGGACCTTGAATTGGATTAAACAATTCCAAAGGGAGCTAGTGAAGTAACCAGAGCACTGGGGTAATGGGTTAGACGATAAGTCAGTCATCACATCTTGAACTAGATGGAGCTTCTTCAAAGTTCCTGTTTTCAATTCCAGTCAAACTGCTGACTTGCATGCAGTATAAAGTTTAATATTTTCAAATTAGATTACGGTGACCATGATTCCTTCTCCCCCCATCCAACCAAATATCTCCAAGGCATTCTTCTCTGCCATGTATTTCAATCTCATGCTTTAAGAAAATATGTGGGTGGTTGTTTTTTGAGAACTTCCCACTCAACTGTAGCTTCTAAGATACTAATTCATCTTGCCTTCTTTTGGGACACTGATTTGATTCCTGCCAGTGGTTGTGTTTATTAATTGACACGAGATGCCATGTCTGCTGATTAGGTGATCAAATGTGATAGGTAGGAGGACGAGTGCTGAAATAAAACTCAGAAAGCTCTCAACAAAAGATCTGCTGTATTTCAAGACTCAAGGTATGTGCAGTGAAGAAATAGTGGGATGCTCCTGTGTGCCGGTGATTGATACTGTACTGGTTCAGAGGCAAACAGTGATGATTCAGTTCAACAAGCTGCCTCATGAGTTCTATTTTCTAACTTTAAATTTTTGTTGTTTTGAAACCAAAATGTCAGTTCTTTGATTACCAAAAGAGTTCAAGCCGGCAGAATTCTTTGACAACTGGACATTACTCATGCATTTGGAGTTTTCAGAAACAAAATTCAAGCTAGATAAGCCCAGATATTCTTGCCTTCCTGACACAAAATGATCTATAGTTATGCTCTTCTACTTTAGTTATATAGATATGGTCAGGGTGATGGAGTTAGTGCAGAAATAGCAGTAACTGTTCACTTGGGATCTACAGACCTTTGAGTTTAAAGATTTTTCAGTTCATTAAGAAATCAAAGTAGAAGGTGACTACTAAGTAATCAGTGAATTTAAAAGACTTCCTTATCAAATTAAATCTGATCTTCAGAAGCAAAGGCACTTAAACTCATGTAAAAGTATATTTGAAGCGCCTTTCTTCCTTCTGAACAAATCATTGTTCTGCTCTGTCCGCAAGATATTCTCTTATAGCAGGGATCGGCAACCTTTGGCACACCGCCTGTCAGGGAAATCCGCTGGTGGGCTGGGACAGTTTGTTTACCTGCAGCGTCTGCAGGTTCAGCCAATCACAGCTCTCACTAGCTGCAGTTCACCGTTCCAGGCCAATGGGGACTGTGGAAAGCAGCGTGGGCTGAGGGATGTGCTGGCCGCCACTTCCCTCAGACCCCATTGGCCTGGAATGGGAAACCGCAGCCAGTGGGAGCTGCGATCGGCCAAACCTGAGGATGCTTCAGGTAAACAAACCATCCCAGCCCACCAGCTGATTTCCCTGATGGGCCTCATGCCAAAGGTTGCTGATCCCTGACTTATAGTAATATCTTGTTTTATGTCTCATGATGATCTTGTAAATTTATTTATCTATTTTTTGGGACATGTAGGGAGTGTAGGACAGGGTATGAGCTTTTTTTATTCTTCTTTACACATGATGTAGAGGAGGGATTTTCAAAGACAGAACTGACATATCGGCACCCAACATCCATTCAAATAGGAGTTGAGCACTTAACTTTAAAAATCTCCCTCATAATCTTTAACTGACAAATGTGTTGGTGGCCTTTTCAAACCTTTCAGAAAGTATGTGAGAGGTCTACTACAGATACGTATTTATTTTAAAAACTTATCCCCACATTTGTGGGCAATGGCTAGAAGGTGAGTGCCAGTTCAGAAACTTCAGGTTTTCTAGTCTGTGGGATTTTTTTTGGGGGGAGGGGGGAGAGATGGGGGCGGCGGGAGATGTTTGCTGGCAAGATTTGGTTGCAGTTATTTTGGTATCCAAGACTGGAAGATTTTCATATTCTTTTCCTCTAATCTCTTCTTCCTTATTACTTAGTTAAACTGTTTGTGGCTTGTTAGATTTTTCTTTTTTGAGGGTGGCTGGTCAGGAAAGATTGACTAAGTTGACTCCCAACTCACCTTTTTTTTTTTTTTTTTAAATAGCTTCTTTTCCTTTTGTACCATTAAATTTCCCTGAGACGTTACTGGAAAATTATGGGGGTTATTTTCCTAAACCAATATGATTTTGTTCCTCTGATAGAATTTTTGTTTCTCTGTGGTGGTTCCACTGGATGGTCTCTGATTTATAATAGATTGCTACACATAATACTTTCCCCATTTATCTCTTTTTATTAACATTGTCCCTAATTGATTTCATAGTATTTCATATTATGGATACTTGCTTGCTGATAATGTGCTGAAGTTATTTGACACACCTCACTTTTCTATTGACTCTTCAACTTGGAGACTTTTCTTCCTCTCCTCCTTGTCCCTCACCCTTTTTTCCTTGAGAATTTCCACCTCAATATCAGCGCCTCCACTGCCTCTTTCTACCTCTTGCTGACCTACTTGGTCTACTTGCTATTCCACATGGTGTCCATCTGTGCAGAGCTTCTTCTAGGCTCCTTGGTGCAGGGATTGTATCTTCTAATTAATATTCTGTAAAGCTTTCATGGAATTTAAGTGTTGTGCTCACCCTCTGTAGAGGAGTGATTTTCATCCTCTAAGTACATATATAAAGGGGACATTTTGTGAAGTACTTTCAGATATTATGATTATGAAAGGCAGTGTGTAGAATCAAGTTGTATTAGATAGTTTGTTTGTTTTCCCTCTGTCTCATAACTATAAACAGGGACACATAAATTTAAAGCAGTCAAATCATTGACCCATGTCCACACAAATATCATATATATATATATATAGCAACAGGCTAATATCACAGTAATTAGGATAATTAGTTTGTTTTGAAAAGCTCAGTGTTGCCAGAATTTTTCCAGTACATGGCTATTATCAGACAGATTATAACAGACTAGTCATCGATTCCATTGTTTTGGCAATTTTCCTAAATTCTTTGTAGAATGTGGTAGTTCTTCCTATGAATCAAATTCCACTCCTCAGGTTGCACTTACCATGTGAGTTACTGAACTGTTACTGTCTGCACAGAATTAAATGTCAGATAAAATCAGTGCCAATGTTTAATGGCATGAAATAAACTTAACTGTGGCTCGGGGATTTCTTGGTATTAGTATTGAAGTTACAAGAGTTGGCGCTAGAATGGAATTTAAATCCAGATTCCTGCAATTACACTAATTTTCCAAGACATTTATTGGTTTGTAGAGAGGCACACTGAGTTTAATAAAATCAAGTAAAGCATTATATTTTGATATTTATTGAGCTTTAATGATATTTGTACTCCTTAATGCTATCTCTCTCTTGAACTTAAAGCAATTCAAACATGATTTTTCCTATTCTGCAATTAATTTTGTACAATACATTTTGTTTTAATCAATGAATAAATATTCACATTATAATTTGATAGGCCATTGTTTTATATATTTCATGTTTTTAAAGCACCTATTATTACTGGTCGGGCTGCATGCACTTTTACAAATATTTTAAAATATACAGAAGGGTTACATAATAATACATAATAAACTATGCACATTAGACCAGACTGATTATTAATATTGATATCCATAAAATAACCTCCCATCAATCATCTCCTTTCCCAACTCAAACATATATAAAACGTATCCAAAAGTCTGAGAAAATAGATAAGCTTTTTGATGTGCTTTAAAATTAAACAAATCTAGGTTCTTTTGTAACAAGGAGGGAGACAGATTCCCATGTCGGGGTCCCTCATTGAAGAATCTTGTGACAGCAACTGTCTACTTTTTAAACTGGACAGCTGTCATTTTAAGTGCCTCCACTGGCCAAACCTGCACCAGTATCACACTCCGAGAGAAGCAGACTACAGTAGCTAGGTTGCTAAGTAGTATAAGTAGCTAGGTCCAAATCAGTTAGGTAAACAGTTTAAAACAAATGCAATAAAACCAGCCATGCCACCTAGAAACCAAGGCAGAAAACTGATCTTAGTTGCTCTGTGCATAGCCCAACGTAATAAACAGGCAGAGGCATTCTGCACTACTTTATGGCTCTGGTCCTGCAAATATATATGTGAGTAACTTTGCTCACACAAATAATCTCTTTGATGTCAATGACACTACTCTCATCAAGATTACCTACTTACATTGGGCTTGCAAGATTGGACCATAAAGTGAATTGACTTGCTCATACTATGCAGGTGCTCAAGTGCTCTGCTGGATAGGGCCCTGTTGGTACAGCTGAGCCTGTCATTACTGTATTGCATATGTTGTTCAGTCTTTGCTCAGGCTCAGTTCTGGCTGAGGGGCGATCCAGAGAGATGGGTTGTTTTGTGACAAGGGCGGTGTCAAGTTATTGCAATGATGGAGCCAAAAATGGCAAAAATTGTGAAAGCACAATGACAAATATGGCGTAGGATTGAGTGATTTGGAAGCCCTATGGCGTAATGTGTTCTGAAGGGCTGGCTGCCAAGAACATAAAGCCTTCAGTGCTGTTGTGACATTTAGAAACACCAAGAAACTTGAAGGGTTTTTGGAGAAAATCTGAAGCCCTGAAAAATCAACAAGGCTTGATTATTTATTTTGGCAACATCCACACACAAACACTTCAGTCATCTTAGCTGGAATAAATTAATTGCAGAACAGAATAAAGTGCATACCACTGCAGAAGATCTTATTCTTTCCTGTACAGTAGATGTGGTTTGAAAAGTTATAACGCTTGAACTGGTACTAAATTGAAAATAGTGCCTTTGTCACATTGCATTGTTTCCTCCATTGCACTGACTTGGCTGAGGATGTCCAAGAGCAGCTACTTTCAAAACTCAGGAGAAGGGACTAGACAGGAATAGATGAGTCAACTTGCCTGTCTGGTTCTCTAGCACTGATGTTAGTGAAGAAGGATTCTTATAGTCTTATTGACGATGATTTCCTCCCTTGTAATGCTGTGCCAGGACACAGAACAGGAGAATGCTTATTGAAGATGTTTCATGAAAGAGTCTGATTCTTACTTTCAGTTGAAGTGATGTGCTGTAATGAGTGGTGCCAAAGAAATGACATATCACAATAACAACTTTGTTGCACAGATCCAAAATAGCCAACAGGGTGACCAACAGCCAGATATCTCTGCCCACTTGGGCAGAACTGAACCCCTCCTGTAGAGTGGCATTCCAATTTCTCACAGTGAAGAAGGCCAGCATGGGGAAGGTTAAGGGGGCATTTCTTGTCAGCTTCCTAAGCAGTTAAAGCTCCAGGGGTGGAAAGGCCAGCTCCTCCAACCCCTAACCAATCAAGAGAGTGGAGCACAATTGGCCCCTTCCAACATACCAGCCTTCTCGAATGTCCCTGCACCTAGGGATGCATTGTTCCACCTCAGCTCTACCTAATTCATTCTTCATCTGGCCAAGCCCTTTTCTGATCCAGCCATGCTCCAGACCCATTTTTGGTATGCTTTAGTTACACAGGTGTTCCTTTTTTTTTTAATTTTTAAAAGATATTTCTCTGTTAGGGCAGTTAAACAGCTAAAGAGAATTCAGCTTCCATTGTCCCCTTTCCATCTTTCTTCTTACCTTTTCTCTAATTGTCAGGGCTCTAGCCTTGTTCTGTCTGGGTGTCCCCATGAAAGGACTTGAAGAAGTGCTCTGATAAAAGTTCTGAGTCGGGTATATGGTTCCATAATCCATCTAATTGGATTCCCTTCCCCTTTCCCTCCCACCCAACTTTAGTGAACAGGTTTAGCCTTTCCCCCCAAAAAAAGACTGGAGTTTTGTGGTTGCCTTTCAGAAGAAGGTTGGAACCAAGATCTTCTGATGATCGCTCTTGTTTTTATCTGTTTTTATTTTATGGTCAAAGTAATGAGTCTTCTAGCCTCTGTAATCAAGTTTCTGTCTGTGCCAGGTAATGACTCCCACCAAAGCTGAGTAGAAAATGCAATGTAAGATATTTTAAAGGGGATTGCACAATCTGAAGGGGAGGGGAAAAGAACCTGCCTAAACTCCAGTCACATGCTGAATTTTGGAACTCACTACATCCTAGCTTTCATGGAAAGGTTTGGAGGGAAAACTGGAGAATTTTAGTGCACTCTATTGTCTTTATGGCCCATGAGTCTTCACAGTGTTGTATATTAAAATCAGAACTACTGAAACCAAGAAAATGTTTGACTCTGCAAATTGCAAATGCTATATCACATATTGAGACAATATCTCGTTATTGTTAATGGTTCAAACTGAAAACTAAAACCTACCATAATGAGCATACATGTTTACAGAACAGCTTAGTATCATATATTTAACATGCTTGTTCTAACATAATGAAGATTATATTTTTATTTCTGTTTTTTACAATGCTACTGAGTGGCAGGATGAGTTTTTGTCTTAACTGAAGTTTGCACGTGTAGCTGATGCTCAGCAAACAGAAATCAAGAATCACAGACACTCACAATGGTATCCTCAGATAGTGCAGTTTTGTACATCTTTAGAAGGAGATAAAGGAAAGTTTCCAAATCAGACAAAGTTATCTGTGAACACGCTTGGATCAGGGCAGTGGGTGTGACTCCTTCCCCTCCCCACCCCTCGTGCTGGTTTTGAAATTCAAAGTACTTACCCCTTTTCTTATTTCCAGTTTTGTTTGGAGTTTCATTCTTCTGGTCCTACTTCTTGCTGCCTCTCACTTGCTGAACTATTAGTTGTTTTCTAAAGAATTTAATAGGTAGATCAATGTTTATTGTGCACTATTGTACTATGTTCTTCCCAGTAGCAATGTTGTTTTGTACCTGAACAGAAGATTGTTTCTAAAAGATATGCTCTAGGAATTATTTTGGAGAAGTCCTATGACCTGGATTATCGAGGTCAGACTAGATGATCACAGTGGCCCCTTCTGGCGTCTGGAACTGTACTGTTGCTTTCCTGATTTGGTGTGTGAGTAAATATATAGCAACAAAGATGGTATCTGCTCCCCAAAGATAATCCTTCAAAATGAAATGTGTGCCTATGTATAAGCATACACATATGAGCATCCTATTGCTCAGCAGTCCTAAATTAGTAATAACCTGTGGACAGAACTAGTAAGCATCCAGCAATCACAAAGAATGGGTCTTTGTGAACTATTCAGTTCACTACATTTCCATCACTGATTTACACTCAGCTGCTCACTTTCTCCCATCTTTTCTACAGACCAGTTTCTAGAAGTGCTGTTGTTTTTGTTCTTCTTCGTCACCTGTGACATGAGATGTAATGTGGATTTAATAGTCTGAGCCAGGCAGATTCATATGATTCTCTCTCTCTCTCTCTCTCTCTCTCTCTCTCTCTCTCTCTCTCTCTCTCTCTCTTTCCTCATGGCACCTTAGAGACTAACAAATTTATTAGAGCATAAGCTTTCGTGAACTACAGCTCACTTCATCGGATGCATTTGGTGGAAAAAACAGAGGAGAGATTTATATACACACACACAGAGAACATGAAACAATGGGTTTATCATACACACTGTAAGGAGAGTGATCACTTAAGATAAGCCATCACCAACAGCGGGGGGGCGGGGGGGAAGGAGGAAAACCTTTCATGGTGACAAGCAGGTAGGCTAATTCCAGCAGTCAACAAGAATATCAGAGGAACAGTGGGGGGTGGGGTGGGAGGGAGAAATACCATGGGGAAATAGTTTTACTTTGTGTAATGACTCATCCATTCCCAGTCTCTATTCAAGCCTAAGTTAATTGTATCCAGTTTGCAAATTAATTCCAATTCAGCAGTCTCTCGTTGGAGTCTGTTTTTGAAGCTTTTTTGTTGAAGTATAGCCACTCTTAGGTCTGTGATCGAGTGACCAGAGAGATTGAAGTGTTCTCCAACTGGTTTTTGAATGTTATAATTCTTGACGTCTGATTTGTGTCCATTCATTCTTTTACGTAGAGACTGTCCAGTTTGGCCAATGTACATGGCAGAGGGGCATTGCTGGCACATGATGGCATATATCACATTGGTAGATGCGCAGGTGAACGAGCCTCTGATAGTGTGGCTGATGTGATTAGGCCCTATGATGGTATCCCCTGAATAGATATGTGGACAGAGTTGGCAACGGGCTTTGTTGCAAGGATAGGTTCCTGGGTTAGTGGTTCTGTTGTGTGGTGTGTGGTTGCTGGTGAGTATTTGCTTCAGATTGGGGGGCTGTCTGTAAGCAAGGACTGGTCTGTCTCCCAAGATCTGAGAGAGGGATGGCTCGTCCTTCAGGATAGGTTGTAGATCCTTGATGATGCGTTGGAGAGGTTTTAGTTGGGGGCTGAAGGTGATGGCTAGTGGCGTTCTGTTGTTTTCTTTGTTGGGCCTGTCCTGTAGTAGGTGACTTCTGGGTACACTTCTGGATCTGTCAATCTGTTTCTTCACTTCAGCAGGTGCGTATTGTAGTTGTAGGAATGCATGATAGAGATCTTGTAGGTGTTTGTCTCTGTCTGAGGGGTTGGAGCAAATGCAGTTATATCGTAGCGCTTGGCTGTAGACAATGGATGGAGTGGTATGATCTGGATGAAAGCTAGAGGCATGTAGGTAGGAATAGCGGTCAGTAGGTTTCCGATATAGGGTGGTGTTTATGTGACCATCGCTTATTAGCACCGTAGTGTCCAGGAAGTGGATCTCTTGTGTGGACTGGTCCAGGCTGAGGTTGATGGTGGGATGGAAATTGTTGAAATCATGGTGGAATTCCTCAAGAGCTTCTTTTCCATGGGTCCAGATGATGAAGATGTCATCAATGTAGCGCAAGTAGAGTAGGGGCATTAGGGGACGAGAGCTGAGGAAGCGTTGTTCTAAGTCAGCCATAAAAATGTTGGCATACTGTGGGGCCATGCGGGTACCCATCGCAGTGCCGCTGATTTGAAGGTATACATTGTCACCAAATGTGAAATAGTTATGGGTCAGGACAAAGTCACAAAGTTCTGCCACCAGGTTAGCCATGACAGTATCGGGGATACTGTTCCTGACGGCTTGTAGTCCATCTTTGTGTGGAATGTTGGTGTAGAGGGCTTCTACATCCATAGTGGCTAGGATGGTGTTTTTAGGAAGATCACCAATGGACTGTAGTTTCCTCAGGAAATCGGTGGTGTCTCGAAGATAGCTGGGAGTGCTGGTAACGAAGGGCCTGAGGAGGGAGTCTACATAGCCAGACAATCCTGCTGTCAAGGTGCCAATGCCTGAGATGATGGGGCGTCCAGGATTTCCAGGTTTATGGATCTTGGGTAGCAGATAGAATACCCCAGGTCGGGGCTCCAGAGGTGTGTCTGTGCGGATTTGTTCTTGTGCCTTTTCAGGGAGTTTCTTGAGCAAATGCTGTAGTACCCAGAAGTCACCTACTACAGGACAGGCCCAAAAAAGAAAACAACAGAACGCCACTAGCCATCACCTTCAGCCCCCAACTAAAACCTCTCCAACGCATCATCAAGGATCTACAACCTATCCTGAAGGACGACCCATCGCTCTCTCAGATCTTGGGAGACAGACCAGTCCTTGCTTACAGACAGCCCCCCAATCTGAAGCAAATATTCACCAGCAACCACACACCACACAACAGAACCACTAACCCAGGAACCTATCCTTGCAACAAAGCCCGTTGCCAACTCTGTCCACATATCTATTCAGGGGATACCATCATAGGGCCTAATCACATCAGCCACACCATCAGAGGCTCGTTCACCTGCGCATCTACCAATGTGATATATGCCATCATGTGCCAGCAATGCCCCTCTGCCATGTACATTGGCCAAACTGGACAGTCTCTACGTAAAAGAATGAATGGACACAAATCAGACGTCAAGAATTATAACATTCAAAAACCAGTTGGAGAACACTTCAATCTCTCTGGTCACTCGATCACAGACCTAAGAGTGGCTATACTTCAACAAAAAAGCTTCAAAAACAGACTCCAACGAGAGACTGCTGAATTGGAATTAATTTGCAAACTGGATACAATTAACTTAGGCTTGAATAGAGACTGGGAATGGATGAGTCATTACACAAAGTAAAACTATTTCCCCATGGTATTTCTCCCTCCCACCCCACCCCCCACTGTTCCTCTGATATTCTTGTTTACTGCTGGAATTAGCCTACCTGCTTGTCACCATGAAAGGTTTTCCTCCTTTCCCCCCCCCCCCCCCGCTGTTGGTGATGGCTTATCTTAAGTGATCACTCTCCTTACAGTGTGTATGATAAACCCATTGTTTCATGTTCTCTGTGTGTGTGTATATAAATCTCTCCTCTGTTTTTTCCACCAAATGCATCCGATGAAGTGAGCTGTAGCTCACGAAAGCTTATGCTCTAATAAATTTGTTACTCTAAGGTGCCACAAGTACTCCTTTTCTTTTTGCGAATACAGACTAACACAGCTGCTACTCTGAAACCTCTTTCCTCATGTACATATTCCAGAAAGACTCTTTGCTCTATCCATATATAAACTGAGCTACTTTGTTGTGGATAATCCAAAGTTTATATAGAGAGAAGCCTTGCAGTGTATTTGAGAATCTCAAGTATACCTGGCAAGTTGTTTCCATTTAACCTTAGGACCTGACTGTTTGTGTGTCTTAACTGCAAGTACTTCTACAGTTGGGTCCATTCTGTGTCGTATTTCTTTTGCAACTGCAACATGCTGTACATGTGCCCTCAGAATAAAATTGCCCAATTTCTAAAATGTCCTTCTGGGTCCAGGCTATCCAGCAAATTTTCCCATATGTAGGCTTAATCTCTGAATTATTTCAGATGGACACGTTGCAGCTTTCATGTGTGTTGGCCCTTGATATTGAAAGGCAAACTTTTCTCATGTAAGCAATTGTTTGTTGAGGTGGATATTTGTTACTGTTAGGGTCTAGCTTTCTAGGTACTAGGTGGAAGTATTCTTGCTCTATATCTAACAATCCATATTTTTTCTATATTTTAAAACCTGATCTAGTTACCTATCAGTTTTGTTATCCTGACAAAATGGATTTGGGGACAGTCCTAGAATAATCTACTTATTACCCCCTTAACCCATCCTTCCAGAAACTTCTACCTCAGGGGTTATTGAAGTGCTTTGTTAGAAATGGCCAGTTTATAACAAATCAATGACAGCAGTTTTTAATGTTTAATTTAAGTTTTGCATAAGTAAAATACAATTTAAACACACACATTTCAAGCATACACATATTAAATATTATGCTACACTACACTAAAATTGTATTTTAAAAAAACTGGTAGGCTTTTTTATCCCTTTAAAAATTACTGTTGCTGATTTACAAATCCTTTGGTATTTTTATTTAATCTCTGCTGCTGCTCAGCTCCTCTGCTCCGATTTGCAGTTGTTACAGTTGCAGATTGTTCTCAGCAGCTTCTTTATCGCTGTCCTTTCATCAGTTAGTTATTTTGTTTCAATGTTGCCCATGTTGTGGCTGATATTTATTGCAGCTTTCGGGGGTTTGGGTTTTTTTTTTCAGAATTCTGAACTGTTTTTTCCCCAGCAGTTTTTCTGTCCTCTTGATCAGCCGCTCCGATCTCTCCCTCCAGCAGTTCTTTCAGCACTTCTTCTTGCTAGCTCCCCTTGCTGGCTTCCAATTTGTTCGTCTTCTCCCGATCGATGCTCTTTCTCTAATTCAAATCCTGCCTGTTGGCAGCCGGCCTTTAAGCTGCACTCTGGCTGTCTTCTAATATGCCTTTCTAGTCTTAGAAGCAATTACCTCTTTCACACATGCTCAGTATCAACCATTACTTCAGAGGTATGATTGATAGCTCTGTACTTTGGAACAAGTTGTAACCAGTATGAGTAAGTTTTGACTAGCCAACAGATCATCTGACTGACCTTTCTGACACTTTGTACTGTACATGCTCAGTAGCCACAAATTTTGGACAAGGTCACTGCAGTTCTGCAGCTTAAAGACATTGATAAAGTTTAACTAGGGTTGCCTTGGACTAGGTTAATGGAGTTCAGAATCACTAATTATGTTGCAGGAGAGTCGGTTCTTAAAAGCTCCTATTTAAAATGGATGGATCAAGTTTGCCATTATTACTAAAGCTTTGTTCCTGCTTCCATTGAGGTCAATTACAAATCTCCCTTTGGCTTCAAAGGGAGAAAGATGAAGCCTTCTGTGTGATAGCAGTTTTTTGAGGGGCTGTTTAAAAGTCCACTGAAGCCAATGGGAGTCTTTCCCATTGATTTGATTGGGTTTAGATTAAAGCCCTTCATGGGAATTTTGCTGTGTTGGCTGCATGGAGATGTGGGTTGGTAATTTGTATGTCATTCAAGGTGATCAAGTGAATCCTAATTTTGGGGATTGAATATTTTTTATTAAGGGCTGGCTTGTAAATGACAAACAATAAAAGGAATAATTTGCTTTATTTATTCCTTTATAAAGTAAATATAGGAAAATCATCTCAGCCAAGGACTTTATTTTACATATTATTATGGTTTAAAATTTACTTTTAGTTCCACAGCAAGTGCATCTTCCTCCAGATTAGCTGTTACCCAGTTTTAGAAACTGAATCTTTTTAAATAGTCTACAAATTTGGAGTTATAATCCTGAATAAAATTATTAAATGTCTTATTGATTTCAATACCATACAGGGATTTAATTGTTAATCTCAGTGTTTGAGAATCTTTCTTTTTGAACCTATGTTGGAATAGTTTACTGCTTTCACTCCTGAATTTACATTTTGCATCTAGCACTGGGCATTTTGTTGACCTAATAAACTCCATCAGTGTGATTTGATTGGCTTGCTTTTATATACCTTATTGAGCTCTATATGTTGATCATGAAGTGTAATCTAAAATTGAAACACACCAGCCAACACAACCATTAAAAAAGATGGAATAGATTCATGTCTACAAGCCTATAAATATATCAGAGCACTATAGAGATGTTTACATAAGTAACCAGGCAAATGCTTCCAAAGAAGTATTCTTGCTAAACTAGATTCATCTAATCAAGTTGTGTGCTCATCTACATAGACTTTTTTCCCCCTGTCTGGAGATTATAGATGTACTACTAAAAATAGCATGACTTCTATAGACTCTCTGTATGTTTTTCAAATTAAATTAGTGTTGTAATGGTGGTTGTCATGGTATCTGGAGTGGCTCACACCCACAAGTGCCAATCTCATGGCAGACAGTCAAGAAGCCAGATAGGGACGCCAAACTGTATGTTCTATAATTAGATTTCACCAACCCAATAACAAATGTCAACTCCTAAAACACTATAACAGTCTTAGCATGGAGTCAGAGACAGTCCCCTCAGGCATTTCAGTGCATCTTGTAACCCTGGTAAGCTAGACCTAACGATAGCTGGTTGCTATACACCAAAGATCACAAAATATTCAGGTTGCTTCAAATTCCAAGAGACCAGTCACTTACTTCAGTTAATTTGTACCTTAGATCATAGAATCATAGAATATCAGGGTTGGAAGGGACCCCAGAAGGTCATCTAGTCCAACCCCCTGCTCAAAGCAGGACCAAGTCCCAGTTAAATCATCCCAGCCAGGGCTTTGTCAAGCCTGACCTTAAAAACCTCTAAGGAAGGAGATTCTACCACCTCCCTAGGTAACGCATTCCAGTGTTTCACCACCCTCTTAGTGAAAAAGTTTTTCCTAATATCCAATCTAAACCTCCCCCATTGCAACTTGAGACCATTACTCCTCGTTCTGTCATCTGCTACCATTGACAACAGTCTAGAGCCATCCTCTTTGAAACCCCCTTTCAGGTAGTTGAAAGCAGCTATCAAATCCCCCCTCATTCTTCTCTTCTGCAGACTAAACAATCCCAGCTCCCTCAGCCTCTCCTCATAAGTCATGTGCTCTAGACCCCTAATCATTTTCGTTGCCCTTCGTTGTACTCTTTCCAATTTATCGACATCCTTCTTGTAGTGTGGGGCCCAAAACTGGACACAGTACTCCAGATGAGGCCTCACCAGTGTCGAATAGAGGGGAACGATCACGTCCCTCGATCTGCTCGCTATGCCCCTACTTATACATCCCAAAATGCCATTGGCCTTCTTGGCAACAAGGGCACACTGCTGACTCATATCCAGCTTCTCGTCCACTGTCACCCCTAGGTCCTTTTCCGCAGAACTGCTGCCGAGCCATTCGGTCCCTAGTCTGTAGCGGTGCATTGGATTCTTCCATCCTAAGTGCAGGACCCTGCACTTATCCTTATTGAACCTCATTAGATTTCTTTTGGCCCAATCCTCCAATTTGTCTAGGTCCTTCTGTATCCTATCCCTCCCCTCCAGCGTATCTACCACTCCTCCCAGTTTAGATGTCCCACCAAAGACCATGCTTGTAGTTGATCCTATAGTAAATTATCTAAGGATTTATTAACTAAGAAAAGAAATAAGTTATTACAAGTTAAACAGAGAAACACATACACAAATGAGTTACAGTTTATGATTTCAAAAGGTAACAGAGTTGTAGTAATCTGTAAATTCTGAGTGGCTTTTAGGGCTAACACAGGTTGACCCTGGGGATCTCTGTTTCTGTTTTGTAGTTCTGGCCCTGTGAGAGTCCAAACAGCAAAAGATTATAAAAAAAAATTCCTGTCAGCTATTTTAATTTCCTTCTTCCAGAATTCAAACTGGTGGGACAAGCCCTTTCCCACATAGCCTCTTCATGGGTGCAAAGGGCAATTGACAAAGTCTTTGTATTGTGGTGCCCCACAATGGCCCATTTTGTTTTGATGGTCCGGAGACAATCCCTCCTGATTGTGTTTGCAGTTTCAGAGCAAACATTTTTTTACAGTTACAAAGCAGAAACTTGGTTATTACCTTATAACATGTGGTAAAGATACTATAAGTGAGAATAATGGATGCAGCAATTTACAAACATTTCATAAAGTCTAAAGAAATTGTTACAAGTCCAATACCCCTCTTAACAATACTAACACACAAGTGAAACAGACTGGTTTCCAGCAGTGAATTTGTCAGTGCTTGGCTGGGGCCTAAAGTCTTGGCCCTGGTCCACCAGCATCACAGTGATGACTATTCTACTTCAAAATATTTGGGAGATCGACTATATTAGTCTTTTGTACTATAATTGTTAGCTTTATAAGATAGTGTAATAATTAGTTTATCAAAATTTGAAATATCTGACTGCTACCAATGCAGACACACCATAAAATGAGTACTTTGAAATGCTCAGTAGCTTAACTCTACATTAATTGTTCAAATGCTGTCCCAACAAATTTAAAAAAACAAACAAACAAAACTGTTCACTGAGCCGCATAGCAGCTTTGGCCTTACCACTAGTTTGGGATGCTTTCTCTTCAATAAAGAGCCCACTTCTAACAATCCAGCACCAGAGCCAGGATCGAGGCACTACCCAGCCTGTTCCCCACCAAGTGGAACTAGCAATGGTTCCGAGAGCTGTTTTTCCATTTTTAGCTTGCCTCAGTCCAGCTTTCTGCTCACCAATGACCAACTGATTTCCAGGTTCAGTTTATTGGGTCTCAGCTATAAAAACCCTGCATGACTTGGGACTTCTCTACCAGAGAGATTGCTTCCTTCCCCATACACTATTATTGACCCACAGGTCAATTAGAGTGACCAGATACCAAGTGTGAAAAATTGGGACAGAGGGTGGTGGGTAATAGGCACCTATAGAAGACAAAGCCCTGAATATCAGGACTATCCCTATAAAATTGCAACATCTGGTCACCCTATGGTCAACTGAGTTGTGCAAGCTGTAGCCCAGTCTGTACAAAAGAGAGAGAGAGAGAGAGAGCTGCTGGTGTGATGGCTGAACCAGGGACCACTAAAGCTGAAAGGATGAGCTGCCATCAGTTGAGCTAAACAGCCAGGTTCTCTGGTTGAGAAGGGTAATAGACTCTCATTCTCTGTAGCTTTGGCTCAGACTGGGGGAGGCAGCATCCATTGACCACTGGACTACAATGACAGTAGATTATTGGCTAGTGACCCTTAGCTGTGAAATGAAATTTTTCAATTGTTTGATTCAAAACTACTTTTTCTTTTGAAATTTCCTTCAATTTTATTTCTTAAATCTAAATCTAAATAAAATGGTTTGACCTGAAATGAAAGGTTTTTCGATTCTCCAATAGACCAAAAATTTTGAAAAATTTCATTTTTGTGTCAACCTGAAATGATTTTTTTGTATTATTTTTCAAAATTGCCAGTGACCTAAAAACTCAGTTATTTGTACAGTTATATCCCAAACTAGAAGTAGAGCTTGCTAGATCTGGTTGTAGTATATGAAGAATATGCTGAGTAAGTGGCAATAAAAGTCAATATGTGGGAAATTCCTGGGCTGGATCTACATGTTATCTATTTCTGTGTCTGATACCAAACTGAGCATCTTGCACATAGGGAGAAATAAAATCAGCATAGGATTTGACTCAGTTCAGCACACTTTCCTATGGATTGCTCCAGGATTCTTGCCAACATATGCTTTCTTAATAAAACATTTTTAATATTTAGTTATGAGTTCAAATGTATCCAGCTGGTCAGCATGTGTTACAGTGTCACCCTCTGTGCAGAGGTTATGGGTCTCTTTACAGCTGTTGGCCTGAGCTTGGCTTAATACTATTTAGCATAATGACAGGTTTCAGAGTAGCAGCCGTGTTAGTCTATATTCGCAAAAAGAAAAGGAGTACTTGTGGCACCTTAGAGAATAACAAATTTATTTGAGCATAAGCTTTCGTGAGCTACAGCTCACTTCATCGGATGTATTTGGTGGAAAATACAGTGGGGAGATTTATATACACACACAGAGAACATGAAACAATGGGTTTTATCATACACACTGTAAGGAGAGTGATCACTTAAGATGAGCCATCACCAGCAAGAGGGGGAGCGGGAAGGAGGAAAACGTTTCATGGTGACAAGCAAGGTGGGCCATTTCCAGCAGTTAACAAGAACGTCTGAGGAACAGTGGGGGGTGGGGTGGAGGGAAGAAATACCATGGGGAAATAGTTTTACTTTGTGTAATGACTCCTCCATTCCCAGTCTCTATTCAAGCCTAAGTTAATTGTATCCAGTTTGCAAATTAATTCCAATTCAGCAGTCTCTTTCTGGACTCTGTTTTTGAAGTTTTTTGTTGAAGGATAGCCACTCCACCAAATGCATCCGATGAAGTGAGCTGTAGCTCACGAAAGCTTATGCTCTAATAAATTTGTTAGTCTCTAAGGTGCCACGGGTACTCCTTTTCTTTTTGCGAATACAGACTAACACGGCTGCTACTCTGAAACCTGTCACTCTAAGGTCTGTAATCGAGTGACCGGAGAGATGGAAATGTTCTCAGACTGGTTTTTGAATGTTATAATTCTTGACGTCTGATTTATGTCCATTATTCTTTTACGTAGAGACTGTCCAGTTTGACCAATGTACATGGCAGAGGGGCATTGCTGGCACATGATGGCATATATCACATTGGTAGATGCGCAGGTGAACGAGCCTCTGATAGTGTGGCTGATGTGATTAGGCCCTATGATGGTGTCCCCTGAATAGATATGTGGACAGAGTTGGCAACGGGCTTTGTTGCAAGGATAGGTTCCTGAGTTAGTGGTTCTGTTGTGTGGTGTGTGGTTGCTGGTGAGTATTTGCTTCAGGTTGGGGGGCTGTCTGTAAGCAAGGACTGGCCTGTCTCCCAAGATCTGTGAGGGTGATGGGTCGTCCTTCAGGATAGGTTGTAGATCCTTGATGTGTTGGAGAGGTTTCAGTTGGGGGCTGAGGTGATGGCTAGTGGCGTTCTGTTATTTTCTTTGTTGGGCCTGTCCTGTAGTAGGTGACTTCTGGGTACTCTTCTGGCTCTGTCAATCTGTTTCTTCACTTCAGCAGGTGGGTATTGTAGTTGTAAGAATGCTTGATAGAGGTCTTGTAGGTGTTTGTCTCTGTCTGAGGGGTTGGAGCAAATGCAGTTATATCGTAGAGCTTGGCTGTAGACAATGGATCATGTGGTGTGATCTGGATGAAAGCTAGAGGCATGTAGGTAGGAATAGCGGTTAGTAGGTTTCCGATATAGGGTGGTGTTTATGTGACCATCGCGTATTAGCACCGTAGTGTCCAGGAAGTGGATCTCTTGCGTGGACTGGTCCAGGCTGAGGTTGATGGTGGGATGGAAATTGTTGAAATCACAGTGGAATTCCTCAAGGGCTTCTTTTCCATGGGTCCAGATGATGAAGATGTCATCAATGTAGCTGAAGTAGAGTAGGGGCATTTGGGGACGAGAGCTGAGGAAGCGTTGTTCTAAGTCAGCCATAAAAATGTAAAAAGTCTAAATTGATGCCATTCTTATCTATGTATGGAATTAGAATTATTACTATTATAATTATTCTTATCTATGTATGGAATTAGACTAGAATGGCATCAATTTAGACTTTTTAGAGGGTTTAATAGTAGTCTAGAGAGAGAAAATGATTTATCATTGGCAATTATAAAAAACATAATAAATCCAAGATGTAACCTTTTTCTTAAAAACAGAGAGTGGTGAATTATTATTCAACATTTCATCTAGTTCATTTGCAAAATATGAATAAAACCTATGGAGGTTAATTCAAAGGTTGCTGAAATGACCAGCAAAGGTAAAGATCTTCTTGAAGATAGGTTTCAGAGTAGCAGCCATGTTAGTCTGTATTCGCAAAAAGAAAAGGAGTACTTGTGGCACCTTAGAGACTAACAAATTTATTTGAGCATAAGCTTTCATGAGCTACAGCTCACTTCATTGGATGAAGTGAGCTGTAGCTCACGAAAGCTTATGCTCAAATAAATTTGTTCATCTCTAACGTGCCACAAGTACTCCTTTTCTTTTTGCGATATTCTTGAAGGATCTTAGTGGTGAAAAGCCATCTTAGAAAGCAAGGCTATGAAACAAAAACTTAGGAAAAATACCATTACACCTTTTCGACCTGACTAGTTAGCAAAAATTCAGGGCCACTGAGGATTGAGCAGAAACAGATATGGTCATTTACTTCTTTCACGCAATCGTGTTGATTTACAAAAATCATAAAATTCCTATTTCCTTGAACACAGGATGAATCAAGTAGGACACGGTTTCTTTGCACACTACTCCAAGCCCCTTTCTAGACAGCACTCAGTCCAAACTTTCTCTTGCTTTTTTTATTCGGCATCATGCTACCAACACTTTAGTGCTCACTGCTTCCTTGCTGCCTTCTCGCTCCTGATTCTCTGATCTTTCTGCCTCTCTTTACAGACCCAGCAACTTTCACGAAACATTACCATGCAAAACGTGTCCATCCAAATGTGCCTCTTGTGCCTTTGTTCCGGATAGTGACATGTACCTGTGTTTTGGATAGAGGCTGTTTTAGTTTCATCTACCTAATTCCATGAAGAAATGTAATGGTTTCTTCAAACTATTTTAAAAGTGGTGGTTATGTGAAAAGAAAATCACGGAAACATGTGTAATTGAAAATGTACAAGCAGTATCAGATACCTATTACAAATCTGATTTTAAAAACAATTAGTCAGAGATTTACTTGCTCAGTACAAACCACGGTGGAATAATTTGAGATCACAAAACTTCACTACAAAGCTCAGCCCAAGGTACATTAAATTATTACATGATATGGTATGAAATTCTTTTATAATCAGAAAGATTTATCTTTGCATTATCAGATAACCCTCCTTCCTCCCATTTAGTGGGGCTCCAGTAATGTTAGGAAGAGTTTATTCATTTTGCATTGAATCTATGAAAAAAATGCTCAGGATCTCTTTAACATTCAGTAAAACAGTGACAAAAATTTAAGGAGAATAAAATACGTTACACCCTGGAGCCAATACTCTCAGAAACTGAAAAGGAGAACTCCATCTAGTTTGACAGTAGCCTGCACTGCCTTTGTTTATCTGTGCAGGAGTGTATAATCATGAATGTGGATTTTCTTTCCCATATGAATTCTGCAATATTAAAAAATCTTGGGTTCCATGCCAAACCAAAATTAAAAAAGTGAGCATTTGTCTGTAGGCCAGGTCTGATGAAGATAGCAGATGTACAGCTTTTGCACAGCTTTTTTCACCTTACTATATTGCAAGTTCATTTTTGTTACCATTCAAATAAAGTCACCAAAAAATCTATAGAACTGGAAACTCAGAAAAAAATTTTTTTTGCTGCTGCTGAGGATCTGGCCCTTAGTGTTTAAACATTTTAAATATGTAAAACATTGGTGAATAAAACTACTAAGTAAAAAAGAAAACAAACAAACAAAAAAAAACCCCTGCTGCGATATCTGGAGGTATCAACGTGCAGTCACCCACACTGTGAAGGTAGATGTGCAGGATCTCAGGCCAATCATTTGGTTTATGAAATAACATGCTAACTGGGCAGGTGAGAGAAGCTCCATCTTGTTCTGTTGTTAATATTCGTATTAATTTTTAAATAGCTCATTAAACAAAAGTAACAAAAGCCCTCAATCCTGTTGTTCCTTACTCATTTCCATTGAGACATGCTTCCCCTCCTTTCCATCAGATGTTTTTTCTGCTCTGTATGAATGAATCATATCAAAGGCCCAGTCTTGCACACCCTCTTCTACTGATCCTGGGCCAAATTCCACCCACTTTGCACCTAACTGGCCCTAAGCACTGGAGAATCGGCCCACAGGGTAATGGCCTCTGTGCAGGTGAACTGGCCTCCTATGTATCACCTAAGTTTGGGGATGGACCCCTTTTCCATTGGTAACAAACCCAGCCTTCCTGATGGGATAATGTAGGGGAATCTCCACTCGGGTTTTTACAATTTAAGGGACTGATTCAAAGCTTGTTTTAAGGCTTCCTGTCACAATTCACAACTGTATTTATCTCCAGAGTCCCACTTTTAGGCTCCTGGTTCCTCATCTATTACCTCTCTTGGGTGGAGATGCATATCTCTATTCCTCCTAACCAGGGTTTTACCAGATTGCATAGTTCCCTGGCTACACTATGAGTTTCTCCGGCAAGCCAGACTGCCTAAATGGCTCATGTCTGCATTCTCCTAAGAGCTTATAAACAGCATAATTGACAGCAGTTATAAGTTGCCACACAGTCTCCTCTAAGTGAGCACTTTTATTCTTAAGGTAAAAGCATTACAGAAAACGTGAAAATCTAAAAGAATTTACACACATGCTGATAAGCTTTTCAGAGATTACCACTGAATTCCAGTGAGGGATCTGGCCAGTGCTCAGAGTTCAAATCCCACCAGGAAGTTTTTTTTCTTGTTACAGAACAGCTGTTAAGTCAGAGAAAACACATCGTGTGTATGTAATTCTCCCCTTTCTACAACTCCAGACTTTGATCTTTAGAATCCTGGAACAGATAGCAGACAAAGATCTCCTACTCAGGGCATAGCTGCAAAAGGCCAAGTTTTTGCATAAGTGGAGGCAATTCCTTTGCATACATCTCTCCCCCCCCGGAAAGATTTCCTGGGATACCCACTTAACTTTTTTTTGTCTCAAATGTTCATTCTTGTCTGGTCCATTGTTTCAAATCATCCTCTGAAGCTTATAACACTTACCAGGGAGTACAATGGCCACATCTCTTTCCTTCTCCCCGCTCTGCCCCCCGCTGAGTAATTACATATAATCCCACAATAAGGCATGAATTTTGCATTTATAATACAATGGACTCCAATGCTACTTAATTCAATAAGCTCTTCCAAACATATTGCAGGAAATAGCCGTATCTGTCATACTCCCAATAACTTCCATTGGCTATTCATCAGGTCCCGAAACATTATTTTTCATTTACAGTACTTTTGTATGGTATTTCACTAAGACAATGTATTGAAAATACCCCTCTCAAGAGACTGAAGGAACATGCCAATAGAACAGTTTGAATAATAAAGAAATACATAAAGAAAAATTGCTCCCTTGGATTCTAACCAGAAGACAGTGCTTTGTTTCCGCAAAGAGAAAGCAATATACATTACTACTAACAGGCTTTATTATCCTTGTCAAATGAGAGATCTGATATGAAGTTCTTATTTTTTAGTCCATTTCTTTGTAATGTATTAAATTAAAACATATAGGGCGAAAGTCATTCTAAGTATACACCCACTGAAATCTATTACACCAGGGCTAAATTAGCCCATTATTAATTATATATGAAAATATTTATTCTAACTATAAGAAATATTATATATTTATTTTCATGTTTTGCTGACAGGCTCCATGGCTGAAAAAAGAATAAAGCTGCAGGCGCCACTGATTAGATATTCTGTGACATTTTACATTACAGTATCCTGGCTAAATTTGGACAAATATTTTCATCTTCCAGTAAATTCTCCCAGAAATTTCAGTTGGTTGAGTTAATCTTCTCTACTTTCTCCACTGTATTACTGATTTTTCTGATATTTAAGGAAACTGTATTTCATCTTCGAGGTGGTTACATTTCAATGTAAATTTAAGGTCCAGTCAATGGGACTTTTGTGAGTAAATCTGCAGGATCATAATTTGTTAAAAATGTTTCCATCAATGTTTCCACTGGATGTAACTTTTTTTAAAAAATAAAAACATTAATTGACAAACCGCAAATATTGGACCAAATTCGTTCCTTGCATAACTCCTTGGAAGTCAATGGAGTTACGATGACAGGAAATTCAGTCTGAAATTGTTTTTTCCCCAAGACACAACATTTTCTGTGTCTAAAGGGTACAATGAATCAATTCTGTTTTTACTTACTCTTCTTATGTGTATTTTGGTTTAATGCATATATTTTAATATTTCTGCCGCTACTTTTCACCTAGCATATTTTGTTTCATTTGTACATTGAGATATTTCAATCATCTGTATAAAGTCTGGGAAACTATGGTCTATGTAGACAATTAACACCACTTAACAGCTGTTAAAGAGGATAATTGCCTGCTTTTATCCTCACATAACATCATTCTAAATGCTAATTGCATACAATTTACTGTCCATAAACCCACCCTTATTTTCAGGTAAGTTGTCCTCACTGTGGATTGGAAACTGAAACTGTGGGTATAGATGTGTGTGTGATATACACTCTGTACGTGTGCAGTTTGGGGGTTCCATGACTGTGTCAGTAAATCAGAGCAGAGTTATAGTACTAAAGTATTATCCCAGAAGTTCCAGCAACACATGGTATCAGCTTGCTTGTGGATTTCAGTGAAGAACTGAAAAGCGGGAGGAGGAATCCACCAATCGATAGGTACCTAAATCTTTGTGGACATATTTCGGAGAAAGTTGTCATGACAGTAATTGTTACCTTCTTTATCAGCCTGATCCCGTAGGCCTCCTCCCTGCACTCACAGAACTCATCTTTTTTTTGCATCCGATGAAGTGAGCTGTAGCTCACGAAAGCTTATGCTCTAATAAATTTGTTAGTCTCTAAGGTGCCACAAGTACTCCTTTTCTTTTTGAGAACTCATCTTGACTTCCTTGGGAGTTCACCATGTGAAAAGTTTGCTGGTTTGGACCCTATATCAGTTTTAAAAACCAGACACATGATCGCCTCAGTGAATTCCACAGGGTTCATGAAGAAATATTTCAATTTTATTTGTTCTATATCCACCTACTAACAGCAATGTAAACTTTTCCAATTCATATGATTAATTTAGCTTCAGTTAGGGTGACCAGATATCCTGATGTTGTTGGTACCATCCCAATACTAGGGGCTTTGTCTAATATATGCCCCTCCCCCCTCCCCTGCCCCTGCCCAAGTACTGTTTTTTCACGCTTGCTATCCGGTCACCCTAGCTTCAGTACAGGATTATATACTGAATACAACAGCATGAATTACCAGTATAGATACAGTCTATTGAATGTTAGCATTTTATAAGCAATATCAAATTGAAATAATTGACTTAAAAGAAAGTACCTTCAACAAAGCATGGCCACTGGAAAGGGGAATCATAATTTCACATAAAATTAGATGCAGAATCCTTGATCAGACATATTAATTGAATAACTGATGAATGGATGATTTACTTTTTAAATCTTATTAGTTTGTGTAGATTATGATGGCTGATAGCTAGAAAAATAATTGGTCCCCTTTTGTGAAAAGAAGGTAATCCATTAAAGTGTTGCATGTGGAGATCAGAGGAATTTTACGTATTCTATTTTAATTTTTCCATGACTTTAACTCTTTAAATACTGCCATTTTTCTGGCTACCCACCAAGTGTAAATGCTTAGGAAGGCATCAGTGATATACATGCATACAAAAGCATACCTACATATAGGGGTGTGTGTGTGTGTGTGTGTGTGTGTGTGTGTGTGTGTGTGTAGATAGGGATTAAGCTTTGTAAATGGAATATTTTGGGCTGTGGTATGAAGGGAACACTGGCACTTATTTGGGATGGCCACATTCTCGGTGGAAATTCCACAACTAGCAAGATTTGGACAGATTGTTTTGTCTTTATTTGTTTTATTTTAATGCTGAGTGTTTTGAAGCTGTGAGAGGTATTAGAATGTCAGAATATGTCCAGAAAGAGGCATGTGTTTTTCTATTGGTATCTCCACTGCAGGAGGAGGAGGAGAAAGGAGGCAAGTATGCATTTGTGCACGATTGTTCCATTACACTGTGGTATCTTGAAAACTGTTACTTGTAGGCTCTTACTTTAAATTTCAGGTTTCCTGGCCCTGATTGCCGATTAGGGAGCTTTGTAGGGAAGTGTTATCTGGGTCTAGCAGCAGCCAGTCAGCAGACAGAAAGCCTAGGCTGGGAAAGGTTGAGTGAGTGGTGCCTCTCTGCTTCAGGGAGCAGCCTGCTTTGTGTGTGTGCGGTTTTGTATTCTTGTGTGTTGTTCTGAATTCTAAGAAATAAGTCATAATCTTCCAGCAGGAGCATGTTATTTTTTATCTGACTGCTGTCTGTGTATTCCATGAACTTAATATGTATATCTGTGCCAGAACAGCCACAGTCTCTACAGTCCTTGCACTTGTGAAGCGAGAGTTGTGCTGGGGAGGGAGATGGCATGGCATGGGAGATGGTACAGGTATTCCCAAAGTGTCATGGTTGAAGTAAGACAATGTCCTCCATACTGTCCAGGAGGTCGACTAAAATGGATGGTGAACACATGTGGCACTAATTAAAAATGTATAATTAGGTAGCCTAGAATTCCTTTAGGACCCACCACTGCAGAAGAGCTGCTTTGCACCCTCCTGCCAAAGTCTATGGTAATAAAAACCACAATAGAGCCCATAAGATGTAAAACTGATGTTTTCTGTTTCAAATGTTGAACAATAAAATATTCCTGAAAGCTGAAATTCTAGGAACTTTTGTTTCACAATTGGAGGAACTATTTTTACATGAAGTAGATTGCATTTTGCTGCTAGTGGTCTCAGAGGTAGTTGACATTTGTTTTGTAATTCTCCAGTGGGTGTCGGGAGGGAAGAGAGAGGTTCCCTGAGTATAAGAGAAGCATTTTGCGGGGGAGAGCAAGCGGAATCATTAGGGAAGGAATCAGTGACTGAGGGAAGAGAGTCTTTGTTTGAAGAGTTGCCTTTGAGGAACGAGGGAAATATTTGGGAAGAAGGGAATGTTCAGTTTATGAGGGCAGAGACCTCCTTTTCACAACAGGATCCATTGACAATTTGTGCCTCTTGATACTGGGGAGTAGGGGAGAGGGACAATGTAAAGGGGAGGACATGTGACCTCCCCACATGTCTCCTCTGGGAGGAACTTCCAGCCCTACCTCCCTGGGCCAGGGCATCCAATCCCACCCTCTCCTGGGGCCACATGAGCAAGGAACACATGCTTCTGGGCCCAGCTACCCTCTGGTTGGGCAATGGACAGGGAACCTCCTCCTGTCACCTTCCCCAGTGACCCCCCAACCCTAAGCCCAGCCTGGGGCCGCCGCACTCTCTTGGCCACACCAAAGTTACCTGCAAGGGGGCACTCTGTCATCCACTCGCTGCACCTACTCCCAGCATATTTGGCCTGGCAGCCGGGCCTGGGTGGGGAGCAGAAGGCCAAGCAGAAATTGGGAGGAGGGGGGACACTTGACCCCATATGCCCCCCATGCACCAACTATGACAGGAGCAAACTTGGTGGATGGACATTGGGGATATCTTCTCTTGCCCCCACTTACCTCCCTGAAGAAATTGTCATTGGGAAGGAGAATCTCTCAGAATATTCCCTCCTGCAGAAGTCAGGCTGGTCAGCTCTGGTTCCCACATGGGTGGTCTTTCCTCAACCCTATGTGAGGTCAGATTGTTAGCTCCTGTCCACAGATAAGGTTGGAGACCATCAGCTCTACTTAGCTGGCTCCCCTGAATCACTGGGATGGACTTATGAGGATGTATAATTTGCAGACAAACTCTGGTAGTTAAATATTAATGGGCTCATATTTGTACTTACAATTGATTTCAGAAGCAAAATCGCACCTGCAAAAAGTAAGGCTGCCTTTCAGAACGGTCTTGTAGTATCTAGTGTATACAGACCTATTTATTTAACTCCAAAGAGTTAAATTTGAGAGAGCTGAACAATTACGTATTTTTAACTACCTAGTACTTCACAATGACAACCCAAGTGACATATTGAAGCAACATTTTGTATCTTGTATTTATATATGTGAAAGGAATTCAGAGCAAGAACATGAATAAAATATGTTCAATTTCTACAATTTCAGTACTGGAAATAGCCAAAGTAATTGCTAACTGATTATTTCTGTGGGAGAAAATTGGTTGGAGTGGAAATGCTTCACTGACAATAATATATTTGATATAGTTTTGATAGAAATAGGAAGATTTATCTGATCTATTCAGATGCCCTCTCATATTTGGAGCAATTTTCCATGTGTACAATTAATTAATTGAGAGATTGAGTATCATTAAATTTCAGTAATGAAATATGACCTCAGCTGAATCCTCTATTGATGGATTCTTTCAGGATTATGACTTTACAATTATTTTCAGTGGAACATATGAACTATCGTGGAGCTGTATCTATGAAAATGTGTGCTTTGTGTTTTATGCCTACATAAACAACAATGGATTTGTATGTTGTTTCATGTAAACAAAGAACAACAACCTCACATAAACACAGCAGGAATTATGCAGTGGTTTTGTACCTGTCAGCCCCAGGATATTAGAGAGACAAGGTGGGTGAGGCCTTTCTCAGCAACAGAAATTGGTCCAGTAAAAGATGTTACCTGACCCACCTTGTCTTTCATAGTTGGAATTGTCAGATACTCTTATAAAAGTAGATAATCATCATTCTCATTACATGAATAATGATATTAAAGTATAGGGAAAATCAGAATTAGAAAATAGCATATGATGCCTGGAGCTAAAGGCTAAAATGTTTCAAATTTGGGTGCCTAAAGTTTAGGGACTGAAATCCATATTTAGGCACCTAACAGAATGACCTCTCAGGTCAGTTTTGTCCAGTCACTTGCTCCTGTTTTCTAGCTGATGGAGGACTTTTCTGTCAAGTATTTGGAATCCTTTAAAAAAAAATTAAAGGATTGGTTTTGAATGATTGATTGACATATAAGATGCTTACAGCACGTTAGATCCAAATATGCAAACTTACTTAGTTCACTGAAGTTCATGTACAAATGCTATCTGTGGGCTTGATCCTGAAAGTGCTGAGCACCCCACGTCCTGAGTTCTGTAAGTGTTAATGGTGCTCAGAACTTGAAAGGCTTGAACCTTATTTATGGTTCTGATTTTTTTTGGTGGTGGGTTTTTCCTTTCTTTTTCTTTTTAGGTGTGTGCGCATGCAGACTTGAATCACATCTCAAGTTACAAGCATCATACGGCATATTCTCTTCCCTCTTCTGAGCAGTGCAAAGGCAGTGGAAACCATCCACAAGTCCCCTGCTGGAGATTCATATCCAGCTCCTACACAGTACAGAAGCCAGGGAGTGGGAGTGGTGGGACTCTGGGAGCATGCTGTGCTCTGACTATCCCCAGCTGGATATCACTATCCTTTTTGACCATGGTCAGGTGGTACAAGTCAGAGCAGCCACAAGTTCCATCGATTCCATTGGTACATTGCCTTTAGTTGACTACCATGGTGTATAAAATCTACCTGAGTTAATGCCTTTTCAGAATAGAGGCCTACCACTAAATGTTTGCATTTTGAAATTATTTAATCTTTTGTTTAATAATAAGTCAACAATTTTGGGCTCAATTTTGTTTTGCTTTTGATTTTGCTTTTTCCTGTTCATGTATAACTAACAGCTTGATCAGTGTGTAAAGCTATTATCATATATAAGGTTTAATAGCCCTCTACCATATGATTTAAATGCTTGAAGCTCTTTCGTGTTATAGTTAGTTTGCTTGTAAAGGTTATTTATCTCTTCTTGCGGTAGGAGGAAAAACCTTCAGGAGTTTGTAAGGCATGTAATTGTGGGGGAAAGTATTGTTGACCTGACCCCATCCCATTCTGCAACAAGATCTATGCACTATATGCAGTATAGGCAAGAGCGGTAATGCAAGAACCCTACAGGCCTGCATCCTGTAAGACTTATCTTAAGCTAAGAGCATTTGCAAATGCTGGGCTATTTTGGGTATTTTGACCCAGATAACGATCTAGGCCAAACGCTAGCCTAGCTAAAGTCCTAGCTGTCCATTATATGCAACCCCCCAACCCAAACCTGCAAAAGCCCCTAGACAAAACACTGCCATAAGCAAACCGCAGATCTTGATAATAATAAAGTGCGTCAGCACAGTATTAGTTATAAGGCTTTTCTGACAATGCTTAAGTGATAAGGAAATGTATCATTTGGCTTGGATTTGTAACCTATATAAGACTGGTATTATAGGGGCAGGACAGAAAGAGACCAGGGTGGCACCTGCCTGTGACCATCTCTGTCTCCTTCCCCCTGCATTCAATAAAGGACCTCAGACTGTTTGAACCAAACAGATGGTGTGACTTGTTTTCCACAACATCTTAAAATTACTTTTCAGGGAATGGAAACTGTTACAACTTGGATAAAAACAAATATATTTTTTAAAAATCTGTATATGATGATTGATTATAGCTATAGTATCCATGGCATAAATCTATAGATATATTAATTGAATTCATTTCTGAGAAATATCTGCAATGTCACATTTGTAAAAGTGTGAGATTTTTCCTAATGCCAGACTTAATTTCTTCTTTTTCATTTAACAATTAAAATAATGACAAAACATTTTGTTTTGTGGTATGGCGTTCTTTTTAATGGTAATTGTAAGAGGCTGTACTCATGCCTATAGCTAAGGTTACACAAGTGTTTCCAATCTATGGCTTCATTTTCAATTGTTCCCATTTTTAACCTTTGGGGCTGAAATTTGGCAGGTTCTTTATCAACCCAAGAGTGATGGCTTACATGTTTAGGAAGAAAGTATTCAGACATTTTCAAAAATGAAAAGATTGAAAAAAAATATACTTGTTGCCTTATACATGTTTTTTTTACAGCTGTAGTACCTTAGTGGTTTCAAAGTAGTATCTTAAGATTTGACAGGGAGATAGAACTAAGGTCTCAGGTGAATCTTTCAATAGTCAGATAACTATGGATTGTGATTGGTCAAAATTGAGGGCTCTACATGCATGCATTGAATGTTATAATGAAATGCTTAGTCTGTCATCTTTCTATTGGTTCTGTGTGTGTGGTCCTAGCTTACAAATAGAATCGCCTTTCTGTTGATAAGTGAAGGTGCAGGGAAGGATGGCAAATGGAAGTCACTCACAAAGGAAGTAAATATGGGATCCTGAAGGAAATCCTGCCTATAACGTAGAATAGTTTGCATGGAAAGAAGCCAGTGCTCATGCTTCTTCATTGGTTGCACATATTCCTCAGTGCAGAGAATTCCACTGTTGTCTTTTATAAAAGCAGGAAGTGGCCAAGTTAAGATTTCATGTGCAACCTTAGGTTTGCCCCCTGATGCATCTTTATGAAGATACAGTACGTGATGAGAGAATATATGTTCCACGGGTTCCCTGCCTCACTCCATACACACATTGACCAGAGCAGGTATGTGCAATGGATTGGACTAGAATCCACAGCACCCCACTTCATTTCTTGCTGTTGTGCTATGATGTCTTGGGAGTGAGGCTGCTATCTCCTCCCTCATTCACTGCAGAAGTTGTATGCTGTGTCAAGAATGGGGGAGGATGTTAGAAGATGTATGGTTTAGTGGTTAAGAGACTGAAATGGGATCCTCTGCTATTGACTTCCTGTGTGATCTTGAACAGGTCATTGAAACACTCTGAAACACTCAAAGCTGCCTTTTTAAAATACGGATATTAACATAGGGGTGTTGTGAGAATAAATTAATGTTTTATGAAAATACTACTGTAATGAGAGCCAGAGACAAGCCTATAAAAGAGAGTAAAGTTCACACACAGTGCAGAGTTTGGAAACTACACATTGAATTGTGAGAATGAAAAAGCAACATAAACATCTGTTTTTTCCCCACTGTACAGTCTATCCTGGACACAGATTGAGGCCCTGGTCCTATTAAAAATAGTGTTTGTATAATAGACATGTTTATACTAGACACTCTGAAAAATTCACAGCTAAGTTGTACACGGACCTTATTTTTTGCAATTTTCTGTCTTTTCAGTGTATCATTTAGCATCCCTAATTTAAAAATTATTTATTCTATTGAATATATTATATATATCATTTATCCTTATAGCAGTCTTTTATCTATTAAAATTCAAGGGTAACTAGCACATTTGGAAAACAATGAGGCCCAGATTCTCTCCTGTAATTGACATATGCTGAGCACAGGAGAGGGGAGTAAGCAGTCAGGGAATACATTGCATCTTTCTGTGTTTTGTGATGCATTTGCATTAACCCCCAACCATTGTTGTAAATTAGAGCATTGTAGGAGTGAATCTAATTTACAAAAACTGGCTATGGAATTTATATCACCATACACCAGGTTTGAACTGGCATGATGTGGGTGCACTCTGGCCACCCTCAGCATGCTGCAATTTGATCCCTATACCACAATAGGGGGTTGGTGTAGGAACTGACTATACCACTTTGTACCAACTGAGACCTTCCCTGTGCTTCAGGAATTCTCAATGGACCTTGTTAGAGTTAGTTTCTGCAACTTGGGCTGCCTGACTGGTGCAAAGTGGTTAGAATAGGGAGAGAGCATTTGGGCTGTCCTTAATCTGGGCAGAAGTCTTTGATTGAAATTATCAATTGTCTAAAATATCTGAGTACTTGAGTGTTCCCTCCCACTGCCACCCCATCTCTTGTTAAATATAAAAGACTCTTGCTCACATAAAACATTTTCAATGTGTTTACAGCGTTACTGGACAAACTTTGTGGTCGAGAGACAAGGTGGATGAGATCATCTTTTACTGGACTAACATCTGCTGGTAAAAGAGACAAGCTTTTGTCTATACAGAGCTAGAAAGCTTGTCTCATTCACCAACAAAAGTTGGTCCAAATTGTCTTTCTAATATCTTGGGACTAACATGGATACATCATCACTGCAAATGAACTTTATGGTATACAGAGACCTCAGATAATATAAACACAATCTGAGTGTGCAGTGTGGAGAGCCAGGAGAGAGAACTGCTGTATGATGTTGAAGATATGAAGGGACATTTAATGAGGCAGAAGGAGAAACCTTTATTCCTATAAATATTTGAAATGATACAAAAGTCCATAATGATGATTTAGATAACTCAGATATCTAGAAATCATAAAGTTACAGAAAACTGTTAGCTACACATTATGGCTACATTTACTAATGGAACCAAAAACAAAAAAAAAGTGGCATATACCTTGCTGAAATTGTACATAAAGAGCCAAATCTTGCTCACTGTGAATTAAATTTTTCTGAAGTCTGCAGGATGCATTTGTAGGTGCAGTACAAATCCAAGGGTAATTGCTTTAAATAACACGCACAAGGTGGCATATTTAATTCATGTTATGATAGGTTGAATTTTGGGAAACTTTCATGCAGTCTGACAGGTTATATTTTTCAAAGGATGCCCTTGACTTGACTCCAGCCACTTAGATTGGATGCCTTTGTTCCTTAATTACATGCTTTGTGTGGTTCTTCCACAATCAGATGTCTAGAGCTTCATTTCAATGGGACAATAATATCCTCCCTCTTCCTTGGCTTAGTCTGAGCAGAAGAGAAGGAAAACAAAAATGTCAGTATTTCAGATGGATAAAAGATAAGGAGGAATCCCTGTCTCCTGTTTGCAAATGGAAAGAAGAACGTCTGGCCTTGCTACAATGATTTCCCTCTGGGAAGGAAGATGAGATCGTCCAAAGATCCAATGCCCCTTGCACCTTCAAGGGCTGAATAGAATTCTTATCATGCTCTCAGGCTGAAGAGAGAGAGGAACTATTGTCCTGTTTGAGTACAGCGCAATTTAAGGAGTGAAATTTTCTAGTTCTACACAAAACCCAAATAATCTGTTCAGGGATTGAGGGACCAAAATCTACCCTCATAATCTTGAGGCGGGCCACATGGTCTCCTGCACAGCCGTACACAGATGTTACTCCTGGCTACACAATGGATTAGTAGTGGTCACTGCCCCTCTAAATCTTCCATTCTACTGGTTGTTTCTGGCTAAGTTCTGTAACCACTCTGTAAATGCCTTTCTATACCAGCCTATATGAAACTGGTTAGGGATCCCTGCTTGAGGACACACAGGGAATATGGATGCTTCATGTCATGAAGACTGCTCCTGTTCCACCCACCCTCTAGCAAGTCAGTTCTGCTTGCGTTCACTGGGGGTAGAATGCCTTGTGCTGACCCTCCACATTTGGGTGAATTTTATATCTGGTCTCTTCTGTGTATTACCCATCTACTTAAATACACACACTCTCTGAAACCTAGACATCTATGCCAGACTTTGTCTGTTTAAATCCCATAGTACATCTAATGAGAGCAGCAAGTTTTTTTAGCTTTACATTTCAGTTAAAAATTGTAATAGTACCTAACAGTTTCTCACCTTGATAATTTGCAAATGTGGTACTTTATGCTAAAGCCAGCAATCTCTCCCAATATTCTCAGCAAACCTGTAAAAACTAAGTGCTGTAGTGTTAATATACTATTAAGTCCTCTTTATGTTTGCAAAGTACGCTACATTGACACCCCAATTTACCACCATATTAGGATATATTACCATAAATAGTTAAAACTAGAACAGAATCACCCAAAGAAATGAATAAAGGTGCAGTATCCATGCTTGCTTTAAAGTCAGGTTTGCAAAAATCTTATCTGAAGTTAGCTGGACTTTCAGAGAGCTCAATTCCCATTTATGAAACAAACTAACTGGCTGGATTTTCAAGAGTTCAGCACACCGGGTGTCAAGCTAATTTGCAAATCTGTCCGTAAGTGCCACAATGGGAGCTGCTGAGTATTGAGCACTTTTGGAAATCTGCCCCCCCCCCCACCGCGCAAGTGGGTCTAGTCATTAGTGTAATTTAGAAAATGTCTACTCTGTTTCATTTTGGCAGATCAAAAACATATTCTTTCTCAGAATAAAAAAAGTCTGCAAAATAAAAGCAGTTGCTTTACAGCTTGGGAATGATTGCAATGAAAAATGTAGTGTTGTGTTTTTTTTAAGTATACCCATCCAGTCTAGCTGTATATAGTGATCAGAAACAAGCAGCCTTTTTACATTTGTACTAGGGAGAAATTCTTGTGTGGCTAAAATTGTCTTTGAACTTATCAAATGATCATTTTTTGCTAAAAGAAAATGCTATGAACATGTTTGGTGGTATTTTTTACCTCCTCTTCAAACACACCTAGGTGACTTTGAAGAATAAGTTGCATTGACTTTTGATGGGACTTGTGCTCCTAAATCACTTGGTTGTTTTGAAAAATCTACTCTGTAATTACTGAAGCATCAGTTTCTCCATATGTTTCAGAGTAGCAGCAGTGTTAGTCTGTATCTGCAAAAAGAAAAGGAGTACTTATGGCACCTTAGAGACTAACAAATTTATTAGATCATAAGCTTTCATGGGCTGATCCTGGCGTTCATATTTGCAGTGACCTGCAGCTTAATAACAAAAAATGGCTTCATAGGCCCTGCCCATAATTGTACTGTGGATTTTTGGAAGTTATTTTTCTTCAGAACACTTTGGAGAAGATGGTCATGTCTCCCCCACTTCCTGCTGCTTTACACCTGGGCATTTCCCTTTTATGTGGCAGTGCAAAGCCAGAGTAGCAGCTTCTGTGCTACCTAGTTTGTTCCCCATTCCTAGAAAAGGGGGTGGGCTGCGAATGGAAACAAATTCTTAACTTTAAAGTTCTTAACTGTCATTAAAAAGAGGAACGGAGGAGACCTGGGGAATAATAGACCACTGAGCCTAACTTTGATACCTGGAAAGATACTGTAACAAATTATTCAACATTTTGTAAGCAACTAGAGGACAATAGGGTTATAATTAATAGCCAACATAGTTTGTTAAAAGCAGATTGTGCCAAACCAATATAATTTCCTTCTTTGACAAGAAAACTGGTTTAATGGATAGTGGGGAAGTCGTGGATGTGATCTGTCTTGCTTTTAGTAAGGCTTTTTGACACAGTTCCACATGATATTCTTACAAGCAAATTAGGGAAATATGCTCTAGGTTAAATTATTATAAGGTGCGTGCAAGACCATACTCTGTGTAATTATCAATGGTTCACTGTCAAACTGGGAGGACATATCACATGGGATCTTGCAGGGATCTGTCTTGTGTCCAGTACTATTCAATATTTTCATTAATGATTTAGATAATGGAGTGGAGTGTATGCTTATTAAATTTGTAGATGACACCAAGGTGAGAAGGATTACTAGTACTTTTGAGGACAGGATTAGAATTCAAAATGACCTTGACAAATTGGAGAATTGGTCTGAAATCAACATGATGACATTCAATAAAGACAAGTGCTAAGTACTGCACTTAGGAAGAACAAATCAAATGCACAGTTACAAAATGGGGAATAATTGGCTAGTCAGTGGTATTGCTGAAAAGGATCTGGGTGTTATAGTGAATCACAAATTTAATATGATGCAGTGGCAAAAAAAATCTTATATAATTCTGGAATCTACTACTAGGAGTGTCATGTAAAACATGAGGAAGTCATTGTCCCACTCTTCTCTGCACTGATACAGTCTGAGATAGAGTATTGTGTCAGCTTCTGGGCTCCATACTTGAAGAAATATGTGCACAAACTGGAGAAAGTCCAGAAGAGAGCAACAAAATTGATAAGTCTTAGAAAACCAGATCTATGAGGAAAGGTTAAAAACTGGTTATGCTTAGCCTTGAGAAAAGAAGACTGAAGGTGCACTTTATATGTTATGATATAAAATATGGTAAAGGCTGTCATAAAGATGATGATGATCAATTTTTTCCAGATCCACTGAAAATAGGACATGAAATAGTGGGTTTAATCTGTAGCAAAGGCGATTTAGATTAGATATAGGGATAAACTTTCTAGCTATATGAATAGGTAGGTGTTAGAATGGGTTTCTAAGGGAGATTGTGGAATCACCATCACTGGAATTTTTAAAAAACAAGTTAAAAATACCTTTTGCAGATGGTCTAGATATACGTGGTCCTGCATCAGTGAATGAGATTGGACTAGCTGACCTCTCCAGGATCCTTCCAGCTGCACATTTGTTTGATTCTGTCATTGTTGGGGTGAAATCCCATGAGGGGAAAAAATGATAATGTCCACATGAATGAGTAATATATGTAATTGTACCTTGAGACAAATGTGCTTTAAGTGTATGCCTCAGCAATGAGAAACATTTCCACAACTTTTAAAGAATATAAGGCTGATTTTAAAATTTGTATAACTGCCTATGACAGTGTGGTAATATGATCTTGTGTAATTTCATTACCATAAATGACAAAAATAAATGGCAGTTGTGATCATTTTTCACAATCTTACTTTACTATATATCCTGAAAAGCGGAATACACTGTCCTGAAAGCTCTGTGTTTTCACAAGACATTCATATGGGTAACCTTTCTCTTTGAATCAGATCATTACCATATACTAAGATTTTAGAAGGTATTCTCATTTTAGTACAGATGTTTCAATCTTATGACCTATCTGATTGGGAAATTCCCTTTTAAGGAGTTGTACTGAGGGGAGTATAACATAACAGGTTGTTCTATCTGAATCTTGTTGACGTATTGCATTCAGTAATAATACTTTGTATTTATGCTCTTCATCTGTGGATCTTAAACTACTTTACAAATGGACTCTTAAAGTTAGGCAACTAAATGTAGAATAGGACCTCGAAGACCATTGTTTAGGAACAAATTTCAGTTGTCCTATTAATGTCTATATTTTAATATTGTTTAATTAGCCTGGGTGCCTGCCTAACTTTTAAGAGTTTGTTATATAAGAGGAACATGCCAAAATCATTGAGTTTAGTTCAGTCTCACAAAACTGTAGACACTTGAAATGCTTTTCTCTGTTCTGGCAACCATGCAAACCTAGCTTGCTTTCCAAAATGCCTGTAGCAACTCAATTTGTCACAGAAGCAAACTGGTAGAAGGTAGAATTAGTTGACAGGCAATGGGGAAAGAATTTGGATTAAGGATGGCTGATGTCCCTTAACTTAAAAATAACTCTGCTAGAAATAACTAAGGATCTTGCTAGCTGCTCAGCATTCTCAACTGCACACAATCATGTACATAGTGCAAAGGTGAAATATACTCTAAAACAGATGCTTCCCTGTGTATGAAATATTCATTATGATTAAACGTATTTAAATAATTTCAGCATTAAAATAAAATAAAATTCCCTAAAAACATTCTGAATACTTAATACTGGTCTGGGAAAACTTATGTTATGTTCCACTGTTTTGTAAATTTTCTATCCCAGATGGAATTGTGATGCATGCTAGAAGCAATGATCTAGGCAAATTGAAATACATTGGAACTGATAAGACAGATGGATGGTAGGGGAGGGAATATATCTACAAAACTCAAGAGACATAACTAAACCTTTTGTAAAAATGACCTATCGGGTATTAGCCATTGAAGGAACTGGGAAAAATATGGAAACTTCTGGATGAATAGAGTAGGTAACTTTTTTGAAGTGGATAAATATGGAACTTGTGGCATTTCTAAAGGGCCAGGAAACAATGTAATTAGGCATTTTGAAATGATATATGAAGAAGGTTGTATGTGGAAGGTGTTTTGTGGGAGAATGTTGACATGTTAAAAAGATATAGTATGTATCAGTGTTGTTCATTGTTTTCCAGTGTGAAAATACTTAAGGTAGGGGAAAAATCAAGTTAATTCAACATACAAACCTGCGTGTTTGTCAATATTATTTGCTTTAATTTTGTTTGTGTAAGTATTTTTCTAGAAAACCTTTTAGATGCTTTAAATGAAATTTTTAGTTAAAATTGTAAATGAAAGTAAGCAATGCCACCAGATACTACAGTAGTTCAATGGCTATTTTTGATGGCTCCATCCATCATATGAAAATTTGGACTAAAAGTGACTTAAACGACTGTACTGTTGTAACCGGGTGGCCACCAAATTCTGGGTCTGATAAACTATAGAAGAGAGTTCCCTAAATGAATGTCCTTTACTTAAAACTCCCTGCAGATTGTTAGAGAACTGACAGGAGAAGCTCCTCCTATGGTTAATTATTTCTCTTTCCAAACATAGGAGTAGAAGTTGTTTCTCAGATAACTGGGCCCCAAAACATAACAAGTGGAACTAAATGAGGACTGAGTACAAAGCACAGGGGTTATATATACATATGGCAGCCTGCTCTAATGAACTGGGTGGTGGAGAGTAGGCAGTATTCTGCACCAGGTGATCCTGCCAGGTCATCTTGAAGGACAGCTCCAGGTAAATTGCAGTTCTCCAGCCTGGAAGTGCCAAAGGCATGGATAAGCATAGTGCACTTCATTTCAGTGCAACAGAACACAGAAGGCTTGCTCTACTCAGAACCTCTTTGTCCACGCCCCTCCAGCTCCTTTCCTCCATAACCATTTGTCTAACATTAGCTTCACTTCAGTCTTATTTGTATTGAGTCCCTGACAGTCATTTGCATTTAGTTCTCCATTTCAGACCACAGGGAAGCAGAAAAACCACAGAATTTAGGTTCATTGGCAGAGTCAGAAAGATTGAGTATTAGCATACTGATAGGACCACAGCCTAAAACTTCTCACTCTGTCTTCCAGTGGCTTTATCTGAATATTGAACAGAAGTAAAATGTTCTCTTTCAGAAAAAATCCCTTTGCATTTTGGAGGGGAGGGAACATCAAGAAGCTTTGATTCCCTTAGTCTTAATCAAATTCAGCGTGCTATAAGCCTCCTGATGAGACAAAACCTGTATTTTGTGTGTCTGATAGTGCAAGAAAATGAATATTAAACTCACTCTACCCATTACCTTGACAGATGTTTTGTCTGGGATTCTATTAATTGCTAACTGCCTTTGCTGTCTGACAGTTGGGAATTTCAGGCTTCAGAGGCAAATAGGTTTTGAAGCAATACAGTAATAGGTTTAAAAGTGTGAAAGGCAACAGAGCTGAAAAGGGACTGGACTGTTAATACAGTCAAGAAAAGGTATTCAATCAATTTATGAAAACAGAAAGGAATCAAAATAATATTAGCTCTGAAGACTGATCAAATTAATAGCATGTATTACTTCAGACATTCTCACATACTTACTGTTAAATAATATGTGGGCATGATTATCCAAATGTTGCATGCCCTGTGCTAAGGTTGGCATAGCCTGTATGGGAAGGCTGTTGTTTGATTCCCAGAATGCTAGAGAAACCACTATGTTCTGTAGGTTCAGATAAATAGAAGGATTTTACTGAATTCAACACAAAGCTCAGTGATATGATCAATGCAGCACTACTTGTATTATTTGCTCTGATATTAAAATGAAATTATCTTACTCCATGCATATGAAGAAGTGGGTTTTTTTACCCATGAAAGCTTATGCCCAAATAAATGTTAGTCTTTAAGGTGCCACCGGACTTCTCTTTGTTTTTGTGGATACAGGCTAATACGGCTACCCCTCTGATACTTGAAATGTTCAGTTATCCTGCAGAAATTTGCATATTTAAATAAACAACTGAATTGAAGACGTTGCCAAGGGAGAATATGGAGGTTCTGGCAGTTTGATAAAGGACAATTGAGGCTGGTGGTATCTAGGATATGTGGGGTATTAATATGTTTTTTGGCACTCAGGTGCCAGTTGAAACTTTTGACAAGAGGCAGGAACGTGTATCTCCTCTGTACCTCTCCCTTGTTGGTAGGGTCAGAGGTAATACACTTTTTTGGGGGGCGGGGAGGAGAAGGCCGGGAGAGTTTGCCACTCTAGCAACCTTTGTGATTAACATCAACCACTTCTGCCCTACTTTGGGTCATTACACTCAAATAACAGAATGAGCATGTTACCTGTTTGTCTCTTCAAAAGTGATCAGTAATGAAAGACTATTGTCAATTGAAATTAACATGACTGATTTACAGAATAACATCCCTGGAAATGAATGGGGCAGTTTACATGTCTGTTAGAACCATTGTTTTAGGCCATCTGCAGGCTCAAGAACACAGTTGCTATTTTTAGGATGACTGCAAAAACATAAGGACAAATATTCATGTTCCATTTTGAACTCGTGAGTTGTTTGCAACTAATCATATATTTCACATTATATGATAAATTCCACTGCATTGGTTCACTGATTGGCCAAGTCTATCCGATACTCATGCAGGTTAACAGATACATTTTTGGCTAAGTTTCTCTGAATGGGCTGTAGAAAGATTTATTTCTGCAAGAGAGAAATATAATTAATAAAACCACCTTTTTATAATAAAAAGAGAGGAGATCTGCTTACTGACTTCTTTCACAATTCATATTTCTTTTTCAATTTTGATGTGTTCTCCTGTGCTCCTATTATGGGGCTTTGCCCTGAGTAAGTCTTAGCTTAGTTGTATAAAGGCACCATGACTTCCTTTGTTTTTGCTACACACTTTATTTTTATTTTTCATCACATTCATAAAGCATATTGTCTCTGTGAGGGTGTGTCTGTGGCTGTATGCTATTTCCAAACTGCCCTTTCAGTTAGATTACTTTGTTTGGCTGGGCCATTATTTCAGTTCTCATTCATGGAAATATTAGTTTAGACCATTCTATCATGTTGAATTCCTTCGGATCAGCCAGGAAAGTGACAAAAGTTTCTTGGCTTGCTTTTCTCCAGTTTATTCAGCTCCTCATCCATCCATCTATCTCTCTATCTAATTCATAAAAATGCTAATTGACTATGTTTTTTCTGTCCTTCGCTCTACTTACTTCAGCTGAGTTCCACCAGATTTACAGTAGTACAAGTGCAAAGGGAATCAGGCCTGATGTCTTTATATGCTATACACTGGCTGCAATAAACATTACCTAACTTCTTATCCACATGTAGAGGCTTCATTCACATTATTTGATACATAGAAATGCAAACTGTCACTGTTGTGACATTTTCTAACTGAAGTTTGCCAGCAAGGAATATTGTTTTTCTTTTTTTTCCCCCATCCACACTTCCATGCCTGAAAATGTGACCTGTTGGAATATAGTGTGTCAGAGGCATCTTTAATCTGTTAAAAATAGCAGGTGCTCTATTACCTCCATGGTTTAGAACAAACTTTTTGATTGTTGTACAACTATAACTTTGTAGTTGTTAGAGAAGACTGGTGAGGACTTGTTGACAATTCAGCTAGACAAATTCAGACTGGAAATAAGGTAAAAATGTTTAACAGTGGAGAGTAATCAGTAGAACAACTTGTGGTGGATTCTCCATCACAGTCCATTTTTAAATCAAGAGTGGAATTCTTTTTCTAAAATAACATGCCTTAGACATTATTTGAGGGGAATTCTCTGGTCTGTGTTATGCAGGATTTCAGATTAAATGATCTCAGTGGTCCCTTCTGATCTTAGAATCTGTGAATCTCTTCTATCCCTTCCAGTCAGCTTTTCTTTTTTTTCAGCATGTTTCCCATTATTCTCTGCTCCAGTTATTGGACACTCACTCAGTCCTAGGAACAAACTGCATCAGATGCATGGCACACATTGGGAAGCCACTGCTTTCTCTGCTTCCCAAGACACTGGCAGCCTCTGCCTTTTTTCTGAGACCCCTACATATGACATGAAAGACCACAGTTATGAACTGAAAAAACACTTTTAAATGGATATAAAGCACGAATTAGAAATAAAAAATCTTTCAACACAGTACAGTACCATTTTGTACTCACTTAAAATGATAAATTCACATTCAACTATAAGATACATGTCTCAAGGAAAGGGCCATATCATATTGAGAACCTATTTCACATGCTCACTGACCTGAATTACCATAGAAGTTAATTAGAGCTGAGGATTTTGAGCACTTTTCAGAGGGTGAAAAAGAAAAGGAGTAGTTGTGGCACCTTAGAGACTAACAAATTTATTTGAGCATAAGCTTTCGTGAGCTACAGCTCACTTCATCGGATGCATTTGGTGGAAAAAACAAAGGAGAGATTTATATACACACACAGAGAACATGAAACAATGGGTTTATCATACACACTGTAAGGAGAGTGATCACTTAAGATAAGCCATCACCGGCAGCAGGGGGGGGAAAGGAGGAAAACCTTTCATGGTGACAAGCAAGGTAGGCTAATTCCAGCAGTAAACAAGAATATCAGAGGAACAGTGGGGGGTGGGGTGGGAGGGAGAAATACCATGGGGAAATAGTTTTACTTTGTGTAATGACTCATCCATTCCCAGTCTCTATTCAAGCCTAAGTTAATTGTATCCAGTTTGGAAATTAATTCCAATTCAGCAGTCTCTCGTTGGAGTCTGTTTTTGAAGCTTTTTTGTTGAAGGATAGCCACTCTTAGGTCTGTAATCGAGTGACCAGAGAGATTGAAGTGTTCTCCAACTGGTTTTTGAATGTTATAATTCTTGACATATGATTTGTGTCCATTCATTCTTTTACGTAGAGACTGTCCAGTTTGGCCAATGTACATGGCAGAGGGGCATTGCTGGCACATGATGGCATATATCACATTGGTAGATGCGCAGGTGAACGAGCCTCTGATAGTGTGGCTGATGTGATTAGGCCCTATGATGGTATCCCCTGAATAGATATGTGGACAGAGTTGGCAACGGGCTTTGTTGCAAGGATAGCTTCCTGGGTTAGTGGTTCTGTTGTGTGGTGTGTGGTTGCTGGTGAGTATTTGCTTCAGATTGGGGGGCTGTCTGTAAGCAAGGACTGGCCTGTCTCCCAAGATCTGTGAGAGTGATGGGTCGTCCTTCAGGATGGGTTGTAGATCCTTGATGATGCGTTGGAGAGGTTTTAGTTGGGGGCTGAAGGTGATGGCTAGTGGCGTGCTGTTGTTTTCTTTGTTGGGCCTGTCCTGTAGTAGGTGACTTCTGGGTACTCTTCTGGCTCTGTCAATCTGTTTCTTCACTTCAGCAGGTGGGTATTGTAGTTGTAGGAATGCATGATAGAGGTCTTGTAGGTGTTTGTCTCTGTCTGAGGGGTTGGAGCAAATGCGGTTATATCGTAGAGCTTGGCTGTAGACAATGGATCGAGTGGTATGATCTGGATGAAAGCTAGAGGCATGTAGGTAGGAATAGCGGTCAGTAGCTTTCCGATATAGGGTGGTGTTTATGTGACCATCGCTTATTAGCACCGTAGTGTCCAGGAAGTGGATCTCTTGTGTGGACTGGTCCAGGCTGAGGTTGATGGTGGGATGGAAATTGTTGAAATCATGGTGGAATTCCTCAAGAGCTTCTTTTCCATGGGTCCAGATGATGAAGATGTCATCAATGTAGCGCAAGTAGAGTAGGGGCATTAGGGGACGAGAGCTGAGGAAGCGTTGTTCTAAGTCAGCCATAAAAATGTTGGCATACTGTGGGGCCATGCGGGTACCCATCGCAGTGCCGCTGATTTGAAGGTATACATTGTCACCAAATGTGAAATAGTTATGGGTGAGGACAGAGTCACAAAGTTCAGCCACCAGGTTAGCCGTGACAGTATCGGGGATACTGTTCCTGACGGCTTGTAGTCCATCTTTGTGTGGAATGTTGGTGTAGAGGGCTTCTACATCCATAGTAGCCAGGATGGTGTTTTTAGGAAGATCACCAATGGACTGTAGTTTCCTCAGGAAATCGGTGTTGTCTCGAAGATAGCTGGGAGTCCTGGTAACGAAGGGCCTGAGGAGGGAGTCTACATAGCCAGACAATCCTGCTGTCAGGGTGCCAATGCCCGAGATGATGGGGCGTCCAGGATTTCCAGGATTATGGATCTTGGGTAGCAGATAGAATACCCCAGGTCGGGGCTCCAGGGGTGTGTCTGTGCGGATTTGTTCTTGTGCTTTTTCAGGGATTTTCTTGAGCAAATGCTGTAGTTTCTTTTGGTAACTCTCAGTGGGATCAGAGGGTAATGGCTTGTAGAAAGTGGTGTTGGAGAGCTGCCTAGTAGCCTCTTGTTCATACTCCGACCTATTCATGATGACAACAGCACCTCCTTTGTCAGCCTTTTTGATTATGATGTCAGAGTTGTTTCTGAGGCTGTGGATGGCACTGTGTTCTGCATGGCTGAGGTTATGGGGTAAGCGATGCTGCTTTTCCACAATTTCAGCTCGTGCACGTCGGCGGAAGCAGTCTATGTAGAAATCCAGGCTGCTGTTTCGACTTTCAGGAGGAGTCCACCCAGAATCCTTCTTTTTGTAGTGTTGGCAGGAAGGTCTCTGTGGGTTAATATGTTGGTCAGAGGTGTGTTGGAAATATTCCTTGAGTCTGAGACGTCGAAAATAGGATTCCACCAGGTCCACTAGGTCACCACAGAACTGTATCATGTTCGTGGGGGTGGAGGGGCAAAAGGAGAGGCCCCGAGATAGGACAGATTCCTCTGCTGGGCTAAGAGTATAGTTGGACAGATTAACAATATTTCTGGGTGTGTTACGGGAACCATTGTTGTGGCCCCTTGTGGCATATAGTAGTTTAGATAGCTTAGTGTCCTTTTTCTTTTTTAGACAAGCAAAGTGTGTGTTGTAAATGGCTTGTCTAGTTTTTGTAAAGTCCAGCCACGAGGAAGTTTGTGTGGAAGGTTGGTTCTTTATGAGAGTATCCAGTTTTGAGAGCTCATTCTTAATCTTTCCCTGTTTGCTGTAGAGGATGTTGATCAGGTGGTTCCGCAGTTTCTTTGAGAGTGTGTGTATTTCTTTTTGCGAATACAGACTAACACGGCTGCTACTCTGAAATCTAACCAGGAGCAGATACTTGTGACCTAGAAAAAGACCAAAAAGCCAGAGTCTCCAGCCCAAAGCTGGAGGTTAGGCAGCTCTTAAGATAGTGCTGCCAAAACCTGTGTGATATGTAATTTGTAACCATCACCCACGGGTTTGCTTACAAATTAGAAAAACCAGTGTTGCAGTCCCCATTGCATATCAAAACAGCATTGCTGAAGTATAAAAGATATGCCCTAGGAATAATTTTGGAGAAATGTTATATAGGAGGTCCGACTTATTGCTAAAAATAGAGCCAATTGATTGACTTTTCACTTGTATTTTGATATTAAAAATATTTGAGACAATATAACCAAATTATTATCTAAAGACAAAGCTGTAGAATATAGAAATGAAAAAGTTAGTTACCAATCCTTCTGGGAAGTGATTCTCACAGCATGTAGTTCACCTTATACACACAGTCTGTTCCCAAGTATGTACTTAAGGTAGTCATATTGAAAGCATGGTTGTTTACCAGCTAAAAGTAATTTATACAGCACCAAAGACTAAAATCCACCAATCAGCTTTTTTACCTTGTTTCTTATATCAACATGTTCCTTCCGTATCTTTTATTTTGGACACCACATTCCAAGTGCTAAGGGCTTTGAAGGAACCTCCCATGGAATACCAAAACAAACAAGAACTGTATCTTGCTTCTGACAGGTTTGTATTAAACAAAAGTAGACTTCCGCTTTGCAAAGTGTAATGGGATACTTGATATGAGTGAACTGAATTGTGGGAAGAGTATAATATCAGCTAGCATAACTACTAAACCTTCATATTTGATATAAGAGATACAAAATGAATACCGTGCACATAACATTCATGTGATGTATATATGCCATATGTGTTGAATAACAGACTGGATGATCACAATGATTCCTTCTTGACTTGGAATCTACAAACCAGATTTGAAGCTTTGGTTTCTTTTTCTTTTTGGAAGAAGGGAGAGATTCATACTGAACTGATTATTTTAAGCCCTTTGACCAGCAGTATTAAGTAACTGCTTTTACACACAGTGCATACATTGAGGCTAGAGTTACTTAGGTAAATGGTAACTGTATTAAGCTGAGGGTAAATAATTAAACTGGAATGGGTTGGAAATCAGAGAACTGGAAAGAAAACAATGAGAATGGACAAAAAACAAGGGAGTAAATTTGAAGAGCTCAAGGAGCAGGAAAATGATCCTTGTGGGCAGGGTTTAAGAATGAGAAAACTACAATGCAGTGACTGTAACTGGAGACTTGTTAGAACAGGTACTTGAACCCTGCTGGGTTCCATTAAAGTGCATCTCTGACATGAAAGTTTGCAGCTTAAAAGGGTTAGCCACAAGTCATCCCTTGGTGGTTTGAGTTCTTTATAGCAACCTTTCCCGTGAACACATGGTCACACTGGGTTTCTTAGCTATTACACTGAGAACTATAGGGACCATGTACCCTTGGGAAGAGTTTTAACAGTAGTCAACAAACTAAGGTTCCATTCCTACACTTACTGTGTAATCTTAGTGTTCCTTACAGATTACTCTTCTGCTGCAAAAGACATTGTGATTGTGAGGCTTAAATAACACTTCAGTGTTTTAAAGAGACAGGATGAGTGAGGTAATGTATTTTATTGGACCAACTTGTGTTGGTGAGAGAAAAGCTTTCGAGTTTACACAGAGATGTTGTTCAGATCTTGGAAATTACTCACTGTCACTGCTAAATACAAGATGGAATAGATTGTTTAGCATAAGTAGTTAATGCATATTTTAAGGGACCATTCCAATCATAGGGAAAGAAAAGGGCCAGGAGGCAGCTGGAGGGGTAGGTGTTAATAGATTATAGATTGTTGCAATGAGCCATAAATCCAGTGTGTCTAGTTATTCTGTGTCTGGCAAAGTTACAAATTTAAGCTCCCAGGCTCATCTTTTGGAAGCCTTGTGCATCTTTCCTTTGAGGATGAGGACTGATAGGTCACATATAGAATGATTGTGCTGTGAAAAATCTTCACCCACAGGTGATATGGTGTTTTTGTCTTTTATCCTTTTCCTCTGTGAGGTCATTCAGGAGCAATAGTGATTGGTTTCACCCACATAGTTGTTATTGAGACATTTAGTGCACTGGTTAGGTACAGCACATGTTGTGATAAGCATGTGTAGGACCCATGGATCTTGATCATTGTAACAGTGGAGATATGTTTGCAAGGTTTTGCATGTGTTGTTCTGGCAGGATCTGATGCCACTTTGAGTTGGTGTGACCTGGTCTGTGGGGGCTTCAGACAAAAGGTACAAAGTATATGTACAAAATATGAAATTTGGACCAAATTCTGCTCTGTTACACCTGTGAAGTCATTTGGGTTTTACATATGTAACTAAGGACAGAACTTGGGCTGCTAAGGGACAAGTTTTTAAAGGCATTTATGCCTAGAGATGCAGATAGGTAATGGGATTTTCAGCAATGCCTTGGTGCCAAATTTCCATTAATTTCAATGGGAGTTAGGCATTTACTGGGATTTTTAAAAGTGCCTATCTGCATCTTTAGGCACCTAAATGCCTTTTGAACAGCTGTCCTTAAGTTGAGTATAAACTGTGCTTAACTAGCTGTGTTGAATTTTTAAAATATTTTCCTTCGTTAACGGAAAAAGAATTATGTTAAAAGAATGGCACAGTGTTTTATTTTCTTTTGTTATAATGTTCATTTGGACTGGTAATTTATATTTTCAATGTTTTAAAGTTCTATTAGCATCATAACGTATTTCTGAAGATGAAGCTGATTATTTAAGAATTGATTTTCTATTGTTCACCAGAAACTTTCTTATAAAGCTTCAGTATGACTCAGGGGAGACCTGTAAGACATTACAAAGTGTTTGCAATCTTTCTACAACAGAGGAGTTGAGTATGATTAGCTTCACTCAGGAAGTGCACAGCACCTCACAGAATGGAGTTCCTATTTGCTAACCAATCTTTTCTATTGTAATAGAATGGATGTGAGCATCTTAAAGTTGGGGCTGTGGATCTTATACCTATAAAAAGCAGGGTATATAAAGTAGTGTTATCATACAGAGTTTGAAGTAAAGGTAATTGTTAAATGTAGAGTGACTCTTAAGTGATAAGAGAAAACTGTAATTATTATAAGCCTCTGAGTTAGTATATCTGCTATTTCCAATCTTTTGCAAATTAACAGTCTCTCTCTGTTTGTTGAGGAAGCACCATTGATATACCATAGAGGTGGAATTCATCCATGATGTTCTGGGTAATATCTTCTGAGCTCTGTATAAGGGTTGTGCAGGGGGAATGTGGTGAAGCAGCTAAATACAGTAGTGTGTGTGTGTGTGTGTGTGCGCACATCATAGAAAACTTCTCTGAAATGGCCCCACAAGGGCAATCATGGAAGTCTGAAATGGTGGTGGTCTGTGGGCGGAGGAGGATCCTTGGGATTCATATTCATGTGTATCCAAGTGGCCCCAACACTGCCACAGAAGAGCTACTGGACCAAGGAATGGGGGAGGTGCGGAGTGGGATTGAATTTCACCTCACTGGCCCCCCTCTCTCTGCCAATTACATAGTCTGAATACTCTGACTTCATGCAGATTGAGTGGATTTCACTCTTAAGAAAACATATATAAAGGATATTCATTAAGAAGCCATGCTGCTCCAGCCTAAAGGTCATATCAGTATACAATGAAATAGATACTTCAGTCTAAAACCTATTACTGTGTGGTTCAAATTCACTTTTTATTTTCCATCAGGTGCAAAATATTTTCAGTAGGTTTCCCACATCTAAACACAAAGACATTTTGACAAATGTAGCATGGAACTCCATTTACTTTTTATTTTTACAAGCCTTACCATGCGGAATGATTTAACACTTTTAACTTTCTTACAGAAAAATCTACAATATTTTCAACCCTTTCTCTTGCTTCCTATAAATTATTGCTCTGGACATTTTATTTTATTATCTTGACTGTTTGTTTTCTTTTTTTAAATTCTTACAAGTCAAGGGCAGTAGTGAAAATGAGCTGCTTTGTATATTACAGCTCCTAACACAGTCAGGTCAGGACTACAAAGAAGTCTCTGCACCAATATCTGAAAGTATAGGTGATGACTATTGTTCTATTTTCTTTTATTACATAGGGCCCGAGCCTTAGCCCATTTAGGTCAACACAAGTCTTTCCTTGGACTTCAATAGCCTTTGCATCAGGGCCATAATGCAACATCTAGAGATGGAATAACAGATCTTCACAGATAGAATATGAAATCTTGGCTCCATTTTAAGTTAATGGCAAAACTCCTGTTGACTTCATTGGGCCAGGATTTCACCTGTAATGTCTATAGTGCAAGTGACAAAAGTGACTCAGGCCAGGTCTACCCCTCCCCCCCCCACACAATAGTATAACTATGTTGCTTAGGATTGTGAAAAATCCACACCCCTGTGTGATGTAGTTATACTGATCTAACCCCAAGTGTAGACAGTGCTAAGCATGGGAGGCATGTGAACTGCCAGCTGGGGGAGGCTAGCCCTCCGCCCTGCCTGCTCTTGCTCCCGTCCCTTCTGCACCCCCTGCTGGAGCCCAGGGCCACCCCCTCCCCACACACACACCACAGCTCCAGAAAGCCAGGGGGTGGGTGACATGTGGCCACAGTCCTCCCATCTTTGGAGTGCCTGGAGGGCAGGCAGCGTGGCCTGAGCCGTGGCCACCTCACGGGGGACTGGAGCTGCATGCAGAGCAAGAGGCAGGAGTGGGGAGCCTGGAGGTGGAGCATGTGCGGGGCCACACCTGGCTGTTTGGGGAGGCACAGCCTCCCCCAGCCTATGGTATCCACCGTCCATTGTGCTAAGTAGACAGAAGAGCTTCTCTTTTCTACAGAGCTACTGCCTCTTGGGGAGGTGGATTAACTACACTGATGGGAGATGCTCTCCCATCAGCATAGTAACATCGTCATTAAAGTCCTACAGGCGTGCACTGTGCTACTGCTGTACATGTAGACAAGCCGTCAGAGTGTCACTGCTAACTACAAGGTGGAACAGGTTGTTTAGCATAAATAGTTAACACATATTTCAAGGGACCATTCAGGGTGAAGGGCCCCATGGTATATGCAGTGTCGAGGATACTTTCCATCATATTTTAGGGGCTTGCTGGTTTGTCTGGTGTTTCATTCTTGGGTGCAGTGGTGGCATCACTTGCAAAAATGTAGACCAGTTGATCATAGTATGGGCAGGTAGTGAGGATGTTAAAGGAGGTCAAATTCTTGTCCCTTGCCTTCTGCTTGGACTGCTTTGTTTTAACTCAGAACTGAGACCACCGTTAAGCGTGCCCCACCCCCTTTGTCATTTCCTCTGACAGTGTCTTGTAGATGTCTGCATTTATATGACTTTTCTCCAGGTGGGACTGGACATGCAACTCTCCAAAGAGGACAGCCAAGTCCAGAGCCCTGCAGGGATCCATATGGAAGCTTTGGGAGGGCATAACTACTAAAATGGGTATGTGTTTCTGGATATATGAACTCACCACTATCTGGTATCAAAGCGGGCCACACCTGGCTGTGTGCCAGCATTTAAACACAGAAGTCACTGATCTGATCAAGATGATCCCAGAGCAGTGGAGGCCACAAAGATAGGAAATCCAGATGTGAAGCAGTGCAGTCTGGGATAGAAGAGGGAGGACAGCCAGAAGAACATTAGTTAGGAATGCAGCCACGCAAACTTTAAAATGAAGGAACACTGCATTATAGAGTTAATCATGTTCCAAGGAGGATCCATTTCTGTGACCTAAAACACCAAATCATTCACTGGAAAAATGTTTGTGAATGTAAGGCACTGTAGTGTGAACACAAACATTAATCGGATGTAACATGCCTGTGTGGACAAATCCTGAATGCCTCCATTATACACAAGAAAGACCTACCAAAAAATGAGATGTATAATCCCTTCCACTTGAAAGAGTAACATTTTAGTTGTACGTTGATAGGTTCAGAGGCATTAAGACATTAACATTTTGTTCCCCCTGCAAATATTCTTGTTAAATCCTACAATTCATGCAAGTAGTCCGATTGGCTTCAATGGAACAACCTGTTGATCACAGGATCCTAAACATTATTAACATGGTGTTTTATACAAAAAAGAATACCCAAGAATATGCATATGGCTAAAAAACGTATGCATATAGCTGATGAAATATGAAAGATGGTATGTCTTATTCATGAACACAGAAAATTGCTCAGCAGCAGAAATCAAATACACCTTCTGCAAGAATCAAACCTTGACAAGTAATGACATGCTAACATCTTTGAAAGTTAAGTATCTGTGTTAATTTTTAAACAGAGACACTTCAAGTGACAGACTGAATGAGCTTTCTTCCAAAATGCTATCTACCTTTTGTTAACAAAAAAAGCAAAAATATGGGAAGATCTGTTGTGAATGTAGCTATTTATTAATTATGATTTTGTTCCTGTGTACTACATATAGGAATCAGGTGTCTAAAGAAGGCAGCTGCCATTTTTAGAGGCAGAGTTCATGCATCATATTACAGAGGAGATATACATTGTGGTCTCTCTGGAGGTTCTTCACTTTTTTGTTCTTTCCTGGTTGTTTTTCCTTATGTAAAAGAAAATCCTTCAAAATGAAAGGTTCTGATTCTTTTATCTCACATTTGCAAGTTACTCCTCATTTCCCCCAGCATGAGCAGAGAATCAGATATGGATGGCTTTTGTGTATAGAAAACATCTAACAAAAAGAAAGAAAAGAAAGTAAAATTAGTGATGGGCAAACCTCAAAAATGTGGAGGTTAATTCAATTTGAACAGGCACTCAGAAATTCAAATAGTTACCTAAACTTCATTAAAAAGAAAAGGAGTACTTGTGGCACCTTAGAGACTAACAAATTTATTAGAGCATAAGCTTTCGTGAGCTACAGCTCACTTCATTGGATGCATTTGGTAGCAGCCGTGTTAGTCTGTATTCGCAAAAAGAAAAGGAGTACTTGTGGCACCTTAGAGACTAACAAATTTATTAGAGCATAAGCTTTCGTGAGCTACAGCTCACTTCATTGGATGCATTTGGTAGCAGCCGTGTTAGTCTGTGTTCGCAAAAAGAAAAGGAGTACTTGTGGCACCTTAGAGACTAACAAATTTATTAGAGCATAAGCTTTCGTGAGCTACAGCTCACTTCATCGGATGCATTTGGTGGAAAAAAAGTTTTTTTTTCCACCAAATGCATCCAATGAAGTGAGCTGTAGCTCACGAAAGCTTATGCTCTAATAAATTTGTTAGTCTCTAAGGTGCCACAAGTACTCCTTTTCTTTTTGCGAATACAGACTAACACGGCTGCTACTCTGAAACCTAAACTTCATTGGAAGTGTTTAGGTCTACAAAAGCAGGCTATTGTCTCATTAGAACTAGCTTTCTTGTGTGATTCCATTATTGGCCAGGCAGAAAATATGCTAAAATGTTGCTTTTCTCGTGGTAATTGGGAACACATACCCTGGGTTGGATCCTGTAGCTATAAAGATATGTGATAATGAAATATAGTGAGGGGAGCGGAAGGATTATCAGGACTTTTTACAACCTTACAAAATGTGATTCAGGTTCATTCTGAATTTTAGCAAAAATTAGGGTCAATGTCTAGTCTGTCAATCTATTTCACCTAATCTGTTTCCTCAATTCTGTTGGATTTATTAGGATTTTGATAGCACCAATTGCTACAATATTTAAGCACCAAACTAGTTCCCCCCATCCTGAACCCAATAGGGAAATATGTTCTTGTATGTAGTTCATTGCGGTTGGACAAACTGATTACATGGAGTCAACCTATACAATTGTTCAATGTAGATCTTGTAGAATTATAATTGTGCAAAGAGTTTTGTTATCAGCATATGTCAAGTACAACCACCCCTTCTCCCTGACTGCCCCGCCACTCCCCCTTTCCTTCCTGACTGCCCCCCCAGGATCCCTGCCCCATTCCCTGTCCCCTGACAGCCCCCCGCTGCCCCATCCAGCCCCCTGGGGACCCCTGTCTCCAGTCAACACCGTTCCCCACTCTCTGACCGCCCCAATCCCTATCCATGCCCCTGACCACCCCCTGAACTCCCCTCCCTTCTATTTAACCCCTCTGCTCCCTGCCCCCTCACTGCGCTGCCTGGAACACAGGTGGCTGGCAGCGCAGCTGCATCAGGACAGGCAGCAGCGCCGCGCACCACAGAGCACCAGGTCAGGCTGAGCTCTGCAGCCCTGCCGCTCAGAGCATTGTGCCACACAGCAGCGTGGCTGCAGGGCAGGGGGGACAGCATCCTGGGCCAGGAGCTCGGGACAGGTGAGGATGGTCCCGCAGGCCATAGTTTGCCCACTTCTGATCTAAAGGTTTCATCCCTATTCAGTTCAACAGGGTCTTCCATAAAGAACTGTTCACAGAAATAGTATGATGAAGGAGGAGCAGAAAGAAAACTTTGAATAGCAAATATTCAGAATCTTGCTGTTAAAATTTTAAACCGATTTCAAAGTGTCATATTGTCTAGAACATTGACTTGTTATCACTGTTCCTTAACGTGTTCTTTCAGGGGGTCTCTACTGCTCCCTGACTGGCTTTCTTTGGCTATCCCCTGGTCAGGACAGTTCTTGGCTTCTAGCCTCTAATTAGGCCTACTGGTCTGCTTCAGTTCCGTTGGGTGGTGTTTCTGGACGCAAGCTGGTGCAGGGGTGTTACCCCTTTGTTGTCCCAGGCTTTTCTGCTTCCTTTCCCTGTCTGAGCTCTCCTTTTATAGCAGGCCTGTTTCCACTATTTGTTTGCTGAGGGTACCAGCCTCTATGATTGGCAGCTGTGTAGGGGTGTGGTCAGGCTGCTTGTTTGTAGGCAGGAGAAGGTCCACTGGCCCTTCTGCCTCTGCTAAGTATGGGGTTTGTAGACTCTATTACACATTGTTGCATAACATGTTTTGGAGCGTGTTATGTAGTGCTGGTTCACCATAACAAGAAGGTAGTGTTGTCCAGGAGCCAGTGACCACCAGCTGTGACAACTTGTGCTTGCCTGTAGGAATATAACACTGAATATATCATGTGACCACTGAAGGTGCCAGAGGGCACACAATTTTAAAACCAAACTTTTCTCCACATCTGTGTGTTTAACGCATTTGTTGTCCTAATCTGATTTGTATGCTCAGTGACTCGCCATCAGCCTTTCTCTGTACAGTGTATGATTAAATTACATAATCATTATGCCAATGTCAAGTCCTTTTCTGTCCTCAATTAAAAATATGAATTATCTTATTCTCCTCTTTGTGCTTAGCTGTAAACGTTCTCTTCGCCACCAGCACTGCTCTTAAGTCGAATTCTTACACAATGTGACAAAGGACTTTGTACCACAAGTGTGAAGAGCTGATTGGTATATAAAAACCTAATCCTCACAAGCCTAGTTATCAGTAAATGTTGGTAACCATTGATTTCTGCATACACCCACAAATGGACAAAAATATTTCCATCAATAATTGAAATTTCAGATAGATAAAGTAAGAAAAATACTGCTTGAGAACTTATAAGAATGTGATTTAGAGACATTTGCTTTGTATATTTTGGCATGTGATGACAATTTGCATGTTAACAGTTATAAAGCTTTAACTTTTTGAATCTCAATATCTACTGTAATTAGATAATTTTCTGACCCTCCCCCCATAATTTCTAACACCTGTGAAAATTTAGATAGATAAAAATGAGAAAAAATTCTTAAAATGCATAATTTTGCAGGACTGTGAAAATTTAAATCAGTACAAATGGGGAAAAAGCTAACAATTGAAATTATTGAAAAAATAAAATAAAAATAAAATTCTGCCAAACCTGTCTCTAACCTTGTACAAAATTCTGTCTTCCTTTATTCTTTCTCTTTGCCTTCTCAATCTGGCTAGTTATCTTCCTGATTTAATATGAGAGGCCAAATTCTGCCCTCTGACAACCATTCAATGTCATTGATTTTGAGGGGGATTATATTAGAGATCAGAATTTGGCCCTATCACTTTTATTCAGTAACAAGTCATTAGTCCATTTGATCTATACCGTGATTAATGAAAAGAAAAGGAGTACTTGTGGCACCTTAGAGACTAACAAATTTATTAGAGCATAAGCTTTCGTGAGCTACAGCTCACTTCATCGGATGCATTTGGTGGAAAAAGCAGAGGAGAGATTTATATATACACACACACACAGAGAACATGAAACAATGGGTTTATCATACACACTGTAAGGAGAGTGATCACTTAAGATAAGCCATCACCAGCAGCAGGGGGGGGAAAGGAGGAAGCTGCTGGTGATGGCTTATCTTAAGTGATCACTCTCCTTACAGTGTGTATGATAAACCCATTGTTTCATGTTCTCTGTGTGTGTGTATATAAATCTCTCCTCTGCTTTTTCCACCAAATGCATCCGATGAAGTGAGCTGTAGCTCACGAAAGCTTATGCTCTAATAAATTTGTTAGTCTCTAAGGTGCCACAAGTACTCCTTTTCTTTTTGTGAATACAGATTGACACGGCTGCTACTCTGAAACCCGTGATTAATGAAGTAGGCTTTGCCATAGTGTAGCAATTTTTCATGGACTCAAACTTGTCAGCTTGTTCTGATATGAAGGCAAAAGTTTTTAAAGTTGGCAAAGGAAAACTATGGACCCAAATCCCAGAAGGAGGAATTTCTTTCTTTACAAAGCAAGAATGTACATGCCTTCTTTATAAATATATTTATTATAGTTTTATTAATGCAGCATACATTTTAAAATAATTCACTTTTAGAAAAAGGAATATCTAATAGTTTTGCCTGAGCATGAAGTGAATAATAACTGAATGTAGGCCTCATTATTTGGTCCACTGTGTGTAAGAATGGTTTGTTTATATATGACCATTTTCTCAGTTTCTTCTCAGAATTCTTAAGGCAAAAAGTCTGACTTCAATGAGAGTTTTACCATGATAAGGACACACCAGGGGCTTCATGATTAGCGTACCTATATTCCCCAAATGTTTTTTAAACTTTACCCAGGAAATCCCATCAATAAACCCATTGGAGGGTATTCATATGGAGCCATGCGAAGAATCTGGTTATGAATGTTCATATCTGGAATATTCTAATAGCTTTGTGCCACTGAAAATCTCTTACAGATTCTCTTCCTCAAGAATTATATTGAGTCCTCAAGGAAACCAGAGGGTTTTGTGACTTTGATACCCATGTTCTAAGATATGGTTAACCCTTTTGACCCAAGCAGTTAGTCAAAGTTCAGGACCCTGTGGGTTGTTTCCATTAGGAAGATAAATTAATGATGGGATCAGGTATCTTGATAAAATCTTGTTGATTTACAGAAAACATATAAAGTCCTATTTCTCTGAACACCATAGGGATCAATAGCAGGAGACCACTTCTTTTTGTCATAGCTCCAAGCTTCTTTTAACCACAAGGGTTTCTCTCTAGGCTTTTCTCGGGTCTCACACTCAGTGCTTTTTGGGGTTGTATCTGGCTTTCTTCTTGTCTGTATTTTTTCCTGTAGTGTTCCTCCTGCTTTTCTTTCTCTCTCTCTCTCTCTCTCTCTCTCTCTCTCTCTCTCTCTCTCTCTCTCACACACACACACACACACACACACACACACACACACACACACACACACACACACACACACTCCTCTCTACTAAAAACAATGTCCAGCAAATCCCCTCTGCCACATGTGCCTTTGATTGTCTTTGGGTTCCATAAAGGAGTTCAATGGTTTCTTAGAACTCTTATATCAAATGATATGCCTGTACCCAATTGCTTCAATGATATTTTGCTAATTGCACAATAACACCACCCTACATGAGTTTTAGTATGGTTTGCTCTTGTTTTTTGTGTTAATCTTAGAACCAGTAATTTTTTTCTCTAAAAGGTCTCAAGGGAGAGACATAAAAGAAATTGCTGATTTTCTGAGAATTATCAGACATGATTAAATCTCCCCAGTGACCTTCATCGTGATGTTAATTTACAGCTGTCTAGGAAAATATGGTGGTGCCTGGTTTCAGGTTGCTTAATTTTTCCCATATATTTGAATAATCAGGATATAAACTGAGCATTTGAGGAAATACATATAACAAAAGAGAGCAATCTGTTTGCTCCTGTTTGCTCACAGTTCATTTTAGCAAGTGAAAATGAAGAGAGTTATTGCTGTCATTGCAATCTTCTCAACTTGTAAGAATTAGTTATTTGTTTTAATAAATTTGGAGCTTGTCAAGGCACCAGTCTGACTGCCCCAGAGAACGAACTGCTATATTTATTTAGCGATGAGCACACACAGCATCAGTACAAGCTTCTTCACATTATTCTGCTCCCATCTTAGGGAGCAGAGGACAATTTGTTCTCTCAATCTCTCTGCTCTTTCCAAGAAATATCCCAATTTGTGCCAGTTGTGGAAGTGGTTTTAGACTATAGACTACTAGAACTGATTGAGACAACCAATTAATTTCACATAAACTAATTAGCTGCTATCAGAGGGTAACAGCTTTCAGTCACTGCTAATATAGTTGGATTTCAATCAGCAACCTAGAGCGAAAAGGCTCCATATGCCACCATCCAATTCCTGCAATCATCTACTTCCCTTTGAGACTTCATTTTTCAATTCAGTTTTTGTAAATCTCTTGACTTTTAAACCTTTGGTCCAATCAAATTAAATTGACAGTTCTTGGTTGAATAACTTCATCTGGGAGAATGGTGTTGAGGGGATAGATTTATCCCAGCTGGTATGGAGAGGAGATGGCTCCAAAATCATACAAGCTGCTTGTTGTGAGATTTTTGGCATCCTTTTATGCAGCAACCTGCATGGAATTTGGAGGGAAGAGATTGAAGGAGGCATTAGTTTGTGTGCACATGGCTAGAAAGCTAGAGGCAGTTGAAGAATCTCTGCAAATAATTATCTTAATAAAAAGGCAGTTATTATACAACACGTGGTATATGAAAGATCCTGAATGGTGGATATCTTGCAAAATAAACTCCTGCCAACTTGGGTCACGTCCAGGCCCTTTCCAGTTTTAGAAATGATCAGGATTATTAGATGACTTAAGTCTTAGTGGCATTCATGATGTTGATTTATAGCCACCTAGAAAAGTAATTGCTTTTACAAGGTCAGTTCAGATGTTGTAGTTTGAATCAACCTCTCTCTCCATATACACTGAAATCAGGGGCTCCTACTTGTTTTCCTGGGTTGAGTCTATCTTTAGTTGTGAGCAATTTATGTTTGAAAGTCGTTTTGAGGGTCTAATGCCTTCAATCATCGTTCATAACATTTGAACATCCCCACGAATATTTCTTGTATTTCAAGATGTGTCATTTGGATTAGGACCATTTTTTATTTTTTTTTACTCTCATTGGTTTAAATTTTGAAACAAAGTTGTTTCAAACCAGAAAATCAGATTTTTTTTTCAATTAAATATGTTGAAGTGGGATGTTTCAACAATTTTTTTAAAAATCAGATTTTTTTTCTAATTGACAAATTTACTGAAAATCACACTTTTCCCTTGAAATGTTTTGTTTTCTATGTATCAGCATTTTTAATTCTAAAAATACGGAAAAATTCCTGATCAGCTCTAGGTAACTTTACAACTCTAGATTTAGGGACAAGGAACCCTATACTCTTGCCACTGAGTTCATGCAACTGCTATTGCTTTAATCGGAGTTGGTAGTATGTAGTGGCTGGAAAACTGGGTCCCTATAGCATGGCTTTTACACACCTGACTGGCCAATGTATCATCCTCTAATCCAAAGCTCTGATCCAGATGTACCTACAGACCTTCAGATCTGTAACTGGAATGCATGGAAATGAATGGAGAGATTGTGCACCTCTGTTCAAAATTTGGGGCATGGATCCATGATCAAATATATTATGTGAGTTAAACATTGAAGTCAATGGAGAGAATAGAAAGTCAAGCGATGGTGAATCACAGTGTGTGTGTGTGCTTGGAACCAATTTAGAAATGGTGTTTGAGGGCAAACGTTTCTGTGCAAGAACTTTGTGTTTTTTTGTAACTGAAAAAGAGTTTACTGTGAAAGAGGGTTTTTTCAAACTTTTTTTTTCAATTCACTGTTTATCAAAATAAAGAACTTATAGTTCTAATTACAGCTAAGGCACATGTGTACTATACAGCAGTTTTTGCCACTCTTTTGAAAGTGTAGCACAACTTGCCACTGCAAAGTATTTCAGAAAGGGTCTCATAATGAATGGCAGGATCTCTTACAAACTTCAAAGTTGTGGATATTGTGGGATATAATTTTCTTGATCATTGCCCTTCACGATAAACTACTTTCAGGAGCAGCTTTATTATGACACTTATTTAAGAGCACAAAATAGAATCATAGAAGATTAGGGTTGGAAGAGACCTCAGGAGGTCATCTAGTCCAACCCCCTGCTCAAAGCAGAACCAACACCAACTAAATCATCCCAGGCAGGGCTTTGTCAATTCGGGCCTTAAAAACCTCTACAGATGGAGATTGCACCATCTATTTGGTAACCCATTCCAGTGCTTCACCACCCTCCTAGTGCAATAGAGTTTCCTAATATCCAACCTAGACCTCCCTCATTACAATTTGAGACCATTGCTTCTTATTCTGTCATCCACTACCACTGAGAACAGCTGAGCTCCATCCTCTTTGGAACCCCCTTTCAGGCAGTTGAAAGCAGCTACCAAATCCCCCCCCCCCCTTATTCTTCTCTTCTGCAGACTAAATAATCCCAGGTCCCTCAGCATCTCTCCTAAATCATGTGCTCCAGCCCCCTAATCATTTTTGTTGCCCTCCGCTGGACTTATTTGTCCACATCCTTTCTGTAGTGAGGAGGCCCAAAATTGGATGCAATACTCCAAATCTGGCCTCACCAGTGACTAATAGAGGGGAATAATCATTTCTCTCAATCTGCTGTCAAGGATTTCCAATTCTTCCTGCTTGTTTCCCTGGCTTCCTGCATTTGTGTATATGCACCTAAGATAACTAGCCGATGGTCCTGCTTTCTCAGTATGAATCTGGAGATCCCCCCGCCCTCACTGCACTCTCCTTCTTGTGTTTCCTCCCAGTATCCCACTTACCTCAGAGCTTAGGTCAACATCCCCCAGCGAACCTCGTTAAAAGCTCTTCTCACTAAGTTAGCAAGCCTGTCTGCGAAGATACTCTTCCCTCTCTTCATTAGGTAGATCCCATCTCTTCCTAGCAATCCTTCTCAGAACAACATCCTATGGCCAAGGAATCCAAAGCCCTCTGTCTGACACCGCCTGCGTAACCATGCATTTACCTCCAAAATTCGATGGTCCCTACCTGGGCCTTTTCCATCAACAGGGAGGATGGATGAGAACACAACCTCAAACTCCTTTATCCTTCTTCCCGAGCCACGTAGGCTGCAGTGACCCACTCAAGGTCATTATTGGCAGTATCACTGGTGCCCACATGGAGAAGTAGGAAGAGGTAGAAATACTTATCTCTTTCTGAAATAGTCTTTCAACTTGTATATATTTCATGGGCCATACCTTCTAATGGCTTGAGTTTCTTAACACTTCCCCTCATTCACTTTCTCTTTCACATTTGTGCTGCAAAAGTGGAGATTGTGACACAAGATCAATATCTTTAGTGCATGTCATTCAGAAGGTGTGCCACTCTTGACTTGGATTCAGTACTAAACTAAATGTGTCAGCATGATATTTTGAGACTGTGTGCTGCTGAAGTCCTTTTTTATGTGAGAAATAACATCAGGAACCTGACTATGGGTCACTAAAGATTCTATAGAACTCTTTGTAAATTAGGTCACGGACCTTGATATCTTGGTCAAAATCCAAATTACTCATGTAATTTTAATTGCATAAGTCACAGGTTATTTAATTGCGTAGTCCCTGGATCCCTTACTGATGGTACACAAAAAGAAAAGGAGTACACATGGCACCTTAGAGACTAACAAATTTATTAGAGCATAAGCTTTCGTGAGCTACAGCTCACTTCATCGGATGCATTTGGTGGAAAAAGCAGAGCAGAAAGTCAGCTGGTTACATAATGTTGGTATTTTTCAGTTGCTAAGCAGTGTCAAAAGGAAGCGAAGAACTACATTTGATATAAAGAAAATGCTGTCATTTACATAGGTGGTGGTTTTATTTGTGAGTGTGGATGAGAAGAAAGTTCTCTCTAATTATGAAATCATGGATTGTCCATGAGACAATTGGTTTACTGTGTTGTGTTCCACATTATGAAAGTCTGGGAACTAACGGAATTAATTATTCTTCTTCATTTGCTTTCCAGAACTGATTTATAGGTTTGCTGCGCATTATTAAACAACTGTGTGTTGTGTTCCCAGATTTCAATGGTAGATAAGCAATAGTTGCTTGTGAATATTGATATATCAATTTAAGTATATTTGGCCATTAATTAAATCCCTTTCTTTTTGCATGCAAATAGATTTCTCAACAGGGAATTAATTACAGAACACGTTTTAAGCTCATCTATCTCTGCAGTTCAATGTAATGTTAAGCAATACAACCTATTTTTAAAATGTAGTTGCCACAACCATTTAATGAATTCCTTTTCGATATTTTTCTATCATAATTTTAACTTTTTTCAAATTGGGTAGGGGAGGGGGAAGGGAACAGGCCAACGTTTACTCTCACTTATATCCATGCAATTTCACTGAGGTCAGTAAGTGAGAACAAGAGTTGGCTCATTCAGTGTGGGTCTTATGTCCTTTAATGGGATAGTCTGAAAAATTTTTCCATTATCTTCAATGAGAGCAAATTAAAACCCTATGCTCATAAGTACATTTTTTGAGAATTTTAGCACATCAGATACCACTTTATTGATTTATTTGTTGTTTGTTTAAAATAATCCTGTAAAACAAAATGTCCATGTAAGCTAGCTCTGTCATGACAAATTTGGAGGAACTGATTGAGAATTTGAAGGTGGAAGGCAGCTTGCGTGAAAGTGATCATGAAATGATTCTAAGGAATGCCAGAAGGGGAAACAACAGAATAAAGACAATGGACTTCAAGAAGGCAGACTTTAGTAAACTCAAAGTATTAGTAGGTAAGATCCAGTGGGAAGCAAGTCGAAGGGCATGTCTACACTACAAAATTAAGTCTATGTCAGGCAGCTCACATTGACCTAACTATGTAAATGTAAACACTGCAATGTTAACCCTGCTGCAGTAAGTCAGTCACAACAGCAACCTAATATATCCACCTCAACAAGAGGCATAAGGCTTAGAGCGACATAGTTTGGGTGACTATGTCTGTATAAAGAAAAGGAGTACTTGTGGCACCTTAGAGACTAACAAATTTATTAGAGCATAAGCTTTCGTGAGCTACAGCTCACTTCATCGAATGCATTTGGTGGAAAAAACAGAGGAGAGATTTATATACACACACACACAGAGAACATGAAACAATGGGTTTATCATACACACTGTAAGGAGAGTGATCACTTAAGATAAGCCATCAACAACAGGGGGGGGGGGAAGGAGGAAAACCTTTCATGGTGACAAGCAGGTAGGAAGTTTGTGTGGAAGGTTGGTTCTTTATGAGAGTATCCAGTTTTGAGAGCTCATTCTTAATCTTTCCCTGTTTGCTGTAGAGGATGTTGATCAGGTGGTTCCGCAGTTTCCTTGAGAGTGTGTGGCACAAGCTGTCAGCATAGTCTGTGTGGTATGTAGATTGTAATGGATTTTTTACCTTCAGTCCTTTCGGTATGATCAAAAACCAGTTGGAGAACACTTCAATCTCTCTGGTCACTCGATCACAGACCTAAGAGTGGCTATACTTCAACAAAAAAGCTTCAAAAACAGACTCCAATGAGAGACTGCTGAATTGGAATTAATTTGCAAACTGGATACAATTAACTTAGGCTTGAATAGAGACTGGGAATGGATGAGTCATTACACAAAGTAAAACTATTTCCCCATGGTATTTCTCCCTCCCACCCCACCCCCCACTGTTCCTCTGATATTCTTGTTAACTGCTTGAATTAGCCTACCTGCTTGTCACCATGAAAGGTTTTCCTCCTTCCCCCCCCTGCTGTTGGTGATGGCTTATCTTAAGTGATCACTCTCCTTACAGTGTGTATGATAAACCCATTGTTTCATGTTCTCTGTGTGTGTGTATATAAATCTCTCCTCTGTTTTTTCCACCAAATGCATCCGATGAAGTGAGCTGTAGCTCACGAAAGCTTATGCTCTAATAAATTTGTTAGTCTCTAAGGTGCCACAAGTACTCCTTTTCTTTTTGCGAATACAGACTAACACGGCTGCTACTCTGAAACCTATGTCTGTATAGACACTGCATTGCCTGATGACTGTCAGGGTCGCTAACATCCAGAGCCATGAAATTGACAAGAATGTCAGTTTCACGGCTGGTAGGATCCCTGTTTTGAAATTGTGTGCCCGTGTGTGTGTGTCTGGGTGTTCCCAGCAGAGAGTCCCAATGGTGCTAAAAGCTGGACCCTCATTGCCCAGCGCTGAGAGCCTAGACTGTGAGCTCCCCTTAGAGCTCCCAGCTAGAGCCTGGCTGCTGCCCAGGCTTCCAGATTCCTGTTCTATATGGAGCTCCCTCCCTCTCTCAACTCCAAAAAGTGGAAAATAGTCAAATTATGAATGATGAATATTTTAAAACAAAGCACAAGCATGTAGTGACAAAGTTAGAAAGGCCAAGTCACAAAAAGAGATTAAATTAGCAAGGGCAATGGTCCCCAAACTTTTTTGGTCATCCCCCCCTTACCCAGTTCATGCCTTCTTAGGAACTGCAGAGCTGGGAGGGGGGCTACAGAGAAGCTGGGGGAAGAGTGGGGCTGAGTGGTACATCCTCCCCATGGGGGCTAGCACTGGCTCCACCATACCCACCCCAACGTCCTGAACATTCCTCCATGTCCCCCTAGAGGGGGTGCAACCCACAGTTTGAGGACCATTGAGCTAGGGGACATAAAGGGTAACAATAAAATTTTTTACAAATACATTAGAAGCAAGAGGAAGACCAAGGGCAAGGTAGGCCCATTACTTAAAGAGAAAGGAAAGATAATAAGAATAGCAATGGCCAAAGTTTTAAATGCCTTTTTTCTTTGTTTTCACCAAAAAGGTTAGCGGTGATCGGATGACTAATATAGTGAACGTCAGCGTAAATGAAGCAAAAATAGAGAAAGAAGAAGTTAAGAATTACTTAGATACATAGATAAGTTGGATGTCTTCAGGTCAGCAGGGTCATGAAATACATCCTAGAATATTTAAGCAACTGGCTGAACAGTTCTCTAAGCCATTAGTGATTAACTTGGATAACTTCTGGAGGAGGAGAGAGATCCCAGAGGACTGGAAAAACAGCAAATATAGTTTTTATCTGTAAATAGGGGTATGACAACCCAGGAATTTATAGACCAGTCAGTAACTTTGGAACCTGGAAAGAGAATGGAGCAAATAGTGAAACAATCCATTCATAAGCACCTAGAAGATAGGAAGGTGATAAGTAATAGTCAACATAGATTTGTCAAGAACAAATCATGTCAGACCAACCTAATATCCTTCCTTGACAGGGTAACAAGTCTTACTGATGGGAGGAAGCACTATATTGTGATTTATCTTGTAGTCATTAGTAAGGCTTTTGATACAGGCCTTACATGACCTTCTCATAAGTGAACTAAGGAAATGACCTAGATGAACCTACTGTAAGGTGGGTGGATAACTCATTGGAAAATCGTACTTAGGGTAGTTATCAATGGTTCATTGAAAGCTGGAAGAGCATATCAATTCAGGTCCCATGGGGATCTGTCCTGGGTCCAGTTCTATTCAATATCTTCCTAAAAGATTTGGATAATAGAATAGAGGGTATTCTGTCAAAGTTTCAGAAGGATAGCCGTGTTAGTCTGGATCTGTAAAAGCGGCAGAGAGTCCTGTGGCACCTTATAGACTAACAGACGTATTGGAGCATAAGCTTTTGTGGGTGAATATCCACTTCATTGGATGCATCAAAGTTTAAAGTTTGTGTATGATAGCAAGCTGGGAGGTGTTGCAAGCACTTTGGAGGACAGGATTAGAATTCAAAATTATCTTGAGAAACTGGATAAATGGAATGAGTTAAATAGGATGAAATTCAATAAGGACAAATACAAAGTAATACACTTAGAGAGGAATAATCAATTGCACAAATACAAAATGGGAAATGACTGCCTACAAAGGAGTACTCCAGAAAAGGATCTGGGGATTATAGTGTACCACAAACTAAATATGAATCAATAATTCAATACTGTTGCAAAAATGCAAATATCATTCTGGGATGTATTAGCAGGAGGGTTGTAAGCAAGACACAAGAAATAATTCTTTCACTCTAATAAGCAATGATAAGGCCACAAGTGGAGTATTGTGTTCAGTTCTAAGCACCACACTTCAGGAAAGATGTGGACAAATTGGAGAACGCCCAGAGGAGAGCAACAAAATGATTAAAGGTCTAGAAAACATGACCTATGAGGAAAGATTGAAAAAACTGGATTTGTTTAGTTTGGAAAAGAGAAGACGGGGGGGGGGGGGAGGGGAAGCAGATCTGAGAATGGTCTTCAAATACATAAAAGCTTGCTATAAAGAGGAGAGTGATAAATTGTTCTCCTTATCCACTGAGGACAGGACAAGAAGTAGTGGTCTTAAAATTGCAGCAAGGGAGGTTTAGGTTGGACATTAGGAAAAACTTTCAAACTGTCAGGGTGGTTAAGCACTGGAATAAATTACCTATGGAGGGTTGGGGAATCTTTCTCATTGGAGGTTTTTAAGAACGAGCTTAGACAAACACCGGTCAGGGATGGTCTGGACTCTAAATAATACTTAGTTGTGCTGCAGTGCAGGGGACTGGACTAGATGACCTATTGTGATCCCTTCTAGTCCTACATTTCTGTGATTCTGGTACACTCTAGGAGCTCAGTTGCCCTTCTATTGAGAATTACTTATATCATGCAGAGTGAGATTAATACCTCAGAGCATTAAGGTCTCAAGCCTGATAACACTTACTTACATGATTAATTTTACTACCATGCATAGTCCCATTGAGCATTTGAAGACAAGAAGACTACTCTTGCAGACTTTGGCTTCAATTGATATTTCCTGTGTGAAAGGTTGGGTCACAGAAACCCCTTTGGGACTGCCACCTGAAGTGCCTAGGCTACCTCTGAGCCCATTTTCCTGCCAGCTTGAGACTTCAGTGCCTTGACTTGTTTGAGCCAGACATGCTTGCGTGCTGCAAATAGAGATCCAGGTCTGAACCAAATCCCCCACAAACTGCAGGCTTAACTGAAAACAGCTTAAAAAGTGCTCCTGCCTCCAGCACTCAGATACCCAGCTTCCAATGGGGTCCAAACCTCAAATAAATCTGTTTTACCCTGTATAAAGCTTATACAGGGTAAACTCATAAATTGTTTGCTCTCTATAACACTGATAGAGAAATATTCACAGCTGACTCCCCCCCCCCCCGTATTAATACTTACTCTGGGTTAATTAATAAGTAAGAAGTGATTTTATTAAATACAAAAAGTAGGATTTAAGTGGTTCCAAGTAATAACAGACAGAACAAAGTGAATTACCAAGCAAAATAAAATAAAACAAAACACGCAAGTAAATCTAAGCCTAATACAGTGAAAACTAAATGCAGGTAAATCTAACCCTCTGAAATGTTCCAATAAGCCTCTTTTACAGACTAGACTTCCTCCTAGTCTGGGTCCAGCAATCAGTCACACCCCTGTAGTTACTATTCTTTTTTCCAGTTTCTTTCAGGAATCTCCATGGGGTGGAGAGGCTATCATTTGTGCCAGCTGAAAACAAAATGGAGGGGCTTCCCAGGGGCTTCTGTAGCCTCTCTTGTGGGTGGAAACCCCTGTCTCCCCCTGTGTAGAATTACAGCTAGAAGATGGGGTTTTGGAGTCACATGGGCAAATCATATGTCCATGCATGACTCAGTTCTTTATAAGCCAACACCATGTTAGCCCAAATGTTCTCAGGAAAGCTCAGACGTGGACTGGCATCTATCAAGGTCCATTGTTGGCCAAGCACTCCCAATTACTTGAATAATCCCTTCACGCTATGTTGACCAAATCTGCCTTAGGTGCTTTCCACAGCAAATACTTTAAATTCAAGCATAGAGCCAATGCTCATAACTTCAGATATAAAAATGGTACATGCATACAAATAGGATGAATACATTCAGTAGAACATACTCTTTTCAAAGGTATGTTACATGGCATATGTAGCATAAAACATATTCCAGTTATGTCATATTTACATTCATAAGCATATTTCTATAAAGAATTATGGGTTTTTAATTTTTATTACAAATATTTGCACTGTAAAAATGATAAAATAAATAGTATTTTTCAATTCACCTCATACCAGTACTGTAGTGCAATCTCTTTATCATGAAAGTGCACAAATAAATATAAAGTGATCACTGTACACTTTGTATTCTATGTTGTAATTGAAATCAATGTATTTGAAAATGTAGAAAACATCAAAAATATTTAAATAAACTGTATTCTATTGTTTAACAGAGTGATTAATCACAATTAATGTTTTAATCACACAATTAATCATGATTATTTTTTAATTGCTTGACAGCCCTAATTTGCATCACTGCTGATCTCATTTAGTCTGTGTAATAATAATGAGTTTACACTTCCTTAGATTGTACACTGCATCTGAGTAGCTCAAAACGCCTTACAAAATTCAGTTCATTAAGCTTTTGAAGTATGTAACTAGTTATAGTTCAAATTTTTTGAGCTGTTTGAATAATGGGAAGATCTGTTCGGAAGCATGTTGCTAAATCTGAATCATGACTCCTAATTCACACACATTGTATCCTCTTTTGTTGAGTCTTTTGTGACAAGTTTCTTTTACATGAATATTGCTGGAGGTGCTGTTCATTTGAATCTGAGCACACATAGATGGATGATCATATGGATGTGTAATCAAGGCCACCCACACCAAAATTTCCCCCCATCTATATCCTCTGGCATTATGTGATTAGAAGTTTAGCAGTTAGGAGGCAGAGGGGGACATACAGAATGAGGAAGCCAGTGCTAATAAAATTGCATGTTCTAAGAGTTAGCATGAGAAGCAAAAGGGAAGAGAGTGTAGTGTGGGACAGGATAGCTCAATAGGAGAACAATCTCTTCTTCTGAGATGCTTTCAAAATGCCATAGTATGACCGGGATCCTAGGGGAGCCAACTGGAGTCATTAAGTTAGGGTGAACTGCAAAGAATGGAGCAGACAATCCCCAAAGCTGGTGGACATTCCACTACTTAAATTTACCAAGCCAGCACAACACAGCTTCTATAATACCTCACTAGTTACCCAGAAGTAAACAACACAGTTCCCTTAAAAAGAAAAGGAGTACTTGTGGCACCTTAGAGACTAACAAATTTATTAGAGCATAAGCTTTCGTGAGCTACAGCTCACTTCATCGGATGCATTTGGTGGAAAAAACAGAGGGGAGATTTATATACACACACAGAACACGAAACAATGGTTTTATCATACACACTGTAAGGAGAGTGATCACTTAAGATAAGCCATCACCGGCAGCAGGGGGGGGGGAAAGGAGGAAAACCTTTCATGGTGACAAGCAAGGTAGGCTAATTCCAGCAGTTAACAAGAATATCAGAGGAACAGTGGGGGGTGGGGTGGGAGGGAGAAATACCATGGGGAAATAGTTTTACTTTGTGTAATGACTCATCCATTCCCAGTCTCTATTCAAGCCTAAGTTAATTGTATCCAGTTTGGAAATTAATTCCAATTCAGCAGTCTCTCGTTGGAGTCTGTTTTTGAAGCTTTTTTGTTGAAGTATAGCCACTCTTAGGTCTGTGATCGAGTGACCAGAGAGATTGAAGTGTTCTCCAACTGGTTTTTGAATGTTATAATTCTTGACGTCTGATTTGTGTCCATTCATTCTTTTACGTAGAGACTGTCCAGTTTGGCCAATGTACATGGCAGAGAGTCATTGCTGGCACATGATGGCATATATCACATTGGTAGATGCGCAGGTGAACGAGCCTCTGATAGTGTGGCTGATGTGATTAGGCCCTATGATGGTATCCCCTGAATAGATATGTGGACAGAGTTGGCAACGGGCTTTGTTGCAAGGATAGGTTCCTGGATTAGTGGTTCTGTTGTGTGGTGTGTGGTTGCTGGTGAGTATTTGCTTCAGATTGGGGGGCTGTCTGTAAGCAAGGACTGGCCTGTCTCCCAAGATCTGTGAGAGTGATGGGTTGTCCTTCAGGATAGGTTGTAGATCCTTGATGATGCGTTGGAGAGGTTTTAGTTGGGGGCTGAAGGTGATGGCTAGTGGCGTTCTGTTATTTTCTTTGTTGGGCCTGTCCTGTAGTAGGTGACTTCTGGGTACTCTTCTGGCTCTGTCAATCTGTTTCTTCACTTCAGCAGGTGGGTATTGTAGTTGTAGGAATGCATGATACTCTGAAACCTGACATTATGCAAGTTACCTTAAAGTAACCCAGCCTTAGGCCTCCACCCAGACACCCAAGTCAAATATGATGAGGATTACTGAAAATCTTATTTGTCCATATTAAAAAGTTCTACCAATCTGAAAGGATCAGACACATTAGCTCCCAGGTTAATGAATACTCCAGATCTTACCCAAATACACGCTTACAGCCAAACCTCATTAACTAAACACAAATTTAGTAAAAAAGGAAAAAGTGAGTATTGGTTAAAAAAATCAGTATATATTCAGACATGAGTACAGTTCTAAGATTAGATTCATAATAGAGATGGTGAGCTTTCTAGTTGTGAAGAGTTCTTTTCAGAATTGGTCCATAGGTTATAGTCCAATGTTCATATTCAGGGTGAATCCAGATTAGGACTGGAGATCTCAGTCTTACTATTTAAGCTTCCCCTGCATGAAGCATCAAGTAGATTGGAGATAAAAGGATTGGGACCCAAAGCATCTTTATACAGTTCCAGGCTGCCTTTGACAGGTTGGAGTCTTTTGGTGAACAATAAGCCATTACAGAGACTTTGAAATAGACCTATTTCCTAAGCATCACTGGTAATTAGCTACATAAATTAACATAAAACAATTTATCCATTAGGCAGTCTATCATAACTTTAAAGAGACATATAGACAATGATATTATTTCACCCAAGATTCATCTCAATCTTACTATTCCCTTTTGATCTCTGAATAAATAGCTATGGTGACAGACACAAACTGTCCATTTACATGGCTAACATTTAATAAGATACGAGTATACACATATAATTAGTATCACCTCTAATTTCTAACAATATGTGTTTGCATTTCAAAGTTCTAGCCCATTGACCATGGAATGGTCCTAATTATCATTTACATTCTTTTCCAACATATCTCTAAAGGTGGAATCTGGGTCATTTATCCTTTCTGGCCATGTGTCTCACACAGCCTCCTAAAATGTAGCATGTTGTCTAGAATGTGCTCAGACAACAAGATACAGAAGCGGTGTACAGAGACAATGTTCTACAGGAGCCATCCCTACACGTGACACAGGGCCACATAAAAATGATTTATTTGCTGGTGAGTATGTGCATGGAATTAGTGACTGTGGTGAGTGGTTGATGAATGATGATGTGAAGCAAAATGGAGGCCAGTGGATCAATACATTCACTCAGCAGAGATATGAAGGAATATAGTGTTGTATGATGAGGAAATATATGGCAGCTTCTCAAAAAATTCTGGCCAGTGCTCTGATAGTTAAGCAGTTAAATGTGTCTGAAAAATGTGTGTGCAACCTTTGTGAACTGGACTTCCAATGAATGTACACAATGACTTTGTCAGTATAGCAAGGAAAGTGAATGTACAATCTGCTAGGCAGCCCATAAATCTGGCCTCTGTCTTTGTAACTCGGAAGAAAGAACTCAGATATTTTAAAATATGTATCCACATATGTACCCAAATATAATGCTCTTTCTTTTATAAAAGGGAAAACATAAAAAAAAATGAGAAGTGTCTTAACATTTCATAGGCTTTACCTCTCCTTAAAATACTTGTTACCGTTTACCTATATGAAAGACTTCTGGCTTACATTCAAATCAACTGCAAAACTGTAGTCAGTAGTCAGTAGTCTGAGCAGGAGCAGGCCTGAAGGAGAGAAATTCAATAAAGGGTTTTAAAGCTCCTCGCCCTCACACACTTTTCCTTTTAGCAGTTTGACAGACCCATCGTCTTTGCTTTTTGCCCCTTTCCTGTAAATGTTGAAACATTTTTGTCTGCCCTGAAGGGAGTAAGAAACTGAAATGGTTTCATTTCTGAAAAACAGCTTGAGCACTAAGCACAGAAGTCAAACAAAGCAGAGGGTCACAATATTCAGAGTAGATACATATGAACATTCAAAGAATTATAATTGACTAAGAATGACCATCAGCTAATCAGAGCACAGAGATCTGCATAATACAGCATGCTGTATTTAAAAAAAATAATCTTTACTGATTATGCAAATGAGACAGAACCTGAGTTCAGGAAATTTCCTAGCTGTGAAATAAACTGTGGTTTAGTTTTCAGAAACTGTACAGCATCCCTGCTTTCTGATTGGCTGGGAAACTACCATCCTATTATAATTTGAAATGGAATTCATTTTGCATTTTTAAACAGAATAATGGATTTCTGCATCTCCAAAATTATGAAAATTACATCTTGATGGATTACAGAGTGGTCTAAATAAGAATAATGATTTGGGAAACTGTACAAGTTCTGATTAAGGCTGCTTGCAGCTGACAGTTTTTAAGGACATTATGGCTATAATTCTGAATATGCACTTTGTATATAAATGATAGCATCTTTACCTAGGATATTGTAGGGGATTTTGGATATACTCTTTGCTTCCAGAACTAAATTGGACTGATGGATCACAATACCTATTGTTTCTTTCATGCACTGGAGAAATTTATGTTCACACTACTTAGATTTGCTAAATTCATTTTACATCAAATTATTCTGTAGAGTGAGCATCCAATTAATAAACCAGTTTGGATGCCATTTACATGTTTTCAGTGCACCTTTTTACATTATAACTTGCATTGTATAATGTATTATTTTGTAAGTAAATACTTAATATATGACATAATACTAACATTTAAAATATATTTCATTTTTTATAGTTGTACATTTGCATTCTAATCGCTAATATCAATTCTCAGTGTTTAGCAGGCATTATTTATTTAGCAAATTGAGCTTCTAATAAAAGGGTTTGTTTTGAAATGTGTCCTGGAACTTTCAGTGACTGGAAAAAAGGCCCAATGTCCTTGTTGCATGCTCCCATTGAGTTTATCTTGATCTGTATTGAACCAGTGAGAATCTTTGGAGGTTTGGCCATCTCTGATAATACAGATTGTTCTGAATGTCCATCAGGATTGAGTTGAGTGGGTACCTTATTGTGCACCCATCCACAGGCAGAATTTGTGCCAATGTTTGCTAATACCTTGGGATTCAGAAATGGTGTAGGGAGGGAAACATGCCATTTTCAAGCTACAGCTTTTCATACAGACTAGAAAAGCTAAACATGTGGTTCTCTTCTGACTCAAGAATATTGAGAAGAAGCCTAAGAATATTTGCATCCCAAACAGCTTTGCAAAAGGTACCCAGCAACCAAACAGTGAGCACACTTACAACTTTTTTCCCCAAACGATAATATTTTTATTATTCTGTGCTTATCTTCATTTTATTGATTTAAAAGAGGCTCTTGAGTTTTTGATAGTTTACATCAGACAAACTGCTATATGATATACCAGGGTAGCAGCAAGACTTTTCTATAGTTCCTATTATTTTAAACATAATAGACATCTTAAGAAACCATGCCTAAAATTTCTGTGGGGAAGAGGCTGCTATATGAATTTATATCATGTTGAATTTTCTTAGGACAAAACAAGTTCCCACTTGTGATATAGGGCAGTAGTCTGAATGACTGCTGAGTCAACCTCATGAAATTTGGAGTTCCAATGTGTATGAGCATAAAGGAGCTCAGATGCCTAATATGTGTGTTTCCTATATTACAAGAAGGGACTAAAAGTACTCAGCTTATTTAACCTAACAGAATGAATGCTGAGAGGAGGGATATGGTTGCTCTCTCTAAATACAACAAGTGGAAAACACTAGGGCCAGAGACAAGCTATTTAAGCCACAGAACAATGTTGGCAAAAAGAACAAAAAACTGTCATGAATATATTTTAGACTGGAGAGTATGAGTATGGTTCTGGAACAGCCTTCCAAAAGGAGTAGTGGAGGCAAAAAAAAAACAAAGTGGTTTTAAAATGGCACTTAGTTTATGAACTGGATTCTGAGACAATAGCGGGGGTCTGGATTCAATGACCTGGGAGGTCCCTTCCAGTCTTATGTTCCTATATGGAAGAGGATGTGAGAACCCATAGATTGTTCAAAATACCTCTTGCCAGCCTCTTGTTTTTCTAATTGTTGCTATTCCTTGTCCCATTATGTTTTGTTGCTTTGCAGCTTTCATCAGAATATACACTGGCAGATTGCAATATCCTCCTCACAATGAGTAATGATTTAGGGTCAGATTTTTCAAAGATATTTATGCATCTCAAGATGTGAATAGGCATTTACTGCAATTTTCAAAAGTGCCTAAGCAGCTATAGCTATAGCTTCAAGTCCACAAACCATCAACCATGGTTGCTATGTATAAGGAATAACCCCCAACAAATTATTAGATTTCATGCTATTTCCCTTAATCAGAAATGAGGATTCACTTTCCAATTTTGGATTTGTCATTTAGGTTTCTGCAGTATGAAACTGAATGGTATGATTTTGTCTCTGCAATTCTGCATTAATCATTAGTGATTGTGGGTCAGCCCCTGAATGAGCCAATGTACTTATTATATATTCCAAATTCAGAGAGAAAAAGAAAAAAATAGCAACTCGCTCTTTGTTGTTTTTGCTGGAAGAAATCCAAGTTTCTTAGGGTAATCATGAATGCAGAGAACCACCCCTGCCTTTCTGTCCTCTTTCAGTGGTTATCAAATTGATCACTTCATTATAACAAAGGAAATGACATTCCCATCATCCCTTCTCAACTGATGCCCTGCAGGCAGCTTCAAGGCACCTGATCTTGGGCTCTCTATTTTGAGCTGCCTTTTGGCTTCATTTTATAGAATCATAGACTATTAGGGTTGGAAGAGACCTCAGGAGGTCATCTAGTCCAATCCCCTGCTCAAAGCAGGACCAATACCAACTAAATCCTCCCAGCCAGGGCTTTGTCAAGCCGGGCTTTAAAAACCTCTAAGGATGGAGATTCCACAACCTCCCTAAGTAACCCATTCCAGTGCTTCACCATCTTCCTAGTGAAATACTATTTCCTAATATCCAACCTAGACCTCCCCCTCTGCAACTTGAGACCAAGTATTTAACTACCTGTGCCTAATCAGTTGGACTTCTGTAGCATTTTTAACGAAGAAGGGCTGTTTTCATGTTGTTGCTTCATCTAGCCCTTGGATCAGTGTTTTGTATGGCCTGCCCCCTCTCCAAGACAGCAACAAATTTAATCCATCATTGTGGGCACAAATAGTTGGAACATGTAAAGTGTTATACTAGGGCACATTAATTATTTTGTCTGAAAAACACCTAACATGCTGTTGGTGTTATATAATTGTTCCTAATACTACTAGTAAATTAGTTTCATTAATATAGTTTTATAGCCTGATTAGTACTGATTGTAGGTTTAGCAATCCAAAAATTTAAGCCTCTAATACACTGCATGTTAAGCATCTTAAATATTCTCCTCTCTTGAATTCTGATCTCCTGCAAAGCGACCTGAGAAATCTCATACTTCAAAGGGAAAAGCAGCAACACATTTCTGTCTGCCTCTCCCATGTTAACTATGCCAATCTATATCTGACTTGCTAATCAGAACAAGGGATTTTATCTTTATTTCACTGAATCTTTCTGCTTCCCCAGCCCTTCCAAATGAAGTTGATTTCTGACACTGATGCATCTCAAATGCTGGGTTTAAGAATGTGGAAGCCACAGAATTTGTGCAATTTCAGATGATTAGTTCATTTTTGTACAGATTGCACCTTCATTTTGCATACAAAGGGAACCCAAGGAGCATGTTATTGTTTGTTAAATAATTCCCTTGGCTCTGAAACATGACTAATTTCTTAATGTTCATTGTGATGCTAATAATCAAAATTGGATAGACTTTAATTGTTTTATATTACATTTGGTTGTTTTATTTTTTCAAATAATTAAGGAACAGGTTTATTATTCTTTCCCGCTTGTCTAATTTTTTGAAGCCTGTTTTTTTTTCCTATTAGATGCTTCTTGCTTGTTTCCTTCCAGTGATCCAGATTCTTCAGGCATAATAATTGAATATCATTGTGGTTTAATAACAAGTGATTTACATGAGAGAAAAATAAGAAACAATTTACATAAAGTCTGAAATTCTAAAGTGTATTGATGTGCTGAGTTTGGAAATCTTCCTTTACCACAGTCCATTTATACCATGTAAACCAATTCTTTAGTTCATCCCTCATGAGAGCATCTCCCATTCTGGGAAATGTTCCATTCTGGGAAATTAGAAAAGTCTAAATTATTCAGTGTACATTGCTTTTAATGTTCTGAAATAAAATTGAAGTGTGGCAAATCACTAGTTATGTATTAATATTGAAATAAATGTGAGTATTCTGCCAATTGCTAGTGAATATAATCTAGGTTTCCATTTATGCTTTCCTTTTTTTCTCCCTGTCATTGTCAGTCTCATGTTCTCATCAGGTTTAGTTGGATATGTGTTATCCTGTTGAGAGAACACTATGTTCTTAAGTCTTCCCTCCACTGAGAGAACACTGAGTCTTCCCTGCACTGAAGTGGTGCAGCTTCATAGACTTGAGTGAAATTGCTCCTGAGTTACACCGGTGGAAGAGAAGGATCAGGCACCAGGGCTTGTGTGTGCTTCTGACAGATATGGCAATTTCTTGCAATATCTTTGGGAATCTTACTGTATCAAGTTTATTTATCATTGGGGGCCAGGGATTGTATGTAATTCCCTGGCAAAAGATTGCCACAGCTCCTACAGGAATAAGAACAGCCTGTGGGTGGGTGGTAGGTGATTAGGCAAGTTCACGCAGGTTGTAATAGCTCCAGAAAGAGGCTCACATATATGAGTTCAAACTAGATCATCCAAAGTGAACTTTTTGATTAAAAAGTCAGAATTTAAACTGACTTAGGGCCTTCTGCCCAAGAAGGGGCCCAATTCTTCCTGGGAAGGGTCAGTAGGACTTTGGCCTACTGAAACACCGTGAAACTGATATGTGACTTCCAGTATGCTTTTAGTATGTGTAAATGAACTTTTATTGTTTTTAATGTTTTCCCTATAATGCAATCTCCTTAAGAATAAATGTACTTGCTTATAAGAAGTTGTGAGATAATTAATAACTACTGGTAATTACATTGTTCATAGCCTTCAAGGAGAAAGTTAAGTACAGAAGCTGGCCTGTTGAGGCAGTCTGCTTGGTGGGAATATCACTGTGTGGGCAGGGAACTGTGCAGCTTGGAAAAACCCTGCCAAGAGGCAGAGAGAAGCAAGTCTCCACCCCAGAGAGCTGTCAGCTGAGGAGCCAAGAGCCTTGACTGTGTGCCTTCAAATGACCACAGAAAGGGAAAACTGGTGCAGTTGTTCTGAACTGTAACAATGCTGCCCTTGCTCAGATAATGGCCTATCATTTGCTATACATTCAAGCACCTTTTCCCAAATAATGGATGAAAAAAGAATAAAGGCATTAATTTGACTAAATGTAGATGCTCCTTAAGTTTACATCATTGAAAAACAGAGTACATTTAACATTTTTCATACCTAGGAAGGTATGTGTGTGTGTAATATATATATTACCACACTCTAATATGTTTGTTCAGTATAAGTAGATTCCACTGTAATAAACTGAGTTTTAATCGCAATATAGTGCATAAAACAATTATTTCTTTAAGGTTCTCCAAACAAAGTTTACAGTTATTTACTACTTTAGAGACCACAGCCAGGATTGAAACCCAGTTGTGCCAGGTGCTGTACAAATACATACCATAGTACAACACAGTCCCTGCTCCAAAGAGCTTACAGTTTAAATCAACAAAGTGCAAAGGGAAGCAGAAGCACAAAGAGGTGAAGTGACTTGTCCAAGATCATGCAGCAGGTCAATGGTAGGGATGGAACTAGAACTCAGGATTCCTGATTCCTGAGTAGTCCAGTACTCTATCCACTAGACCAGAGTGCATAATTCTGACCATATACTTTGCAACCACTTGCTGGGGGCCACAGACTTTTAACTAATCTGATGCATTTAGATCTGTGGGAAAAGCAACTTCTCTCTTTCCTGCACCACAATACGTCTCAGTCATTAACTGTGCTGCCACCGCTGGTGTGGTCAAAGCTGCAAACCATTGCATTTTCTGAGTCAAGTAGAACAACATTATAGAAGCTAAACTGTTCTTAGTACCAGTCATCTTTCTGATGGCTTTTCCAATTGAAAATCCACTAATTTTAGAGTGGGAAAATACTGCAGAACAGCTGCCTTCCCTGAGCAAGAATGGAGGATGATGGCTAAAGGCTAAGAACAGAGTTCAGGATGATACCTCTAATATTCCTGCACCCATCCTGGGACTATGTCCATAATGCTGTTATTCAGAGGATTCCATTTGGAGCTGTAGTTTTAGAAGTGAGATTTTCAATAAGGTTCTGGTCTTCATGAAATAACAATTTTTGAATGAATTGGGAGATAATGTGAATTCTTCGTTGCAACTCCGTAGCTGAGACCTGCGAACTTGAGATAGGAGTTATAGGAGCATTATCGTCAGTTTAGCCAAGTCACATAAATCATAAGGAAGCCTTGACGTGAGAAATAGGGGATTGTTTCCTTATACATAGGAGATAAGGTCCTTTCCTTTTCAATGAACTTGCATTAAGGCTATAAAAGTGCTTATTTTGTAGATAGGAATAAGAGAGTCCTCAGATAAAGGTAACTGTTTGGCATGCTCTGCTTACTGCTGAGATTTTGTAGAATTTTCTGTAATTACTATTGTTAGTGCTAGTTCCTTGTGTGTTTTCCTCAACTCTTTTATTGTAAATAAATGTCCAGTCCTTGATTTACAAAATTGATGTTTTTTTCTGGTACAGGTTTAATATACACAGTAGGGAAAATATGAAGTTGCTAGTGGCTCACGTTGGAGTGATGTACACACCTTCATTCACTGTGACTTACTGTCAATGCAGTTTGTCCTTTGACCTTTTGAGATATTTATGTATGGCTTCTAAGTTAATAACTGCTGCTAAAGCAGGCTACTGCCAGAAATCAGGTGCTGTATCTACAAATCACTGTAGAACACCTCTGAACTCAGCTGGAAAATCAAGGAAACACTATTAACTTTATAGAACCTATTAACTGCCTACCTACAAGAATAAAGAATGTTAATTTTATAGAACTGGTTAATGGTCATCTTGCAAGATGATAGAGAGGAGAATACACAATATTGGCAACCAGACTTCTTAGTTCTCTCCAAAATATAGATAAAATACCAAGTAAAAACACTGTATCACATTGTTGTCCTAGAGAATTAACAGTTTTGAAACATCTATACAATGATTTTTAAACACAAACACATAGAGGCCCTGGAGCTAAGCTGATTTACACCTTGCTGAGAATCTGGCACATAGTTGCCACCTGCTTTCATAAGCAAATTTAACATTGATTTAGGGATATAAAAGGGCATTCACTAGCTTTGGATTAGACATGTGCAGAATTCCAGGTCATTTTTTTTTTTTTGCAACAATAAAGTGAAATGGCTGCTGTTTAGATTCAATTATTTGTTTTCAAACTTGTAAATTATACCTGAATCCAAATTCAGAAGTTTTCCTCTCACTGATTTCCATGTTGTATTTTAAGGGTAATAGCTCTGCACAAGCACAGAAAAAGCAATTTTTTTTCCCTTGTGCAGAAGCTACTGAGAAATAGAGGCAAGGAAGAGAAATCTCAGGTGGACCAGCTGCGGGACATAGAAAGACGGGAGGGGAAAATGGCTATTTTGGGAATTGGGAGGGAGGGAATGATTTTGTGATCACTTGGCAGAATGGTAATTTCTGCAGAAATGGAAACATGTTGTATCTAGGTTTCAGAGTAGCAGCCGTGTTAGTCTGTATTCGCAAAAAGAAAAGGAGTACTTGTGGCACCTTAGAGACTAACAAATTTATTAGAGCATAAGCTTTCGTGAGCTACAGCTCACTTCATCGGATGCATTTGTATCTATTATCCTATCCTCTGTGTTTGTCTGCAAAAGGAATACCTGGCATTAGTACAATTGTATTCAAATAAGATGACTGTGAGTTGTGGTTAAAGTATCTGTAAATTGACCTTCTAGAGCACCATTTCATGAGGGGCCTTATCTTGCAAACACTTTTCAACTTGCTTGATTTTACTCCCTTTGACTTTGTCTTGGGTAGGGGGGGAAAAAGTGCTTAACAAGTGGTAACTAACATGAGGTAAAATTTTCATGAAGATAAGGCAGTTGTGGGGCTAATAAGCATAGGTGGTTAATACAACCCTAGGATCTGCTTTGGGTCTTGTCTATACTAACACTGTAAGTCGATTTCAGAGTAGCAGCCGTGTTAGTCTGTATTCGCAAAAAGAAAAGGAGTATTTGTGTCACCTTAGAGACTAACAAATTTATTAGAGCATAAGCTTTCGTGAGTTACAGCTCACTTCATTGGATGCATTTGGTGGAAAATACAGGGGGGAGTCGATGTAAATTACACTAGTTAAGTTACGCAAGTTATATAATTTAAATCCACGTAGTTTATATAGATTTAAAGCAGTGTTGACACCACGCTGTATTGGTGGGAGATGCTCTACCGTGGACACAGCTTCCACATCTCACTGAAGTAGATTAATTAAGCCCTCCTATTGACTTACCTCATTTTCACCAGACCCACCGAGGAGCATTGATCACGGCCACTCCGATTTAGCCTGTAGTGAAGATAAGCCCATAGTATTTTATCTCAACCTGCTAACTTGTATGAGAACTATGAACTGTCTTCACTTTCTTCATTAGGATGTTACCACCTGTTAGTTACCATATGAGGTAAGAATACACCTTTTTGTTTACTGTGGATACACCCTTTGAACTCAAAGGGACTGCACATTTTAAAAGTTAAGCTTATGTGTAACGAAGGCCTAAGTATGGAACTACAGAGTGACTGCAGCAGAGCTAATGCATTGTAATAACAATTTCAATCCACTCTGCAACTCTTTTAAGTAGCTTTAGTAGTATCTTCAGGTCTGTGGTGTACCTGTATATATCTGATAAGTGGAAGTGAATCATTTAAAAATTAAAGGCAGGCTGTATATAAGGAATAATAAACCCAGGAGTGTGTTGCTTGAAAAATTCAGTTTGGCTCTACCATCAACCATAGGCTTCAATAGTAATAGTGGCTAGTGTGCATGTGGCAGTCTACTATTACATAATCAATGAAGGTAGGTAAAGCTGTAGTGCCAGACTTATAACAGAAAGCTTCCTTTCTGTTTAGTTAATCTACTGCAAAGATTCTTTAGGAATGATGGTCTCCTTTAACATTTTTAGCAGCTTAACTTTTTGCAATCAGTCTCTCAGCTAAGGCTAATAAAAGTCAGGTGAATTGTCCCCCACCTCCACCCCCTTTTGAATGAATAAATTGTTACTTTAAAAAAATGAGTTAGGCTGTTCTATATTTTAGGATGAATCTGCTGTCCTTTAGAGTGATATAAATCCAGAGTAACACCTATATCTTCACTGGAGTTACTCTAGGTTTACATCACTGTGGCAGACAGCAAAATCTGTTGCTTTTCTTTTAATTATCTCCTTAGTGTGACATTGATTTTTTAATGTGAGGGACTCATCATGTGGACTGGATGTGGCCAGCACATGGGCCTGTATTCCCGCTGCATTCCAGAAAGGTGTGCTCCTTGTCAGTTCCAGGTTTGCTAGTGTGGAATGGAGTGTTGATGTTGGCAAAGGGGGAAGGGTCACTGGATCTATGTAGTGGATAAGGAAACCCAACATAGGGGTGCAGATGTAAAATGGCCCCTATTCTAGGTTTGTGGCTGGCAAGCCAGCCACATGGAGCAACGAAGCTGTGGCAAACCCAGCCAGGTTGGGTGGTGAATTCAAGTGCAGAACCCAGTGATGTATTGCAACTTTTTAAACAAGGTCTTCCCATAAAAATGTTCACCCTTCAACCTGTGATAAACTCCAAGTATCTGGGATGCATGTGCTCGCACTGGTATATCTCGTCAATTGTTCCATTTAAATTAAGGTAAAAAAATCTTCTAACCATAATTTGGTTAAGACAATATCTTGAGGGCGAAAACATTAAATCTTCTCTATTTGAGAGTCATCTGCTGTTATTATCTGACATATTGGAGTTATGTGAATTGCAGAGAACCAGCTCTAATTTGGATCCATATCTCTTCTAACTTTTGAAGAGAAGTGGGAAAGTACTAGTTCCAGAGCTGGTTTAGACTCTGTGTGTGTGTGTGTGTGTGTGTGTGTGTGTATTTATATATATGTGTGTATATATAGCTATTCTCCGCCTACTAGCTCTTTTCCATGCACCAATCACCACCAGGTACTGGACACCAACACCCCATACCTAGTTGTGATTGGTGTATGGAAAAGAGCTAGTAGGTTGAGGCAAGTGTGACGGGGCAAGGCCAGGTGGCTATAGGAAAGTAGTGAGGAACAGGTATGTTAGCCCCAGGCTAAACAAATCCCTGGTACCATGGTAACCAAATGGCTGTTGCTCCAAGTTAATCAAGATACCTGGGGCCAATTAAGATCCTTCAAGCAGTGGCCAGCTATGGGGGGAGTGGGGCAGTGGCCGCTCCCCCACTGAGCACAAGTGGCGCCTAGTCAATTTCTTGGCACCTTTTAAATTTTCCCTGTTGAGGAAACAGGGGGAGTGATCAAAAAAAAAAGGCGTCACCCACTGCGGCGCTTTTACTCACCCCACGGCACTCCAGGTCTTCGGCGCCGGGACCTTCACTCACTCTGGGTCTTCGTCTGCACCTCGGAGACCAAACCTTCACTCGCTCTGGGTCTTCAGTGGCGGGACCTTCACTGCCGCCAAAGACACCCGGAGCGAGTGAGGACCTGCCGCCGGAGCGCCACTGGGTGAGTAAAAGTGGGTGATGCCTTTTTTTTGGATCGCATCCCCTGCTCCCTCCACCTGGCTATGCAGCTGCCTTCTAGTAAGCAGTGGAGATAGCTAGGCTGATTGGGACAACTGAAGCCAATCAACGGCTGGCTGGAACTAGTTAAAAGCCTCCCAGTTAGTCAGTGAGGCATGAGTGTCAGGAGCTGTAGGAGGAAGCTGTGCTCCTGGAAAAACTGGGCAGTACAAATCCTATCAGGCACAGGGAAGGAAGCCCTTAGGTAAGGGTGAAGTAGATATTGAGGAAGTGGGGGCTGCTGTGGGGAAGTGGCCCAAGGAATTGTACTTGTGCTGTTTCAAAAGGTCAGCTACCAATAGCTGCTACTATTAGGGTCCCTGGGCTGAAGCCCAGAGTAGAGGGCAAGCCTGGGCTCCCCCCAGTCTCCACAATTAATCACAGAGACTGTGACACAACAGAGACTCTGTGAGGGAGGGTTGCTTCTTCCCATCTCCCTTTCTGGCTTATGATGAAAATGGCTCAGTAGGCTGTGACCTTTGCCTCTAGAGAGAGAAGGGCTACATGGAGGGTCACAGTGAGCTTCTGAGGCTAGCCTAATCTGCCTGGAAGTATGGGGCCTACTGAGACAAGGTTGGAGCTTTGTCACACTAGCTATTGACTAGTCTTGAAACTTCCCTTTTAGGATAAGATTATTGAGAAGGTTTTGATGAGACATCCAGACACAGAGAACTGTCTCACATTTCCTTGGTCTTTGTTAATCTTGTTACGGATATGGGTATGTGATAACAGAGAAACCTCCCATGTAGCTTCAGTAACTATTCTCATCCTAGATGGGTAATGATCAGATTTCCTTGATATTAGATCTGTCAGGCTGAATATGTTCACACTGGCCATAAAGTGCTGTTGATTTTCCTGTGCACACATGTGGATTGAACAGGGCTATTCTTGAGCTATTTATTTTGTCCTGTTTGAGAGATCTCAGCAGGTTGTATTAGGGAATCAGAGAATCTGTTGTAAGGAGTCTCTCTAGTGAGGTGCTTAGTCTCTTTGTGATTAGACTTCTGGTGCACTTCGTGAGGCTACACCTTAAATTCATTTGGAAATTCAACCTGGTGCAGAATTCAGAATCCTGGTTCTTAAGTGGTATATCCCTAAATGGCTTGAGATACACCTATGGCATCTCTCCCTGTGCAACACTGGGTGCAATCATGGTCATGTTCCATCCAGTGCACCTTGATTTAAAAGAGTGGAGGCTGCAGGAAATCTTCATCCAAGATGATTCTGCTCAACAGTTCAGTTCTTCACTTTGGTCCAAAATAGCTCACATCTATTGACCTTCAGAGCATACTGTGTTAGTCCATTTGTTTATCTGGCATTTGGGAGTCAATGTGGATTTGAGCTATGGCATGGGACTTGTTTACTCTATTATTCTGATTGTTTTGCTACAGGGTTGATCTGACAGGACATGACTGGCTTTTTATAGTTTATTGAAAATTCTTATGATTTTGATCTTGTAGTTGCTGTCATGGTATCCACAGCTGCTAGCGATAGGTACTTTACATAATTAGAAAACTAAATAAATTACAAAACCAAGAAGAAAAGTGGTGAAAGAATTTGGCAAAGAAACAAATGAACTGCCACATGCAGGAAATCTATATTCTGTTCTTGACAAATGTACTACATCACAATTGAAAGTCTTAACACTATGATCAACTTGTATGATAAGGAAGAGGAAAAAGTAGGCTGAAGATTTGCTGTGGGGCTGACAGGGGTATCCTCCTCCCTGCATGAAGCCAGCCAGGGCTTCTCACATCCCCATTCCCTGCTAGTTTCTAAATGGGATTTTTCTCTGTTGTTTCCCCCATTTTTTGCATTACTTGTCTAACAATTTATGATTTGTTTTCTTCCTCTTCAGCCAGACTCAGCAAATCCACCGTTTCACATTGAGTTTTCAGTGTTATACATAAGGAATAGATAAGGCCCTGAACAAATACTCCAGGAGGATGAGGGTCAGAATAAGAACCTAGATCTTGGATTTGGATTTCACAAAAACATTCCTGTTTCTATAATGGGCTGAACTAAACTCCCAGGTCCAAACAATTCTGCCCTGTGCCAAATAATGGTCACATCCTCACTGAAGTGAAGGCGGAGTTTTGCTATTGACTTTATTGGGAGATTATATATATGCAGTGACAACAGAGTAGACTACTTATAATGGTCTAGATTGTCAGTTCTAATGTAGGCCAGAAGAGGAATTAGAAAGAATCTCCTCTCCTGTCCCTCTGAATGATGGCCATATTAGGACTATGCAGATTGCTGCCTTGGTTCTCAAGAATGCAAGTGGACAGCAAGGGTCATCAACTGGCCATTGGAGCTGTCTGGTTATGAAAAGTGGAGGAAGGTACACCTTGAAAAGGGCTGAGGTAAATCACAACCTTTATCCTCCCCTCCCCCATCAAATTGACAGATTTTAAAAGTGATTAATGATTTGGAGTTCCTCGGTTTTTGTTGCCCAACCTGAGAGACCTTAAAGGTGCCTGATTTTCAGGAAGTGCAGAGCACCTGCCCTCGGAAACCCATGCTCCATTAATCAGAGCACACAAAAATTGAGACATCCAAAATCACGAATTGCTTTTGAAAATCTTGGCTTCCTTGGGTGACCTAGCTGAGTGCTGTCCCTTACTAAGTAGACCCAAGTATACAATCTAGTCCTTTTAGGAAGTGTTTTTGGTCATAACTTTTGGCAGTAGTCAGGAACAGCAGCTAAAAGCTCAAGCTGAAATATTGCTCAGTTATCTTTGTTATGATACATTTTCATTAAGATGTTTTAAAGTTTCTATATTGATTGGTTTGATGTTTGGTGTGCAGCAACTCCTTCAATTTCTTCTCTGTAATTTACTCAGAAGGCTCTGTGGGAAAGTCCCTCCAGCACACATTTCATACAATTGTAGCAGTTCTTGTGGTGTATATTCTTCAACTGATGCATCTCTGCCCAGTTAGGACTCTGAAATTATATTTCTGAATAAAAACTTTGCCAGAACATGTGTCAAGTCCAAGCAGAGTGAAGCAGCTCATGGATTTCGCTCTGTGAATCAGCAGGAATTAGGCCTGCTGCAATTCCTTTCGTTGCAACACCATTCATACAGGTTTGGTCATCCGTGTGTTGTCTCTGTGCCTCTAGCTTGCCTCCTGTCCTCTGTCTAGGTCTATAGCAGCAAAGCTCTTGCAAGAAATGAAGTTTCCTGAGCTGCCCCTTTACTCCCTTCAGAATTCAGAATAGGGAATTGTTCATTTGACACAGAGAGATCCAGCATAATTTAATATGGATAGCATCAGCATTAATTTGTGATCTATGGGGGCAGAATGTGGATTTTCCCCTCCTCTCATGGATGATCTATGGAAAGAGGCTTATGAGTCTACTACTTCCTCCAAATTAATAGATTAGATCATTTAGTTGAAGAAAGAGAGGCTCAACATTTTAGATAAAAATAGTCTCAGGTAAGTCCTCTCAGGGTTGGGGTTTCTACACTCTAACCATGCCCCCATCCAGCTAGGCATATCCAAAATCCATTCAGAACCCTACAGTTACTTTTTTCATATAGAAGGTCTACCAGCATCGCAGGCATGAGGGATCAGTTTAGATTCTATGTTCTTCACAGCTAGCCCCATTTTTCTAGATTGATGAGAGCTGATTGCTTTATCCTTAACAGAATGTATGGAGGAGCATTTCTAGTCTGTCTATTGTAGGAGAAAATAAAAGACACACATGGTTAATTGAGCCCAACAAGTCTATAACTATGCCCAACAAATGCTTAACCTGGTAATGTATTAAACACCCCCTAAATAGAATATAAGGCCAGAATTCTGTTTGTTACTACTGAAGCTGAAGGTCAGTTGAGATGATCTTTTTAGTTTCCAATCCATTAGACAGCAATGGAGTGGTGGCCTTCCTGGCCAAAAATGAATTATGGATGAACAGAGGCAGGAAAATGGGCTACATCACAGGGATTGTGTTGCAGTGCCCATCAACCGATGGCAGTCCTCCTTTGGTCAACCCTAGAGCCTCAAAATCAGTATTGGCCAGAAATATGTCTCCATGTTCTAGCCACATCATTACAAATATTTCATCAACTCTGCTTTAGATGGTAATAACTGCACATGCAATGCCAAGTTCAACTGTTATTTCTGTGTGTTTATGTTGACAAGAATGTCATGGGGTTTATTGGAACCTGGAGGTAACTTTTAGACTTGGAGGCAATTGTACAGTTTGCACTGCATGATATGAGCTACTCAATGCAAAATATGCATGTGTTTTTCACAGCTGAAATCATGAAAGTGTGTTTCTTTCATACTGACACTTCTGGTACTTTGTTCTGACAGCAGGGGATTGAGTCCCTGTTTGGGGGTTAGAATTCTTGTGGGGGGTGAAGTATGGGGGATAAAATAAATTTGAAAAGGGCTCTTTTCTGCAAATTAATCCTTACCCCACCTTCTGTGTTTAGGAGATTGGACTCCTAGAAAAGCCTGAGGTTTCATGATGAGATTTAGGATTTTGTTGTGCAGCAACCTGCATGAGGCTTGGTGTTCTGGACCTGAACAGGTTCATCAGGGTCATGTTTGGAACTTGGAAGTGAACTTGTTTGACCCTGGGAAGTTAGACCACTTTGGGTTTAAGCAAGTCAGTGACAGCACATTTTTTTACCTCCATTCTTTCCACAGCAGCCGGGATACATTATATTTAGATGGCATCTTTTGTTGACTTTTACATTAAAATGAAGTGGTAGCTATCTAACCTAGCACTTGTATTGGTCATCATTGGCCACTGCCACTGCAGTGTCTTACATTTTGGGCCAGATTTTGCAATCTGAATACATACCTACATTTCTGGTGGTTTCTAGTGGTGTTGTATACATACAGTTACTGTAGGTACTTTATTATGGTATCTCTGTGGCTAGTGAAAAGTGCACACAGTTGAGAGTTCTAGAAAATTTAAAAGGGAACAAAAATAAGATGGTGTGTGTGTGTGTGTGTATACACACACATATTCAGTGTGTATGTGTATATGCATGTATGTGTTGTTTTTCTCATGTTTCATGTGAAGAAACATAGCTATGACTTGGAACAAGCAGACAGGAACGTGTCATGGATTATTGTAGTAGGAAAAAGTCTGAAACAAATTATATTCCATTTAATGTTCCATAAGTATTGGATAAAATGGGTTTCCATGTTTCAAATCTCTTATCAGATGATTTTACTCTCAGAATTTGTAGGCAAGAAATTAATACATTTATTTACCTTGCATGAGAAAAGATAAAACCTCATTCTTGGTCACAATAGAAAATCTTGATTTCCATTAAATGTAAACATGACTTGTATAACACCTGGCATTGTGTTTTAGCTAATATTTAATGTGATAAGACAAGGAATACTGCCCCCCAATTCAAATCTTATTCATGTTGCATATTTTTTTATCAAACCATTTTTAACTGGAAAGCTTAAGATGTGCTTGTTCTCTACCAGAAAATTTCTCTCTCATCTCAAACGTATTCTATAAACCTATAGAATTTAATAGACAATGATGCTTTTTCTGTAGGCTTTATGAACATAAATATAGCAGGGATAGGGTTCTTAATTTAATTTTATAGGATAGTTCAAGAACATCTGTAGAACAGTAATTTTCTATGGAATTGCATAGGACTTCTCCATAAAGATAAAATGGATTCCATATACGTTTTAGATTAATTTAATTTTTGATGAGATTAGAAATCTGAAAAAAAAATGTCCCCTTGGGGTCCTATTCTCTCCCCAAATGCCAATGTAGGACACTTGTAGCTCCTGGCGTTAAATAGCAGCAACAATGTGTCAATTGTTTTTGTAGTATCATGGTTTATACATATAAACCTTCTGGCAGGCAGGCAGCAACATCAATCAGGGCCGGGTTCAATGTATCTAGGGCCCTCTTGACAAATAACTAAACTCTCTCAAGCCCTCGCCCCTGGAACTAAGCAGTCCCTTCCAGGTTCTCTTAACAGGCAGCATTTCTCTACTCCCAAACACTCTGAGTGTGTACAAACAAGGATATCTTTGCTAGGGGAAACAGAACTTGGGAAAACCCAACAACAAAATAGATATGCAGATAATGAGTAAAATAAACGTCTACGCTCCCAGACCTGTGACCACACCACCTAATGCACTCACCCCACCCAGTTTTCATCAGTGAATAGCAAGTGTCTCTACAGATCTGTCTCCAGTTCCAAGGGAGATATTGCTGGGAGGTGCTATTGCCTAATCCAGTTGAGGGAATCAGTGTTGTTATGGTGCTGGGTAGGTGGAAGCTCACCAGAGCCCACTCAGCTCCTGTCTTCTGTATCATCTTCTGAAGCAAAGTTCTCATGGGAAGGAAGCAAAGACTCCTTAAGACCCTTGAGTAGAGTCCTGGCTGCTTAGAAATAGGCCAGGAAATAGGGGAAAAAAGCAAGAGCTCTTTCCTTTAGAGCCTCTCTGGGAGCCCACAAACCTCCCATCCAAGTTCATATTTAGTTATGGTGACTCACCATGTGTTACTATAGGAACTATGGGTAAATCAACTATGCAAATGAAGCTCTCTGTTGCAGCACTTTCCCTGTTAATTTAGCTAGCTTGCTAAGAACAGGTGGGGATGTGGTGGCATGGGCTACCCAAGCCTGCCATTCCCCCCCCATGCGCATATGTGCGTACATAGTTGCTTGTATAGTCTGAGTTGCAAATCACACCACAGACTGCAATGTAGGTGCATTTCAAAAGTGAAAGAATAGAGAAAGAAATTCCACCCTGAGACAGATACAGGCTAGAGGACCAAGACCTGAGGAGGGGGCACTCAGAAAGAGGTGGAGTTAGCCCAGTAACCATGATGTCTTATTTTCACTTAAAAGTTCAGTGTGTATGCTGTAGAGTCTTGTGATATTGATTGCAGATCAAATGGAGATTGTTGCTGTAGTTATATGAAAAGTTGGTTTTCTGGAAATGAGCTAAGAACCTGTGCTATTGATTGCAGGATGACTGGTGTGTTGCTGAAGTTTAACAGTGAGTTGTTACTGTAAATGTTCTTACATACCTTGTGGTATCTGGCTGTCACTCAAGCAAAATTTGATATGAAGTTTTTATGGCATACATTCTAAAACACTTTGGCACCTTTTACTGACATTTAATGCTCCAGCTTGCAGCAGCAACCAGGACAGGAAGATTGGTATAAGATGTTTTCAATAGCACGGGCTGGCAATACTGCCTCTGAATGTTCTTGTTAACATGGAGCTATGCTTTCTTTGCTTGTTTTCAGGCTGATTGTCACTGACTCTGTCAGTCAATTGGGTTTGTCAGTGTTCTTCTTTGTCACGGTACAGATGCATTTTTTACTGCAATCACCATATGAGCAGCTAAATTGCTTTTGGCAAGGAGATATGGAGCGGGGTAGTAAAATCTCTCAGGAAGAAACATTACAAGAAGAGGGAGAAGGTTGTGGCATTAGCAGTTAGAGAGACAAACATCCCCAAATAGGAAGAAGAAAGCATTATGGGGGGCAGGAAATGTGAAGGAGAAAAGTAATATGGAACTCTGATTGTGTGAAAAGCAGTGACTGAGAGTTGAGTAGATTCAGCTGGTGAATAGAGCTAAATGATAAGAGCTATTCTGCAAGTAAGACAATCCATGACCCTAATTTATCAATGGTTTCCACTGGTGAGTATGAGACCTGTTGTCCCCCTGTGTATGAAAAATGCCATTCTACAGGCATGAAACTTACTTCTTCCAGGAGGAGATGCTACTCTTCTGGGGTGTGAATGATTACTCCTTTGGATTAAGGGAAGCCACAGCTGCTATTATCTGAATTCAGCATTTTTATTGGAAATAAACACTCGTTTCTTCTTTTGATTATTTTTATAGCAATTTTGCTTCAGTTATTCATTTTAGTTTATATACTCATGCTATGCTATTTTATGAAGACATTTTTTTCTTCCTGATTAGTGCCTGTCACTGATCAAGCCCTATTTGTACCTTTCCTGATGCTACCAGTTTTTTGTTCTATTTTCATTCCCTTAATGTGGATTGGGGAGTTACTTCTTACCCACCCCTTAGAGACCAATATATTGTGTTCATCTATGTCTGATAATTGTTTTTTGCCTGGGACTGTAACGTAGGGTGTTTTTTCATATCCCTGAGTGAAAAAGTTGCAGCGCTGTAAAGTGCCAGTGTCGACAAGCCCTTAGGTAGCTGGGGTGGGCAGGGATGGATTTGCCAGAAGCTGGGGATGGGTGAAAGGGGGTGGATCACTTGGTGATTACCTGTTCTGTTTATTCCCTCTGGAGCAGCTGGCATTGGCCACTGTTGGAAGACAGGATACTGGGTTAGAAGGACCTTTGATCTGACCCAGTATGTCTGTTCTTACGATTTTAAGATGGTGGTAGGGCACTAGTCTAAGACTTCAGAGACTCTGATTAAAGTCCCTACTCTGCCAAAGACTTCCTATGTGACTTTGGATAAGTCACTTAGCCTCTCAGTGCCTCAGTCCGCCATCTCTAAAATGGAATGAATAACAATGTCCTACCTCGCAGAGGATAAATACAAAATAAAAATGTGAACTGCTTGGACACTAGAGTAATAGGGTCTCTATAAGTACTGAAGATAGATAAAGATTTGTAGATATTTGTCTTGAATTTTGCCTCACAGGGCATTTATAACTGATTTCTTGTTAATTAGGTTTGTCTGGTAGATTCCTGTTCAGCTACTTGTTTGTTAGGATTATTACAACTGTCCATCATTTTTGTCTTTGATAAACTTTTTCTTTTTTTAACATCCTGTCTTTTCATGTCATTTCCTTTAGTCTTCCTACTCTCACTTATTAATCACCCATTTAACATTATGTATTAATTTACTGGACTCCACTGGGGAATTCTTTGAACTGATTTCAGATTTGGTTACCTACAGTGCATATGTTCTTTTCACTGACTTTCATCATGTTGATTCTTTTGATCACGTGCTAATGAATTACATTTAAGAGCATTTAGATTATATTTTAAAACCTCAACATGTTAACCATCAGATCCGTATCAAGTCCCCTTTTTCTGACAAGGTTATTGCCTTAGGTCTTTTCTTCTTTCACTAGCACCCTCTTCTCTGCCTTATCATTTAATTTCTTGCTCTCTTATTCATTTATTGTCCTTTCCCCTCATTTACAATCATTTCAAAATATTCTGCTATAGTTGACTCAGATTCTGACATTTGGAATCAGACTGAGTAGCAGTTTCTTCCATAAGTAGTTCTGCTGAGTCCAATGGGACCATATCTGATATAAAGTACTATTCAGCCTGAATAAGGGTATCAGAATCTGACCCATTATGACCTGTCTTCTGCAAAGGAGTTACCCCATCTCTGCACCTGATTTATAGCCATTGGATCAACACCATCTTGCATTAAACCATCTTATTGATGACATTGTCATGTATGATGGCGAGTGCATAGTGGAGATGGTAAGAACACAGCTGAAGGGCAATGGATGTATCTCTTCAGTTTACAATTGAAGGAACTAAGGATAAGGATGAACTAAGTAGAATACAGTATAAGCATTATAGTTAAGGATCTGAGCTGAAGCCAGCTGAGATGCTATGTTGTTTAGAACCATTCATTTTCTTCTTGAGTGCCACTGACCTAATAGACATTAATTTGTGCTCTTCAAACAGCATTTGGTTGCTTCTTCAAAATAGCAAACAATAAATACCTATAGCCAACACTTGGCCATTAACCCAAAGAACTCCTCTCTATGCTGTCCTGCTTCTACTTTGCCTCCACTGACAATAAATAACCTATGTACACTCACACCCAACAAAAAAACCCTTCATCATGCACTGTTTCCTAAGTCTGCCATGTTTACGTTCAGAAGAATCATAAGCGCGAACATCTACAGAGCCACAGGTTCTCTGTTGAGGATGTTCTGTTGCCCCTCTTGCTGCCTTTCCCTCTGAAGTTCAACCGCTGGGGGTTTACTTTGCTACCCCCATACTTTTTTAATATAAGAATTTGTCTTAGATATTGTTGATCGGATGGATGGAATAAATTCTCAGGTTTAATACCACAAACCTAATCATGGATTCACTGGCAAACCTGGTTGCTTTAGGTCAGCTTCAACTCCTTAAATTCTCATATCACTTTTTCCTGAGGCTTCTCTGTTGTGAAAGGGTCTTAAATGGTCTTTAAGAAATCATGATCATCATTCTCTCATTGTTAATGTTCTATTTATAAGAGTCCAATGCTGCTGAGAGTGTGTCTGCTGTCTGTCTTTAGGGGCATCTGATCAGTTCACAAGTAGTAGAATTGATAGTATGCTCTAGTGGACAGAGCAGCAGGCTAGGAGCCAGAAATTTCTGACTTCCAATGGAGCTTCCAATGGAGTGTGACTTTGAGTAAGCAACATAACTTCTTGGTCTGTGTTTTCCCCAACTGGAAAAAAATGGGAAAACGCCTGTTTCCTTCACTAGGGAGTTGTGGGGATTTGTTGTACAGCCTTGAAAATGTAAAGAAATAGATAAGTGCTGAATATATGGCCTGCTAATCGACAATGCTGTGCTTATTCAACTATATGATAACCTGTCCATAGTTCAGTATGTTGTGTCAATGAATTGGAGCGCATATATTTTTCCAGTTCATTTTGTTCTGTTGGCCATGAGGTTGTTATATGATTTGAGATTTTGTATTAAGTCTGGTAATACATTGGCCTGCTTGAGATGCTAATTCTTACTATGCAATATTTGTCCTTATGCTTCTAATGTGTCCCAAATTGCTCATAGAGTCACACAGGGATCGTTTTGGTTTCCATTCTATTCTGTATTTATATGCTTCTTTAAGGCACTATTATTCATGCTCATAGGCTTTAGTGTTCCATTTATGCTGACAACTCCCACATCTATTTTTTAGTACCTACTGACCCAGTGCTGACTCTCCCTTCGCTGCATGATTGACTTTGACATTATGGTTTGGAATGGATGTCCTCTAACGTTCTATATGCGGAAAAGAATGAATTGTAGCTCACAGGACTCTCTCAATACCATTATCTATATTCCTTGTTTGTCATTGACTTTGATGGATACATTATGGTATCCAACCTTACTTTCACACTGCATAAACTTAGAAATAGCTTTGGTGACATTTGCTATAGTTACTATTTATGGTACGGTAATGAATAGAGGACCCAATTATGATCAAGGTGCCATATATTAGATGCTGTACAAATATATATATATAAGAGATGATCTGTGCCCCAAAGGTCTTGCAATCTAAATAAACAAGGGATGGAAAGGAGGGATACAACATATAAGCAGAGACACCATGTTAGTTCTTGTTTGTGTTTTGGTGGAAGGGGGGAGTTTCATTTTCCTTTGTTCATGTACCTTCTCTCCCCTCCCTCTTTCACATATATATACACACATTAAGGGTCACATCTTTGGCTGGTTTAAATCAGGATAGCTCTATTAACTTCAAGAGCCCTCTGAAAAATCGGTCCATAGACACCTCAATTTGAGCACCCAAAATTAGTAGATACTTTTGACAATTTCAGCCTTAGTATCCCAGTGTCTCAGTTTCCCAACTGTAAAATAGGAGCAATAATCACCTATTGTCATAAAGGTGTTGTGAAAATAAACTCATTAATGTGTATGAGAGAGAAGGTGGGTGAGGTAATATATTTTATTTGACCAATTTCTGTTGGTGAAAGAGACAAGCTTTTGAGCCATACAGAGTGTGGGAAGCATTCAGACACTGTGTTGTGAGTACCATAGAAACAACATGAGGAAATTCATAATTTTGCATTCAGTGCAAGGTTTGCACATAAAATAGACTCTGGGGCCTCACATTGCATCAGTTAGATAAAAAAAAATTATTCGATAACTATGCATTCACTGAATGAGGTAGGAGTCTTATGGAAAAAAATAGCATGTGCTCACGTACTTAAAGACTGTATCATAATGCAGACACACAAATGGACCAAATCAAGGTTGAACAGGCAAAGAGAATTCTGGCATTTCCTAACTTTTGAGTGCTTGATTTTGCAACCTTAACATTCTTTTAATGCAGTTTTTGAGTCTAATGTGATAGAATAGAATCATAGAAATGTAGGATTAGAAGGGACCTCAAGAGGTTATCTAGTCCAGCCCCCTGCAGGACTAAGTATTATCTCTAGTATTATCTCTAGACCATCCCTGACAGGTGTTTGTCTAACCTGTTCTTAAAAACCACCAATGACAGAGATTCCCCAACCACCCCAGATAATTTGTTCCACTGCTTAACTACCCTTACAGATAGGAAGTTTTTCCTAGTGTCTAATCTAAATCTCACTTGCTGCAATTGAAACCCATTACTTTGTTTCATATCTTCAGTGGATAAGGAGAACACCCTCCTCTTTATAACAGGTTTTATGTAATTGAAAACTGTTATCAGGTCCCCCCTCAGTCTTCTGTTCTCCAGACTAAACAGTGTTTTTGTTTGTTTTTTGTATGTTTGTTTTTTAAAATATTTCTTCACACATCATATTTTCTAGACCTTTACTCATTTTTGTTGCTCTCCTCTGGACTTTCTACAATTTTTCCACATCTTTCTTGAAGTGTGGTGCCTAGAACTAAACACAATACTCCAGTTGCAGCCTTATCATTGCTGATTACAGTGGAAGAATTACTAATTGTGTCTTGTTTACAACCCTCCAGCTAGTACATCCAAGAATGATGTTCACTTTTTTGCAAAAGTATTGAATTGTTGATTCATATTTAGTTTGTGGTATACTATAACCCCTAGTTACTTTTTCTGCACTACTCCTTTGTAGGCAGTCATTTCCTATTGTGTATTTGTGTAACTGACCATTCCTTTCTAAGTGTATTACTTTGCATTTGTCCTTATTGAATTTCATCCTATTTATTTCAGCTTCTCCAGATTAAGGAAAATGTCGTTCTCATGCAATTAATATTATACTATGGGGGGAAAACCTATTCAGTGTAATAGTTCCATCCAAAATTTTAAAACATAATCAGGAAATATCTTTGTCACATAGGGTATTGGAACAATATGACAAATCTGCAGCTTCAGAGGTCTCCAGAAACAAGATAGGAGGTTTCCCCATCCTATATGTCAACAGTTACAGACTCTCCTGAGAAGCTACCAGATCGGTGACTCATTACAGCTAAGGTAACAATTTCATCCTGTGTTTGATGACATGCACTTCCCCACCATTCTGTTAGGTCCAACGCTGCTATAGAGTTGGCAGTTTTTGTTAGCCATCCTTTGCTGAATATAGGAGTTGTGATACTTTTAAACTCTGGTAGAAGTAATTGTAAAAGCAGTAGCCTCAAAAGCCCACTGAAATCAATAGAGCTATGTTGGTTTACACCAGCTTAAGTACTGGCCATTACATTGGCAACCACAGAGCTCCTTTGTTGGTCTATTAATAAAATAGAAACATTGAAAATACTTTTTAATTAATTTTCAACATTAATAAAAACTTTATAAAGTGCTGAGAAAGTATGCTCCTTAGGGCATATAGAAGTTCCTTATATTTTGATTATAAATGTTTTCCTAAAGAAGGCAGCATTTTACATTGTTTTACAATGTGGAATTAGAATAATGAGGCTTATTCAAAAGAATAAAGTTCCAGTGCTTGGAAGTGCTAAGAAGTGCCAGGATAATAGTGCTCTTTTATTTAAATTTTGCTTGGGTCTCTACTCTGACTTTCTTTTTTACTGCTATATCTCTCAATTCCTTATTGTTCATGAGAAACACAATTCCTGATCACGTTACTCCTCTATTGAGAGATCTCTTGGTTGGTTTCATGCAAAGAAAAAGATTGATTTAAAGATTCTACCATTTGCATGGTGATGCTCTCTGTCTGTGGGATCTCCTCTGCTTCTGAAGCCTGGATTTATAGATAGGTCCATTTGAAAAGGAGCTGTTATGTCCATATATTTAATTATCTAGGTTTTTTTTATTCAAAGACTGTTCCTGTCCTCAAACAGTAGGTGCAGGAATCATACACATTTAAAAAACAAAAACAAAACAAGCAAACTAAAAAAGCCAAACACATTGTATAAAACAAAGTCAATCCAATAACAGATCAAAAATACCATGGTCCCAACATGCAACCCTAAAACTTAAACCAGTGTGCATCCTTGCATGAGAAAGGGCAGTAGGATTGGGGTGTGGGATACATCGTCCTATCTGTCAGTAAAACACATGTGAGGAGGCTCAGCTGGTGGGAAACTTGAGGATATTCCCCATAATGTTCTGATGGGTTAGGTATGTGATAGGATGGAGTAAGCAGCTTCACATAACAGGCTTTGCTATCTACCTCCAAATGCTCAGAGCTCCTGGTATGTGTGTGGATCCTCGGGCAGCAGTGGGAAGTCAGTGATATCTGGATGAGAAACCCTGTGCTTCCACAAAAGTCCTGTCCTCCTATAGCACAACTCCACTGTATCTGTGATATCAGGACTGGCCAGAGCTGCCCTGGGAACTCTGTTAAAAGGGGATCATCACTGTGAAAGGTTGCTTGTGGAAAAAGATGATACAGCCATGGAAACTCTGTGAAGCCTTAAGGTGGATAATATGCATTCCTCCATTCCCGCAGCTTCATCCACTTCTTCCAATCCCTTTGCAGACACTTACACTAACAGAGGGGCCTTTGCAAGGCCCAAAAGAAGGGGGATAGTAGGCACAGAGGAGGCTGAGCCCTGTTTCTGCATGGAAGGAGATACAGGCCCAGCTTTGAAGAGTACTGTCTGCCCTTCCAGGATTTAGTTGTTGGATTTAGTGTGCATGTGCTGGCATTGGTGGTCTGTGATATTCAAAAGGTCAGACTAGATGTTCTAGTGGTCCCTTCTGTGACTTTATGAAAACTTCCATGTTTAGAGTGGGGAAGAGGTATATTGGATATGGCTTTATTGATGGAATTCTCTTCCTCATTACATTCTTTGATTTCAGTCTTTATATATTAGATATTTAAATATTTATATATTTAGATATATATCTTGTCTTCAGGCCTGCTTGTTTGGTTTTGAGTTTTCACTGTATGTTCCCTAATTGGATTTGATTTCGCAGGCTATCTACAGCTTCACAATGTTGACAAAGAGGATGCTGAGCTGTAAGCAATGAATGTTTTATCTTCTTAATCTTGATTTGTCATCATTACTGTTTGCATTGTTTGTTCCATAGTTAGATTCATTTTCACTTTAATGGGAGAGTCTTGATCATATTCATGAACTTCTACAAATGTTCCTTAACCCTGTTCAAATTTTTACCATGTTCAAAACTGAATATAGTCTTCAAAACTAACTTACTCTTTAACCATTTATGATCAAATGTGAGTCCCCCCCACAAAGAAATGAGTTTTGTTCGGAGCACTTTCTCAATAGCTGTAGAGGAATCAGAGTAGCAGCTGTGTTAGTCTGTATTCGCAAAAAGAAAAGGAGACTAACAAATTGACAGCGCACTTCATCAGATGCTGTAGCTCATGAAAGCTTATGCTCAAATAAATTTGTTAGTCTCTAAGGTGCCACAAGTACTCCTTTTCTTTCTGTAGAGGAATGAAATCTCCCCAACAAGCAACAAAGTGCACACCTGCTCCATCACTTCTCCTAAATTCTAATGGGGTTAAGGATCACAGAGAACCACCATACAGCAGTGCTTTGTGCTACACAGAGAATATACAATCTCCAAGCCTGCACCCTTCAGTTTAAGACAACTTTGTCTGTTCCACTTTAGTTTGGGCTTTGCATCTCCACAAGGTGGCAACTGAACTAGCATTTATTTTTTTTACTGTATTTGAAACTAGACCGATCAGTTTTACTTTTATTCATAGTCAGCTCTTTGTGATGGTAACGAGCTGTCATAGGATTGTGTTTGAATCCTAGAAGATAGGAATAGATAAGATGTGTTGTGACCGCTCCATCTCATTGCCAGTGTATGACAGTACACCGTACTCCATTTTTCTAGTGTTTTATCTGCTGTAATTTTCAGTGTCCAGATGATGGAATGCCCAGCACTTTTTTTCTTGGGAAGTTATTCTACAACCTACTATCTTTCTGTGCTGAATTCACAGCAGTACTTAAAAACGTGTGAATACCAAAACCAGCTTTCATTTGCGTCAGAATAAAATATACATAGATGACCATTACTTAGTTGCCTTCAGTTTGCACTAAACTAACGTCTTAGTGTATTAACACACTTTCTCTGAGGCAAGTTTAAACCACTATACCTTCTCTCCCAATTACTTTGCACTTTCTTATAATGACCTGAAATTGCCAAACATTTTGCCATTATAATTATTATAAAGCGAGCAGAAGGTAATTGTTTTTAAGTTGATGGATTTTAATTAACTCCATTTAAAAGTCTTAGAAACTGATTCTGAACACTGAAAATCAATGAAATAAAATGTTTACAAATGGACATCTAAATATATCTACAATACTAGGAAACAGACTGTTTGCAATGAAGGGCACATATATTTGCAAAGACAACATGTCTTTGATAATTACATTTTGGCTTCATATACAGAAAAAAAGAGGAATGCTTAATTTTATTTTTAATTAGGTTAAATCTTTTATTTTCTTTGCATCCCACTTAGTGCAGTCCATTGCATTTAAAATATGTTTATTTCATACATTTCAGTGTAAAAGTAAAACTACATATTAAGAAATGTGGTAAGGGTTGGAAAAAAGGGGGCAAAAGTCAATCTGTAATATTCCCCTGAATTTTGGTGTAGCTATCAATCAGATTTCCAAAAAGTTTTAGGCTTGTAGTTGTTATACTTGAACTTTCACATTAGGCATGCGGTTGTACACTTAAAATCTGCCCCATCTCCATCATCTTGCTCAGCAGTGATGTTGAATTAGAGGATGATCTTAAATATATCTTACATTTATATGGCATTTTAATCCTGTACGATTTTGCATTGCTTTACAATATATATGTGTGTGAGCATGTGTGCTCATGCAAGGCCTCCCTGAAGTGAAGCAACTTCTAGATTAGTCTTTCTTAATCCATGGTTGATCTAGAACTCTTCCTGGACATTGTGCGCTCATCACTGAATTTGAGTTGGGTACAGTGATTTCATGCCACTTTTAAGACTCTCCCCTGAGCATAGGGCTGACTGGGAACTTATGTGGCAAGTTAGAGAAGTATCAGGGAGTTGGATGGTAATGGTGGCCCAGGGCAACAGTTAGAGTGAAACAAGATGCCAGCAACACACTAACCCTCATTGTGTCCTGACACATACATATCCCTGGGGGTGTCTTAGAGCCAACTATGAGGACTATGCAGAAATTCTCCCAGGCCAGGGGAACCCTAAGGTGGCTGTTTAAGCCAGTTTTACAGCCTCTGTAAAACCTCTGCACTGTTCAATCTGCACAAAGGGAGGTAGGTGGGGTGAGCAAAGGCCCAGATCTGGCCCATAATTTTCCTCTCCTTTACAAATTTCTGTTCTTTGATGCACTAAAAAGTGGAGGTTTTATGTACTATCTTTAGCCATAGGGTTTCTGACAGTTTCTAAAATGCTTTGCTGCAAAATATGATAACATTAGATTGCTAGTCACTTATTCATGTAAATAGGCTTTCCAGGCACAAGTTAACTTTTCAAAAAATGTGAGAAAACAATCACAAACCCAATTGTATGCAGTTTCATTTTGATTGTGCAGAATTTGCTCCTTGTTCTCTAGTTTCAGAAAAAGCCATTTAAGTTGATTTTATTTCAAGAAACAAATACAGTACAAGACACTTTCACAGAAAAAGTAAATCGTTTCAAAATGGTCATGTAAATTTTCCATACATTTACATTTTGTATTCTAAAAGAGAACTATTAAGGGTACCAACTGCTTCCAGAAGGTTTTACAAGTGCCTATAAAGGATCTCTTTTAACATGCAGATTTTCTGAGGATTTCAGGCTAACAGAGTAACTTCAAATAATTGTTTTGTATGCAATCAAATGTTTTACCTAAGGTCCAATTCTGCAAGGTTCAGCATCTCCTGAGAGGAGCAGAGGGCTCTCCGTTTCCATTGGAAGCAAAGGGAGTTGACAGTGCTTACTATCAAACTGCACTGAGCCCATTTTATTTGTCCTGTGTCTAGGGATGAAGAAAAAAGCATCATCTGCTGACACAACTTCTCACTCAGCTACCATGTTTTTATCTTGTTTCCACTATTGACAATATATTCCATAGCTTAATGTCCTGGTATTAAGTTGTGGTCTGTGTAATACAGCTAGTGTGATTGTGTCCCAAGTTTGGACATGGAGGTAAGTGTGAATCATTTGGCCGGCTAATAAAAAATATATTATCCAAGGAGGTGAATGTTAAATGCAGTTCTAGTTACAGTTACTGTGGCTGGTGATGCATATGCCTTAATATATCTAGACGATGATTCAAGATATCTTTTTTTTTACATCAAGAAAAGCTTTATCTCTTGCCAGTTCATAGCTGTAAGCTAGAAACATGTTGTAAATGGAGAACTTCAAACAGCCCAATGTCCCTTCCTGTTCCTATTTCACTCATTAACGATATATCAATAGTGAGAATGAATGCAAAAGAACAAATATTTTATCTTCTTCTATTGCTGAAGAAAGCAACATGATTAGCTATCAGCAATAAACATATTAGCTTTATTAATTCCCCAATTTAAGGCTTCTTGAAATAGCCCTTGCATATAATGCCTTAAGCATTTCAGAATATTTGCACAATCTCTAATCAAACAATATTAAGAGAACTTCTTTATTGAGCCTAGAAGCAAAGGTACCAGAAGTATGTACAGTAATGTTCTTTAACACTTGCATATTTTCAAGGGGCCATGCTTACTCACATTGATCATGGCTTACTCTATGAATAAGGGTGTGCCATTGAAGTATGAATAAGGGTGGTAGAGTTAATCCCAAGACTCTTTCTGGGAACTGGATGTCTCAAGGACTCAAGGGCCAATTCTAGTGGTATTTACATGTAAAATGGGTATTTGGATGTAGAGGTATGACTATATTTATGAGGAATGCACTTGTAATGTAGCTACACAACTGAGAATCTACCCACTGAAATCCTGCATGTACAGATAAATTCATGCTCAGCGCTTCACTGGTTCTGTCATAGACAGAACTTCCACTAGAGAAATGAGAGAATATAGTTATTGTTACCATAGTACTGTAACAATCTCTGAACCCTTAGTTGATTGTTTTTTCATGAAATTGAGCAAGAGTTTCAGAATTGGGCCTGTTAATCTTCCCAACACCCAATATAATGACCCTTTACAAATACTTTGCTATACAATAGTTAACCACTGGAAATCATTTAATTTCTTACTTATCAGCTAGCCACCATGCTAGTTCCATATCTAATACACATGCTGAAATTCAAAAAAACATAATATGTAAATCTACAATTCTTCTCTGATTCCTGTACTTTTCTTGTGCAAGAGTGAGATGTATTTTTAAGGAACAATTCAAAATATGTTTCTCTTTTTCACTTGCATAGCTGCTTTTATCTAAACAAAGCAAAGACGAGGTGCTTGTCTGTCCGTTGCATGCAGCAAAGAATCGATTTGTAATCCTACTATCTTCCCCCTGTCCCATTCTGCTCTTCACAGTGTGTTAATGTATGGTTGACTACTGCATCTGAACCACAACTAACAGTAACTGGGAACAAAAGACTGATAAAAATACTACATATATATGTAAAATAAAATAAACGTGCACAAGGATTTCATTATTGGTCCTTTTGGATAAGGGTTGTACACTGCAACTGTAAGTTCTTGACTTTCAGGGTTTTTTTGTATTCTGTGTTCATGTTGGTTACTGTCAGATGTGCAGCTCAAATTATAAAAGTACTTGAAAGCAGCTTTGGTTCACGTTTGACTTGCATTTGTGAAGCTGCAAGGGTTTTCTGAAAATCTTGTATTCTCAAAATGTCCATCAAAGCTTTTTCCACATTTGTAGTTGACCTACCTAGAATATCATACATATTTTGACACTGCTTTTCACTGGTGAATTTGGAGTTTGAACCACATTTTGTGTGAAAGCTTTCAGTATGGCTCGTAGAACTACTTCTAGGTCAAGAAAACCTGATGAGACTTTGTAAGAATCTATATTAATCTCTAGGCAAATGTAACCAACTGTGTAAATATATCTGAACATGGCTTCATCTAGTTACCTGGAGTGAAATAACCCGCTATTGAGTTCCAACTACAATTGCTAGACCTTTAGCTAAAGTGGTCTGGGTTTGAATACCACCGATGCCTATAGTGTTTATATGAAGCTGCTGCAATTCAGTGAAGAAACGTGTGTGTGTGTGTGTGTGTGAACTCATTTTACCTCAGCCCTATTGGCTCAAAATTAGATTGTCAAAGAAAACCATTTCCCCACCTATTTGAAACTCGGGGCCTGCTACAAGCCTGCATGAATTGGTTCTGACATGAAAAATTTTCAGATAAATTTCAAACCAAGCTCAGAAGAGCTCTGCATTTCTCTTTTCCAGTCATTGTGTGGTTTGTATCTATCTTGCTGACTACAGATAATAAGGTGCCAGTTATGTTGTATAAAGACTTTAATCATGGGAAGATGAAAGGCAGTCGAATTTTAAACAAATTTTGGCCAGTTTCCAGAGCTTTGTTTTATAATATAAGAATACTTTTCATTTTGTATAGCACTTCTGAGGAGCTCAGAATGCACACAGTGCAATTTGTAAGCTAGTACTTCTACAATACTAAGGATCCCAAAGTACTTTAAAAGTACATACAGGATAGAATTACTTCACTCTTCACTAAAATGCAGCCACCTCAGAGGTAGAGACACAGCAATGAGACAAACAACTGTCTCACAGCATATTGCAAAAGCCTGGGGAAAACTTTGACAAGAACAGGAATCTCAGGGGAGCTCAATCTTGCCTTAACAAGAGTGGTGCAATATGCTGGCTGAGTAACTCCTTGCTAGTAACAAGACCATAGTGTAATGTGTCATTTGCATGTTGGGGATTGCATTAAACCAATATTTCCTCAGACATGCCTGTTCTCTGACCATGTCTGCCCCACCATCCTGAGATGTAGAATTAAGATCCTACTTGTATAAAAAGTGCAATGCCTCCTCATTCTGCTTGCTCCCACTGTAGCCCTTAGCGTCGCTATACAGAAACTATCCTAGTCCCCCCTGACCTGGCTGGCCCTTATATTGTCCCTAGAATAGGGAAACACCAGAGTTTTCTGAAACTAAAGGGAAAAAAATATTGTGCTGGAGAGCTTTTCTAAAATGTGTGGGATGGTGGGCATACTTCTTTCCCTCCAGAGAAGAAGGGGATTCAGTCATCTTTGTAAGAGCCTTCAAGATAGAGAATACCAGCCATCCAACTCAGACATCAGGACATCACCTTCCTCTGTGTCATGAGGCCTTGGGCAGGATCATCTAGGTATGTCTCACTTAACCAATTTCTTGCCTCTGCAGGGGCTTGTGGAATTGGTGAACCTTGGTCGCTCCTGTTCTCCACGTGTGGCACATAAAAATCTCCTGTGAACTGTAATGCTTTGATCTAATTTCAGTTGCTGGGTTTAGTGTGCAGATGATGGGTGGCATTGGTAGTCCGTGATATACAGAAGGTTAGACTAGATCATCTAGCTGCCCCTTATGGCATTAAACTCTGACTCTATGAGGAAGAGGATGAAGGGTCACTGCCTCTACCCCCAAAAATCAGGTAAGTTGGTAAGCTGGGAGAAGCAGATAGGGAGCTGGGGCAGGTTGAAAAGGCAGTTTTAGGGGAGAGCCTCAGAGAGAGTGGAAGAGTGGGCTTCCCTGGCACTCCCATCTCATCTGAGATGGGTTCACCAAGCAGGATGGGGAAGGGCAAACAGGGTGATATTTGTATTCTGGGGTCAAACAGTTTCTATCTCAGAACCCTTTAATATAAATATAAGAGAGTTCGTCTATGCTGACTATGGAGTCACAATGAAAATGGCTATGAGCACCATTATCACCTGCATTTAATGATCGTTGATCGTGATATGAAGGAATTCATTAATAGAATCATTTACTGCTACTACAGATCAGACAGCACATCATCTACATGAATACAGGAGAAATGTGTTGTTAGATCCTCTGACAGATTTACACTTTCAAATATATCAAACTACTGGCATGTGCTACGTGTAACATGTATGTAAAGAAATAAAAAGGCTGTTGAACCTGAGCATGATATGGGTACCTTCTTCAATCATAACATTGGTAACAAATTAGAATAGAATAGTATAAAAACATTGTTCTATTATGGAAATAATGCACTGAAAGGGGAAAAAAAAGTGGACCAAATCATCAGCTGTTGTAAATTGGTTATGCTAATTTATGCCAGTCGAGGATTTAGCTTACTGTTAATTATCACAAACCTATCCACTATTAAGCATGTGTGAAGCTGAGTGCGCGCATAGTGAAGGCATAGTTTGCACATGGAAAAGCCTGCAAAACAGAATAGAGCAAGCAACCTAGTTAGTCGAACACTACTAGGAATGTTCCTGCAATTTAAGGCTCAGTCATATATTCTCTCAGGAATCCAATTGATATGTAATTAAAGTAAGATAATGATGGTGATGACAGCATGATGAATTACAGAACCTTTCTGACTTATTGTCACACTTCCTGCTGTGAATCAAGATGTGTACGTAAAATGTTAAGGTGTCTGTGCATGGCATTTGCTAATATGTGCGATAATGCATTTGAGGAGAATGATAGAATTGTGTACTATGATTTAAATGTGAATGATTTAAGTCGGTTCTCTTTTCTATTTTGTCATCAACCTGGAGCTAAGAATATCCCACTCTTGAATGACTTTCTATTCCTTTTATCACCGTTCTCAAGGGCATGACGTCACTGAATTTTTATGTCCAAGAGGGTTTTGTTCTCGTTGTTTTTTTACATTTTGAAAGTTTGTGATACTTTGTGACCTGTTCTGTATGCTCTAATTTAATTAGCTGACCATGACACTATATAGTGTCACTATATATAGTGACACTATATATATATAAATACAGATTAATAAAATTAAGTAATCACATAAAGGAGTAGAATAGTCACCCAGTCAAAATACTGAACATTAAAAAGGTCAAAATTACAGTGCATAGCACTACTGCTGTACTACATGTTACTACATCTCAGCTATATTGCTCTGCTGATATGTATTGTAATACTGTTTGAATTATGAAGACTATGGATGAAATCCAGGCCCCATTGATAAGAACTATAGATGAAATATTGTCTTCGTTGACCTCATTGGCAAAAATCCCTTTGATTTTATTTAGGCCAGGATTTCACCCTACAAGCCTGATTCTTTAAATCCTTTCACCTTGTATAGTGAATTATACATTTGCAAAATGCTTCCAATGTAACTTGGCAACATTTTACACTCCGTTTGCATGGATGGATGTGACTGAAAAAAACGCCAGGCCGTTGGGAATCAGGCCTATTTTCTACATATTTTCTACAGCTCTAGATATTGTGTCAGTCTATTTGCTGTAGTAAATGGATGCAGCTCTGTTGTAGCCAGTGAAGGTAATTCTCCTTTAACACAAAGCCAATGCATTGGTTACCATTGCTACTGCTGGTGTATAGGCCCAGGTAGGGAAAGGAAGTCCCAGCCAGTGCTTCCCTGCCAAGCTCCTTGGGGTATGGGAAGCTGATGTAAATGGGGCCAGACCAGCAACTGCCAGACCAAAATCAGAAGTATATGCATGCCTCCCCTTAGCTATGCTGTGCTGAGCATCTGGGTGCTAGATCTGCACCAGCATTAGTTTCCCACATACAACTGGAAATTGTACGCACAATTATGCATCTCATACACACACAACTGATTTTGCATGTGATCTATGCAACTGCACAGTGATATGAGATCTCGACTTCAGTGCTTTTTAAAGGCTCATTGTAAACATTATTCATATAGCTATTTTGCATTGCTGTTTACTGCATATCTCATACATATGGAATATTTAAAACTGTCTATGATTAGAATGAGTAAATACATAATACATTACCTCTTAAAATGCAGTTGACATAAAAGGCTATAAATTGTGATTTTGAATGCCTCAGAACTTGGGTGCCCAACTTGAAATACCTTAAAGGGGCTGCATTTCACAGGGCAGGTGGTGGTAGCATGTTCTGCAAATCAAGCCCCTTTGAAAATGTTGTTCTACATCCTTTGTATTGCTAGTGCCATTCAGCCAGTGTTGTTAGGATTGAAAGGGCCATTCCTGAAGCCCTAAAATGAGCCAATATGTTTAATACTAAAAAATGTAAATTTCCAATGGTATGTTTTCCCGGGAGATAATTAAATATACATATTACTTAGCACATTGAGGAAAGCAGAACATTTTTTCTTATTATAAAATTGTCATATTACAATACACCATTTTTCCACCAAAAATACTGTATTGTAATAAAAATTATCTGTAACAATATAATAGTTAGCAAGGACAGTATGTGTTGCAATCAAAGAAAGAGCTAACTTCGTACACAATAAAAGAGAGCAGCTGTGAAAGAAAACACATTTTTACTGGAGTTCTTAAAACCAGTTTAAAACTGGTTTTAAAGTGAGTTGGGGGAGATGAGAATTATTAAAACTGAAATATTATGTCTAATCGCAAGGAGAAAGGGCAAGAAAGGTGATGAGGGGGAGGGGAAGAACAGAGTAAACAAATTCCTATTCAATGAGACCTCCCTCTCATGTATTCCATTTTAAAAAATGTCAGTATAACTCAATATAGTGCTATCCACATGAGTAAGAAAAAAAAACAACTTGTCACCAGTGCCAAATTTAAGGTCCAAGATCAGTGGTTCTCAAACTTTTTTACTGGTGACCCCTTTCACATAGCAGGACTATTAACATTTTGTAACAAATCTAACAATAACTTCATGATTGTCATGTCTGAAAATATGATACACTTGTAATATATTTTATTACATGTGCTCATAGGGTTGCCAACATAGGGTTCTGCATAGGTTTGCCAACCTTCCAGTATTGTCCCGGAGTCTTCCAGGAATAAAAGATTAATCTTTAATTAAATATTGTCATGTGATAAAACCAATAGGAATATGTCCAAGCAGCACTGACAGCCCCGTTTCTGCAGCCCTTTCTACAGGACATGACTACCATGGAAACCAATGAGAATTAATGTGTATAATGGTAATGATCATACTTAAACTTGGTGAGATGCTCAGTTGTATAGTCTTCCCTTGACACTGGAGGGTGACAAGTCCTTGTCACGCAGTTAGTATTATGTTGATACGTTTGCACTAGATAAACTACCTTTGTGATTGTGTTATACTAAGATGAGCAGATGAACTGGAATGCGCATAGGAGAGGGATTGCAAAACATTATATTTAACATTCCTGAGCTCCTCTGCCCTGTAACAATATTATCTGGGCATGGAAAACCAAGATTCACTTACTCTCCAATAAACTACAAAATGTGATAGCAAAAATGGGCCACATGGGCCTCACCGGGGGATGGCATTAGTACAAAAGAGGCCAGGAGGGACCATTAAGGCCAGGAGGGACCGTTATGATAATAGTCTGACCTCCTGTATAACTCAGGCCAAAGAAACTCCTATCTTTCAGAAAGACTTGATTTAAAGACTGAAAGTGATGGACAGTGCACCACATCCCTAGGTATTTTTTTCAAATAGCTAATTATCCTCATTGTTAAAAATTTTCACCTTAATTCTACACTCAATTTGTCTAGTTTCCTTTTCCAGCTACTGGATTTTGTTATGCCTTTTTCAGCTAAATAAAAGTACTGTCTGCTATCAGAAATCTTTCCCCCACATAGGTACTTGTAGACTGTGGTCAAGTCACTTTTTAACCTTGTCTTCAATAAACTAAAGAGATTGAGCTTCTTTCGTCTCTCACTTTAAAGTATGTTTTTCAGATCTCAAATCAGAACTGTAGCTCTCTTCTCAACCTTATCACATGGAATTAGCTTGACTATATGCTGACATTGTAAAACATGAGCTAGATTATGCTACATTATGTTCAGTGGTATTTTACTTTTCCAATATTCCACTGAAATCAGTAAGACTACTCAGAGTAAGGTGCTGTTAGCTGAAAGAATACTGACAGTGTAGCAGAAGCAATATTGAGAGTATACCAAAATGTGGCCTAGAGTTTAAATGTCATTGCAATCATGAGTCCTTCATTAGGTATAACCTGTACAATGATATATTGTTGGCTGACACACAATTGCTAAGAGGATTTTTTTTAGGTATGTTCTTCACATTTCTGTCTAAAAATGTATTGACTTTATTGGAAATACTTGATTGTTGTATTTTTTTCCTTTGTAGCTATCAAAGGCTTAATTAATGTTTTGCTATTTCCTTTTCATTGCTACGGTAATTGTTAACCAGAAAAAAGGGGGGAGAGGAAGGCATTAAGTAGACAGTTTAGCTTTTGCTAAGGCAAATCTTTGTCTGTTATAAACGCTGATTTACCAAACCTTTTTTTTTAAAAAAAGATGTTTTAATTAATCAGAGAAGAATCTGCCAATATGTATTCATCATTTAAATACACAGATTATGTTTGAAAGATTAATTATTTCCTCAAGATCACCTCATAATGAACTAGCTTGTGAAGAAGTAAAATCATCCCCTGAAGGGAATGAATACATCCGGCTTAAAAAACAAGTAAAGTAATCCACTATTCACCAACCAGCATGTTGCTAATCTCAGTACCTCTAATTTACATCACAGTGTGCTGCCACCATAGTAATTAAACTGGATGACATTATATGACTGTTTATTTTCAGCAAATGTAATTTTTTCCTCAGAAAGCAAATAATTAAAACAAAGCTTAGAGTTTATTCACAGGCAGGGGAGCCTTTGGTCAACAGTGAGCCTGGTTTCAAATGACCAAAGAAAACAGGAATCTTCGAAGTTGTTTGAGTGTCAGACAGAGGGGCAGGAGTAAAGTGTGTGTGTGTGTGTGTGTGTGTGTGTGTGATGGGGGTACGTTATCAAAAAAAAAAAAAAGGAAAGAGCATGAAGGAACAAAATTTCAAGAAATCTGGAGCTGCAAAAGTTTGGAAAGCCAGCAAGAAAATCAACCTAGAATTAGAAAATCATCTATGTACAGAAAAGGTTCTCAAGGTGTATCATTAGATGAAATGTTACTATGTGGAAGTTTATATAAAAAGCCTTGTTTTGAACTCCAGCTGGCAAAATTCAGTGCAGTATTATATATATATATATTCTGCATATGTTAAATAAGTGCTAAACATTGAGTGATCTGATACATATAATCATAAGTGTATCTAGAGTTATAACAGTTAATGCTAACATGTTTGTTGCAAAGGATGTTAAACTATGTATTTTGGGGGTTGAGGCAACCACAATTAAAGATCAGGATAAGACCTGACGTGGGAGGCATATTATCCTACATTTTACTACTTACACCTTCTTCTGACAGGTTTCAGAGTAGCGGCCATGTTAGTCTGTATTCGCAAAAAGAAAAGGAGTACTTGTGGCACCTTAGAGACTAACAAATTTATTTGAGCATAAGCTTTCGTGAGCTACAGCTCACTTCATCGGATGCATTCAGTGGAAATGCATCCGATGAAGTGAGCTGTAGCTCACGAAAGCTTATGCTCAAATAAATTTGTTAGTCTCTAAGGTGCAAAAAGTATTCCTTTTCTTTTTACCTTCTTCTGAAGCACCTGGTGCTGCCATTGTGGGAGACAAGGTATCAGACTAGATATACCTCAGGTCTGATCTAATGTGGCTATTCCTCCCTTGTTACATATCAGCTGGTCTCCGTTCATATTCTTTTTGTTCCTTTGCATGATCCTGCCATCTCGTTGAGGTGATTGGGTTCCTGTAATGCCAAAGACTGAATGGTCATATTAAGAGAATTGCCTTTTCACTCCTAGAGATAACCTATTTAAGTTAAATTCTAGGCATGGGCCAGTTTCCTTAAGGAGAAATCCTAAATAATTAAATAGAAAATTATTATCTTTCTCTAGATATTTTGTACCATTCTACAGAATTTAACTTAGTTATATCCCTGCTTTAGACTTCCCTAGAATGGTTTTAAAAACACAGAAAATAAATTGTGTTAAAATTATCTGTTTTACAGTAATCAGTATAAAATCATATAAAATTTCTGTAGATTCTCTTTAGATATGTACTTAGTTCTCATCACTGTAGTTGGGGGTTAAATCCTGGCCCCCTGATAAATGGCAAAATTCCCATGGATTTCAATGAGATCAGTATTTCACCTGAAGTGTGTCTGGTTTCACTTCTACTAAATTTGATAGGACTGTAGGGGTTAATTTGAATAAATGCATACTACCTATTATGGGGTCCCAGTCAATTACTAGGGCTCCACCATTCTATAATACAAATAATAAATTATATATATCTGATGGATTGAAAGAGGAATGTCTACTAGAATCCTGTTTTGATCTCTGATGGAGGGACAAAAGGGAAAAGTAAAGAATTGTGATCATTAGCATCAGTTTTCTTTTTAATCGTTTTTATCCTAATACTTCTGCAAAATTAGTTTAGTAATTAAAATGATACTCCCCTTGCACAATGTACATCTGGACCAAAATATATATATTAACATATACAGATATCTATGCATATAAATGGCCTGAGAATATATCATCTTTGGTGCCTTAGTAATAAGCTTACTTCTGCTATGAAATATGGATAGATGTATCAAGAGGACCTGAATAGGAGAATTCCAGTGGCATGATTTGTTTTCTGTAATAAAGAGGATGGTCTGAAGTTCATAGCTCATGGGATTGCTGAAATCTCTGCAGCTTGTTTCTGCAGTCAGTAAAAAAAATAGAGAGAATTTGCCAACCTTTGTACAAAATCATCTTTTTTATTTTTTTATTTTTAATTTTAATTTTTTTTGTGTTGCTGTTCTTTTGGGAACTTCCTGGCTCTTATGGTGGTTAAGAAGACAATTCTAAATGAGTGAACTGAAAACATTATACCTTATTTTGAGCTGGAAAATTGAACCAGCATGTGATCACAAATAGACAACAGTTTTATGGCAACTGCAAGTAGTTGCATGATTACTGAAGTATAGCTGCCACTGGAAACAAAAAGCTGCAAGAAGCCAGTCATAAGCTGTACCAATTTCAAGCTTCTAACATTTTAAAATTAGAATTCAGTAATTTATTGTGGATATATTTTCTGAGCGGCTCTGGTCAAATTTCTTATTTTTACATAACCATTTCAATGGTCTGATGCATTGTATGAAAAGAAATCTTGTATAAATTGCATGGTTCCTTTGTTATGCAGTATGTCACCTGTCATATCCCCCTAACAATTTAGTACAGATTAATTGGAGCCATAGATAGGAAAGAGGAGACTTATTTGTTCCACAAAATTTTGCAGAACTACCTTTTTCCGCCCACAGCTGGGGGAGATGGAGTCATTAATCTTGTTATGTTTACTGGAGGTCAGATATAGCCTAAAATCAATTGTAAGTGTCTTTGGCATATTAAAGATTAAAAGAGCTAAATAAGCACTGTGATGTTTTATTACAGCCTTGATTTAAAAGGTTAATTTGGAGATCACTCTCCCATCATTCTAATAATTAGGGTTTTTCTATTTATGGGGATTTTTAAATAGTTTGTTTACCAGCCCAATCACTAACAGATGGCACTGCTGCTGTTTTTTTTTCTGTTGTGTTCTCTCCCATCTGACCTCATTCACTCTACAGCAGAGACTTTCTAGTCAGCTGTTTGCTAGTTAGTTGGATAATAGTTGTTATGGATTCCATTTAGGACTTCAGAATCAAAACAGTTCTATGAATAAAATGCAAAAGCATTACTACATGGTCAGAAGTTATTAAAATGTTGGTTTATTAATAAAAATAAACCTTCTTTTATGACCCTAGAAAAGTTTTCATCTGTAAAAGTATATCATCTGCGGAAAAAGTTTGAGGAATGATCTAATCAGTGTGAAACCTCAACAAAATTAAGAGTAGCAAATAACAGACACATTTTGATTCTCTTGTATTTCATTTGGGTATGGTATAAAAAGATTTACTTACTCTGAATAAATCTCACCATTTATATAGTCCTTAACCCCTAAGATTTATATTCAGCAACATGGAGAGCAACATTCTTGATTGCTAGCAAATATTCATCACTCTTGATTGCTAGCAAATATTCTGAAATAAAACCGAGGCAAGATAATTAAGATTTCCTTCATATGATGATTCAAATGGTAACTTGGATTAAGCAGTATTAGAAGCACCATATAAGAGTTTTGGAACTTGCAGTGCTAACCCCAGGGGGTTCTGTGTGATGCAGGAGTCTATCTTTGCCTATAACTCTGTCCTGACCTATGATAGCCAGTGGTGCAAGTAGCTTTTAACTGTTACTGGTACAGTACCTACCCCTGATCCTGCCCCATCCCCCTTCACAAAAAAAGTTTCATGACTAGAGCCCTGTACAGATACAAATTTATACATGGATGCAGATATCTGCGGATAGAAACCTGTATCTGCTGAACTGCAGGTCTCTCCTGGGTATCACAGTGGTGAAAGGAGTAGAACATGGGGCCACCATTCCCAGGAGCCTGCGCCGGCAGCTTCTCCGGCGCGCGGTTGTACCACCCCCAGCCCTGTCCTCTGGTGGGGCTGTACCCCAGATAGGAGATGCAGCTGCATGGAAGGGATGGGGATGGCACAGCTGTGCTGGAGGAGCTGCCGGCATGGATGCCAGGGAGCAGTGGCCCAAAGTTCTGCTTCTTTTGCCACTGTGGTTCCTTGGAGAATCTTCTGGTTCACTGGATACCCAATTTCTATACACGGATATTCGCATCCTCCAGTATAAATTTGGGTCCACACAGGGCTCTGAAGTTCATTCTTGAAAATGTGTCTTTCCGATAGAGCGTACCCACAATAAATGGTATTGTGTACCTGACCGTACCCTCTTACTTGCACCACAGATGATAGCCAATATTACTCCTTGTCACCTGCTACCTTTTGTTCATGTTTTTGTTTACAGATGGTGAAATTGATCCCTATGGAAAGGACTGAGAAGGCTCTCCATATCATTTAAACCACACCTAAACCCTACAATAAGGGATTAAATGTTGCACAAGGTTTTTTGCAGAATTTCTCACCGGGGTTAATTTTTCCATTCATACTTTGGTGAAATTCTGGCCCCGCAGAAGTCAATGGGAGTTTTGCCATTGGCTTATATGGGCCCAGGATTTCATCCCTTGAGCCAATTTTTATCTTAGGGTATTTGTCCAAGCAAAATTTATACTCGTAATAACTTTTACCAGGCTGTCTCTCACTACTTTTTTATTCAGTTCCAAGGGTAATGAAAATCTGATTTCAGGTGAAGTCTCTACATATTACTTTCATACAAATAAATAACAAAAACGGTGGGAGTAATTTGTGGAATTGGCAGGACCAGGCTTTTAGGTTCACTGAATTTTTAGGGCATTGTAAACTTTCTCTTTTCTAATATATGAATCTAGGCCTGCTTGAGTCACTACTACTAGAAAATTTAGGCCATTGCCTAAATATGTTGAGGTGTTGAGGTGACATTTAAAAAAAAATCTTTTCACATTCACATACAGTAATTGTGAGTAGCATTTCTGTACATGATGGTAGGCAGAGAAGATGTAGCCAGTTACAACTTGTTTTGCTTATATAAATGTGGGTGTCCCAGGGCTCTGGCCGGAGTATTGGAGCATCATAGTTTTGAAAGGTTCATATCTTCATTACCCTGATTTAACTGGGTAGACGTGGTATCTATTCCAGTTGACACTAGGAAAGTCTGGGGAGGTGCTACACATTTGCATTTATGTGAATTCAGTGACCCTAACATCTCTCACAGCTGGTACAAAGGGACTGCAGCTGAAATTCTAACCCAAAGAGGAATTACTCTAATGCCATCAGAGGGTGAAATGGCAGCTGTATACAGCAATTGCACTATCTGTTTGGGAGGTGGAGTTCATCTCCTTTGTCCCTCCACACTCTGAATATTCTGTCTTTATGTGGGTGGAGTGAATTTAACACAGAATTCAGAAGCAATACAGAATTCACAGCTAACTTTTACAAACTACTTTTGGTTTAATTTTTTTCTCAGAAAGTTGTCTTTCTTTTTAATACACATTGCTATGTTTAAACACAATTACTGAAGTCACACTGAATTATGTTTTTGTTGCTTCTACTAGGTAATCTGTCAGTAAATATAGTTGCCTTGTTGATTTGTATTTACTTTTTCCCCTAACACCCCAATAGTGCTAGTTGAGTATATCATGAGTTTAATTTCTTAAAGAATCAGATGCCCGTGTGATTCTGATAAGCAAGAAATATGAGATAGGGGAGGCCACATGGACTTTATGCATGAAGCTGCTGAGAGGGATTTTGATTCATAGATACTAAGGTCAGAAGGGACCACTCTGATCATCTAGTCCGACCTCCTGCACAGCACAGGCCACAGAATGTCACCCACCCACTCCTATGAAAAACCTCACCCATGTCTGAGCTATTGAAGTCCTCAAATCATGGTTCAAAACTTCAAGGAGCAGAGAAGCCTCCCTCCAGTCAACCATGCCCCATGCTACAGAGGAAGGCAAAAAAACCTCCAGGGCCTCTCCAATCTGCCCTGGAGGAAAACTCCCTCCCGACCCCAAACATGGCAATCAGCCAAACCCTGAGCACATGGGCAAGATTCACCAGCCAGATACCCAGGAAAGAGTTTTCTATAGTTTTCAGAGTAGCAGCCGTGTTAGTCTGTATTCGCAAAAAGAAAAGGAGTACTTGTGGCACCTTAGAGACTAACAAATTTATTAGAGCATAAGCTTTCGTGAGCTACAGCTCACTTCATCGGATGCACCAAATGCATTTGGTGCATCCGATGAAGTGAGCTGTAGCTCACGAAAGCTTATGCTCTAATAAATTTGTTAGTCTCTAAGGTGCCACAAGTACTCCTTTTCTTTTTTCTATAGTAAATCAGATCCCATCCATCTAATATCCCATCTCAGGGGATTTGGCCTATTTACCCTGAATATTTACCCTATTTACCCTGAATTGATAGTGGGCTGGCTTGGCAGAAAGATCTGTCTGTCTATCTCAGGGTTTTCTGTAGCATTGATCACCAAAGACCTTCCCCATAGACTTCCATAGATCACCCCAATGCACAGCTCAGTTGCTCAAACTATGTTTTGTCTCGGGTGCACTAGAATGGATAATATGAATCCTCACTGACTTCTTCCTCAGCCCACCCTGTTTGCATATCCTCCCCCCCACCCAACCTTGCTAGTACAGAATTATTTTTGCAAGGTCAGTAGGGTTGGAAGATTCCCAGAAGGCTGGCTGGCCCTCTCTCCCCTTCTATTTTGGGAGTGGAGAGAGATCTATGCACAGAGGTTCTTCTGTGTACATGGATCTGAGAGAAACAGTCTCACACCTTTGGGTTTGACTGACCATGTTTTCCAGTCAGTATCTAGTGTTCCTGTCCTGAAATAGTCATTTTTTTTTCCTTTTTCTGCCTTTTTAAAGGCTGGAGTCATCATATGGTATTTTATCCTCTCATAAATATAATTTACTACATTCATTGACAACCTACAGTAGATTTCCAAGAAGAACACTAATGTGACCGCAGCCTTTTTGCATAGAATATGTCATTGGCCATTATGGGTGGTTTATTATTCAATCCTTTTTAAATTCTTCCTGTAACTACTTAGATTTTTTTCACTTAATTATATCTGTTTGATCCTCAGTAGTCCTTCTGGAGAGACCATTTTTAGAGCATTATCCAATCATGAAGCATCGATTGTACTATATAAAGCTCTTGCTCTTTTAAAGTGGTAGAATCTCATTGTATTTGGTCTTGTAAATGGGATAATACTTTCCCGTAGCAAACTTTAGGTTGAATTTTATCCCAGATCATCATGGTATTTCTATTTGGCAATACTCTGTTTTAATCCTTCTGTGGTATATTACTAAACATTTTCTACACACTTTTTTAGTTCTGAAATTTATAGTCCAGTGATATGACATATTTAAAGCAGTAATTTTTTTTAAAAAGAGAAACGCTTTCTAAAAGCATTGTGGTACATATTTGGTTTTAGCTCAAAAAGCCATTTTATTTAACCCAACAGATTTGCCAGATGAAATCAACTAGTGAATTGGTACAACAACCAACAGGGTAAGAGTTTGTGAAGGTCACTGATAGCAAACAGATTCTATTCACCATTCTCAGAATTAGCAGTGAATCATATACCCATCTCTGTTGCAGAATACATCTGGAGGGAATTTTGAGAATTATGACATACTCATGGTTAAGTGATTCAGATCACGGTTCAGATAAATCCACCACTGTTACATTCACTGCAAGATGCATTTCCCACAGCCCAACATATCTCAATATCTTTTTGTGGAGTTAGGCTTATAGGTAAGAAGTGTCAATTTAATCCCTTACAGAAAGCACAGACAAAATGTAGAACATGTTTTGTCAGACAGTGGTTTGGGGATTCTATCATAGATTTCAGGGGAGGGACTCAAAGTTGTGTAGAGCTCATTCTACAAATATATATGATTTGGGCCAAATCCTGGTCCCATTGAAGGTATCCCCATAAAAATCTGCAAGACCACCTCACTGTTCTCCTGCCAATCCCTGCTTAAATCTCACCTCTGCCATGGTGCTTGCTGACCACTGGTACACTGTGATCCCTGCTTATGTTGATCAGACTCACCTCCACGTTAGTTTGTGCTGCCCACGACCATTTTTGTAGCCACCTGTTGTATGTCTCTCTGTACTGTTCAGTCAATTACATCCTAAAGTGCCCTGCTGGATGTTTAACAGCTAACAATGTTAACACAATTGAACTTTTTCAATAGTGAGCGTAGCCGATGATAATGATTTATGTAGCTTTGCGTGAAGTATGAAAATATCACTGTTGGATCCATTTTTGTCCAAAAATGGGTGTTTTGTTTAAAATGCTGTCAGATCATTAAGTATAGGCTTAGAGCTAGATAGATCATGCCTTTTAAGCAAAACCCTGCATTGACAGCAATGTGAGAAACACATTGCTCCAGGGGGAGCTTTGAAGGGGAATGCAATGCAGAAACACACAGCCCTTCAGCAGTGTGGATAGGGGTTGGCGAGGCTTCATCTCTAGGATGGTGTTACCTGTCCCCCAAATGTATCATGACTCCGATGTGGCTCGGATAGAGGAGGAGCTATGGTAAGGGGCCTGCCTCTTATCCTCCCTTCCTTGCATCCTTTGGCATGCAGAGAGATCAGCCTCTGTGCTCCAGTGAGCACAAGCACTGCAATTGTAACTGGCCCTTAACGTCCTGAATACTCAGCAACTCCATTTCCATTTTAAAGCTGAAAAAAAATAAGACCTGGTTGAGAAACATGGTTCAATTTTTTTCTTTTATTTATTTCTTTTGTTTATTTATCACACAGCTGATGATTTTTTTTAAGTTCCACGTTTTGAACTTCTTCCAGCAAATGAGTGTTTAATTTATTAGTTGTTGGGATGGAAATGTGTTGACCATTAACTTACAATAGCTCCTGTTTCTGAGATTTTGTTTTGCATCAGCCGTATGACCTGTGCTGATGGAGTTTTGCAAATATGATAACAAATGCTTGATGTGAGAAAGGGTTCATTGATAAACTAAATCTTGGCACATATCATTTTAGCATTGTAATAGAAAACCCTAGCTGTTCTGCCTAAATGTTTATAAACATAATAAGAATATTCTCCCAAAGTGCCATTGGTACTTCAGGTAGTAAATGTTACTTTCAGTGCTATTTAAAAGGCCAACTTCAGACACAGTGATTTTCAGAAAGTGCAAACACCCTTCTCTAAAAATCATCAAACTGGTGTCACAGAATGGACACCCAACAAATGAGACACCCTGCTTGTGAAAATCTTAGACAAATATTTTATTTTTTGATATATGTATATGTGATGGGTTCAGTCACAGAGAGCCCCCTGGGGACTGTCACCTGATGGGCTGGATCACAGAAACCTCCTTGGGACTGCCAGCTGATCTCTGAGACTACCTCTGAGCCCATTTTTCTCTGCCAGTTTGGGCCTCCAGAACCCTGTCTTGTGGAGCTAGATACACCAATCTGCTGCAACACAGACACAAGGTCTGACCCAGGCCCACAAAGCTGCAGACTTAACTGAAAATGTCTAAGCAAGTGCTCCTGTCTCTAGCACCCAGACACCCAGCTCCCAATGGGATCCAAACCACAAATGAATCAGTTTTACTTTGTATAAAGCTTATACAGAGTAAACTCATAAATTGTCTGCCCTCTAAAACACTGATAGAGAGATATGCACAGCTGTTTGCTCCCCCAGGTATTACTTACTTACTCTGGGTTAACTAATAAGCAAAAGTGATTTTATTAAGTATAAAAAGTATGATAAAAAGTGTTTCCAAGTAATAACAGACAGAACAAAGTAAGTTACCAAGCAAAATAAAACAAAACACACAAGTCTAGCCTAATACTGTCGGAAACTGAATACAGGTAAATCTCACTCCAATAAAGACAGAGTAAAAGTTTCAGGAGTTGGCCCATGGTGAGAAAACATTAAAAGATGATTCATAAAAATTGAGGATCCTTTCAATCTTGACCTAAATTTAGTTCCCTTTAATACCATTTGAGATAATAACCTAACAAAGGCTTTGCCTCTAAAGTTATGAATATTGGTCTCTTTAGGAGTCTTTAGAACTCACAGAATCTCTTTAACTTGCACCATAGTACAATGGGACTTTGTGGCAAACAACACACTAATGATACCCAGTGACAGGGGTGCTGGAACAGCTTGTATTGTGGGGATGCTGAGAGCCATTGAAGCAAACTGTAAACCCTATATATGATGAAAACCACTCCCTGCCAGGGAGTGCAGCAGCATCTCCAGCAGCTCTAGTTCTAGCACATATGACGAATGATTTATTCAGATGAATGAAATGTCAGTGCAGAACTCAAACCAAAATCCTAATCACACATCCATGTGCTTTCTCTGGGTGTGTCCTGCTGTCTGCAACATACTTATTTGAAATATGAGGGAATCACTCACTGAACGTTTTGAAGCTCTGTTCCCCTTAAATATTTCTCTAGCATGCATCTTTTTTGTTTCCCTTTAAATAGTACTAAATATGGAGCAAATTCAAATGACAAAGCTATGCTTGCTGTTTTAGACCTATTGTAATAGGGTTAATTCCTGCAAGTAGCAGTACCAAGCATTAAGGCATCTGCTGCTTTAGGGTTGTATAGATGCTTGGTTGAGTCTAACTGTGTCAGGCTTTCCCGAGAAGCACTAAAGTCACATTCACAAAGGAAGTGAGGCAGAAACATTGGCATTTGAGACTGATGAATAAACAAAGCAAATTGTTCCTTTAAAATTTATCAGTGCGGTTACATTACATAAATTCATAAGCGGGTCTGGAGCAAATAAAATTTTGTCACTGCTTCTTGATGGCCACGTTAAACAATATACATGAAAGGAGAGTGAGAACAGGAGGGGATGGTCAGGCCACCCAGGACTTACATATGTTCTCTAGGGCTAGAGTTCTCCTAAAATACGTAGCTGCAGGGTCAAGTCCTGTGTTTGTTTGTGTGTCAATACTAGCAAAATCACTAAAGTTTCAAATTTGCTTAATTGTGGGCAATACTATTGTAACACCTAGGAGTCCCAGTCATGGACCCCATCATGCTAGGAGCTGTATAGCACAGAAATCATGTTACTGATTAACGTCATTTGTACATAAGGAACCTAATGTGCTTTGCAGACTGTTGCTAGGATAAGACAGGTTAAACATGGGCCCTATTTCAAACTAAGACAATGTTCAAGTTTGAGTGCATTAATACAATTCCCTGTTGGTAGCATGTACCACACTTAGCTAGGGGATACGGCAATAGACAGAACAAGAGTGAGCACAAAGGAAATAGGTGCTCAGTACTTGCTATATTATTCCTCTAGAGCACTAGCTGCAAAGTGGGATTTTTGCAAGCTGTGTTTAGATTGACAGTTGTCCATGAGAGGAGACAGGTTAATGGGGAAGAACTCTGACTGCCTGTTGCTGAGGCTAAAACAGGGGTGGGTGGGAAATGAACCCAGTAAGTTGTAATACTCATGTGTTCGTTGATTTGGCCACTGATTAATTGCACATGCAGCAACAATTCAGCTGGGCATGTGCTATTTTGGGACTGCCAGTTCCATGAGTTCCTAAAAATCATTCAGATCTGCAGGTAAACAAGGCCTGTTGGTTTGCTACACACATTTTTCATTTAGAGTGTGTACTGCTTCTGCTGTATTTTCAGGTTTAGCACAGTCCAATTTCCGTATACATCCTGTTATATGTAGCTTTGCTGTGTTTAGTCATTTTCTGTTGAGTGACTGGTGGGTAGATTCTCCAAAGATTATGACCTAAACAGAGTAGGTCAGCTTGTCTCTGTTTTCTGCATTGTGCAACTTTGTACAGTAGCGAGGGAATTATTCAAAGAATCTTCAGGCAGACTTGATCAATTTGTTTTTTTTTTAAAGGTCCCTTCATTCTTTGCAGCTAATGACATTTTTTTTTTAAAAAAAAAAAGCCAAGTTGTACTATGATGTACTTGTGATAACCTTGAACTAATTTTTGCAAGTGATTATATGACTTTCCTTCATTCTTAGACATAGATTGAATTTAAAGACAATGCCCCATTGAATTTTCTGAAGGTGTGGTACTTATGTCCTTATTTCTGTATACAAATGTGCTCCCGCTGTCTCCTTCTCAGTTGCTTTTAGAATGAGTTTGTTGTAGCTCCTTTCATATTCAGAAGTGTGTGTGTGTGTGTGTGTGTGTGTGTGTGTGTGTGTGTGTGTGTGTATGTATACACACACACACATACTGTGACAAAGCTCTGTCCTTGTCTCCGTGGGTCCCACATTTTCTGGTGGATTTCGCTAGCCTCAGAGGCTCACTGTGACCCTCCACGTAGCCCTTCTCTCTCTAGAGGCAAGAGTCACAGCCTACTGAGCCACTTTCATCAAAAGCCAGCAAGGGAGGTGAGGAGAAACCACCCTCTCTTGCACAGTCTCTCTTGTCTCCTAGTCTCGGTGATTAATCGGGGGCAAAGGGGGGAGCCTGGGCCTACCCTTTACTCTGGGCTCCAGTCCAGGGATCCTAATAGTATCAGCTATGGCAGCTGACTTCTTAGAAACAGGACGTGTACAATTCCCTGGGCCACTTTCCCACAGCAGCCCCCACTTCCTCAAGATCTACTTCACCCTTATCTCAGAGCTTTCTTTCTTGTGCCTGATATAGTTTGTACTGCTTAGTCTCTCCAACAGCATGACTTCCTCCTACAGCTCCTGACATGCGCACCCACTGGGAGACTTTTAAATACTTTCAGCCAGCCCCTGATTGGCTTCAGGTGTCCCAATCAACCTAGCTGTCCTCCATGCCTTCTGGAAAGATCTTAATTGACCCCAGGTGTCTTAATTGACTTGGACCAGGGTAACAGGGATTTGTTTAGCCTGAGGCTAATATATCTGTATCCCATTACTTTACTATAGCCATCTGGCCTTGCCCGGTCACAATACACAAAATTTTAACAGAGAGAGGGACAGTTATTTCATTCTTATAACGTGTTTGCTAGCAAATAATAACTCACCTATCCTGTTATATTAGGATGGTTCATATAATAAGAATTAATATGAAATTCATTTTTATTTAAATAGCTTTCTGGGATTGCATATTTTTCAGTTCTGATAAATTAACCTAAATTAAATCATCTAGCACCACTGGTATAGGCACATCAGTAAATTAAATCATCTACTCCTTGGGAAAAGAAGAAACATGCAGAAATGATAGTACCTTTAACCCATCTTTTTGGATATCCTGCTCTTAACGCAAATTTTGAATTATGTCTGTTAGTTGCAATTGGATTTGACTTTACTGTACAATGCATGTGTTTTGGGATCTGATCCTGCAATCTGTTGTTTGCTTGAGTAATCCTTATTTGTGTGAGAAAAGGTTTATAAGATTGGGCTCTTAGTTTGTAAATAGTGAAACAGGCCAAGAAAAAGAAAGATCTGAGAATAGGGATAATATCATCATCACTGAAACTGCTTGTAAGCTCTTTAGGGCAGGAATAATTTTTTTGTTCCGTGTTTGTACAGCATCTAGCATTATGGGGGTCCTGGGGTTCCTCAGCACTACCGCAGTACAAATGCTAAATAATATTTATTTTCCAGGTAATATTTTAGCATTTTGTCAGTCAAATTTTTTGACTTTATAGACAAAATGGCAATAGATGCACAGACTGCTGTAGCACAAAGTGACATAAAGACATTGTGCAACATCATTACACCTGTTTTCAGGAAAAAAAACAAACACCAACTGTCTGATTCAAGATAACAAGGGCAACTTAACAGCAAAGACATCAGAATAAATACAAAAATGGAAGCTGTACTTTAATCAACTACTGAATGGTGAGCCAGCGGCCAATCTTCTAGATATAGAGGAAAGGGAAGATCTGGATGTAGAACTAGGACCTATCTTCTGAGTAAAGGGATAGAGGATGGTGGAAAGACATCAGGATGAATAACATTCCAACAGAGGTTCTTGAGGCAGAGTTGAAGAATGGAGTAGACAATTTGATAGGCCTCTTATAAAAGATATGGGAAGAAATAAAAATATCAAACAAGTCGGGGGAAAAGGGGAATATAATTAAACTGTTAAAGGAAGGGGACCTTTATCAGTGTGAAAACTAGAGGGGTATTCTGTCTACCCCAGTAAGATATTTACACAGATTATTTTAGGCAGAATAAAGAAAGTGGTAGATTCAAGGTTACAATACGAACAGGCAGGGTTAAGACAGGACACATCACATATAGATCAAATAGCAACCCTGCCAATTAAATGGCAGTTACACTTTATATGAATGTTATAAATTTCCAAAAAAGCCTTTGATACAGTGGATAGAGCGGGTTTATGGAAATTGCCATGTCATTATAGAAACCCTCAGAACTTCATGAACATCATTCTGGGAGTCTATGAAAATGGCATGCCAAATTATAACAGCAAACTGACTAAGCCATCTGAGGTACTACAGGTGTCAGACAAGCTTGTCTAATGTCACCCATGTTCTTTTTACTGGTGGTGGACTTGGTAAAGAAGAAACTTCAGAACAATCAAGGGGTATACAATGGACTTTCCAACAGAAGTTAGGCCTTGCCTTTGCTGATGATGTCAGCTTGCTGTTCCAAACTCATCAATCCATGAAAGCCAAAATAAATGTCCTCCAGGTCTGTGCACAATTAGTAGGTTTGAAAATCAACACAAAGAAAACTAAAACCATGAGAATCAACCACAAGAAGAAATATTAATAACACTTTCTGGGACTGAAACAGAAGAGGTCTGATATTTCACATATCTTGGCAGCATTGTAAGTACAAAAGGTGGAATGGACAAAGAGATTCAAATTAGAATAGTGAAAGCCAGACATGGCTTTGCAACTCTAACGCCAATCTGGAGAAACAGAACTCTATCCCTCCAAACTTAACTTCAAATATTTAACACAATTTTAAAGCTGGTCTTAGTATATGGTGATTAAACTTGGAGACTTACTAAGACCTTACTATCTAAACTCCAAGTTTTCATAAACAGTGGCCTTAGACAAATCTTCAATATCAGATGCCAGAAAAAAATCACAAACAGAACTCTAGAGGAGGACAAAACAGAAACTGATAGGATATCATGGACTGAAAATGGAGATGGTTGGCACATATATTGAGGTAAGAACTAAATAACATAGCAAGTCAAGCTTTGGACTGGAACCCCCATGGCAAGAGGTGATGAGTTAGACCAACATAGAAACACACAATAGAAATAAAAGTGAAAACTAAGACTTCATCAGGAGACTGGGAAAGATGGAAGTCAGTAGTGAAGGCACTGTATTCCACATGGAATAGAGAGGCATAAGAAAAGAGAGATAAATCTTTTATACATGTTAATAAATTTTTAACACTATTTTACTAGTGTATTTTTAAAGCTACAGTTTGTTTTTCTAATTGTAGTTAAATTATCATGGATAGCATGTTATGATAAGAGGTGGCAAGCAATAAGGAGTTGTGGATGTTATCTTCAGTGCCAAAACACTTTTTTGCCCCAAAAATATGTGAAAAAGACGAATCCCATATTATAAAAGCAATAAGACACAATGTGGAGGATTTCATAAGGCAGTAAGACATGCCTTATGCAGTTAACCTCACAACACACTTGACGCATGAGTAAATGATCCCATAAAGTAAGTCTTGACATGCTTAATTGCTTCAATTGTTAAAGCATTTTAAAAAAGAATCGTAATAGAAGGTGTTGCCAAGCCCTGGAGAAGTTCACATTCAATAAAACTTATTTTACTAAAATAATTTCTAAGTGGGTTTGATTTGACCTTTTCCTACAGTCATTATTTATTGGACCAGATTCATCCTAGATTACAACAGCTTCAACCCAGGAGTGGAGACACAGCTAGGGGAAACAGGCCAGAATGTGGACAGATAGCTAGAAAGGGAAATTCAGCAGACCTCCTCAGCAGCCTGTGGAGCCCAGTGGCAAATGAAGTAGACTCTTCCTATCAAAACTTCCCAAGGAAACAAGATTGGCCCTAGTTGTTTTGTCGCCTAGGTGGAAAATATATTCAGCACCTTCCCCGCTGCCAAAAGGCACAAGCAAAATAAGGGGAATTTGGCATCCCCAAATGTGTTTTGTTGTTGGCACCAAGGGTGGCCATCCTGATCACCCATCTTTAAGGCTGGCCCTGGGAAGAACAAAAGCAGAAACACTTCCCATTCTCCTTCTTGGAGGCTCACCCCTATGCCACAAGTGAACTAACTGGGCCTGGAAGGTGCCACTGATACTTTCCTAGACCAACTTCAGTGGCTTTACTCAATTTTCTTTGCAATCTGCGCAGGGTGAGAGGTGGAACATAACTGCACCGCCCTAGGAGCACCCAGAAAATGAATAGTGACTCAGTCACTGTTTCCCTCCCCTGCCTCAGAGGAGGGAGGTAGTTACTTCATCCCTTCTCCATAACTGTAAAGGCACTGTCACTCACCTGAGCTGTAAATGTGCTGATTAATTAAGTGCACTTTTGAACGTCACTCTTAAGGCTGTTTTGTTCCTACCAGACTGTGAGAAGAAATCTTATTTTTGGAATTGAAGCCCCTAGTAGAATATGCTGTATAGAATGTCAGGCATGAGAACTCCTTCCATACCTAAATCACTCATCTGAAAGAGCCATTTTGTCACATTGACAACTAGGAATGGCTCATAAAATTTTAGTGAAGGTACACTTATGTATTTTTTCTTCTGTGGGACAGTGCCTAACCCAATGACAGAGCCACTAGTGCATAAGCAAGTGAACACAGAGATTCAGTGGACAAGTTATAGTCAGGGACAGAGCTGGGTGTTATGAAACTCAATTAAATCTGTAAAGTGCTCTGAAATCCTCTGATGCAAGGAGTTGTATAGATTCAGTTTTATTAATATAACCCTGCAGTGAGGTTAGTAATTAACTTATTTTGTCGGTAAACTAGACTCAGCATTATAACTCAGAGGGAACAGGACAAGTATATCAATACATAAACAAGTTTGTTTGTTTGTTTGTTTGGCAGAGACGAGTCCATCTCTTATTTTAGACAATATAGTCTGCAGGGGGCTCCAGTGAACTGTGGAGCAGTAAGAAGATTTTGTTAAAAGGAACATCTCTTTTAAAAATGAATGCATTTTATAATGTTCCCACTTACCAAACACAATTTCCCATTGACAGCTAATTATACATCACTTTCATTAATTTACATGGCATACTAGTTATAATCTGTAGATCTACAGGCAAAATGTTCAGATTTTGAAACATTTTTGATTAATGATTTAATACTATTTTGCCATTTGAAATTAAGCAAATTGCTTAATTTATTTTTTTATAACTTTTATATGAAAGTGAAACGAAATTGTACTAGAAGCAGGATATGCACATACAAAAACACATGTAGGGCCAACAAAAATAATAATACAGAGTTAATGGGTAGAGTTTCTAGGTTGAATATGTAATTTTACTGATTATCCAATGTCGGGCCCGATCAGGGCGATTCCTACTAATTGAAATGGTCTGTGTAATAATGACTCCATTAGGGCTAAGGATTTCAGCAATGGACCCATTTTTATTTGCCATCTGTTACATAACAATATAATAACAGGAAGGACAGGATCAGACACATGCAAAGCAATTTATGCTGAATTGGCTTAATTCTCTTGTTAATGTATGATGATCCCAGCACAATGAGAACCCACCATTCTTGTGTCTATATAGGGAGGACCATATGGTTGTACTTTTCAATTTTTTACCTAGAAAAGAGGATATCCTGAAATGTATCTTAGAAGTAGACTTTTGTATTTCAGGAACAATTTAATCTCTTAAAAGGCTTTTGGGAAAATAAACAAACCAGACCTTGCAGTTTGACCTCTGTAAGCCGTAGTCTGAAACCTTTGCAAGGCAAGAGGATTCTGTCCCCTCCCGTAACAGTTAGTTTGGTTCTATTATAATTGCTGGAGCAGGGTTTAGCATTGTGGGTAAGCAAGGAAGTGTGTGGCAGAGAAGGATTGAACCTAGGATGCCTGGCGCCCTAAGCAATGACCGGTCTTTCCTCTCTGCAAGGATCCTGTTGTGCTAAGCACTATACAATTTGTGTCTTTTGAACTAATATTTCAAGACATTTGTAGGACTCTTGTCTGGATTGTAACTGAAGATTTAAATCAGGAATATTGTTACTCTCTGGGTTATATTTTATTTTTTCTAAAAGAATAAAGGGAAGCTAAATTGGGGGAATGTTTAGTGTCATCCCAGAACTTCATTTTTTAATGTTTTTTTACACCAGGAGTTGTAACCTTGAAGAAAAATCTTTATCTTCTATATTTAATAGAAAAAAGGAACAAAGTCAAGATTGAACGACCTGTGCATGCCAGAAGCTGCTAGCACCTTATTTTTCAAGATGAAACAAATCAGTAATGAATGCAGCATATAGTCTCAAAAAAGAATTCACAAATCAGTGCCAATGAAAAAGGACAAAGCAGTAAGATATTAGATGTTACCATAACTTGACTATAAAATCTCTGGACCAAGGATGGTATTATCTGATCTATTTGTCCAGTGCCTAGCGATGGGACCTAGTCCTAAGTGGAGTCTTTGGGTATTACTGTAAGAATAATTATAATAAAATAAAGCCAGTGAAAAGGGAACAGGAAGCCTGTGGGACATGCTCTGTTTAAAACCTTTTGAAAACTAATTTGTTTAAGGAGATTAAACTAAAAGATGAGACCATAGACGCAAAGGTTTCACCTGGGGGAGTAGCATTTTAGTAGAACTGGTCTTGTTTGATGATTTATTCTTAATATATTCTGAAAAATCATGGAACAGGATGTAGTTGAAACAACTACATGGAACTTGGAGGATGGAAAAGTTTGGGGAAGGCACCAGTTAGTCCAGGAGTAGCCAACCTGTGGAGCCACATGCTGCTCTTCAGAAGTTAATATGCGGCTCCTTCTTTAGGCACCTACTCTGGGGCTAGGGCCACAGGCGCCAATTTTCCAGTGTGCCAGGGGGTGCTCACTGCTCAACCCCTTCCTCTGCCACAGGCCCTGCTCCCACTCCACTCCTTCCCATCCCCTCCTCCCCCAGAACCTCCTGAATGCCGCGAAACAGCTGATCGGGAAGTGCTGGGAGGGAGGGGGAGGCGCTGTTTGACAGGGCTGCTGGTGGGTGGGAGACGCTGGGAGTGGGTTGGGGGAGCTGCTGGGGGCCTGCTGACATATTACTGTGGCTCTTTGGCAATGTACATTGGTGAATTCTGGCTCCTTCTCAGGCTCAGGTTGGCCACCCCTGAGTTATTCACTCTGTATGCATATGGCTAGAATACTAGCAGTTGCAGCATCTCTGTTAATAGTTCTCTTAATAAAGAGCCAGGTTAGTTTTCAAAACATGTAGCCCTCACACAGGACCAGCTCTAGGATTTTTGCCGCCTCAAGCAAAAAAATTTTTGTCCGCCCCCTCTTTTTTTTCGTGCTCCCGCCCCGGACTCCATCCCAACTCTGCCCATTCCCCAAATCCCTGTCCCTACCTCCTCCTCCAGGTGTGCTGCATTTCCCCCCCATTGCTTCCTGCGGCTCCCCCACTCCGCAACCCCTCACCCTAGGTCACCTCCAGTCTGCCTGCTCCCCTGAACATGCCGCCGCTCCGCTTCTCCCCCCTCCCTCTTGGGCGAGGGAGAGGCAGCAAGTTCAGGGGAGCAGGTGGAGCGGAGGACATGAGCCCCTAGAAATGTGGTGCCCCAAGCACCTGCTTGTTTTGTTGGTGCCTAGAGCCGACCCTGCCCTCCCATATTATTACCAAGCATGTGGTACGCAAAACAGTAGTGAAGCAGTGAGTCTGAGGATTAGTAAAGGCAGCAGTAAGACTGGCATCAGTGTGTGTGTGTGTATATGTCTGTTTGTCTCACACACTCTCTCACATATATATATATATACACACACACACACTCACCTCCCAACACATACTTATCATTCATGGTGGTGGTGTTTGTTAATTCTTGATACTTCCTGCAGTGCACATATATTCTCTGTAACTTTATTCTTTCAAAGTGCTGTAATTTGAGGTTTTTGACTGGTGTATGTATTTCATAATTTTTATTTCTCTTACGTTTAAATTTAATTCTTTGTGTAGTGAGTTCTAAAATGCTTAACCTGTCCTGGCTGAAGCAATTATCCCTATGATAACTTTTAAAAATATATATATTATATTTAGGTTTTTTGTTTTACTGGTGGTACGCATCTGCACATTACCTCGATAAGTGGTGCACATAACAAAATTCATTCTGCACATGGATGGAAAAAATTAGAGGGAACATTGGCCCCAGTACTCACATGTGCAAGCATCTGGGGCCACCAACAGGCAAAGTTGGCTTTAAGTCATTTTTTCACTCTCCTAATCCTGAGAGCGTTCTGAATTGGAGCAATTCACGGGTGCAAATCAGAGCAGTCCTCGGGCTGATCTAGCTTATACATGGTGCCACTATGGTAGCTTGGGATCCCTGAGGTGTTGGAGAGGTCCAATCACATATCCCTGAAGATGTCCCCTATAGTGGCCTCGAGGAGGGGGAATGGGGCAAGAACCATTATACAGCTTTATACTACTTCAAGCTATGGCACTTTTAAGGCCAATCTGTCTAAAAGGAGCAGCATAGAGTGGTCATAATGGAACCAAGAATCAGGGCCAACACTTCTACAGCAGCATTAATCAGGCAGAGGAGTTTGGTGCTGACCTTAGCTGGTTTTCTTTGAGTGTGTTCTTAGTGGATTGACCTGGATTTCTTTGGTGCATCTACTGTTTCAGTACCTGAATTTGCCCTTTCTGAGGAACTGTAGAACTGGTTGTGTAGTACTGAGTGCACAAATGGAACAGAGAGCCTGTTGTGCCAGCTGACAGAACAGCTGCATCAATGAAAGTGCAGAGATCTGGAGATGGGGACTCTATAGTGGAAAAGAATGCCTTGAGAAGGAGCTTGCTTTTGAGAATAACTGCTTACTCCTGAGACTAAATCTTAGAGGGATTTAAAAACAGCCACCACAGAAGATTGTATGCTGTTACTAGAGGCTGAGAGCCTGCTGTTGCTAGTAATAAGAGCTGCTGTCCTCAATATGTGAGTTTCTGTTCCTTGGCACTGAGAATCCCTGTTGTCAAGGAGAATTGCTGCTGTTCAAGAATGAAAATCACTATTCTGTAGGATTAAGCATTGCCACTGCTGCTGCTTCTGTTATGTGACTTTCCTGTTGTTGTTGCCAATGAGCGGTACATCTTGGTTTGACTCAGTCTGCACAGTTCAATTTTGCTTTGTTGATCTTGGAAATATTTCAAGCTGTGAAGTTGCTAATTTTCCCATAACCAAGGGCTAGTTCCCTTCACTTTCCCATAATATTCAATAGGGATTTTTATTTTGTTTTTGAGGTTGAATAATTTGTGTGCATTTATTCTGAGCATATCCATAAGTAGTTTGTGACTAGAATCATAGAATATCAGGGTTGGAAGGGACCTCAGGAGGTCATCTAGTCCAACCCCCTGCTCAAAGCAGGATCAATTCCCAACTAAATCATCCCAGCCAGGGCTTTGTCAAGCCTGACCTTAAAAACCTCAAAGGAAGGAGATTCCACCACCTCCCTAGGTAATGCATTCCAGTGCTGCACCACCCTCCTAGTGAAAAAGTTTTTCCTAATATCCAACCTAAACCGCCCCCACTGCAACTTGAGACCATTAGTCCTCATTCTGTCATCTGGTACCACTGAGAACAGTCTAGATCCATCCTCTTTGGAACCCCCTTTCAGGCAGTTGAAAGCAGCTATCAAATCCCCCCTCAGTCTTCTAGTCCCCTATCACATGCAGAGGAGTAGGCGGAAGAAAGCCTCTCCCCATGGGTAGTGGGTGGACCGACCCTTCAGGGAGGCTAGCCCCCCCAGCCCCTTATTCTGTCCAAAGCCCTGCCCCCAAACCCCCACACTGTTCCCGTCTGGCAGCCAGAGGAGCACAGGGCTGGCCGAAGCCCCAAGCACCCCATCCCACTGCCTTCCCTGCATCTGGAGGTGCCCCGGGCCGGCCTGAGCCTCCCCAGCCGTTCTGTGCCTCCCCTCCTGAGACCCCGAGCTGCCCCGTGGGAAAAGCAAATGCTCTTCCTGAAGAACCTGAGGTTCTTTTCTTTATATGCACCACGCAGGTTCCAGGGTGGCTGAGAAGGCGGTATCTGCTTGTCAGCTTCCTGGGTTCATCAGTAACCTCTCTGGAGTCCCCTGGCCTATTGTACTTGCCACTTATGGATCTACCAACCTTCACATGGCTACATTAGAGCTACCTGGGGAGAGCTCAGGGGGCTGCATGCCAGATATTCTCATGAAGAGGGCGAGGAGGCAGAGGGAGCAAGTGAAGAGAGGAGACCCGGATCTCTGCCTGCTATCTCCACCTCCCATGAATTGGCCAGAAGAGCTGATCTGATGTATGGGAAGAGTATTCTAAATCCTAGAAGGGGTGGATTTCGAGAGGAATGGTGCCCTAACACACTGCCTACTGATGCCTCCACGGGCTTAGTGTGTCTGTGTCCCACCCCTTATGCACGGCTCTGTCTACAGATACAATCTAGCCCTATATGAGGGGAAATGAAAATATAAAGATATTAATGAAACATGCATCAGCCCAGCACAATAGAACTGTAACTACTAACCATTTGGTGAACAGCTTTTCTCCAGATGTTCGTTGCTACTAACCAACCAAATAAAAAAAAATGGAGAGTCCTAAAAGCATTTTTAAACTAAAGGATAGATGTGGAAATTATCTGGAGTCTGGTGTTAATAGGATTTTCCTTACAGTTAAATAAATAACTTGCCCATATTGCTCTTGAGAACACATTCAAAGGGAAAATGTTTGGATGGGAGATTATACAAATAATTTGTTTTTCTGAAAGACAGACTATGCAATCTAAGCAAACAGAAATAACAATCTTAAAATAGCAAACAGTGTTTCTATTTGTATTGCTTCATCAGCTAAACTGCTTTATGACACTGTTTCTTTATCAAAAAGACATTTAAATCAAGGAAATGATTTTTAATACTAGGGCAGAAATTAATTTCATGCATCCACTAGCAAATGCCTACTATCTAGAACTGAGTAAACAAACATTTGCACATCTGCTACTGTTATATGAAAACAGAATATAAAATTCTAAAGGGAGCTTGATCTTCCTTTTTATTTTTTTAACGTGTATTATGCTGTTTGGAAGATATTTAATTAAATATAGAGTTTGTTAGGATGGAGCCACATATTCCTATCTTGGTGAATAAGGGAGGAAAAGGTTACAGGAAATTTCACTGGGCACCTATTGCTGAATTTCATCCACATATCTTATGAAATGAGCAAAGCTTTGGGAACCATAAAGGGCAAGGCAAATCCCATAAAGCCTATTTGCATTGCACATGTGGTTTCTCGGGCAGGTGCAGTTAAGGATTGGTCCCTTCGGAGTATTCCCCACCTCTACTTTGATAGCATGGTGCCCATACAAGCCACGTTCCCATTGGTTTTTTTTTTTCTCTCCATGTCTGCTGCTTATCCTACAGGCAGATGCTATGGTGGGAAGGTAATGTTGGTGAGCTCATCATTAACTACAGTGCCATTTGGAAAGGGTACCATTCGGTCTGCTGTCTGACCATGACATTTTCCTTCTAGCCAAATCCATGGAGCTTTTACTATGTGGAGGGGCTTCTGTTGGCTTCCATGGAGGGAAGGGCATATAGGGCAGAACCCGTACTCTTTCTCCTCTGACTGTCTTGGGGGGCCTTTCTATCCTTTCTTGTGACCTTAGATCCCGTTTGTGTGTAATGGAAGGGAGAATATAGTGCATTATGATCTCTTGAGTACTTGAGAACTATTAATGTAGTCCAAAGGGCCAGGTACAGTGTCCATTGAGTCCTTTCATTCACCTCCATGGGCACTGGATCAGACTACTGATGGGTTAATTCTGCAACCCCAAGAGGCTTTCACTACATGTTGCAGTGTATCATTCCTGAGGAAAAGAATGGCTTTTAAAATACCAATAGTTAAGAAGTGGTAGATCAAATTCTTATTGATAAATATTATGTATACCTCAGGAACATGGAAGTTTTGCTTCATTTATTTTATGCTCTGTGGTAAAATGTAGAATGCTGACAGTAAGCTTTGAATGGACCAGTCCTCCCCGGCAGGCATACATAACTCACAAATGTTAACAAGAGTCACAAATAAAATTCAAAGTGAGAACCAACACTGAAGTTTTTGTCATTAACCTATTTGTTTACAATGTATTGAACTTGGAGTAATGGTTACAGAACTGTCTGAAGTGGGAAAATGACTAAATGTCAACTTTGTGCATTCATACAATCATAGAATATCAGGGTTGGAAGGGACCTCAGGAGGTCATCTAGTCCAACTCCCTGCTCAAAGCAGGACCAATCCCCAACTAAATCATCTTAGCCAGGGCTTTGTCAAGCCTGACCTTAAAAACATTAAAGAAAGGAGATTCCACTACCGCCCTAGGTAATGCATTCCAGTGCTTCATCACCCTCCTAGTGAAAAAGTTTTTCGTAATATCCAACCTAAACTCCCCCACTGCAACTTGAGACCATTACTCCTTGTTCTGTCATCTGCTACTACTGAGAACAGTCTATATCCATCCTCTTTGGAACCTTCTTTCAGGCAGTTGAAAGCAGCTATCAAATCCCCCCTCAGTCTTCTCTTCCGCAGACTAAACAATCCCAGTTCCCTCAGCCTCTCCTCATAAGTCATGTGTTCCAGTCCCCTAATCATTTTTGTTGCACTCCGCTGGACATTTTCCAATTTTTCCATGTCCTTCTTGTAGTGTGGGGCCCGAAACTGGACACAGTACTTCAGATGAGGCCTCACCAATGTCAAATAGAGGGGAACGATCATGTCCCTCGATCTGCTGGCAATGCCCCTACTTATAGAGCCCAAAATGCCGTTAGCCTTCTTGGCCACAAGGGTACACTGTTGTCTCATATCCAACTTCTCGTCCACTGTAACCCCTAGGTCCTTTTCTGCAGAACTCTGCCTCGCCACTCGGTCCCTAGTCTGTAGCGGTGCATGGAATTCTTCCATCCTAAGTGCAGGACTCTGCACTTGTCTTTGTTAAACCTCATCAGATTTCTTTTGGCCCAATCCTCTAATTTGTCTAGGTCCCTCTATATTCTATCCCTACCCTCCAGCGTATCTACTACTCCTCCCAGTTTAGTGTCATCGGCAAACTTGCTGAGGGTCCAGTCCCTGCCATCCTCCAGATCATTAATGAAGATATTGAACAAAACTGGCCCAAGGACCAAACTTTGGGGCACTCCACTTGATACCGGCTGCCAACTAGACATGGAGCCATTGATCACTACCCATTGAGCCCGACGATCTAGCCAGCTTTCTATCCACATTATAGTCCATTCATCCAGCCCATATTTCTTTAACTTGCTGTCAAAAATACTGTGGGAGACCATATCAAAAGCTTTGCTAAAGTCAAGGAATAACATGTCCACTGCTTTTCCCTTATCCACAGAGCCAGTTACCTCATCATAGAAGGAAATTAGATTCAGGCATAACTTGCCCTTGGTGAATCCATGCTGACCCTTCCTGATCACTTTCCTCTCCTCTAAGTGCTTCAGAATTGATTCCTTGAGGACCTGCTTCATGATTTTTCCATGGCTTGAGGTGAGGCTGACTGGCCTGTAGTTCCCCGGATCCTCCTCCTTCTCTTTTTTAAAGATGGGCACTACATTAACCTTTTTTCCCATCATCTGGGACCTCCCCCGATCACCATGAGTTTTCAAAAATAATGACCAATGGCTCTGCAATCACATCCACCGACTCCTTTAGCACTCTCGGATGCAGCACATTTGGCCCCATGGACTTTTCCACATCTTCTGTCACTAGGTTGCCTTTCTCATTCAGTAAGGAGCCCACACTTTCCTTGACTTTCTTCTTGTTGCTAACATACCTGAAGAAACCCTTCTTGTTACTCTTAACATCTCTTACTAGCCGCAACTCCAAGTGTGATTTGGCCTTCCTGATTTCACTCCTGCATGTCTGAGCAATATTTTTATACTCCCTGGTCATTTGTCCAATCTCTCACTTCTGATAAGCTTCTTTTTTGTGTTTAAGATCAGCAAGGATTTCACTGTGAAGCCAAGCTGGTTGCCTGCCATATTTACTATTCTTTCTACACATCAGAATGATTTGTTCCTGTAACCTCAATAGGTATTCTTTAAATCCTAGGCATAAATAAGGTATTCCCACCCTAAATCCAAACTCCAAATATACACGCTTCCCTGGAAGTAGTGTAGTCTCTTGAGCTAATCAGCTGAAGCTCCCAACAGCCAGCCCAGTGGACCATACTGAACCATACTTCAACTACTCCAGTTTCTCGTTGGCACCTCTGGAATAGCTCAGCCCTCATTTAAAAGAAGAGAACCAGGTTAGAAAAGACAAGAAGTGCTGCACTGCAGAGCAGATAGGGAGCTACCTGGGATAGAGTTACAAGTGACCAGAAAAAAAAATCCACAGGAGACGACAGTGGTAGGTTTTGAACAAGCTCGGTGGCTGCTTGAAGCCAGTGTATAAGGCACCATTAACAACAGGAAATTCAACATGTCTTTAGCTCAGGAGCTTTTTGATAGGTAAATACAGCTATATACTAGTGGGAATTCCCTTCAGACGGGATGAAGGAAAACATGAGGCCAGAAGGATGTGTCTGCTGCCAGAGCTGGGTCTGAAACGTGTAATAATCTGGCTATAGGCAAGATTCCTTTCAGACCAGACAAACTAAATAGAGCAAGTCATCGCTCAGCAGAGGACCGAGTGCTGCTGGCAGAAAAGATCCAATGTTTCTCTTAGCTAGTAAGGCAAACATGTTGGCTTTGGACTCGCAGACTCTGCAGTTTCCTTGTGGTTTCTAAAATTTCAGATTATACATGGCCACATGGTAGTCAAGGAAATGATCTCTAAGGGAGCTGTTTTGTACATATAAGTGTGTGCTAAAACAATGGAGAATAAATGTCCTACTGAAACTCTATTTTGTGATGCAGGGTTATATGTACTGTAGAAGAATCAGAAAGTGTGTGACAGTCTATCCAGGAAGAATTTCACTCGTCATCTTATTTCCTAATAGCTGTTGTTGAAGTGACTTTAAATATCTTGCAAGTGCTATTTAAAAGACATTCTTTACATTAAAGGTAAACCTTTGTAATATGTAATGATTCTGTTTTATTTCTCTCTCAGACAGTGACTGGGAACTAATTAATAAGAACTAAGATTTAATAAGAAATAAGATTTAAACTCAGTTACCCTGGGTTTGATTCTGTAGCCAATTAGTTCATTTTATCATCAATTTATCATTTTTATGTGATGTTATGATCACTGCATATGCTATTTCATATATAATCAATGTATGCTAAATAGATTTAAATTGTAGGATTATAGAAGTATAAATTTGACAAGGATTTAAGAGTAATGAGTGTGTATTGGGTACGTAAGTAAAGCATGGATGAAACATATGACCTACAGTCAGAGACCTGTAAGGTTTTAGCTTAGCCATACTAGGCTATAGGCTTACAAATGCTTGACATGAGTGGGTGACTGAGGAATAACCCAAAGCAAGTAAGGCATAAGATTACTCTAAAGTTGTGCCAATAGGTGAGATTACAAAAAGTGGATCACAGTAGACCACACTGCATTGTCCAAAACCATGAGACACCCGACTGTAACATCTTTAAATGTCTCTCCTGACCTCAGGGTAGATGTGGTGCATAAATGCTAATGAGAATAAGAGAAATTAAAAACAACCTATGAAAAATGGGGCACCCCAATATTCATGGGGTGTGAAAGTACAGATAAGGAAAAGAGGGTTGACACTTTCATCAAATAAATACAGTGTTAGATGTGGTCAGAATTGCAATATAAAAGAGGATTCCATGGTTCGGTAAATATAGGAAGATGCAAGGGACAACTCCATGGGAAAACCCAGCAGGAACCATCCATCTAGAAATGATCATCTATCGAGTGGTCCATCGAACCCTAGAATATCTTTGAGGATATGAGGATGACTGCAGTTATAACTCTTGCATGGGTTTTTGTAGGATTTTTATATGCATGGGTAATTGTAACTTTACTTATTGTTTTATTAAAACCTGTAGCATGGATAAGACTTTGTACTTGTGATTGTGGTCACTATCCTTGGTCTTTGTGTTGCTGAAGTCTCCAAATTTGAGAAATTTGAGATGATTTTCACTCTGTTGTGCTTGAAACTGTAGCAACCAGAGCCAAACCCCATGGTGATATAACATCACTACATTCATTATAAACAAACAAACAAAAAAGGCTACAACTCTGTATAATGCTTCCTGAAAAGTAGAAAATCTGGCATCAAAAGGTTAAATTAAAGTATTGTAAGTTAAAGAAGTATTGTAATAGCAGCAGTATATAATTAGCTCTGATTTCCTGGATATAATTTTACCCCTCATGAGAACTGGTGTAACATAATTTATGTAAGGAAAAGAAAGGGGGAGGGGGAAACAATGAAACACAGGATAATGTAAGTGTAAAGCATGAATGGTAATGGTGTGTGTACAGGGACGCTGGAATTTTTATAGTGGGGGTGCTGAGAACCATTGAACCAAATTGTAAACTCTGTATATAATGGAATCCACTTCAAGCTGGAGTGCGGCAGTACGCCCAGCACCCTTAGTTCCAGCACCTATATATTATATGTATAGGGAGAGAAGGTGAGATAATCTGTAATGTAACAAAGAATAGAAACTGATACTGACAAAATTTATTCAGCAATCCTATTCCTTCATAGTTTGGTTTTGTGTTAATCAACATGTCCTAAACTGTAACAATGCTTAGAATCTAACAAATTTATTAGAGCATAAGCTTTCGTGAGCTACAGCTCACTTCATCGGATGCATTTGGTGGAAAAAACAGAGGAGAGATTTATATACACACACAGAGAACATGAAACAATGGGTTTATCATACACACTGTAAGGAGATGCGGGTACCCATCGCAGTGCCGCTGGGAATGGATGAGTCATTACACAAAGTAAAACTATTTCCCCATGGTATTTCTCCCTCCCACCCCACCCCCCACTGTTCCTCTGATATTCTTGTTAACTGCTAGAATTAGCCTACCTTGCTTGTCACCATGAAAGGTTTTCCTCCTTTCCCCCCCCGCTGCTGGTGATGTCTCATCTTAAGTGATCACTCTCCTTACAGTGTGTATGATAAACCCATTGTTTCATGTTCTCTGTGTGTGTATATAAATCTCTCCTCTGTTTTTTCCGCCAAATGCATCCGATGAAGTGAGCTGTAGCTCACGAAAGCTTATGCTCTAATAAATTTGTTAGTCTCTAAGGTGCCACAAGTACTGCTTTTCTTTTTGCGAATACAGACTAACACGGCTGCTACTCTGAAACTAATGCTTAGAATAATTATAAATCAGAGGGATCATCAATTCTGTCTTTTTATAAAATATTGCTATTATCTATTCTACTACTATTTGTTCTATTATACCTATTGATAGCAATGGGTAAAAACCTGGTCCCATTGAAGTCAGAGTTTTGCCATTAAACTTCAATCAGGCCAGGATTTCACCTTGATGCTTTGAGGTGCTGAACATCTTCAGCTCTGATTGACACAGGGAGATAAAGGTGCTGGGCTTCTCCAAGGATAAGGCTCCAGATTTTAAAAATAACCTTAAATAAACTTGTTAGGTGCTACAGCATGGAACATATTTGTTTAAGCTATGACTATGCAGAGTTCACAGAAGACAATAAAAGAATACATAAGCCACAGCAGAACAAATCTTAAGAATTAAAGAACCCAAATCTTAACAGGGAGAAAAAGTGTAAGACACAAATCTCTTGAATTAAAATAACTGACTCTCAAGAGGGGTGAAACAGAGCATGGAGTAAATCTCCTCAAATGAAATACCAGCATTAGTCTAGAGAGGATTAGTTGCATGCTCTATTTCTTTCCTATAAATGTGCCTCAGGGTGATGGGCAATCACCCTTATTCAGTGTTAGGGAAGGTTTGCTATCACTGTGATACAGAGATAGTCAATCATCGTAAACCTTTTGAACTAGGTACTTAAATTGTAGTTGCCTGTTAAAGATTTCAAAATGATTCGGCTTGCGGAAAATAATGAATTTCTCACTGCACAGTTCAAAACCCTCTGCTGGACTAAACAGCGATGTTTCAATTAATCGGAGTCCATCAAGCTCAAGCAGTACAGGGCAGTTGCAGATTGCTCAGTTAAGGAGTTTGCATCTTGTTATTAGCAATATGTTTAGGAAGAGAATGTGCTCTTACAGCCTGCCCTGAGTAAGGGAATGGTCCTAGTTGTTTTGCTGGCTAAGACAGAAGGCATTTTTTCTCCCTCACTCCCACCCAACCCTGAGGGGCCAAGCAAAAAAAACAAAAACAAAAAACCCCAAATAAATGAGCAGCACAGCGATTCAGCACCCCCTAGAAGCTGGCCCCTAGGGTGACTGCCCTGCTCGCCTGCCCCTAGAACCAGCCCAGGACATCACAGTGCCATCCGAAAGGAGGGCAGGGACCAAACCGTGATTTAGAGGGTATGCCTATACTCCAGCTGGGTGATGGAATTATAGCACATGTAGACCGACTCAAGCAGCAGTAGTGGGCAGGAGAGACTAGCATCTGCTGCTGCCCATTCTGCTATGGCTTCGCTGCTGCTATTGTTCGAGGTAGCTTTGATCAGGTGCTGCAGTCACACCTCATCGCAGTGCAGACATAGCCTGACTCACCATGCAGACCCTATTTTCTCCCTTGCCCTGGGAGGGAAGTTACCTGGTCCAACTCTTTTTTGGGTTCAGCTTATTGACAACTCAGTTGTGCTAGCTGAAGATGGGGAGGTATGGGAAGGGCCAAGGCTCTGCTTACTTCCTGAGCCCTTCATTCCCAGCCCCACTCTCCATCCACCTGTGCAGGAAGAAAAGTAATGGTTCAGTAGGAGCAGTTGCCCTCCCTCCTGCTTTACTACCTGCAGTAAATGTAGAAAGTGCAGGGGAATAAGGGGGGACCTTTAGTTTCCTGTATGAGTCCATAGCAGGGGATCACAATCAGGCTCTTAGCTTTTTTTTTATATGGGAATAAACATTAACTTAAAATGGAATTTTGGCTGAGAGGAATAGCTTACGGGTCAAGATGTCACATTACTATAAGTAGCTTAAGAGTCAAGATGTCACATTTATCTTAGAATGAAGCAGTACTCTCCCAGGAAATTCAAGAGTTATGTTTATGATTAAAAGAATTATACATATGTTACGAAGAAAAGGAGTACTTGTGGCACCTTAGAGACTAACAAATTTATTAGAGCATAAGCTTTCGTGAGCTACAGCTCACTTCATCGGATGCATCGGATGCTGTAGCTCACGAAAGCTTATGCTCTAATAAATTTGTTAGTCTCTAAGGTGCCACAAGTACTCCTTTTCTTTTTGCGAATACAGACTAACACAGCTGCTACTCTGAAACCTGACACATGTTAAGGTAAACCTAGGACACTCAAACAACCTCAGCCCTGCTCTGTAGTGATACCCTACAAAAACAATATGATTCTGATTAAGGCATTTGTTTTTGTGGTCCCAAATTAAACTTTTTTTTTAAAGACACTTAAGATTTTGTTTATATGTATTCCTTACCCTCACCCATGGCAGCACTATAGACACCATCCCTGTCTTGAAGACCTTACAATGTAAAAAGACAAATAGCATGGGGAGGGAGGGATACAATTAAATATCAGCATTTCTGTCCAGGCCTGAAGAAGAACTCTGTGTAAGCTCAAGAGCTTGTCTCTTTCATCAACAGAAGTGGTCCAATAAAAGATATTACTTCACCCACCCAGTCTCTGCATGGTTGTATACATTTTCAATGTTTAAATAATAATAATTAATTAATAATAATGTAAATTCCCAGTATCCCCTTTTGCCCCTCGCCCATCATTAAGTTGTTGTTTTCTAGTGGACATAGAAGTAGGTCTTGAGGGGTAGTTTTAGTGCCTTTCCTCCATTCTAGCTCTAATTTAAGTCAAGCGGATGGTAACTGTTGAAGCAAAGGCCATCCTGTAGTGTTCACTCTCAGGCATTCCTGAAAAAGAAGTGAGACTTGCATATTATAATGCTATTTTAAAATGGAAAGAGGAAAGAATTTCAAATTCTCTCTCCAGTTCATGAACACATTTTTGCTTACATAATAGTTGAGATGTAAAAATGTGCATCAGTGCATATCATGCCCTCTGTCTCTTAGGTTTCTTTCTCCACGTACTAAGAAGCAGCTGTTTGGGGTTCATACTTCCTCATTCTACATAAGAATTATTTTGGAAGAGAGCTGACATAATTGCAGTCTGAGGATCTAGGCCGATGTTCCTTTCAGTAAAATAGTATCACTAAGGGCAGGCTGATGCCAGGATATTCCTGGCTGATGTTACAACTTCCTACTGTTCCTTTAACATCTTAAGTAAAAGATGTGCAAAAGTCAGATTTAACCAAATTTTGGGCAAAAAAAAAAAGTCCTGTTTGATTCCCAAGATGCTAATGATGCCAGGACATGGCTCTTATTTTCTGCTCATTCATCCAACAGTTCTTATATGTTTCTATCATTCACTCTTCTCTTTCAGCCTGCCTGTGTCTCTGAAAAGAGCAGAGGAACAGGCAAGGGTGCTAATTAGGGGATGGAGCTAGTTTTGGCAGCAGTCCTATTTTTGCAACAATCATGAAAGAAAGGCTTTGACTACACTACAGAACTTGCAGCGGCACCGCAATAACACATCTGGTGAAGACGCTTCTGTCAGCATAGCTACTGCCACTCGCAGAGGTGGTTTTATTATGTTGGCGGGAGAAGCTCTCCTGCCTACATAGCGCAATCCACACTGATGCTTAAGTTGGTGTAATTTACATCGCCTGGGAGGGTGGCTTATTCACATCTCTGAGTGATAGTTTATGCCAACCTAAGCAGTACTGGGTACATGAATGTGTTCAGGCTATCTAAAAGCTCCCCAGATCTGGTCAGGATTAATTTATTACAACTACAGTTAAGATTATGTGAGCATGAATCTGTTAATTTGTTATGAAACAGATTGTGGGAGTTTCACTTTTGCCTCTGTTCTTTTGTACCATCTGCCTCTGTGTGACAAAGTGTTTTCATTTATAACTTGGAGGGCTTGGCAAGCAGATTTCCCACAACTGCTGTAACCTTGTGATGCAAAGCCAATAAGAGGTGCTTCAAGAGTATGAACAGGCCCACCATTTTCACTACAGCATCTGTCTCTCCACTTCACTAGGTTAGGAAGGTATAATCTGTGTCTATTCCAAATGTGGATTTCACACATGTCAAGATGAAGAACTGCAGTCCTCACAGAAAAACAGCTGCCATCCCCAAGTGCCCTGCCTCAGATGAGCATTTAGGAGGTTCTGCATAAGGAAAGGGAGGACAGAACACCTCCCTGCCAGTCTGCAGAGTGGACATGGAGCAGCACCACATACCTTACCCCAGCCCAAAGTAGGGAGTACTTGCAGGAAGAACAGGCTTTGGTCATTTAGACATCGCTGTTGGAAAAGCATTTCTATGAACAGGTCACTAAAAATGAGGGTGGTAATTGTCTCAGCTACTAGCAACTCTTTCCAGAAAGATCAAATCAGGAAAAAAAACTTTAGCCTAAGCAAACAGTTCATGTATATGGATGCTTTTCATATTTATGCCACTTTTTATATAATCATCTGCAGTAGTGAGAGATTATAAATGAGCAATTTGAAACAACAAAAGCGACATCTGTCTCATCCTGAAGTGGTGCCCCATAATAATGTAGGATCACTCTATGTTACGTTTGTGGGTATAAGAAACAAACAAAAGGTGCAGCTGCAGCAATCAAACCTTTGATTGACCCTCAAATTAAAGTGAATTAGACTTGAGTCTAGCATAAAACTAGAACAGAGAAGTGCAAAGACAGTCTTTTATTTGTATAGGACATTGCACTGCAATGAAACAGAAATCAGAAGCCTTAATATTTAAGAATGTTAGTGATAAAAAATAAATTTGGGGGCACAGCCTCAGGTGGTATAAATTAGCATAGGTCCATTGATTTCAATAAAGCTGAGCTGATTTATATCTGCCAAGTATCTGGTCCATAGGCCCATTGAAATCTGTGGTGCTATATCGGTTTACAGCACCTGAGGGTCTTACCCATTAATCCAAATTCTCTGCTGAGTTATGCTCTCTTTTTCTGTGTGTGTGTATAAATATTTACTAGATTCCGTTCCATAATATTCAAGTAGTGCTTTACAAAATAAATATTAAAGCTTAAAATAGACAACCTGAGTTTTTGGAACCAATGATCTTGAATAGCAGTAGTAATTGCTATTTTTATAGTAAAGAAAATGCTTTTGAGAAATAATGCTTAAAGAAAGGAATTGTAAAATACATCAGTCTGTTATCTATGACTACTAAAGCTTTGACTTCACTGCAAGGTAATTAAGAATGTCCAGAAACTAAGGTCTTTTGGAATAGATTTTATCTTTCTTTCTTTCTTTCTGTTTTGAAAAGTATGTTACACAGAGGAAAAAAGCGTAATTGACTTTGGGAATCTTGATAGTGTAAATGAACTACATTGTTGACCAAAATGCCAAGATTTTAGGCATTTAATTTTAAGCCACGCTAATGTTGTAATGTTAAAACTGTTATCCTCTTTTAGTGAATATATATTTGAACAGTTAGCTTTAACAGTAGCTTAATGAGTTACTTTCAGGATATTGAATTACACATTATAGAAAATGTTTGCTTACAGATCATTTAGATCATTCGCCTATCCTTTCTCATTTACACAAAATTATTATTGATCACACTTTTTTTTCTCTGCAAGGCTCTCTTCCTGCTTTCTTCACTCAGGCAGAACTTCCAATATGCTTCCAAAAGATTGGGCCTTAAATATAGGGCCGAAGATGGTTTCATTTTAATACTTCTTCTCCAACAGCACCCCCATAAAGCTATACTGCAATTTTTCTTCATTTCTTCACTGCTGTCTCTTGCTTAATCCAGGCAGTGAATTCACTATAATGAAGATAATATCTATTTCAAATCTTCGCTATCATTATCACACTCTTATTAAATCAAAACAGGAAGGAGCTGGTTGGAAAAACATTGAAAAATTCATTGGAGAATGGGGAAAAAGTCTGAAAATATTTTTTTTCTATTATCAGACCATCTCTGACCATCTTTATTTATAGTGAGTTTCCAGTCATTTGGGTTTGTTGTGGAACTTTAGGGAAGAGGGTATATTCTGGTTACTGGAAGGCAAAGCATGATGAATATACGAAAGAACACAGAAAGAATTCTGCTAGCTCAGTGTGGAGCATGTCATTGGCATGTCTGAAATGTGAGGAGAAGAAAAGGTTAAAGTGGATGAGATTCATATTTTGTGACAGCAGGAATTTGTGTCATGCCATGTGTATGGTTTAGCAATTTCCATAACATGCATAGCATACTTACTTCAAGATCATACACATAGATTGACTGTATCGGGATTTAATGATATTCCCCAATTATATTGATTGAGATTTAACTATTACTGTGTTACAAATGTGCTATTTGTTAATCCATGGTTCATATTTTCATTATAAATTATTTATTTTAGTTAAATCTAGTCTGAGCACATGGTAACTAGCTGGCCCGAGACTGATAGTTCCGTTTCACAAAGACTTTTTAAGTTTCAAAATTTGTTTTCATGCTGACATGGAACAAAAAAAACATGTTGAAAGTTTTTGTGAAATGGGATTTTGTTGAAAAGTCTGTTTTCAGAGAAAAATGACCAGACAACCCACCTGGACCTCAGAAACCTTCCCATTGAAAACAATAAAAATTGATACGGCTTCAGTTAAACAGCATATTTTGGGTTTGCTTAGTCTGGAAAAGAAAAGATTGAGAAGGGCCATAACAGTTTTTAAGTACATAAAAGGTTGTTACAAGGAGGAGTTAGAAAAATTGTTCTCCTTAACTGCTGAGGATAGAACAAGAAGTCATGGGCTTAAATTAGAGAAAGGAGCTTTAGGTTGGACATAAGGAAAAACTTCCTAACTGTCAGGGTGGTTTATCACTGGAATAAATTGCCTAGGGAGGCTGTGGAATCTCCATCATTGGAGATTTTTAAAAGTTGGTTAGACAAACAACTGTCAGGGATAGTCTAGATAATATTCAGTCCTGCCATGAGTGCAGGTGACTGGACTAGATGACCTCTCGAGGTCCCTTCCAGTCCTATGATTCAATGATTTAATCCTAAACTAATCAGTTTCTTCCTCTAATGCATTTTCTGTAGGTGTTTATCAAGTACGTTAAAACTTATCTCACTGCTGGGTTGGACCGATGTTTCATGTCCTCCTTCAGAGCTTAATATTTGCTTCTGTGATCAATGAGCAATATACTAATTGAAGGGGGATATTAGTAATTAATTTAACACAACGGGGAGACTATCTGTTTTTAGATGGTCAGTATCATCAAGACCGAAGTCCAACGGAAGGCCATCTTACATACGCAGCATGTCTCAGAATAAGGTGCATGAGTTGACTATGGTCATTTGATCTCTAATGTGTGCAGTCCTTGTAGACTGAGGTTCTCTTTTTAGCAGGGTCAATATTTTCCTTCCTGGTTCAAGAAGATTCAGATTCCACTTCCCTGAGGCTGTGACACCCGTGGGGGATTCTCTCCAAGGGTGGGACATGTTCTGCTGGGACTTCCATAGAAGCACTGGTGATGGAGGCTTTTGTGGGAAATGCCCTCAGTCAGTGCAACCTCAGGTCACCTTAGCTACCTCCTTCACTGGGATAGCACTGCCTGCTTTGGAAATCTCACTGACTTTCCACTAGTACCCTTGAAGTTTATGGACATGTTCTGGTACCTCAGTCTCTACCCTTGCAAACATTCCACATCCATGAAGGACAATGCTATCATCTACTGGAGATCCCAGGACCCGTAGTACTTAAAAGGGAATGGAAAATGATATTACATGATATTTTCATGTTAAAGTATGAATATCTTGTGGAAGAAGAAATCCTGTAAATTATGTTCCAGTAAATCTATGCTCAACTTCATGGGCCACACAATTAATGAAAAAGAATGGTTGAAATTAAAAAGAAAAAAAAAGTTGTGAAACAATTAAATGGCTTTTAAAAATATAGCTTGTTGGCATGAATTTTAATTAGAAATGATAAATTAGGCAAGACCTTGCTTTTCCCCCAATATTTAAACCTCAGCAAGTCTGCAATAACTGACGTTTTAAGGATCACATTAATTCTGGAAGTGACTAAATGTTGTCTGGAACATTAATGATCTTTCAAGAAATGTATTTTCCAGCAAGGGATTTGTACCCACACACCAATTGGTGTGAATCAACATTATTAATATAGCTAATCAGCATATTCTATGCAGTTTTTTTCTGTAATCAAAGCCAACTTTTATGCTAGAAAACTGGAATTCCTGTGGAAAACTAGAAAGTGTGAGAAATCAGAAAAAATCTCCTTTCTCCCACATTCTGATTGTTTTCAACTATCAAAAGCAAAGAAGCAGAATTCAGTATGCATGATGGAGACTCCATATATTGGCATGAGAGAGACTGGAACAGTGACATCTTTTTTCAGAAATCATATAATTAAAGTTTTTCTTTTTGGAGCTACATATTTTGCCTTTCAATGAAACTGCAGCTTTTTCCCAAGAAATCATTTAGTATAATAATATCTGCAAGATGCAAATAAGTCATTATTATTATTGTTTAATTTGTGTTGTGGTAGCACATAGGCTACCAGTTTAAGGCTCAGGACCCCATTGAGTTAGGCACTGTATGTATAAAAAAATATTGCCCCTGACCCAAATAGCTGATATGTTTGTTTCTCAAAACATTGTTCAGAGCATCTTTTTTTAACATCATTAGATTCTAAAGGGCCAATTTTTCAAAACCATCTTCCCAAATATCTATAAAATATACATGGGGGGTTATAAGCAGCCAGTTTGTAGAATTTGCATACACATGTATTGACAAGTGCCTACATTGTGATCAGAACTAAAGACCATATTTTCAGCTGGAATTAATCAACAAAACTGCATTGATTCATTGGATGAAATCCTGGCCCCAGTAAGTCAATGTCAAAACTTCCACTGGGTTCAATGGTCAGGATTTTACAGACATACTTCAATGGACCTTTCCGGGTAAAAATCTAGCCCATCCAAAATTACCTGTTCTAAGTTGTCACAGGCAAAAATTTAGGCATGAGGGGCATGCACGTGTTTGAAAATATGATCCTGATCAAAATCTTTAGTAAAGTTCAAACCTAATTTTAAATCTCTTGACAATAAATTATCACTCTGTCTTTTTAAGACTGGTGTTCATATTAGTATGAATGGTTTTATTTCAAAATAATAGACTGCATCTAGCAATAATTCATTAAATAATGCTGGTTATTGTACTGATATGAAAACAAACTTAGGTTTACACAATTTGTAGAGAAGAGCAATTAAAAAAGAAATAGACGAGTAATATGTTTACATGTACAACAAAACTGGCAGGATAAGGATAGATAGGAGTCCACATGGCTTTATGTAAAATAAAGTAAAAATGCTATGTGAGAGCTACTGTGAAGAAAAATTTCATTAACTCTGAGTAAATATTATCTTGTTGTTTCTGGAGAATATTAGTGTTAAGGGACAATTCCAAAGTTATTTCAATACCAATAAGTCTGGGCCCCAAACTTCTACAGTGTTGGGGTTTTTTTAAATGTACTATATAAATCCCAGTTTAGTATTCATGATACAGTAGCAACATCAACAACATTTAAAGCAATTGATTTAATTTTATGTAACACATAAGCAGCTTTGTAATTGCATAAAATGGAAATGATTATTTGGCAACTTAAAATAGATACAAGGTTCTGCAAAGGATACAAATTAGTCATTTACATATAAGTCACTAATTCTATTAATACCTTATAAGTGGCCAACAGGCCCCCAAAGTAGTTTTCTTGTCAACTTGGATAACATGGTTGTGCTGTAATGAAGCATTCTTAAAATGTATTACTTACTCAGTAGCAGAATGATCAAGGAGAGAGGAGGCTAGACAAGTGGTATTAATCTCTGAGTTAATAGAAACATTTCCCAGGAGAGACATGAAAGGTAGGTTATAGATTTGAAGAGATGAGACTACAGCAGCTACCAGGTCAATTCAAGCAGCTTTAATATAACCCTCCCTTTGATTAGTTGAAATAAGCTCTAATTTAGGGGAAAATGGAAAGGTGATATTAGTGATGATTAATATTAAGTGTTCCTAATTTTCTGTTTAATAATGGTCTGGGAGACTTCTTTATGGAGGTTTATTCTTCCATAAAAATGTTATGAATTTTAGGTTGATAAAGGAAAGGTTTCAAAGGCATGAAGATGCGTGAGCACAGTCTGGAACAAATAGTTTGTGGAAGATGTGATCATTTTGCTATGTTCCAGTCTACAGTCCATCATTACATCTGGTTGGGAGGAAACCAAATTACCTTTTCGAAATTATATTTTTCATTATTTCTAATAGAGATGAACCTAAACCTTGGCCTCATCCTATTTTATTTGAGAGAGGATAGTTTCACAGCATATAGAGATATGGTCGCTAGGCTAGTTTGAACAACTAAACTTGCATCCTGAAAACAGGGGTGGGAGTTAGTGGGAAAAGAATCCACTGGTCTGCATACATTGCTTCCCTGCATTCCTCAGCTACCTCCTTTCAGTGCCAACGCTCTGGCCAAGGACACTGAGTACTACTGTCATACACTATGAAGCTGGCAAATGGGAACTTGACCATCAAGAATACTGGGTGAAATCCTGACCCCATTTTAATTGACTTCAATGTAGCCAGGATTTCTCCTCTGGAACCTAAAGGTCTCTTTACTGCTCAAATAGTAGTTGTTTGTAAGTGAATTTTAAAAAAGACACCATTCAATGAGGTCAGATCACAAAGATATCACAGTTCCATGGTAAGGCATATACTACCATTTCCTTTGAGAGTGCCTGTGTCTAAAGCACCAATAGCTAGGGTGACAGAAGCCATATTCTGCTGGAACAAGGGAATTACCACTTTCTACTGTGAGACTGCTATAATTGTGGAACTTGCTTCCAGAAGAGATTGGAATGATGATGAACCTTGATGTCTTCAGAACAAAATTTTAAAATCTATTTCTTCAACCTAGTCTTTTGCGAACAACCCTATAAAATAATAGGAATAGAGAAAAATAGGTGCATCGGATACTATGGTAGTGGGCACAATCTAAGAACATACATTCTCAAACAATACCTGCAAGAGATTAGCAGTTGGATCAAGAGATGCTGGCTCAAAATATACCTAGGCAAGACTGAAGTGATTCTTCAAGGAAGAGGGGGAAAAAGCAAACCAAGGCCCAGACCTCACCATCAATTGAAGGCCTCTGTCCTCCATTCATCAATGCAGTACAAGTCCTTCGGGTCTTACAGGATTCCATTTGTTACAGTGGCAGGAACTTGTCAGGAAACTTTGTTCCTTCTGGAGCTAATAGAAATATTTTCATCTAATGTTTTAAACAAAAATGGCTTTTCAATTTTTCATCATTGATTCTATTCATATTCAAACAAAAATGGGCTTTGGTTTTCAATGTTTTTGTGTCTGTCTGCTTTTCACGTTTTTTTCCCAGGAGAGGAAAGGAGAGGGAAAAGGAGAAGGGTGGGGGAAGGACACACAAATGTTGAGCTGGCACTTCCACCACTAATTATGTTTTTCATTATTTAGGAAGTTGGAAGCTGAATTGTTGCTTTTAGAGAAATTTAAGCCATGCCAGTTGCTGGTAGGGGTTCCCTCTGGAGAACGGGACTTGCAAAGAGACTAAACCAGACTACATTCATATCATGGCTGCCACTTACCTTGATTTTCATTATTTCATAAAAATAATTGATGTGAATTTTTTTTATGGAAATACAAGTCTCAAACTTCTTTAGTGCAAAATCTCTGGGATGGGATACCATTGTTGATATGTGCAACCCTTACCCCCACACATAACCAGAATGTTCAGAAAGTATATATGCAAAATTGTGTAGAGTTCACAGTCAGGTCAGAAATGGTCTGATGCTTCTGTTTTCCAATGAGTGTATATTAACTCATTGTGCTGCCCCAACCATTGTCATTGCCATCACCATCGGTATCCCAGCTGCCATCACAACTCTCACTTTGAGTAAAAGTAGTAATAACTCTCTTCCTACTTTTCCTTATACATCCTGAGAGGTGGCCACTCTCCAGCCTGTGACATTGTATCAGGTAGAAGTCCATGTTAGACTATGTGCTCTTCCTTTTTCCCAGCCCTTCTTTTTGTCCAACAAGTGGCCATATGTCTCAGAAAGTCCCTCTTACCCTTTCCTCACTTTTCAGATGCCCTAGGTATAATTTTTGGACACATGTGCCTTTGTGGTACTGTTCAGCCATTTTGTTACCAAAAAAAATTGTTTAATTTTTATTTATTGTTCTGAGAATCATGAAAGTATATATATAATTAATTTAATAATTTTGAAAGTTATAGACTTATTACTATGGGTATCCCATATATGCCATCCTGTTGTAATGCAATCATGTTGGCTTTCTAGATTTAGTGTAGCAATATCTGTTTTCTGAATTATAGTGAGCAAATTCCCAATCTTACAAATACCAGCTCAACTACAGTAACTACAAAAATTGAATCATCAGCATCTGGACTAGCATTATCCCATGGAAAAGCTGTTGGCACTTTCAACATTCTGGACTAGACCTGTAGTCTAATCTAGTCCAGTGTATTATCAGACTGTGTCAACAAACTAGATGTCTTGGAAGAAAGTGTAAAAAATCTTGTAATAGGGTAGATATTAGATAAACTGCCATCCAGAAAATATCTAATCTGTAATGATTAGAAATTGAGTTAAACCCATAAACATGAGGTTTTTTGTCCCTTACAAATTTATATTGAAGCCCTGGCTATTCTGGTGATCCATATAAATGTACACTCATTCTTTGAGTCTTACAACTTTCTTGGCCTTAATTCTATCCTATGGTATTGCATACTACAGATGTGTTGTGTAAAAAAGAATGTTCTTTTATCAATTTTGTACCTTTCTATTACAGGGAATACCCACTAATTTTTGAATTATGAGACTAAGAGAGTAGAAGAAGCTTCCCTTTTTATCCTATTAGTTATTCTGTATAGTTTAATCATGTCCCATCTTATTTTTCCTCTTCTCTAAAGTCAACAATCCCAATCTTTTAAATCTTTCTTCATATGATTTTTTCCATGTCTGTAATCTTTCTCATTTCCAGTCTCTGAACCCCTTCTAATTCAGCCAATCTGATCTGAGACAGGTTGACCAGCATTGAACACAATATTCCAGATGATGAGAGTGAACCATTGGTTTATATAATGGTGTTATCTTTTCTGTATGATTGTCCATACTATTATTTATACATCCTACCAATTTGTTTGCTTTTTTGACTGCAGTTGCACAATGAACAGTAGTAATCATGTCCAGAATATTTTCCGCAGGTGATACAGTTAATTTAGAACGCAGTCTGGTAGGTCAAATCTTCTTCTCCAATATACATTACTTTGCATATATCAACACTGAATTTCATTTGCCATCATGTTGCCAATTCACCTTGCTTGAATTTTCATTGAGATGTGACGCAGGTATGGGGAACTGAAAGTGCCTTCATTATTTCAATATTCTTTCATTTCCTCTTTGGGTGCTGTTCTTACTTAGCATTTTACTTATCTCATGTAAAAGTTTCCTATGTTCGTTTTGACTCAGCTAGATTTTGGAACATTTTAATGTTTATGTTGGCATACCATATGTTTTGGGAGGCAGATGATTTTCTAAATTATAGTGAAATTTCTATGTAAGTACACATTATATTCTTATTAATACCAAGAAAGGTCATGATTGTTATTGCAATAAATACCAAAGGAATGTATAATCTGCAACTTGAGCAACAGCTCATTGAATGCTGGGGAAATAAGATTTTAAAACTTGGTTTATATTCTTGATAGTCCATTACCTCCTTTTATTTGATCTTTTTGACATCCATTTGAATGTTTGAAATCTCTCTTTCAAAGTGTAGCCCTAAAACTTATAAAGAGGGTTATTAATGAACATATGCCAAATTTGGGGTCAAGGAAATGGCTTATTTCTGCTGGCATTAGTCATTGTAAGGTTAGAGGAATCAGACACAAAGTGATTAAGTACACAGGTTTCATTCCACAAGTTTTACAAAGCCATCTTGGCCAAAATCAATGGACATTGAAGTTAAAACATCTGATGAAGTGAGCTGTAGGTCACGAAAGCTTATGCTCAAATAAATTTGTTAGTCTCTAAGGTGCCACAAGTCCTCCTTTTCTTTTTGCGGATACAGACTAACACGGCTGCTACTCTGAAACCAGTGCAGTTGATGATACCCAATCTGCATGCCACATTTTCATAAAAAAAGGTCCCTTTTAAAATTAAAATGGAGTCTATAGGTCAAATTCAGCTCTCAGTTACATGGATTTAAACTCAAAGAAACATTGTAGACAAAGTTACTCTGGCGGGAAACCTGTGTGCATGAGCACAGAATGTTGTCTATATTCTTCTCTTTGGTTTCAGAGTAGCAGCCGTGTTAGTCTGTATTCGCAAAAAGAAAAGGAGTACTTGTGGCACCTTAGAGACTAACCAATTTATTAGAGCATAAGCTTTCGTGAGCTACAGCTCACTTCATCGGATGCATTTGGTGGAAAAAACAGAGGAGAGATTTATATACACACACACAGAGAACATGAAACAATGGGTTTATCATACACACTGTAAGGAGAGTGATCACTTAAGATAAGCCATCACCAACAGCAGGGGGGGGAAGGAGGAAAACCTTTCATGGTGACAAGCAGGTAGGCTAATTCCAGCAGTTAACAAGAATATCAGAGGAACAGTGGGGGGTGGGGTGGGAGGGAGAAATACCATGGGGAAATAGTTTTACTTTGTGTAATGACTCATCCATTCCCAGTCTCTATTCAAGCCTAAGTTAATTGTATCCAGTTTGCACGCCACTAGCCATCACCTTCAGCCCCCAACTAAAACCCCTCCAACGCATCATCAAGGATCTACAACCTATCCTGAAGGACGAGCCATCGCTCTCTCAGATCTTGGGAGACAGACCAGTCCTTGCTTACAGACAGCCCCCCAATCTGAAGCAAATACTCACCAGCAACCACACACCACACAACAGAACCACTAACCCAGGAACCTATCCTTGCAACAAAGCCCGTTGCCAACTCTGTCCACATATCTATTCAGGGGATACCATCATAGGGCCTAATCACATCAGCCACACTATCAGAGGCTCGTTCACCTGCGCATCTACCAATGTGATATATGCCATCATGTGCCAGCAATGCCCCTCTGCCATGTACATTGGCCAAACTGGACAGTCTCTACGTAAAAGAATGAATGGACACAAATCAGACGTCAAGAATTATAACATTCAAAAACCAGTTGGAGAACACTTCAATCTCTCTGGTCACTCGATCACAGACCTAAGAGTGGCTATACTTCAACAAAAAAGCTTCAAAAACAGACTCCAACGAGAGACTGCTGAATTGGAATTAATTTGCAAACTGGATACAATTAACTTAGGCTTGAATAGAGACTGGGAATGGATGAGTCATTACACAAAGTACAACTATTTCCCCATGGTATTTCTCCCTCCCACCCCACCCCCCACTGTTCCTCTGATATTCTTGTTAACTGCTGGAATTAGCCTACCTGCTTGTCACCATGAAAGGTTTTCCTCCTTCCCCCCCCTGCTGTTGGTGATGGCTTATCTTAAGTGATCACTCTCCTTACAGTGTGTATGATAAACCCATTGTTTCATGTTCTCTGTGTGTGTGTATATAAATCTCTCCTCTGTTTTTTCCGCCAAATGCATCCGATGAAGTGAGCTGTAGCTCACGAAAGCTTATGCTCTAATAAATTTGTTAGTCTCTAAGGTGCCACAAGTACTCCTTCTCATTCTTCTCTTTGAGGACATGTAGAATTGCCTTTTATGTAAAGAGTGCAGTTCCCATAAGGTTAGGTCAGTCATACAGACCTGTGTGATTCACACTGACCCACAATAACTTGACAGTCTTTCACGGCTGTTTAAAAGCATATCTGCCTGCGATAGGAATTTGAGATTTTACTGTTGGCTGACACCTTTCAAACTTTCCAGCTTTCAATCACATTTGGGAAAGAGGATAGAGATGCCAGATAAATTTCAGCTACAAGACAATCAGCAAATAATAATCCCTATGTTTAAGTGCATCCAGAAAATGGTGAGACTGACAAATCATTTACTGTGGAGACTTCTTTGGACTGGATCCTCAGCTGTGCAAATGAGTAAGGGAGGAAAAAACAAATGTCCTGATCTGGAATGCAGTCAGGGCCTGAACAAGCCCCTGGCACAAAAAAACAACTACTGCAGGGATGTTCTTAGTTTCACCAATTTGAAAGGGTCTCTTCTTACCCCTACACACCTATATGAGGAGGTGGGGAGTGAATGGCTGATTAAGCCAGTGTAAGGTGTAAAGGAAACTTAACTGCCCCTGAAGATCTAGTCCTCTATTTCTCCTCCCTTTTATTCATTGTCACTGCAGCTGCATGTACAGAAGTTGCATGTCACGGTGCGGCACAGCCAAAAGCCTATTTGCAGTCTCCCATGGACTGAGAACGTTCAATCTCCACGATGAGAGCACAGATGAAACCTCATTTTGAGTTCACCACTGGCTTTTAATGAAATTACAAATGATAATTTACAAGTTTATTCTAGTTGTCAGAATGTACCAAGTTTCTAATGAAAATCACAACATCATTTTGAATTGTGTCAGGGTAGGTTTTAATATCATGACCGTGCCACACACTAAGTGGGAGGGGGCATTGTCTGGCTCTCTGGAAGAAGGTGTATGCCTCTTTATGGGATAAGCACGGAATGAGTTTTCAGCAGTCGCAGAGCAAATCAGTGTGGGCACGCTGACCCATCCCTCTGAGCAGTGGAAGAGACGGGAGGTTATACCAGTACATGCCAGGCAAGAGACACCCTCTTTTGCCTGGACCAGGTGGAGCAGCACCCAGCCTTCCACCCATGGAAGTGGAGAAATACCAGGTTTGGTCAGAATCCGCCATGGACACTGTGCTAGTCGCTCCTTTCTTTCCCTCACTGCCAGACTGGCCTAGGTGAAGTGGGGTTTTTTGCCTTTCCCATACTGAATTCGGGAAGGAGGGACTTAGTTGCAGGCAAACATGGAACAGGAGTTGGGCTATGATGTTGTAACTCATTGCTGTTGTGGAGCAGATGTCTAGTGCAGGTACTCCCAAGGGAAGGGATACAATGATTAGATAAATGGACTGGTAAAGGATTTGAAGGAGGTATTTGATAACGGAATGGAAATGGGGGGTTCAGAACTCCTATGACACAGAAGATAGCCAAACCATTTCCTTTATAGCCCACCTTAACCCTCATTTGAAGGGGGATGATAAGGTCCCAGCAGGGGGTGGGCTGGGGACCAGGATGGGAAAGTAAGGGGGAGGACTGATAGAAGCCCTCCTGGTATATATTGAAATGGTCATGGAATTACCTGCACTTTTATCTGCTGGGTACTCCCAGACACTTGTTAATAAAGTTGCGGCCTATTAAAACAACATCCAGTATCTCCTGTCCTCCTGCCGGCATAGCCAGACAAATTTGAGAATTTGTGTGAATTTGAGAGGGAGCGAACTTGATTTCTGAACTATTTAAGTACATCATGCAGAAGTTCAAGATATTCTATTTTGGAAAACAACTAGTAATAAAGAACAGCTTCACTGAATCATAATTACTTTACTTCCCATCTCCCCACACGCACAATCCCTCCCATTCTACCCTCACAAAGTTTAAAAAATGTTTCAGCAAGAAACTTTCCCAAAGTGTATTTTATTAAAATTGTGCTCACTACTGACACATTGATGAAACTCTTCTTCCAAGTTGAAGCTTCGGTGCTTTTCATTTCATCAAGAAAATACATAAAAATCTAGTAAGAGAAAAAGCATTAAACTCCAATAAATCCATTGAAACAAATTAAAGTGATGACTGAGCTGACATATTCAGTTTTCAATAAAACAGATTTTCAACAAACTACAGACATTATTACTCAAAGATTTAAATCTGGAAAACACAATTCTGCTTGTTTGTTCACACTTGAGTGCACTAAATCAATCTGGTGGCTGGGCTATAAAGCAGAACACTAACAATGCTATACCACACAGGAGGGTGACTCAGTGAGTTGGGACACTGGTAGTTTTTTATTACTCACAGCTACTTTTGGATCATGAAAAATATGTTTCATGGTAGAATTTCTACACGAGTGATGTGAGAGATTAATAAGATCATCCTTCAAGTATTTCACTTTAAGTGTTGGGTGTAAAGTTATGTATTTTAACAAGAATTGAATCGGCATGGTGGGAGAGAACTCAGAAAACTATATGCTTGGCATTTCCACTGTTCATATATCATTCTTTGTTGAATTTTGCTAAACGTAGACAAGGAGGAGACCTAATTGTGTTGATAGGCCCCTAGAGTGGATAAATGCTTATGAGCAAACAAAGCAATTTAAGAATGGAAAACGCCTGTGCTAGTTGCCTGCCTAGGAAGCATATGCTGTAAATAAAGACAATGTTGTAAATTTCACATTAGATAGGGGCTTGCATAGGTAGTACAATGGTAGTGATCTTTTCCAACGTGGCTAATGACTTCCATAATTCTCTGCACTATGTGTTCATTCTGCAGTATATCATTGGTTGTATTTTGATACCGACTGAACCGTTCATTATTAAGCTAAATGTGTTCTGCTCTTGCAAGTATAGAGCTAAACATTCACCCTAACATTTCTTGTTTTCTCAGTAAGTATAGTGGGGTACTTTTTTATTTATTTAAAATATATTTATAGGGCCAGATTTCAAAGGAGCTAAGGGTGAGATTTCAAAGTGCTCACTATCCACAACAGAAGCCAGATTTTGAAAAGAGCTCAGAATATGTGTAGGCATCCAAATAAGGGCAAATTTTCTAATGTGCTCAGCACCTAGGAATTCCCACTGTGACGCTGGGGCAGATAATCAAAAGAGCTCATCACCCAACATGCAACTAATAGGCTTAGATCTTCTGGAAACCTGGCCACATATTTAGGTGCTCAAATGGGAGCCAATCTTTTTTTGAAATTTGGGTGCTGAATAAGGCTGGTTGAAAAATTTCTGTCAAAAGTATTTTATATGGAAAATCGAGTCTTCGACTAAACAAATTTTTCCATTAAAAGTATCTATTTTCTGCTTAAAGTTTTGTTTTTTCATTGAAATATTTCAGCTGAGACAAATCCCACTGTCATCCAAAATCTTATGGTAATGCCTCATGATTTTCATCAAAAATTTTCATCAAAAATTTCCAAAGGAAAAAATCTGGATTAGCTCCAGTGCTGAGCCTTTCTGAGATTCTGACTAGAATAGCAAGTTCTCCTGTATCCCATTTAAAAACAAAAAACAAAAACAAATGTGTGCATGTTCACTATAATAACCTAGATCAGTCCCCCACAATCTGTGTGTTGGGGGGAACCCTAGTCCCAACTATACCTTTTTTCTATATAGGTTCTTATACCACGCTTATCACCATAGTATCTGAATGCCTGAATGTGCCAGGCAGCTTCAAGGAAAGGATTTCTTCTGTGTATGTGAGGGGGAATTCATATGCAGTGGGGTTTCTTTTGTCTGACCCAAACCTTTTTCCCTGGTCGCATTGTTGTGAATGTAGTCCTATTTGAAAGGACAACATCTAAATGTCATTGTAAAAGGTTTTTAGTTGATGCTGTTATATCAAACCATGACACTTTGGTGGACAACCTTTTGAAATGAGAGGAGTTTGTAGAATGTCCACTGGTAGGTTGGGGTATTAAAGGTTTCAACACCTTCCCATCACAAATGGAAAGATAATTAATTCTCATAATAACTTAGGTCAGCAAAAAAAATATATGGTCAGCACACTTTGTCTGTGTCACATTTCTGTTATTTGTTTCTCTCTCCCATGTGTCACCATCTCTCATATAGCCAGCAATGAGGTGTGTCTGTATTTATGAAGGATACCTAATGAGTGACTAAAAACAGCGTCAATCACTCTGACTTTACTTTACTTTACTCTGATGTGTTTCTGATTAATTAAGCAGCATTTTGCAATCAAGAAGCAATTCTAAAATACCCTTTAAGTGATGTACAGTAAATGTCATAATAATTACACTTCAGCTTGTTCACGTTTGGAATGATTGGTGGATTCCCCCTTTCCATTTTGAACAGCCTCCAAATCTCATCGCTTTCAATGCATCTGCGAGTAGTAGCATATTGCAATAATGAATATAGGTGACAAAAACACATGGTATGAATACTAGCAAAAGCAATGACAGAATTCCAATTTTCTAATATGGGCGTTGAAGCAAAATGCCTCCTGTTTTCCAGTGACTCAACTCTATTGTTCTTTTTATGATTACCCTGGGGTAGAACAATGGGGAGTGTACTATTTATCAACACAAGAAGAGACATTATTGATTTAAAAAACCATAGACGTTACATATATCTACTTTCCACTTTTTTTGAGTAAAATTTGGAGAGTTTCTTGTATACAGAACATAAACCTTTACTGGAGATAGGCTATCTGTAAGTGTGCCATAAAAGTGACTGTTAAATATTTCTAGGAATTTGCAACATGATTCAAAGATCAGCCATTAATTGTCTAAGAGGTTGAGAAGCACATTTTACAGTTACCAATTTATTCTGGGATTTCTGCCTGATTTCAAATGTCTGTCATGCCTGACAGCACCGTTTTACAAAGAGTTAATGTTCTAGAATTTTTAAGGACTTTATGACTATCCTAACATAATCTTTAATTCAGTCACATAGTTTCATTTTCTAAATTCAAAAGACTGATGTGTTAAACAGATGGATCATTCCTTGTGTTTCATGTTAATGGTTCTGTTACTGCACTGTTTTGATTCTATTGGTTATTGATGCATTCTGGTCCCATCCTATTAACTAAAAAGCCCTGCAATCAGATCATTAGTTTGAAGCCCACTAGAACAATAGCAATAGAAATTTCTTGAATAATTATAGTGGAATTATGAAGATTAAGCAAATGTTCTGTCATTGCATTACCAAGACCCACATTATAGGAAAGAAAACCCTTCCAATTAATATCACTACCACAGAAAGACTTACACTAAGACTTTTATTTCAGAACACAGTAGCTTTACTGAGCAGTTTGGTGACATTTAAGGTTATCTGAAAAGTACACCAATTTCTTTTTTTATGAATATGCTGACTGTCTATTATAAATCCTTTTTGCTTCTGGTTAAATTAACAGAATTTGGTACGTATCAGAAGTTACCATTTGTTATGAGCACATTTTTGCTACTTAAAAGAATATGTTCTTTATCACTATGGATATATTTTCTGAAAAGAATTTAACTGAGGAAAACAATTGTCTCTTCCCTTTTCTGCCTGAACAAAAAGAGTGCCAGTAACTGAACTTTGTGAGGCCTGGCAAAACTCTAAGCATTCAACCATGGAGCCAATTTCATTGTATCCAGTCTACAAAGCTACTTCTGCTTTTTGAGACACTTCTCAGTGCTTTTCTGCCCCCCTCCACTCATTTTATTGTAAGACTCTCATTTGAGTTTGGTTGCTCAGCTACTTTAAATCAGAAATCAACTATCATGTTGATTATTAACCACCGTCACACAGAGAATCTGTGAACTAGATGACTCCTGGCTTGAAAACAACAGCATTGGGAAATTCAGCATGCCCGTATCTCTGATCTGTATCTCTGCCTGTAGGATGTAACTTTTGCATTTTTATCTATACTCCTGGTGATACATGGGTAGTTTGTACTGGATTCAAATATATAGTTTACAATATCTTCATTATTGTAAGTGATGGGTAAACTGGTTTAAGAAACACTGTATCTGAACCTTCTTCCAAAACTGAAAGTGAACAGAACCTGAAACTACTCTTGAGTTTGGCTGCAATACCTTCTGGCTGTAAATCTGCAGTCTTTATGGAAATGAGGCAATACTCCAATTTGCATAATTGGCACATTTGCATTGCTCACTTGCACAAATTTCCACAGTCAAATCCATGAGTTTGGTCCTCTTGCTCCCCATCCATTAATTCTCTGCTCTTACTCCTTATAAAAACCCATAATTCCTCCCTTGAATTTTCCCTTATTCCCCTGCTTTCCATGCCTTCCCCTTCAAGTTTCCCTCATCCCCAACAGCACTTCCCCCATGTTCCTCTTGAGTCTGTCCCTCCACCCCTCTGTTTCCCCTCTCTACTGCTGGTCCCTGCCCAGTCTCTCCCTGTGCGTAACCCTTGTGAAGTTTCCATTTGACCTGTGGCCATAGACATATGACGAGAGCAGTGCCCTAAATAGCAGTGTTTGGAAGGGCAATGTGTTGGGTGTTGCTCTAGCCACATCTCTGGGGCCATAGGTCAGAATGGAGACTACACTCTTTGAAGGGGAGATATTTATATCTCTATGCTTTGGGTCTTGAAGAACTTTAGGTAAGACTTTTGTAGGAGGGATCTCTATGGTTAGAGACCTGAAAACTATCCAGAAAGGCAAGGCCTTGTGCCCCTCCGACACAGTTCCTTGGCTCTTCCCATCTAGATATTGAAGTAACTGCCTGGGAGAGGGAACCCAAAATGGGGAGATTATGGAAAAGTTATTTTTATGAGTGCTTCTGCATTTCCTACTTTCCTTTTGGACTAGATGCAGAAATCCCATGAGAAAAGATATTTACTGGATTACTCAACCCTGCTGATAAATTTGAGGAGACAACCTGTTTTTGCCAGATCACAAGCTTATTACCACTGAGGTTAGAATAAGCATTCATATGTTGGGATGTTTATCTGAAAGAAGCCAGCCAGGTCTTCAAACAGTTGAAGTGTCCTCTGTCACGTGCCCCCTCCCCCATTACTATGGTCTCGATACAGTAGACAACATCTATAGCTCTAGAAGTCAAGCAAACTGGCTCTGTGTTTAGCTGATTTATTATGGGGAGAAGATCAACCTGAAGATGGAAGGTAAAAAACAAACAAACAGAAAATCACCTCAGTGCACAGGTGCAAGGTTGTTATTGCGGCATTGCTCAGGTTCAGGAAAACTCATTTACAGGACATTGGAGAAAGGAGTTGCTTACAATAGTGCTACTGTTTTTCCCCTCCTTTGCCACCCACCCAAGATTCAGCCCAGTAAGCTTCTTCTGCCAGTGGAACTGGAGAGTTTCAACAAGGATGTCAACCTTATCTTTACATGGTGCCTGAGGCTGGGAGATGTTGAGCTCCGACACCTATCAACATTATCTATGGCTTAGCACCTCCCAGGATAAGGCCCACAACACCTTTCATCCTAAAGATTCACAAAGCACCTTACAAATATTAACAAGGGATTTCTTCCTTACCTTTATGGATTATAATCCATATTATATCAGAAGCACTCTTCTCATTAATGAAGTGCAACCATCTCTTGGGTGAAACACAGCAATTGTTTGTTGGTGCACAGCAACAGTTCATAGCACATGAAAGGATAACAAAAATAAACTTCCAAACTACCATTAGCCAATCCTCATCTTAAGTGTTTGTTTGATTTTAAATATACATGCTCTTCTAGGTTTCAATCACACTCTTATTTTTACATATTTTTTCAAAGTTTAAGCAATGCAACTTTCATGACTCCACAGTTCCAATTTATCACTCTTGTTCTTTAACATTGTTTATGAATTACAAAATCATGTTTAGTTATGGAACATAAAAAAATTGCAAGCCAAACAAAATAAGATTTTCTAAAAGATCATATCATTTAAAAAGCAGCGAACATCTCTGAAAGCCAACTTTGTTGTTTACAAAGGATAATTAACCAATTAATAACACACATTTGTACTTTAGTCTAAATAATTGGAAACCAACAAAGCACACTTACCATCATTTAATAGAGTACAAACATTGCTTGTATAACAAAAGCAGCCAAACATTTTTTGATAAGTCTGTATTTCTTAATGTATGGTAGATCAAAAGGGCCGTAATGAGGCTTTGTGTAGCATAGTTGCATGCCTGAAGAATGAAATATTCTTCCGTTGTTTATTTTTATATAAAGGTTTTCAGTGCCTTCTGTATTCAGAGCACCTAAGGAGAAATAAAGGTTGCATAGGAAGAGGAAAGAAGAAAAAGGAAGGGCAGGTAAATAAAAAGTTGGATGAAAATGAAAGAAGGTATAGAACTAAGTGAAGGTTGATGAGATAGAAAATACTCTTCTTGTTTTTTCTCCTTAACAATAATACTTAGCTATGTATCTGGCTTTATTCTGTGTAACATAAAACTGATAATGTACACTTCTTCTGAAGAAGAATCTGAAAGCATTTTCTAAAAACTAAAGTAAGAAAGTATTATTATTCCCATTAGTTCCCAGATGTGTAAAGAAAATGAGACACGAAGTTCATGCACAATATCTACATTTTGAAAACCAGTAGTCATCTCAAGCAGTGCACACAAAAATGGAGATACCCCAAATTAGTGGACAATTTGGAGCTTAAATAACCTTTTTCTGCCTCAGATTTCCCCCTACAATATAAGGGAAATAATTATAGGGTTTTGTGAGACTTAATACATACAATGTAATTGGCTCTTTGAGACCTCATAATGAAATTTAAGTGCAAGGTATTCTTAGCATTATTTCTTGCGATTAGTCTTCTATTAATGTATTCATTATTATGAGTCATGTAATTTGGGTGACTTTACCTCTGCCTCCTTCATCACTGGTTGTTGAAATGTGGAGTTTTAAGGTTATGCCTCATGTTTAGGAAGTGTTTTCTTTAGCGCTCATTCACTGTGCTGATCAATATGGCATTTGCAAGAAAATATCAATCTTGATTACAAAGTTGTCTCTACTCAAGTTTATGTATATTATGAAAAATTGAGACATTGTAGCTAGTGGCTTATCAGTTTCCAGGCTTTCAAATCTAATCATATTTTTAGACATGGCATTAAACACTAAAGGTTAGACATATCATAACCCCTACCCCATTCTATTTGCTATAATAATCCACCTTGATTAAGACTTATAGTTAAATTATACCAGAGATCAGAAATAATTTCTCAGTGGAATGACATTTATGTTCTTTCTTTAAACAAGCAAGAATTATTTACATTCAAATGAAAATGAACATTTTAGATGCTTGAATCAGAGTTTTCCTTTGAACATTTTCTCCTTGCTTATTGTTTCATTATTGCAGGAAATAATAGTTTGTACCCTTACTTTTGCATGTGTAAAGGAGTATTATAATTCCATCTTGAAAATTTTGAGTGCTATTTTCTTTGAAGTATGATGTCCTAAATTGCCACTGCATATTTATTAATTCTGGTAAGTAAAACATATTTTTGTTGCAAATTCCTGAAGCTTAAAGACTACAGCTACTTTACTAGAGGTGCAAGGGGAGATTATTTTTTTTTCTAATTACTTATCTGTGCAGAAATCTATAAGAAGAGCAGATGCTGCTCTACAGGACAGAAGAATAGAGTACAAATGATAGAATCCATAGACTTGCTGTTTCTTTAGGATCTTTTCCAACTCCCAGTGAAATCAATGGGACTTTTTTCACTTTTTCTGGAGGGGGTGTGATTGGATCCCTTGAAAAGATTTCACTACAAAAGGAGAAATAAATAAATGGAATTAGATTTAATAGCATACACAAGCATTCATCATGGATATCTCCTTGATTTCTCAGTCCAAAGGAATAAAAATACCATGTAGCTTATAAGATTTCTAGATAGGGTGACCAGACAGCAAGTGTGAAAAATCGGGACAGGGAGTAAGGGGGTAATAAGCACTTATATAAGACAAAGCCACAAATATTGGGAATGTCCCTATAAAATTGGGACATCTGGTCACCCTGTTTCTAGAGGTTCTCTGCAAAGGGTAGTATTCCATCCAAAATTATTCATTTTCTAAGTGCAACTAGATAAGTTTTATGGGGAAAATACTATACAGTGCAATAAACAAGGGCACTGCTGTGGTCCCATGGTAACACCATCTGAGCAGTCCAAAGTAGCACAGTTCCTGGCACTCAAGATGCAGCAGGATATACAGTTACACTCTACAGGCCCCTACTAAAGGCTTACCTACAGCAAGATAGCACATAGCAAACCAGGCTGTGAATCTACAGTGCACTAGCTTGCCTCACACTAACTCACTGTATGGATCCTGCTACAGTGAAAGACAGTTGTCAAAGTGTACTATGCAACATTCAGTGCTCTGCAGGAGGATCCACATGGTGAATTAGGGTGTGGAAAGGTAGTGTGCTGTAGATTCACACCTTGGCTTGCCACATACTAGCTTTTTATGTAGAGGAGCCCTAAGTTCAAAACAGCTAGCAGTATCTTTGCTATGTAAACTGAACCATTCTATAGATAGTCGTGAGGAAGTAATTTGGTTTTGAGTGATGTATTAGTGGATGAAAAAGATGTCAGAGTGAATAGGTGCAAACATATCTCCTACTAAGATAGTATGAGCATAGCTAGTGATGTTTTTATTGGGTAAACTTTAGACAGAGAGTCTAACAACTGATAAGTGTTAGGAGTGAAGTATGAAATATTTAATGCACCCAAGTAACTATGTCTACCAGCAAAATAGTCACAGTTAAATCAAATAACCTGACATATTTGCTGCTTCAGAGAGCTGTATGATGCATGTCTGGTGCTAGAAATAATGCCATGAAATATGACTGCTTAGCATTACCCCAATTATTATTTCCTGATCATTGTACGCAACTATGCCACAGTGCAACTGAGGATAAAACACAAGAATGAAAGTAAACAAAACAGCAGGCTTTGAGAAGAGAATAATGCCTGGGAAGAAAGAGTAGAATGAACTCTTTCCCTGAATTTTTGTTTGACAAATTCTCTTTTCATTAAATTACCCTTCTGTCAGACAGAAGTAATGTATTTGGACTATTATAATTATTTTGGAGTAATTTAATAGCACTTTAACCTTTTCACTAAGAAAGTACAGTAAAGCTTCTCTAGGGATATACAACCTAGATAGAGCTGCCATAAGGTTGGTTTATAACTGGTTGGAAAACCATTCATAGACACATGTTATCAGTGGTTCACAGTCATGCTAGAAGGGCATATCAAGAGGGTTCCCACAGGGATCAGTTCTGGGTCTGATTCTGTTCAATATCTTCACCAGTGATTTAGATAATGGCATAGAGAGTATACTTTTAAAGTTTGCAGATGATACCAAGATGGGAGGGGTTGCAAGTGCTTTGGAGGATAGGATTAAAATTCAAAATGATCTGGATAAACTGGAGAAATAGTCTGAAGTAAATAGGATGAAATTCAAAAAGGACAAATGCAACATACTCCACTTAGGAAGGAACAATCAGTTGCATGCACACAGAAATGACTGCCTAGGAAGGAGTACTGCAGAAAGGGATCTGGGGGTCATAGTGGACCACATGCTAAATATGAGTCAACAGTGTAGCACTGTTGCCAAAAAAATAATTCTTGGATGTATTAGTAGATGTGTTGTAAAGAAGACACAAGAAGTAATTATTCTTCCCTACTCCACACCGATATGGCCTCAACTGAAGTATTATGTCCAGTTCTAGGTGCCATATTTCAGGAAAGAAGTGGACAAATTTGAGGAAGTCCATAGAAGAGCTACAAAAATGATTAAAGGTCTAGAAAACATGACCTATGAGGGACGGTTGAAAAAATTGGGTTTCTTTAGTCTGGAGAAGAGAAGACTCAGGGGGAGGGGAGGAGATATGATCACAATTTTAGAGTACACAAAAGGTTGTTACAAAGAGGAGGGGAACAATTGTTCTCCGTAACCTCTGAGGATAGGACAAGAAGCAATGTGCTTATATGGCAGCAAGGGAGGGTTTAGTTGGACATTAGCAAAAACTTCTTAACTGTCAGGATAGTTAAGCACTGGAATAAATTGCCTAGGGAGGTTGTGGAATCTCCATCATTGGAGTTTTTTAAGAGCAGGTTAGACAAGCACCTGTCAGGAGTGGTCTAGATAATACTTATTCCTTCCTGGCATTCAGGGAACTGGAGTAGATGACCTCTTGAGGTCCCTCCAGTCCCACTGACTCTTTCCAACTACTCAAAATAAAAAACCTGTTGTACACGATGTTGTGTACATAGAGCAGAAATGATACAATATAAATTAGCATTTGGGTATACACATATTTCGGCAATAATTTGCTAGGTACTAGTAAATAGACAGATTTTTTTGATGGTGGGGAGGGCTGGTATATGGGATTTATATGTATTTGTGAAATGGTACATGTCTTGTATAAGAAGATACCTTGTGGCTGACCTCTCTGTGTCATTACAGTATATAGGCTTGATTATCCCCTTCCTTGTGCCCTGATCCAGTAAATCATGAAGCATATGCATTATTTTAAATACATGGCTAGTCCTATTGAAGTTAGTGGGTCATCTTGCTGGCTGGTCTGGTGGATTTGAAAATAAGCATGATATCAAATCTGAGTCAATAGTGCATTAAGAAACTTATTCCAAAGTAAACTCAATAAAACATGGAAGTCAAATGTGATTACATAAAACTAATCCCTTCTAACATAGAAGGGATCATTAATATTCAAAAGTAAATTATTTATTTATAGTATCTAAAAGTATACTAGTTTTTTATGTCAGATAAGACATAAAAATTGTGCTTGGCCCAAAGAGCTTACCACCTAAATATACTTAAAAGTTAACGTTATATGGTATTTAAAGACATCTTAAAATGGTAAGTTGGTTAAAAAATATTTTAAAATGTTGTGCAGACACAAGGAGAGAACTGGTATAATCAAAGCTATCATGAATATTCTGAAACATTAATAAAAGTAGTTTCTTTATAAAGTGTCTCTCTTCTCAAGTCTCAGTTGAGAAGCAGCTTCTCTTAGGAAGTCTTAAGGATGATCATTGTTCAAGTGAACTGTAAAAATATATTTCCCATGTAAATAATGGATATACTCTTGTGCTTAGTGAAGCAAGGTTCTTCAAGGGACTTGATGTTTTTTCATATATGATTTTATACTCTAAATTAGTGGAAAGAGTCTTCAACATATAGTTAGAATAATAGAATATCAGGGTTGGAAGGGACCTCAGAAGGTCATCTATTCCAACCCCCTGCTCAAAGCAGGACCAATCCCCAACTAAATCATCCTAGCCAGGGCTTTGTCCAGCCTGACCTTAAAAATCTCTAAGGATGGAGATTCCACCACCTCCCTAGGTAACCCATTCCAATGCTTCACCACCCTCCTAGTGAAAGAGTTTTTCCTAATATCCAACCTAAACCTCCCCCACTGCAACTTGAGACCATTACTCCTCTTTCTGTCATCTGGTACCACTGAGAACAGTCCAGATTCATCCACTTTGAAACCCCCTTTCAGGTTTGAAAGCAGCAATAAAATCCCCCATTAGTTCATTCTATTACTTCAGTAGTTTCAACTGGATTGTATTTGTTTTACTATGCATAATATGTTTTATTGCAGTAAACATAGATAATGATGGATTAATGTCAAAAGGTTAGGGATTTTTAAAATAGGCACGTTTTATTATTTTTTAATTGGATGAGAAACACCTTTATCCCATACAACACATTTTCAATTTCTCATGTTCTATTCATGATAAATGGGTCTCCTGTTACAAAGCTGTCTTATACTGGCCTTGTAAAAAGTTTAAAACTCTTTCTTTAAGGTTGTTCAAATCTCCCATATCCAAGGTAAGTATAACTTTATTATAAATTCCTTTTAATGGAAGAAGCAAAAGACTCAGAACTCATCTATCTGTTGCCTGTGTTTGAACCACAACAAAACCTGCTCTCATTTGGATCAGAAACACTATTAAATTGCCTTTCTGATGGTATTTTAGAACCAGACACACAAGGGGGGACTTTTGAAGATAGCGGAAGATTGAATATAATGTAAAAAATAATAGTTATCTGAACATTTTCAAATTTAAACAGTTTTGCTTCAAGTTTGAGAGATGGTTGATTCTAAAGTTTTAAACCACTAACTCTGAACAAGAAGCCTCAGCTTCAGGGCTGTACTAATTAGAACAGGGGAGGCTGGGGGGGGAAGGAGCATTAAAAAAGCTCTCTGTTGAGTTACTGGAATCACATGTATAAGTATGAACAAATATACACACAAGCACAAAACTTCCAATGGCTCATTCTCATGACAAAGAAGAAAGATGACACAAAATTACAAAGATAGGTATGGAAATATACAAGATGCACATCAGCTTATGTGCATCAACCAGCTATATTAAGGGAGGATTCTGGTGACCAAATGTCCTACCTCCTTTCCAAGACATCAGAATCATAGTGTAGAGGCTGCTGGTGGCCTGATCTCCTCCATACAGATACTTCCCCCTTTCACTTATTCTGCTTACCCATGAGCAGCTCCATATGTTTTCCCACTTTAACAAACCCACTATTTCTTTTGTGAGTCTGTCTCATACATTCAAGTTCAGGCCTGCAGTCCTGCTTCTCCAGGACACTCACTTTCACTTGGGCATGATCCAAAAGTCAATAGAAAGAGTTACACAGGCCTGTAATAGTGCTTTCTCTCAAGAAAAAAGCTCCTTTGATGTGATGTAAACTGCATTGGTGCTTCCCTGGGAGATATATGTCATGCTAGCAGCCTGGGTTTACTCTGTGGCAAGTCACATTACTTTCTGATTATAGCATATCTAGAATTCTGTCTTAGTTATTTTCCATGTGTTTCTTTTATAATCATGAAGGAATATATTTCTTTGAAAATAATTTGAGTTGTTTCTATTAAATCTACTTAACAAGAGATAATTCTTGTGTATACAAGAATGCCTGTATGATAACAGCAGGTAATTGCTCCCTGACGCTTATCTTCATATTTTTAACAACTGAGTCAACGTTTCGATTCAAACATCTTTGTGTTACAGTTCAAAAGTGAACCCTTTTAAAGTGAAGGGGAAATAGATATGGTATGGTAGATACAGTTTCAACTGGCTTAAGAGCAACAGGCTTTTCTGCTAGATGTGCTGATATATACTTAGTATCCATTTACCTCTTAAAATCAGTGCTGCTCTCTGAAGCGCAATGCAGAACATGGCATTGCCAATATGGGTAAATAGTGATGTAGGGTAGACTCTTGAAGTCTTTTCTTAGTCCTTATTTAGGCAGAACTCCAATTTACTTCAACAGGAGTACTGTTGGAGTACTCAGTGGACTGAGTAAAGTCTTCAGTTTGGAATGAGATTTTGAAAAAGACCAATGTACTTTCCCTGACATCAGTTAATCAAGAAAGGAATGCTCATAAATGATCATAGCTAGGTGAGGTACCTGTGACAACTATATTTCCAATAAGCCCATCTAGTAGCCCAGGGCCTATGACCTATTAGAAGAGTTGAATCATGTCTTCACAAAGATTATTAGGATCAATGGGGGGGGGGAGAACCCAGACTGTATATAATAAATACAATACGTTAACAAATCACAAAGCAACATTAAAACCAAACCTCAAGACAGCAAAGTAAATTAAAAATCTTTCACTCTACCTTCACTGAAACTAGACATCATTGCTGTTATTGGAAAGTACAGAAAAAAAGAATGCTATTCTAATGCATATTTTGCTGAAACATATCCTAGCTTATATTAAAAGAAGTAGAAAGCAAACAATATACATGATTAAACAGAATGCAATTAAAAAAAACACATGGGTTCTGTCAAGCTCCAGCATAACTCGTTTAAAAAAATCACATGATAAAAATGATCCCTTTGTCCCAATGATAATTATAAAGTGGCTATTTCCTCCAAATAAGTGGAGGTCAGGGGGAAGTCCATGCTACAAAACCACAAACAATGTTTAGGAATGGAAAGGGAGTCAATTGCTAGTCTCCTGCTGTTTGTAATCGGCTATTAAGTGATGTGAAATGGGGATAAACACTCTTGCTGGGTGTCTAGGAACATCTCCTTTCCTCCTTCTTGTGACATTGCACTCTATATGATTTTATGAAAATATGCTAATGGGTGTGAATATAATGTAACTGGAATATGCTTCATGCATAAGGTCTCTTGTAAGGTATCATTACAAAGCTTATAATCTATTGAATGTGATCATCCTATTTGTATAACTGTGTCACTCTTGTATCTGAAACTAGAAATATGAAATATAACCCTGAGGTCCTATTGTAGTTATGCAAAGTGAGGGCCATTAATGGTGGTTTGGAATCTTGATGGCTTCATCAACCAGGACAATTGACTGTGGATGGCTCTGTTTGCTTGCAGGCCTTCCTGTGAGTCAGGCTGGGAGGAATGAGGGCTTGGAGTCTTACAGTGACATGTGATCATGTCACCTGAACTGGAATCCATCTTTAACCAGGTGCTTTTCCATTTAGAAGAAGGGACATGCCTTGTGTATATATAAGGGCGTGGAACAGAACAAAGGGGGCTGCAGTCATGAGAAATCCCCTAGCTACCACCTGAGCTGGAACAAGGGCTGTACCGGGGAAAGGATTGTTCCCAGACTAGAAAGGTGTTCAGTCTGTGAAAAGAAAAGGAGTACTTGTGGCACCTTAGAGACTAACAAATTTATTTGAGCATAAGCTTTTGTGAGCTACAGCTCACTTCATCCGATGCATCCAATGAAGTGAGCTGTAGCTCATGAAAGCTTATGCTCAAATACATTTGTTAGTCTCTAAGATGCCACAAGTATTCCTTTTCTTTTTGCGAATACAGACTAACATGGCTGCTACTCTGAAACCTGTCTGTCTGTGAAAGAAACTTGTTGAAACATCTCTGAGGGTGAGATTTTATCTCTGTTCAGTTTTATTACTGTATTAGGCTTAGACTTGCATGTTTTATTTTGTTTGGTAATTCGCTTTGTTCTGTCTGTTATTACTTGGAATCACTTAAATCCTACTTTTTGTATTTAATAAAATCACTCTTTACTTATTAATTAACCCAGAGTATGTATTAATACCTGGGGGGAGAGGGGGAACAGCTGTGCATATCTCTCTATCAGTGTTATAGAGGTTGAACAATTTATGAGTTTATCCTGTATAAGCTTTATACAGGGTAAAACAGGGTAAAACGGATTTATTTGTTTTGGACTCCACTGGGAGCTGGGCATCTGGGAGTTGGAGACAGGAACACTTCTTAAACTGTTTACAGTTAAGCCTGCTGTTTGTGGGGGACGTTGTTCAGACCTGGGTCTGTTTGTTGCAGGCTAGCGTGAGCGTGTAGAGGCATGGATAAATATTGTACTTGTTTTTCAAACTGTGGGTTTTTTTCCTCTCCACATAAAGTTAACTTTTCATTGACATTTTTAAAAACTTTGTGAGCTGGATTTTCAGTCACAGTTGCAATTGTGGGAAGAGGGGGATTATGGGCTGGATCCCGCAAAGCATTTAAGCACATGTTGCAGCTCTTCACTGGACCAGTTCTGTGTGCAGAACCAAGGCAATGACACTTCCAAAACAGATTTAAAGATTTTTTTTTTCAGATTTCACATCAAGGCACCAATATTTTCAGAACTGCACACTAAGTCAAAATGAGAATATGGCAAAGAAAGCAAGTGTATTTATAAGTGAATTCCATTGTTTGCACAAATTAGAAGGCAAAGGAGTTGCATAGACACAGCAGTGTACTAAACAATCTGATTTTCAACACATCTGCAGCAACAATTGTAGGTGCATGGATGTGTGCAGAAGCTCCACAACAGGTACATTAGCATATGACCACAGGTAGGTGCATACAATTCTTAGAAGAAAGATGCATCTTTGGAAGGATCTTGTGACTAGAAACCCTAAGGCAGTAATAACCTTATGCACCAATGGTATGACATGACTGTACTAAGTCTGACTTTCTGATTCCCCTGTTAATTCTTCACAATTACAGGTTAAAAAACTAAACAAACACTACATCTGGACCAGTTGATCCACTGTCAGCTGCAGGAAGCTGGCCACCAGAACTCTTTGATGCACCCAACCTTATGCCTATCTCATGTATTCCTGTTACAGTCTCTGATGTTTCCCTGTCTTTATTCTTTGTAATGGGAATGAGACACTGGAACTTGAATGCCCTGTATGTATGATCTAAATCATGTACTTTAGGTATTGGCAACTCATTTCTGTCTTCTTTTCCTCTCTCTCATTTGCCTCCATCTAAAGAGTTCAGCATTGATCCCTGTGGTTCAAGATAATGTTTACTAAATGCTGTGTGTTGTGTGTGTCCTGTCTCAGATAAACCTCTCCCAAGGGCCAGTCCAAATAGCCAGGAAACAGACTACACAACAACTGCAGCTAACTTTATTACTATCTGTGGGAAAATATTATAACTCAGAGTGTTGGCCTTACTTGGTCACTCAACAGCTATTCTGCTCTGATGTGAGCCTAGGTACTTAATCACACTGTGGACAAACTATACACAGTCAAACTTGCTTTTACAGGGATACATCTAATTAGATAGCTTATGTACTGGCACTTATGTAAAATGTTTTCATTAATTAAAAAAAATGCCTTAGTTTTAGAGTTCTCTAAATAGTGGCCTAAAATGTGGTCATGTCACCAAAGTCTGTTTATCTCCCTGATGCAATAACAGGCCCTGTTTCTAACACCTACTCTCTCCCAACCCAAGTATCTTTTGTTCACTGTGAGTGTTACTCATATCAGCATATCATCTGTCAACATCTTGCCATTGTGCTGCTCAAACAACTTCTCTCCTGTCTGGAATTGCAAATGTTATGCAAAATTGCCATAAATAAAACTTCAGGGGAAGTAAATTTGTATGGCAGAAGATTAATATTTTATTAGTGATAAAAAGGTGTATAGAAGACATTATATGGAGCAATAAAATATGATTATAAGGCAGAGGGTTCAAGAAGCCTAAGGTAGCCTCAGACAGTCAGGTATAATGGGATGAGGAATATGTACTAAAATAAAAGGTCACATAGTAAATTCTATAGTAGTGAACCTGTGGCAGCCAAGTGATGAAAGAGAGATGAACATAACTGAGGAAAGAAAATTAAAGTACAATAGAACAAGAAAGCAGAGTAATTGGATAAGATAAAACTGGGGGTTAGCAAGCAAACCAAGCACTTGGAAAGACTAATAAAAGAGGAGGCACTCAGAAGATTAACTGCATGATAGACAGCACCAGCTACAGTGCATTGCAATCCTGAATGCCAAATACTACTTAAGGAATGCTGGCCTTCATTGCTGGAGATCATTAGCAGGCTGGGGCATGGGATGACAGAGCCAATTGTGTGGGTAGTGTGCAGCTCCCAGTGGCCAATGGAGGCTCTCCTTTGCAATGAACACTCTTATTGGATAGATGGCTTTGCTACTACCAAAATAGGAGTCCTTACAATTCAGAGGTAGTACAAGTATTTACTTAGACTGTAAATTCTTCAGAATAGGGACTGTCTTTTTGTTCTCTGCTCATACATAGGCTGGTGTAATCGGTCCAAGGCTGGGATTCCTGAATACTAATGGATAAGACCCACATTACCGCTCCCCCCAGAGTAATTAGGACCTGATCCTGCTCCCACTGAGGTCAACGAGAATTTTGCCTTTGATTTCTGGGGAAGCAAAACTGGGTCACTAGCTCTAGCACACTCATAACTCCACTCTGCCAAATGATCAGCAGAAGGACAACGTTCATTGTGATTTTCAAGCAGAAAGGTGAGACAGTAGAAAGTAACATACTTTAAGAATGTCTAAAGTCTGTAACAATGAAAATTGCTACAGTGGGTTATGATGGCATAACATCTTGAAAACACTGCGGCATTTTTTCCATTAATACAAGAAATAAAAACTAAAATATGAAATATTCACAAGTGTCATATCTAATCCACTATGCAAAAGCTAACAAGCCTTTAGTTTGAAATACTGGCTTTGTAGTAGAGTATTGTCAGTATTTCCTTTCACTCACTTGGCAATCCCTGTCCATCTCACTATGAAGATTTGAGTCATGTAAAACTAGGTTTGTTCCCTTTTGTTTAGATTAAGTGGAGTTTACTAAATAGCTAAGATTTGTAACTAAATTCTTTTCAGAGCACTTGAAATTCATAATTAATAGCTTTATTCCCATAATACATATTTTATTGTCATTTTATTTTTCACTGCATTACCCATTTTACATTAATATTTGAAATGACCATGATCAGTACCTGCCGGCAAACGCAGTAAGAATCAATTTGCTTATAAATAAATAAGCCTAAATATATAAATAAACTGGCAACTAGAAAAGCGCTAACTAGTAATGGGGAAATACTTGTTTTTAGTGGTAATTGTACTTATTAAATAAACTACATTTCTTTATGACATATCTGTTTCAAATCTTTGAGAGCAGCAGAAACTATTTCTTAATTTAAAAAAGATTTTTCCCCATTTGCTCTTTGTCTATTTACCACTTTCTGACAAAATACTCTTTCTAATTTTCCACATGGTACATTCAGCTGATAGGCTGTATTAGCCCCCTGTCATTTTTTTAAAACATATGTGGCCTGATTCTTAGCTGGTGTAAATTGGTACAGCCCCATTAACATCAGTGGAGATTCATGAATTTATACCATCTGAGGATTTAAATTTTAATGGTATTTAGGTGCTTAAAGATGCAAATAAGCACCTAGTGGGATTTTCAAAAACTTCTAGGTGCCTAACTCCCACTGATTTAAATGAGAGTTAGGCATCATGGCACTATTAAACATCCCACTAAGTGCTCATCTATACTTTGGGGTACTGAAATATGTTTAAAAGTCTGGCACCTGGCCCATAAGCAGTTTATGTAAGATACAAAAGAGCCAAATTGCTCAGAAGAAAATCCTTAGAAGGGGATTCTGGTGGAGGAGTGGCATCTTTCCCCAGATAATAAGTGGGAGATTTGGAACCAAGACCCCCAGTTCTCACAGAGCCACCAGAAGCCAAGGCCATCTGCCTGGAGGTCTTAACTTCTATATTGGTTCTGGAACCTCTGCACATCTCTGTTTCCATTTCCCTTGAAATCCCTCTCAAAAGGACATTTCACAGCATGAAAGGTGAGCATGGTAGGTCTGTATTAACTTAGAAGCTTTACATCACCACTACTTGTGGGCAATTGTGTGCTATTATTGTCAACAATGGACAAAAAATTGTTGCCAAAAGCTGGGCACCTATATATATATATATTTGTTTATAATTTAAACATCTGAACAATTTATTCAATTGCTAAGAATCCAGAGTTCTCTTTGAGTTCATATCAATATCTGTGATAACAGTATATGCAACATGTCTACAATTCTAGTGCCAAATTCTGCATGTCCTCATCAGGAATAAGCATCAGAATGTTAGTTATTCCACATCAACAAACAGGAAATTCTTCTAATTTTTTGTTGGCTTATAGAAAACTGACAGAATATCAGCATTGGATGTACCCATAAAATTGGAATGAGTTTGCTGCTTACTCAGTGTTTGGAATCCCAAACTCATACTTTAGTCCAGGGCCCATGATTGGATTATTAGAGCAGAATGCTCTTTGAGGGATGGTTGTACCTTTCCTCCTTCTGTTGAGGAACTGAGGACACAGTGCAATAAGATGATGATGTGATGAAACACAACAACACAATTATCAGAATGCTGTGATGTGACTATCCAGAAAGAGGAATTACTTTGGCTTTACACTGATATAAAATATGGGACGCTGGCCCACTACATTTGCATGATTCAAGTTTTATTCAGTTCAGCCTTTTCAAGGCCAGCTCAGTTTTTTTGCATGGACTATTCGCTCACAGCCACAGAAGTTGTAAGAGAGAAAACATTGGGAAGCCATTAATATGGGGAGAGGGATAGCTCAGTGGTCTTAGCATTGGCCTGCTAAAGCCACGGTTGTGAGTTCAATCCTTGAGGGGGCCATTTAGGGATCTAGGGCAAAAACTGGGGATTGGTCCTGCTTTGAGCAGGGGGTTGGACTAGATGATCTCCTGAGGTCCCTTCAGACCCTGATATTCTATGAATATTCCTTTTATTCCAGAATTGATGCATAAATCTGCAAAACAGTACAGACATTTAATACACTTGATTTTTGAAGAAGATTTTAATCTTCACAGAACACATTGTTTCTTTCAATCAGGGGTGGCTCTTTGCGTAGAGAAAAATCCAGCAACTATCATCACAGGAAATTTGTTTAGTGCTTCCATCAAACTGTAAACTATTGCCCCTCCACTACCTGACATGCACTGAGGTACTAGTTCCCAGTAAACTTCTGGTCCAAAATGAATCACAATGTAAATGTAACATCTCCAAGAGTAAAACACGTATGAGAAGAACTTTGTTTTGAATGAATAACTTCTCTGCTTATTCACAACTGCTAAAATAGAAAGGAAAAGATAGAGATACTAGAGGCATTTGTTTCAAATACACATCCAAAGTAAATCAAACGTCAGGAGACCTACAGTAGGTGTTGTTAAGTCAAAGAACATCTATCTTCAAAACATGAAGATTTGATGGTATTTCTCTCACATACTGGGATTTACAATATACTATTGTTATAACCTACATGGTATGCAAGTTATACATTTGTGTGTGGTTCCCTCTGTTGTGGTCTTTTCTTTGGGTTAAATACATTGTATTCTCTTATGTGCATCAGTAGTGGCTTTTTATTTATTTAGTTAGTTAGTTAGTTTTTTATTTATTTATTTATTTTCCGACGCTTGTATGCTACAATTGGGATTTTCTTTGGAATAAATATTAATGTAACATCCGCGATTCTTCCAATTCCCTTCCATTAGCCATCCCCCATTTCAGCATTCTCAAATATAAGCCATTTTAGTCCATGAAGAACATGTTAGATTTATGGGGTAGGCCACTACACTTTTAAAGTTTTTCAGCTTTATTTCATAATTACAACTTTGAATGTGCATTCTGCATTAATGACAGGAACTGGATGGTTGGAAGTTTGAGCTTTTCAAACTTGAGACAATCCCCTGGTAAAGAATCTCTAATAAAAAGAATCTCCAAGTGTTCCAGGTTCATGAGCCTCAGCAAAGCCTCAGCACCAGTAAATTATTGAAAAGCAAGCGGCAAAACATTAGACACATAAGAATACTGTTTGGAGATCAAAAAGTTGTTGACAAGAGTGTTACTACATTGATTTTGCCTGTGAGGTGTATTGTATGAACATTGCAGTGCTCAAAACCCCCCCCACCCTGCCCCGTAGTCTGTCTTTCTTCTCTGTTTGATTTAAAAATCACTTCCTTCCTCCTCTTCTTAGTCTTTCTAATGCTATATTTGGAAATTATGAAAGTGCTGATCTGTGATGCTCAATTTCTCTTCTCACTCTATTGCCCATTTTACAAACCAATCCTATGCAGATTCATCTCACAGACACAGAAAGACCCCAAACAAACCCATGTTAATGGTCTCATTCACTGACGTGTTCTCTTTGATTACAGCAGCGCTCTCAGCTTTTCATTGCGTTCCATGGTTATGCTGGCAAGCATTCGTGCACCACTGTTATTTATCAGACGTTTAATCGTGGTGTCTCATGAAGAATATTGAAGCTTACTGCTTTTCGCTCAGAAAAGTCAATATGACTGTGTGTCAGTGGCACCCCTTTGAATGGATTGCAGCAGCTGTCACTTGAGAACCTAATTCAAACCTCATTGAAGTCAATGGAAAGTGACCTTGTGATTTCAGTGGACTTTGGCTCAAGCCCACAAGTGCAGTTTTAACTTGTAAAAATTGATGTTATGGAATATGTGTTCTCAGAATCCAAAGCACTCCTCCTCGCCTTTTCCCATGACAAATAATGAATACTTTGGAAGTATACATTGACATCGTAATTTTTGAAAGAATTGCACAGGATGTTTCCCATGCAACTCCCACTGGTTTAATGAAACTCATCTGGTGAAAATACATTTCAGCATCTGGAAAATATAGTTATACCAAACACACAACTCCTGGGCCATTATTCTTGAGAGGCCCCATTGAACAAAGTACCTTGTGAGGACAGAACTTGTTCATTGGATATCGACAGTCCCCATCAGAAATTGTCATTTATTGCCTGGTACATGGTATATTGTCCTTTCTGGACCCAGTTTAAAAAAACAACAACCTGAGGATAGTCCTCGGTAAACTAAAATACTTGCCAGGGATGACAGTGGAAAAAAAAGGAAGCTCGCATTTTGCTTTCCTAGTCTGTAGATTCTGTGGGGCAGAGAATCTTTTTGTTCTGTGTTTTGGCCACACCTAGCACATTGGGGTCCTGGACCATAACTAGGGCTCCTCGGTGCTAACACAATACAAATAAATAATAATACAGTAATAATAGACTTTTTTCTTATTTTACTTAATCTACAGTTACCCAGAAATAAATGACTCTGGTAAGGCAGGTAGGAAGCTGCTGTTAAGGTTGCAGTTGTTAATAATTTGTAACATTGTGATTTAGGTTGCATTCAGTGTTGCAGTACTTGTGCCGCCTCACATAATTCCTCTGAAGGAACAAGTTGTTATTGTGGCTATTACATGCTTAACTCCAAAAGCTTTTGGAAACAATGAAGATAAGGTAATGTTTCATCCTTCTCTAACTTACATTTACAATAGTACACATTCATATTTATATTACATATTTTATTTGTGCACAATGTGAAGAATTGATTTCATACCAAGTTTGTTGGTATAGCTGCACTATCTTCTCTCTTGCAGAGAGAAAAGTTATTTTAATAGCAGCTGATAGGGTTGGGTTTTTGTTTTGTTTTGGGGTGTTTGCAGGAGGAAGGGGGCTTGTCATTAGTTTCAATTATAAAAAAATGTAAATGCAACAGAAAGTTCACTGGTGAGAATGAAAGCTGCTTTGTCTGCATTTGAACTGTAGACAGCAAAACCATAAACAATAATAATCACTTGTAGGATTAGTTTCTGGGCTCTATGCCACAGCTTTGCATATGGCACAGTGTAGAGCCAGAGCACTGGAGCGGTTGGTTAAGTAGACAATCTATTTTAATGCAGCTCCTCACATATATTAAAATAGAGTGGAATGCTCCAGCTTTGCTCTCTGGATTGGTGTGGACTTTTTCACTTTTTGGTAATATACTAAGGGTCTGTACATATCTATACTGCACCTCCAAGTTCCCACTGCATGGAGCTAGGCAGTGAGATGCACCAGAGCTGAATACTGTGTAGCCTCATGGGTAATTGTCTCCAAATTCTGATCCAACATGTTGCACAGCAGAAGGTGTCCTCTACTCCAGTAAGGTGAGGACAGAATTTGCTTCATTGTTCTTTTAATCTTCAAAGGCACAAAGAGAAGTTTTGCACCCATTTCCCATTGAAAACCAAAGGGATTTGGGTACCCAAATCCCATTCATGCCTTTGAAAATCTTCCCCGTTATGAATTGCATGGAGGATTCCAAACCATACAGGAATTGCTCAAGTGAACACTGAAATGCAGCCCACTCTAGGTGATGTAAGGTACGTGTGATGCTATAATGAAAGATTTCTTACTCAAGATTTGTTTTGTACTTTAACCTGCAAACTTTCATGTCTTTTCTTTGATTTCTACCATACATCATGAGGTCTTACCAGCAACTCCAGATATTTAATATGTATTTCATTATATTTGTTTTTTTCGCATAATAAAATCTGCTCCTTGTGGCAATGAGATATTCTAAACTTAATGTGTTGATATTCAGACAGCTGTCTAGTGATGAATATGGTGCAGAGAAGTGTCTTAGTTATGCACATGCAGTATAACTCATTTTTATTAGATCAGTCAGGATCTAAATAGATGTAATTGCAAAATGGTTATTGATTTGAATACATGGAAAAATACTACTTTGTGCTTTTCCCCCATTACAATAAATGTATTTGCTATCAGCTTATAGAAAGCACTAACTTAGAATAATGTTGATCTGGAATATAGGAAGGATTTTTTCAGAAATTACTGAGAGTGATGCTTCAATGGAATACTTTTAGCCCTGAAATGATAGCTATTTTTTATTTATTTTGCCCTAGTAGCTTACTAGGTTTTTTGCAAGGAAACCAGAGAGAGTTCTCATAAATAAAACTCTGTCTTTAAAGGGAAATTGCAAATGCCAGTCTCTTCATACTGATATTTTTGTAGCATTAGAAATTAAAGCTCAATTAGTAGTTGCTTCATAAACTTTGGATATTTGGATTTGGATATTACAAAATTACTTCCTACTTCTGAAGTTCTAGTATTATTCAAGATAAACTTGTTAACCTAGAGAAAAAAATTATTTTACCCTGTAGAAGCTAATAAAGGTGACTGTAAATGATCTTAATGGTACAAATGGAATTCAATGGCATTCTGCATTAATAGTAGATAAAAGTGTATAAAGGAAAAAAAAACAGAGATCCCCTGTAGTCAATAGTTAAGCAGTTTGAGTAAAATCCTTGTTGAAGGCAATGGGAGTTTTGCTGTTGTCAATGAGGCAAGGATTCAACCCTTTAAGTTAAGAGTGAGACGTACTTTACAAATAAAGTTGTCAAGGTTTCTTCCCCACTCTGAACTCTAGGGTACAGATGTAGGGACATGCATGAAAGACCCTCTAAGCTTATTCTTACCAGCTTAGGTTAAAAACTTCCTCAAGGTAAAACTTTGCCTTGTCCTTAAAACCTATGCTGCCACCACCAAGCGTGTTAAACAAAGAACAGGGAAAGAGCCCACTTGGAGATGTCTTCCCCACAAAATATCCCACCAAATCCTACACTTCCTTTCCTGGGGAAGGCTTGATAAAAATCCTCACCAATTTGCATAGGTGAACACAGACCCAAACCCTTGGATCTTAAGAACAATGAAAAAGCAATCAGGACCTTAAAAGAAGAATTTTAATTAAAGAAAAAGTAAAAGAATCACCTCTGTAAAATCAGGATTACCTTACAGGGTAATCAGATTCAAAACATAGAGAATCCCTCTAGGCAAAACCTTAAGTTACAAAAAGACACAAAAACAGGAAAATACATTCCATTCAGCACAGCTTATTTTCCAGTCATTGAAACAAAAGGAAATCTAACACATTTCTAGCTGGATTACTTACTAACAAATTCTAATACTGCATTCCTGTTCTGTTCCCAGCAAAAGCATCACACAGACAGACCTTTTGTCCCCCCCCCCCCCAAAGAACAACTGCCTTTTTTTTTTTTTGGTCTCTTTAAGACATGATTAACATTATGGGAAGATTAAGGTGAAGAAGTGGATCTTTGCTTTTCATCCTGAGGGAGGTCAAATTTGTGACCATCCATACTTCTTGTAAAAGAGAGTCCACTGAGCACAGGCCTGCCATTAAGAGGAAATATCTGAGGGCCCAGTCTATTGAGAACTTTAATAATAAGAGCTCAGATGTTAGAACTGACCTCTGATTGGTAGCCATTTCAGGAATAGTAGTCATTTCTCAAGGAGTGATGTGGTCTTGTTATCATCTTGTCTTGTGCTAAGATGACGTATTCTACACTAAAAAGAAAAGGAGTACTTGTGGCACCTTAGAGACTAACAAATTTATTTGAGCATAAGCTTTCATGAGCTATGATGAAGTTAGCTGTAGCTCACGAAAGCTTATGCTCAAATAAATTTGTTAGTCTCTAAGGTGCCACAAGTACTCCTTTTCTTTTTGTGAATACAGACTAATATGGCTGCTACTCTGAAACCTGTCATTATTGTCATTGTCATTGTCATTATTCTACACTAGTTAATTTTTTTTAAGTAATTTTGGTTTCATGCCCAAGTACAATGAATGTCTACAATCAAGCTTGAAGGTTATGGAGACACGATTGTGGGATTTGAGGAGTGGGCTGAAATTGGCATAAAGAGTTACAGCTTTTGCCCTGTTAAACCATAACCACTCAATGACTGTTCCTACAGGCTGCCCATGATAACAACAACAACTCTATTCAACACTTGCACCTAAATGAGAAAATGTAAATAAGATCTAGAATTCTGTAGAAAAGGAGACTCACCACTGGCCCAGTCCCTTGTGGCTGGGCATGGTTTAGCAGGCTTTTCTCATTTAGTGCCAACAGCTGTTCCAACACTGTGTTGGTTTGTTTCTTCTCATGACTTAGCCATCTGGCCAGGTCACTTATAGTGTCCCACTCCCCTTCCAAGGGGTCAATATACCAAACAGCGTCCCCCATGAAACTAGTCATCAGTGTGAAGACCTCCATCCCTCTAGGGCTTCTTTTCCATTCCCCTTTCTGTCAGAGTAGAGGACCCATACTTTCTTCCTGGAGTCCCTCAACCAAATCAAAAGTGAAATAAAAACACCACAAAAGCAATGTCTGCCATTTCCCCAGGCTTGAAATTTGAATCCATCCTCCTCAGCTGTCCATTCTCTGTAGAACACTGATTCTCAGGGGTTACTTCTCTGAAGCCTTGCCCCTAGTCCTGATCCTCCCATCTCATCTGCTCCTAAGGCTGTCCGCCTTCGGATTGGCCTTTTCTCAAGCCCACTTCTGGAGTCTCCTTTGTCCTTGCTGCCCTTTCCCATCAGTGCTAGTCCCACTTGTAAATTCCCCCTAAGACTGTGTTTCCCCAGCACACCACTGTTAGTCGTGTGTAGGATGTGTGTAGCTACACAACGCAGAAAAAGCCTGCTGCATCCACACTAGAGTGTAACTACATCTATAAGTGAAAAGAGTCTGGCAGGGAACAGACACCCAGTGAGGAAAAGTTTCAGCAGCTCCCCACTGCCAGAGCCGCCTCTTGCTGTTGGAGTCTTTCCCTGTGGCAAACAAAGGAAAGGCTCTGGCCGGGGGGAGACAATGGGGGAAAATTTCATCTGTTCCCCACTGCCAGAGCCTTTCACTGCAGCAAGGAAAGGCTGGTTGACACACTAGGCAATGCTAAATGCATGAGTCTTCTACAGCTTGAGCTAAAGAGCCAGTCTTTGTCAAGGGGGGCTGGTCACACATTCTCTATAGATGGGGCACAGAAAGGGACATGTAATGCACACTGATTAGTGGTTACACAAGTGCTTAGGGTCCAGAACTCCCCAGCTTTGACTATCCCAAGCGTAGAGCAATTGCTGGATCAGGCTCTTAATATGTAATTTTGTTTGGTAAAAAGAACAGTGAGCAGTTATTTTTTGGAATGGTGCAATGTACATCATATCCCAGAGATTATTAAAAATACATAATGAATACTTACCTGGAGGGGTTTATAAGTAAAGGCCACAGCAGGAACACATCAAGAGCCTTTATGCTGAATGACTTTATAATCTCTAAGAGAGAAAATATTGATTAGTTCATCAAATATAAAAGAACAGTTAATGATGGCATTTATTAAAATCTTCACTATAATGCATAATTAACACACTCTGCTTCCACCTCAGACATTGCCACAGCAAAGCATGGCTGCTGGACTAACCAAAAAAAAGTAAATGTTAGTTTTCCCTACCAAAGAATTTTGTGATCAATGAATTACTTGAACCTCATTAAACAGAAATATGAAACATCAGATTTGTAAAACTTACCATGTGGTGGCAGGATGGTCTGACTTTCATGTCAAAACTAAAAATAAACATAGGAGAGAAGAAAGTAGATTCATTTTGCCTTAAGAAAGAAAGATATTGAATGATGAGTGTTACGAGTGAGCATATAGGGGCTGATGGTGGTCCTGTTTCTCACATTAGTAAGCAGGTACTCACATGAGGTAGCCCCCAGGCCCCAGTGTGAATAAGAAGTTCATAATCTAGAGTAAAATCAGAACCTCTGATTCACTTTTATCTTCTAACAGTAAAAGTTCCTTGCATTCTTTACAAAATATTATATAGAAAATATTACCTAATCTTGTGTCAAGGGGTTAGAGATTTGGTAGTCCTGTTCCTTACATATACAATTAATGTCCTTTTCCTGTTTTGGTATATTATATCTTACATTCTCATCAGATAATAGCAAAACAAGCTCACAAACAAAATAAGCTCACTACACAATTTCATCAGCCTCTTTCCATAACACACGTTTCATAACACACTGTAAAAATAAAGATCTCGTAATCAATAAAATTCCAAAACAGTTTAGTTATTGCAAACCCGTTTCCATACCTATCCAGTAGTTCTCAACTGATTCTCCACCAAGATCTCCTATTCCATACTGAGACCTATCCCATCTTTCTAGCTGGGAACCTCCTCTGACTTCACTTAGCAGTATGTGAATGGCAAGGTCTATGCCCCTCAGATACTTGGTCACAATCAAATGTATGCAGTGCTCTACCAAAAAAACAAACAAACAAAAAAACCAGGGCAAGGATCCTGCCCTGAGGAGCTTCTACCCTATCACACAAAGTTGGTGCATTGGGCAGCAGTGAAGATATGGAGACATTGTAGGTGAGATCAACCTGGGAAGCATTTGTGAAATAAATGGGTTTCCAGGAGAGGCACTGGAAGTAGGAGGTAGTTCCAAGTATAGGGGAAAGCACTTAAAACAATGCAAGTCAGAGAGTATGAGAAGGAGGCAAAGTAAGTAGTTAGGAGAGCTGGTGTGGAAGTGTTTCTCTGGGAAGCATCAAAATGATGTGACATACATTATCTGGAGATAAATCTTAACCAAGAAGGGGCAACTCCTAACCCTGACTCTTCAGCCACAGAGGATTCCTTGGCTATAGGAGGTTCAGAGCTGAAAAAATGGGGAGGTGCATGGATGGGATGGGAGTGGGAAGGGGCCAGGTATCCTACTCTATCCTTTTCCTGTTGGATGCCATGCAAGGGACAGCAGAGCCTCCTCCATCTCAATACCTGATTTAATTTGTACCAGGCACCATATCAACCTTGGGATCAAAGGAGCATAAAAGTGACAAAGTTTTTAAGTGTACCTTGATTGGACCACAAGATTCAGCCCACAGTAACCTTGGCTCCTCTTTTCTTCATGTTAAGATCATTTCATTCAATTACATTTCATACAATTACAAATACCATGTGTATGTATGTCATCCCTCCCAATGGGCCTCTGATCTTGGTTGGGGCTTCTAGGTGCTACTGTAATAGAAATACTAATGGACTCTTTCCTGCACATTTGGCCATCGCCGTATTGGTGGACACACTAGGAAATGCTAAATGCTTGAGTCTTCCTCAAGACAAGTTACAAGGCTCTGGGGTTAATTATCTGGGAGTTGCATGGAATATTACAATCAGTGCATTTCAATAGATCATAAGTCCTTTTTGAGATGTGCACTCTGGACACCTTTTATAATAGATAAGCTGTTAAAAGCTTCACACTTAAGACTTTTCATTGTCACTAATAGAGCCAAAAAGGTCAAGAGAGAACCTCTGAAAAAAATCGGGCTCCTATAATGGTAAAAGCAGTTGACCCTAAACTGAAAGGCCACAAATGCAGTGATATAATTCAAGTGTTCTTTTGTACTGTTGACAGCATGTTTCCCCTTCACTGATTCAGGCAGCAGACATGCACCCCAAAAGATTTCAGAACATTGATGTCAATCACTCTGAATATTTGGTTGAATGAAAATAATAAATTATGGCCCATGTGAACTTTCCATGGAAATATATATTAAAATTACATGAATGAATGCAACCATCTGAATATCATATTTACAGTGAAATGAGAGAGAACATAGCTGACAATATAGGAGCTGATCCTGCAGCACTTACTCATAATAGCAGATTCATTGAACAGAATTGTGGCCTCATTTGCACTTGTTTTACGTAGTTAATTCAAATGAGTTTAGTAGAATTAATCCTGACTTACTCAAGTGTAACCATTTGCTTTGCATTTGATTGTAATCAGGGAAGACCAAGTATGAATGTAGGTCATGCAGTTCAATGTCTGCCATGGGCCAGCACTGAGCAGGCAACCCCTTTAAAGAGAGTGTTTATTGAAATGTAATGTATGAACATACTCTGGCACCAATCCTGTATCATGATCCGCTATGAGGGACTCCTGCTGCAGTGCAGAGACCTGATGAAAGCAATAGAATTCTACCGGGGTGCAGGAGTCCATGATGGTAGTTTCTGGTGCAGGATTGTGTCTTATTTCTGGAGTTGTCTTCCACAAAATAATCGCAAACTCTGCAGGTTTCACTGAAAGCTATGGTTTGTTTACCTGGCAAGTTACTGTGTGGAAAGCCAGAGTGTAAACTACTACACAGCAAATCAGAGCATGAACCTATAGCACACCATCTTGCCATGCAATAATGTTCCATGTGGACACTGCTACAGAGCACTGAAAGTCCTAGAGCAATGTCACTCTGGGACTTTCAATGCATTGTAGTAGTGTCCATACAGCAAATTACTGAATGGTAAACTGGTGTACTGTAGGGTCACATCCTGACTTGCCCAGAGATATTGTAGACAAGCCTAAGTCACTTTCAGAAATGGGATAACTATAATTCACTTGGGTACTTTTGGAAATTTTATCCTTGGACTATACATAATTACAGTATTTGTACATCATTCCTTAAAAACAGTTTTTCAATCTTTGTCACTTAGATAAAAGCTGCATATTAGATCATTTTGCCTAAAGTCATATCTCATATATTATTCAATGAAAAAAGAAAAACTAGACAACAAATATCTTTCAATGATAAATGTATAGGCCTGATTCTTCACACCCTCACTCCACTTTTATAACAGAGTGACTCCACTGATGTTAGTGGAATTACACTATTGTGTCACTGATGTTACAGATTAGAGAATTCAGTCTGTAGTGTTTGTTCTAATTATCAAACTGCTTTAAAGCAACGTTGATATTACAGCAATACTGTCTATCAGATATGAGAAGACATTACAAACTAAATTATTTAACAATTGGGTTTTTAACATACTGTTTTATTCAACTTGACTTGTGCTACTTGAATTCAGAAAAAACAACCAAGGCCTATTGTTTGCTGTGTTGTTGTAGCCATGTTGGTCCCAGGATATTAGAGGCAAAGTGGGGAGGCAATATCTTTTATTGGACCAACTTCCATTGGTGAAAGAGACAAGCTTTCGAGCAATGCTCCTTGCTGTATCAGACATTCAGAGTCCCAACCCTGTTCCACAACTTCTTTAGGAGATGCCTTCCTCTTATTCCACTTCTAGTTCTGGTTTACAGGGAACAAGACTCCTTATTGAACAAGTTCATCCACTTGAACTTGAACAACTTGAACTTTACCTCTTATTCTACCAACCAAGAACCAGGGCTGCTGTGGGAAGGCAAAAAGAGGGAAAAAATCCTTCCCAGCCTCAAAAAGATGACTAGTGCAATTCCCACAGCACACCTCAAAACCCAGTCCTACAGTAATCTCTGGGGTACGAGCAGCTGTTCTTGGAATGTAATGGTGCCTCAGTCGATGGGAAAAGATTTGTATGCCCATCCCCTTGGGTGCAAGGGAGCAATGGGCTTTTGCTACACCCCTCAGATCAGTGAATCAGCTAGGCTAATACTCTTCCCAGACCCACAAGAAACTAGGTCCCAAGAGGTGGAGGGAAGGAGGTGGGCAGGTGGTAGACCTTTAAAGAAGCCACAGAACCCTCTTTCCCTACTAGACCGGACAAAGACCCTTCCATCTCTGAGGCTACAGGGTGGGGGTGCGTTTGCAAAAGTGACTAGTGAGTTTGGGTTCTCAGCTCACCTGAAAGGGGTTTGGATTTTCAGAAAGTGCTGACCATCCACACTTTCTGAAAATCAGGCTACTTTAAGCTGACTTAAGTTGGCCACCCAAAAACAGAGGCATCAAAAATCACTAGTCACTTTTCAAAACATAGGCTATGGGTTTTTGTTTGCTTGGTTTTATTTTATTTTTATTTTTTTGAGGAAGGGTTCATTTAGTTCTAAATCTTCTGTGTACCAAATAATAGTTCTGTATAGTATTTGCTATATCCTTAACTAGAGATCCTTCTTTGAAAGGAGTCATCTAAAACCCTTCATGGTTACAAACTGATTAAGCATTATTTCTTCAATTATTATAACAGCATTCAGACATTCATGCTTGCCAGGGTTGCTATCAGCATGTGAAGCATTCAGCATAAGCAGAGAAGTTTCTTTCAGTGGTAGTAAATCCTTTAATAATGTGGAAGTGTTATATAACCTTCTAATGCACAGAACATAAAATTCTTGTTCAAGGAAGAGATGAAGCCATACATTTAGATAATATCTGGCTAAGCTTTTTCTCTAAATAGGAAAGAAATTATGATAGAGTGTGCAAGATTTAATAAACTGATGCCGTTTTACCTTTTTATGTATAATAGCATTAATCCGCCTGAAAATTCCCAGACATCTATGTCTGCAATATCATAGACTGGATAATGTGCAAACTTGTTGGTGCTAAATTACACACCCAGGTCACCCAAACCATAGTGTTATGAAAGTGCAAAAACAGACTGGAAAAGTTGCATTGAGAAGGAGCAGAAAAAAATCTCTATTTCTGTTCTGTTATGCTACATAATTGCTTGCCTTTTTGTTTTTCATTGCATTTTTCTTCAAAATAACTTTTAAATTATGATGTAAAAACAATTAAAATGGAAGTTTCAGATTTTGAAATTAAAATTAATTACATTTTTCTACAATTTCCATTATTATGAAAATGACATTTTTCAGGAAAAGACTGAAGTATTTTTGAAGCTTTTCATTTTTCAGTATTTTTGACAGAAACTTTATGTAGAAAAGAACACACTTCCTCATTGCTCCAGGGTTTTGGTTCTCATTTTTTACATTGCCACTGTGTAAATTTTGATTGGTCACTTTCAGTCTTTTCACACAAAAAATATTTTGAAAAAGAAAGGTTACATTTCAGCAGAAGCATCTGCCCAGCTCTGCTAAGAAGTAAAAATTCTGGGATGCAGATGGCTATTGAGGGATCTAAGGGCAATATAGCTGGTCAACTGTGCTACGATCCTCCTTCTGAACAAAGAATAGAAGGGCTTCATATGTGTAATGTTTAACTTGCTTTCCTTTCTGAAGGGGCTAAAAGAGAAAAACAAAATGGCATAGACTGTGAAGGACTCCCACAGAGACGCTGGAGTTTTAGACAACTCAGAGGCTAGTGATGAATGTGGAAGGGAGGATGGAATAATATCATACATAGGAATAGAATTAAGAGCAATGGACAAACATCCATGGGAACTTTCAACCTAGTTTCCTGATTGCAGTTCTATCTGGCCCTACATGAGGGTTATGAAAAGGAGAGTGGGGAAGGAAGTTCTGGTTCTTCATATCTCTCTAATTCTCTTGTGTCTCAACTTTTTCAAAATCTCAGTACAGTAATTGTCTACTACTGGTTGACAGTGTTACTGAAATGTAACAAATCAGTTCTGTAGTATTTTTTTAAAGGACAAGCTCATTCCTATTTCTGGTTCCAGAAAACCTGTGCAAACCTGTACAAATGAGCATGACTCCATCAAACACGAATTCTCTGGAGTTGTTAACAATGAGACTGCTCATGCAAACCAGACCCTGGAAAAACACTTTCAAACCTATTCTGAGCCATTTTGGATTGGCTCACATAGCTCTCATGCAACTGTAACCTAATACTAGTCAATTTGTCTAAGAAAAATGATGATGCAAATTAAAACTGAAAGATGACTTATATCAAGCAGTTGCAGTCTGCAGTGTGAAAATTTGTTATTAGTGTGCAAATCTGTTTATAAAATTTTTGCTGTGAATACTAATATCAGTGCCCAAGGCTGTATGTCCAGAATTCCTAACTCAGTCATTTGCATTAATTTTCTAAGGACTGTAATATTGCATTAATCTAGGTTTCAAATTACTCAGAAACTATGATGTGGAACCCTGTATATTTCTTGTTTGTGGGAAGCTATATATACACATTATTTATATTAATGGCACCTTAGAGACTAAAAAATTTATTTGAGCATAAGCTTTCGTGTAGCTCACGAAAGCTTATGCTCAAATAAATTTGTTAATTTCTAAGGTGCCACAAGTACTCCTTTTCTTTTTGTGAATGCCGACTAACACGGCTGCTACTCTGAAACCTATTTATATTTAGTTATCTTACTATTTTCAAGTATTTCTTGCCATCTTTGCTCTTGTTTTAGGTTAAAAACACAACACAAGCACAAAGAGAGGTGACACACTGTCTGGAGTCGCTCATGACCATGAGTGCCTACCTCACAGCAGATTGTAAAAAACAGGGCAGACACCCCAAACTGGTGGTATGTTCTATAATTAGATTTCACAAACTCAGTAACAAGTATGAGTATCACCTGTTTCAGTTTTACCATGGAGTCACAGGTAGTCCCCTTAGGCTCTCCAGTCTATCTTGCTACCCAGGCAAGCTGTACTTAGTGATAAATACTCACTTACACCCTCCCCCCAACCCCCCCCACAAAATATTCAGGTTGCTTCCAGTCCCAAGAGACTAGTTATTTACTCCAGATCAATTGGTACCCTAGATCATACACCAAAGTCACCACCTGTAGCCAATCCTGTAATAAACTAAAGATTTACTAACTAGGAAAAAATGAGTTATTTTACCATAAAGCAAGCAAACATATACACACAAATGAGTTACTATGTATGGGTCCTAATGGTGACAGAGATGTAGCAATCTGTCCATTCACAATGTCTTTCAATGTGGATTCAGATTGACACTGGAGATGTCTGCTTTAGCTTATTGTCTCTGGACCTGTGAGTGTTCAAACGTCAAAGAGATGATCATTTTTACCTTGTGAGGAATTTTTAACTCTTCTTCCCTCAAAAATCAAGCTGATAGTAACAGTTTCCACACAGGTCCCTTCTTCATGGAATTGGTGAGGGAAGGAATGTACTTAATGTAGTCTTTGATCCTTGATCTTGCACAATGGCTCATTTCCATTTAATGAACAGGATTTAACATCATCTTGTTAGAGAACATCATTTGCAGTACACAAGGTTTTTCCCCTATTTGATGAGTTACATAGTTACAGACATTTACAATGCAAATGCTTGCTATCAGTTTATAACATGGGGTATAGCTGAGTGAGAACAATGCATGCAGCAGTCTACAAGCATTTTATAAAACACAAAACCCATTCTTATCAACTTTACATCTAATATTTATTTTGATAATACTGGCACACAGGTAACCAAGACTGGTTTCTAGCTATGCATTTGTAAGTGTTCAGTGAGGCCTGGGACCATGGCATGAGCTGGTATCTGATCTGCCAGTGTTACTACAGGCAAAACTTTAAAAGAGAGAGAAAAATAAGTATGGTTTGAAAAACAAATAAAAAGTGGTAATTAGGGTGAGGCTAGTAGTCCCTCTGAAATCACATGAATAAGGACTAGAAGAATCAGACATCTATATTGAAAGATGTCCATGTAGGGATCTGTCTTCTTACATCTCTATAAAGGCTTGTTTACACTGGAACAATCAAGAAAGTCAATGCACTTTAACTTCACACTTTTAGTTAATTCATCTTAGCTTTCCTGTGTGTCCATACATAGACAAGCTGATGTGCCTAAGAATCGTGTATCTTTTTGGCAACATGGAACAGATCCAACTCCCATGTAAATCAATATGCCTCTTTCCATTGATTTCAGTGGAAGTTACATCAGTAATACTAGAAGACCAATAGAAATACGGAGAAAGGCTACTTTAACACATTACTGTATTCTGGGTGTTCTCCAGCTCTTCTGAGTCAGAGGCACACAAAGCATTCTGAAATGATTCTGCCCTAGGGAATCCCTAGGGTCAAGCTTCCCCTGCTGATAGCCCACCAGATTGCTGTCGGGCAATCCAGCCTCTGGTCCCTGATTGTTTTAAACTTCCCTGGATCTCACCAGGCTGCAGCACTGTTCCTTCTCTTGGCCTCTCTGTCACATTTCCTTTGCATCACCTCTTAGTTCTGTTACTCTTCACAGAAATGGGGCCCTGCAGCCCTCCTGCCTTAGATTTCTGTACCAGTGCTGCCCCCCCCCATAGGCCAGTCTCTTAAACACACCCACTCCCAGAATTCTACCATAGGTATAAGCCTTCTGGGTTACACTTTTTATATAGCTGTCAGGGTTCCTTCCACACTCTGAACTCTAGGGTACAGATGTGGAGACCTGCATGAAAGACCCCCAAGCTTATTTCTACCAGCTTAGGGTAAAACTTCCCCGAGGCACAAAATTTTTGCCCTTGGAGAGTACACTGCCACCAGCAAGTGATTTAACAAAGAATCAGGGAAAGGACCACTTGGAGTTCCTGCTCCCCAACAAGCCCCCATACCCCCTTTCCTGGGGAGGCTTGAGAATAAACAAGATGAGCACAGACCAACCTTGGGTTTTTTTAGGACACTAAAAAAACCCCAATCAGATTATAAAATAAAGAGAACTTTATTAGAAAGAAAAAAGGTAAACGAAGCACCTCTGTCAAATTAGAATGGAAGATAATCTTATAGGGCAATCAGATTAAAAAACACAGAGGATTTCTCTCTGGGACAAACTTTAAAGTTACAAAAAGAAAACCAGGAATACACCTTCCTCTTAGCACAGAGAAAATCACAAGCCAAAACAAAAATAAGCTAATGCATTTCCTTGCTAGTACTTACTCATTCTAATGGAGTTGGATTGCTTGCTTCCTTGACTTATGTCCGGCAAGCACATAGAACAGACGGACCAAAACCTTCCCTCCCCTCTTCCCCCCTCCCCCAGATTTGAAAGTATCTTGTCCCCTTATTGGTCCTTTTGGTCAGGTGCCAGCCAGGTTACCTGAACTTCTCAACCCTTTACAGGTAAAAGAATTTTGTGCCTCTGGCCAGGAGGGATTTTATAGTACTGTATACAGAAAGGTTGTTACCTTTCCCTTTATATTTATGACAATAGCATATAATAATTTGCATGGATGTCTAATATCATTGCTGTATACTTAATCAAATCCATACAAAAATAATAAACCCTACATGTATTTTCCTTCATTCCAGCTGACTACTCTCTTGGGAGTTCTTGGGGGACTATCTAGGCCCTGCTCCCCCACAGTTATTTTGCAAGTATAGTTTTTGGCTTTTCAATTTATACTATTTACACTATTTAATAACAAAAGAGTCTTATTCAATAGTAAATTAATACCCTATGTAAGTTTTATTAACAACTGACGCCAAATAGGTGCTAAATTTGCCAGACCTCAGCATGTCAGATTTCAACAATTATTAATTTTCATGGTTAGATCATAAATCAACAACTTCTCCCTATACCCCACAAATGGTGATCTGTAATGGAAGTATAAACTGGTCTCAGTGTTGCTAGTGAGTACAGTTAAAGATGTATACTTGAAAACTCTATTGTCAGCTTCTTTAGAGCATCTAAAGAGAGAATGAGAGAAGAGAAGATAATTTTCATAAGTATAGTACGCTGATGCCTCCCTGGTAACTGGAAGCTACAATTACAATGGTTATGCTGCATATTACTCTTCAAATGTATTGTAGGTCTGACATTTGGGATAGCCAGTGATAGATAAAATGAAACTACAGTAGTGGCACATATCTAACTAGCAACAACTTGCAAAAAGTAGGTCATCTTGAGTTTCTGGAATATAATTTAAAACTGTAAAGCCCATAACTCTGCATCCTCTGTTTCTGTTTCATATCTACTATGGAAAAGAGATTCCTGTGCTCTTTCTATTGTATTTTCCTGAAGGAAAAAAAAAAGGATTGAATGAATGTTCAGCATGAGTAAGGTCCAATACTATAATCCAGTTCACATATATAAATACCTAATTTCTAGCCACAACGCTGTTTCTTGCTCATGTAGGAAGTTACAGGTGGTAATTCATGCTTTTCTTTCACAGTTTCCTGTATTGTAACTGGAGCTGTAAATATCACAGTTACTGTTCATAGAGACTCAAAGAATGACCCCTCTTCTTGTTACCATGCAATCCACTAATTCAGTAACTCTCAGACTTCTTCAGCCAAGGAACTTTTACAGTCCTCCACACCCCACAACCTGTGGCTGCCTGTCTAATGCTTTAAGAATTTTCATCAACATGGTCTTTAATTAACATTATTGCTTCTCCTCACCACACAGACTTTTGTTGTTGTTGTTTAGTATCCCATTCTCCCTCTAGTCTTCCTGGAACTGCTGTGGGTGGCTGGCCCTCTTGTTTTCTTTGCCCTTCTTTCACCCTTCTATTTTGCTGGTGTGGCTATGGGAGCTCAGTCTGTAACTTGACAGGTCTTCCCCTTTCCCCGTCATCACCACTTCTGTCAATGTTACTTATTATTGCTTTTCTTCTTCCTACCTGCCATTGCTCCTTCTCTTTTATCCTGGTTAGAGCTGTTATTGAAAATGGTGTTTATTAAGGCAGTCACTGTTCCTGCAGAAACTCTACTGGTGCTGCTACAGGAATGATGAGGAACCTAGCAAGTGGCCCCAGAAGGACCTGCTAGATTCAAACACGTTGTCTATGAAGGCTCTCCTAACTACTCCAGAGCACCCACTTCATCTGGGAATGATTAGTAGAGCCACATTACCTCTGCTCTGTCCCTAAGTTCATTATTGCTGGACAAAAAATTAAACATGGCTACTGGTTTGTTGTCATGGGGAACAAACCAGAGTTAAAGTTAGGAAGAACGCTAGATTAAAGTAAGAATTCTCTGACACCGGCCTCCCACTTATCCTTGGTAGATGAGAGGAAAAACCTCTGTGTGCTTACAGGAGAAGAGGTCAAAGCCCAGAGATATCCTTTCCTCCACCCAGATTTGGGTCAACAGCCACAGGACTGAACTGAGCTTAGGTGTCGGAGAATAGAGTTGCTCCTTTGGAACTCCAAGAAAGTCACTGCAGCTACTGTATTCTATTCTGGTTCGTACACTACCTTCATCACTGATCCATCTGAACACCTTCCAGTAATGCATTAAGTGCTTTCAGGATCTCTAACAGGTAAATCATGAGGAATAGCTGAAACATAATCCTATACAGAGTGCAAGCCCTGAAATGTACTGTATTAGCACATACTATAGGTAATATCATCTAGAGAGACAAGGAAACAATATGATTGAGGGCTGGATTGTGACATCTTCGCACATACTGATTAGTACCTTATTCCACAAGAAGTCCTACCGAATTAAATGGAATTACCAGGAGTGCAGGGTGCTATTCAAAATCTGAGAAAGGGTATCACAATCTATCCCCGAGAGAGCAAGACAACTATTACTAGTAAACTTTTTCTTGATGTATCTAACTTAAGTTTTTATTTTCCCAATTGAGGGTGGAGAAAGGGGGTAAGACAGCATGTCATGATTAAAGCTGGCGCACAAGTTATGCCTTCCAGCTCATTTTGATGATACAATGAAGAATATATGGTGGCAAGGTGTCTAGTTTGGTAAAGCTTCCTCCAGAACAGTGGTAACAAGAAGTGGTGATTTGGAAGGTAAAGTAAAGGAATTTGCTTTCATTTTCTTCCAATAACGGTACCCTAGAGAGAGAAGATAAAACTTAAAAAATCCAAGGACATACTAATTACACAAATTATCAAAAGACAATTCAACTATGTTTTGCTGAAACTGGGTTGACATATTTGCTTTTAGAGTTAGTTGTGTGATAAGTGGCTTTTTTCTTTTCCTTTGGGTGTTTGTAGGCTCATTTCTCTAATTTAAACAACTATTTTACTATAGTTTATTTAACTTGCTATTGATGTACAAATGGACAGCAGATGCACCAAGGTGTTTTATACACCTACTTGAAAGTTGGTAGCACACTTCAGGTCCATACTCTCATTCACGAGCCCTTAAAAATGACTCACTTCTGTTCAATAAATCATTGCAGATTGGCATTATGCAAAACCTGGAATATCTGATTTGTTTTTCTTTTTGGCACCGTTGTAGTTATTCCTGCATTCCCTCTGTGTTCTGGTTGTACACTGTATATCTACTGAAAAAGCATTTAACAATCCTAATGTATATGTTAAAAGAAAAGGAGTACTTGTGGCACCTTACAGACTAACAAATTTATTAGAGCATAAGCTTTCGTGAGCTACAGCTCACTTCATCAGATGCATTTGGTGGAAAAAACAGAGGAGAGATTTATATACACACACAGAGAACATGAAACAATGGGTTTATCATACACACTGTAAGGAGAGTGATCACTTAAGATGAGCATCACCAGCAGCAGGGGGGGAAAGGAGGAAAACCTTTCATGGTGACAAGCAAGGTAGGCTAATTCCAGCAGTTAACAAGAACATCAGAGGAACGGTGGGGGGGAGAAATACCATGGGGAAATAGTTTTACTTTGTGTAATGACTCATCCATTCCCAGTCTCTATTCAAGCCTAAGTTAATTGTATCCAGTTTGCAAATTAATTCCAATTCAGCAGTCTCTCGTTGGAGTCTGTTTTTGAAGCTTTTTTGTTGAAGGATAGCCACTCTTAGGTCTGTAATCGAGCGACCAGAGAGATTGAAGTGTTCTCCAACTGGTTTTTGAATGTTATAATTCTTGACGTCCGATTTGTGTCCATTCATTCTTTTACGTAGAGACTGTCCAGTTTGACCAATGTACATGGCAGAGGGGCATTGCTGGCACATGATGGCATATATCACATTGGTAGATGCGCAGGTGAACGAGCCTCTGATAGTGTGGCTGATGTGATTAGGCCCTATGATGGTATCCCCTGAATAGATATGTGGACAGAGTTGGCAACGGGCTTTGTTGCAAGGATAGGTTCCTGGGTTAGTGGTTCTGTTGTGTGGTGTGTGGTTGCTGGTGAGTATTTGCTCCAGATTGGGGGGCTGTCTGTAAGCAAGGACTGGCCTGTCTCCCAAGATCTGTGAGAGTGATGGGTCATCCTTCAGGATAGGTTGTAGATCCTTGATGATGCGTTGGACAGGTTTTAGTTGGGGGCTGAAGGTGATGGCTAGTGGCGTTCTGTTATTTTCTTTGTTGGGCCTGTCCTGTAGTAGGTGACTTCTGGGTACTCTTCTGGCTCTGTCAATCTGTTTCTTCACTTCAGCAGGTGGGTATTGTAGTTGTAGGAATGCATGATAGAGATCTTGTAGGTGTTTGTCTCTGTCTGACAGGACAGGCCCAAAGAACGCCACTAGCTAGTTTCAATATTTTCACATTGCAATGTGAGTGCCTTAACAAATGCATTTTCTCATTTTATTTTAATTTTTAAAGTTATCTAAGGCCTTGATTGATTTACAAATTTAAACTTTCATTCTAGTATTTCTGTCCAGGAGTCCATTATATCCAAGATGACTATCCAATCTCTGATGTTGTAATGCTGGAATTTTGCCTTCCATATTAGACATCCAGAGTTTGGTAGCTTTACTTATCACCTTCCATCATGTCAATTTCTCCAGGCTCTACCCTGTGATGGGCAACTGTTTTTATCACCATGTTGGCTGCAACATATTTAAAGATGGCCAACCTATATTCAGGACTCTCTCTTAGAAATTTGATTGCAGATGAAAGGTTTCTTCCTGAATAATCTATTAGTTAAACAATATCAACCTGTCATCTTAAATCTTTAGAGGTCCACCAGTTATATTGTAGATATCTGTTGGTCTGCTGGCTCCTGGAGGAAGTTCGCACCAGGAAAGATCTTGCCAGGGCTTCAGACTAGGCAATATCATGTGCCCAACACTGGGGAAACACATGATTGTGTTGGAAGGACTTAAGAAGAAGTTTCACCAGTTTAGAGGCTTCTTCTAATTCTATTGTTTCATCATAAAGCTGGGTGGGGTGGGGGGGAGCCATTCTAAAACTCTGACCTAGTTCAGATGTGAATTTTTATTCAAAAGTACAAACTAAGAAATAATGTCCATTCTCGCAACTATGAAGTGGCACACAAGAAGAGAACTGAAGAGATAAAGAGGGAGAATAATGAGTTGAAGCCAAAAACCCAGTATCCAACCACTTTTTTAATGTTCCATTTTGTGGACTGTCCATTAGTAAATCCCCCTCTGTTCACAATGTTTTCAAAACGTACTGGGGTTTGAAGAGGCCCCAGCTGCACTGGTAGTGCAATGTAAACCTGTTTAAGGCCTTTAATGCTGCTGCTTACACCAGAAATATCACATTCTGGAAATCTCTAATCCAACAGCAACCATTTTGTATAAACCAGGATTAAAAAAAAAAAGTTGCACCCTGAAAGTAGTGTTTTAGTGGGTGTTGGTCCTGCTTTGATCAGGGGATTGGACAAGATGACCTCCTGAGGTCTCTTCCAAACCTAATATTCTATAATTCTATGAAGGGGTTCATAACAAAATTCCTTAGAAACCCATGGGTTTCTTCTGACCTACCCATTGCTATTTGCCACTGATAGTGTTTTAGAGGCCCTATCTGAGTACTATACACAATTTCTCGCTTTCATGGTATACATTAAATACATTAAGTTTCCAGTTACTGCTCAACAGACAGAGCAATCAAAGAGATTTTCCTCTGAGAGAGTTTTACAGTATTACTGAATCATTAACTGCACTCATTTGTCTCTTCCCACAGGAAAGAAATCGATAACCATATGTTTGAAAAAAATGTGAAGAATGATGAGAAGGATTTGATTTAAACGGACTTAAGGAAGGAAATCCAGAGAGTTAGGGCTATCACTTGACCATAACTCTTCCTATTGTGCTCAGTGTCTCAGAACAATGAGTAATCTTACATATCATATGGTTGGAAACGCCAATAAATTGACACAATGGTGTAATTATAGATGCAGGGGCATCCGTTATCAGAAGCCAGCTGTGTATATTATATATCTTGGTATACTTATTGGTTCCTATGTGTAGTATTTCTGCAGAATTTATATTATATTTTGTTCCAGGTACATAAATAAAACTTGCCAAATTTATTCCTGTGGGTGTAACTGATCCAAGTCCAAGGACTTTCTAAAGGAATAGGAAGGATTGAAACTTGGCTGGTTGGGGTTTTATTTGTGACAGCGTAGTGAGATAACAGACCTGGTTTAAAAGATTATTTAGCTGAGAGAAGAACTGTATTAACTCTCTGCTGGCAGCCAGTCCATATAGATTCATAGATACTAAGGTCAGAAGGGACCATTCTGATCATCTAGTCCGACCTCCTGCACAGCGCAGGCCACAGAATTTCACCCACCCACTCCTATGAAAAACCTCACCCATGTCTGAGCTATTGAAGTCCTTAAATCATGGTTTAAAGACTTCAAGGAGCAGAGAAGCCTCCCTCAAGTCAACCATGCCCCATGCTACAGAGGAAGGCAAAAAACCTCCAGGGCCTCTCCAATCTGCCCTGGAGGAAAATTCCTTCCCGGCCCCAAATATGGCACTCAGCTAAACCCTGAGCATATGGGCAAGATTCACCAGCCAGATACTACAGAAAATTCTTTCCTGGGTAACTCAGATCCCATCCATCTAATGTCCCATCTCAGGGGATTTGGCCTATTTACCCTGAATATTTAAAGATCAATTTCTTAGCAAAATCCCATTATCCCATCATACCATCTCCTCCATAAACTTATCAAGTAGAATCTTAAAAACAGATAAATCTTTTGCCCCCACTGCTTCCCTTGGAAGGCTATTCCAAAACTTCACTCCTCTGATGGTTAAAAACCTTCGTCTGATTTCAAGTCTAAACTTCCTGGTGGCCAGTTTATACCCATTTGTTCTTGTGTCCACATTGGTGCTGAGCTTAAATAATTCCTCTCCCTCTCCTGTATTTATCCCTCTGATATATTTATAGAGAGCAATCATATCTCCCCTCAACTTCTTTTAGTTAGGCTAAACAAGCCAAGCTCCTTAAGTCTCCTTTCATAAGACAAGTTTTCCATTCCTCGGATCATCCTAGTAGCCCTTCTCTGTACCTGCTCCAGTTTGAATTCATCCTTTTTAAACATGGGAGACCAGAACTGCACACAGTATTCTAGGTGAGGTCTCACCAGTGCCTTGTATAATGGAACTAAAACCTCCTTATCCCTACTGGAAATGCCTCTCCTGATGCATCCCAAAACTGCATTAGCTTTTTTCACAGCCATATCACATTGGCAGCTCATAGTCATCCTATGATCAACCAATACTCCAAGGTCCTTCTCCTCTTCCATTACTTCTAATTGATGCATCCCCAACTTATAGCTAAAATTCTTGTTATTAATCCCTAAATGCATAACCTTACACTTCTCACTATTAAATTTCATCCTATTACTATTACTCCAGTTTACAAGGTAATCCAGATCCTCCTGTATAATATCCCGATCCTTCTCTGAATTGGCAATACCTCCCAGCTTTGTATCATCTGCAAACTTTATTAGCACACTCCCACTTTTTGTGCCAAGGTCAGTAATAAAAAGATTAAACATGATCGGTACCAAAACCGATCCCTGAGGAACTCCACTGGTAACCTCCCTCCAACCTGACAGTTCACCTTTCAATAGGACCCATTGCAGTCTCCCCTTTAACGAATTCCTTATCCACCTTTTGATGTTCATATTGATCCCCATCTTCTCCAATTTAACTAATAATTCCCCATGTGTCACGGTATCAAATGCCTTACTGAAATCTAGGTAAATTAGATCCACTGCATTTCCTTTATCTAAAAAATCTGTTACCTTTTCAAAAAAGGAGATTAGGTTGGTTTGGCACGATCTACCTTTTGTAAAACCATGTTGTATTTTGTCCCATTTACCATTGACTTCAATGTCCTTAACTAATTTCTCCTTCAAAATTTTTTTCAGGACCTTGCATACTACAGATGTCAAACTAACTGGCCTGTAGTTACCCGGATCACTTTTTTTTCCTTTCTTAAAAATAGGAACTATATTAGCAATTCTCCAATCATTCGGTACTATTCCTGAGTTTACAGATTCATTAAAAATTCTTGCTAATGGGCTTGCAATTTCAGGCACCAATTCCTTTAATATTCTTGGATGAAGATTATCTGGGCCCCCCGATTTAGTCCCATTAAGATGTTTCAGTTTCGCTTCTACCTCAGATATGGTAATATCTACCTCCATATCCTCCTTCCCATTTGTCATGCTACCATTATCCCCAAGATCCTCTTTAGCCTTATTAAAGACTGAGCAGAGTATTTGTTTAGATATTGGGCCATGCCTAGATTATCTTTAACCTCCACTCCATCCTCAGTGTTAAGCGGCCCCACTTATTCTTTCTTAGTTTTCTTCTTATTTATATGGCTATACAACCTTTTACTATTGGTTTTAATTCCCTTTGCAAGGTCCAACTCTACTCGACTTTTAGCCTGTCTCACTTTATCCCTACATATTCTGACCTCAATTAGGTAGCTTTCTTTGCTAATCCCTCCCATCTTCCACTCCCTATATGCTTTCTGCTTCTTCTTAATCACCTCTCTATAAGAAGCTTGCTCATCCAGCTTGGTCTACAACTCCTGCCTATGAATTTTTTCCCCTTTCTTGGGATACAGGCTTCCGATAGCTTCTGCAGCTTTGATTTAAAGAAATCCCAGGCCTCCTCTACCTTTAGATCCATAAGTTCTTCAGTCCAATCCACTTCCCTAACTAATTTCCTTATTTTTTGAAAGTCAGCCCTTTTGAAATCAAAAACCCTAGTTGCAGATTTATTTTTGTTAATCCTTCCATTTAGTTTGAACTGAATTAGCTCATGATCACTTGAGCCAAGATTGTCCCCTACAACCATTTCTTCTATGAGGTCCTCGCTACTCACCAAAATTAAATCTAAAATGGCATCCCCTCTAGTCGGTTCAGCAACTACTTGATGAAGGAATCCATCAGCTATCGCATCTAGGAAAATCTGAGCCCTATTATTATTACTAGCACTGGTCCTCCAGTCTAGATCTGGGAAGTTAAAGTCTCCCATGATCATGCAGTTTCCATTAGTATTTACTTTATTAAAGACATTAAAAAGGGCTCTATCCATATCCAAATTAGATCCCTGAGGTCTATAGCACACCCCAAGCACTATCATAGGAGAGGCTTTACTAGTTTTCTTCCCCAATGTAATTTTTGCCCACACGGACTTTGTCTTATCCATTGCATCGCTTCTTATTTCTTTACATTCTACCTCATCATTGATATACAATGCTACTCCACCACCTTTACCTTTGTTTCTGTCTTTCCTAAACAGCACATACCCTTCAATACCTGTAGTCCAGTCATGATTACTATTCCACCATGTTTCTGTTATCCCTATAATATCTGGTTTCACATCCTGCACCAGTAGCTCTAGTTCCTCCATTTTGTTACCTAGGCTCCTCGCATTGGTGTACAAACATCTTAATTTTTGCTGTTTGGCCTCGCTCACATTTTGTACCCTATTAGGAACAGTCATTCTACAGCCAGTATAACCTATTAGACAGGTATCCACATCGCCCTCGCTCCTTATATACATTCTCCTTCCCACGGCTGTATCCTTTCTTACTTCATCTTCTTCCCTCTCAATGCTAAAATCTGGCGTGGAGATTTCCTGGACATCTCCCCTTAATTCCTAGTTTAAAGCTCTCTTTATCATTTGTGCCAGCCTCGATCCTAGAAGTCTATTTCCTTCCCTACTCAGATGAAGTCCATCCCGAGAGAACTGTCCTCTGTCCGTGAATGCCTCCCAGTGGCCATGCATCCCAAAGCCCTCCTTATAGCACCACTGCCTAAGCCATCAGTTGACAGTCATAATCTTGTCACACCTTTGTTGCCCTTCTCTAGGAACAGGAAGGATCCCGCTAAAGATCACCTGAGCCTCAACTTAAGCATCTTCCCCAACCTAGCATAGTCTCCCTTAATACTTTCCAGCGAGAATCTAGCCGTATCATTTGTTCCCACATGAAGGATAATTAGGGGATTCTTTCCCACTCCCTTTAGGAGCCTTTTCAACCTCAGGTCTACATCCCGTATCTTAGCACCCGGAAGACAGCACACCCTTCTATTCTCTGGATCAGCTCTAGTTACAGGCCTATCTATTCTTCTCAATAAAGAGTCCCCGATCACATAGACCTGCCTTTTCCTGGTGACGGTGCTATTCTCCAGTCTCTCCCCTGTTCCCTCTGGCTGCAAGTTTATGTAGGCATTTCAGGAGTGACAGAAAGACAGAGTAACCCCCTAGGCAGACACTCTATAGAGGGGAGAGAAGAGGAGGAGAGGAACACAGAACCCAATCAAGGACCTGACTCCCACATAAAAGTGGAAAGGAGAGAAAGAGACACCCCCCCACACACAACTACTCTTATCTTCTGAGGTTATGAGTAAGGGCAGAAGAGTACTTCTTGCTCAGAAATTTCATCTATCAGTCTGGGGAATGGCACAAATATTGAAGCTGTTGCGAGTAGAATATATGAGGGAGAGCTCAGGGTAAGGTGCAATAATGTTAAAGAATTGTAGAAAAAAGGAAAAATAAGCTAACAATATATTTTGCTAAATAGCGAGTGGGGGAAGAGAAGAAAGCCTCTTACAGTAATTGATGTGACTGAATCAAATGTTACTAATATAATAAAATAATAATAATCATAATAGAGTTTCTAACAGAGTATTGGATCTAAAGAGAAAATAAAATAGTGACACATACTGAACAGTGTAAAAGTGTAAAAGTTTAAAAAAACTAAAATAAAAATTATGAATGAAATCCTGGTAACAATGAAGTAAATGAGAGTTCTACCATTAATTTCAGTGGAACCAAGAGGTTGCCCATATGCATACTGAGGTCTAGAATTTCAAATATAGGGTTCCTGATTTGGGCACAAATAATTGCAGTAACAAGTTAAGGTTTAATATGTCTAAATATATGAGTAATAGGCACTTCAAATACAATGCTTTTTAAGTGACAAGAATTGTGCTTCTGCACAAAATTCTGGGCCCAGAATTGTTTATGGCATTGTTTGCCCTCACAAAAATTGCAGGATCCAAAAAGGACAGCCAGTAAAGACTGGTCTGAAAATTTAGCCCTGAAGCATTAATCATAAAGGCAATTTTATGGCAAAACTATTGTGTTAAGTTCTCTTAAATCTTGTCATTCATAGCGGGGGTCTGGATATATTGATGGAGTTTGTTATCAATGAAAAGGTCTATAGATTTGTTTCAAAGCTATGCTTGCTGAGCTATTCAGATCAGAGGGTAGTTTGGACACTTGTCTAGAGGTATCATTATATTATTACACATTGAGCTCATTTTGTTTATATGGTACTATGCAAATGTATCAGAAGATATAGTCTTCCTTGCCCAAGGAATTTATAATCTAATATAGACATAGGCAACATATTTCAAACATATAACACATCAGGTGACTACTCAAGCTTGAAGTGGAACAAATCTCTTGAACAATAATTGTTGACAGTCCAGATAGAAAAGTTTATCTTTTCAGGAGCAGTTTGAAGGAAACTTCGTTTAAAGCAGGTGGCAACTCACATCACTTGGGGCTAGATGCACAAAGAGACTTAGACAATTAATTGCCAATTTAGGCACCTAAATCCCAGATTTAGGCACCATTAGTATTTACAAAACCCTTTCTCAGTTGCCGGCTAACACTGTAGGGGCTTATGTTTTTGCAGTAAAAATTTCCTGGGTGCCTATATTTCTGCCCTTGGACATGTTCACTGCAACCTCACTCTAGACTTTCAGATACCTAAGTTCCAAACTGGATAAAGATAGGTGCTCCTCTGACTAACTTGCCTGCGGGGACCAATCTGGTAGGCATGCTCCGTGCACATCTAACTCCACCAAAAATAGCCCCATGGGTGGGGAGAGGAAGAGGACCTCCTTTTATAACTTTTAGCTCAGTTCAAGTCCTCCTACAGCTGATGAGGAGAAAGATTTGAAAAGGGATCTGTCAGGTGCATTTCCAAACCACTGGCTACAGAATAATGTAATGTGGGGCTCCCTCAGTTACTAAAGCTTTTCTACTTGGGATAAATAATTAATATTTTAACTATTTAATGTCAGGGTTTTGAGGGAGAGAGACTGACTGACTGACTTTATAGCCTGGAGGTTAGAGTACTCACTCAAGAAGTGGGCAACCCAGGAGCCAGTCCCCCTGTTTCAATGACTCCTTAATGGTTTATCCAGAGAGGGGCAGGAGGTAGGATGCACTCCTTTTCTTGGCATCTCTCATTGGCTAGCTTAGGCCACTGTGTTCCTAGTGTTCTGGTGCTGTGAATCTCACTCTTAGGCACTGGTCTCCCTCTATCATTGTATAGGAAGCTGAGTACCCAACTCGGGCTTTGTGACTCTTAGTTATTTTCTAAGTATCTAAAAGAAAGGTACTGGAACATCTAAGTCCCTTTGTGAGTCTAGTCCTTAGTGTCCAAAGAAATTAATAAAATAAGAGCTATACTCTGCCATCAAAATACATATGTACACTCCCATTGAAGTGCAAAAGTTGTGTGCACCTATCAGATGGCATTATATGGCTCTTCCATAAATCAGACAATACAATAGGTATGGAGTTACAACTTGTTCTGATAAATCATGATCAATCACTGAATGTGCAGATTTGACTTGTTACAATTCAAAAATCTGGAATGAATTGTGACGGTTGTAACCTTGAGAAGGGAGTGAGTCTCTTTATCTTTCTGCATTGGAAAGAGACAAATCAGACATTCATAAGGACAAGCTTTAGAAACAAATAAATGTATGTTGCATCAGTTTCAACTCTATGAAAACAGATTTTTTAAACAGCTCCCTTTTTTAATAACTATGTGCAAGTGTATGTCCTTCTAAGTCATCTAGAAGGACAAAGTAACCTTACAGCATCTGTTGAGTTGTATGACAGTGAATGCAGGGAGAAAAAAAATCACTAAAGTTATAGATGACACACACAAATGAGTTCCCCACTTCATTGTGTCCAAGTGCTTGTTACAAATATCCACAAAAAGCAGATTTCATTAATTCATCTCTTCAGCATATGAAATTAACATTCTAGTCCAAACTAAATGAATTATTAGCTCACAACTCTGGCCCAAGATAAATAGATACATCAACCACTCCCATTCTTGGTTAGAACTCCGTAAGAATGGCATTTAGAGTAGGTCATTTGTCCTGGGAAAATCTAGGAATGCAATTGACTTATGCTATACTTAAAAATGATTTATCCTCTTAGCTTCATTTAGTCAGAAAAGAGACTGTGATTTTAAGCAATGTTGTTTGTAGTCTTGTATGAAGTTTCTTGTAGTTTTCTTGAATTCATTCTCAGTTTTACCAGTGTAAATCCCCTGGATGCTTCAAAATCTAATTGGATTTGGTCTGTGTCATGAATTGAGTATGTGTGTGTGTGTGTGTGTGTGTGTGTATATATGTATCTGTCTATATCTATCTATTTATCTAAGAATGAGTTTTGTATCCTGACCCGTTAGCTTTCACCTACCTTTTAAGTTGACGTGCCAATTTATATAGCAGAATATAAATATTATGGGGGCATTGACTAGGTAAGGTTATTTCCTCTAATTAAGATCTGGAATGAGCAAACTGGTTTGTATAAATTAAAAACCAACTTGAATTTTTACCACCTCAAGCTTGAATTTTATCTTATTTATAAAAGTTTGGGCAATGGGAAGTTAAGGGGAAATGCATCAGAGAAGTTTATGGAAGCACAGGATAAGTATCTGAAAACAAATTTGGCAATGGCTGAGGAGGAGGATAATAACCTCCAAAAACATGAATTACAGCATTAGAAGAGGTTCATAGATGATGCAGATGGGGAAAACCAAGGGAAAGAGGGGACTGATGAAATTCAGGTAGCATTACGAAACGAGAAAATGGCACATAAAGAAAAAGAAATGAACCCCTTGAATACAAAGCGAATTAAATACAAAGAAGCAAAGTGAGCTGCTGAGCAGGCAGTGAAGGCCAAAAAGAATGCCTTGGATGACCTGGACACACTATCCAAACTATCCATAGCTAGCTAGCAAAAACGATCTGCAGCATTGCAAAAATAAGATGCAAAGGGAAGGAGGATGGTATTGCAAAATCCATCATTGTAAATGATGACCAAGGGAAGCTGCTAGTAACACCTGAACAAGTGAAGGAGAGGTAGAAACAATACTTTCAGAGTTTCTTAAATAAAGCAAGCCCTTTTAGGGAAAAATTGCAACATGTGATCCAAATGTGGTATCTAAAGCTCACATAATGGACAAACACTGAGAAATGCAGTGCAGATAATGAAGAATGGTAAGGCACAGGACCCAATGAAGTGACAACAGATGTCTTGAAAGTCTTGGTGAAAGATGGATAAAATGGATGAGCTGAGTGGTTAAAGCCATTTGGCAAGACTAGAGAATTCTTAAAGTCTAGTGTGAGCCTATTTTAGTCCCAATACTTAAGAAGGGAATCATCCCTGAATTTGGAAACTATAGAGAGGTAAAGCTATTGTTGCATGGGATGAAGATATAGGAATGCAACTTGAATGCTAGGATTAGGAGTATGGTGGAACCCCTCATTGAACAAGAACATTTTGGTTTTAGGAAAGGATGAGAAAGTTTTACAGATGCCATGTTTGTCACTCAATAAGTGAAAGAGAAGTGGCTAGAGTACCAACAGGACAGATTCTGGGTTTGTATAGACCTAGAAAATACATATGATCAAGGGGACAAAAGGACGCAGTGTTGAAGAAATATGGAGTGTCTAAGGATTTAATAACTATGGTGAATATCCTATATAGATCACCTAAAACAGTGATCTGAACGTGTTTTGAAATGACAAGCCCCTTTGATGTTAAAGTTGAACTACACCAGGGATTGGCCCTCAGTCTGCTGCTGTTTCTAATAGTGATTATATCAGCAGGATTTAGGGTGGGAAAAGGTGAAAAGTTGCCATATGCAAATGCCATAGCAATAAAGTTATGCTCAAAAGAAGACCTAGAGGAAATAATAAATATTAATATGACCAACTAAGCTGGCATGGGATGAAAATGAACATGACTAAGACTGAGGTCATGTGAATCAGTAGAGGTACCAAATGGAAACTGGGTATAGACATTATTGGAGCATGACTAAATCAGATGGACCAGTTCAAGTACCTAAGCAGCTGGGTCACAGAAGATGGAAAGTTTGAATGTGAGATACAGTCCAGACTGGGGAGTGCTGGAAGAGTGTGGAATAACACCTCAGTTGTTGTGTATTACAAGCATTAGCCACTGAGACTAAAAGTCCACCTATAAAGACCACTGGCACCCCCTGCTATGCTGTATGGTGCAGAGGCATGGGTGGTAAAACGATGGCAGATTCAACACCTACAGGTGTTCAAGATGCACTGTCTTCAAACAATAGAAAAAAGTTGCACAAAGGGGCAAATTTTGGAATGAAAACATTAGGATGGAATCAAAGTTTGTGGCGAGGATGACAAAATCCAAGAAGTGCAAATCCGTTGGTCCATTTGCTTACCATCTTCTTTGATGCAATCCATCTAGTAGTTCCTCGAGGTCCCTCTCCTGCCATGCTATCTTCTCCAGGTCCCCTTCATTCATCCTCTGCATGTGTCTGAATCTTTAGTGCTGCCTCAGGCAGATGAAGGTGGTGGATGCTTGCATAACAAACCAACCTCAGATGGTGGGATAAGGGTAAGAAGAAGACTGAGCTGGTTTATTTCCCCATTTCTTCCTGTTATTTTTCAAGCCTCTACACTGCTGGGTTCTAGCCAGGACGGGACCAAAGTTAAAAGTGGTTAAATACAGTAAGCAGATGTTCTAATACTTCCAGCATTTGGGGTGGGGTGGGGATATGAAGGGAGAAATTAAGAAGAATTTATGTGCTCCTGAATCTACATAATCATTCAGGTTATCTTCATCATCTCTACATTTGCTGTTTGGGGCAGGGACCATCTTTTTGTTCTGTGTTTGTACATCACGTACTCCAACAGGGTACTGGTCCATGACTGCGTCTTCTAGATGCTACCACAATACAAATAATACCAATCTGAACTAAATATTTTGTATTTGTGATCATGTTTAATAGACAAAGAAGAGGACACAGCATGATTTCTGCCCTGGTAGGATTGCCTGTCTCCTCTCACTTATCTTTCTATTCCAAGTTCAGGAGCACAACTCTCATTTTCCTTCTCTTCTTTCTTTTCCATTCTCAGGATGCAATGTTAAGAACACTGGCAAATTATGGGATGGCCTGAGGGTGGGCATTAATCTAAAGCAGCACAGCACTGAATATTTCTCAAGTTTTCAGTGTTTTCTTGTTGTGTGTGAAGGCCGCTTCTTTGTCTCCTAGGGAGGAATAATCTGCTCTTGAACACATGTACTGCCTGATAATATTAATTGCCTACCTACATCCTGGGCCTCGTGTACTCCACAGCACAATCGGGCCAGGTGCAGTAAGCAACCCTCTGCTCCTAAGCAAGAACCCCTCAGTTCTGCAAGGTAATTTATTCTGTCTCCATGAACTACCTTTTGTTCGCATCCCTTCCACACTTACAGACAACATGCCTTACAGTGGAAAATATTCATTAATGTAAAATTAATCATTAATTAATTTCAACAGTTATTTTTATTATGGTTTTTTTGCTATGTTCTCTTGGAGGCCCAACTCCACACCTCAGGCTGAGGATCACACAGTTTAGTTGGGGTAGCATGGCTCAGAACTATTCCCTCTCTGTGTGCCGGGTAGCTTCAGAAATTCATTGCCCCAGACTCTGGCTGGTACACTGTTCTCAGGCAACCTACCTGGCCACTTTACCCATGTTGTTCCCCATACTTAGCAGAAACAGGACTCCTGCTCTGCTTCCATGACCCGCTTCCTGGTTGTATTGAACAATGCAGAGAATATAGCAGACTTAGGTAGTACTCGGCATGACTCGGCAAGGGTGTCGGAATCTGGGCCTGTGAAAATGGTCATGAAGTGTCACTTCTCTTATGTTTGATGTCCCAATTCTGTGTGTAATTACCAATATTTTGTTTAATTGCTTCTTGCTCAGTTTTATTTATAACAGTCCTATTAGTTCCTTTGAGGAATAATAGATTCAATTTAACCCACAGATAAGACATGTTTTACAATAGGGTTGTATGGATACTACTTACTATCATATAATTTTTTCTATGCTTTTCCCGCATGAAAGACATTGTTACAATGTTATTCATGGCTGGGGAAAAATGAATATTGTATCCGTATAAAATCTTAAACTGTCTCAGGTCTTTCTACAAAAAGGGGAAAGACATACCAGAAGAAAAATAAATAAAAAATAAAGACATAAAATTATTAAAAACATGATAAAAATCATTTTCCTTTCCTTTTCTTTATTTTTAATTGATATTTGGGGCTCTATAGACCACCTAGATCCAAGCTGAATATTGTGTGTCTGGGTCTAAAGGACACAGCAAATAGCATAGCATGTTGATCTCATTGCAGTGGCAGTTTCTATGCAACAGGGAGGGATTTTTCCTTTCATATATCATTCACAACTAGACAGACTGATTTCATGTCATTTCAAAATATAGTCTTAGCATAAAGAAAAGAAGAAAGAAAAATCTATCTTTTGTTGTTTTGATTATTAGCCACACTGAGCCTAGATTTCATTTCCCCGTCCTACATCACAGGCTCCATTGATAGCAAAGGTTATGTAAATAGGAGAGAGAGAAATAAATACAGAATTTTCTGCTGTTTTCTGAAAGTTCTTTCTATTGTTTATGCACACACAGCACACACATATCACTTTGCTGGTATATCCAGAAATGCATTGATTACTGTGTTTCCTTGCCTGCCTTTTTGTCCCAATTAAGATGATACCACAGGCACAAGGGCATTTAGGTGCCCAGCTCCCATTGAAAGTCAATGGGAGTAGGGAGCTTAATGCTTATTTGTGTCTTTGAAAATCTCCACCTTCTATTTCTCCACTGATGCGGCACAAAGGAATCAGAGCATGACAACAAATCAAGACCAAGATTTCCAAAAATAGGAGTATAATCCAGACTCCTAAATCAATATTTTGACCTCAGCCCAATGGTGCCAGCTGAGCACCAATGGGGATGGGAGATGCAGAGGGGCCATGCCCCACCCTTTTTAATATGAGCATAGTTTGGCCGTTATCAGCTCTCCCACCATGAAGCACAGCCCCTGCCAGTGCATGCCCAATGCTTGCAGTTGCAGCGGGAGTGGGGGGGGAGTGTCCATGCTGACCTGTGCCCCAAAACTATGCTCATGTTTAAAAGTGGGGGCTTGGGCCTCTGCTCCCCCAGTTCTGGCACTGGTGGGCCCCCCACTTCCACAAAGCTTTCGGAGCCTTTGCCATTTTCAAAAATATAGAGCACCCAGTAGCTCCCACTGACCAGTACTTTTACAAATGGGGCACATGCCTCAGCATGGATTTAGGAGCCTGTGTTTGGGCTTCTATTTTTGAAACTCTTGCACCAATCATATTCAATGTTATTGATATTTTCTCAGCTTATAAGTATTAACCCAGTTGTGACTGGGTTTACCAACCTCACACTAAGGAGGAGGCAGTAAGGTGACCATCTTTTCAAAAGTCAAAAGCAGGACATATGCAAGAGTCCCACCCCCTCCATGGACCAGCCTTTGCTTCTTCCCCTCCTCTCAAGGCCCCGCCCCCAGCCAGGCCAGAATCCAGAGCCAAGCTGTAATGGGGCACCTGCCCCAGACTGGGTTCTAAGAGACTAGTAGAGCCCTGGGGAGACTGCACAGGAAGCAGCCAATCAGGGAAGGGCTGAAGGGAGCAGCCAAACAGGCCCATATAAAAAGGGAGCTGCAGGGCAGAGGAGGGCAGTTCTCTGCCTGGAGCCCAGGAAAGGAGGACTGAATCTGTGGAGGGCTGAGAGAACTTCCAGCACCCTGGACAGAGCAGTGCTGCTAACAGGGACCGGGAGAGTGAGAGACAGCTTCTGGCTGGCTGCTGGGGTTTGCAGGTTGAGGCCCTGAGGTACGGGGAAAGAGGATGCCGAGACCATGAGGAAGTGGCCAGACAATTAGCTGCAGTAGTCACTAAGGGAAGTGGCTGAACACTGGACTGCAGGTCCCCCAGAAGGGGAGTGCACAGTGTGCAACAGAGCTGGAGGGCTGTGTTGCTGAAGAGGACACTGTGGTCCTTGAAGAGATGTGGGTCCTAGAACAGGAGTGACAGTGGTGAGGCACTACCTGAAGAGGGCGCACTTCCATGCAGAGCTAATTCCCAAGACAACCAGCAGGAGACACCATAGTGGTGAGGGAGCCCCATTACATGGGCCCTGATGAGAGCCATCCAAGGAGCCCAAGCCACTCTGGGAAGCACAGATCCTCCATCTGCCCTCAGCATGGGGCCCAAGAGCAACCCCCGCTCATGTCCCTGTGCCCCAAATATGCTGATTTTCAGGACATGCTTCTTTGTAATTACATTATAAGCCCTGTGGGGCAAAGACTAGCTCTTCCTGCGTGTTTGGCATCACCTAGTGTAAGCGAGTCCTCATCCTGACTGAGGGCTTTAGGTGCTACCAGAATACAAATAATATTACTATTGTTACAAATAATAATTAAAATAAACTGTTGGGAGTGTTCAGTGGATGGGAGTAGGTGAAGGAAGAGACTTAGTTTTCGAGCCACATCATTGTTGGGGTTTTTTTTAGTTTTGGATGTTCATCCAATTTTGGGAATAATATTGATTTTTATTTACATATTATGTTCGTGCACCTAGAAATCAGAATGTGTGCATTTTTAATAAATAAGAATAAAGACTTCATGTCTCTGATAGGAGTCAGCACTTAATAAAGAAAAAAGTTCCTCTCTATTTAGTGAGATTGTACTAAATAATGGTCTTTTTTATTATGGTGAAGCTTGCTCAGACCATGGCCTTAATTCAACAAGGTACTTAGGCATATAAGAACTTAAGTCAATGGACTACTCGCTTGCTTAAAGTTACATGTATTTAAGCATCTTGCTGAATTGGGACCCAAAACACCAATTAAGTTCTTAAAAAATTATGCATAGTGTAAAAATACCTGCTTATTTATGGCAAATGAATTTGCTTCCTGGCCGCACGAAGTTCTTGGTGAATGTGTCTTTGATAGAATAGCCAAAAGGAATGGCAAAGTTTGCCTTGCCTTGCTCCTGATTCAGTTATGTGGAGAGCACTGTGTGGCATCTCTACATGCCTCTTCCACATATCCTCCTCCAACTGTTTTAACAAAGCCTGGGCAGGGGCAGGACAGCTAGGGGAAAAGCTGAGTGTTCCAAGTTGACGCTACTGAGAGAGTCAAGGAAATGGAGCCAAGCACATCTGCCCCATCTCCTGAGCAGTTTCAGCTTATTGAAGAAAAATTGCAGGGAGGAAAAAGCCTCTAAACCAAAGGAATTGAAGCTGGTAGGAGCAGACATAGCACCAGGTTCTGCAGGAGGGACCACTGGATATTGATGATGCAATCAGGCTGTTTTCTACAATTTTCATTAGCTAGTCACTCCCCTATACTGTTTGCTCCAACCCTCTCTGACGCCGTTCCTCAGTCACTCTTCCTCCTCCTATGCCTTATCCCCATTCCTTCCATGGACCATCTCCATTCCCTTTTCTTTCCATTTAGCAAATGTCCTCTGAACTCCTCCCCTCCAAAATCATAAAATTAACATGACATTTGCAAAAGGTCACTGTCTGTATGTTCTATCCCTATTCCCCACCCTTTTTCTATCTTGTTTATGTGGACTGTAAGATGTTTGGGGGCAGGTACTGTCTATTATGCTGCATTATAGTGCCCAGCACACAAAGATTTAGTTCTTGTTTGCACTCTGGACACGACCATAATACAAATAATTACTAATAATTAAAACAAACAAGCCAGGATCTCTGTGTGTGTGTGGCATGGTGGTGGAGAAAGGGGGTTGGAATTGAGGTGTGAATCAGAAGATGAAGATTTGGAAAAGTTGGAAGACTTTTCTTTTTAAAGTAACTGATTTTGCCGCTAATACATAAATCCCAATGAGGTGCAGTACTTTACTGTAAGAATAGATGTGGAAGAATACTTCAGAAAAAAGAGTGTTAATATTTTTTCTTAGAATAGAAAAGCTTAAAATGAACTCATTATAGGCTTCTATATTGCACACAAACTGATGAAAGTTCTGTCACAGTTTTGCAAAAGTCCAGATTTCCAATGCACTTAGACAGCCACTACAGAGCAAAGCTCTGCAGAGACGTCAAACACCTAATCCCTCTGAAAACCTTTAAGAGTAATGTCTCTTTGCACTGTTTAATGCTGAGCATCAGTTTTCCTAGCCCCCTACTAAAGGTAAACCTTAACAATCAATTTATTAATGGAAAGTAATGTAACAAAATCAATTTAGAAAACGATCTTGTCTGTATCTAACCTGCAAAATTTCCAAAACTGTAATTTCCCTAGTGGGAAATCTAGTTCATTGGGAAAATATTACTATATATGTTGGCTACTCTTCCATGAATTATAGCCAAACTTTTGCATAACATTCTGGCATTTTACACAAATTAGAACCTGTAGCAATGGATCAAATATATGACATTAAAAACCAAAACAAAACATAAAAAACCAACCCCCGCAATGTTACTCCCTCATGCTATTAACCTTGCTCTATCCTTGTTGTTGATATGAATGGATGCAGTGCAGTATACAGTTAGTCCTGCAGAGGAGGTTATTTTTTCAACTAAATACAATGATTTTTTATTTTACAAATTTAAATGATAATCCTAAATGATGTACAGAATTGCTATCTTCCCATAAATACTGGTCTCAATATAAACTTTGAAAGCCACTAGTTCTCTTGCTAAGCATTTCTCCTTATTTCAGAAATGGCTTTACTTTGCAAAAAAGGAATGTGGAGTTCACTTGGAGAAAACATGTGTCTTGGGGGCATTTTATAACTTGCCTTTCTTACTGGAAGTGCTTATACTATATTGAGAAATGGATATACATAGGGTGGTTACAAGCAGTTCACTTTGTTGTAATTTCTAAAATGGAGCTTCCCGTGTTCCAGATAACAATTGATTTTTTAAAAATAGTATTCCTTTACCTATACAACTTGTTTTATATTGGCTCCTCCCTCCTCCACAGATGCTTAATTACCTTTTGCCATAGTACACAGAATTAAATTATACAGTTGCTAGATATGTGGTTTCCAGTATCCATTAATGTCTGCAGGGGGAAAAAAAGATATTGAACTTATGTGCTTTTCACTGCAGACACAGTAACTGAAAGATAATCATTCCCAGTGGTAAAAATTCAGGTCTCACTTTCAATAAATGACTATTTATACGCATATATATATATATATATATGTGTGTTAAAACAATGTTGAGGGTTTGGCTTTATCCATTGAAGTTAGGAAACTGAAACTTATGACTTAAAGTTTATCTGTATGAATGTCCTGTTGTGCCTAAGTATTGCATATCACACAATACTGTACTGTGTGAAACAGATTCAGTTTTCTTCTGAAGCCCCCTGAGAGAGAATTAAAAACCTCAATGACTAGACATCATAACCAAAATTCAAACGAAAATTTTAAACCTTCACTCTGATTCTTCTAGCATGTGTGGGTTTAAGATGCTATAGAAACTCATTAATAAAATGGGCTGCATTTTATAATCCCCATGCATGCAAATCTCCTATGGATTCCAACTGGAATTATTCATACAAAATTATCATATGATTGATCCTTTACAGCTGTATTCCCCCTATGTTAGGTACTCATTACTCTCACTAACATCAGTTGGAGTTAACCTTGCATATGGAGGTAAAATGATAGTTTAGGGTCCAGTTTTTCCAGCCAAGTATGTGACACAAATCTGGCTAATATATAAATAAGCCATTTAATTCTTGAAAGTTTACTCAGTTCTTACTTTTTGGTAGAAGATAGGGCCATGAAAGAGTGCAAATTATAATAAACAAAATGGTTCTGATTAAGAGTTTACTTTTGTTCTCTGCTCTAATTATATGGATTGGAGGGAAAGAAGAAGGAATAGGGAGTATGTCCTCCTCCACTGTACCCCATGTAGCCAGCAGTACAGTATCCCCCGCTTCCGTCATATACAGAAAGGCATTTGGAAATTAATTCTGGATGCTCACACACACGAGGTCCTCAGGAAGGAATGGTCCTAGGAAGTATGTCTTTTCTTCCTAGACCAGATAGCTAGATCATTTGCCACCCACAGCAAACTATATTTAGGGTCGGGAAGGAATTTTTCCCTTGGTCTGATTGGCAGAGGCTCTGGGGTTTTTTGCCTTCCTCTGCAGTACGGGGCATGGGTCACTTGCAGGTTTAAATGAGTGTAAATACTGGATTCTCTGTAATTGAAGTCTTTAAATCATGATTAGAGGACTTCAGTAACTCAGCCAGAGGTTACAGGTCTATTACAGGAGTGGGTGGGTGAGTGAGGTTCTGCGGCCTGCAATGAGAAGGAGGTCAGACTAGATACTCATGATGGTCCTTTCTAGCCTTAAAATCTATGAGCTCTAGGTGGTAGGTGGGGAGTGGGCATGTAGCTGTTGATCAGAATGCAAAATGTTCCCCAAGGATTGGAGCCTTGGTATACCCTATGAATCTTTATGTGACCTGCAGTTCTTTGACAGAACTGCACCTCTGCTCCCCAGGGCAGTATTTATCCTTAAATGATCCAACTGCTCTTGCACTGCCATCTGATCTGTAACTTGAAGATGATATTTCATTTTGGATATATGTTAACAGCATTGGTTAGATTTGTTTACACTGTATCTATTTGCTTTAAAATGTCCCCTGCTTAGAACTATGAACTAATCCAGAGAGGGTAATGGAATCCTCTCAAACTACAAACAAGTAAAGAATGTACATGTGTCATTAGAGAAATTCTCCTCAGTGTAAAAGGATCATGCCAGGCCCAAATGGCAGTAGAGCCTCCTGAATTTCTTCCCTTTCAGTAAGCAACTTTTGAGGAAAAGGGAGAAATTTTATTTCAAAACATCATAAACAACATACACAGGTATCTTAGAAATACATGCAATTATAATAAGTTGTGGAGGTGCAATACAAAATACTAGCATTGCCCCTACCACAGAAGCATATTTCTTTGTGACTACTTAATTCCTACAAATCCTCCTCACTGAAAGTCTGACCATTTATAAGAGATTTTTCTCAGCATAGTTTTCCGGGGCCTGGCCCTTTAAATTTGACAGAGGCAAACAGCAGGAGCCGTAAGGTGGCCGTTTTGTAACTGAGAATTGCAGCTGCTTACTGTATCTCCCTCTCTTCTAGCTGGTTAACATTCTAAACACCTGATATTTTTTTCCTTTTGTTGAGGAAGATAGCACATTCTCATAAGCTATTGCTGTCATATTGCACTGTGGGGAGCAACAGGAACTGTTCCTATGAATTTAAACATTCTTACCATAAGGAGCTTTCTTACAATACATTTGCAATTATATAGTGCCTGGCCAAAGAGTACTGGCTTGATCCTACTCAACTCAGACTTTGTTCATTGTACAAAAAAGTGCAAGGCAAATATAAAAAAAGAATAAATACAATGATATAACTGTTGTGAGACTATCCGTGGAAGTTTGTAAATCATGTTGACACCCTCAAAAGAACAATGTTCTGTAAGTGCTAAGTGTTAATTGTTAATATATGGGAACAAATAATGTAGCCCTTCTCATGCCAAAACTCAGTCATTGAGGGATTTGTGAGTAAGGACTGTAAATATTTTTCCTGTTTAACATAGTTGTGGATATTTTTCATTATCCGTATAAATCTTGAATCTTTTTTGAATCCTACTAAGTAATTAGCCTCTTTGTTATCTTGTGGTGGTGATTTCCACAGATTAAAGGTATTACTATCAAAAATTCATACTATTTTAGCAGTACACATTTGAGACTTTGTTCCCATGACTTTTTAAGGACTTTACTTCACTTTGTGATCCCACCACACTTACGTGCTCTGTTCAGATTGTTCCATTTAAGTATTGTCATATATTTAGGGTGAGGTCAGTGGGCCTTTGGGAATTGTAGTGTCTCCCTAAGGAACCTGGACCTGGGCAGTGCAGGATGGTATGGTAGAACACTCAACCGCAGTGTGCCCATCCTGTTCTCCAGATTGGAACAAATAAATCTGTTAGTCTTTAAGGTGCTACCGGACTCCTTGTTGTTTTTGTGGATACAGACTAACATGGCTACCCATTGACACTTGACATCATGTACTGTGTATTTTTTTCTGATTATACAGTGTGTGTTTATTATGCATATAGTAGCACTACATCAAGATGAATACATGTTGATGAAGGTTGTGTGTGTACACATTAAGTGAAAACCATTTGAAAATCTCTACAGTGGTACTGCATCCTTAGCATGAAACACCAAAGCAGAGCTATCCCTTCTGAACCAAATCTCAAACACAAGGATACAGATTTACATTCAGTCATGCTGCAAACCCTTCAAATGAAAACAAAGTTTATGACTTAAATCTCCCCAGACTACTAGAGGCAGCTTTTTGGTAATATTTCTGACACCAGTTCTATTGTTTTTGGGGTTTTTTTCTTATAATGCACTGACCTAGATCTGTTGGTATAATTTTTCAGCTTCTAATACTGATAATATTGCTTTTAGACAGTGGTTTCAGGGCCCTTTTGAGATGAATTCTTCAAAGCTGTGGCTTAATCCATTCTTTATTAGCTTCTGTAAAGTGATTATTTCTTCAGGGCTGGATGGAAGTACTTAAAGGAAATGAGCATTCTGTTAGCAAACATTGCTGCTCCACTTCCAAAGTATTTGCTGGAATTTTAGCATTTTAGGGTTGAGTGATGAGGATATAAAACAAAAGAAGAAGCCAATAGAAAAGTTTCTTATGCTGACCATGTTGACTCTCTGGTATTTTTTCACCAAAGCCCCAGTGTGACAGGTGTTCAGAGACTGATGGTCTGTGACAGGCGTTCTTGAGGTCACTGGAGCTGATACTGCTGTTGAGATGTCAACTTTTTTAGTTCAAAATGAAAAATAGCCATGTGTGTGGGGGGGGGTTTATTTCAATCCCATTGCCCAGACAGAGTGGTGCTATGGGAAAGGAAGTCACATCACAATGCAGTTTATCTTTGCAATATCTGATGCATTGCTTACAAGCAATGATATAAATCCGGTTTATAAGCATATAAATCAGACTGTAATTAGAAGATGTAATATAAGGCTATCTCCTCAGCTGATATACACTGGCATAGCTCCATTAACGCCACAGGAGCTATGCTGATTTACTTCAATCAAGGATCTAGTCTATATCGATGGTTATTTAAGGCATAGTTACAGAAAATGAGTAACACCTGCTAGCATGTTGGCTGATCAGGTAACCTAATTACCTTTATGATGATTTTCAGGCATTCACTCACTTTAAAGTGATATGAAGCTGTACGGTGACAGTAGGAGCTCCAGGAGGCATTTTGCTTTCAGGGCTTGCAGTATTTACTCTTCTCTGTAACACTCCAGTGTGTAATGGAAGATGAGTCCCTGGCCAGTCTCCTCTCTGCCCCTGTTTGGATTATTGCAATCACTAATGGTACTAGACTATGCCGTCTTTGTGATAAAGTGAGCATAGGGACTGTGATTGTGGCTGACCTCTGGATTTGAGAGAAATGCAAGATGGCTTCTTGTATCACCCTACCCCCACCTCATTGTGTATCCATGTAGTGGCCAGGCACAATATCTGGCCAATAGTATTTGTAAAACCCTAAGATCACTGCCAATCTGACCTGGGGGAAAATTCCTTCCTGACCCCACCTACGGTGATCGATTTATTAGTATCAGTGGTGAAAGGGTCATACCCTGATTTTAACACAGTTTTATAACACAGCCTTTGTTTCTCTCCTGGAGAAAAGAGAAATAATCCCCTTTAGTGTACTGTTCATGTAAGAGTCCAATGGGGTATGTGCTCTGACTTACTGAGAAATGCTGACTGTAAGGAGTTGAAAAGCAGAAAATCACCAAAGGGTACAGAGACTTACAAAACTGTATTGAAGCTAGACAGACTTTTGATCCATATATCAAAGTGCTTATGGTTCCTATTTCAAGGTGAAAATAATAATAAATAGAAAGGACAGTTAATCGGGATCGTAAGCATTTTTTAAAATGATCTATATTCATTTTTTAAAGGAAAAGTCAGTGTAAAGCAACTGACTCTTGCAAACTCTTATTAATGAATCCTTCCAGCCTGCTGTACTTCACATGTGTAAGGAAGAGCCACACACACAGCCAAGACATTCATTTTAAAAAGAGAAAATACGAGGGGCCACAGGACTGTATTTAGAGATGCTTGAGAAACCATCTTTTTAAAAATGGACACAAATAGTGTTTCTTAAGGAACAGCTAGTTTTGCAGTGCTGCAAGGAAATTTTGACTTTGGATGAGATATCAGAACTCTATATGCTGACTATAGAGGCTACAACTCATCAGTGGTCAACATTTTCAGTTTCATGAGGGAGGAAGCCACTGCCTTAGTTGTTCAAAGAAGCTGTTGCTGGGATACAGAAATGGCAATCTAGCTGGATGGCTGTGCTCCCTCTATATTTGAGGCTACACATGATAAAGTAATACTTTGTGCTCATATATTGTACAAGGCTGTCTCTGCAGTAGTTTCCTTAAAACTCAGTTTGGGGAAGTGGTTACTACTGGAATATTTAATTTTATGTACACTATAGAAAGTACAGGGGTGACCTGGTGATTACAAAAGGGGACTGGTAGTTGGACAAAGAGTGCTATTCCCAACTCTGGCAGTGATATTTTATGTTCACTTGGGAAATTCCTTTTAGTGCTATTTGCCTAATTTTCCTATTTGTTGTGCCATCCTACAACCTTAAAATATCAGCAGTCTTCCAGGATGAATTCTACTCAATATCACTGAATTCCTGTTTGTTGAAAAAAGAAAAAAGGAAAACAAGAAAAGAAGAAGAAGGTATACTTCTCCTGAAGGACAGGTTGAATTTTAAGTCTCTAAAATGGCTGTATTCATATTTACCTGCCTCCTAAGCAAACTGTAACACATTCATTAATTAGGAATCACCTGTGACTGTAAGATAGCATTAGGAATGGTCTAGAGCTGCTAAAGGGAAAATGGGGAGCTCCCAGAGGCAGCAGTCCTACATCTACACATACTCCTCGAGTGCAGTTGATCTCCATGTTTGCCTGGCAAGGGATTCATGAGTTGAGGGGATGGAGCCCTCATCTCCTCAATTCTACTTTTGGGTGCATTCAATATGGGTTGGAGAATGGGGTGAGTAGGCTTCCTTGTGCACTCTCCCTATCTGCATGTCAGTTTACAGCCAGCCACCATCTGCCTCTAATATTTGTAGGGTACTTTGAGATCTACATATGAAACAAAGATATTGTTGCATATGTGAAAGTTATTATTTAGTAGCATCATCTCTAATTTATTATTTTGTAAATATTAGTTTTTTTCTGGAGAACGGAAGAATATTTTAAATGTGTATTTTGGTAAGAAGATCTGAACTGGATGTTTAAGACTTTATTGAAAATCAATGGTGATTACTACAAGTTGAAACAAGCAGTGTTATGCCAACTATTGCTGAGGCAGTCTAGTTTTGCCTGAGACAGTAGTTGTAAAGCAAAACAAAGGACCTAATGAATCATGAACATCAGTGTGACAGAACAGACCCCTGCGTTCCCACCTGTTACACTATTGTAATAATGTAACCAAGTTATGCCTTGTGAGGTATCATTGAAAACTCATAATTTGCTCATCAATAGTATCATGGCAAAATGTATACAGCAGCGTTATATGTGAAGTTATAAACTAAGTATGTTTTCCAGATAAGTGTGGGGAGTGGCCAAACCAGTTCCTCAGAGACAAAGGTCAGGCTGATGTCTCAACCAGGTGTAAACAAGGCTGATGGGCCATTGGCCATTCTTTGGCAGGAAAGGAGACAGGGCAAAAATCTACATTTTAGCATGTAAGAGAATGTAAAAAAAACAGCAAGGAGTTTCCTTTCACACAGACTGCCTGTCACTTTTGTCTGAGCTGGAAATGTTTTTTCAAGAGGGAACTGAAACTATAAAAAGAATGGGAAAACACCCAAAGGACTCCTCTTTCTCTCCCTGCCTATCAATTCTCTGCACCCGAAAAGACAAAGGAAGCAGCAGTGGACGCTGGGGTAGGGATCCTGATCTAAAGAGTTTGGTGAGTAAGACTGCTAAAAGCATGTGGTGAGAAAATTTTGCTTTGAATCTAATATAGTATGTTAAGTTAGGCACCAGTAAGTGTTTTATCTTTATTTTTCTTGTAAACATTTCTGACTTGTGTGCCTCATTACTTCTACTCACTTAAAATCTATCTCTTGTTCAATTTCAAGTGTCTGGGTAACTCCATTTGAGGTAACTGTTTTTGTGCATATTATTCTCTTAGAGGAATAACGGATTTGATATATTTGTACTGTTCAGGAGAGGACTGGGCAGTACAGGACATACCTTTCTGGGGGAAAAATACGGGGCTGGGAGTGTGTTGGGATAACCCTGTGGTAATCTTTGAGGCTGGTAAGAGCCATGGTGTGACTGTCTGGTTGCAGCACACACAGACATAGCTGGGAGTGACTTACATGCTGAAGGCTCTTTGTGAGCAGTCCAAGTTGGAGATTTGTAAAGGGCACTCCAGGTTGCAGGGCAGGGGTGACACAGCTACTCATTGATCTAGATTGTACCCTGGTATGTCACAAACAGGTAAGAGCAGAGCCCAGGCTAATTGAGACAAGTACTTTAACAAAACCAGTTGGATTTTAAAGTATACCACTTCCACCCCAAATTCTAAACTTTATTGTTTGTGGACTGTACTTTCTTGTTAATGAGAGTGAATTGAATTTTTGTAGCTATCAGTGCCCCTTGAGATGTTTGGGAAATTCTTACATTGACAAAGCTTGTCCTTTGGAAAAAGTACTCTATGTAACAGAGAAAAGGGTTAGATTGGCATCTTGTCCAGTCTCGATTTGTAAATTAGTAGTGGTAGTACATATATCCTGTAACATACTTTCACCTTCACCAAGATTCATTTCCCCCCTTCAGTTGTTCTGCACACTCAGATTCATTTTGACTGGTGCTATCATCCTGAACCTGATTTTCTAAACAATACTGTGAATGTATGTTGAAAATATAGCACCTTGATTTTGGAAGTACTCCTCTATCAGACACATCTTGCTGAGGTACCTAATATGAGTTTGAAATAAATTTGGCATTGCAGGTCAGAGCATAACAAAGTTTTGCAAAACTATTAGCCTTCCTTTTTACTCATGAAATCTTGGGAGCTCATGCTTGATACAAATGGTTCACAATTTTGATGAACAAGTTCTCCAAAGCTCACAAATTGACGACTATTGTTTAACCCGCATGCTTGATCTAGCTTGTCAGATTGAATATCTAGGAACATTATGTTGTTACAGAGTGAGCTCTAAACAAGAAAGAAAAAGTTGTGTCACTAAGCCAGCAGAGTGTTGCAACAGCATAAAACAAGGAATTGTTTAATGAAGATATATTTAAACAAATATAAGAGGGGTTCTAAGACAGAGACTATGACAATGGGTATAAAAACAGCAGAAAAACTTGTGCAAATTCAGAATGCAACATGGAGCAGAATTGAGTCTTATTCTCAAAATTGAATCCCTGTCTCCTTATGTATTATAAATACTTTTGCTAAGCTATTTGAACTTAATATAAGAAATAATCATGAAAATCGTGTCAAATTTCCAGGTATTAACAGTAAAATTTCTGGTGAATTACATGGTACCAAAAATCTGTGTAACTCAGCACAGGAAAATATGTTCATCTACTTTGTTCTTCTGCCTTTTTTTTATTGCATACAAATAAATTGAGAAATCTTGTGGTTTCTGGTGGAGATTCCCTAAATGTTTCATATGCCTTCCAAAAACAGGATGAAGCTCAGCTACAAACAAGGAAGAAAATTAGTGAAAGCCTCCTCATCATTTTATTAATAGGATTAAAAATATTCTTCATTTTCATTTACCCTGGGGATAAACCAAATAGAAAACTACTTTTGAATCCAATTTAAGTTTTCCAAAGCAAACACAACCTGGGAAACAATGTAGTCTATAGAGAATAGGGCATAATGCTGGATTTTCACTGATACTTTTTCCACTCAGCTTCTTCGGAATACCTTGTTCAGTTCTCGGGGATCCAAAAAAATGTATCTTGAATAGTAGTTGTCTTACATCATCTTCCTGAAGTAAGTCTGAGAAATAGTTTGGTAGGGGCTGGTTAGTCACTGTGTTCTAAATGTGTAAAATTTTTCTCTGGATCTGCTCACTATGGAATTCAGCTTTGCTAATTATTTGTCAGTGGAGTGTGCTTCAGACATCAATGTGCCTTTTCATTGTCCCATGATATCCTTTCTAAAACCTTCCATAAAGGAAGGTCTCTCCAAGAGGAAGTGGAGCTTACTCCACGAAGCATCCATTCAGAAGAAATCAACTTAAATGCCAGTTCTGCAAACACTTCCATTTTATTGGAGTCCGTGGACAAATCACATGAATATCATTACTCAGGTACATAGGGAGTCATGGGTTATAGATATTTCTGCATCATTGAACTGTTTCTTTTGTGGCACTTTCATTCCTATGGAAAAATCTAAGACCAAATGCACTCTGCCTTTGTACTGCTTCTGCAACATAAAGAAGACATACAATTAGCTTACTCAGGCAATTGTTACGTTTGTGGCTCCTAGGTTTGCATTGTTGGAGTAGTGCAAAACAGCCTAATGTTTTGGTGCTTGGGGCTGTTATTTTATACCTCTCATTTATTTAGTGCTCAACAGATTGAAAAACAATTAATATTGTTAATATTATATGTTTAGTACTTTGATTATTTTTTTCCATCCAGCTGTGAAATTCAGCAAAACAACATGTCAAATACATTATTTATGGAAAAATGGTAGCATTGTAGAGTTGATCAAATACAGTTCAAACCACCTCTTTTAAAAAACAAATTAGTGTTTCTTTAAAATGTTGTAATATACAGATGTGACTATTAGATACAAATGAATACACACATAAATATGATTGAGATTGTCTATAACCTTCACAAGACCACATTTAACTTCCCTAATTTCAGTGCTCACAATATCATTGTCATCACATGCTGGTTTTATGAGAACCATTCACATATGCTTTTTTAAATAGCAACCCAGTAAAGGAAAGATCTACCTATATATCTCACAGTGGCTCACTGTACTGAACTTCCAGAAATTGTTCAGATAATTTCACTGACCTGTTTTTAATGTAATGGAGCCCTTTCAGTTTGTGGATACCCTACAGTTAGAATTATTTTCAGATCCCATTCAATAGCTCTGTATGTTCAATGTCAACAGTATAAAATGAGTTCCACTGAGGTGAGCAGCCTAAAAGCTGTAAACACAGGTATATAAGCTTCTTTACAAAAGCTCTTTTAAATGTACAGCTGGTTTACGAAGGAGCTAACAATTTAAACCTGACCAGTTTCATGTGCCAGTTAAAAATAGTGCTTATAATAATCAGCTTGGTTCCTGTGACATGTAAAATAGTGGAAACCACAGGGAAGGGAATGTTAGAAAAGAAGTTAGAATCATTTAAATAATAGGAAGAACATGCATAACTAACCTTCCTGATGTTTGGACAACAGTGATAATGGCAGGTCATATCATGTAATGTATTTGAATTGTCAGAAAGTCATTAATAAAGTTCCATATGGTGGGATCCTGCATAATTTGCTGATTAAACCTCAGGGGCCCAGAACAGTTCACAGGGATGGATGAAGACCTGGTTCTGAAGAACAAAAATTTGAGCAGTACTTGTTAGTAAGTGCTGCTACAGGAATAGTGTTGGTGATTGATTAGGTAGCTCTCTTTCATCTGTGTAAACTGAATCACTAACAGCAAAATAGTGTTTGGTAGGGGCACTTCGCTGCCTGTGCTGGATGAGATGTCAAAATCTATGCCAGTGGTGGTCACAAAATATCCGGTGGTAATTATCATCAGAGTAATGGTGTTAAGCTTGCTGCTGAACTGAATTTCAATTTGGGTACCTTTATTCTGCCTACTAAAATCCCCTTCCCTTCCATTTGCAATTAAACTGCTCCTGGCTCTGCTCTTAGCGTGTAAACTACCAGCTTTCACCCCAGAGGTGGCTTGTGACACATGTGTAGGTGCTTTTAAATAATTATTAATCCTCTCTCTGGATTTGCCACTGGCAGGGTGTTTCTGTACAATATATGGGGATGTATATTTCATCCTAGGGGGCTGTTGGATAGTGGAGCCTACGCGCTTAGGGCAGGAAGGAGGAGACTCTTTTTAACAGTCACCTAACAGTTTCCATTTAAGGGTTATTAAGATACAATGTCAGAGCCATGAAGGCTAATGGCTCTAGTCCCTTATCCTGAGCAGCACAGAAACCAATTTGACCAGGCGGGTCAGGGCCCAGTTGTATTAATTTAGATGGAATATTTATGCTAAAGGTGTGAAGCTACCTCAGTCATTGCCTAACATTAAACAGTGTTAAACAAGGTCCAGGGCTTGGTATACAGAGAACTCAGCCTGCTTAGCAAACACACCATTAAAAATCCTTTTAGCCTTTTATTAAAGATACAGAAAAGAAGGATAAACAGTTAAAGCATTTGAAATGTCAAGTATTAAATAAGACTTTCATTTTAACAACATCTCCCCCCTCCTGCGTGTGGCAGTGCGGCTCCAGTCCCCCTGTGCGGTGGCTCTGGCTCAAGCTGGGGCCACGCCACCCACCCTCCCAGCACTCTGGATCTAGGTGGGGCTAGCCTGGGGCAGGGCCAGTGGCCGCAGGGGGGGCTCTCTGGACTTCAGCGGGGTGGGGTACATGGAAGGGGGGGCCTCTGGCGGAAGGGCCGGGTCTGGGGGCTAGCCTCCCCCAGGCTGCAGTTCACACACTGCCCATTGTCAGAGCCCATATGTGGGCAGTCTGGACACGTGGTCAAAAGCCAGAGTAGAGTCAGAGTCATGGTCGGGAGTCATCCAAGGGTCAAACGAGAGTCAGAGTCTGGGCTAGAAGCCATGCCAAGGGTAAAACTGCAGTCAGAGCCAGGAGTCAAAGCTGGAGTCAATAACTGGGATCAGAAACAAGGAGCAAGGAGAGGTAATAGTCACAAGGAGTGGGAAGGAGTAAGGAATTTAATTTTAGGGGTCTGGCCAGCAGCAGGCCTAGCAACTAGTTGCTCAGTCAAGGGGTGTGGCAGGAGCAGGGAGCTCTATGCAAGGTTGTAACCAATCAGCAATTGTTGAATCAGCAGGTATAGCCTCTGTTTGCAGGACATCACCTGCAGTTTCCCTGTCTGCACTGGGGTGCAAAGAGCAAGGCTCCCACTTGGCTACCCCACAGGTATGGGTTGGAGACTGCAGTGCCTGACAACACCACTCGGAATCAGGATAATGAAAGTCTGGCATCCCAGGAGTCAGTGGGGGTGGCAGGCAAGGTGTTGAAGTTTGCTCCGGTAGCCTGTCTGTTCTTCTTTTTTTCTTTCCTCACTTTCCCCACAAAAAGGACCCCAAAAGGGAGTGATGAATAGAGTAGCCTATCCCCTCATATTATGTTCACCAATTAAGCCTAATATCTGACATCCTAATTTTGGTTCATTAACTTGTAGTTCAACATCTCTTGTTTTTAACAAGCATAATTTCAACACAGTTCTTGAATCAGATCAACTTGGGCTTTTTTTGTTTAGACTAATTCAATTTTTCTGTCTCCCTTTTGCACTGTTTCCCATTAACATTTGTTGTTATAAATTATTATAAGATTTTATGAACTGTTACATACTTTTTACTGCTGAGCTCACTATTCTGGTAAATGTGTGAGCTCAATTGTCTCAACAGCCTACATAATCTTGTGAAAGAACCCAGGAGGATAATGGTGGGAGGGTGTGGGTGGATGATATAAGAACACAGACTATCTCAAGAAAGGTTAGAGAAAACAAGACTGGAAATCCCACAAAGTCACAGGAATCTGGCAGGGCATCTGAAGAACATAAATCTGTCTAGGTGGCCATCATGGGATTGATAATACCTTAGGCTAGACATACATGCAGGTTGGTGGTTGTTTTTAAATTGTTTTTCTCAAATATTTTGTTCTAACAACTAGGTCAAACTATTTTGTGTTAAGAAGCTTGTTGGTCAATATCACTGGTCACAGGTTCCCAAAGGGAGAAAAGGCAGTGCTTGAAACTCAATCAGATAATTAGTTAGTATGCTCAGGGTAGTGTACATAGGTCCCAGTCCAAGAGTAGAAGAACTGCAAGATTCCAGACTGAGACAGGTATGCGTAAGAAGCCCAAACCTGGATGCTCTCAGAGAGACCAGAAAGAGAACAGATGCTCAACTAACCCCATAGCTGTGACATGGCTGCCTGTCCATGGTGGAAGAAATGATTTCTGTATGTAGGTTATATGTCAATTTATGTTTATAGGGACTGGTGATCTTTCCTCTTATGCCAGCTTTACCCTGGAATCACTCCACTGACGTTATTGCAATTAATTCTGAATTACACCAATGTAACTAAGAGAGATTCTGGCCCATTAGGACTCATGGGATTTTCTGTGATGAAAAGTCCTATATACATAAAGTGGTGGTGTTGTTTATTATTCATAATGACCCATGTCAGAGGTAGACATACAAAAGGATATAAATCACTTTCCTATAGAGTAAATCCAAATTGGGATGCATCACTTGATGTACCCCATCACTTGAGGGAAGTTGGAATTTGAACTCTGAAAATCATTGAAGAGCCTGGCAAAGGAACAAAGATGAAGTAGATTCCACCGAGAACATCCATACTATAAGCAAATTGCAGCATTTGTTGTGACTTGGGCCATGTCTACACTACCACTCATGCTGGCAAAACTTATGTCACTCAGGAGCGTGAAAAAACACCTCCCTGAGCGATATGAGTTTCTCCAGCATAAGTGATAATGTGCACAGTGCTATGTCGGTCAGAGAGTTCTCCTTTCAATATAACTACCGCCACTTGTCGAAGGGGGAATTCTCTCCCATCGGCATAGAGCGATTACACTATTTCATGGTTACACTATTACACGGTTACATTCACTAGTGTAGACATGCCCTAACTTAACTATCTATTACACGGTTAGACTATTACACAGTTACACTTGTTAGTGTAAACATAGCCTAACTTAACTGTCCTCAGGCAGTGGTACTCCATGTGCTGAAAACAGTGACAAATTACAAAAGTGTAATTCACTCATAGTTACCTATTCATTTGTTAAAATGTACAATTCAACCACCACTGCATCACAGATGTTATAAACATATAGTTTACAGTTTCCTTGTTGATATACAATCTGTATTCCACATATTCTTCTTCTTGCCTTTCAGTGTTGGAATTGGTTCTTCATATATCCTTTGAAAACATGATTAACTTGTGTATATATATAATAAAAAGAGACAGTGCCACAAAACTCATATACAAGGGAAATGACACTGGAAGGGGGTTGGCATTGTTTATTATTTCCAGTTACTTGCATCAAGAACACAAACTTTGCATTAAAAAGCTACCAGCAACACTTGTGCCACATTTCATGAATGCATGATATGTCATATCCTTGCTTGGATAATGCACAGGAGCCCTCTAGATGCATAGTTAATTGGGAGTTCTGTGCTTACATGAGATTTACAGCCAGCTCTGAAATCTACATGTAAAAATCTAATTTTCAGGGACAAGAGGTGGATTTGTTAACACCTCTGGAGGACTGTGTGTCTTTAAAACTGTGAATGAATTACACTCACTTACATAGGCTTTTTCATCTAAAGAGTTGATAAAATTCTAATATGTGATAACAGTTGGTCACAAAATGTGTCCCTGTTTATTGGAAAGCTTTGAAATTCAAAAATGTTGATCCTCTCTAACAGCATTTTTACTTTAATAGTTTGCACTTCCTTAGCAGCTTTTGTCAAAGTGCTTTACAAACATTAATATATTTAACCTCACCACACTCATGTAAGGTAGGTCATCACCATTTAATCATAAAAAAGTTATTTGTCCAAGGTAACAGGATAAATCTGCAGCAAAACCTGGGACACAACCTGACTATAGTTTTATGATTTTACCATGCTTTGCAAATCTCAGACTATATCTGGGTTTATGTTATGTTCCAAAAAGCAATGGGTTTTTCGCATCCATCCTGGAATTGTCCCATATTTGGAAATAAGTATTGATTGAACCACTGACCCAAAATTGGCAGAAGTACAAATAAAGAAACTCTCAGACACATATATTTCTGCACACACACATATTTTCCAAAACAAACTGATTATCACAATGTGAATAATAGGTTGTTCTGCCTTTATACTATGTAGATATGCCATTTGTTCTAGCAATTTCATTGTTTTGTTACTGTTGTTCAATCCCTTATGGAGCTGGTTGAATATTTAGCTGTCTGTCTGAAGAATAAGAATGTCCTCCATCCCACAGCCTCAGAAATGGGGAGGCTGAGGTTGGCTCAGCAGGAGAAAGATACCTCTGTCCCCTTTAAGGATTGTACCCTCTCCTCCCCTCCCTTGTGGTCTTGAAGATGGGAGGAGGCGGGCTGATTGGTTGGACACAGCATAAGACTATTGGTTCCTGCATGCCCAAAAGGGAGGGTTTATCTTGCCTGGCAGCACCAGTTTGCACCAAGAAGTAAAGCTGAGTAGAGGCAGATGCAGCAAGGTGACCAGCAGGGGGGTCCAGTAAGGATGGGCTAGAAATCATCTCCAGAGAGGCAGTCAGGGTAGCAGGTGGGCATGTGCAGCCGGTGACGTTCCAATAAAGTCTCTTGGTCAGGAGTTTGGACAAATGCACAAATAGTGGGTATTGGAGGGATTCCCCTTTTCTCGAGATTTTTCTAGAGCTAGCTGCAGCCTATAGTGCAGGCTCCAGGTGCTGCCATTTCTGCAGCTGGATTGCCAGGCTAGGATGGAATTATGGATTTCCTGGGTCCTATTACACAGACATTATGGAGGAGTTGTTGTTGTTATTATAAAGCACCTTAAAGTCACATCGCAATGAATATGAGCACAACACTCGGGAATCATTAGCCAACAATCTTCCTCTGTGTTTCACTGTCCTCATTCAGCCTTGAGAAGCACAGCATGCTACACCCTGTCCAGTCAGCTGAATCATCAAATCACACTCACAATGGGCTTCTGCTGCCTCTTTAAGGGGTTGTCAATGCAAATGCCCCTTTGGTGGAATCTGGGTGTAGGCCTATGAGGGCAAGATTAGGGTAGTAGCAGCAGCCAACAGAGTATGGGTCTTCCCCAGTAGGCAGAATATTACATATCAAACACCTTTAAATCCAGCTCAAGTGAGAATGTAGGTATAGGGGCCAAGGCCATTGAAAAGGCTGTGCCTGTGCGAGGGATCATAGAGTGTGGTGGATGTCATTGCGGCTAACAGTCCCAGTCTTCCAGTGAAGGAGGCTTAAACAAGTGTCTGCTCCAGTCATGGTTTGCCTTCTCAAAACTGATAGAGATAATATTTAAAGAGCAATATATATAGAAATAGTCACCTTATGGCGTAAGGAAGCCATGACAGAAGGCTGGGCTGACTGACATAAGAAGGGCAGGGAGACTGACTAACCTGAGGATGGGAAAGTGGGCTACCCACCTGCTATGTTCAGACATGTTGTCAGAGAGGTTCGGCCTTGTCAAAATACAGCAATTTACTCTGCCAGGCACAAAATATCTTTAGGATCGTCGCATGCTCCCATTCGTAGGAATTTATGTTGATGGTGGCAATCTGCACAGGAATGAAGTGGAACCAGGCTCATATAGATCTTTGATTAGACTGCTGTCCTTGGCTCATCTGATGTTACCCTTTGCACAGAGAATGGTTTATATGTTCCATGGCAGGCAAACCAGAAACCTGATATTAGCAAACAGATATTCTGATCCTTCACTAAAAGCAAATGTTGTTGGAACTTATGCAAACGTAGGTCAGATACACAAAATAAAATAAACTTTTGGCCCCCACACAGCACATTTGCCCTGGCCCCCAGGGGAGGTGACACTCCATTAGAGGTAGTGGGAGTCAATTAGAGGCTTGCCAACTAGGTGCAGGACTTGTAGAGGAAGTTTGGGAATGGCATCATTTGCAGTTTAGCTACAGGTACTATGATTACTCCTGTGTGGTTACCATGGCAAAGGAGAGCATAGTGCAGGAACAGTGTTCAGTAGCACTAAAGATATCTATCATATAAACAGGTAGGTTGGATGGAATGATTCCAGACTTACATCCCATATTAAGAGGAAAGATATTTTATTTTGTTTTTTAAGTTTCAGGACCTTTCAGGATAGTGGATTGCTAACCATCTCTTTTGAAATGGGTGACCACAAAGGTATCTGGGGAACACCATTTGGGTCATGACTCTATGTGAGGAAGTTAGTGAATGATGGGAAGGACCTGGAATAATGTCTCTCTTATTCTGCCTGCATTCTTCTCTAGACATGGTGAAAACTTGCAGATTGAGTGACATTAATATAAAGCAGCTTCCTGACTATTCCCTGTACTCCTCGGATGCTAATCTGCTGGTTTTTATTATGAGGGTCAAGTTATTTGCAAAGGCCAAGGCCATGAAGGCTCATGGTCATGCTCAGCATCTAAAGGTTCAGTATAGATGTCAGGGTGGACATTGGTATGCAGATTAGGTTTGTGTTTTACAGGTCATGGGCCACCTGGATAATATTTTATTTGCAGAAAAGGTGGATTCAAGAGAAGATACAGGCTCATTGGCCTCATTTCAGGTTGTCTGGTAGGTTGGGAGTACTTCCAGAAAAAGAAATACAGAAAGTCCCCCTCCCACACACACATACACACTTTAGGCTGGCTTATCTAGACATTGAGTTAGATAGAGAGGCGTGTATGTCTACTCCCAGCTAATAAACTGGCAGGATTTGGGGAGCTGGCTAGAATGGCTGGGGCATACAAGATTATTTTGCATGAAATAGAGGCTTGACCGTCTTTACTTTCACACTTCAAGGGGTGCCCTTTGGGTGGGTATTTTGCAGTTGGCTGCCTTCTCAGTCATGCCAGACCCAATTTATTTTTGAGAGCAAATCAAGAAATGGCGAATTTGGGTGTTGGACAGTTCCTCAATAAGCATAATAGGGTTTATTCTGAAGGGAGAATTAGATTCCAGAATCGGACCTAAGATCTAATTCGGTAGTAGGTTCTAGTTAGGCTACTGATAGGGTGTTCTTGATCAGTTTGTTAAGGGACCATCAATGGAAGATTTACATAGGGCTTTGGTTTCAGGGATCTGCAGAGGGAAGGGAGATATCCAACAGCCTGATTTTCAAAATATCATAAATGCAAATAAGAGGTGGCAAGGTAAGTCATAGTACTATGGGAGTGTGGGGAGTCTGGGATATGTCCAGTCAAAGCAGAACAGACCTGCCTAGTGTGGAGGCTGCTGATGCCAGGACACACTTTCTCCACCGGGAAAGAGTTTACCATAAAAAATAAAATTTCAGTTCATGTCAATGACAAAGCGTGTATATTTTTGAGGTTCCTGTGGTGAACTGGGATCCCATTCATTTAGGATTAGTGTGGTTACATCCACAACACATCCTGAAGTATGAGTCCAGTGGTTTATGCCTGCCAGTGGTGGCACCTGAATGCACAGCAGGGTAGGGGACTCCCTGTCAGAAATGATAAGGCAGTGGTATAAATGTGCTAAATTCTTTCTGTTTATCCCTTCCTTCAGAACAAGTGGTCTGAGATGACTGAGGATGGCAGCTGCCAAGTCATAGGAATTGGTGGCTAGATGTGCTGGTATAGTGTTCTGCATTTGGCCCAAAGGCAGGTGATCAACTCCCCTTGGAAATTCACAGTTGGGTTTCTGTGATGAGAAAACTCAGCGTTGTGATGAATGGAAGGGCGCACGTCTGCAGATCCCCTTTTACATTTGTTGGTCAGGGAGTGGCCAAGTGAATGAATCATTGTGCATCTGAGAGGAATCAATGTAGAGAGTTAGTAAAATTGCTGTTCTGGCTGCTCTGGATCCCCTCAGCAGAAGTCATATTATGGGGAATGTATGCCTTCACTCTCATCCCTTTAGCAGATATTCTCCTTCAGTGGCCCTGGGCTTGGGCTGTATCAGCTTCTGACAATTTAACCCATGCCAGATCTCTGCCAGTGACTAATTTGATGTTTCCCCTGCATGTTACAGCAAAATATCAGTATGATACCTTCAGGCTCTCCCTTTTCCCCGTCAATTTTCCTTGTGTAATGGCAGGAGAAAATAAAGAATACCTTACTTTTGTTTTGCTCTCTTGAGAAAAAGTCTGACCTAATCATGGAAAAGGGGAGGTGGGGGGACACAGTTTTCACCTTCTTTTAGAAGACAGCCTGCTTCTAACAAAATGTTTTGTTGTGCTCTAGGTGACAAAATATGTATTCCTTCCCATACAGGGCCAATTTCTGATACCACTTTACTGAGTAGCACATTATTCCACAAATACTGCCTATGGTGGGGCGTGCCCCACCGCCAGGCAAGATTGGGCTGAACCAGGCCTGAAAGGCTGCGCAGACCTGCAGCCAATCAAAGAAGGCCTGGGGAGAGCCAGTCAGAGCAGGGAAAGAGTCACCCAATCAGGGCCAGGCTAGGCCCTATAAAAAGGCTGCCCAGGAGAGAAGTGGGGAAGGTCTGTCTCCTGAGCTAAGGAGACCAGCACCCCGGACAGCAGAGGGCTGGGCAGACTCCGGGGAGCAGAGGAGAGCTCCAGCTGATACCTGTCAGACTGTGGGCCAGAAGGGCCTAGAGGGTGCAAGGAGCCAGAGAGGAAGTGACCCAGGGAGGATGGACAGATGAGGGGAGAGAAGGAGGGCGGAGAGGCTGCCACTAGAGGGTCCCTGGGTCCCCCCCACACTTTCCCCTTGTACTGCACCTGTCTGTGGAGGAGTGGCTGTGACAAACTGCAACCGGCACCTTGAGCAGAGGGGCTAGCCTTTGGGGGTTATGGTTGGCCACCGTGGCAGGGTGACCTGGAAGACTGCTGTTAACCTCCCCCCCCCACCCCAGAAGAGGCTGAGACCAGAGTGGTGGGCCCTGCCAGAGGTCAGTGTCCTGAAGTGGCTGCAGAGTGTCCTGCAGAGGACTCTGCCGAGCAGGGAGCCACGCAGGTCCCAGGACAGCAGAGCAGAGACAACAGATGGGACACCACTGGCAGAGGGTGCCCTGAGGAGGACAGATCTAATTCTCAGATGTGCCAGCGGGAGGCGCTGCGGTGGTGAGTCCCAACCCTGTCACACTGACATGACTATTATGGACAAATATTTGGGAACAATCTGCAGAGATATGGATAGTTTGGCAGAAAGAACAGGCGGTATCATTTTAAGAAGAAAGAAAAATGATCCTGGCAATTAATATCTGTAAATTTAAGGAAAAAACTAGACATATATTAACTGAGGGGAAAAAGTCATAAGTCTAGATCTTGACATTGTTGTACTGAATGGCACGTTATTTTGCAATTACTCCAGCTGGTTCTGGTATTTTACCATGCAAGTATTCTCTTTGATACCAGCGTGACTAAGTGCAGAGTAAAATACTACTCACTGTCAGGGCCAAACTAATGCAATCTGGTGCCCTAAGCAAAACTCACCCATGCCCCCCTGTTATAGCCTTGTCACTCCTTGAGGTGGCTACAGGTTTCATATAAATGGGTAAAGTCCACTCCTCTGAGCTATTGCTTCAGGCTGTCTCCAGGCTCAGTTATATGTGATGCCTCTTTATAGACTTTTCTTTGCATCCATGAGGACTAGATTTTTTTTTTGTTAAATGAAAGCTGAGATTCTGATTTTATCATGTAATTCCAGCAACTGAAGCTGTAGGTGTGGGTCTAGAGTGCCTATGCCTTAATCCATCCCAAAAAGAAAAGGAGTACTTGTGGCACCGTGCCACAAGTACTCCTTTTCTTTTTGCGAATACAGACTAACACGGCTGCTACTCTGAAACCTGTCATTATGCAAGGCACTGAATTTAGCCGTATAGAGTGGAAATCTGTCAACTTCATGAAAAAACTCACACAGATACAGACAGACATCATCTTCCTCTCCAAATGCAAACAGATGGACATCATACCGAAAGGACTGAAGGTAAAAATTTGTTAGTCTCTAAGGTGCCACAAGTACTCCTTTTCTTTTTGCGAATACAGACTAACACGGCTGCTACTCTGAAACCTGTCATTAATCCATCCCTGATCACTATAATAAAGCCCCATTAACTGGGATATTGAGAAAGAGCCTGGACAAAATCTCTACAACATATTATAAAGAGAAGAAAAAGATAGAAAGAGTCTAATAGGGCTTTTCCATATTCTGTGATACAATTTTGGGAAAGTTTTTTATTTATTTTGAAGTTCCCTTCTTCTTCTTATTTTTGCTGTCATCCCTTTTTATGTCTGCAGAGGGCCTCTAGACACAGGGAAAGTAGCACTGTTCAGCAGACCTGGTGGGGAAATAGCATTTGGAAATCCCATGCAAGGGGATGCAACCCTCTTCTGTGCTTGCAGAGCTCTCTTCTCTGGCATTTCCATAAACAAGGTCAAAGAATGGGAAAGATAATGCAGGTGCATCCACAATTATATGGCTCCATGATGTATTCCTCCTGAATAAAAGGAGTGCAAGTAATGAAGACAGTATAACAACCCAGAGGCTTGGCACAGGATGGGTAAGATCTGTCTTTCTAATGCATCTCATTATATGTATTACTTTTTACTTCCTTTATTATTGTTGCTACAGCACAGCCATCATAGGTAGCCTAAAATAAATATCCAAATGAAAACAAACAAAACAAAAAGTAACCTTGTTTTCTCTCTCTCTCTCTCTCTCTCTCTCTCTCCCCCACCCCATATATATAGGAGAACATCTTTGTCCATCAAAGAACAAATAATTCCAAGTGCATAATGATTTTGTCTTCAATAAAAGTAGGAAGGAAAAGTGAAGAGAGAAGAAGAAAAGAGATGACTGGCAAAAGTGATAGGAACAGCAAGCAAAGTATTTTGGCTAAAGCTTAAAATGATACCAAGATTTAGCTGAAATTTCAAGCAGTTGCAGAGATATTGGCATGTAACTAGACATCATCAATTTTTGAAGAAAGGGAAATTGAATTACAGATGGCATACATTGAAATACACTAAGATGGGATAGATGAAGACTACTTAAACCCATGCAAGAAAATTGAAACTATAAAATCTTTCGTGAGTCTAACATTCCATTCACTCTGGAGAGAATGTTTCAGATTATTCTGAATGTGTCTCTGAGTATTGTGTATAATGCACAGTGTGATAAAATGAGTTCCAACGATCCAATTAAAATAGGTTAAGATCATCATTGATATGGATTACCCCTTAAGGACCTTCTCATTTTAATTTGCACATGCAAAGTGGTTTAATTAGTAATTCAGCATAATTTTTTAAGTCCACTTTATGCAAATATTGGTCAAATGTAAATGTACTTTCAAGAATTCAACTAAAACAAATTAAGGATGATGTGATTTTTTTTTTGGGTGTGTGTGGTTTGTTTGGGGATTTTTTTGTAAGATTTAAAGAAACTCTAAGCTAGTACAGAAATAGTGATGGTGATTTAGTAGGCAGCAACTAGAAGTTACAGAGAAAATGATAGTTATGAATCATAAAAAAATAACTCTCTCCAGATACATATAGTGGGCCAAATAATACAGCTGTAGAAGGCCCACAGTGTGCCTTCAAAGCTGTGTTTCCACTGGGTGGGGGCTTGAGAAGCAAAGAGCCTGCACAAGAGAACTTAGCACTGCAGGCCTATGTGCTCAGGCAGCAAACTCTGCAGTGACTCTTTCTGCACAGAAGTACCATGGTGCAGGAACTGGGAGACTGTGGGCATGGTAAAAAATGGCCAGCATGTCCACTCAATGAATCACAACTCTATGTAGGAGTAATGTGGCCATCTGCAAGCAAGACTGTAGCTATAGGAGACATAACAGAAGCTAAAGTCAAGTTAACAATATGCACCATCCCACACTATGGATTGTATAGGAAGATTCTTTCTGCCATTCAAAACCCATATAGTTTTTATGATGCTTTTACTCAGACTCTACCTGGAGTATTAGAATATAGCCCATATTGCACAGTTACACAAACAAATATTTCATCCATCCATCATTGCGGATTTATTAAACTGCTGCTTATATGATAATAGATGTATGCAATAGGGAACTATAATTAGAACCAGATTGACCCCAATACCTGCCTGAATTATCTGCACTACTGCATATACTTGGAATCTAACATCTGTCTCTTTGTATACTAGAGTTTCTTTGGCATTTGTGAAAAAGAGAAAAAACTAAGCAGTAAGAGGCAAGTTATATAAGCTCCTAGAAGGGTGTAGAACTGTTAGCAGATGGACTAAGCCACAAGCAGTGCTTCTATTGTTTCTGGATAGTAATACTATCTTCGTCATGGCAAAGTTATTGCCTTCCTTTCTACACCAAGTATACTCTTCCCTGTCTCTCCTAAGCATTTTCTCCCCATGAATAGTAATAAGGAAAGTCATACCAGAGCCTGTTTATTTTGATGCCTTATATAATTTCTGGAGGTTGCATCGTGCCTTCATTGGTTTGCTTACTACTCAATAGCAGCAGCAGAAGTATTTTGTTCTTTTTCCCCCTTTTAAATACATGATTACTATTTTCGTGTCTAGCCTGAGAATGATAACAGCCCTACACACACACAGCAAGGCTTGCTGAACAGGAGATAGGAAACGCACAGCACACACTAGTCTTAACAACACACATAAAAATGAATGCGGGTATTACAGCAACTGCTAACATGGTGCAGCTACATCATTGGCAACAACAGTATATGCACTGCAGTAGATATGACTCAGCACTGTTTATCACCATGCCATGTAAACTTACTCTGAGGTGATTTTCATTACATGGCGGTAAAAACTCCATAAAGCCCTAACCATGCTAGCAATTTAGAACCAGTGCACCTGCATCATTGCTGGCACACAGGTACTAATTTTCTAGTGTAGATGCACCCTCTGTTGGTTGCATGATTCCTGAACTCCTGCTTATAAAGTCCACACAATTTGATGGGGGTGGGGGGAGAAGAGGTCATTTGCTATCTGATAGTTCCGTCTGCCAACTCTTGTTCATGTAGATTTTAAGAGCCCCCAAACTGTCACTGATTTATATGTGGCTGGCTGGAAAAAAAGAATTTTAATATTCAAAAAAACGCTGAAGTTCTGGAATTTGTTTATATTGTGGTATGGAATGGAATGGAGACCTTTCGAACTGTTTTACAACAAAAAAAAAAACTTTCTGAACCTCTTCCCTGGCATACCACATGCATTGATTTATACACTCTAATATATTATCATTATAGTACTGAGGCTACACCTCTCACTCACCCATTCTGAAAAGTCACTATTGATTTTACCTTTGGCCTCAAAAGAAAACTTTGAGATCCTGAAATGTCTTACCGGGACATGTAACTTTCCAAAGCAGTGTTCAAATATGGAATAATGTAATAAATGAATGGCCAATTCACTCTGATCAATCTGCGGCCTATAGGAACGCTGCAAAAAATCTTTCAGGGCTCAGTAAATATAGATATTGATAATGACAAGATGTAGATAAAGACAATGCCATAGACGGAGAAATACATCTATAGTTATAAAACTTGGCCAGACAACTGTTACATTATCCATGGAACTGAATCACTGTACTAGCTGCTAGCACAGGAACCAGATCTTGCTGTTTATAAGAATGGGTCAAAATGTCATAATAATTTTTTTCAATTCTCTCTAACCAAGTCCCCATATTTATTTTTATCAGCTAAATGTACATTTTATTGATTTAATTTGGTGGGACAAGATTCAGACCTGGGTTACAGAGGTTTACGTTAGTATATCTCAAAGTGGAGGGGCCTGGAAGTACAAAAATCTGCGTAGAGTGTCATTATGGTGGATTAAGGGGCCTTGAATCTACCTCTTGACCAGTGAGCAGGGTTATAGACAACTAGTACCAAGATAGCCAGGGTGGCTTGAGGATTCAGACTAGGGTAGCCTGACTGGTGGGGGTCCTATAGATATCGGACTGAAATTTAAAGGTGCTAACCCCAGCAGAATCTTTGAAAGAAGGTAGTGATATAACACTGCCTTTTTCTCACACTAAAGTATACTTCCCTAATGAAGAGCTGTCAGAGGCTCACCTGAATCTGTTTTCAATATAGCCCAAAACTTACAGACCTGTAAACTAATGCATCCAATGAAGTGAGCTGTAGCTCACGAAAGCTTATGCTCTAATAAATTTGTTAGTCTCTAAGGTGCCACAAGTCCTCCTTTTCTTTTTGAGATCTGTAAACTAGAATCTCAGCATTCACTTTAAGTAGTCTGAACCTACTCAATAATTATCATTTTGTACGGAGTTCTTTACTAAAGGGATATTAATAAATAAAATATACAATTACATTAATAAAGAAGAAATCAATTAGTCTTCATGGTAAGCCCTCCAGTTTGCCTACAATAAACAAGTATACCAACTACAGTGGTTTTGCACTATTCCAATTTATTCACATGACTGCGATAGTAAAAATAACTAGCGTATAAAGCATCAGATACATATTGTACCTTGACACTAATTCACACATAGGGACAGATATCCCATTGTCTGACTTTCACATTTTTGGTTGACTGATAAGTATAAGAGTATCTTACTGTGATGGTAAATTCTGTATATTCAGTGCTGTGCTGCTTATTTCCTCTTGTATTTTTATTGTGTAAGTTAAATAGACACTTGAAGCTGACATAACTCTTAGAAATGAGTTATGCAGGTTATTATTTTAGCTATATCCATGACATTCCTGTGTTTCAATGAACTTCAATTGTTTCAGGTTTCTCTCTGGTCACTCGGTTACAGACCTAAGAGTGGCTATCCTTCAACAAAAAAACTTCAAAAACAGACTCCAATGAGAGACTGCTGAATTGGAATTAATTTGCAAACTGGATACAATTAATTTAGGCTTGAATAGAGACTGGGAATGGATGAGTCATTACACAAAGTAAAACTGTTTCCTCATGTTATTTCTCCCCTCCACCATACCCCCCACTGTTCCTCAGATATTCTTGTTAACTGCTAGAAATAGCCTACCTTGCTTGTCACCATGAAAGGTTTTCCTCCTTTCCCACCCCTGCTGCTGGTGATGGCTTATCTTAAGTGATCACTCTCCTTACAGTGTGTATGATAAAACCCATTGTTTCATGTTCTCTGTGTGTGTATATCAATCTCCCCTCTGTATTTTCTACCAAATGCATCCGATGAAGTGAGCTGTAGCTCACGAAAGCTTATGCTCTAATAAATTTGTTAGTCTCTAAGGTGCCACAAGTACTCCTTTTCTTTTTTCTTAAATTGTTTGCAACCCATTCAGGTTGAATATTTATATTTATAACTACAGTATCTATAATTATAAAACCAAGAATGCATCAAAACCTGAAAGATCTTGTGTGTTTTATTACAGCAATCTTAAAAGTGCACTGTCATTCTTTAAATGAGTTTTTTAAAACTTTTAAAAAAATAGTTTTCCTATTAATCATTTCACCACAGAAACATAAAACTGAAAATCTCTTTGCAAATTAACCTTTTGGTATTTATGCAGCTGTCTTTCTTCTTATTATATATTACTTGTATTATCATAGCACCTATGAGTCCCAGTCATGGACCAGTATCTTATTGTGCTAGGCACTGTACAAACAAGACAGACAGTCTCAGTCCCTGCCCCAAAGAGATGGCAATCTAAATATAAGACGAGACAACAGATTGGGATGCACAGGTAGATGGAGTACAAGGAAACAAGACGGTACTGGTCAGCATTGTAGGCAATGGTTTCTTCTTGTTGCTTCTTTGCATAGAGAATGAAGTCCATTTACTGTCATCCTGGATGTCTCTTCATATGAGCAAGCCTGGCATCATTAACAAGTTCATGCCCTGCTCTACAATCCTATATGCATTCATCCCTTTTTGTTCCATTTTCTTCCATCTGTGCATTAAAGGAACTGGATATTTTTGACTATCTCCTCAAATTATGTAAATATTATTAAATGTAGTCCTATTGTTCAGCTACTGAAGTCAATTGCAAAGCCGCCATTGACTTCAATGGGAACAGAACTGGGCCTTTGTCCAGTATGTACAGTAATGGTTAATAAAGGCATTAGTGAACACTAGGTTTAATCTTTTTATTTGGTTTATTTGCACGACACATGGAAGAAGGTCAAATTTCTTCTACTCTCTCACCTTCAGCTCTCTTCTAATCCCTCTGAGCCAAACTATGCTACCATTACTCACAGTGAGTGGTACATTTTTCTCTATCTTTATAGAGTGGAAAAGGCAATTGATGAACATGGGTTGAATGCACGGATAAGGAATTTAAATTTTATATGCTTAACAAGAGGGAGCCAGTGGAAGGATTTGGCGAGGATAGGCATGGACAGATTGATGGGTAAGAAAGATAATTTTAAATAGTTGTATTTTGGATGGACTGTATGTTACTGATATGGGAATAATGGAGGCCCCAAAGCAGGAGTCTGCTCTTTCCAACTGAAGAAATCTCTACATTTAAAATTGCTTGACAATGACTCGTCTTCATGTTTCAAGAGATTTCCAACTTCTAGTGCTCTTAAAGAAACAAACAATGCACACAGAAGTGACTTAGTTCAATCACCCAGGCCTAAAACTGAAAATAATTTTAAATTAAATGCAATCAAGGGATAAATCTGGCAGATGTAATACTTCTGAGTCCAAATTTTTCTACATAATATTTCACTCCTGAGTATAATCTGTAGTAAAGTATAATGAGATATGATTTTTACATCTTCTAATCTATACAAGATAATGAAGGATATTAAAAATTAATTGTATTTAATATAATTTCAGTTTTACATGTCCCCACACCCCTGTCCAGCTTGCTTATTTGCTTCCATGCTAAATACTGTAAGCTAAAGTGGTAAAGGCTGGTGAGAATGAGTAAGCTTTCCAATATGCAAAAGAAACATCAATAAACTGGATTTGTAAAGAAGCAATAAAGGTCACACATTCTTCAGAGATGCTAAAAAAAAGTGTTGCCTTCAGTTAACTCAGGAGAGTCTTGTATACCGATGATTGCCAACAGGTATAGTGAAAAGAAATGCTGACTGTTTCATGTTCACTGTACTGAGTGCTGATCCATAAAGTATAATGAAAAGCCAAGGGAAAACAGGCTCAGAATTATGCACTGACAAGTAAAATGACTAAATTACCACTATGACTGGACTGGTAAAATTTAACCCATTTCCTTTTTAATTATAAGAAATCATTTTCAGGTTTGGGGATTTTTGTTTCTGTGAACAATTTGTATTTTTGTCCTTTTCTTTCAATTGGAAAAGAAAGTAATCACAACATTTATTTCTGCAAAGCAATGTTTTGTCACAATGAATAGTATGTAATCTACTAATTATAATGTCAGGAATAATGCTGCAAAGTTGCAGAAACATATATTTGCTGCTACTAAGAAGCTGCAAGGAGCATGCCATGACAATGGGACAAATTCTGCCCACACTTTCATAAGCTCAACTCTCATTAAAAAGTTCTTCATGTGTATAAGGAAGAATATGGCCCTATCCATTGAACATTTAACCACCTTAAATTATTTACCTATCTATTTGTTAATACCTTAAGTTATACAGATAATATTAGAACACTTTAAAGACTTTGAAATGGCTTAGAGATTTCAATATAAGCAAATGTAAAGCAATTTATTCTAGAAGGCATTTTTTATTATGGCTTTTGGCAAGCATCTGGCAGTTTCTCACATTTTCTTGACACTCAGCAGCAATCATCCATTGACATGAGGTAAGCCAATCCCACATTAAGTATTTTCAGTGATACCATCGTGTTAGATATTAGTAGACTTTGGCCCTTTTCTTTTCCTTTTTTTCTGTTTTTACACATTTTTCCTAATCCTATTAGAGATTAACTCATGCTGATTCAAACATCCCCATTGTTTGGTGGGATATTAAATGAGGAGTTTTGGTTTGGTCCATTATACAGAGAAGCCATTTCTGATTTTCCTCATATTTCAAGACAATTCAGATCTAGGTTTTCAGTTTGGACCTCTTTTTAAAATGATTGCAAAATTTGGAAATAAAGTTTGGGGGAAGATTTTCCTACCCAAAGGTTCAATCACTAAAGTTTATGTAATTGACAGGATTTGATATTAGACACACAATAAAGAATAAGTCAACAATTGCACAAGTGAGTTACTAAGGGTGGGATTCACAAAACGCATTTAGGCCCCTGAGTCCAACTTTTAGATGCCACTGACTCCCAAAACCCCTGCTCAGCAGCTGCCTAAACCTATATGCACCTAAATTTATAGAACACCTTAGTTTCCAAGTTCCTAAGGCTTTCAGTGGCTGGCCATGCACACAGATGTTGAAATAGTGACACTGCCCAGGGGAGTGCTAACCACTGGGCTTAAGGCTATAAGGAGCATCACCTCTTCCTCCTCCTCCTCACTTTTTCTTGAAAAAAGACTAATCTGGTTTAAGCAGAAAGAAAAGGAGTACTTGTGGCACCTTAGAGACTAACAAATTTATTAGAGCATAAGCTCTACTGCATAAGCTGCTACTCTGAAACCTGGTTTAAGCAGCTAAATCTAGGAGAAGGTTCATGGCTGTGAATCCCCCTGGCCTTGAGGGGCCGGGTTCAGGCCACATCCTATTGCCAACATTTCTTATTGGCTTGCTTAGGTGGCTCCCCTCCCAGCTTGCTGGCTTTGGTGAATCCCCTTAAATACCTAAGTGTCCCCATGCATTGGAGAGGAGACTGGTTGCCTACTTTAGGGTTGTGAATTCCACTAGGCAGCAGGGCACCGAAATGGTACCATTGTGAATCCTACCCAAAGCCTCTAGAAAGATAAAAATGGCTCAAATCATTGGAACCTATGGAGCTGTTGAAACTAGAAGTACTATATAGAATGACAGGTTTCAGAGTAGCAGCCGTGTTAGTCTGTATTCGCAAAAAGAAAAGGAGTACTTGTGGCACCTTAGAGACTAACAAATTTATTAGAGCATAAGCTTTCGTGAGCTACAGCTCACTTCATCAGATGCATTTGGTGGAAAAAACAGAGGAGAGATTTATATATACACACACACAGAGAACATGAAACAATGGGTTTATCATACACACTGTAAGGAGAGTGATCACTTAAGATAAGCCATCACCAGCAGCGGGGGGGGGGAAAGGAGGAAAACCTTTCATGGCGACAAGCAAGGTAGGCTAATTCCAGCAGTTAACAAGAATATCGAGGAACAGTGGGGGTTGGGGTGGAGGGAGACATCATAATCAAAAAGGCTGACAAAGGAGGTGCTGTCGTCATCATGAATAGGTCGGAGTATGAACAAGAGGCTACTAGGCAGCTCTCCAACACCACTTTCTACAAGCCATTACCCTCTGATCCCACTGAGAGTTACCAAAAGAAACTACAGCATTTGCTTAAGAAACTCCCTGAAAAAGCACAAGAACAAATCCGCACAGACACACCACTGGAGCCCCGACCTGGGGTATTCTATCTGCTACCCAAGATCCATAAACCTGGAAATCCTGGACGCCCCATGATCTCAGGCATGGCACCCTGACAGCAGGATTGTCTGGCTATGTAGACTCCCTCCTCAGGCCCTTCGTTACCAGCACTCCCAGCTATCTTCGAGGACACCACTGACTTCCTGAGGAACTACAGTCCATTGGTGATCTTCCTAAAAACACCATCCTAGCCACTATGGATGTAGAAGCCCTCTACACCAACATTCCACACAAAGATGGACTACAAGCCGTCAGGAACAGTATCCCCGATACTTAAACGGCTAACCTGGTGGCTGAACTTTGTGACTTTGTCCTGACCCATAACTATTTCACACTTGGTGACAATGTATACCTTCAAATCAGCGGCACTGCGATGGGTACCCGCATGGCCCCACAGTATGCCAACATTTTTATGGCTGACTTAGAACAACGCTTCCTCAGCTCTCGTCCCCTAATGCCCCTACTCTACTTGCGCTACATTGATGACATCTTCATCATCTGGACCCATGGAAAAGAAGCTCTTGAGGAATTCCACCATGATTTCAACAATTTCCATCCCAACATCAACCTCAGCCTGGACCAGTCCACACAAGAGATCCACTTCCTGGACACTACGGTGCTAATAAGCGATGGTCACATAAACACCACCCTATATCAGAAACCTACTGACCGCTATTCCTACCTACATGCCTCTAGCTTTCATCCAGATCATACCACTCGATCCATTGTCTACAGCCAAGCGCTACGATATAACCGCATTTGCTCCAACCCCTCAGACAGAGACAAACACCTACAAGATCTCTATCATGCAATCCTACAACTACAATACCCACCTGCTGAAGTGAAGAAACAGATTGACAGAGCCAGAAGAGTACCCAGAAGTCACCTACTACAGGACAGGCCCAACAAAGAAAACAACAGAACGCCACTAGCCATCACCTTCAGCCCCCAACTAAAACCTCTCCAACGCATCATCAAGGATCTACAACCCATCCTGAAGGACGACCCATCACTCTCACAGATCTTGGGAGACAGACCAGTCCTTGCTTACAGACAGCCCCCCAATCTGAAGCAAATACTCACCAGCAACCACACACCACACAACAGAACCACTAACCCCAGGAACCTATCCTTGCAACAAAGCCCGTTGCCAACTCTGTCCACATATCTATTCAGGGGACACCATCATAGGGCCTAATCACATCAGCCACACTATCAGAGGCTCGTTCACCTGCGCATCTACCAATGTGATATATGCCATCATGTGCCAGCAATGCCCCTCTGCCATGTACATGGCCAAACTGGACAGTCTCTACGTAAAAGAATGAATGGACACAAATCAGACGTCAAGAATTATAACATTCAAAAACCAGTTGGAGAACACTTCAATCTCTCTGGTCACTCAATCACAGACCTAAGAGTGGCTATACTTCAACAAAAAGCTTCAAAAACAGACTCCAACGAGAGACTGCTGAATTGGAATTAATTTGCAAACTGGATACAATTAACTTAGGCTTGAATAGAGACTGGGGAATGGATGAGTCATTACACAAAGTAAAACTATTTCCCCATGGTATTTCTCCCTCCCACCCCACCCCCCACTGTTCCTCTGATATTCTTGTTAACTGCTGGAATTAGCCTACCTGCTTGTCACCATGAAAGGTTTTTCCTCCTTCCCCCCCTGCTGTTGGTGATGGCTTATCTTAAGTGATCACTCTCCTTACAGTGTGTATGATAAACCCATTGTTTCATGTTCTCTGTGTGTGTGTATATAAATCTCTCCTCTGTTTTTTCCACCAAATGCATCCGATGAAGTGAGCTGTAGCTCACGAAAGCTTATGCTCTAATAAATTTGTTAGTCTCTAAGGTGCCACAAGTACTCCTTTTCTTTTTGCGAATACAGACTAACACGGCTGCTACTCTGAAACCTTTGATATTCTTGTTAACTGCTGGAATTAGCCTACCTGCTTGTCACCATGAAAGGTTTTCCTCCTTTCCCCCCCCTGCTGCTGGTGATGGCTTATCTTAAGTGATCACTCTCCTTACAGTGTGCATGATAAACCCATTGTTTCATGTTCTCTGTGTGTGTGTATATAAATCTCTCCTCTGTTTTTTCCACCAAATGCATCCGATGAAGTGAGCTGTAGCTCACGAAAGCTTATGCTCTAATAAATTTGTTAGTCTCTAAGGTGCCACAAGTACTCCTTTTCTTTTTATATAGAATGAAACTGCTACATTATGATCTTCAGAACAGAATTAGGCGGGTGTATATATATGTCAGGATAATTTATCCTAAGACTAAGAACTTTTTGTTTATGGATATAGCTTGTGTGTCCACCTACATCTATGTATTAAAAATAACTTGATCACCATCTATCACAGCTTTTATATTTATTTATATAGTAATACACATATTGCAAAGGCAGTAGGTTATCTGCTGTATTTTCCCTTAACAAATGGAGAGGGAAAAAGAACTTTCCACTGCAATTACTAGAATCAATACAAGTACAGAGGCAGCCTTTATATAAGACTCCCATTGAATCTCAGCCTTACTGCCACTTGTTTACTCACATATTTTCATTCGAAAAATATAGCTAAAAAGAGCAACATATTACAGGTTTCAGAGTAGCAGCCGTGTTAGTCTGTATTCGCAAAAAGAAAAGGAGTACTTGTGGCACCTTAGAGACTAACAAATTTATTAGAGCATAAGCTTTCCTGAGCTAAATGCATCCGATGAAGTGAGCTGTAGCTCACGAAAGCTTATGCTCCAACATATTACAGTATTATACAGATGCCATAACAAAAGATGATCAGGGGAAACAATAGAAACAAAATGAAAAATGGCAAGGATGACTTTAGTTTTACAAAAAGGGTATATAGAAACACAAATAAAGCACAACAGTAAGCAGTACAGCCAAAGAAAAATGTGTATTTTGGTCCAAAAAATATACATTCCTAAAAGCAGGACTTTAAAAAGGTGGAAGTTAAAATGATGCTATGATTATGAATAAGGCTGCAAGTCTTTCATGGAAATCATGGATTCCGGGACTTCTAGGACTTCTGCAGCTGGCCCCAGGGCCAGCTGCACTGGCCACTGCTGGGGAGGCCCCAGGGTCAGCTGGTAATGAGTTCCACAGGTTGACCGTGTATTGTGTGAAGAACTTCCTTAAGTTTGTTTAAACCTGCTGCGTATTAATTTCTTTAGATGACCCCAGGTTCTTGGCTTATGTGTAGGGGTAAATAATGCTCCCTTATTCACTTTCTCTTCACTATTCATGATTTATAAGCCTCTATCATATCCCCCCCTCGGTCATCTCTTTTCTAAGCTGAACAGTCCCGGTCTTTTTAATCTCTCCTCACATGGAAGCTGTTTCATACTCCTAATCATTTTTGTTGTTGTTCTCTGTACTTTTTCCATTTAAATATATCATTTTTGAGGTGGGGCAAACACAATTTCACACAGAATTCAAGGTGTGGGCAGACCATGGATTTATGTAATGGCAGGGTGATATTGTCTGTCTTATTTTCTATCCCTTTCCTAATGGTTCCTAAAATTCTGTTACCTTTTTTGACTGCTGCTGCCCAATGAGCAGATGTTTGCAGAGAATGATCCATGATGACTCCAATGTCTCTTTCTTGAGTGGTAACAGCTAATTTACACCCTATTATTTTGTATGTGTAGCTTATGGTTTGGGCGCTTACCTGGGATGTGAGAGACCCAGTTACAAGTCCCTGCTCCCCACATCCCATGTGAATGCCCTAAACACAGGGCTATGGAGTCAGTCTCTCAATCTTTCCTGTTGGAGCTGTTCCACTTTGTATGATTATTTACATATTCAGCTAATCTTTCCTCTTATTTTGACCAGTAATTCCATCCTGGATCTGAGAACTTCTTGATGAAAATTTAGTGAAAATGGATACATTTCTGTAATAAATTTCCATTTAAAGAATCAGAATTTTCCAAGTAAAATTTTTTTTCTTAGAGTCCCAACCAGCTTCACCCACAATTCATTGTGACAATTCAATATTGTCAACCCCAAGTAGTCAAAATTAATGACTTAGCCCTCCCTCTCCTCAGAATAATGGTGCTGTCTTAAAAATAATGAAATTTGTTGGGGGAAAAATGAATAAATATGGAGTTCTTTATTTGCCTTCTGGATTTTAAGCCTTTTAGGTTCACATTTTCAAGCTTTTTGCACAAATCAGAGTGCTAGAAACATTTTTTCTTTAAGTGAAAGCTGAAAAATTCTCTCATGATCATGAGTCCTGGAGTAGTGGATTTAAGAAACACACTAAGGCTCAGATACACAACGGTATTTAGTCTCGTAACTAAATCAGTGGAAGTTATGTGCCTAAATACCTTTGTGAATCTGGTAAATATAATGAGAGTTGGCAATGTAGCATACAGATCAAAAGCTGTTTTTTTCACTCTGGCCTAACGAAAGCATAGAAAATAGTAAGTTCTCTAAAATAAAGAACAAACCCAGACATTTCTCATACTTTTTTTTTTGGTTAAGGATATGTCTACACATACCATGGCAACATGCCTCCAAGCCTGGGTCAGCTACCATGCTAAAAATAGCTATATAAACATTGGGGCTTGGGCTGGACCCTGAAGCCTAGGGAGCAGGGTGGGCTTTAGAACCCAAGCTATTTGTAAGCACAGTAGTGCAAGCTCTATGAGCCTGAGTCTGTTGACCCAGGCTGGGAAGCTCATTGTGACAGACTGTGTAACATACCCTTTGTGTATATAACCTCAGGATAAGAATGTTCCTTTAACCTTGTCAGAATGTCAGTGTCAACTATATAAAACCATGGGCTTTTCCACACATTTGATAACTGAGAAATTTTCAAAATGTCAGTATATATTCATGCCCTGAAAGGATTTTCTATATGAATGTGTTTTTAAACTTAGAAGCACAAATCTTGAATACAGTAACTATAATTTCAATGCAGAGATAATATAGTTGAAAGCTAGTATCTAGTTAGAAGTTCATTTCAGTTTTATATGCAGCAACTATAATATTTTTTCCAGGCTTAATTCTCAGCCAACATTAATAATTTTATAATATTCTCCAAAAACTATAGATATTAAGCAAAAAGAGAAGACGACTTTGTAAAGTAATCCCTTTCTATACTTCCTAGAGTAATCCTCACTGTTGTGTATAATGAGCACATTTGGTAATTCTCATCAAGCTACAGGACATGATTACTTCAAGTTAAATCAATGTCTGATATTTTATGGATATTTAGATGTCATGGAGATTCTCCAAAATGTAGCAAAAATACCAAATTTCCAGTTGCAGACATGTATTCTAAGACAAAAGTATTCTAGTCTGAGAACTACTATATTATCCCTCTGCCAAAGACACTGAACTGGAAGAACCAGTAAGTAGACTCTTTTTAATTGGGTCATCTGTGAGGGCAGCTTTCATCCCAATTAAGCAGCTTTTATTATTAAGATTAGAGTACATCTGTTAAAGAGTCTGGTACAAAATACTGTGCCAAATGGCTATTAGCCAGGGTGGGTAAGGAATGGTGTCCCTAGCCTCTGTTTGTCAGAGGGTGGAGATGGATGGCAGGAGAGAGATCACTAGATCATAACCTGTTAAATTTACTACCTCTAGGGCACCTGGCATTGGCCACTGCCGGTAGACAGGATACTGGGCTGGATGGACCTGTGGTCTGACCCAGTATAGTCATTCTTATGTTCTTAAATAAAAATTAAAATTACCACTGTATTTTGTGGATATTTGATCTGCATTTCTTCTTCTTTTAATTTGTAATTGGCAACTACTGTATTTATAGATCAAAATTTAGAGTTGTATATGTTTTGAATACCCAGTTAAACACCATTTAACAAAACTTAGAACTGGCCTTACACATTCCTACACAACAGAGATTTTTTGCTAATGCGAACACAATTATACAACAAATCTATTGCCTGAGGTCTGAATTATGATTCATTAAATGTGCTTGGATTAAGTGGAGTACCAGTATACCAGATGTGCATAGTACGCAGAAATTATATTCTGTTGTCAAAGTATGGATTATGCATACTCCTTTCATTGTTAAGACACCATTAGGCACATCTTTAAGCATTTTTTCAAAAGAGAAAGCTAGCAGAGTCATATATTTTAATTAATTTTATAGAGTCAGGGTAATAGGGACATTATTGTAAAAAAAAGTATCTAACAAAACTCCTTAAATTAAAAATCACTTAAAACAACACATTTGGCAAGGTCAAAAATAGACTAGGCTGTCAAGCGATTAAAACAAAATTAATTGCGATTAATTGCGTGATTAAAAAAAGAATCATGATTAATCGTGCAATTAATCGTGCAGTAAATAAATAATTGAATATCATTTATTTAAATATGTTGGATGGTCTACATTTTCAAGTATATTGAAATTAATTACAACACAGAATACATAATGTACAGTGCTCACTTTATATTTGTTTGATTACACATATTTGCATGGTAAAAAAAACAAGAAATAGTGTTTTTCAATTCCCCCATTACAAGTACTGTAGTGCAATCTCTTTATCATGAAAGCTGAATTTACAAATGTAGAATTATGTACCAAAAAACCTGCATTCAAGAATAAAACAATGTAAAACTTTAGCGCCTACAAGTCCACTCAGTCCTACTTCTTGTTCAGCCAATCACTCAACAAGTTTGTTTACATTTGCAGGAGATAATGCTTCCTACTTGTTGTTTACAATGTCACCTGAAAGTGAGAACAGGTGTTCGCATGGCACTGTTGTAGCCAGCATCACATGATATTTATGTGCCAGATGCACTAAAGTTTCATATGTCCCTTCATGCTTCAACCGCCATTCCAGTGGACATATATCTATGCTGATGACAGGTTCTGCTCGATAACTATTCAAAACAGTGCAGACGAATGCATGTTCATTTTCATTATCTGAGTCAGATGCCATCAGCAGAAATTTGATTTTCCTTTTTGGTGGTTCGGGTTCTGTAGTTTCTGCATCAGAGTGTTGCTCGTTTAAGACATCTGAAAGCATGCTCCACACCTCATCCCTTTCAGATTTTGGAAGGCACTTCAGATTGTTAAACCTTGTGTTGAGTGCTGTATCTATCCTTAGAAATATCACATTGGTACTTTCTTTGCATTTTGTCAGATCTGCAGTGAAAGTTTTCTTAAAATGAACAACATGTGCTGTGTCATCATCCAAGACTGCTATAACATGAAATATATGGCAGAATGTGGGTTAAACAGCAGGAGGTATAGAATTCTTTCCAAGGAGTTCAGTAACAAAGTTAATTAACACATTATTTTTTTAACGAGTGTCATCCACATGGAAGCATATCCTCTGGAATGGTGGCCGAAGCATGATGGAGCATATAAATGTTTTGCATATCTGGCACCTTGCAATGCCAGCTACAAACGTGCCATGCAAATGCCTGTTCTCACTTTCAGGTGACATTGTATAAGAAGCAGGAAGCATTATCTCCCATAAATGTAAACAAACTTGTTTGTCTTAGCAGTTGGCTGAACAAGAAGTAGGACTGAGTGGACTTGTAGGCTCTAAAGTTTTACACTGTTTTGGTTTCGAGTGCAGTTATGTATTAAAAAAAATCTACATTTGTAAGTTGCACTTTCATGACAAAGAGATTGCACTACAGTACTTGTATGAGGTGAATTGAAAAATACTATCTTTTGTTTATCACTTTTACAGTGCAAATATTTGTAATCAAATATAATAATATAAAGTGAGCACTGTGCACTTTGCATTCTGTGTTGTAATTGAAGTCAATATATTTGAAAATGTAGAAAAATATCCAGAAATATTTAATAATCTCAACTGGGATTCTATTGTTTAACAGTGTGATTTATTGTAATTAATTTGTTTTTAATCATGATAAAAATTTGAGTTAATCGTGTGTGTAACTGAAATTAATCGACACTCTAAAACTAAATACTCCTGGTGCATAGAACAATGAGAGGCAGAGTGTACTATCCTGCTCTCATTGAAGTTAATAGCAAACTCCCTCAGACAAACGTCCAAAAGCTAACGTCATAAAGCCATCACATTTTAAATTCTCCCAGGTTTGGAAATGAGGATAGAGCTCTTGTAGGACACTGGAATCTGAATGTCCGCTAAGTCAAAGCGAAAAAGTTCAGAGGCACATGGATATATATATATAGAGAGAGAGAGAGAGAGAGAAATATATATATTTTTAAAGGTTAACTTCTCTCATTCCTTGCCCTAGGGGCACACAACTGGTTGAGATAGCTGGCTTCAGTCTAATGCAGTTTACCTCCAAATTACACCAGCTGACAATCTGGCCCCATGGAGCTGTATGAAGTCTAGGTGAGGACAGAATCTAGCACCTTATATCTGTTTCCTAACTTACAAAGTGGGGATTGAGGGGACATATTCAAAGGTAAAAAAGGACAACTGGCTCACAGCCCGCAATGACTTTCAATGGGAGTTGGGTGCCAAACTCCCATAGTACCTTTGAAAAACTCCCTCATGCTATTTATCTGCTTCACAGATATGCTATTGGGATTAAATAGTTAATGTTTACATGACTCTTTAAAGATACATAGCACTTTACAATTACTAGCTAATCTTCCTCCCTTAGTAGAGCTTTCCCTTCTCTCTGACAAAGTTGATTCCTGACTAGACATCCAACCACCAATCATGTTCAGCCAGGAAGCAAACCTTCTCAGTGAGAATATGTCTACACTTAAAATGCTGTATTGGTGCAGCTGCACTTTAATAAAAGCACTCTACACCAAGGGGAGAAAATTTTCCCTTTTGATATAGTTAATCCACCTCCCCAAGAGGCAGTAGCTATGTTGACAAGAGGACCTCTCCCGCTGATATAGTGCTGTCTATATGAAGGGGGCGGGAGGGTAAATTGGTATAACTACATCGTTCAGGGGTGTGGATTTTTCACACTCCTGAGCCACATACTTATACCAATATCGGTCTACAGTGTAGACCAGACCTTGCTCTCTGCCCCTTAAAAGGGATTGCTCTCACACCTGAAACTTTTTGATGACAGTGCTGTAAAATTTCACTCAACTTTCCAAAACATTGTTAAATTCCATCCAGCCTGTTTAATCAGAGAGCATTTTGAACAAAAACTAGTTATTGTTTATAAAAATCCTTAGAGAAACAAATGTCTTTCAACCATGATTTGAGGACTTCAATAGCTCAGACATAGGTGAGAGGTTTATTGCTGGAGTGGGTGGGTAAGATTCTGTGGCCTGCATTGTGCAGGAGGTCAGACTACATGGTCATAATGGTCCCTTCTGACCTTAATATCTATGAGTCTGTTTTCAAGAGAACAGGTAGTAGGGTGTGGAATTCATAGAATATTTATATGAATTAAAGCACAGAAGTATAATTAATGTCAGTCATCAATATTTTATGGAAAACAGGTCTTGCCAAACTTGCTTTTATTGTTTAAAGAGATTACAAGTTGGGTAGTTAGACAACTGCATAGTTGTAACATACTTACATTTTCATAAGACAGTTTACTTAGTACCTAATGACATTCTAATTTTTTTTTAAAAATCAGCATTATACACTATCAATAAAGTATATGTTAAATGAAGTAAGAACTGGCTAATTGACAGATTTCCAAAAACAGTCATCAATGCGGGAATCATCATTGAATGGAAGTGTTTCCACTGGGGTTCTACAGAGATTGGTACCATGCCCGATACCACACAGAAGTTGGGAATGGGTGACAGGTGATGGATCACTTGATGATTACCTGTTCTGTTCATTACTTCTGGGGCACCGGCATTGACCACTGTCGGAAGACAGTTTACTGGGCTAGATGAACCTTTGGTCTGACCCAGTATGGCCATTCTTATGTTCTGAAATGTTCATTCCCCATTTTTATTAATGATCTGGAATTAAATATAAAATCACTCACTGGTTTGCAAATATAAATATAAAATTTGGAAAATTTGCAAATGATACAATGATTGATGGAATTCTAACAATAACGAGAACCGGGCAGTCATACAGAACAATCTGGATCACTTGATAAACTGGGCCCATTCTAATAAAATGTGTTTTAAGAGAGCCAAATACAAAATTATATGTCTAGGATGAGGAATGTAGGCCATACCTGCACAATGGGGGACTGTATCCTGGAAGCAGTGACTCTGAAAAGGATCCGGGGACATAGTGGACAAATTAACATTTAAGCTCCCAGTTGGTAGTGTGGTAAAAATTATGAATGTGATGTTTGACTAATGGGTGTGTAACTGGGAGTAGTGTGTAGAAGTAGGGTGGTGATGTTAACACTGTGTATGTCTTTGGTTAAATCAATACGAGAATCCTGTATACAGTTCAGGTGTCCACATTTTAAAAGGCTAATAGAGAGTTGGAGCAAGTGCAGAAAAGATCCACAAAAATTATTTGAAGGCTGGAAAAAATGCTTTACAGTGAAATATTTAGCAATCTCAATCTATTTATTTAATCAAAAGGAGTTGGCAGATGCAACTGCAGAGCCATTGGCCATTACCTTTGAAAACTCATGGCGATCGGGGGAGGTCCCGGACGACTGGAAAAAGGCTAATGTAGTGCCCATCTTTAAAAAAGGGAAGGAGGAGGATCCGGGGAACTACAGGCCAGTCAGCCTCACCTCAGTCCCTGGAAAAATCATGGATCAGTTCATCAAGGAATCAATTCTGAAGCACTTAGAGGAGAGGAAAGTGATCAGGAACAGTCAGCATGTATTCATCAAGGGCAAGTCATACCTGACTAATCTAATTTCCTTCTATGATGAGATAACTGGCTCTGTGGATGGTGGAAAGCAGTGGACGTGTTGTTCCTTTACTTTAGCAAAGCTTTTGACATGGTCTCCCACAGTATTCTTGCCAGTAAGTTAAAGAAGTATGGGCTGGATGAATGGACAATAAGGTGGATAGAAACCTGGCTAGATTGTCTGGCTCAACGGGTAGTGATCAATGGTTCCATGTCTAGCTGGCAGCCGGTATCAAGTGGAGTGCCCCAAGAGTTGATCCTGGGGCCAGTTTTGTTCAATGTCTTCACTAATGATCTGGAGGATGGTGTGGATTGCACCCTCAGCAAGTTTGCGGATGACACTAAACTGGGAGGAGAGGTAGATACGCTGGAGGGTAGGGATAGGATACAGAGGGCCCTAGAAAAATTAGAGGATTGGGCCAAAAGAAATCTGATGAGGTTCAACAAGGACAAGTGCACAGTCCTGCACTTAGGACGGAAGAATCCCATGCACTGCTACAGACTAGGGACCGAATGGCTAGGCAGCAGGTCTGCAGAAAAGGACCTAGAGGTTACAGTGGACGAGAAGCTGGATATGAGTCAACAGTGTGCCCTTGTTGCTAAGAAGGCCAATGGCATTTTGGGATGTATAAGTGGGGGCATTGCCAGCAGATCGAGGAACGTGATCGTTCCCCTCTATTCGACATCGGTGAGGCCTCATTTGGAGTACTGTGTCCAGTTTTGGGCCCCACGCTACAAGAAGCATGTGGAAAAATTGGAAAACGTCCAGCAGAGGGCAACGAAAATGATTATGGGACTGGAACACATGACTTATGAGGAGAGGTTGTGGGAACTGGGATTGTTTAGTTTGCAGAAGAGAAGAATGAGGGGGGATTTAATAGCTGCTTTCAACTACCTGAAAGGGGGTTCCAAAGAGGATGGACTGTTCTCAGGGTGATGACAGAACGAGGAGTAATGGTCTCAAGTTGCAGTGGGGGAGGTTTAGGTTGGATATTAAGAAAAATGTTTTCACTAGGAGGGTGGTGAAACACTGGAATGCGGTACCTAGGGAGGTGGTGGAATCTCCTTCCTTAGAAGTTTTTAAGGTCAGGCTTGACAAAGCCCTGGCTGGGATGATTTAGTTGGGGATTGGTCCTGCTTTGAGCAGGATGTTGGACTAGATGACCTCCTGAGGTCCCTTCCAATCCTGATATTCTATTGAGAGGTGACTTGATTACAATGTAGAAATACCTTCCTAGGGAGAAAATACCAGATACTTTAGGGCTTCTAGAAGAGAAAGACATAACAAGAATCAATTGCTAGAAGCTGAAGCTAGACAAATACAAATTGGAAATAAGGCACATATTTTTAACAGTGGGTGTTATTAACTGTTAGAACAAACTACCAGTGGAAATGATGGATTCTTCACCTCTGAAATATATGCTTTAGTCAAGCACAAGTTATTGGGCTCAATATGGGGGATAACTGAATGAAATTTAAAGGACTGTGTTACAGTCTAGAAAGTAAGTCAAGATGATCCAATGGTCCCTTCTGACTTTAAACCTTATGAATATGAATTATTATGGTTTGCAACATAAAGCAATCACACAGACACACACGCGCAAAGCAAATCATTTGATGAAGGTGAACCACAGGAAAAGGAAGGTAAATTATGGGACCCATTCTGCCTCTAGCTAAGTTCAATGAGAGTTTTCCATTGACTTCAATGGGGTCAAGCTGTGATACATGGCAGTTCAAGATTAAGATCAAGGGTAGTGTAGGTATCTACAATATAATATGCTGCTGTGAAAATCAAATAAGTGTTGCATTAATATTTGGGACTTGGTATTCTATAATAGTAGATTTACTGTCTCTGTAATGGTTGCTTCACAGATGTGGAAAGAGACTTTGAATTACATATACTTTTGTGTGTGGTTGGAATTGTGTAAAGACCACTGAGATGCAGTTGCAGTTGCTGCTTTGAACTCTGCCAGATACGGCAGGAGAGCAGGACTCTCATGGTTTTATTTTGATTCCAGAGCAATATATGGTCCTGATTTGGCATTTTGTTGCATCTGGGCAGTCTGATCCGGCATTCTCTTGCAAAAGAAAATAAGCTAAATACACGGTAGCCATTAGAACAGCTGCTGTTTTCAATACACTGGATAATGATTCCAGGCTAGCACAACAATATTGAAGAGAGCCACCCTATTAGTACAGTGCTTATCTTACCTCATTTTCTTTTTTAAATTTTGTTTGAAGTAAATTTCCAAATTTTTTCCTAAGTGAAATTTGCAGATGGATTTTTCAGAATTTTGGTTTTGTAGGAAATTTAAAAAATGTTTGAAATCCAGTTTGGAACATATCCAAAGTTCAAAATTTCCTGCAAAATGGAAATTCTAAATTTTGATGAGCTTTTTATATTTTCTGTTCTGATTCTTTTACGGAAGAATTGACCTTCCCCATGAGCTTCTGGTATAGACAAATGCCAGAAACAGCTGTTCCTTTGTCTGTTATTGTACGGCTATTTCTAAGGTCCTAATCTTTGACCTGTAATATTTTCATGTTATACAACCAGGCTAAAATTATAGCTCCTCAAACGTTTTAAATGATGAAATTTCAATTAGCTATTCCAAGAATAATACCAATGTTCATTCATAGGATTACTACAGGAAAAAATCAATAGAAGTTTCATATTTGATCTTTGAATCACCTTTAAATTAAATACAATTTGGTGAAATTGCTTTAAAAATGGTGCTTAGATGACCAGAGGATTGCAGTTCATATCATTCTGCAGTATAACACTGATTGAGTTACTCTAGGGGAAAATCATATTATCTCAATATGACATGATGGATGATTACACAACTTTGTGTTTCAAAAAATACCTCAGCAAGAAACTAATAAGGAGATTCTCAAAAAAAATATTAAATTATTTCCCAGAAATCTAATACCTTTCTGCTGTTAACTTTTCTTTTGATAATCACATTTCTGAGTTTGAGGAAGAAATATATAGACAGAAATAACAGCATAGTGTTTGGCTCCAGTACCTCCTGTCGGCTCCCTGCCTCTGGCCCCAGGTCTTTTGTGGCTCAGTCCTCTAGCCAAGTCACCTAAGTTCAGACCCCTTCTGGGGCACATAAATGAGTCCAAATGCCACTGAACAGTTCTCCTACCTTCTTAGGCTACTGAAGTCTTTTCTTCTCTACTTACACACCCTATATCAGGGCTTCCCTTGCAGTAGCCTACACTGTTCTCTCCATTGTCTCTGTTTATGTGCCCTAACTCTGGGCTTCTATCAGCCAAAGAGCCTGTATCCTTTGCTAACTTTCCACTCAACTGACCTCCTCCTGTTTACTTATCATGACTTAGCTCTGCCCCCTCTGGCTCTAAGCCAATTACCTATTCACCTCCCTAGGTGCAAAGCGTGACTCACCAGGCCTTTGCCAGCCTTGCAGGTGATAGGAGTTAATTCCCATCACAGAAGGTCATGGAATAAATTAAATAAAAGATCGAGCCTGTCAATATTGTACATTATGTTGTAGAAAAGACACAAGTTGTGTAAATATTGTGCTGATTTAAGAACATTATTTTCAAAGACCTGTAGCAGTAATAAGATCCATTGGCATCCTAATGATGATATTCTGGTTCATGTATTCAGGACAGAGGGAGTTAACTGTTTTCTCAATAGATCTTCTACCTGGCAAAGCAGATATACGTCTTAATTATCATTCAGCATACATCACCTCCAAAATAAATTAGCATCATGCACTAGCATCCAGGCAACTGTTCATTGTATATTTCAGAATGTTTTATGTTACAAATATGGCTAAAAAGATCATCCATCTTTTACGTATGAGGAAGCAAAGCAATCAACCATGTAGACTCAATTTGATCAAATTACTCATTATTCTCTTATTGAATCTCTATGATATGTCATTTTTCTTCTCTATCTTTACTTCTAAAACTTTACTCGCACCCTTAGTCATCTCCAGCCTTGACTATTATGAGTCTCCATTTTTGGGGGGGAAACCTCTGAAGTTCTCACATCACAACCTTGAAGGATATGGTATTCCAAATATAAATTTAGGGAATATCTACTCAACCACAAAAAGAAAAGGAGTACTTGTGGCACCTTAGAGACTAACAAATTTATTAGAGCATAAGCTTTCATGAGCTACAGCTCACTTCATCGGATGCATTTGGTGGAAAATGTCCATCTGTTTGCATTTTGAGAGGAAGATGATGTCTGTCTGTATCTGTACGAGTTTTTTCATGAAGTTGACAGATTTCAACTCTATACGGCTAAATTCAGTGCTTTGCATAATGACAGGTTTCAGAGTAGCAGCCGTGTTAGTCTGTATTCGCAAAAAGAAAAGGAGTACTTGTGGCACCTTAGAGACTAACAAATTTATTAGAGCATAAGCTTTCACGAAAGCTAACTAACTAACACGGCTGCTACTCTGAAACCTACTCAACCACATGATTCTTATATATCAGTAAAAGACTTTTTTAATCTTTAATAACTAATTATTGATATGTAATTAAGTACATAATACAACGAGAAGAAAAGTGACCAAACATATTCAAAGGTTATTTGTCTAATCTGTGCAGGGAAACAAATTCTTGACTTTAGTGCAAGCTCTGTTCCTGTTTTTTCTATTTTTGGTCTCCTTGCATTTGTTACAAAAATGAAAGGCAAACTGTCATCTTTGCACACAGATGTTCTGAAAACAAAAACATATTAACTTATAACATCTCTAAGTCTTTCTGAGGAGGTATTATTCTTTAGACTTTGATCACTGTGACATATAATGAGAAAAGTGATTGGGATCTGTCTCTGGGGCACAGAAAATTAAGGATGGCTGAAACATATCAGTCATGGGAGTATTATTTTTCTTTGCAGTGTCCGGCTCTTTAGACCTGGAAGTATATATTTTGTGTGTGTGTGTGTGTGTGTGTGTGTGTGTGTGTACACACAGATCCCTTCATTTCTCTCTACACCATTTTTTTAACCAGCACAGCCTTCTTCATTTGTGACATTTTGGGCATCTAGTCTGCATATATATGTGTACATGCGTGCACACACACACAGGGGGAGAAGGAGAGGGAGACTGATAGTAATGAATATAAATCAGAAGTTAGGAACTGTAGAAAATTGATACAGGAATCCAAGGCATGCAAAGAAAAATCTGTGACCAACAGGTAAGGACAATAAGGAGGTTTTTTAAAATATATTAGAAACTAAAAAAAAATCCTGACAATGGTATTGGACCTTTACTTAGATGGCAATGGTAGAATTATCAGTAATAATACAGAAAAGACAGAAATGTTCAATAAATATTTATGTTGTGTATTTGAGGGGGGAAAACAGATGATTCAGTCCATCTCATGGAGATGACACTCTTTCCATTCTACTAATACTGCTGGATCGTGTTACATAGATGCTACTCGAGTTTGACAATTTTAAATCAACAAGTCCAGATAAATTGCATCCAGGAGGTTTAAAAGAGCTGACTGAGGAGCTCACTGGCCCATTAATGTTGATTTTCAATAAGTCTTGGATAACTGAGGAAATTTTAGAAGACAGAAGAAAGCCAGTGTTGTGCCAATTTTTAAAAAGGATAAATGGGATGACTCTGAGCCTGACATCGATCCCGAGCAAGATAATGGAGTGGCCGATACACGATTCAGAGAATAAAGAACTAAAGGAAGAAAATGTAATTAATGCAAATCTACATGGATTTATGGAAAATAGTTCTTGTCAAACTAACTTTTTTATGAGATTACAAATTTGTTTGATAAAGAAAACTAATGAAATATACTTACATTTCTGTAAGGCATTTGGCTTGGTATCACATGAAATTTTAATTAAAATAACTAGAACAGTATAAAATTAACATGGCATACATTAAATGGATTAAAAATTGACTAACTGATAGGTCTCAAAATGTACTTAAATGGGGAATCGTTAATGAGTTGGTCTGGTTCCAGTGGGGATTGTTTCTTGGGCCTGATAATGTTTGCAGATTACACCCCCCCCAACCAAATCATCACTGATAATGTTTGCAGATTGGGGGAAGTGGTAAATATTGAAGAGGACCGGTTGCTGACTCAGAGTAATCTAGATTGCTTGGTAAAGTGGACACAAACAAACAATATACATTTTAATACAGCTAAATGTAAATATATAAATATGGGAACAAAGAATGTAAACTGTACTTACAAGATGGGGATCTATATCCTGGGAAACAGTAACTCTTATAAGATCTGGGGGGTCATGGTGGATAATCAGCTGAACATGAGCTTCCAGTGTGATGCTGTGGCCAAAAGAACAAATGAGATCTTGGGAGGTTTAAATAAGAGAATCTCAGGTAGGAGTAGAGAGGTTATTTTCTCTCTGTATTTGACACTGCTGGAATACTGTGTCCATTTCTGGTGCCCACAATTCAAGAAAAATGCTGATAAATTGGAGATGGTTCAGAGAAGAGCTACAAGAATGATTAAAAAATTAGAAAACATGCATTATAGTGAGACTCAAGGAGCTCAATCTATTTAGCTTAACAAAGAGAAGGTTAAAGGGAGATGTGATAACAGTTTGTAACTACACACCATAGAGAACCAGTATTAAATAATGAGCTTTTCAATCTAGCAGAGAAAGGTATAACACGATCCAATGGTTGAATGTTGAAGCTAGACAAATTCATATGGGAAATAAGGCATATATTTTTAATAGTGAGAATAATTAACTATTTGAACAATTTACCAAGAATTTGGTGTCCATCACTGACCATTTTAAAATCAAGTTTGGATGTTTTTCTAAAATATATGCTCTGGGAGTTATTTTCGGAATTTCTATTGCCTCTGCTATACAGGAGGTCAGACTAGATGATCACCATGGTATTTTCTAGGCTATGAATCAAAGAACCCCAAGCTCATAGTGTTGATATACCCATAGCCCCCACAGTTGCAGATCTCTAGGTAGCTTTCTGTCCTGCCTGTAAAATGTAGAAAGCTATTTCCTGACCCTGTAGAGTCATTTACTAACAGATGTAATTATAGCAATCAATCACTTATGACATAGAAATTTTGAAGACTCATGCTTTGACAGTATAGAAGATTTTCTCCTCTGTATTATAATATCCAAAAAATTCCAACCAGTGTAGCCCCAGTATATAGCAAATCTGGTCCGGCTTCACTCAGAAACGTAACTTAAATGTTTCTCGCTGTGAGAAATATCATACCAGTTCCAGTGATAAGACTGACTGGACTCTGAATTGTCTGATCAGAACCAGATTAAAGCAATATAGGTCTGTAACCCCATAATACAGGACTCCCTGTGGCTCCACCACCATAGTATACTCCTGTTCCCTACTTGGATTATCAATAGCAGGGGTCTTGGGTTTCTCCCCCTACCCCAGAGAGGCAGAAGCAGTAGCATAGGAGTCCCTCCTTCTCTCCAGAATGGTGGCAGAAGCCCACCTCCCCGCTGGAGCCTCAGGGGTACACACTCCTTTGGAAACTGAGATTTGGCGGCAAGGGGCTCCCAGTATTTATGCCAGCGGCCAGGGTGTATCTTCTTGGGTGTGAGAGCCAGACCCTTTGCATTCTTCTTCTCCTCCCATCACACACAGATTCCTCTGTTGGGATAGTGTTGGCAGGGCTCCCAGTCCCTATGACTTCTGTGTATATTGTAATAATGAGTGTACACTGCATCTCCCCTAGTTGATGATGCTATGTATTTATTTTAGTGTTGAGTTGTAGGTTATCATGTTATTGATCTGACCTGGTGGAGTAGCAGGAAGTTCAGTCCTGCCTGTGTGTACTGGAGTTGATGCTTGCAGTGTCCTAATACAGCTCTGTGATTCTATAAGAAAGTATTACAGTATTTAACACAACACTTAGATGCAAGGGGCAGTTCATTTCTCTCAGAGCTAATGTTTCAAGTGGTTTGCAGACTCAAGCAATGTTACTGAGTCGATTAGTCTCGAGTCTCACTTTCAAGACCTTTTTCACAGTCATAAGGGCTAAAAATTTACTTTTATTTTTCTTTTTTAAATGAAAGTTTGGGTTCTGATGTATTCAAATGAGTGCAGGAGCTGTCAGGGGATATACACAGATCCATGTAATGAAGAACAGATACTGTAAAAATTGTTTCTCTGGGTGAGTTTTGTCTGGTCTCTTACTGAGTCTCTGGAGGAGTTTAGGGCTGTGAGCCTGCTATTTGGATCCATGCCCCTCAGAGATGTTAAATTTAGCACAGGAGAACACTGAGTGAAAATATACGTAAATTTAAAATGCCTCCCTTTTAGAGGAGCAAGATATTAGCATTTTTCGACAGGCAATTTTTAGGACCCATGCTTCCGAAACCATTACTGAGCCCAGCAATCAATTCAGTTTTGTACATGGTATATTAAGAAGGTTGCGGTAAAGCTGCTCTGGTGCTATCTGGAATCTTCAAGTTGCCTTGACTTTCTCAATCTTGTTTTAAATCTGGGTACAGGAAGAAGATAATCTATTCCATATACCTGTACTATCTCCTATTAATGGACAAAGTTCAGGTGGCTACCCTGAATCTTTTAGGTCTGGCAGCTCTCCTTTGATATAATTGACTATGAATTGCTGTTGATACATCAACTGAGCCTGGCAGAGACAGAAAAAGCTGTGCTTGATTCATTCTGTTCTTTCCTCTTTGGTGAGATCTCTGACAGTAGGGCTGGGTAATTGGTCATCTGTCCAGAGAGCTCTCTTATAAAGGGTAACACAGGTTTCCATATTTTGGATAAACATGAAAAGGCTTTTTTTTCTAACTCCCCTCAAATTCAGATTTCAAAATTAGGAATAACTACCTTAAAATAGATATTTTTTAAATATTACCATGTGGCCAGCCCCAATTTTACTAGGGCTGTTTGAAGACTATCTGAACAATCAGGAGGCCAGTCAATAAAATTTTCCAATGCTGCCAGCCAGCTTGCAAAACAACAACAAAAAAGACCTTCAAATACTTCTTAAGTATTCAGCATCACTGCAAAAACAATATAGTAGCTCCTTGACCTCCTGCTGCACCCAAACCATCCCCTTCTAAAGCAGTTTGCAAATAATAGTTGTTGTTTTAAAAATCAATGTAAACACTCAGTGAGAACAGGCATAAAAGATGCAGCTGATGGTGTTGGGCACTAGTTCAGGTTACACGTTTGTTGTTTGTGGTGGTGTTTGTTTTTAAATTCCTGGATTAAATTAGCAACTTCTACCTAAAATTGAAAACATTTACAATTAAACCTATGTTATATGTTCTATTTAATGTCCATATGAAGGACTTAGGGAGAAAGTCATATGTTTCCAATTGCAGTGCCATCAGTACACCATTCACCCTCATCTCTATGTGTTAACAGATCAAGACACTGTAGTTCCTTGGCTTTACCAGTGAATTTTTGCTGAGTCTCAAACCAGTTAAAATTGAAGTGATGCTGAGTCAATGGAGGAAACATACAGGTGAGGCAATGAAGACTATTTCTGTTCCTTTGATTGACAGGATTAAAAAGATTTGCAGCCTAAGGTTGGATCACTTGGACCATCATCCATAAACTATGAAAAAGGACATCTATTTTTATTTTAATTATATTTTGTGGGGAAAAAATGTGTGTGCACATGTGTATGTACACTCTCATCCACACATATTATGTGAAGGAAAACTCTGAATTAAGGTTTTCAGTTACAATGAAAAGGTAATAATTTAAGAAGACTCCACAATGGTTTAGTTTCAAGGGAAACTTGGTGTAATAAAGTATGAACAGGAAAATCAATATGCCACTCCGTGATTTATAAGAGAACTTACAGAGTTGGTTTGGAATGAATCACTTCAGTTTGGCTGAAGGAGAACCCAACTGCTACACTGTGTTTTAAGAGAGATCCACTTGCAGCATCAAATATGTACCAGCATTTAAATTCTTCTCACTTGCTTCGAAAGTACTTCTAAACAGTAACAGTGGGACAAAATAAGTTACTTGTAATTCTTGTTCTCTCAATCACAATTGTAATGGAACCATGCATGGGGATTTATGGTCATTAATAAATTAAATTAATTAATTAAATAATAATAATACAATAGGGCCTACAGGCCCCCTAAAAATTTGGAGCCACCTTGTGATAGGAGCTGTACAAACACTTAATAAGAAACTATCCCTTCCCCCAAAAGTTTGCAAACTGAATAGACAAGACAGACAAAAGGTAGGACAAAAGCAGTATCATCATCCCAAATTTACAAATGGGGAGCTAAGGCACAGATACACTAAGGTCCAGATACTTAGAGGTCCTTAGGCATGGCTCCACTCAGCATTGCAATGCCTACCCCTTAGGCAGCTTGAAGCCTCATGGAATCTTCAGCCCCACACAATATGGCCTGGGTTTCCACAAAAGACATGTGGAGAGTAAGGCGCCTGAAGAAGGGATTTTTAGGAGCTGTCCAGCTAAGCAGAGAGCTGCCTAAGCTAACCAGGAGTGAAAGGGGTGGGGAGAGGAGAGGAGCTTAGGCACTTAAGCAGCTGACCTAGTGCACCTGGCTGAAAAACCAGAGAGGCCCCTCCGTCTGCTCAGGACCCTCATCCAAGAAGGAGTTAACCTCATCCAAGAAGGAGTTAGACACTAAGCCAGGTCAGCCACTTAGAAAGCTCATTGTCCTAGCAACCCAAGCCATTTTTTTCTATATATATTTGTCTCATGATCAATCTTTCTCTTACACTTGTCCTACATTTCCCTGTATAACGACTGTCTTTTGCATGGGCCTTCTGCTACTGTTTTATCTAATGATGGCCTTTCTCCAGATTCAGGTGGTGGCACATAGCAGGTATTTGGTCCAAGCATGCCTACAGGATTGGGGAATGATGGCAAGATAGTCTTTCCCCTGCACTCTTTAAGAATCCCACTCTGGAGCCTCTGGGGCTGTGGCTTGAGCAAGGCCTTTGGGCAGCTCATTTGCTGTGGGGTGGCTTTGGAGCTTAAGTCTCTGGCTTTCCAAATGCCTGACAGGTGGAAATTTAGCTTACAAGGGTAGGCATCACTTGGTGCCTAAATGGTGGATGCCTAAAACAGGTAGATAGATGCCTAAGTAGCTTAAAGCTTCTGGATTTAAGTGATTTAGGCTACATGGGAAGCCTGTAGCATAGCTGGGAATAGCTAGATCCCTTGAGTGCCAGCTCAGTGCCTTAAGCATAAGACCAGACTTCTTCTCATGGGCCTTCCCATGACAACTCTGCTACAAAGTATCATTCACTAGTGAGGGCTGAACAGCAATACCATTGGTAGTTTGGTTTTCTTCATATGAGCCTCAACGTATGGAGGTTTGTACAAAGTGCATCCAAACTTTCTAGAGGACCCTTTTAGTCTGCCCTCTCTATTTTCTTGTGTGAAGGTTTCTCCGCTGTCTCTGGTTGGAGTAGCACTCTTGAAGATTAGTGGGGGGGGGGAAGGAGGGGAAAGAGGGAAGATGTGTGAAGGAGACTTATGAAGAAAGGCAGTTTGTTTGTCCTTCTATTTATTTCAATGAGAACAGTGCAGATATTGGAAGATGAGATTAAGTCCTCACCGGAAACACAAAAAGATGAAAACATGAAACTTACTATGCTGTATTCATATCTGAAATATAATCTCTACTCAAAGTAAAGCATTTATACCCAAACTGCTCTATGATCCACATTAAATTAAATATGCATAGCTTAATGATAACTGCATTTCCTTCCATCAGTCTTTTATTTATCAAAACACAAGAACAGATTTATAGTGGAAGGGATCTTCTTTCTGTTTGAGCCTGCTTCTCATGTATAGTTTTGTCTATGTTGCACATATAACTAAAGAAGAGAGAAAACCATACTAAGTGTGTTTACCAAGCAGTTGTATTCTTTTGTCCCTGTGATGGGGTGTATAGGCCCCACACTATGAGGAAGAGGCCAGACAGGCCCTGGCGGTAGGACTAGCCCCACTTCTATTCCTCTCAATCATGCATGATAGGGAGGAGACCTTTAAAAAGGGAGTAAACTGCAGTGAGCAGGGGTAAAGGAACAGGATTGCCCAAAGCAGTAGACTGCAGAAGCGACTGCTTACACTGTAACCGGAGCCCTGAGGCAGTAGACCTCCACCCTGACCCTGAGGAGAGTACAGTGGACTCCCAGGGTAAGAGACAGCCAGAGCGATTCCCCAAACCCATTACGTTGGATCATTGGCAGCATTGTAGGCTTGCCGCCTTTGCTATGACCACAGGGAGGGAATATCTTTGAATGTGTGGTAGTGTAACTTTCATTTTGATCCCCCAGACAGAGAAGGCCCACAAAGCGCAGATTCCCCCTTGCAAATAGTATGGAATTGGGTCCTGTGTTGTGACCACCCAGTGTAGATAGCTGGGAATGGTCAGATTCCCGCACCCCCTGAGAGAAGAACTCTGTCACAGTCCGCTTCACATCCCAAAAGCAGGTGGGTTTTAAATGCCCCTTCACTAAATTTGTTATTTATTTGAAGACACCGACACCATTTTTCAGTAAACATTCTGTGGTAAGGCTGTCTTGGTTGACATACCAGGAATTGACCTGGGATCTTCTAGACCTGAAAGCATGAGCTGCCACAGCTCAAGCGAAAGACCCAAGGCTCTGTAATAGCTCATATCCTTTGTGGATGGGCAGAGCGGGGAACCTGAAACATATAATCGTGGGTGGGTTCCAGTTACAATTAAAACCCCCCAGTTCCCTGGATGGTCAATTCCAGACTAATGATGTTACCATCTACAATATGTAGCCAAGCTGAAACGAAAATGGGAAGAGGCTAATTAGCACTCTGGGGTTCAAAGGCAGAAAACAGGGCTCTACTCATTGTTCCTAAGGAGCCCACAGCCTTCCATCCAGCCCACCTCTCTATACTTTCAGAATGGAGCAACCTGTTGACTACTTCTCACTCCAGTTTGTTTGGTAGGGGTGGCCAGATCAGGTCACTACCCACTCCTAACCAAATGTGAGTCCACACCATGCCACCAAATACATGAAACAGGAAAAAGGACACAGTTAAGGCTGCTGGAACTTGATGTTGCAGTGGGGTGATTTTTCCCCTACTGCTTGATATCCATGGTGGGCAAGGGGAAGGAGAACAGACCCCCATCATTTTGGCTGAGATGTCAGATTTGAACTTGTATATGAGCTGCTGTCAGACTTCAAAGACAAATCTGAACTCCAAATATCAAAAACTATGGCATCATCCTGAGCTATCCAGATACTGCTGAATCAGTCCATATCTCCTTAAAAGGAAGGAAAGGAGCAAGTCTAGGATGATCTCAGTCATTCTGATTTTCTTGGACTAGGAGCAAGCTCCCCGCAAAACATGACCCACTTTTGCATTGAGGCACTAGATCCTGCCATAACAACAGATACAAAACCTGCAGACGTACAATAAGCAATACACCGCCAACCGAGTTTTCAAGATCCATGATTCCTACTATCACAACATGTGGTGTATCTCATCCAGTGAACTAAATGCCCCAACAACAACTACGTGAGTGAAACCAGAAAATCACTATGATCTTGAATGAACTCGCAGATAAAATGATAAGACAAAAACACCCTATCACCTGTGGGTTCACAGAATAGTCACTCCACCTCTGATCTCTCAGGCCTCATCTTCAAAGGAAACCTGCACAACAACTTCAAAAGACAAGCCAGGGAGCTTAAGTTCATAACTTGCTAGACACTAAAAATCATGATCTTAAAAAAGATACTGGATTTATGGTTTATTACAACAATCTGTAACCCACAAGCCCCCCCTTTTTGTCCTATGACTGAGGTAGTGTTAACAGGCTATTCACCGTGAATGGTCCCTTAGAATATGTGTCAGCTACTTATGCTAAACATTCTGTTCTGCCTTGTATTTACCTGCGACACTCTGAGCACCTTTCCCAGACCTGAAGAAGTGCTCAGTGTAGTTTGAAAGCTTGTCTCTTTCACCAACAGAAGCTGGTCAAATAAAAGTTATTACCTCGCACACCTTGTTTCTTGGACTAGTTCAGTTTTCACTGCAGTTTCACAGGAACATAGGAGTTCCCACACTGGACCAAACCTGACGTACATCTCTTTCAGCATCCTATCTCTGACAGTGGCCAGCACCAGCTGCTAGATAACTGTGTAAGAACCCTGCAGTAGGCAGATGTGGGTAATTGCCCCACATAGAGTCTTGGATGAGACCTTATAATTAGAGATGGTTTTAAACCCTGAAGCACAAGATTTAAAATTATTTCCAAAATTTGTCATCATTATTATATCTCTGGATATTCTTGGTATCCATATATAAAAATGCAATCCCTTTTTGAATCTTATTAAGTTCATCTTAGATTTCCAGTTCCCTAACATAATTTCACACATCCCTTATTTGCCTGCCCCCACACCTTTTCAATCTTTTCCAGCTCTGTGGCTGAATGATAAAGATAGTTACTTTAGTCTCTGTATTACTATGTGCTGAGTAACTATAACATTGCAGTTTAAGAGCCATATATAGAATATATTTTCTTTCAGATTGCTGCTAATGATGCAGTCACTAAATGTGAACTCACTTCAATATCAAAGTAGCCATCCTGCCATAGAAGCTGTAGCTGTTTCTTCTTACATATGATGTTCCTGCTTCATCTGATTTGGAGGGGAAAAAAAGGTTACTTCTTTGGCACCAGTCTTATTATATTTCAGCTCAACGCCAGCTGCAGGATTATTTATAAACATACACAAGATGGACCACATCCAACAATTCCCCTGCTACCTTCAAAGCTGGCCTTAACTACAATGAATGCCCTATGGAATTTTCTATGAGTGCACCTTGAACTATTAACTCTTATCCTGAGACAGTTTTATCAGCACCCTATGAAGAGGGGAGGAGAGAGTTTTATATTTTCTCTGGTGTTGTTGAGCCCTTCCTCTTTCCCCCCTTTCACAGAGTTTCAGTAAGTCTCAATTAAATGAAGTTCTCAGTAGCTGAGCTTTTAAATTTGTTGTCAAATGCACTTTCTTTCTTTCCAAGTTGTTGTCATCTACAAGGCCACAAAAAGCACATATCAAAGGTCAGCAGCTCTGGTTACTTAGCAGTAGGTCTCCGATCGATATAATCTGCATTAAAATGCATTCTGCCACACTGAACTGTGAACATTTTGGACAGTGTCCAATGTTAAATTTATTATACTTTTACCATGTTCACCATCATCTAACAGATTGGAGTGGGTAGGGGAAACATATAGACACATAGACACCAAACTGAGATAAGCTGTTATTGCTAAATACAGGAACCCAAAATCAACAAAACGTATGTGTATCTATTTTAAAATTGAGAAGCTTATTTAAAGCTGTTGCCTTTCTAAGGAAACATTCTGGTACTTGAAAAGAGTGATAGAGAACAAAGCTTTTGTGGAGACACTGCAGGCATATTGTATTTATACTACTAATAATAATCTAGGTGCCATTAAACTCTGGAACGGCCATAACATTAATATCTTATTATCTGTGTATCGATCTCTATTGAGACCAAACGTTCAGTTTCTGAAATTATTACCTCCATCAGCATGTTGATCTAACTATGTATCTAGTAAATTTGGTTACTAGAGGGAAGGAAATAAAAATACAGCAATTGGTAGTGAAAGGAAGTAGCAAATTTTTCACTTCCTGCAAATAAAACATCAGAACTACTCCTCTACTCCATTACTGCCTCATAATAACAAAGAACCAAGTTCTACCGCCCCTTCTCATCCTGGGTAGCACCTCACTCCATGAGTAATCCCAGTGATTTCAGTGGAGCTACCCACAGAGTAAGGTACTATCTGTTGTAAGTAAAGGTGACAATATCTGTAAACTCATGTATGCTTGAAGATTGAAGAAAACAATCAGCTTCACCAGTTTGTACATTTTCTTTTTATACATTATAAAAAAAATTCCTGGACACCTCAGGAAAACTGGACAAGACACGAAGAATGTGGTTTAACTAGGCCACAAATATATTAAATTACATATCTGGATACTATCCACAATAACATGTCCGATGGATGTCATCCTTTCTTTATAATCTATTCTGCATAGTAGGGGGCTACCCCCAACCCTCTCTTCATACCATGGACCTGATTACATCACTGCCTGATTACATCAATGTCCTCCCCTCATACAATAGTTAAAAGGATAGGGAAGACAAAGTTGTTTCTTCACTATACCAGACATTAGGAGCCTCAACCCCATTTCCTTCTGTAGGAGAAGCCTTCTCCTAATCTGCTTCCAATTCTGGTTTATCAGGGAACCTGATCCCCTATGGAACAATTATGTGGGTTCCTGCCACCAGCAGATGCCAGCAATTTGTTTCGCTGCCTTGCTTCCCTCCCTTCCCACCCACTGTTGGATTCTCAGATTGTTAACAATTCACTCCCTAAGAGTAGCCAGAGTCATATCCACTCCCAAGCTGGAGAGGTGTGCCACATCTTCACTGAATAACTCTGGTATTGGGTATGCAATTCCACATTGAGCAATCATTAGCCTTTCCCACTCCCACAATTTAGCCACCAGCCAATTTACTTCTCTCCAGCAGCTCCCATTCCCAGACCTTCCACTGCAGCATCTCAGGTCAAGTGACATTAGGTTGGGAAAAGGCACCGGATCCACCCCTAATCTCTTTGTCCTAACACTTATATCCACCATTTTACTAACTCTCTACATTGGGTTGCTGGGAATGTGCTGATTCAGGGTGACCCATAGAAAGCCTTCACTGACTAAAACTGCTGGTGCCTGGCACATTCGCCCGGGGCACAGCCCAACTGTTTTCACTCAGGGTAAATTTCCCACAAGGCTCAGTGTCTGTTTCTTGTGCTAGCATACAAGAAGATGAATTTAACTTAATTTCCCTCTTCATTAGGTCTAGTCAGAGAACATTAGGTATTAGCTAAATCTGGGCCAAAACATGTTAAAATCAATACCTAATCTAACAGGCTTATAAAATAATTTAAACACACCTTTGTGAAATAGGAACCAAGAATGCTATTTCACCTTTTTTTTTTGTCTGACACATTTCTGTATGTAGGTAGCTCCAGTGGCCCTCAGACTGTGCACAGGGGCCGTGGAGGAACAGCTACAAACCACCCCAGAACCTAGAAAGGAAGCTGTGGCCTATGCTAGAGCTCCATGGATGGCCATTGTGTTGACTGGCTACAGTTAGTCCAACTGTCCTCTTTTTTCAGAGTTACCTGCAAGAAGCCCAATTCCCATTGTTCTTGGATGGAAGATGAGAATTTCACCCTTAGCAAACAGGCATCAGCAGAATTAATCAGTTAAGGTCAGAGAGGTGGAGAATGAACGTTGCCTATAGTATATTCCATGAATGCACACCACAAGAGGGAGAATTTAAAAAAAACATCAGTAACAGAACATTCTTTCTTTTTCAACAGATGAAGAATTTTCCATAATGAAAATTAACTTGTCCTTTAACCACTTTGCGAATAGAGATGGAAATCTCTGGGATGCTAAACCAGCTTTCATTCGATGGGTCATAATTAAGGAAACTATGCAGACTTCAGCCTTGTAGATCGATGAAGTTGAGGATTTAAAAAATAAAAGACAATAATTTGAGAAGGATTCCCACAAGGGACCAACTAATGAAGGCCTAAGAGAGCTCTGAAAAGTAAGTAATCATGATTTATATTTGTATTGTTGTGCTTATTGTGAGGTTTGTATATGCATCCTGAGGCACTCTGGGGTATGTGTGTGTGTTTTATTACTCTAAATAAAGAGATAATAAAATATCCTGAGTATGCTATATTCAGAAATACGAGCATTACTCAGAGTCTGACAACAAGGCTGGTTAAGTTTTAGCAGGGCAGTTAAAGAAGTTAGAAAACACAAAAGGAATTTTTAAATTGGAAACAGGCTCTCTGAAACCTTTGCTGCTTCTATGAATACTTGCACAGACCTGAATCTCATCAAAACAAAATTAAATTTAAGATATTCTTCTCTAATATCAAGATAAATAAAACATTTCCAAAAACATATGTTTTTCCTAGAGGCTTTTCTGAATGAAGTTTTTAGAGTAATTATAAAATTAATTTCAACTAGGCTATTTCTAGAATTCTTTGTGTGGCTTTACTTAGATTTATTACTCTGATAACACACCCTACATTCCTTTTGCAAGGGGGTCTTGTCCCTAAAACATGAATGTTTTACATAGTTTGTCCTCTTAAAATAATTTTGCATCAAGCTGAAATAGTATAAAAAGGAGATGTCCAAATCTAGATAAGACACTCTTAGGTTTGTCTCTTAAGATAAATTCCTTAGAGTTACAATTTTTCTTATGACAATTAATCTTCTATTAAATATTTTGTTAAAAGCACAAATTTCAATAACCAATAAGTGAATATAAATATGTAAGGCCGAGATTTTCTTCCCTGACATTTCTTGTCCTTGGGTGATAAGATAGAAACTTCTTAAAATTCCTTTGATGAACATTAACATGTTGCAAAGTAACTAGCTAAACATAATATATATTGTTATATTTCAAGCATCCTGGTTATAAAATACTTACAACTACATCTTAATAGTCAATAAAGATGCAAACATATTTGTAACAACCTAATCAAAAGTTATAATTTTAATAATATCATTTTTGCATCAGTTGGAGGGGTCTCTCTTACACAGGGATGTGATCATCAGGTCAAGAACTATTCACTGGCTAAACACTCCACTTAAGAAGGCCAAACCTCTGCCCCATTTCTCTGAGTTATAGTAATGGCTCAGATCAACTGTGTATATACTCTGTCCCTGCCTTCTGAATTGTTGGGGAGGATACCGTTCCCTTTGAAACCCCATAGTTACCTGGCTCAAAGATTATTTCTAGGACTTTGCAAAGGGATATAGTTTCACCCATTTATCATAAATGAAAGCCGGATAGGATTAGAAGAGGCTAATTACCTCCTTCTTGGGTGCATCTGAGTGGAACAAAAAGCCTTTTACCCCATGTAGTGCACACATACAGGAGGCAGGCATAAACTAGCTCCTAGCACCAGGAGGCACAAATGGAAGGTCAGTAATGCTGGCAGCTGTGCTAAGGGCCAAAGGGGGTGAGTCTTATCTAAATTAGGCATGGATGAGACTAAGTTCATCCCTGCACAATGGTATGTTTTCACCTCTGACACAGCTACAAAGTACTGAGGGATTCTTTCCCCTGGGCCCAGAAGGCATTATGTCTTTTATAGGCATATTGCCCTCTGCTACTTCTGCTTGGACAGCATGCTTCATCCTCTTCCAAAGCATGAATGAGCTTTGCAAACGCATATAATTGAGCCCTAAATATCTTAAGTTGTGACCATTGTACCTTCACCACTGAAGTCTTCCTATCAAAAAAGGAAGAATGCTTGCAAAGTTTGCTATATTTCTTGCTCTTCAATATACCTCAATCTAAATGCTAATTTTTCCCTTCCATATCACTTCTGTGAGAATATCTTCATAAAAATTCTATTGGAGACACTTTCCTTAGGTCTTCTTGAAAGACATATCAGTTTAACAGACTTAAAATGTATGCCCTTGATTTTCCTTTTATCTGGCTGATCTCAATGTCAAATAAAGTTTCCAGTAAAATAAAAACATGGAACTATCTTTCCATAATCCAATAGGATTTAATGCTTAGAGTGCATCCAAATTAATTCTGCTGCTTAACAGTGGATGTCACACAGTGGAAGAGATGGTGTCTTTTATTTTAATATTACAAGTGCTGCAAAGTAAAGTATAACATGAAATAAATCTCATTTGTTTATTCCTTGAATTTAAGATTTCATGGCTTGCTTTTGAAGGTAGGGAGTATTTTTCTATAAGATTTCTAAAAAAATTGCAACCTTGTTTTCTTCTGTCACACTTAAAGACTTTCCTAATGTTAACTCCAAAGTGTCAAAATCCCTCTAAAAAAATTTCTTGCTGCCAACAACATATATTAAATGTTCAATAAAGCTGGAATTTGCTATGCTATTTTGGCAGATATAAAAAATAAGTTGGTAAAAGGTGCTTTCAATATTCAGGAGAAGGAGCTTATGTCTAGTTGAACTAAATCCTTAAAAAAGAATGTGCATATTTATGAGTTCTCCGTAACCTGGCTGTTTCATTAACATAAAATATACCTTCCGGTATTTAAATGCAAAAAAAAAAAAAAAAAGTCCTGAGGTCAGGCAGTTACTCTCCATGTTGATGATAGCATGTTGTTATTCTACTACTAAAATACTGAGAAAAAACACTTTGTAAAGTAAAGAGAGTGTCAGAGAAAAGCTAAATAGCTCATCAGCATGAAAAAGAAAAAAAAAAGAATGGACATTATAACTAATTTAGCTTAATACTGACACTTACCCACATCCTTTTAGAGTATGGCATTAAATACTTTGCCGAGGTTTTGTTTCAGTTTATTTTACTATCTTAGACTAGCAAGTCCTTTACTGCATTTTGCTCCTCATGCTAAAAATCACATCTTCAAAAGCCCATCTTTGTTTTGAAGGAATGTTGTGCTTTTATGCACAATTGTGCTATTATTTCATGTAAATTAGAATGAAAAGTATTGTCAGAAGGTGCTATTGTTATATTTATATACTCACATATGTATTTTACAAATCACTGTATCACAGATTCAATATAACTCTCCATAAGTTGAGATAAAGTTTAGATACCTCTCCATTTTGTAGGAATGATGATGCCATCTCTCTGTAAGTCTATATGAGGGTGAAGCAAAACCAGCAGAGCTTTCATATTTCTCTTGTTCATTCAAGAGCAGAGTCAAGCCATTTGGCAAAGATACAGGCTGTGATGAATGAGCTCTTGTAGCTGTACCTGAAGAACGTGGATTTGTTTTAGCTCATTAGGCTCACAGCTGGCTAACATTATTTTGTTGTTATTTTAAAATATGCACTCTGTCACCAGTGAGCTACATTAAGTCAAAGCTCTTGCTTCAGTGTAACTGACAACGTTGACATTGTTATTCGCTGCAGGCTTTGTACGTCTAGAAAATATCTTAAAACACACTTCATGAGAAAGCACAGAATGAGAGCATGTCAGAACATTTTCAATAACAGGTTTTTTTCATCAAAATATGCTACGTAAGCTAATAAGACAAAAAGTATAATAATACCTCTATATAAATCCACGGCATGCCCATATCTTGAAAACTGAGTACAGATCTGGTCATCCCATCTCAAAAAAGATATATTGGAATTGGAAAAGGTACAGAGAAGGGCACAGTTCTATATGAGGAAAGATTAAAAAGACTGGAACTTTTAGCTTGGAAAAGAGACAACTAAGGGGATATAATAGAGGCCTATAAACTCTTGACTGGTGTGAAAAAGTGAGTAACAAAATGCTATTTACTCTTTCACATAACACAAGAATCAGGAGTTGCCAATGAAATTAACAGGCAGCAGGTTTAAAACAAACATAAGCAAGTATTTCTTCACACAATACACAGTCAACCTGTGGAACTCTTTTCAAGGGGATGTTGTGAAGGCCAAAACTACAACAGGGTTCAAAAAAGGCCTAGATAAGTTCCTGGAGGACAGGTCCAACAATGGCTATTAGCCAGCATAGTCAGGAATGGAACACCATTTTCTGAGTATCCCTAGCCTCTGTTTGCTGGGAGTGGAGGAGAGGGGATGGATTGCTCAATGACCGCCTGTTCTATTCATTCCCTTTGAAGCACCTGGCACTGGCCACTGTCAGAAGACAGGATATAGGGCTAGATGGATCATTGGTCTGACCCAATAGAACAGTTATTGTGTTTTTTATGTTCTTGTCAAGGCTGAAACATTTTGGTCCCTAGAGGAAAAAAAATGTATTGAACATTTCAGAACTAAAACCACAAAGGCAAATGAAAATGCTAAAAGTTTTGTTTTTTTGGTTCCAGATATAAGCCATATTTGAGATGGATGCGCCATTATTGCCTTGTTGAGTTTGCTTGCCAATCTTTAATGGAAGATTATTTTGGATACACAATCAAAGGGGGTATATTTCCCCATCTGTAAAATGGAGATAATGATACTGACATCCTTTGAGGTCTACTGATGAGAAGTGCTATATAGGAGTTAGGTGGTATTATAATTTTTAGTTTACTATGAAAGGTTTAAATGTTTCTCTTAAGATTGTAGTCTTTAGAACAGTGTTTCCCAAATATTGGGTCATGATCAACCAGTGGTTTGTGGGAAGGTTCCAAATGGATCATCCGGCATGTGACAGCAATATTTATGTTTATGCCATGGACCAACTTTTTAGACACCTCAAGCCCTCTTCCACCTCTGCAGTGCCTGTCGCTGCCTCCCATGTCACTACCCACCCAGTGCATGTCCCGGAAGTGCTCCCCCAGTACTCTCACTTCTGCTGGCCTGGGGCAGCAGGCAATGATATGTGGAGTGGGATCTGGGCAGGAGCAGCCTTGAGGAAGCAGCTGGAGCATGCCAGAGGACAGACAATAGCCTTGTAGTGATTGCAGCTCAATTGTGCGGGGAGAGGTGTTGTCTGGGATGCAGGAGGGAACAGGGCTGGGAGAGTAAGATCAAGGAGGTGAGGGGAGCTGGCATGGGGCTGGGAAGCAAGGGGGAACAGGGGTCTAGAGAGCTGAGACCAGCTTTTCTACACTGACCGCAATTACGACCAAACTACACAACAAATGTCTTGTTGAAAATGATCTCAGACTCTGCACCTCCAAAACTGTCCCAAAATTAAATATATACAAAGCAACTCAATGACATCCTTCTTATTAATTATGAAGAGGTCTTGCAGTGTGGAAAGCACATTCTGCTGTTTTTCTTTTTTTCTTTCACGCTTGAATTAGTGGCTAAATTTGGTTTAACTGAACACAATACTGTGGTATGTTGGATACAGTAATGTTTTTATTAAATTAATCCAAAAATCAATATTTTTGTTGCACAGATGTTTTTAAAAAGTAATTGTCTCTCTCCCCCGCCCCTTTTCCTATATATAGATGTAATAGTGGGTGTCCCAAAAAGACAAATGCAGTTCGTGGGGTGCCTTAGTAAAATTTTTGGGAACCACTGATTTAGAGATTCATGCCTGTTGAAAATGAAAACAAACAAAATAAAAAGAAATGTCCTCATTTACCTGACTTTTCTCTCACCCATTCTGCTTTGATATCAACAAATAAAAGTCCTAGATTGCTTATATTTAACAACATCATATATAGGACTTTTACTTGCACTGTGGAAACTCTGAAGATGTTTTCCATCTCAAAGAGTTTATTAACCTATAGGCAAATTTTAAAATGTCAATGACAATGTCTTTTTGTACCAGTTGAGTTAGAAAATGTCAAAGTGTTTTTTTTTTACCTATACTTCTCTTGAAACTACAGGTGAAGTTCAAAGGTAGCTTAGAACGCTTATTATTCTTATGCAAATTCTTGATATGCAATTCGGTGTGAGCAGAACTGAGAATTGGTTCTTTTGCTCAAACTGCTTATGCACCCACAGGCTAAAGGACTGCACATTTTTAATACATTCAGGGACAAACTCTGTTCTCAGTTTTAGCTGTGTGAATCTGGGATAATTCCATTAATGTGAATAGAGTTACTCTGGATTTTCATCAGGATAACTGATAACAGAATTTTGTCCATTGATTGTGTTTGGTTTGTTTTTTAATTGGAGAACCCACATTTTATATCATGCAAAATTCCAAAATGGTGCAGGTGGAAGTAAACCTTAAACCTCCATAAGGAAGGATTTTGTATTTACTCCGACTAAACAGCTGATCAACCTGCAATAAAGAAGAACATCTGCATAATTAATGTATATTATTTCTACTAAGCCAAATCCACAGAAGGAGTATTCTGGGCAACAGTTTTTCTGTGTCCTATTGCAGTGCAGCCATCAGCCCAGAGGCAAAGCAAAAATATGATTTCTTAATGTCTAATATTCTACTTAAGCAATATCCCCACAAGAGAAAGTGAGTCATAAGACAAGGAAGATGTAATGCACTGGCTACTGCACCCTGGAAACCGTGAAGAGCTACTGAAGCCATTAAATATTGATTTCCAATGCTCTCTGTCCTTGCAGAGCTTGTAGTACTGAAGAATCCCGCCTATATATCTGACCAGTGGGTGTACAGCAATACATAATGATAAATAATCCTCCATACATGTTAATGATGAAATCATCACCGTTATAAATGGTATTCAACAAAAAATCACCATCACTAGGAGGGTGAAAGGCTGAGAATTGGTAATAGAAGTTAGAGCCTTCAACTTCTCCAGCCCGCTGGTGAAGATGGCTCAGATGAGGCCGAAAGGCTTGAACTTGAACAGTGCTGAGCACTCTGGCTCTGATCCAGCAAAGCACTTAACCACAAACTTACTCTTCAGCCCTTTAATAGCTTCATAGGAGTCAATAGCAGTACTCAAACCTGAAAGCTAAGCCCATGCCTAAGTGCTTTGCTGGATCAGGGCTGGAGTGCTGAGCACTGAGCAAGACTGAGCCCCATGGGATTATTTTCTGATAGCTGTTCATGGATTTAATGTCAAATGATTGCTGGTCTCAATCCCCTTCTAGAGAGTTGGTGTCCATATCATGATTGACATTATCTTGCAATTTCAGAAGGAAGGCTAAAGTGTAGGTATTGTATTAGGTATCTGCTCTCTGCTAACAGCAATCTTTTCAGGTCATTGTTGAGACATATTTATAGGCTTGTTTGAAAGCTTGCACTACTACTGTTTGTACTGCATTTTTTCTGCAAATAGGTAGACTATTTCAGTCTTCCAGACTTTCTCTCTGACATAGGCACTAAATTCACTAACATATAAGGAAATAAATAATCAATTGACATTTATGATGCTAATAATATTAAATGTGTAGTGTAATGTTCCTAAAGACATTTTATTTCATGTAGTGATTTCCATATATCTCTCATTCAAGGAGTGCATATTGATGCATACTATTCATTTCTCATAACTAATTTTCAGTAAAATTCAAATGATAAACACAATTTATTATGGAATTTAAACATCAAAATATTTCATATTCACCTGTGATAGTCCTCTGTGCTCTTAAGAGTATTTAGAGATGAACATGTAAGATGGAATTTTCAAAAGGATCTAAGTGATTTTGGAGAATCCATCCCATTAATTTCAGTTGACATTAGGCACTTTTGAAAATTTTACCCTTTGTCTGAAATTAATGGGATATATATATATATGTTCCTAAATTGTTTGAAAATTCTATTTGTAATGGAAAATGCCATTGTGCACCCATATTTCACACACAGGGTACAATTTTCAAAAGTACCTAATGTCTTAAGACATTTTCAAAAGTGACTTAACTACTTTGTAACCTACATCCCACTTCACTTTCAGTGAGGCTTTTGTGTGTTACTTTATGTTCATTTGAAAATTTATCCATGGAGAATTCAATAGGATATACAACTCCTATAACTGGGTGCTGAAATTGGCTCGCAGATTCCTTTTCTCAAAATGTCACTTACATGGCCACATTTGAAAATTAGCTTTCTCACATTAAAAGTTTGCATCTTATTTGAATGTCATTGAAATCTCCTGTGAATCTAGAAACCTTGTTGATGAGCTCCTTGTAATTATTTATAATACAGACCAGTCTTAATTTTAAAATGGGCCACTGAACTGTACTCACAAAATAGATTCATGTGTGTACACAAATATAAATGTGAAAATAAAATTACTCCTTAAATCTGGATTAAATTAGAATTATTTGAATACTATAGGATCCAAAGCATTCATAATATTGAAGCTTGACTACATCATTTTGCTAAAATTTTAAGGCTAAGTAGAATGATGCCTCATCACGGTCCTTTTTAAAAGCACTATGGGTGCCAGTTCTGGAAATGGTATTGACAAACACACTTGAAGCAGATTCAACCTTAATTCTCGAGTATGTTATGACTTTGCAAAAGGAGACAAGGGTGAGAAATAGCAACCCAACAGAGTAAGCAAAGGAATGCTGGATGCTGAATGATTCCGTTTTGATCCAAGTTGGGGCTAGCTCTAGTTTTGTGGGGACAAACTCAAAAGTCTGATGCTTTTGGGGCCATACTCCAATAAACAACAAGAAACATTTTGATTTTGCTGTTTTTACAATATATTTTGAGTACATTAATAGAGATTAAACACACACAGATAACTACTATTTCTCTGCATGTTCTAGGAGATGCTGTGATAAACCCAACTGCTATTGAAACAATCAAGCTTTTCACATTTTAGCTGAGTTATCTATACTGCACAAAAGCTGTTTCATTAGGCAGGTGGAGAGGAGCCAGCCAAAGAGCCACATTAAGAAGCATCTGATTTTCACATGCAGACATTAGCTACAAACAGCTGGTGAAGTTATAGATGTAATTACTATTCAATAAAATCAATAACCAAGTTGCAGAGCAAATAATTTAGTCCTGATACTTGATCAATGGAGAAGCATTTCTTTTTAAGGACTTAGGTTTGAAAGAGAGGAGATTATTGAATACAAGAGCCTTTTATATGTTTGCACCTGACAAATTTTAGAAAAGGAGCAAAGACATCTATTGAATTGTAAAATCATAAAGAAAAAAATTGCATAGGCTTATCTTTCATGTGGTTGTCATTGTAGAGCAAATGGAAGTTTTGGGAAAAGACAGTGAGAAACTTTCAGAGGTGGCAAGCAATCCGCCCGAAGTAGAAGAAAAAAGGTTTGACTGCAGTACTGGGTCAGAAAAAATGAGACCATACCAAAATCATTGTCTGACCCAAAAAACTACATGGAGACACTTTGTCTGAATAAGTCTGCTACCCGGTAGCACGCTCATTATTGCATAAATAAGTTCCTATACACTCCTTATGATGCTAGTGATTTTTATACCTGTGCTGGTATGTACAGCACTCCATATCTCATCTATGGAATGGAGAATTAAAATGGTAATTTCAATACCTAAGAAAGCAACTCATCAAGCTAATGAAATATAATTTAAAAAAATAGGCATAAAAAAGGAAAGACCTGTTACTAACACACATCTCAAATACTCCTCATTTTGATGGAATGGAACTAATTTATGTCCAACTCTTGCCTTTGTTCCGCAAATTTTTGGTATCCTTTCACTTTTGCAGTTGAAAAGTTATTCACATAAAAAAATAAGGAATAAGTAGCTGAGGTTACACAAACTATTATTTCCTGGAGAATAATAATAATAATATAATTCCTGGAGAGGAATGACTCTTTCAGCATTTGTTTCCCATATATATTTCAACTCTCATTTTGGTTGTGTCAGGCAGAGATGAGGTTCCTTGGCAGGTTGGGAAGTATGCTTGCTAGTAATGTTTTGGAAGTAGTGATAGTATACAGATAAAAAGGAGAAGAATTAAAACAAAAGAGGTTTGATATCTGGAATGTTCCTGACTTTATGAAAATACAACATTTGTGATAAGGATCATGTAAGTGGAGTCACACAATGCATATCTGAAAAGATTTTCTTTTCTGTGCTCATTTTCAACCTGTTTCTCCTTCAGTGGGATTTCTGGGCACTCATAGTTTTTCACAAATGTCTAAGGACCTCAAAGATTAGGGCCTTTTGCACTTTCCTATTTTGCAAGCATTGATTTTTTTTTCTTCTTCTTCTTCTACTTCTTCTTCTTCTTCTTCTTTTTTCTCCCAAACAAGCTGTAATTAACACAGCTGGATGTAAAAGCTTCAATCTACAGAACACCTTATCTTCCCAAAATATTTTTGTTTGTGTACCAATATAATCAATAAGGTTTACGCAGCTATAGGAATAATGTTAATTAACTTGCAAAAACGTAGTGTTTTATAGTGTCAACAGAACTAGCAGCTATTAAAATCAGAGAACCCCAGTTTCCTCCCATACTTAAAATAGGAAATCTCTGTGGTACCTGCACGGTAACAGTTGGCAAATGTTGACTTTTTAATGACTACGTGTGAATTGCTATGGAGAAACAAACAACTAATAGATATTTCTAACTAAGTGACTTTTACAATGGAAAACCTTTCTACTTAGACTCTTTCTCTCTTTTTTCCCCCCAAAAATTCTTCAGTTTAGTTTTTGAGTTTGCATGTCCAAGTTTGCATCCCCAGTCAGTTGCACATACAAGTTCTATGTCCATATGCATCTTATGGAGGATGGGTCCAGCAATGGTTATTAGCCAGGATTGGCAGGGATGGTGTCCGTAACCTCTGTTTGCCAGATGCTGGGAATGGGCAACATGGAGGATGGATCACTTGATGATTACATGTTTTATTCATTGCCTCTGAAGCACCTGGCATTGGCCACTGTTGGAAGACAGGATACTGGGTTAGATGGACCTTTGGTCTGACGCAGTATGGCCGTTCTTATGAACAAAATGATGTTCATAACATTGTGCTCATAAGTAGTAGTATCTCCAAATTCAAAGTTCTGAAAATCTAGCCTCTTTTATTTTTAGGGCAGTTTCCTTATTTATGCAGTAATACATTCCAAAAATGTGTGTTTAAACAGATATTGGAATAGCACCATGTAATGAATTGTACGTTATGCACGCATACATGCGTGCACACACACACACACACACACACACAATCAATCACATTATTGATGACAGAATACCCCTGCCTGCTCCCCCTTCCCTAAAACCTTTCACATATCATACATTGTGGCATGGGATAAAGATTATCAGCAGTCTACTCAATACCTGAACTTATGGTGGTTTGTAATAGCACTGCCTCAGGAGGAGCTCAAGGAAAGAATTGAGACTCGGTATACCACCTCCAAACTGATTCAGTAGAAGCATGTTAAACCACAACACACACAAATGGGAACTTCACATTTATATGATTAAACAGTTCTGAGGCCTGCCCCAAGGGAATTGTAATAGGAAATAGGGTTTTTCACCTGCAGATCCTTACTTCATACGGAGAAATTCAGTCCAAATTGGTAGTGGTCAAAAGTTATTACCATCTAATAATTATTTCTTACCCATATCCAGTAAACAACAAATGACTGATCATGGCAAATAAATTCCCTTTGCAGTCCTAGAAGCCATCCCTTCAGAATAGGATAGAGGAACTTTGGTGGGTAAATCCACACTGCCATTGTCTATGCTGTACATGTTTGGTGGATAAATAGAGGATTTAATTGGTTTTCATAAAACAGTATCCAAAAGCAGTAAATTCTTTGCTTTCCTTTCCTTTCCTTTTCTTTTTTAAGTCAAATTTGGGGCCTGTCCCTTGATAGTGTTCCTTTACATAATTTACATAATTTATGCTTCCCTGGAGATTTGTTTTGTTTTACTATATTTGTCACCAGTTAGGCAAAAGCTTTTTGAGAGCCCAAATCAAAAGTAAAGCAGAACATTAGGTGCTTTAATATTATGTTCTTCAAGATTGATTCTGTTGTATATTTGAGAATACAACACTCGGCATAACTTGTGGACAGCCATAGGCAGGGAGTTTTCAGTTCATATATCATTCACAACTTTCTGTAGTAATTCAAAACATTTAATCTAACCTTATTGTACAAATACATTAACACAAATGCTTTACCTTTCTTCCCTTCTGTTTAGAAAGTTCTCTAAACTACAATACTACACTGCAATAAAACACCTGTGGCTGGCCTGTGTCTGCTGACTGCGGCTCGTGGGGCTCAGCCTGAGGGGGTTATAAAACTGCAGTGTAGACACTGGGGCTTGGGCTGGGACCCTCCCACCTCACAAGATCCAAAGCCCTGGCTCCAGCCCAAACCCCAATGTCTACAGTGCAGTTTTATAGACTCCCAGCCTGAGCCCTGCAAGCCCCAGTCAGTTGACGGAGACCAATCACAGGTGTTTTATTGCAGTGTAGACACATCCAAAGTGACTTAATACTTAAAATACAGCTGGCTTTTCCATCTAATAAGTATGCTTGGCTATTGTGTAGTATCACTGTAGGCCTATCTCAGTTGTTCAGGCACATACAATATACTGGGCAGGGATTTCATTTCTTTATATCAGAAGTGAGAAATAAAATCTTGTCATTATTTTCATTTAAATCTAATTTTCCAAGCTACTCTCATCAGGAACAAAGCTTAAACTATACTCCCCAATCATTAAAAAGGCAGAATCAAAGATATGAACACAGCTAATGTATGAGATTTAGATCAGCAAGCTTTTCAGTTCTATAATGGCAGCCCAAGTACCCCACTGGCATTGGAAAGTAATAGTAAAATTATGTATTGCATAGTATTGTCTTCCTCTGACTGGGGACTGAAATAAATTTAGTTCCAAAGTTGTGTCAAATAATTTATTGAATTTAGTATTAATTTATTAGGAGTAAGTGTTCTATGTTATTTATTCAACCAGATCATTGTGTCCAGTGCTATGCCAATAGAGTGGGGGAAAATGGGCTTTACCTCAGGAAATATACAATCTAAATCAGAGACACGGTGACATATGATACATGGCACAGATTTGGATTTAATCTAGTTTTCCTGAGTTATCTTGAAACAAAGATAATATAATGTACTTGTCTATATGAATAATATTCATCTAAGACTGACTAAAAACAAATATTAAGATTCACCAAAATGGTTGCTTTGGAGGTATTCATTATTGTGTTGGAATTACAGTATTACTATTATGAGCGGTGCTGCTGCTATTGCAACTATCAATGTCTTATGGAATCAGATGTATAAAATCTCTCTCACACCTTCTTGTTGAACTGTCCAACCTTTTGAAGATGGAGATAACATAAAGACTCTGTAATGTTTATAAAGTCAACTAGCAATTCTGCTATAGGTCAGCTTCTCCCATTAAAAAAGCAGCGATATTGAGACCATTGGTCTAATTTCCTAAAAGGGGTTAGGATGACAGAGATTCAGTGAGGCTCACAGTAAAGAGTGCATAAGCCTTTATTCAAAGAGAAATGGTCTCATTGTTAAGGCTCAGACTTAAAGGAACAGAAGGGTTTTGTTAAAATATGTATTTGAAAAGAATCTGAAATACTTTTTTCAAACATTTTTTCTGTTTAGATATTTTCTTTGTAACTTCTTACAAATCATTTTAAGCATGTTTAAATCCATTGGGGGTATTTAATAAGATCATAACATAGCTGAAAAAGAAAACATGGCAAAGTATGTGAGTAGAACATATTTCAGTCAACCTTACGTGAGTACAGTCGGTTGTCTTTCCAATTACACATTTTCAACCTAGTCAGCCAAGGCAGTGTGTGTAGGCTCTTGACCATACCTCCTGCAGCAAGCCGTCTGACCAGACACTCCAAGCATATTTATTTGCATCATAATTTTTGGAGTCTCTGGCTACAGTGCTTTCCTTTTTATGATATTTTTATGGTAGAGGAGGCCTGGGATTACTTTAAATCAAAACTGCAGAAGCTATCGGAAGCCTGGATCCCAAGAAAGGGGAAAAAATTCATAGGAAGGAGTTGTAGACCAAGCTGGATGAGCAAGCATCTTAGAGAGGTGATTAAGAAGAAGCAGAAAGCATGCAGGGAGTGGAAGATGGGAGGGATCAGCAAGGAAAGCTACCTAATTGACGTCAGAACATGTAGGGATCAAGTGAGACAGGCTAAAAGTCGAGTAGAGTTGGACCTTGCAAAGGGAATTAAAACCAATAGTAAAAGGTTCTATAGCCATATAAATAAAGAAAACTAAGAAGGAAGAAGTGGGGCCGCTTAACACTGAGGATGGAGTGGAGGTTAAAGATAATCTAGGCATGGCCCAATATCTAAACAAATACTTTGCCTCAGTCTTTAATAAGGCTAAAGAGGATCTTGGGGATAATGGTAGCATGACAAATGGGAAGGAGGATATAGAGGTAGATATTACCATATCAGAGGTAGAAGCGAAACTGAAACAGCTTAATGGGACTAAATCGGGGGCCCAGATAATCTTCATCCAAGAATATTAAAGGAATTGGCACCTGAAATTGCAAGCCCATTAGCAAGAATTTTTAATGAATCTGTAAACTCAGGAATAGTACCGAATGATTGGAGAATTGCTAATATAGTTCCTAATTTTAAGAAAGGAAAAAAAAGTGATCCGGGTAACTACAGGCCAGTTAGTTTGACATCTGTAGTATGCAAGGTCATGGAAAAAATTTTGAAGGAGAAATTAGTTAAGGACATTGAAGTCAATGGTAAATGGGACAAAATACAACATGGTTTTACAAAAGGTAGATCGTGCCAAACCAACCTAATCTCTATTTTTGAAAAAGTAACAGACTTTTTAGATAAAGGAAATGCAGTGGATCTAATTTACCTAGATTTCAGTAAGGCATTTGATACCATGCCACATGGGGAATTATTAGTTAAATTGGAGAAGATGGGGATCAATTTGAACATCAAAAGGTGGATAAGGAATTGGTTAAAGGGGAGACTGCAACGGGTCCTACTGAAAGGCGAACTGTCAGGTTGGAGGGAGGTTACCAGTGGAGTTCCTCAGGGATCGGTTTTGGGACCGATCATGTTTAATCTTTTTATTACTGACCTTGGCACAAAAAGTGGGAGTGTGCTTATAAAGTTTGCAGATGATACAAAGCTGGGAGGTATTGCCAATTCGGAGAAGGATCAGGATATTATACAGGAGGATCTGGATTACCTTGTAAACTGGAGTAATAGTAATAGGATGAAATTTAATAGTGAGAAGTGTAAGGTTATGCATTTAGGGATTAATAACAAGAATTTTAGCTATAAGTTGGGGATGCATCAATTAGAAGTAACGGAAGAGGAGAAGGACCTTGGAGTATTGGTTGATCATAGGATGACTATGAGCTGCCAATGTGATATGGCTGTGAAAAAAGCTAATGCGGTTTTGGGATGCATCAGGAGAGGCATTTCCAGTAGGGATAAGGAGGTTTTAGTACCATTATACAAGGCACTGGTGAGACCTCACCTAGAATACTGTGTGCAGTTCTGGTCTCCCATGTTTAAAAAGGATGAATTCAAACTGGAGCAGGTATAGAGAAGGGCTACTAGGATGATCCGAGGAATGGAAAACTTGTCTTATGAAAGAAGACTTAAGGAGCTTGGCTTGTTTAGCCTAACTAAAAGAAGGTTGAGGGGAGATATGATTGCTCTCTATAAATATATCAGAGGGATAAATATAGGAGAGGGAGAGGAATTATTTAAGCTCAGCACCAATGTGGACACAAGAACAAATGGGTATAAACTGGCCACCAGGAAGTTTAGACTTGAAATCAGACGAAGGTTTTTAGCCATTAGAGGAGTGAAGTTTTGGAATAGCCTTCCAAGGGAAGCAGTGGGGGCAAAAGATCTATCTGGTTTTAAGATTCTACTCGATAAGTTTATGGAGGAGATGGTATGATGGAATAATGGGATTTGGTAAATAATTGATTTTTAAATATTCAGGGTAAATAGGCCAAATCCCCTGAGATGGGATATTAGATGGATGGGATCCGAGTTACTATAGAAAATTCTTTCCTGGGTATCTGGCTGGTGAATCTTGCCCATATGCTCAGGGTTTAGCTGATTGCCATATTTGGGGTCGGGAAGGAATTTTCCTCCAGGGCAGATTGGAGAGGCCCTGGAGGTTTTTCGCCTTCCTCTGTAGTATGGGGCATGGTTGACTTGAGGGAGGCTTCTCTGCTCCTTGAAGTCTTTGAACCATGATTTAAGGACTTCAATAGCTCAGACATGGGTGAGGTTTTCATAGGAGTGGGTGGGTGAGATTCTTTGGCCTGCGCTGTGCAGGAGGTCGGACTAGATGATCAGAATGGTCCCTTCTGACCTTAGTATCTATGAATCTATATGGCAAGGTGCCTTCACATGCAAGCATTGTTGATTGGTCTATGGAGAGTTAAGAAACCTTATCCAGGTGTTTGGCAGAGAAACCTAGTACAAAGGCATTTGTTATCATTGCCCAGGTTATTTTGGCTAGATAGTGTATTTGTTTTAACCACAGTGTGGTGCTATTTCTCTTGTATATGTCCTCTTGGATCTAAATGTTCCTGCATAGTTTGCAGATTGGAAGATACCAATTAAACAGTGTGCTAGTGACAGTTAGTGGTGGGTAGTTCCTGAAATGAGGCTAGATAAATTGGTCAAATCTGGGGAGGTTGGGCCTCCCAATTTATTTATTTTTTGTTGTTTTTGAGGTTGGAAGTATTGAATGAAACAAGAAAAGGATTAGGGAGTTGTCAAGGCTGAATCCCAACTCTTTCACTCCGAGTGCAGAAGGGGAGCCCTCAAGGATTTTAAAAATTAATACTTGCCTCTCCAGGCTTGTATTAAAAACTCCCAAGGTTACAGCTTTTCTCTGACCTTGGCTTGGTAAATGCTGCCACCACCCAAATGCAAACAAAAACAAAAACAGAAACCTTTGAACCCAGGAAGGAGCACTTGGGAATTCCTTCCTGTGGGGTACCCTCAAGCCCTTTCACCCCTGCTGCAGGGAAGAGCTGAGAAAGGAAACACAGGAAATTAGCTGTGGCTACCAGCTAATCAAACATGCACAAAACTCTTAGGACACCAAAAATCCAATCCTGTTCTTAAAAAAGGTAAATTGTATTAAAAACGAAAGGAAAGAAAATACATCTGGAACTTAGATTTTTGCTAGATAGTAAAAAAGCAATTCCAAAAATCAAGCACCCAAAATAGCTGTCTTGGGGGTTTAGCTTAAAGGTTACAAGCAAACAAAAGCATCTGGGATTAGCACAGAGGAGTTCACAAGCCAAAAAGAAATAAAAGAAATAACCCTAATCATGTCTAGTTAAACATTCTGATCTACTTACACATTTGGAATTCAGAGAAGTAGTTCTAGGCATGATCTAATTTATGATCATACCTGGCTTAAGCTGCTTATAGCATGGCTGCTCGGCTCCTCCAGCCCAGAGACAACCGACAAAGGGAAAGTTTCTTTCCCAATTTTAAGAAGTTCTACCTTCTCATTGGCTCTTTTGGTCAGGTGCCCACTTTTTTTTCTTTACCTGAGGGACTTTTTAACCCTTTACAGGTAAAGCAAGTAAAGAACAGCTACCAAGAGGGATTCTACAGCTAACTGGCTGGCTGGGGGTCCATCAACGGGAGCTATTCCTCCCCCCTTTATTTATTACAGCAGCGATGATAGATGTTGAGCTATGAGAGGGTTTACTTTCTCATTGTGAGCTGCGAGGCTCTTTGTTAGGTTTAAGCAAACACCTTTGTGGCCATATCATACTCAATTGTTATTGTGATATTTCAGCCATTTTGATGATGGCTAAGATCAGTTCCTCTAGTGAAATGTTCACCATTTCAGCCAAAATATCACACATCCTCACAAGATTTCTGATTACTCTGATCTGGAACTGACCAATAGTCCTCATCTATTTGTGAATCTAATACAAAATTCATGGATTCAACTCCGACCTCTACCTATTAATTATTATTAATCATGTTTATTATGGTAGTGCCTAAAGGCCAACCAAAATGGGTTCCCATTGGGCTAGGCACAGAACAAATACAAAGTAGAAGATGGTCTCCCCCACCCCAAAGAGTTTACTATCTAAACAGACAAGATGGACATAGGGTTGGGGAAGGACTATGATACAGAAGCTGAATGAATAATGAGATGGACTCAAGTGCATGTTACTTCCATGATTTTTTTTATTTTTGTGGGGGGATTAGTTAAGAAGGGTCAGTTGAATGGGAAATAAAAAGGGTGAAGAGAGATGAGGGAGGCAGGACAAGGGAGAAGATGGTAAGAAGGGAAGGGTGGTATGAAACGGAGGTGAAGACATAATGAAGGAGAGGGTTGGAGCAAATAGGCAATTGGCACATAGCCAAGCAAGTCCTGTCAAAACTGTAGAAAGTTCTCAGAATGTCCAGAGGTCTCTGCTTTTGCTACTACCAGCTGGAATCTCTGGCTGGTTCCTCTCTTCAGTTTTTCTCCAAGGCTACATGGTGAGGGGAAGGGAAGCACAACATGGATCTGAATGCCTCCAGAGGCTCTTCTTTTCTTTTCTTTGGGTGCAGGCATATCCCCTGCATAGTTCTGGGTCTGGAGTAGGGTGACCAGGCAGCAAGTGTGAAAAATCAGGACAGAAAGTGGGGGATAATAGGTGCCTGTATAAGACAAAGCCCCAAATATCGGGACTGTCCTTTTAAAATGGGACATCTTGTCACCCTAGGCTGGAGGGAAGGAGGGCGGGACTGGGGGAAGAAGTGGCTCTGGGGTTAATAGTGAGAAGTGTAAGTTGGAACTGGAGGTCTTGGAGCTGGAGAGGTGTCTGGCCACCAGCCATGAGGATCCGCCCCTCTGTGGAGCGTGCCGGGAGAAGCAGGAAGAGCTCCGGGCCCTCGAGGACCATCGGGCCCGGGGTGCCTTTGTTCGATCCCTCATCCATCTCCTTCGGGAGATGGATCGCGGCTCCCGCTTCTTCTATGCCCTGGAGAAAAAAAGGAGGGCCAAGAAACATGTCATCTGCCTTCTGGCAAAAGACGGCACCCCCCTCATGGATCCAATGGAGATGTGCAGGAGGGCGAGAGCCTTCTATGCAAGCCTTTTCTCCCCGGATCCGACCGATCCTAACGCTTGCAGAGTGCTCTGGGAGGAGCTCCCTATGGTCAGCATAGGTGACCGAGATCGGCTAGAGCTGCCTCTCACTCTGGCTGAGTTCTTGGAAGCCCTCCGTCACATGCCCACCAATAAATCTCCGGGCATGGACGGGCTGACCGTGGAGTTCTACCGCATGTTCTGGGATGTCCTCATCCCAGGCCTAATCATCGTCTGGGCCGAGTCTTTGCAGAGCGGGGTCCTCCCTCTTTCGTGCAGGCGAGCCGTGCTCGCCTTATTGCCGAAGAAGGGGGACCTCCGTGATTTATAAAAATTGGCATCCCATCTCGCTCCTCAGCCCGGACTACAAAGTCGTGGCAAAAGCAATCTCGCTGCAGCTAGGGTCCGTGCTGGCGGACGTGGTCCACCCAGACCAGACCTACACCGTCCCAGGCTGCAGCATCTTCGACAACCTATATCTAGTCCGGGACCTTTTGGAACTCGGGTGTAGGGATGATCTGTCGTTCGCCCTCCTGGCCTTAGATCAGGAGAAGGTGTTCAACAGGGTGGATCACGGGTATCTCCTGAGCACTCTGCAAGCATTTGGCTTTGGACCCCAGTTTGTGGGTTTTCTCCGGGTGCTGTGCACCTCCGCAGAATGTCTAGTCAGGCTCAACTGGACCCTGACCGAACCGGTCAGCTTCGGGCGAGGAGTACAGCAGGGGTGCCCCCTCTCGGGCCAGCTGTACACTCTGGCGATCGAGCCCTTTCTCTATCTCCTCTGAAGGAGGTTGACAGGTTGGCGCTGCGGGACCTGGCTGCGGCTGGTCCTGTCGGTGTTCGCTGATGATGTGCTCCTCGCTGTCCAGGACCCGGGTGACTTGGCGCAAGTGGAGGCTTGCCAGGCCATCTATTCGGCAGCCTTCTCCGTGTGGGTCAACTGGGTCGAGCTCTGGCTTGGTGGTAGGGGACTGGTGGCAGGCGAGCTCCCTCCCACCCACGCTTCAGGCCATCCGGTGGAGCACGGGTCCGCTGCTCTATCTCGGCGTTTACCTTTCTGCCACTCATCCCTCTCCACCGGAGAACTGGCAGAATTTAGAGGATGGGGTGACAAAGCGGCTCCGGAAATGGACAGGACTACTCGGTGCCTCTCCCTTTGAGGGAGAGCGCTGATGCTTAATCAACTAGTCCTGTCCATGCTCTGGTACCGGCTCAACACCCTGGTCCCGGCCCCGGGTTTCCTGGCCAATCTCCGGACATTGATTCTGGAGTTCTTTGGTCAGGACTGCAATGGGTCCCTGTAGGGGTTCTCCAACTACCCCTGGAGGAGGGAGGGCAGGACCTGAAATGTCCGCTTACTCAGGTCCATGTCTTCCGTCTCCAGGCCCTGCAGAGGCTCCTTTATGGTGCAGGTAGTCCAGCTTCCGAGAGCTCCGATACGATAGCAGCTCCTTTATCTCCATCCGAGAGGTCTTCCGCGTGACCTCTCTGGGCTGCCAATCTTCTACCAGAACCTCCTCCGGATCTGGAAACTCTTTTCAATGACCAGGTCCGTGGCAGCCACCGAGGGGGCAGATCTCCTCATGGAGCCCCTGCTACACAACCCCCAGCTCCAGGTGGCGGAGTCCCGCTCGGTGCGCCAGAGGTTGGTCCTGGCAGAAGTCACGAGTCAGAGACCTCCTGGACTATGACCAGGAAGACTGGCTGGATCCCCGGACGCTCACTGAGCGCATGGGGCTCTCCAGACCTTGTACTCCCCGGCGCATTCTTCAGGAGGTGAAGGCCACTTTGCTGCCCGCTGCTCGGGTTTATCTCGACTGGGTCCTGCATGAGGGCACGCCCCGCCTACCTCAGGCCCGCCGGACCTTTTAATTGGACCCCTGCCCCATGGACCCAACCGACCCCCTCACCCCTTAACTGTAAGCCGGCTGCACGAGATGCAGCCGGTCTGCTTTCAAACTGCGCCACAAAAACACTTATACACGCTCGTGCTCTCACACCCTTCATGCCCTCACCCTCGTGTCCCGCCCGATACAAAATGGCGGGACCTCCTGCCACCTTTGGAGGGTGAGGAGCCCGATGGGCCAGCCTATTTCCACCTTAGTCCCGAGGCCCGCCGGGATGTCAGTTGGCGGCTGTGAGCACGGGCGTGTACTTGGCGCAGTTCACCTCAATCCCAGACACCTGCCTCTTTTGCGGCATGAGGGAAACCCTGGCACACATATACCTGGCGTGTGCCAGGCTGCAGCCCCTATTCCGGCTCCTCACCAATATTTTATTATGCTTTTGGTTGCACTTTTTCCCCTCACCTTCTTATCTATGCACTCCCTATCCATGGCCCCAAAAAGTCATGGGATCTCCTGGTCAACCTCTTCCTGGCCCTAGCTAAAATGGCCATCTATAAAACCAGAGTGAGGAGGTTGGCTGATGGAGTCTCCTGTGATTGTGGGGCCTATTTCCGATCCTTGGTCTGTTCACGTATCCGGGCAGAGTTCCTCTGGGCGGCGTCCTCTGACTCCCTTGATGCCTTTGAGGAGCAGTGGGCGCTGTCTGGGGTTCTCTGCTCAGTGTCCCCGTCCAGTTCCCTTCATTTGATCCTTTGACCACGCTCCTGTCCCTGTTATTTCATTACTTGTCCCCTGGAATTTTTTGGCAACTAGGTCCTGTGGATCCCCCTTTTAGGCTGCGGGGGATCCTTTAGCAGTGGATGGGCTTTGCCTGCCCACTTCCCGGATCCCAATAGGATTACTCTCCTATAGCCATCTGGCCCGACCCTGTCACAAAAGATACATCTACTATAAATATTACCATATACTGTAGCTGACCCACAGCTTACTTAACAGAGATTCAATATAACAAATACTCAGTGACATAAAAAGAAAAGGAGTACTTGTGGCACCTTAGAGACTAACAAATTTATTAGAGCATAAGCTTTCGTGAGCTACAGCTCACTTCATCGGATGCATCGGATGCTGTAGCTCACGAAAGCTTATGCTCTAATAAATTTGTTAGTCTCTAAGGTGCCACAAGTACTCCTTTTCTTTTTGCGAATACAGACTAACACGGCTGCTACTCTGAAATCAGTGACATAAGATTCCCTTTAAGAATACAGTAGAAACATGTTTTCCTGTTTTGTCTGTAGCTTTCCACCTTTGTAAATTATACTGTACTCTAAATAGCAATTACACAGCTTCACCATATATATAATTAAACTGCATTCATTATAAGATTATTAGCCTATTAAAGCCATCAACTTCTCACTGATAAATAATCAGTATAACTATGTGCACTTGCCTCTTGGTTTATAATTAAGTAACAAATGGTACATTATTACTGTGCATCAAGATCTTTGCAGTCATTGGAAGCCATTAGTATGGTAGTCAAATGCTGACTTTGTTTTTTTTTGTTTTTTTGTTTTTTTGCTTTCATGCAACAATACTAATAGTAACAAATACTGGGCAAATACTAATTATAACCATAGATGAAATCCTGACCCAGCTGTAGTAATTGACTATCTTCCCATTAACTTTCATGTGGCTGGGATTTCACCCCAAGAGTGTAGGAAGATGATTTAAAGAGCCTAGCCCTTCAATTACTCCTCACTCATGGGAGCTGAGCACAATAGTAATCCATGTGCTGGGAGAAAACTGAAGAGGCCCATCGCAAATCATCCTAAAGAAGATAGGCATAGAGAGGGAGAAAGCAGGGCCTTGAAGCCACTCTTCCCACATCAGCCTAAAGAACTGGATGGTTATGAAGGAATAAGTTCCAACAACCCAGTGAATGATGCAGCATGCACATTCCACAAGAGTGCCTGATGGCTTTAAAGTGAATTCTGAAACACAGTCTCTCTCTCTCAGCACCTGGCTTCAATCCAAGCTGAATTGTCAATTATAGTGGGTCATTGTTTTTACTGTACTTAAATGTTACAAGAGTGAATTCAAAAGCACCCAGAGTTGGTCTCTTCTCCTACTGAAGTCAATGATTAAATTCCCACCCTGCTTGTACAAATCTATAGTAATTGTACATCTAAATGAAAATCTCTCCCTCTTTTTTAAAATATCTGAATCCAAAAGCTGTAACTCTAGGGCTTGTTTATAAGCCTGAGAGATCCATAAGTCTCTTGAATTATGTATTATCTTTTACAATGTAAGAATTGCTATATCCAGAAACTATTATTGCATCCCAAAGCTCTTAAAAAGCCCAAAATAAATTAACACTTTTTGCTGCCACAGATAAGGCTAATGGACACAGTAGCCAAAAAGATGCCTTGAATATGAGGTGCTTAATTCTCTCAAAAGACAGACAAATATAAATGTGTAGCTTTTCCTTGACTATGAACTTCACAATTTCTAATGTTTCTACTTGTGGCATGTACAAGAGCCAGTGTAGAATTTAGCATTCCTTTAGCTCATAAATAAGAATATTCTAAAAAGAGTTAATACAAACAACTGTGGTGATTCATATACCCTTATCTAACCATTTTGCTTTTTAAAAACACAACACACCCCTTTGGTCAAAGTGCAAAATCATCTTCAAGTAGTTTTGTTCTTTTCTATTTTAAGTACTGAAACTACTTTCAAAACCTAAAATTAAACAGCTCTTTTTGGAATTTCAAGATTACATTGTTAGCTCTCTTTTAATTGTAAAATCTAGGTATTATATACTTTGGCTGAAAATATAGGAGAGAACTTTCTCTAAAGCTTGATTTAATCTGTTAAAACATTGCTTTCTAAGCCCTCTGGGTGAATTTCACTTCCATGCAGAGGACAACACAAAGCCTATATGGCACTTAAATCCTATTTTCCTGGTATAAATGGGATTTAAATGGATTATGATCTCTGTGAATTTCACCCTTTTAGAGCAATGGACCCTTAGTGAGCAGAGATGATGCTCAAAAAAATCTGAGGTCAAGGGAGTGTAGGACAAATATTAAGATCAATGGGGCTATGTATAATACAAATGTGGAATGAAGTGCTAAATCAACAGCTATATCATTTCAGATATGGGAATTTAGTCTTAATGATATAGCTCGCCCACTATTATTGCAGTTGTCACAAATCTGTTGTATTGTTTCTCTTGTATGCTATTCTTACTAAACTTGTATTGCTGCTTATGTATGGAGATGTCAGTTAATGATATCAGTGCAAATAGAGGAAATGAAGGACTGCTGCAATATGGTATAGGTAGTAGTAGAAGTTTCTAGTAACTCCTGCTACTAAGGGAGGCTACAAATCTGGTCCATGAAGTAGAATCAGTAGAGGTACTAACATCAGGGGACATGTCTCTTTAGATAATGAGAAGCCACCAATTTCTACTACAGCTGGCATCACTAGCTACAGTGAACTTACTCAAATACAAAAACTTGTAATATAAGGATGCATGTTAGAAATCTTAGTTGAAATTAGTAATAGCCCTCTTCTTTAGAGCAGCTGTGTGGAGGCTGAGGTATTGTTGAGATGAACTTGAAAGATGTCTTAGTAAATATGGTGGGATTTCCATAAAACATGGCCCCAATTTTGCAAAGCACAAGCTTAAATTCATCCCTATTTAACACAGCACTTAAGCATCTTTAACTTTAAGCACAGACTTAAGTGCTGTCCTGAATAGGGATGCTTCCCTAAATCGGTGCTCAGTCAGCAATATTAGTGAGCTTGAATTAATGAAGACCAAACAAACCAGTTGAGGGCAAACTCTGAAAGGCTTAATCAGTCAAAATTCCTATTGAAATCAATTTATTTTTGACTGAATAAAAAACAAGTGTTTTGGTTAGTTCTATAAAACTGACATTCTTGAGGAGGGCCATGATTACTCTTTACAGCACTATAGATCCCAATAGACTATGGTCAATATGTATAGTTTAATGGATAACAACTAGTCAACAGATGACGTCAACTAATGTAACTGCAAAATCTTCAGTTCTGCGAACAGATTACAGCTAATTGGCTAGACTGTTTCAAGATTTTGTTGTACTAACTGATCAGAGGAAGTTAATTGCATTTGAAAAAGGAAAATCCTTTAAAAGTTTAAGATACTTCCATATTGTGAAATTGTTCCACTCAAATACCAATCCGGGAACCTATTCCATGCATGACGGACCCTTACCTTGAATGGGGCTTCATGTAGATGGCAGAATTGGAGCCTTAGGGCACTCAAGCACCCCATCAAGGTGGTGGGGTACACACTGCTCTTACTGTACACTGTGAACTGCCTTCTAGGAAACAAAGCACTTAAGACTGTAGCTAATGAAGTCCCCAAATGAGGGAAGCCAATCTGGCAAAAGCTGATTGATGTAGCAGAAAGTCATACAAGAGCTGCATTGACTGAAAAGGATAAATCTCTTGTATTGCAGACATCAGTGTCAGTGTGTCTAGAAAGGAAGATTTCTGTGGAGGCAGAGGAAGTCAATAATTTCATAATGAAGAAACTGTTGTCTGGTTCTTTACCAGCTGCACACCATTCATTTGCTTCACTGCAGTTATTCAACAGCTGACAATGTTAAACATGCACCAAATGAAATAGGTGGAGGATGTTCATCTGTACATCTTAGAGCAGACATTTAAATACTTAATTTTTGTTTTTGTTCCTTCTGCAGAGTGTAAGGAGGATTTCTGTCAGAGTTAAGTAATTCTGGTATAATGAGAACACTGTTTCATACTTAATGGCCTCGCCTTGAGGTTTCCATTTAGACTGACAATATTTATGCCCTTTGTTGGGGAATAGTGATTGGAATTCCTTGACAATTAACACATTGCTGATCATGGGGTTAAGATAAGATGACTATTTAGGTATTTTCTGTGAAACTTTAGAAGGCTGAGTCAAATTTTCTGCTTGTTTAACTCCAGCAATGGAATTATACCAACAGAGAATTTGGACCATTGAATTTATACTGGAAGTGAGATGAATTAGAGTATGTAGTACCGTAAATTTGTTCTATGAATCTCTGATTGACTGATGACTAAGAACTAGACATGGATTTGTTTAGTGTACTTACATGGTAGGAAGATGAAGTGGCTCAGGAAGAATAGTAGGTTTCTGTGCATGTTGGAAAAAGTTAAGCTTTGCTGGGTCTTCTCTATGAACTAAACTCTGCAACAGGAATGAACTACTGGACTTCATCCCATAAGTCAGTAAAAATATTAAGTCTCTAAAGTAGGTAAAGAGTATATTCATTTGAACACTGTGATTAAAATTGAATCATGCCTGTCTATTGGTTAACACAAGGAAACATTGGATCATCTTAATAAGAAAACCAGCATTATGTCTACCCTCTCTGATGTCTGAGACTAAAGATTTTTTTGTTTTTGTGTTTGTTTGGTTTTTGGGGGAGGGGGGCAGTGTTTTTGGAAGCTTTCCAGACAATTGATTGTCAAATCAAACAAAAATCACCTTCGTTCATTTATTTCTCTGTGCTAATCTGTTTTATTTCCCTTCCTTTCCCCACATAGCAACAGTTTAGCCAGTTGTCATTTTTAGTAATATAAATCTGAATTTAATTTTTGTTTGTTATATTGTTTATAAGGCTGACACGAAAACATTTGTAAACAGGAGCCACATTGCTGCTTTTCTAAGTCATTGGAAAGCTAGTCTTTGACAGGCTTGTGTTAGTGGATGGGGGGAAGCAGTAAATGTGATATTTTTGATATTTAGTAAGGCTTTTGACACTCATGTGACATTCTCACAAGCGAACTAGGGAAAGGGTCTACGTGAAAGTACTACAAGATGAGTGCAAAGCTGGTTGAAAGAAAATACTCAGAGTAGTTCTCAATGATTTGCTGTTAAACTGCGAGGGCCTATCTAGAGGGAGTCCCACAGGGGTCAGTCCTGGGTCTGGAACTAGTCAATAGTTTCTTTAATGACTCTGAGTATGTGCTTATAAAATTTAGTTGACAACAAACACTTTGGTTGTAAGCACTATGAGGATGGGATTAGAGTTCAAATTGGAGAATTGGTGTGATTCAGCAAGATAAGATGAGATTCAATAAAGACAAGTCTGAAGTACTTCAGAAAGAAAAATCAAATCCAGATTTGCAAAATAGGGAATAAATGGTGAGGTGGTAGTGCTGCTGAAAGAATGTGGGGGTAACAGTGGATCACATTGAAAGTTAACAGTGTAATGCAGTTGCAAAAAAATACTAATTGTTTGGGGCATATTAACAGGAGTGTTGTGCCACTCTACTTCGCACTGGTGAGGCGACAGTTGGAATACTGTGTCCCGTTCTGGACATCAAACTTCAGGAAAGATGCAGACAAATAGGAGGGAGTCCAGGAGAGATTAAGAAAATTAGGCGTGTATGGTCTTAATCTATGGCAAGTGAGATTTAGATTATAGAGTAGGAGAAACTTTCTAACTACAAGGGTAGTTAAGCTCTGGAGTAGGCTCCCAATGATGTTGTGGAATTCCCATTATTGGAGGTGTCTAAGAACAGGTTGGACATATACCTGTCGGAATGGTCCAGTTTTACTTGGTCCTGCCTCAGCACAGGGAACCGACCTCAGCTTCTCGAGGTCTCTTCCAGCCCTACATTTCAATGATTCAGAGAGCAACAGCTCTCTGAACTTAGAAATAGTTATCAATGTCTCATCACAATAAGCCTCTGGAAATCCGTCAAATACTATCTGGAAATCAATAAAATGTTTTCTGCCCTCTTTATAATAAGATGCTGTAACGAGATAAGGTCATGTGAACTACAGTGACCTCTGGTCAGTGTTTAAAAATGATGTATGGACACTATCACTAACAAAAGAGGCACTGTGGCCTAGAGCACTAGACTGACACTCAGGAAAGTTGGGTTCTATTCCTGGCTCTGCAGCTGCTCTGCTGAGTGACTTCGGGCAAAGTTGATTTCCCTCTCCATGCCTGAGTTCCCCCTTCTTAAAATGGGAATAACACTACCCTCTTTGCAAAGTTCTCTGAGGTCTACTGAGAAGAGCTAAATAGTATTAATATTTAAACATGTATTATAGTGAAACCTGAAATAATCACTTCCATATTTTAAACCTTCAATTTAAAATCATATTCCACAAGAAGTTAATCATTTTAGGGTAATAAAAATGCAAACTCAGCCTGCTTTCATCTTGTACTAATAAAATATATTTTATGGGCACCTTAGTTTTTATGGCATGACTATACCAAAACATTACAATCATGAAGCAGAGAAGAGGCCATCTGGCAACCCTCAAACCAACAGTGGAGTTGAGGGGCGGGGGGCTTCCAAGATTGCAACAGAGAATTTGGGGATGATGCAAAACTGCCTGTGGAAATACTTGTTCATCGATGAAGTCAGGCCACAAAATTTGGCTTTTGATTGTGAACCGCAAAGCTTGGAGGTGTTCTCAGTTTTGGGGCTTGGTATAACTCGTTATAAAAATGGATCAGGATCTGAGTTCATATTGCATAGGGACTGATTTTAGCTATTATGGTAAATCCTAAAATATACTGAATTTCTCCCCCCTACTCCCTCGAGTTCATGCGTGAGATACTGACCCCATTGAAGTCAAAGGGTATTTTCCAGTGTCTTCAATGGGGCCTAGGTTTCGCTCCATCTGTTTTTGAAAGTAGTGTTTGGGCTTTGGCTCATTACTACATAAAATACAGCCACCTGATTCTACCACAGCTATTAAACATAGCATTTTTCTCTCACTAGTTGGCAGTTGGGATTTTTGCTATATCCATTAAATATATCTGAACCTCTGTTACATTTACAATTCAACTCACTTCTTAAACAAATACCTATTAAAAGAATAAACCTGTCAAAAAAAGCTGCTTCTTGTGGACAAACAATATAAATTACAGTATGCGAAAAGAACAGACCTGCAATAAATTTTCTATTCTGCCCCTAAAATTACAGAAAATAATGTAGTGGAACTCTATTAAACGAAATAAATCTGAATCAATGACGACGTCTCAGGGTGATACAGACATATAAACCATAAGAAATAGCATGCAGAGCTTGAATAGAAAGGGAAAAAATAAATTAAATAAACAGAAGCCAATTGCCAATAAAATCGCTCACTTCCACAACAGAAAGTATAGCTAAAGAAATCAACAATATTTGGAATAAGTTTAAATACTCATAGTAACAAACATAAGGAAAAGCGTAAATACCAGCAGACCACAAAATACAGGTTGTCGCTTGATGCATGTAATTTTCATCCTACAACTACAGTTGACTTGGTGTGGGTACATGGGTCCATCAATGCAGTATCAGCTGTAGGAGAGAAGCCATATATTTAAATGATGAATTCTAATATACAGGAAGAGGACTGGGCATCCAGGTGTTATTAGGACATGATACAGAAGGTGATGAGCTCCTTCTGTGAGATTCTTTCATCAACTTTTGGATCAGGTCCATCATAGGCGCTGACTTCCCCTCTACGTGGGGGCTGCTTGATTTTTTTTTCCCCAGCCCCGCCTCTTCCCGCCCTGGTTCCTTTTAAATTTTAAAATGTACTGTTATAGTTTATGCATCAGATTGCAAGCAAAGGAGCTCTCATCTTGCCAGAATGCAGCAGAGGAATGAGGCATTCATTCAAGGGAAGCACATAATTAGGCAAACTGGTCAATAGGACCTCACCTTATTACATTTCTTTAAAACAAGGTGACATTTGAAAAACCTCTGGATGGGACCTCACTTTATCATAACCCAATATCCAAGTTGAAACATAGTTGCTAGGAAGTTTGTTTTAAAACTCTGATTCAGAAGGTCCCTAAAAGGGAGGCCAGTTAAAGTGCTAGATCACCTTATGTTGGCTATAAGGCAGGCTGTGATTTCACCAACAATTACTGGCCATATTTCATAGATGCAAAATTCTGCTCACCTTACTCCAAACTATTAGCTTAATGGAAGTTTCCTGTTAGCAAGGCAAGCAGGATTTGGCCCAGAATATATGGTGACAAGAATATAATTAGTGTGGAAGCAATGTGACACAAACTGTTGTAGTCACGAATGGATTTTGATTCAGCACTAAAAAGAGAGCCAGATTTTCAGATGGCATAAATTGACATAACGCCACTGAAGTCAGTGTAGCTCCACTGATTTATACCAGCTGAGAACGTAACTCAGAATATGTATATTATGGGTAGAGCTGGTTGAAAATTATTCCTTCTGAAAATTTTCAATTGGAAAATACTGACTTCACAAAACTGAAATGTTTCTCAGAAATGTATTGACTTTTGTCAAACTGTTCAATGGGAAATTACATTGTTTTGTTTCAACCTTATTTCCACTTTTATGTTGGGTTAAAACCAAATTTTGAAATCTTGATTTCTTATGGGTTGGGAATTCTTTTTAACAATATCTAATTATGAGAGTAATAGACTAAAAACAGAATGGTATTAATTATTACTAGCTGATGGATTGTTTTAAAATCCCCTTGAGGAGTTTATACCTTTTTTTTTCAATGTGGGCTTTAAAATTAAAAAAGTGATTTAAAAGTTCATGCATGGCTACTGCTACTATGCAATTGCTCTATTCCTCTACTTAAAGCTTCTCTGTAGAAATTATGTGGGAGAGTTCTGAATCAAGCCACTCCCACTAGAAGAAGGATTGGAGATTTTACTCTCTCATACTGTAAATACTCCTCTCAAAGTGAGATGTTTGATCTCCCTACTGTTGTTGGGAGGTTTGATTTATTTAATTTTCCCTATTTGGCTGCCTCCTAGTCTAGGATTAATGTATGTAGGTAATAAACAGTCTTGGTTTACTCCAGACCCAATCTTCGAACAAATGTTTTTAATGTTTTCTTCAGGAAGATAAAGATGTTTTTGAAAATCTCACTTGGTGCTTTTGGGCCAGTTTTCCCTTCTCCTTAGTCCTATTGTATAGTACTGGGCTCCACTGTTAGTCCCACTGAGATCAAAGGAGTGTTGCCAGGGTCAACTATGGATCCACATGAGTAAGAATCTGACTCCTAGTAAATATGTAGACTATTTAGACTCCTCTTTATTTGCTTCTCATATTTGTGAGAATATTTATTTGCATTCTTGAGATCAATAACCAAATATTAGAAAAATCTCTTGTCCTTACCCGCAGCACAAATTGTCTATCATCTCAATATGCATAATTTTTTACAAGACTCCATAATCCCTTACCAATAATGTCCCTGTGCCTCTTATTTCATTTTGTATATCCCTTCAATAAACTCCTGCTGTTATAAATCCCCAATCATTTTTTCTCATTCAGCCGTATCTGTTTATGTTCAACAATATGCAACTCCCATTCACAATCTTACTGTATAAGATCTGCAGCTTTTCTCTTGGCTCTCCTTTGATTTATATTTCACTAGAGGTATCTCCTACTGAACATTGTAAACCAGTGGATAAATTACCTTGGGATTTAGGCAGCAACATCTAAAACTCTTTCCACCTTCATTATATACAATAAAATATGGTCATGTAATTTTCCATCATTCAACTGTTTTGCTCCTGAGCTCTTGAAAGAAAGCCTTTTTCTTTTTTTCCACATACCACCTTGTTTTTCTCCCAAGCCTGACTCAGGTGCCTGATAACTTTCTTACAAAGCAAAGGCAAGGTCTAACATTTCCAAACTGAGAGTGCAGGTGCTCTACACCTTTTGAAAATCAGGCCACTTACTTAAGCATTTGGATTTAGGAAACTGTTTGAAAATTCCAGCCAAGAATTTCTGGCATGTGTCACTGAAAATTAGGAAGGAGCAATGACTTATTTTTCTTGCAAAAACATTGATAAATCTAAAGGCATAATGGTATCCATGTTTCATGTGCTGTATTACAGTTGTAAGACTTCAGGCGAAAACACTGATTTTTTTTTTCTGTAGTGTATTGTGATACAGATCTTCTTAATTTCTATACACTATCATACATAGTCTGAAATTGAATCTACCCACATAAAGCTTCAGAATTTGGGCTCTACATGTATAGAGTGTGGGGTGGTAAAAGCCTCTTCCCACCTCAGGGCCAGATAGTTGGGATGCTGTGCAGCCTTCACTATAGCTGCTACCCCAACCTATGGACTAGCTTAGTTACTCTACCTTCATTGCATGGGATCTCCCTGAAACATGCCTTCTATGACTCCGGATAGACCTGCACAGAAGCCTGTTTTGCAGGGGGTATATAGGAATGACCTGCATGACTGTTTACCTTGCCAACACTTGGAGAATGTCTTTGCATGTCTTAAGTGGTGAAGGGTGCTATCCACTGACGTTCCATACCAGGCATGAATTTCACCTGGATTTTTACAGTGCAAGCCAAAACTTCTCAACTGTACCATCACTGTATCCCCAGAAGTTTATTTACAAATGGAAATCTACTGACAGACTCTCCTCCCCTCCACCCTGAAATGGTAATGTGTAAGGCTAAGATTTTGTCACAGATATTTTTAGTAAAGGTCACAGTTAGGTCATGGGCAATAAAGGAAAAAATCATGGAAGCCCATGACCTGTCCCTGACTTTTACTAAAAATATCCCTGACAAAATGGGGAGCTCAGCTGCGCGGTCCCCACACTGCCTGCAGAGGTTGGGCAGCTATGGGGGCCCCTCCAAGCTCTGGGGGCTCCCACTGCCCTTGGAGACGGGGAGCTGCAGGGCCCCAGGGGCGGAATTCACAGATATCACTGGCAGTCATGGATTCTGTGACCTCCATGAAAAAATTGTAGCCTTAGTCTTGCTTACATAAATATCTACAGTGATACAATGTCTAATAGGTTAAATAAATACCTAATTGAAAGCATCCCTGAACTGGTTACCTTGCAGTATAATAAATAATACATACTTAGAAACATGTATTTTAATTGTATTTGAGATGTAATCAGCAAACAGATGCATTCTTCATGTAATGACGTGTGTAGGCTGCTTGGTAAATGTATAGCTTATATTTTCCACTCATCAACTTCAAGGTCAGAAGGGACCATCATGATCATCTAGTCTGATCTCCTGCATATTGCAGACCACAGAACCTCAACCAACCCACCCACCTTCTGTAATAGACCCCTAATCTTTTTTTTCTTCTGTCCTGTGATCAAGTAATTCCCTCTCTCAAACACTCAAGGAGCAGTAAAAGGAGACAGTCTAATTCCTGTTCAGTACAGGAAAGAGTTAAAGCTCAAGAGCCAATACTTCCCTACACAAAATAAATCCAAAGTTGGAGCAGGAACTTTCCATCATGCCTTTGAGCTTCATTTCCTCCTGACAATGCTGGTGATCCTTACCAGTATTGCATCTAATTTTTCCCACCCATGTGCAGAATGATTTTTGTTATGTGCACCAATATGGAGGTGATGTGTGACACAAAATGCATGGGCTGAGGTGGGGCAGAGGGATTCGGAGTGTGGCAGGGGTCTCAGGGCTGGGGCAGACGGTTGGTGTTCAGGGGGGTGAGGGCTCTGGCTAGGGGTACAGACTCTAGGAATGAGGGGTTTGGTGTGCAGTGGGGCTCCCCAGGGCTATGGTAGAGAGAGAGGACTCCCCACAGCAGCACCTGGGCTCAGGGGAAGAGGCACCTCTCCCCCCAACTGTGACAGGTCCGGGCTGGGTTGGGACCCAGGGGTGGGGGGTGCCTGTCCCCTGGCCATGGCAGGTTCGGGGCCAGGTGGGTCTGGGACTTGGGGAGAGGTGGCAGGGAGAGATGCAGTGCTTAATAGGCAGCTGCAAAGCCCTGTAGCTTAAAGGGAACTTGCATCCTTACTCCATTTTTATGCAGGCGTACTGCATAAAATGGCAGTTTGCCTGTGTAAAATCTGAATAAAATCTGGGGACCAAATTGTGGAGCTCATACTCAAACTGAATAATAATTAATGAAGGTTCTTAAATCACCATTACTTCCTCTAAAAATAACACATCAACTTGTCGTACTCTGTATTGCATTATTTAATTTGAAACTCTTTTTCTGGTCTCCATGTTACCCGATATAAATGCCATAGAACTGTGATGGCACAAGATAAACACTCCCTATAGTCTTGAAATATGTTCCAGAAATACATGAGGGCAGATATTTGTAACTTTCCCTTTGTAGATTTTTGCCTTAGTCTGAGGAGTAGTTTAAAGATTTCAACAGAATGCTATCAAGGGTGGTTATAAAGCAGAGCAGGACAAACTTTTACTTCTCCATGGATTCACACTACACTCCTGGGGTTTCTGAACTGCCTATTGAGAATCAGGAGGAACTTTATTAAATCTTAACATTTGTTTCTCCCACAGTGGATTTTGGCTAAATTCTGGTTTCCCATGCCTCCGAACTCTTAAAAATAGAGTTCCCCTTGTATTTTTTATGATATGGTTATAAAATGTAATCATCACAGGAAATTATGGTGTATCCAACATGTTCTAATTTATAGAGCTGATTGAAATGTTTTGAATTGATTTTTACAACAGTTTCATAGAAAATTCAAATATTGGGGAAAACAAACCATAAAAAATGTTGATGAACATTTGTATCAATGTGTTAGCTCATTAAAAACCCTATTACCAAAAATGGTGTTTTTATGAAAAATTGCATTTTAAAAAAATACTTTTTTTTTTACCGGATCTAATCTTTTTACTGTGGTTGTTCTGAGTACTCAGGACTATTCCCCCACAGGCCCACCTTGAACCAAGCTAGTGGAGATTTAATAGTGCAGTTGCTATGGGAGTTTCCTGGAGGAAGTCAAACAGAACAGTGGCAACTGAGGGACAGGAAAAGATGTTTGAAATCAATGGAGATGAATTCAATTACAGTGTTGCTCATTTTGACCTTGTGGGACTACTCCTGTGAATAAGAAACAGGATTTCACCCAACAGAGAAAATAAAAAAAATAAATAAATACCTGCAGTGGACAGTTTTCTTAAAGCGTGGATTTGCTCAAACTCTGCTCCTCAGTCTCCAGGCACTTCCTATAGATGACTGTGATCAAACAAGTTGCACATTTCCAAAAGAACCAGACCTAGAGGTCAAGCTTTATACCAAGCACCTCAATCTAGCGCTTAATGATACACGTGGAGCATACAATACAATTGGTTCCATCAAAAGAAAGAAAATCACCATTTCATTTTCCTTGACACAATAACTGTGTAATAAAGTTGAAAATGGAGGTGCTAATTCCTGATTCTAATAAAATGCAACTGAAAACCTTTTGCATGGTGAAGTGGACAAAAAGTCAGACTGCAGTGCTTAAGTTTCAGGAACCGTTTTCCCCCTTGAGTGGAATTGACTACTTTGTGCAAGGCACAGGCGGTGCAACTAGTCTGGCAGCACAAACATTGGATTCATCCATCTTCTGTGCTTGTTTGATTGGGGCACTTCTTATTTAGAAATCTGTAATGTTACTTCTGCTACGATATAAAGTCCTGTAGTCATCTAATATTGATCAGTTTGAGGCTTCTGAATCTGTAAAAGAATGCCTAAAAACTACCAAAGATGACAGAATCCTAAGAGCATGAAGCTAGTTAGATGTTTCAGAAAGTAAAAATATTTGCCTGAGGAAGCTTACCATTCCAGGGATCAAAACAGGAATTGTCATGAAACAGAGGCAACAGAGTTAACAAGTCAACACAATTCTGTCCACATGCCAGACAAGTTATTTCAAACAGCAGTTTATATCATGTACTTGGACCATATAATTCAAGAAATACATGTGAAATTTGATCAAGATGACTATGCCTGTTCTAAACTTCAATACTTCATCTCTCAGCTTGTTGTCAAAGCTAATTTCGTCTGTATTCAAGAAGTTATACAGTATTATGCAAATGATATCCAGCAGCCGTATTCAGCAATTCTAAGTGAATATAACTGCTGATTCAGCAAGTGTCTTGTCAAAAATATCCAGCAGCCAAACGAATTTTTTTAAGTTATGTTTAGAAAAATCTACACCAGTGGTGGGCAACCCACGGGCCACCTGCTGGTGGGCCGCGAGACAGTATTTTTTACATTTGCATGGCCACCTGCAGCTCTCAGTGGCCACAGTTCACCGTTCCCAGCCAATGGGAGCTCTGGGAAGCGTCAACCAGCATGTCCTTGCAGCCCATGCCACTTCCCGCAGCTCCCATTGGCTGAGAACAGTGAACTCCCCAAAAAACTGGGAGCTGCGGGAGGCCTGGTTGCCTCAAACAAACTGCCTGGCAGTCCACCAGTGGATTATCTTGATGGGCCATGTGCGGCCTGCGGGCTGCAGGTTGCCGATCACTGATCTACACTGTTCACTGTTTTAAATACTTGGGGATTTTGCCTGAAAATGTTGAGTGCTCTTGGAAGGCTTAAAAACCTTACTTTACTCCAGCATGGGTTTAAAAATAAAATTAAATGGTCAAGAACATCTTACTATGAAATTGAGAGATTAAAATTTTTCAAGGCTATTTTTGATGGGTTAGTTCAAAACCCATGATGCCTACATTTTATTCTTTGATCATATCATTCATAAGCTGGTAAAGTGAGGAAACAGATTTCCCACCAAACTCCCTCCTCTTCTGGTCACTGAAATAGGCTGTCAAAATACCTATCATTTGGATTCCAGTCATTTAGATGATTGGTATAAAGTGGTCATATCTCATTTAGGAAGCACAGGCAGGGGTGGCGGGGAGAAGGAAGCGATGTTGCATTATACATGAAGAATATATTCACTTTGTTCGGAGGTCCAGAAGGAGGTAAGAAGCAGACAAGTTGAAAATCTGTGCGAAGATAAAAGGGGAAAAACAGGGGTGATGTTATGGTAGGGATCTACGTGAGACCACAAAATCAGGAGGAAGAGGTGGATGAGGAATCTCTAGAACAAATAACAGAAATATCCAAAACAAAAGACCTGCTGGTAATGGGGGACTTTTCCAGCAAATGTCTGGGTAGCTAAAGTAATATGGCAAAACACAATGTCCAGTAAGTTCTTGGAATTTGGGGGCAAATTATTTGTTTTTAATGGTGGAGGAAATAACTGGGGCACAGTCATTTTAGACTTGATTCTGATTAATGGGAGGAATAGGTTGTGAATCTGAAGGCAATTTGGGTTAAAGTGGACAAATTGGAGAGAGTCAGTGACAGATTCAGCAATTTCTTGCAATATCATTGGAGGAAAATGTGATTGAATCAAATTAAGTATCTTTGGAGTCTACTGCATTAAATGCAAAATTTATGTATTTTGGGCTGGGCTTTTATGTTATCTCCCATCCCAAGAGGTATGATGTGACCCCAGGAAGTGTTATGAGCTTCAGAGGACCATGTCATACAATAATGGACTTTTGGGACAAACAGTATCAAGTGGTTGCCTGGGAATCTCTAGGGGTAGTTGAATGCAAATTCCCCACCTTCAGTTATGCAAAAAAATCCAACTTTTGAAGCTACCCTCTGTGGAGATAACTTATCTTTTGACTAACTGTTCCTGGAATGTCAAGATCAAAGGCCCAAGCTGAATAAAGGAAAGACTCAAAAAGAAAAGGAGTACCGGTGGCACCTTAGAGACTAACAAATTTATTAGAGCATAAGCTTTCGTGAGCTACAGCTCACTTCATCGGATGCATTTGGTGGAAAAAACAGAGGAGAGATTTATATACACACACACAGAGAACATGAAACAATGGGTTTATCAAACACACTGTAAGGAGAGTGATCACTTAAGATAAGCCATCACCAGCAGCGGGGGGGGGAAAGGAGGAAAACCTTTCATGGTGACAAGCAAGGTAGGCTAATTCCAGCAGTTAACAAGAATATCAGAGGAACAGTGGGGGGTGGGGTGGGAGGGAGAAATACCATGGGGAAATAGTTTTACTTTGTGTAATGACTCATCCATTCCCAGTCTCTATTCAAGCCTAAGTTAATTGTATCCAGTTTGCAAATTAATTCCAATTCAGCAGTCTCTCGTTGGAGTCTGTTTTTGAAGCTTTTTTGTTGAAGTATAGCCACTCTAAGATCTGTGATCGAGTGACCAGAGAGATATCTATCTGCTACCCAAGATCCATAAACCTGGAAATCCTGGACGCCCCATCATCTCAGGCATTGGCACCCTGACAGCAGGATTGTCTGGCTATGTAGACTCCCTCCTCAGGCCCTTCATTACCAGCACTCCCAGCTATCTTCGAGACACCACCGATTTCCTGAGGAAACTACAGTCCATTGGTGATCTTCCTAAAAACACCATCCTAGCCACTATGGATGTAGAAGCCCTCTACACCAACATTCCACACAAAGATGGACTACGAGCCGTCAGGAACAGTATCCCCGATACTGTCACGGCTAACCTGGTGGCTGAACTTTGTGACTTTGTCCTGACCCATAACTATTTCACATTTGGTGACAATGTACCTTCAAATCAGCGGCACTGCGATGGGTACCCGCATGGCCCCACAGTATGCCAACATTTTTATGGCTCACTTAGAACAACGCTTCCTCAGCTCTCGTCCCCTAATGCCCCTACTCTACTTGCGCTACATTGATGACATCTTCATCATCTGGACCCATGGAAAAGAAGCTCTTGAGGAATTCCACCATGATTTCAACAATTTCCATCCCACCATCAACCTCAGCCTGGACCAGTCCACACAAGAGATCCACTTCCTGGACACTACGGTGCTAATAAGCGATGGTCACATAAACACCACCCTATATCGGAAACCTACTGACCGCTATTCCTACCTACATGCCTCTAGCTTTCATCCAGATCATACCACTCGATCCATTGTCTACAGCCAAGCGCTACGATATAACCGCATTTGCTCCAACCCCTCAGACAGAGACAAACACCTACAAGATCTCTATCATGCATTCCTACAACTACAATACCCATGCTGCTGAAGAAGAAACAGATTGACAGAGCCAGAAGAGTACCCAGAAGTCACCTACTACAGGACAGGCCCAACAAAGAAAACAACAGAACGCCACTAGCCATCACCTTCAGCCCCCAACTAAAACCTCTCCAACGCATCATCAAGGATCTACAACCTATCCTGAAGGACGAGCCATCACTCTCACAGATCTTGGGAGACAGACCAGTCCTTGCTTACAGACAGCCCCCCCAATCAAGCAAATACTCACCAGCAACCACACACCACACAACAGAACCACTAACCCAGGAACCTATCCTTGCAACAAAGCCCGTTGCCAACTCTGTCCACATATCTATTCAGGGGATACCATCATAGGGCCTAATCACATCAGCCACACTATCAGAGGCTCGTTCACCTGCGCATCTACCAATGTGATATATGCCATCATGTGCCAGTAATACCCCTCTGCCATGTACATTGGCCAAACTGGACAGTCTCTACGTAAAAGAATGAATGGACATAAATCAGACGTAAAGAATTATAACATTCAAAAACCAGTTGGAGAACACTTCAATCTCTCTGGTCACTCGATCACAGATCTTAGAGTGGCTATACTTCAACAAAAAAGCTTCAAAAACAGACTCCAACGAGAGACTGCTGAATTGGAATTAATTTGCAAACTGGATACAATTAACTTAGGCTTGAATAGAGACTGGGAATGGATGAGTCATTACACAAAGTAAAACTATTTCCCCATGGTATTTCTCCCTCCCACCCCACCCCCCACTGTTCCTCTGATATTCTTGTTAACTGCTGGAATTAGCCTACCTTGCTTGTCACCATGAAAGGTTTTCCTCCTTCCCCCCCCCTGCTGCTGGTGATGGCTTATCTTAAGTGATCACTCTCCTTACAGTGTGTATGATAAACCCATTGTTTCATGTTCTCTGTGTGTGTGTATATAAATCTCTCCTCTGTTTTTTCCACCAAATGCATCCGATGAAGTGAGCTGTAGCTCACGAAAGCTTATGCTCTAATAAATTTGTTAGTCTCTAAGGTGCCACCGGTACTCCTTTTCTTTTTGCGAATACAGACTAACACGGCTGCTACTCTGAAACCTGAAAGGAAAGACTGACCTATTCATGGGGGTGCTAGTTATGATGTAAGGCTGCTATGAACTTGTAACAACAGAATAAAGCCCTTTGTGGTGTTTGAAGGACTGACTCGTACTAGATGCCTTGTTGGAGTTGGGGGATGATTTCTGGTAAGCTTATTAGCATGAATCTAGGGTTTTGCTTTCTCTCTAAAGCTTCATCTTAAGGATAAACTGCTTGCTTAGAAATAGTTGTGACCCAAGGACCTCTTGATGCTAACTGGCAGAGGATACAGAGATATACATAGTGGTAAAGTGATTCTCTGGGCTCATCATAAGAGGTCATGTAAGGTCTCTACTGAAAGCATTTGCCAAACTTGCCTTCATAATCATTGAGATGTATGTCAGCATATATACATTCCTTACATATATGTTCTCTAGGCCTTGTAGGTAAAGGTAGTGTATCTTGAGACAAACTTCTCCAGACAGGAGATGGGAGACACTTACCTCTCTGGTGGACCATTGTGTATTTTGTGTCTCAACCGAAGTCTATTAGAATACTGAGTTGTGCTAATGAAGACCTTGCAGAGACTTCAGAAGGGAACAAACAGGAAGAGATAAAGAGCGGGGTTAGGGAAGCCCTATTTTAAGGGGAACATCAAAGGTCTGGTATATCTGAAGGTGCATGCGGAGAGACACCCTGGCATCCTCCAATCAGAGGACAAGCTGCCAGTGAGCTTGACTTTATGAAAGGAGGATCTCAGCAAACCTGACTGGAAATCCTGGGAAAGGACCTGTGCTAAACTGTCATGTAGGAAATGGGAATGTCTTGAGTTAAGTTTAGGCTCTAAAAAGTGTTATGATTTTATATGTAACAATATATTTGCAATATTCTTTCATTTGAACCTTTATTCACTGATAGCACTTGTATGTAAAGTGAAACCAGAACATCTATGTTTGTGACAAGTGGAAAGCTAATTCTGAGTTGAACCTAGTAAAATGGTGTGTATTCCTTTGGGAATAGGAGATTTGAGAGTGTTTAGTGAAGCAGGGACTGAACACTCTAGGAGGATGCTTGGAGGCTTTAGGTTTTGGTGTGTGCCTATCTCTAACTTGTACAGAGAGAGCAAGGCCTGTGGAGGCCTGGAAGTTCACGTTTGTTGCCAGATATTGGTGAAGTCAGGGAGGTGATCCACAGCAGGCACAAATGAGACTTCCTCTCAGTAAGGGCTGATCGTAGTTGGGTGCCTCACAACCCTGGGTATCTGTGGCAAGTGTCACAATAGCTCAATGGTAACTTGTAATTGTGGCCAATTATAGCTGTTCATAGTCTTTGAAGAGAAAGCCAAGTGCAGACGCTCACCCACTTAGGCAGCCTGGCATGCTGGGAATATCACATGTACGCAGGGTACTGTGGAGCCTAGAAAAGCCCAGTCAGGGAGAGAGATGTGGGTCTTTGCCTAAGAGTGATGACTGCTGAGGAGCCAGGAGCCTGGACAAGGTGCCCTTGCTAGACTATGATGGGGGAATAAAGGTGCAGTTGCCATGAACAATGACAGTCCGGAGAAGGGCAACAAAAATTATAAAAGGCTTAGAAAATCTGACCTATAAGATAAGGTTGAAAAAACAGGGTATGTTTAGTCTTGAGGGAAAAAAGGGCTGTTAGAACAATTGACCACTGTCCTCTTTATATGTCCACTGAAGTCAGGACAAGAATGACTTAATCTGCAGAAAAGTAGATTTGGGTTAGATATTAAGAAAAATTTATAAGTATAAGGATAGATAAGTACTGAAATAACTTATCAAGAGAGGTCGTGGAATCCCAGTCACTGGAGATTTTTAAAAACAGGTTAGACAAAAACTGGTCAGGGATGGTCTAGGTATATGTGGCCATGCCTCAAAACAGAGCGCTAGACTAGATGACCTCTCAACTCTTCCAGCCTTACACTTCTGACATTGCATTAATGTTGTTGTGATGGAATTTTCTGACTGTTGGTTCATGAGGTGGTTTTTTTGCCTATCCATATTGTAATGGACTACTCCACCATTAGCTGAGTTTCAGGTGAGCATGGTTGGAGAGGCTTTGGATAGATGGTGCTGCCTGTTGCCAGCTATATGGAAGAAGTGCTGCTGTGTGAGGGTTCTAGCTGCATTAACAGTTTGTTGGATTTTTAGACAATGGTATCACCTCATTCCTTCAGACACCTGTTACACTAGTGTCAGAATTTCAGGATGCTGATGAAATTAACCCAACTCAACAAACAGAAGGCCACATTAAGCATTTTTGACCTGGAAGAACCAATTTGAAACAAGGTGGGTCATAGGCAGGCTTTAAACAGCTGGGGGAAAGCTATAATAGTTCTTTTTGAACTATTGAATAATTGAATTGTATATCTCAGCAACTGCTGATTACCTGAATTTTAAATTGTGCAGCTCTAAATTAGAATCTACCTAATACACTGGAGTTGAGAGATGTGGTGGAATTCCAGTCTGGGAAGAGCACTAACGTTCTGGAAGTTGTGGGACACTACTTCATCAATGAGGAGAAGACACTTGGGACAAGGGTTTTCTGAAAGGCATGTCACCCTGAGTAGTGACTGCCTTCCTTACTGAACAGTTGCACTGTTGACATAGCTGTTTGGGGAGAGCAAAAAGAGATGGCTTTTGTCTGCTTTTGTTTTTCCTTAAGCCTGGTTGGTCAGGAGGAAATCATAATATACTCCAAAACAAAAGTAGCACAAACAAATAAAACAGCTATTTATGGCCTCAGGTGCCTTAGTAAGGGCTTAGTTTCTAAAGCTGCACAAGATATCTAAGCGAGCAAGGTTTCATATAGGGGAGGAAAGACCATTTTAGTTTTAAGGGACAGTACCAGGAGATCAAAGGCTGAATACTCAGCAAGTGTAAAATGAGTTCACAATTGAATGCAATAGAAGCTAGATCAATTTACACTGTCTGAGGATCAGATCTCTGGAACTTATTCCAGGCTTGTCCAGATTTCCTCTGTGTATTTGGGAGAATCACATCACCTATATTCCTGCAGTCTCATCTGTTAAATATGAGTAGCCTAGTGGATAAGGCACTGGACCTTAGGAAACTTCGGTTTAATTCCAGGCCTTGAACAGGTTTGTGGGTAATCTTAGGCAAGTCACTTCTCCTCCTTAGGCCTCTATTTCTCATCTGTAAAATTAGCACAATAGTGCTGACCTCTTTTGTAAAACACTTTGAGATCTAATGCTAAAAAGTATAAGAGCTAGGCATTACAACTCCTCACCTTTCCTCTCCTCCTCTTATTGGACAATCCTATTGAGTACTGATGTTTTTTTCCAGCCTCTAATCAAGAGCAAAGAAACCTCTCACTATTTCCAAGTTATTGTAAGAAACAAATCTGAGAGGGAGAACTATTGCCCTGTATGTCAGTTCATCACTGCCAAACACTTCGCTGTTGCTGAGCTTGTATTGGGTTATGGAGAAGACTGATGGATGCAGTGCTGTGACTGATGATCTGCATCAGCACTTTATTGGATGATCTTATCCTATTTCAGAACATCTGTCCAGTTAATGTGGTTTGAGAGAGAGAATGCAATGACTCCCCAATTAATGAAAATGAACTAAATTCAGACTGGTAGAAATGAACAACTGGAGAGTCTAAAAATTAGCTACTCTATATGACATTAAAATAGCATAAATTAACTTTATAGAATGGTTAACATATAAAGGTGATGTTCTGGTGGGAAAAATTCATCTAATTCAAATAAGTCCAATCATGATACTGAGAATAAGTGTGTATGTACATATATATAGCTAAAATCTGGGCTCACCATGCACTTTTCTGTAAACTACATACTGCAAAGAGGAATTAAATATAAATTTCATAAAAGGATACAGCAGAAGGATACAGTTAGTCACATAAAATATGTTTAAATGACATAAACCCCACAAAAAGCATCAAAATTAGAATTAACAATCAGGAATAGAGAGACAGATTGAATTTTGGGGTCAGGGAAGAGGAAAGAGCATGAGAGAAATGGTGTCAATGACAAGACAGAGGCAGGGGAAAAGATCACCAGATCAAAAAAATGAGTCCCTAGAGCAGTGATGGGCTATCTGTAGCTCATCAGGGTAATCTGCTGGCGGGCCATTTGTTTACATTTGCATGGCTGCCCACAGGACCCAGTGGCTGTGGTTCACCATTCCCAGCCAATGGCGTTCCCCCAGTGGATTACCCTGATGGGCTACATACAGCCCGCGGGCCACAGGTTGCCCCCCACTGCCCTAAAGGATGGACTCTGAGAGTTGCATTGTACTTCAGCAGATGACCTCAATTGAGGTAAATGCAGCACTAGTACTTTCTCTCAATTTGTGAAACTAGGAGTCTATTTCTCATTATAGATCTCAGTAAATCATCCCTCTCTTGCTTTCTCTTGGAAATTGTCACTTGCTGCTTTTACTACCATTCTTCACTTACATTCTTTCTGGAGGAGCTGCACAAGGAAAAACAAATCTGACGGCCCATAAAAATCAATTAGGCGCATAGATTTGCAAAGGATTTCTGGGATGTTTTCAATAGCACAACTTAACTTCGCTACATGATTTCTGAGGTTTCAAACTCTAACGATGTTTTTCTATGTATTTGTCTTTAGCAAGATCTGAAGGCAGTAGTTCTGGGAAAACAACAAGTCTGAGTTCAGGTTCCATTCAAATATCAAAAAGTCTGAATGCTTCTGACCAATTCCTACCTTCTGTCTGCCCCTGTACTAACAAACTTTTTATAGCAATGCTTCACCAGCCACATAGCTATCCTGGTGGCAGCAACGGTGGAAATTATAGAGGATGATAGGGTTAGATGACATGTTGATAAAAGTATCTGAGTTGCATAACCAAGGCAAAATGCTGTACTTCCTCTGATCTATAGTATTGAATCAGATATCTTGAATCTTTAGTCTGATGTTTTAAGGATGCTACATTACATCTTCCATCATTGGTCCAGTCTTGGCAAATTATGCCTATAACATCTGAGCATGGAAAGAAGGCCTCTTTGGCAAAGAACCGCATTAGCCATAGGGTTTTTTAGCACTTCCAGACAATATAGGCTGGAAACAGGAAGTAAAATAACTCAAAATGTCTCAAACTTAATAAATGCTTAAACTGTGTTCTATTTTACAAAGAGCTAATGGTGTTTTATTTGACAGGGAAGGGGGTTGTATGTCGCCTCAGGCTAGTTTCTTCTTTCCCTGCTAAATGGGTATTCCATATTGCAGCAAGGCAGAAAAGACATCTCTCTCTCTCTCTGCTACACTACCCAGCCATTCCTCTCTACCCCTTATCTAAAAAACTATAACCTTTTGTTATAAAACTTTGGCCACTGACTTCAATGTAGGCAATGGAGTTGACCACCTGACTCAAAACAGCAGCGCTGTACTTGACACATTTTCATCAGGCATGGAAGGTGGGTCAAGTTGCAAGATGGACCAGTTTTAATAGTATTCAGTTTTGGCTTCTCCCTCTGAAACTATTAACTGGGACCAACCATCATCACCTACTTTCATTACAGTAATGGAAATGTAAAAGTCACATTCATGGAGATAGCCAACAATGCTGACTTTATACAACATATGTGAGTGAGTTCTGATGCAAGCTATTTTGCACTTACAATTCTAGAAAAGTATGATGGGTTGTGAAGAAATTGCTAAACTAACAGTGTTTGCCAATTGAGTCACAGAAGCAGTTGAGTTGAAAAATATTTGATTACATTATTTGCCAGCTGTTGGAAAATGTCATACTTTCACATGCTGAGTTATAATCTATAGAATGGATTGAGTAAGGGAAAATTATTTTCAAATAATGAGTCTGACAATTGATGGGGAAAATTTATTGAATAAATTGTACATAAATATTATTCAACCATCCCCACAAATCATAGACATTCAAATTATGGCAGCTAGAAAAAACATGGCACTTTGACAAATCCTTCACAGCTGATGTCTCATTATCAGATATGATAAAATTAACATCTGTGGGCAAAGAATGATATAATGAGCCATTCATTGATCTTGACATGCAGTTTTTGTGACCTAGTGACTGTGGAGTGAGTCCCCCCCCCCCCAAATGTCCGTGGCATTTGCTGATATTCATCAGATGACTTTTCTGTCAATAAAGACCTGAGATGGATTTGACCTGGTAGGTGTAACCTAAAGGTGATGGTGTCCATAAACCATTAACCTGATACCTAAAACATCCCATCCCTTTTCATAGTCTTTTCAGATGTATTAATAGGAGTGTTGTATGTAAGACATGGATGGTAATTGTCCTGCTATGCTCAGCACTGGTGAGCCTCTCAACTTGAGGACTGTCCAATTCTGGGCAGCACACTTCAAGAAAGATGTGGACTAATTGGAGAGAGAGTCCAGAGAAGAGCAGCAAGAATGATAAAAGGTTTAGAAAACCTGACCTAGGAAGAAAGGTTACAAACACTGGGCATGTTTAGTCTTGAGGGGTGGGGGGAAACTGAAGGGGAGCCTGATGTAATTAAGGGCTGAGCTGTGTGATGGGGTGTATTCCCCACAGGGATCCCTGAGAGGGTAAATTAGACCAGGCAGGCCTAATTAGTCCATTAAGCAGCAAGGGGGGAGAGGCTACAAGGAGGCTACTAATGAGACGCTGACTCAGCTGGGCAGGAACAGGAGGGGTCTGTATAAAGCCCAAGAGCTGTAGGCTGTAAGAAGGCAGGTTGCAGTTACTCCCTGAGAGGAGGGAGCTGGTGTACTTGAGAGGGTGGGAGCCAGTGATATATGCAGTAGCTCAGGGAAAAGCAGTAAGGGCTAAGATAGTACAGGCCTTGGATGCATGTTATAGGGTGGCTGGGCTGGAACCCAGCTAGAAGGCAAGCCTAGGTTTCCCTACTGGCCATTGGGTAGTGGTGCAGGGCACTGGGGACATCAGATGGATGGCTAGTCTGAAAAGGCTGTGTTTTCCCCAGAAGGGGAGGAACTTAGTGACCTGGCTGGAGGACCAAGCCACAGACCAGAAGCTGCTGCCCCAAGAGTGATAGGGACTGTGGATTGAGAGAAGAAGACTGGTAGAGAGACTGCTGAGGAAGGTGCAGCACCCAGCAGAGTTAATCCCTAGCATGGCCAAAAGGAGGCACCATGAGCAGTGAGGGAACCATTTCACGAGCTGTGATAAAGAGGACTGTGACCAATTGTTCTCCCTGCCCACTGAAGGACAAGAAGGACTTAATCTGCAGCAAGGAAGACTTAGGTTGATAGTAGGAAAAACTTACTAACTATAAGGGTAGTTAACCTTTGGAATTGGCTTCCCAGAGGTGATTGTGGAATCCCCATGATTGGAGGCTTTAAAGAAAAGTTTGGACTGTCATGGATGCCCTAGGTTTACTTGGTCCAACCGAAGTGCAGAGGGCTGGATTTGGTCTCTTCCAGCCCTATGTTTCTACTATACTATGATTCTATGTTTCTTTCAAGCATTTGTCATTCTCTTTATTGGTAGTTAGGTATTTTAGTAGGATTTTCAAAAGTTTAACTCTAAGAGTAGTAAAACTCCCATTGACTTCAGTGGGAGCAGAATTAGGCCAATGCTGAGTGCCTTTGAAAATCCCATCTGTTGTGTATTGTCTATAGTGCTGCTAATGGGTACTAAATGCAGGGAAGGGCTAATGGAACCATTTACCTGCTGCAGATGTGGTCTACGACCAGCTCTACTAACACTTTTTGTTGCTTGGGGGGGAAAATAGACAAAGTAACAGGGAATGTTTAATGAGTCTGCAGTATTATTCACTGATCCAGTATAGGTACCTTCTATCATTTGAGGAAGGACACTTGAGCCCCTTCCCTCCTTGAAACCTTAAACTTGTCTTGGCACCATTGCTGTGACCTTCCATCTCCATGAAAGTGTCTGATGTCAGTTAAATGCAGCAGCAGCAAGTTTTCAGATCTCTGAGTAGACTTCTTTTGTTGCACTGAGCAATCTTTTTACAAAAGACACCAATGCCAGTTTCTAGTGAGTGACTCATCCCCAAGAATTGACACTAGTTAGAGAAAATAAGGCAAACAGAAAGCTCTCTTGCTGCTTACCGCTGACACAGCATTTCTAAAAGCTTGCTTGCACACTGAAAACTTGTGTAACTGTGTTACAATACCATCTAGTGACCCCTGCCATAATACTGAACACTGCATAAACAAACTCTATCAATTGGGTCTCGATTGTCTTCAGAAGGGTCAGAATGACTGGCTTTTATTTTAAGGACGGTTATGGAATGATTTTAAAACTCATTCAAGAACATACTAAACTCTCAGTAAATACAGCTTCTACTTACAACATATAATTTTGAAGCTAAAAGGGTCATTTAGCTAGTTCTGAATACTCGGATTCAAATGCATGGGTTTATATTGCAAAAGTTATGCTATTTTAGGCAGGGTGTGCTCACTATTCCTAATGCAGAAGCATAAATACTAGGATGAGAATCCTAGAGTTAAATGATAGTGATTAAATAGCTAGGGTGCTTTCATAGCTTCTCATAATTTTGTTCAGCTTTCTGTAAGGGGTTGTTGCATGCAAAGGTCAGTGAGAATGTGAGGTCTCCCAGCAGGTTATGGGAAAATAGCTGTGCTGCTTAACACTGACAAATACCCATGTGTCTGTAGATTCCAAATGCTTTTTACGTTTAAATTAGCTATAATTTATGACTGTCCAAAATTGTAATTACCCTATAACATTAGCAAATTTACTATTTCTACAGCTTTAAAAATGTTTCCAATTGTTGGCTACAAATGGAAACAGTATCCCCCTGAGGCCAGGAGCAGCAAGCATGAGACACTAGCATTCCATGCTTCCAGAATATTTATACCTGAAAGGGACCGGAGCTCAGGTTTCCTAGGACCATTAAGCTAAGTGAATTTTATTGCTATGATATTAGGCATTTTATTGTCAGGCTGCTATATAGGAAAAGCAATTTTGCACAACCCAGAGCATGCCACTTTAGAGAGATCGGTATGGCTCCCATTTCAACAAAGTTCTTGACTATAAGCATCAACAGGACTACTTGTGTGCTTAGTCAATCACATGCTTAGGGACCTTGAGCTTTCATGCATTTCTGGGTGTAACAGTAGCTGGCCCCTAAAATGAGATTGAGCCCAGCTCTCCCATTCCAGTCCGGGGCACCTGAGCTTGGGTTAATGAGGTTGATATGGCTGCCCCCATAGGTGATGGAAGTAAGGGTGTGGGGCTGAGGTGAGGCACCAGAGTCGTCTTCGGTGTCTCTCAGCCCATTTATACACTTGGGTATGTACCTGATGTGTTGCTGGGCTGTTGTGATGGTAAAGATTCAATGTACTGTTCAGACTATGCTGGGGGATTGTGGTTGTGACTTTTGTAATAAATTGACCCCGCCAAGTGCTATTGATATCTCCATAGTCACTGAGGCCATCAGAAGAGGGAAACTGACACAGGGGCTGCTTGTAGGGCCACTTTCCCTCTAACAGTGAAATTCTGTTTCAGGCTCATTGCTAATCCCAACCTCTTGAATGTGCGAAAGTTCATGTTCTTGTAAGATTTCCCGCCAAAATCTCCACCACTTCCATTTCTTAGTTGTGATAGACTTTCTCGTTGTTTAGAATTTCTAGCTCTGATCATTTCCAGGAGGTAGAAGACAAAGGCACCGTGAAATGAAACCAACAAAATAAGTTAGTGGTTTTAGTGTAGTCTATAAAGCATAGAAGTCGTTAAAGAGAATCATGAGTTTTCTTGATCTGCATTTCACAGAGCAATTGTCTCATATAAGACACCCACTAAAAATATCTGTAACACTAAGATTCCTAACAGCTTTTAATTAGTCTTCTTACAGAATAAAATGATTTTAGAGTTTATATTTGCCTGAAAAAACATTGAAAACATCTATTTTCAGCAGGATATGTATTTGTCTAGTAATGCTAGTTTAAAGCCTATTCTGAGTGTCATCCTTTCAGATGCTGGGTGTCTTGCAGGTCAGCTTCCTGTTTGAAGGAGAAATCAGTGACAGTATCAAGGTCTTTTTTAGTGCAACTTGTTGTGTTTACACATCTACACCCATCCTAGAACATAGGGAGCTCATAAAAGGAACGCAGACACACCCCTCTTTGAGAACTAAGCCTAGATATTGTTATAAAGTGGTCATCAGGGCATTAACTGTTACTCAGAATATTGCTGGGTTGAAACCATGCTCCATTCCTTCCTTACTGCTTACCTCTAGCACAGGGAGTCCTTCCATCACAAGAATAACCCTTGTCCCAGTAGTCCTACCTGCCCCAAACCTAAACCATAAACCCAAGAGCCCTACCTACCAGCCTCGTAATGTAGCTTAGGGAGTCCTAGCCACCTCAACCCTAACCATAGTCCATGGAGCTCTACATTCCACAACCCTAACCCTACCTTGGGGAGCACTACATGCACAGTGCTAACCCTGACCCAGGGATGTTATCTTCTATAAACCTAATCTGGTGAGGCAGCCTGAAACCTGCACCTCTAGTCCCAGGAGGCCTTCACCATCTCAACCCAGAACCTAGTCCAGGTAGCCCTACCCTCTGCAATTTTTACCCTAACCTGGGGGTTCTACTTTCCAAAAACTGAACCACTATTTGGGAGAGCTATAATCCCTTGAATCCTAACTCTAGCTGCAGGATGCCTAACCTGATCCTAACCTCGGAACCCTACCCTCAACAACCTAGAGCTGGGCCAATCTGTATTTTGTTTTGTTTGTTTTGTTGTTGTAGTGGTGGTGGTGGTGGCACTTCCAATAAATGAAACTTTTGTCTAAATGAGTCTGAATTTTTCAGACTTTGTTGAATTGAAGAACTCCAAACCAAGTCTGTTCCATAACAGAGAATGGAAACTGGCTCTTCGGATCTCAAATGAGACATATTCACAAATAGTTTCAGGTCGTCTGAAACTGCATGTTTGTTGAATAAATTATTAGTCCAGAAAGTCACTAAGTATAGCAGTTACTGCTGCCAGGTGCAACTCTAATAAAACCTTTAAAGACCATATTGTACCTTTCACTTCCATGGAATCTCCTATAATTTTTTTAACACAACTTGTTAGCACACAACTTGCCCTGCTTGTTCTTGTATGTGTATTTCTTGACTTCCTTGTATAAGTACTTTTATCTTTTGTTCTCACCTTTATACTATTTTCATAGCTGTGGTTTTAACATGCTATGAGACATGTGGTTAGGCTCCAACTCATTCTCTTTCCTAAGGTGTATATGGCCACTGAGGCCATGATCCTGCAGACAGATCCCTGGCAGTGGACCCTGCAGCCTTCATGGAGCCTTCAACCTTCCTGGGGATCTGCATGGGGTCAGGGCTGTGGCTGCATTTGCAGAATGGGGGCCTTCATTTGTTTTACATTATTGCAGGATGTTATGCTCTATCAAACATAGGCATTCACAAGTCAGGATGTTTTATATTGACTGTTATCCCAAAAAAAGAATGTTAAAGTAATAAAAATATTAGTCTTGGTCAACTAAGAGCCTCATTTTAACCCCACTGATGTCTGTCTTTTCATTGAGTTGAGTGTGCTTTGAATCAGGCCCCTGTGAAGTCTCATTCAACAGCTACTGCTGGAGTAATTCTGCACCAAAAAAATAAATTCTGTGCACAATATTTTAAAATTCTGCACATTTTTTGTCAAAATAATGCAAGTATAATCATGCCAGTTTCAATTATTGGGTAATTTATTGAAACACAATGGATGGGATCAGTTTTGGGACTAATCTTATTTAATCTTTTTATTACTGACCTCGGCACAAAAAGTGGTAGTGTGCTAATAAAGTTTGCAGATGATACAAAGCTGGGAGGTATTGTCAATTCAGAGAAGGATCGGGATATCATACAGGAGGATCTGGGTGACCTTGTAAACTGGAGTAATAGTAATAGGATGAAATTTAATAGTGAGAAGTATAAGGTTATGCATTTAGGGATTAATACAAGAATTTTAGTTATAAGCTGGGGGCGCATCAATTAGAAGTAATGGAGGAGGAGAAGGACCTTGGAGTATTGGTTGATCATAGGATGACTATGAGCTGCCAATGTGATATGGCTGTGAAAAAAGCTAATGCGGTTTTGGGATGCATCAGGAGAGGTATTTCCAGTAGGGATAAGGAGGTTTTAGTGCCATTATACAAGGCACTGGTGAGACCTCATCTGGAATACTGTGTGCAGTTCTGGTCTCCCATGTTTAAGAAGGATGAATTCAAACTGGAACAGGTACAGAGAAGGGCTACTAGGATGATCCGAGGAATGGAAAACTTGTCTTATGAAAGGAGACTCAAGGAGCTTGGCTTGATAAACTAACTAAACTTAACTAAAAGAAGGTTGAGGGGAGATATGATTGCTCTCTATAAGGGGAGTTAGTTCCTGTGGTGGGTCTCAAAATGGACAAGACTCTAGGGCAGCAACCCTCTGATGTTGGTGTTCAGTTGAGGAGTAGTGTATTACTGAAATCTAGTGAACTTCAGTTCACATTCATGAAGGGCAGAAGTGTTTAAGTTTGTACTTTTGATTTAGTATTTCTTGGAGAACACGAGAGAAGAATCCTGCAAGCCGTGGCCCTGAAAGAAGGGTGGAGCCTTAGAGGAATGCAGGTACACAATAAGCCCAGGAAGGAGCTGGTGAGAAAGGTCTGCAGATAGGCTGAGATGGGAAGAATCAGGGGAACTATTTAGGTACACTTGCCTACTTATTACAGGTTCCCTGGGTTAGAACACAGAGAAGAGGGAGGACCTGGGTTCACATATTGGCCCCTAGAAACAGTGGTGTGGAGACCTAGAGACCAGGGGATAGAGGACTACTGAGTTAGCACTTGGGTTAAACCTAGTTTGAGGCTGTGGGACTACAGTTTTGTTGGATTTTCAGTTACCTTAGAAGGAAGGGACTAAAAATGACCTGGACAAAGGGCCGAGTCACAAAAAGAGACAAACCACCATAGGGTCAGAATGGCTGTAAGCAGGGGATGCTAGATGAGAAACTCTCTACCAAATTCAGTCATGAGAGGGCAAGACTGAGTGCACTCCTCTGCAGGAGGAAAGATCTAGAAAGTGGGAGATCATCAAATCGGCTAAATAGGCTCAGACAAACATACGCTCAGCACTTGAAGTCACAGTATTGGTTAACCAATGCATAATACAACTTTAAAGCCTAGGTGTTGCATACAAGTATAGATAAGAGTGTACATATATCCCTCATTGGAAATGTAAAGTACTATAAGTCTCATCCATTTCCCCCCCACCCACACAAACACATAAATTCAAAAGAGAGGAGCTTGCAATGGAACAATTTTGCTACAGTCCTATTACCAGTAGATCACAAGAAAAGTTGCCTGCGTAGCTTTTGTTTCGTATGCATTGGGTCAGATCTGTACATTGAGCAGATTTACTTTCTGAACAGCATGGCAACTGAGTCACACCAGGGCTGAAATTGTTGGGCTTCTAGATTCTATGTGAGCTCAATCAATTTACTACAAGTACAAGATGACCACCATCCTGAGGCTTAAAATTTTGAAGCTATTGCTATTCCATTGGCCAGAATTAAATAACTTCTCAATGGCAGTCTCAGTTCTTCCTGTTTTGTTTTTTCTGTCCTTTCCATCATAGTTGTCCCTATGTTCCTCCAAATTGTGACGAATAGTTTGATTCATACAATAAGAAATTTTGCAACATGGACAGATTCTATAATATGACCTGTTATACATGACATTGTATTCAGTGTTGTCACTGGGCTAGGCGCAGAAGTAAAAAATGATACATGTAGTCTCACTTGAAGGAAGGTTTTACTCCCCCTCTCTCCCCCACCCTAACCTGAAATGGTACTACCTGTATGTTTGTATACTAGTGTAGTTTACTCAGGTGTTTCCTCACTTCATGGGGCATCTATATACAATATAGTTCATATAGATATATTATAATCTTCTGGGGTAGAAAAACAGGCTTTACTTGGTCTTAAAATCAAGAGGAATCATTTGTGTCTCTTTCTACAAATAATAGTGGAAAGGATGAAAAATGTTTTAATTTGTATGGTGGTGATGCTGTCACCTCACATTCTGCAAATTTGTATAGAAATAAAGACAGAACCTCATCTGGCATAAATTGCCATAGCTCCATGGCCTTCAACAAAGCTATGCCAATTTACACTAGCTGAGGATCCAATCCCGAAACTAAACTTTATAAAGTGTGCAATTATACCCCTTCTAGTAATGTAAGTCTGGACTAACCCTGCTGAGACATTACCTTCTACGACACATGATGTTGCAAGAAACTAATGGAGCATAAATCCCTGCATGAGAACTGGAGAGCAGGGAGAAAAGTTCCTACACAATAACTTTGATCCTTATGAATCTTTTAACTTTTTTAACAATCAGAATGTGATTAAACTCCGAGCATCCAAACTGTATAGACAATATGCCTGACGCTGCTGGATGTTTGAGATGTGGAGGAGAGCATAGAATCTTCTGGATGGAAAAAGGAAGCATATGCAGGGAGAAGAAGTAGCAGCTTTCATTCAGATGCATCTGTTCTATAACAGGAATTTCTCAGTTCAGTAAAATACGGGATTAATTTCTTTTTTCTGCCATTCTTTCTTCCATAACATAGACTTACTGCTCAAACAAAGTTGTATAGTATACTACAGAAAGTAATTTCAGCTAATTTGCTTTTATTGCATTTCAAGGTGCCCTATCCAGCCGTTCACTTTCCTAGTTGGTACAGTGAAAACTAAGGATGTTCTCATTACTATATTTCACTCCACTGAAGCTAAAAGTGTCTGGTTGTGATATTTTCCTTGCACTATATTAGTTTTTTTTACATTTCCAGTATTTAAAGAGAATTAATTTCATCCGAGACATTTTCATCCAGTATCAGGACACTTCTTAGGTGTCTGATCACCTTTTGGCCAATCACAGAGCTTCAAGTGATTTAGATGTGAGGGTCTCCCTTTGAATGAACACTGGGAAATTCTCAGTGCTTAAAGAAAGCAAGGTGGAATAATCACTGGAAGTGCACAGCAGGATACTGAGATAAGACTCAGAAGCAACATGAAAGGTTCAGGAGGAAAATGGAGATAGTGTACCTGAATTATGGTAAGAACCTTGCTTTCTCATGGGACCCCTTCCTTAGTTCACCCGTTGTGGCAAAACCATATTTTGGCCCTAAGATTATAAAGAATATGGTTCTTAAACTGAAGCAGACTGGTGATTTTTGAGCCAATATTTTTAATTTGAGTGACAGCAGCAGCTATGGATACTACATGAATGGCTTGGGATTTATCAGCCATTAGAAATTAACTCTCTAGTCAGCAGTCAATTGGAAATGATCTGATAGACTAATTCCTAATGGATGAGGGTCTACATTACACAACACTTTGCAATTAATATATACCACTGTTTTCAGCAGAGAAACCAAGGGCAAAATGGGCAATGAGATCAAAACACCTTCCCATCCAACTTAGCCTACTTGCAGTTGCATCAACAGGGTGATGTGGAGAAGCTTTTTCTGAAACTATCTGCACTAGACACGTGTGGCTAAAGAGAAGACATTAGTCTCTGGCAACTTTCATAAGCTATACATTATTTAATAAATATTTTCAAAGGAATGGAATGCTGTGTACTTAAAGACCTGGTTTACAGACACCTAAGATTGCTCTTAGTGCTACTTAGGAAGTATCATTACAGAAGATGGAAAATCGGATATTGTAGTTGGCACAGAATATCAAGAATGAAAGACAACCTGGAAAATCAAATATCTGATGAGAAGGGACAAAAAATTGAAAACTAAATTCCAACACTTAAAATTACATTTGCTCTGTGTTAAATTATGGCTGTGAAACATGGACACAAACAATTGATAAAAAAAGTCCTTCAAATTGTGGTATTATAGAATTCTGGAAATTATGGATCCCGTAACTAATGAAAAAGTATTGGAGATTATTGGAACTCTGCAAATGCTAGTCAGATCTTATGAAAAGAGGGATTTGATTTGCAGGCCATATTTTAAAAAAAGTTCAGTGAACAATGCATGTTTATGGGTGCTGGAAGAGAAAATTGATGGCAGAAGAACATGAGGCAGAAAAATAACATTGTGTGTGGAAAATGTGAATCAAAGAAATGTAGAGCTGAGTGGATCAAAAGGATTATTCAGGCACAAAGATTAGCAGGGTATCATACAGTATGAGCTACCATCAATCCAAACCTCCAATAATGGAGATGCTACATAAGAAGATGCTACATTGTTCTTGTTGTTGTCTTTTTCTAGTCCACACTTATCTTTTTTTGTAATTAGGTTCAAAACTCCTTTTTCTTGTCTCTCCTCCTGTTAAATCAAAGAAAGTCTTGCTGTTAATTTCATTGGGACCAGGCTCCGGACCAGGTTCAGAACCTTCATGGTTTGAGGCTGAAGCTGTTGGTAACCGCAGTGTGTATTTAATGAAGATCAATGCAGCACTACTTGTTAGAGATCTGTGTAATCAAAGCGTAATAGAACACTGCTACTTGGGTCATAAAAGTTTTTTGAAAGCTAAATTCTGAGAATTTAAAACTGACTGGAATCCAAAAAGTCTTAAAATAAACATTCCAGATTTCATCTATTTTTATGGCTACTTAGAACAATAATGTTAAAATGTTATTGAGCTGGAAGTTATCCAGGTCTCATAATCAAAAGCACTTTGCATATTTATAACTGACTTGTTTAAAATTTAAAAGCATTGTGTAGCATAATTCTTAAGAGTTTTATTTGTTTTGGCTAAGAATAAATCTGATTTTACAACGTGCCTGTATAAACTACCTGAAAGGGGGTTTCAAAGAGGATGGCTCTAGACTGTTCTCAATGGTAGCAGATGACAGAACGAGGAGTAATGGTCTCAAGTTGCAATGGGGGAGGTTTAGATTGGATATTAGGAAAAACTTTTTCACTAAGAGGGTGGTGAAACACTGGAATGCGTTACCTAGGGAGGTGGTAGAATCTCCTTCCTTAGAGGTTTTTAAGGTCAGGCTTGACAAAGCCCTGGCTGGGATGATTTAACTGGGACTTGGTCCTGCTTTGAGCAGGGGGTTGGACTAGATGACCTTCTGGGGTCCCTTCCAACCCTGATATTCTATGATTCTATGATTCTATGAAACCTTTCCATTACAGTACACCACATGCCATAAACTATTAATAACTATATTTTGGCCACTGCTTTCTAGCACTTCACCATGCTTACAAATCTTCATGTTGTGTAAATCAGATTTTCACCACTTGAGGATCTGACTCACGAAGTACAAAAAACCATAGAAAAGATGTTGACCCTCATTCTGCTCTCAAAATGGTGGGAATTAGAAATAGCTCTATTAAAATGAGCGGTTACTTACTGCCATTGGAAAGTCTTTCCAGTGACTGCAGTGTTTGAATGCTAAATTACAGAAGGGCTATACATTGACCAGTGTGAGTGTACACAGATCACAGAAGAACACAAGCAACAATACAGAATGGAATTCTTCTTGAACATTTTTATGTTGTACCAGGTTCTGATCTCAGTTATGTCACTACAAACCTGCACCGCTGTAAATCTAGAACAGCTGGATTGCAGTCAATAGCATCACTCTAGATTTACAGTGATTTAATGGATCAGAATTTTGGTCCAATAATTGTCAACAAAAATTTGTGCTCAGGGAAAACCAAAATGTCTGAAGAAAAGCCTGGGTTTGCCTTATACCAGGGATTGGCAACCTTTGGCACACTGCCTGTCAGGGAAATCTGCTAGCGGGCTGGGACGATTTGCTTACCTGCAGTGTCCAGAGGTTTGGCCAATAGGGGCTGTGGGAAGGGGCTTGGGCTGAGGGATGTGCTAGACTCCACTTCCCACAGCCCCCATTGGCCTGGAACGGCAAACTGCGGCCAGTGGGAGCTGCAATAGGCAGAACTTGCGGATGCTGCAAGCCTGTCAGCAGATTTCCCTGAAGGGCCATGTGCCAAAAGTTGCCAATCCTGGCCTTACACAATTAAGAAATCAGTCAGACAGTTTATCCATGTGAAAACACAACCATCTAATGCTGCCAGGGTCTGTCCCCCATCCATCATGTATTGATATATCACTAGTAAGGCTCAAACAAGCTGAAGCTGCCTCTGGGCTCCTCTAGTTTATGCTCAGAATTTCCCCAAGTATTCTGGCAAGTACATGTGCTAGCTTCTAATAACTGTGATCAGAATATGGCTCTGTGGTTAAGATTCATTTAAGATATTTCTCACCCTCCCGGTTTCTCAACTCCATTTTGTTTCCCTGCAAATGTTTGTAGATTTGTATCAAATGCTACATGCAGGAAGAAAGTGACCTAACGTATGTGAGTTCAATCCTTGAGGGGGCTATTTAGGGATCTGGGGCAATTTAAGTATACATGTCCTATTATGTCACTTTTCATCTCATCTACACAATCCTCCAGTATTAGAGGTGAGTTACTAATGATATCAGGATCCCTACTTTATATATATTCTCCATAAAGAAATATACACTATAGCAGTTTAAATGATCCTTCTAAAATACACTAGGCTAGGTTTATATATAGCAGATCTTTTTTATGGTTTCATAAAACATGTTACATAATATAAACTGGGAATTATTAAGATGAACACATCTTTTTGTTAAAAGGTGAAATAGAAAAAACACGGTTGTAATTTAGCTTTAGATTTATTGACTAAGTCAACCTTTCTGACATATATTTCCCCCTTCGTTTTCATTCAGCACTCCATATTAATGTTAATAGGAGTGGAGCTGACATTCCTGAGCACATCAAGGAGATGCAATGCTCCTAGGACTCTATCCAAAAGCTTTACATTTTTTGTAACCAATGACTCCACCAGGTCTGTCTTTCCATTTTCTCCACTATTAAGTCATTGGCTTCTATAGAATTTTCAAATATGTCTCTAAATATAAACCATTTGGTGCACTGGTCATTTCTCAGACCCAAGACACATAACTGAAAATGAGAAAAAGGAATAATTTCTAAATTAATCACCCTACTGGATCATGGATAATACCAAAACCAACAAACTCAGAGTTGTTTCTGATCAGAAACAAGTATGCTTGTTTGTCTCATTTTTATTGAGTAGTATCTGATGGACAGGACAAGCCATGGACAAGAATGAGTGGTGACACTCTACTGCTTCCTCTGTCTGCAAAGATGCTCTGGGATAAGAGAGAAAGATCATCTGATTATCTCTTTCCAGATCTGTCTGTCTCTCCTACGTTGTCTGTCTTGCCGGTATTTTTCACTAATATACAATTCTTAAATTTCTCATGGTCCAGCTGAGCACATTGTGTTCAAGGTGTTGTCTACTCCATTGTGATTATTTTTCTGTGGTACAAGTTCCAGGAACAGGCTATTGTGGCTAAAGATAATAAGGTATTGATTAGCACACACACAATCCAATTGAAAAGACCCTTCTTTTTCATTGACAAGTGTTTTTGAATTAGTTAATTGAAATCCAGAAGCTTTAAGTGCAGATGCTTCAGTCCTATGTTATCCTTGATTATTACACAACTTGTTTCTTAATGGACATTGAGCTGACATTTGATGTTAGACCAAAACTAATTTAGGAAAAGTGACCGAGAATGTGCTTGTTTAAAAAAGGCACTGTTTGTAATTGCCACAATCACATTCAGTTTTTTTCTTTCAAAATTTAATTTTTAGCATAACATACCTAGGATTTTGTCCTCAGAATGGTTTCTGAATGTCTGGGATCATTATAACATTCACTGTTGTGCAGCTCAGATCCTAACAAATCCCAGGTTGTTGGGAAACCGATGTTCCCCATGAAAATTTCATCATAAAGCTTAAAGGTTAGCATTGAAAATGTTTTTATTGAACTTTCAAAAATGGTTTCTTTAGGTTTCCCCCCCCCCCCCCAAAAAAAAAACCCTGTCATTTTCCTACAGAAATATCTATTTAGACAAAATGTTCTTCCCCTTTTGTGGACTTTATCACAAAATGGGAAAACAGGTTTCCAGAATATCTCCCCTTTTCTTTCTTCAGGGCTTCAATTCAGCAAAGCACTCACTAGGTAGCACAAAATCTAAAAATTTCTTCCCACAGAGGCAAAACTCCTCCTGATCTGATCATGAGTTTTGCCCAAATACTGAATGAATAGCTTCTGTTTATAGATAGTCTGTTTATGCAAACTTCATTTTCTGTGCTTTAAAGCAGCATTATATATACACTTCACCTTTCAATGAGTTTTGGGGGGCAGGAAGGAACTACAACATATTCATAATGAAAGAAGAAAGCTAAATCTACTCTAGTGTGGGAAGCAATAGTACCTTTACCGACAGGTGGTTATTCAAGCAAAATTAATCAATAGGCATTGAATTCATGAAAAGTAGAAAGGAACAGTAAAAGGAAAGAGAACCAGACAGAGGCAAAGAGATAAAAAAACTCCAGATTTTATTACTCTAATGGCCAGTGGGTGGTGGTGGTTCATGTAACCTCTACTGCATTTATTGCTCATTGATTCACTTTAGTCATCATTAGACTGTGATCTAAATATTTTGCTGTCTATGCATAATTACACACAGAGAGCTGATCTAGGATATGTTAGCTTCAGTGGAAATTTGTCTGACATAGTCATAGTATTTAAACATTCATGATATATCAATACTTGCATTAAATTCTAGTATTTAGTCAAACTTAAAGCTGCATGGTAGAAGTCCATTGATAATTTCTTTTTCATCCTTGTAACTTCCACTGCACAACTGCATGTTGGCTAAGGCAGATCCATCCATTCACAAGTCTTGAATTTATACAAATAAATATGATTGAAGGAACAGTATTAAAGAATCATCACATAAGTGAAAATAATGTGCTTATATATTCTATATAAATCTTACCATTGCTGATTCAGCTGCAGCATATCTAACATTGAGCATGGCATCATTTAACCATGATTTGCAGGAGTAAAGATTCTGTGTAATCATTAACACATCAACTTCTTTCTTTCTATCTCTTTAATGAGTTAAGTCTATTTTATCTGAGACTCAACACATAATAACTGGAAGTGTGTTGCCACTCCTTATATTTATCATAATAGTGTCTGTTCCTTCTCAATAGATTAAAATTATAAAAAATATTGAAGAGCAAGTCATAGGCTCATTAACATTATCACTAATCATCAAGAGAGAGTAAAGATGTGTCAGGTGGCAAAGGATCAAACCCTCACATAATCAAAAAACAAAGATTTGTCAATATCTTAGTGATTAATGGGGTATTAAACACAAAGGACATGCCACATTGTTACCCAGAGTTCTTTCAACCGAAAGCTCTTCGTAACTTTTACTCTATGCGAGATGGTGTCAGGAAATAAATCAGGGGAGACACGGCCCTTCAACCGATAGATGGCTGGCACAAACAGGACAACACAAGAGCGATTTCACTTAAAGCTAAACTTTACTTAGTCTCAAGCACTTATAAACATGTCTGCAACAGGTTAGTAAAACATCCCCAACCCTTAATAATTACCAAAGCTGAGTGTGGCTCTCGAGTGGCATGGTGGCAGCCCATCTGCTAGTGGGGAACACAAGATGCATCCAGAGGGAGAGTCCAGTCCTGAAGAGTCCCCCTACCTCGAACTTTTTCCCCTTATTTATACATTAGTAATAGAATGACATATCCCTTAAAGCAAACTTGTTAAGTAAGCAGTTTCAATGGTCAAGCGAGAGGTTCCTTCTGATTATCGAATAACCAGATATGGGTGTTTCCAGAGTTTGCAGCCTTGAGGCCCCAGTAGACATTCCTGGGGGACATCCTGTTCTTCTGAGATACATGTATCAGCAACTACAACATAATTCTTATCAGGAAGGACGCGGGGTCAAGCTGCCCTTTCTGTGGCACACAACCCCCTCCTCCCCCCCCCCCCCGCCTTGGTTAAGCTATGCCTGCTGACTTGGCTAATTTAAAGCCTGCTGACTTGGTTGCTTTTAGCAATAAGCCATAGTGGTTTCAGGCACTTTACTGGTTTGCCAAGGTCTCGCCGTACAATATGTTTAAATATTCTGTCTTAAAAACTAAAATGGACTTTTAAAAACTGCCTATTTTGTTAACTTTAAAGCATTTCCATGAAACAGGCTTTACCTAGGATCATATGCCCACTTTGTAACAACCACTCATTGCAGACCTCTTTTAAACAACAAATTATTTTAATACAAGACTCTACAAGGAATTACTAATGCTACTTTACTTTGTGGAAGATACCTTTTATTACACAACATCTGTGACTGACAGTCAGACTCACTAAATTTATATCTTCAGACAGAACTTACAGTTACTTCATGTCAGAGGGACACACTGTGTTGTAAAGCACCAATAATGTGCTGAAGTCCTGCAAAGTGTGGAAAAAGCCAGAATCTCTGACGTAAAAAAGGAGAGGTTGAAGAATAAACCAACGGTTCCCAAACTGAACTGGTGGTTCATGGAACAGTTGTTGGTGCTCCATTGTCTGGTCACAGGACATTGGCTCCTTTTCCTTATTTTCATCCACTAAGTATTCCTTTGTAAGACAAATATATGTTAAGGGTGGGATTTTGAAAAGCTCAGAGCGATAGCCTAATTCTGCTGTCCTTGAAGTCAATGATAAAATGCCCATTGATTTATACCATCTTTCCATGCATATATTTGCTGTGGCTTACACAGGAATTTTATATGATTTTGAATAGGAAGGAAGTTGCCCATGAGACAAGCTGTCTATTGAAATGTGGTGCACACCATGAAAAAGTTTGAAAGTCCATGAATTTACACTATTAATAATGTAAAATAAAATATATCTCAGAGGGATAGTGTGAAGAGAAGCTCACCTTTCTGAGACAACTTGCCTCTTTGATAGTGGCAAAAGCTCAACAGAAGGCAAACACTGACACCAGTTGCATGCAGCAGTTTCTGACTGGAAAGGAAGATAGGGCCAGGGATCTAGAAATGGGTGATGACCAATCTCTTATACATTACATGCTAAAAATTACAGGAAGATGTATATTCATGTCACAATATTGTGCTTATGTGTGATCATTTCCCTCCTTGATCTCAGGTGTGCTGCATCACTTTTTTCATTTCAGAAAGAGAATGAATTTTTGTAGCCTTTTATGGGCATCCAATTTACTGGCCATGTTTGTTTTAGAAATGAACACTGCCAGTTTGTCTGGCTCTGAACAATCAATACCTGAAACAGTTTGAGGACAAAGACTGTAATCCCCTCCTCCCCAAAAGCATTCTTTACTCTTGTGAGAAGCTTAAAAGAAAATAAACTGCCAAAAATGTGTATTATTTAGTCCTCTGAATTCTGAGTTGGGTAAAATTAGTATCTGTTCCAACTGTTCCTTGTTTGTTTGCACATTGCCTATTTTCTCCATTTCCCATATTGTCTTTTGTTCTATTTTGGTTTAATTCTTAGTTACGTGTCTACTTTACAATTTATGTTTCTTATTCCTATCCCAGCTCAGATTTTTTGATCTCTTGATATTGAGTGAAATAGACTTTTGAGCAAATTATCACACTTTTTTGTCCTATTTACATTAATTTTAGATATTTATTTTTTTGAACCAGTCTCCAATCTCCTTTTCATTTTTCAGGTTGGGGACTGAAGTTCTCAGTAGGAGACGTATGTCGCTACTGCCACATAAGCTGAAAAATCACGTTAGAGCTAAGAAATTTTAATATTTCATTAATGGTATTTATTACAATGCGAAAGATTATCTTATGTTTATCTTTTTACAGAGAGCATCAAACTTACAGTTAGTTCAGTCCTAAGAACTCCTATAAACAAAAGATTTGAAGCCAAAGTCTGTCCTAATATAAAGACATCTGAACTCATCCAAAGTCACTGTAACTTCCTGTGTTTTATACGAGAGCTGGATTTGTCCCTGTTTAAGTTTTTTTAAGAAAATAACATTAGCCTATCCCCTTTAAGGCAGAAAGCTAGGGATGTGACTTAGAAGCTTAAATCTAGACTGGTACTTCTAAGTCAATTAGACACATTTGAAAATCCCACCCTAAAATATTACAGAAGACTCAGTTGAAATTAACAACAACAACAAATCAAAGGTGACCAGGGAATCTAAAAAGGAATTCTTAAATTGAAAGACACGAGAGCATGACAGAGAGAAGAACATTAAACAAAAAATCCCAGTAAGGCCTCAATCTTGCGATGTGTTCCTTAGCCCTGGTCTACACTAGGCATTGAGGTCAAATTTAGCAGCGTTAAATCAATTTAACCCTGCAGCCGTCTACATGACGAAGCCCTTTTTTTCGACTTAACGGGCTCTTAAAATCAATTTCCTTACTCCACCCCCGACAAGGGGATTAGCACTGAAATCGGTTTTGCTGGGTCGAATTTGGGGTACTGTAGATGCAATTAGACAGTATTGGCCTCTGGGAGCTATCCCAGAGTGCTCCATTGTGACCGCTCCGAACAGCACTTTCAACTCAGATGCACTGACCAGGTAGACAGGAAAAGGCCCGCGAACTTTTGAATTTAAATCTCCTGTTTGGCCAGCGTGGCAAGCTGCAGGTGACCATGCAGAGCACATCAGCAGAGGTGACCATACAGAGCTCATCAGCAGAGGTGATCATGAGGGAGTCCCAGAATCGCAAAAGAGCTCCAGCATGGACTGAACGGGAGGTATGGGATCTGATCGCTGTATGGGGAGAGGAGTCCGTGCTATCAGAACTACGTTCCAGTTTTTGAAATACCAAAACATTTGTGAAAATCTCCCAAGGTATGAAGGACAGAGGCCATAACAGGGACCCGAAACAGTGCTGCATGAAACTTAAGGAGCTGAGGCAAGCCTACCAGAAAACCAGAGAGGCCAACGGCCGCTCCGGGTCAGAGACCCAAACATGCCACTTCTATGATGAGCTGCATGCCATTTTAGGGGGTTCAGCCACCACTACCCCAGCCATGTTGTTTGACTCCTTCAATGGAGATGAAGGCAACACGGAAACAGGTTTTGGGGACGAGGAAGATGATGATGATGAGGTTGTAGATAGCTCACAGCAAACAAGCGGAGAAACCGGTTTTCCCGACAGCCAGGAACTGTTTCTCACCCTGGACCTGGAGCAAGTGCTCCCCGAACCCACCCAAGGCTGCCTCCTGGACCCACCAGGCGGAGAAGGGACCTCTGGTGAATGTACCTTTTAAAATACTATACAAGGTTTAAAAGCCAGCATGTTTAATGATTAATTTGCCCTGGCATTCGTGGCTCTCCTGAATATACTCCCAAAGCCTTTGCAAAAGGTTTCTGGGGAGGGCAGCCTTATTCCATCCACCATGGTAGGACACTTTACCACTCCAGGCCAGTAGCACGTACTCAGGAATCATTGCAGAACAAAGCATTGCAGTGTATGTTTGCTGGCATTCAAACAATATCCGTTCTTCATTTCTCTGTGTTATCCTCAGGAGAGTGATATCATTCATGGTCACCTGGTTGAAATAGGGTGCTTTTCTTAAGGGGACATTCAGAGGTGCCCGTTCCTGCTGGGCTGTTTGCCTATGGCTGAACAGAAATGTTCCCCACTGTTAGCCACATGGTGGGGGGAGGCAAAATGCAACCTTGTAATGAAAGCACATGTGCTATATATGTAATGCTAACAGCAAGGTTTACCATGAAAGAGTGTATCCATTGTTCTATAAAATGTGTCTTTTTAAATACCACTGTCCCTTTTTTTTTCTCCACCAGCTGCATGTGTTTCAAGATCACAGGATCATCTTCTTCTCAGAGGCTAGCGAAGATTAGAAAGCGAAAAAAATGCACTCACGATGAAATGTTCTCTGAGCTCATGCTGTCCTGCCACTGACAGAGCACCGATGAATGCATGGAGGCAGACAATGTCAGAGAGTAGGAAAGCACAAAATGACTGGGAGGAGAGGTGGCGGGCTGAAGAGAGTAAGTTGGGGGCTGAAGAGAGGGCTGAAGCTGAAAGGTGGCAGCAGCGTGATGAGAGGAGGCAGGATTCAATGCTGAGGCAGCTGGAGGATCAAACTCATATGCTCCAGCGTATGGTTGAGCTGCAGGAAAGGCAGCAGGAGCACAGACCACTGCTACAGCCCCTGTGTAACCAACCGCCCTCCTCCCCAAGTTCCACAGCCTCCTCACCCAGATGCCCAAGAACGCCTCCGGCCACCCGCCACTCTACCCCAGAGGATTGCCTAAGTAACAGAAGGCTGGCATTCAGTAAGTTTTAAAATTTTAAACTTTTAAAGTGATGTGTGGCCTTGTCCTTCCCTCCTCCACCACCCCTCCTAGGCTACCTTGGTAATTATCCCCCTATTTGTGTGATGAATTAATAAAGAATGCATGAATGTGAAGCAACAATGACTTTATTGCCTCTGCAAGTGGTGATCGAAAGGAAGTGGGGAGGGTGGTTAGCTTACAGGGAAGTAGAGTGAACTAAGGGGCAGGGGGTTTCATCAAGGAGAAACAAACAGAACTTTCACACCATAGCCTGACCAGTCATGAAACTGGTTTTCAAAGCTTCTCTGATGTGCCCCGCACCCTCCTGTGCTCTTCTAACCGCCCTGGTGTCTGGCTGTGCCTAACCAGCAGCCAGATGATTTGCCTCATCCTCCCAGCCCACCATAAATGTCTCCCCCTTACTCTCACAGATATTGTGGAGCGCACAGCAAACAGTAATAGCAGTGGGAATATTGGTTTCTCTGGGGTCTAACTGAGTCAGTAAACTGCGCCAGTGTGCTTTTAAACATCCAAATGCACATTCTACCACCATTCTGCACTTGCTCAGGCTGCAGTTGAACAGCTCCTGACTACTCTCCAGTCTGCCTGTGTATGGCTTCATGAGCCAAGGCATTAAGGGGTAGGCTGGGTCCCCAAGGATAACTATAGGCATTTCAACATCCCCAACGGTTATTTTCTGATCTGGAAAGAAAGTCCCTTCCTGCAGCTTTTGAAACAGACCAGAGTTCCTGAAGATGCGAGCGTCATGTACCTTTCCAGGTCATCCCACGTTGATGTTGGTGAAACATCCCTTGTGATCCACCAATGCTTGCAGCACTATTGAAAAGCACCCCTTGCAGTTTATGTACTCGCTGGCTTGGTGCTCCGGTGCCAAGATAGGGATATGGGTTCCGTTTATGGCCCCACCACAGTTAGGGAATCCATTGCAGCAAAGCCATAGCAAAGCTATGACCTGCACATTTCTTAGGGTCATTACCCTTGATATCAGCAGATCTTTGATTGCGTTGGCTACTTGCATCACAGCAGCCCGCACAGTAGATTTGCCCACTCCTAATTGATTCCAGACTGACAGGTAGCTGTCTGGTGTTGCAAGCTTCCACAGGGCTATTGCCAGTCGCTTCTCAACTGTGAGGGCTGCTCTCATCTTGGTATTCTTGCGCCTTAGGGCAGGGGAAAGCAAGTCACAAAGTTCCATGAAAGTGCCCTTACGCATGCGAAAGTTTCGCAGACACTGGGAATCGTTCCAGACCTGCAACACTACGTGGTCCCACCAGTCTGTGCTTGTTTCCCGGGCCCAGAATCGGCGTTCCACCGTAGGAGCCTGCCCCATTATCATCATGATGCCCACATTGGCAGGGCCCATGCTTTGAGAGAAGTCTATGTCCATGTCCTCATCACTCTCGTAACCACGCTGACGTCGCCTACTCACCCGGTTTCACTTTGCCAGGTTCTGATGCTGCATATACTGCTGGATAATGTGTGTGGTGTTTAACGTGCTCCTAATTACCCAAGTGATCTGAGCAGGCTCCATGCTTGCCATGGTATGGCGTCTGCACAGAAAAAAGGCGCGGAATGATTGTCTTCTGTTGCCCTGATGGAGGGAGGGGCAACTGACAACATGGCTTACAGGGTTGGCTTACAGGGAATTAAAATCAATGAAGGGGGTGGCTTTGCGAGAAACTGAATGGCCGCCTCAAGGATAGAACTCAAAACCTCAAGGATAGAACTCAAAACTGGGTTTAGCAAGCCGTTGATTTCATAGAGGGAGGAAGGGATGGAGGAGAAAATGAATACAAAACAAATCTTGTCTATTCTTGTTTGAGCCACTTCATCTATCTTTATACATCTTGCTGGCAGCAGACTGTGCAGTACGACCGCTATCCATCGTCACCTCCTGGATGCTCGGCAGAAGATGGTGCAGTATGACTGCTGGCATCATCTTCTGCTGGCTGCGGATTAAAAGACAGTGCACTGCTGGTAGGACTCAATTGCCATGAGACAAAACAAGGGAAATGACCTGGCTGAGTCACTCCCATGGTTGCTCAGGCACCCGGTTAAAAGAGCACCCAGGACTATGTCGAAGACGGCTACCAGTCATACTGCACTGTCTGCTGCCAAAAGGCAATAAACTGCTGCTGTGTAGCAATGCAGTACCATGTCCGCCAGCACCCAGGAGACATACGGTGACGGTTAGCTGAGCAGGCTCCATGCTTGCCGTGGTATGGCGTCTGCACAGGTAACTTAAGAAAAAAGGTGCAAAACGATTGTCTGCCCTTGCTTTTAGAGGGAGGGAGGGAACGGGGGCCTGACGATATGTACCCAGAACCACTCGCGACAATGTTTTAGCCTCATCAGGCACTGGGATTTCTACCCAGAATTCAAATGTGCGGTGGAGACTGTGGGAACTGTGGGATAGCTACCCACAGTGCAAAGCTCCAGAAGTTGACGGTTGCCTCGGTACTGTGGACAAACTCCGCCGACTGCATGACTTAGAGCATTTGTGTGGGGACACACACACTCAACTGTATAAAAACGCTTTTTACAAAACTGACTTCTATATTGACCAAAAAGAAAAGGAGTACGTGTGGCACCTTAGAGACTAACAAATTTATATGAGCATAAGCTTTTGTGAGCTACAGCTCACTTCATCGGATGCTACTCTGAAACCTGTCATAAATTTGACCTAATTTCGTAGTGTAGACATACCTTAGTGGCAGACCCCTGTGCCCAGTTATAGCAGAATCAGCATCTTAGAGAATTAGTCTGGCAAAACAGCAGTCCCTGCACTGCTTTTTGACTGGATTTTTCTTTTTTTTAATAAAATATTAAAAGAAATAGCATAATTCCCAAAAGTCTCACTGGTAGGAAAGACTCCTATTAGAAATAACAGTGTGCTTTCCTAGTTTAATTTTAAAATTAGATTAGATTAGAAATGAACAGAGGGAAAAAATATTTGAAAGCATTTTCAATTAGTGACCATTGATCTGGTATAACAAAAGAAAGGATTGCTATTTGTGGTTGCATTTAAAGAGTAACTGGTGAAGACTGTCTGCTTGACAATGAGCAACAGCACCAAAAGAAGCGTTATGCCTGTTTCTGAGAGTGGAAAAAATTAAAGCTTTTGAATATATTACAAGTATTATTGCTAAACTATTATTTTGTTAAATACCATTTTACATGAGCATGTCTTTCATTATAAAAATATAAAATGTAGAGAGAAAGAAACATATGAATATTGCCAGGTTCGTTGTGATTGACTGAAATAATGTGTCTGATTTGGAAAGCAGAAGAAACAGTGGGTCAGACGGTCCACGTTTTTTCATGGCTGAGCTAAAATCTAGACAACGTCCCTCATAGCCCCAAACACAGTTAAAGAGCAAATCCCTGCTCCAGAGGGAACACACTCTATTAAAAAACAAAACAAAAAATAAGCAGATGAAGGATTGGGGACAGGGATGTAACATGCAAGCAAATTAATATGCTGACAACCTGGCATTGCTTTGTTGTTTGCATGAGCTGGCAGCTGTGTTTTTTGGGAATATGTATTAAATACACTAAAATAATAGTTTGGTGGTGTGGGGGGGTTATGAATGCATTTATCTTTCCCAAATAAAAACTCACAGAAAAGAAGAAAACGTTGATGACCTATAACTAGTTAAGAAAGTCAACCTTTGTCCCTGAACACATTTACCTGAGTAATAACAAAATCACAATGAAAAACCCTCTTTCCACCATCAGTCACATTGAAACCACTATTGGTACTTTATTAAAAAGAGACAAAACAGCAAAGTACATTTAAGGCAGCAGTATTCAAGTCAGCCCTGGTGGGAAAGGAGTACAATTCTTTCTTCAAGTCAGTGATTACGTTTTAAATAAATGGAACTACACAAACATGAGACCTTGGGAGCTTCTGATTTTAGAGTCTCTGAATTGATAAGATTTAATAATGAAAAAAGTTTTCCAGAGCTCCATATTTGAAAACTATTGTAAATGTTGCATTTCCCCCCCCCCCCCGAGGCAAGCTTCTAATATAATTGAGAAAATGCCACAAGGAATGTTTTATTCCTTAAATTTTTAAGCTATTCTGGTACAAGCACCTGCTTTGGTAATAGGGGAAGTGGTGGCAGCAGCAGCATTTGTGCTTAATGCAGTGGGGTTTGGGTGGCAGTAGCACAGCCCTTGACAGCTAGATATGCAGAGGGCCTATATACTGTACATTCATCATACATACATTATGCATCATCCAACATACATACATGTACTCAATCAAGCACAGTGGGGTGAGTTAAGGGCAGAGTAAGAGCTTCCATTGTGATTTCTTCTGTTGGTTTGTGACATTTGAAAAACAAAAATCAATCCAAGAACAAGTGGGATTTTGACTATGCATACCTCTGTTTTATTGTACTCAGCATCTATATATTACATTAAATGGTCACTGCCAGTAATGTTAATTAAACTAGAGTTATATATTTAAAACCCTAGAATTTGGGTGCCCAGTTTAAAATGTATAGATGTCACAAGTTGCATCAGAAATTTTAAAATGTGGGCCTTAGTCCCAAATTCAGCAAGGTACTTAATATCTGCTGTTATGGGGCTGTAATGCATATAATACAACATAAAGAAAACACCTAAACTGACTTGATTGACCTATGGTCTGATCCATTGTGGCAAATTACATGGCTCACAATTTTAGTCTATAATCCCCCAAAAGTCACTTCAAATGAGTCCACTCTGTGTCTAACATATGGAAGCCCATCTTACCCATGGAATCAGAAGACCAACAGATATTACAGCAGACGTTTTTCTTAGAAAAGCTGCTATACATCACTTTAACTGTCTTATTTTTATGTAAGTCTTTCTTCTGTAACCATTTAAAGCAAAGTTAAGCAAAGCTTTTTGATTTATTGCAGTTGCCAACTCTCTCTGATATTTTTCATCCTTAATCATCATGGCATGAAATCAGGGACAGCACGCAACTGATCCGCTAAATGAGTCAAAATGGTGCTGGACTCCTGGACTCTGGATGAAAAATCAGTTATATGACAGAACTGATCTATGTTAGCAGGTTTTCAGTGTGTATTATAGACTGTAAATCTTATGTTTTGTTCAGCTCAATATGCTTTGTATCTAATCTGTATTATTCAGTATGCTTTCTATCACAGATGGCATCTGATTCATTCCGCTTAATATGGTTTATAGGCATTTGGCTATCAAGTACACATTTTAAAAAATATAATTTATCGTTTTATGGGATTAATTAGATTCAGACAATTTACGTCTATTGAATTAAGTGGAAATTTTGTGTAACTGTGATAAGAATTGAGTTGGCTTGGTATAAAGAAAATTTAAATATTCGTCCCTCAGGCTAAAGGAACAATACAAACTTCTGAGGATTCCTCGCATGGAATTTGTGCTTTAGACATCTGCTCAGATAGTAACAAAGCCCTAGATAAGTGATTAATAGTGTGTCAACTATTGGGAAAGTTTTTGCTTTGATTAGAGCTCTTCTTACAATGAACCAACTATTTTGTTTTGGTACCTGATGGATAGTAGAACTATCTGGAAGCAGGATAATCCACGCAAAAAGCACAAAATGTGTTATTTGACAGCTGGTGGTTTCTTCTGTAATCTCCATCGCGGTGGATGTTTTATGCCATGTGTTTAACAGAGTCACAATGGCATAAAACATCTACTGCAGAGGGAGAATAGTAGCATAATATGCATGCTGCCAATTAACACTTCTGGTTTCCAGTAATTCCAGTAGGAATAGTGCTTTTCAGGTTTCTCAACTCAGAGATTTGGACGCTAGTTGGAAATGTAACTTTCCTCATCACTGGACATTAGTTACTTCACTAGTAAGTCTCTTGCCATGAAGACGGATGAGCAATCCTCAGAGAGAATTGGAGACATTGATCCAAATACACTAAGGATCAGTGTAGCATTTCTGGTAGAGTAGCATAATTCAGGAAAATGGGACTGTGAAACAGCTGTTTATTGGCAATAATTGCAACAAGTAAATGTAACACAGTGAAAAAGCAAAAGCAGGATAATAAGGCAGCATCTGTTGGCATATGGTGTAGGATAAGAAATACTAGTTGCAAAGTGACAGTAATCGCACACATTGGTACAGCAGTCAAGCAAGACTGGTGGCACGATAATATACACAACAGCAAAAATGCAGAATGCAAGAATGAGCTATCATCAGCAAGAAAGGTCAAACAAATGATGCCTCTCAATGACATATGTAACTCAAATATAAATGTGATAGCTACATGATTTTAAAGTGGTAGTATGTTATCAATAGCTCTTAAATATCAAGAGCAGATCACAAACCACACAGGTTATTCACTTTTGCACAAAAAAAACATTCTCTGCTAGCATTCAGTGACTGACAAATAGTATCCAAGTATCCAGTTGAGATGATATGCCGTCTGCTTGTCATTCATTTCTAAACGCTTTTTACACTGGGAAGAGGTGAGATCTGATACAAATGATTATGGCCCTGTATACCAGAAAAAATACATATTTTTATCCTTTTAGAAAATGAAATGGAAAGCATCTGTCTTTGATTTTAACACCTGTTTCAAATTCTAAAATAAGCATAGTAGTTTTCTTTTTATGGATGAAGAATCTCAACAGATGAAAGACATTCTATTTTTTGCAAAACCTTTCAGGTTAATCAGCTAGATTTCACTAACAAATCTGATGTTTTTGTTGTTGACCAAAGAGGTCTGTTGCTTCGAAAGCAAGGAAGTGATTGACTAAAAGGCACATAAACAGACAAACCGGGTAGCCGGCTTAAACTCAGACTACTGAAAAAAGGGGGGGTACATTTCTCATGGTAAGATTCTTTCCCATACTTATATATACAAAGTTCCCCACATGTATGTGTATATATATTAATATTATACTCTCTTGGAGAGGCATTTTGTAAAATGTTTAATGTACAAAGCTACACACTAAAAAAAAATGGTTAATGTGAGGGTTGTCCAGTCCATGAGCAGCGGAGAAAGTGATCCCGACATATGTAATCACTTAAGTAACTCCAGCATTATAGTTGCCGCTGAGTTTCCATTATAATCTTGATTTTAGTTCCCTTCTAAAAATTACCCCTAAGTCATATCAGCCTTAAAATTAACAGGTTAATTCTGATGGATGGACATATACTGTAGATTTCTTTTCTACCAAATTTGAAGTGAATTGACAAGCAGTTCTTGAACTAAATCCCTTGGTCATGGAAGGTGGGTGAACCTCCAGCTTGAGGAGGTTAGCCCTCAGTCGGGCCTGCGCCTCCTTACCCCACTGGAGCCCAGAAGCCCTCTTCCCTCCCATGGCCTCGCAGCACCAGATGGCATGGCCTTAGCGCCCAGGGCTCCCCCTGCTCCTCCCCAACGCTGGGCGGCTTCAACCACCCCAAGTTCCAGCCACACAAGCACCAGACCCAGCACACTTCCCGGAAGACGAGTTGCCTGCCTGGACGGGGGAACAGGCGGAACGGCAAGCAAGAGGGGGCCTTGGGATGGAGCATGGTGGGGCCACGCCAGGCTGTTTGGGGAGGCATAGCCTCCCCAGCCTATGATACCCGCTGCCCATGTCCTTGGTAATAGAAGCATTCATCACATGTCCAAAATTAGGAGAAACTAAAAATAAAAAAGAGAGCAAGCTGGACTTCCTTAGCTGAAAAATTATTAATACTTTATTGCAATGTGCCATTGACTCTGAGAAGTGTACTATAGGTGTAAATAGAATGCTGCTGACCTAAACTCTCATTTTAAAAAAGGAAGACTGTGGTCTCAAGCTAACTTTTCTGAAACTGGAGTTAATATTTCTGGTCCATATCTGTGATTTAACTTTAAAGGGATATATAGGTTTAAAATAAAGTTAAAAGGCCATGAAATTAAGTGTTAAGGTGCCTTTCTGAAACACATTATTAATACTCTCTCAGATAAAACTATAATTTTAACTCTGTTCAGTTCAGGGCCAACACAAGTGAACTGATGTATAATCACATTAAGCCGACACATATTAAAAGAATAAATGCAAAAACTGCACCACTGTCCCAACTCGGGGTCTCTCTGAGTGCACCCCCTCAAAAATCAGGGCTTGGGCCTTTACCTCTTTTGGAGTGGCATTCTGCTATTTGCTTCCTCTCAGACTACAGCCTAGATACTAACTGTGACTAATTCAGCAGGTCCAAGTGGGTTGGACCCCTCAAAAGTTTCTCTTTAATACACTATCATAGGGTATGTTTGCAGTGATACAGAAACAGCATCTGCAAAAACAAAGGATAATGTATTTTGCCTAAAAGGTACAATGCTCTCAGAAAGGTAGATTTAAAATAACGAAGACCTACATGCACCTAAGCTCATCCCTTTCTATCCATGGTTTAGGCAGATCCTCCTAACTTGGATGGGGAATAAGGAAGAAAATCCTACACTGTATATAGCCTTCTATCTGTGTCTGTCAGACTGTCAGCCTTTTCACTGGCACACACAGGCCAGTCACTCTCAGCTCACTCAAAAAAACCCTCCCTTTCTGCTTGGGCCCCTTTTTTAACTGGTCAGGGTTGTTTGAGCTCAGGTATGGCCTGGGAAGGATTTAACTTCCTTTCCTGGATAAAGCCAGTTTGGTTGTTTCTCCTCCCACAGTTGATGACACAGCAATTATCAGTTTGATTCCTTTGAACCTTTCTGTGTCATTGTTTTATCTGTCCTGGATTCCTCACAACTTCTCTTTATGGCCTTTTTTGATTTAACTATATTCATTCAGCAGGTGATAATACCAAATTGAACAAGGAAACAGAGTCACACATAATATAAAAGATAATACAGATGTTTCCCCAGTATGTTACACAAGTTTTGTATGCATATGTTTGTATGCATACAAACTTAGTTATGTTGTACATAAATTAACTAATAACTTATAGGCAATAAATTTGTGTACTTAATGTTTACTAATTTCTTTGCCCTCCTTCATGCTTCAAGTTAACATAAAACACTTTTGAAAGACATTCTCCCATGGAATTCTAAATCATTTCATTAATGACCAGTTTCACTATACCGCCATATATTTCTTCATCTCCTGTAAACTTTAACATATCTCTCAACAGTAAGGCATACTCCATAAAACCAACTAAAAAGAAAAACAACCTTTTTCCATACTCTCTCTTCTTTTTTAAATTATGGTACATTGTGCTTAATCTACTGGGGCATAGTTAAGGTTGTTAAAATGAGAATCAGTGCCTTTGAGAATCATAGAAGGTTAGGGTTGGAAGAGACCTCAGGAGGTCATCTAGTCTAACCCCCTGCTCAAAGCAGGACCAACCACAACTAAATCATTCCAACCAGGGCTTTGTCAAGCCGGGCCTTAAAACCTGTAAAGATGGAGATTCCACCATCTCCCTAGGGAACCCATTCCAGTGCTTCACCACGCTCCTAGTATAAACGTTTTTTCCTAATATCCAACCTAGATCTCCCCCACTGCAACTTGAGACCATTGCTCTTTGTTCTGACACCACTGAGAACAGCTGAGCTCCTTTCTCTTTGGAACCCCCCTTTGGGTAGTTGAAGGCTGCTATCAAATCCCACCTCACTCTTCTCTTCTGCAGACTAAATAAGCCCAGTTCCCTCAGCCTCTCCTCATAAATCATGTGCCCAGCCCCCTAATAATTTTCATTGCCCTCTTCTGGACTTTCTCCAATTTGTCCATATTCTTTCTGTAGTGGGGGGACCAAAACTCGACACAATACTCCAGATGTGGCCTCACCAGTGCTGAATAGAGGGGGATAATCATTTCCCTCAATAGGCTGGCAATGCTTCTACTAATGCAGCCCAATATGACGTTAGCCTTCTTGGCAACAAGGGCACACTGTTGACTCATATCCAGCTTCTCGTCCACTGTAATCCCTAGGTCCTTTTCTGCAGAACTGCTGCTTAGACATTTGGTCCCCAGCCTGTAGCAGTGCATGGGATTCTTCCATCCTAAGAGACGGACTCTGCACTTGACCTTGTTGAACCTCATCAGATTTCTTTTAGCCCAATTTTCCAATTTTTCTAGGTCACTCTGGACCCTATCCCAAAGGACATTCTTAACTCTTAATTTCTTGGTTAACTTTTCTGATTGTTTTTAACTCAGATGTTCTTGAAATGCAATATACACTTAAATCCTCGCATGTGACTGAAGATTAAATTGAACAAAGTTTTTTGGTTATTTTGTCTAGGAATCACTGTAATATAAAATAAAATATGAGAAATAGTGTGACAGAGGTGGAATTGCTAGGTATTAATTTATAAATACTGATGTAATCGTTGTACAAATATTGTAAGTTATCTATTCAATGAAGTTACTGTGTAAGTATTAGGGGATATCAGAATTTCCTGTACGACTGAATTGATTGAACTTAATAGAGGTATAAGAAAAGCAAACAGAACAGCAATGCAATAGACCCAGATATAAGGACACCCCAGCACACATTTGAAAGACATTGGAGCAAGTTGTTAGCTTCAAATGAAGTTACAAATCTTGTTTTGCCCAAACTGGGAGTTACAAGATCAAAGTCCTACAAAAAGTTAAAAAGCTTTTTGAGGAAAAGAAGGGGAGTGAGTCATCAGGGGCTGTCCAGGGAGTTTCAATGAGATCTTACAGTGGAGCCAAGCTGAGATAGAGATTGGATCTGCAGAGGAGTCTAGAAGAAGTGAGACTTATCAAGGTCCCTATGTGGAAGATGATTAAACACCTCGTAAACTGGATGTGATTATAGTCTCTTATTGTTTTTAAGATATATTTGCTCTGAACACATTTAGTGCTTCCTTTGTTTTAAGGAAGCTGTCTGGTCACCATATTAACCACTGTCATTGCTCCCAAAGAAAAAAGAACTGCAGTTTCAGAGACTAAGGGTTTGCTTGTAGTTTGCTGCAGTATGGACTATGGGGATGTAAATTGGAACGTACCAAAGTGTTGCACTGTAACTACCCCGGGCGGAGACTACTGGCACTAGCTAAAAAGTACCTAGTTCCTATTAACATAGCTGGAGGACTGTACTAATAAAAGCTATTTACCTTTTAGTTCATGCCAGCAGCATCCACATAGAGGAAAGTGAAAAGGAGTACTTGTGGCACCTTAGAGACTAACAAATTTATTAGAGCATAAGCTTTCGTGAGCTACAGCTCACTTCATCACGAAAGCTTATGCTCTAATAAATTTGTTAGTCTCTAAGGTGCCACAAGTACTCCTTTTCTTTTTGCGAATACAGACTAACACGGCTGCTACTCTGAAACCTGTCATAGAGCAAAGTGCAACACTTTGGTGCACTCTAGAGGGCAAACCCCTGTAGTTCACATTGCCCAGAAGTGTGGACATAACCTCGGGCAGACTGGCTGAGATAGCTGTAGTCCCCTGTGTATAAATTGTGGTTAAGGCACATTCTGAGAATGGGAGAATCATGTGATTCTACCTCAAAATAGAGGTGACAGCTTGAGGCCTAAGACCTAAATGGGTTGCGCTTGAAGCAATCAGGAGGAGTCAGAGGTCCAGTTCACCTAGTAACTGTGACATAGGGAAAAATGCTTCAAAATAAGAATCCACAGCTAGTTTTCATGATTCATGTTTGTGAGTATTTGGCAGTTCTATATATCTATATCTAGCTTTGAATTTCAGGGACTACTTCAGTCCTGTGCTCCGTACTTGGGCAAAATTAATTTGTCTGAGTAAGGAGCGTTGGGTCAGATTCTTAATACAGAACTTCACACGTAGGATAGTATAAGTCAATATTTATAAAATTAAAAAGTGTGAGAACTGGAGAGCAGGACAGCAGCTTGTATCAGAAAAGAGGGAGAATACACAGAATATCAGAAACAAGAAAGATTACGAACAGAGAAAAGGGCATTGGCTCATTCTATTTCTATTTCTTCTGTTAGTGACAGATAAATTTGATATCTTCCTGGAGTTATATTGACATAATCTTGAGAGCATTGTGTGCTCCCTTTACAGTTAAAGGGATGTTTAACTGTGTGATATTCTTGTCACAAAGAGTGTAATTAAAACTATCTACCTTGCAAGCTTTCTAGCTCTTTTTGCAACTAAACTTTGTGTTGCTTCCAAATGAGAACATGATGTGATCTACACAAATTTATGAACTGCCTACAGACTAGTGATGGTTGAATGCATCATATGGTATTTGACTTGCTGTACAACAGCTTGAATAATGTTTCTAATGCACAACAGCAAAAAACTTACTTCAAATATAGTGAAAAAATTCCTATATATAAGTAAAACTGTTTAAGATAATTTAATTTGTGTAAAAAGGTAAAAAGGTAAATATGAATGCAAATTTATTACTTATATACTTGGCATACCCTGCACACAAACTGGATATTATATTTGACATTCTGCTGTTTTAAATGCATAAGATAGTATCTGTGTCAACAACCCTTAATAAGGAAAAAGCAAGTCATGATCAACAATATGCTAAGACAAGTGCTACTTGTGGAAGAGGATATTGCATTGTGATGGAAAGTATTGTGCACAGACTCAGGAAGTTAAACATTATTTACAATAATGGTGTGTGTGCTGTTGAGAAGTAGTCAAACAATCCTACATAACATAATTCTCACTTCCCCAACCCAATGGGAAGATGTGTACTGGGATAAAACAGAAAATAATTTAGAGCACTTACATGGAACAAATCTTCAGAATCAATCAAATGGAAATATAAAAAAAAAGGAGCGGCAATATGTTACAGAGAATGACAGTTGGACTCAGCATAGATACTGTCATAAACAAACAGCTAAAGTCCTTGTCCTAAACACTTTTTTTACTCAAATAAGAAACAATATTTTCTTCTCATTGATCTTCTTTCCCACCTCCCTTTTTCAAAGTTCTGTTTTTCTCTCCTTTTATGCTATGAGTGATGATGAATTATGGAAAAAACCCAATACTTGATCCAGTCCCCAAGCAACTGTTGTTAGGCAATGCATCACTGTAAGCTTATAAATAAGTTACACTGACTTTCTCAGGTACCAGGCAGGTCCAGTTAAATCCTGCTTACTGTGGCCATATTTACTTTACACAATGGAACTTGATAGAAAGAGATATTTTAGTTCTGACCCTTTTCTAGTAAGTTCCTATCAACCTTGCAGTTCTAGCATTCACACACACATACTAACATTCCCCAAATCCAACCCCTGAAGACCAAAAATAAAACAGCCTCTGGAGTCCAAATAATGGGAAAGGGTACATAGATACTACATGAATTCTCATGGGTTTCAGAATGCATAATACAAATCAGTATTCAGTTCAGAACACAGAAAGCCCTGGAGGTCAATACAGCCACATAGTGCATATACAGAAATAACTCAAATTTTGTAGAGTGTCAACTGACAGGTTAGGAATGGAGAAAACACCCTTTCAAATAATGCAAAGTGCATTCACACAGAAAGACTGACAGCAAATCTAACAGTGGACGTGTGACAACACCTAAAGGCAAGAGGAAAATATAGGATACAAATTGGTAAACTCCATTTAACAATACAACAAACCAATACAAAAAAGAATGCTCTTATCTGTTTTGGCAACAGTATCTACAAAAGACCATGGCAATTGCCAGGGAATTGTAGCAACATCAATCAACAATGATCTAACTGGAAATTGGCACTCTGAGAACACATTTAGTATTTTAATCCTTTTTTCCAAGATACTTAGAAAGCTAGGACATTCTCTGAAGTAGATTCATCCCTGGTGTATTTCCATTATGGCTGGATATGTAAAGCTAGAGAGAGGGCAGAGACAAAGATGACATGCAGGTTGTGGACCTGAGAGACCTGAAGGATTGTGGTATTGTCAAGAGTTACAGGGAAAGGGTTGGGAAGGCAGATGAAGAGCTCACTTTTGGCCAATTGAAATTAACAGTGAGACCATCTTGAAGAGATGTCAGAAAGATAGGTTGAGATGCAGGATTGAATCAAGGGAAACAGGTCAAAAGCAGAGAAGTAGCTATGTGAGTAACAAGAATAAAGAAGGTAGCTGAAGTCACGCAAATGGACACAATCACTTCGAGAGAGTGCAAAAGGATGTGGTGGGGGCAAGTATAGAACCCTGTGAAACCTCCATAGAAAGTGTGAGAGTGGTGAGGGATACCCACTGAACAAGACAGTAGGGAAATGACTAAAAAGGCAGGAGGAGAACTAGGAGAGGGTGGAATCAAGGACAACAAGGGATGACAAGGTTTTGAGAAAGGGCAGGTTGATGATGTCTAAAGTAGTTGGCAGGTCAAGGAGAATGAGGATGGAATTGGAAGAGAGAAACCTGAGACACCAGAAATAGATACACATTCAAAGAGTTTGGAGGTGAAGGAGTGAAAAGAGATTGGTTAATAATTAGCGCTGCATGTGGGGACAAGGGGTTAGTGGGTTTTTTTAATGATGGTGAACATGGTTGTATTTTAGGTGAAAAGAACATGAGGACAGAGGCTGAAAAGACAAGTGAGTGAAGGGGTGAAAATGGAGCAAGAGAGGTCAGGAGGCAAGAGAGGAGGTAGTGACAGATTGCAGGGTCAGAGGAGAACAGCAGACTGAAGACTTTAGTGTTGGTGAGTGGGGAGAAGGAGGAGGAGATAGTAGCAGAGAGGGGGTCACGAGAGATCCTGTTGATCTTCTCTGAATAAATCACTAATTTTTTTGTCAAAGAGGGAAAGAAAGACAGAAGGGGGAGGAGGTAAGGAGGTCAGAAAAGTGGTGGATAGGTGATTGGCATTGCCAGTGTGTGGCTCGTCTACAGTGGAGGAGTAGTGCTGTTCAACCAGGAAGAAAGAACAAACTCATAATGAGGATGGGAGACAATTTTCTGTATTTGGGGAGGGGGGGTTGACACAATCAAAGTTTTCACGGAAAGTATCTGTTTTCTTTGAAAATGTCAGTGTTTTGTCAGTGTCAGGAATAAGGGTCTGCACCTGTTCAAGGTCCTGACAGCCTGAAGGGTCAAGTAGGCTTCCTGAGTGGACCACCAGCCTGATTGGCTGAGGATACTAACAGGCCTATTGTTAAGCCCAGCAGTAGCTTGCTGGTAATTCAATAGGTATGTGCCTGTGGATTCTTTGTCTCACTCCAACCCCTGCACTCAGCCTTCAGATAATCTGTTGCTGAACCTCAGCTCTGATTGCTGGTTCCAGTTCTATCTTGACCCTTGGCTCTGGCATTCAGATTCTGACTTTGGTTCTCACCTTCAGCTCTGAACGTTGGCTCTGACACTGCTTTGACTTTGGGGTCTGGCATTTGGACTTTGACTACTAAGCTTGATTGCCTACAACTTAGTCCCCTGACAGAAAACTGAAAACCTAGACATCAAAAAATTTCAGTGGAAAACTGATCCTCCTTTACTTCATTCTAGCTGAACATTTTCAGTTTTTAAGGTTTCCATTTTTTAATGAAAATTTGAAATTTTCCTTGGGGGAAAAAGAGAGCGACACCTGAAATGAGAAGTAAGACATTTGCAACCAGACTATAGTTTAAAGACTTTTTGATCATGGGACTTTCTCTTGGATGCATGGGAGCAGGAATGGAGGAAGCAGAACTGGCAATAAGCCTGAGTTGGGGTGTAATGAGATGGACCCTGTCATGGGGAAATGGAGCTCTCAGGGAAGGTAGATAACAGAAATCTGATGGAGTCAAAATGAAGAGAGAAACAGAAGAAAAAAATGAGTGGGGTGTAGAAGGAGACTGATTGCAGTTTAGAAGTTCTGAGTGTCACTGGATAGGAGGTTACAGAATGATCGTGGAGCTGGCTGAAAGGGGTAAGGTTGTAGTCAGAGTGGGTGTACAGTGATTGGTGAATGAGCCAGGGAACAATGAGTCAGTCCTCAGATGTGTGTAGTATTTGCTTGAAGCATCAGAGATTTCATAAGGAAGATTTCATTAAATAGCACTTAACTTAAAAAACCAAGAGACAATTCTTATTTCTCATCTCAAGTGTCACTATCTAACATCTGCCTGTGCTGTTTTGAAGTGTCATAATAACTAGATAAAATGCTTATATTTAGGGAAAAGATTAACGCTTATCTCCAGATATTAAAATGTCTTAGTGTCATTGTAATGTCGATCAGCAAACAGAACATCAAAGGCATGATTGTAGATATCACAACAAATTTGTGTTTGAGAGTAGACCAGATTAATCACTTTGGGGAGGGGGGTCTATTATTCTTTGTTCTGTATGCAGTATTCCCATTTACATGAATGAATGAGTTTCTTTTATAAAAAGAGGAGAAATAAATTCCTTAAGGATTTAGCACAGAGGAGAATTTTACAATCTTGCAAAAGGGAGGAACTAGATAGCTGGAGGATGGAGCTAAAATTGTGATTGCACCACCCTTAGTGTCCTATGCATCAGGCACAGAATACCATGACACCCTTGAAAATAAGAAGTTTACTGTGTGGGTTCAGATGAGACCCTTCTGTTCTTTATGGATACGAAAGATCTGATGGATGTTTGTAAGTGTAAGGATTTCCTCATTCTGTCTATTATCCCTTGTTCTGCGTGCAATGTTGCTCATTCGTACCATTGAACAGACTATACCAATGCACAGCCCTAGTCCTCTACAGTTGTGTAGAGTACCGTGCACCGGCTGGCTGGTGCCCTCTGCTCCAGCTTTAGCTGTATTTTAATGGCTGTATATATATATAGTCTATGCAATGCTTAAAAACAAAATATCCTGTGTTCTGCTTGTTCTATCACTGTTATTAGAGGACCCCGGAGTTCCTTCACAGCTATCCCAGTTATGTAATCTCTTTTAAATGACAATTTCGGTGGGACATTCCTCTTCTATCCCAGAACTAAAGCATTGGCATGGCATGCCTCTCTAATTCACTTGCCCAGGGAAATCAGGCTTATAATATTTTTCTGGGGAAACCATGGAGACAATTTAGAGTTTCCAAATCTATATACAATTTTTCCCTCAGGTGCCATACACTCATTAAAAGTGAACTGCAAAAGTTCTGCTGAAATGGAAATGCTTGTTTGTAATATCCCAAACAGGGAGGGAAGTTGGAAGCATATAGCAATTTACAAATGCAATTGATACTGTGTTTTAAAATAATCTGGGTACAAATTGGCTTTCTAAACAATCAGAGCTTCAAGCTTCCTGGTTCTTCTGTCGAAGGGAATGTCATTATGGCTTCCCTAAAAATAGGTTAAGAAAGTCACAGCATTCAAAATCTAAATGTCATTACATTCTAAAGCACCTTTTTCATTCCTTTGTACAAAAAGTAATTCCTTTCGGTCTGAAATTTCTCATACTTAAACTCAGTTCAGAGGTGAACCTTTGGGAAAGGTTGAACAAAACTGGCTGAGCCATATCTGAATTATTATGATCCTGTGGGGGGAAAAAACACATGCCCCATTTATTAAAACAAATGTTATTTTAGAGGCTTGACTAGCTCAGTAATGGATTTAAAAACAAAACAAAACATGAAACTTGTACTAGATTTTGACTAGTTCCTCCTTGAAGGCAAATGAATGTGGCAGGTTTGAAGGGAAAGTTCATAATAAAAAACGAGTTACAAGTGTCTGAAACTGACTTTACCAGCTATGCACAATACTTCATCTTTGTAAATGTGGAAGATGCGTCAAAGGACAAATGTCACATCCTAATCACTATGTGGGGATGGAAAGCCCTCCCTGCAGCAGAACTGCAGTGATTCTGTGCCTGGGGATTCTGTAACCCATTCATGACATGAAGTAGACCTCAATCATCAGCAGCTTTTTTGCAGAATCACAGAGATGCAGTTAAAGTGAGGGACAACCCAAGCTATATGGATCCACTGCCCCAAACTGCTACAGCATCTGAGTACTATTTAGATTGTTGCTCTACACTTTGGGTTGGAAGATATTGTCTCCTAAACCTCTACAAATATCTCCTGTACAATACTCATTTGTAGGCCTTTTCCAGTGGCCCAGGAATTAGACCAATGGACATATCTCCTGGGATTCACACATTCAAATCCAGATCAACCTGGAGATGTCTTTAAACATAAATGGTCTAAAACCAATTATGAAAATGATGAATTCTGCATAGTACCAGAGACAAAAGGCCAGTCTGGACTCTGCAGAGCTGGAGGGCTATTGTGTGAGTCTGTAAGACAATTTTTTTAAACCTCTGATCAACTGATGCTGATATTGTATATTTAAGACACAATTTACTTTGTTCCTAAATAACTGCAGAATAAGCAACCTCAAAAATAGTACAGTAAAAACTACATTCATCTTTACCTTTTTTATCCTGTCCTTCAGTTTTGCCAGAAAAATATTAAACCTGAGCAACTGCCAGCTTTTCTGTCATTAATATTTATGACACACATTTTGAGTGAGTGCTCATTAATTTCATCCTGATCAAAACAATATCATATCCACCAATCAAAACTGTAAACTTTTGCTATGGAACAAATCATGCATTTTAATTTTATTTTTATTCTGATCTGAGGCAAACTTTCCCTGGCAAATATTAACTTTTTTTGCGGGGGAGAGGGGGGAAGAATTCTTTTCCCCACTGAAATTTCAGCTTTGTATTTGTAAAAATCTACTTTAAATTTTTGAAAAACAGTTCCCCACTCCAAAAATGAGCCTGGTCTACATGCTTCCAGTAAGGAATTTCTTGTCTTCCACACAGACCTATTAGGTTTAGATACTATAATACACTAGATCACTTGGGTAATGGGAAGTTCGATAGAATACACTCCATCTTATCTTCATATTTCTGCCTGAAGTTCAATCAGCTACAGCTTGTTTATTGCTTAGTTAAGAATGATCTTGAATTAACTATGTTGATTTACCTGGATGAAGTGACCCAGAGCACGTACAAACAGATTAATATTTCTCCAGATAGTCCCTGTCTGTGAAAAATTCAATGTCTTGCTGTCATGGGGCTAGTTACCCTTCAGGAAGGATCAGGGCCTAACTGGTCCATGATGAGCCTGTGGGCTACACCTGAGAGTAATCAGGTGTTCCGGGTGTTTCCCCTTTAGCTAATCAGTAATGGAGTAACTGAGCTAGAATAAAATAAAAGGAGTACTTGTGGCACCTTAGAGACTAACAAATTTATTTTAGTCTCTAAGGTGCCACAAATACTCCTTTTCTTTTTATGAATATAGACTAACACGGCTGATACTCTGAAAAGCTAGAATGAGGCTGCTAGAAAAAGTATGAAGAGTGAGTTGGTGAGCACGAAGGGGGTTAGAGCTGGAGAAAACTCACAGCTGCTATGGCCTTAGGAGGTAGAGTAGGTCTCTGTGGGGTCAAGCCCTGAATGAGGGCTTGGATTTGTTAGTAAAAGCCCCAACAAGCACTGACTGGAAAAAGAGACAGTTGGGCCCATCATTAGGCTCTCGGAAGAGAGCTAGTGTAAGCTTCCAAACTAGAGAGTCTTATAGTTAGATTGGGTCCTGAGAAGAAGAGCATTCTGAGAGAGAAAAGACCCCAGAAAGAGGATCAAAGAGGTTTTTTTCTCTCTCTCTCTCGCTCGCTCACTCTCTTTCTTCCACTCCTCCACTGAAAGAAGCCAGCTGGAGGACCCAGAGGAAGTAAAGCAGGCTCCTGTTGCAGGAATCCTGAGTTTGGGCCTACAATGGGTATAAGAAACCTGGAGGTTAGGTTCCTATAGGTGAAGTCCTGAGATAATGGCCTATAAGTGGGGACAGGGAGACCCCAGAAGTAAACTGCCAGAGTCCCTGAGGAAGGGAGGCAGTGGGGAAAACCTGCTGCGAGGAAGCAGTGTAAAAGAAACTCTGCAGAGGCCAGGAGAAGTAGCCCAAGAGGCAAAGCAGAAGTTATTAGTCTAAAGATTTATTTTGAACATGCATTTGGACCTCTTCCCCTGGAAAGGGAGTGAATTTTTATGTAAATTGGCTGGAGGACTGAGATATTGAAGGCCCTGTGGGAGGCAGAATGGCCTGCAGGAGGCTTCAGATAATGGCAATGTTACGCCTTTATGCAGTGAGGTGCTCTAAGGGTAAGTGTGCCCCACATCACATGTGCCTTAAGTAATATATCCAGATGGCAGTACAGTGTTCTCTGTTTGAAAATTATTCATTCATAAGGAATAGTTCTTTGGTTTAGTAGAATCAACCTACCTTACACAAAGGAGCATTGCAAATATGCAATATTCTCCTTTTAAAAAGGAGAAAGGACAAACCCGTGACATTAAGGAGGTTTTAAGATGCCTTGTAGACTTTGTTAGATAGAACAATATATTATAATTGTGATAGACCCAGACCAGTTGTATACAGCAGAGTAGTAGAAGGCAGATACACTGGCCACTGGATAAGCAGGTTTTTGTTCCCTGTCTGACCAGAACAGGGGCTACTCCATGCTAGGGTGGACGCATGACTCCAATTAGCCTTCAAAGAGTCATGTGAGGCTGTTAAGCTAATGTGAACACCTGACTCTAACTAAGGCCCCTCTGATACTATAAAAGGGCTCACTCCAGTCAGGCCGAGGAGAGCCAGATTAAAGGAAGTACGGCTGAAGGGCTGGGTAATGAAGACATCCTAATGCCACTGGAAAGGGAGCCTTTAGGTAAGGGTGAAGAAGGTATTGAGAGAGAGAGCGACCGACTGACCGACCGACCGCACGCGCGCGCACAGGAGCTTTGGGGAAGTGGCCCAGGGAAGTGTAGCAACTCTGGTGGTGAAAGATTGGCTGCCAACAGCCGCTGGTATTAGGGTCCCTGGGCTGGAACCTGGAGTAGAGGGTGGGCCCAGGTTCCCCCCAAACTGCCACTACAGAAACACCTCCTGGGAGGGGAAGACGGGCTCCTGTCAAGACAGGAGGCTGAACTGTTCTGAAATAAGTCCATAGGGACAACAGAGACTGTGAGAGTTCTCTCACCATGCTCCTTGCTGTCTTATGAAAAGGGCTCAGTAGACAGTACCCTGGCCTGAGAGAGAGAGAGAGAAGGGCTACGTGGAGGGTTGCAGTGAGCTTCTGAGGCTAGCATGAAGCGCAGGACCCACAGGGACAAGGTCGGAGCCCTGCCACATAATCATTCAAATAGCCTGATGGTTCTGATGTACACTTTTCAGAAAGTAAGAATTCCCTGTTTAATGAAGAGAGAGGTTGGCCTATAGTTTAGGGCACTAGCCTGGACCTAGTGAGACCCAACTTCAATGATCTGCTCTGCCTCAGTTTAAAAGCTGTAAAATGGGGATAATAGCTTTTCCTACCTCAGAGGGGCATTGAGTATAAATACACTGTAGACTGTGTGTGGCTCTTAAATACTATGGTAAAGGGGTGTGTGTGTGTTTGTGTGTGTGTGTGTGTGTGTATACACACATCCCTCAAATAGAATGTTGGAACTCCATATTTAATCCATTAGCCAATTATTCACCCCACTACACACAGTGTGTGTGTTGGGGGGAGGAGAGGATAGGTGAGAGGGGGCTTCGTGGTGAGGAAAATTTGAGTAAAGGATACCAATGCCAAGTTTTCCCATATTCTTTTGTCATGGGAGTGACGGGAGAAGGGTTTGAGCAGTTCAGTTGCCAGCATCCATTTGTACAGAGGTCCTGTACTGCCTCTTGCTCTGGGGCTTCCTACACCCTACTCAGTCTGAGACCCCTCTACATATAGGTGCCCTAAACACTGAAGTTGGGATTCCTCAGGAGCCACTACACAAATGTGAAAGCTACTGTGTGTTCATCTGGTCAAATTTACCGCTACTGGCTAGAGATGGAGGGAGAAAGCAAATTATGCCGCTCCTCCCATGTGAATCTGTAGAGGGAGACCTACCAGATAGACATCTGACTCCTTACTGTACTGAATCCTGTGGGAATAATCCCCCTCCTGAAGCTGTGTAACACATTGTTTAGTAAATACAGTTGCCTCAGATCCTCCAAATGGAATGTAGGCACAATGGAGGGGATTGTAATTGAATGCAAGAGAAGAAAATCTCCGTTTCCAAGGGTGGGGGGAGGGGGAGGGGGAGGTTGGTTTGTATATTAAACTCTAAATGTTTGCATACAACTTGCTTTCAAGAAAAAAATTTAAAAAAGCTGGATGATGTGCTCTGGGAACTAATTTGCCTTTGAGCCCAATGCTGTATTGACTGATCATTTAAGTTTCAGCTGAGTGTGTGTATTTAAATATATTTTCAGAGCATAAAGAAGCTGTTATGCTCCCTACTGGGAACAGTGATTTACAGTGGTAGAGTTCTAGGGATCCGTAAACATGTGCTAAAAATCCTATTTTTAAAAAAAATTGTGCTGGCACAACTAGATGCTTTTAAAACTTGGATTCCTTGAAGATTTACATAACACACACAGCACTAGAAGTGGAGAGGGGGATTGCATTATATGTATCGGAAAGAAGTGTCTTGCCAGACTGCTATGCCTTCATAATGCTTTTTTAAAAACCAAGTATTAACATGTGCTGTGTGCTCTTTCTCAGCAGGAACATAATGAAAATTCAAGTGTATGTACCAAAAGTGGGGGTAGGGGGAGACAATCTGGATTTTTTTTTTGGAAGTATCAGAGATCCCCTAATAAAGCTCAGCACAGTCTTTTTAGCAAGAAATCCTTCAGAAGCCCCAATAAGGCATATTCATCTCTTATGGCTTGGCAGCCAACATTTGAACTGCTAGTGCCCGTTTCCTTTCCTACTGTGTAAATAGGGATTAACTCCACTGAAGTGTCTGAAGCTAGATGGGTTTAAATGACTGAGGGAATCAGATCCCTACTTCCTAGAATGAATAATATGTACTTTAAAACATGGATCCTAATGACTCAAACTGGCAGTCAAATGAGGAAAAATCCTGAAAATTAGCCCCCCAACATGCTAGAAAAACTGTTTATCTGCATATAAAAGCCAGGACCAGTGTTAGCGGGTAGCAAGCAGGCAGGGCTTGCTCTAGGTTTTTTGCCACCCCAAGGAAAAAAATTTGCTGCTCCAAGAGCGCAATTGCCCAACCAAAAAAAAAAGGGAGAGGTGGAATTGTGCCCCAATTGCCTAAGGGCCTATGCCACAGGGGCCCCCATCAAGCTATGCTGCTCAAGCTTTGACTTCAGCCCCAGGTGGTGGGGCTCAGGGCCTCAGGCTTATGCTCCATGTGGTGGGGCTCCATCTTTCTGCCGTGGGCCCCAATAAGTCTAATGCTGGCCCTGCTTGGCGGACCCCCTGAAGCCAGCTCACGGCCCCCCAGGGGGCACCAGACCCCTAGTTGAGAACCACTGCTTTAGTGATCAAGTTCTAATTAAAAACAATGCTAATTTATTCTATGCATCAATCTGTAGATAGAGCTGTCACCCTTCACCCAGTGTGAGTGAGTCAGTCATCTCCTCATGAGCAGCATGCAGCTGCTAAGTGTTTAAAACTTCCATGGCCGTTGTTAAAAACGCAACACCCTTTCTTATACTTCAATGCCACACATCTTGTATGTGAGGACCAAAACATTTACGTAATAAAGCATATGTGGAGTGTGAAATCGAGATGATCAATGACTGATGACAAATCCAAATCCTCATGTTGAGTGTAAAAGCACACTGAAGCCATCTGTTCTGTGATATGTGAAACGAATAGCAAGTACTCATTTTCTCACTTTATTTCAAATGAGTAATCTACTACAAATTTTACAGAGAGTCTGGTCATTTTAGTATACATAATCTGGAAAAGAATAAATCTCTAAACAGCTGAATTCATAAATTATGCATTTTTAACATTTAAATGTATCATACGGACACTATAAATCGACTCTCTTGCAAGTTCTAATGCATGCACAACTTTTTCAGACCTGCCTGATATTATTAGGCCTATATTTCTTGCACTGTACTATACATTCAGAACTAATTACTGTCTATAAAATATTCAGTGTGCCAAACTTCCCTTGACATAATCTGACTTTGATTTGTTCTCTTTTTTTTAAACCCATCTGTCCTACATGTTACGTCATTAAGGTTTCAGCTTCTCTTGAATGATTTTTAAAACCTGTATTTGTATTAGTCTCAAATTTTTAGGGGGTTAACATGGATATAGCCATTCAGAGCTCACTCAAAGCTAAAACGTATACAAGAGCTCAGTCTGCGAGCACATTTTCTGTGTGTTTGTTTTTAAATTTGCGAGATTGTAAATTATAGAAATGTAAAGATGAAAATCCCTCCTTCTATATGAAATCTATCCAAAGTCCCAATAAAATCAATAGGAATATTTCCATTGATTAAAATGGACTTTGGGTCAGAGTTTGTCTCAAGAAAATCTCTCCTGGTATTATACATTGTACAACCTGTACTCCCATTACCTACTTAAGTAATTTCTCTAGTTGCAGTGCATCTACTCAAGTGAGTAAATGCCTATAAGGATTGTATGTTCTGGCCCAAATTTAGGTTTCATCCAATCTCTGTGGGTGAACTCCTAGCCTCACTGAAGTCAATCATAGAACTCCCATTGACTTCAGCAGGGCCAGAATGTGTCACTCTGTCTCGAACAAAATAAGAAATTTCAAAAGGGATTTGATTTTCTTAGCTAGCTGTAAGACAGCTGGACTCTGAAGGCAGTGGGACTGGGCTGACTTGGAGGATGCCTGGCAAGCTTGTTGTTGTCCTTGACTTCATGTCAATCACCTGTGTCATTGTTCTTTCCTAGGTCAATACTTCCTCAAATTATAATTTGTGAGATGTAAAATAAGAGTCTATATTTATTAATAGATTAATATTTATGTAGCACCCTCTCTGGTGCTGGCTACTTGGAATGATTTCTCTCCTCACATGGGTTGGGTTCCCAGTTCTGTTTTTTGTTTTGTTTTCTTCATGCCTGGTCCCTCTGCCCAAGGTGACTCCTAGACACATGAAGTGCAATCCCTCAGGGAAATGAATAATGCTACCACTGCTGCTGTAAAACCCAGAACACAAGAAAGGACATGAACACAAAGCCCAATGAAGAAATGATGCACCCCAAATTCCAGTATAACAAAGGGGGACTGTGATGAGTTGTCTATGCCACACAAGGCAGAGCAGGTTAAATTAGGTAAATTAAGATGGTAGGCTGCACCTGGGAGAAGATTTAGGCTTAAAGAAAAGGCCCTAATGAGGATGGATCCCAAATAGGAAGTAGCAGGTTGGGACTATATAAAAGGAAGAAGCTGAGCACATAAGGGTACTGTAAGGGAAGTAGTCACTCCCTGGAAGAAGGCAGGGGTGTTTGGGGCCATAAAGTCTGGCAAGAAGTCAAAGAGACAAGTAGCCTATAATGATTCCCTGAGAGGAGGGAGTTTGGGCTGGCAAACCTGGGGGTGAGGATAGAGCAGGGAAGTGTGAAGGAGGCCAGGGAAACAGCAACAGACCATAGCTGCTAGATGTAGGATCCCTGGAGTGGTGGGTGAACCCAGGTTTCCCCAGCAGCTTCTGGGAAAGTGGATCAGGACCTGGCTCTGGACTGGAGGACTGTCTGGAGCAGCATAAGGATAGTTGATCTGGTGGGAGTTTGATACCCTGTGACAGGAGGACTGTGCAGCGGAAGGCACAAAGAGAAAGCACTGTAAGTCCTGGAGACTGAGGGGGGTCATGGTGTGAGAAAAGGGGTGTCAGACTGGATGAAAGCTGATTCTCCAGATGCAGACACAAGGAGATGTCCCAGTGGTGCGTGAACCCCATGACTAAAGATCTTTACTGGGAACAGGAAACTAAGATTGAGGAAGGAAAGGCTTAAGGTTAACTAATAAGTACTAACACATCAACAAATTTCCAAGTACTCTCCTCCCATCCCCTTTTTTGACACCTTTCCCTGTTTATCATGGCACTTGCCTTCTTGTCCACTTGATTGTAAATCCTTGACCATGCTCAACAGGGTACTCTCAGGCTCAACCAGAGTTGTCATAACCTAGCATTGGTTTGGCCTGATTTCCTCCCACACTCTGAGGCAGTATCATGGACAATGTCTGATGGTGAAGTGCCCAGCTCAACATCTACAAGGTTGTCTATAATGCCTAGCCTCCCTTGATACAAAGGTCATCATATGTAAGTAAGGAAGCTGGACATGGACCATGAAAGAGAGAGAAAGTCCAGAATTAGTGCAAGTGAGAGCAGATTCAGACCCTAATACTCAACAAATGGCTAAACATGGAGGAGCAATATCCAAAATTTGTCTTTTGGTCCAAATGGTGTTGAAAAGAGAAACATTCAAAATAAATGAGTTTGGAGTCATTACATGTAAAAACTTATGATATAAGGTAATATGCAGTCAAATGGTGAGGCCCTTTCCTCAAATTTTATTCAGACCTTACTCAGGCAAACTCAGTGTATTTAGTCCTTTTTAATAAATCTAAGGGCTAAATTCCCCAACCTTTAATCCCACTGGTGTCAGGAGAGAAAAGCCTACTCATATGAGTAAGTCAAGCATGATTTGGTCAATGATCTGACTATTATAGGCATTGGTCTGGAATCCTTACTCAGGCAAAAGCCTTGCACAACGTTTTGCCTGAATCAGGAGTGCAAAGTTTTGCCACTTGTATGTTTTTGACACAAGTTGTGTGATGGGTGCATGTTATGTCCCTTTCTCCTCTGACAATGACAAACAAATACAAAGACCAGGAATAGACCATCCCAGGCTAACACGTACGCTAGCTCTCAAAACATTGGAGAGATTTTTGCATATACCAGTCTAATTTTACTTACTTTATGGTAGGAGAATCAAATGTGGTGCAGGTTGGTACTTTCAGCATTCGCTATGATATTTTAGCCTAGCCTTAATGCTTAGATTGAAGTCTTTTAAAATCTATTTACACTCCTGTTTGAAAGACTCAGAGTTTTAGAGAAGTACAGGTGTCCTTAACATTCTGCTATCACTTCTGCCTTTTTTCTCTTCAGCATGTTTGATCTTTAGTTTAGTTTCTTATTTTTCCTTGTGGACTTGATTTATTGGATATCAAATGGTGCACAGAAATCAATAGGTACAGTGTTTCTAGCAGTGCGTTTTAATGGCTTAAAATAGTCCTCTCATGGGGAATAAACTTTGGGTACCAAACCCTTCCCAGTTAGACAGAATGGGAGAATGAATATTATGATAAAATGGACTGAGTCCTTGAGATGTCTGACATGCAGATATAAAGGAAGAAAATTTTGGTGTGTGTGTAACAGACATACTTTTGTAGAGACAAGCATTTTTGCGACCCTCTATAATTTAGGAATTAGTCCAGATGTCTGCCAGCTCTAAGCAATCACAATGATCAATGTCTCGGATCATAACCAGGTTATCAATTTCCACTAAGGATCTTGCCACAAACCACAAGGTTCAAAGGGCTAATCCAAATTCAGATAAAATAGGATGATATTTTATACAAAGAGCTGAAGGACTGCACATGTCATCATCAGCAGAATGCCCCTAACAGATCTGCTTCCAGTCACCATCTACCCCTCTCATGTTTGGTCTATTTCTGCAGTTTCTCTGTGCTTATAGAAATGCTATTAATTTTAATGGCAATTCCACTTGTGCCATGGATGCCCATTTTGACTAATAGCAGCAATTAAAAAGTCACTTCATTGCGGTAGTAGTTTGCAGACTTAATACCAATTTACAGTGGTGATCCCTTATGAGCAGTTGTAGTTTGGCTATTATGGTAATTATTATTAAGGTGATTTGAAGAAGAATTTCAATGGCTGCCTTATTTGAAAAGCAACTATAATGAACACTTTTAATCTGCTTGCTGATCCATGATCCTATAGTTAGGTTTACAACTCTTGGAAGACTTTCCCCATGAATTAATTTAGTTTGCAGAACAAAACACGTCATGATGCATTTTGGAAATGTCTATACCTGTATGCATGGTATGTAATACAATTGAGTTCCTGAGCAGTTTCATCATTTACAACTACATTGCCTCCTTTTAGACATGAAGGCTAATTTTCTCTAGTCATTCACTTGCAACTATTTTTAAGATAATTATATAACAACTGTGTATTTGATACTGGAAGTTGCCTGGAGGCTTAAAATGGATTCAATGGAGGCAGTTTCCCAAATGAAAGAGAGACCTTTCCAAACAGAATCTAAAGATCACATAATTTCAGAAATATTTTAGCTTTTAGTAGAGATGCTTGAAGGAAAAATCATATCTCTTGGCTTAAGTATCAGTTGCAAATTGAACTTCTCATCCTCACTTTACAGTTGTCCTACAGTTCATTTAGTTTTAAGGTCATATTTTCATTAATCTCCTATTTCCAACAAGGCTTGTAAACAGAATTTCTGCGATAAAGGATGTTAAACTGCCTGTAATCGTCAATTGGGGAAGCATTCCAAACATTTTTGCATTCTTAAACTACACACAGTGATCCTCAAAATAAAGGCTATTATAACATAGGTCTCCTTGCTGCATTTTGTTCCCATATAAAACTAAGGCCAAAATATAGCTCTTGGACAAAGTGGCATATGTGTATATGCAAGAAAGCACCTGAATGGTGAAGAGATGTATTATGCCTCCTAAGGCAGAATCAATCCAATAGCGCTGGGGGAAAGCACTGAGTTACACACTGGCTACATCTGTGTGGAAAGTTGAACATGCACTAACCCCACCTAGCACTGCCCGACACCACTCTGAACATGCAGTTCTGGCATTAGTATTAGCAATCCTTGCACTCAGGAAATGTAGATTCATTATAGTTACCACTTATATGGGGGGGATAAGAAGATAAAGAGATCTTTGTGCTTTCTCCTAGAGCAACACTCCCAGGCAGTGGCAGGCGGGCTATTGGAAGAGAGGATGTATGATGGTTAAGTAGAGTGACTCCCTTACGGGAGACCATTTAAAAAAAATAGGAAAAATCTTATACAAACAACCAGCATTTTATCTGCTTCAGTGAACCCAGTAAAGCAAATGGTTCCCACAGTCTCATATTCAATGCCTACTGATTCAACTTTTCATCAAACAAGCAATAAAATGCTACCTATGGGATATCACAACTCTCTTGTTGAGCTCAAAAATTTAAGATCCACTGATCTGTGGTTTGTGTTAATATTTATCTCTTTATTGTGTCTTCAGTTCTGACTTTGTCTCACTGTCTCTAAGCAGTCTAGTTTTAAAACTAATTTAAAGGATATTGATAGGATACACAAACATTATACATATATATTACTGTACATTATTTGCTATTTGTTGGCAAGATGAATAGTCAAGTGGGAGTTTTTAAAACAAGATGCATGGTTGATGGAATAAATCAGGCCACTCTGGAATCTTCTACGTGATCCTATCAGACCTAATCAAGGAAATTCAGGTGATCCTCCCCAGTAGGAAACAAATTAGAAGTCTGAGCAGACAGCTACTACATATGAAGCCTATTACGGCTTTGAAACTCACAAAACTGATTGAGACGGGGGTGGGTTGTGTGTGTGTGTGAGTAATTAATGCTTCACAGTGTATCAATCCATAAATGGAGTTAGTGTATGGATGAATACTGACAAAATCTTGAAGTCCTGACTCTAGACATACCAAAGGAAAGCTATTAAAATCTTTGGGACTTTTGCCTCAGTAAGGATTGCTAGATTTGGTCTGTTGTAATTATGTACTTTACCCAGCTTGTGGGCAATAACCTAGATAACTGTAAGTGGGGGAATAGTCCCGCTATTGTGGTGAACTTTCCTGGCTTCTGCACTACCCCGGTGAAGTGGGCTAGCAAAAGGATCTGAGTCCTTGCTCTCACTTCTTTTACCCTCCCTGCCCTTGAGGACTCCCCTTCCACTCTCCTGTCTAGCAGAGTCCTAGTAACCCCAACAAGGCTGAGCCCAGGATTGGTGGGGGGGCATGACCCCCAACTCTGCTGTGGTCACCTAGGACAGGGTCTAGGGTGTCCCCACTCTGGGGTACTCTCTCAGCACTGGGCACTTCTCTGACCCACTGATCATTACATACAATCTGAAGCAAATGCAAGTTATTTAATCAACAATTAATTTTAAAAAGAATAAGGGGAAATGGGAAAGGTTAAAGGAAACACATCACCCCGCTCTGTGGCAGGGAACATCGCAAACAGTGTCTCTGGAATGTCCGAGCAGTTCACAGCCTGTTCCTTGTAAGTCCCAGGCCTTCTTCTCAGGTCCTGGTTGTGCTGCAGGGATGCTGTGGGTTGGACACTTGCTCTGATGGTGGCCACATGCTCTCAGGCTCTAGGTGGCAGGACCCTTCTTCCCAGTGTTGCCCCTGCCCTGTCAGAGTTACCAATCCCCCTCCGAGTCTCTCCTGCAGAGCCTCCTGGCTGAGGCGTCTCCCTGTGCTGGGTGCACTGCCCAGGGTCCCCCCTCGGTCTCCCCAGCTGATCACGACACCCAGCTCCGGACTGCTCCAGCTCCAGCTCCACTCTGTCTTAGCTCCAGTTCCACTCTGCCTCAGCACGGCTGCTGCTTTGCCTCCAGCTACCTGGGCAGCTTCTCTGGCCCCTCTGGCTCTGGTTGCTACAGCTCTCCTCCCAGGGGAAGTCTGCTCACTCTGGGCTGTGCCTCTGGCTTTGGGGCTGCAGCTCTGCTCCCAGGACAGGGTCTGCTCTCCCTGGGCTGCTTTTCTGGTCCCTCTGGATCTGGCACAGCCCTGCTCCCCAGTTCAGCTTGGACCCCTGCTTTCTCCTTAGCTCAGCCTCACTCTGTCTGACCCAGGCAATTCCAGCTCACAGGAAGGATGGGACCTCCCTTGCCTCCTGATTAGCCTGCCCGCCCTGTCATTCAGGCTCACCTGGAGCATTAGCCTCTCCCCATTGCTCCTAGGGACTGACAGTCTCAGGGTCCTGATTCCCAATAGACCCTTCCCCCTTTTAGTACTGGGAGCTAGCAACTAAAACACCCCCACTGAATGTTAGTAAGGGGGCAACAATCACCTTACATAAAGATATGTGGCACATTGTTTTTTAATTGTGCAATATACTACTTGCATATTATTTTAACAATATTAGTATTCCTCAATGTAGGCTTTTCTGTGTAGAATGCTATTTTTAATGTGAGACAGAAGTAGATGACAAATGGGGGCAGACCCTATGTAGTAAATGTATTGGTTCTGGGTAAATGATCATATTTTCGTTTATTCAATATACTCATGAATGAAAATGTAGACAAATTTGTGAACAGTTGAATAGTGAAGGTCAATTTAAGTCTAACTTATGAAACTGCCACGTATGTGGCAGATAAATACCAAATAAATTGATAGGAGTGTTTTCTGAATAGCAGGGTTGAAGTGACTAAATTGCATGCTAACATTTCCACAAAGTCATTAAGCAATGACTAAACTCTGAAACAAAAAGCCTGGGCAAAATTAGGCAAGTCAGTATCAACAAGCATACGCCGGTGCAACAATGTGTAATAGCAAGAAAATTAATGCCCATGCTTTTTAAAGAAATTACCAGCTACTTCAATGTGGTTTCCTACAAAGAAATGACAGCTGTGTCAAAGATGGTGAACATCTTTGTAACCTGCATATTTAAAATGGCTCTTAGAAAATAATCCTCCCTGGTTAGGGTTGGGGCCTGTGGCCTGGTGGTATAAAAGAAAGGTGAAAGATGAAGATCAGTGAAATAAGCAGCAATATTGATACAAATTTTTCCTGGTACACAATAAGTGAAAGGTGATATGGAACCATACTGAAAGATCAAGTATACTCCCTGTAGTACATTGTTTTCTCTTTGAAAATAAACATACTAGCTTCCATTAGGCACAAAGAAGAGGGATTCTGGTCCATCTATAGCGGTATCATCCCTTCAGTTACAAAAAAATAAAAGCAGACACTTTTAAAAAGTCAGTTAAAGGAAGGGAGTTCTCTACCTCTTACACAGATGTTTTTGCACTCCTGGAGGGGTAACTTGGTGCACTGTGTTCTAATCTGGTATACAAATTACACACTCCAGACTACATCCATAGCTAATGTAAACCAGTGCAGCTCCACTGAAGTTAATGGAGCTATCCCAATTTACCCTGGTTGAGCAACTGGACTATATTTAGTATTCATTCCCAGTTCTGCCCTGAGGGGTATAAACCCAATGCAATAGTATTAGATAAAGTTGAGTTACTTTTAATTTTTAACTAGTGTAACGGAGAAGAAGATTGGGTTTCCAGCATTATCAATTGTTGGTTGCTTCTCAGCTGAGATTTGCTTTCCATTAAGACCTATTTTGACATATACATCCCTAAAATCCTCAAAGGGATCATTTCCATTTCAAAGTTTGCAGGTGTGGTCTTTGGCCTGCTGAGAGTGTTTTTGCCCCTATTTCAGGTGATGGACGTAAACCACTTTAAGCAGATATTAAACATATGGTAAAATGTATTCTAACACCTTTTTAAGCCATATTTTATCCCCCAAATCACTTTTTCTAGAAAATTTGAATGAAGTTTATTCAAAATATTTTAAGAACTGTGCCAAGGACCAGTTTTAAGGCCGGGAAAGTCATATTCAGAATTTATATTGTGAGCTCTTTGAGGCAGGTAATGTCCATTACTATATATCTGTGCAAAACCTAGCACAGTGACATCTTCATCATCTGGACCCATGGAAAAGAAGCCCTTGATGAATTCCACCATGATTCAACAATTTCCATCCCACTATTAACCTCAGCCTAGACCAATCCATACAAGCGGTCCATTTCCTGGACACTACTGTGCTAATAATCAATGGTCACATAAACACCACCCTATACCGGAAACCTACTGACCACTATACTTACCTACATGCCTCCAGCTTTCATCCAGGACACACCACACTATCCATTGTCTACAGCCAAGCTTTAAGATACAACCACATTTGCTCCAATCCCTCAGACAGAGATAAACACCTGCAAGATCTCTATCAAGCATTCTTACGACTACAATACCCACCTGCTGAAGTGAAGAAACAGACTGACAGAGCCAGAAGAGTACCCAGAAGTCACCTACTACAGGACAGGCCCAACAAAGGAAATAACAGAATGCCACTAGCTGTCATCTTCAGCCCCCAACTAAAACCTCTCCAGCACATCATCAAAGATTTACAACCTATCCTGAAAAATGATTCCTCACTCTCACAGATCTTGGGAGACAGACCAGTCCTTGCTTACAGACAGCCCCCCAACCTGAAGTAAATACTCTCCAGCAACCACACAACAAAAACACTAACCTAGGAACCTATCAGCAACAAAGCCCGATGCCAACTCTGTCCAAATATTTATTCAAGTGACACCATCATAGGACCTAATCACATTAGCCACGCCATCAGGGGCTCATTCACCTGCACATCTACCAATGTGTTATATGCCTTCATGTGCCAGCAATGCCCCTCTGCCATGTACATTGGCCAAACCAGACAGTCTCTACACAAAAGAATAAATGGACACAAATCTGACATCAGGAATCATAACATTCAAAAACCGGTAGGAGAACACTTCAACCTCTCTGGCCAGTCAGTAAAAGACTTAAGGTGGCAATTTTGCAACAGAAAAGCTTCAAAAACAGAGTCCAATAAGAAACTGCTGAGCTTGAATTAATATGCAAACTAGATACCATTAACTTGGGTTTGAATAGAGACTGGGAGTGGGTGGGTCATTACACATATTGAATCTATTTCCCCATGTTAAGTATCCTCACACCTTCTTGTCAACTGTCTAAATGAGCCATCTTGATTATCACTACAAAAGTTTGTTTCTCCTGCTGATAATAGCTCATCTTAATTAATTAGCCTCTTACAGTTTGTATGGCAACTTCTACCTTCTCTGTATGTGAATATATATATATAATCTTCTTACTAGTTGTTCCATTCTATGCATCCGATGAAGTAGGCTGTAGCCCATGAAAGCTTATGCTCTAATAAATTTGTTAGTCTCTAAGGTGCCACAAGTAATCCTGTTCTTTTTACAAATCATCTGCATCACCCATTAGAAACTGGCATTCCTCTTCCTTCCTTTCTGATTGCCACTTAGACTCTTCTGTCTTCATGCACAAACCAACTACTACTGCTCCACATAAAGTAGAGTGGAGAATATCAAGTCCTTTGCTGCTTCTTCTCCCTGTCTCCTGGGAGTGAAAGGGAGTGCACTAGATCCCTTGTGGATCCCTGCTTCCCAATTTCCAAGGTGGACACTACTTACCAACTATGTCTGATTGTGAGGAGAAAGGACTGGAGGTCTGCCCAATTGTGGTCAGCCTTTAGAGGCTGAACAACATGTTGGGTTTTTTAGGAGAAAATAAATGAAAATACCTAAAAAGTCTTTCCCGAAGATATTTTTACCTGCACACACCTTTGCTAACACCCTTTTAAAAAAAACCTTTCATAAACTGGAATTAGCATACTTTATATTAGTTGCTAAAGGTGGGGGCGCCTGCATTTGATGACAGTGGTGCTCAGTTTTATTATTCTTAACCTTTATAAATTTAAGGTGCTAATTCTAACAACTAGAGCAATGTATTTATTTGCTTACTTGTTTTTTCTTGTGTGGTAGAAATCTCATTAAAAGTATACTGAACAAAGCATAAATGTGCTATAGGGAATAATCCTGTGCTCACAGTGAGAGGCGCTAATGCCCTATTTAGGTCATTTCCAGTTCTAATTCCTTTGACATTATGTTTTAAACATGAGGGGCAAAATTCATCCAGTGTTAACCCATTTGAATCAATGGAATTACCACAGGCATGAATTGGGTCCAGTATTTCCAACTTGTACATGTGTAGACTTCTCATCACACCTTAAAAAATTAAACAGCAGAATAGATATAAATACATTTCCTTCCATTAATCTAAATTTAACGAGAAAAAAAGTTGCAATAAAATTAGAGATACTGAACTATCCATAGGAGATTCCAGTACATTATTAGCCTACTCACCCTGCCACTTATCTTCAAATGCACACACCACCAGCAGAAAGGATTTAGGTTATATTTTAGTAATACAAATCTTGGGGGTAGTGGGTTTTACTGAAATTGAAGCACTTGTTACTATAATTTAAGTACAAAAAACCCACATTTAGTAAAGTAAAAGGTTTGAATTCAATGCACAAAAGCAACAAGGTTTACAGCAATATCCGTAAGGTTGGGGTGTCAGCCAGGATTTGAAGATACCTTTAAATCTGAATTTCCTTTGTTTTCTGGATTTGTCAAACATTTAACAGTGCTTAAATATAGGCTTCCTTCATGATGATAATGAAATTTCCATAATGGTAGCATTTTTAAAAGAGGAAAAGGGTAGAACAAGCAAAAAAGACAAGACTCACTGTAGAAAGGAGAGTTTGTAGTCTAGTGGCTAGAGCATGATACTGAAGTTGGAAGATTGGAATTGTATTGACTTTGTGTGACTTTGAGGAAGCCATTTAGGCCCAGATTTTCAAAGGTACTAAGGTGTAACTACACTCAGTATTGCAACATCTAATTGATTAAGGAGCCTAAATCTCATTTTCAAAAGAGATTTTTGATACCCAAGAACCTAAATCCCATCAAATGCCAAGATTTTGGGTAAGTGCCTAAACCCCTCTTGAATGTGAGATTTAGGCTCATAAATCAGGAAAGCATTGTAGTTCTGAGCACACCAATGCCACAATACCTTCCGAAATCTCCCCCTTATCCTCTCTGAGCCTCAGTTTCACTAGCTGTAAAATGGGGATAATACTTATCTATTCAAGGAGGAGTTGTGAGGCTTAATTCACTAATATATGTACTTTGCGATAGTCAGATGGAAAGTGCTATTTAAATGCAAGGTATTCTGCTATAATTATGGATGGGAAAGACACTGCAATTACTAGTTAGCTTCCAAAGTCTCTCAACAACCTAACTATTAGTGCTGGCTGATGAAATTCTATTTTATCGAAGCTAATGTGTATCCATAGACTCGTGGTTAGGGCAGTGACCTAGGATGTGGAAGATCCAGGTTAGAATCTCTGTTGTGCCTGAATCACAGTGATCTAGTATGAAAACTGCTCTGAAACAGGGAGAGTAGGGACTTGATCCTAGATCAGACCCCAGGACAGTGCTGAAATCATGAGACTATACAGTGTGAGTGTACCTCTAAAACAGACGTTTTGACACAATTGTATTTGCAAAAAATGTTTGAAAGGGTTCCTTTTTATGCAAGTAGAAAAGGAGTACTTGTGGCACCTTAGAGACTAACAAATTTATTAGAGCATAAGCTTTCGTGAGCTACAGCTCACTTCATCGGATGCATCCGATGAAGTGAGCTGTAGCTCACGAAAGCTTATGCTCTAATAAATTTGTTAGTCTCTAAGGTGCCACAAGTACTCCTTTTCTTTTTGCGAATACAGACTAACACGGCTGCTACTCTGAAACCTGTTTTTATGCAAGTGTGGAACAAAAACAAATGCTGAAACCTTGAAAGCTGTTGCTGTCCAGAGAATGAAAATTCTGTTTTGCTCTAATAGCTACATTGTAGTTTCTGCATACTTGCCTCAGAAAAAGCCTAGGTCTACTTTTGGAAGTTTCATATTTAAATATGATGAAGAGAGAACTAATCCTGACACTTTCACAAAGGATATTTTGTGTGGGTTTTTTTTAATGTACCATAATTCTAGCCAGCTATGTACATTTTATATGGTATATATTTGTAAATCCAGGCAATTGTGTGTGGCAGTCTATTGTTTTTTCTGTCACGCTGCACGTTACAGTCTATTACCTTCCATTCCAAATCTAAATAAAATGTTTTTAGAAAACTGTGCTCTTACATTTAGCTGCTGTTTTGCTATGTCAGGTCTGATTTTCTCCAGCAATGCATGCATAGCTTTTAGGGAGACTTATAGAATGATAAATTATATAATAAATGAAAGGGAGTGGGGTATGTGGAAAGAATCTGTGAAGGTTGTACCTGTCATTCCTCTGCTCGGTGCTGGGGATGTTACCTTTATTTTTATATTTCTTTATGTACAGGTTATGTTCAGAATGAGATGACCACTACATTTGGTAATAGTAGCATCCATTGATACTCCGCCCTTGCCAACAGTTACCTCACAATGGTGTCTGAGGATATCACCAAGTGATATACTTGTGGTACCTGTGTAGCAACAATTTGGTGACTGTTGTCATTTAATGGTGTCTACTGTATATTGGGTCCAATATTACATATTACCCTTCTCATGGAGCTTATATATGAGACTCATGATTTGAGTTTAATGACAGAATTCTACCAGTCTTTTCAATGAGATGAAAAACAGCCCTGGCCATTAATGGTGATTAGAGAGCTGATATTTTTCACTTATAAAAAGTGCCAAATCCCAGTTGGGATCATTATATTCTGCAGGGCTTTGGTATCAGGACTGAGGTCTTGAACAAGACTTTATTCAATGGGAAGTCAAGTCAGTGCAGAGAGCATTGCACTGGACTGATGTGTTCAGTGATCCAAGCTGCTAAGTAACTTATCTGAATACCATTTTGTATCAGTGGAGATTTCCCAGGTATATAACTTATACCTAGATATTAGTTGCATATCCAAGTGTAAAGGTCACAGATGCATGGGTTACTACAAACAGATCTGTCTCTAATAGGATGGGGTATCCTCTGACCATTCACATATGGAATGGGAATTTTATGCCACTTTAGATATCAGGAATCCTCAGAACTATCAGATATCCAAAGTGTATGTCTACACTGCAATAAAATACCTGCAGCTGGCCTGAGTCAGCTGAATCGGGCTCATGGGACTTCAGTTGCAGGGTTATAAAATTGTAGTATAGATCCTGGGCTTCAGCCCAAACATCTGAGACCCACTCCCACACAAGGTCTCAGAGCCCAGGCTCTTGCCCAAGCCCAAATGTTGGCTGTGAACCAACCTAATATTCTGAGTGTAGATGCCATCGATAGTGAGGATGTCAGAGACCACATCCTGAGCTCTGAGGATATGCCCACACAACTTCTGGGAGCAAGTTGCATCCTGTATCAATAGACTAGCGTTAACAGATCTCATGCTAGCATGGGTGTTTGGCTCAGTCTGGCACTCAGGCTCTGAAGCCTAGGGAAGAGTGGGCTTCAGAGCCCAAGCCCAAACATCAATGTTAAGTCTACACAGCTATTTTTACCATGCTTGCCCAAGACCTGCTAAATTGACTCTAACAACCTGGGCTGCGAGATTGTCTCCCAGCATCAGTATAGACCATACCTTTTTAGTCCCTTTTCTTATCAGCTTCATCTCAATCCTCTCTGGGTTCATCTTTACACAGCTACTCTTTATTAAGTTGTAGATTTTGGCTAAGTACTGAGACAGTTGGAAGGTGATGCTATTTGTTTGTTGGGCTCAGTAGCATGCAGATTACCTGAGTTGTCTCATTACTTCTCCTAACTGCTCCAGGCAAATGCTGAATAATATGGAGAAGATGGAGCCTGTGGGACACAGCACCTGCCTGTCCCAGACACAGGACATTTGTCCATAACAACCCACTGGGTTCAGTGTGAGGGGAAGAACCAAAGCCATTTCAGGGCATTTCCAGTTACCTACTTATAGCTTCTTGGAATGAAACAGAAGTATTTAATAATGATCAGTATCAAACATCTGAGAGGTCCCACGGGATATATATGGATGCATTTTCTTGTTTATTGTCAGGTAGTCATCCACAAGAGTCAGTGCTCTCTCACTGCCATGCCTACTCTGGACCTGAATGAAAAAGAATCTAAGAGATTGTCAGCTAATATGTGATGCTGGTGACTTTTCTCTCCCTGTTCCCTATTTCTCAATTTGCTTGCTCTACAAAGTGGAGGTTAGACACTAAGTCATAGTTTGTGCGGTCTCTATTGTCTGATTATATAATGCCTGATAGCCCATTCTCCCTGCTTAGCTCTCTTTTCAATGATGACAGAAGGGTACTGAAAAGTTTACTATCTAAATTGGACATAATATAGTAAGGGTACATCTACACTAGAAGCAGACACACTCATGCTAGTTCTCCTTGAGCTAGTGCACTAAAAATAGTAGCATACCCACTGTGGCATGGACTAGCTGGACTGACTACAAACTTCTGAATTCCATGGATGTGTACTTGGGATCCTTCAGGATGAAAAGCTCAGTAATTTATGCATTATTATGGGACTTTATATAATAATGAATAAAAAATGCCAGATCCTCAGCTGGTGTAAATTGACACCAATTTATGTTAATGGAACTATGCCAATGTAGACCAGCTGAGGATCTGGTCCTACATGCCTAAATCTGATCAGCGTTGTTAATAGTGGAAAATGGGGAGCCATCCTACTCAGGCCCAGATTAACCAATGAGCCCTCAATGCATTTGCACATGGTCCACATCTCAGAGGTCCCCTACCATCAGGGGAAAGGTAGGGGGTATTGTGGAACCATAACATGTACAAAAACAGGACCAAGAAGAGTGAGGGTGGATGGGTATCTTGGGGTGAGAGCCCTGCCTGCAGCCTCTGTCATGAACCAACTGGTCAGAGCAGGGAGCTGGGTCAATCCCGTGTGACAGGAGTAGCTGCAGGATAAGTGAAGGTGGGCTCATTGTTCCACATCCCAGAGGCAGGAAGTTGGGTGGGGAGGTGGGGAGTTCCAATTGCCATAGTGCACAAGGCCCCACAAGTGTTTAATCTGGCACTGGTCTTACTCCTCTTTCTAAGGGATTTTGCCATCTATGTCTATTAATTCTGTTCCCCCCTCCCTCATTTTTCCAAATAAACCAAATTGTTTTGGGTACAAGGATATAAATGGGATTATATCCATGTTACGGAGGCAGAAAACTGCTATGGAAGTAATGCAGTATTATGTATTAAAATTTGGAAAATCACTGTATACACTGAAAATTGGAAGGCTTCTCTATTTCTCTCTAGTTCTATAAACTTCAACAAGCATTAGACCACAACATAGATTTAGAGTTATGGCTTTAAAATGAGACATCAGAGTTCCTATTTGTAAATGTTCTCTCAACTCCCTGACTTCTGCACAACCGTCTCTTAATAAGGGTTATGGTAAGGGTCTTCCAATTAAAAAAGGGGGGGGGGGAAAGCCAAAATCAGTGACAGCTGGGTTTATGAGGGTGTATTCATTAGTTAACAGCACCCTAAATTAGCACTGTATATGTTGTATCACTCATGCTTTCCAAACTAGATCCCTGAGATAAAATTCACTAGTTAACGCAACAATGATGAAGTTAATTTGAATCAGTTGACATCTTGGTTGTTTAGCCTATACTGAATTCAGAAAAAATGTTCAATTTAAATATGCTACGTAAAGTGGACAACTTAAGGGCCTTTTATTCAACCTAAATGTCCAAAATGCTTAACTTAGAAACAAGATGACCTAGGTGACGTCCAGCACCTTACTTTAATTGTTCACATTCCTCTGTATAGGAAAAGTGTCAGAAATTAGTAAGCGTAAACACATCTTTACTCACATTTCCATATCCAGTGTGGGTTCCTATTCTGCAATGTTAGTTACAGGGGAAAAGTCAGTTCTGGACAACTTCCTGTTTTCACTAGTGGCGAAGAAAATATTTCTGATATTTTAAATTGTGTATGTATCTATATCCACTGTGATGCATCTTTAGAGGGAGTTGTCCCTGAAAATGGTATTTAGTTATTTCCTGGTCACTTACTAATGTTCCATCATAATTCCAGGAAATAATTTATTCAATATACAGATGCACTTACCAGACAGAAACTAATCCAAGTTGCAGAGCTGCCAGGATGATTGCTATTCTTTTCACAGCTGGTTTTGGGATTTCTTCAAAAAGAAGAAAAAGGGGAGGAAATTACCTCTAACAGAACATTTTCATTGACAACAATACTCATTACCCATCGTTGGAGTTCATTAATTACTTTGAGATTTTGCAAAAAGAAAAGGAGTACTTGTGGCACCTTACAGACTAACAAATTTATTTGAGCACAATGAAGTGAGCTGTAGCTCACGAAAGCTTATGCTCAAATAAATTTGTTAGTCTCTAAGGTGACACAAGTACTCTTTTTGTTTTTGCAAAAAGAAAAGCACGGCTGCTACTCTGAAATTTGAGATTTTGGTTATCTGAATCAACTACTTTGGGTAAGATATTACAATATGTCTCCCAGATCTCTAAACATCTTAGATCTTCAAAACAATGTTTGGAATACATGTAGGAATATAACAAATAATAAATATTAGTTTTATTATTTATTATAGGAGATTAAAGGGAGATGAGGAAGTCTTTTTCATACAAATATAACAGGAGTAAAGAAGTATTAGGAAGAAAGTAGGTCCATTAATAAATGATGAAGGTGAATAAATTATTCAAAAATGACTGGCATGCTAAGCTTGTTTTTTAAAATCTGCCTTCATCAAGAAATCTATGGAAAGAAAATCTGACCCATTACTAAGGAAGAAAGATTCTGCTAAAATAATCACTGATACAAAGCAGACATATATGTACAAATTAAGTAATTGACATTCTGCAAATCAGCCAGGCCAGATGAACATGGGATCATAAGAGTTATTGCTATTGACAATATTGAAAAATGAACAACTAGGAAGGCACCAAAAGCTTTGAGGAAAACAGATGTAATACCAGTTTTCAAAAAAAGGAAAGCACAGTGATTCTGATGCTTACTTTCCTTTAAGCCTAACTCTAAGGGTAAGAGAACCTCAGAGAGAGGGGGAAGAGAGACCCTGGACAGACAAACTTGATTATTATTGGTTTCCTTACATAAAATTACTGGGTAAAGGGAATAACACATGTAATTTATTTTACAGCATATTTACCAAAAGTAAATTTGTGGATGACTGACATGCATTTAGATTTAACAAAGGCATTTGATATACTTATCTCAGCAATCACAGCTAAATGACATAGCTCAACTATCAATCATTTACAACCAGTAGAGTGCAAAAGATGGAATTATTTATTAGTAAAAATTCAAATAGTGAATACATTTGAGGAAACTGATCTAAATAAATGAATTGCCATGATCATTTGCTTTTTTTTCTGCTAGAATGGTGCACTGTAACATGAAACAAAAACTATCTCTACTTAAAAGAGTATAAACACAGGGAATTAAGATTATTCAACTAGGGGCACAGATTCAAAGGCATAAAAGGCAGAACATTAATGGAAGTTTGGGAACATAATTCCCATTTGTGCCTCTGAAAATCTCCCCCTTACTGGGTTACTTCAGGGATTGATGGGAAGTCTGATTTTTAATTTAACATCTTCCTTAGACTGTAGAAGTCAGCCACAGGGCCTGAGTATGGGAAGGTGCAAAGTCCTATTGTCCCAGGAAGAGCACTGAAGACATTTTGGATCAGGCAAGTGTAATCTGCCCAGGGTCTTATCCATGCAAAGGGATGATGTACCATTTGTTAGTAAATATGCCACATCACACAGTAATAGTTCAGAGAAAGTCAACAAAAATAATCATCTATGAGTAGGGAATAGACTTATAGGGATAGATTAAATGAGAGAAGTATTATGTACTGTGTCTTGGATGAGGCTAAGGTGGACATACTAGTTGTCTGCAAATAATTGAAAGGTGTAAATCATATGGATATAAAGGAATTATTTAATATACATGTTTATAACTAAATGCTATAGGATGAATATAAGAAAGTTAACGTTTAGCTGAATATGGGGAAAATAACCCTGAAAGTGAGATGTACAAGACTGTGGTATAACTAATGTCCATTTCTTGTTCCTTTGGAAAATAGGCAGGGCAAAGCAGTAGAAAATATTCTGTAGACAACACATCCTTGTTGGCAGGCATATAGACCTAGTCGGTTTTTTCCATTAGTACCTTCTCTGATCAGTCAGAGTGCTCAGCATCAGCAGTGATTTGTTTCAAAGAAATAAATGACCCAAAACAGATTAATGAATCTTTTAGGACATACTAATGAAAAGGAGGATTGCAGACTTGTATTCTAGATACAGATCTCTCTCTTCAATTCTAGATCTCTCAGCTTCCCTGAGAATCAGTAGCAGGTTTTCTCAAGATAGTTAGATGAATTCCCCAAGGTTATACATTTGGGGCCAAATTATATCATCACTTACACCTGTGCTTCTTAATTCAAGGGCCCTCCGTCATCAATCAATGGGTGCTTACAGCCCTAAACCTAACATTTCATCTCTCCGTTGTGGAATTTATTCCCTCTCAGGGTCAATTCCAGAGAACAACCAACTTATTACAAACAAGCAAACAAAGACACTCCTTGTCTGGAGGACAAATGTAATTACAAGTCTCCTTGGCTCTGGATAGGTAACTAGTGGAACTTGTGTGAATACTATGTATGCTGATATAATATACAGCTATGGTTAAATCAAGTCTCGTGGCAGTCTTCAGCTTTAAGATCAATTACTTGCAGCATATTAGGATATGCAAGAATTGTCACAGTGGATTCTAATTCAAAATCATTACTCTCCATTTTCTAACAGTCAGCTAATATCACAAACATCAGCCTTTGCAGAAATCTCCTATATTATTTCCGCACCAAACCAAGAATTTAATAAGCAATTAATTGCTGAAATGATGCATAGCTATCTGCAATAACCATTTATAGACATTCAGTTCAGAAGGAGAATAAAATTGAGCTGTTCTGATACATCTAAATGTACCTGTGGGGAAAAATGGCTTGTGAGTGATGTGATTAATATAGGGGTCAGAATAAAAGGGGAAAGGACAAGGTGTCATTTTGAAAGTTAACTTTTCTTTAAAAATACAAAAAACCTCAGCAAATGAACATGTTGTGAATGAAGACACAGGCAAACATCTTCAAATGCAAGTTCATAGACACATGGTGAAACCTGGTTTCATTTAAGTCAGGTAAAACTCCTATTGATTAGTGAGGCCAGGACATCACCCGTAGATTTATATTTTGGCACCTAAATGAAAGTCACCTTAATTTCAAATATAAGCAACTGCAGCTCCCATTGATTTCATGGGATTTGTGGGTAGCTTAGCATTTCTTAATATCAAGCCATTGATGCCAATGAGAACACACATTTGAGTAGCTGCTCATATGGAATTAAAGTTGTGGTTTATTGTCTGGCCCTAAACAGGCAATTGATATATCCTTCAATATGTAGATTATAGATATGATAGCGTAATTCCTAGTCAATCAGCTGAGCGTAAATGTTTCATTTAGAAATTACATGAATAGGAAACTATTGGTAAGAACTTTTTTTTAATTAACATGATGTTTTTAAGCAGGATAAGACTTTTATAGCAGGCTTTGTGCTGACCCAAAGTCAGTGCAGAGAACTTTGGAAAAAACTCAGGAGCTACCCTGTTGAGTCGGCATTTTGTTTTTGTATTATTGAACTTACTGTTTGTAAAACTATTTGAGAGAAATGTTCACCTAAAAGGTTTGCCAAGATGATTCTCAAAACCCCTGCAATAGAAGCCAGCTCAAAGAGAAGGATTTGTATTGACCCCTAAGCCTCAATGAATCTTCTCTTCTCTTCCATTATTTCATCAGGGGCCTTCCCAAATACTTTGTGCCAATCTGCACCATGATGTAATTTACCCAGAAAGAGGAGACCATTGGCTAGTTGTAAAGGGGGGGTGGGGAAGGATGAAGTGAGATTGTTTGGTTTAGTGTCTGGGTGCCAGCTGGTGCTTTTGGGCTGTGATATAAGGGAGATCGGACTAGATGATCTGGTGGTCCCTTCTGGCCTTAAATGCTATGACTGTAGGAGGAGCCATCTCCCAAATACTGAGAGATGGGGATGCCCAAGACCACCATTGCAGGAAGACTCAGAGCCAAGCCACCCACTACCAATCAAGGGAGGGAGATGTACCACCTGCTGAAACTGAAGTAATATTTTTCTGTAGCTAAAAATTTTTTAAAAAAAGAGAGAGAAATACATTCAGTTGTTTTCTGTCGCTCCCACTGGTGAGAGTCACTACAACCTTCTTGACAATAACTCCCATTTATTTTATATGTATACCACACCTAACAATTAATAGGATATTTTGCTTAGATTGTTTGTTTTTTGCTGAATTGTTTCAGTTGACCCCTGAGTCATCATTTATAATATAATTTTTTCAAAAAAGTTTCATCCAAAATTTTTATATTTTATTTTCTCTGTTCTTCATGTCTATCTTGTTCTTTTTCACTCTAGTAACTTATCTCTCTCTCCCCCCTCCCCCCATTCCTTCCTTCATCTCTTTCTATTATCACTGTTCTTCCACTGGCCTACCCTTTTTGCCTTTGGCATACACTTGAATGAGGGAATGTCTGCATTTAAAAACAAAACAAAACAAAACAGATGTTTCCTTCAACTCTCATGTGACAAGAAATGCTTCCTCAGGAAACACTTAAGATCACAAGGTGTAATTTTGATAGCCAGACCTAATGATTAGTTCTCAGTAGCTAGTAGAAAAAATATTGTGAAAAGGCTATCAATCCTCATGCTTTGCAGTATAAATTGGTCACTGGCTGGGGTCAAAAGGAGGAACTGCAGAATTGGCAAGGTGCCTTATGGAATTGTCATCATCCTCTGGAATGTCCTTTATTGTCAACTCTTGGTAAAAAGGCAACAGGTTTGATGATCATTCAGGTATAGTAATTATTTGGTCAAAACAGTGTAAAGCATACCTTTTAAAGATTTAAAGACTGGAGTACATTCTAAGTTCATGTGGGCTGTCGCAAGTGTTTGTGGGAACAATGTTAAACGCGACTGTTTCTTATCTGTTTAACCAGTGCAAGCAAAACATAACTTTTTCTAAATCTTTTTCCTTGAAGTTTGAAAAGGCATTGATATTCCAATAAATTTGTACCTTCTGGGATAATTGCATCTCATCCTTATAAATGTCCCCTTTCCCTTACTTCAAATATTTTAACAACTTTAAGATAAATTAATATTACCACCAAATTACCACAGGGGTACATTCTCCTCTTGCTGCTCAGACTTAACTCCCAGAGCTATGCACTTTCATTGAAAGGACATCATACCATTTAATTTATACACACATTGTTAATAATGAGTAAAGCCCTCTATTTTGTTCACACTTGCCTGGGCGTAAAAGTAACTGTCTACTTAAAATTACAAATGGGCTATTTAAAATGGAGTGATCCACATATTTATGCATAAATATTTAACAACCTCCCCCAAACCAGCAAACAAAAGGCTTATTAAAGTGTGCACATTCTGCAGTATTTTTATATCTATCTAACATGCAAAGATTTGTAAACTAAGCTCAACTGACTGGTATTAAAAAATAATGCGAATAGAGAGGTTTGTAATGTGTTTCTATAGAATAGCAGTGCTTAACATATGATATTTGATAGTGGCAGGCAATATTAACTATAAGACCCATTTGGTAACTTTTTTGAAATAAATCACTATCGTCTCTAATACTACGTGTATTATGGAATTCATTATAAGTAACTTAGTGGTGTCATTTAATCAAACTAGTAGTATGCTTTATTTCTTTTTGTTTGTCTGGTGTTAATTCAGTTTTAGATTTTTATTTGAAAACTCTTGCTGACATTTTTATATTTTTACTCACGTCTATAACTATATTTATCTGATTTTTCTGATAAATCCTTTAGGGCAGAATCTAGTGAATCCATTATGTACTCTACACTACTGGAATATGTTTTAGTACCATTGGAAAAAAAACTATTTTTAGACATTCAATTCTTCATTTTGCTGTTTTTATAGAGCAGTCCAGTGCAACTAACCTGTTACCTCTTTATAATTATTCATATTATCTATTTTTAGATCTTTAATGAGCCTTTATAACTTTATTTTAATTTTACCTTTCTAAAAGACTATTAACTGCCTATTACATTGTGCACAAAATTATAAAAATAAGAATGGCCTTACTGGGTCAGATCAAAGGTCCATCTAGCCCAGTATCCAGTCTTCTGACAGTGGCCAATTCCAGGTGCCCCAGACAGAATTAACAGATCAGGTAATCATCAAGTGATCCACCGCCTGTCACTCATTCCCGGTTTCTGGCAAACAGAGGCTAGAGACAACATCCCTGCCCATCCTGGCTAATGATCCATGGATCTATCCTCCATGAATTTATCTAGTTCTTTTTTGAACCCTGTTATAGTCTTGGCCTTCACAACATCCTCTGGCAAAGATTTCCAAAGGTGACTGTGTGTTGTGTGAAGAAATACTTCCTTTTGTTTTTTTGTTTTCCTTTTAAACCTGCTGCCTATTAATTTCATTTCATGACCCCTAGTTCTTGTGTTATGAGAAAGAGTAAATAACACTTCCTTATTTACTTTCTCCACACCAGTCATGATTTTATAGATCTTTATCATATCCCCCCTTAGTCACCTCTTTTCCAAGCTGAAAAGTTCCAGTCTTATTAATCTCTCCTCATACAGAAGCTGTTCCATTTTTTGAGGGGATCAAAAAGCACATGGACAAGGGGGATCCAGTGGATATAGTGTACTTAGATTTTTCAGAAAGCCTTTGACAAGGTCCCTCACCAAAGGCTCTTAAGTAAAGTAAGCTGTCATGGGATAAGAGGGAAGATCCTTTCATGGATTGCTAAAAGATAGGAAACAAAGGGTAGTAGGTGTCCCCCAGTGGTCTGTACTGGGACCAGTCCTATTCAACATATTCACAAATGATCTGGAAAAAGGGGTAAACTGTAGGTGGCAAAATTTGCAGATGATACAAAGCTATTCAAATAGTTATGTCCAAAGTAGACTGCAACAAATTACAAAGGGATCTCACTAAACTGGATGACTGAGCAACAAAATGGCAGATGAAATTCTGTGTTGTATAAATGCAAAGTAATGCACATTGGAAAACATAATCCTAACCATACGTACAAAATGATGGGGTCTAAATTAGCTGTTACCACTCAAGAAAGGTCTTTGAGTTATTGTGGACAATTCTCTGTAAATATTTGCTCAATGTACAGCGGCAGTCAAAAAAAAGCTAACAAAATATTGGGAATTATTAGGAAAGAGATAGATAATGAGACACTTAATATCATACTGCCTCTATATAAATCCATGGTATGCCTATATCTTGAATACTGCATGAAGATGTGGTCACCCCATCCCAAAAAAGATATATTGGAATTGGAAAAGGTTCAGAAAAGGGCAACAAAAATTATGAGGGGTATGGAACAGCTTCCACATGAGGAGAAAATAAAAAGACTGGGACTTTTCAGCTTAGAATATAGATGACTAAGGGGAGGATATGATAGAGGTCTATAAAATTTGACTGGTGTGGAGAAAGTGAATAAGGAAGTGTTGTTTACTCCTTCACATAACACAAGAACCAGGGCTCACCCAATGAAATTAATAGGCAGCAGGTTTAAAACAAAAAAAGGAAGAACTTCACACATTGTACAGTCAACCCGTGGAACTTGTTGCCAGGGGAAGTTATGAAGGTCAAGACTATAACAGGGATCAAAAAAGAACTAGATGAGTTCATGGGGGGGATAGGTCCATCAACAGCCATTAGCCATGATGGCCAGGAATGCAACCCAGGCTCTGGGTGTCCCTAGCCTCTGGTTGCCAGAAGCTGGGAGTGGACAATAGGGGATGGATCACTGAATGTTTGCCTGTTCTGTTCACTCCCTCTGAAGCATCTGGCATTGGCCACTGTCGGAGGACAGGATACCGGGCTAGATGGGCCTTTGGTCTTAACCCATATGGCCTTTCTTCCATTTCTAGGGTAACATCTTTGATCTACAATGAAGCTTCCCAGGTGACTTAAAACTATCTCAGTAGATGCTGCTTTATCAAGGGTCTCTACATTCCAGTGGGGCAAAAGGGAAAGATTGAGGCCTCCTCAGTCTTTGAAGCGGGGCACTGTGTGAAAAAGATATTTTATTTTGAAAAATTGTGTTCTCTGACTCAAATGTTTGGTGGTTTGCCCGTGCATGCTGGGTTCTCTTGGCTTATCTATTTTATTTACTGTTGCCTTCACCAAAAAAGCATATCACGTGGCAAGAGTACCCAAGGCAGTAAGTTGGCAAGAACTATCATCTTGTCATAGGAGTCCTGGGTCTTTGATTTCCTGCCAAATGTATACACCAGTTACATCTCTCTCTCTCTCTCTCTGCCCAGTAGCAATACCACAGCTAGCATTCATTATAAGCCCTTCAGCTCTTAATATTTACCTCAGGCTGAAACTGCTATTCAGATTGGCAGCCAAAGAGTGTTTTTCTGCTGTTCCCATTTGCAAAATATAATATCTTTTTTTTAAATAAGAGGTGATCCTCAAAGGAGCATGACAATGAGTCCTTCCTTCTTTGTTTGCCTTGATTTTTGATTCATGTTAAAATTTTAACCCTCTAAATTGTTAGTCCATAATTTATAAATCTTTGGATTTTGGGGTGGTTGGGGGAAGAAGAAATGTGTTATGTACTACCACCGAATGCAGTGATACTTTGGTGATTTTGTAATGTCTATAATACTCAGCTACTATTTCTATTATAACTTAATATTATAAAGACATATAATTGTTAGCAGAGTGCTAAAATAAAAAACTGAGCAAAGTAAAATCTGCTTTATTTAAAACATGAGCAAAAAGGTTTACTAGAAAACACCAATTTTTGGTAATTTTTTTCTCTTTCTTTCTGTATTGTTGAGGCATGGATAGCAGCCCCATAGTTAACAGTTAAGGATATTACTTGAAATGTAAATTCTTGTTTCACATTTTCAGGACTGAATTGGTCTCCATATTGGTATAATAACTTTTCATTGGACAAGTAGATGGGGAAGAAAATTTTTGAAAGGCACAAATGGCTGTTAGGGACCTAACTGCCATTCGTGCCCTTGACAATCTCCCCTTGAATGTTTTGAATATTTTTGAAGTATATTTTTAAAATGTCCCTTTCTGAAAATTGGTCCTGTTTCTTCATATTTTGTTGGGGGGAGTTCTCTAGCTCAATAAACAACACCCCCCCAACACACACTTTGATAGTGTATCAGACATAGGTGACTTTTGAACATTTTTAAAGATAAAACACAGAGTTAATCCCCTTACTCAGAAAAAGATAATTGATTTTCACAATTCTAGCTGATAGAATTCCTCAAATCCCTCAGTTATTTCCATTACCTGCTGCTCTCAGCCTGGCTCCCTGAATAGAGATACAATTTCAACCAAACTAAAATGATTAAATGCAAATTTCCATTTTTCATCAAAATGTTGTCTTTGTCCAAGTCTTCCAGCCAGCTCTGTCTGACTCACTAGCTGAGCTCTGCACATGCCCCCAGTGGCACAGGAAGGCAGGGTGGGAGATATGGGATTTGCCTCTGAGGAAGGGATGTGGCTTTGGAGGGATGTGATAGGGTGAACAGGGATATGATGGGCAACCAGAGAGCTAGTGGAAGATTTGAGGGCTTGTTCAGGGTGTTACAGGGACTGAGAGGGAGGTTACCAGGGATATGCTGGGGCACAGAGAGGGTGGGTTGTCTTGTGGGTTGTCAAGACTGGGGCTTTATGACCAGTTGGGAGATAGCACGAGTCACTGAACTTCCTCTGAGGCTTCAAAGGTTGAAGTGTTCCCTTGAAGCATCTGCCTCTGCTCCCCAGCCCACCAAGAGACAGCAGCATCATGAGAAGACTGTGATGGACCAATACCTCCCACAGAGAAACTGAGGACTGCCCAAGGACTGGTGCATCAGCTCTCCAGAGAACTAGACAGGAGTACTAGGAAAGTCCCGAGTGTGTCTGTGCCAAGGCATCAGCCCATCAAGGACTTGCTGTGTAAGTGCAATGAGGAACAGAGGCTGATCGATTGGTGGAACCCACCAAATGCCAATGCAGCAGAGGGTCTGGTCTTCCCTTCATACCCAGTTTCACTCACCCCACTCTAGGCTCCAAGCTTTCATAATCATTCCCCTGCTTCTCCAGTATTCAGCTTTCTCTTTTCCCCATGGCAACATGCAGCAGTACCATGGGAAGTGAAGGGAGATGCAGCCAAATAGAAGACATTATGAGGAAGGGTTGAATTGGGATTTGGCGGCATGGTGGGTGAGAGGGCATGTGGGTAAATCTTTGATGGGTCAGAAGGGGTGCTAATGGATGTAGGGAAGGATGTGGAAAAAGTAGGGTTTTAGTTGGGAGGAGTGGAGTGGAGTGGAGAGATGAGGAATTGTGCTGGTCATTCATATATATGTGCTGGCACATGGATTTACTTTAAGCACTTTTGAAAAATGTGGTCTAGTTCAATAGTCAATTAAGCTTATCTTGAAACTCAGAAAAATACTTCATTTAATAGTTGAAAGCAGTAGCAGCTACTGCAGATTCACACAACAAAATAAACCAGCAAAATGTTCTTGTCTTGCATTTTAATCTGTCTAGCAAAGGAGACTCATTTGGTAGCTTATCAAATCTTTTGTGTGTTTAGCATTTGAACATTTGCTAGAGAGAGTGACAGGAGAAACAGCATCTTTCCAATAGCATCATTAGGGGATGATATTTAGAAAAGAGTCAAAAACTTATTAAAATTTGATCTATGCTTCAGGATCTGCTGTCGAGTGAATCATTCATCTCCACAGTCAGTCTTTGTGCAAACCTTTAGCTTGGTTTCTGTATTCCAAAATTCTTAAAGCTTTATGAATTTAAGATGACTAAAGAATGTTGAGAATTAAAGTATCAGCTTGGGATGGTGTATGATTTAGAAGGAAACATTCTAGACTCCTGCCTCTCTATTGTTCTGTGCCTTGCAGTCTGCATTAAACACACTGACCACTGGCTGGGTAGAATGTAATTAGAAAAACTCCTGAGAGCTCTTACCATCACTGAACTCTGTAGTTATAGGTTGCATTCATGATGACTCATGTTTTATTTCAGTGGAAGTTTCCTAAAGAGAATGGTACTCCTACATTTGGTACAGTGACAATATCATGAAGAGATTAAAAGCATCTTTTTTTTTAATGTTTCCCCCTGGCCCCAGGTAACCAGATTGGTGCTTAACAAAATTGCATGCAAAGGAGGTTGAACTGAAGGTCAAAGGGCAAATTCAGCTACTGGCTACATGATCAGCCAGTATTCAGATTAGAGAATTTAGAAGAAGAGGAAATTCGTACAGGGGGTTTATTTTTCAATTGAAAAGCCACCTATGGCATTATCTTACAAATCTACCATTGAGTTTTCTTGAGTTGTGTGAAGTGCCTACCTATACCGGTTGAAGACTATTATCACAGATTGATAAAAGAGCAGTGTAGTGCTTTCTAATTTATATGTACCATTCCCAGTGACACTATCTCATTACAATTACACTAAACTCAGAGGTTTTTCAGACATTTGGGTAAACAACTGGTTTAGTTTCAGGCTATGCTGATTCACACCACTTGAATTTTGCCTTGAGTTTCAGAATAAGTCAATTGATTTAATCAGATTGCACCTGGTTTTGTGTTGTAACCATGTATATCTGAAAACTTCATGTGACTTTTGATGCAAAGCCATTAATTGTCCCCAGTTTAAAGTGGAACTACATACAAGTTCACTCAAAGTGTAAAAATTGCACAAAGCTCTAAGAGCTGCTGCGTAATTCAGGTGTACCAGACTGTCAATAAGAAGTTAAAACTACTGAATTGGTGTCAACAGGCAAATGGCTCTATTTTGGCATTTGTACTGAGAATCCTCAGCCAGTACAATACCCTTTGAGCTAGGGGAGATGTTCTCTTAGCTGTTGGTAGTAGTAGGACTTGTTACTGTATATCCCCTTTTTAGACCCATAATCATGAAGGGTACAATGAAATCCTCAATCAAAAACTCTGAAAGGTTCACATCATTGGATATATGCTAATTCTCAGCCCTCAGATACTAACCATTTTCAATCACTACCAACCCAGTCTGGATTCAAACTGGCACCCTAGAGGCTATATTCTGTTATCACCTCCCTCAGCCAATTAAACCTCATTGCTTGTTGTTTGGTTTCCAGCTATTTGGTGCAGTATAGTAAGGTTTCTTGCTCTTGCGGTAGACTTTTCTGGAATATGACTGTACTGCAGGCACTACAAGTCCCAGCATCCTTCAGTATTGTCTGTTGTATTTTGATGATGCATTGCCTTCCTCTCTCTGTACAGCACCAAGCACTCGGGGACTCAAAGTCCCTTCTGCAAGGGGCTTTAAATTTTAAAATCCAAAACAGAACAAATTGTTCCAATACATAAAGCTTTGGCTGAGGATCTAATCTGAAATGGGGGTGGAGTTTTGGTTTTGTCTAGTATCTCCTGTTAAATTAGCTGGCTTTCCCTTAAGGTTAAAAGGGTTTAGAAAGTTGCTTGCAAAAGGTGGGGAGGAGTGTTCCAGGGACAAGAGGTAGCATGTGTGACCAGAGTGGAAGAAGGATACAGAAGGGACATTTAGAAGCTCTTAAAGAAGTATGGGAAATGGGGGGTGGGGAGGAAAAATAGGAAGAAATAAGAAAATGTAGGTGCAGGTGAGAGGGAGTGTCCCACCAAGATCTCCCTCCACATTGTGGACTTCTGGCCATCAGAATTTCCTATCAATCTCTTACTCTTCACCAGTGACTCCTGACCTCCCTAACTTCTTGTATGAGTCCATCACCTGGATCAGCACAGCTTAGAACTAGCAACATGTTAGCTTCTATTTATACGTTTCTCTATATGCATGTAAAAACCAGCTCTTTATGTCTTTGTAATCTCCCCCGATCCTCTAAATTGACCAAAATTATGCAAGGCTTTGTAGGTAGGACAATAAGCCTGGACCTGATATGGATGGTAAAATTAAGCCACTAGAAGAATATGAAGAGGAGAGGGAGATAGTAAGCAGGCAGCAGACGAAAAGAACTATAGCATCAGCAGTCTGTGTAGACTGAGAAGGAGACTGGATATAGTCAGAGAAGAGGAGGTTGAAGTAGTTGAGAAAAGAAATCTAAAGCATGGGGAAAGGCGGGGGGGAGGGGTTAGGTCCTTGCTGTACCAAATGTTAAGAATCCCAATCCCCTTTATCCAGCTTCCCTAGGAAGTGTTTTCCTCTAAATCCACTTCCAGCTCCAGATTATCTGGAAACTGGACCGCTATGGAATGAGTACCTGCACTGGACACCTGTAGGCACTGTGTCTTCCCAATGGGCCAATGGGTCTTCCCTTCTTCCCAATCCCAAGATGAGTTTCCTGATAGTTAATAATTACCTTCCTAATATTGGCTAAAAAGGTATGCACACCTCCATCACTACTGCCAGTCTGATATGTGCATACCTAAACCCAGTATGAAATGTCCTAATGGACGTTAGCCATCCACTCCACCCCATTCATGTACAATTTAGCCACCTTCCCTGCCATACCCTCTGCTGTCTCATTTTGGACCAAATTATAATCAGTTCTGGCAAAAGCTTCTGTGTCCCAAATTCCTCTTAGCCCTGATCATCAAGTCAACCCCCTTGCAAATTCACAAATCAGTGTCTGATCTTTGACTGCTAAGGCATGTACAAGGGGCATCAGCTAGTTCCAGATTATGGCCGTCCTTCCAGTCCAACACTGCATTGCATCACCACTGAGACCCAGCTAAAAATCTCCAGGTGAACTGGCCACCTATTTGTGGGCCCAGTGCACAATACTTCATCCTCAGATCCACATACTCTCTCAGCTGATCTGTTCGTTTGCTCCTCAAATTGGATAGATAGTAAAAAACTATTCACATTGCTAGATGCTGAGTCTCCACCTGGAGCCTCACATATGTCCTGTGTCTATTTGAATGTCAATATTCAATCACTTGTATCCCTGAAAACCTCTGGTCCTAGTTGGGCCACAGCTGTTGCTGCCTTGATCCTGAACAAGTGGGGCCCAAATTCATGTGCAGAGAATACTGCCATTGTAAGACCCACTTTCAAAACAGCCACCAACTTTTGTGCCTCTGTCATCATGAAGAAAGAAGGAACCCATGTCTGGTTGGCCTCATTATATAAATTCTTAATGCCCGTAATGAGCAAATTCCTGCCTCACCATCCTCTTGAAGCATTTGGCTGCCCTCCCTGATGTGTTTTTTCACATCCTCAGGGTCAAGATAACCAATCATTCACTCCACTTTAAGTCCCTGAACATCAAAACCCTACTTGGAGTATCCCTTGCCAACACACACACCAGTTCATTATTCTAAATGGTCCAAAAGATGCTATCAGGAATGCAATCTTGAACAAGGCCATCTTCTGGATGCTTCTGCATATCTGGTGAAGCACTTGTGATAAACCTCTCAGCTTCTGAATAGTGATGGGATGTCAGGTATCTTCCCCAAGGCCTTTGTTTCATGACTAGCTCTCTCACAACATCTTTGCTAAGAACCTGCCACAAGGTTTTGGGTACCGTTTCATCCTACTAATAATCCTGATAAGCAACCAGAGATGGTGGATCATGCCAGCCTGCAGCATACCAGTGATACCATGTTCTGAAGTACCTGGTCTTCAGAAAGAGGTATAGTAATATCCATGTCAAGAGAGGGTTTTGGCCAGAAGGAAGAGGGTATAAATTCCCTCCCTTGCGTGGTGAGCATGGCCTGTGTCCCACCTGAGACTCTTCCGGTCCACCCTTGACTGAAGTAATTGACAACTTTCCCCTCTCTTCAAACCTCCCATAGCCCTTTTTTTTCTCCTGCTTGACAGACATGGTCTCCACCTTCACCCCCCACCAGGCATTCAGATTGCGGAGAGTGCATTGTCAGCAAGACCGAGTAGATGATCTAGTTGGTATTTTCTTTGCTGTAACTTCTGTGGAGAGGAGAGGACAATTTTATAAATGAGTGACTTTTACAAACTGAGCTTTTTCTTTCATTGTAATGAATCTAGAAAACAGAAGGCAGATGCTGCATGATTATGTTTAATGTGACGATGGCAGGATTTCATCTGTGTTATTCCAATTTATCTCTAACTGTACAGAATAGCCTTAAATGGGGAACATTTTCCTTATTTACTCCATGTTTATCATCATTACATTTTTTTCCTGAGCACTAAAGAAGAAAAGGTTGCAAGTGGCATGGATCTAGGAAGCTCATAAATATAAAGACTATGCCCCAGACAGGGTGGCTTAGTACAGAATAATGTAATGACTGGTCCTGTAATGGTCATAAACAGGGAGAAATGTACATATGTGTAAATAAGCAAACACTATATGCTATCTGGAGCTGCTCCATGACCAACTTTGATCTTTAGGATTGATAAAAGAAGCTTTTTTTTCTGAGCCATAGCCAACCTCAGGTTTGCCTGTCCTCTTTTTACCATGATACATGTGTGGAGTGATTAGGAGTCCGAACAGGTGTGCATTGTATGACAGTGTTGTGGGCTGTGAACTATTTCTTAAGCATTCAGTACCTTCTTGTGCTCCTGCTGTAGTGTGCAAAGCTCCTCTGTACCCACTTCTATGCTGTGCAAGCAGATGCAGGACTGACCTCATGAATAAGCTAAGATTGAGGGGACTGATATGTGAAGTGTTCTTCTCCACAGAGTTGACTGCCTCCAATGATTGAAGCCTGGGGTGCTCAGTACCTCGCAGGATTGTGTTCAAAATTTTTCAGTTGATTTCTTTTAAAAAAATAATCAAGCACGAGCCATTTCTTTTCTTGATGCATTGTAACATAAAAAATGATCATGCTTTAAAAATATTTATCATTTGATCTCTCACCTAAATTCATAGATTCATAGATACTAAGGTCAGAAGGGACCATTCTGATCATCTAGTCCGACCTCCTGCACAGCGCAGGCCACAGAATCTCACCCACCCACTCCTACAAAAAACCTCACCTATGTCTGAACTATTGAAGTCCTCAAATCGTAGTTTAAAGACTTCAAGGAGCAGAGAATCCTCCCTCAAGTCACCCATGCCCCATGCTACAGAGAAAGGCAAAAAACCTCCAGGGCCTCTTCCAATCTGTCCTGGAGGAAAATTCCTTCCTGACCCCAAATATGGTGATCAGCTAAACCCTGAGCATATGGGCAAGATTCACCAGCCAGATACTACAGAAAATTCTTTCCTGGGTAACTCAGATCCCATCCATCTAATATCCCATCTCAGGGGATTAGGCCTATTTACCCTGAATATTTAAAGATCAATTAATTACCAAAATCACATTATCCCATCATGCCATCTCCTCCATAAACTTATCGAGTAGAATCTTAAAGACAGATAGATCTTTTGCCCCCACTGTTTCCCTTGGAAGGCTATTCCAAAACTTCATTCCTGAAGTTTCCCTGCTCATCCTATTAACCCCTATTTTTATATTTCAAGTACAATAGCTCTATTCTATTAAAAATTTCATCATGTTTGCACAAACATTGCACAGTTAATAGTGTTTTGTTATAGCACCTGATACAGGAGTAACACAGAATCTGGAAGTCAGCTGAGTCAGAAAAGTGAAAAGAGGATTGTCTTTTGGTCATTTATTTAAAAATCCTAATGTCTACCTGTCTATTTGATAGTGATTTGAGATTTTTAAGCAACCTGTTTTCATGCATTTACAAAAGCTTAGTAGTTCACTATTGACAAATGGAAATCCTCTAAACCATCAAGCTGTGCCACAGCCACCTCTGTTACAATGTGACCCTTTGTTGTTGCCTATATCTTCCCTCCCCTTGTCTTACTTCTGTTTGTCATTCTCACTTTTGTTGCATCTTCTCTCAAATCAAACTGTAAGGTCATCAAGGAGGGACCTGTTTGTACAATGCTTAGCATAATGGGGGACTCGATACTGTTTGAATCTATAGATGCTTAAATAAATAATAGAAAATCTCTAAAGTATTTTCAATGTGTATACTAAATGTTGTATAAGTTATCAGTAGCTTTGTGAATCATTGCTTTATGTATAGATTATGCACAGTATCATTACCCATATTGCTATGATGTCATTGATCTCAATACGATATTAAAGTCGTAGATTATCTAATGGTGGTTTACATTTTAACAATGCACAGGTTTCTAACATGCAAATTAAAATAAGGTCATAGTCAGAGTTTGAAAGCCAGTTAACTCAGAAAGCAGAATGACAGTTCATACTGATCCGCTAATGTGCTTCTCAGTGGTAATTAATTCAGGTCTTTGTAGTGTTTCCAGGAAAGTAATTTACTATTCTGTAGGACGAGTCTGGGAAATGTGCTTTTTGGTTCTGAGGCATTCAATTATGATGAATAAATAATTGCCATAGTTTTGTTTTACAAAATTATTATGTAGTCTTGGACTATTAGAATTGATTTGTATCAATGATAATCTGCAAAGCTAGAGAAGTAAGAGACACAGAAGGCTCAGGTCACTTTTAGTTTTGTATTACTGAAATGCCTAAATTGTATCTTACCTTAGATTTACTGGCTTCTATGAAAGTAGCAACTACCCAACTAACTTCAGAATTGACATTTTTAAATAAGATTACCTAAAAAAGATCAGGATCATCATATTCCCTTTATGTGGAAGAGTATACTTTGGATATCATATTTCACAAAGGATTAATTTGTCTCAGTTATGCCTTGCAGACACTGGCTCATGCTTGTGGCAATGCAGAGATTTACTACTGCAGAGTACATTCCACAATGGAATTTTTTTTTCACTTTCCACACTTTTGGGGCTCTTGGGCTAGAAGTGTGTCCTATTGTTTAGTTTTATTGTTGCATTAGTAGTAGTATTAACAAGAATGTAGTCACAGCTGAGATTTTATGGAAAGAATCATTCACAGGTATAAAATACTAGCTATTGTTCAGTCACCCATGACCACAAAGAAAGGGCATATCTTAAAATAACTTCAATTGTCCTTATCCACCACCGGCCTAAAGAGTCAATTATGGACTCTGTTTACTTTACCCTTAAATCACTTAATATTAGAAATATTAGCCCTGGGTGAAATATTTGCAGTGAAATTCAATTGTCATATAATAAGATTTTCATATTTTATTTTAAAAGGAGTGATTATCCAATTTCATGAAAACAAACCCAACTTTTGTGACTTTGCTTACCCTGAAAAACTGTCCCTATGTATTTATATTTTTTAAGCAACAATTTTTCAATTTGTTGAAATTCTGGATTTTGGTCAGATAAAGGTACATTTCTGTGACAATGATGATACTTCCCTGGTTCAGAACAGCACTGATTTGTTTAGCAAAATGCAGCATTTCTGAGCTTGATGCTTTGCTGCTCTGTAAAGTTCTGTATCTTTGCTGTTTTGCACAGCAATATTATGCAGCTTCATCATTCTATCCCCAGCCCCCTTTCCAGCATAAGCCTACCCCCTGAGAATTAAATGCCCTCCCACTTCTCCATCCCACCTTTGAGAACCAGAGAGAGGATATTGCCTCCTCCATCAGTTAAGTGTTCCCTGACTAACTTTCCTTTACTGACAGGCCTGCCTCCCTTCATAAACATTCTTGATGCACACCTGTTCTTTCCCAACCATCTTCGACTCTGGATGTGCTCCATCTCTCCACTATTGTCTCTTGATCTGAGGAATAGACTGGGATCCAACAGATGGGGTAGGTAGGGGGTAGGGAAACCATATTGGGGGACTCATGTCATGGGGAGACAGAATGCAATGAAATTGGGGTCTCTTAAGAGTCCTGATTTAGCCAGAAACATTCCTTCCTTCCCAGCATTTCCTCTAAACCTTGGAGCCTAACCAATCCCAAGGGTTTTAAATACCTATTACCCTATTCAGTAGAACTCCAATAAGAATTTCATTTGTGTAACTGGGGGTTAAACTAGGACCCAAAGGATGATAGTGTTAAAATGAGCAATAACATTAATTATTCCTATATTAACAATTATTATTTCTTCAGAAAAGGACCTGGGGATTACAGTGGATGAGAAGCTGGATATGAGTCAGCAGTGTGCCCTTATTGCCAAGATTGCCAATGGCATATTGGCCTGTATTAGTAGTAGCATTGCCAGCAGATCAAGGAAAGTGATTATTCCTCTCTATTTGGCACTGGTGAGGCCACACCTGGAGTATTGCATCCAGTTTTGGACCCCCCCACTACAGAAGGGATGTGGACAAATTGGAGAGAGTCCAGCGGCGGGCAACAAAAATTATTAGGGGACTGGGGCAAATGATTTAGGAGAGGCTGAGGGAACTGGGTTTACTTAGTCTATAGAAGAGAAGAGTGAGGGGGGATTTGATACCAGCCTTCAACTACCTGAAGGGAGGTTCCAAAGAGGATGGAGCTAGGCTGTTCTCAGTGGTGGCAGATGACAGAACAAGAAACAATGGCCTCAAGTTGCAGTGGGGGAAGTCTAGGTTGGATATTAGGAAACACTATTTCACTAGGAGGGCGGTGAAGCACTGGAATGGGTTACCTAGGGAGGGAGTGGAATGTCCATCCTTTGAGGTTTTTAAGGCCCAGCTTGACAAAGCCCTAGCTGGGATGATTCAGTTGGTGTTGGTCCTGTTTTGAGCAGGGGATTGGACTAGATGACCTCCTGAGGTCTCTTCCAACCCTAATATTCTATGATTATTTCAGTAAAGCTATTAAATCCCAATTAGGATTAAGGCCAAGTTGTGCTGGGCTCTGTACAAACAGTTTGGACTCCTGTGTTTCCTACCTATTCCTCCAAAAACATAAAATATAAAGCTACAAGGCTTGTTTTCAGGCAAGAATCCAGTTTTAGCTATGGTCTGAGTCGGCAGTCACTTCTGCACATGGGTAACTTTATGAATGTGAGTAGGCCCCTTGAGTTCAGTAAAACCAACAAGACTACTAAGATGTATAAAGTTAGTCTGAAGTCTAAGACTGCTGGGCAGAAACATTTGTTTCACCTTTATTGATAGTAAACTTCTAAATTCAAGCAGTTATATTAAGTCTGATGTCCACAGGCAATAAAAGAGAGAGAGAGGAACTAAAACCATCCATTATGGCTCATTGCCAACCAACCTCAATATTGCCTTTGTACCAGCCCAGCAGGATTATAATACTAATTGACTTTGGATCTTTTTTGGGGGGCGGGGGAGAGGGATAGCTTTTTTAACGTATTTGTTCTTTAATTGCTAACCACGGTAACTTTACATCTAGGTATTTGAGGCAAGATGGCAATGCCCATTTAGATTCCACTTATATTTAGAGACTTATGATATGTATCCATTTCCAACTACAAATAGAGTGCCAATCATTGTAATATGCAATCAACATAAAAGTAAAACAGAGGAGCTATTTTCTTACAGTCATTGAGAGACCTTTGCTTTACTGACAAGCAGAAATGAAGTGAATTATAGAAGGATAAAATATAAAAAAAAGATTTGACTTCTTACAAAGTGCAGTTAATGTACAAGGGATCTAAAAGTCGGCACAGTGCCATCCATTTCTTGAGCCAAATTTTTAATTTTGCTCACAGCAAAAGTAAAGAGATCTACTGGGGTCTAAGAAGGAAGAAATTCTCTCACTTCCTCCAGGCAATGAAACAAAAGTGCAGCTGTCCCATAATCAAAAACTGTAGTCTCGGGGCTGAAATAGCAGGACAGTTGGTGCTTCCCCTGCTACTCTTGATCCACCCCTGAAACCTACTGTGTTCAGAGAAACAGAGGGATTCCCTTGATGCAGTCCTAGAGCCTCCAACACTTTTACCACTATATTAAAGCTTGCACCATAGCCTGTCATGAGTTGAAATAATACTGTATGAAGACTATACACAACATAACATTTTAAGAAGTATATTAAACCAGGAGCAGATGAAAGTGAAGAAATGTGGGGTTTGTTTTAGCTACAAAATTCAGAAAACTGAATTGCAAAACCCAAGAATAGCTCAACACCATGACATAAGTGTCAGAACATTACAGCATCATTCCAGGTACCCAGATCCAGGAGTGAAGGTGGTGGGAGAACACTGCTGCCTGGAGCAGCAGATGGCACCTTCTAACTAGTGTTCTAGGAATGGACTTCTGGAGTGCAGGATTCTTGAGTTGCTTGCACGTGTGAACAGACCTTTCCTGTTGTCTAAGCTCCAAGAATGAACACCTGGAGTACACGTTTTGTGTGTGTTTCTGAGATCTTCTAAATGTGACAGTGTTGTAATACAACATCTAGCAAACTCAAACCCACAATGTTCATATTTGGTTTGGTTATCTTGCTAGGGTTAGATATTCGATACCTTTTGTTAAACTCTTTTGGCAATCCTGTTGTGTTGAATAATTAGTTGTTATTATCCAGTCTATATTTTGAATGTATATTTAATGGAGAGTCAGTTAACAGGAATAATATGAATAATTCATAGATACTGGCATCTCGAATCCACTATGGATAATTCATCACTGAGCATTTCTGTATAACTCAAATGTGGATATTTTCCACCGATCTCCAAACAGTCATTTGTAAAGTCAGGTTATGGTAATTGTAGAATGGCTGCAGTACATTAATAGAGGATACTGAGCCTTGGAGAATGGAGATAATTATATTTTCACACTAGTAAAAGTATGCACTAAAATAGCACTAAAATTTTATTTTTATACTTTAAAAATATGACATTTTAAAGTCATGAACATTTAATATTAAATAACTGCAACGTATGGAGTGGTATTTCTTTCTTGATTACAGACAAATGAACTGTCAGTGTCACCTTCAGCACCTGTTATTACTTATTATCTGTTATGAAATGCTACTTGTAAAGGATCTATAGCAGTTTATAGCCATTAGTAAAGTAAATTAATTGCAATATCCACTGCTACATGAACTTTGCATTTATTTTACTATTCTCTTTGGTTTTGTTGACCATCATAGTCTCCAGTTGAACAAGTATGACCCAATTTAAAAAAGTTTTTGCATTCACACCAATACTGCATCTCAGATTTGAGTGAGTAGTTCTGCTCAGTATACTGCCCTTTTTATGCCTTTGAATTTAAATCAGCTTGCATTTTTTACTACTCTGCATTCCTTCCTGAATCCAAACATCCCCATATTTTTGAGAGAGTGGGATTTTGAATCTGAAATATGCCAGTTAAATTCAAAGCAATAAGAGAGGTTAAGCATTAAAGGCATGATCTGAAGTCCATGAAAGTCAATGGAAAGATGACCTTTCACTTCAGTGAGCTTTGAATTAGGCCACTTAAAATATGCCCACCCAAGAATTATTGGCTAAAATGTTCTGCTCATAGACTATATGAAGTATATTATCCATTCAGTCTTAGTATTGGTTTCCCGACCAAATACTTTTTCCTGAAGATTTGTTAAAGTGAGCAGGATTCTGATGTGGGAGTTCACCCACACAGTTCTCATTTCAGGAGCTAGCCTTAAGTTAATTGTTGACCCTGTCGTGAATTGTCCTCTATTAAGTTATGTGCAAATGGAATCCTCTTCAGGCAGATCTCAGGATTTTCACAGGGAAAAACACTTTTTTTAAAAAGAAATGTATATTAAATTTAAATTTGTATTTTATCCAATGTAAACATTGGAATCACCGTTTTAGGGTGATCAGCACTTACCAGTTTACCATGTGGACATCAGATACCTATTCTAAACACACAGAGAGAGACTGCAGTTTCTGACACCATGATGCGCTAACTTTGGATAGAAGTTGATGTTTTAATGGCTACCACTGTATTTAACCAGAGCTGGATATAAAATGGTTTACCCAACCTATGAGAATTTCAAGATTATGAATTTTTACCATCCTGAATTGGGACAAAAAGTCACAAATGAAAAATTGGAAAAGCTTTTTTTTATAAGTTTGATTAGTTTTGAAACATTTTGTTTCATTACAGCATATTGGAATGAAAAACGGAACTTTTTTCATTTCCAAATAATTGAAATGGGTGATTTCTACAATTTTAAAACCTTTAAAAAAATTGAAATGGGATGTTGATCAAAACCCACTCTTTCCCAGGAATAGTTATAGCTTCCAAGAATAGATATTTTCCAACAACAAAAACTTTAGTCTCAAAATTCTCAACCAATATGCAATGTCTCATGCTTTTGGGATAAGTACACCTTCTGTGTTCATTTGAGAGAACTTTTCAGGTATGTGTGAAAATAGCATTAGGTGATGGCAAAACATATTTTACAAAGAAAATTTTAGCCCAGATAAAATACATACAACTTACTCTAGACAAATATTTTTTCTAATTTACAATCCAATGTGAAGAAATAATAATAAAATCATTGTGTCCCTTTAATGAAGACATTAAATCAGTACCAAACAAAATTAAAATTTTAAACAGCAGAAAGAGCATTGAAAATTACAAGTATCTTTCCTTCAGTGAATGCTGTGCAAATAATTTTTGTAGTGATGTCAGGCTCCAACCACCCTCCTTTTCCTTGCCCAGCATGAGACGCAATAAGTGTTTGTGTGTGAGGGTGTGCACACACACACACACACTTGTTATTCACTAAAGGTTACAACAATCCGATTTATCATGCTTTCCATGTAAATTGTTTAATACTTTACAGTTCAATACAAACACAACTGTGCATGCAATACAAACAATGTAAGATGTGAATGTTATCGGATACATCCGATGAAGTGAGCTGTAGCTCACGAAAGCTTATGCTCAAATAAATGTGTTAGTCTCTAAGGTGCCACAAGTCCTCCTTTTCTTTTTGCAGCTACAGACTAGCACAGCTGCTAATCTGAAACACAACATCTAAATCCTTTTTAGTGGAGTCCTGGCAAGCATACATTAGAGAAGGATTTTAGACTAATTATTATGAATGTTATCTATTTCCTTCTGTTCAAAATATCCTTGGTGCAAGGTGACTAATAAAGTGACCTTAAGACTTTAGAGAGAGAAGTTAGATGAGGTAATATCTTTTTCATTAATAGTAGTTGGTCCAATTAGACAAGCTTTTGAGCTACACAGAGCTCTTCAAGTCCTCTCTGATTTGCTCAAAATCTTGTTTCTTTCCAAATAAAAACAATAATCTTACTCATCTCGTCTCTCTGATATCCTGGGACCAACATGGCTATAACAACACTACAAACAACCTTAAAGTTCTACTTTAGCATCAGTTCATTCTTTTCAATGTTATCATTTGCTCCTCTCTACATCAGCCCAATTTCATGGTTTCAGCTTGTTATAATCATATTAGAGATTTCATACTTTCTTGCCCAAAGTTTTGACACAACTCCAGTTCTTCAAATAGTCACCTGGCCGCCACCCCCCCAGTAATCTTTCTGCCTTCCAAGGAAAAAGAGAGATGCCATGGAACAAGTCCTGAAGGCTATTATATCTGGTCTGTAATAGTCTAGCAGGGGAAGTGAGTTACAGAAGCAGGTTCTCCTCACTAATTCTGTATTACCAGCGGCAGCCTGTATATACCAAAAAAGGACCAATGGCTGAAATGACTCAGATGGTCTCACTAAAATTGTACCACCTGGGGATTGAGGTGGCCTATAAGATACTTGGGACCTCATTTTAGGTCTTTAAAAGGTCAAAAGCAATTAATTAAATTTAATCTAGAAATGAGTGCAGATAACAGATAAACTTGAGAACAGGTAAAAGAACAAACAGAGAAACTAAGAGAATTCACTTCAAGGCTCTTTCTTTGGCTATATCTACACTGTGAGATACAGTGTAATTCCCCAGCTCATGTACACATCAAGCTAACATGAGTACAAATAGCCCTGTAGCATGGTTGCAGCAGTGGGGGCACAGCTGAGCTGGGTCGAGCAAATACCCACCAGTTTCATGTACCTGGCACTGGGAGACCTTTGTACTGTGGCTATACTGCTATTTATAGTCCTACTAGCTCAATGAGAGCTAATGCAAATATGTGCACACCATACAGGAATCACACCCCTAACCTGTAGTGTAGACATAGCCTTAGACAAGCACATACTTAAGTCTTTTGCTGGATTGTACTAGAGTGCTTAGTACATTGCTGGATCCAGTGAAAGACCAGAAGCAATGCACATCACTTATAGAACCAGTCAACCATCAAAAGCTTGAATACCACATATCAAATACTCCCAAAGCATTATTCACAGGCAACAGTTAGAAGAATGATCAATATCAAGATCTGCTGGTGGAAGTTGTGTGAGGAGAAAAAGAGGTTAACTTGTCAATTACATTATTTGTTGTTTGTTCATTCACCTCTCTCTTATCAACTTAAATCTCTGTATTGTTGGGGTGTTAACACACAATGTGAAGATGTTAAAAGAGAAACAAATCCTTAGCAGAGCTAATATTTTTAATTGCTTTTCTGTGCCGTTTTCATTACAAAGCAGGCAGTACTGTAGGTGACAGCAGGTTTCCTTCAGACCTCTATCAGCATTAAGTTTAAGCTTTTTTAAAATTGCTATAATATTTTGATTGTAGGCACTTTATTACTTCTAGCAGAAAGATAAACTTAGAATATATTTTTGAAAAAGCCCAAGATTTTTCAGGGAAGGTAGACCTTCAATAAGAATCCATATAATTAAAACATAAGAGATCATGACTATTTAAAAATCTATATAAACAATCAGTACAAACTCTTCTGATTTTTTTAAAAAATAATTAAACCTTTAGTGGTAATGTGCCAATATCACTTAAAAAATTGAGTTAAATTTTGTATAGGCCTCCATCTTGTACATGTACATATTTTGCATGTACCTTTTTGTGCATGAATGCCATGTACTTATGCATGCAAATAAGCATCTGAGTGTCAAATTGTCCTTTCCTTTACATTGTTTTTACCCACCACTAATTAAGTAAGAGGAATTACCCTGAATTGATCTTTGTGAGTGGAAGATCTGTCCCAATAAGTCTAAATAGTCTCATTCTTTCAGATAACTCCCTGTCTAATCTATAACTTTATCTTTTCTTACCTGGTTTGTTTGTTTCTATTTATGATGAGCCTAGATGCTATGGTAATAGGTGCACTATACATTATTTAAAGTAAATAAATGTTTTGTAGCCTCTGATACAGCTATGGAAAGGAACTGGGGGGGGGGAAGGGACGAGAAATAATTTTGTGGATAGGGGAATGTAGGTAATTTCTGAGCGTCTATGGAAATGTGTCTGAACCACTGCAGTGAGTACAGCAAGTGGGGAAGTGAACAGATCATGTGAAAAAGTCTCTCTAAAAAGAAGACCAAGATTTTCAAAAATGGGCGCATGAAATTAGGCTGAAAATGCTAATTGTTGTTCCTAAGTAGTTGGTTGTGCGGGTTTTTTCCCAACAAAAGCACTCAGCACGTAACAGTTTCCAATGAACTCAGTGACAGTGCTTTCTGCTCAGCCCTTTTGAAAATTGGCCCATTTATTTAGGAGTTCAGGGCCTCTATTCTGGAAAGCACTTAAGCACATGCTTAAATCCCATTGACTTCAACTGTCTTGAAGTCCTCTCACTGTCCTCTTAAACTGAGGTCTACATTAGAATTTAGCAGCCTACAGTTAGGGTTCTGGTTCTGAAAATTTTGATGAAAACTTTTGAGTTCTAGAAGCATAAAAAGTATTTGAAGAGTGATGAATCATTTCTCTCTCTCTTTGAACTCGTTTTAACTCAGATACCATTGTGAAAAAAATAACATTTTTCCCAAAGCAAATAAAAAAAATCCATTAATCCTTCACTGACTCCTTGTATGCTGCATTTCTGTCCAGTGAGACGTTTTAAAGCCAAATTGTACACCCTTGTAAACAGAGATTTATAACTGAAATGTTGGCAGACTCTCTACCACAGTGGAATGCTAAGGCTCCTATAGGACACAATAGAACTGGATGTACATTGGAATATGCTGTTTCTAGTTCTGAAATGTGGCCCCCATCTTCCAATCAGATCCATGTGAGAGACTTTGCAGTCACGCACTGCCTTATTTCCACCCACATGCAGTATAATGGAGAATTTTTGTTTCAGGGCTGATGGCACTTTGTGGCCCTAAATCTTACATTCTGTTGGTGCAATTGGCCCTTAAATCAGTCAGGACATGCTTTTACCCAACCTCACCACTCTTCATGTTGAAATTTGAGCCACTTTTGGGGAGCATATTTCAAATGAAGTGGGAATCTACTCTAAGAAGGTTTAACTAGTAAGACAGCTTACTGAGTTTAAATGAAATATTATTCACTGCTCAAGCGGTTTAGGAAAAAAACTTTTTTCTGCACTTTCAATAACAATTCCTATTTTGTATGCATAGCAGCTCACTTAGGATGTATTGTCGACCATGTGCTCCCCATTGCACTAAACAGTTGCATTCTCTTACTTTGAGCAAGAATAAATATCTGAATCCACTGTGTATTTAAAATACCTGGTATGCTCTGGTTCATCTCTTAGCAAAGGTGTCCACACTATGCAAATTCCCACTGATGGTGGCACCAGCTGGTGGACTTGTTGGGCATTTCAGCAGAAAGACTAAGGATTTAATAATCAAGAAGACTGAATTACTCTTTCAGGCCTATAACTGATTCCTTGAGGACAGGGCTGAGGCAAGGCAGTTTGGAGAAACCTGGGCCTGATTTTTGAGAGGCACAGAACTCCTACAGCTATAACTAATGTCAGTGGAAGAAGCAGGGATTTAGCACCTTCGAAAAATCCCTCAGGCCTGCTTATTCTAGGAACAGAGGACTTTGGTCTCCAAGATGGTTGATCTGGTATGTTTATGGAGCACTACGTTCATTCTGTGTGTGTGTGTGTGTGTGTGTGTGTGTGTGTGTTGGTTTTTTTCTTAGAAAGGAGTAATATTTGTGTATTTTCACTTTCTGCATAGAAGTACGTACTGTCAACAGAAAAGGTCCCCTGCAATCAGTTAAATGTTGATTACATTGCACTACATTGAAATGCAGAAATTTAGAATGCTGTACAGGGCTGTTTCAAAGAATCATTCCTGCTTCATAGAAACCCTCTTTCTGCCCTCCTTCCCCGGTATGTTAGGGCAGCAGTTCTCAAATGTCATTGCACCGCAATCCCCTTCTGACAACAAAAATTACTGCACTGGAACTGAAGTGGGACTGAAGCCTGAGCTGCTCCTCCCTGGGTGGGGCGGGGTGGTAAAGCCAAACCCGGAGGTCTTCAGTTGGGAGGCCTCACCGCTCAGGGCTGAAGTTGAAGCCTGAGCCCCACTGCCCAGGACTGAAGCCCTCGGTCTTCTGCTTCAGCCCTGAGTGGTGCAGTTTGGGATTCGGCTTCAGTCCCGAGCCTCAGCAACTCTAACACCAGCTCTGACCACCCTATTAAAACCCACTTTGGGGTCCCAAGCCATAGTTTGAGAGGTTTATTTCTTGTTCAGCTGTTCGACCAGCCCCTGACAGCTGTCCCCTGTGGCACTGGTGGTGATACTGGGAAACTGGAGTGTCTAAGGGAATTGCTTGTGTGACTTGTGGTTAGCCAGTGGGGCAAAAACAAGGTCTTCTCTGTTTTGCTGGTTTTGTTTGCCTTGGTGTGCAAAGGAACCCCAGCCTTGGGCTGTAATTGCTCTGCTTTAAGCAATTTGTCCAGAATTGGCACTCTCAATTGGGTCCCACCAGAACCGGCATCGTTGCACTAACAAACAGTTTTATATTTCCTGAGATCTCCATAAACATAATCAATCCTCACCACAATCCTGTGGGGGCACAGGAAGAACTAGTATCCCCATTTTACAGCTGGGGAAACAAAAACGGCCAATTCACAAAGTGAGTCAGTAGCAGAGCCAGGATTGGATTGAAGAGCTAAATGCTCAATCCACTAGGTCACAATACTGCTAAGGGGCACAAGCACTGCAGAATAATGAAGGGGACAGCCCCTACAATGTTTTATTTTACCCTTAAGCATGGCCGCATTCTCAGCATCCCCTGAACTTTCAGACAGATGTGCCCCACAAAGGTAATCTGGCCTCACTTCTAAACTCCCAGAAGTCTAAATGCCCCCTTCAGCTTCCTGTGAGTTCAGAAACTTAAGTCTTCAAATTGAATCGGTAATGAATGATTTGTTTCCAAGCCCTGCAAACCAAATCCTAATGGGTTCATGCAGTCCTAGTGAAAAGTAAATATATTTATGATAATTTTGGATCCTCTGAACTATGGATTTAACACATCCTCATGTGGGTACATATTTGCTCTAGTAATTTCCCTGTCTAAAACCTTAGGTCGTTGGATTTTAAGTAAAGTAGGCATCAATACTAAAACCTGAGATTGTATTGTCTTTTCTGTAAAGCATATCAATACCTGTCATTTGATTCTTACACAACACAAGATGTGCTGTTTAAGTATTGAAAATGAATGAAGAAATGGCTTAAAATTAGTTTTCTAATCTCACTCTCCATATTTCAGAATCTATAACTTTGTAGTGGCTGTTTATTGGACACCTGACTTCAATTATCATACATTGTTGTTTGCAGTGTTGTAGCCATGTTGGTCCCCGGATATTAGAGAGAGAAGGTGAGTGAGGGAATACCTTTTAATTGGACCAACTTCTATTGGTGAAAGAGAAGTTTTCAAGCTCTACAGAGTCCTTCAGAAGATCTCTGTGTAGCTTGAAAGCTTGTCTCTTTCACCAGTAGAAGTTGGTCCAATAAAAGATATATTATCTCACTTACCTTCTCTCTTCAATTGTCATAGAAATTTACATAGTGAGCTTATCTAAAGAAAATACATTTTGTGAGGCATCAATTAGGAGGATAATAAAGGAAATGTGAGTAGTAATGGGATGAAACTAAGACCATATAGATTTAGGACTGGATTCTTGTCCCTGAATCTGCATGTATTGCACTGCCTAAAATACTAATACTTTTCTAACCTCAGTAACCAGATCTAAAGTAGCATTTTATTTTACATTAACATCAGTTTCAATTTGGGAGGAGGTTTGTGCAGCTGACAGTGGTTTTGATCCTGCAAGGTGCTGTCCATTGCCAACGCTGAATGCCCTGTATTCCCACTGGCTTGGAATCCATGGGGACATGTATCCACAACTCCTACAGCAGTCAACAGTGATCAGCACTTTGCAGGATCAGGCACAGATTTTTACTGATTCCAGACAGTAGGATCCTGGTTAAACATGTATTGAGGTCACATTATTGTACTTATTAGGCAAGCACTGGTATTCAAATTATGGCATATATGACATTTTATATTAAGAAAGACTGAGATATAGAGAATGGAGAAGAATATCTCCAAAAGGTTTTTTTTTTCTTTGTTATAAACCTATAGCAAAGCTCTTGACTTATGCCAAGACAGGATGGGAAGATGGTGCCATAGAAGTGGGGTTTACCCCAAGTGTTCCTTCTAGGGTCAGGCAGTCATATGGGCCAGAGCTGACTAACCATGGTACCAGGGGCCTATGACAGAAATCTATCTAATGATCAAGGGCCTGATCCAAAGGGCAAAGGAAGCAATATTTTTTTCCCATTGACATCAATGGCTTTGGATAAAGCTCTACGTAAGCTACAGGAGACTGTACGTATTATAACTACCTCTAAGTCTTGATCTTCTGAGGTGCGGTGAATCTCTTATTTGCCATTGACCGCAAGTGTGATGGCTGCCATCTTGGCCAACATGCGCAAGACTGAACTGGAGCTGAACAGAGGAACTCCAGAGCTAAGAGCCTGAGCTGCTATAACTTGAGCTGAAAAGGCAAGCCACTCCAGCTGGGGCTGTAATGGACACACATCCTTTGCACTCTAGGCACAGAGGGGGACCTGTAATACACATTCACCAGGAGTTATACAAGCTCAGCACCTCACAGGATCAGGTCCCTAGCGATTCTTAACTAAGTCAGTTAATAGCCCTAAAAGGTGAAGGAATTTTTACATTTAAACATTAATACATAATGTAGCCACCTTATAATAACTGAACAGCTCACGTAAAGTTTTCCCAAGAAATTGACACCTACACCTCCTTACATTTCATGTAATGTTTTTAATTTTCATCATAATCTTACCTGATTAGTGAGCTGTAGCTGATGAAAGCTTATGCTCAAATAAATTTGTTAGTCTCTAAGGTGCCACAAGTATTCCTTTTCTTTTTGCAAATACAGACTAACACAGCTCCTACTCTGAAACCTGATTTTTGTGTATGTTTCACCTTGAAGACCCTGCACCGCTCTGACATAATCTACATCTTGGTCTTTGCCTCTTATTGGAATTTCTTTTTGACTACTACCCTCACTGATCTGCTAACAATGTCAGTCTTGGTTGTTTCCTTCTCCCAACCCCATCTCCTTGCCATAGGAACCAATTCTATGGAGCACTCATGGGGGAAAAATAGTAGCTGTTCGGCACTCGCAAGCCATGACCATCAGCTGTTCGGCAGCAGGTGGAAGGCCCTGGGGGAAGTGGGAGGGAAGAGGCAGAGCAAGGGTGGGGGTATGCTTGGGGGGAGGGGGCAGAGTGGGGGCAGGGAGGGTGGAGCCTTGGGTGAGGGGGCGGAGTGGGGGCAGAAGGGGCAGAGTGGGAGTTGGCCCTCAGGGCCGAGCAGGGGTGGAGCACCCCCAAGGAAAGCTGAAAGTCGGCGCCTGTGCTTTTTGTTGTTTTTCCATGATCCCAAGATTTGCCTGTTAGCAAAGGCAACACACTTTCCTCATTCAAATGACCTTATTTTGCATTCACAAGTTGTGAGTTAATAAATAAATAAATAAGTTCATTCCCTCTTTGATTTGCCTAGCATGTTCTGTCTTCTCGGTTCTTTCATATGGGGCTATATTCACCTTTGTGTCTTGTAAGGTGTAAAGCATGCTGTTCATCTTAATAAAGATAATCACTTTCTTTATGACCAGCGATGGTTTTATTGCATTGTTTAGGAGGAAACTGCATCAAACAGATACAGTGCTACTCATAGTTGTTCATTCTGGCCTATCAATTCTAATGAGGAATACTCTGCTGTATTTAAAAACACAACAAAACCAAAACCAAATAAACAAAAATCCCTTATAGTCAGGGGAGGAAAAGAGACAAACTACTGTGCTTTACAATTACTTTATCAAGCCAGATTGCCAGTTTCTCCAACCAAATGGTATAGCATTTTAAAATATATATTTGTCTTCATGAACAGTTAATGTCTGTTTTTGTTCAATTGATTTGGAGTCCATTAATACTGGGTTGTGAAAATCCAGTTTTGTTGCAGCGTCCATTGTGAAGTATTTTATAGTTCATACTAAGGTCTTTTTTTTAAGAGGAAGTACAGTGTGTTCATGTATCAGGTGCCATCAGATTACTTTGGATTTGATATATTCATGAAGTCTATATTGCCTCATGGAGGAAGCATTCCACTGTTAGATGCATCAGTTGAAACCTAGCACTCTTGAATTACTAATGTCGTGATTCAGAAGGCACTTAAGTCTGTCCCAATGCAGAAAAGCATTTCAACACCCACTTAACTTTAAGCATATGCTTAAGTTCCATTGCAAATGCCTATAAAAACTGCTTATTTGTATATATGATATTAGTATCGTAGACTGCACACCACATTTGCAGACTCCTGTACACAATAAGTAAGCTGCTGAGCATCTATGGCACTTTAGAAACAGAACAGAAACATTCTTCTCGGTGAATTAAAGCCTGCCATTGGAGCTTTGAAGCTTATACAGATCTAGTTACAAAACCAGACACAATTCCAATTGCATTTCTTTGAACTTGGTTTGAACCCAAATCAGAAAAGGTGCAAAGGTATACGAACTAATCTATTCTCCTTGCTAGTCTCAAACAACAATAGCTTTGTAATCGGTTTAGTGTGGTTGAAGAATATTCATCTGTTTCCGTGATTACTCATCTCTCCACACAAGCTAACAATAATGGCACCCTTTAGAGCATAATAGCATACATCAGAATATACCCAAGACATTGTTCTTACACTGTTTCTATAATTGAAGTATTGAGTTGGAAGCAGTCAGTTGGCACAATTGTAAAAGTATTTAGAACTAATGTTCTTGGAAGCAGTTATTGTACATTCAAATAATTCTCCATTGTACTGGATAATTTTTTTTCTCTTCATGAAACTTGTAGAGGGCTTGAAATCAATGTAGGCTTTTTTATTATTATTGTATGACCTTGAATCTTCAGGTTGCCAGTAAAGTTTTTTTTTCCAGACAGTGTATTTGCACACTTGAAACTAGCAATAGAATGCTTTATGCATTAACTTTTTGAAGTACGAAGAGTCAAAAGAGAATATAAAGTGACTGTCACAATAGAGAACTTCTACTATTCAAAAAGGTTTCTGGGCTGGAAAAATTTATATAGTGACAAACCCAAGGTATTCATACAACAATGCCCGTCCTAAGTTGGACAAAAGAGGGGCTTTGCAGTTAGGTTTACAACCGAGTCAGGAAAAAAAGTACTGCAGTAGAAGCAGATCAGTTAAACAAACTGGAGGCAGGTAGGTGCCTATGGAGTTCAAAACCAAAGTATGACAGAACTCAGTGAAAGCCAAAAGGAAACTGAGATCTAAAGACATTGAATTCTTATGACCAAATCTGTACAAATTAGGTGTGTGGCATGTATTTACTTTGTATAGTATGGGAAAGCTGACACAGGTTACATGAGAATATTTTTTTCTCTGTCTGACCATACTTGGTGTCATTGAAATGAGATGGGCAGGAAGTGGCAAAGTGGTGTCTGATGGCTCTACAGTCTCATACCCAGGAGGAGGAATGTATGAAAGAGCTGTAGGAATTATGCTAGATAACATCACAATGGAGACCCTGCTGGCTTTAGAGCCAGTATATGACAGAATAATAACAGCCATCTGCAAATAAGACATTCCAGATATACACTAATCCAAGTATATGCACCAAAAAACACAGCAGGTGTTCAGCAACTATTGGATGAAATACCTAACCATGAAATCAAGTTGATAGGCAACTTCAGTGCACAAATTGGCAACAATGTACTGATTGAAAGGGAGTCATGTGCATAGCACTGAAAGGCATCTAAACTGATAATGGTAAATGGCTCTATGCCACAGAGATTCAAATCAGCCTAAAGATAGAAGGCACTCTCACAAGGATTCACAAGTTCACATGGAGATCACCAGACAATTTGACTGTCAACCAAAGAGATAGTCATCTTCTCTGAGCAATGTCAGAGTCAGCAGAGGAGCAGATGTTGGCTCAGATCATTATATTTTAGCAGCCAAATTCAACTTCCCATCATGAAGATGGACAAAATGTGTCATAGCAATAGAGAAGCTCAAGGACAAAGAAACACAGATCAGATTGCATTTAGCAACCATTCTAGTGTTTTACAGGACCAGGCTGAAGCAAGTCTGGGAGACAGTCAAAGTGGAAGAAGACTTAGTCAAGACAACAGAGGAAGTAGCAAACCTCCAAAGAGGGAAGAAGAAAAATGCATGGATTATATGTGTAACGTGGGCAGCACCGAAAGCTCTGAAGTAAAGAAAGGAAGAGTGCAAGACAGGATGAACTCTTAAGGGTGGTTGCAAGATGCAGAGAAAAAGACAAAGAAATGAAGAGACTGAGGGAAGATAGAAATGCCTGGGTTCAGGAGAAGACTGCAGAGGCAGAAAAACAGTAGCACAAAGAGGAGACTAAGCAGTTCTATAGAATAGTGAAAGACCGCTCAGAAAGAACCAGACCATCACAGGTGAGTCCCATAGGGACTCTGTTGGAGGGATGTTGAATATGCATGAAGATAAAGATAGAAAGGACACTTTCATTCCATATTAAACTGTCCAGAGCTGCTGATCACACACAAGCTTGAGAGACATATCAATAATAAACCAGAAATAGAAGTGGGACCAATAACACTGATTAAATTAAAGCAGTCATTAGAGGCCTCAACCAGGGTAGAAGGCTCCTGGGGTTCACAGAATTCAAGCAAAAGTGCTAGAAGTGGGAGACAAAATTCTTACTTAGCAGTTAACAAAACTCTAACAAAATATGGGTGAAAGAATAAGCGGCCCAAAACTGGAAAGATGGCATCATGACATTGCCTAAAAAGTGATCTTAGTCCATACCCAAATTGGAGAGGTATTGTACTGCTATCAATCCCAGGCAAAGTAATGACTACTGTTGAATAGAATGAAGAAGGCAGTGGATGAAATACTATTAGAAAAACAAGCTGGGTTCTGTCCAGGTAGATCACATTGTGAACAGATAGTCACTCTTTGGCAGATCATCCAAAACGTTACTGCTTGGCTCAAATCCATCTTAATAAAATGTGTTGACTTCAATAGTGTCTACAGAGAGATGCTGAAGAATTTGGCTAGAAGCTAGGGATACCAGACAAGCTGATCCAACATAATGAGGTTATATAATGGAATTAGATGCACAGTAAAATCAGATACAAGCCTGGGTGAGTGGTTAGATAGTGTGACTGGTGTTAGACTGGGTGGAGGTGTTTATCACCAGTCCTCTTTGGATTAGTAATAGATTGGATAATGAAGCAGGCAACAAAAGGCATCATGAATGGTGTAAAAGGGGTTAGCGGAGATGAGATGAGATGCATGACCCTGACTTTGCTGAAGGCATTACTTTACTAGGTCTCTGATATGGACTGGAATGATTGTCTTTACATCAGAGGTACAACAGGAAGCAGCAAAAATTAGATTGAAAGTAAATACAGAGAAAACCAAGTTCATGAAAGTAGAAAACTGGACAACAGATGCAAAGGTGAACATGGACGAAGAAGAAATCAAACAAGTAGAAGAGTTCTGCTATCTGAGGAGAGTGATGCCATTTGAAGATGGCTGCAATTTTAAAAATATTCATATGAGGTTAGGAATAACAAATACCACTTTTGCAAAGATGAACAGCATCTTTGCAAAACACAAGTCTCCATACCAACCTAAAGGTCAGATTATGTCCTGTGATTGTATTGTGCATGCGAGTGTCTAGTGACGATACCTGGCTCATGAGTTGATGATAAAAGAGATTGGAGGCTACCCATCACAGATGGTGGTGGAAGATATTACACATTTAATGGAAAGGCAAAATAACAAATGCGAGAGCAAGGGAACTGACAGAGCATGTTAGAAAATATCATTAAAGAAAGAAGGCTCAGGTGTTTGGGATATGGACACGATATAGAAGATGGGAGACCTGCTAAGCAAGAATTTAATTGGGTATCCGAGAGAAGTAAGAGAAAGACAGGCAGAACTGGCAGAAGACAGTGACAAGACAATATTGAATGCTTTGGCATCATTGGGAAGAAATACTGCAACTAATGAGCTACTGTAATCAGTGGAGGAACTGGACTGCCGGGTATGTCAGTGGCACAGGTACAAGGCTTTGTTTTCATGGAACAGTGGACCAGTACCTATCGGGAGAGGGGTCTGGACAGCTGGATCTGAGATGGAGGCTATCTAATGTTCTAGGGTACAGGCTGGCAAAACTAGACAGGAGCATATTAAACAACTAACAACAGGGAGAGTGAAAAAGGGGGAAGAAATGAGCACTCATTCAGCACAAAAATCAAGATGCCAAGAACAAAATTAATCAAGGCACCAAGCGACATGAAGAGAAGATTGTTTGTTTTTAATAGTCTATACAACAGTGCCAGCAGCCTTAATAATAAGAGGAATTGGAATTACTCGTTTATTAGCATAAATTCAACCTGGTTGGTATTACTGAAACCTGATGGGAAATTTGCATGACTTGAATGTTGGAATCCCTGGTTATAACCTATTAAGGAAGGATTGAGGGGGCAAAATGGGAGGGGGAATAGAACTCTGTTAAAATGGCATTATGTATTTTGAGTCATTGACAACTTGGAAGCAAATGATCTTGAGTGCTTTTGGATCAATGTTTTAACCAGAAAAATCACAAAATGGGGTACTACTTGATGTCTGCTACAGACCACCAAATCACACTGGAGAATAAGATAATCAGTTCCTTATGCACTCATCTATAATGTGTAGGAGGGGAAAAAAACTGTTATCATGGGAGACTTCAATCTGAGTGACATATACTGGAAGTCTCATGCTGCCAGTTCTAAAAGGTCCTTTGAATATCTAAAAATTATAGATGTAAATTTCCTAACCCCAAAAGTGTTGCATCCAACATGGGGGAATTCTATATTAGATAAAGATTTAAAAATTAATGATTGCTGAGGTGCACGTGATCACGACTTGGGTACATTTGTTACACACAAGCAGGATAAAGTCCCAACCAGCAAAATGTATATACTTGGTGCTTTTAAAAAGAGCCAGTTTTACAAAGCTAACACCAGTTATGAACCAAATTGGCTGAGAGTGAGAATTTAAACAGCAAAAATGACTGATAAATGGTAATTGTTTCAGAACATTTTACTAGATGCCCAGAAAGTCACAATCCTAATTTAAGAAAGAAGGCTATAGTGGCTAAAAATACCAATCTATCTCAGGTTATGTCCATACTGTAATATAGAGGTATGATTTCCCTGCTTGCATCACGTACTTGTGCTAGCTGTCATCAAACTAGCATGCATATAAATAGTAGAGGACCCATAGTAGCATGGGCAGTCACAGCAGAGGCATGGCTTATTTGTGCAGAGTATAAACTCACCTGAAACTAGCGGGTACTACTTGGCATGGCTAAGTCATGCCACCTCTGCTACTGCAGCTATACTGCTATTTCTTACTCATGCTAGTTAATGCGAATATGTGAATGCAAGCAGGGGAATCACACCCCTAGTCTGTAGCATAGACATAGCCTTAGAAGGGAAGTGATAGCAGCTATAAAAATAAATATTTATGGAAGCTGATAATAGAATTTAGAAGCTAGGAATGGTAGAAAAAATGTTAATGAAGCAAATGGACAAATCTAAGGCTAGCAGCATACATTAAAATAAGGAGTTCAACTATGCAGTTACCCAGGACTTAAATTATATATGATTTCATATGTTCACTTTTGCTTTGTTGTTGTGTCCATTTTCTAACATATTTATGCTGTTATTGGGGTATCTGCTAAAGAGCATCCTTAGAAAAAAGGAAAATGAACTGTGACAGAAATCAGAAGCTGAAGAAAGGCCTTGATGGGCGCATGTTTCCATAAGCTGATACCAAATGCTGACTGTGGTCAGTAAGTGGGACACAGAAAGACCAATGACAATGAGGAATGGTGGGAACATGGGACCCCTGGTTACAAATACCAAAAACCAAAATTCCCTCCAAATTACTACAGCAACAACCTACCCAAAAAGACACACAGTCCCTCATGCGACAGATGACCTTCATTTACATAGAGAACACAATTTTCCAGATCTCTATGCATGCCTGACCACCACTTCCTTCATCAGCAGTACAAGTCACTACCTGCCTCATTGTCTGATTCATGCGAATCATCAAGCGAAAAATGTATAATTGTTAGTCTAAAGTGATGGGCAAATGGGCAATAGTTTGGTAATAAACACAGAAAATTTTCCTATAGAAAGGGTATGCAAAGTGTGGGGAATGTTATGGATGCAAACAGGCCAGAAGAAACTGTGAGCCAGGGACCCTTGGTGCCAACTGGTGAAGGACATAAAGGTGCACAGGCATTTACAGGAATCCCTTGGGTCTAATATCTATGTCATAGTTAGCCAAAGGGTGATATGTAAGGTCTCTATGGAGAGCCTGTAGCCCACTGATCATCATAGGGTATTGCAATATATAAGGAAGGATGATATTTGAAAAGGTATGTATCTGTACTGAAATCTGTGTTCTTAAGGTAAAGACACACCATCAGAAGTGATTAAAGAGGTTCTGGACAGGCAGGGGGTATTACACTTATTTCCCTGGCTGGTTATTGTCTATTGTGTGTCTACAATGCAAGTACGATGACAAACAAAGCAACCAGCTAATCAAGATTGCAAAGTTGACAAGAGATGACAAAATCTTCAGGAAGGAACACACAGCAGGACATATCCTGTTTATGATCTAAGATCAAAGAATTAGCCTGGCATATAAGAAGAATGATAGGAGACACACTGTATCTTCAGCTAGGGGACAAGCTGCCAGTATGCTTGTCTCATGAATGGAGGGTCACAGCCAGCCTTGCTGTTAAACATTGGGATAGAGTGAGCTAACCTTTTAATGAAACGGGAGAGGGTCTTGTTAGTTAGGCTTAGGCTCAAGAAGGCATATTATGACTTTATTTTAGGTGTAACCAGTTTGTTTCCAATATTCTTACCTACTTGCTATGACTCATATCTTTTGTTAAATAAACTTATCGAAGTGCTGTGATTTTAAGTGGAGCTGTGATAATGAGGTGAAACTGGTAAGCTGAGGTTTACTGTCCCTTTTGGAATAGCTTATCTGTAAATACTGTGCATGCCCAGTGGAACGGGGAACACTGGGGGATGCTCAGTGGGCTTGGGAGTTGCTGTGTGCAGAGGGAAGGTAGAGCCTGCGTAGGCTGGGAGGGGAATGCTTGTGTTGCCCATGGCTGTTGGAGTCAGTGAACTGATGCCTGCCAGGCACAGACAGACTTTGTCACTCCTTACCCAGGGTGGCAAGATGCCTCACAACCCTGGGTAATCTTGGGAAACATCACAGAAAAAATCTGAATACATAGGTTAACCCAAGAAAATGGTTAGTTACAGTATGTCTGTATACCAGAAACAATAAGATGTTTGCACAGCAATGCTCGGTAACCCCATGACATTATTGGAATCCTGATCCTCCCTTTCTCATAACTGCTCCACCTACCAAGGGTTTGCAGAGACTCTGTGACATTGCCAAAGCCTTTTAGCCTTGGGGGTAAAAGGCTGAGTGAGACCTAAACTCTCAGTCCCTGTTTGACAGTGTGTGGAATTACTGTTAGGCCATAGGGCTCAGCCTTTTTTTTTTTTTATGCTTTCTCAAATAAAGTCATGTTCGTTAAATCCAGAAACCTATGCTATTCGAAATGCCAATATTTCCCACTGCACAAATGTAATTTGAACAGTTTGGTATACAGCTACTAGGAAGAAATTGCAAGTCAATAATAGCATATAGGTTACATGATATCCAAAGATTCCCTTCTCAGTAGATTTTTCCCAAAAGCGACTTTATATATTTTAATACCTACCCTCCCAACCCAGCTGGAAATTGTATAGCACAGTCTCAAGTTATTTATAACTGCAAAGTTCTTTATTTTTACTATTATAATTTTTCCATGTCAGGATAGGTCAGCTATGGGGAAGATATAGTATGACATTGCTTTATTAAAGCTGACACTTTCCCCAGGGATTGAATACATTTTCATCTTCTGTATATATATATAGCCACAGATCATTAGCATTCTGGATCTGTTTTACTATCAACTAATCTGCTCCAAAATATTTGAAATCAAATTTATTTGCCAGTCAGCTATGTCCAAAAATATAATTTAAAGACCCGGGCTCACATTTGTGTGGTTTAGTTATTTAGAATATATAGGAGTTATCAGTCAGTCTCATTAGCAAGGAGAATCAGTGCATTCTGCAGGAGCTGTCACTGTTTTTCTCTCTGGTGCTGATTTATACAGAATGAATCACAAGTGTTTAAAAACACATGTTTCTCTGTGCCTTACCAGGAAAGGTGATGATATTAAGGCTTCTTGAAAATTTGTCATCTCTGAAGTTTGTGTAATGAAAATGTATGGGTTTTTTTTAATTGGTGAACATTTCCTAAATACATTTAAAAAACACAAACAAAGGCCCCCACACATAGTAAGATCAAGGCTGTAAAACATTCAGGCAAATAGAAAAATCAGATAGAATGGACACTGCCAAGTGCTGTTTGCTGTAGTTAATCTGCTTTCATTTGTTCCATTTTTAAAACCCTCTTAGAAGCTTGAAAGTATTATTTTTGTGAGATTTTTCTTTCCTCCTATTTGTCAGCTATTGAGGTAGAGCACTGGTGGTAAACTATGGAACATTCATGCCTGCATAGACTTTTTAGGGCTTGTTGCTTTTTTTAGGCTGCATCCAGTAGAGGGTGCCATGATCACAAAAGGTGCAATTGTGTCGAAATTGGCAGCTTTGACTAGTGTTTACTGTATTGAACGCTCATTGAAGACAGGACCTCAGAATCTGGCCTTCATACTGTACAGATGTGAGTACTGTGGCAAGAGTTATCCTGAACAACATGAGTGCCTGAACCAAAATCCCAGCTTCAAGCACCCCAAATATTGAAGAAATTCCAAACCAAGCTTCTCAGACTCATCTCTAACTAAGAGGAAACATGATAACACCTGCATACTTGAGTGTGTCTGGCACCATCCAGAGGGCAGGAGAGGAAACAAACATGTTGTGAAAGTATAGACACTCAACATTGCCTGTTGTGAGATAGAAAGAGTTTTGTCTTATAAAGTCCAATCATAGCTGTGCCTTGTTTGCTGCCTTTGTTTTACAGAATTAAAACAAAATTACTACAGGGCTTATGGTTTTTGTTCTGTAATTTTTTCTCTGACACTTGTAGAAGAAGGTGAAAAACAAACAAACAAGTAATTATATCCTTTCAGGATGAAAAGTTTAAAAAACAAAAAAAAACAAACAAACCCCCAAATTAACAGCTTACATATTCTCCACTGATGATAATGGTTTCTAGGAGTAATCAAATTTAGACAATTAGATCAATTAGCATTACACCATTAGGGGGAAAAAATAAAACCTGCTTCTACAAGGTGCTGTGTCACAGAGATATAAAAAAAAACAATGTTAATGGCTGAAATTAAGGTTGATAGTGTTCAGCATCTTGCAGCTCTGGACCCACCATATGTGAAAGCAATAGTAAGAAAATAACGTTCCCTAGACTTTTTTCCCATTTCTCCCACTTGAGTGTTGTTGAAGCTCTAATGGTTATATTAAATGTTTAATTTCTCTGGTACTAGGTGCTGTACAAACACATAGCAAGAGACCATTCCTGACTCAATCTCAGGCATGGCCTCTAGCCTTACCATAAGAGAAATACACTGGGTTTTATTATTATTATTTATTATGTAAGCCCTCCAGCCAGGGACCAAAGACATTTATTTTAAGGGCTAGAAAGAGATGATGTGTTTCGTTATGTAATGTGGTATTCTTCATCCATATTTATTTTATGAACTCAGAAGCAGTTAAGGAAACTGAGTTAGTCTTTAGAGTTTTGTTGAAATGACACACATTATATGATTTGTTATCTATGCTTTAAAAAACTCTAATAACGCCAAACATTTTTCATTCTTATTCACTTTATTTTCATATGAAAAATGTATATGAAATTTCTCTTCATCTGGCAACTAAAACTTGAAGTACGGAAACCCTTATAAGTGCATTCTCATTTTCTTGCAGTTGTCATGTTTTATATAGTTAGAGCTTAGTTGTCTTAATATTATCTGTGCTAACCTAGCTGGATTGCATTTGTAAAAACTTTCTGATATTGACCTCTCCTGGTTTCATCAAATCTTCCAGAGCAGATTGCCTTCAGACTCCACTTTAAGGGAATGCTGATTAGAGTACCCCATTTACTGTAATTGTGAAGGAGTATGAAATGCAGCTCTTGATAGAAATGCTCCACAGCCTCTATGCATAATTAGTTACCTGACAAGTTAAGGTGAAATACAGATAACTAGGTGGCCAAATTTGTGTAGACAAATATAATTGTTTTATGGGAAACTTAAGGCCACTGCTTTATATAATGAAGTTGTGTCTGCACTTTGTGTTAATACCATTTTCAAAACTTGTGGCCTAAAATTAGGTTCCAAAGTGTTTTTCTTTCTTTTTCATGAAACAGTTTCTTAGAAACTTTAAAAATAATCCCATGTCTGTGCATTCTTCTCCATTTGGTAGAGATTATTAGACTCCCCATTTCTTAAGAAGCACAAGATAACATGAATCTTCCTTTTCTTACAGTTCTGTAGTAATATCTTACATAATAGCTATTTTTATATCCCTTTCTGGTGTTAAACCTTTGTGATAGAACTCTGATTTAAAACTAAACAAGGCAGATACTCTTTATGTGCTCCATTCCCTTTGTTCTGCTCAGGCACCACAAAAGTAGCACAAGACTAAACACAAACCACTAACTGGGGATTCCTACTCTTCCATTTGTCCCTCTTTAGAGCTTAGGCGTTGTGGCAAAGGCAAGGGGAGGGAACAGGGAAGGGGACAGAAAAGCAGAAATGACTTGAGCAATGCATGATGTTCCAGTGGAGACAGATCACTGAAGTGGCAATCAGGAGAAATGGGTTCTAGTCCTAGTTCTCCTATTTATCGGCTGACTTCCACCTCCCCTTTCTGTTATCTTGTCCGTTTAGATTGCAAGCTTTTTTGGGGGGTAAGGACTGTATTTTACTACTTGTAAGTAGAGTCCCAGGAATAACAGGGTCCTGTCAGATGGTACGACTGTAGTATAAATAATAGAAAGACCCACCATTTCCCTATTGTTTAGTTCGAGAGGTCTGGAAAGCAGCTGGTGGATCAATCCAAATATATCCTCAAATAAGCCTTTGGAAAATCTCCATCCACAGTAATTGTATTAAAAGCAAAAACACATGATTAGTGCTTTTTTCCCCCCTTCAGAATTAGAGGTAATTTCAAATGAATTCAGAACTCTTGGAAGGTGACAGGTAGACATAATTGGACACTAAAGTCCTCTTTAGCTACTATAGAACAAGAAGAGAGATTGTCCTTGTTTCATTGCTAGTTTTATGCTCCATAAGAAGTGACAGGAAGGGAAGAAGCTGGTATGAATTTGAGTAATTACACTGAAAGCAATAATACAGGAGAAATAGGATGACAAAAAGGCAGCAGTTAGGAGTTGGCAGACAGTTGTAGTAAAGGGATGAGTAAATTAGTCCAATATATTTCAAGTTTTGGGTAACAACAATGATGCTCTTTCAGAGAGACTGTAGATAGAACACACACACAAAAAACCTGAATGAGGATATGGAAGAAAAGCAAATATAATGAATAAAAAAAGGTAATCAAAGATCAATACTGTGCTTTGCAGACCATTTCCTTAAAAAACAAACAAACAAAAAAACCCCACACCTGAGCTTTTAAGGTGGTGGTGTAACTTAGAAACAAATGTGAAGGTTGTCTTTCTTTCTGATCAGGAGAATTAGAAATGACCTTGTTCTTATTATGGTGAAACAAATTATGATTAAACCAATCAGTGACACTGAAAAAAAGAGGCTCAGATCTCTTATTCAAAAACAGAAGAAATGGTAATTTTTGGTAAATAATGGTAAATTGATGTTAACCAATTTGAAATCAGAAGTGATGGCATAAATCCTTTAGTAGGGTACTGCAGGTGAATAGCTATCAAACCCAATGCTAATTTAAGTGTTTTATGACAGTTACTCTGATCCCCAGCAATGTTTGTAATATTGGAGAAAATGGTTGAATATTTAGCATATGTAAGAAATCATATTATCTGTTTATATGGGAAATTACCATTTTTTAAGATTAGTGATGAGCAATTGCTAAATATTGTAGATTTTTTTTCCTTCAGCAATTGGTCTTGCATAACAAACCTGCACAATGCTTTCCAAGCCCCTTTCGTAGTTAAATGTTTTAGTATCCATTCTCTTAGACCCTCACATCTCAGCTGACCTTTTACCCTTATGAATAAATACCATGTACTATTTTCAGAGTAGCAGCCGTGTTAGTCTGTATTCGCAAAAAGAAAAGGAGTACTTGTGGCACCTTAGAGACTAACAAATTTATTAGAGCATAAGCTTTCGTGAGCTACAGCTCACTTCATCGGATGCATTTGGCTAGTTAAATTCTGAAACACTGCCACCTTGTGATATTAGAGATATAACACATGTGGGTCAGCATATTTCTGACTTTGACTGAATGGCTAACATTCCTATAGATTTTATGTGGCATAACAAAACATCTTGTTTCGTGTAAGAAATAGTTCATGAGCAACTTAATGCAGTGTGACAGAAGATTATCTGTTTATAGACTCCAAGGTGTATTGTACACACACTAAAAAGAAAAGGAGTACTTGTGGCACCTTAGAGACTAAGGTGCCACAAGTACTCCTTTTCTTTTTGCGAATACAGACTAACACGGCTGCTACTCTGAAACCTGTACACACACTGTCACCAATATGTTTTAAAGTGGAATTATGAAAAAAGAACTCACCAGATTGTTGCAAAAACTGGTTTGTTACGTTTACTAAGTTTTGCATATTGCCACATGTTCCCCATTGATCATTTAGGAGCCAGGGGAGCTGTCAGAGTATATAACTGACCTACTTGTGCTTAGACTTTGCAGGTGCAACACCTTTTAAAAGTTTGAACATGTAGTCTGATATTTTGTATGACTATTACTATTTGCACCCACAAACACAATGATGTCAAGAGACATGATAATACAGTGGAGATGTAGAATCCTGGCAGAAACATACAATCACAATTCCCAGCTAGAATGCAGAAGAGGATCATATTTAAAAACAAAAAATAATGTACATTCTCAGTTGCTTTGTCACTGGGAAAAAATAAATAAGTAGTTCTTGGAAAACTTACATGTCTTATTTTAGAACTGTTCATTACTAAACTTCAGACAGGTAACACCATCAAGTCCTAAATACTGGAAATATGCTGTAGCATGGGAATGACATTGTTAGCACAAACCCATGAGGGTTTAAAGTGTGCACTGTGCAGAATTCTGAATGCTGATCAATAGCTATGAAAATCGTATAGTTTTGAAAATAGATTTCTATGAATCAAAACAAAATTGAGATTAATATCTTTCTAATCTCCATTATCCTGAAATGGAAGGTCTGTCGCTGAAAAGATTCTCTTGGCCAGCGCTCCCATGTCATCCCCAAGACCTCAAGGAATCTGCAGCAATAATGCATTTGGGAACAACACATTTAGTACCTTTCGTTGTCACTCTTTGTTTAAGTCAGTATTTAGCATATAAATTCACAAAGGAAGGACTTGGAATGCCTGGGGATTATTGCCAAACTGGATCTCCACCTGCAGTATATTATAATGCTAGATGCCAGCTGATCCATTTGCAATCTGTGTTTTAATGTGAAATTAGGCTATGTCTAAAAACTTAATTAAGGGGGAAATTTGTTGGCTATGGCAAAGACAAAAATTGGCTTTTACATTTTCTGGGGCTGGAAGTGCTAGAGATTTGTTGCTCGTTGTGTTAAATCCTAAACAAAAGGCAGAATAGTCTGCAGGCCATTGCTTTTGCTACATTGGGTCATATATCTAATTAGAGATGGGGGGAAACTCAGGTTACTGGTGCTGGCCCAACCTTATGTGGCTCCCAAATAATCATGTTTGATGGATTTGGAAGTTTAGGGCCCTACAAGCCAACCAGTAGGTACCTACTTTCATATTTTTAGTCTTTAAAGGTTCATATGCTTTCGCCTTTCAACAGGGAACACAGTTGCCAGAGACGCCACAGAGAGAACCATTGCTTTGTGTATGTGGCTAAACTGTAATGGCTCAGGGTTGTCTACTTTGAATACTGAAAGGGGAAGGAGTTAGTGTGATTCTGCAAACTGACTGGGAGCAGAGATGTTGACAGATGTGGCAGTGAGCCCCTTTCCTCTCAGCATCTGAAATTACCAGTTCAATGGAGAAGATCCTTTTTTTTTTTCCTAATTGCTGACAGTTTCTCTTTTCCTTTAGTTTTCCAGTGTCGGTTTCTGTTTTAATTTTCAGCGAATACTGATTGTTCTTTATGGGTTTGGTAGGACAGCAATAGCATCTGGTAGGATAAAAGTCTTGGGCACTCAGGCACTTTGGGAGGAATCAGATGAGTTGGTGCCCCCTATAGAACAGAATCTATATTCTGCAAATGTCAGGATTGCTTACATGGCAGTTCAAAATCTATGAATAAGAATGGACCAGGTAGACTGCAGTGACCTGTCCCTTTCATGAATAAGATTGCTGTGGTTCACATAGCTTTCAGGAAGCAGATCAGTGTGTATGGAGTCAACAACATTTTCTAGTTATAGCAGCAATGTGGGGATATGTCTGCATACTAAGGCTGGGCTCTGACCCAGGTTTGTGTCCAAGCCCCCCCCTTAATCCACACACAAATCGGTATGACTCAGGTCAACAAGCATTCAGGACCCAGGTCCTAGCATCCTGGTGGGGTTATGGATCAGATCCCGAGTCCTATTGTGACTCAGGTCCAAGTCCTGTCATATTATGGTGTGGGCACAAGTTAGATCACAGACTCAAGTCAGAAGAAGGCATTAGCATAGTTGGAGACCCGGGTCCAGTAATTGTAAACTTAGGTTTACAATGCAGTGTGGATGGGCAAGCATGGGCTTGGAAACAGAGTCCACAAACATGGGTCCCACATACCCAAGGTTAGTGTGCAGTATAGACATACCCAGTAAAATGTTGGAGAATGTGTGTGAAATTCAATAAATGTCACCAGGACTAGGCAACTGGTACCTACAAGAACATGTTGCTGCAGAGAAACTTAATACTTTCTAGCTGGTTTCATCTCATCTGTTATTATTATGCTAAATCAAAGTTGATGAGAACAGGCAAAGCAGGAGTTGGAATAACTGAATGAAGAAAAGTTCAAAAATGGTGAAGATTTTTGTGCAAAAGAAAGGGAACAAAATGTAGATGAGCACTAGAGTGTGAACGTGGATATACAGACATGAGGATAAGGAAAATAGTACCAAAAATAAATTTTTAAAAAAACCCTAATTATTAACACATACTTTTTCAGTAAAATACAGGACATATAGAAAATACATGATGGTATGGTGTAAAATTTTTGCTGGCACCATATCTCATTTAACAAAGGTCTGTTGGAAAGCTTCATGGTTTATATCCCTTCCAAAAACTCTTGTATTTGCTATTATAACTCTGGATAATCTAATGATTTGTACCAATCTCTGATCTTTTTTGAATCTACTAAGCTTTTAGCTTCAGTGATATCTCGTGGCAGTGAGTTCCACAGACTAATGGAATGATTTTTTTTTCTTCTCAGTTTTTAGCTGCATAATTCTTTTGTGGTTTCGTGCCCTCATAAATAATAGGGCCATCCCATACTCATGCAGATAAAACATATGGACCGCACACATCATAATGTCATATAGTCATCTCTCTATACCTAACACAAAAACAATAGCTTGGATATTATTTAACTGAATTTTAAAGATGGAAATTGGGAGAGGAGAGGAAGGGAAAGTGATGTTAGGGTAAGATATTATTGGACACAAGTGCTGGAACTCTGGGTGCTGCAGCTCTCCCAGGCTTGAAGTGGTTTCCATTATATAGAGGGTTTACAGTTTGGTTCATGGGCTCTTAGCACCTCACTATAAAAATTGTTCCAGCACCTCTGTTCTTGGATTTTGAAGAGGGGTTGGCTGCTACAGTATCACTATGTTCTGTTAGTCTGAACGCTGACAAGCAAAGGTACACCCGTGCAGGAGCAGCGGAAGCGCCCTAAAAGTGCAGGGCACTGGTGCCCAAACTGAACCCCCTCACCCTCCCACACCAGCCCTTTTCCCCAAGGCCCTGCTCCCATAAGTGGCTGTGGTCCCTCCCCCCCACCCTCACTCCATTCTGGCACCCCTGACTCCATGCAGAGTGCAGAGAGAATCAGTCACTTGCAAAGGAACATTCCCAGTCATTCTATTATAACAGTGTCCATTCACATCACTGAAGTGGAAAGACAAAATCTAGTACTAGTTTATATTTCTGTCACTTAACTTACAATCTCGGTGAAATAAATCAACCTATTTTCACTACAACATTATTTTATGAGGCTATTTTGCACCTGAGGTTAGTGCCATTGCTATTTCTAACCAGGCTGATTACCAGCTATAAAACATACAATTAAATTGGACAATGAAGGAAACAAATGGCCTTTGTACAGATTGGAAATGTTTTATATGATGTTTTTGTTTTTTGTTTGGGGCAATCACACAAAGAAAATCCTTGATACTGGAAATCTCAGATCTATATCCCCAGGCATACAATACAATATAAACCTTATTTTTGGGAATAACTAGTTAGATTGGATGAAACTTTAAAAATAATCTCTTTTCATTAATGTCCAGGACAGGCATTCTTTATAAACTAACTTTTGGGGAGTAGGCCTGTCTTAATCCCTTCACTCTGCCACATGGGTCACCCATGAATTAGGTGGCAGCACCATAAAAGCCAGCTAGCCAATAATCTATGTTTCCTGATGAGAATCTGGTCCAGGACTGGATCCTGTGTTTGCACGTCTTGGAGACTTTACCAGCATCTGTACAAAAGTTCCGACTGTAGGCTTCTGTTGGCACTTACTAACCAGATGGAGATATATTTTATGGGTAGTCCTTGGGCCAGTCACAAACTGTGCCCAACCAAGTTGGGAATCCTCATCTGTTTTGGTGGGTCTGGTATCAAGAACTAGGGCCCACCATCAGCTCTTTGTATAGGGATGGTAGTAAAAATGTACTATATTTCATGAAAAAGTAGGTAATAAACCCATTTGTTTTTAATATAATGCACAATTATTATGACACTTTTGGTTTTGAGTAAATGTTAAGCGATTTTTATTGACATTTATTTTATTTATTGGACCAAAAAGTACATTTAGTTTCTGTGCGTTGGGGGGAAAGGCAGTGTCTCACTTACTACTTGCAAAAAGGGGTTATGAGAATAAAGTCAGAGAATGTTGAATTTTTCCGATTAACATGAAACAAAATCTTTTAACATTTTTCCCCAAAATTTCACACACATTTGAAAAAAGAAATGCTGATTTTTTTCATTTGAATTTGTCAAAAAACAAAATCCAACTGCTTTCACAAAACATTTTAATAGCATCACAACACCATTAACTTTTTTTGAGTTGAAAAATTCCAATTAAGCTCTGCCTGATAGATGTTCTTGGTAGCTATGGAAGGCATGAACACACCAGCTTCCCAGTCTCACCAAGAGACTGAAATCACATGCATGTGGTCTACTTTTAGAACATGTATCATCTAAATTTCTTTCAAGGAATGTCCTTTAGGGAGAGCATATTGCCTAAAATTTTGACATAATTGAGTACATAAACCCCCAAACCCTGTAGACTGTGCTGGTAACAACACTAAGGGTAGGTCTACACTACAGCAGGGATTGGTGAGATCAATCCATCAGTGGTCGATTTAGCAGGTCTAGTAAAGTCCCGCCAAAGCAACTGCAGATTGCTCTCCAGTCGACCCCTGTACTCTATCCCCGACGAAAAGATTAAGGTAAGTTGATGGGAAATTTTTCTCCCGTTGACCCCCCGTGGTGTAGACCACATGGTAACTCGACCTAAGGTATGTTGACTCCAGTTACGTTATTCACGTAGCTGGAGTTGCGTAGCATAGGTCAACTTACCACAGTAGGGTAGACATAGCCTAAGTTAGGTCATGTTCTTGTCATGTCCTCATACTGCTTCCAGTCATGCACATACACTTGCCTGATCGTTGCACTCTGCCAGGTTCCTGGGAGAGCAATTGTGCTCAGGTTGCTGGTATCGCAGCAGATGCTTCATATTTTGAGGCTCTCTGCCACAGTCACAAGTATCTGGGTGAGTGATGTAGCTTAACTTAATCATCACATCTCTAGACTGGCCAGATCCAGTGCAGAAACAATTTAAGGCAACTCCATATAGTCCAGGTCTGATCTGCACTGGGTGGTAGGTACTCGACTGGAGAGAGCTGGGGCACGCAGGCTAAAGGGTTGTTCTCTACTTTTGTTTTCCTTGTCTGTTTGGATGACAATGTTAAGGGTTTAATAGTGGCAAGAAAGTTTTGTCATGACTTCAGTTGACTCAATGTTCATGTTTCAGAGTAGCAGCCGTGTTAGTCTGTATTCGCAAACTCTCTGGTCACTCGATCACAGACCTAAGAGTGGCTATACTTCAACAAAAAAGCTTCAAAAACAGACTCCAACGAGAGACTGCTGAATTGGAATTAATTTGCAAACTGGATACAATTAACTTAGGCTTGAATAGAGACTGGGAATGGATCAGTCATTACACAAAGTAAAACTATTTCCCCATGGTATTTCTCCCTCCCACTCCACCCCCCACTGTTCCTCTGATATTCTTGTTAACTGCTGGAATTAGCCTACCTTGCTTGTCACCATGAAAGGTTTTCCTCCTTTCCCCCCCCTGCTGCTGGTGATGGCTTATCTTAAGTGATCACTCTCCTTACAGTGTGTATGATAAACCCATTGTTTCATGTTCTCTGTGTGTGTGTATATAATCTCTCCTCTGTTTTTTCCACCAAATGCATCCGATGAAGTGAGCTGTAGCTCACGAAAGCTTATGCTCTAATAAATTTGTTAGTCTCTAAGGTGCCACAAGTACTCCTTTTCTTTTTGCGAATGTTCATGTTATATCACATATCGGATATCTTAGATCTGTGCATTGCCTTGTGCACTCAACTCTGCTAGCAACTTCCTATGCTAGACTCCAGACAATCTGCAAGCCAGGACCTGGCATGAAGACTCCCAGGGCAGGTATATAAACTCCATGGGAGGAACAGCAGCTCTGTCTGCTCAATGTCACTCCTTGGAACTCTCTCCTGCCTGACAGTGGTAACAGACTCCTCAAGCCTTAGCCTTCTCCAGCCTTGCTCCCACTCCAGCCCTGTTTCTGGCCCTGCTCCAGCCTTACTCTTGGTCCACTCTTGCGCTAGAGTGCTGATTCCAGTTCGGACTCCTGGCTCTGACCACTAGGCATGACTATCCCCATTGTGCTTTATGATAAAAGGCTGTTGATGTTGGTAGGCTTAAGGAATCATGCAATATAGTGGCAGGTGGTATTAAGTCTAGCTTCTTTGCATGTGGGGATCATACCCACAGTGGGCAGACATATTCAGCAGAGTTCTTTTTAACCCAGTTCTTTTAATGATGGCTGATGGAAGCATGGCTATAGCATGGGTATAACCCTGACCAGCCTTTGCTAGCACTACACTAACTGACACATGTATAATATTGGCACTAGACTCCAAGATCACACCACCACCTTATCAATTGATTATCAATATTAAATCTGATTTTTAAATACATCAAAAATATTTAGTTACTAGAAAAGTTTGGTTTTGGAAAAAAAAAATCTGTAGCTATTTCAATGAGACCTTTAAACTCTTGTCCCCTTTCCCTGCCATCCTTAACAGCTGTTTGATCTATATAGTGAATTAAACAATTTGTTGGAGAAACTAAATGGACTGCTGCGGAATGAAAGCTCTTGAGCAAATTAAAGCAAATAGCTCAACTAAACATTACAACAGCAAAGACAACAAATAATAACTAGATAATTTAGTGGAAATCTTTGATTCCCTAAGGATTTCATTCAACAACAAAAACAACAAGGAGTCCAGTGGCACCTTAAAGATTAACAGATTTATTTGTGCATAAGCTTTTGTGGGTAAAGTGAGGTTTTTACCCACAAAAGCTTATGCTCAAATAAATCTGTTAGTCTTTAAGGTGCGACCAGACTCCTTGTTGTTTTTGTGGATACAGACTAACACAGCTACCCCCTGATACTATTCAACAACAAAATATACTTAGCTTCTATGCCAAGGCATGAAAGGCCCCAAAACTTCTGCTTCTTTCAGATTTTGTACAATAGAAGGAAACATTCTTTTTTTGAGGTAGGCTGCAAGAGAAGCATAAAGATATTCTTTTCAATTATCGCATTCAAACCATGTCTTCAAATAAAAGACAAAGAAAAGGCAAAGATAAAAATAAACTGCACACAAAGATATTTCCTGTGTGTCTCATCTGGAAAATAAGACAGAGTAAAATGTGCAAAATAAAAGTAGGTTATGACTGAACTCGAATGCTTTGCTTCACACTCAGTAAGCACAGATCAAAAGCTACATTGGCAAACCAGACAAACATAACTCACAGATATTGGAGATCACAAACTATTCTGAAGATAATTTATTTATTGAAAGTGGCATTTATTTGAGAGGATACTTTATTTTGAAATTAAACATGCCTTTATAACTTTACATTATTAATACCTGTGGGGCCAGATCCTTTGCTGGAGCAAATTGGAATATGCCTATTTATATCAGATGAGGATTTGGCTCACAATATAGGATGGAATACTTAAACAAGCACATACAAAGAATATCTATCATGTAGTAATAATGCTAATAGTCAATCACAGACAGTTTTATCTTAAGCAAAAAATACTCTGGGCTTCCATACATCAATGCTTAGTAAAATGAGATAGAAGAAGCAATCTGACCCTCTTATCCGCAACATATGTTTTGTTTTAACTTGTTGAAATAAATATTGGCTGAACAAAATCCTGTCTTTTACCACTATATTTACTTAGAAAACACATTCTTGAGTGAAACAGTGCTATATTAAATTAATACTTCTCAAAACTTTGAGCTGCCATATGTGAAAGGAGTAATTACCAGCTCTGGTGCAATCTACACTGTATAGTATATGGGCTATTTTTCAAGATTTACTGCAAGGCATAGTGAATGAACAATGAAAGACTGCTGAGCTATAATCTTAACAAGGAATAGAAATAGTGAGTGCAGTGTTGCTAAAAAAAACCTCAGGTTTGTCAGTACTATCTTGTCCAGGACATCAATATTCTTAATTTGTAACTGACAGGGAGATGGCATTTTGAAAGGCTGTTTTCTATTAGACTTGATTTTCTGAAGGTAATGTACTCAGCTGAGGTGCAACTTTCAGTTTTTAAAGCAGGGCAGTTTTTTACCTGAATTTACAACTGGATATTGACTTGGGTTCCAAGACGATATGTAACTTGCCCAAAGTCATGAATAAGTCACCAACTAGTTCTCAAAGATCTGACCACTAAGCCATGTATATAGCTGCAGGGATTGCTATAATTAAGGCTGTAAAGGAGTTTCTGTTATACATCTTTCCCCCACACATTGCATTTCTGAAACAGTCACTTTTTGGACTGAAATTTCCATGGCTCTGAAAACTCAAAAAATACTTTTTCCCCCTCGAAAAAGGTAACTGAAAAAAACATTTGATATTTAAACTTCAAACTTAGTAGACAAAACATCAACATTTTAATTGAAATTTGGTTTTAATTGAAATTTTCCATGGAAAATTGAAAAACAACTGTTTTTCATTTGAAAACTGAAAATTTTGAATCACTAAATGCTGCTGTAAAGTGCCTCATAGGAGTTGAAGTGCCTCTTATCTCAATTCTTCTCTATCATCTGGACTCCCTGACTGGACCATCTCCCAAGATACACTGTGTCCCCACTCTTACTGAACCACTGCATGCATCATAGGTGTCTTAGGCCACTGTTCTAGAGCATTTTCTAAAGCATAGCTATCCAGTCAAGAAAGCTAAGATAGACCATGCTGAGACTGACTTCTACTTAATCGCAGTATATTAGGTAAGAATATTTTGTGGCAACGTGAGATGTAACAGTGTCATAGTAGAGGCAATTTTACAATTTCAAAGACCCCTTTTCCTACTAAAGGTCCATCCTCTGGCTTGAAGGATCTTCAAGAAGCCTCTTCCTCTGTTCATACAACAATAGCTTTGGCAAAAGGGCAGGATAACCAGTACTCCCAGCAGGTTCCCTTCTCTTCTTGCTATTGGTCTTTTCTCTGAGATCAAAGCGGAGCTCCCTACTTGGTCATTCCTGTTATGTCTCAAACACACACGCTGTTCAGTGCTCTACATAGCATATGATTATGCCCCTTCTAACCTTAAAATGGATTACTTCACATGTATGGCCTTTTTTCCCCTTCTTTCCTTGCCCCTTGATGTAGCTCTCTTCTTTTCATCTCTATTCTAATCCCCTAAGGCAGTTGAATACGTGAGCCAATCAAAATGCAGAGCTTATTATAAAATAATTATTATTGTTTACTTGATGGTTAATTATGTATCTAACATAGTTTGAAGCAATAACTGAAAGCCAGCTCTTAGTTAATATCAGTCAAGAAGTTCCACTTGTAGTAGAATTATCAGTAAATCTGGATCTTTAGAAAATTGTTATCTGAGTACTTGGAACATCTGATATAATAAAGTAGAAAGGGACTAGCAAATTCATCAAAAACTAATTCTTCAAAATTAAAACTGCCTAAAGCTAATAATGGAGAGTACCGATTGCAGACACCAATTTGTGCCTAATAATTTGTTAGAAACATTATGACTGATGCATTTTGCACTATATTGCTGTTAACTAGGATCTCAGTGTTTGTTCCTCTTGTTTGAACCCACACAGTTTACTGTTCACTATGATGAGTACAGCACAGATTTATCTTGTATAAAAAAAATCCTAGAGCCATCTGAGTGGTTACAGATGGGAAATATGTCTTTAATTATCTAGTCCAGTGGTTCCCAAACTCGTTCTGCCGCTAGCGCAGGGAAAGCCCCTGGCGGGCCGGGCCGGTTTGTTTAACTGCCGTGTCTGCAGGTTCTGCAGACCACGGCTCCCAGTGGCTGCGGTTCACTGCTCCAGGCCAATGGGAGCTGCTGGAAGCGGCGCGGGCCGAGGGGCGTACTGGCCGCCACTTCCAGCAGCTCCCATTGGCCTGGAGCAGCGAACCATGGCCAGTGGGAGCCGTGATCGGCCAAACCTGCAGGCGGAGCAGGTAAACAAACCAGCCGGGCCCATCAGGGGCTTTCCCTGCACAAGCGGCGGAACAAGTTTGGAACCACTGATCTAGTCTACTGCTTTGTCAAAGTAGAGCTGTTCCCTTTCAGAATATTTCCCAGTGCTTTGTCCTATTTAGTTTTAAATGCTTTTAAAAAACTGGGTCTTTACCACTTCATTTTAGAAGATTATATCATAGACTAACAGCTTTCTTCATTAAGAAGTATATCCCGAAAAATCAGTGTTAAAAACTTTTCCTTTTGTTAATTTCTATTCCATGAGTACTACTCTAAATAATTCTTCCTCCTCAAGGACGATTACAACTTCAGATACCTGAAAATGTATGTCTGAACTGAACTATTTTTTTATTCCAAAATACTGTTGATTAAAGGCCACTAAAGGTTTTAGGGGGGGTGAGGCGGAAGGGGAAAAGGGAACCAAAATCTGAATCTGATAATTGCTGCAAGAATTAAGTAGGGAAACTTTTTAAATACACATATAAAGGTCTTCTGAAAAAATTGTAATTTAGAATAATTTTTGTCTTTTATAACATCCAGTGAGACATTTTGAATTAGTATAATTCTTTAATCTTGTAAATTAAAATGATCAATCTGATTGAAAACTTGATTTGTGTGATGCAGCATCTGAAAACTGTACTAGAAAATAAAGTATTTTATTGCCCTTATAAATTATTCAGATATACCAAGATCAATAAACTTTGTTGTGGCATTAAGAAGTTCCATTAAAAGTAAATCTGGTTAAGTAACCACAAAACTGTCTGTGCCTTCAGGGAATTGTAAAGTATTTTATGAAGTACTTCACATAAATAATCCATATTTTATTTATTTATTTTTATTTATGGATCAGCCCTATGAGACCAAGACACCTTTTTAGTGGTAACCTACTGCATTTCTTTTGAAGATTACATTAATGTAATGTTACATTAGTGTACATTAATCATACTTTAAATTACAGTATTTTAGGGCCAGACTAAAATTAAAGATGAAATGAGATTAAATGGCCTACATGCCATCTGTGCATTATAAAGTGCAAAGGGCTGCTCAGTAATTGACAATGCCTTTATATTCCCATCCTACTACTTTTGATGATCATATTGCAGAGCTCATATACTTTACTAGTACTATATATGATGATATCTACTCTTCTTTAGTTCTATTCGTCTGTAGTTCTCAAAGTACCTTATGAAGGAGGTAAGTATAGATAGGGAAACAGAGGCACTAAGAAGTAAAGTGACTTGTGCCAGGTCACCTGAGTCCATGTCCTGTGCTTTATCCAGCAAATTAAATTGCCTTTGGCTATGCATATATAATGAGGTGGACATAATAAGCAAAACAGATCTTGCCTATCAGTCAATAAACAAACATTCCTATTGTTGTACAATATTAGAGGCCTAGAGACCCTGACATGAGTGGAATCTTATGCTAGGAACTGTACAAATGTGTTAAGAGGCAGTCCCTGCCCTAAAGAACTACAAAGATAGTTTTAGGCAGGGAGTTGAAACAGAAGCAGAGAGGAGTGAAATGATTTTTCAAGTAGGTCACAGACAGTCAGTTGAGAACTCTCTAAATGTGGTTGTTATATTGTTCCTTTTCCATGTTTCTTGAGATGACTATACATACTTATGAGACTTAGACCGCCGTTCAGCAAAAGAACTTAAGCACAGGGGTAGTCTTGTTGATGTCAATGAATACAAATCTTTTGCTCAGTGGAGCTTAAAGTGAACCTTAGTTATTTCTGATTTTGAGATGGTCACTAACATACCCTGATGTCATAACTCAAAACAGTTATTTCCCACAGATGTCCTTTTGCATGGTGGGGAAACCCCTTTAGGGAGGTCCAGGCTGCAAGGAGGTATCCATCTCTGTTTCCCACTAGATGAATGGGAATCCCTCTCCTGGAGACAGGCAGCTTAGGCATCTAAGGTGTTTCTTATGAGAATGACCATGTATTTGACCATGGTGGAACAGTCATTGGGCCAGAGACATAGAGTGTGAGAGAATGGCCCTGTAGCCCAGTGTTTACAGCACCCAGCTGGGTCCAGCCTCTCTGCTCCAATCACTCTTTCATTATTTATCCACAGTGGAACAGCTTCGGCAGGACAGATTGAGGGAGACACACACTCATCAGCATATCCCATAGCTTAGTGCTGAGTGCACTTTCCTCTGGCAGAGAGGTGGTATTTAACCTGGGTCCCCCACATCCCATCTCCTCCTGCCAGATTTTGTTTGAGACCCAATCCAGTAGGCAGTCTCTGAGCACACCTATGGTATCAGGCCCCACAAGTGACAGAGGAAGATGAACGACTATCTTCCCCCCGTTTGTTGAATCATTCTAGGGCAGGGGTCGGCAACCTTTCAGAAGAGGTGTGCCGAGTCTTCATTTATTCACTCCAATTTAAGGTTTTGCATGCCAGTAATACATTTTAATGTTTTTAGAAGGTCTCTTTCTATAAGTCAATAATATATAATGAAACTATTGTTGTATGTAAAGTAAATAAGGTTTTTAAAATGTTTAAGAAGCTTCATTTAAAATTAAATTAAAATGCAGAGCCCCCCCCGGACCGGTGGCCAGGACTCGGGCAATGTGAGCGCCACTGAAAATCAGCTTGCATGCCGCCTTTGGCACGTGTGCCGTAGGTTGCCTACCCCTGTTCAGGGGTTAGGCAGGAGATAGGCATTCAGAGGACTAGAAGGAGCAATAGTGTGCATGCCCAGAGGTAGAAGCATAGGTTGCCTGGGAAAATTTTACCCTGAAAACTGAGGCACCAGTGAGTTTAAATGCCTGTGAGGTTTAACAGGAGTTCCTGTTAACACTTCCTGTTTTGGCAGGGGTGGACAAATGACTTTAGTCTTTTCCATCTCTTTTTCTTTAGGTCATTTTATGCTGCTCATATTTACAGCACAACTAGAAACATCCTTCTGATCTCTCAGCCATATTTATACAACTGTTTCCTTTGCCCCTTCATTGTGCACAGCAGTAGAGGTATACACATATTACAGGAATGAAAATGATATAGATATGCCCACTTTTTCCACTTCACATGAGTATAATGTGTTCCATAAACTGATATTCAAGAAGGTGGTACTGTAAACCGAGAAGAATTACATTTTTTACTTCATTTGCATCAGTATGTGACTAACTTATTTATGATTATTAATTCGTGAAGCAGCTATAGTGTATCACAAGCTTAAACGTAACATTTTAAATATCTATGGTGTTGAGATAGTCAAAAGGCATTCCAGTCTGAATGTGGGAGTTTTGTGTCTAATAATTCTATTTAGGATAGAAGAGGGGAGTAGAGGGGGGACTTGTAACTATTGAAAGGCACAGTTTTAAAATCCTATGAAAGTATCAGCAGAATCCATTCATAAAGTTGTATAATCCCTGTAGTCTCTGTTTCGCTAAAAGGTCCTGTATGGCTGAAGTATCAATCCAGCGTTTGGATGTGCAGCCAAGCATTACTACTCATCTTGCAAAATAAGTGATTGAGCATGCTCTCAGTATGTATCTGGAGCAGGATGAAGCCTTCCCTTATGTATTATTTTAAAGCTGTATTTCATAAGGAGGCATATGAGCTGTGAGACTTGGGGTCAATGAAGCTGAAATGGTACACAACACAAGTATTTAGAGTGAAAAAAGAAGGGATGGGTTGAACCACCTTTGGGGGGTTTAAATGTAATTTCTGGCTCTCTTGTCTCAGAATGAAAATATTGTTGTATGGAATCCGCTGCCCATCTCCTTCTCTCAGACTATCTATTACTAATGCCTAAATAAACTCGGAAGCATTATCAAACCTTTGTTTTACAACTTACTCCTTAGGTTTCTATCCATTAGGAGCTTCTAAGGAGAGGGGCATGATTTAAAATTTTCCTCCCTTTCACAGTTTTCTTTAATTGGCTTGCTGAGGAACAGAGGCCACCTGACCTGAGTAGATGAGCTCTCACAGATAAATCTTGGGTATCTCCCTCTTTCCAACTTACCTACCCAAACTAATTGGAGAGGGAAGAATTCTTGCTCAGCCGCTCTTCAGAGATTCTGCTCTTCAGAGACCCACAAGTCACAGCTATAAGCCTGAGGATTCTTTTGAAGCAGCTTCCTGGGTACTACAGCTGACCTGTGTACATCCCAATACACATCTTTTACCAGTGCATCCAAACATCCTTTATAACGACCACTGGGATTTATTCTAGTACAGAAAGTGAAGCAAAGTGTTTCTGGCCCATAGAGCTCTGAATGGCTTGCCTGCCTTGTCTCAGACACATAGTTCACTGATAAAAAGCACACAACAAGCAGGATTTTTTCTTTTATTATTTATTAGCTTAGTTGTTCATTTAAGTAAGGCATTACAGCCCTCTAAGTACTCACTTTACCCACTCTGACAGTATATAGGCAGCTTTTTACTGGAAAGGGTTACAGCTTGAGCCTTTATTGTGTAGCTATGCAATTAAACATACAGTTATCTGTAGGAACAATCCTTATGAAAATGTGTACTAGGCATTTGTTGAGCTTTTGTGCAAAAAGGTATATTGAGATATTAAAAGATCTAAAATGATTAGTCTATGTTATAGTTTCCAGACTTGAGGAATTGTTCTCTTATCAGTAAGGAGGCAGAATGATTCCGATTAACAGGTAAAATTCAGTTAAGCATGAATATCAGTGGAAGAACATACATCCTAGATGTATTGTTAAAGTGGAACAATGAGATCAAAAGACTGGGTTATACTGCTTGTTTTTATTTCTGTATATTTCTGCAACTCAAATAGGACCAAATATATTTTGTTTTTTAAAACTTGCACAATTTGTTCTTTTGCTGAGATCTTGTAGGTCCAATTTCAGTTCAGAGTGGTGGTTTTTTTAATAGATAAGTTGTAAACTCTGGAAAATAGGGGTTTATAATGGAAATCCTGACAGTCCCTTAGCTATAGTACTATGAGCACTAGTGTCACTGTAGTACACTTTTGACTCATTACTTTCGGGCAGTTCCTTTTTTTCAGTAATACATTATTAGAGCAACTTTCACGAGTGATAGATCACTACAAGCATGGTATTGTAAATTCAGAAGTAAATTCAGAAGAGTGCATAAGGATCAATGCTTTTTCAGCCCTAGAGAGAATAGTTATACTAGATCACTTTTTTTGGTATCATAACATCAAATTCATAAACCACAGATCCTGCTCTACTAACTACAAATTCTTCTTTTTTTATATTTTGTTAAACATGTTGTATTGTGCTATAGATTTGCCATACATATTATTTATCAGTAGAAGCTACTACAATTCATTGTAATTACATAAAATACAAATTCAGAGATTGTATAAAATATGGGCCTGATATTCATTTGATGTAAATTGGCATAATTCCATTGGATTCCATAAAGTTATTCTGATTTCTACCATCTGAGGATCTGGTCCAATTTCTTCAGATTTAGACTAAAATATGCTATTGCTATTGCTATTACTTTAGACAAGTGTCAAGAAAGAACACATACTGGGCTAGATGGACCTTGGGTCTGACCCGTATGGCCATTTTTATGTTCTTAAATACTCCTAAAATACAATATTTGTATTATTATTATTATTTTATTTATTATATCAAAATTTTCCAGAAATATGCTTCAATTCTTGTCATCCTATCTCAAAAATGACACACCCACAAAATGTGTTAGAAAAGACTGAAAACATAGGACTGTTTGGAGAACAGAAAAATACAATAGGAATAACAGAGATATGTATAATAATGAATGGTATAAAGAAGGATAACCACATGTTCCTCTTCATTCTTTCTTGTAATACACAAATAAAGGGATGTTGAATGAAATGAAAAGGTAACATCTTTTGAATAGATAAAAGGAAATAATTATGCATTGCATAAATTAATTAACCTCTGCAACTGAGTGCCACAAGATAGCATTAAAAGCAATACCTTAGTAGGATTATATTACATTCATATGACTAACAAGAAGATCCAGATTTAGATAAACTAAGAACTCCCTATATGGGTCTTTTATTCTATTATGGGTTTTCTTACATCTTTTACTGGCCACTGTCAAAGACAGGATACCAGACTAAACAATCCATCAGGTTTGATGCAGGACAGCAATTATTATGTTCCTAATAACTGAAAAGGACCAAACTGTGTTCTGAGTACAATTCTGGAAAATTGTAAATGTTAATTTCACCTCTTTTTCTCTTTTCTAAATTTTACCTATAATGTACCTCAATTTCATCCAACCTTTTGGAGATCTCCAAATTTGTGGCCCAAATTGTCAAAAAGTTTAACTCAATTTTATGGGAAAAATTTGTGCCCATGCTTGTACTTGTAAATCAGCAATCTGAGTACTTGTACTCCTAACAACTTACACTCCTAAAATGTTTAACAGTGTGAGCAATTAACCATTGAAAGTATCTACCAAGAGTTGTTGTGGCTTCTCCATCACAGACCATTTTTAAAACAGGCATTATTTTGAGGAAGTTTGGTGGCCTGTGTTATTCAGGAAGCCAGACAGGCTGGGTGCAATGGTTCATTCTGGTCTTGGAAACTATGAATCTATGAACTATCTGTTTGTGGGTATAAATCCAGGCCCTATGTCATCCTGCCATCCATCCACATAAGCCTACACTCTACCAGTTCTGCTTCCTTTGTTGCAATGTCTGAATGCTTCAGTGTCTTCCCCCCATGTCTGGAATATTCTCCTCAATCCTAAATCTCCCTCCCGCTCAGTACATCGGTCATTTGTTCCCCTGAGGCAGGGATTGTGTTTCTATACTTCTGGTAAGGCACTGTACCCATAACTTCTCTTCTGCTGTTTCCCATTTAAGTGATTTAACCAAGGCTGATGAGGAGCTCAGTATCACTGCCAGAATTAGCACTCATGAATTTCTTTATCCTGTGCTTAAACTTTAGATCTTACCTTTGTCTCTAAGGGCTATTATACTGGTGAATGAGTCATCATAAAAAATCATAGATAGTGCATTTGTATGTGATATTTCACTACAACCATATTCATTGACAATGAGATTAGTCTCTGGAACAGTGTCCTAAGGTAAATGATGGAATCTCCGTCAGCTGGAACATTTACTGGAGATGGCAAAAGAAAAGGTACAGTAATAAACTATTGCATACAGGCAGGGGGTCTTCCACTCCAATAGTTTTTTTTCCAGTTCTCAATTTGCTGATGACTCTATAACACTGAAGTAACAGTATGTTCTTAACAAAAAAAGACCGAATATCACCAGTATAATAGCCTTTGGAGACAAATGTAAGAATCTTTTGAGGCAGGTTATCCATCAGTGGGTGTAACGAGCAGCAAACATTTACATTTGTTGTCATATTTTACCAATCAAAACACATTCTTAAATTACACATAAATAATACACTGGGCTTACTGAATGATTTAGCTGTTTTTATTTCCTTCTGTATTGTATTGTCTTAAAAGGCAATTTAATAAACTTGATGAGAAACTGTGCAAAATAGTGTGAAATGATATTAGATACTGTGCCTAGAACAGTATCAAAATTGATAGATATCTGCTGGGCAAAACATGAATTCAGAGTTTCCCTTAATGCAGTTCTGTTATTATTAGTTGCATATTGATTGTTGTTATCCTACTGAAAAGTATTTTAGAATAGGATCTGAGAAATTTTGATATAATTTGGCTACATCCATACAGTAAAAAACAGACACTGAACTGTTATATATTTTCTGACTTGATTTAGTGCACATTAGATTCCAACAGAGTTAGGAAGATAATCTAAATAAATTAAAAATCTGATATGAATGCCTATTATGTGACTAAAGTTCAAGTCACTAAACTTCTTATAGAGAAATAATAGTTAAAGTTCTCCAGTGTGGGCTATTATTGCCTTACATAGGAACCCCATGTGATTTTGCATGAGTAGATTTGGATTTAAGATTTTTCGCATGCTATACGAAATGGGCTGAAAAATTCAAACTTAAGGCTTACACTGCTTTCAGGTGTGCCATTATGGGAAACAATATCCCTGTCATTGTGTGAGTTAATAGTAAAATGGGAGGGTTTTTGGAAGGCTCACTTTCACACTACCACAAACTATAGAAGAGAAAATGATTAAAATAATATAATGTAACTAACCAATACATACTGTGTTCCTTCTCCAGTAGTTCTTGCGGTCATTAGCCACATTTTCAAAAGGGCTTCTGTCCAGCCACAGTTTACCCATATGAAACATTGTGTCTGCGAACACCTGCATGCATTTTTCAAGCCGTACATTTTAATCAATTTGCACATCCAGATCTACAGCTGCAAAACCCATTTGCTAAGGCATAAGCATCATCCATTTATTGGGGGCTGGGGGGGAGGCCCAATGTGTACAAAGTTCCACTGGATTTCAGTAGGTGTGTAGACCATGCAATGGCTGCAATACTTCAACTCTTACACTAAAAACTGTAGACCAGGCTTACGTGGGCGAGCAACTTACCCACTGACTAATAGAGACTGAAGCATGGATAAAACTAACTGGCTTCAGGCATAATAAGCAATAATTCGCATACCGTGGGGATAGAAATGGAAGTAGAAGAAATTCTGGAGACCATATAGGCACTGGCGGAGGGTAGGAGCCAGATCTTTTGTGGTACAAGTACTTGCACTGGGCAGCTTCTAAGTTGTGACAAATGGGGCCAACAGCCCTGGTGGGGGCACCCCCAGCAGCAAGGGGGAGATTATACCCACCTCCGCCTATGGGAATCTCCCGCAGCTTCAGGAAGCCCTGCGGCTGCTGCCTTCAGAGCTGGACTCTGACGGCAGTGCTGTCTTGAAGGTACCCGGATGTGGGCCTGATCTCCCTCTGAGGGTAGCCATGCAAGGGAAGAGGAAGTGCAGTCCTTCCCCAGCCTGGTGGACTAGCAGCTGGAGCCTGGTGAACAGTAGGCACTCTCGGCGGGCTGCCCCCAGCTCTGCCCTTCCCCTGCCCCTCCAATAGCTAGATTTCACAGGGGAAGGTCTGATTTCACAGACTGTGACATGTTTTTCATGGCTGTGGATTTGGTAGGGCCCTCCTCATTATCTATCCAACCAGGTTCCTGACCTGCTGTAGGGAACGCAAAAAACCAACAACTATGTTTGCTTTGCCAATCTGCTAGTGAGGGAAAATTCCTTTCCAGATGCACAAGAAAAGAGGTAATGGCGTAATGCCTACAGCAGATCTAAAACCCGTTTGCTCTCCCCTCTAGCCTAAGGCAGTAGGAGAACTTCAGAGAAGCAACATACCCTTCCATTACTGCCGGAAAGACAAAGCCAACCACACTTAGGTTGTGGTGAGCACAATACTTAACTTGTACATTCCTAAAAGAAAGAGTCCTAAAAGAGATGCCTAAAGACCTATTATTGCAGCAGGACAAATGGGCAAGGATGAAAGAGACACCTACTGTATCTGTGCAGACAATACACTAACAATTGGCATATTTGAGTTAGCACAAAGAGGTAACAAAAAATAGAAACATCAACTCAAAAAGTGTGCCTCCTTAGCAGTGTGTGCAGTAAATCATTCTGGCAACTAGAAAGCATCCTACTCATGAAGACCAAACATAAACTGATCCTAAGAAGCAGGTCAGCGGTTACCCTCTATCAAAAAAATAAATTAAGTTTTTGAGTTCAGTTGATGGCACTTTTCCCCATTTTGACAACTACAATCTCTATATAATATTACCTTCTGATGCCATTGGTTTGTAGATTGAAGGGGAAGGATACAATTTTAGTGTCACAAATATGTATCTATATGCTTTATTGTACATCACCCTGCTGAAGAGAAGAATTTAGATTCCTTAAGAGAGCGTGTGCCCAGCAATTGACCTATTTGACTGTGTTCAATCATTCAGGTTTTCTATTAGCGTCTTTTTAATTAAAATTTCTTTAACATTTTTACAACAGTAACAATAAATAATATATGGTGCTCTGAATCATACTGACAATTATTTTGTGTGTATCTAGAATAGCATGAAGGACATTACTAATTTAGTAAGGGGAAAACAATGCTTACAAGTCTTCCTGAAAAGTTCATAGTTACCACAATATTAAGTTTAATCAAGAGTTGTGTTTGAGTTTTGACCCAACTGCTAATCTGCCTGGCATGAACGTGAAATGGATCTGATAGCTTCTTGGATATGTTTTAATGCTTTAATAGAGCAACATAGATCTCTAATAGTGTACAACCTGCCCATGGGCCATTCCTAAAAAGCTCAGAGGATTCAAATAAACAAATGCATGCAAAGTTGGATCTGAAATGAGAAAGAAATAAAGGCTTCTGTTTCCATCTCTCTACAAACAACAAAAGTCTGCCTCATCTCCCCCAGTTAAACATCTAAAGCGCAGGAAAACTAAACGGCTCAGGAAACTGGAAATTATCTTTAATAATCAGTTCAAATCCATCAGATTGCTACTGAAGTTGGTTATTATATTATTGTATTTTGAAACACACAGTATGTGCTGAATAACCATAACTAGCATTTGGTTTGTCCAACCTTTTGTGAGCTAGCATATGTGAGTATTAACTTATAAAAATAAGTTCCTTTTCATATTGTTGTACTCTCCCTCACATGTAGGGCGATCTTATTCATTTAATTCACATATAATTAAAATATGGTCTGCTTTACTAATTATACATAACCACATTCAATTTCCAACTCTTACAGCTGCTTCCTTTTAAGTGACCCATTTCTGTTCTGTATAGAGATATTATGACAAAACCAAAATGGATTATCCTATTGACCCTCATTTATCATGCTCTTTCAGCTAATTCCTGTTACTCAAAGATGGAGTACATCCAACTTAAAGATGGAGAATTGCAGTCTAATTGTATATTTTTAAACTAAATTTGTTTCAAGTAAATTCTACCACATTTAAATAAGGCATCAGCCCCCAGATGTCTAGGAAGCATTGTTATTTTTAATATATTTCTTTCTCTTTTAAAAAAAAAGGAGTTTGGGAAATAACTTCTCAATCACTTTTCTACAGAAGTGTCAGACTCTGACTATTGTCACTGGGCAGAATACCAGATTAGAAAGGTTGGTTGTCTGATCTCTTGTGGCCCACACCTTATAACAAAGTCTATACTCCCTTGTATTAGTTCTTTAGAACAATTATATTGTCTTCCAGTTGCAGGGGGTTTGGGGTATGAATGACAGAGAGCACTACTGCATTTGTGTTGATATTTAAGAGCCTAGCAAATGTAATAGCTTGTCATGGTATTCAATTTTAACCAGTTGGCTTTGCTCACATTATTCAATACCTGTTTCAAAAGATCCATCGGCCTGACATCATACTGATAGTTAGATTTCCCATTCAATTTTCTGTATTGTAGTCCTTTTATTATAGTACAATTCTCATTTGTAAAACTGCCATATATCAGGAAATCAAATTGGAAATCATGTTACATTAATTATCATTTCTAATTTGAAATACAAAAGAATGTAAGCTCTTCTGGGTAAGGGCTATGCTTCCCTTTATGTTGTACCTCACCTAGCACATTATGGCCAAAATTGGAAGCAAGTAATAAATAAAAATTATAGGGGCTAGACTGAAGGTACAGATATTTAAGAGTTAAGAATGTCATTCCTGCTCAACCTGCCCCAATGTGTCTAGCTACAAAGTGACAGCACTTAAAGTACTCAGCCATAACTATATTGTTTGCTAAAATATAAGATTATAAACTGCTCAGAGACCTTTGCAACACATATACCCAAGACTTCCATTTGCCAGTGCAGTTCAACCCTTAAGTTTTACTTTAAGCTGTTTTTGAATTAGACAGATTAATGTTGTTCTGTCTAGAGTAACAGAGCTATAGTGAAACACTGCAGCATTTCAGACAGTTCAATTAATCTTGGTGAGCTGTCAGTTGAATTTAAACAGGCATAGACCAGGTAAACGTGTGTGTTTCATAGCCTTTTGGTCTTATCATACTGTTCTTCAGCACCGAGAAGATATTTTTAAATTATTACTGTAAAAGCTACTCTAGACATGCAGACAAAGCAAAGGCTACATTTTTAGATTAATTGTCCCAGTCTGCTCAAACACATAATAAATATTATGTAAATAACTAAAAATTTCAATTAAATAATTGCAAAATATCTTTAAAGAGCTAAGAGCCAGCACAAACCAAGCTTCCCCCACCCACTATGGCAGGTAGGGAGGAGCAGAGCTAGTCAGAGGGATTGCCCTCTGTTCAAAAGCCCTGTGTCCTGACTTGGCAGGAGTTATATTATACTAATCTTATTTACTGTGATAGGTCAGAGTTGCAGGTGGCACCAGGGATTCTGTATTTCCTAGTTTTAGCATTAAAGGCATTTCTCTTTGGCTACAGTAAATAGTTAAAGGTTAAAGAGAAACTCCATTTCAGCAATAAAGCAAGGAGTTAAAATAATAAACAAGGCTCATTCCTAATGGCATCTTGTTCCATTTTTTTCTGTTATTGTTTTTCTGTCTTGTCTTCTGAGATCACTCTGAGCCGTCTACTCTGTGCAGCACATAGAACTGACTGCAGCTTTTGGGACAATAAAATAGGGCTCAGTGGTGACTTTGCCATGAAGCAAACACCTTGTGACTCTGCCCAAGGAGCAGATGAAGAGGAAAATTGTGTCTGCTCCCCCTCAGTGTTCTGCTAGGCCACACCCTACACCTGCCTTCAAGCTACCACAATTTGCATCCCCGTGTGCAACACTCAGAGCACATTGGGGCAGATCCCAGTGCTCCCGCTACTCTCACCCATTCCTACTCACTCACACCTACATATGCAGGAAGGGCTGTTGCAGCTCTGTAGATTCTGTTCTGCCCCCAAGCAGTTATCCCCCAGTCTGGGTAACCCGGAGCAGGGAAATAAGGGTGCACCTTACTACTCCATACTCCCCTATGCTGGGGGACAGCACAGGATACCATTTGGCCCATAATAAATAATAATAATAATAGCTGAGGGCACCATGAAAAGAATGAACGTTTACTGCGCTTAGCTTTGCTGTGGTATTTGTGATATCTCCCTATACTTAGAACAGGAAATATAGCACATTCACAGACAGAGGTTATTTCTGAGAGTAGGAAGTGTCAAGTTTTAATGGTGCTCATTCTGTTTGATCTCTCTTCCTACTTAATCAGTGGTTATAGAGTAGTCCTGATTTCCCTATAATGAAGCATGACCTTTCTCTATGAATGCCACCATACAGTTGTTTACATGGAAAGTTAATGGGAGGGGAGAGAACCATGAGGATCACATTGCAAAATCCTAGCATATTTTCATTTGATTCCCTGTCTGCAAAAAGTGACCTTATGAATGATGCAGGTTAGAGAGAATCTCAGACACTGAGCTGCTGGGATTATGGATTTGGCTAGACACTGTCCACAATAACCCTAGACCAGAGGATAAAAAACCTGAGATCTTTTAGTGCCTTGGTCATTGATTTGAATGTTTTCACATATGTAATGAAAGCCAGCGGGCACTGTAGCATAATATTAACCACTGCAATTGTGTGAAACCAATTTGGTTTCACACAATTGCAGTAGTAATGAATCTGTTAGGCAGAGTGAAAGTTTGTCATAAACTTTTGGCTTCTCTTAATTAAACATGTTAAAACATTTGGGGTTAATCTTTAAACTTTGGCACTGCATTAGAAGTTCCAGAGTAGGTTTCATTTCCTCCAGTTGCCAGTCTCAGCTGGAAAGCTATAGACTTCTATATATACTTTCAAAACAATTTCATCATTATTACTGCAATCACCACACAAGAGGGAAATTCTTGCAGAATGCATCTTGTTGCTAAGGGACATTGTGGCAACAGCACCGCTTGTAAATTGATATTATCAATCACAATTTAGTCATTACAGGTTTGCAACGTATTCCTGGCCTATAAAGAGTTGCTACTGTACGACACAAAGATTGTGAAGGAGAACAATGTTACACAACATGGTCAAAGTATTCTATTTTAGGAATGTTGTTACTATTCAGCAGTTTATTAGGAGCAGCCAATAAGCCGAAGCAGACTTTTTGTTTCTATATATATGTCTTTTCTTCTGTATCAGTACTTGAATATTCATTGGAGGAAGGACTAGAACACAAGTGTGCACCCTGCCTTAACCACTCGTCTGCAGAGTCATTCTCACTCCCTCTCTCGGCCTCAATGGCTATTAAAGCATTTCATACAAAGTGGAATACTTTCAGCAGGAGAGACTGAGAACAGCTGCATCATTCATAAGGTCACTTTTTGCAGACAGGGAATCAAATGAAAATACTCCAGAAAACCTAATAGCCCCGGGGTTAAATCACCCCTGCCAGGAATGGGGGAGATCTGGATTCAATCTGTGCTCCAGAGCATGGATTCAAACCATATCCGATGTAAGTGCTCTAATGATTTGTATACGAGCAGGGCACCACCACCTTCTCTACCGTTTTTCTGACTCTAGCCAAAAAAATAAAAAAAACTGTTCTATTTTGATAATGTTCATTTTGACATTTCCAATCTTTTTCTTTTTCTTTTGGCTGAAGTTTGACATAAGTTCATGAACGGTTTCATTCAAGCTGAAATTTCATTTTCTGGCCAAAAAAAAAGTTTTGTCCAAATGTTTTTGCCCAGCTCTATTCATGTGTCCCAGGCCCCAGCCTGCTTTACCCATATTTATGTGGCCAATCCCATCCGCTCTGCAGACTTGTACCTAAAATATCATGACATCACTCTTAAGCACATGTTTAAAGCTAAATATGTGCTTAAATGCTCTCCTGCATAGGGGTCTTCCTGAATTGTGACCTTATATGGTGTATACCAAGTGAATCTCTATCACCCACTTTAAAAGTCTGTTCAGCTATGTTTTTCATTTTCAGTTTGGAACAGCAATGACAATCTCAGCACAGGCTATTTCCTGGTGTCTGATTTGTTATTGTTTCAGTTTAGATGTTTGAGCCCACTTATTGAGTTCATTAAAGGAGCTTTGCAATATTTAAAAACACTGAAAGACTTAAGAAATTGCTGTCATTTTGTAAAGTCATGCACAGGAGAAGGGCTGCTCATTACTGGAAGGATTGATGTTTCTCTGCAATATGAAGGTCAGACTTCTTTATTAACTTTATAAGTTGTCAAGCAAATGCAGCTAACATCATCTGGATGAAATTGGTTGTCTTCAGTGCTGTTTAACTGGCAGAAAATTAAAGGTCTGAAATAGCACACGAAAACTGGAGAGCTAGAGGATAAATAGCATTTTAATATATACTGAGGATTCAATACAGAAAGACATTAATATTTTTTTTAAATTATACTGCATGTCACTGTTGTAGAAACATTTTGACCCATTAATCATGATGGAAGCAGGGTATACATGAGCTTAATTTAAGTGTAAATTTTAATGTAATTTTTCTAAAATTTACAGAAACCGAGAAGTGACATTGACATTGAATATTGTCAATATCTGAAACAGTATTTCAGATATACATAATAAAGGGTCAGATTCTCTGCTGGTTTAAACTTGCACAGTTCTAGTTTGGCCCATTATGTATAATTTCTGGGAGAACAGCAGAGCAAGAGGGTATACAATACTACGTTGCTTTGTTACTCCCTCCTCCTAAATGGTCATATGACCCAGTAGGTCTCAAACCCAGGCCTACACATCTGCTAAGCAGCAAACACCTTCACGCTGCCACCCATCAGCAGTAAGTAGTGGATGCTCCACTACTCATGACGCACTGTGGACAGGAAGTCCCACCTGAAGGGGTCTAATAGGTAGCAATGCCAGGATTCCTGATTGGCTCCTCGCCCTATATAGAATCATAGAATCATAGAACTGGAAGGGACCTCAAGAGGTCATCTAATCCAGGCCCCTACACTCAAGACAGAACTAAGTATTATCTAGACCATCCCTGACAAGTGTTTGTCCAACCTGCTCTTAAAAATCCCCAATGATGGAGATTCCACAACCTCTCTAGGCAATTTATTCAAGTGCTTAACCAGTCTGACAGTTAGGAATTTTTTCCTAATGTACAACCTAAACCGCCCTTGCTGCAATTTAAGCCCATTGCTTCTTGTCCTGTCCTCAGATGACAAGAACAACCATTTTTCTCCCTCCTCCCTATAACAACCTTTTATGTATTTGAAAAAACTGTTATGTCCCCTCTCAGTCTTCTCTTCTCCAGACTAAACAAAACCATTTTTTTCAATCTTCCCTCATAGGTCATGTTTTATAGACCTTTAATAATTTTTGTTGCTCTTCTCTGGACTTTTCCAATTTGTCCTCATCTTTCCTGTAGTGTAGCCCCCAGAATTGGACACAATACTCCAATGAGGCCTAATCATTGTAGGGTAGAGCGGAAGAATTACTTCTCATGTCTTGCTTACAATACTCCTGCTAATACATCCCAGAATGATGTTTGCTTTTTTTGCAACAGTGTTACACTGTTGACTCATATTTAGCTTGTGATCCACTGTGACCCCCAGATCCCTTTCTGCAGTACTCCTTCCTAGTCAGTCATTTCCCATTTTGTATGTGTGCAACTGATTGTTCCTTCCTAAATGAAGTACTTTGCATTTGTCCTTATTGAATTTCAGACCATGTCTCCAGTTTGTCCAGATCATTTTGAATTTTAATCCTATCCTCCAAAGCACTTGCAACCCCTCCCAGGTTGGTATCATCTGCAAACTTTATAAGTGTACTCCCTATGCCATTATCTAAATCACTGATGAAGATATTCAACAGAACCGGACCCAGAACCGATCCCCGCGGGACCCCAGTTATTATGCCCTTCCAGCATGACTGTGAACCACTAATACTATTCTTTGGGAATGATTTTCCAACCAGTTATGCACCCACCTTATAGTAGCTCCATCTAAGTTGTATTTCCCTAGTTTGTTTATGAGAAAGTCATGCGAGACAGTATCAAAAGCCATGGTCATGCTTGCATTTGTCTAACTCGATAAATGGCACTAAGCCAGTTTGCAGGAAGGGATCCCTTTCTGCTTTATCTTATCTGAAGTTGCATGCACATGATGTAACTGAATTGTATTGTAATTCAGTTTGAAATTAGAAAACAAAACACCCCCCTCCGCACACACACACACACACACACCATAAACTAGGCTCCAAAATTTTAAAACTGAACTTTAAATTTTAAACTAAACTTTAAATTGGATACTCCATGCAGCCAATGAATGACCATACTTTTCAGCATAATCAAGCACAACACCTGGTTCTATTTACTGAAGCTTCTTGTCAGTTTAATACAATTAATATTCATTAAGGCTGATACGGGTACACAGTGGGCTTTGCTTTCAGTGATTAGTTAAGTGCAGTAATGTCTTACTCATTACACTGGATCAAACACTTCTTCAGAAAGTAATCTAACTCTCCCATCCTTGAAACAGTATTTGGAGAAAAGAATGGCGGAGGGCTGTCACGATCAGTAGACACCAGTTTTTCAGCCCTGTTACTCCAGCACTACTGTTACCCTCCATGCCATGAAATTGTCAAGAGGCAGCACAAAATGGATAACTGGAGACTTGGAGATAAGCAGTAGCATAAAATAGGCTTGTATTGGAGTAAGGTTTTTTTGTAAAAAGATAAATTCTCCAGGAGGTGACTTTAAAAAAACACCCTTAAACAGAAACCTGTGAGCAGATAATCATTAAAATGATCTACAACACATTTTATTTAATACGAACTCAAGTGCATGCAAGAAGAATTTCAGGATCCAGCCCCTTGATTCCTTGTTTCACTGAAAAAGTTCAGTGCATAGGGTACTATAACAGCTGATCTTCTACACTGATGGGAAACACAAATATGCTTATGTCATCCACCTACTCTCATGTGCAGTCATCTGCATGTTAATAGGAACATCATCTTGTCACTCTGAAATCATTACTGTACATTTCAGAGGCAACACTTAGCACTTGGGTAGGGATGGTTCTTCTGCCTTTACTGTCAGTGACACCTTATTATACAAAGAGCTCTACTGAAATCATAGAGGATAGCCACTCATAGTAAGGGCACCATATCTGGCCCAGAGTGCTTTTTTACTTAGCTGCTGCTTTTTAAGGGATGCAGTATGGTCTAATGAACATATCACTAGGTTGGCAATTCAGAGGCCTGGCTGAGATTCTGTGCTGTGCTTCTATGAGGTGCAGTACTGTACTCACTGCTCAGGGTTAGGGGAGGCTAAAGTGGCATTAGGTAACCTTTGTACCCTCCCAATCTGTTGTGGTGCTCGGAATCTCTCCAGCTCTGCATGCTGCGGCACAGCAATTCAGCCTGGGCTTAGGAGGATATTCTTGCTTATAGCTATCTTCCACAAAACCTATGCTTGTGGAGTCCTACCACAGCAGAACTAGGGCTTTACCCATGTAAAGGGGCCAGAGTGGGAATAAAAATCTCATCGATAGATTCTGTTCTTGGCTTTGCCACGGGCTCACTTTATGACAACAGGCATAAGGAGAAAGGAATAATAATGAATATTCACTGTTGGGTAAGTGCCAAACATTGTTACTCCAAGAGAAAACACTTCTTCAAGAAAGAATTCAGGTTGGGGCCTAGGAAAGACATTCACAATCTCTGCACCAATATCGGCAGGAGTCTGCACAAAATTGAATAGTGACTCAATCATTATTAACCTTTGGGCACATTTTCTCCAGGTAGCAGAACCCTCTGCTCTGGGGTGTTTCTGGGAAAAGTGAGGGTTGGAGTGTCCAAAAGAGCCAAATGTCTGTGGAAGTCAGGGGACAAGTGGCCCCAGAGGTATTTCAGAAACATGGGGACTGAGCACAGATGGATTTAGCAGGTTTTATGTGCTTGAACGCCTGGCCTATTCCACATGTGTATGGAGAAGGGGAGGAACACAAACTCTGCCCTGTACAAAGAAACTCTATTAAGTAAAAGATCTACAAAGACAATCTGATGCAGTTCCCAGCCCCTTACATGTTTAATTCCAGTGTAGTGGGGATCCCAAGGAATGTTTATACTCAAAGAAAGTTTTGCCTAAATATGGAATAAAAAAGACCGAGCAGAAGCTAGTTGAGGACCTCAGGATCCAGCCCTTTTATTACTTGTTAATGAATCTTTTGTTAAAAATTATTTTATAAAGGTTTGTATTAGGGCTGTCGCACGATTAAAAAAACTAATTGAGCGATTAAAAAAACTAACAGCGTACCATTTATTTATATATTTTTGGATGTTTTTCTACATTTTCAAATATATTTATTTCTATTACAACACAGAATACAAAGTGTACAGTGCTCACTTTATATTATTTTTGATTACAAATATTTTCATTGTAAAAATGATAAAAGAAATAGTATTTTTCAATTCACCTCATACAAGTATTGTAGTGCAATCTCTATAGTGGAAGTGTAACTTAAAAATGTAGATTTTTTTTGTTACATAATTGCACTCAAAAACAAAACAATGTAAAAATGTAGAGCCTACAAGTCCACTCAGTCCTACATCTTGTTCAGCCAGTCATTAAGACAAACAAGTTTGTTTACATTTACGGGAGATAATGCTGCCCTCTTCTTATTTACAATGTCACCTGAAAGTGAGAACAAGCATTTACATGGCACTTTTGTAGCTGGCGTTGCAAGGTATTTATGTGCCAGATATGCTAAACATTTGTATGCCCCTTCATGCTACAGCCACCAATTCAGAGGACATGTTTCCATGCTGATGATGTTCGTTAAAAAAACAGTGCATCAATTAAATTTGTGACTGAACTCCTTGGGGGAGAATTGTATGTCTCTTGCTCTGTTTTACTTGCATTCTGTCATATGTTATAGCAGTCTCGGATGATGACCCAGCACATGTTGTTCATTTGATTTACGAACACTGTCATTATAGATTTGACAAAACACAGAGGGTACCAATGTGAGATTTCTAAAAATAGCTATAGCACTCAACATAAGGTTTAAGAATCTGAAGTGCCATCCAAAACGTAAGAGGGACGAGGTGTGGAGCATGCTTTCAGAAGTCTTAAAAGAGCAACACTCTGACGCAGAAACTACAGAACCTGAACCACCACCACCACCACCACACACACACACACACACACACACACACACACACACACATATCAACCGTCTGCTATTGGCATCTAGCTCAGATGATGAAAATGAACATACGTCTATCCACTCTGCTTTGGATCATTATCGAGCAGAACCAGTCATCAGCATGGATGCATATCCTCTGGAATGGTGGCTGAAGAATGAAGGGACATATGAATCTTTAGCACATCTGGCAAATAAATATCTAGCGACACTGGTTACAACAGTGCCATGTGAACACCTGTTCTCGCTTTCAGGTGACATTGTAAACAAGAAGCAGGCACCATTATCTCCTGCAAATGTAACCAAACTTGTTTGCTTGAGCAATTGGCTGAAGTAGGACTGAGTGAACTTGTAGGCTCTAAAGTTTTACATTGTTATATTTTTGAATGCAGTTATTTTTTGTACATAATTCAACATTTGTAAGTTCAACTTTCATGGTAAAGAGATTGCACTACAGTACTTGTATTAGGTGAGTTGAAATATACTATTTCTTTGATCATTTTTACAGTGCAAATATTTGTAATCAAAAATAATATAAAGTGAGCACTGTACACTTTGTATTCTATGTTGTAATAGAAATAAATATACTTGAAAATGTAAAAAAAATCCAAAATATTTAATAGATTTCCATTGGCATTCGATTGTTTAACAGCGCGATTAATCGCGGTAAAATTTTTGAGTTAATCGCATGAGTTAACTGCGATTAATTGACAGCCCTAGTTTGAATATAAATGCAAATATAAAAAAGGATACAAGAAAAAATTTGCTGTGAAATGAAGAGTACATTAAACATATTTACATAATATCAGGCTCATAATTTGCCTGTCTCAAAAATGAGCCTTAGAGTTAATCCTTTATTAAGAAAGATCTGACTCCAGAGGTTGTGTGAGTAAACCTTCTTAAAATAATCTCTCATTTGGGGGATGGGAGGACATGTGATTTTCCCTTCCACATCCACTATCACTAGAGATAAGTTCTTCTGGCTGACACCATATCAGTCTACTTTAGGGCTCTGTGCTGCTACCTGTTATCACAGATCCTAGAAAGCAGCCCCTTTGCAGCCACCCACTAGGTGCTGTGAGGGCCTCTGTGCTTTGGATCCCCTGAGATGTGTTTAAGCATCTGGAATCTCAGTAGAGTGCAGCACACATTCCTCCCTTGGCCTCTCTGGCACACTTCCCGGGCACTGTCTCTCCATCTGCTATCACTTCTTGGATATGAGGCTCCTCAGCCCACCTTCTCTAGGTTCCAGGACCAGTGCTCACCCATTACTGAAACACATCCCTCTCCCAGAACTCAACCCAAAAGGTGTGAAGCTTCTTATTTACAGTTTAACTGTTTCTCAGGTGCATGCAGCATTTGTAAAGCAGTCAACACAAATATAACTTTGGACAGTCTAACACCTTTATGCTCTTTTATACTTGATCATGTAAAGCACAGAAGAGTACAGACCACATAAAACAATGAGGCAGGGTATGCATTTAGTGTTCAGTTTCCTCACCACTTCAGGGCATTTTTTGTGTTGGAGTATGAGTCTCTTGAGAAGTCCAGAGTCCTCTGGGGTCCATCTGGGTTCAGGAGTATGGAGGCTGTTACATGCTGCCCCCTTCTGCCCATCTCTCCCTCCTTGGAACCCTCACACAGCTTCTGTGACCTTGCTCGCTCCTTCTCTACGCTTCCTTTTCTTGTCTAGCCCTCTATTCATGTGTTTCTTTGTTTAAACCCCTCCTGCTCAACTGTTTCTTTTGTTCTACTCCTAGTAAATTTCCACTGCTCCTGCCTTCCCTTCAGAGGAGTTAAGTAAAAATGGATTTTCCAACACTTGAGCTGCATTTTAGCATAACCTGTGCGAGGTCTAAGTATCGTTCTTAATCTTAAGTATTTCTCATTGTCTCTGTCTGGTGTGCATATGCTACAGATCTTGTCAGCACTGATGGATCCAAATACATATAGGCACTCATAACATATCAGTTTCTCATAATACAATTTCATAATTTCAGTCAGAATGTATAAGTTATATAGATATAGCCCTAATTCATCATCATACCATTTGGGAGCCTTCCCCATAAAATAGACCCTTGTTTCTCGACTTCTACATAGAGTGCTTCTGCCAACGTGCACTGGCTGAAATTGTGGAAAAGCAGCACCACTTGCCCCATAACCTCAGCCATGCAGAATATAATGCCATCCACAGCCTCAGAAACAACTCTCACATCATAATCAAAAAGGTTGACAAAGGAGGTGTTGGCGTCATGAATAGATTGGAATATGAATGAGAGGCTGCTAGGCAGATCTCTAACACCATATTCTACAAGCCATTACTCTCTGATCCCACTGAGGGTTACCAAAAGAAACTACATCATCTGCTCAAGAAACTCCCTGAAAAAGCACAAGAACAAATCTGCACAGACACACCCCTAGAACTCCGACCGGGGATATTCTATCTGCTACCCAAGATCCATAAACTTGGAAATCCTACATACCCCATCATCTCAGGCATTGGCACCCTGACAGCAGGATTGTCTGGCTATGTAGACTCTCTCCTGAGACCCTACGCTACCAGCACTCCCAGCTATCTTCGAGACACTACTGACTTTCTGAGGAAACTACAATCCACTGAAAGAAAAGGAGTACTTGTGGCACCTTAGAGACTGACAAATTTATTTGAGCATAAGCTTTCGTGAGCTACAGCTCACTTCATCGGATGCATTTGGTGGAAAATACAGTGGGGAGATTTATATACACACACAGAGAATATGAAACAATGGGTTTTATCATACACACTGTAAGGAGAGTGATCACTTAAGATGAGCCATCACCAGCAGTGGGGGGGTGGGGGGAGAAGGACGAAAACCTTTCATGGTGACAAGCAAGGTAGGCTATTTCCAGCAGTTAATAAGAACATCTGAGGAACAGTGGGGGGTGGGGTGGGGGGGAGAAATAACATGGGGAAATAGTTTTACTTTATGTAATGACTCATCCATTCCCAGTCTCTATTCAAGCCTAATTTAATTGTATCCAGTTTTCAAATTAATTCCAATTAAGCAGTCTCTCGTTGGAGTCTGTTTTTGAAGTTTTTTTGTTGAAGGATAGCTACCCTCAGGTCTGTAATCGACCGGAGAGATTGAAGTGTTTTCCGATTGGTTTTTGAATGTTATAATTCTTGACGTCTGATTTGTTTCCATTTATTCTTTTACATAGAGACTGTCCAGTTTGACCAATGTACATGGCAGAGGGGCATTGCTGGCACATGATGGCCTATATCACATTGGTAGATGTGCAGGTGAACGAGCCTCTGATAGTGTGGCTGATGTGATTAGGCCCTATGATGGTGTCCCCTGAATAGATATATGGACACAGTTGGGAACGGGCTTTGATGCAAGGATAGGTTCCTGGGTTAGTGGTTCTGTTGTGTGGTGTGTGGTTGCTGGTGAGTATTTGCTTCAGGTTGGGGGGCTGTCTGTAAGCAAGGACTGGCCTGTCTCCCAAGATTTGTGAGAGTGATGGGTCGTCCTTCAGGATAGGTTGTAGATCCTTGATGATGCGTTGGAGAGGTTTTAGTTGGGGGCTGAAGGTGATGGCTGGTGGCGTTCCGTTATTTTCTTTGTTGGGCCTGTCCTGTAGTAGGTGACTTCTGGGTACTCTTCTGGCTCTGTCAATCTGTTTCTTCACTTCAGCAGGTGGGTATTGTTGTAAGAATGCCTGATAGAGATCTTGTAGGTGTTTGTCTCTGTCTGAGGGGTTGGAGCAAATGCGGTTATATCGTAGAGCTTGGCTCTAGACAATGGATCATGTGGTGTGATCTGGATGAAAGCTAGAGGCATGTAGGTAGGAATAGCAGTCAGTACGTTTCCGATATAGGGTGGTGTTTATATGACCATCGCATATTAGCACCGTAGTGTCCAGGAAGTGGATCTCTTGTGTGGACTGGTCCAGGCTGAGTTTGATGGTGGGATGGAAATTGTTGAAATCATGGTGGAATTCCTCAAGGGCTTCTTTTCCATGGGTCCAGATGACAAAGATGTCATCAATGTAGCGCAAGTAGAGTAGGGGCATTAGGGGACGAGAACAAGATCTCTATCATGCATTCTTACAACTACAATACCCACCTGCTGAAGTGAAGAAACAGATTGACAGAGCCAGAAGAGTACCCAGAAGTCACCTACTACAGGACAGGCTCAACAAAGAAAATAACAGAACGCCACTAGCCATCATCTTCAGCCCCCAACTAAAACCTCTCCAACACATCATCAAGGATCTACAACCTATCCTGAAGGACGCCCCATCACTCTCACAGATCTTGGGAGACAGGCCAGTCCTTGCTTACAGACAGCCCTCCAACCTGAAGCAAATACTCACCAGCAACCACACACCACACAACAGAACCACTAACCACTAACCCAGGAACCTATCCTTGCAACAAAGCCCGTTGCCAACTCTGTCCACATATCTATTCAGGGGACACCATCATAGGGCCTAATCACATCAGCCACACGATCAGAGGCTCGTTCACCTGCGCATCTACCAATGTGATATATGCCATCATGTGCCAGCAATGCCCCTCTGCCATGTACATTGGTCAAACTGGACAGTCTCTGCGTAAAAGAATAAATGGACACAAATCAGACGTCAAGAATTATAACATTCAAAAACCAGTCGGAGAACACTTCAATCTCTCCGGTCACTCGATTACAGACCTGAGGGTGGCTATCCTTCAACAAAAAAATTTCAAAAACAGACTCCAATGAGAGACTGCTGAATTGGAATTAATTTGCAAACTGGATACAATTAACTTAGGCTTGAATAAAACCTGGGAATGGATGAGTCATTACACAAAGTAAAACTATTTCCCCATGGTATTTCTCCCTCCCCACCCCACTCCCCACTGTTCCTCAGATGTTCTTGTTAACTGCTGGAAATAGCCTACCTTGCTTGTCACCATGAAGGGTTTTCCTCCCCCCCCACCCCGCTGCTGGTGATTGCTCATCTTAAGTGATCACTCTCCTTACAGTGTGTATGATAAAACCCATTGTTTCATGTTCTCTGTTTGTGTATATAAATCTCCCCACTGTATTTTCCACCAAATGCATCCGATGAAGTGAGCTGTAGCTCACGAAAGCTTATGCTCAAATAAATTTGTTAGTCTCTAAGGTGTCACAAGTATTCCTTTTCTTTTTGCGAATACAGACTAACATGGCTGCTACTCTGAAACCTACAATCCATTGGTGATCTTCCAGAATACACCATCCTAGCCACTATGGATGCAGAAGCCCTCTGCATCAACATTCCACACAAAGATGGACTACAAGCCATCAGGAACAGTATCCCTGATAATGTCATGGCAAACCTGGTGGCTGGACTTTGTCCTCACCCATAACTATTTCACATTTGGGGACAATGTATACCTTCAAATCAGCGGCACTGCTATGGGTACCCACATGGTCCCACAGTATGCCAACATTTTTATGGCTGACTTAGAACACTTCCTCAGCTCTTGTCCCCTAATTCCCCTACTCTATTTGAGCTACATTGATGACATCTTTGTCATCTGGAACCATGGAAAAGAAGCCCTTGAGGAATTCCACCATGATTTCAACAATTTCCATCCCACCATCAACCTCAGCCTGAACCAGTCCACACAAGACATCCATTTCCTAGATGCTACAGTGCTAATAAGCAATGGTCACATAAACACCACACTATACCGGAAACCTACTAACCATATACTTACCTGCATGCCTCCAGCTTTCATCCAGACCACACCACACAATCCATTGTCTACAGCCAAGCTCTAAGATACAACCGCATTTGCTCCAACCCCTGAGAGACAAACACCTACAAAATCTCTATCAAGCATTCTTACAACTACAATACCCACCTGCTAAAGTGAAGAAACAGATTGACAGAGCCATAAGAGTACCCAGAAGTCACCTAGTACAGGACAGGCCCTACAAAGAAAATAACAGAACTCCACTAGCTGTCACCTTCAGCCCCCAACTAAAACCTCTCCAGCACATCATCAAGGATCTATAACCTATCCTGAAGGAAGATCCCTCACTCTCACAGATCTTGGGAGACAGGCTAGTCCTTGCTTACAGACAGCCCCCCAACCTGAAGCAAATACTCACCAGCAACCACATACCACACAAAAAAACCACTAACTCAGGAACCTATCCTTTCTACAAAGCCCATTGCCAACTCTGTCCACATATCTATTCAGGGACACCATCATAGGGCCTAATCACATCAGCCACACTATCAGAGGCTCGTTCACCTGCACATCTACCAATGTGATATAGGCCATCATGTGCCAGCAATGCCCCTCTGCCATGTGCATTGGCCAAATCGGACAGTCTCTATGCAAAAGAATAAATGGACACACATCAGAAGTCAAGAATTATAACATTCAAAAACCAGTCAGAGAACACTTCAATCTCCCTCATCACTCGGTTACAGACCTAAAAGTTGCAATTCTTCAACAAAAAAACTTCAAAAACAGACTCCAATGAGAAACTGCTGAATTGGAATTAATTTGCAAACTGGACACCGTTAAATTAGGCTTGAATAAAGACTGGGAGTGGATGGGTCATTATACAAAGTAAAACAATTTCCACATGCTTATTTTCCCCCTACTGTTACTCACACCTTCTTGTTAACTGTTGGAAAGGGGCCATCCTGATTATCACGACAAAAGGTTTTTTTTTTCTCCTGCTGATAATAGCTCACCTTAACTGATTACTCTCGTTATAGCTGGTATGGCAACACCCATTTTTTCATGTTCTCTCTCTTATACATATATCATCTTCCTACTGTATTTTCCACTGCATGCATCCAATGAAGTGGGTTTTAGCCCATGAAAGCTTATGCTCAAATACATTTGTTAGTCTCTAAGGTGCCACAAGTACTCCTCGTTTTTTTTGATGATACAGACTAACGCGTCTACCTCTCTGAAACCTGTCCTAGGAGACTTTCTGGAGTCTGGTTCTTTTCCCCTTTTGGGTCATAGAAAGCACTGTTTTCTTTAGGATTGTGGCCTTTTCTATTTCTTTTGTGTGTGTGTGTGTGTGTTGATTTTTTTGTTCTTTTGGGAAGAATGGGGAAGAGGAGGACAGGTAATATTGTAATGGCCACTCTGGTTTTGGAAGGAAAAGCCATTGATAACAAAGGTTCAATCCTGAAAGTGCTGGATTGACCTTAAAACCCACTGCAAGTCCCTTCACAGGGTAAGAGCCAAATATAGGTTTCAACTATCAGGCCCTCATTTCTGCGGCTAACCAGATGAATGTGAAAACTTACACATTGTATCCTACATTTAATTTTAAAGGAAAAGGTTATCAGCAAGGGTCATTAGCTATTGTTAAAAGAAGTTTGAATCATCTCTAATTTTTACTACTTCACTTATGGTACACATTTAGTTTCTCTGTCTTTAAAAAAATGTTCTCAATCATATACAGAGAAGCAATATACAAAGCACTGTTCTTGCCCTGGCACATTTACAGGACTTGTGACAGAGCACGGATTACAGTTACAAAAGGTGTTACTGGACAAATGGTGGGAGCACCTTACTTTGCCTTCTGAGCTATGCCTCTTTCTAAAAGGAATGTGCACATGAAAATACTTGTAGACTGAACATGCCCAAATCTGAGTTGGGAATAATACTCACTCTCCTGTTTTTGACAAAACCGACAAACATAAAAGGGGGAGAAGAGAAATGGCTTTTGTTGATGTTCTGAGGATTTTGGGTGGCTAGTGAGTCATGGGCAGATGCTTTGGGTTGGCAGATTGGCCATGGCAGCTGTTGTTCTCTGAATCCCAGCTAGCCTAACCAGTCAGGGACGTCATTTGGTTCATCTAGTCAGTCCCTCTTGTTCACTGCTCCTTCTCAGGCTGAGCAGAGTTCGATGGGCTGTCTCATCTTACCATGTGGTGCATCTGATTTCAGGGTCAGGTAAAAAGCTGCAAGACGACAGAGGGAAGATAACGTGTGTGGGTAGACGAGGGAGAGGAGGGTGAAACAGAAAGGGACCGCGATGGGGCAGAGAGGTCCTACACCAGCAGAGAAGAGGTTCTCCTATGGGCCTAGCTAGCCCCAAACTGCTATACCTGTAGCCAAAGCCAAACCTGGATGGGGAATAAAAGGAGAGAGTCTGGCTCAGTTCAAGGCTGTGGGCTGTGTAATGTGTGCAAAACCAAAGAAACTGTTGATCATGTTCTGTGGCATTGTGGGAAGTATTCTATGGAATGTTACTTTATGGAAATTTGAGTCTTCTTGGAATCAAAGTTTTGTGTTTTGGTTTTTCCCTGAATGGGACTAATGAGAATATCATGGAAATGGAACAGTGCAAAGAAGACCTTGCTATGTTTCCTTAAAGGTACTGGAAAAAATGGAAACATGGAAAAAATAAACTTGGCTAAAAAATAATGAAGAAAATGGTGGTCACAGCCTTGTATCATGAGGCTGCTGCCCCAAAGACAAAATTCAGGCTGACTGGCCAGGAAGAAGCAAGGAGCTCTGTCTCTCAGCCTGAAAGGAGCTTTGTCTGCAGAGTTGCTAGCCTACTAGCTGGAGCAGCCACTAGGGTGGAGAAGTTAAACCCCAAGAGCAAGCAACCCCTGAATAAGGGTATGTCTATGCTCCAATAAAACACCCACACCTAGCCTGTGTCACCTGTTTTGCACTCAGGGTGCAGGACTATAAAATTGCAGCGTAGATGTTCAGGATCAGGCTGGTGCTGGGGTCTGGGATCCTCACACCTCAGGGGGTCTCAAAGTCTAAGCTTCAGCCCAAGCCTTAACATCTACACTTCAATTTTATTGTTCTGCAGCATGGGCCAGCATCAAGTGTTAATTGCAGAGTAGACATGCCCTAAGAGAATGTTTGTTTGGGATCCAAGCCCCAAAGGAAAGGACAGACGTGCCCTACAGGAAGACTAGTGAAGCCCACCTCAGAAGACACCAAAGAGAGACTTCTTCCCCTTCGGGAGACCTGTGGCTGCATCGATGTACTTGAAAGTTCCATGGGGATGGGGAGGAATGGTACTCCAGCCAACCTGCTACGAGGACACATGAGGGAGGAGAAGACATGTATCAGGCTGGAATGCTTGGTGGTACAAGCATCCGCACTGGTGTGTCAAGGTCTGCATGTCACAATGAAGCCCTCTTTTCTTCTCTCCCCCAAAATGACTTTTTAAGGGCCACAAAAAGGCATGATGTGCAGAATAGCTCACCCCCCTTCACTATTTTGTCCATTAGTTAGGCCTAATTTCTTGTCCCACACTCCCCTTGTTTACCAAACATGAGCTTAACGTAGTCCTTGGTTGGTATCAGTCGTTTTTGGTGATCCCTCAAGGTCAAGGATGTAGATCTTTGTTTAGATTAATGTGACAATTCATGAACCTTTACCTGTTGATTTCAAAATTAGAGTAAATTTTAGGTTCAGTTACTGCAACACCCCTGCATATCCCCTTTAGGCAGGGGTGCAAACTAGTCCTTAACCTCCTGTTTGTTCTCATAGTGCACAGAAGAAAACAAGATGAAACCAACACAGGTGCAAGAAATCGACATGAGAGAAATAATGAGAGAAAACACATTATTAATTCACTTTCTTATGACCATTTCAGGAAAATACAATTAGTTTCAGTAAAGAAAACTGTTTACTGGTGTTTATGCTTGTTGTGAGGAAACTGAAACCCAGAATATTGAAGCACTTTTGCTAATCAAGTATATGTCTACCTAGGTATCCAGAAAACAGCTCACCACACCATGGGTGTTTTTAGACCAATGACTAATGCACGTATTAACTTAGGGGACATTTTTAAATGAAATATTTGCTCTCTAATCCATTATTTCGCTAGTCAAGTTCCAGTGTCTCTCATGGAAAAAATGCATATTCACTGCAATTATTGCCTACTCAAGATCATTTATGTGAGATCACAAATACTTAGTCATACTTCTTCATGAAGACCACACAAGCTACCTCATTCATTTACTCATATTGAGAATATCGAGTAAATGTTCCGATTAATGATAATCAGAAGATAAACAGCCATGTCACATCTAGGCGTGCGGTGTTTTTTAGATAGACTATACAAATTTCTCCATGAATATTCCACAGACCATAAAAAGATGAAACTGCTTTTGTAATAAGAAATGGCATTAAAATATTATTAAAAATTAATCCAACCTCTAATTGGAAATACTCTGAAATTAATGGTTAAATCTTATAGCAATGTATTAAAAGGTTACCACTGTCCATTTTTAATGAATTCATTTTAATTATTATGATAAGGACATAGAATCAAATGGGTTTAAAGATGTACATTTTCAGTCATCTGGGGTCTGAACATTTTTTTTTCACTTCTTTTATTCTTTGATCAGGAATGTTGATTGAACAGACAGTATTTGCCTTTTCAAAACTCTTTGAGATGCATTACTCCATTTTTTTTAAATTGGGAACTGTTCAAACAAAGTAATCCTAGACTTTTATTTTTCTTTTCTCCCTAACTTTTTTCCACAATATGCAATTTTTAGTTGTATTGTTCTCCAGCTACTTAGGGCTCTGTTCTCCATTTGTCAGGCTTCTGTTTAAATTGATACACTCAAAAAAAATATTGAAAAAACTCCCTTGATTTTAAATCTTATCTGATTAACCCAAACAGATATTAAAATAAGATAAATCATACTGAAATGATGTTATTTTAATCTACTATATATCCCAAATCATGACAAGCAGCTGACCCAATAGTCTCTCTCTCTCTCTCAATACATAAAGTCAGCTTTAAAAATGTGTATATTGGTTTTATAATACACACAACATAAAAGCAAAGGCACTCATAGGAAATGTAAAGGGCCTAATACACAGGGACAGTTTCTACTGAAGTGAATAATATTTTGACTGCATGATTACTACAGGATCCAGGCCACTTTGTGCTAATTTACTAATATATAAACATATACACTTAATGAATGTATTGCTATTACTATTGTTGCATAAGCAAGCAAGACTCAGAAACTATCGCAGTTCTGATGCACTTTGTTGCTTTCTTTGAAAGTAAGATCTAGGAATCCTCAAGGGATTGTAGGAAATGTAGTTGTTCTTGGCAAGAAAGCAACTGTCTTGGAAGAAGGTAGATTGCACAGTATGAAGGCAGAAAAGTTTATTGGTGTGGACTGGATCTGGCAATAGCTGCAGCTCAGCTTACAAGAGAGAGAATGGCAAAATGAGGCACCCCGACCCAGAACTGTGCAGGTGAACCCCCCTCTCTTTGGGGACACCAGGACCCTCCCATTCCAAACAGGAAACTGCAGAGGAACCAGCCAGAGACCCCAGTCAGTAGAAGGAGCTGCAGAACTAGCAAAAGCAGTCAGTGTTGCACTGGAGACATAGTGGATAAAATGAGGCCCAGCCAGATCCTCCCTTTAACTTTCGGTTGGACTTAGAATGGTGGTACCTCTGGGGGTACTAGGAACCAGATGCTGTCTCCCCACCATGCAGCCTTGGGGAAAATGTGCAGAGAGGAGCCAGTCAGAAACTCTTGCAGGTAGAAACAGGAGCAGCCACAGCAAGGACCTCTAGACATTCAGAGAACTCTCTACAGTTTTGACTGGACTTTCTTTGCTGTGTGCTGATAGGCTGTTTGTGCCTACCCCTCTCCCTCACAGTTTCTTCACTTCCGCTTCACTCCAGACCTAACCTTCTTACACTCTTCTCCCCAACCTGGCTCCTCCTCCCCTTTCCCTCCCTTGTCCTTCCATTTAGCTTATGCCCCCTAAGTAACTCCTCCCCCTCAAAAATGGGGAACTAACGTGATGTTTGCTGGTGTCACACTGTTTGCTTTGCTTGTGCGTTATATCCCTTCCCCCACCTGTCTGTCTTGTCTATTTCTATAGTTAGCTTTTTGGGGCAGGGGCTGTCTAGTACTTTGTGCCTGTACCATGCATAGCACAATGGCGTCCCATTCTTTGTTGGCCCGGAGGCAACATGATGAAAAATAATGAGACAGATTATGGACTTGTACTTTTAATGAATAACCTGTTAGTGTTATAAAACAATGGCAAAGCAGCTGTCTATTTTAAGAACTACTTTCTGATTGCCTCAACCTGTGTGACCTGGGGTGTACATACACCTAAAATGTGCATTGCTCTTAAAATTCAGGGGGTTTAGTATAATTGTTACTTATTGTGGCAGTGTGGGACTCACCACTGCAGCGCCTCCTGTTGGTCATCCTGGGAATTAGCTCTTTTGACCTTGAGCACTCTCTGCAGGCTGGTGCCTCACTATCGCTGGCCCCCATGTCCCTTCCGGACCCTGGTGCCCTTTTATCTGGGGTGCTGCCCCTCCAGGCAATAGTCCACAGATCTGGGTCTCCCCTCCCCAGGGAACCCCCACCTTCTAGCCCCACCTTGCCTCAGCCTATGGGCTACTGCCAGTCACATCTAGCCCCCTTTCACTGGGGCTGAATGCAGTATGTACAAGCCAGTCATCATAGGCAAGGGAGGTTCTGACCTGCTGCCTTTCCCTGCAACCCAGTACCACCTGCCTGGGGAGTTGCTGGCCTAGAGCTCCCCAAGCATTTCCCCAGCCCTGCTTTACTCCAGTACCCTTAGGCTTCCCAGGCAGCTAGGTCCATTCCACTCCTCAGCTAGAGGGAGAGTATCTGATCTTGGCCCACTGCCCTCTTATAAGGGCCAACTGGGCCCTGATTAGAGTGTGGCCTCATCTGAGGCTGCTTGCCCATTCAGCCTTTCCCCAGCAGCAGCCCTCTCCTGGGCTGCTTTTAACCCCTCCAGGCAGGAGCGGGGTGACCACCCTGCGACACTTATATTAATCTTGTCATAGATATTGTTGTGTGCACTGATATCTAGCGATGAGATGGAAAAGTGCATAAGAAAATGGAAATGGAGGGAGGGGTAGCAAACAAAGGAGGCTTCCGCATGTTCCCATGAGAGGTATGGGAAATTGAACATTTTCACATCCTTTAGAACAAACATGCTGAGATGTGGTTGAATGGCTGATTACTGGGCCAAACATCTGCTCTGTTCATTGCACGATCATTTACATGTGTTATATGCAGCTCATGTATGTGATCCTTTGCTAGATGTGATCTTTGTTCTTGTATGAAAGGTTTTGTAAGTCTCATTCTCTCTCCACACCCGGTATGGGTGGCTGGTTTCTTAGAACCATTCAACAGTAGGGACACGATACTGCTACCCTGCATATCTGCCACCATTCCAGATGAGAGCAGAAAGTCAGCACTTAAGAAAGAAGTGATAAACATGTATGGTGCCACGCAGTACAATTATTTTGCTGCACAGTTTTAAAAATGTCTTTCTCAATAACTTAGACTTTCAAAGACAGGATTTTAGCTGCTTACCAGCAGCCAGGCCACTAGTCACCAGTGTATAACTCGGCTATCCAAAATACAGCAGTAGAGTCTAGTCTCAGTACAAGTCGTTACAAACACAGCAGTGGAAAAATATGCTGATCACTTGAAAGCCTTTATATGGGATGATTCATTTCCACCGTAATCTAGAACTGTACAATTTTACTCCAACTATGTTGGCCTCCTGCCACAGAACGATATTTAAATTTCTTCCTCTGCCTTTTTCATCATCCTCAGAACCTCTTACTTCTGCAGCTTGTCCCCACTGCATTTATTTATCACCACTGGTACCTTAGGTCTTATAGGAGTGCCAAACTTTGCAGTCTTGACCTATATGTCATGTGTCTCCACAGGGAAAATATGTTCCTCATATTTTTTGTTATGAAGTTTATGCCACTGGGGCACAGATTGATGATTGCTATTGGATTATGCCCGCCACTTACTGTGTCAGAGCTGCTACTTGTTCTGTTGCAGCTACTCACTTTTTCAACAGCTAAACTTGCTAATAAGCCTTATGATAGCTGCCTCTTCAGCCAGTGTGAGTAGGTAACAGGAAGAAATCCATAGTGACCAACAATAATCATCTCACTTTTAAAAAACTAATTTTGTTTTAAAATTCTCTATAAGAGCTGGTCAGAAAATGATTTTTTCTCTGCAGAAAATCTCAGCAGAATACAAGAAAAATTGAAATTTGCCATGGAAAATTTTGACTTTTCATTGAAAAACAGAAATTGAAATGTCTTCAGTTGCCAAAAACTCAAAAACAACAACAAATGGATGAACGCTGGCAAAAATAAAACATTTGTGGGTTTTGGCCAACATTTTTCAGTTTCCAAAAAGCAGACTTTCTATGAAATCTCTTTAATCAAAAACTCAATTTTCCATCAAAAGTTTCTATGGAAATTTTTTGACCAGACCTCAGTTCTGTCCTATACTTACATATCTGGAACCAGTAGTATCTGTCTCTAAAAGCAGACTGACTTGTTTTTAAGAATGGCCAATGTATGACCCAATATTGGATCTAGCTAGAAACCTAACATAGGAAAATATAAAAAGAAAAGGAGTACTTGTGGCACCTTAGAGACTAACAAATTTATTAGAGCATAAGCTTTCGTGAGCTACAGCTCACTTCATCGGATGCTCCGATGAAGTGAGCTGTAGCTCACGAAAGCTTATGCTCTAATAAATTTGTTAGTCTCTAAGGTGCCACAAGTACTCCTTTTCTTTTTGCGAATACAGACTAACATGGCTGCTACTCTGAAACCTGTCATAGGAAAATATAGGAATTGATTTCTTATTGTTTCCCAATTTTTTTTTAATTGCAGGTTACAGTGAAAAAGAATGTAATCAGTACACTGGTTGTTCACAGGATCAGGTAAATTTCATTTAAATCTACAGTATAATATATTAGTTTGGGATAACATTAGACAATATTTTTTCTTTATATAAAGACATTCCCTGACTTACACAATCGTTCTGTTCTGGAAAGCCTTGTGTAACTCGAATTTTGCATAAGTTGGAAAAGTATACCTGAACATTATGCAAAAAACCCAAAACCAAACCCTATTTCTAGCTTACGGAACTTTTTCCATAAGTGCGAATTTGCGTAAATCGGGTCTTGTGTAATCCGGGGAGCATCTGTAATTTAATGGCTCTTCCTGCACAAATAAATGCTGTTTGTAGAACTGTAATAAAGAAATTCTTTCTAAAACTAATTATCTTAAATTCTGTCTCTCACTTTAGTGAATTGTTTATTAAAAGACCAATATACTCAGATTTCCAGTCGTTAGCAATAGTATCCGTAGTATAAGCACTAAGTGGTAGTGATCAGTTTTGTCAATACCAAGCAATACTTCTAATCCTGTTATTCTCTATATTCCTATAATATTTTCCAATTTGCTCCTTTCTGAGTGAAAATAATCTATGAAAATTCTGCCATATGTGTTCAGAATTCCCCCCTTCAGAACAAACCATCTCCTATAAAAGCCTGATCTTGCAACTGACTGTGGATAAACCCTGTGAATTCCATGTGGGTGCCAGATGTGTGTCTCTATTCGTAGGTCATTGTTTGGTCCATGTGTAACTTGTAAATTATTTTTATAGGATCTTTAATAAAGTGTTAAGAATCATAATGGGTAGAGCTTGAAATAAATATCTGAGCCTACCTAAAATGTTCATCTTCAGAATATTAATGTTAAAGATCCAAGATGTAAAGGTTTCCCATGCTATAAATCTCGAATACATCTCTTGTAAAAGAGTGTATAATTCAGGCCAAGTGGCTCTGTAAATTTTCCCTTGAGCTGCACTCTAAGGGCTTGTCTATATGACAACAACCATGGTGGTATGAATCTACAGAGCACCACCAGCTTGCCATGCAGTAATGTCCTGTGTGGACATAGCAAACTGAAAGTCCCAGAATGTGGTTTAGCATTAAATTACACTCCGACATTCACTGCACTGTGGCAGTGTTCGCATGGGACGTTTCTGCGTGGCAAGCCTATGTGTTGTATATTAACAACCTCCCACCCCTGCTTGCTGTGCAGTAACTTGTCATGTAAACAAGCCCTAAGATACTAAATGGTGAGCATTTCCTGTCTGTATGCTCTTTCAGATCTTTCAATTAACTGTTTTTATTATTCATTGAGTACAGACAGTGTGCTTGGTGCTGTACAAGGCATGGGTATATAGATAGTTCCTGCTCATTGGAGATTTCAGTCAAAAGCCCTGTCCTGCATTGAGAATCACACACATAGCCCCACTGCAATGAAGTCCATGAGTGGTTCTCAGTGAAAAATAAGGACCTAAAAGACACACCAATAAGCACCCAGAGATAATCAGTTCAAGAGCTCTAATGAAAGAGCTGCACAGGGGAAACCATTTGTAATCCATAGCAAAAAAAAAATTGTATTGGTCCTACAAATCCAAGAGCCAATGCCATATTTGTGAGCATCATTTACTGACACCTTATCTATTAACTAGCTATTCTGTTGACATGTGAGCCCTGCTGCAACCCATAGAAACCTGTTAACTTAGGTTGGGTTTTTGTTGCTAATATTTTCCTGATCTGACTGTCCTTCCCACATGTGTGATAGAGAAGGTATTTACAAGACTGATAATGTCTGTGCATTACGGAATTAGTTTTTTGGAGGGAATTGAATGCTGTGGGATGGGGGCAAGGAATTTCCGTACTGGAGTTCGTTGGGATTCCAAGCAAGAGGGAGAAACTGAGATGGGTGTGGGAGAAGGAAATGAACAGGATGTTGAGTCTGGCATCACTGCACCCAGTAAAGGAAGGTATTCCACAAGGCAGAGTGGGAAGCAGTGCACTTAATGAAACCTTAAGCAGAGCTGGTTTGCCACACAGGGAGTAGTAAGCTATACCCAAGAAAAGAGTGTGGCAATAGAGACAGCTCCGAGCTCCTCACTCTGGGCTGGGCCTACAAGGAACAATGAAGCCCATTGTGAATAAGGCTTGTGGGACTGACCCCATTCTTCTATGAGACCAATTTCTGCCATGTTTAAACAATGAACTGAGCTGTAACTATATTTTCATACCGGGTGTTGTAATTCTAAATTCAAATAAGTCACCCTACAGGGTTTTAACTATATGTCTGTAAAGGCCATTAAAGAATGCCATTCTCAGCTATGTAGAAGTATTTATCATGTATTATTTAGCATACTAATGGGAACAGAAAGTATTACATCTTGTTACTCCTTACATGATTCATCTGTTAGTATTTCTTGCTGGACAGTATGGATTTGATTAACTGGAAAATAGCTAATACAAGCTGAAAATAAGGCCTGCATTTTTCTTTCCAAATAATTTTTTTCAAGCCAGTGCATGCTACTAACAAAATAATTGAAGTGCAAAAATTAGTTATGTGCTAGTGTTAAGGTTTTTAATTTTTAATTTTTTTATGGAGCATGTATATTCAACATCAAATCCCAAGCAAATGATTGGCATAAAATAACACATTGTACCGAAGTAAAAGAAACACAATGATTAGGCCAAACTAATCATGATATTGATCATGCACCCTAGTGTCTTGTCTCCGAGACCAAAAATATTTCCTCACGGATAGGGTGACCAGACAGCAAATCTGAAAAATCAGGACAAGGGTGGGGGGTAATAAGAGCCTATATGAGAAAAAGACCCCAAAATTGGGACTGTCCCTATAAAATGGGGATATCCGGTCATCCTATTCACGGAGGACAAAAAAAAGTCACACCAAAGAACAAGTAGTAATGAAAGACATTTAAAATAAAATAACAGAACTCCAAAATAATTACATTAGTACCTAAAACCAGCAAAGAATGTCTATAGACATTTAAATGTCATTCTAAAGAGGAAAATGAAGATTATTAAACCTATGGGTTATTTCTGTTTTAGAACATTTTGTATGTGTGGAGGGACTTGGGCTGTATGGCAATGATTAGAAAGCTGCATTAAAATATATAATGTGACTGTTACAGCCCTGTTGGGCTTTCTCTTCTGGACACTCACCAGGCTGCTGTGTTTGGATTCCAAGGCTTGATCTGTGTATTTAAGTTTGCCTTTGGTCTTACTAGGCTCCAGCACTGTCTTTCCTTGCCCTCTAGGAATATTCTGTCTATCTGGTAGCCCTTTTAAGAAATGGGATCCTGCAGTCCAGCTGCCCAGACCCCAAGACCAATGCTGAACCCCACAAGATTCTCTAGTAGTTTAAGGACCCCTCACCCTCAGAACTCCACCCTTGTGCACACTCTGGTTTATATTTTAAACCTTCAAGGACTCCTGATAATTGAAGCAAACAGACATATAGACAAAAGGCTTTCTAAAACAATCACTCTTCTTTAGAGAGCACAAGAGAGATACAGTATACAATAAATATCTGCCTCAGTTTCCTCACCATGTTTGAGTGTTCTTTGTGGTTTTGATCAGTGACCTTTCAGGGTTCAAAGTTCCCTCTCCTGAGCTTCACTCCTCAAGCTCATGGTGTTTCCTCTGACCCCTGCAACCAGCTTCAGCTGGTCTAGTATTCAAATGGTGGCCTCTCACCCCTTCCTTCAAACCCTAACTCCCCTGTAGACCAGCTGGGGTCAAACTATTTTCACCCAGATTGGAGCTAGCAAATTGTTCTTCTAGGGTTAGGCCTCTTCAGTTCTTGGTGATCTTTAACAACAATTCCATTCAGAGGGAGATCCTCAGGTATCACTTCTGTCTATGTAGCATAAGGAGTGTCTCAGGAAAGAAGCTAAATCTTTGAGAAGAGGTAGATTGCAGCACAAGAATAAGTGGGTGTACGGAGTCACGCCATTTTTATAAAAGCAATACAGAAATTCCCCACAATCTCCACAGTGACCTTTGCTGCACGCTCCCACAGAGTATTTTGGGGTAGCACAGTGATTGCGGGGGAGTCCGGGGGAGTGGGACAGCAGGGGTTGGGAGTGGGCAGCATCGAGGCTACCTACCCCGCACAACAGGTAGTGTAACTGAACTGGAATACCATGGAAGCAAGCTGTGCCACACATTCTTATGGTATAGATTATTTCCATCTCAGAGCCAAGGAGGGAGCAGGATCAGATTGCGACTCTACAGAGTCAGTGGTTTTCTTCATTTCTTGTCAGTAAGTGGCTAACTCAGAAATGTGGCCTTTGTTCTAGATAAAATGTTTACATGTGGGCAGACTTTTTTTTTTTGTCACTGGTGTGAGGCATAAATATTGAAGAAGCCCTACAGGGCTGGGGAAAAGGAAAAGGAAAGGGAAGAGTCACCCAGCTGAGAAGCAACTGAGTTCTTTCAGCCCCATAGAAGGCTGCAAAACAGAACAAGTGGCAAATATTGGGCAAGACAAAAGAGTGGACTTTCTGTGGGTAACTCTTTCCCTAGGGTTCTGTGTGAGGCTGCAAAATTGCCATGTCTTAGCCAGAGCTCAGAAAACATTTCCAAAGATGGACATGTCTGTGCTGTTTTTAACTTCCTTGTCTTTAGAAAAAAAGATGAACATTTCTGTCTAAAATGTTTTAATAAAAGCATACAGGTGAGAAAAAAAAATTCCCACATGGTAATCTCAAGAAACTGTGAAATCCCAGGGAGGTAACTGGAAAACAAAATAACCAGCCTCTGACAATGCAGAATAGAAATGTTTACCTATAATTTAAGTGAAAGCATGTAGCAAAAGCAATTCTAAAGTCACCTTTGTGGCACTAGTTGATTCATAATGAACATGAACTTTACCCTAAACTGTGGTTTTCTTAGATAGGTGTCAACTGGATAGCATTAGATAGATGGTATATGTATATGTGTGAGGTTGAATTTCCTAAAATTGTAGGACTGGAAATACGTTGCAATCACCTTATAGTGAAAGTAATTTACAGAAACATTTGATTAATGTTTAGGTAGTTTGTGGCAGGGTGATCTTAGCTCAGGTTATTTGGGGCAATTACCCTGTGACATTGAAGTACACATGAAAACTTTTTTTGGAACTAGACTGTTCTGAAATTAATTTAAAGAATAAGTAGTAAATAGTATATTTTGGCTTTTTGACACCTCTAATTTTAACTGTGAACGCCTGTCCCTTTCTTCCATAGTAGTTGGCCACGTCACTTTTCACTCTAGGGATCTCATTCTGCTAGCAGTATGATAACAGTTTTTTTCCTAAATCGACTAAAGTTTGCTTGAATTGTATTTTGGGTGCATTAAGGATTCTGTCAGAACCTGTCAAAGCCCTAATGGGAAGTGTATACCTCATCTATACAATACAATTCCAGGACTGTCGCCTGTTTGTGTGTCACTCTGAAGCCCAGAATATCTGAGTCTGTCTGAAATGGTGAAAAGAGCTACAAGCATGATTGAGAGCTCTTGTTCAGAATATCACCTGCTTGACTCATCAGTGGGATTTGCACCCTACCATCCAATTTTTAAGTTCTCAGCCATTTTGATTTTATGAATTACACTTGTCCGGTTTACAGATACAGTAAGGCATATTAAGAGTCTTAGACAATCATGATATCAAGGATAACATAACCAGTCACCACCTGTACTTTCAAAAAGAAAAGGAGTACTTGTGACACCTTAGAGACTAACAAATGTATTTGAGCATAAGCTTTCGTGAGCTACAGCTCACTTCATCGGATGCATTCAGTGGAAAATACAGTGAGGAGATTTATATACACACACGGAGAACATGAAACAATGGGTTTTATCATACGCACTGTAAGGAAAGTGATCACTTAAGATGAACTTTTACCAGCATGGGGGGGGGGGGGGAGGAAAACCTTTTGTGGTGATAATCAAGGTGAGCCATTTCCAGCAGTCTGAGGAACAGTAGGGGATGGGGTGGTGGTGGGGAAATAACTTGGGGAAATAGTTTTACTTTGTGTAATGACCCATCCCATTCCCAGTCTCTATTCAAGCCTAAGTTGATTTTATCCAGTTTGCAAATTAATTCCAATTCAGCAGTCTCTCGTTGGAGTCTGTTTTTGAAGTTTTTTTGTTGAAGGATAGCCACTCTCAGGTCTGTAATCGAGTGACCGGAGAGATTGAAATGTTCTCTGATTGGTTTTGAATGTTATAATTCTTGACGTCTGATTTGTGTCCATTTATTCTTTTACATAGAGACTATCCAGTTTCACCAATGTACATGGCAGAGGGGCATTGCTGGCACATGATGGCCTATATCACATTGGTAGACGCGCAGGTGAACGAGCCTCTGATAGTGTGGCTGATGTGATTAGGCCCTATGATGGTGTCCCCTGAATAGATATGTGGACAGAGTTGGCAACGGGCTTTGTTGCAAGGATAGGTTCCTGGGTTAGTGGTTAGTGGTTCTGTTGTGTGGTGTGTGGTTGCTGGTGAGCATTTGCTTCAGGTTGGGGGGCTGTCTGTAATCAAGGACTGGCCTGTCTCCCAAGATCTGTGAGAGTGATGGGTCGTCCTTCAGGATAGGTTGTAGATCCTTGATGATGCGTTGGAGAGGTTTTAGTTGGGGGCTGAAGATGATGGCTAGTGGTGTTCTGTTATTTTCTTTGTTGGGCCTGTCCGGTAGTAAGTGACTTCTGGGTACTCTTCTGGCTCTGTCAATCTGTTTCTTCACTTAAGCAGGTGGGTATTGTAGTTGTAGGAATGCATGATAGAGATCTTGTAGGTGTTTTGTCTCTGTCTGAGGGGTTGGAGCAAATGCGGTTGTATCGTAGAGCTTGGCTGTAGACAATGGATCGTGTGGTATGATCTGGATGAAAGCTAGAGGCATGTAGGTAGGAATAGTGGTCAGTATTACAGTAGTCACCTGTACTTTGTAGCTAATTTACATGCAACGATTTCATTGATTGTATGAGAGAGACTGCACAGATGGCAAATTACTTGGCCCAACTGCAACACTGATGCAACAGCATGGGATTTCAGCTACTAGTAACAGATAACACAATAAGTAAAAAATCACTTTACAGTCAGCAGCATAAAGAAACTAACCCTGGGAATCTCAGCATGGTACATGCAAACAAAACTATAGACATGGGGCCATAGACTCTATATTGGTATCCTTACCTCCTATGGCAGTGAATTTCATGAGGCCTATGAAGAAACTTTTTCTTAGTGAATTGAGTTGACTTTTATGGTGTCAATATTTTGCTGGTCAGAGGAATCCGCTTGTTTTTTGTGTTGGGGGGGGGTTGAGTGAATATTAGTGGTAATGAATGTAAGGCACTAAAAGAATTAGTTGGTCTGCAAGTGGGAAAATATGTTAGGAAGTGAAGAAATGGCTCTGTCAAATTTGGAGCACACTCAAAAATAGAATAGAAGTAAATATTTGAAGTTTGAATTGTATTTTTCCATAGATAAATGCAAGTTCTGGGCTGCTGAATGATTTTGTACTTAATTTTGCTAGTAGTCCTGGGAGAAGGGCAAGAACTGTTCTCAAAAAAAAAAAAGAATGTTTGTTCTCATTGCAATAATTCCATTAACTAAAGGTCTGATTTCAAAAACAGGAACCATATTTATGCACACAAACATTTGGCCTTATTTTTCAGCAGTGCTAAGTACTCAGCTGCTCCCACTGAAATCATGTTCTTAACATTTTGAAGATCTGAGACTTCTTTAGTGCCTGAATATGGATTTAAGAACCTAACTCTATGCTCATTTTTTAAAAAATATACATTTATTTCAATGAAATATTTGGAAAAAAATGCAATGTTTTAACTGAGTCTACATCTACGCAACTCACACAGACATACTTATGCTGGCTGTCATCTGATCTAGCATACTAAAAAGAAAGATGTAGCATGGACAGTGTCGGCATAGGTTAGCTGCCCCCAGTATAAACCCATCTGAACCCTATGGATACACAGTTGGGGCAAGTAGTCCAAGCCATTGCTGCCGCTGCCAATGCTAACCGCAGCTACACTACTGTTTTTAGCATGCTAGCTCACATGAGAGCTACTGTAAGTATGTCTTCGCAAGCTAGTTTGAAGTGAAGATATACCCTAACGGGGTGAATATATTTAATAAAAAACTCCAGCTGGTTCTCCTGAATCTGCATATTATGCAAGTTTCTCAGCTCCGCCAACAAATCACAAGGTGTGTATGCACTCTCAGCTGGAAGGGTAATTTCCAGCTTGAAGAGACACACCTCTTCTCATTGAGCTAGCGTGCTAAAAATAGAGTCTGGCCACTGAAGTGTGAATGGTAGGATGGGCATCTTGGATGGGTACGTACTTGGGGCGGCTAACCCGCCACTCACACTCTTGCAGCCAGACTCTATTTTTAGCACACTAGCTTGATGAGCACTAGTGAAACTGTCTCCTTGAGCTGGAAATTACATCTCCAGCTCGAAGTATAGACAATATCCTTTGTCCTCCGTCGCAAACTGCCCCATTCCAGTTCTCTCTCTCTCTTGCTCTCTCTCTGAAAAGGACTTTCAGTCATGCTCTATTTTGTGAGATGATCAAATAAGGACAAGTATCAGGCCACTAATCTCCTCCTTTTTACATGATTTAATAAGGATTTGAATTCTTATTTCCAGAGGTGAAAGACCATTCCACTAAACCACTGAAAATCTTACAGTATTTATATTCCTTCCACTACGTGGAGGATTAAGGAGATCAGAAGAATATAATTTGCATTATTGATAAAACTGAATTTGTTTGGAGTGAAACTTGAATTCCCCTTTACCGCTACTTCTACAACAGAAGAGTTTTTCCATTGCTTTATAGAGTATGGACTTTATCTCTGTGTTTTCTTATTGCTCTACTAATTTTTTTGTTCAATCCATAGAATGTTTTTCATGATGAGTCAATTGTGCTATAAGTTTTACCATTAATTCTCAACTATGATTTAAAGTACCTCCACCAGTTGGCAGTACTTGATTATAATGCTATTACACATGTAATATTTGAAGTTCAAATCAAATGAAAATCTCTCACTTTTTTTCTGTATTAGTTTATCCAACACATCCATTTCAGTTTGGAGCTTGACAGGCAGTTTCATTTGCATATGGACTGAGGTTATCTCACTACCCAGAGCAGAATCTTTATTTATGGCTTCTCTCTCAGTCTGAAAATCTAGGTTTGACTTGCATTGTGCTCTTCAACAATCGATAACAAGGAGTACTGTGAGTTCTATGTTGGTCTGGTTAGAAGCTGCCTTTGGAACCTCATTTGCATAAGAGATGGAATTTTTTTTCAATTTCATATTGATTACTGGCATACTGATCTACAGGTTAAACCCTTGTACTACTGCAGTTGGGCTTGCAGTTGAAGAACCTGCTATACTATACAACCTTTTTGTTCATAATTTACTAAGACTTGTTTTCAGTGTTTAGGAGACTGTGTTGTAACTTATTTAAAAATATATCAAAGTATATCACACTGGCAATTGTAAAAAAAAACAGAATAAAGATAAAACTTCAGCTAAATAGGTATTTGATCTTATATATGCCACTGAATCAAAACCCCACAGTTTTTGGAAGCCTACATTGCAGTTTGCAGTTTTTGTTCATGTGTCTTTCACAGTTGGTAGACTTAAGAGCACTCTTCTGTCAAGTGTCAACAATGCTTTCTTGCCATAGATAGTGTAACTTCATTTTTGTGTTCCCCTTCAGAGTTGCTCATCTCTTTTTGATATCTTCAGCACTTCACCTTAATCCTGTTAGTGAAGCAGTGAATGCAATCCATCTTTTTGTTTTTTATCAGCCTTGTTCACTCCCTTATAAATAATCTTCTCACTGAATTATCGCTTCAACTAATATATCAAGTTCCATATCGGTGAATGTATATGTTCACAGCCACCCTGGATAATCACTGATATCAGCATCTTTGGAAAAGGATCAAAATTATATCCCCTATAAATACATTTTAAAAATTAGCAGTGCTCTAACACAGCTTATCTGAATTTTTACTAATTTGTTTTCTCATGCACCTTTGAAAGGTTCTCTGTTCCTTAAAACAGATAAACTAATATAGCTGCAACAAACCACTACAATAAACAAAGTAGAATAAATAAAAATTCATACTTTTATAGCACCTTCAAAATACCTTGAAAACAAGTGAAGATCAGGAATTTCAAATGGGACAAAGGGAGTTAGGCACTGAAATTCAAGGGGGACTGGACACTTAGATCCATTGGATCCCTCCTAAAAGCCGAGTTTGACTCATCTCACTCCCTGAGAGTAGGTATTGCTCCCATTTAACAGATAGAGAAATGGAAGTAGAGAAGGACAGTGATTTGCTCAGTGTCCCAAGGGAGATGCTGAATATGGCTTAGAGATAGATTTATTACAACTATGCTGTGAGGTGTGATAGCTTTACTGATATAGCTCAATATTGCCTTCATTAGTCTTTTTGCTGCCTTATTACATTGCAGTGTCATGCTGATTGAACTAATAATCTAGCAATATTGTATCTAATTTGTTCATCACTACAGCAGGTCTATACTATCAAATTTCGTCCCTTTCACTCAATATTTATTTCTAATTATGTTTTTTACAAAGTTATACTGGCCTGTTGAATATAAGAACATAAGAATGGCCATATTGGGTCAGACCAAAGGTCCATCTAGCTCAGTATCATGTCTTCCGACAGTGGCCAATGCCAGGTGCCCCAGAGGGAATGAACAGAGCAGGTAACAGAGTTATCCATCCCGTCATAGAATCACAGAAGATTAGGGTTGTAAGAGACCTCAGGAGGTCATCTAGTCTAACCCCCCACTCAAAGCAGGACCAACCCCAACTAAATCAGCCCAGCCAGGGCTTTGTGAAGCTGGGCCTGTCGCCCATTCCCTGCTCTCGCTCATTCCCAGCTTCTGGCAAACAGAGGCTAGGGACACTATCCCTGACCAATTTACCATCCTCTGTGAATGTCATGTGTTGCTTGTTTTCTCTACCTCATTAACGAAGATATTAAATAAAATATGAAATAACTCAGATCATTGAGGTACTACATTGTAGCGACTCTGACTGTGGGTATATATGTGCACATACCTATATGTATATGTATGATGTTACATTTTCATGGATGGTACACAGAGACAATAGAGGCCTGCAGAAAGATCTTGTATAGACTATGAGGTAAAATATAATTTTAAAGCTGAAACATGAGGATTCTTGTCCCAGTTGTCCATGCATGTCATTAATATACTCACTGTCTGCCTGAAGGACAATGATTTGTTAGAGTGTCCCCATTAAACACCTTCCCCTCTTCCAGTTCTATTCATCAACATTTATCATTCTTCTGTGAGAGTGAAAAGTGTTTTCTGTATAGCGCATATATCCACCTCTTCAGCACCTTTCCAGAGGAAAGTTGCTAATGTAAACTTACTGTATGATGTTCTCAGTACTAGTGTATAGGAATGCACAGCAGCTAGCACAGGGGAAAGGAAATGAGAAAGCTGCCATGCCACACAACTCGATTTTTACTGGGTGATAGTCCTATCATCACAGGACAGCACTTCCAGACACTGACTACAAACATTTTAATTAAAGGTCCTGCTGAATCTCTCAGTTAATACATACTAATGAGTAGAGCCCTTTAAGAATTTCTATTGCTTTTTGTCATTTGACTTGCCATCATTGGGCCTGGGAAAGCCTCCCTCCTTGGGCAGGTCAGAAGGGTCATGGGCATGCTGAGCCACGCATCATGGATATAGCCATCAGTGTTAAAGGCCATACCTGTACAGAGATTATTTTAGGTACAGTGTCTATGACTGAAAAGAGTAGAGTCATTCATGCATGTCCCTCAGGTCCTGCAGAGTCAATAGGTGCCTGCTGGGAATCTCCATTACAGTGCACTGACTTGCCTAGCAGGACACCTGCAGTCTCTGAAGGTCTACCTGGAGACCTTCAGGAATAGCTTTACATTTTCCAGATGATGGCCATAGTGTATTATATATATATATATATATATATATATATATATATATATATATATATATGGTTGTTAAAGGAAAGACAGAGTTGAAAGATCTTTCTAAGTAGCAAAGAGGTTTGTTGGCTCTGCTCACGCATCGGACAGCATGTAGCTAATATCCTGATTCTTGTCTATTTTGGCTGTTGGGTGGTTATGTTTCATTTTTACATCTTGTCTTCTAAGATTGCCTTTCTGTTAAAAAAAAAGTCATTATTTCCTTCCCTTCATTCTCCCTTTTCAGTAGTCACTATAACTCTATCCTGCCTATCATCCATTCAATTCACTTCTTTCTTCCCCACACATCCACAATACAGCCACAGCTAGTTACACTCTTTCTCTACCATGTTAAAAATATATGACCTAACTTCCCATACTCACTTCTATTATCAACTCCCTTATTTGGTTTCTTCTTGCATTCTGCATCATGTTGAAACCCATATATTTCTCATCCACTCTTAAACAGCTCAGCCCTGCTATATTGCTGCTCAGGTTTCTTCCTGTTTACCCCAAACTTTCCCCTTAACCACTCATTTTTGTATCTTTCTCACATTCTTGCCTTTGTGTGTTACTCCTTGCCATATTGGTGCTCAAAGTTACTACCCCTCTCTTTATTTAAACTCCTCCTGAAAACTTATTTCCTCCATCATGGCTTAAAACTAATTTCTTCCTTGAAGCCCTCTGGTGAGCTCAGTGAAAAATGCTTATAATGAAAACAGGGTTGCAGCCTTCAATAGAGAGAGAAGCCTGCTGTTTCTCATTAATAATGCTAACTATAACTGCTCTTTTTTAAGAGAGGTTGGCTTTCTTCATCTCAAATAACTAAATATCAGGGAGGAAATAGGAAAGCCCAAGGATTCACTTGCAATACAAGAGTTGTAAACCACAAGTGCCTTGGTGTCAATTGTCATTTTGATGTCCTCTCCTTTTGCTTTAAACTAGCTATTAAAAATGCTATAACTTTAAACAATTCAAATATAGGGTCCAATTCTGTAGTCCTCACTTACATGAGTAATAATTGAAAGTAGTAACTGGGTAGTGCATAGTAATGATTCTAACCTGGTATGAGACCCTGTGATGAGAGGAATGTGTTTTCTGCTAGGCTACTGATTGAAACTCGAGTGGAAGTGAGGAAGTACTATTCAACCTGAGTAAGGGTTGAAGATTTAAGCCTATAATGAGTGATTTTACTATTAGATGAATACAATGTTCTAAATCCATAATGCTTTTGAATTAAAATATCCCCTAATTGAGTAGTACATCCTTATCTTTCAAGGTGTGGTATTATTTCCACCCTGTCTCTGAACATTAATTTATTGTAGAGTAGAGCTGATCAGATTTTTTCCACAGAAAATTTCAACTTTATATTGGAAAGCTTCATACCAAAAAGGTGAAAACTGCCAATGATGGGGAAAAATGGCCAAAAAATATGGACATTTGAAAAAACACTAATTTTTTGGGCTAAATTTTTACTTCTTTTTTGTGTTTTCAGTTTTTCAACAAAACAAGTATTTTTTTCTCAAAGTAATAAGACACTTTCCATTAAAATTTTTGTTTCGTCAAAAAGCCCAATTTTCTGTGGAAAAAAGTTTTGAAGGAAATGTTTTTAACCAGCCTATTACAAAGCTATAAAAATTGAGTACCACAGGATTTGTAAGAATTCAGGTCTGAAATGAAATATCTTCCATATAGCTCAAATTTTAGACGATAAACAATTTATAATTAATTGAAAAGACTCATCAGAATAATATATGTAGGACATTATCATAATCATTTTAATGCACAAGTACAAAACATGGTAAACATGCTATAATCTATTATATTTAATAAAGAGAACTCTTATCCGACATGACAGAAATGTTTGAGGAAGTTTGACACACTTATGGCCTAATTCTCTAGTTCGAATGCCTTCAGTGTGACTCACATGTGCAAAAATGACAGCAGTAACCTTCCTTGAAAATGTTTGTCCTTTTCAACGATGTCCTCTTTCTTTGCCCTTTCTTTGGCTTGGTAATAAATAATGGTGATTATTTTATTAATATCATTATTTAAAGAAAATCAATAGCAATCCCATGTCAAGAAAAAGGAAAACAAAATTTAATGCAATAGCATTTTTATTCTGGACTACAATAAATGGAAAACAAATTCCTTACAAAATGTAAAAAGCAGAACAGTCATGCAAATCCCACAAAACTCCTTTCTTTGCAGTTCTTTAGTATGTGTAACAAAGGATGGCTCATTACATCTCTCTATTTTTATTCAGTATTTGGCCATATGACACAGTTGTTAAAGGTTATTTGTTGTTGCTGTTGCTATTGTTTAAACTTTAATTTTAATTGGAACCGCTGTTCTGGAAGCACCAGTATGACTGTCTTTGTGACATTTGTTGGGAAGGAGCATGCATCCAGAACCCCCAAGTATCAGCTTAGTTTCCTCTTACCAACAGAAACCATCTGCACTTTTTATTTCTTTCACTCTCTGCTAGTCAGAGCTTTATATTGACTTCTGGCTAGAAAATTGAACTTCTTTCCCAAGTCTGGCTGTCTCATTAGAATCCTGATATACTCATTCCATTTTCCCAGACTGTTGGCACGCTGTAGGGACTAACAAGAAAGGAAAGTAATTGTGATTTTTTTCCCCTCACAAATTCTAGGCTAGTGTCACATCAAGCTCCCAATTATTTCTTGGGGTCAGGGAGCCTACGGAAATATCTCAGTATAAAGCCAGATTTCCAGGCATGGACATAACAGGTGTGCACCCATAAACATGTGCTTATGTGACAGTCTGCAAAATATCTGCCTGCAACAGGAGGATTAAATGTGCTCTTCTCAGGCAATGTAGCCATATGCTAGGGGAAGGAACCAATACCACAAGAGTCTCAGCAGGGGTCAGTAGGGATGGAAGTGACTCAGGGCAAAGGAGGAAGCAGCCAAACTTCTACATGACTCATATACTGCTGTTTTACAGATCATTGCCTTAAAATACTGCATGCAGTTGGTTATAAGAAAGCTGGCTTGTTAGTTCTCAGATTTCTGTAATTGATTAGTTAAAAGCTAGTGGTCTGATTCTCTATTGCCCTGTACTTTTTGTAGTCATACACAAGAGTGCCAAGTGAAGGCAAACTATGTGTAAAATGCTACCAGATCAAAATATTAGTATTTTACAGCCACTGTATGTAGTCATTTACAAGATTCGACATGCAGGACAATGAATAATAAGGCAAATGAATTATAGGAAGATCTGGGGTAGTTGAACCTATTATTGTTATATTTATTTACACAGTCCCCAATTCCGTGGTGTCTGAGTGCCTCCCAAGTATTTATCTTTACCACAACCCTGTGGGGGAGCAGAGTGTATTCCACACTATACAGATGGGGAATTGAGGCACCATGAGGTTAAGGGACTTGCCCAAAGTCACACAGGAAGTCCAGAACAGAACTGAACTCAGGAGTTCCAGGACCTCTGCCACAAGACAGTCCGCTAAACTGAATGCTCCTGGGAGCCACAAAAGTTAATGTGGGGGATTAAAACTGCAGTGGATGAAACACCAAATACTTTTAGTGAAGGTGAACTTTATATGTAATGGGCCAAATCCTCAGCTAGTGACAGCGGTGGTTTTATCTGAATTGTGTTTAAGGCACTTATCTCTTGGCATCTAAGAGAATTATAGTTTATAACTAAATAGTGTTTTCTTTCTCTATTACCCTAATTAAAAAGTGTGAATTTATATGTTTGTTTTTAATTATGTGTTTATTTGGTATAACAATTTATTTACAGACATTCCTAGGCACAGCCTTTATCCAAACGGTATGTGGAATGGGGTGTATACACCCCACACAGGATTAGAGGGGGCTAACTGGAGCCAGAGAGCTATATTAACTTCACCTAGTAAATCTGGGGAAGTGTAACAGGGTCTTTCACCCCCTGAGGGCTGAAAGGCTTGGGCTAGCCAATCCTGATTACAGACTGAGCCGCACGTGGGAGCGATCAGCATGATTGCCCTATAAAGAACACAGGAGGCTATAATGAAGAGGGTGGAGGGTAAAACATAGAGATTGGTAGGAGTGAGCAATCTTTATCTGAGAGTTAGGATTGAGACTCCATCCAGGTAAGGCTTGGGAGTAGCCTGCTAAAGCAGGAAGCCCTGGGAAGATGAAGATAAACCTTTATTTTGTGTGGCCGTCTGGATGGAATTAAAGACTTTATTTGGCAAGTTTGTTAACTTAATAAAGCAAAACCTGAGAAGGGATGGGAATGAATGAAAGTGATTGAGTTTCTTAAACACTCCAAGAGGAGAAACTGAGGTAGACTCCCTGTAGTGTAACCTGAGGCCACTAGTGGGTGCATGGGAGGCACTAGCCCTGCTACTAACTTGTGTAGTTGCAAGGGTCCTGTGGCCCTCCTCCCATTAAGGAGGGAATGTGAAGGCATGGGGCAGGTCAGATCCAGAGAACAGAGGAAGCAGTTTGTTTGCTAGCTCAACACCAGCAATGGATACAGGCTGTTATTCTGCAGGAGCAGTGGTAGCAGCATAAGACACAGTGAGATAAACAGCAGGCAATCCAAGTGGGGAAGCTCCAGGCACAGAAGGAGTGGCAGGAAGATCACTGTTCCCAGCAAGTGAGGAGAATCCTGCTCACATGTTAAGTTTTAAAAGTGGGAAGTCTGGACATAAGAGTGGAATGCCCCAATTGGCAGTGGGAGTGCTTGGAGTGAGCTCAGGGAAGAGATGCTCCTAGAGCGGTGTGGAGGTATAAGGATCTGTCCAAATGTTTTGAGAGGTGGGGCATATCAGGGGGATTTATAGCTCTAAGAAGTGTAAAAATGCAAAGGGAAAAGAAGAGAGGCAATGAAGTAAAGAAAGTTCCCCCTAAGAGGCAGGGGAGGGGTGTATACAAGGGGAACAAGGATGGAAGACCCCTCTACAAGTTGTTTTGTGGAATGGAAGGTTGCATATTAAAGACTTGTCCAGAAAAGATCTAGAACCTTGGCGGTGTTAAAGAGGAGAGCCTTTGAGACAGGGAATGCTAGGCCATCTCAAAGAGACAGTCCCTAGACCTATAAATTACATTGCATGGGTTGTTTGTTTAAACATAAGCCACTGGAGGTGTTTGAACTAGGAAGGGAGGAAGGAATGCAGCTTTCCCTGTTTAGAAGTGAGAGAGCTTCTGTAGGGAAGACCTTGGCACAGGGGAGTTAGGAGGCTTCTGTGGGAAATACTGACTAGGAGAGAAGGGTTGAACCTGGAGGCCACAGCCAGAAGTAGCTGTGGGAGCTACACCTGTCCAGAGGGGAAATAGAGCTGTTGAAGTCTAGGGGAAAAGATAGTAAGTCTGAGAGCAGCCCAGTCTTGGAAAGGCATGACCAGAGCATGGAATCATGTAGGATGTGGCAGGACAGACTTGGTGGGTATGAAAAGGGTGCAGAAAGGACGTTGATGGTATGTTCTCCTTTAAGGAGAAGTACCAGAGGGAAATTGTTTGCTGCTTATCCTCCTTCAGAGCAGCCCCGCAAGAAAGGAATGAACTAGCCCTGCAGAGAAGTGGGACTTGGAATGGCAAATTGAAATGCTGGTGGATGAGAGGGTTGGGCGACAGCTCCAAGTGGGGGGAGATAAAAAGAAAGAATCATTTTAGTCCTGGAATTTAGTCAACTGTAAGTATTGCTAATGGAAAAATAAACTGGCAAGGGATGACAAAGGAAACAAGGCATTCTATCAAGGAGAACTTGTCCTGGGATGGGTTGCAAAGGCGTTTTATTTTTTTTTTTTTAAAGGTGGCTGGGTGTGGGGAATATGTAATCTTGCCAATCCTTATTGCAGAATGAGTCACATCTGGGAGAGATCAGAGCAATTGCCCTATAAAAAACAGTGTAAGGCTGCAATGAAGGGGCAAATGCTCAGGGATTACAGACCATGTCCTAAGCACTAAGACTCAGACTCTAGCAAGATAGGGTTTGGGAGTGGCCTGCCAAAACAGGAAGGGCCCCACACAGGAAGGTGAGAGAAACCTTTGTTTTGTGCAGACGTTTGCATGGACATAAATTTGTTTGAATGTTTAATGAAGCAGAACTTGGGAAGGGACACAAGTGTTTGGGTTTCTTGAACAGTCTGCAGGGAAATTGAGGCAGGCTACGCACCATGAGGCAGTGCATGGAAGGCTCAGTTATGGGCAGGTATGCTTAGGTTAATGAAAGAATTCAATGGCATGCAAGACAGTCAAAGGGCAGAAGTCCTCTCCTGGGAGCAGAGACTGGATAAGCTAAGGATAGAAAAAAATATATAGTTTTTAGTGAGCCCTGTAAAGGGGAAAGACTGACAGACCCTGTGACTAAATGTCCTGAGGTAAGGACAGAGAGGTGGAGTGAGGAGAAGTTGACCTCAAATCTATCTGGAGCGAGAGAGGTCCAGTGATATTTATGGTTTGGATACTACTCTTGTTGGAGAGGTGGACCGAAAGAAAATCCCAGAAGGGGCATAAGGCCTTTGGGGTTTGCTGTGTTTTCTTTAATGCCCTGGAAAGAGTGGGACTTTAGAGGAATCAGGCCAGATCCACAATGCTGGAGACCATCAGAAAAGGCCACAGGGCAGCAATCCACAATGGTAAGGCTGCTCAGTTCAGTATTCACTTTCATCTAAACAATCGGCTGTGTGCTCACTCTGATCGTTGCCAAGGTCCTGCTGGTACAATTCTTCCTACAGCATCTGCAAATAGAAACCTGGGTCTCTACAGCTACATCATCCCTATGGAATGCAGCTTCATGAATGAGGCGGTCTCTAGACATCTTAGATCTTATCTGTTAAGGACTCTGTAGAGTAGGATCAGGGCTTTGAAATCTTTTGAGAAGGAAATGAATAGTTACAGAACTTGTGAAATGGGCATGGGATGTGTTCACATCAGCCTTTGCTGCTCAAGAGATGCTGCAGTATCCAGCACCAGCTTCAGTGCTTTGGTAGCAGTTCTATTCAGCATCTGTATAAAAGGTAGCATCAGCCGAATTTTTGACTAGGTCTTTGCCTTAGAAAAAGGTGTCACTTCTGGGTCAGACAAAAGTGGGAGAAGGCATTCTAAAAAAAACCTGATTCTCATTTTAATGCAATAGTATGCTGTGGCAAGTGAGAGCTGGAAGCAGCCAGACCTACATGTGACTGTCATTTCATTTTGCTATGTTAGTAATATCATTCTCTCGGTGCCTTGGTGTTTTGAAGTCATAACACACACCCTACTCTGTGTACAAAAATCTGTATTTGCGTGGCCAGTCGACCAACTAAATATGCAAACAGGTAATGAGGTTCACAATTATCTTTTTTGTGACTTGGTGCAGGATTTGCAGATATACTCTGTACAGCACATGGCTGGAAACTTGCCCTATAGCCTCTATATTATATTATAATAGCTTCTATATTAAAGTGGCTGCTACAACTAAAAGTTTACTAGCATTCCATTTTAGAGTTCTATTTGTCAGTTTATAAATTGATAGGAGGAAATAATGCTGTGCACAGAAAGTTGTCATAGAAAATCTCTGCTAGGGATTGTGTGTGTGTGTGTGTGTGTGTGTGTGAATCATATTGGATTACCATTATTTTGGCTACTTCCCTTAAAAAGGTGATGAGAAATGGCAGCTGTTTTGTGGGTTGTGAACTAAACCTACTTTTTTTTTTAATTTTACTATATTAGTAAAGACAGGCTAGGTCTAGAAAGTAATTTACTTTAACTTCAATTGTTGAGAGAGTGAGAATTTGAAAGGCTGCGGTTTACTAGAAAACCTTATTAGGTAGTTAAACATTTTACCCAACATGCTTTTTATATTCTGCAGAGTACTTAGAGTACACTATGTTTTAAGTGATTTTTTTTTTCTGTAAAGGAGGCAAGAAATTAACTATACAGAATATCTTTCTGCAGAAGCCTTAAAAGAAAGGGTGACAAGGTGGGTGAGGTAATTTTTTATTGGACCAACTTCGGTTGGTGAAAGAAACCAGCTGAAGAGCTCCAGTGTAAGCTCAGAAACTGAAAGAAAGGGTGTCAGATATACAAAAAGGGGGTCTACCGCTCTGGGTCCTTAATGTTACTTCTATTATTGTAGTAGCTGAATGTCTGTGTGTCTCTCTCCCTCTACTTCTACACACACATACACTTAAGTAGCTGCAGTAGGCCTATGTGCAGCATACAAGAAAGAGGGCCATTAGCAGCCCTGGGGTGCTGTGCTGGCTCTGAATAGACCAGTGAGAGGCTATGATTGGAGGCAGGGCAAAGGATGGCACACTGAGTTTACACTTACATGGATTCAAAGGTAGCATACCTCACAGGAGCTGTAGTGCTGCTTCAGTGCAGCTCTGTAGCCTGTCTCAGTATTGTGGAGGGCTGAATTTCAACCCCAGGCCTTCTGCCTAATTCTTCCACAACATATGTGATTCCTTGACCTTTGTCCAGGGTGCTTGAATTTCTCTTTTAGATGGTAGAGCAGAGTGGAAGGTATACAGGTCATGTACAGAAATTGTAGAAATTGGTTTTATATCTGTGATTTTGTTTTCAAGTAATTCTACCCACTTACTCCATCTTTCGATTAAATATTACGCCACTGTTAACCTAAATCAGGCAGTCTGTATTTCCTTTAGTGGCTATTTTCAGATGTCCATTGACGCAGCAGGCCAAATATCACAATGTCACCTTGCCTTCAGCTCGTCAAAGGACGAGCAGTGCCCTCTGTCAATCATGGACAGGAAACTGTGCTTCAAGAAGGGCTGAATAATCGGAGTGAGGAAGGAACCTGTGAACTGTCAGCAGCAGCAGATGGAGGAAATGTGGCTGGAGCAGTGTGGGAGCCAGCTCAGGGCATGCTGTGAGGTGGGGAGGAGGTCTGAAGGGAAGGAAGACAGGCTGTTGTAGGGGAAAGGTCCGAAGACCATGGCAGATGGACGGAGGGGGTGGGGAAGACAGGAGTGATTGCTGGAGTGCTGTGCTGGGGCACAGTGCCTGGAGCAAAGAGACAGTGAAAGAGTGACAGGCACTAAAAGGAGAAGCAGGGAGAGATTAATGTAATATAAGCAAATCATTAAAACCAGTGAATATCATCGAGAACAAAAGACAAACTAGGATAGTTAGTTGAATATAATTTTTAATCATTTCAGCATTTTTTCTTGGGCACAAAAACCTTTTACCCTGTCACTAAATCAGTAACAAGCAGCACTGGAGAGAAAAATCCTCTCCTGAGCCACAAAGAACAGAATGGGCAGCAGCAGGGCCAGCTCTACCATGCAGCCCCATTAGTGACACATTGTCATTTTTGACACAAGCGGCATAAGAACCTGAGGGAGAAGATTGCAAATACGTTTCTCTACTGGCTTTTTAGCTGCCAAGTGAACTTTTGTGTCTGCAGTATCAGAGATGGGCCCAAGCTGCACTGTCTGAAGATGTGTGGTTCAGGATGTTTGATCATTCCATCTTATAGATCAGGACAGTTTAAATTCAAAGAGAGAGCTGGATCTAGATCCAAACTTTCTCCAAGTCTGGAAGTGCTTGGTCCAGGTTCCTCTGTGTTCAGAATTAAACACTTTCAACATCAAACATTTAAATGGGTTGTGACTAGCCATGTGCAGGCCCACAACATGGGGAAGGTGCAAGGAATCTTCTTTGTTTTTCCTATTTGGTTTGTTCACAGTTGCAATCCTTGTTCCTAATAAAGGGTAAGGTGGAAGTGTCTATGGTCCTGCTCCTTCTCTCCCTCACACCCTTCACTGGATAGCAGTCCTGGCCAACTACACGTGAGCATCACAGACTGTACTCCCTTAACTTCTGTAGTAGTGAGCATGATCCCCTGTGAAGCTGGGAGTTCCTGCAGGGGTAATGTGACCCAGAACCGCCCCTGCTGCATCCCTAAATATAATGCTTAAAGGCCTAATTAATCCCAGAGTGATCAGAAGTGAAATTGTTAACTATATTGTTGCCTTCTAGGATCACATCTGTAAGATGCATGGGCTTAAGTTCTCTGGCAAAAATGTGTGAGAGAGAGAGCACCCATGCTGGCTGATGCAACTGAGCACCTCCAGCACTAAACGTACAAGTCTCAAAGTCTGAGCTCGAGAGCCAGTTTTATAAGATGGAAACTGTAAAAGACCCCTACCATTTATGGATTTGGTACACAGGGAGGGACATAGTGCAGACTGACCAGTGTGTATGGGTGAACTTAATTATATTAATCATGTCAACTATTCATTGCAATTCTGTATGGATATTGGATAATGTTAGGAGCCTTGCTTTCTGGCATGTAGTTTTGGTTGCTATGCAGGCACAGTTGTAGCAATTGCTCATACCAATGTGGGATGTACGAATGTACAGATTTTGCATGAAGGCCTCCTTTTTTGAAAATTGTCATGATTAGTTTGACACTAATCCACGGAGGAAAAAATGATGGCAGCTCATACCTCTGTTGAAACTGCAAATAGTCCAAAACGGCATTGGGTAGACTGGGATTTCTCAACCTTTCTTTCTGAGGCCCCCCAAACATGCTGTAAAACCTCCATGACCCACCTGTGCCACAACTGGTTTTCTGCATGTAAAAGCGAGGGCCAGCATTAGGGGGTAGCAGTCTGGGCAGTTGCCTTGGGCCCCATGCCACAGGGGCCCTCGCGAAGCTTTGGCTTCATTGCCCACGCTTTGGTTCCAGCCCCAGGTGTCAGGAGTCAGGGCCCTGGGCAACACCAGCAACCCAATTGCTGTAGGAGGAGGCATTCATCCAAAATAAGGCACAACACTGTGGGCACTTTGGGGGAGAGCTCACGACAGTGGCACTGTACTTTTTTAAAAGGTACAAAAAGTTCTGGCTTCAATGTAGATCTAAGGGTAACTGCCAGCACATTGGAGGTGGTGGGGAGACTGTAGTCATGCCTCTACAAAGACCTATCCCCTCTGGGGCAGGAGGTATACAGCCTGTGGTTGGATGACCTCCCCACTTGTAGAGAGATTTGCCTTCACACTATGGCCTCTCCTCTGTAAGTGAATGGGATCCCTAAGCTCTTTCCATTTATAATACAACCATGCAGGGCAAAATCCTTCCCTGTCCCTCAGTTGTTTATAGGTGAAGTCTTAAATATCAGAAGAAACCAATGGGACCACCACATACCTCTTCAACTCAATGCAATTCCTGTACTACTTTTTTTTTCCTAATGACAAAACTCCTTATTTCCGTACTAGATCTTGTAAAAGACCAATATAGTGGACAGGTTCTGGTTTTATTAAAACATTTTTATAACAAATCCAAAGCAAAACACTTTCTCCTTTAAGCAGTGTATTATCAATTATGCAGTTTGAATTGCAATACTTGAAGTTTCAAAACACATCTCATGCAATGTTCAGAGAGGAGGTAAGTACAGAAGGAGAACCTTTCCCTTTTAGTTAAATGACTCAATGGGAATTAGGATTCAGGGGATAGGAATTCAGTTCCTAGCTCTGCCACAGATTTTTTGTGACATTGGGCAGGTCTGTGTACTAGATTTCTCTTCCCCCCCCCCCCAAAAAAAATTCAGCTCTCAAGCACCTAAATAAACTTGCCACACTTTCAGAAGTGCTCGGAAGTTCTTACTGAGAACAGTGGTAGCTGCTGAAAGCTGAGCGCTCTTGAAAATCTGACCTGTGTAGGCATCAGTTCTTCATCTATAAGATAGGAAGAACAGATACAGTGAGGGAGAAAGGAAATACTATCTTGTCCACTTAAATCATGATATATGTACAGTATCTGGCACAATGAGGCTCCAATCTTGGCTGGGATGCCAAGGCTACTGTAACACAAATCTCACTACTAATAATTTGAATTGATTCATTATCTTCCTGATTTTTCTTAAAACTGATTTTTTCCCCAAATTGATTATAGATAATTGTAGGACTTGTAAATAGTGTTGCTTTTATAATAGGTCTCTCATCAGACCAGAACACTTCCATTTAAAACATGGAGACTAACAATTGTATGCTTTATTACCCATGCAATCCTATAGCTGGCTTAGGTTAATGGTATGTATTGAGTTATTGATCATGCGCATTATCTATTCACTAGAATCCCATAAGCAATTTTCTCCTATGATATTTGCAAAATATTCAGAAAGTTAATCTCTTAACAACTGTCCTGTAAAACAAGATGATTGGCATATGATTTAGCACATATGTATATTTCATGCATTTGTACAACAGGGTCTCGTTCTTGCAATCATCTGCTCATGAGAGTAGTTATACTGACTTCAGTGGGTTTTAGCGGGACTGCTCATGTGAGTAAAGTCCAGCACATGCATAATGTGTTTGCAGGATCAGGGCCATAATGATCATAATGGGCCAGTTTTTCAAAGGGACTCAGTCAGTGCCCAATAGCTCCCATTTTAGGCACCTAAATGAAGTGTCCAATTATTAATAGTATTTTGCACCCAGCTGCTCCTGTTGCTTCATGGAAAGAAGAGGCCTTCAGTCTTTACTACTGTGGATACACTTATGGCTAGATGTTCAAAGAAGCTCAGAATCCAGTGAACTAAGCTCTTGAAAATCTTCCCATTTGGTTTCTCAGTGAATGCTGAACTTTTTTTTTTTTTTTTTTTGAAATCTATTCCCAAGTGTGGGTGCTGAGTTCTATTGACAATCTGGCTCAGCAACAGTTGCTGGGTGCTATGCACTTTTGAAAAGTCTGGCCAGCACTCCCTTTTCTGCCATCCTTTCTCATATAAATAATGAGCATGTCATCTGTGATTCTCAGATAAGTGTCTCAGAATAACTTCAAATAAAAGACGCAGAGAGGGGAATAAAGGGAAGGAGGGTGAAATTTGAGTTATGAGGGCAATATATTTATACCTTGCTGCCATTTGCTTCCTGCTAAATTATATAAAAATTAAAAGCCTCATCCTCCTCATATTAATATTCAGCTAACCGTTAATTTAAGAAGGCTCTGAGCAGTAGACAAAGTTGCCCGAACTTTTTTTCCTTCCATTTCAAGAAATAGGGCTTGTTCCACAAGAGAGGTGGGTCAATCACTTTAGCAGAGGTAGGTAGGGGTTTTGCTTGTTTTTTAAGGAGATAGGCCCAGATTCACATTCTAGAGATGTGAACACCTATGAATCTTTAGGCTTCAATTGTCTGAATTGTAAGCTTTGTGATAACTTCTGTTGTTTGGTAGTGATGGTAAGCGAAACAACAACTTACCAGCAAAGAAATTGAGATTTACAGAGTAGGAACAGCAAGACAGATACTATTAAAACAAAAGGGTTTCTTTCTATCTCATTCCAGTTTTATTTCTACTTGCTGAAAAACCTAAGGTTCAAGGCCTCCTGAGTACAAATGAATATCGTGAACCTAGCTACCCAATGTCTCTGAATTCTTGTGAGGCTTTCATACGCTTGACACATCTTCAAACTCCCTAATACCTATACTAAAATAAATGAGGCCAATTTGTTGTCGTCCTCATCCATGATTCATGTTGGGGAGGGGGAAGGAACCCTGTCATGTAGGTATAATTTGTAACAGCCTTTGGCATCCTCTTCATAAACTTTCATCTGAGAATAAATATCTGTATATATGTTTTCAAATTTAGGAGAGCTGCAGACTTTTATTTTGGGGCTATGCAAAGAATCTTCAAGAAGCACAACCAACTTTCTGAAATAAATGTGGGTTTTTTGTTTGGCTTTTAACCCATTTTCAGCTGTAAAAAGTGTGTGTGTGTGTGTGTATGCTTCCTAATAGAAATAAGCTAATCTCTGAGGAAGATGTAGCTGTTTTTCTTGCATACAGAGAGATAATGCATCTGAGTGATATCCTTGCAGTTGTTCTGCTGTTTTGCCTTCCTAGCTGGACATTTCAGCAGACTGGGAAGGTGACACAACAACTGTTTGCAAGTCTACGCACTGTCTAATGTTACTAAGGTAACTGTAAATTGCACAGCAATCTGCTCGGAAGCCCCTATGAAGATGAAGTGGTCAGAGCTGCTGCTCTTTGGAAATGTCAGGCATTGGCACTTTTTCATATTACTCAGGATCTAATGAAAGAGGCAAAAATTACCTGGTCACAATATCTGAGATGAATTTTAGATCTAAATTTTCTGTAAGCTGTATTCCCTTCCACATGCCTTTTTCACAGAATTCCCCACTCACTTGAAATGTTACACATTCAAGGCTCAATCTTCAGTTGTGCTGAATTTTCACTTGGCAGAGCTGAGAGGGGAATTGCAGCGGAAAGCGGCTCTAAACCATCTTTCTAGTTTCCCAGTCCTGGGCCAGCCCGGGGGCAAAACAATCCCCCCTCTAATAGAGAGTAGCCCTGCAGTACTGTGATGTAGTTAATGTAGACTAGCCAACTGTTGTACTAACCATAATCCAGCAATGTGTCATACTTGTGATACTCTGTACTCTAAAGTAGCTCCCTGGAACCCCTATATTCACCACTGCCATATAATTGTGGAAGACGGTACAGGTGTGGAGCTGGGGGGAATTGTCTGGAGCCTTTCTATTGTTGGTTTGAGTGGCTGGGAGAGCATTCATTTTATTTAGTTGGGTGCGTCCCAGCCTGTGGATGGCTGTGTAAAGTGCAGTACCTGCCAGAGGTTTGTAACTTGACATCAGCATCAATGTGAGGGCTAGCCCCAGTTGGTGGATGTGGGACTGCTGAGCCCTATGTCCCAGGTTGCACCCTGGGAACCCTGTCATACTAGTCTGTCCCCTTTGGGGCGGGCCCACCCTTTTGCACCCCCTTAAACTACCCCTATGCAGAGAAGTACAGGTTGTGGATGGCTTACAGCTGGCAGTGCCTGCTTTGTTGCCCTGTGACAGGGAGAATCCTTAGCTGCCCCTTTTGCACTATGTGGTCATTGTTTACATTACCTGATCCTCCCCTTTTTTTTTTAAACCCCCACCATGCAAACTGGGCAGGGGTGAGTGGGTGTATAAATAAAAATAGCTTTTCAAACTGTTAACTTTGGTGGGGAGGATCACACCTAGGGTATCTGGCAAGGCAAGCAAGCCAAAAAGCATGCTGTGTATATATGTGTATGCATACATGCGCACTTCATTACAGTTGTAAAAATGCATGAAGTGTCTGCATTTGCTCTCACACCGAGTTGCCAGAAAGAAGCACGAGAGCAAAACTGCAGTCATGATTCATTGAAGGTGTCAAATTGTGACCTCAAAAATGGTAAACCTGATTTTCAAACTGGTTATTTCCCTCCGTGAACTACTACCCACAGAACCTTTTATACTTTGGGATTGAAAACTAATGCTAAAATGATAGCGTAGATGGGGAAGAGGTTTGGATCAGATTTGTACTCAGTAGTAGGAAGTGGGATCCTCAGATAAAGACACTTGTTCTGGTGAGAATATAAACTATTGCAAGGCTAAATTTGAGACTTTTCCATTTAAAACCACATTTTCATATCCTGTACCGTACTTCAGTAGTGAGCTGCTGTCTTAGTCCCTTTGGACTAAGTCAGACCAGTTGTCTGTCTCTTCATCTTCTTATGAGCAACTCATTACCAACAGCTGCTTTCAGGTTTCATAACCGCTTTCCAGGAGTCCAGTAGGATTACAAAAAAAACACAAGCTGCTACTTCACAAATGATTATGTAATCGTGAATATGAAAGTCTAAACACTGATCTTTTATATAATGATGAAGGTAGTTAAATAATAAAGTAGCTATTTTCTCCACTCAATATTCTCTAGTCATATTAGACTAAATCAGTCATTGCATTATCTTTCTGTACCCATGCAAAATCTGTTTGCTCACAAAAACCCACAACGGTATATGTTCGTGGACAAGTACATGCACAGATCAGGTGACTGCATGCCTAACTGCTTCATTTACTCAAGCAAATATCCCCTTTGCAAGGTCAAATATGGGGTTTACGTGCATAAACAAGTGTAGATACAGGCATATTTTTCATGCCAGAAACATGCTGTTTGAAAATGTGGGTTTATGAGGAACAAATCACAGACTTGTTCTCTCCTTCCCCTTTTCTCTTCTCCTCTCTCTCCCTCCCCTCCCCCCCAACCCAGAAGAGTAGCTAAGAGATATGATGAGGTCCTGGGGAACCTTAAACTCTGGTTCGTTGTCTCTGGAAACTTAGAATATCAGACCAATTGTTTGTTACTTGATTAGCTGACTCTTCATGGCATTGTTTTTTTTTGTTTTGTTTGTTTGTTTTTTTTTCTTCTCAGCATCTTATTTTGACAGGTGTACTATACAGCCTCTTAAAAATTATTAAACAATATGCTAATCTCACTGATTACTTCTCTTGGGCAGCAAAATATTTACATGAGATTGTTCTTCTTGACTAACTTAGTAAGCAAGTACTAATTTACATGAGCATGTCCTTTAGGACTAATCCATGCAAATAATGACCCTAACTTGTTTTCATACAGTAGTTATGACTTATTTAGGCTTTCAAAGCACTTTGAGTTTCTAAAATAGGCACTGTGTAAATTATTCCATCTTAGTCACATAGTGTACTACAGCTAGTAACTCCTGATGGTATGTTTTTATTGACTTTTTATTTTGCACTGTTTTACAAATATATACTCCTACACATAAAAGGGCGTTCAGACACATTGGATAATGCATTGTAACATCTTCCTACTCAGAAGTCATAAAATTGTTTTCTTTTCATTTGTCTTCTATAAAAGTGTCTCTTTTTATAGTGAGACGAGACTGGATGACTCAGGGATTGGAATAGGATGTTTTAGAGAACTTTTTGGAGTCAGGATATATAATTCTATTTTAAACACAAAGTTTGTTTAATTTCTGCATTTGGTTGTACTAAATAGATTTTATGGTTTTGAAATCCATGAGACTTCTAAACTTTTGGTGGCTGAGAGTTGGAAAAAGTCACATTTGTTTACACATGGTCTGGGGAAGAAACATCTAAGACCTGCTAACAAAAAGCCTTTCATCAAAGTGTGTTGGAGGGTTCTTTAATTATTATGACACACAGCTCTATCTGGAATATAAACTATTTTCTGTCATTTTTATCTACGCAAGTGCCATTATGGCTAAGCTCTTCTATACAACAAAGGTCCACAGATGGGGTGGGCTAGAAGAAAGTTTTGATATGTCCCAATGAGATGGTCTTGAGATAATGCTCCTAGATTCAAAAACAGGAAGGGTTTAGTCTGTGAAAACCTAAGACAGCTGGGCTTTTTACTATACAAAAGACAGTCCCTTTCTGAAAGGGCCCATGTGGTCTTTTGGGAAAAACAATCTAGGGAAACTGTCAGCACCAAGGAACAACTCAACTATAGACTGAGATTCTGGCAATGACATGTAGGAATACAGCTACCAATTTAACCTTTAACTTAGGCTTCCAGACCAGGGTGAGCTTGGTTTTCAATAGCTTCCATCTGAACACTATTTGGTATTTTATTTTTAATTTATATTGAGGATACTCTAGCTGGAAAGCCTCAACTGTGATATTATGGCATTATAAGAAAGATTCCCATAAGGAAGATCCTAATCTTTCGACTTCATTGGTCAAATCCAGAACCGTAGTCTCCATCCAGAAACCCACAGGTAGCCAATAAAGATTATGAAACAAGGGTGTAGTGCTCTTTCACTGAAAGATCCTATTTAACAAGCAGGCTTATTCATTCTGTAGTTGTTTCAGTTTCATAATTGATTTAAGATGTAACCCTAAGTGAAGTAAATTGCAGTAATCTACTCTTGAAATGAAAAAGGCATGAATCAAGGTAGTGAAGGCTTGCATCAGAAAGTGTCAGTGTCCCTGAAAACTATTGAAATCCAATCATTCAGCAATAAGAGCTAATCTGATTGGACTCCTAAATTGCAAACGTGGCTTTGAAGAAAAAAGACAAGAACAAACCTTCTGTCAAAGGGACAGGTAGAACCCTAACCATATATTCCAGTTTCTTTTTTCATCCTAATGCCATCACCTCTGTTTTATGTAACTCAAATCTCAATCAAGTAGCTCCTATTCATATTCAGTTTCTCAACCAGACACTGGGAAAGATGCTTAAATGCACCATATGCCTAGGAACACATAGGAACATTAAGCTTGGTATCATCACATACTTCCTCACTTACCCTCCTAACACCCTCACAGGAAAAGAGTCAAAACAGAACACCGGATAACAGTAGTGGGCAACCTGCAGGCCACATGTGGCCCTTCAGGGTAATCTGATTGCAGGTTGTGAGACATTTTGCGGACATTTACCATCCTCATCCATACCCATGGGCTGCAAGGACGTGCTGGCCCCTGCTTCCCGCAGCTCCCATTGGCCAGGAATGGTGAACCATGGCCACTGGGAGCTGCGGGCGGGGAAGCCGTACCTTCGGACAGTCAACGTCAGCAAAATGTCTCGCAGCCCACAAACATATTATCCTGATGGGCCGCAGTTGCCCACCACTGATCTAGAATGTCAAAAGTGAGTCTGATGTTTCAAATCCATCAGTTGGTGACCAACTGTCATGAATGAGTACAAACCATTTGCAATATTTCCCAAATTGCTACTTTGTGTAATTTTGATGGGGGCAGGTGACCAAAGCCTACAAGTAAGTAAAGAACATGGAGACCAGGGAGAAGGTTTGGAATTTGAGGGGAGCATGGGCTGTTTTAGCGGGATAAAGGAGAGACAAGAAAGAACTGGGGGGGGAGGGCGGGAAATCGGATCATTATCTTATATGTCTGTATACTAATGAAAGAAGTATGGGGAATAAATAGAAAGAACTCAAAATGCTAGTAAATAAACACAACTATGACATAGTTGGTATTACAGAGACCTGGTAGGAAAATACACAGGACTGGAATATTGGTATAGAAGGGTTCAGCTTGCTCAGGAAGGACAGGCAGGGAGAAAAGGGAGTCTTGTATATTAAAAATGTATACACTTTGGCTGAGGTTGAGACAAAAATAGGAGACAGACTTTTTGAAAGTCTCTGGGTAAGGATGAAAGGGTGATGTCATGGCAGGGATCTACTACAAACTACCTAACCAGGAAGAAGAGGTGGATGAGGCTTTTTTTTTTTTAAACTAACAAAATCATCTAGGACTTGGTCACGTGATGGGGGACTTCAACTACCTACACTTCTGTTGGGAAAATAACACAGTAGGGCAAAAATTATCCAATAAGTTCTTGGAATGTATTGGAGAACATCTTTTTATTCCAGACGGTGGAGACAGCTACTTGGGGAGAAGCTGTTCTAGATTTTTGATTTTGACAAATAGGGAAGAACTAGTTGAGAATTTGAAAGTGAAAGGTAGTTTGAATGAAAGTGATCATGAAATGATTTCATGATTCTAAGCAACGGTAGGAGGGAGAACAGGAAAATAAAGACAATGGGTTTCAAGAAGGCAGACTTTAGAAAACTTAGAGAGTTGGTAGGGAAGATCCCATGGGAAGTATGTCTAAGGTGAAAACCAATAGAAAATGGTTGGCAGCTTTTCAAAGAGACATTATTAAGGGCACAATAGCAAACTATCCCACTGCGTAGGAAAGATTGGAAGTATGGCAAAAGACCACCTTGGCTTACCCAAGAGATTTTCAATGATTTAAAAATCAAGAAAGAGTCTACAAAAAGTGGAAATTAGGTCCAATTAAAAAGGATGAATATAAAAAAAATACTACCTGTATGGAGGGCAAAATTAGAAAGGCCAAGGCACAAAATGAAATCAAATTAGGTACAGACATAAAGGGTAACAAGAAAACAAAAAATGTGGAATTGACAGAGGTGCTTAATGACTCCTTTGTTTCGGTTTTCACAAAGAAAGTTGATGGTGATTGGACATCTAACATAGTGAATGCCAGTAAAAATGAGGTAGGATCAGAAGAGCCTAAAATAGGGAAAGAACAAGTTAAAAATTACTTGGACAAATTAGATGTCTTCAGGTCACCAGGGCCTTGATGAAATGCATCCTAGAATACTCAAGGAGCTGACTAAGAAGCTATCTGAGCCATTAGCAATTATCTTTAAAAAGTGATGGAAGACAGGAGAGATTCCAGAAGACTGGAAAATGGCCCTATAAAAAGGGAAATAAGAACAACGCAGGGAATTACAGACCAGTCAGCTTAACTTTTGTACCTGGAAAGATAACGGAGCAAATAATTAAGCAATCAGTTTTCAAATATGTGGAAGATAATAAGGTGATAAATAACAGTCAGCATGGATTTGTCAAAAACAAATCATGTCAAACCAACCTGATAGCTTTCTTTGACAGGATAACAAGCCTTGTGGGTAGGGGGGAAGTGGTAGACATGGTATATCTTGACTTTAGTAAAGGTTTTGAAAGAGTCTCACATGACCTCATAAACTAGGGAAATGCTACCTAGATGGAGCTACTGTAAGTAAGGCTGCAAGTTTGTCATGGAGGTCCCAGAAATCATGGCTTCTGTGACCTCTGACTTCTGCAGTGGCCAGCAGCAGCAGCTAGGGTGTGTGGGAGGGGGCTCAGAGGTGGGGGTTTTGCAGGTGTGGGGGGCACTTACCTTACTTATCCAACTCCTAAGAGGAGCTTAGGGGAGAGGGGGGCTGTCTCTGTTTTGTGCACTGCAAATGCCCTCAGGCCCCACCTCCGAAGCTTCCATTGGCTGCGGTTCCCAGCCAATGGGGGCTACGGCAGCCGGCGCTTGTGGTGGGAGCAACGGAGGAGCTCCTGCCCTGGCCCCTACCTCTGTTGCCGAGGAGCTGGGTAGGAAGACCCTGCCAACCCCCCCTTGCTAGCACCATCGGGGGTCCTGCACACCTCCCTCAGCCCCCCAGACCGGCCCCCCAGAGCATCCCTGCCTCCTCTTCCCCCTCCCCCCCCCCCACCCACTGAAGTTTTAGTCATGCCGGGTATTTAGTAAAAGTCATGGACAGGTCACGGGCCCATGAATTTTTGTTTACAGCCCATGACCTGCCCATGACTTTTACTAAAAATACTTGTGACTAAAATGTAGCCTTAACTGTAAAGCGAGTGCAAAACTGGTTGGAAAACCATTCCCAGAAAGTAGTTATCATGGTTCACAGTCATGTTGGAAGGGCATAACGAGCGAGGTCCCACAGGGATCAGTTTTGGGTCCGGTTCTGTTCAATATATTCATCTGTAATTTACATAATGGCATATAAAGTACACTTATAAAGTTTGTGGATGATACCAACCTGGGAGGGGTTGCAAGTGCTTTGGAGAACAGAATTACAATTCAAAATGTTCTGGACAAACTGGAGAAATGGTCTGAAGTAAACAGGCTGAAATTCAATAAGGAAAAATGCAAAGTACTTATGAAAGTACAATCAGTTGCACACATACAAAATGGGAAATGAGTGCCTAGGAAGGAGTACTGTGGAAAAGGATCTGGGGGTCATAGTGGACCACAAGCTAAATATGAGTCAACAGTGTAATGCTGCTGTTTAAAAAAAAAAGTGAACATCATTCTGGGATGTATTAGCAGGAGTGTTATAAGAAAAACATGAGAGGCAATTCTTCCCCTCTACTCTGTGCTTATTAGGGCTCAGCTGGAGTATTGTGTCCAATTTTAGATGCCATATTTCAGGGAAGATGTGGACGAATTGGAGAAAGTCCAGAGAAGAGCAACAAAAATGATTAAAGGTCTAGAAAACATGACTTCTGAGGGAAGACTGAAAAATTTGGGTTTGTTTAGTCTGGAAAAAAGAAGACTGAGAGGGGACATAACAGTTTTTTTCAAATACATAAAAGGTTGTTACAGGGAGGAGGGAGAAAAATTGTTGTTCTTGTCATCTGAGGACAGGACAAGAAGCAATGGACTTATATTGCAGCAAGGGAGATTTAGGTTGGACATTAGGAAAAAAATTCTTAACTGTCAGGGTGGTTAAGCACTGGAATAAATTTCCTAGGGAGGTTGTGGAATCTCCATCATTGCAGATTTTTAAGAGCAGGTTAGACAAACACTTGTCAGAAATGGTCTAGATAATACTTAGTCCTGCCACAAGTGCAGGGGACTGGACTAGATGACTTCTTGAAGTCCCTTCCAGTTCTATGATTCATACTGATCACTTGAGCATGAACTTCCTTCTTAAAGCTATAAATGACATAGAAGAAGTGTTTAGTAAGCCAAATTTTCCAATTGTCCCATTATTCTTTTGCCTCCTTTTGACAAAAACATATGAAATTTCATTTTCTTTTCGGAACCTGTGATTCGAATAAATCAGCACCAAGTGAGAGGAAAGTTATAACAAAACCACAAATGCTTAACATTCCAAACTCTTAGAATATAACATGATTATATTCAGAATGACTGAGTCATATGACATATTGAATACTTCCCTATCTTATGATGGTTTGTGAGTGTTAAAGAAATCTGAATTATCAACTCCAAAAATGGAAACACTTTATCCGCTGTTATTTAAAAGTGATATTTTCCAAAAATGCTTTAAAAATATAAAATTTAGACTGGCCCCACCCACCTCAGTTTTCAAATTAAATAAATTCACTTGAATGTTTGTAGGGAATATTTGTTTCAAAGCTCAGATGTTTCTCATTTTTTTAGGTTCTGATGTCATTGCAGCAATTTTATGCTGTTGTTCTACAATATTGCAAAAGGATCAAAGAAAACTGATTAAAGAGTAAAATATATTTCCAAATATTACACATGAAGACAGAATGAAAAAGAATACCTTAAAGAGACTTCACTATTTTAATAGGAAGTGTGTGTCAGTCGCTGAGGAGTTCATAGTTTTCCATAAATAGCTTATTGGTTTGTTCATGAAATGTGCTAAACTTGTCCCCCCAAGTGGTGAATGTGAGGTACACATAAAGGTCATATTTACCTTCCATAATGCCATGTCAGAATGTTTAGAGGGCCTTCTTAATGGATTTTAGAGATCAAGAACAGTGGCTACTGACATTTTCATGAAAGATGTAGTATGGACATAGCACTCTGATTTCAATTATTTAGAGATTAAAAATCCCAGTGCCTGAAACAAATGATGGAAATGGCAATCTTGATACTTCTTTGGGAGAAGAGATGTAGGGGGAGGCATTTCTCACCTGTTTGTTTCTGGATGCTGGCCCCTCAAATGGTAATAGAAAATTGAAAGCAGAGATGTATTTAACTGCTCCAGGTACTGGATATATAGAAAGGGAAAGTAATAAATGAATTCAACCTTTCATTCCAGTTATATGTTTAGATAGCTGAGACAAGATCATATGACTCTCTGCCCCAGAGCAGAACCACCTCAATATATAGAGTAAATCTGCTTAAACTACTCTACATATAATGAAACATTGAAGTCGTAATTTCTCTCTTTGGCTTCATTCACATCATATTTATGAGCCACAGAAATCATGATTAAAACTTCAAATAGTGTAAAAATGAAAGTAAATGCTTTTGTTTCCAAGGTTTAAGTGTAAGATTCCATACAAAGAGAGATGATTTAAACCCATGAAGGTAGATTCTGGCTACTGGACCTCTCTCACACATCTAAAAAGCAGAATGCCCCCCCAAAGGGAATTTCGTCAGCAGGAAGAGCATAAGACTTACTTAGATACCCCATCCCTCCTGGCTATGGCTGGATTGGTCAGAGTGTGAGGGGGAATGGCTGGATCTCTCTGTGCTCTGGCTATTCTGGGAAGCTATGCAAGGCTGCCCAAAGTCAGAGCATCCCCAGGAGCTGCTCCAATATGTACCAGGGATTTTACCTGCCCCCCGAATAGCACAGAATTAGGGTAATCCTCTCTCTGCTACACCACGAGAGGCACAGCACTGAATTTGCCCCTGGATTGTGTAATTAAAGGGTACACGTGAGTTTCCTTAACCTAATTGCAGAATGTAGGTTGTCGGTATAAATTATTGAAAAGGGAGCGGAGACCAAATATTTCGCAGTGTCATCAGCATTAGTAAAGGAAACTAAATTACACAGTGAAAGTTTTTGACCTTGAAAATTAACATGAAATATAACAACTTGCAGATTGAAGCATAAGAGTGTTATATGGAAATGTACAGGGCTCCAGGTGCATCCAGATGAGGACAAGAACAGCCAAAAGGAAGTGGCATGCTATATAATTATAAAGATTTTTTTAGTCAAACAGTGTAGTGGGATAGTAGTGACTGCTGGTGGACTCTAAGAATCTGCAAAAGAATTTAGGGCAAATTTTTTGTAGTTATCTTGGTGTTTGCCGCTTGTGCCCCGCAAAAAGAATCAGACTTTTTTAATCACTGGATTTAGCTTCAGTCTACAAGAATAAAAGGCGTTTGAGTGTGTTGGAGCCACAGGAAGTAGAGATGAGAACAGGAAAGGCCCTACTAGGAATACCTAACGAACAACCAACTTTGGGGAGAAAACTTAGTCTGTCTTGTGGGTCTGTTGTTGTTTTTTTTGTTTGATTTGGGGTTTTCCGGGGGGGAGGGGTTTGAGCCTTTGCCTAAGTTTGGATTATATATCATATGTGAATTCTCTGCCAAAGCAAAGTGAAAACTTCCCCTTCCCCTTATAATCACATTAGATACAAAACAACTAATAACTCATTTTGGAGTTACTTCAACCTCCTTGGCAAATGCAAACAATGTTGAGATAGAATATGAACCCATTTCTCTCACACACTGTGTACATTACACAACAGTTAAAAACAGGAATAGAAGAATATTGCCTCCAGTTGATTCCTACTGTAATTAGTCAAATACGAATACAGCCTAAGCATTCCAGTTAACATTCCTGTTCTTGGAGTAAATAGAATTTTTAATCATAATTAGAATATCTGCTTCACAATTCATCAGTCAGATGGAACATAGTTTTATATAGCATTGTGAAAATGTTTATTATACCTTGTGTTGAAGAAGGGAATATGATGATAGAGCTAATCAATCCTCTTTGAGATACCCTTCTGTATTTTCCCATAGGCCATATTCTTTTCCAACTACAAAGGTATGAGGATGTCAGATTTGGAAAATATCAGAAAATTGTATTGCAGAGGCTCTCAAGTGAGTGATCACCTTCTCTGGGCTTTCTTAATTTAAATACTTCAAGAAATGCTTAAGGAATTGGTATCAGTTTTTTTTTTAACTTATAGCATGCCAATTGACAAATTTAGGGCTTCTAAATGATCCAGATTTTTTGGACATTTCTGCAAAGAATTGCATCTTTTGTGTGTGTGTGGTGTTTTTTGTGTTTGTTTTTTTAACAGTTTTTAACAAAGAGGCCAACATTTCTTTACAGCAGCTGAATCTGATTTCGGAGAAAGAGGTCATGAAGCTAAAACACCAACATTTGTGCTGTATGTGGAGAAATAATTCATTAGAGTTCGAAAGTCATGAATGGATTTCTAAAAAAAAGTTTGCTCTTGACCTTGTAATCTCTCTTAGAAAGAGAAAGCGAAATAAATGTTTCTTCTTTCTAGAGATGGGCCAACTAGAAAGAGGCCAGATGTATTGCTGTTCATCTGAGCCCAGACTTTTTGGGTTTAGTTGAAATGCAGAAGGATCTGAATCCACCCCACTTGCTTTGCAAAACCAAAACTTGACCAAGAATTTATGAATCCTTGCACCCCAACTTCATTATGTAATACTTACCTTTACTACTTAACTTCTCTTTCATACATACAGTATAAACTCTCACAGGAAGGTGCTGGATTGCTGATCTGTACCAGTGTTTGCTTATAAGTAATCTACTTCTCCTCCATGAACTTTTGCTTAAATACTAATGGTTTGGATAGTTGCAGATATTGCTTTTATCCCTCACCCCATCCCACCCAGTTTCTGGCACCTGTATGACCAGGTAGTCATCTGTGCACACTGAGAAGCACAGAACTGCCTATATACATAAATCAAAGTACAGCATCCAAAATACTGATGGAAGAACACTAAAGCCAAAAAATGTCAAACTTGAGTTCCTAAAATTAGACCATCTAAAGTCATATTTAGACAGCTAAATACTTCTGATTTTTCAGAGGCGATGAGACCCCACAATTTGTAGTTAAAGCTAGATTTCTCAAAAGATCTCAACACCAGAGGTCAGTCAAAACATTTTAAAAAAATTGGTTTGTGCTTTTTCAGGGGTTTATAATTCAGGTAGGATTGCTTGAAAAAGCAAAGCTTTCTTAGTTCATGGTAGTTGCCAGATCAGATGTACAAATGAGACATTCAGAGTTGTATAATCATCTCTAATAACACTATATGAATATAATTCCAGAGGCATGGGCCTATAGTATGTTCAGAAATAGCTCATTTTTTCTATCCTGTATAGAATCATTCACATGGATGCAATATTTCTTGAATAGCTGATCAAGTTGGTAGACCATTGGTATATAAATACATGCAACATTGTCATCAAAGATATGTTTGTATTAATAGACTGTAAATTAACTTGAAATATTCCTATGAAGGTTTATCATATTTCCAATTTGATCATTTCTATCCTTTCAGTGTATGCCTTTCACGCACTCTGTTGTGCCTCAAGTATTTTTCTTCCATTCAAGTAAAATAACAAAAAAGTATTACAGTTGCTGTAGAAATGCTTCCTTTTTAAACTTAACAATACATCTTTATTTTGCTGTGTTTCATCTGATCTAAATAGTTTTGAAGTTAGTACCTTAGAAATCCCATTATTCCATATGAGCGAATGGATACCCTGACAAAAGAGTAGATTTTCCTTTAAAATTGCATTTTGTGTGGATTTTTTTAAAAAAAGCAGATGTAAGAGTCCCTGCTGGGAGTACTGTATGCATTCAGACATAGAATGGAAATAAAGCAAGATACAAGGAATACTCTTAAGCACTTGCATGTAGCTTATTCTCACTAAGCCAATTTAAATCTTCAGAAAATACTGAGGTGTTTCTCTATCAGAGAATAGATCCACTCAGTAATAGGCTGGGGATACAAAGATTAAAGAAAATTCTATTTGCTATTCCACAGTACTCCAGATAAAAATGCTCATCCTATAACAGTTTCATCTCAGTGACACATAATGCTATTCTATTCTTTCCTCATATTTCAGTTCAATTTACTTTGTATAATATGAACTGTATTGCAAAATGTTTATGGAACTAATTCAAATAGAGTTAAATAACAAATAGAAGCAGAGGGAGAGAGAAGTTAAGAAGTGAGGTGATTGCTGAAGGGATGGTGAGTTGATAAGACAGAAGACAAAAAGATGGTTAAAAATGGCAAGAGATGTAGAGGAGAAGGCTCTCATACTGAGGTTGATAAGACTGTAAAGGAACAAAAAAAATGTGCTAAGCAAGCAGGATGAGTAGGAAGGGAAGTGGAGAGAGAGTAAGTTAATTTTCTGGTTATCTGGGGTTTTGCAATGTGTCCATCACCATGGTTTCTGAACTTGGAGATAAAGTTTGAGGAAGGCTGGAGCAAATGCATGGAAGGTTTTGAAAATAAGGGTCCTATTCTGCCCTCATTAGGATGACCAGATAGCAAGTGTGAAAAATTGGGATGGGGTAAGGGGTAATAGGCACCTATATAAGACACAGCCCTGAATATCAGGACTGTCCCTACAAAATTGGAACATTTGGTCACCATAGCTCTCATTTATACCAATAGGACCCTGCTGAAGTCACTGAATTGGACTGAGGAAGGTTAATTCTGAAGTCCACCCTAAATTAAAAGTGTAACCTGCAAACATAGTAGGAAAAGTATTCCACGTAGCCTGCCCTGGATGAGTTCTGGTATGCTCTCAGTGGAGAACCCATGCCATGGCTAGACCCTGAAGTGGCCATTAGAGTGTAGTAGTCTTCCTATTGCTTTATATTGACCATTAGGCTACATCCTTTAAACAGCAGGGGAGCAAGGATTCTGTCTCTCTTCCATTATGAATAATTGCTTTATTTATTCTCTGCTGTTTCATCTCAGTTGGTCAGACAGTTGTTGTGCGTATTTCCATGTACTCATTCTTTGATATTTAGGACCACACTAATGTACATTTATAGACTTCAGGGCCAAAAGGTACCATTATGATTTAGTCTGACCTCCTGCCTAACACAGGCTATAGAACTTCACTTAGTAATTCCTACATTGAGCCCATCACAGAATCATAGAAGTGTAGGACTGACAGGGCCATTGAGAGATCAGCTGATCCAGGCCGCTGCACTCAAGGCAGGACTATGTCAGGAATGGTTAGTTATTACAGGTGTTTGTCTATCTGTTCTTAAAACCTCCAGTGATGGAGATTACACAACCTCCCTCGGAAATTTGTTCCAATTCTTAACTATCCTGACAAGAAGTTTTTCCTAATGTCTAGCATAAACCTCCCTTGCTGCAAGTTAAGCCCATTATTACTTCTATTATTCTATCCTCAGAGGTTAACGAGAATAAATTTTTGCCCTCCTTCTTGTAATAACATTTTATGTACTTGAAAATTGTGTTCCCCCTCAATCTTCTATTCACCAGACTAAACAAACCCAATTTTTTTCAATCTTTCTTCATAGGTCATGTTTTCTAGATCTTGAATCATTTTGTCGCTCTTCTCTGGACTTTCTCCAAATTGCCCACATCCCACCTCAAATGTGGCACCTGGAACTGAACACAATACTCCAGGTGAGACCTTAGCACAGAGTACAGTGGAAAAATTACTTCTTGTGTCTTACTTATGATCTCCTGCTAATACATCCCAGAATGATGTTTGCTTTTTTTGCAACAGTGTTGACTCATATTTAGCTTCTGATCCACTATGACCCCCAGATCACTTTCTGCAGTACTCCTTCCTAGGCAGTCATTTCCCATTTTGTATGTGCGCTACTGATCATTCCTTCCTAAGTGAAGTACTTGGTATTTGTTCTTATCGAATTTCATCCTAGTTACTTCAGATCATTTCTCCAGTTTGTCTAGATCATTTTGAATTTTAATCCTATCCTTCAAAGCACTTACAATCCCCGCATCTTGGTATTGTCCGTAAACTCTATAAGTGTTCTCTCTCTCTCTGCCACTATCTAAATACATTATGAAGATATTAAACTCACAGACTTTAGGGTCAGAAGGAACCATCGTGATCATATAGTCTAACCTGCACATTGTCAGCCACAGAACTTCACCCACCCATTCTCGTAATAGACTCCTAACCTCTGGCGGAGTTAATGAAGTCCTCGAATCATGGTTTAAAGATTTCAAGTTACAGAGAATTCACTGTTTTACACTAGTTTTAAATCTGCAAGTGACCTATGGCCCATGCTGCAGAGGAATGCCTTACAGGCAAAGGGAGGGGGGAAGTGAACTGGAGTCCCCCACATCCTTTATGAGCACCCTAATCCCTGTGCTAAAGGTTATGAGAGAGGCTGCCACCAATTTCTCCTCCCTGGCTGTATTTTGTGGAATCAGGCAGGTTTAGAGCATGCCTACCAGATTGGGCCCCACAGGCAAGGTAAGACCCAGCAGTGTCTAGCCTGAGAGTTCTGTTGGGGCTTAGGTGAGAGAGAGGCATCCAGGAACTTGCCTGAGGCAACAGTGGCCATAGCTGGTGACTGAAACTTAGATGTGTTGGCAAAAATGTAGGTGCTTAGGGAATTTAGGCTCCTCCAGACTTTAGGTGGCAGTTGCGGGGTGAGGGGGTATGAATGCCAGTAGTGCCTAAATGTTGGACCTAAGTCCTTCTGTGAACCTGACCCTCTGTGTCCTAATTATAGGGGTAGCTGTTTTCACTATCCTTGTGTTGGCCTGGAATCATGTTTCTAGGATATTGAGGCATTAGCCTATTCATGAGAGGCTATTTTCATGGTATATCCCCAGACCAGATCGAAGCAGGAGAAATTTCACAGGAAAACTCTAGTAGCCCAATTCTAACCTCAAAGTAGGCTGGATAAATCCCCCCCACACACACACCCACACACTCTGTCTCTGTCTGTCTCTGTGATGCTTAGATGAAATGAACCTTTCCAGGCTTGTCCATCACGGATATAGCAACAAGGCCAGGTTGGTTGGTTGGTTGGTTTGTTTTATGAGCCTTTGCCAAGATCTTTTTCGTACTTTCATTATTCTTAACAAACTCTTCCATCAGTAACTTCCAACAATGTGCAAAATATGACACACGAATTTGTCATCTAGTGCTTAGCTATCAACCCTGTAACCCTACAATAGCTTTATTGTTGTTAGTGCTAATAAAAGAAGGGGAAAGGCCTCTGGAACAAAACCGTACATTCACTTCTTCTTGCGGATTTGATATGTTGGCTGATGTGTGATCATTATTCAACTAGAAATCCAAAGTGCAGCCTATTATTTTTTTTTTTTAAGTCACTGCCAGTGACTGTGATTGTCCCCCCTGTCCTCTGGCCACTTCTCTTCCTTAGCCAGTTTTACCTATTGTTTTCACCGTGTTGGGTTGGTGTAGGGTCCCCCTATGGATGGGAAGGTGCAGCGTCTGAGAACCCCCAAGGCATTTTCTAACACAAAGGGGTCCCTCTGTCTGATTGTACGCTGGAATAGACCAACGTAGATGGTGGATAAGTTTGACCCATATGGTCATAGAGTTGTTGCTAAACTAGAGATGGGCAAATAAAATGTAAATCTGGGTTTTAAAGATCATATCTCCTCCCTGCCCTTGACCCTTTTCCCCCCTAATTTCAGGAGTATTAGGATCCAGAATTTGGATTTGGCTAATTACAGGGAAAGGAACTAGTTATGAAAATCAGAACTGGATCCAGATTTGGGTGGTTCATCTGTAGGAATATTTGAAAATCATTTTGTTTCAGGCCAGCTTCTACTTTTAAAAAAGAGAGAGTAAGAGAGATGATAAAATACTTTTTTTCTACTGCAGCTACCACTGGGCCCAATGAAATTGGAGTCAGACAATAAAACTTTATTCCCTCCTGCTATGCTATAAAACTCCAGCTAACCATACAGCTGTTCATTTGTGAAAGTGTTATTTTCTTCATATGTACAGTACTGCATTCCAGTGCTTCTGATATTTTTTCCTGATTGTCGAATATACCATATCTCTTTTCTAAGTCCAGCAAAATGTAGCTATTCAATAGTTGTGTATCAAGCAACTGTCACTATAATGTCCTGATATTTATCAGACTAAATAAGTACATCAACCATTTGATATTATTAGAATTAGAATTAGGGGTGGTACTGGTGAATCAGAAATTGGCACTCTCTTGAGCTTGTACTTAACCAACGGTCGCTGTGTGATAGGGGTTGTACTCTTAGGGGTGTTATCAAATGAAACATAAACCCCAACTCTTTGACTCTTGTCATTAAAGCTCCCATGACCTCTTCTCAAGAGTTGGAGTTTTAATCCTGCCATTAAATTACAGATCAGATAGTTTCCTTTTACTTGTCCAAACTCTGTGGATGAGGGATTCATGTTGTAAATTTCTTGCCTGCCATGAATATCAGTAGTCCTTGGGTGGCAGCAAACACTCTGAATGCATACCATGTATGGTCAATTGCATGACTGGGGTCTTAGTCTGTCTCTTCCCATGTATATAATGGAAATGAAACAAGTCCACCAATCATAAGAGCAAAGCTAATGAGAATTGTGCTAAAAGTGTGTGTGAGTTGTTTGAAACTGCCTGATTGCCTCAAGCAGCTGGGAATTATAGAAGATTCAAGTTGAACTGGTTTTTTTTTTGTTTGTTTGTTTGTTTGTTTTCTTCAACTTTGAACCATTTGAAGCAGCTAGGGCTAACTTTTGTTCTCAAGGAAAGGGAAAAAATATTAATTTGATGAATGGTTTGAACTTGACTTGTATTGTTTTATCTCATTTGTTTCTTAAATAATACAGGTATTCAGACTGAATGCCCAGATATATATCCAAGCTAAAATGGTGTACTATGTGAACTGTATACCACTGGCAAGATCATTTCTGATTTCAAACAGGATATCATGAAGGGTTGTATTAAATGGTTTGTAATTCCAATAATTAAATTCAACAGGATTAATGGTGTTAAGCTGTATGGACATTGTATAATTTCTTTCTAACCAATATGCATCACCATTATTGGTGATCTCAATTTGCCTTAGCTTATTGTTAATTTCACTAGAGCTGGTCCAGGACAAAAATACCTTATGATCTTGGCTTTCTGCATGTGTATTCAAAACATCCCATTTATTAACAAAATGTACACGGGAAGTGGATCATGCATGTACAGTTAAACTCTAGAAATTCATAGAAGAATTCTGACTTGACTTAGAAGTTACAAAGGTTCTTATTTTTAAACAAGAGACTCAGTACATTGTATTTCTTCTACTAATGGAAACATAAAGTACTGGAAATTGTAAAAAGAAAAGGAGTACTTGTGGCACCTTAGAGACTAACAAATTTATTTGAGCATAAGGTTTCGTGAGTTACAGCTCACTTCATCGGATGCATCTGATGAACTGAGCTGTAGCTCATGAAACCTTATGCTCAAATAAATTTGTTAGTCTCTAAGGTGTCACAAGTACTCCTTTTCTTTTTGCGAATACAGACTAACACGGCTGCTACTCTGAATACTGGAAATTGTGTAAGTGCCGATCTTATGAGATTTCCAGCCCACTTTTCAGCAAAACGATTCTTTTGGAAGCTTCTGCTGTAGCAAATCTTTTATTCACCAATCACTAATTATGATGTCACTATCTTAGGTATTGATCCTGCAAATCAGTGGGACTAATATAGGAACTATTTCTGGTGGACCCCTTGTAGAATGAGGGCCTTTTACAAAAAGTGTCAGAGAAAGAGAGATCTGTCTATTCGTTCCCATACTATTCATGGAAAATTCTTGAACTATCTGCAATTAGTTCATAATTATCTGGAATCCACAGAAATTTTGCTTTTTCTAATTACATGAAATTATCACATGCCATTTGTATGTTGTACACTTAACTAGTTTATACCTAGTAAGGACCATAGCAAAATGAATTATTTTACAACCTATTTGTTGACACTGCATCATGGCACACTTTTGTAATAATGAGTCAATTATATCTGCAAGACAGCCTGGCGTGCAGAAGTAGCACCCCACCCCTCCACATCCCTATGGCAGGTAACCTATTTCCATTCCTACATATGGCCCAACATCTCTATTTACATGGGGTGTATGTGGGGAGGATATCTCTGGCTCCACTGATTTCCATTGAATCAGTTTCCTCCACTGAGGAAGTAGAAATAGAGTGCCACCATACTCCACTCAGCACAGGTGCTGCAATTGTGGCTGGCCCTTATGATGATGTCAGTAGGTAATTGATAGATTTTAAGGCAAGAAGGAACCATTGTGATCTGGTAGTATGAGCTACTACATAACAGTACACAGGACTTCCCTGAACTAATTCCCCCTTCATGTCCAGTAGTAGTGGTTGAATTAAGCCATGTCTTTCAGAAAAAGAATATCCATTCTTGATGTGTGGGGAAATGTCTTGCCTTCCCAACACCCAAACCCACCTGCCACAGAGCCACATAGAATTTGGTTGTGTTTTGGCATGGAGAATAGGGCACACCTGCAGAATATGCATCCATATATAATATAACCAATACATCCATATTACCATAATGCTGTAGCTTCAAGAGGGTTTTTTTTGTTATATTCATTATTTTATTTACTTTTAAACCAAATCCATTTGCAGTGTGATTTAAGACTTTTCCCCCTGAATTTCATAACTTCATTAACACCTGAAGCCAGCTTTTACTAGCATGTGTACTTAAAACTTGTTAAACAGTAATGATTTCAGTTATGTTTTTAAGTTCAAAAAGGCTGATTTGCTTTTCTCCAGCAGGCTTCATCTGTTACAGATATAGAAGCACTGAAAGGATAAGATGGGTTGTTTTTTCCCTCTAGCCTTAGGCTTGTTTATATGTATTTGGTTTAAATAGAAAATAGTGATTTTAATTACCTTCCTTCTCTAATCCTAACTTGTATAATGTTGCATACTGTGAATATGGTGTCTTTCTACAAGTTTCTCTTAGGGTCAAAGCTAAAGGTCTTACAGAAAATAATGAAATCATTGAATAGACAGCTAGAAAGTTTAGAATTCACTGTAGCAAATGAAGTATGCAGAAACATAATTAAATAACTAGACATCTGAGACACATTTGGACCATAATAGTTCAGCAGGAAGTAGTGACACAATGCTATTAAAAATCATAGGTAATGAAAAATACTCTAGTTTTAATTTTTAACCCATCATAAAATGTACTGATTAATTATGCTGAAGGGGACTGGAAAGGAGTGGTCTGCTGAATTTTGACTTATTCAAGCATTACACTGGAACCTAGACAATGTATGCAATAAAAAGATTCATATTTTCCTGAAATGGTGACAGTTGAATTTGGTACCTAAGACACAGCCCAATGTACGATTTCTAAGACTACAAATACATCCAATTTAAGAGAAAATAATGCAAGGGAAGAATTTCACTTTTAAATATTCTTTCAAAATGGGCAGTAAATTGGCAAAATATTTGAGCTATGAGTGCCTATGAAAACCCATCTGGCAACTTAGGGTTTTTAAATTAATACAAAGCTTAGCCAAGTTTAACAAAAGTGGCAAATAAGAGGACAAGATGACATAGTACAAAAGTAATTCAAAATTGCCAAAGCCATATCAGGGACTGGTAGGGACCTGCTGCCAGTGATCAGTGATTGAAATAATGGTATGTCAAATCTAAGGAATATAATGTAGATGGTGTAATGAGGTAAATAATGAAGCAACACAATAAGGTTCAAATTTTGGGTTTGGTTCAGATAAATGCCCCATAAGCAGAAAACGGACTTGTTTCAACTACAATCCCAACTTCTGCAGTTAAGAAGGAATGAGAGAGACCAATGGACATGCAGGGCTATACGCTCTCCTGTGGCTCAATGAGGAAATGTCCGGGACAATATATAGCACTCCATGATGTTCAATGACAAAATATCACAGATTTCTCAGCTTGATATTCAGCAGTGACACTAAACTAGAGGGTTCTTTGTCAAGGCAAATTATAATATTTGGCACAAGCCTCTCAGCTCTCATCACACAGACAAATTTAACTTGCTTCCCACTCACACCATGTGTTCACATTGACATGATTGTAGATTGTTTACATTACAAATGCTAAGTAATGGAACTCAGGTTACAGGCAATGTTAGAGATTCTTTTAGTAAAATGTTCAGATCTCTAGAACCCAGCTGCTCTTGGGACATTCATTTTCTGCTTCTCTTTGTGTCCATTAGGACATGACGTCCAAAAGGGGAAACAGTAGAAGGGCTGACAAAGGGAGCAGGGCAATTTCTTGCTCAGCCATTTGGAGCGAAACCCAGAAGCAAGGAGGACTTGAGAAACCGACCATCTTGCTTACACTGAATGGCCCCACCTCCTGCAGCCTCAGATGTGGGGAGGTTTTGTCTGGGTCAGTAGGGAAAGAAAACCTATGGACCCTTTAAGGATTGCCCCTTCCTTCCTCTGAGATTGAGGAGGGGACATCTTGGCTTATGTGGCACCTTTCTTTCTAGCCAGCTAGCTCCCATATACCCAAGAGTGTGTTTATAAGCCCTTGCCCCCTGTCTGGTGCACCAAATTATGCCCTTAGAAAAAGTTTCCTCCCTCCCCTACTTGTGGGAGTAGAGTTAGGACCAGGCTTCGGGACCTTGCTCTGATCATATTACTCACTTGGGAAGGAACTTTACCCTTATTGCCATATTGAGCCTAAGCTGGGTGGGTTCTTTCCTCTTCCTCTCAATGTACACCCAAGTTTCCTGGGCTGCTAAGCGTAAAATTTATGTTGTTGCAACTTGGGAGATGCCTAGTGCAGGAACTTGTTCAATAAAAATTCTGGTTCCATGATAAACCAGAGTTGGAAAGGGATTAGGAGAAGGCTGTTCCTAAAGAAGGTGGGGAATGGGACTGGGGCTCCTGATGTCTGGTACAGAGAGAAAACCGCACCTTCTTTCCCACTCTCTTAATCCTTGTGTGAGGGGAGGGCACTGCAGTCCTAGCAGCAGCACTAGGATCAGGTTAACGGTATACAGGGGGTCTGGGAATAGCCCTCTACTAGATGGTATGGATTACAAAGAAGGAAAGCCTGCACTGGACAAGTTACTGCTAGATAGCTCCCATATATGTTACTTAATGAAGATGTGACCTAGTTAAACCACATTCCGGGTGTCTTGCATTCCTGTGGTGCCTAGGACAATTGCAATACTGCTTAAAAGAGCTATTTCATTTAAGGGGCTATTTGTTTGTTTACCCCCACTGAAGAAAATCCTTCTTTGTTTGTTTGTAATTTTCATGTATTTTGGAAGTGCAGAAGGGGATATCAGATTGGAGGTAGCTGTGATCTTGAATCCCCCTGTACGCTGAATAAGGGCAGATAAATGTTCTGTTCAGCCGTATTTGTGTCTTATGTTAGTGGCTTTTGGTTTTTTTATTATTCTCCCTTTCCTATTATCTGTGGCACTGGCCCGTGCCACACTATGCAGAGCCCTTGTCATGTGAAAACACAGGAATATTTTAAAACATTTTGACAGCCTGTATAAATATCATCTGACCTGCTGTCAATGCTAGGCTGTGGTGCTGCCACTGTTGAGCTGAGCCAGCAGTGCGGGGGTGTGGATCAAGGTGAACAGACTGAAAGAAATTGTGAGGGAAGAAATCTGACGAAGTCATGGAAGAGGAGAAGGGGGCCAAGACAGAAATGGACTCAGGAAGGCAGAAAACTGGTGGAATATGGAAGAGGAGATGAAGTGGACATTTGGGGTATAGAGGGAGCATGAATGGGAATGCTAGGCTGGAGCAGACATTGAAGGGAGCAGAAAAAGACAGTGTGTCTTGGCCATGGTTTGTTTTATTAATCTTTATTTTAAATTTGCTGGAAATATCACAAATCTTTAAGGGCCTGACTTAGAGAAATGTTGAGTATGCACAACTCTTATTGAGGTCAGTGGGGGCTGTGGATACTTGACTTTTGAAAATCAGGCTCTAAACACTTCACAGTTGCAGTATGGACAAAACCTCCTTGTACTACCCACCATAACCTTAAGTATGGCTGCAGGCACACACGTGTGCACAAATTTTATAGACTTACTGTCTCCTAGAAATGTAGGGACCTTGAGCCATCACCTAGTCCAGCCCCTGCACTGAGGCAGGACCAAGTATACCTATACCAGTGGTAAGCAACCTGCGGCCCATCAGGGTAATCTGATTGCAGCCATGAGACATTTTTCTGACGTTGACCATCCACAGGCATGGCCTCCCACACCTCCCAGTCACTGCGGTTCACCGTTCCCGGCCAATGGGAGCTGCAGGAAGTGGCAGGCTGCAGGGATGCGCTGGCCACTGCTGGTCAACGTCAGCAAAATGTCTCGTGGCCTGCAATCAGATTACCCTGATGGGCCACAGGTTGCTCACCACTGACCTAGACCATTTATGAGAGGTGTTTGCTTAACCTGTTCTTATAAACCTTCCAATGAGGGGGATTCCACAACTTTTGGTATTTCCTTTATAATGGCACTTACGATATTTGAAAACTATCAAGTCTCCCCTCAGTTTTCTTTTCTCAAGATTAAACTCTGTCATTTTTAACATCTCCAGATAGGTCAGGCTTTTTAAACTTTTTATCGTTTTTGTTGCCCTCCTCCTAGGGTGACCAGACAGCAAGTGTGAAAAATCAGGACTGGAGTAGGGGGTAATAAGCGCCTATAGAAGGAAAAAACCCCAAATATCAGGACTGTCCCTATAAAATAGGGACATCCAGTCACCCTATCTCCTCCAGACTCTCTGCAATGTATCCATATCTTTCCCGAAGTGTAGCAAGCAGAACTGGACACAGTAGTCCAGCTCAGGCCTCACCAGTGCCAAATAGATCAGGACAACTCCCTCCCCATGTTGTGTATATATGACTCCTTAGAATAGTAGCTTCTTTGGAACTGCATCACATTGTAGACTCGTATTCAGTTTGTGATCCAGTATACCCCTCATGCTTTTCAGCAGTACTACCATCTACACAGTTATTCCCCATTTTGCAATTTGATTGTTTTCCTTCCTAAGTGAAATATTTTATACTTGTCTTTATTGAATTTCATCTTGTTGAACTCAGACCAATTCTCCAATTTGTCACGGTCATTTTTAATTTGAATTCTGTACTCAAAAGTGTTAGCAATCCCTCCCAGCATACTGTCATCTGCAGATTTTATAAGCATACTCTCCACTCTGTTATCAAAGTCATTAATGAAAAAATTGAATACCACCAGACACAGGACAGACCTCTGTGAAGCCCCACCATTTTAACAGCAAACCATTGATAACTTCTCTTTGAGTTCAGTTTCTAAACCAGTTGTGCACCCACCTTATAGTAATTTTATCTAGACCCCATTATAATATAATTTCTTAAAGACTACATTTCCCTATTTTGCTTATGAGAACTCCCTATGGAACAATGGGGGTGGGGAAGCCCTTCTAAAGTCAAGATATATCTAGTGCTTCCTCAACATTCACTAGGCCAGTAATCCTTTCAAAGAAGGAAAATAGGTGGTTTGTAATGATTTGTTCTTGACTTATCCATGCTGGCTATTCCTTATAATCCTATTATTCTCTCTGTGCTTACAAATTGATTGCTTAATAATTTGTTCCATATCTTTCCACATTTCGAAGTTAGATTGACTTGTCTATAATTTCCCCAGGTCCTCCTCCTTGCCATTTTTAAAGATAAGTATTCTGTTTGCCCTTCTCCAGTCATCTGGGATCTCACTTGTATTCTATGAGTTCTCGAAGATAATTATCAGTTCTGAGGTGGCTTCAGCTAGTTCTTTAAGTACCCTATCGTGAATTCAGATTCTGCTTAGCTGAATACATCAAACTTATCTAAATGTTCTTAAACCTTTTCTTTCCTTATTCTGGCTTTTATTCCATCCCCCTTTGTGTTAATGTTAGTTAACTATTTTTTCATTCAACTACTGTTAACCTTTTTCATCAAGACAGAAGCAAAATTGGCATTAAACACCTCAGCATTCAAGTTGTCATCTATTAGCTCTCATTCCACATAAAGTATTAGACATACATTTTCCTTGCTCTTTCTCTTTCTTTTTGCTCCACTCCTAATGTATGTAAAAAACTTCTTTTTATTACCTTTTATATCCCTTGCTAGATGTAACTCATTTTTCTGCCTTAATCTTTCTCATTTTTCCCTATGTGTTTGTGCTATTTTGCATCCTTGGCAATCTGTCCATGTTCCCACTTTTTGTGGAATTCCTTTTTAGTTTTCAGATCATCCATGATCTCCTTATTGAGCCCTATTGGCCTCTTCCTATTCTTCCTCTCTTCATATTTGAGTCGTTTGCTGTTGTGCCTTTCCTGATGCCTCTTTGAGAAACTGCTAGATCTCAATTCTTTTCACTTCAATCTTTTTCCCATGGGACCTTGGCTACCAGTTCTCTGAGTCTGTTAAAGTCTGATTTTATTTTGAAGCCCATTGTTCTTATTCTGGGTTCATTCTGTCCCGATCCTCAAATCATGAAATCATCATCTCATAATCACTTTACCCAAATTGCCTTCAACCTTAAGATTTGCAACCAATTCCTCCCTGTTAAAATCAAATCTAAAATCAAACCTAGTTAGTCCTTACAACCTTGTTCAAAAGGTGGCGCCGATACATTCAAAGAACTTATTGGACACTTTATGATTTTTGTTGCATTACTCTTCCAACAGATGTCTGGGTAGCTAAAGGAGTATCAATTTCCATTATGGGAATGAAAGGGCCAAATGACCTGAATATACAAGGTGTCCCTGTCTGGTATCAGAGAGATAAGGACTGTGAATTGACTAGTCAAAATGTTTCTTATGTATATAACCATGGATTTTTATAATTCTTTACAGTACTGGTAGTACTAATACTGTCTGATTCTTCTCCCACTGAAATCAATAAGAACAGACTTTAGCAATTCCAGAGGAGTTGGTGGACGTGGATATGTGTGTGTGTGTGTGTTTGTGAGAGAGAGAGAGAGAGAGATGTATTTACACCAGGATGGGATATCAGGATATTAGATGAGGAAGGAGAAAGACAAGACTCTTTTTCACGTTGAAAAATTGCATGCTTTATCATTTTTCAAATTGGAATTTTAAAAAGCACTCAGATGCAAACTATTTCATTTGCTCCATTAATTCCTTCCATAAAAGTATAAAAATGGTGGTCCAGACTCTCAGCTAATATCAACTAAAGTAACTCTGAAGTCAGTGGAGCTATGCTAATTCAGACTAATTTAAGATCTATCGTAATTTTTGTTTTTGTTTTCAATACCTACTTACTCGCCATTGAAATAGTCCAAAGTGCTTGGCCCAAAAATATCTTTATAGAGATCCAAAGCATTTAACAACTATCTAACTGGCTAGACACCTATAAGACAAATTAAATGAAACAAATTATTATATTTGAATCTTAAATAATTGTTTGGATAAGCAGTACAATAAAAGTGCTAACAAAACTTCCTTCAAAATTATTGGTTTGATTTTGCATCTGATATTTACCACTGTGTTTATGTCTTCCACATTTCTGTTGCTGAAGGACTGAAGAGAAGGTTTTTTCTGATCTATTATATGAGCCATATTCTAAATGCATTTGAGCTGAACTACAAAATGATCTGCTCTAATTCATTTTATTGTATCATGTTGCACAAATTGCACCAGCTAAAGATCCTAGTCTGAAAGTTAAGATACTTCAATTGATTTTTTTTTCAAGTCCTAATTTCTCGTTCTACATCCTAGTAATAAAAATAAATTGATATAAAGAAAGTTGTTCATGTCACTACTTTTGTTTCCATTTCAGAAATATATTGAGTAGTGGGCAGCTATTGTTTCTCATATTAATGCATTAACCTGTCTTGCAAAGCTTAGTTAAAGTAAGCACTATATTTAACTGTACTTTCAACTGCCCAAGGGTGGGCAAAACTTGCCCAGTCCTTCAGCAGCTGTGGACGGACCAGAACTCAGTGGAACCAGTGTGGTCAGCTGCATGGGGAGCTAAGATTCGGGCAGCGGAGAAGTACTATGGAGGGGCTCCTTGCACCCTTGCAGGTAGGGAGCGTTTTGGGAGGGATGGTGTGGGTGAATCTGTGGAGATCCACCAGCCAGATGCACCCATAAGAGAATGAGCACAGAATCCGCGGCGGTGGGGAGGGAAGCGGACTACTGCACAAAAATAGCTAAAGAGCAGTTGTGTGGTCTGCTGGGAGGATTCCTTTCCCAGACTCCATCAAACAGCTTTGCTTTGTATTCTGACTGCAGGCAGCAAAGAAGTCTTGTCCCTAAAAGACATTATGCTTATTTTTACAAAAATTATCCCTGACTTTGGGATGACTAGCAGTAATCTTAATTGCTATTCAGGTCCAGAGATGCTGCCATTACTTGGTATTCTCTATCTCCCAGAGTAGTCATGGAATGTGCCCCCGATTAAATCCATGTGATGAATTTAGGGGGCAAATATGATCACTGGAAAATTCCTGCATGAATGTCGTCTATTACTATGACAGGTTTCAGAGTAGCAGCCATGTTAGTCTGTATTCGCAAAAAGAAAAGGAGTACTTGTGGCACCTTAGAGACTAACAAATTTATTAGAGCATAAGCTTTCGTGAGCTACAGCTCGCTCACTTCATCGGATGCATTTGGTGGAAAAAATTTCCACCAAATGCATCCGATGAAGTGAGCTGTAGCTCACGAAAGCTTATGCTCTAATAAATTTGTTAGTCCACCAAATGCATCCGATGAAGTGAGCTGTAGCTCACGAAAGCTTATGCTCTAATAAATTTGTTAGTCTCTAAGGTGCCACAAGTACTCCTTTTCTTTTTGTCTATTACTATGTGTTTCATGTACTAACAAGTAAACCAATAGAAAACCTATTCAGTTATATAAATTGGACCTTGTGGTGCCTTTTTACTTTTCTGACAGGAAGGGAATGCTGTTACTGTAATGGGGTCTGGAAAATGTAGGCCTGAGTTAGAGAGGTGTGTGTGTGTGTGTGTGTGTGTGTGTGTGTGTGTGTGTGTGTGTGGGATGCCTCAAAACTTTGGAACTTCATACCCTCATGAACCAGGTTTGTAATCCTCCCAACTCCTCCCATAGCCTGAAAACTAAACTGCAGAGGCAGGGAAGTAAGGGATAGAGGGACTAAAAGAACTAAGTCAGTGTGATGCTTCCCGTGAAAACAGAACTGATTTCTCAGGGAAGGGGTGGGTCCCCTGTTTTCCTATATTCACTTTCGTCTCATTCCCCTACTGCTCTGTTATCTAGTTTGTAGGGCAGGCTAATTGCTTCATCTCAGTGAGGACTGCTAAATGATTCTGAAGCTAGGGAAAAGGAAAATACCTTAAGAACTTAGGTGAAAAAGGGACCTATTCTTCCCCATCCCAATCTCTTAGCAAAGACATGTTTTTCCTCTTATCACTTCTGAATGGGGACTTACCACATTTGGCAAGCCCTACAGTCTACTCCCCAAAAGAACTTACCACTTTTGGGGAGTAGACCATAGGGCTATTCTAAGCTCTTGTGGGGGAAAATGAAAACAGCTCCTATTTTTCATTCTTCTGCAAAACCAAATACTCTGATACTTGGGGATCTAGATGAGGGTTCCTGTGAAATGGATCTCAGACAGGGCCAGGGCCAGCATGGTACTCTTCAATATGTACCATGGAAATGTGCTTGTGTGTTTAACAAGCATTCTCTTGTCCTCCAAGGGATATCCACACAGAGTTTTTGGCATTATTTGATGCATATAGCCTGATACATTTATAGGCCCGAGCTCAGCAAGGAACTTAATCATATGGCTAACTCTTAAACATGTAAGATGTTCCATTGACTTCAATGGACTTCTCACATGCTTAAAGCTTAGGTACATTTGGGCATAGTCCCCTATTCTGTAATCAGAGCTGCATGGGCAGACTTTGTGGCCATGTGGAGACCCATTGATGTGATTGCAGGATCAGGATCTTGAACATGGAAAAACGCTATAGTGGCCATTCCAGCTAAAATAATATGGCAAACAAGTGCAGTTTTTTGTCTGATGTTAAAGAAAATGTAAAGAACAACTGAAATAGATTTCAATTGTTTGATGCCTGCAGCAAATCTATCATTCTAGGAGCAAAGCTATATTGCATTTTGTATCTATATTAGTCATTGAAAAGTCCTGGGTCTCAATGTCAACAGGGGTTAATGAAAACTTCATAGAACAACAAAGAAAAATTAGTCTAAAGAAAAATAATTTCACTATGAAAGATTTGTCAAAATTAAGAACATAAGTGATCTCTTCAAATGGTGTGTCATGAAAAGCTTTCCAAATTTGATTTTGCATTTATTGCTAAATGACTGATTACTAAATAGATGGAACATGACAAGCACCATATGTTTTGTTTACCTAAAGGCTCATAAATTCAGTGTCTGTTGGTCTCTCAAACATGATGTGTTAGCAGAATCCTTTCAGGAAAACAAAACCAACTACAAAGTCATCAGGTTGAAGTATTATTCCTTTCAAATGATTTTTCAACCCAATTCATTCTTTGGCTGTAAATATGAGCCAGATGCAATATAGAGTTCTGATTAATTGTTAGTCAAAATGTGTGTAGCACATTGAGTATAGAAGCATTGTTGACATCTTGGATTGCTAATGATCTATACGCAATAGTCTTCAAAAAGTGTATCTGTAAATAAACAAAAAGAAAAGGAGTACTTGTGGCACCTTAGAGACTAACAAATTTATTTGAGCATAAGCTTTCGTGAGCTACAGCTCACTTCATCGGATGCAATCAGTGGAAAATACAGTGGGGAGATTTATATACATAGAGAACATGAAATAATGAGTGTTTCCATACACACTGTAACGAGAGTGAGCTATTACCAGCAGGAGAGCGGGGGGAAGGAGGGAACCTTTTGACGTGCACGGGCTGAAATTGTGAAAAAACAGCATCACTTGCCCCATAACCTCAGCCATGCAGAACACAATGCCATCCACAGCCTCAGAAACAAATGCATCCGATGAAGTGAGCTGTAGCTCACGAAAGCTTATGCTCTAATAAATTTGTTAGTCTCTAAGGTGCCACAAGTACTCCTTTTCTTTTTGAAAATACAGACTAATACGGCTGCTACTCAGAAAAAACTCTGACATCATAATCAAAAAGGCTGACAAAGGAGGTGCTGATGTCATCCTGAATAGGTCGGAATATGAACAAAAGGCTGCTAGGCAGCTCTCAAACACCACTTTCTACAGGCCGTTACCCTCTGATCCCACTGAGGGTTACCAAAAGAAACTAGACCATTTGCTCAAGAAACTCCCTGAAAAAGCACAAGAACAAATCTGCACAGACACACCCCTGGAACCCCGACCTGGGGTATTCTATCTGCTATCCAAAATCCATAAACCTGGAAATCCTGGATGCTCCATCATCTCAGGCGTTGGCACCCTGACAGCAGGATTGTCTGGCTATGTAGACTCCCTCCTCAAGCCCTACGCTACCAGCACTCCCAGCTGTCTTTGAAACACCACTGACTACCTGAGGAAACTACAATCCATCAGTGAGCTTCCTGAAAACACCATCCTGGCCACTATGGATGTAGAAGCCCTCTACACCAACCTTCCACACAAAGATGGACTACAAGCCGTCAGGAACAGTATCCCCGATAATGTCACGGCTAACCTGGTGGCTGAACTTTGTGACTTTGTCCTCACCCATAACTATTTCACATTTGGGGACAATGTATACCTTCAAATCAGTGGCACTGCTATGAGTACCCATATGGCCCCACAGTATGCCAACATTTTTATGGCTGACTTAGAACAACGCTTCCTCAACTCTCGTCCCCTAATGCCCCTACTCTACTTTATATTCATTTATTTATGTCTATTTATTCTTTTACATAGAGACTGTCCAGTTTGGCCAATGTACATGGCAGAGGGGCATTGCTGGCACATGATGGCATATATCACATTGGACCATTAGCTGCAGCACTAGATACAGGGATTGACAGATTTTTATTTTTATTTTTTTAAGGCCATTATGATCACCTTGTCTGACCTCCTGAATAACATGGTCTATAAAATTTCACTCAGTGATTCCTGCACCTAGCTTAATAACTTCTGGTTGAACTAACAGAGCATATCTTTTAGGAAGACAACCTGCTAGGATGCTAGGCCCCTCTAGCATCATTCCCAGGAGCTCATTTGCCATATTTGTCAAATGCTGCCATTCAAACTGGGGGAGGTTTGTGTCTCTGCCTTATAGGGTTAGACTTCAGCACCCATAAGGCATTCCACAGCCTTAAAATATTGCATCTAGTGTGTTACAAAACATTTGAACAGTCATTTGGTATCCTAACATTCATATACATAAGTGAGCATTTGTTTCATTTTCTTCTGTTTAAACTTCCAACAGTACATAATCTTATTGTGAAAAATACAATGTATCAACTTTGGAGGAAACGTTATGTGCTATTAGTCTGGTGCAGGACAGCAGATGTTCACGTGCTACTGTTATATAAGACAGTAGTATGTTATTGTGTCAGTGGGCCCTCTCTACTGGCCCAACTTTTCCTGCAGTTCAGCACCTGGACACATGCTCAGTAGTGTGATATTTTGTTTCATGCTTGCTTGATTTTAGATGTTTGAAAGTTGCAGTGTGGCTTAAAGCAGGGGTTTCCTGCCTCTGGATCATGACCCCCTAATGGGGTGCCAGGAGGCCTGAGGGTGTCAGGAAAATAAATCTGCCTTTACTTTCCAGTCCCAACCTCAGAGTCAGAGTTGGTTTTGTCAGTCAACTTGCTAAGTCAAATATAAATGCATTTGTTAGTATTACTATTATGCACATGCTTGTTACAACAAGCTTATAATTCGGGCAATTAAAATACATCTTGCTTTTTAATACTCCATTCATTCATTCATTCATTCACCTTTGAGGTTTGTCTCCAATGTTGGGTTCAAAGCACTTTACCCCTGTTTTGAAAATTGTTCCAACAATTGATTCATTTTAAATAGCAAATGTTCAAGTTACAAAATCTACAAAAAATACCATATACGTTCAGTCAGAAGATGGAGGAGAAAAGGGGGCTATTTAGGGCAAAATAGGATTCCATGTTCTCTCCAGTCGCACGATAATATCTGTTGCTGTTCTCTGAAACCCCACAAGCTTTTTTGTTTTGGGATGGCTAGAACTGAACATGATCAGCCAGATCTTCAGATGTAGATTGGTGTAGCTCATTTAATAGCAAGGAACGTAGGCTGTTGGCAAGTGGCCATTATGAGGAGTGGTCACCCAAGAGCTAGAGAGAGAGAGAGAAACTCTGACATCCTTTCATGATAGTAGTCTTTTATGTCTGTGCCCCCCCCCCCCCACTGAACTACCCTTTGCAGAAAAAAGTCATGTCTAATTTGCTGTCCAGCATGACCCACTGAGTCTCCCTTCTTTATTACTGCTGTTCAACTCTCTCTCTGTGTCTCATTGATTACATGAGTTTCCACATTCTTTTCCCATATGTATTACTCTACATTTTAAAATTATTTCTTTACTTATTTCTACTCACTGTAGATCAGCAGTTCCTGAACTGGCCAGTACTCCTTTTTCCCTCATATATTTCCAGAAGGAGTAAATTGCAGTATACATTCTGTCATGAAGCCCTGCTGATTGATGTGGCTCTGCTTAAACATTTAAGGGAGTTTTTGGACTACCAATAGGGAATTGCCCATGTGGATGGTAAGCAGGATAGATCCACTGGTTCTACTGAGATACTCTAACGTGAAATATTTTGAAATACTGTATTATGTATTTCTCCTAATTGTTCAGTATTGGCAAACCTTATCAGTAGGGAGTTATTTCCATGCAATGACAAATGCTAATTTAATTGAAGGGGAAATGACTTTGCAGATTTATAGATTTATAAGGCTAAGAATCTGCATGAGTGCCTTTAATTAAATTCATTTTTCTGCATAGGCTCCTGTCATTTCAGATATTCAAAAAATCTACATGTGTTACTCCTCCTTTACTGGTTTTTCAATTTATTTGCAAGGCTTTATTTAAACAGTTGTCAGCTGCCTGCAAGCACCTGATGAGGTTGCCGTTATTCCAAAAACAACATGGAAATAAAAGTTAGGAAACTAGAGAGGGAATTTCTGTTTTTATCCTATGATTTTATAATAACCTACAGACAATTAGGGTATCTTCTTACCTGCTATAGTGATAACTAATAAATAGGATCATTAAAGTAAAAACAAAATACTGAGGGCCAGATCTTTGTACATCTCTAAGTGCCCTTTGTACCTCTCCAGTGGCATAAAGGGTATTTAAAACTTTGTTAAGCAGGCCATCGAGGATTTCATTGGAGAGAGATCCTCAAATGGTATAAAAAAAAAACCAATGTAGGGACTGGAAGTCTGTGGGGTAACATAATCAGAGCAATGTGAGAGAAACATCATTTTACTTCCTGAATGATAGATAGATTGAAGAGGAGATTAAATGAGAGCTGGAGAAAATGGATGTGATAGGCCAGATGACAGAAGTCAGCTGTGGAACAGTATATTAGCTTAGGGAGAGGGAAAGATGGATTTTAGAAATATTCTAGATAGAAAAATGACAAGATTTGAGAGCCTGGCTCTGAGGGGAGAGAAGATAAGGGGCAGTCATGAAGTTGTGTGTTGAGTGAAAAAGAAGATAGTGGATGTGTCTGAAACCACCCCCGTGTTCATACCCTGCACACTATTGCAGTATTTTTTTTGGAAAACATGCCTTGTGAGGTATCATTTAAAAGCTAATAACACACTGATCAGCATTCTTGTGTAATGTACATACAAAATGCAAATTAAGAGTTATGAACATAAACTGAAATTATGACTAGAATATGTTTACCAGACAAGATGGGGGTGGGAAAAGGATGGTAAACCAGTTTCTCGGAGACAAATGATAAGCTAATGCCTCTAGCCAGGTGTCAATTAAGTTGATTGGCAGTCACGTGTAAAGTGGCCATTCTTTGTCAAAGAAGTTGGGAGGGAACAGATGGATCTGCATTTTAGAAAACAACAGTATGGAAGAGGGGTGGGCAATCTGCCACATACAGCCTGTCGGGGTAATCCACAAGCATGGCCACAGTTCGCCATTCCCAGCCAATGAGAGCTTTGGGAAGCGGCAGGCCACTGGGACGTGCTGGCTGCCACTTCCTGCAGCTCCCATTGGTCAGGAAGGGTGAACTGCAGCCACTGGAAGCTGTGGGCAGCTGTGCCTGCAGACAGTCAATGTAAACAAACTGTCTCGTGGCCTACAGGTTGCCCACTGCTGGTATGGAAGCTCTTTCACCATGAGATTCCATGTCTTCTTCCTCATTGCTGGAATGAATTTTATCTGTAAAAATTTTATGAATTTTTTTAGAGGTAACCCTCAGGAAAATGCATTTCAAAGGGTGACTGGACTAAAAGTGAGGGGCAAAAACACTCCAATTCATCTTTCAGCTAAAATGACAAAGGAACCAGTCCTTTGACTTTGCAGTGAGATCCAGACCTGTGAATTTGGTCAGCTCTGTTTGTGGGAACGTGGTAAGAATTTTACCTTTAACCAAGTCTAGTTGGTTAAGTTTGAGCTATTTGGAAGTGTTTTATCTGTGTGGTTTTTGTTGTGTTTGTTTTATTTGCTTGTTGTTTGTAGCCATTTCTGACTTTAATACTCAAACTCACTTAAAACCTCTCTCTTTGTAGTTAAATAAACTTGCTTTATTTTTAATCTAAACTAATCCAGTGTTGTATTTAATCTGACCTGTTTGGTAACTCCAGTTAAAATAGCAAACTGTTGAATATTGAGGCTTTACATGGGCAATGACGTTTAATATCAGCACTGTCCAGAACACACACTTTGTAGAAAAATTGAGACTGGGAGTGTGGGGGGGTCACCCTGCAAGTAGTATCCAATGCTGCTGGAAGCCCCAGAGTGTGACTGGAGTGTTGCTGATAGGCTGCTGAGGTCAGAGTTGCTGGACCAGTGTTGCAGCTATACACAGACACACACGGACTGACCTGCATGCTGTTAGGCTGTTTGTAAGTGGCCCGTCTTGGGAGCTACAACAGCAAAGCATTATGATGCACCCAAAGTTGTGGGGCAGGTGGTAACAAGTGAGGGATTGCCTTCTGAATTGCACCCTAGCATCTGACAGTGGAATTGTCAACCATAATGGAGAAAAAGAAGAGGGTTCAGTAGGAGAGATGAAAGTTCAGTTTTTGCCATGATATTTTCCAGCAAGCATGGCACACATGAGATATTGCAGAGACAGGTAGAGATATGATAGTTGAAGTGAAATAATAGTGGTGTCTGAGAGACGCTAAAAGAAGATATGTTTTCATATACAATGAGCAAACCATGTACTTCAATGATTACTTAGTTTAGCTTATCTTGTCTTTTTTTTCTGGAATCGAATGTCTCCATGAGAAAACATAATCCTTGCTGACCTTCTACAGGCTGCAATAACTTTGAGAACAAAATGGTTGCTCAGAGTTCTTAGAAAAGTAAATGCACAGTATACAGAAAACAAAAGGCACCACAATATTATAGCCACACTGCAAGGAGACAGGGGTCTTACCCAAAGCTCTCATTGAGTTCAGTGGTCTTTGGATCAGGCCCATGATGAGAAAGGCAAGATGTACTGTGTTAGTGTCAGAGGAAAACCAAAGAAGAGAAGTGATGCTGATGCTACTGTGCTGCCAGAGTTATGAAAACAGCAGTTTCAGGTTGTGTGCATTATGAGCTGTATGAAGCATGTAAGAGCCTTACTTTGAATGGTGCTCCTCTTTCCCCAGACTCAGGAAGTCAAGGTCCAAGGGACCTGCTAACAGCTGCAGACTCATACTGTGTAGAGGGACAGTTGGATGGAGCCCTGTAACCCTAAAAGAACCTTTTCCTATGAATTTATTTGGCAGTGGGCCTCCACACACACACCCCCCACTCCTTCCTGGCAGAGTCACCAGGGCAGCTTGGGAGGAAAATTCTAACCACAGGGTAATTCCCACTTACTTGCCAGCTAGTTGGAGACTTCCAAGAAATAACACAAACACACACACTATATTCAACACAATAATTATATTAAACAGGAGACAAATATAACAGGGTAAAACACTATTTTTAGGTTCACTGGTGCCCACTCTGCTAAAACCTGTGTCTTTCCCCAGTCACAGGACTTGATTGTAGCAAATGTAAGATTAGTGTCCCATTGATGCATGTACTTTGTTGGGGCCCTTGATGACCTATGACCACAAAATTCTTCTCTGCAGTGGTTTAGCATTGTAGCTGACTGGGTTCAGTACAACTCAAAGGACTCACAAGGGGGAGAAGGTGGTAAATCCCTCCACAGGTTTAATATGCAGCAGGTTATAAAATCCCCAAACCCTTACTCCCTAGCTTGAGGACACAGTTCAGGGAGTAGGGAGTCCCCAAAACAAATTCCCTGATTAACTGACTAAAAGATGGTGCATTCACAAACTCCATGAATGACTCTGGACTCCTCAGTCACTGCAGAGGGGCTGATCTCTGCTGGCAAGGATCCTCTTCAGGCAGAAATTAGGCTGCTTCGGTCCCAGGATTTCCCCTCACTACAAAGATGTGCAGAGCTCAAAGTGAAGATTACAGAACTGTCCTAAAATCCAAACTGTAGTCTCCTAGCCCAGCATCCAGACACACACACAACAGGCAGCAGCCCTGAACTAGCAGACAGAGCAGAGCTAACCATGATTTGTCTCACCTAGGGAGCTGGAGGGTTAACTCAGCCTTGCATGGAAACTTTAACAGCAAAACTCTACAAACTGGAAATCATCAGTGGAGAAGGAAAAGCCCAGTGAGGGATCTTGCTTTCAGGCCCGTAAAGGCCAGTTCTCAGGGGGAACCCTGCATGCAGGCCTGGGACTTACCTGCTCCCCACACAGCCAGTCCTGCCCTTGCCCTGGCTGGTTCCAGACTGACTCGAAAATGGCTTCTCCCCTTTCCTGAACTCCCTGGGAGGGGCATCTCACTCCCTACCAGAGACAGTGTGCCTCTCCCTGAGCTGCCAGCAGACAAAGCCCCAAAAATCTAGGTAATCTCCTTGGGGGTTACACTTAGTTTGCATGATGAGGCAGATAGGGCTTGATCCAAAGCTGAATGAAGTCAATGGAAGGACTCCAATTGACTTCAGTAGGTTTTCAGTCGGAACCAAATTGAGTGAACATGAAAACATGCATATTATGCCTATATGCTTCTGCATGTTGTATAATAAAGTGAACAAAAAACATTTCACGTAACAAGTGAAGAGTTAGACAAAACAGCTGATGTGAAAGTTTGCCTTTTATGAAAAAAACTACACGAACAAATAAACTGAAACTCACTGCATGGAAGTGGGTTCTAGGCCACAAAACCTTGTGCCCAGATAAATTTGTTAGGCTCTAATGTTGTTTTCACTGCATGATGTATTTTTAATTGAGAATGCATAGCACATTTTTATCCAAGTTTCATCTTATAAAAATAAACTGAAGAAATAAACTAAACTCACTGCACAGTGATCAAAACTTGATCTTGGATGAGAAATAGGTATTTTAATTCAATTCCATATAAATATTCATAAACAATTTGGATTTATACCATGACCCTCATTCTGCATGATTTAAATAAGGTTCTTTCAAAATATGTGTCCAGGGTAATATTCTGGCTGTTAATCTTCAGTTCACAGTGTGCTTTGATTCATTTAACCACACATTCCAGCAATAGCATAATTCCACAAGTGTCCTTGTGCGAAGTGCCAAATGAAGAGGAGCTGCAGTGTAATATAATTTAAATCAGTTTTTAAATATTAATATATACTTCAGCTTTAAAGCATCGGATAGTCGAAGGCTGGTTAAAGTTCTTTAATGAGAGAGTTCCATGTTGGAGCAAACTTGAGGAAGGAACATTTGTTTTGTCTAAAATGTGCTTAGCCAATTATATTCTGTATTCCCTTTGCAGTTATGTCAGATATAGGTTTGAATGAGAACTCTCACTCTTAAAACCCAGGTTCTCATTCATCTCAGTCTTGAAGCCAAGTAGAACAGGGTAGTCTATCCCTTTAAGGGGCCAGATGTCCTGTGGCCACCAGCCTAGTTCAATGATCAGGCCCAGCTGGGAAAGTGTCATGTGATCCCTATCAAGGGTTGAGAAATCTTACTTGGAGGGGAACTTGTTGCTCCTGGAGAAGAGAAAAAGACCTTTGGCCCCTTGCAGCCTGTGTGGATTAGGGGAATAGGTCTGTTTTGTGTGGTTCTGTTTCAATTAACAATCCATGGCCTGAGTGAAAGGCCTGGAAGAGATCTGATGATGATGTGTAATCCTTCCCGGGCTGTGGAAAAAGGTCAGCAGCACTACACCAAGATTTAAGCCTGGGTTTGGGATATCAGTTGCTGCTATGTCAAATGTGAAAATGCCCATTCAACATCATGTCTTTGATGTAGGATCAAGTAAACCACAAAGGTGGCCTAGAAGTTCTTGACTATTTTATCTCATTTTACATTTTCAATGCACAAGTCATATGCAGCCAGAATGGATTGTTGAGTTGTGCTTATGGCAGGAAACTGTTCTGGGTTTTGAACAGGGAATATTGGGTACAGAGTGAGTCTAGCGGGGGTGATAGAACCTCACTCACTCCTCTAATAGGCTCATAACCTCTGGCTGAGTTACTGAAGCCCTCAAATCTTGATTTAAAGGTTAAGTTATAGAGAATCTACCATTTACTTTAGTTCAAGTCAACAAATTACCCAGGCCCCACGCTGCAGAAGAAGGTGAAAACTCTCTGCCTATCTGATCTGGAGAAAAATTATTTCTCAACCCCAGATATGACAATCAATTAAACCAGCTAGACACCTGTGAAGGAATTCTCTGTAGTAATTCAGAGCCCTCCCCATCCAGTGTCTCATCTCTGGCCATTGGAAATATTTGCAAATGGCAGTTGCAGATGGGCCATATGCCATTGTAGGGATCCTCCTCATACCATCCCCTCCATAAGCTTATCAAGCTCAGTCTTGAAACAAGTTTGTTATCATAGAATCATGGAATATCAGGGTTGGAAGGGACTTCAGGAGGTCATCTAGTTATTTTCCACTACTACTCCCCTTGGAAAGCTGTTCTAGAACTTCACTCCTGTGATGGTTAGAAATCTTTATCTAATTTCAAGCCTAAACTTACTGATGACCAGTTTATATCCATTTGTTCTTGTGTCAACATTGGCCTTAACCTCTCTCCCTCTCTGATTTTTATCCCTGTGATATATTTATAGAAAGCAATCCTATCTCCCCTCGGCCTTTGTTGTGTTAGGCTAAACAAACCAAACTCTGTAAGGTAGGTTCTCTATTCCTCTGATCATCCCTGTAGCCTTTCTCTGTACCTGATCCAATTTAATTCATCTTTCTTAAATAAGGGAGACCAGAATTGCATATGAGGTCTCACCAGTGCCTTATATAATGGTAATAAATGTTATCTCTACTGCAAGTACCTCCCTTGGTATATCCTAGGATTGCATTAGTCTTTTTCATGGGTCACATCACATTGGCATCTCATAGTCATCCTTTGATTTACCAATGCACACAAGTTTTTTTTCTTCTATTGCTTCCAACTAAAGGTTGGTTTACACTAGAAAGTTAGATTGAGCCAGCTACATTGCTCAGGGTTGTGAAAAATCCACCCTTCTGAGTAAACTAGTTAAACTGACCTAAATCTCCTTGCAGACAGTGCTAAACTGATGGAAGAATTCCTCTGTTGACCTCACTACCACTTCTCAGGGAGGTGGATTACCTATGCTGATGGGACAACCCCTCCGATCAGCATACATACTGTCTATGCTTGAAATGCTAAGTAGAGCAGCTGCAGCATTACAAGTGCAAACAAATCCCGAGAAGTCTCCAGTTTATAGCAGCAACTGTTAGTCCTTAAGTGAGTGACTTTGCATTTTGCACTATTAAATTTTATCACATTTCTATTACTCCTGTTTTTAAGGTCATCCAAATCTTCCTGTATGATATTCCAGTCCTTCTCCCTACTGACAATCCCTCTCAATATTGTGTCATCTGCACATTTTATTAGAACACTCCCACTTTTTGTGACAAGATTATTAATAAAAATGTAAAATAGATTGGTCCAAAGACTGATCCCTGAGGAACTCTACTGGTAACCTCCCTCCAGCCTGGTAGATTTCATGAAAGATGAATTTTCATGTAGATTCCCCTTTAACCAGTTCCTTACCTATCTTTTGATTCTCCTGTTAATCTCCATCTTCTCCAATTTAACTGATAATTTCCCATTTGGAATTGTATCACAGGTAGATTACATCTACTGCATTTATGTCCTCTAGAAAATTGGTCATCTTCTCAAAGAAAGATGGGTTTGTATGTCATGATCTTTAGTGAAACCATGTTGTATTTTACCCCAATCATTGTTTATCTATATGTCCTTAAATACTTTCTCTGTCAAAATTTGTTCAAGACCTTGTATTCAATTGAGGTCACGCTAATAGTTACAGGCTGATAGTTAGAAATAGCTTCTATCTCTCTCTCTCTCTTTGGCTCATTCTTGTTGAGTCCTAGCTCCTGTAAAATTCTACTGTATATGTACTTGGTTCCATGCCTGTTGAAGTCAATGGAAGACCCACATTGTTTTGTTTTGTTTTTTTGATGGGTGTTTTCCCTTGACTGGTTGTATGTGACTCAGCAGCCACCTGCTCACAGCCTACATTGTGTACACACCACACACTGAGAATGTACCATATTATATTTTCCCATGCTTTAAGGTTTGGGTAGTCTAATTTTAAATGTCTAACGTGATTTGGCATCTATGATTTGCCTTGAGAGACTGTTCCAAAAATTTTTAAAAACCAAAACCCCTGTGTTTTGGAATTTATTTTTTTCCTGATGTTCAGCCAAAATTCTTCTTTTAAAAATTCATCTTTTTGCTTCTTTGCCATGATACTACTAGTAATATTTTAATGCCCCTTTATTTCAAGGTATATTGATTAGATTGCTAAAAAAGAATTAAGAATAACAAACGACATGAATTTATGTGCATAATTCAGAATATTCCCTAAATTCAGTAAAAATAAAAACTAGAACAAAAACAATGTTTTAGATGTCTGAATTATTTAAAAGTGTAGTTGAGTGTTGTGTATGTGTTTTTTTCCCCTCTGACTTTGGTATCTTTGATGTAAATGGATGAGATGACCTTCCTCTGGCAGAATAAAGATAAAGTAGGCTAAGAAAGATGTATGATTTTTGAAGTATTCTCCATAGATAAGAATAAATATCCCATATAAATCACATCCTCATGAAAGTCAGGAAAACAATAACATTTCTAACTGAAGTGGTCCAAATCATAACAGCCTGGCATTCCCCACATCTTATTTTTGTTAGTAAAATTTTGTAGATAATGAAATAGATATGTAATGATATCTACACGTTCTGTGATGTAATATACATTTTCATGGAGAATGGAGAGGAAGGAGTAGGGGAAGGGGCAGTGGCACAATTCTACTCAAGCCCAACCCACAATTCCACAACTTCACTTGAAATACCCATCTTTCTGAAAATTTTGAATTGTGCAATAAAAAAAAATCAGTGCTGATTTCTTTAATTCAGGTCACCAACATATGAAATGTGTTCTTGTTAAAATATATATTCTTCATCAGCATCACTATTCAAACATTTTCATCCTCTCCAAAATCAGGTTCGATGGAGCTCATTGTTTCGAAAGGCCATGCTTTGGACATCCTACTCACCCTCCAGGATAATACATGCAGGAACCCAAATATTTGAAGCTTCAATGGAAACAAGAACAGGTCTATAGTTGAATTGGATAGGCAATGTCTTTTCTCAAGTATATGTACTGGGCCCCTGTATAGTGTCCATTTCCACAGCATAAAATCTATTGTGGAATTTGCCCATTGCTGCATAATTGTGAATCCCAAATCTCAGCTTTCCTTTAAACATTTATGTTCATAGGCTTAATGGTAGTGATGGAAAGTTCAAAAACATGAACAAAGTGTAAACTGATGTAAGATTGTCTTGCTGAATCTATAGTGTCCATGAAACCATAGCTCTGAGGTGTGAACTGCCCCATTTCTCTCAGTTGTGGCCCTATAGACTGCAATTCCATAGCCATTGAATTTAGTATTTTTCCAGCATACCACAGAATTCACCACTTTGCTGTAGACAGGCACCTATTGTTTGTTTTCTTTCTCCCTGCCCTTCTGTACCCTGTCTGCAGTTGCCTCTTATTCTACAGTGTTCCCCAAAAAGGGGAATTAATTAGACTACACTCTGCACTGTTCCATATAGCCATGAGTAAGGGGCTGGGAAACTGAGCTGGAGTCCAGCTTGAATGAAGGGGATGGAGGGAAGCCAGAAGTGTAGAATGGCCATTGGGGCTGCCTGGAGACCAACACTATATATGGGACCAGTGAACTCAAGGAGATGAGCTGCTGAAGCAGCTATAACAGTTTCCCCTTTTCCTGGCACATATTAGGGTGAGGAAGTTCTCAGCTGGGTCCACTAGACAATACTGCAAGAGCTGAGACATGGGGGAACGGATCCAGGTAATTAAGAGAAAAAGAGAGAGTGTGGCAGTGGGGGGAAGAGGGGAATCCTCAAAAGTACTCATTCCATTAGTACTCACTGATGAGTTTTGCATCAATTAATATTTTCAGCTATGAGACTAAATGGCCCCATAGAGCCCTATGTAAATAGACATGCATTGTACAGTACTCTAAAGATAATTCTGTTGAAGTGGTAGTATGATTTCCAGACTTGAGAGACTTCCACTAAAAACAACCTGCCTTTGCAACCAAAATATTGGAAATATTTTTAAATAAATAATCAGAGTTTGCTGCATTCCTTAAAACAAACAAACAAACAAAAAAAAACACCTCTCCTTCCTGTAATTGTATATTGTGATGTAGGAAATGATTGTATTGTCACTTCTCTCTTACGTATCTAATGTGATCAAAATCAAGAGCAAGAGTTATTTATAGCTAATTGTTTGTTGCCTGAGGTTTTGATCTAGTTAAATGAAAGATCAAAATAAAAATTATCACATTTTTAATGGGAGTTGGTCATTGTAATTATTTTGTAAAACACTGTGCCAACATTTTTATTCTACCCGGCAGTTTGGATTACTTCTTTCAGGTCTGATCCAGCACTCGCTGTTGACTTAAATGGGCATTGGATTAAGTCCTTTTATGTAAGTGAAGTGTGTTTGTAGGTTATTTATGAGTTTTACCCATCTGAAGCTAGAATAAATATGTTCACACAGCAGAAAATATTGTGACAGAATGAAGCGGCATCACAGTGTGTTAGCAAAATGACTTGAAGTGATATAGGCTAGCGATTCTCTGTATCAGGGTCTTATTTAAAAAGTAAACATTACTTTTGTGAGAGTAGTAGCCATATTTCATATTTAGAGATATTCAGCTACATATTTGTGCATATGTTTAGCAAGCAGTGATGTCTTAGTACATTTATTTACCAATAATCTTAGAAATTCTAGCACAGTGGACGTTAACAAACAGTACATCTGTATTGGCCTTGTTTTGATTCAGATATACACAGGTCAGAATAGGCCTGTAACTTGCTTATTTCTCCTTCTGGTTATTATCAGCTAGGTTCAGATGAAATGTTGAAATGATTCAGATAAAATGTGACCACTGACAGAAAATCATTTTGCTTGTCAATAGATATCTCTTAAGCTACTGCAAGATAGTGACCACAGATTAGTTCAGCTGTATTTTTACATCTATGCTGCATTAGTAATATAATTCAGAAACATTGACTGTCTTCACTTGAAAAAGATGCCAATCCACTATTCAGAGGACTACTAAAATGTAATCATTGACTTAGATTCTACAAGAGTGTAGGAGACAAATCCCTCTTATACACTGGTCTTTAACACACCATCTCAGTAAAAGGCTGTTTAATTTGTTCAAATACATGACATCTGTTTAGTGTAACAAATGATCCTTTCACAAAACTGTCAATATTTAATATGCTATTGTATCCAAATATTATTTTTGGTCCAGATTCAAATATTGTTTGTTTACACTGTTGTCACATTAGAAACCATCAGATCAAGAAAGCTCCAAGGTTTTCTGATTAAGGCCCTGCACTAGGACTCAGGATATTTGGGGTTCTGGCTCTGCTCCTGTGTGACCTTGGAAAGTCACTTTATCAGCTTGACCATTTCACATCAATAAATTATAGATTCATAGATATTAAGGTCAGAAGGAACCATCATGATCATCTAATCTGACTTCCTGCACAATGCAGGCCACAGACTCCTGCGATAAACCTCTCACCTATGTCTGAGCTATTGAAGTCCTCAAACCATGGTTTAAAGACTTCAAAGTCAGAGAATCCTCAGGCAAGTGACCCATGCCCTATGCTACAGAGGAAGGCGAAAAAACCCCAGGGCCTCTTCCAATCTGCCCTGGAGGAAAATTCCTTCCCGACCCCAAATATGGTGATCAGCTGAACCCTGAGCATATGGGTAAGACTCACCAGCCAGATACCCAGGAAAGAATTCTCTGTAGTAACTCAGATCCCACCCCATCTAACATTCCATCACGGGCCATTGGGCCTATTTACCATGAATATTTAAAGATCAATTAATTGCCAAAATCATGTTATCCTATCATACCATCTCCTCCGTAAACTTATTGAGTTTAATCTTGAAGCCAAATAGATCTTTTGGCCCCACTGCTTCCCTTGGAAGGCTATTCCAGAACTTCACTCCTCTGATGGTTAGAAACCTTCATCTAATTTCTAGACTAAACTTTCGGATGGCCAGTTTATATCCATTTGTTCTTGTGTCCACATTGGTACTGAGCTTAAATAATTCCTCTCCCTCTCTGGTATTTATCCCACTGATATATTTATAGAGAGCAATCATATCTCCTCTCAACCTTCTTTTGGTTAGGCTAAACAAGCTTAATTAGGATATTAATGTATTTCCTTTCTCCCAGTGTATATCATCATTGTCCATTTAGATTATATGTCCTTTGGCACAAGGAACGTCTCTAACCATGTGTTTGTACAGTGTCTAACACAATGACTCCCAATCTTGTTTGGGCCCATAGATACAATCATAACAACAATAATTAGCTGCAATGAAACCAATTAAATTCTTCATGTTCTGCTGCTATGCTACTATGTGCAATAAAAAATAAGTTATTATTAAAATACATTTTGTCACTAAAAACTATCTTCATTTTGGATGCTGTGCCAGCGTAAAATGTACCTTTACATGTTTATTGAGCACACTCATAATATGCTAGTTGTGATGCTGCACTCTTTACTCAAGCAGACTTCTCACTGTATTAAATGTAGGCTTATTTTTGTAGGGTTACCGGGCTGGATCCCATTGTGTAATGGGTTTTTTTCTTATTGGTCGAGCTAAATGTTTAAACTCTGTTGACAATGCTTTTCCTCTAACTTCTTGTTATAGATGTATTCAGCAGAACTCTTTGTCTACTATTAAATATTATGCCTTAAACTTGACCTTGGTTTCTCTACACTTGATATCTCCCCTTAAATAGAAGGTATTGTGCGGGTCTGTCTTTTATTCAGCTGTCAACTTTACATACAGTGAAAGGAGTCATGGATACCCTATTCATTCACATTAGATTGTTTTATTATATCTTCTAAAGAATAGTCTGAAGTGTCCCATTATTATGCCATCTAGGTCTCAAAGCTTGCCAAGATACATTTTTTATGTATAGTATTTTGGTGTCTTATTGTGATACTATTTGTGGAGTTCTTTAAAATGTTGGATAAGGAGTAGGGCACATTATTTAATACCTCTGCTCCGTTATGTGGATTACCTTTAGGATAGCCTCTTTACACAAAACAACTATGACAAATATTTTATGATTTAAAAATACTTTACTTGGCCCTGTCATTTTGCTTTATTGTTTTCCATGCTTTCAAATGTTTCATTTTTTTTTATTGTGGTTTACCTTGAGCTCTGAATTCCTTGATTTTTCAAATGGTTGATTCTTCATGACTTCAACACTTTTTTGAGTTTTTGTTGTTTTTTATCCTCTAGTTACTGATGTGTATTCTGAACCTAGTCTTCAGGGTAATGCTGGGGGATGGGGGTTGTTTTTTAAAATGTCTTATCTATTAAGAACAGGCACTTGGAGGTAAGATACCCTGAAGAGACCCTAAGCTCTGCAAGGCATGGAGATGGAAGAATGCAAGGGAGTGGGGAGCTTTACAACTTCTGTAATATAGAAGCTCGGTGTGTTTCTTTACTCTTTATTCCCCAGCCTGTCTGCTCCCACAGGTTTCGTACCTTAGACTCCTGCTCCCAATTTCAGATTGCCTTCCTGTGGATTTGGCACACATTTGGCCATTCTGACTAACTCAGCCGTGAATAACTTCCAAATAATTCCTTTCCCTGTCTCATAATTGACCTTGTGTGTTACATCTTACAAAGATCTTTAAAATGAACTGCAATTGTAGTTTCTCAGGCAAGCCATGTGTGGCAGAGAAGTATTAAATAGATTTTCATAACATGACTATCATTTAGTTTTGTTTGAAGTCCTATAGCTTAAAACTGTCTTGTCTGAATCACCTCAAATTTGGGCCAAATATATATAAATGCTGCATGAAAATATCAAGGGGAAATTACCTTTTCTGGAAAGTTTGAGGCGGGGTAGGGCAAAGTCACCCTTTTAATTAAAACAGATTTTAATCTAAACTATAGAATGTTACCATCGCTTCAAACTAAGAATTTCAGACATATAACCTGTTGCCTAACCTCAAATATAGCTTTCTCATAAACTTAGTTGAGTCAGAGGCAATATCACAATAGTATTTTCCCATATAACCCTGGCAAACGAGGTACCGTGGTAAATGAAAACTGTCACTTCTGGTTATCATTGTCTCTTATGAAAACAATTGCTTCCTCTTCCCTTGGACTGATACTGCAAGCAAAATTGTATTTCAAGTCCTAGAAGCCACTAAAATAAAGTAGGTCAGCATAGAGGATCAGATCCTCAAATGGTATAAATCATTTATTCAATGGAGCTATGCCTGTTAACATTAGCAGAGGATCTGGACCGTTCTTTGAAAAGGTCCCCAGTACACAAGTACAGAGAAATACTTATATGTTGCAGATTTAATCATTAAATATTAGTCCATGCCATTCCTTTTCCTGTTTAAAGCTGTGGGAGGAAATCTCCATGGGGCTCTTGGAGATTCCCTATTATTGTCTTACTGAGGGACAGGGTTGCTCTACTCATGGAAAAGGAGGCTGGGCCCACCTACAAATACCACTAATTACTGCAGATGCACAAGAGCCTACAGACATCCATGACTAGGCCCTGTGCCTCTACATCAGCTCTGTCTCCCATGACACTCCCACCACTACCCTGGCTGGGCAACACCATTATCTTTCAGGGGCTGTGGTGGTGCTGTTATTTTTGTGTGTGTGGATACATTCCATGGGACTGACAGGAGAGAGAATATGTATTTGCTCTGGCCAACCAAGTCTCTACCCTGTTCCTCTGTTGGCCTGTACTGAGCACCCTGCGCAAGGCTGGCAGGGAGGATGATGCCACAGAACTAGCTGAGTCCCCTCTTGTATGAGTAAAGCGGTCGATCCTCACAATGAAGTGACTGAATATAAATCAAGATGATTCAAGTCCACTATGTGAAATGATTGATCTATATTATGTGGCGCCAGCTCACAAGCCTTACAGAACCTTCCCTTGTCATTCTTTATAACCGAGTTGCCGTAGGACAATCACCACCTATCTACTAGTGTTAGACAAACCTCATGAGCATTTATTTGTGTTAGCAAAACTAGTTTGAGTTTCTGAGTCTTTCTTCCCAGTCGTCTAAACCCATATTTCTTTTCAAGAATGATTCTTTTGTTTTAAGGCTACCTTCAGGGAAGCCTGTGCTTTGTGTCATCATCTATAAATGAATGTTTCTCAAATACTATGCTGCCATAAGCAGGTGAGTTCTTGACAGTGTATATATGCTGTATCTAAATTTAACTAGACATATACACACTCTCTTCCCGCCCCCCCTCAAATTTTCAGTCTCTCATAAGACAAATAGGAACTCAATAATACTTAATTCTGAGTCCAGCATTTGAATACATGCAGTGGAATCTTGATCCCATTGACGTCAATGGTAATACTCCCACTGTCTTCTGTGAAGCCAGTATTTTACCCATGATGTTTGAGTAGGCAAATGTGAGTTTACCCATTCTTCTGCTTCCTGTTTCTTGCAGGTGGGTTCTTGTTTCCTAGCTCGGGTATGCAAGTTCCTATTACATGTGATTTCAGGGAATTCTACTGAGTAACCGCAGAGAATCACTGTGTTTCCCAGACAGGCCTGATGCTGACCCATGGAGGGCTTTGAAGTCTGATTATATTTAAAACAATGAAAATATATATTAAAAATGACTAAGGGCTCATTATCACTGACCACATAAGAGGAAGAAAACACCTTTCCTCCTGAGAAAAACAACCCACACCGGTATTTTTCTCACCCAGCTAGTAATGATGAGAGGCCCCTTTGGTTGACATTTAACAAGCTTAATTGAATTTAATGCTGGACTTTCCTAGCTATCTGCAGCTGGTTTAATAAAGCTGTAGTAAGACATGGCATGTTCTCCTCCCCCCTGCTAATCTATTGAGTGGGGGAAGCAAGGGCAAGAAATTTCTGCTCAGCCCAGTTGCGAATGGATTGAGGAGAGACATGACCCTTCAGTGATTCCCCTCTGCAGATTCTGATGGTTTAGACAGTCATTTGGACACCTCAAAAGATTAAGTGGTGTTCCACAGTTGGTAAGGCAGACATCAGATCACTAGCCTTCAACCCATAGAAAGGATCAGATTAGGAAAGTATGGGGTTGTCAGGGAGACTAATTGCCGTGGGTATTTTATGAGAAGACAGAAGTTAGAAGTATCTACAGCAGGTGGCATTTGCCAGCTCTATCAGATTTCATGCATCTGGGATGATTGTATTAGGACCTCTCCCTACACTGATTTCAAGTGGATTCAGGTATTTAAACAAACAATTATATTAATTTCTTGGTTATCAACCATGAACATGCAAAACATGGTGGTAGCCATGTTGTTTCCAGAGAGACATAGAGAGAGAGAGAAGGTAATATTTAGAAGTTGGTCCAATAAAAGATATTACCTTACCCTCCTGGTCTCTCAAAGAACAAACTAATATTGTGAGCAACATGAGTTTTGGCAATAGATATCATTCCTCTAGTCTCTCTGTGTGAATATACCTAAAGTGAAGAAGGTGCCAGAAAAAAAAAATAACTGGGTAGCCCTCTTGGAAAGTGCCAAGTGACCTCTCAGTGCTCCCTGAAGCCTTTGTTTGAATATTAGGTAGGAACATAAGAGATTTGAGGTTCCAAATAACAGGAAAAAATATTTTAAAAAGTTGAATGCTATGAACTATTATGAGGAGAGTAGCTGATGCTATCTTTATTATTTTGTGATAGTGCTTAGAAAACCCAGGGTTTGTCTACATGGTGTGATTTGTAGCCAGAATAGCCATACCCAAGATAGATTTAATCTATCTAGCTTTAGTGCCAGAAGAGCAAATCTCTGTCTGCGGGAGCTTCAGTGCAGGGTAGCCTCATGAATAATTACCTGGGGTGCTAGGCAGGCTTATACAATCCTCACTGAAGCTCACTCTGCTGCAGCTTCACTGCTCCAGGACCCAAGCCAGCAAGATTAAAGCTAGCTCAGATGTGTCAGTTCGAACAGCAATCATATCCGGTGATTGCAGTTTAGACATACTCCCAGTCATGGCCCAGGACCCCATTGTACTAAGCAGCATATAAACACAAAACAAAGACTGTCCCTGCCCCAAGGAGCTTTCAATTTAGTGTAACAATCTTTTTATTAATATATTACTCCTGACTTTTGACAAAGCAAGAATGAAACACTCCTCTTCCTGCTAACCCAATTAATAATATCAATTTCAGGGAGATCAGTACCTGACTTGCAAAAATAACTGTTGCTACTTTCTTTTTAATATTTGCCTATTTTGAAATCACCCAGGGGGTCTGGAAATTGACAGGTTTTTCAAAAAAGAAATTTCTGTTTTCATTTACATTTCTTGAACTTTCAGAATTTCCATTTTAATGGATGTCTTCTATTTATGGGCTCATTGACTTTATAGGTCATTCTATGGTAGCTTCTTCTTTCACGGTTTCATGTCAATAGTTACTGTGTATTAAGTTCTCAAAATAAAAAAAAATAGAGAATATACTGAAATGATTGAAAATGAAATACCTGTTCTAAGACTGTTTAAAGGGATCTATGTAATGGCCTTTCCTCCCTATAAAATGATTAGAGGCTGTTAAGTTCTCTTTGTTTCTTTGGCTCACGATAACAGCGCTCATTTGTAAAGAGCCAGAGAACCAATTTCCATTATTGCTACTCCCTTTACTTAAAGATACATCGCTTAGTATGTACAGCATTGGCACTATCTGTAGAGATATGTTTGTAGAAGTTTATAATTTAGAGACGCTCCCTCATAAGGGACAGTATTATGAACATAGGAATTTGAAGATGTGCCCAGGATGAGGGGGTTGGGAACACCACATGGCTGTGTGTAGCAGCTCACAACAAAAGCTTTCTAGTTTGTTATATTAAAGTTTTATTCTTTTCTCATTCGCTGGTTTGTTGTTCAATGAACCCTGAGGTCGTTATACTATCTGCTCATTTTCTGTGCAAAAGCTCTGATTCAAAATTCCTTCAATGCCAGGCGTTTGGGGGATGTAAAGACTCCTATATGATTACACCTTGAAAAAAGTTTAACAGATAATCCATTTTCTGAGAAATGGAGGCTCAAACTTAACTACTTTGTAGACTAAATTTAACTATTTGCCAGTACAGACCATTGAGTTAGAAGAAATTTCACCATCCCAGAAAGATCCTTTTATAGCTTGGCAGAAGAATTCCAGAGGACTTGTAAAGCGACTTTACAATACATCATTGTTCTAACTTCTCTGAACAATGAATGGTATTGGAGCACAAAATTATAGCTCATCAAGCAATGAAGAATAGAAAGATGATGTAAAATACTATCTGCACAGTTGCAGAATAATTGATCAAAGAAGATAGTGACTATGCAGCTTGAGTTAATGACCATAACCAATCATTCTAGGCAAACTCTGTACCCTAAAAGTTTTGATTTTTGTTTCTAAAGATGAAGAAAGGCTCTTATTTTCCCTCTACTATTGCCTGTGCATAGCTATTTGTATGTTCAGCACTTATCAGTATTCAGTCTTACACAGATGTTAGAAAATCTAGATTTTCATATTTATTGTGCCGTTAGGCTCTAGAAAATGACTCAGTAAAAACAGCATTATGGGGTTCCATATTTATTAAGTCAAACAATTTCCAGGTCAAATTGGTAAGTTTGAGTCAGAAGATATATATTTTTTTACTTGTCAGCTGCACAAATACGTGCTGAGAGGAGTTCAGACTTTATTTTTCTCTTAACACATCATCATCATCATTATCAGTATTCAAGATTTTTCCGGCAAACTCTGTGTTTGAGTTCAATGTGACTGCACATGTGGTGTATGAAGGCCTTCTTTGGACAAGCTATACAAAACTTGTATGCTTATCTATACATCCCATTCATTTTCTGATCTGGAAATTTCACTAGATCAGGCTTCTTGTGAGATTTCTGTTTCCTAGTTTCAGTGCATCTTGAAGTTCCATAAGAACAGCTGTTCTCTTAGTTCCAGTTACTAAATTTGGATCCTGCAAAATAAGGAGTGCCCAGGCATGCAAAGGGTTAGCTAAGCTCTTTCAAACTTGTAAAAAAGGTTAATTAGATTCTAATATAGGTGAAGAATCAGTTTTGCTTTCAGGTTGATCCAAGTTGCTTTGTTCTTCCCTGCAAGGGATGTGGATTCCATTACTCAAAAATGTAATTTAATTATCTTTCAAAACGTTTGGAATCTATATTCTGAGCTGCAAGGCAAGAGAGATTAGATATATTCTTCTTGCTTTGTTTACAGATTTCTAATTGCATTAGTCCTAGGACAGGCTTGTTTAGTTCAGGGATAATGTCTATGGAACTCATTCCTTGAGTGTGTTTTCCAGAGTCCCTCTGTTGCTTTCTTCAGCATTCAGGATGCCAGGTGTTTCTCTTAGGTCAGTCTGTCTGATCATTACTTCCTCCCTTTTTCTACCATTCTAAGAGTGTGTGTTTATAATTGGAAGTCCACTGGGTCTGTTTTTGTTTTACTTCCTTTAATATTTGACTGTGTCCCAGATGCTTGTATGTGCTTTAAGAAAATAGTAAAGTAATAAAAATGCAGGGTAGGGAGAGTTGATAAATCCAGAGTTCAAACTGTTGGGCAATGGAGAATGGTGATAAGTGGCTGCTAGAAAACAAATTAGTCTTTGACATAGTTAGCCACTTGGCTGGACAGTGGAAGAGGGTCTATGTGGCAGGAAGCATGTGGCAGCAAGGTACCAAAAATTGGAGGGTATCTCTGAGTCTCTGCAGCCAAGGATAGAATGAAGAAAGAGAGCTGATCTGCAGGAGGGTATGGGTTGATGTGTGTCTGGGACCAGGGCTGAGGTTCTAACAGCAGAATCATATATGTGCTAATACAAATTTGGCAAAATTGCCAAATAAGGGAATTATCCCAACTGTTATAATAAATGAATAATTTTCAATTTATGTAAAACATATCACTGGGAAAGATAATGTATACGTCCAAAGTCAATGTGGCATTGTGAATAATACCACAGTTTTGTCACAACTGTTTTATACACACAGAGATATTGGGTGGATTTTCTTGTGAAAGAAAATGGATCCCCTCCCTGTGTTTTGTGGCCCTAGGACAACTCTCCCACTATTTTATTCATTGTTTGGGGCCAAAAGCTACCATTGTGATCTTCTAGTCTGACTCTTGTATTGCACAGGCCATAGGACTTTCCTGATTTAATTCCTGTTTGAACTGGAGCATATCTTTTAGGATAAAAATCCAATCTTTATTTAAAAAATCCCAGAGATGGAGATCCACCACCACATTTGGTCAGTTGTTTCCATGGGTAATCACCCTCACTGTTTAAAAAAAAAAAGTTGCACCCTATTTCTAGTCTGAAATTGTCTAGCTTCAAGTTCCAGCCCTTGAATCTTGTTATACCTTTTCCTGCTAGGTTGAAGAGTTATCTATTAAATTTCCATTCTTTATGCAGGTTTAGAGACTGATCAGGTCACCTCTTAACCTTCTCTTTGTTAAGCTAAAGAGATTTAGCTTCTTTTTGAGCTTCTTCTACCTGCTACAATTCTGGAGATACTATCAGTTCTACTCTATTACAGCTATGTAGTTTATTTAGGGTCTGATTGATCCAGAGTTCACTGAAGCCAATGGAAAGACTCCAAGTGCTTTCGATCAGGCTTTTAACCCTTCTGCTGCAGACAGATTTTTTTTACTTTCCATTTTAACGATATGTTATGAAATATGTAGTCACTACGAGATGATATTTTGTACTATTATCTTAATGTTTAACATCTTTTTTGGCAATGTTCAAAGATCTACAGTATTGACTTTTTTTTCCTGAAGGTCAAACACTAAACAGATTTTGGGGGCTTGTTTTCTTTTAAAATCTTTTTTTGACAGTTTCAGTTTTTTCAGAGGAATTTGATATGATTCTCTTTGTACTTCCTTTCAGCCAAAGAGCCTCCTTCAGAGAATCAGACAGAAACAGCCATTTAAACAGTGCTAGTAAAAGAAGAGAATAAGAAATTGCAAAAACCACAGAAACCTTTTAAAAATGTTGGTTACATGCCACAGATGAAGTTTACACTAATTAGAAATCATCTGGAGGAATTGTAGCAGATTGAGCCTTCGGCTGGAAGTACTTCCTGACAGGTGGTTTACCACAAAGCAACATTACAATTACCTAACACACTGTTTGATTTGTGTAAACCCTCATTACTACTCACATTATTTAATGAACTATGTGCATTCTCTCACCTCCCTGCAGAATGCAATGTTCCATTCCAATTTGACAATGAAGGTTGTTCAGTTTTAATTCCTTCTTTTTCAGACAAACAGGAATAATCCCGTATGAGGAAGCAATGGTTTAAATTCAAGTGTCAAAGCATAAATGTTGCACAAAAGTGGTACCTACTTGTGTGAGGTGCTGAGCACTCTTCCAGCTCTCACTGAGTTCAGTTTAATAAACAGTGAAGCTCAGTTTAGTAAAACATCTAGCATATAGAGAAACAAGACATGATAGGATGCTGAGTGAGTTAGTGGTTCTCTGGTGGAAAATTCATGTACTTTTAGTACTCATCTGAAATATGAAAGAAGGAAATTCAGGCATGGATTTTCACTTTATGATAAACATATATTTAAGATGCTTGGCCTCATTTAGTTCATTTGTTGCTATGGTACTTTCTTGTATTGCATGTATTTTTCAGTTGTACAAATACATGCAGACCAAACAGTCTGAGGCAAAGATAACAGACCTATATAGACAATGTAGAACTTTGTTATGGGGTAAAAGACACTCAGATGTGCTTTACATGCTCTCTTCTATTAACAGTTCTATTTAATGGTTAGAAAAGCACAAATTAAGAAAAGAAAGAATTGGGAAAACCCAATAAAAGACAAGAGGAAAATCAACTGAATTCAATAAATTATTCCCAAATACTCTCTCATTTGTCAGTATTGTTTTGTAATGTACATGGGTTTGATCATTTTTTCCACACACATACAATTCCTTTTTGTTTCAGTAGATATTATGCCTTCTGTCCTCAAAACTGTTTCAGTTAAGAAAATTGCCCTTGCCCTTCCTGATTATTTATATTACAGTATTGCCAAGTGACTCCCAACTGAGATTACAGTTCCACTGAGGTAGGTTCATGTTCCTATGTTGGAAGATGCTCCAAAAAGATTATGGTCTAAATAGATAATATAAACAAAGATAGGAGAAAAAAATATTGTAATCTTGATTTTACAGTTGGGGAACTGAGGCAGAGAGTCAAATCCTGGCCCCAATGACATCAGGGGTAAAGCTCCAATTGATTTAAATGTTATGGGATTTCACCCTAAAGCCTCAGTAGCCTTTATATTCAAGGTCAATAGGAAATCTCAATCCATGATAACTACAAAAGCATTTAGATGGGGAATTCTCCGATTATCTAATTTGTTAGGATTATAATTTGGGATATCATTAATCCTATAGTAGTAATCTAGGTCTCTTTTTCCCAGTTGTTTTTTTCTAACTCAGTAATTTCACGTAAAAAACATTCATGCCATTTTGTATTGCAAGATTCAATGAAAATGTAAATGGCTCATACAAGATTCAGAGAGGATCTCCTTATGGTCACTGATGCGTAACCTTGAAATAGTGTTGTAATGAATGTTCTGCATTTTATTTAGATTTTATAGTTAACTCCTCATTATGATCACTCATTTGGTGAGCTGGAAAAATCATATGTAACTGGTTCAACTGACTCAATTCTCTCTCTTTTTTTAAAGAAAACATATTCAAGATCTCACATTGATCACACACAGCTTTTTTATTAATTTATTTATATTCCAACAAGGGTTTTGAAATTTATAGACCAGGTTTAGCCAAAAATGAGAAAAGGCAAATGTTCCCCTTCTGCTAAAGATGAATGAATTCCACTACTTTTCTTCTTTGTAGATTTAGGGTAAGAGTCCCTCAAAAGGATTATAGTCCTTGATTATATGCAGTTCTCAACAAAATCTTACTATTTTACCACTGTCCAAAGCATTTTAGAGATTATTTGCTGAAAGTAGCACATTCTGTAGAACTGAATGCTCTATGACCCTTAGGAATGCCCTCAATTTTTTAGGTAATACTTACTGTCCAACAAGCACATGAGTATTGAAGCTTTCCTTCTTATGGGAGGCTTGCTGACTGCTATTTATTCCAAAAATCCTTTAGGAAATTGAATGAACTACAACTCTGCACTGATAGTCTTAGGGTATACATTTTAAGCTGCTTTTTTAGCTGCACCTTCAAAGATAATGAGTCACTATTTAGACCGGAAAAGCTAAAAGTCCAAATCTTTCTTGAAATCCTAGAAACATTACCATTATGCCAGAATTGTGGTCCCCATATGATTACAAAGCATAATGGAAATCAGAAAAGTATTTCATTAAAATTACTTATCACTGGGTAGAGTTGACTAAACATGCGTGCATTTATCTATGTGAGGTATTACAAATGATCCTGTAGAAAGGGAATTTTGTACAAGTTGAATTCTACCAAGTTTTTCTAAGAGATTCACTGCACCAGCTTTGTGCGAATAAAAACATAACACTTGATTAACTGAATAAACAATAAAAGCTCAGTGAATTAGCGTATGTAATCTGTATATCAGAATTGTTGTTAATCAGCAAATGTCTAGTCTTCATTAACTGTAAAAATAATACTTTTCTTTTACTCTGTTGGAGTGTCAGTCAAAATAAAAGACTTAAAAATGTGTATAAATAAGGGAGGCTGGATTGGGAGGAGATTGGAATAGTTTACATAGAAAAGGAAATAGTTTTGAAAAATGGAATAGTGACATCCATTCAACTTGAAGGTCACCACAAACAGTACAAAATCATGCATGGCATATGTGATCAGGGGGCAGAGTTTGTGCAGGGATCCCCTACTTAGCAGTCATAGTCCCAGCAGCAGCAGTCCTGCCCAATGGGTGAGCAGGTGTAGGGGAACCTGGGCCCACCCTACTCCACTGGGTTCCGACTCAGGGTCCTGGAAGGCTGATTCGGCTGTTCACCTGCTCCATAGGGTGTCTGTTCTCTCGTCAGCTTTCCTGGGTCACTTAGTACTCCAGTCCAGGTCTGATCTGGCCACTGCCTGACTCTGGGAAAGATTGCCTTTGGGCTTCCAGCTCTCATTCCTGCTGCTGGGTATTGGGTCTCTCCTGCTCACTGGTGCAAGGCAGGCTCCACTCTGGTCATCCCTGGGAGCTCCAAGGGTAGGTACATCCTCCTGCTTGGCTGGTCAGCCCCTGACTGAACTGTCTGTCTGGCTTTTGAACCCTGTCTTCAGTCTGAGCATGCTTGGTAAGCACTAAAGGTGGGGCCTCCTTAGCCCATAACTGTTCCTTAACCCCTTCCTGGCCAGCGAGGAGTCTATACAGCCTCCACCTCAGGGCCAGTGTCAGGGCGCCATTCTCTGATTCTTGCACCTCCTCATCTCTTGAAAAGAAACCTGTGTTCTTATTGTCCTTCCCGACCGAGTGAAGGATTTCAAAATTATATGGTTGTAATGAAAGGTACCCTCTCGTGATCCTAGGATTGGTGTCCTTCAGAGTGTTCAACCAGTGTAGTGGAGCACATTCCATCACTAGTTTGAAGGGGTTGCCCCATGAGTAATACCTCAGTATGTCCATGGCCCATTTCAGAGCTAGAGCTTCCTTCTCAATGTCTGAGTAGGAGGTGTTCTGCAGGAACAACTTCCTACTGAGGTATTCTACAAGGTGTACCTCACCGTTGATGTTTTGAGATAATACCATGCTCCTACCCACCTCTGATGCATCTACCTGGAGCATGAACTTCTTGGCAAAATCTGGGTGGATGTGCATGGGCTCTCAACTTAGCTGCTCTTTTAGTTCATGGAAGGCTTTCTCACAGACCGCTGACCATGGGATCTTTTGGGGGCTAGTGTTCTTTACCAGATTTGTCAGGGGGGGTTGCAATAGTAACAAAGTCCAGGATGAAACGTCGGCAGTATCCTGCAAGTCTGAGGAAGAGCACACCTGTCATTTGGTCATTGTGCATTGTGCCAGGGCCTGTACCTTGACCATGAGTGGCCATTGGCTTCCCCTTCCCACTCGGTATTTCACCTCCCGCCAGCCCAGCCAGCATTTGGTTGGATTCACCATCAGCCCCACCTCCTGAAGAGCCTGAAGTATGGCCAAAATTTATCTCTGCTGAGCTTCCCAGCTTTGACTATTCATGACAATGTCATCTATATATTTCATAGCATATGCTCAATGTGGATGTATCACCTGGTCCATCAGGCACTGGAACACCCTAACCCTAACCCAGTCAATGCAAAAATGGGTCAGCCCATTGGGTTTCAGCATTAACATGATGCCAGTCACTCTTGGATTCTTCAACAACCCCTATTTCTAACATCACCTACAGCTCCTGGTAGACTGTTTCCCACATCTTCATTGGTAGTTCTTCCAGTGAGGGTTCTCCCAGATCATCATCTCTGGCTCTGTGCCTATATGTTGCTGTTTCATGTGGGTATGACCTAGCTGCCCAGAAAACACTGATTGGAAGGCTCCTGCCAGTTGTCTTAGCTGTTGTTCTTGCTCAGGCAGGTGTCCTTCCTCCACTGTCACTGATCTGGAGGTGTGGTTGGAGACTCCTTGCGGACCCAACTCTGGTTCTGGTGGATCTGGCATTGTCAGGAGGCATTCTTCTTTGCACCCAGTCTTTGAGCAGGTTGACGTGATATACCTGAGTTTCCTTCCATCTTCTGCACTGGAATATCACATAATTGAGAACCCCAACCCTTCTCACTACTTCAAATGGGCCCTGCCACTCATCATCAGTTTTGATACTGCCAATGGGAGGAGGAGGAGTAGAACCCGGTCCCTGGGTGCAAACTCCCTTGTCTGGGCCCCTTTGTCATGAAACCATTCTTGTTCCTGCTGGGCTTTCTGCAAGTTCTCCTGGGCAAACACTCCTACCTTCTCCAAGTCCTCCTGCAGTCAGATCATGTACTGGACCACATTGTGCTTCAGGGGTGCTTATTCCTCCTATGTCTCATGAAGGAAGCCTGTATGCCCTGGGACTGACATCCATACAAGAGCTTGAATGGGGAGAACCCTGTTGAGGTTTGTGGTACTTTATGAATGGCAAACAAGAGGGGGAAGTAGTTGGTCCCAATGGCACAGGTCCCTGGCCACTGCTTAGTGTAGTCCAGTATCACCAAGATATATCAGTAGCTGGTCATTGTCTTTTCTAGTGGACCCGCCAGGTTCATCCTGATCCTTTTGAATGATGTCCTGATTATCAGGAGAGGGACCAGCAAGGACTTTGGGGGTTTCTGGGCTTCTGATAGTTGACCCTCAGGGCAGGGTGCACAGTAACCCTTGACCTCTGCAGGCACCCCAAGTCAGTAGAATCAGAGCATGACTCGGTCCAAGGTCTTCTCCCACATGAGATGTCCCTCACAGGGTTGGCCAGCTGCAGTACCTGCCATGAAACTTCTTAGAGACCAGTAGTTAGGCCCAGGTCTCTCCTATCTGTTCATCCCAGCTCTCATTCCTACTGCCAGAGAGTGGGTCTCTCCAGCCCACCTGCACAAGTAGTCCAGTAGTCCTCTGGAGCTCCAAGGGTACAGCCTCTTCTTTGGCTGGTCAGTCCCTGACTGAACTGCCTGGCTTTTGAACCTCGCTTTCAGTCCAAGCAAGGGGTTTCAGTATAACATAGTCATAAAGAAATAGAACCACAGATTCCTTAAAGCACCAAAAAAAGCCACAAAAACCATGACACTGATGTTCGTGGTTATCACAGTTAAGTAAAAATTCATCTGCACCCATTACACATGTCAAACCTTGAGGATATTTGGATACAATTGCATGTCTTCTCATTATATCTTTTGAAGAGCAGAGTGCTGCTGCTATGAGTAAATCGCCTACAACTCATCAGAAGTATCCTTTGATTGCTTTCCAAGGAAAGCTCTCTCAAACTTTTTGGTATCTCATGGTTTGCCCAGTACAGTAGAACCTGAAGAGTTATGAACACCTCATGAATGGATGTTGTTCATAACTCTGAAATGTTCATAACTTTGAACAAAATGTTATAGTTGTTCTTTCAAAAGTTTACAACTGAACATTAACTTAATACAGCTTGTAAACTTTATTATGCAGAAGAAAAATGCTACATTCCCTTTGTTTTAGTAGTTTACGTTTAACATAGTACTGTACACTATTTGCTTTGTGTGTGTGTGTGTGTGTGTGTGTGTGTGTGTGTTTGTCTCTGCTGCTGCCTGATTGCGTGCTTCCGATTCCAAATGAGGTGTGTGGTTGGCTGGTCAGTTCATAACTCTGGTGTTTGTAACTCTGAGGTTCTGCTGTACTTCTACCTGGTTGCACTATATTCTTATAGCCAAGAAAAAGAGAGAGTTCAATGCCTGTATGGTTTCAGAAGTGTGTACTTTTGTGTAAGTACTGCAGAAGCCCCAGCAAAGTACTAAGTTTGATATGAACTGCTACAGTTAAGCCATTTGAGAGACCATTGAATCCCGCCATGACAAATAGCGGAGGGAAACTTGCACAATTGACTTTTGCCTCCAGGTTGTCCAGTTGAGGAGGAGGGTAGGTTAAGTAGTGGGATTCGCTCCTGGGAAAGGACACGTCTTGTTTGCACCCCCAACCCCTTGCTTCCCTCTTCCCCCTGCAAGTAAAAGAAAATATTTAAACTGTGGCTGAAAATCCATAAGCATTCCACCTGAAAAAGCTTTCTGTGGAATGTGCTGAATGAATACAAAACTTGGAATCTGGCCATACCGCTCTCCAGGCAGGGCTGATTTGTGTCTGTTATGGCCTATCTGAGCCCCATAGTGGAGCAAGGATTTCAGGTGCTTTACACTACTACAACCTCTTAATTTTAAGGCAATAATCCTACAAAAATCTACACACTTTTAGCTTTATTCCACTGATTTTCAATGAGATTATTCACAGCCCATAAAACTGTGTGTGTCTAAATCTTTGCTGGACTTGAGTCTAACACTGTACTGAGAGATAAATCTAACACACGAGAACATAAGAATTGCCATAGTAGATCAGACCAATGGTCCATCTAGACCGGTATCCCTCTTCTGACAGTGGCCAGTGCTAGATGCTTCAGAGGGAATGAACAGAAAAGGACAATTATCAAGTGATCCATTCCTTGTCATCCAATCCCAGGTTCTGGGAGTTGGAGGTTTAGGGAAACCCAGATTGGTAGACCTAGTGTCCATGAATTTATCTAATTCTTTTTGGAACCCAGTTATATTTTTGGACTTTACAACATCCCCTGGCAATGAGGTCCACAGGTTGAATGTGCATTGTGTCTTAAAAAAAAAAAAGTACTTTATTACGTTTTTTTTAAACCTACTGCCTATTCATTTCATTGGGTTATGTGAAGGGGTAAATTTCTTTCCTATTCATTTTCTCTGCACCATTCATGAGAAGTTCTTTAATTTATTTTATTAAAGAAAAGTGGCATCGGAAATCCCTTACCAAATTTGAGTCAAAAACATTATCAAAGTCCGAAGACATTTCAAAATGGATTTATTTTGTGAAGTGTGGAGGAAATTATTCTTTGATTTTGCCTAATTTAACAGCTGCTTCCCTCATGAAGGAAGATCTGCATATGAAGTGTCAAGAGCCTAAGAACCAATTTGAGTTTGTTATTGAGCTCATGGTTATTTGAGCTTCACAACATTGGAAAGACTCCCATTGACTTCACTGGGCTTTGGATCAGACCAATAAAGATTCAAGCTTAAGTGCCTAGTGTTAAAGTAAAACATAAAACCACAATAAAGATGGAAGATTTGTTGAAATACAAGCATTTTATTTATGCAGCTGTAAAATCACAAAAAAATGGATATCTTTCAAGAACAGTGAGTTTAAAACGACGGCTGCATTTTGTGTGGAGCTGATATTTAACATTGTCAGTTCTTTGGTATATTATTTATTTAACACACCTCCCACTCTTCAACTCCCCCAAAAAGCATGAAGCTGAAATCAAGAGAGGGCAAAATGTCATGGTTTTTATTTTTGTGGCAAAAATAGCAATCTATTTGTACACTATCTATTAGTAAAGTTGTAAGAGGCTCTTACCTTTTAAGATATTCTTAAGGTTTCTTTGTCAATTATTCAAGATTTAATGAAAAGATCATATCTATTTCTACCCTGCTACCCTGCTACCATCTCCATGGCAATTAATTAATCTGAAGAAGTTGTGGAATGTCACATTAACTCCAGAAAAATAATATCTCTACATGACAATTTAAACTGAGAATATTGACATACTATATCAACAAGCTGCCTAAAATGTATGAAAGAGCACAACTCATTTTAAATGAGATGGGTAGCATTTTGGTTTGAGTTCCAGACCATTATTCTAGTTAGTGTCACATTACCTGTATGACAGCTTGTCATTTATCTTATATCATTCTGCAAGCTTTAAGAACACAATTTTTTTTTTAGAAATTGTACAGCAACGGCAGCATCCATTCCCAGTCATACTTCAATTAGCTTCTCAACTGCAATGGTAATGGCAGGGTATTGCCACCAAGCCACTAGCTAAAACTAGCTGTTTTACTATTTATTTATTTGCCAAGGGCCAACTAGAGCCACTGAATGGAAAAGCACTGAACTGAATCTACTGAAGAAAGCTGCTGTTTTGAGGCCGCACCACATGTGAGAGAACTTCAGTCTCTTCAAACTTCTTCTATGAATGATAATCATACCCCACTATCGTCCCTTTGAGGATTGTCTCTCACTCAGACTCAGACTTTGGAAAGCCCAGAGTTATTAATGTATGTATGAGGTGACAGCATGATCTATTGTAGAGGGCAATGGATTGAGACTTGGACTCTAGTCTTAGCTCATCCATTAACTTACTGGGTGCCCTTGGGAAAGTCACTTCACCTGTCTGTGCCTCTGTTTCCCTTCACCCTTTGTCTGTTGGTACTGGAAGCTCTGCGGGGCAGTGATGTGTTTAAACAATGCCTAAAATAATGGGAGCTAATCTTTTTTTACAGTAAAGAAACTGACAAACATGAGAACTATTGAATGGGAACATGAGAACTATTAAATTAAAGGAAAAGAAAATGTTCATGAAAGTCAATGAATTCCACATATGTTATTTCAGCAGCTTCCTGCACTACGATTTTTCATGGATTCTTTATTTGGGTGGTTCAATCCTTGAGGTGCAGCAGAATATGAGTTATGATGAAAATTGTAGGCATGGAAAAATGATGCAGAATTAAAAGAGTCTCCAATTCAGTTAGAAAAACCTGACTCAGCTGCAGAACCCAAACATGTCAAATTATTTTAAGGAGAAAGTTCAGATTTAATAAAATGTACAGTACCATATCATAGTGGATCCTGGGAAAATAGAGCTGTTCAGTTTGCACCCATCTACTGCAAGAATAAAACCAATAGAGACTGTGGAGTAGAATGTGTCATTCAATTTAGCTTTATCCTCTGCCTGTGTGAATTGGTTACTCAGGAGGTTGGAGCTGGTATTGTGAGCTTTAGTTAAGAGATTCCACTTATCAGAAACTTGCACCTTTTGCTCAAACAAATGTGAACACAATCTGAATGCAAAGGTGGTGCTGCTGCAGTAGTCATGACTTTGAAGCTGGCCACCGACTCCAGAGTCAGTGAAATGCTTGCCAGGAAAAGACATGCAATATTAAAATTACTTCATCTACATCCTGTGTTGAGAGATAAACTTTCATAGAGTGTAGACAAAGATTATTGGATTTTTGGAAATGAAGTGATCTAAGACAGTGTCATATTCAAACAAATCTCTGCACTATTCTTGGGGAAACCGCCTACCAGTTGAGTGCAAAACAGATTGAAGAAACAGTGACATTGGTAGCAGCAATGGTTAGGAGAGCATGAGTCACCGCAATCAGTCTTACGCACAATATATTTATTTCATCTTCATCTTAGAATACAGCAGCACAGCCACTGCCACAATTCTAGTAGACAAATATCTGAATGGTGAAAGGTCAATCATCCAGTGATCCTTTAATGTAATGAGAACTGAAAAACCAGCTGGGTAGCCAACTCTGGAAAAATTGCCTTCGTCTGTTCAAGTGCTGTGTTTAATACAGATTTAGTACACCCAGTTGTTCTGTGATAGACAGTATGAATAAGCCTACTTTGTATAGACGATGCAAGACATTACACTCTCCTTCAAATAAATTAGCGAAATACTGAAATTTATAGGCCTATCTTCTTAATACATACTTTGGCAGAAGAGGCAGTGTAAGGAGACATGGAGGACTCTCAAACTTTTTAGTGGCATAGATCCACTTTCAATCCTAAAGCTCCTCCCCAAGTGGAATTCCCATTGAATTAATAGAAGTTCCCCAAATAGATCAGATGCAGGAGTGGGCCTCTCACTGAAAATCAGTGAAGTTTTTCTGATTTACATCAGCTGAGAATTAGCACACTCGATAATGTTCTGAAAAACTGGTAATTTTATGACTGTGTGTGTCTGCATTTAGGCCCCAATCCTCTGCACAGTTCCTAGCATGAGTAGCTGGGCCAGGATGTGGATAGATACACAGGGGGAAAGAATCCTCCCCACAAACACATGGACTGGCTCCAGCCAGTGGCTGAGGTAGCTGTGCATGCCTCTACCATACCCTTCTCCCCTCTAGGAAAGGAGACTGGAGGAGCATCATAGCAGTACATTCTTTTTGGTCCTTCCCCAGCCCAACTCTCAAACTTTGTGTTATCGTGTATTAGGCTCCAGGGAGCTGAACTCTGTGTAAGGAGTGCATGGCCCCTGCACAGCAGCCCAACACACAATCCCTGCCTTGTACAGTGGGACCATTCTGGAGGTGGAAGCGGCATGATTTGGGCCTCAGAATAGGAAAAAATATTATAGGAAGGTAGTAGCGCCATTTTAGTTAAGGCTTATTCATAACCATTGAAAGTTTGAGGCCTCAAACATTATAGTCTTCTACATGTTCCATCCAGAGCTGTGATGTACGGTTGTTTGAGGATTTTCTCCCAGTCACTAGCATAGGCCCAGTTTTAATCATGCCATTCCTCCACATGTGGAATTCCTATTGAATCAATGGGAGTTCGCCCAATGAACAGCTGCAACAATAGACCCCTTTCACTGCATGTCAGTAAAGCTATGCTAATTTACACCAGGAACTTTTTTCTCAGCAGTAAGTATGGATATTAACTCAAGGCTGGATTTTTTTGTGTGTTTCTCCATATTTGTTAAGAATTTCTCTTTAATAATATATTTTTGCATTTTAACTATGTCTCAGTTATAATTAAAACTTCAGTCAGGACCTATTTTTGTTCTTCCATACAAAGAATTTGAGTAGAATGACTACTGTGTAATGAGAAAAATAATGTCAATGAACAGAAAATGCTTTTGGACCTATATTTTGATGCAGTCTGTGCTGTGTCGTTCTGGGTAGAGTCCTGCACTCAAGCAAAATTCTCCAGCCATTGAGGCATTGATCCTTTGCATGAAAAGAACACCTTTACTTCACAAAGAATTCTGCCACTAGTCTGGCTCAACTGTGGCTATCCATCGTGTCAAAATTTAAAAGGAGTTGTTCTCATTTACAGAAGTCAATTTCATTAATGCATAATTTAAGAATGTAACTTTATTATCTATTTCCCTCTGCCTTCTACAAAGACATTTGGGAAGACATGAATAAATGAGCATGCAATTGTACAAGTTTTACTGAGTTGTAAAACAAAAAATTAAATGCCCTTACTTTTGAGGCCATGCTAAATGGAGTATAGGGAAAAGTCAGATTCTTCTTGTCAGCACTGGCTTTAATATGAACTCTTAGGACAGTGGTTCTTCAACTTTTGTATTGGTGACCCATTTCACATACCAAGCCTCTGAGCGAGACCCCCCCTTATAAATTAAAAACATTTTTTACATATTTAACACAGTTATAAATGCTGGATGCAAAGCGGGGTTTGAGGTGGAGGTTGACAACTTGCGATGCCCCATGTAATAACCTCGCTACCTCCTGAGGGGTTCCGACCTCCAGTTTGAGAACCCATGTCTTAGGACATTGATATTGATATTGATATTGATTGGATTTATTGTGAAATGAAAATGAAAATAAAAGCAGCTGTCTATGTATTGTGCTGTTCGTCATCTATGCTGCTTTAATATGTTTGGGGTGGCATGCAGATAAACTGGCATTTACTTTCAACATAGCAGTCCTAATCTAAAGTAACTAACATTCACTACCACTGCATCATAACACATTATTAAGGTCTCAAAATAGCAAGAGAATTATTAAGATTGTGACAGAATTTTCTGTTTCACAGGGACTATACTCAGTGTCTCACCTTTATTCAGAACCCTCTTTTGTAATTATGCTATGGGGAATTTGAACCCAGTTTCAGCCACTGATTAATATGTGTGTGGAATGATAATGATCTCCCATGTTTGTTGTTTTTTATGAAATATGGGGAAAATGGAAAAGCCTGATTTCCTTCCCTCCCTGCATAATGCATATTTGCTACCCCATACTCCTGCCTAAACAGTAACATTAGGACATTAGAAATAATCAGCCATTCATCATTCCCTCCCTCTTGTTCATTTGTATACTTGCGGATGGTCACTGTTTCCCTAGTTGTTATGGCAACAACTGCCTTTGATAACTGATATGTATCTGACTACCATAACATTATTCCAAAGACGGGTCTTAAGAGGAGATGTAATGAAAGCAGACGGGGTTTGGAAAAGCCCGAGCTCCTTTTGGGTCTCTACAGGGTAGATTACACTGTTTCTTTTCAAAGGGCAATTGTTCATTTTATTTTTTTTTTATTTAGAAATACAAGTTTATGTGACAATAAGATTCAAAATTCCAATTCCTTTTCCTGTATATTTTTTATCTGCTTCTTACAAAGTGGAGGCTATGGCTTTCTGAATATTTACCTCTTTAAAAATGGGAAATGTATATCACTGAGCCCTTACTCAGATTCCTGTCACACAACTTTTTTATGTATATATATATATATATATATATATGTATATATATATATATATTCAATGGCACTCAAACTTAGTCCTTACTGATGTCTCTTCATAATAAATTTTGTAATATTGGTAATGTACATAGGATTACACTAAACATACTTATCATAGCAGCTGCAACTAGTATTCATATAGCTTTTGTAATTATCCTTGCTAATTACAGTTGGGATGTAGAATTGGGTACTGTGTGCTACATTAAAACTAGAGAAATTAAAACAGAGCCATTTTATGGAACTATTATGTTCTTTTGGGGACTGCAGCTCTCAGTGAGGCATTAGCTAATTAAAAACACTAGCATAGTTCCTGAATAAACCACTAAAGTTAAAGGTTACTTTCACACTTGAGTGGTATACGTCAAAACACTTTTTCCTGGTTTGTAGGCCTCGTGGCATATATAATTTAGAAACAGTGTGCACAGTGGAAAAATTCTGTATACAATGGTGACACAAACACATTGGGTAAGGGCTCTTGAAAGGAGATTTGCTGTGTTGTCAATTCTCAGTTTCACTTTCTTTAAGAATATTTTTTCAAGTCTCTATCTGACTTTTTAGATCAGTCCTTATCTGTGGGCTGTGTGGGTTTTTTTTTTTCCCTGCTTTTTGTGTTTGTAAAACTCAGCCTGTTGGAGTGTGAAATCTATCAATAGACAGAATTTTTAATATTTCACTATATTATATATTTCAATCTCCAAACGTGGTATTGTTTTCAGATGCGGGAGGTTTCTCTAAAACAGTTTCATTTTTTATCTAAATATACAAATATCTTTAGTATCTTACCTTGCTCCATGCTGATCAATTGCGATAGAAAATAATAGACCTAACAGATCCAAAGAAAGGCAATTTCAGATTAAATATATTTAGGCTTGAAAATATTAGATTTTTATTGTCAAATGTCAATAAACATTGAGTTTGTGACACACACACAAACCGATGTAAAGTATTTGTGTCGATGATAATCAAAATGTACCGGTAGACAAAATGAAAAAAAAGAGTTAGATTTAAGATTATTTGTTTTGTATATTTTGACATCTGATCCTTGAAAGATTTATGAGTTTGCTTCTGAATAAGCAATGCAAGTGGGCTCTTCAAAGGTTTGTGGAAACCTCACTGAAATGTTGCTCATGCATGTTTGTGACCTCTGTAAAATGAACATTGATCAATGCTGATGTATCTAAAGAAGTTCCATAACTTTATTGTTCATATGGTGTAAAATCTATTGGCAGGATCAGGATGCCAGCATTCATCCCTAGCATCAATACCAGTTACTTCTACTCTTGCCTTTGAACTTTACTTTGCAATGAATTTCCTAGCTGGAGACAATGGACGGGAGACTGAGAGTCAGGTGCCTAACTGATATTTGTACTTTTGAAAATCTTTCCTACTGTTTGGAGTAAGTATGGATTGTTATGAGAGAGGAAGGAAAGATCTTGCCATTGGCATGAAAGGGTGAAAGCTTGTGGGGGAAAAACTGCAGGTAAAACAGATCAAGTAAGATGTATCTAGAGAATAATTAGTATGAAGAGAGATTTAAAATAGAGGACTTGTGTTGTATTACAAGGATAGGGTTTTAAAGAGATAATATCATATCTTTTTGATGGATATGCCCATAAAAATGTTTATTAGACAAAGCCCATTCAGTTTTGGTATCTCAGAATTTTGGGCTGGCTTCAGCCCAGTTGTATAGCACGGTTGTTTTGCTTAACCACTCTTAATGCTTTCTAATGCCCCCATAGCATACAATTGAAATTGACTTCACTGACATCAAGAACAGGCCTTAAAACTGTGCAGAAGTCTCCATTTTATCTTTGAAAGTCTCTTATGAATGTTTCCAGGTCCAAATGTATACATCTCTTAATTCAGCATAAAATTTTCTACACTACACTTCTGACCAGACAAAAAATTATGCAAATCCCGGGCCTGGTATTTTTTTATAGCCCTAGGACTGCATAAAAACCCAAGAACATATCCAGGGAAGCAGATAGGAGCTGTTCTCACAAAACCCTCAGGTTTTAATATTGTCTGCCTTGTGTAAATGCTAAGTAGTATTCTAATTGCTATTATCACCAGGGATTAGATTCTACTGGAAGGACAGCCTTGGCTGTGGGTGTTCTGTAGGGATTTTCTTTTATTCCTTAGGGCTCTGGCCTTATATGCTTTTTAAAATTATTATTATTGGGAAACACATTTCAAGAATATATCTGCTTTTTACTTTTGTCTAAAATGTAAGTCACAATTGCAAATCTTTCAAGTGTTCTAACAATTCAATTTGTGTGCTTCTTACCATATACATCTGTGCATAGAGTCTAATTGAAATGCATTGCTAAGAAATAAATAACACTCTGCCACAAAGGGTCAGAGTCATAAAAGGAAAATTCATAGATAGAAACTAGTATCAATGATTTTATTCCCTGCACATTTCTGCTATGAACTTGTACAGGATTAAAGGTATAAACAGTTTCAATAAACAGATTATTTTGCTTAGAGCCTATTGAACCCTTTGATTTCAGTGGGTTTTGGGTAGTCACTTAACCAGCAACCTTAGCATTGTTTTATTGCTTGAAACAATTATTTATGACCGGTTCCTTTTTTAAATGTGTATTGTCATCAAATGATCTTTTTTAATATATATATGTCTACGCAGACACTAACTAATGATCCTCCTTCAAAACCCTCCTTAAAACTCTGTTTTGACATGAGGCCTACACAAACATTGACAATGGTTAAGTTGCTGTTGTGCTGAAACCACAGCATACCCTGCTGACCATATTTGTCTCCTTGTTTCTTTGTGCTCCCCCATCCGTCTGTATCCATCTGTTGTCTCTTGTTTTAGATTATAAACTTTTTGGGACAAGGACTGTCTTTTTGTTCCTGATCCATGATAGGAGGTTCTAGGTGCAACTATTCTTCTATTACTACTACTAATAATAATTTACAAATAATAATAATAATTATCCTGGGGAGAAAAATCTCACTGTGAACTTGTGGTACCATTCAAATCAATGGGAGTTTTACCATTGATTTCAGCAGGGCCAGGGTTTCCCTCACCATTCTTGGATACTCTGCCGGTGAATGTTAGACATTTTCTTGGATTTTGTTGTTTTGCTAAGCACAGTCTATATTTGTAGTATTGTACAAGACACAATGATAAAGAACATGTCTGCCCTAAAGTCCAAAAGGGCAGATATAAGGAAACAGATGGTGTAAGAAACATAGCACAGGGAGTCACTTGTTTTTATTTTAAATGAAATAATCTTTAATTTCCCAATGAATCCAGGTCATATTTTCATAAACCAGATGATATTGCAGTTTTTATTCCAGATTTGAGCTGGGAAAGTAATATTGTACCTGTAATACCTTTACTAGTTTATTTAGCAGATATGTTCAGGGATCTGAATTGGGGTATAACATCACCTCTACAATAACCATTAAATAAACCAAAGTGTGGGCTGATCCTGCAAATCTTTACTCATATATGTATTTCTTACTCCCATGAGTAAAGCTTTGCAGGATTGTGCCATATAGCATTAACAAGAATAATTAATTTATTAAATTTTTCAATTTATCTGTTGTTTTAATTACCCAGCCTCATATAAAATCATTCCATATCATTCCAGTTTTAATTTCCCAGGAGGTAGTACACTATGCTACGGCACTATAGTTATTTTTGTGTTCCTTCTGAAGCAGATTCTGAATAGAAAGAGTGCTACTCTTGACCTGGTTCCTGCCTGTTGAGATGTCCCTTTAGATCTGTATAGGCAAAGGATCTATATATGGTATGAGGCAGAGGATGTTATGAATCTTTTTCTTTCTCTTTTTATATAATTGGTCTTAGCTCTGAAGATTTTAATACATTTTCTTCTAGCCAGAATTTCCAAAAGCTTAGAGTCTTACAGATGTATTTCTTTCCAAAAAAGTATTGTTTCTGCACATCCTGGGAAAGATGAAATCATTTATTTCAGTGAATAGGCTGTGAAGGTTGAAGTACAGATAACTATTATGAAGGATTACAGGACCCCAGACTGAAGAACTTCCAAGAAAGAAATTGTTGTAGCCACCTACAGGAGGAAAGGGGGAAATGAACCGAATGTGTACTATATTTGCATATACAAAGTAGATCCTGTGTTTTAAAAGTTGTTGTTCATAATTTGCAGACAGGTTATTTTATTTAATCAGCTGCAGAATTTGTGAAGCATTTGTTATTTTTAAAGCTATTCTCCTGAACCGCAAGAAGATGAAGATGTTCAGGTGAAAAGCAATTTAAGAGATTTTACCATAAATTATTTTATTAATTATTATTATGGATTATTTGCATTACAATAGTGTCTAGGAGCCTAGTCATGAAACAGGACCCCATTGTGCCAAGCACTGTAGAAACACGAAACACAAAGACAGTCCTTGTCCCAATGAGCTTACAATCTAATAGGATCTAATTTAACTTGCCAAATAGCCACCACTGTGATAAAGGAATTAAGTCAGATGCTCTGTAGTGTTTCCATAGATAACCAGAAATCCTAAAAAGGCCATGTATGAATCCTTGATATAACTGCAGATCAGCTTGACCAGATGATTTCAAGATGATTAACAGAAATCCTATATTTGGAGAAATGACCATGAATTGTAAAATAGTTCAATACTGACTCAAGTAATGTCATCTCAGAAACCTAATAAACTGGAAAAATATTTCTAATAAAAGTCTAATATTTCCATATTGCTTCCTTAAGGAGGTTGATTGAATTGGTGATTAACCAAATTAGCCCTGTCTTGATGAGCAAAAAGTGTGTGTAGTTTTCAATTGTTTAAACTGAGTCAGGTTAGCTGAACGCTATTGGAAAACCCTAGTAAGATGCCAGCTGGTATGCTTAAAGCTGTGTTAGCTGGCCATGTGCTAGTCTGGAGGGGAAGTCGAGAAGAGGTTCCAGATATTTCTGCTCGGTGTTGGAAGTTAGAAGGCCACTGTTGCTAAATTAACATCATCTACACTTATGTTCCCAGCAATTGGGAAGTGGAGAGGATGAGGAGAGCAGCTGGATGGCTACTCTGATGCCTGAAGAACTGTGCCCACTAGCTTGAGCAGAACTAATGCTTGTCTATATACTGGAGCTGGGAAGCATGCTCTATACTCCGGTGACTAGCCTGTGCCGTCACCCTTGCCAGAGTGGCCACACATCTATTTTTACTCTCTAGTTCAAGCAGAGCTAGCCCGTGTCTGTCCATTCAGGTTGGGAGGTACACTAATAGTTGTGTAAACATACCCTCGGAGATTTCTGCTATATCTAAAATAGGAGGTGCCTTTGGTACCTGTGTAGTAATAGCAAATGCTGACATTTTCATGTCTTCTTCTGTACCTACATCACAGGCATAATGGGAATTAAATAGCTAATATTTATAAAATACTCTGAGGATGGAAAAGTGTTTAAGTATTTATTATCAAATAGAATAAAGATATTGAATTTCAGTGGAACAAATTTTAGAAAAACTGAAAATATTTAGGGGGATAGAATAGTAGTAGAAAGGAGATAGAGAAGGGCAACAAAAAGTTTTTTCCACCAAATGCATCCGATGAAGTGAGCTGTAGCTCACGAAAGCTTATGCTCTAATAAATTTGTTAGTCTCTAAGGTGCCACGGGTACTCCTTTTCTTTTTGCGAATACAGACTAACACGGCTGCTACTCTGAAAAAAGTTTTTGTAAAAGATAAGTTAATGAATACCCAATGTTTATGTGCCATCTAAGAGTCAAAGCAATATCAAGAGGTAATAATGGGAGGGGGGATGGATAGTTCATTGGGGGGAGGGATAGCTCAGTGGTTTGAGCATTGGCCTGCTAAACCCAGGGTTGCGAATTCAATGCTTGAGGGGGCATTTAGGGATCTGGGGCAAAAATAAGGGATGGTACTTGGTCCTGCTGTGAAGGCAGGGGACTGGACTCAACAACCTTTCAAGGTCGCTTCCAGTTCTATGTGATAGATATATCTCCATATTATTATTATAAGAGGTAATAATGTGCAAAATGTACTTTAAGCAAGAGAGTCAAGTGAGGGATAAATAAAGTTTTTGGCTTGTCGGTTATTTTATTTTTCTCTATTTTCTCTTTGTTTTTTAAGCAAATGATGAATTCGTGTCAATTTTAATCCAGACTCATCACCCAGGTACATAAGAGGAATGGAAATCTGGAATGAGGAGGAAAGAAATAGTTTAGCAGATGGTAAGAAACATAAAGCTACAGCATGGAAATAAAGGCAGACTGTAAAAAAAGGGTAATATTTCAAGTACGTAACCAAGAAGTCAGTGAGGGAAGCAGTAGGACCTCCTAAAAATGGCAAGTGACATTTATAGACAGAAAGGTAGGCATTGCTTAAGAAAATAAAATAAAAATGAATTCTTTATCTGTGTTTAAAAGGAAGATGAGCAACAAAGACTAGAATTTGACCTAAATTTTCCAGTGGGAATAAAACTAAAAGTGATAAAAAAAACCAAGGTCTTGTTAGGAAAGGGGATCTAAAAATTACTGTCCAAAAACTATTAAAATGACCTGGTTCAGATTTTGAAAAAAGTGGTCAAAGATGTAGGTAAGTCTTAAATAAATACATTTGATTGGTCAGAGAGAAGGTTATATAATACCTACTAGATCTAGAGAAGATTGAGAAAAACTCTAAACCCTGAATGCTTGATATAAGTTGCAAAGATATCAGAAATTCTTAAAAAGCACAGAAAGCAGAGAACATCTTCAAAATTATGATTAAACTAATCACATCCAGAAATGCATTTACAGCAGGTCATTCCTAATGAAACAAACTTTTTTTTTAATGTAAGCAACAGAATATTGACACATGGTAAGTTTTTGATATACTTCATCTTCATGGTTTTAAATTAGCACAGTAATACATAGTAACTACATGGTCCCTAATTATGGAAAGAGATAAACTATTTCAGCAGATGAAGAACTGGGTTTGGTAGGAAAGACAAAATAAGTGGAAGCAGATTGTACTGAAAGGAAGTGGGGATGTGACAACTTTCCGAATCAGAACCAATTGCCTTCACTTTATGTTCTATATCAATGACCTCAGAAAGGAGCATGTATTTGGGAGAGGAAATTTACTGCTGATTAACTGCTGGGATGCTTGACATTGGACTATGAGTGCAAAGGAGGAAGCAGAAGAGGGGTGGGGTGGGATGGAATTGAGAATTTGTTGGGTCTGCTAGGAGACAAGCAAATAAGTGACTTATGCAATTAACAGTAGAGAAATATGAGGTGAAAATAGAGAAAGGAAATAAACAGTAATCTCAGCACTCATATGCTACAAAATATTCCAGCAGGAGAAACATCTGGGACTCTGGAGGATAGAATGAAAATAAAACCTTTGGCACAATGCTCAATGGCATTAAAAATTATTCTAAGTAGAAATACAGAAAGTGGATATTACTTAGAGGGATTTATTTTTAGTACTATGCAAAGGGGTATCAATTTAGCGACAGTCAGACTGTATTTTAAATTGTGTGCAATTCATCTCACCTTATTACAGCAAGATTTTATAGCTATTCATACAGGTGGTACAGCAAAGGACTGCAGAAGGCAACAGTCTTATGCAAGCACTCAGGATTTTATTTCTTTCAAAGGCAAAAACTATGTTATAATATGATCATGTTGTTGTTATAAGTGATTGAAACAAAGATTCTAAATATGTTCTGCAGAAACTTGGGCTAAATCCTGCTCTTGGCTCAAGGGTGCAATAGGAGATTCGTTTTTGCAAACGGAAGCTGAACATGGACTCAGATTTTATTTGTTTGTTTTTCAAGGGGTAATGAGGAAGATTCAAGGAATAGTCAGAAAGTGGGAGAGCAGACTTTTATAAAATGCAGATCTGTGTGTGTTCTTCTGAGTATTTGGGAAGGATTTTAGAGATGAATCAGAGGTGTATGGAGGATTCTGAGGTGGCTATATTTTGATACTACAAGAGTCTGTGCATAAATGGGATATAGGAAGGGCCGCATTCCACCACTGGATGTACAGATGGGGGATCTCAGTGAAATCCCACTGGGATCACTGGGCATGCATCAAAAACTGGAAATTAGCCTTTGGGGAAAAGATGATGAATTGTTAAGCTACAAAAGAGTCAGATAAGAAAAGAAAATAATTGGAACTTCTTTAAAAATAGAATGGAACTATTGTAACACCAAGGACTAACTTTAATTTTTTCAGGCAACTGTAATGTGATGCATTTGTTAGCAAAGGGGTTAAAAGAAGTTCCATCTATGTTATTCTAATGTTTGTTTAATAAATTTGGGGGGTTGACATTTAAATAATTATAAAGAAATTGGGATGAGGAAATAAGGAGGGGTCTGTTAAGAGGGAGAGTGTTCTTTCTGAGTTAAAGTAATTTTGACATTAAACTCAAAGGCCACACTGATCATTCAGTGTAGAATATAAAACCAATTTTCTATGTAGAGCACAAAATAATCACATTGGTTCATTCATCAAAAGTGTGATCTGGCTGATCAAAATGGAGTGATAATAGGGTTTGTCTATTTTCTTCATTTCCAGCTCTCTGGATTCTTATAGGCTAGTGCAACATTTCTGGGTGCTGGAAGGGGGTTTAAAACTAATAATCTGTTTTGAATGAGTCTTCTAAGTCCCCATATAATATGTTTGAGCCAATGGTAGGGAAGAGAAGAAGGGCCATGTAGTGATGCTCTGATTTAGTACATTGATTTTAGGGCTTTGATATATGAAAACCGGACTTTCAAAATTATTGAAGATTTGAGTGAATTGAAAATCTCAATTTGCACTTCTGTGAGACTGATCAGAACCAGTAATGTGAAAATTAATGTATATCGGCAAGAAACAGGGTTTAAAATGAAATGTTTATAGTAAAATTAGCTACATGACTTCTTTAAGGTTTAACTCTGGGGCACTGCAATTCTGAGAGAGTCAAATCAAATATTTCATTTAGGCTATATATCAGAGTTTTAGTGGATTGAGGAAAGTTGTACATGTACATGGATTGGCTTGGTGCAATCCCACAAATCATATTTTGTGGGATGCAATGGACTGTAAAATTGGAAAATAGGTACTATAACTGCATTCAATGAATGCAAACCTATATGAGGAGACTTAATGTTCCTGTCTGGAGTGTGAAGCATTTAAGAGGATAGATTTTTAATAGCACTTATTATACTTTCATATAATTTCTGCAGCATCCAAAAAAATAACTTCTGTCAAATGCAATACAAATAGCTTTGTTGTTTTGAGAAGCCAATAAATGGAATGTGTAGAATTTTTGAAAGATAGGAAAAATTCCTTCAAAATGCCTGGGAGCAAGGAAATCAAAGAAACTGTAGTTACTACAAACTGAGAACAAAGGAAAGACCCATTTGAGATTACAGGCTAGTCAACATAATGTATACCAAGTGCACTTGTACACTCATTTGAAGTAGGTTGTAGGCTGGCCTATTTGTCACAGCTTAAAAAAGTAAAATCAATTGGAAGAAATATCAGAATTATATGTATTTAGCTTTATCATGAAAAAGGCTGTAAAATCTCATGAAAATGAGAGAAATATTTGTATTTAAACAATCTGAATAACAAAAGGAATTTAAATGTTCCCCCACACCCTGTTCTCAACTAATGGCTCTGATACATACAAGTGAATAATGTACATCTCTAAACTGTCCCCCCCTGCACTGGCTTATTTACTGAGCAGCATACTTTCCATATGGATGCTAGGCATTATTTTTAGTGACACTATTGGTCTCTCTAAGGGGTAATAAAGTGTCAGTAAAGGAAGATTTAGATATGGCTTTGGAATTTAGGGATCTGCAATGTGAATGGAGAGATCTAACACCCTGACTCTGAGACAAACAACAAACCAGTTGTGGTGAGGTAAGTCATAGTACTCCAAGAGTGTGGGGGAGCTGAGATGTACCCAGTCAAAGCAATCCAGACTTGCCTAGTCTGGAGGCTGCTGGTGCTAGGGCACTCTCCCCCCCCCCCACTCCCCCGCAGGGAAGAGAGTTACCTCAGAAAAGGAAATTTCAGTTCATGGAAATCTCAGTGAATGCCTATTGTTGAAGTTCCCCTGGTGAACTGGGATCCTATTTGTTCCAGACTGGAGTGGTTATATCCATGTCACATCTTGGAGTAGGAGCTTAATGGGTTATTCCCATCAATGTTGCCACACAAATGAATAGAAGAGGCCCCTGTTGGGGAGGACAGTTCTGTGGCTATGTCCTAAATTCTTCCTGTTTATCCCTTTTTTCAGGCTCAAGTGAATGGGTCACAAGAGTTGGAGTGGCTGGAGTCAGGTCCTTTTCCCGGGGGTAATTGTAACCTGGTTTGAGAAGCTGCATACACAGAGCCTTTGTGAATAGACAAGGCCATGTGAGAGGGGTAAATCTAAACTATGTGAGTGGAAAAGGTTGATGATTGCTTATCATAAAATTACATATTCACTGCTAGAGTTATTCCTGGAAGAAGCAGTAGACCTCTCCAACTAGCGAGTGGATCTGACTGTGGATACTATTAAAGAAGGGATGAGTAAGAATCTGGGAATCCCATAGTGGCGTGGGGATGTCAACCAAGTAAGTTGCTGGTGCCTCCTAGTGGCAGGTGCCCAGTGAAGGTACTCATTTAATAGAGGCACTGGTTCCCTGATAATTGGAATTGGAAGCAGATTAGGAGAAGACATTTCCTCAAGATTGGGGAATGGGTTGGGACTCCTAATGGCTGGCACAGTGAGGAGACAACTCCCTCTTCCCTAACCCCTTAATGGTCAAATGAAGGAGGGTAGTGGGGTCCCAGGATTGGTGCTGGGACCCGGTTAGCAGGGTTGGGGGGGCTAACAGTAGTTCTACTCCTGTTGATAAAGAGTATAAAGGAAGGATGAACTGCTGTGGATGAGTTATTGCTGGATAGTTCCCAGACGTGTTAGTAATAAAGTTGAGGCCTAGTTAAACCATATTCCTGGTGTCTTGTCTTGCTGTTGTGTCTGGGGCAAGCCTTTGATGGGTTTGACAGAGTAGGGAGTACATAGTAATGCTAACTCTATCATCTTCACCTACCATAGAAAGTAGTAAGCCAGCCACATGACTTGGGATATGGGATCATGTCACATATAGTGCCTGCTTCCTGACCCGCTATTCTGGCTGGCTATTTCTTTTTTTCTGCACACACTGTGGAAGGCACAAAGCTAGTGTGGAAGAGCTAGCAGCTATGCTGTGTGGGAAGTAAACCACATGTCTGCCTTTCCTGTCTGTGCTGTCCCCAGGGCTTGATTTATTTGCAGTTACTATTAATTTGCTTCCCTCAATGCTGTGCATGGGAGTAGAGTTCTCCTGTGTCAATACAGGGCAATCTTGATTGCTAAAGATATCAAACTTCATTACGATATACCCCCTTTATAAATTAAAAACTTTTTTTTACATTTAACACTATTATAAATGCTGGAGGAGAATCGGGATTTGGGGTGGAGGCTGACAGCTCACGACACCCCCCCATGTTATAACCTTGTGACCCCTGAGGGGTCATGACCCTCTTTTTGAGAACCCCTGATCTAAGGTGCTGGTCAGCTGAGGGCTGAGCACCTCTCAAGATCTAGTCCATAGCTGGACTAAAGTCCACAGCAGGGATACACAGATTGATATATTCTTTAGTGCAACATGACCCTATCACCATCTATTGTTTATATCATATAGAAGCATGTTCGATCCCAAGTGACATATGTGTATGTATTGTAATGACATTGTTTTGGCTTATTAATTTTTTTATACTATAGGTAAGGACAATTTACCTTATTCAACTTTTCTTTGATTTTAAAGAGACATTGTCAGCTGAATTTGGCCTCAAGTATACATTTTTGTAAAAACAACCTTTTACAAACCTTCAGATCTTTGACATGTTTTCATGCATTAAAAGACAATCCAACAGAAAGCTGGTTTTAAGAGTTTTGCTATCTAAACATTGAACTTTAGATAACCTAAATGTGGAACTGGTTTAAATGATCTTTATGTCCAAGCTTGAGAGATAGTGTGCTCAAAGTGGGGGCATCACAAGGGGTCACAGACGTAGCAAAATAAATAAAAAAACAAATAAATAAAAATCAAGCCATGTTGGAGAGGGAAGCACTTAAGAACTGCTTTACCAAAGTTGTTGCTCCCAGATTAATATTAGTTCCCACCACAACCATTTATTTCAGGCCATAAAGAGTCAAAAGGCAGCTGGATTTTAAAAATTCTTTCAGCTTAAATATTTTAGTGTGTTGCTGATGATATGTTTGTTTAAAATGCACTAAACTTACAATGTACCAATAAAAATGGATTAATAGGACTGATTATAAACAGTTTGCAAAAGTGTATACATCTTTGCATTTCAGCAAACACACACTAACATTTTATAACGCTTAATTTCTCTCTTTTGAATACTGGTTCTATGGCGTTTATTAAAAATTGTTTTGCTGTGTCATGTGACTGTTGTGTATCATGCTTTGGTGTCACCTGACCTATTTTTGCACTCTGAAACCCTGAAAACAGTGTGATGTACATGACCTATTTTATTTCCACACAAACCAAACAAGATTACTAGTCTCTTACAGTTTTACAATATGTTATGTACAAAACTTGGTAAAAGGAAGGAGGTCACTTTTTTGGTACAGTACAGAGTTTGCTGTTTGATTCCTACTTAGGGTATAAAAGTTCATGCTTATATTATTTCATGTGTAAGAGAGTGGATACTCCTTTTTAAGGGAAAACTTCTGTTTAGATGATTAAATGATATATCTCTGAGATCTGAATGCTAAAAATAAGTTCTCACAGTCCACTGGAGCAATGACCTGGAAAAGGAGAAAAGAAGATATTTTAATAAAGGAACAGTGGTTAAATGCTACATGTCTAATAACCCCTGTTATCTCTAATTAGTTTCTAAGAGTTCGAACGGATTTCTGACACAATAATGGTATACTGCATGAGTGGAATGCATCAATAACAGATGAGTGAGTATGATTTATTTCTGCAGCTTCCCCTTGTTGAATAATCAAACACACTGCATGGCAGATGTATAGAAAATATGAGTAAATCATGGAAGTCTGTACATTGTTGAGTTTGTAAAAGCTCCACTTTAAATTATATTTAGACATTTTCCATTAGCATTTTCTCTATATCATTGTATGTCTTCACCCATCTGGAACTAATTTGAAAATCAGAGGTTAATGGTCACAAAAGATGACTTGTACCAATTACATGGAATATTTATAAGTTCAGTCTCAATGCCAGTTCTCACTTTAAATGCTGTTTTCACTTGTCTGGCAGTGACTCCAATAATTGTTTTAACTGTTATATTGTTAACATATAATTAACATAGAATACAGCTACAGTAATGGCATTTTTGAAAATTGCTGTTTGACAGAGGATCCCTATTCACTATAATGATATATGCCTTTAAAACACTAAGAAAATATAGATTGTTTCAGAAACACGAAAGTTATTATAAGACCTCTGTATGGGGATTTATCCCCCCTTTGAAGTTCCTATAGTGAGACTTCCTGACATCGTTAAAATATATAGTGTGACAGGGTCAGGCCAGATGGCTACAGGAGAGTAATAGAAGGCAGATATATTAGCCCCAGTTTAAGTAGGTCCCTTTTCCCTGGGTAAGGTAATAGGGAAGGTTCCAGAATAATCAGGAACCTTCTGAAGACAATTAAGACAGACTGACTGATTAGAACACCTGCAGCCAATCAAGAAGCTGCTAGAATCAATTAAGGCAGGCTAATCAGGGCACCTACGTTTAAAAAGGAGCTCACTTCAGTTTGTGGTGTGCGTGTAAGGAGCTGGGAGCAAGAGGTGCTAGGAGCTGAGAGTGAGAACGCATACTGTTGGAGGACTGAAGAGTACAAGCATTACCAGACACCAGAAGGAAGGTCCTATGGTGAGGACAAAGAAGGTGTTGGGAGGAGGCCATGGGGAAGTAGCCCAGGGAGTTGTTGCTGTTGCACAGCTGTTCCACGAGGCACTCTAGACAGCTGCATTCCACAGGACCCTGGGCTGGAACCCAGAGTAGAGGGCGGGCCTGGGTTCCCCCCAAACCTCCCAACTCCTGGTCAGACACAGGAGGAGTTGACCTGAACTGTGGGTTCATGAAAATGGCCAAACTGAGGGCTGCTGTGAAGCTCCAAGGCAAGCAAATCCGCCAGTAAGCACAAGACCCACCAAGGTAGAGGAGGAACTTTGTCACAATAGTCTCTGTATTTGTATAGTTGCAACATTGTTGTGTTGTTTGGTTGGTTTGGTTGTCTTTTTTGGAAAGGCAGATGATTCTCATTCCATTAAAATAAGTTTTTTCCAAAGCGAGCTCTCTCAGGCTGCAAATTAATTGTGTGCAAGGATTGACTTAAAAGTTAAAGTCCCAGTGACCACAGGTTGTTTCTTTTTTACAGGAATTGTATGACTGTCTTGAGTGTTTGTTTGAAGTCTCACTGATGGAAAGTGTTTTTTGTTTTAGTTTTTTTGTTTTTTAATTTTTTGGTTTAAAAGATGTTTGTTGAGAGAAAATATTCTGGAGAGATCCCTTTGATCAAAGCATGGGTGATTGTCTCTCCATTGGCCCTTATCAAAGTATGTGCTCTATGTGTCTACATCTCAACAAATAGAGTGGCTCAGGAAGATGTTGGCTCACATGAGAGGATGTCATAAAGGCTTTCACTATCCTTTCATTTCAGTTACCCTTCCGCATATATAATCCAGTTATAAATTCCCTCAAAATAGCAACTGGAACTTTTGCTCTCACCTACATGACTGTAGGTGGGTAAACCAAGAGGATATGTGAATGGCATTCACATGCTTTGTTTTGCTCAGGTGTTGAAAGCATCATTGTTGTGATGCTCTTAGGGGAGAACTGATTAACGGATATCATTCCAAGCTTCTCAAATTTGTTTTTCCTGCTTAGCAACATATTGTACTGTATGCTGGGCCAATAGGAAGTAAGAAGACGAAATCCTAGATAGAATTAAAGGTGTGTCATTAGAGGTTAGGGATAATACACAATACATAATTTGTCAGATTTAGCCTCTTTCTGTGCATGTGGAATATCTACAAGTAGATTTGGGTTTCCTGGATATTATTCATTTATTACATTTAAATAATTAATATCTTTTTAACATTGTTTTACACTGAGCATTAACTGTGAATATTCAAAATTTGAGCTGTGGCACTGTGATGTGATTGGCCAGAAAGGTCATGTAGTATTGAGCATGTCATCAAATTAAATAGAAAATCGTATTCCTGGCTGTAGAATTATATAGGAGGGTTAACAATATATAAAAAAGAATATCAGTGTCTACCACATTTTATACAGTTTTAGAATTATATCCACAGAAATCTACTGAATTTCTTTTTAACCCTTATTAAATTCTGTAGAACTTTCCCATAATGGCTGTCATTTCCATCTAAGAAAACCCACAGAAACAAAATACACAAAACAGAAGAAAACCACCAAAAATCCTCCAACACATCTACATCATCTACTACAGAACTATTGAATTAATAATACAATATTGAAGAATGCTATAATATCAACAATCATTTATAAATGAGTGCAACAGGACAAATTTTACCCTCATGCATCTCTCTTAACTATTATTTTATAGTTGATTATATTCTAATAAACCACCACATTTAGGCCCCCAATCCAGAAAACAAATACATGCTTAAATTTACCCACATTGATAGTTTCATTGAAATTAATGGAATCATACATGTTAATAAAGCTAAGCACCTACTTAAATGTCTGCAGAATCTGGCCTTATCTTTACACTTCCTTTCTTAAGGGGAAAGGTTGCATTCACTGAAGTCTTCAACTTTAATGAGTCCTCTTTCATTATTCCCTACTAAGCTTTAAATTTGTGTCTTCCAACTTTACTCTAGTGGGGACAAGTTACTTAAAGTATTTGTCAAAGTTAAACGATTTTAATAAGGGGACTTCTATGGACCTCTCAAATCTATAAAGCCCAGAGCTCTAATATTATTGCTCAGCAGGGGTTCAAGAATAGTTTGGATTTTACTTTAATTTACATTTGCCTAGCTTCTAAAATGTAGATGACAAAGAATGTCAGCAATATGGATAGATAGTGATGTCAATGATTAACAAAAAAAATGGATTTCTCTTTAGATAGAAGAGAATTTAAGATAAGTCTAAATAGATGGGCTAGTAGCAAAAAATGGTTTCAGAGTTGGAAAAAACTTTTGTGGGCAATGATACTCTAACCTTTCATGTTGATTATTCTTCCAAATAGTGCAAGAATGATTTTCCATTTACCCAGTAAACATAAGGTTAATTATCTCAAAGAAAAAACACAGTATGTAACCACTATATTTCATTCTGTTAAAAAGTATATCAAGAGTTATTGAACTAGAAGATATTTATCATTTTGTTTACATCAAACCTTTAAGATTTGGCAATCTTACTAATGGCTTGGGGAAATATGAGATGCACTTTTTTTTTAATCCAGAGAGGTTGAATTATGTTGGCTTGAGGTATTTCTAATACATTTTCTTGGCAATTCACATTAGCATAATCTTATGCACCCTTCAAGGTTCAAGGAGGAGTTCAACACATTTAAATGTAAACAGCTTCCCATTAAAATATATATCTTGGAGGAAATCTTAGAGGATCAACACTGCTGAGTAGCTCCCAAAGGATATATAAGTATGCACTTTTTTCCAGAGCAGTAGACTTGTTGTATGATAGTACAGTTCCTTGCCCTTTCAAAACAGGAGCCTCAAATGGATTAATAAGGCATGGAAATCAGAGGTCTGTCATACAGAGTTGGGCTATTTTCATCACAGGCCATAGAACACAGTTAACCTCCATTATCATCAATAGCTTACAAACCACACTGGATGGTCAGAGAGAATCAGATTAAATTTGTCAAACTACAGTGAACATTGGCTTAAGTGCATTGATGGGCCTGCAACTAGTAACCTCTTGCAAGCTTGAGAATTAACTCCATTTCCTTACCATACTTTTCCTCCATCACACAGGATTTGTTAAAGCATAATTCTGTAGAGATGCACATGACAGCTTGGCTGCTAGTATGCATTTTTATTTGAAAAGCACCAACTGGTAGATGCACAAATAGTTATATACTTGTACACAGATGCAATATAAGAGGAAAATAATCAAGATACATAGAGTATCAGAAAGCTGGTGCTACCTCTTACAGGAGTGTTCTATATCTGTGTATTTGCAAATAACTAATTAATAAGTAAGGTGTTGCTAGTACATGATGCTCAAGAATATGTAGCATGTTTTGTAAGTTTATTGGTTCTGTAGGATGAATATAATTTGTTGCACACAGCAAATGGCTTCCTCTGGCAGCTCTCAACACTGTCAGCACTAACAGACATTTGTTAAGCCCATGATATTCTGTGGCCTCTGTGCCATCCCCCCCTACCCCAGGATCCCCCATTTTGGCCCTATGACCTTCGCTCCTCTCCTAATTTTCTCATTTTTGCCCCTCCCCCATGAGCATTTGCCTACTGGGCTCAGTCATTCCTCCTGCTCATTTGAGGGGATGGACCTTTAGTTTTGGACCGCCTAGGCCCACCTACACCAATATGTGAAATAGGTACTCTAATTTGTCACCTGTTTTCCAAATTCTTCCCAATGTGGGAAACCTGCATTGATGTCAGGAATCTGCTTCTGAGCTGCAGCGCTTCCTCTGTGGGGAGTAGTGGGGTTAGCATGTGCCATAACAAATAGGAGGAGTTCCATTGGCATAAATCAGACAGTGGTATAGTGTTCTGAGCTCCAAATAGATCCTGGGTTACTTATGAAAGGGTATCTCCCAGAAAGTCTCATGCTCAGTCCCTCAACCATTTGTCAGTGTCTTCTTGCTGGGCATTGCCCTAAATTTTTTACGATTATGGTTGTTCACTCAGCAAAGGGGTCACCAGAAGATAAGGGTGGGGAATCAACATGAGGCTTAACAAGGATAGATATTATGTTGAAGAGGGCAATAATCCAAATACACAGTCCAGTGAACCTGAGGAAAATCATCTGTGATTGGGAAAAGGGGCAGAACTCCTGTTCAATGGATCCTCCTCTTGTCATTGCTGTTTGCCCCAATGCTATGATCTCTAGCATCCAAACAGAGAAATCAGCTGACTCTTCCACCAATAAGTGCCATTTTTCTGAGGATTTATCTCTGCCTCTCTATCAGGTACACAGTTGCACAGTTTCCCAGTTTTGTTTCATCTTTGTCAGCTTGTATAATGTAACAGGGTAGTCTTTTGAGCCAACCATGGCCAAACCCCCTAAAGGCCAAGGGTTCTGGTATAGTAATCTATAGAGTGAGCACATGACTGGGAGGGGTTGTGTGACCACATGCTGAAAGCAGGTCTGATCCAAAAGAGGCAGCCTTCTCGTAAGAGACGTATCAGGTTCTAGCAAGACCTTGGTTTAGGGCTCTCTACAGAGGCCCAAGGAAGAGGCCTGGAGAAGAACAGCGGTTTAAAAACTGCTGGGAAATGGCTGGCAAGATGGCCTGAATAGAGACAATAATTCTAAGCAGTGGCTCTGGCTATACTTTAAAATAGCAGAACCTGTAGAAGACGGAGAGTATGAGCCCTCATGATACCACCTAGAGGATGGTGAGAACACCTCTGTGACCCAGAGATAACGGAATTTGAAGAGCCAAGGAACTATTTAACCTGTAATACAGTTGGTTGAATTTGGATTTATAAAATGAAGGTTGTGGCCCAGGGAGCCCTCGGACATATTTTGCTTTGTGTTGGGAGTCATGTTACCATGGAAGGAGATGATGTTTTAGTGTGGCTGGAGGGCCAAAGCACAAAAAAATCACAAGCTACCACAAGAGCAAGCGGAAACTGAGAGTGGACATGTCTCTATGCAGGGGATTAGTAAATTCTATCTTCACATAAATTGTATATTATTTTTATCTGTAAATCTCCTTACCTCTTAATAAAAAGGGAATAAGATGAGTTACAGGAGAACTGACTAAACAAACTAACAGCTGCATCAATGGAAATCAGTGGGGCTCTGGATCTGTGCTACTGATCTGATTTCAAGATTGTTTCCAAAGGCCCCAATCCTGCAAACACTTACTTACTATGTGCCTAACTTTAATGTCCATGAATAGTGTGCCATTGTAGTCAGAGATTAATCACGTGCATAAAATTCAACAGGTGGGTAAATGTTTGCAGAATTGGGACCTCAATCAAAAAAGTATTTGTTTTATATTGGTGAGATTTAATTTTAAAATCAATAGATACCTTTAAAAAAATTGAATAGGATGAGACTTTGTCAGATTTATTTTGGAGGAATGACTGAACTGTAAACAAGTGAAGAAATGGTGTTTCTAAAGGAAGTACTGATATGACCTTCAGTATCAAATTACAGAAAGCCCCCTCGCCTATGGGCATCTGACAACCTGATTTACAGATTTATTAGGAAGTCACAGACAGACTGGATTCCCAAGCCCATTGTAGTTTTCTAATTTAATAGATATAATCCTACAGCTTACACCACCTATTTCCACTGTCCAAAGAAGAGTACAACACAATAAATGCTTGGCATGTAGAAAAGATGGTCCAAATTAGTGCAGTTACATTAGCCATCTTTCTTTACTGTGGTTTTTCTATAGTGTATTTCAGTCAATAACAAGTGCTGTTTTGACTGCTATCCAGAATGATTCTTAGTTTTTGACCTCTGCTCTCATTCCCAAAGCTAATGTCATGAGCAGAAAATAAATTGTCCAATGATGTGGCACCAGCAGTCTCCTCTTGAGAGTTAAATAAGCCAAGAATATTCTATTATTAATTCAATTGGATTTTTTTCCATTTGAGTGCAGTGGATGTACAAATGCATTGCTTTTCTCTGTTCAATTGTATATTGTTTTATTATGTCATTAGTACTACAGATGGAACTTTTGAAAATATCTTGATCTATATTGTTCCTGTAGTTCAGTCCAAGGGTAATATAACAATTAGGGAGCCGTTATAAGTTTTAAAAGAGCCCAAAACTTAAACTATTCTCAAATGGGTTGTATCCGAAACAATGCTTTATTCATTTTCTACAGGATGTTTCCTATCCTTTGCAACTGTAAAGGAAAAAGAGTGCATTCTTCTATCTACAACAAATATACAATAGAAAACATTATTTTGATAAGGTAAACTATAGGATAACAAACTTTAATAACTATGGTGACCATCACAAAAGCCCCCCCACCAAAAGGGGGGAAAGTTAGCCACACATAGACAGCCTAACATTATTTAAAGAAATTACATTCAAAGGCATCATTCCTATAGTCCTTCTGTACCTTAAATTTGTTTTGATTTCAATATGAGTTATGCACATGGAACCACTGTATGATCTATTCTTACCTTGATTACTCAACTCTGTTATCTGACATGGCTATCCAACACAGGATTATGCCCTCTAATGTCAATTAATTCCATTACAACTCCCTTTAAATTCACTTAATCTCCAGTCACATTTGGATATCTGGGGCAATATTTATTACGTTATATAGCTGAAAAGATAAAGTTTAAATCAAATTTAATGTGATAAATCCAATTCACTGTATTCACAACATTCATACTGATGATTCCTCATACAACACATCTTTTAAAAACAATCAGAATAATTCAGGTCCATATAATAGAATGAAGCAGCCCTACTCTGAATCCTGCAGCAGAGTTAATGCATGCTGAACTCTCTTGAAGCATGAGCACATACAGGTGGAGAGGTTTGGGGTGGTTAAGGTAATAAGTAATGGTCACCCAACTCAATGCAGTATTGCATGAGTCTGCATAACCCCTCAATCCTAATCTAGCCATTCTTTGTGTCTTGCTAAATTCCTCACCACTCTCATTCCACAGTGCTCAGATCAGTGAGTACATAGAGGTTCAGGCTGTCTGCTTCTCCATCTGTTCTTAGCGAGCTCCTCACAGCAAGGACCATCCTTCCTCAGTATTTGGAAAGCCCTTACCATGTAGTGCTACTATAAATAACTAAAAATAATATTGTTGAGTAATGTATACATTTCACTTAACTAAGTGAAAGACTTTCTAAAAAGGCAGAGCAAACACTGAACTCTCAGTACAAGAGCTTTGGCTCTGTGAAAGTTTTTCAGATGCTTTCATCACAGTGAAGGACTGAGTGCTAAGAAGCACAGATTTTCATGGCAGTTAATCAGGCATGGACTTTGCTTGGTTAGAACAACACCTCTTGGCTTTGTAGTTTGTTTTTTTTTAAACCTAATCTAAATTCTTGTTTTTGGAAAACTTGTTTTAAGAATAAATAATTGGGATGGGGAAGGAGAGCTCCAGCTATTCAAGACCATGTTGGCTTACTCCATCATCTTAAACCATGTCCATTATATAATTTAATAATTATTCTTTTGTCAGGTGAGAGAACTAATTTGATCATCTCAAAGTCACCCAGAAAATCACATGGAGTGATCTCTTGAATTTTCTTTTGCAGTTGTTTTTTCTTGCACAGGAGCTACAGAGACAAATCCTTTAGATCAAAATCTCTTTATCTCCTTCCCACACAGAGCCTGTCAAATCAGAACAAATAAAATGTATTTAGTTGGGGAAATGATCCATTTTTAAGTTAGTTAAACCAGTCAACTACCACTATCAAAAGGAAAATACTTTTGCCTGACATCTCAAGCATGTTCAATAACCTCTTCAGCACAATAAAAAGTTGAGGTAGCACTGAAAGATTTCTTATCACCTTCTCTTCAAGATGTCTCTTCAAAGAAAGAAAACTGGATAGAACTCATTGCAGATGTCCAGCATACACTAGAAAGCCCTGATTCAACAAGCTACTTAAGCATGTGCCCAACTTTAAGCATGTGAGTAGTCCATTGAAATCAGAGGATTTACTCCTGCTTAAACTAGGCTACCTGCTTGAGTACCCTGCTGGACTAGGGCCTCCGTTAGTAGGTACAGAAATGGTTTCACACTAATGGACATTTTATTTGGAGTGATCTTTAACATTAAAGCTGTGCATTTAAAATATCAATCAAAGACATTTTAAAGCAAGGAAGGTGCTGTTATTTCTCAAGTTGAAAAATTATTTCTTTACTCTGTTACAAATGTTCCTTTTACCTAAAATAATAAATGTAAGTAAAGATAGTTAATTACTCAGTAATTTGTTGCTTATTCATCCTAAAGTCAACTTTACTTCTTAACAAACACTAAAAATAATTAAGAGAAAAGAAGTGACCTTGTTTCTTCTTTTCATGGTTTTTGTCATAATGTACGAGAGAAACATGGGGAAGGGTAACGGATGGAAGAAGAGGGATCTGAGGGAGTAGAACAGTCCCCAGAGCCTGCTTGTTTTCCACAGGAGGGTGGGGGGAAATAATGAGCAGTGCAGCCCCTGAGTCTCTACTCCTTTAAGGGGGGGCAGGGAAGAGCAGTGGGCCCAGTGGAAGGAAGAGCAGCTGGGGAACAGATGAGCCTTCTGAATGCCCTAGCAAACAAAGGGGACAGAAGCTGAGGAGCCCTGCAAAGAGGTAGGAAGGCACCAATAAACATGTAATCTTTGCTTCAGGTAAATAAAATACTCAACAAGCCATTTGCAGCCAATATTACTGTATATCTTCTCCATGTGCTATACTGCCCTTACCAAAGAGCAAAAAACACCTGTCATGCTCACAATATCTAGCTGCATCTTATCTTCCAATCAATGCATATACAGTAATTTTGCTATGGTAGCAGTCATGACCACTGTGCAGGATGGGAAACTTTCCTCCAGTGGTGTGAACTGGCCTAGCCCAATTGACTTAATTTTTTCCTCTAAATCTTTACACATTTTCAAATATAATTGAAATAGCTTTGCTCCCCTGTCCTTTGAAAATAGCCATCCTTTTCCAAAGCACTGTAGAAACCTGACTTTCTGAACAGATTTCAGCAGCATGTTGACTAAAGCATGGTCAATTGCTGAGCCTTGAATTTTTGACTTGAAGTGTTACATTCTTGTGATAGGAAATGAGGATGAGGGTTGCGAATCAATGCATTCTGTATGTGATGTGAATGTCTGTGAGCTGTTCTTCACTCCAGAAACTTATCTGATGCTTGTTAAATCAATTGATGATGTAAGTTAGGTACTGAATGTTTTCTTCTTTTTACCTTTTAGTTCTATGCTACTGTTTATGATTTAAAAACACTCCTCTCAACACAGTAATGTGAGAAGATAAATCACGGGCCAAATTATGTTCTTATTTGCATACAAGGTGGTCTCTTAATTTAAACAGGAGTGACACAGGTAGGTGAGAGTAGAATTTGGGATATAGTGAAGGGGAGGGCAATGCTACTTTTATGCAAAGCTTTGTACAAAAATAGAGCATCCTTGAGTTCAGCATGTAAGGTCTGAGGGAGCCTTTATTTCCTGCAAATGTACCTATATGGAATAATTATCAAAGGGCTTCCTCTGTGTTCTCAGGGAAGGATTTGGGTGTTCAGTGTGGTATACTCAGAGAACAAGGGGAATTTTCAAAGCTGAATATAGGTGGTGCATGATGACCATATCTTCAATTTACTGTGAGTGTAGTCTCATGGGTGGAGTGAAGTCTTTTCTTGTGCATGCATGAGCAGGAGAGGAATGTGAGGCAGCTAAAAGTTTCAATACATGACCAACATTTTCAAAAGCATGGGGATATGCAAATAGACATTTGGGCCCCCATCTAGAAATTCAAGTGGGCACCTAGGGGATTTTCTAAGCTTGTGTTTGGCTATCCCCAGGTTACTTGAGCACTCAATGTGATTTTTAAAAGCACTCATGAAAATGTGCTGGGTGTTCAGGGCTGATCAGAAATGCACCCTAGGTGCATCCATTGTTTTGCATGATACATGTTGAGTTTTCATCTGGGCTGAGTTCAGCCAACTGTCGTGAATAAGCTATTTAATTTATTTTTTTTTAATTTGTGGCAGGAGTACCTAAGCCTTGGTTAGGTGTTCCTTCTTAGTATTGGCTACACCCAAATAAATACATCTACATATGTAAGTTAGAAATTTGCGTATGTAAATGTGATCTGAATGCCTAGTGCTGAGCAGTGTAGAAAACTGTCTTCAGATACCCCTGGATAGTGGCCAAACCCACGTTACTTGGGCAAGTGCAGGAGATCGGAAGATGATGAAGGAGGTAAGACGAACCCAGCTACAAACACGTAGGAACCGACACAAGCAGAGGCTGTGGGCTCAGGTGATGAATTGGTTACATACTGCTGAGCCCAGTGGCAGGACATGGGAATCATGGGATGTTTTAAGATAGCATGCCATCACAGACATCATTTTGTCACTATTTTCATAAATATGATTCACTCTCTGCCCTGATCTATTCAGAGAGAGAAAGTTGCAGTTCACAAGTCCAGTACACATGGGAATTTCTGCTTGCTTTAGTATTGATAGCTCTGTCTATCACTAGGGGATCTAATGACTATAATTCCACAGATCACAGAATTTAGAATCCTGTGGGCACAAGGGGGACTGGCTGATGATAAACATTACCTTGAGGGTCTACTGAAAAGATCCAGCGGTAAGGATGTCAAGTGCAGAAGTGACCCTGAGTAGAATGGAGAGGGCATAGCTCCTTTGATTCAATCTATTTCTCCCTGCAGCTCATCACAGAAACCCTGGATGGCTTCATCAATAGGCCATCACCTCTGCATGATCTGAAGCTTAGTGCGGTTGAGGAAGGTCCTCTGAGACTCATGAGCCCTGTTAGAAGGGTAAAGGGTGCCTCCTCTGACCCTCAACCTTCCTTGCTCCTACATACTTTTACTGAGTCAATATGTGTTATGCAGCCATGACATGAACAGTTGTGTACTGCAGCCTTCTGGAACTCTCCCTTTGCCCCCAAACGCCAAATGACCCTTTCCTTGAAGCCTTGGCCTATATGCCCCAATTCACCAGGGAAAGTTATGCTCCTCACAATCCCCAATGCCAGGATGTGCCTGAATAGTAATGTATGCCCCTGTTATAGTGTGATTCCTGAGTCTATATGGCTTTTCCTCAAAATTAATAATGCTTGTGGGATGTGCCAGAGATCCTGTAATGTAATCCTGTAATAGGATGGCTTCTTCCCATGAGGAGTTAGGTGAGTAGTGTGGATTTAGAAGAAGTGATAGAAATAAACTTTATGCTCTAGCCTGATATTTTTTTGGTCACAATGCCAGAGGAGAAAAGTGGGGGAAATTAAACATCTGCCTTTCCCCCCTTTTGCAATTTTTTTTTTGGTAGTAAAATCAATTCTCCCCATTCTCCGCCCCCAAGGAAAAAAAAACAGTTTGCCAGGTCTGAGAGTCTAGTGAGGTGTGATTAAAGCCAATGACAAATTTATATTTATAAGCAAGACAACGATGATAAAAAGGAATCCAAAAGAAGCCATATTTCCCCTATTTGAGTTATCATTAATTTGACTCTGTTAAGCATAAGGTAATATCATTGGGTAACTTTTCTGCAACAATGCAGTGTGGAAGGAGTGGGTATCTCCTGTTAGAGTAAGTTTATGGCTAAATATACCTTACAGTAACAGAGTTAAATCTTACTTCTGTGATTATAGGAAATGTTTTTATTCTGCATGTTTTGTAAAGTATCATATATTTCAGCATTCAGTATTAAGAGCTTATGGGCTAAATTCATTGGTAGTGTAAATTCTCTTAGCACCATTGAAATCAATGGATGCACCAAATCACAGTGGGAACGAATTGGCCCTACCTTCAATCATAAGGAGAGGTAATTCTATACATTTGAGGGAAATGTTGTTCTGTGTTGGTTGTTTCCCTTTGCCCTTTTAAGTGGCAGGTGAAGTCTCCTACAGATCCTTGTTCCATAAAGCTTGCAATTAAACTCCCCTATAAATACAGGTTGCTTTCCCCTCACAGCTGGTTTTCAATCAGACAACCTCAAGAAAAGCTAAAACGTGTATCAATCTAAAATTATTATAATCAACAAGGAAGAAATTGTTTAAAGGGATAAATATAGATTATATAAATACAGTCAAATATAAGCAGTATCAGCTAGAAAGCATAGCACTTTTCCTTTCTGCATAGAACCATAAGCATTTGTAAAGTACACATAGAAGTCACACTTTCCAGGAACCTAAGAACCTAAATATATCAGGTAATGTCCCAACTGCAACCTCCAAGTTAAAATCTAAGAGCAGTGAAATGACAAATCTTCAAATGAAACATCATAAGGCCTCATCTCAGTAAAGTGTGTATTTAAATATTCCCTAAAATTAAGCATATCCTTAAGTGCTTTGCTAGATCAGGGCTGCCCATAACTGGTAGAAATAGTCTTCACCTCGATCCTGTTTTGGCTTCTGTCAGGACATGGGCTCTTTGAGTCTGCACTATCTAACTGGTGCTTACCATCTTCTACCTTTATTTGTTGTTCCTTTTGTGGAATCCTCATGTGCTGATTGTTCCATGATGGGTGTTCTAGAAATGAATGTAGTAAAAATAATTAGTAATGCCATTAATTATTAGTAAAGCTGGTCAAAACCCAACATTTTTTGTGGGTTAGTTATTTTAATCCAAATACAGAAAATGCTGACAATTTCTAATGATTAGGGACTTCTGAAAGGGAATCTTCATCTCTTTCATTCAGATTTAGCTCACAGAACTAAATGTCTGTCAGCATTACTGTATGACATACTTGTTACCTTTTCATTCTGAAAGCTGCAGCTCAGTACCCTGTTCCTGAAAACCAGTATTGTGGAATTATAGCCAGCATCATGTAGATGAATGTCACTGAAACCTTCACTACAGAGCTCTGCTTGGGCTCTCCTGGTATGTGGGAACCCAGCTTCCTCAAAACCAGTGGGATGTCAGTCAGGAATTGTAGTTAGTACTCAGTGAAACTGTGGACTAGAATTAATATGTCAGTCCAGCTGGTCCATCATTATTTTTACCAAATATTATTTGATATATAGGGAAGCAGAGCATACAAGTACAGAAATTGTAGACCATTTTTAGAGGATAGAACTTTGGACATCACCAGCACCTAGTATGTCTGCTTTGGAAACATATAATGTAGGGGTGGTCAGCCTGAGCCTGAGAAGGAGCCAGAATTTACCAATGTACATTGCCAAAGAGCCATAGTAATGCATCAGCAGCTTCCCTCCCTCCCTCTGCCCCGCCCTGCTCCGCTCCCAGCACTTCCCATCCACCAGAAGCCCTGCCAATCAGCGCCTCCCCCTCCCTCCCTGCACCTCCTGATCAGCTGTTTCATGGTTACAGGAAGCTCATGGGGGAGGGTGGGGAGGAGCAAGGGCATGGCAGGCTCAGAGGAGGGGGTGGAGTGGGGGTAGGGTCTGTGGCAGAGCCAGAGGTTGAGCAGTGAGCACCCCCCAGCACATCGGAAAGTTGGCGCCTATAGCTCCAGCCCCGAGACAGTGCCTATAAAAGGAGCCACATATTAACTTCTGAAGAGCCGCATGTGGCTCCGGAGCCACTGGTTGGCCACCCCTGATATAATGTATTGTCAGTAGCTACTCCACAAATATTTTGATCCACCTGAATTCTTCCATCTTCTAAAACTTCTTTGGACTAGATCCTGAGGCAGCACAAATCCACTAGAAATCTCTCCTAAAGAGGTAGCTGGAGGTGTCCCTTGATGTAGGGGAATCCAGAGGTGGCATTAGGTTGGCATGGCCCTCACCTCTTTAAAAGGCATGGTGACTCGTGATCACATTTTGTAGGGTGTAAGTTAATACTTGATATATTTACAGAACAAAAGAGAATTACAAAACATTAATCAGCTCATTGGATCTGGGAAATTATACTCGGTTGACAAGTATAAACATAAATGAACTTCATTCCTAGTTCATCTTGTTTCTCCACTGAGGAAATAACTAAGGTTCAGTCCCTAGAATGCTCAATAAGGCACACTGACAGTAAAGAGAAACATACAACTATGGCTATGCTACATATTTGAATAAACACTGGCCATTTTGGCAGAAACACAGATCTGATCAAATATACCAGATATGTTTGTACACTAGAATAATGAGTGAAAAAGCAATCTTAAACCTAGTGCCCTGATAACAAAGATACTTTCAAAATGACAGAATCAGACTCTAGAATGGTGTTCTTTTCTCATCCTAGTGGTTGGAAGATATGTACTTAAAAACAAAATATAAGTTTTAAAGGAGGGGTCATGCTAAACCCACTTTCTGCTGTTACATTCTAAGGGTAGTGCCACTGAAATCAGTTGGATTACTCGTGGTGGTAAAGTTAAGCAAGCATGTACATAAATCTTTTCAGGATTGGGACCTAATGCATGGACTGGTTCAAGTTCATGTTTGTTTTATCTTTTTCCCCCTAACACAGAGATAACATTCAGAACAAACCCTTGATGCGGTGATCTCATTCTAAGCATGACCTTTATTTTGGTGACTCTGTTGGCTCTTGTTCGTGTAAAAATTCAAATTTATCTTTGGTTCACTGGTGCAAACATAAATGTTTTCTTCAGATTTTCTCTTCATTGTATACCCAGTGGGCACATTCAGGCTTCTGATGGAAAGTGATCGCACCAGAGGAATAATCAGAAAGCTTGTAAGCTTTGAGGAGCTTGTTTGTTTCAGTTCCTGCAGAGCAAACAGCTCACAGCAATCAGAGTCAAAATACAAATCCAAACTAACATTTTCAGTGTCTTGTGCTTCAATATAAAATAGAAAGGAACAAACAATGCAAATTTCAAAGTTCGGATCTGATTCAAACTTTCCTAAAGTTCAGGGGTCGGGTGTGCCCATTAGAAAAAGAAGGGCCAGTTTGGGTATAGATCTATAATTCCCCATAGTTCAGATTCAGAATTTTCTTCAGGACTATCCCTAGCATAAAGAAACTAGCAAAGAGTCACAGAAGAAATGTATAAACTACAGTCATCCTCCACCAACCATTTCTATATTGTATTATTATTTTGTGGCTTTCAAGTGTAGCTTCTTAATTTGAATCCATCCAAACAAAAATGAAGTTGTTTAATCTCATTGCCCTCCTGCAAATCCCCTCATTAAAACTCTTGGAATTCTTGATGCCTACAACAAACCTGACAACTGTTATGAAGCTTGGTATGCTGAGACTACTGCTTATCATCCTGACCAATGTTAACTCATTGTTTCCTTGTACTTGTCTGTGTCTGTCTGTCTCCACCTGTTATCTCCTGTCTTACACCTAAATTGTAAGGTGCCTGGAGCAGGGACTGTCTTTTTTGTCCTATGTTTATGCCTGGTACAATGGGATCCTGATACATGACTAGGAATCATAGGCACTACTACAATACATACATACACACACACACACACACACACACTCTCTCTCTCTCTCTCTCTCTCTCTCTCTCTCTCTCTCTCTCTCATTCTCTCTCTCTCCTGCCCCCCATAATTTTCAAGTAACAAAATATTCTCATTGTGCAGCATTTTCTGAAGTTCCTGACTAGAAAAGAAAATACAGAACAATATAAAAACTTTGGGTGGATGTTTTATCAAGTTAAACTTTATAATGTCACAGATCTTTCATTTAATTTGCTGCCAATTTAGGTTGTTTGGTCTGTCATCAGGAAGTTGTAATACTCAAGATAATGCACTAGTGAACCTCTAAGCCGAGCAGAGGTTTGGTGGTAAATTTAAAAAAACCAGCCAGTTGCCACATTTTATTGTCATGTCAAACTTCAAGGTTAGAGACAGATGAACTGAGAAGCTGGTTACATATTGATGTGGGTTTTTTTCTTTTTAAAATCCAAGGCTAGTGTCTAGAAATTTCAAAATTAGGATACAGCTCCCTATCTCTACAATGAAGTGTCAATAACCTTTATCTCAGCTTATTGAATATACTTTCTGAAGAGCATTATTAGGTTTTATTATTTCCATTGTTTTAGATGATGATTTCTGTATCTTTTGGTTTAAATGGTTTCTGGTAAATTGTATTGCTTGATTTCACTCCACAAGAGTGAAGGAAAACAGTGCATTAATCTACTATGTCATTTATTCTTTGGTAAACCATTTTAGTTATACTTTATAAAATCACAAGACAATTTATATTTGTCACAGAGGAAATAGGCTTTTATGTCATGTTACTTCTCTGATTAAATCATGAATTATATCAATCAGGCATGTATTTTAGATGGGATGCTTAGTAAGTAAAGCAGAAGATTTTTATCAGTATAACATTTGAGATTTTATTTGTTCTGTTCAGCACAGAAGAAACTATAATTTAGCTTTGACCCTAGACATACCTGTACTGCATACACACAATTAATAAATAACGGAAACTATCAAAATATTAGTGCACGCTCTGCTATTAACACCAAACATCATGGGGGAACAAATTCTGAGCTCCCTATTGAGAGTCCTTACTTGGGCAAACTTGCATCTTGCACTGAAGGGTTAAATCCTGCTCTTTTTGAAATCGGCAGCAAAGCTTCAATTGATTTCAATGGGAGTGGATTTTGACCCCGAGTAAGATGTTGGGGCCAGATATTTTCCAGTATTTAGGTACCTATTGATTTCAGTGGGTATTAGCTCCCCAAATACCTTTTTTAAAATCTGACATTTGGTCTGTTAGCAATGCCTTTAGAAGCAAATAACAGTTGGAAGAGTTGATATGACACTTGGTCAGTTTCTTTTGTAGCTCTAAGTATGTAAAAACCAAATGATAGAACCTTCCTTACAAAAAAATCTGATTCTAAATATTTCATTATCACTTCTGTTGTTTTCATACTAAGCATTTTAAGATAAAAGACTGACCTGAAATAGATTAAAAATTGTTAGAATATACTTCATATAACATTCATAAAAATATTTTTATCTTCTCCTAACATCCCAACAGCCCATTTACTTTGAAAATCCAGTCTTAAAAAGGCATCATTTACTCAGCATGGGGTAATGCACATCAAACAATCAGCATCAGTAACACTTTTTGGTTTGAAGATTGTTGAAGAAAAACTTAACGAATTCCAGGTTTAAAATTTGAGCTTTCGGCAACAAAGAATGGAAAAACCTCCTATTCAACCACAATCTTTATAACCCCAGGGTTAATAATCAGTTTTCTGTAGAACTATGATAGCCCAGTGTCTCAAATAATTTCCCGGGAGCATATAGAGAAAGGTAAATAAGCTCCAATAAGCTACACTGCCCAAAAGATAAATGCACAATCCACTTGATACCTACACAGAATTGTAAATCAGTGAAATCCCCATTTACTTTAAGTATAAAACCTTTCCACTTATCATTTTTGAAAATATCTAGTAAAAACACAAAAGGGTTTTTTCCTTTCCTTGATAGGAGAATGTGTGACATCCAGTACTATTACTCATGAATGCACCGAGGGAAGAAAAGATCCCTAAAATGTATTGAAATGTTTAAGTTCAAACTAAAATGGCAAAGCAGAGTGAACCTCTGTTATGCATCCTTTTAGAAATAACACCATAAAATGATTTGGGGGCCCTGTACATGGAAATATCACCCCTGCAGATACTCAGGAATTGAATGCTTCCCAGGATCTTTAGCCATGGAGGCTGCTGCCAATACTGAGGAGCTGTGGTCATTTCAGACAACCCCCTTCCACTAGAAGCAGAGTTATGGACTTTGTCCAGCTTATTAGCCATATGTAATTATTGGAGGTTCATGGGAAAGAGCCCAGCACAAGGACAGGTGCTTCCATGTCTGGCTGACAGCTGAACAGTCAGGGGAAAAAATAATGTCAAATAGCCTGAAAAGAGAAGAATCTCCTTGATTGACAGCTTCATTCAGGTAAGTAGTTGTCATAAATATAAAGGGAAGGGTAAACACCTTTAAAATCCCTCCTGCTCAGAGGAAAAACCCTTTCACCTGTAAAGGGTTAAGAAGCTAGGATAACCTCGCTGGCACCTGACCAAAATGACCAATGAGGAGACAAGATACTTTCAAAGCTGGAGAGGGGGAGAAACAAAGGTTCTTTCTGTCTGCGTGATGCTTTTGCCAGGAACAGAAAAGGAATGGAGTCTTAGAACGTAGTAAGTAATCTAGCTAGATATGCGTTAGATTCTGTTTTGTTTAAATGGCTGATAAAATAAACTGTGCTGAATGGAAAGTATATTCCTGTTTTTGTGTCTTTTTGTACCTTAAGGTTTAGCCTAGAGGGATTCTCTGTGTTTTGAATCTGATTACCCTGTAAGGTATTTACCATCCTGATTTTACAGAGGTCGTTCTTCTACTTTTTCTTCAATTAAAATTCTTCTTTTAAGAACCTGATTGCTTTTTCATTGTTCTTAAGATCCAAGGATTTTGGGTCTGTGTTCACCAATGCAAATTAGTGAGGATTTTTATCAAGCCTTCCCCAGGAAAGGGGGTGTAGGATTTGGGAAGGATTTTGGGAGGAAAGACATTTCCAGTTGGGCTCTTTCCCTGTTATACATTTGTTAGACGCTTGGTGGTGGCAGCAATAAAGTCCAAGAGCAAAAGGTAAAATAGTTTGTACTTTGGGGAAGTTTTAAACTAAGCTGGTAAAAATAAGCTTAGGGGGTTTTCATGCAGGTCCCCACATCTGTACCCTAGAGTTCAGAGTGGGGAAGGAACCTTGACAGTAGTCCAAGGACCTAGCTAGGTGAGGAAACAGAGAAGAAAGACTGAGAAAAGAAAACCCATTATTTCTTTCTGGGAACTGACTATAGGAGCCACAACACCATTGTCTGGTAACTGCGGAACCAATTCCCCTTGCCCAGCAGATTGGTAACTGGAAACAGAAGCTTTCCCCGCTTTCCTTCCAGGGAATTTTTTTCAGAGGTGATGACATGATCTGATCTGATCTCCCTACCTCAGAACAGTTACTTCAGCTTTGGGCCTCTGGGATTTCTTGTAGTCAGTAGGAACAGCAGGAGAAGAGACCTAGCTTTTCTCCACCCCACTACATCCTCCACTCTCCACTGCAAAAAAAATTGGTTTCCATTGTAGGAAAACCTTTGCACTGCATGTGGTTAGCCCTCTGGAGATCCAGCATCCATGATGCTGAAGGGGCTTGCATTGCTCAGAAGACGGGCATTATTTTTTCTTTTGGATTGTTCCCTACACTGTATAAAAATCCTTCTTTTTCATGGTATCATTTGGTTACATCTAAAATATGATAGTTCTAATTGTTTTGCAACTGAAAATATTGTCTTTCCCAGTATAGTTTTATATTAAAACTGGAAAAATTTATTGGGTATTTTTCTGGCTCTGTTATAAATTTGACTCATTTAGCAGTGACACAGTGTAGCATATTCTCTCTAATTCTGAGCAACAGATTTGGGAATCTCTGTCGGGGCCTCAAGAATCCCAAACTTTCCTTACTCTGAATGCCATGTTGCACTGCCATGGTGGAGACCTTTGACTTCACTAGAGACTCTCTGCATATGCAGGGGGTCTCTGCTAGCAGATGCTGATACAGGACTGGGACTTAATTACACTTATCTTAAGCACTCAGATGGCTCCCATTACAATAGCATCTGAACAAAGAGGTGGGGTGCATAAAGATACTTAGGCACCTAAGTCCCAGTTTCAGGCTCCACTGTGATCTTCAAAACTCCTGCCAAACCCCAAACTCACTCAGTGCCTAAGTTTTCAGGGCAAAATCACCTAGGGCCTAAGTTTCTTTGTCTGGGCCTATGTACTGCTGACTCCCTCTAGGTATCTGAATACCTACCTCTTCCCAGAGTGATTTACAAACTGGGCAAACATAGGTATTTGGCTGCCTAAGTCACATGTGGCATCTGATCTTGTAGGGGTGCTCAGAGGCCACCTACTGGATTGATTCCTGTCCAAAATCTGGCAGGAGGAAGAGGAGCTGGTGATGCCCAGCTGTTACTGCATTCACCTAGCATGTCTGAGACCCAGGTTAAATCTCCCCACACCGCGCCAGAAGGGGTCTCTTCCACTTAAATAGTCATTGAGCCAGAGAGAGTGGCTGTATAGTCTGGTGGTTAGGCCCCCCACCTGGGAGGTGGGAGACCATGGGTCCAGCCCCCTGATTCAATCACTGTTTCATTATTTATCCACAGTGGAAAAGCTTTCACAGGAGAGATGGAGGGAGATCACCTCAACATCAGATTGTCCCATAGCCCAGTGGTTAGAGCACTCCTGAGAAGTGGGAGAGACCTGTTCAAATTCTTTCTCCCTGTTAGGCGGGGGGGAATTGAAGCTGGGTCTGTCACATTCTAACTGAATGCTCTAACTACTGGGCTAAAAGTTATAAGGTGAGACCCCAAGTGGTTTTGTGTGGAGCAAGGCAGCTAATTCATTACCTCAAGAAACAACTAAGGTTCATAAGCCACCTGACTTCAGGAGAGGGGTGCCTGATTATGGATTAGTAATCAGAGCAAGGTACCTCTCTACAGCCCAGACTTAGGTGCCTATGTTCATGAGAATGGCAGGGCTTAGAAAACACTCCTTCCATCTGCATCTCCCATTGGCTAGCTCAGGCAGCTCCCTGCTTAGCACTCAGGATCACATGGCAAGGCAGCACACTCTCCCCATGCTTTGTATAGGAAGCTTGGACCTAGCTGAGGCTCTGTAGATTGCAGTGTTGTTTTGTGATTTTTCTAGGTGCAATGAGGCTGAGTATCTTCAGGCCTGAAGTCCCTTTGTGGATCAGGCCCTAAGAGACTTCCTGTGTGACCTTGGGCAACTCAATGGGAGACCAAGGATATGAACTGGGTCTCCCAAGTCCTCAACCATCCTAACAATTGGACCATGCTTCCTCACTACATTTTGCCAATCATGACCAATACTGGGGCCGCATCATTCCACCTGCACAATAGATGTGACTTCCAGATGGAATTCACCTATAGTGAGATATTCAGGACAACCATTTCTCCCAGGAACTCAGGCACTGCCTCTAAAACACTCCTAGCCCACACATATAAATGTTAAAATTTGAGCTGCTTTCAACAGCAATATAGGTTTCAGAGTAGCAGCCGTGTTAGTCTGTATTCGCAAAAAGAAAAGGAGTACTTGTGGCACCTTAGAGACTAACAAATTTATTAGAGCATAAGCTTTCGTGAGCTACAGCTCACTTCATCGGATGCATTTGGTGGAAAAAAAACTTTTTTTCCACCAAATGCATCCGATGAAGTGAGCTGTAGCTCACGAAAGCTTATGCTCTAATAAATTTGTTAGTCTCTAAGGTGCCACAAGTACTCCTTTTCTTTTAACAGCAATATAGCCCTTTTTCTCTCAAGCCAAGCTCTGAGCAAGCCAACAGAGAAACAAAGTCAAACAAGAAGGAGGAATAGCACAGTTATTCTCTCTTCTCTGTGTGTCTGAGAATCTTCCACAGGTGTGAGTTCACTGAGCATCACAACCAGCCTGTCTCTTTTTTTTACAAAGCTTGTTAAAGTAATAAATCTCAACAATCCTCTTTAAAGTTTTCTCATTCCCGAGTGCCCTTCAGCTATGTTAATAATTTATTGTTATTTACCAAAGCATAATTCTTACTCAAATTAACTTATAATTAATAAGCACTTGACATCTTCAAAGCACTTTACAAACATTTGATTCTCTCAATACCCCTGTAAGTACTTGCTGTTATTAGGAATGAGAACTCATTTTGGCTCACTTCAAACCTACTGAAATAATGTGGATTTGGAAGTGCAGCTTGAACTCGGGTATTATTGAGGTGCTTCTTATTTGCGACTATAAGGGCAGTGTGGAAATAAGGGGTGAAAGTGAAACTTTTGCAAAGAGACTGGTAAGAAGATGGGATCTGAGGGGGAGGGGGAACAATGGGTGAAATACTGTCCCCACTGAAATCAATGGCAAAACTTCCACTGACTTTTGTAGGGCCAGGATTTCACCCAGAGTGTGTATGATAGTTAGGGTACCCTCTTTTCTAGAGTAGCTTTGGGCAGTGTTCAGTTATTCCAGCTTTATAGCACAGGCGTCCTTTAGCACAAAGAGCATATTTCTTCATTTAACTGAATCAGATTTTAAAGGGGAAGGTTCAATAACAGGAAAAAACAACTCCACAAAATTCAAATATGTTTTTCAAATAGAAGTAGTCTGAGGTTTCTATAAAATCCCAAACTCTAAGAGGTTTGTTCCCCAGTCCCCAGGTTGTTGTATCCATCTCACACCTGGGAAAAGTAAGGTACAAAGCCTAAGACCTGGTCTACACTGGAGGCGGGGGGGAATCAATCTAAGGTACGCAACTTCAGCTACGAGAATAGCGTAGTTGAAGTTGACGTATCTTAGATCGACTTAGAATCACTTACTTCGCATCCTCGCAGCGCGGGATCGATGGCCGCCGCTCCCCCGTCGACTCCGCTTCCGCCTCTCGCCCTGGTGGAGTTCCGGAGTCGACGGCAGAGCGATTGGGGATCGATTTATTGCATTGAAGAGAAGAATGAGGGGGGATTTGATAGCTGCTTTCAACTACCTGAAAGGGGGTTTCAAAGAGGATGGCTCTAGACTGTTCTCAATGGTAGCAGATGACAGAACGAGGAGTAATGGTCTCAAGTTGCAATGGGGGAGGTTTAGATTGGATATTAGGAAAAACTTTTTCACTAAGAGGGTGGTGAAACACTGGAATGCGTTACCTAGGGAGGTGGTAGAATCTCCTTCCTTAGAGGTTTTTAAGGTCAGGCTTGACCAAGCCCTGGCTGGGATGATTTAACTGGGACTTGGTCCTGCTTTGAGCAGGGGGTTGGACTAGATGACCTTCTGGGGTCCCTTCCAACCCTGATATTCTATGATCTACACTAGATGCCATAAATAGATCCCCGATAGATTGATTACTACCCACCGATCCGGCGGGTAATGTAGACGTGGCCTAAGTGTCTTGCCCAAACCCACACCGGGAGTTGGATTGGAATAGAGGAATTCCAGGCTTATGCTCAGATCATTAGACCTCTTTTTGAAAGTCAGCTTCTCATGTTGACAGCTCTTTGCTGACCATATATTTTGTCTGCTTCTCTTAAATTTATATGTCTTATATTTTAACTTCTCAACTATGTCCATTTTCCAGGGCTCTGTTGAAGTTCTGTGTATAATAGAGCTAGATGTCACATGTCCTCACCCTTCTGACTCTACAGTGTGATTTCCAGGATATCTGTTTGGTGTGAAATGTGAGCTTTATTTTATAAGCTGTTCATCCCAACAGTCACCTCTGGCCTTCTTTGAAGATGAGACAGAGGCAGCATGATAAAAGATACATATTTCCAGTTCTTCCATCTTAAAAGTCACACAGGCACCTCATGAACACAATGTTAAGGTTTGGTTAGCCAACTTTTCTTGTGCCAGATTACTCATGCTGCAGCTGAGTTATCAGGGGAGTAACCAGAATTCATTTACAATCAGCAAGACCATCTAGTCAAGGACTTACCTGTCACTGTCACGAGAGGAGAGTATTTGCTAACAAATCCTAAACTAGATTCTGTGTGGTAGAGTATTCCCTTGACACCTAAACCATTAGCTGACACTTTTCACCGGTAACAGTCTCCGGTAAATCCCAGTTTCTTGTCCATGGTTTGAATAGGTTTTAATTAATCTTCTGTGAATACTACAAGCCACCTTTTATTAACACACTATATGGATGTAAAACTCAGCAGTGTGACAGTTAGCCAGCTAAAATAGGGGATATTCTTAGGGTACGTCTTCACTACCCACCGGCTCGGCGGGTAGTGATTGATCTATCGGGGATCGATTTATTGCCTCTCGTCTAGATGCGATAAATCGATCCCCAAATCAACGCCTGTACTCCACCTCGAAGTGGTAAGCTTACTTGGAGGAGTAAGCGGAATCGACGGGGGAGCTGCCGCGGTCGACTTGCCATCTTGAGGACGGCCAGGTAACTCGAACTAAGATGCTTCAACTTCAGCTACGTGAATAGCATAGCAGAAGTTGCGTATCTTAGTTCGAAACCCCTCCTCCCCTACAGTGTAGCCCAGGCCTTAGAGCCCATCAGTTAAATACATTGCAACTCCTTAGGAACAGAACGTGTTATTTAGCGCTGCCCTTGAACAGCAATAATGTATACATTAATAATAAGAGAGGAACACTCTAGATATATCCTTATATTTGAGTTCTACAGCACATGCAGATTCCTGCCATCCCATGGGTAGGTCCTGTAGTCTATCACTCATTGTGCTATCTAACAGAGGGTTGATATTGCTATATATATTTTCGCACCATTCCTTTAAGTATCACATTTATAGCTATGATAATGTCATGGAGGTCACAGAATCCATGACTTCCATTGATCTCCATGACATTTTCTTCCCTGGGCTGGAGCTCCCATCCAGCCCCACCCACGCAGCTCCCAGCCCCAGCCCTGGTGGGGGGACCCTGCAAATGTGGGCAGCTGGCGGACCCTACAGCTGCCCATCCACAGTTGGCAGCCAGTAGAGCCCACAGCTGCCCAGCCATGGTGGGCAGCCAGCAGACCACACAGCTGCCTGGCCATGGCAGGGAATGGAGGGAGGGTACTCCCCACAGCTGTCCAGCCACGGCTGGGGGACATTGAAGCTCCCAGTCCCCAGGGACAAGGGGACCCCGCAGCAGCTTAGCCCCATGGGCAGGGATACCACAGAGCTCCCACGCACCACAGTGGTGGGGGACCTGGGACCCCCAGCAGCAATAGGATCTGAACCTGCTTGCCCTTTTGTCAGGGATATTTTTAGTGAAAGTCAGGGACATGTCATGGTCTTCTGTAAATTTTTGTTTGTTGCTCATGATCTCTCCATGACTTTTACTAAAAATATCCATGACAAAAACTTAGCCTCTATCATAACCCAGCTCAAACAATAACTTTAGCTGGTTATTTTTTCTCCACATCCCTGTTTGAGCCTCAGTGATTGCTTTTCTCAGTTTTAACTGCTCATCTCAAGGTCCCACTTTGTGACCACCATATGTCTAGTTGTGGACACAGATCAGGGTCTTGTAGCTGATTAGTTTGGCTCTCTAAACTTTCCAAAGGGAATACTTCTGAATGGCAATATGTCACTGTAGCAGGGTGGTCACCCCGCTCTGGCCTTGAAGGGGTTAAAACAGCCCTGGGAGAGAGCTGCCTGGGGGAGCCAGCCTTTTCTGTTCTCTGATAAGAAGGGACACATTTAACAAACACTTTCATATTATATGGGTGTAAATGTCTACAACAGGTTGGAGGCAACAAAGAATCAGGACCAATGTCTTCATCTCATATCTTCACTTTTTATCATGAATCATGGTAATCCCCATTTATACTATTGGTAAATGTGGAAATAACTTGATATGACTATGTAATTTATTTTCTTTTAATAATAGGACCCTTGAGAGATGAGTTGAAACTACTTAATTCACTAGTTCTGGTGCTCAAACATATGTTCTCAGATCTCTTCTTTCGATGTGTTTTAGTTTTTGATAGCTTCATTATTTTATTTTATGATTTGGCACAAACATCATATTCAAGGTTAGAGGTTGTTGAAAAAAATATTGCTGTTGGCAACAACTCAGTGTATTAATTTCAGAAAACATGAAGGATTTTTGGCTTTTGTCTCAAACCTTCGTCCTTCTTTTCATAAAGGAAGACAATGACCCCATTGTCCTTAATGTTATTGATGGGCATGTGTTTCTAGGATCAAGCCCTATATGAGTCCTGTGTTTGAAAAAAGTGCAGCAACTAGGGACATTTGTGTTGGCCCTTAAAGCTGGGTGGACTAATGGCTGTCTTTTTAACCACTAGTTGTCCAGGGACAGAGCTGCACTATAAAATCCTACAGTTTTAGCTACTTTTCCTTTCACTGGATATTTCTTTGTTTGGGATTCCATTGTTGTTTTGATATGTTAATTTTAGACAAAAAATTACAGGTGTTGAATCCCCCATTCATCATTCATAGTTTTTTCTTCTGTCTTGCCCCTTTTCAGAAATCAATTTTAGTACATCAAAAATCTATTTTATTTTATTTTTTTAATCTCCTCTATGACCCAAACCAGCTCCCATTGAAGTCAATGCAAAACTTAATTGACTTTAGTGAGCACTACTTCAGTCACTGTATGTAGGTAAACAATTAGTTTATTGCAGAAGATGGAGAATATATCATCAATAACTCATCCATCATGCAGAGTTATTTTCCCTTGTTAACTTAATCAGTGATTAGTATGTCCTGAAATAGAACAAAGCTGCATTCTCAATGACTAAATCAGTGATGCAGATTTAATTTTCTTCTGAAGTTTATTTGTCAAATCTTTCAAACATAAACTTTCCTTCAGTACACAAAACTAAACTGGTAAAATTACCAAAAAAAACCCCCAAACCAAACAAAAAAACCCAACAAAAAAGCCCTTTCACCTTGGAGATTTACTTAGAAATATGAGTCCCTTTACTCATTTTTTGTGGTCTGCTTTCACCATGCAGATCCTGGAAAATCAAAGATGTATGCTCCACCTTATTTATTTTCTTAGCAGTCATCAAGGTGAGCAGTGAATCCAAAGCTTTGATAGGGTTATCATAATACCTCCAACACACCATTAGTCAAAGTTCTGTAGTGCTATTAATCATAAACCGTTTGCTTTAAAATGTAAATATAGCAAAAGACATCGATTCTCTCTCCATTAACTAATTGGGATCAAAAGAATTTCACATTCACCGGTGGAAATCATCGGAAGTTTCCTAACACTTTGTGTCTCATAAGGTACATTGTAATCAAGGGAGCACATTCATTTGGGGCATAATTTTAATGATGTGTTGGAATTACACCTAAGAAATTTTGCCCACTAGTTTTACATGCACCAAGCACTCAAACAATTTTCAATTAAATCGGTTTGTGAAAGGTTCTTTGTCCATTTGTGTTGCACAGGAAATAGCAATGAAAGTTTCCCCAGATATGAAATTTACCCCCTGGTCCATTTGCTTAGATTATCAGTAACCCTGCCAAATATGGTTGTGATTTGTGGAGTCTGTCTACAAAGAACAGAAATGAAGTATTCATTTCATATATAGCATTCACTTCATATATAGGCACATCTTTGATTGGTTCATGAATTATGATCATTTGAACTCACAACTTAGAAATGAAATGTTCTGTTAATTCCATTATCAATCTCTTAAACCATTCAAGTTCCTTTGTAATCACTAATTTTTCATATATTGAACTATTCACCATAGTGAAAATATTTCTGAGACAGAATGTACAGGAGTCTATGATATGCAAAACACAAGCAACTGGAAAAAGGTCTTTAAAGATTAAAAAAAAATCACTTTTCAGTATTGCTTTTTCTTTTGGATGTGATCAGCTACTACTGACAAGTTCATCAAAATAAGTTTCCAAAATGGTATTAAAAATTACATAAAACATAGGACTAATTTATACAAAGGTCTGGGAATGAAGGACATCTTGAGTGCAGTGAAACTTTACTCTGTCATTCCTATTGTCTCCCATGATAATCATTGTTTTCATTAGCATTCATTATTTATTAATATTGGAAGCATCCATTGGAAATAAATTCCTAACAATGTATCATCTTTTTTGCACATCACATTTTTGCTCTTTGATGGTTGCCTTTATTTTAAGTCTTTTATGCATTTCAGCTCAACCAATCAGAAATACTGTGAAACAGTTAGTAAAGAAATTGGCAACTTTGTTATATTTGTTAGAATCCCAGGCAGTGTCATCTTATCCCAGGTTTATTAGGTCTGTTGCTTCCTGGGTAAGGTGGAAAATAACATTAGCAATTACTTGCTATAACAAATTCTGAGACAAATTTAGCAGTCAAGGGCAATATTAAGGTGCTACCTGCGATATTTGTAAGGAGAAGCAGAGGACACCAGAGAGATCCCCTTTGCACGCAACACTTAGATGGGCACTCTGTGAGCCTGCTTTTCTTGTAATTTACAACAGCGGAAATTGGGCTTTTCAGTGTTCACCAAAATCAATAGGGTTGTGCCTAGGTCTTTCCATGGAATTTTGGAATTGATCAGCTGTGGTGTTCAAAAGTTATCATGTTACAGACAGTCAGAGAAGGGTCATCAAGTTGAGAACAGAGCCTTACCTCACTTGATTCAATCAATTATGTACCAGATTTGTAGAAACCATCTGTGCAAATAAAATAACATTTACCAAAAAAAAATTCCCTCACTTCTCCTTCTCCCCAGTACAATATACTTTTGTACAAAGTGCAATATCTAACCCAAAATAAATCAGAGCCTCTCAGGGATCTGCTCTGACTAATATAACTAATAAACATTTACTGAAAAAAATTCTGTTTACATTCACAGTTTCGCCAAATGATATCTTTATTTTTATATATATTTTTAATAAGACATACAGAGTTCGAGTTAGATGGGATGGCTAATGCAAATCAATTAAAAATAAACCCAACCTCCTGATTTGTTGAGTCATCTTTTTCTTTTCTTGGATCGGTAAATCACTTCTGGTAACAATCCAGTCAGATGGGTAATGCACAAAACAAGTAGGATTGGGAATCCTTGTTTAAAAAATAATCCCTTCTATCTGAAATAAAATAAAGTTTCTTCTGCAGCATGTACATAGTGTAGCAGAAGGAATTAAATAACTCTATGGCATGGACTAGTTAGGCAAAAGAAGACTAAGACACATTGTTCTATTCAGAGTGTATTAAATTGTCTGAGTTTTGGGAAAGACTGAATGCTTGGAGGTTTTCACACATGCGTGCGCACACACACACCCAATAAAAATTTCACATAGGAGAGTTAAACAGGAGCTTCCCTTCAGGAGGGAAAGAATTATTCTAGATTTGCTAGGGCTACTTCTACGTTTTCTGAGAAGGTCACATTGGAAACTTTTATAAACATTTCAAGCTAATATGCAGTTTTTCCATGTATAATTCATTTTTGGACTCTTATATGCCTTTTCATTATGCTAAGTCCTAAACCTTTCAAATGATATTATAAAAACCATGATGAAATGAGTGTTCTGAGATATGAGTCAGTAAGAACATTTGTGGTTTAGGATTTGAAAGATAATAGGAAGATCAACTTTTAATCCACGTGACTGCATTATCAGCTCTGGTGCAATCTCTTAAAAAAATACAACTAGCTTGCTGTGAGGAGGTTCTGGTTAGCTTAGTACAATATAACAATATTTTTTTTAGTTTAGTCTGTTGATTACAAGAAATCAGCCAAAAAAGTTTGCAATCTATCTAAAACTGATATTATTATAAATATATATTACATATAAGGCTGAAGAATCACAGGGTGTATATTTGCAGTTAGGTGCATAGATGTATGCATGATATTCAAAATGTATCAGGATTATAACTCCATTCGTATTACATAATGTGGATCAATCACTAAGGGAAAAATGCAGATCTTGTTTGTACCCGTGTACATTCATTTTGCCACGTATTTATTCCATTGACCTCTATGCTACTCTGGATTTGCATTGTATAAGGCATTATTATAGTTTTTTCAAAATACATGGGAAACTATGAAAAGGTATATTTTCAGTATTACTTCAATTGTGAGCAATTTTGTTATAGGGGTTTTATCAGAAAAGATGTAGCCCCAATTGTCTAGAGTCAGTAGACTGTACAGTAGGGAAGCATATGAAATAAATAACAAAGTAAAGTTGTCATAGTAATTATAAGCTAAATCTAAGGAGAGAACCATTGCCATTAAAAGTGCTCAGCTGGTACTCAACACGTCTAATCATTTGCCCCTTAACAAATAGAGAATTTCTGTTATAGACTCTGACTCTTTCCAGTTTCTGCATTTGCTCTCATCAGACATGTGGTTGCGGTACTGTAATTTACAAGTTATAGCGAGTACATATTGTATAGGCATTTTAAGGATATACACTAAGTGACAGCTCTTGGATGATAAGTTGACAGTAAAGCTGAGCAGCAGTCTTTTTGTCTATAGATTCATGTTCTCTTTGGAGACAAGGATATCAAACAGTAGTGCATTTAGCTGTTTGCTAATAACAAGTGCTGCACTACTTTTCTGAACGTTGAACAGCAACTTCAATTTCATGGTAAGACTCCAGTCTGCATAAAAATATATCTATTAGACCTGCCAGCAGCAAGCTTTTCTAAAGATCCAGCACATCCTAGGCTCAAAGTCAGCAACAATTAGGAATAGCATTTGCCAAAATGTAACAACCAGTTTACTACATGGTGCTGTATAGAGAATAGAAGTCCAGATGCAAGGCCCATTGAAGTCAATGAAAAATTTACCAATCACTTAAGTAGGTGTTGTATCAGGCCCAAAAGGAATGCAAATGAGAAGGGATTATTCTCCTGGCTACATGTCCTGTTTGAACCCCAAATGCAAGCATTAATGGGTAGGTATGGCTACAGTTGGGATATAACCCTTAAGTGTTATGATATGGTGGCAGCAAGCATTCTAATGGTTGTGCTGTGGTTTATTTTATAAGGGGTTGATAGTGTTGATTGTGTTCCTATTGTGACAAAAAATCTTATACACCATATCGGCATGATTTAATAATGGCTAAAAGATATTGCTTCCAATGGAAATAATGATCTGTGACCCACCGCAAGTTCCCACAATGGGGCAATAATACATTTGTATCACCACAATATGTATGTATTGCTGGGTTTGTTTTTTAAACTGCCTCTGTGAGTGAACAAATGGGACTGTTGCATTTTCCTAGTTAAAGGCCCTTCTCAGCCAAAAAGGTTTTTAGCCACCTGGGATGTGTAAGCCCATAAAGACCATATAAATTCTCAGTGCACCAGCATAATTTCTCCTACAGAAAGCCTCACAAGAGTAAAGTGAGAATTTTTTAAAAGTCCAACTCCAAGGAATTGTTGCTCCCTATTCTCAGCACATCCTTTCTTCCTAGTGTTCGGGCTGCAGAGAATGCCGTGTGTTGTTTAAGTGTATGGGCAGAGAGAAAGATCCCTCTTCTCTCCATCCCTTAAAACTCACTGAGGAGAGAGAAATCTTTGGCCTGGTGGGCCCTGTTAGAGACTTGACTGAGTCCCCCTAGTGGATGATCAGTGGTCTGGTATAACTGGACCCAACCTTTGGAACCCATGTACTTCCAATCCAGCTCAATGTGGGTAGGGTCTAGACACTGTTTCTAGCTCTAGCCTCTAAGGAGCATCTCAAGGTGCAGACCATCTGTCTGGCACCCCTCCTTCGGACTCTTCAGTCCAACTTCCCTAGACCTTGAAACTAGTGCTGATCCTTCCCGTGGTCTGTCCTTGATGTTTTTAGGCCATTAGTGTTACATACTCAAAATGTGGGTCACATTCTTAAAAATGGTGGTTGCAATGTCAAGGGAAGACCATACATGATAGAGACTTGTGCAGACGTTATACCAGTCTACCACAGGCTGTTTTTCATCTCATGGACTGAGGATCTCTGTTTCAGCACTGTAAATGTGGGAGAATGATTCAGGCTATGTAGCCCCCTTAACACTGCCTCAGTGGAATGCAGGTAACCATGGTGACAGTGCCCTCCCTGTTTTCTATTCCCCTTCCATTTGGCTAAGATGTCAGGAGAGGTATGTTGTATTCATCAAGCTCTGTGCATCTCCAGATGCAATTCCCATTGGCCTAGTTGGTGTCCATGGGCAATACCCTAGATGTAGTCACAGACTCCATCCCAGGTGGGGTGGGATATGTTTGTACATCTGTATAATTCTGAAATTGCTTTATGATGCTGCATTCCTGTAGGGACCTACCTCCGGAAATACGTACCTATTGTTGTGGATCTGGAGCTCGTCTGGGCTACACAACTGCAGAGGAAATTATGGGCTGGATAGATAGATTTTTTTTTATAGAGACTACATGTACTGAACTTGTTTGATCAGTGAGACTGAAAGAATTCCCAAGAATTCCCTTTCCCAAAAAAAATTATATTGGTTCATTCTGTCTCAGAGAAATATATGGCTATTATAAATTAATCCACATAGAAAATAATTAAAAATATTATTATGCATTTATACTGATGCATTTAATTGAAGTGTACATGTATAGGTTTTGATCGACTCCTCATATTAATTATCTATTATGAAAAACAGTGAGAAGTTACACTAATAAATAATAAATATGGCCTGAAATGACGATTGCTACAAAAGTGTTGGAAGTGGTAAAATGTTTGAATCCTGAAAATTTATTTACTTAATTTACTAGTTCTGGGTGGTGCGTGTAAAAACATTTTATAGCAAACAAAACAATTCATACACAGAACTTGCTAGAATGCAGCTTAACTATTCGGTAGGCTTGAAATGTAACATATGCTAGGAATAATGTATTTTAGTAATAATGCTTTTAAGCAGCTATTAGTGCTGTAGCAGAGCAGCATAGAAATAAGAAACACTCACTCATCATTTCTGGAGATTATGGAAATAAAACATCTGAGAAAACAGATGACAAATTGAAGGCTTTCATGAAACTGGTTTAATTTTCTATCATTTCTCATTTTCATTATAATCATTACCCGCACCCCAAGGGTGAATGTCTTGTTCTCAGCAAAATCATATCGCTCCTTCTACAGGTTGTATACTAGAAGCTTTAGTTGGTCTCCCTTTAATTAGTGACGTCAAAGCCTGCTCAATAGGGAATTAACCTTAATCTACTCTCTTCTGAATTCACTGCAGAAATCACATTGCAATATTGCCCCTTGTGTGTGTGCACAGGATGGTGGGAAGAGTGTGAAGAGTCATCTCCACCTCTTGGATCCTCTCTGTAAGGGACAGACCCAGCTGCAGTCCCTGAACTTGGAGACTCAAAGCATCCCAAATGGGACAGTGAATGTTAGGGGATTGGTAGGATCATCTCCACTGCACACTGGCCAGTCAGTTTGTCCAGGCACATAGAGGGAGCATGTGGTTCTAATGATGGTGATTCCCTTGCATATCAGTGGAGGCCTGGGAGACATGGTGCCAGAACTCTCCTGGAGCAGAGAAGCTGCACATAGAACCTCACTCAAGGGTTTGTGCAACTGAGCCGAAATATGTACCCTTTACACATCATTACATGACCCATGGGGGTCAAAGATGGGGTAGGAATCCTGTTTCTGATCTATTAGTGAAGTCTGTTCATTTCAAGGCCTTTAACCTGGGGCAGAGGAGCCAAATGTCTGAAGAAGGACCTCATCCCCTTTCTTCAGCTACCCACACATCAAGAATTCCACCTCCCTCCCTCAAACAAGATGCCACCCCAGTGAATAAATTAATGGGAGATGGAGGAGTGTTCCTCTCATTCCTTTGTTAAAAGCAGAGGAGACCAGCTGTTCTCCTTGGCCTTAGAGAGTAGCTCTCCCACAACTCCCCCTCATCTATGGCTAATGCAGGGAGAGCTCTCCCTCTTGGTTCAGTCTACTTTAAGCATTCTCCCATCTACCTCTCAAACCTTCTCTTAGCCATGTCTGCAAACTATGAAAGATATCCACTCTAGTAAGCAGAATTTGTACTAGCCGGCCTTCTCCTCCTGACACTTTATGGTGCCAGCAATATACTTTTTTCTCTTCATTTCTGTTCTCAGAAGTTAATACTGCTTTCCAGCCTAATAGAGGAAGGTAGGACCCATGAGTGAGAAGGTGAAGAGGAGTGGGACAATAGATCAGATGTTCATATGGGGGAAAGAGAGAGGGAATGAGATGGGCTGGGCTGGTTTCTGTCCAAAAAAACTCCCAACCCTGCCTCATCTCAAACACTTTCTAACTAATCTTCACCAGAGCCACCTCTGGTGGTCCATCTGAAATGTGGAAAAAATAGTATGTGATCATGTAATTAAAGTCTGTAATATCATGCATATGCACAAGGGGACTGAGTTAAGGATACACAGTGCTTGACTTTGCCACTTTAATTTTCTTTTAATGCAGGGTCCAATCAGGACTGGAAACCCTAGTGACAGATGTGGGAGTACTTGGTGGGGAATATAGATCTTTACCCCCAAATGTGTTTTTATGTATGGGATTTCTGAGATAGAGGTTTGGAATGTAATGGGGAGAAGTTACTTTGGGGAAGTTCTATGTACTATATATGAGGTCAGACTAGATGATCTGCCCTTGAAATTGATGAAGACAGTTTTCAGCAAACTTCCCTATAGACACAAGCCCAGTGATTACAAGCCATTAAAGCTTAATGGGTCTTTTTTCCCAACAGTGGAGCAGCCATCACCAGGATATTAGCTTTAAGGGCTGAGTTGGTTGACTGGGGAAAAAAGAAGTTGGAGGCTATGTCTACCCGTGCATGCTTCTTGGGTACTTTTCCATGTACTGCTAGCACATGTCCCATATGTACACCAAGTGTTGATATATGCTGAGCTGGGTATGGGTTCACCCTGTGGATAGGGATATAACTATGTCCACACTACCTTTTTTGGTAAGTGATGGTGGTGCTACCATTTCATGGGTGGTTTCAGAGTAGCAGCTATGTTAGTCTGTATTTGCAAAAAGAAAAGGAGTACTTGTGGCACCTTAGAGATTAACAAATTTATTTGAGCATAAGCATTCGTGAGCTACAACTCACTTCATCAGGTGCATTCAGTGGAAAATACAATGAGGAGATTTATGTACATAGAGAACATGAAACAATGGGTGTTACCATACACACTGTAATGAGAGTGATCACTTAAGGTGAGCTATTACCAGCAGGAGAGCGGGGGGAAAAACCTTTTGTAGTGATAATCAAGGTAGGCCATTTCAGAGTCTTCTATCACACACGAGACACTCTGGGAACTTCCTTGCTGATACTGTAAGCCTCCTTCACGGATTTGGCAATGGCAGCTTCTTGTCATCTCTCCCTGCTGCCAAACTGCATTGAAGATACAGAGTAAATGTATGATGATATGGGTGTGCTCCTGTTTCTGCTCGCCTGACAAATGTTCATGTGATGCAGTACCAGCTACAGGGTGGAATTGGTCCAGAAAAATTTTCCTGATCAGTTTCAGAGCGGTACCAGCAAATCATTTTGGATAAACTTGAAGAACTTTAAATTAGAGGTTCATTAGGTGCAAGAAATGTCTCCTGACCCCTCATGGGAATAGAGTCATAAAAGTGTCAGAGTGGAAAGTTATGGCCCCAAGTATAATTGAGATGCCCATGTTTTAATATGAATAATAAGGGATATAGCCTATAAAGAACTTTCCCAAATCATAAGGTAAGTTCCATTCTATGATCTTTGTAATATGGATTGATGTTATGAGAAAGTTATCACATAGATTTGATCTGATTATACTGTGGTTATTCAAAACCCTAACAAGACACTTTTCAGAAATGTACTGAACCCTTCTTTTATTTCTCCCAAATACTTCATAATTTAACCAGCCACCAGTGTAACATAAGCCTTCCATAAATTAAAAAAAAATCTGTTTTCCTATTAAAATATAAGGAAAAACAAAGAGCCATTCAAGAACAGCCACTGAAGAACTATAATAGATACTATATATCCCTCCCCTCCTATGTAGCTCCAGTCATATATTTCAGTTCTGATCTACGAGAATTCATAGGCCTTGATTCTGCTTTTGATTGCACACAGGCAAGCCATTGCAGACCCCCAAGGATTGGGATGTCACTATTTAGAGACTTCAAAACATTTCTAACTGCATGAAGGTTTTTATGATGTTGCCAATGCCAGACATTTATTAGACGCTACTACCCCAACTCAATAAGGCATTTAAGTCCCCTTGGTATGTGAGCAGATGCTTGAAGTTAAGCACACTTACTTTGCTAAATAGGGATGGACTGCAGAACTGGGGCCTTGTGGAAAACCACCTGCATCCTTTTTATCTGTGAACTTAATTTGAATCTTGATATTTAGAGTTGAGAAGCTATTGCATTAACCTACCTATTACATTATTTTGTCCTAAAAAAAGACATTTCATGGCCTTCTGTATTTAATTATGCTTCCACCTTCTTTAGTGATTCTGCATTTTTTTTCTAGCCTAGGAATGTGAGAAATAATTACAGTATCTAATGAGTGTTATAACCTAATGTGGAAGAAAATCTTCAAAAGCATCTGCAATTATGAAAGCTGAGGATTGTACAGTCATTCCTTATTATATATTGCAGTGCACTTTGTGCAATATGGGCTGTTTAGTACCCACTTATGTCTAATATACAGCATACGTTGTCAGACTCATATTTTAAAAGGGGTAAGCACTGATGGAAAAGTAAAACTGAAATTACTTTCTGAATTATTTAGAACAATGACAGGAGGTAAAAACTGCTAAGTAGTTTCCATCATGTACATAATGCATCATGATCAATAAATGCAAGCTCTCCTTAACTTAAAACCCAAATGTATAACTGCATTAATAAAGAAGTATGAAAGTGCTTGGCTTCATTACTTATTCAAATACTCTGGAAAAAGGTATATTTTAAAATTAAATGCAACCAAATGTCTAATGGAGCCTCCAGAGATCATGGAATACATTACAAAATGGTTGTAAATATGTACTATAATCCCTATGTAAGTTTTAAAAGAATATTATAGTAAAAGTATACTCACTTATACCAAATAGGATTTCTTTTCAACCTATCTGATTATTATAAGATGCTTATCATTACCTAATAAAAGTATGTTTATGTGTGCAAAGTACCAAGTTATTAAGTAGCTTATTTATAAGAGTACAGGAAGTTTTCTAAAAATTCTTCTTAGTCAATCATTGACCAAAGAATAAATAAAAAATACAGGAAGACTGTGAGACTGTCTTCAAGCATGATATGTCTTTTATTATGACTTTGTACAGCACTTAGTACAATGATACCTCAATCGGGGATAGAGAAGCTAGGTACTACTGTTAGGAAAATAAATAATTCTGATACAATTTACAGTGGCTTTTCCCTGGTGTAGCTCTGGTCACTGAAAAAGGCATGTAAATCAGGCTTTCTCAATTTTTCTTCTGACTAACCTTAACATTACAAAGGAGGCAAGATATCACTACTACATCTTTAATTCGTTTAGTCACAAGAAACGAGTAAACTGGTAGTTTCTTTGCTTCATTTGTCTTTTTACAAATTGTTAGTTTTGCATTGTAGTACAACATTTTAAAATTCTGTAAAACAAATCTATTAAAATGACTGTAATCCCTGACATAATGGCACTCATAAACTCAAATTAAATATGACCTATGCAGCACAAGCGAATGTTGTTTCAAACTTTTCAGAGATAAATTGAATTCAACAGGCTAATATTGTTACATTGTTATGAGAGTTGGAAATATTGAACACTTGGCTTTTCATATTCTCAAGTATTGCCAATCAGTGGATGATACAGAAGGATCTGGGACTGACGACGTTTTAGGGCTAGGATGTGAACTTTGTCTTGGCTCAAGAGAAATAGACTGAAATCTAGTCTAGGTCTTCACTGCCTGTTTCTCCAACACTGTTCGCTATTCTTAAAGCTGTTTGAACTGCTGTGTAATTCCACAGAGCTAGTCTAGAATATAATATTCTCTGTAGGGATGGTAATTATCCAAGTACCACACAGCACATAATGTTTGAATGCATCTTTGACAAGGGTTGTGAATTTAGGTCTGGGACATAATTTAGAAGCTGCTGAATATTAATCTGTATTAAAGAAAGCATACAACAGTGTTATAAATTTGAATGCATTACTAGTTAACTCTGGGCACAATTTGAGGATGCTGATTGATTGTTAATATCCATTGCAATTAATGGGCTGCTGGAAACCTTCCTGATGGTGCCTTAACTCTGCTCAAATTACAAGTATGAATAAAATTTCAGAAAGGAAAAATATTAAAAATAATACACAAAATGATCTTATTTAATATTTTACATGGAATCAGAATTTTTTTATTAGAGCATTTCTCTTAATAGCCGTATGCCTAAATAATTTACAGAACTAAATAATATAGATGATGTATATTGTCTTGTAATTTCTATCGTCCCTCTGATATTATTTAAGAAGCAATGGAACAGATACAGTTTTCAAGAGAGGCCTGGAATGAGACAGGTGTTGAACACTTCAGTTCTGGGCCTAAATTACTTTGTCTACTAAATAGGGTTGCCAACTGTCTAATCTCAGAAACCCTAATGCCCTTGTCCCGTCCCCAGCCCCACCCATTCTCTTAGGCCCCACCCCCACTCCCTCCATCCCCCCTCCCTCCATCACTTGACCTCCCCCACCCTCAATCACTTTCACTGGGCTGGGGCAGAGGGTTGGGGTGAAGAATAGGATGTGGGCTCTGGGTTGGGGGATGGGGCTGAAGAGTTTGAGTGTAAGAAGGGGATCCAGACTGGGGCAGGGGTTGGGTTTCAGGAGAGGTGTGGGCTCTGAAAGGGAGGTTGAGTGTGGGAGCGAGCTCCAGGCTGGGGCAGGGAGTTGGGGTGCAGGCTGGAACCGGGCAGCTCCCCGAAGCGACTGGCAAGTCCGTCTCCTAGGCTCAGGGGTGGCCAAGTGGCTCTGCATGCTGCTCCTACTTGCAGGCACCACCCCTGCAACTCCCATTGGCCGTGGTTCCCGGCCAATGGGAGCTGTAAAGTCGGCACTCAGGTAGGGGCAGCATGCAGAGACTCCCTGGCCACCTCTCTGCTTGGAGCTAGAGGGACTTGCTGTCTTGTTCTGGGAGCCACGCGGAGCCAGGGCAGGTAGAGAACCTGCCTTAGCCTCGCTGTGCCTCCGGACTTTTAGTGGCCTAATACCTCCCGGATTGACTTCAGTAGCCTCCAGAAGATCAAGCCCAATTCTGGGAGACTTCCGGCTAATCTGGGAGGGTTGGGAACCCTACAATTAAAACAGGACTAGATGTTCTCCACAAGGAGAAAACCCACAGAAGTGAAAAGCATTACTAAAACTCTCACGAAATTCTCCTCCAAGCTTTCTCACTGCACCCTTCCTTCAAATAAAGGGCTTTGCTGCTTACAGAATAGAAACTTCAAACCTCAGGGATCTACAGGAAAAGCCAGAGTGCTCTTTCCCAATCCAATCTGTTTTGGGGCAGTTTCCTGATGGAACCATGCTGTCATTTAGTGGATATATAAAAGTATGCTCACTTATAGTGGCATAGTGTATTAGTTAATGTTGCTTCTAGCTGCATTAACTTCTGCACACATAGCCACATATTTACAAAGGAAACATACCCTGGAATGCAGCTTTTTCCCAGCTCCACCCAGTTCTTACATAACATGGAGGAAATTCCTTAAGCTCTTGCAGTAGCAGTGTGTGCATGGGTGCAGATACAAGAGGCGGGGGAAGGCAAAAGCATGCAGACAGCTTCCTTTATCCATGCTTTCTACCAGGGTATTGCCCACTTTTAGTTCTCTTCTGCTTACATGGGACAGTTGTTTGTTTTTGGTTTTTTGTTTCTCTGTTTTCTCTTTGAATCCCATAATTAGGTCATACTACAAATTATATATGTGAATATAATTTAATAACTTCTTTGCTCTGTGGGTGAAATCCTGGTTCAACTGACATTAGTGGTAAAACTTCCATTGACTTCAAATGGAACCAGGATTTCACCCCAATTTTTCTTTGTTCTGCTTTCTCCATGATTTGACATCCTTGTCTGAGTTTTATTATGTTAATATAATAACCTATTTTTAATTAATACAAAGTTTGAATGTGCATGCACAAAGGATGTTAATTTCATATTCTGTGAGGTTTAGTGTAAAGGAATAATTTCACCTTCTGCATGATCCCATTTCAATGTTTTTAATGTGTATATAGTTTTAATTTAAAAAATTCTGGCATTGATTTAAAAAAAAAATGAAAGTTTAATCAGTTACAGTCGTAGCAAATGGTATTTTCAATGCAACAGCTAAATTGACTTATGACCTCCGGAGAGAACTTCAACAGAGCTGAAATTTTTTTTAATTAAATTTTGACTTTTGAAGATGCATTTGCGTGTTAGGCCTCAAAGGCCGAGCCAAGTAGGAGGTCTGTAGCTAGCTTGTGCTTTGTGTTATTGTAAATCCTGCTGTATCTCATGTAATATGAAACAGTACTATTGTATTTTACTCGGTGAGGAAGGACTCAATTTGTTACATAGTATAGCGTTTTAATAAACGTATGGCATGGCATATGGGGGATTTCAGTTTTCTGAGCTGTTCTTGGAATATTTGCAGATGTTTTGTTTTGTTTCCAGACTTCAATGTCTCATGTCAGGACAGAATGTATGTAGCTTCTTCAAAGTGATGCATTCCCTGGGTTGAGAAGAGCTCCAGAAAGGTCAGCATTATGCTCCTCGTTGTCCTTGGGGCTTCTGTGAATATTGTAGATACCCAGAAACTATTAAGTAGTTTGCTCCTTTCGATGTGAGATGTAATACTATAAATTTCGTCTTCGCCTTAAAAACTTAGTAGTCATATATATTATGTTGTAGTCTATTGGCTGGTGGTGAGGCAGCTTCTTGCAGGATATGGCCTTTGCTTTTGGTTTATAGTCCTACTTAAATTTGATCCAACTGGAATTTTAATTATATGAACATTAGCGGTGAAATCCTGGCCCCATTCAAATCAATGGGAGTCTTTCCTTTGCCTTCAAGGGGCTAAGTTTTCACACTAGTTTTGGGTCACTCCAATTTCCACATCCATGTAGGAAATTGTTGAGACATGCTCCTTCTGGGTTTGGTAGCACTGGATCTGAAGAAATGAACCCAGAAGAACAGCACCACAGGGGGACCCTGAAAAGCTAGTCTATGGAATTTAAACTTCCTTTCTGCCCATTCTTCAAAAAGTATTTTAAATACTGGGGGATAAAGCAGTTTCTTGATTCTTTTTTAACTATATCCTTTATTTTTCAGATTTTCTTTTTATAAGCAAAAATTATTCACTCTTTTCTGACAATTACTTTGTTCAGGCATCAGCAGACCAGAAACAATTAGACTGGACTTTTATGTGTTAGGATTTTGCACAACTCTAATCCCATATATGTTATCACCTGGGAGTGATTTATGACAGATTCTGAAATAGTGACAGAAATGTTGCCTTATGCTTTTATACTTGTTTGATAGAATACATGTATTTGTAATGCTAATTCTGTCTTTTATTGTGTTTTTACTAGAAAGTTTCTCATGAAGAAGAGACCACTGAAAAGAGGCTTTATAAATCTGATGGTGATGTTCTGTATATTATATACCACAGTATCTATCAAACCCAGTCATACTGGCCTGGCTATTGTATTCTGTTGTGTGGCTGTATATCATGTAATTATAACTTTATTTTGCATTGTAGCATAGGAGCTACTGAATTCTACTTCATACTTACTCCTGTGAAATTTTACAAGTTAGTATTTCTATTTCATTATTTTCTTCTTCCTGTTTCTCCTGCTGTCTTCCCTCTTGGCAGGATTGTAAGGCTTTATCTTTCCCATTTCCTTTGTTGCTCAGATGCAGAGAAAAGGAGTGCATCTGGGAAAGACTAGAACAAAATCCATCAATGTTACAGGAAAAGCCTATGTGGCAAGGACATTCCATTATAATGTACATTATACACAATATTCTCATGTAACAGAATACCCTGAATATAGAAACTTCACATGAAGTAACTTCCTCTGATTACGGGATGTTAATTGAAGGCCCCTTCATATCCTAGGAATGCTTTTGGTTCAGTCTCACTTATTAGAAAATAATTCACTATACTAAATCAATAGTGAGGAGTAGATTTAAAAACAGTGAGAATGTTCAGAGCTAAAGTTTCACCTTATCCTATGAAGGAACTTCATCACATATAGGGAAAAGTTGTAGATGGTCCCATGTGAGTGTGCTAGAAGTGGGAAAGTGGATCCAGGAAGATCTTTTTCCTCATCCCTGTACACCTGGGCAGTTTGCAGGAATAAATCAAGACAGCACGGTGTGAAGGCTGGTCAGAACTGCTGATGGTGGCTATCTGCCAAGAGGAAATATGTCTGCATAGGGTTGTTTTGGCCCTGCCTATCTGAACACCAGGCAGCACAAGCAGGGGAGCACAGAGACGTAAGCAATGACTACACCTTTATAAAGGCATGGCATATGCCATGGCCCAGCACAATCCTCCCTTAGTGCCTAGGAGGAATTATGCCCAATATGGGCATCCTACCTCTCTGCACCACTGCTAGAATGCTGAAAATCTTTTATAGCACCCTTCCCCATCACCACCACAGTTCTCCAGGGCTTGATATTGCCATCATTTCTCCATAGCTCAATACTGCCTGCAGAGCGCTATCAAGCACTGCACAGTGAGGTGGGAATTTCAGCATAGCTTCCTCCTATACATGGTTTTTAGTATGTTCCTATGATAGCATCTAGAGCCCCCAGTCAGGATTAAGACCTCATCAAGGCTAAGTGTTGTACAAACAAATAGAGTAACAGGGGCCCTCCCTAAGAAAGCTTCTAATCTAATTTACATATCATGTTATCATAGGTGCTGGGCATTATCCTATATGCTTGAACTCCTGAAGCCTTAGCTCCAGCAATCAAATATAAAAATCTGAAGGGGCTATGGATATTTGATGTACAAAGCTTCTTGTAAGCCATAATTCCATTATAGCTCATATGACCTTGCAGCGCTACAGTTTTGCTTTGAATATCCAGTAAACCTGAAAAACTCAACCTAAGATGCCATGTATAAGATATATGTGGCTATTGTTTGTATATGACACCTGGAAATTTTGCTAATGGCTATATTAGCAATCAGTATGTTGGACAGAGAGTGGCCATCCCTGAACTCAAGATTTACCTGTTATTGATATTAGTAACTGGGTAAATACTGTATATCTAACCATCCATCTGCCATGATATTTTTCTGATATACTGCAGATGTTTCTATTCTATGTATGGGGAGATAATTGTGGCATTGGAGAAATCATCAAGTAGTAACTGGATAAATATTGACTTGTTAATGGCAACCAAAGTAGGAGCAGGCAGGAGATGGTTTTCCCATCTGTGACAGGTAATGGATCCAGCACTCAGGTCATTGAAACTCCTAATTAATTACTCCAAACCAGACCTTATTAAGAAGAGCTGTGCCTAATTGATGGGCTGAGGAGAACTAAGAGGCTTATTAGGCTACTAGACAGATGATACAAAAGGTACAAGAAGGATGGGGGAGAAGGGCAAAGCAGAAAGAGAGAAGGGGAAAGAATGCTCTTCCCTGCTTGCCATAGGAGCTGAGGGCTCTCTAGGACTGTAGAGATGAGGCTATTTATCAAATAAAAGTGGTGAAAATTAATATTATAAATAAACTATACCAGGTGTTTTACCAAGACAAAAGTCTCTGAGCTGTTTGTGGACTTGGGCAGCGACAGGCATGAGTGAGCCCTGCCACAACAGCCCATGAAAATTTACTATTTCAAAAACAAACAAACAAATCCTGTCCTGAACTGGGATGAAAATTTAAAATCTTTAAAACTTTCATGATCTAACAAATGAACAAAATTTTGATTCAGGTAAAACAAAATATTTTGATATTATCAAACCTAAATATTTCACACTGATTTTAATCTTCTTTTAGTATAAATTAAGTTACATATATAAAGTTACATTTTGAAATGAAGACATTTTGAAATGAAAAAAATGAAACTTTTCATTTTGAAAATGAGATCTTTTTGACAATTCTGAAAGTTTTGTGTGCATGTGAACTTGTTGAACCTGAACCTGACCCTTTCCCATGAACAGTTTGGGACTTTTGGGCACAAAAATAAATAAATAAAAGTTGTCAAAAAAATCCTGACCTTCTCTAAACCAATATAGGTAGTTAGGTACCTACATAGTTGGACACAGGTATAGTGTGACTGAACTAAAATACAGAATCAACCTAACTGTTCAAGATGGGGGAAAATATGCCTTGTGGTTAGAAGAGTTGTGCCAGTCTGGGAAGTAACCACTTATAGCTCATTGTGTTTTGGGGATCATCAGAGTGACATTATTGAGTTCCTGCTCCCTACTAGTCTTCTGTACAGACAAAGATTTAATTAGATAGCTCTCAAAGTTCACAGGGAAATTGGTCAACTTTTTACCAAGAAATCTAGCTATACACAAAAAGTTTCCGTGTAAGAATTCTTATTTAAAACAAAATAAGGCAAAAAATCCACTGATACTGTGGACCTAAGTAATAGGTGATGTATGAAGTATAATAACTAAAATCTGTGAAAAAGTGCCTTTTTCCAACCTGTTCCACAATAAAGCTCTCACACTGTAATCAAAATGTCACTTCCTGAGGTGTGAAATTACCAATAAGTAAAAGATCAGCTAAAACCTTCTCACTAATTCAGGATAGCTCAGTCTATAACTGATCTTCTCCTCCAGAAATTCAGAGTAGCAGCCGTGTTAGTCTGTATTCGCAAAAAGAAAAGGAGTACCGGTGGCACCTTAGAGACTAACAAATTTATTAGAGCATAAGCTTTCGTGAGCTACAGTTCACTTCATCGGATGCATTTGGTGGGGAAAAAAAAAAAAAAAAAAAAAAAACGCTGTTTTTTTTTTTCCACCAAATGCATCCGATGAAGTGAGCTGTAGCTCACGAAAGCTTATGCTCTAATAAATTTGTTAGTCTCTAAAGTGCCACCGGTACTCCTTTTCTTTCTCCTCCAGAAAGTCACTCTCACCTGCTTTATATCTAAATATACAGCTTGGGGTAAAGAGTCATTTACCTTTGTGTGTGAATTGAATCCATGTAAGCCTTTCGCTGCAGGAGGAACATCTGCTATTAGGGCACGATGTCTCAGGCAACCACTGCTGCCCTCTTACATAACCCTTTACACTGATTTAGACTAAGTTAGATTCCCTTAGGCCTATTTACGTAAAATCTACTGATGAGCAAGGAAGTCTAAGTTGGTGTAACTGACTTCCTGAGAAAAAGAAAGAAGGCATAAGTTATTATATAAGTTAGTTCAGAGCACTATGCAACTTCTAAAGGAACACTACAATTCAATAGCAAGTGGAAAATTCCTTAGAAGAAGCATGCTTTACACCTTCTTCCACTAACATAGAGTCCCTTACACATCACGTGAGTGAATATAAGTAGTTCTAAGGGGTCTAAATTATTGTAAGGGGATTCAATTTACCCCACTTCACATGTCCCCATGACTCCATTGTTTGCCATGACCAACACAGTCTTATTCATTTTTTCATGTGGTGCAACTTGTCTCCTCTAAAATCTGATATAGTTCTTTACCTCCATTCTGTAGAATCCCACAGTGAGTCCCTTCTAATTCTATTCTCTCTTGAATTGTACTTTAAAAGTTGTAGTAGTCTTTTAGAAATTACATGGTGTTCCTAATTAATTTCTATGTAATGCCCTTTATTCCATTTATACTAAACCTTTTCCCCTTTTGTTTTCAATGTCACCATGTCATCTGTTTATTCTATCCCTTCCCCCCCCCCACTCCGTTATAGAAAGGGGAAATAAAACCTAACCTTGTAGGGATAAACATTAATATTAAAATATTCCCTGGATAAGCCTGAAAAATTTAGGCTGCATAGTTGTTTTCTGTACCTTTCACAATAATTCACCTTTGGAATGAATGGGGATTTGTGCTACAACTTAGTTATCATTTCAGGCTTATTTAAATTAGTTGTTCAGTTTAGATGCCTGAAGTGAATTTCACCAGTGTTGTCATGCTGAGGATTGTCAAGACTAAGAAGTGTTCCAAGTTTAATGCAAACTAAACAAATAATATCACAAGAGATTATCATGTGAATATAGCATTTTAACAAGAAATTTAAAAGCTATTTGTAAGGGTATTGTTTTTTCCATAAAGTATACATCTATATTTTATTAGTAGTATAATCAGTGCTAAGTATATAAGTTTACAGCATTCAATAAGTATACAAACGAAGGGCTAGATACCCTTGCTCATACAGAGTAATACCTTACTCCACAAATAGGTCCATTGATTTCAATGGGGCTGTTTCAAGAAATGAGGATAACACATGTGGCCCTTTGTCACAGGTCAGTCAGTCCTCTTCTATTTAAAAGATTCAAACTTTAATGGAGGAAAAAAACAACTGAGATTACTTTCTGAATTATTTAGAAATAGCACAGGAGATAAAAACTGCTTAGTAGTTTCTAGTGTGCAGATAATGCATCATGATCAATAAATGAATGCTATCCTTAACTTAAAACCAAATTTATGAATTAATTATTAAAAAGGCATAAAATTTGGTGCTTTCATTATTCATGCAAATGTTATGGTATAGATTACGTGTATGGCTGAGGAGGACATACAGTGCAAAGAAATCATTTGGTTTCCTGGTTTACATTCTTTACAATTTTAGAAGGATGGTTGATGACCAAAATTCTATTTTAATTACTCAGAATTCATCACATGCTGTCAAGGTTCCTTCCCCACTCTGAACTCTAGGGTACAGATGAAGAGACCTGCATGAAAAAACCCCTAAGCTTATTTTTACCAGTTTAGGTTAAAACTTCCCTAAGGTACAAACTATTTTACCTTTTGTCCCTGGACTTTATTGCTGCCACCACCAAGCGTCTAACAAATATAACCGTGAAAGAGCCCACTTGGAAACAGCTTTCCCCCCAAAACCTCCCCAAGCCCTACACCCCCTTTCTTGGGGAAGGCTTGATAAAAATCCTCACCAATTTGCATTGGTGAACACAGACCCAAACCCTTGGATCTTAAGAACAATGAAAAAACAATCAGGTTCTTAAGAGAAGAATTTTAATTAAAGAAAAAGTAAAAGAATCACCTCTGTAAAATCAGGATGGTAAATACCTTACAGGGTAATCAGATTCAAAACATAGAGAATCCCTCTAGGCTAAACCTTAAGTTACAAAAAGACACAAAAACAGGAATATACATTGCATTCAGCACAACTTATTTTATCAGCCATTTAAACAAAACAGAATCTAACTAGATTGCTTATTAACCCTTTACAAGCGTTCTGACCTGCATTCCTGCTCTGTTCCCAGCAAAAGACAGCACAGACAGAGAGAACCCTTTGTCCCCCCCCCCTTCAGCTTTGAAAGTATCTTGTCTTGTCATTGGTCATTTTGATCAGGTGCCAGCGAGGTTGTCTTAGCTTCTTAACCCTTTACAAGTGAAAGGGTTTTTCCTCTGGCCAGGAGGGATTTAAAGGTGTTTACCCTTCCCTTTATATTTATGCCACATGCTTACCAGTCTGGATTCAGTACATGTCATTCCATAGAAACAGTTCACACATAGGGTTGGATTGAAACTAATTGGGATTCAGATTCAGCAGCATTTAGGGGAAGGTGACCTAAAACAGAATCTCCAGCTTCCAGCAGACTCTTGCTTCCATCCCTACATCACTTTGTTTTTCTTGCCACAACACCCACTCTCATATCTTCTCACCCCCTTTCTCCATGTTAATTTTTGCATCCAGTAAACTCTGCTTTCTGCTATGTATATATTTTCAAATGTGTCATGTTCCCTCATACCACCAGGCCCAGATTCTGTTCATTCTTCCTTATTCTCCCTTTGTTAAAGTACAGGATCTGCTTCACCTCTACTCTTTTTTTGCTCCTAATTATTTTGGACATTGCTATTGCTTTCAGTGGTATTAGTCACACATTATTGCTTTCTAGTCTTCCTGTGTTTGGCTTTTGGGGGCTAGTTCTAGACTGGCTTTTGTTAAACCTCTGTCAGTTTGTTCTTTTAAAACTATTTTTAATATATCATGATATTTGTAGATGTACCTCAAGTATCTGTTCTTGGTCCTTGTGTATTTTCTTTTTATTATTTTCATTTGTAGTACAGTAAAGCTCAAGAGGTCCTAATCATGATCAGAGCCCCATTGTATACATGTAGTAAGAGTCACTGAAGATATAAGTAGAGACAAGCCAAAAAAAGAATGAGTGAAAAGAAGAATGTGTTGAAATACCTGAGGTTGGTCTACTTTGCTAGCAGTTGCACCAGTACTGGAAAACAGACACAGGCTTTCTTAATGTAGGTATATCCTCATCTCTGAATTTGGCCCTTTGACTCATTTTAAGACTTCCCTTGATCTTTCCAGGCTATTATTCCTCCTATTGCTTGGAGAGCTACAGCATTTCTTCAATAGACTTTAACTTTTGTAAATTCCAATTGTGTTGGACTTTGCCTGGTACTTCATTGCCCTGAACCTGGTGCAGTCACTTACACAATACAAAGTGGGTGTAACATGCTACCAATTCAGAATGGAAGGGTTCTCTACCCTTTGCACTGGTCTAAGTGATTACATGGGACAATGGAGAATCAGGCTGTATCTTTCTTCCAAAGATGCTGTTAGTTGTTCAAAACCAGCAGCTAGATTGATTTATCCCTGGGCTCACTTGTTATGTCTCTTTTCACAAAGCTACACTGTAAGCCCTAGCCTACACTAGGCGTTGAGGTCGAATTTAGCAGTGTTAAATCGATACAACCCTGCACCCGTCCACATGACGAAGCCCTTTTTTTCAACTTAAAGGGCTCTTAAAATCGATTTCCTTACTCCACCCCTGACAAGGGGATTAGTGCTGAAATCGGTTTTGCTGGGTCGAATTTGGGGTACTGTGGATGCAGTTAGACGGTATTGGCCTCTGGGAGCTATCCCAGAGTGCTCCATTGTGACCGCTCTGGACAGCACTCTCAACTCAGATGCACTGATCAGGTAGACAGGAAAAGGCCCGTGAACTTTTGAATTTCAATTTCCTGTTTGGCCAGTGTGGCAAGCTGCAGGTGACCATGCAGAGCTCATCAGCAGAGGTGACCATGATGGAGTCCCAGAATTGCAAAAGAGCTCCAGCATGGACCGAACGGGAGGTATGGAATCTGATCACTTTATAGGGAGAGGAATCCATGCTATCAGAACTATGTTCCAGTTTTCAAAATGCCAAAACATTTGTGAAAATCTCCCAGAGCATGAAGGACAAAGGCCATAACAGGGACCCAAAGCAGTGCCGCACGAAACTTAAGGAGCTGAGGCAAGCCTACCAGAAAACCAGAGAGGCCAATGGCCGCTCCGGGTCAGAGCCCCAAACATGCCGCTTCTATGATGAGCTGCATGCCATTTTAGGGGGTTCAGCCACCACTACCCCAACCATGTTGTTTGACTCCTTCAATGGAGATGGAGGCAACACGGAAGCAGGTTTGGGGGATGAGAAAGATGATGATGATGAGGTTGTAGATAGCTCACAGCAAACAAGCGGAGAAACCGGTTTTCCCGACAGCCAGGAACTGTTTCTCACCCTGGACCTGGAGCCAGTACCCCCCGAACCCACCCAATGCTGCCTCCTGGACCCACCATGCGGAGGAGGGACTTCTGGTGAGTGTACCTTTTAAAATACTATACAAGGTTTAAAAGCCAGCATGTTTAATGATTAATTTGCCCTGGCATTCGTGGCTCTCCTGAATATACTCCCAAAGCCTTTGCAAAAGGTTTCTGGGGAGGGCAGCCTTATTCCATCCACCATGGTAGGACACTTTACCACTCCAGGCCAGTAGCACGTACTCAGGAATCATTGCAGAACAAAGCATTGCAGTGTATGTTTGCTGGCATTCAAACAACATCCGTTCTTTATCTCTCCGTATTATCCTCAGGAGAGTGATATCATTCATGGTCACCTGGTTGAAATAGGGTGCTTTTGTTAAGGGGACATTCAGAGGTGCCCATTCCTGCTGGGCTGTTTGCCTATGGCTGAGCAGAAATGTTCTCCGCTGTTAGCCACGTGGTGGGGGGAGGCAAAATGCAACCTTGTAACGAAAAAAAATATGCTATGTATGTAATGTTAACAGCAAGGTTTACTGTGAAAGAGTGTACCCATTGTTCTATAAACTGTGTCTTTTCAAATACCACTGTCCTTTTTTTTTTCCTCCACCAGCTGCATGTGTTTCAAGGATCACAGGTTCTTCTCCTTCCCAGAGGCTAGCGAAGATTAGAAGGCGAAAAAAATGCACTCACGATGAAATGTTGTCTGAGCTCATGCTGTCCTCCCACACTGACAGAGCACAGATGAATGCATGGAGGCAGACAATGTCAGAGTACAGGAAAGCACAAAATGATTGGGAGGAGAGGTGGTGGGCTGAAGAGAGTAAGTGGCGGGCTGAAGAGAGGGCTGAAGCTGAAAGTTGGCAGCAGCATGATGAGAGGAGGCAGGATGCAATGCTGAGGCTGCTGGAGGATCAAACTCATATGTTCCAGCGTATGGTTGAGCTGCAGGAAAGGCAACAGGAGCATAGACCACCGCTACAGCCCCTGTGTAACCAACCACCCTCCTCCCCAAGTTCCATAGCCTTCTCACCCAGACGCCCAAGAATGCGGTGGGGGGGCCTCTGGCCACCCAGCCACTCCACCCCAGAGGATTGCCCAAGTAACAGAAGGCTGGCATTCAATAAGTTTTAAACTTTTAAAGTGCTGTGTGGCCTTGTCCTTTCCTCCTCCACCATCCCTCCTGGGCTACCTTGGTAATTATCCCCCTATTTGTGTGATGAATTAATAAAGAATGCATGAATGTGAAGCAACAATGACTTTATTGCCTTTGCAAGCGGTGATCGAAGGGAGGTGGGGAGGGTGGTTAGCTTACAGGGAAGTAGAGTGAACCAAGGGGCGGGGGATTTCATCAAGGAGAAACAAACAGAACTTTCACACCGTAGCCTGGCCAGTCATGAAACTGGTTTTCAAAGCTTCTCTGATGCGCACCGCACCCTCCTGTGCTCTTCTAACTGCCCTGGTGTCTGGCTGTGCGTAACCAGCAGCCAGGTGATTTGCTTCAACCTTCCACCCCGCTATAAACATCTCCCCCTTACTCTCACAGATATTGTGGAGTGCACAGCAAGCAGTAATAACAGTGGGAATATTGGTTTCTCTGAGGTCTAACCAAGTCAGTAAACTGCGCCAGCACGCTTTTAAACATCCAAATGCACATTCTACCACCATTCTGCACTTGCTCAGCCTGTAGCTGAACAGCTCCTGACTATTCTCCAGGCTGCCTATGTATGGCTTCATGAGCCATGGCATTAAGGGGTAGGCTGGGTCCCCAAGGATAACTATAGGCATTTCAACATCCTCAACGGTTATTTTCTGGTCTGGGAAGAAAGTCCCTTCCTGCAGCTTTTGAAACAGACCAGAGTTCTTGAAGATGCGAGCGTCATGTACCTTTCCCAGCCATCCCACGTTGATGTTGGTGAAACGTCCCTTGTGATCCATGAGTGCTTGCAGCACTATTGAAAAGTACCCCTTGCAGTTTATGTACTCGCTGGCTTGGTGTACCAGTGCTAAGATAGGGATATAGGTTCCATCTGTGGCCCCACCACAGTTAGGGAATCCCATTGCAGCAAAGCCATCCACTATGACCTGCACATTTCCCAGGGTTACTACCCTTGATATCAGCAGATCTTTGATTGCGTTGGCTACTTGCATCACAGCAGCCCCCACAGTAGATTTGCCCACTCCAAATTGATTTCCAACTGACCGGTAGCTGTCTGGCGTTGCAAGCTTCCACAGGGCTATTGCCACTTGCTTCTCAACTGTGAGGGCTGCTCTCATCTTGGTATTCTTGCGCCTCAGGGAAGGGGAACCCAGTCACAAAGTTCCATGAAAGTTCCCTTATGCATGCGAAAGTTTTGCAGCCACTGGGAATCATCCCAGACCCGCAATACTATGCGGTCCCACCAGTCTGTGCTTGTTTCCCGAGCCCAGAATCGGTGTTCCACCACATAAACCTGCCCCATTAGCACCATGATGCCCACATTGGCAGGGCCCATGCTTTGAGAGAAGTCTGTGTCCATGTACTCATCACTCTCGTCACCGCGCTGATGTCGCCTACTCTCCCGGTTTCGCTTTGCCAGGTTCTGGTGCTGCATATACTGCTGGATAATGCATGTGGTGTTTAATTTGCTCCTAATTGCGAAAGTGATCTGAGCGGGCTCCATGCTTGCCATGGTATGGCGTCTGCACAGAAAAAAGGTGCGGAACGATTGTCTGCTGTTGCCCTGATGGAGGGAGGGGTGACTGACAACATGGCTTACAGGGTTGGCTTACAGGGAATTAAAATCAACAAAGGGGGTGGCTTTGCAAGAAACTGAATGGCCGCCTCAAGGATAGAACTCAAAACTGAGTTTAGCAGGCCGTTGATTTCACAGAGGGATGGAGGAGAAAATGAATACAAAACAAATCTTGTCTATTTCTTGTTTTGAGCCACTTCATCTATCTTTATACATCATGCTGGCAGCAGACTGTGCAGTACGACCGCTAGCCATCGTCACCTCCTGGATGCTCAGCAGAAGACGGTGCAGTATGACTACAGGTCATCATCTTCTGCTAGCTGCAGATTAAAAGACAGTGCACTGCCGGTAGGACTCAATCACCATGAGACGAAACAAGGGAAATGACCTTGCTGAGTCACTCCCATGTTTGCCCAGGTGCCCAGTTAAAAGAGCACCCAGGACTACGTCGATGACGGCTACCAGTCATACTGCACTGTCTGCTGCCAAAAGGCAATAAACTGCTGCTGTGTAGCAATGCAGTACCATGTCCGCCAGCACCCAGGAGACATACGGTGATGGTTAGCTGAGCGGGCTCCATGCTCGCCATGGTATGACGTCTGCACAGGTAACTCAAGAAAAAAGGCGCAAAATGATTGTCTGCCCTTGCTTTTACGGAGGGAGGGAGGGAACAGGGGCCTGATGATATGTACCCAGAACCACCCGCGACAATGTTTTAGCCCCATCAGACACTGGGATTTCTACCCAGAATTGAAATGGACGGTGGAGACTGTGGGAACTGTGGGATAGCTACCCACAGTGCAAATCTCTGGAAGTTGACTATTGCCTCGGTACTGTGGACACAGTCTGCCAACTACATGCACTTAGAGCATTTGTGTGGGGACACACACACTCGACTGTATAAGAACGCTTTCTTCAAAACCGACTTCTATAAATTCGACCTAATTTTGTAGTGTAGACATACCCTAAGACTCAGTATTCTGCTAGCTGCTGACTGGTGACAGGTAAACTTCAGAAGGAGTACCCCATAGTGCAAAGTACTTATCTGAACCTACAAATCTGGCAATATCCACTAATTTATATCTTGCTAAATCAGACCATCCTGAGATTTCCAGTATTTCTGGGTTCTAAACAAGTAAAAAATATTGAGATAACTGCTTTTATCAAAAGTCACATAGAGAAAGGTTAATAACATGATCTCAACTTTCATATTAACTATTGACATATTTGAAACAGTGTCTGTTAGGCTAGACCACTTCCACATTTTCATATTCTTCTGCAGAAGGTAAACCCTTCTGAACTTCTCTGAAAGATTCAGTTTCCAGTAAAAGTCAAAGAGCTTGTTTTTTGTGATAACATGCAAGACTTTTAAATGTTTTTTAACATGCAATACTGTTCACAAAGAAACTTAGAAAATAGACAAAATGGAAACTGCAGAGCACAGAGTATGGTATATAGATAGCTGAAATGAACAGTCACAATGAATCCTCTCACAGATAAAGCAGAACCCCATCATTTGAATTCCTTCAGAAAGTGTGATATATAATGTCACACCTAAAAAGCTGCATTAAAGTAAAGCTAAATTACAAGAATACAAGGAAATTTAAATTGAAGGCTGATATCTATCATGCCAGTGCTATATATTATCTATGCATAATGGATTTCATTGTTTGTTTTTTAAAAAGAAAAAAAAATGTAAACATGGATCCATGGATTCTTCTCTGATTCATCACTGGACTGTTCCTGGATTACCCCAAAAGTGACCTTCTATGCTGCTCCCAAACTGACTGATACAGAGACAAGTTGCACATCCATAGAAATGTGCACAGGCATCTTGAGTTTTTGCCAACCTGGCCCTTCTTTTCATGCATCTTGTGTGTTAGGGCTTAAATCAGTGGTTTTCAAACTTTTATATTGGTGACCTCTCTCACACAGCAAACCTATGAGTATGACCCTCCTGCCGCTTTTAAATTTAAAAAAGCTTTTTCATATTTAACACTATTATAAATGCTGGAAGCGAAGCGAGGTTTGAGGATTGAGGCTGATAGCTCACAACACCCCATGTAGTAACCTTGTGACCCTCCTGCGGGGTCATGACCCCCAGTTTGAGAACCTTTGGCTTAAGTGGTGCCAAATTATTTTGGCTGACTCTCTGCACCAGAAGTTAGTTTCACATTGTTGCCAACTCTTGCAATTTTATCATAGGTTTTCCAATATTTTTTGTGTTCTTTAAAGCCCCATGTCCTGGACTCCTGTGATCACAAAGAGCTGTCAATTTTCTTTGTTAATATAACCAACTTCCTGACCCTGGTCGTCATGGAGTAAAGCTTGAAAACATGAGCACTAAAGGCTCAAAAAGAAGAAGGCAAATATAAAGAACTCCAAATGTTTTTTTAAAAATGTTATGATTTTTAAGCCTATCTCATGATTTTGGGGACCTGACGCATGATTTTTTTGAAAGGTGGGGGTTGGCACTGTCAATTTCACCCAAAATAAATGTTAGCCGTAATTATCTAAGACTGAATAAAAGCAATGGAGAATAGAAGTTAACACTGAACTATGAAGACTTTTATACAATCTAAAACTGTTTCTCCTTGAGGACAGGGATTGTATTGTCCTCTGTTTGAAAGATACGTCACATTTTAATCACACACCACACAACAAAAACACTAACCCAGGAAGCTATCCTTGCAAAAAAGCCCATTGCCAACTGTGCCAACAAATTCAGGGGACACCATCATAGGACCTAATCACATCAGCCACACTCTCAGAGGCTCATTCACCTGCACATCTACCAATGTGATATATGCCATCATGTGCCAGCAATGCCCTTCTGCCATGTACATTGTGCAAACTGGACAGTCTCTACATAAAGAATCAATGGATACAAATCAGACGTCAAGAATTATAACATTCAAAAACCAGTCAGAGAATACTTCAGTCTCTCTGGTCACTCGATTACAGACCTAAAAGTGGCAATTCAACAAAAAAACTTCAAAAACAGACTCCAACGAGAGACTGCTGAATTGGAATTAATTTGCAAACTGGACACCATTACATTAGGCTTGAATAAAGACTGGGAGTGGATATGTCATTACACAAAGTAAAACTATTTCCCCATGTTTATTTCCCCCACCCCCACTGTTCCTTACACGTTCTTGTCAACTTCTGGAAATGGCCCACCTTGATTATCACTACAAAAGGTCCACCCCGCTCCCCCCACCCCACTTTCCTGCTGGTAGTAGCTCACCTTACCTGATCACTCTTGTTACAGTCTGTATGGTAACACCCATTGTTTCATGTTCCCTGTGAATATAAAATCTCCCCACTGTATTTTCCACTACATGCATCCGATGAAGTGAGCTCTAGCTCATGAAAGCTTATGCTCAAATAAATTTATTAGTCTCTAAGGTGCCACAAGTACTCCTTTTCTTTTTGCGGAAACAGACTAACACAGCTGCTACTCTGAAACCAGTCACATTTTTGTTACTCCTGTTATGTAAATATAGAAAGGCTAATAATTTGTTTATTTGTTTTAAGTTTCCTTCAGTGCCAGTGGAATTGGATTTACGGGATGCTTACAGGACTAGAAGAATATTCCAGACTCTTCTGTTGTCTCTAGAATAGAATAGAAGCTTTGCTGCTTCTTGTGTAAGGCAAGATTGTCCCTTAGCCTGTATGAGGCTCTAGATGTGTAGTGGAGAATGACCTGCAGGACCATTATTTCTCCCGTGAACAAGTGGATGTGGTGGGGCCAAAATGGAGGGAATAGTAGATAGTTAGACCTCATCCCTTTCCTCAATGAGCCAGCCAGCAGAGCTGGTGGAGTGTGTGGCAAGGAGAGTATGCTGCACCCTGTAATGAACTGTAACAAAGTAGGAAGCAAGTAGTGAGTTAAGAGAGTAGTTGTGACTCCAAACAGCAATTAATTCCCAGGGTTCTTCCTGGGGCAGTGCGGCTGCAGGCCGCCCCTTATTCAGGGCTAGTAGAAATGTCTTCATCTAGTCCTTAATGATTACACTAGAAACAAGTTAAAGACCTAGATTCTGTCAAGAGGATTCTTTCTGTTGTAGGTCTGTTCTATATGCAACAGTATATTTCACATATTTAATAATACAAATCACTATTTTTAAAGAGTGGAGCAAGGTTTAAATAGCACAATTCAATTCAAAAGGAAGCCACTTACCTGCCTCTACGTGTACTGTACATTTAAGGGATAATGTTCTGTAATTCCTAATAAGTAGGTGATTCCTATGATTGAAATCATCAAGACTGCTAGACCTTAATCCTGCAAAGACTTTTGCAGGATCAGGGAATGAATCATTCTCAAGGGCTTCAGATAAAAGTTGAAAAATATAAGAGAAGGGTGAGATTCTCAAAAGCCGCCAGGATTGGCCTAGCTCTGCTCCCTTTGAAGTCAAGTTTGAAGCTCCACAAAGGAATCTCACCCAAAATACCATGAGTCATTAACAATAAAATAAGGATAGTTTTTGTTAATATTTTTATAGTGTAAGTAAGGATTTAATTAGCATTTGTTAAAATATGCTTGTCTTTTTCGTGTTTTGGGTAGCACTCATCCTTTCAAAAAGAGTGGGGCTCTTAATAATTCCAACATGGGTAGCAATAAAGGGGGTTGGGAGCAAGAAATAAGTCTTAGCTCCTTTAAAGAACTTCCAGCCATTCACTGCATTTTCAAAAGTCACTGCTATCGATTAAGTGGAATGTGAATAAAAATAAAATAACAGGCAATGCTTACTTACCTACCTCACTTAATTTATTTTGTGGGTGGGCGGATTCGGTTTAAGTATTCTTCCTTTTATTTTGCATGTATTATTCACACTGAGAAGCCAACATTAAATATGCGGCTGAAACCAAATTTCAAATGTGATGGATAAAATTGATTATTCTTACCAGAGATAATAGACTCCAAGGTCTCTGGCTTTTTCAAGGCCACAAGCTCTGCTGAAAATGGACTGCAGCAATCAACTGAAGGAAACCAAGGTCTCAACCCTAAGGCTCTCAGAAAGCCTGAAAAGTAACATTTGTGCAAGACTTTTACTGGTAATGATTGCATATGCTGGTTATGATTGCATGTGAACATGGATTTTTGATGCTATAAGGATGAGAGCAGATCCTGCACTGACCAAAACTTGCTAGTGAGGGAACTAATCTATACAAGACATGGATACAATACTCCCATTCTGGGCAGAGACACCTCACCTCTGATTGACTGCTTTTACTATAAGAAAAGGAGTACTTATGGCACCTTAGAGACTAACAAATTTATTAGAGCATAAGCTTTTGTGAGCTATAGCTCACTTCATCGGATGCTCACGAAAGCTTATGCTCTAATAAATTTGTTAGTCTCTAAGATGCCACAAGTATTCCTTTTCTTTTTGCGAATACAGACTAACACGGCTGCTACTCTGAAACCTGCTTTTACTATGTATCTACTGTTCCATAAAAAGAAGAAATAAGCAAGTGGACTATTTTACTAGAAAATGATCTCAACCTGCAAGAATGTAGGATCCTGAAGTGCCCAATCCTGAAAGAAGGTTGGATCAGGCCCTGAATAGATTCTTCAGTCTGGAGTTTTCTCTTTGTTCTCCTGTCATCCCTTGCCTTTTTGCCACCTTTACCCAGCACAGTGTAAACTTTGGGTGTGAAGAGATTGAGTTGGCAACTGCTTAAAATGTGCTAAAAAAATCTAAATAAAATAAAAACCATCTCTTCCTATATGAGTAACTCTGCTAGTTATAAAAGTAACACTGTTATAAAAGTAAGAACACACTAGAGACTTGCAATGGCAATTAGTCCCTGAAATGTTCATGTGTGCCTATGTGAATCCCTTCTTACTTTCCTCCAGTCCTAAATAGCTAGGTCAGAGCTCTGTTGTTTCATTTATTCACTAATTGAACCAGTTACCTTGGGTGATTTATGCTGCTTCATTATACTGATGCCTTTGGAAGTATGTGTCATATTTTAATCAACCTTTGTATAAAGATTTTCTTTTTAATTTGTGTAAGGGCTGGGAACTACAGCTTTCATCCTTGATCCCTTGGCATACAAGGTTTTAATCAGTTGCTCTTATGAACATCTTATTGGCATCAAGATCTCCTATATATTAGCAAATATCCTTCATATATTCCATTGTTCTAGGGTTTAGAGGCCAAGTTTGGCTAATCTGTCCTCATAACTCAAATTCCCTCCCCAAAATCCTGGATGAATTGATTGCTCTGAGCTGCACTTGCTTGATCTCTGCAATATCTTTATGTGGTAATCAAAATTGCACATAATTTTCCAGACGAGTCTTCAATATATATTGCCAGAATGACTTCCCTGATTTATGCTGTGTTCTCTTGTTTGCCCAATGTACTACCTCCTACTATTGCACAGATGGTTTTATTATCTGAAACCACCACAAGATCTCCCTTCTGGTCTCTGTATCTGACAATGAGCTCTGTGTTTATTTTTGGTTCCCAGCTTCATTACCTTACTTTTGCCAGCACTGAACAGCTTGTGTTCTCTCTTTGCCCATAAACCAAATCTATTCAGGTCATTTTGAGTTTCGTTGTTCTATTGTACTTTACTAAGAGGCTACTATTTTTGTGTCATCAAAACTAGTCTGGAAACTTAAAGTCCTCCAGGTTATTTACATACAAAACAAATCTGATTTTAATGTGCTGACTCTAGCAATATCTTATTTGTTACTGCTTTCCAACTCTCAAATGTTGCCACATAGCAACACTTCTGGCTTTTTGTAAGTAGGAAAATATTTTAATGCATTCCTGTATCTCTCTATCTTTCTTGCTGATTTTATGGCTCAGGCATTCATTGTCCACAGAGTATAAACCACTTTTCTGAATTTAAAATCCTAACAAACCTACTGCCTCCTTTTTGTCCCTCAGAACAGTAAACCGTTAAAAGAAATTGAGCAAATTTGTCAAGTTTCTTCTTTTAGCAAATCCATAATTAATATCAGATGATTTGTTTCTGTTATGTGTAAACACATCCATAACTTTCCTTGAATCATCTAACATAGGGTTCTTCTGCAGTTCAATCCCAGTTAGCATGGTTGTCCCTTGTCTCAGATAATATAATTTGCTCTCTCTCTGTAGTTATAGATACCATGTTTTAACTCTGCTCCCAAGTCAACCTACATCCTTAGCCCCAGTAGAAATGATTAGAGGAAATGATTAAAATACCTCATTTATATCTACATTGCAATAGCAAACATTTTTAATCAATGGTGGAGGACAATCATGCTGTAACTGGGCCACAAGACAGGTTTGTTTTTACCGTATAAACTGGCCCATTGTCAGATATGGAGCTTATATCACTAGCTCTAGATTTGTCACCTTCAACCTCTATAAGCTATCAGAAACATGCTACTTATCTGGGAATTCTGTAGTGAGGGGACATCAAACATTTTTCAGACTTAAGGGTTACTCATATTTCTAGTTCTAGTGTGCAGAACACCCAAATATGAATGCCATCTAGATCCGATTACGATTCTCCCCTAACTCTTACCTAGTGCCATCTTGTAGAGACCTGGAAAGCCTTTGTAGATATTTCAGGGGGCAGTGACTAGGCTACCTACCTGCTCCATCTTGTCTTTTTTGGGGAACTCCCTGTAGTACATTCTCTCTTTCTGCTACAGAATGGTCCTACTTCTCTTGGGTTTTTCCTACTTCCGCACATTCTATTCAAAAATTTCAAAACATATTGTAAACATTAAGTAATTAAATGGGTAACACCAAGTTATGCCTGTAGCATGATAAAGATAAAGACTCAGGGTAAAATTTTCAAAAGTATCTACAGCCCAGATTTTTAAATGTATTTAGGTGTTGCTTCACTCAGTGTTATAATACCTAATTCCCATTTTCAAAAGTGACAGGAATTTAGGAGCCTAAGTTTTATTGAAAGTCAAAGAGGATATAGGAGCCTACAGAGCAAAGTCACTTCTGAAAATGAGCCTTAAGCTCCTAAATCAGTTAGGCATTGCAACACTGAGTGGAGCAATATCTATGTACCTTTAAAAATCTGGACCTTAAATGCTTTTGAAATCTTTACCCTCCCTCCCTCCCTCCCTGCCTTAAAAGCAAGCAATCTGAAAAGACCCATACAAGCTGTAGAAAAGAGATGTAACATGCAAGGAAAGGGTTTGATTTTTAAGAGAACTTGGCTTGGGCCTAAACATACTTCCACTGAAATGAATCTGCTTTTTAACCATTATCCTCAACGCTGAGTGCTTTGGAATATCCTACCCAAAATGATTGGGCTGAAGATAAGTACATATTCTTGCTCACCACATAAGTTGGTGGCAGTTTAAAATATATATATGTATTAAATCTATTCTCTTATTATTGACTAGATTGTAAACCCCTTGTTTATCCAAAATAGTAAACTATTATGCATGTGGTCCTGCTGGTTTGATTACTACTTGCATAGTAAGTTGCTACCCAAAGTAAGGGATTCACAATCTGTCCCTGCTTTTGTTTTAGGCTAAGAAAAGCCAATCATGGCCCAGTGTATATGGTGCACCAGACTTTGTCATGTCTAAAAATAAAGTGATAGATATGTAGAAGCAGTACTTCAGCTCTCTGAAAATTAGTATTGTCCAGTGTTAGTAAAGTACAATGTACACAACTCTCGAAACTGAATAGCTGACAGGAAACATTGAGCAATTGCAGTTGCCTTTGAATTAATTTGATTAATATGGAATTCTAATTAGACCACATGATATGCCTTATAAAATGTTAAGGGACACTATTGATATAAATTACAGAAAGTCTTTGTCCTTTCCTGAGGAAATATAAGTATCCATTCTGGAGTATCAGTACACTGATAATAAGGTTGGCTATTAAGCATTATTATGCGCTGGCACACGACAGCATTTTGAAAACGAAACAAAACCGAACATTAGCCATTAAATAATCCATATATACTTGAGGCTAGACAGTCATTTGCAATCTACCCTGAGCAAGGGGCAATGTGTAGTTATGTGGCCCCTGGACCACTGTGGGAAGCAGATTATGACTCAAAGAATTGCAATCAGCCCCCTGCTCTGCGGAAGAAATAAGCCTGGCCAGGCCCGTACCTGGTGCAGTATCTGACACCCTGTGCACTGATATAGCTGTGCTGGCTTGTGTTTTGAGTAAGGAGAGACAAGGCTCCACACAGTTCCTGTCTGGGGAAGTAAGAGCTCTGAGGAGTCTGCTTACCCACTGATGCCAGGGGATAAAAAGGGTGCTTGTGCAAATGTGTAAGGGCTAATCCTTACAACACTGAGCAGAGCAACACCTTCAAATACCTTTAAAAATGTGGGCCTAGACACCGAACTCATTCAGTGGGAGTTAGTCACTTATTTCCCATTGAATGAATTAGATCTCTCAGTGCTTTTGAAAATACCACTAGGCAGCTATCTATATATTTAGGCCCCTAAATACCTTTAAAATCTGGCCCTAAGATTTTATCTAAGACCTCTGTGACATGAAAAGATACTACAATCACACAATTGTGTTGCAGATTTGCTAGGAAGTTATAAGTTTGGGAGCTGAATGGTGTCACATGTCATTCAAAAGTTGATTAGATTGGCATACCCAGTTCTAGCAATGGACCAAGCCTATTGATTAGTAGCTTGTGTTTAAAAGCACTTTTACCACATCAATTAGCACACCTACCACTGGCAAAATGTTTTGCTGTCTATTCAAGTTGTTCATGTTTTAAAGGATTTTTTTGCCCATTGTTAATTATTTGGAAATAACTTTAAGGGCAGTGTTTAGAAAATGTAGCTGTTGAGTGCTGACCTCTTATAAAAAACAACAACGAATCCGGTGGCACCTTAAGACTAACTGATTTATTTGGGCATAAGCTTTCGTGGGTAAAAAACCACTTCTTCAGATACATGGAGTGAAAATTACAGATACAAGCAAAAATATCCAGGCACATGAAGAGAAGGGAGTTACCTTACAAGTAGAGAACCAGTGATGTCAAGACCAATTCAGTCAGGGTAGATGTGGTCCACTCCCAATTATTGATGAGGAGGTGTCAATACCAAGAGAGGGGAAATTGTTTTTGTAGTGATCCAGCCACTCCCAGTCCTTATTCAAGCCCAAATTAATGCTGTTAAGTTTTCAAATGAATTGTAGCTCCACAGTTTCTCTTTGAAGGCTGTTTTTGAAGTTTTTTTTTTTGCAGGATAGTTACTTTTATATCTGTTATTGAATGTCCAGGGAGATTGAAATGTTCTCCTACTGGCTTTTGTATGTTACCATTCCTGATGTCTGATTTTTGTCCATTTATTCTTTTGCATAGAGAGGGGCATTGCTGGCACATAATGGCATATATCACATTAGTAGATGTGCAGGTGAAGAAGCCCCTGATAGTGTGGCTGATGTGGTTGGGTCCTCTGATGGTGTCGCTAGAGTAGATATGGGGACAGAGTAGGCAACGGGGTTTGTTACAGGGATTGGTTCCTGGATTAGTGTTTCTGTGGTTTCTGTGGTTTCTGGTGAGTATTTGCTTCAGGTTGGGGGGCTGTCTGTAAGTCTGGCATGCCTCCCAAAATCTGTGAGAGTGAGGGATCATTTTCCAGGATAGGTTGTAGATCATTGATGATGTGCTGGACAGATTTTAGCTAGAGGCTGTACATGATGGCCAGTGGTGTTCTGTTATTTTTCTTGTTGGGCCTGTCCTGTAGTAGGTGACTTCTGGGTACCCGTCTCGCTCTATCGATCTGTTTCCTCACTTCCCCAGGTAGGCATTGTAGTTTTAAGAATGCTTGATAAAGATCTTTTGGTGTTTATCTCTGTCTGAGGGATTGGAGGAAATACGGTTGTATCTTAGGGACTGGCTGAAGACAATGGCTCGTGTGATGTATACTGGGTGGAAGCTGAAGGCATGTAGGTAAGAATAGTGGTCACTAGGTTTCCGGTATAGGGTGGTGTTTATGTGACCTCCTATGAAACTCTCTGGTCCTTTAAAAATTTGGGCTTGTCCATTGAGTCAGGCTGTTCTTCACAAAAGCTACATCTAATTAATAGCATTTGGGGGAGGTGTATGAATGTCTGTGCAAGACAGAGACTAAGAAAGAGAAGTAAGCAATGCGATGATGGAAAAGGGAAAAAAAATATGTTGAGATTTCAGGATTGAGTTTCCTCTTTGGATTATTTCTCATTTGGATATAATGTTTATGTGGACAGAGACAGAGGCATGAGAACTAGTGCTTTCATAAACATACCATGAGACCAACAATTTGTGTCTATCTAGCCTCTGCTGTTTCTCTCCACACTGCGTTCAGGGTCCAAGCCTCTAGACACGCTTCAGTATATGTCCCTCTTGAAATCTGATCTTCTTTCTCCAGTGTCACTTATGATGTAACATAATGGAACAGTTGTTATGAGACTTTAAGGATATTTCTGGTCTGTCCTAATTCCAGAACTCTTATATTGTTATCTTTACTTTCAATCAAAAAACACAGTTAACCTGTCCACACCATTGAACATACCTGTTGTTTGATCCCATGTTGCTGGCTTTCTAAAAATAAGATTGCTGTTTGAATAACCTCTAAATCTTCCAGTGCTGCATTTGATTACTTCCGATTAGCTTGAGCTTTTGATTTATTTATGCCACAGCAATAAAATTTGGTATCAATAATTTCCATGACAATAAACAAAATGAGAACCCAGAAGAAGGCGGCCCACAAAGACAAAAAATGTGACACTGTGCTCTTATTACATATTGTTGTCTCTATTATAAAAGCATTTCAGCCTCTCAGATGGCCTCCTACATTAAACTGCCTTCCATTTCCATCTGTGTCTGGGAAATATTTTATTCATGTGGTGCTGGGTATAAGAAAAATGACCATTTGTATCATTGTGGCCACCACTTTTATACCATTGCAACAAATTTTATACAAAGCTGTCAATGGAAATACAAAGGTGTCAATGGAAAAGTTACAATCTGACATGTATGATTATCCTGGTTAAATCCATGTATTATCTTGTTAAGAATATTGGCTATGTATCTGTATCTTAAACATGTGTTTTTTTCCTGAGTGACACCCTCCAGATAGCTTTCTAGCACTTATATAAATCTATGTGTTGATGGCTTATTAAGTACACTCCATTCTCATAGTGGGCCATTGAAAAAAATCTTCCCATCCAGACAGGTCTTCCTGCAGATGCCTCAGACAGCAAGGAGCCAATTGCACCCCTGAGATTCAGCAAACCATGTAAGGACATGTGATATGCTCATGTGACCCTGGACTCCATCTTGGGCTAGTAACTTTCCATACACAGAGACTGTGGGATTTGTTTGGGACAGTAAATTTCCAAAGGAACTAAAAATACACCTGAGACACCTCCATTTTGCATTTTTACTGCTCTAATTCTCTGGACTGTGGATTTACAACTCAAACGAGCATCTTGAACTATGGCCTGAGGACCTTCCAATCATTTGGAAGTTACCAGAGAGACTTTTGCAACCCAGCTGTCTATTCCATCACTGCTACAAGGACTTTGCAATAATTTTGTATGTGTATCATCTATTAACCATTTATAACTCTTCTTTTCTTTTATTAATAAATCTTTAATTAGTTTACTAAGGATTGGTCAATAGCATGATATTTGGGTAAGAACTGAAATACAAATTGACCTGAAGGACGTGTCTGATTCTTTGGGATTAGTACGAGCCTCACCTATAGTTAATTAGGTTTTTAATAAACCCTCACTATATTAGACCTTTTTGTCTGGATGAAAGCCAAGGGCTGGAATGCCTAAGGGGACACTGTGTTTGGTTTCTGGTTAATCAGTGTGGTACTGCAGAAGCTCTTTTGATGCTGGTTTGGTGAATCTATAGAATAAACCACCAGTTTGGGGAGATTGTCTGCCCTGATTCATAGAATCATAGAATATCAGGGTTGGAAGGGACTTCAGGAGGTCATCTAGTCCAACTCCCTGCTCAAAGCAGGACCAATTCCCAACAAAATCATCCCAGCCAGGGCTTTGTCAACCCTGACCTTAAAAACCTCAAAGGAAGCAGATTCTACCACCTCCCTAGGTAATGCATTCCAGTGCTTTACCACCTTCCTAGTCAAAAAGTTTTTCCTAATATCCAACTTAAATCTCCCACACTGCAACTTGAGACCATTACTCCTTGTTCTGTTATCTGCTACCACTGAGAACAGTCTAGATCCATCCTCTTTGGAACCCCCTTTCAGGTAGCTGAAAGCAGCTATCAAATCCCCCCTCATTCTTCTCTTCTGCAGACTAAACAATCCCAGTTCCCTCAGCTTCTCCTCATAAATCATGTGTTCCAGTCCCCTAATCATTTTTGTTGCCCTCCGCTGGACGCTTTCCAATTTTTCCACATCCATCTTGTAGTGTGGGGCCCAAAACTGGACACAGTACTCCAGATGAGGCCTCACCAATGTCGAATAGAGGGGAACGATCATGTCCCTCGATCTGTTGGCAATGCCCCTACTTATACAGTCCAAAATGCCGTTAGCCTTCTTGGCAACAAGGGCACACTGTTGACTCATATCCAACTTCTCATCCACTGTAACCCCTAGGTCCTTTTCTGCAGCACTGCTGCCTAGCCACTTGGTTCCTAGTCTGTAGCAGTGCATGGGATTCTTCCGTCGTAAGTGCAGGACTCTGCACTTGTCTTTGTTGAACCTCATCAGATTTCTTTTGGCCCAGTCCTCTAATTTGTCTAGGATTCTTGCAGTGTGGTCCATGCCAGGCACCCGGTCAAAATTCATTCAACCATGAAGGTATTTTTATTTTAAAAAATCATTTTTATTCCTAAACTACCACAGGTGGTCAGCTTTGGATCACATCAGAATGATCTGATAAAAAGATACCCCTTGTAATATTGCTTAACCTTTATTTTGTTTCTCTCTTTCCACCAGTAACTCTTTTATCCACCAACTACCTTTATCAGGAGTCCTCCAAAATTCAGAAATCAGTGCTGTAAATGTCTGCCAAAAATCTATATGTCCTCATCTACTCCTCCCTCTGAACTTTCAACTGCCTCTGATCTCTTTTCTTTAATGTCCTGCCATGTCCCCAAACTCAGCATAAAGGAAAGTGACATCTGTAGTTTCTCCCCACAATTTATTCTCTCTCTCTCTCTTGATATATATATATATATATATATATATATATATATATATATATATATATATATATATAATCTCAAGAGAAAGAGAGATATCCTTCCACCTGCCTCCTTGTGGATCACATTTCCAGCCATGGCTCCATTTTTTATGCTAGACTCCCTTTATTCTCACTGGTGGTTCCTCTGCAGTATGTTTTCTTTCAGTCCCTGCAGCCAAATCCTGACTGGTAGTTCTGATCACCTCTGTCATTAGCTACTGTCATCTGCTCCTTTCTCCATGCCCTTCTGGCTCTCAATTTGCTTCCCTTCCATCCAATATGCTCCATCTTTCTTGCTTGAAATTTTTCATTAGCTACCTGTACCTTTCCACAACTCTTCTTCAGCCTGCATATTCAATCTCTTTTTGTCCCTATTGCCCTTTGCATCCTTCTCTTCACCACCTCTGTTCTGTAATTCTGGGACACCAATTTTCCCTTGTTTAGAAATAGTCTACATGCTATCTAGTCCATCAAGCTATCATTGCCAAAATGCCATTTCTTTCCTCTTCAAAATGTAATGCAAAATCTGAAGCCAGATCCTTAGCTTTGTGATATCCACTCATTCCAATAATCTTAACATCTCCTAATTACATAAATACAAAATTACATATTTACTGCAATAATGAGTATGTGGAGAATGAGGGAATTATGTGTATTACTTTTTATAAACATCTTATGCAGCTCAGTTCACCTGTTTGATATTATCCTGCCTGATTGCAAGGAGTTAAATCAAAGGAAACTGTTGGGGAGACGCAAACAGGAAATGAAACAACAGCAGAGATGGGGTTCCTTAAGGGAACTGCATGAAGAGCTATGAACTGGGGAATGCCCCTACCTTGCTCCCACCAGGCTAGCAAGACTTCCCTTTCCAGGCCTGAGCCCATGATCAAAGAGCATACTAAACCATTAAAGGACCCCAGCCTAGAAAATCCCTAGGGGGATTGAGTGGATTGTCCATGGGGAGCCTCAGAGGAGGTGGGAGGAAGACACACAGAGAGAGAAACACACTGCATCAACACAGTCTGCTACTTCCAGGTCAAATATGGAAGTAACAGAGCTGAATGGAAGTTACCAAAGCAGGAAATGATTAAAGTTTAGGTAAGGGGAAAGATGTGTATAGACCCTTATTGTTTTCACCCTTTACTTTGCATGCTGTGTAATGGCAGGTGAGTAAATAATGCTTTGTTTTGAAGATGTTTTTGTCACTTTGATCAATGCTATCACAGTCTCCTGGTGGAAAAGCACTAACAGGTGACAAACAAAGTTGGATGTGTTGTGTTGGTTAGTAAACAGGGAGGTTGCAGCCCAGAGACCCAGTGTAAGAATGGTAGGATCATGTGGTTCCACCCAGAGAAGGGTAAAGGCCCCAAAAGGGTGGACTTGAGAGGAACTTAAAGGAGTCTAAGTGCAGCTCAGTCTGTAATTAAAACAATAACTGCAAATATAAAGAAAGTATAGGGAGTTCCTTATTAATTGTACTTATGATTTGAATGCCAAGATGTGCAGCAGCAATTTTAAACTTACTAAAACACCAGAAGGAGGCATGATACAGAGATTTTTTGGAAATCACTGGAAAGTTGATAAGCAAATCCTATCCTTCTAAATCAAGATACTGAAGGGTTGCCAATTTCCATTATAACTTTTGAGATGTACACACACTTTCTCAGCCTGTCGAGTAACATCCGTTCCTCCCTGTTCTTAACAAAGTGAATTAAACAAACATAATAAAACTTACATCATTTGATTCAGAAGATGTTCTTGCCAGCTGCTACCATGTTATTGAGCAATACTTTATCAGGATGATAGTGTGTTTGTGATGATGTATTACACTGATACATCATTAGAGCAATTGCATTCTTATGATATATTAGTCAATAACAACCCCAGCTAGAAGGCAAACATTTTGGAAACTCAAACTCTAAAATCTTATTTTAAAAGTTGTGTACATACACAGTAAACATTTTTTTTAAAGTTATGGACAGCATCTCTTTGTATGTTCTAGAAGCTTCATCTATGGGTGAAAGGTACCCATTTTATGTACTTAATTTATGTACATAATTTTGATATCAAGCTGTTAAAATCTTTTGTTTTGCAATTTTTTCCTTGTTATGGCTTATGGTATAAAGGTGTGATTGATTTAAATAAATAAATAAATAAATAAATATATAAGCTCAATTTATAGATGAGATGTCTGGATGCTTAGTATGCCATCTAAATCCTGCTGAAACTGGGGTGAACAATCACATATAAGGCATTCATGTGAGGGTGACATAGGGTGCCAGCCACTGCTGAGGAGCATGAGGATCTGCAGGAGGACTGGCTAATGGAAAAGTTTCCCTCCTTATCACTAGACATTTGGAGTATGTTCTTAGCCAGGAACATTGTCTATTTCAAAGACACTGCCAGAAAATAGGTCCATGTTGTGGCTGATTCACTTCTCTTCTTCAAACACTTCTTCTTCCATTCATCCGCCTTTCCTCTTGCCACTATTGAAAACGATCAGCTCCATTGAAAGTGCTGAATTCAGGGCTGCTCTACAAAAGTAATACTTAGGAGTTAAGAACCAGGAATCAGAATCTTGCAAGATAATATCTTCAGAGAAGAATAAAAAGAAGGTAAATAACTTTTCCCTTTCCACTTTTCTTTCTCATTAGAAGATACATCCACCTACATAATAAGATGTGACTTCCAAGATGTACAGTGGTTATGAGAATAGTGACAGCATGTACAGTGAATTAGTTGCATCATTTGTTCAAAATATGTACAACCTACTACCTTCCTGTTACTGGGTCAAATTCTTCTATGTTATACAAAAGGAATCTTAGATTTCAATGGGGGATATCCCAAGGTATATGGGATAATATAAGGTTCTTGGCTATGAATATATAACCTACTAGGACCAAATCTTCCCTCAGTTACACTTAGGCCACCCTACTGAATTTTAATAAAAAGAAAAGGAGTATTGGTGGCACCTTAGAGACTAACAAATTTATTTGAGCATAAGCTTTCATGAGCTACAGCTCACTTCATCGGATGCATTCAGTGGAAATTACAGTGCGGAGATTTATATACATAGAGAACATGAAACAATGGGTGTTACCATACACACTGTAATGAGAGTGATCACTTAAGGTGATCTATTACCAGCAGGAGAGCGGGGCGGGGGGGACCTTTTGTAGTGATAATCAAGGTGGGCCATTTCCAGCAGTTGACAAGAACGTCTGAGGAACAGTGGGGGGTGGAAGTGGGGGGATAAACATGGGAAAATAGTTTTACTTTGTGTAATGATCCATCCACTCCAAGTCTCTATTCAAGCCTAAGTTAATTATATCCAATTTGCAAATTAATTCCAATTCAGCAGTCTCTCATTGGAGTCTGTTTTTCAAATTTTTTTGTTGAAGTATTGCCACTTTTAGGTCTGTAATCGAGTGACCAGAGAGATTGAAGTGTTCTCCAACTGGTTTTTGAATGTTATAATTCTTGACATCTGATTTCTGTCCATTTATTCTTTTACCTAGAGACTATCCAGTTTGACCAACGTACATGGCAGAGGGGCATTGCTGGCCCATGATGGCATATATCACATTGGTAGATGTGCAGGTGAACAAGCCTCTGATAGTGTGGCTGATGTGATTAGGCCCTATGATGGTGTCCCCTGAATAGATATGTGGACAGAGTTGGCAACGGGCTTTGTTGCATGGATAGGTTCCTGGGTTAGTGGTTCTGTTGTGTGGTGTGTGGTTGCTGGTGAGTATTTACTTCAGATTGGGGGCCTGTCTGTAAGCAATGACTGGCCTGTCTCCCAAGATCTGTGAGAGTGATTGGTCATCCTTCAGGATAGGTTGTAGATCCTTGAATAGAGACTGGGAGTGGATGGGTCATTACACAAAGTAAACTATTTCCCCATGTTTATTCCCCCCCTTCACCTCCCACTGTTCCTCAGACGTTCTTGTCAACTTCTGGAAATGGGCCACCTTGATTATCACTACAAAAGGTTCCCCCCTCCCCTGGTCTCCTGCTGGTAATAGCTCAACTTAAGTGATCACTCTCGTTACAGTGTGTATGGTAACACCCATTGTTTCATGTTCTCTATGTATTTTCCACTGAATGCATCCGATGAAGTGAGCTGTAGCTCACGGACGCTTATGCTCAAATAAATTTGTTAGTCTCTAAGGTGTCACAAGTACTCCTTTTCTTTTTGCGAACACGGACTAACACAGCTGCTACTCTGAAACTTGAATTTTAATGTAATCACAAGTGTGACAAAGAGCATAAATTATGCCTTTTTATGTTGATAAACTATGACCTTCTTGATACATTTAGTCCAGAACAGGGATCATTTGGTAGCACCATAGTTTGTCCTTCATTATGCAATGAATCTATTGACAAAGTGGAAGTCATAGAAAAATGGATCTTCTTCTTTTCTTTCTCCCAATATAATAATCATTTTGGCGACTTTTGTAGTGTTCTAGATACAGTGCTAAATTCTGCATTCATTTACACTGGTGTAAATCTGTAGTAAATTTAAAGTCAAGAGTTCTTTTCTGATTCAAACAAGTATAATGAATATGATCCATTGGGTGACATTGTGACTTCTTTAAACTTAAGGGCAAAACTCCCATTAACTTAAGTGAAATCAGGATTTCACCCATTGTGCTCTCATCTCTTTTTCTCCACTCATACGTAGTGATGTGCCTGAACTTGAGCTCCAAATAAGAACAAATTTGGATTTTGTGGCAGTTTGATTAGAGCCTGAAACTGAATTTTGCAGGTCAGGCCTCTTTTCTTTGTCATGTTGTACTTTTTGTGCTTTTTTTTTTTCTTTTAAAACCAGTCTAATGAATTATCAACAGCATAAGTAGAAAGCTAAGTATTATAATGGTATAATCCAATCAGTGTAAAAAAACCCAAGGTCAGCACATTTTGTTTTGCAGTAACATGACTTAAACTGTAATATAATGTTAATTTCAAATATTAATTTCAATTAATTATTCTATTTTAGAGATTAATAACAAGAATTTTAGTTATAAGTTGGGGACGCATCAATTAGAAGTAACAGAAGAGGAGAAGGACCTTGGAGTATTGGTTGATCATAGGATGACTATGAGCTGCCAATGTGATATGGCTGTGAAAAAAGCTAATGCAGTTTTGGGATGCATCAGGAGAGGCATTTCCAGTAGGGATAAGGAGGTTTTAGTACCATTATACAAGGCACTGGTGAGACCTCATCTAGAATACTGTGTGCAGTTCTGGTCTCCCATGTTTAAAAAGGATGAATTCAAACTGGAGCAGGTACAGAGAAGGGCTACTAGGATGATCCGAGGAATGGAAAACTTGTCTTATGAAAGGAGACTTAAGGAGCTTGGCTTGTTTAGCCTAACTAAAAGAAGGTTGAGGGGAGATATGATTGCTCTCTATAAATATATCAGAGGGATAAATACAGGAGAGGAAGAGGAATTATTTCAGCTCAGCACCAATGTGGACACAAGAACAAATGGGTATAAACTGGCCACCAGGAAGTTTAGACTTGAAATTAGACGAAGGTTTCTAACCATCAGAGGAGTGAAGTTTTGGAATAGCCTTCCAAGGGAAGCAGTGGGGGCAAAAGATCTATCTGGTTTTAAGATTCTACTCGATAAGTTTATGGAGGAGATGGTATGATGGGATAATGGGATTTTGATAAGTAATTGATCTTTAAATATTCAAGGTAAATAGGACTAATCCTCTGAGATGGGATATTAGATGGATGGGATCTGAGTTACCCAGGAAAGAATTTTCTGTAGTATCTGGCTGGTGAATCTTGCCCATATGCTCAGGGTTTAGCTGATTGCCATATTTGGGGTCGGGAAGGAATTTTCCTCCAGGACAGATTTTTATCAATCAAAACCTGGAGGTTTTTCGCCTTCCTCTGTAGCATGGGGCCTGGTTGACTTGAGGGAGGCTTCTCTGCTCCTTGAAGTCTTTAAACCATGATTTGAGGACTTCAATAGCTCAGACATAGGTGAGGTTTTTCATAGGAGTGGGTGGGTGAGATTCTGTGGCCTGCACTGTGCAGGAGGTCGGACTAGATGATCAGAATGGTCCCTTCTGACCTTAGTATCTATGAATCTATTAATCTATTTTAGCAAAACCCAGCTTTGTTAAATTAATTATGTCTAAATTGTAGGATTTAATATAGATTTATATAAACCCAACATAATTACTAGTAAATGTTTCCATTCCTATAATGTGCTATATTGTTTTCTCTGTGTTAATGTTTTCTATTTAAAATGAAGGATTAAAACTTAGAAACAGAGACTTCATGAGGACAGAAATACCTTCTTTGTGGATACTTGGATATGTACAATGGAGATATTTGTAGTGTACTGGTTACATGATAGTCACATATCCTGAAAAGTGAAAAGGCTAGATTCTCTCTATGGATACATGGAGATGCCTCCCATAGACTTCCCTTGAGACTCTTTTGCTTGTATTACATGGTAGAATTTGGCCCTGTGTTTGGTGATTATCCAGATGAAATACAAAAAATCCTCAGATTACTTATTGGGATTCGATTTAGTACTATTTAATCAGCATTCGGTTTCATGAGTATTAAGGAGCATGAAAGTGTTAAACGAAATGGGAATATGATTGAAAACCCAAGTATGAAATGACATAATGGCAGAAGTAAAAGAAAATAAATGCATCTTAACTGATCTTTGGAGAAAGGAAGAGGTCAATCTCCAAGGACCCAGTTCTTCAAAGCCTCATTCAAGTGTCTAGTGATAAAAGATGGTTTGCAGGACTGGACCCTAAGTCTGCATCAGATTGAGCTATAGTCTCCTTATTTTCCTATTTCAAATTATTTTTGTTGAATAGGAATGGCTTTGACAGATTATAATATACCACCCCCTCTTCCTCTAATTAACAGGCTCTGCTGTTGATTACATTCTAGATTGTGGCACAAAATCTATTATTTATCTCTAGAAACTTACCATGCCTATAGATGTATCTGTTAGAAGCAAATTAAAAGGGATAAATGGAGTTTAGTGTATAGTACTCATTGCCTTTTATTGAGTAGGTGTGAACACGAAGTGCAGGTGAATAATTACAGGAGTCAAAAATACTTATAAAAGTAAGGGTTTGTTCTGTTCACCAGACACAAATGCTCTTCTCCTTGTTGTTTGTCATCGTTTTGAAGACAGAAAACAAAATACTGTCTGGGACTAAGAATTTAACTTTCTGTATGCAAATTGTTTGATAAGCATCGTGACCTTATTAAAGCAAAGTTTTCCCTCCATTGTTGGCTCTTAGGGTTCATTTCAAATCTGGACTGATGGGATTAACAATAACATTATTATTCTTGTAAAACTCTGCAAAAAACAAAAAGACGTGTATTTACTCTATGCAGTATTCTTTTCAAGAATCTTCTAGTGAGCTACTAATTCAATGGAAAACTCTCAGATATGTATACACAATGTTATTAAATGATGTTAACGTTCACTTTGTTTTGACAAATGGAAAAATATCAATTAACACTCGAGCCTTAGTTTTCTCTAAAAAATTGTCATATGGTTGAACTAGCATTTATTAATTTGAGCTAAAAGTGTCAAACCAACATTACTAAAGTGTTTTGAGATCTATGTATAAAGATTGATAAATAATTGTAACTCTGAGGTTCTATAAACACTTTGGGAATGGAGGTTGTTCTTAACTCTGAAATGTTCATAACTGAACAAAACATTATGCTTGTTCTTTCAAAAGTTTACAACAGAACATTGACTTAATACAACTTTGAAACTTTACTATGCAGAAGAAAAATGCTGCTTTCCCTTTATTTTTTTTTTTAGTAGTTTCCATTTAACACAGTACTGCACTGTATTTTGGGGGGGTTATTTTATCTATCTATTTATTTATTTATTTATTGTCTCTGCTGCTTCCTGATTGTATACTTCCAGTTCCAAATGAGGCATGTGGTTGATTGGTCAGTTCGTAACTTTGAGGTTCTACTGTAATCATAAAAAGCGTGCAGTTCAGGCCTCCTTTAGGAATCAACTTCCTTCTGTAGCCATCACCTTAGCAGACTGGGTGCCTCCTTTTAAAGAATGATGGATGAAACTCAAAAGGATCAGAACTCATGTTTGTTTCAGAGAAGTCTGAATATATTCAGCTTTTTATATGAGCTAATCAGATAGAAAAATGTAAGAACAGGCTTTGTATTGTCTTTTTGACCAACTTCATGCTCTGGTTGGAAAACAGAATTTTTTTAAAAAAAATGTGGATATTTCAGAACCTCCTAAAAGATTTGGTGGGTTTTCGATGGTAGGGTGTTTGGATTGGAGTGCTCTGAACTTTATCCACACCAGTTTCCATATGCTTACCCTTCACTGGTATAAGCCTGAATTGACACAGGGGGTCTAAAACACCCTTTTCGCTAACAAACTTTTCTGGAAGTTCATGTTCTGGTCTGATTCTAGATTCAAACTTCAGCTGCATCTCTGTCTTTAAAATTATACTCTAATGGCCTGTGATATTGGTACAAGCATATGACTACAATATTTAAATGGCATAAGGGGCCAATCAAAGACTGTTGTAGACAACTGAAATACTTTCACTGGCTTCAATGGGTGTTGGATCAGGTCCATAATGGATACTGGACCCAAGCTATTCTTGTGTAGGTACAATACGCTTTATATTGCAATGCTTTTAGCATTGACAAAGGATTCAAGCTATAATATTTTATATGGCAGGACATCCCCTAAAGTAGAAAGATTTGCTGCTGCCAATTAGCAACACGGATACTTAGCTACTTACCTTATGCCAATGTCACATGGCTCTGAGCTGCCATGCTAACTTATTTATTCCAAAAAGAGAAGACAGTGAAGAATAAGCTCTGCTGCAGCTAGGATCTCTTAAATCAAAGGTTGGTCCTCAGCCATTGTCTTCAAATTCAGCTGCAGGCTTTGCACAGAGATTTCACCATCTTGTGCCCGAAACGTAGAGTAATTTCGTATTTACTCTACTTAAATGATGCCGTGCCCCAATTACAACCTAATAAGTTTGTCGTTTGAAATAAAAGAAAACCCCTGGGCCCAGACTGAATATCATTTTTAAAAAAATCTGCTTAATTCAGGTGTCTGCTTGCACATGGCAGAACCTTAACATGACAAAACAGCTTTATTCAGCAGATACTTTAGGCAGAATTCCACAGTGTGAAAATTCATGGACCTAGTTTTTTACATTTGGACAAGATCCTAAAGCAGGGATCTTGGCTATGCTGCCAACTTATTTTGTCTGGTCTCTCCAGTTAACTCCCTGTAGGCAGACTATTGGAATAGAGTCTTCTTTTAAATAAGCCTCCCCTTCTCCTCTGTTACACTTGCTCCGATTCACCACTGCCAGTAGTTGGCAGCTGCTCCTGCAATTTTTCAATTAAAGCTAGGTCATGAGTTGGACTACACATTGAATAAGGGATTAAGGGGGAGTAAGCACTCCACTTACACCTGTCCCTGAGGCAGGCTACCTCCAGGCATGTAGGAGACAGTCAGTTTGCACAATATGCACTTCACTCCCTCCACCAACAGCAGGTGGACAGGGAGGCGGAGGGAATGAGTGGAACTGCAGCAAGTCAATAGCCTGGCTGTTGTAACTTGTTGGTATAGGGATTTACAGCTGGGTGGGAAACAGTTTTTCTGTCCCATGAACATTTTCAAGATTTCAAAAAAAAAATTCCTAAGCTGAATTGAGACAAAATGTCAATCTCAAAAAATAATATGAACTGAAAAATCCAAAAAAAAATTCCAGTTTGGGTCAATTGAAATGTTTTGTTCTGATAATTTTCACACTTGTTTTGATTTTGACCATTTGCTATTTTTTTTGTTATACTTAGTTTAGATTTCAAAATGAAAAGTCAGTTCAGACCAGAAAATCAGATTTGTTTTCATAAATGGTCAAAATGGGATGATTCAAGAACTTTGAAACTTTTTTTTCTTTTTCAAAACAAAAAGTTCAAAATGAGAAATTTGTCAAAATAGACCCTTTGCAGAGATGTTTTGTTGAAAAATTCCTGTCTAGCTCTATAAATGCTTTCCCCCATAATGTCGGGCCAAGATGAATCAGAGAATGAATTGAGATTCAGAGAAGTGTGTCGGAGTGACAGTGTTTCCTGGGACTACTCCAGGGGAGATGCAGTTTCTGCATCACCCTTGATTAGGTATTTTCATAACATCAAAATTTAACAATTAATAAATAAAAATAATGGGGCATATTCTGCATCATACTGAAGCACAACAACAAGGTTTGTCCCAATAATAATAAAGCTCATCCATGTAAAGTTGAATGACTCCTCTCAAACCTGATTGATCACTTACCTGGTACTTTAACCCACCTAGCATAAGTTTCCATAACTTCATTTCTATATCTTCTTTGCTTTTGGGGGCAAGTGGGAGGAGGTGAAAATGGAAGAAAGGTTTCATCAGTTTTATAGAGTAAACTGTCCTCGATCAGTGTTTATCTCATTAATTTTAAAATTACCTTCAGTGTCTGTTGGGCTCTCTAGACCACGTGGGCAGCAGGCTTGTTGTAAATTTGCCTAAAATGAGCTGTTTCTTTCAATTTGTGGAATTGTAAAGTGTAGGTACTTACTGCAGTTGTGTGAAATCCACAATGGTGTGTGCCCTTCAAAGACAATGTTGCCATTTCATTGTGTGATTTCACATGACCCACCATTTGTTTTATTTGCAATTTTGGTGTAATATTTGCTTTTGTCTCTAAATTATATTAAAATATGCCGATTTGCATCCCTGTCTGCTGAGTTAGGTCCTTTTTCATGGTCATTTTGACATGCAAAACTAAAATGATTTGGGCATATTTTAATATTGTTTTCAGACTGTTTCACACTGCTTCAGTGCTTACCTTCTGCATACTTCATATCTACTGGGAAGCTAATATATTGATACTTTTGGATGGGCAACAGTGGATTGTCAATAAATCCACTTGTCATCACATTCAGCCAACTTCTGACTAAGAAATAGGCAGATATAAAGGTCTGTGTAACAATAGGCTGTTTCCTAACAAATATATACCAACTATGGTGTGTAGAGAGGCAGGAAGGAGCTAGATTATTAGCAGGGCCACATGGTTAGTTGTTTATAGCTCGGGTGACCAAATGTCCCGATTTTATAGGGACAGTCCCGATTTAGGTTATATAGGCTCCCATTACCCTTCCCTCCCCCATCCCGATTTTTCACACTTGCTGTCTGGTCACCTTATTTATAGCCATTTTCTACTACACACCTCCTTGAATATCAAACATTATGTCTCCTCCTTTCACCCTTTGGGGATTAATTTCAATCCAGGCTCAACCCTCACACCCATCTGTAATCTCTCTACTTTCAGCTCTATAGTCGTTCTTCTCAACCCTTCACTCTGGTTCCGCACTATGCTGGCTATGCCTCTAACGCCCACCTTGGTTCTGTCTGTACTCACTATTTCTGCTCTCCTTCTGCATCATTCAGAGTCTTTGGAGAAAGCCTTAAGACAACACCAAATTTCTAATCTTTGTTTGCTCTCGCTCCTTCCATTATTTGTGCTATTCTCAACTGCCATTGCCCTCTGACTCTTCTTTGCCCCTAAACATTCCTTAAACCCTCTTCCCAGACTCCTCCTCATATTTCCAGAATCCTGAAAAATGGAATTGAAGTAATCTGGAAAGAATTCCCTTCTTCCATCTACCCTTCATATCTCCTCTCTTCATTAGTTCTACTCCCCTCTCATCACAGATTTCTGCTGAGATTCCTCCTTCAGTTATCTGCATGTTATGGATGTTATAGAATGTTCAGAGCCCATGAAGTCCCAGCAGCTAATGAGCTAACATGTGACTGGTGAACCTGCAACAGCTGGGAAGATAAAAAGACTGCAGGTCAGAAGGGAAGCAGCTGCCAGAGCAACTGAGGAACTATAGAGAGCCAGGGTCCTTCAGCAACAGATTGGGAAGATAGTAGGACCTCCAGAAGAAGAGGATCACAGAATATTACTCTGAGAAACAGCCTACTAGAGAGTCATGGTAGGAAGCAGTCCATTGAAGCAGTAAGGTACTGGAATAAACTGGTTCCAAGTGCTTCATACAGGCTTCTGGATTGGAACTCAGAGGAGTGGGTGGACTTGGGTTCCCCTGTCAACCCCAGCAGAAGGGTTACTTAAACCTCTAGAGCAAATGGGCCAGAATCACCCAGGCAGCTGGAGACTCTCTCTCCTTCTCTGGGGTTGCTAGATTCTTGATTTCCCCAAGTGGGGACAGACTAACAAGGACCTGTCTGGAGTCCTAACAAGAAACTCCTAGGCATGGCTAAATGGTGATTGACTGAGCAAAGGGGAAACTGAGACAGACTCTCCATAACACCTGCTCAACTGCAAGGAGATCACCAGTATCTGAAAGCCACCCCAGACACTGCCTCACTACTTCAATCTATCCCTTCCTTTACCCACTTAGGCATCATTTCCCTTACTCAACTTATCAGTCCCACCAGTTATTTTATATTTACCTTTGATACTCTTTTCCCTGGATCCTCTTGCCCTACCTAAAACCATGCTCTCTATCCCGTTTGTTTGAAAAACACCTTCCTTGATTTCACCTGTATCTAACCTCTGTCCAACCTCTCTCTTCCCCTTTGTTCACAAAGTTGTAGCATATAACGACAATTCACATTGTCTACACATCCCCCGATTCTCTTATTGATCCCCTGTAATCTGGCTCCCATCCTCCGCACTCCCCCACGAAAATATCACTGACCATTCAATTCCAAAGGTCCAATGACCTTCTCATTTTAAAAGGTAATTCTTATTGCTGCTCTTTTTGCCACAAAAGTTAGGTATAAAGTCATTCTTATTCAGTTAGCTGAGGAGATAAAATGAAGGGGTGGAGGGTGAAACCTAGTGCTACTTAAATGCAATAACGTAAACCATATAGTAGGAATGCAATTTAAGTCACAGATGCACAGGATAAATCGCAGAAATCTATCTCCATGCCTGAGAGATGGCTTCATTATGAAAGAGAATGCATATGGATGAGTAACATGACAACACTACCAGAACTCAGCATACTGATATATTAATATAGTATGGTAGGAAGGTAGGACAGGAGGCCTGGTAATTGATTATGACAATAGCCCATTAGGAAAATAACATATTGACCCTGAAGAAACAGCAGAGTATAGAGACTTAATGAAAATACCCAGCAAACAAATGAGAAATGCTCCAAAAGGACCAGTGCCCATCCATGTCAGGAGAGGAGAACTGGAAAAAACAGGAAATCGCTTAACCCAGCACTGGGTATGTAGCACTAGACAGCTTTCAAATTCAGCTCAGAATGATCATGAATCACCAATGGATAATGATATTGATTATTATAATTTGTTTTATAATTTGTATTACATTAGTGCCCAAAGGCCCCAGTAGAGATCAGTGCTCGTTGTTGTGTATGCGCATAAAATGAGGCAGTCCCTGCCCCAAGAAGATTACAATCTAAGGAGACAAGAAACAGCAGAGGAGGAAAAGGGGAACTGAGTTACAGATTGATTAAATAACTTTCCCAGGATCACACAAGGAGTCTGTGGTAGAGTTGGAAATCACACACAAATCTCCCCTCCCACCGTGTCCCCTTGCGCTGTTCCAGTGTCTTTACCAAGAGACCTTCTTCCTATCTTCTGTTTTAGAAACAGTGACAGCTATTAATGCCCATCTCTTCTCACTGAACCAGGGGGATTTTTGTGTTTGATTTCTATAGAAGTAGGATCAAGCCATTAATCAGAGCTCACGTGTTTATGGTAGTTTTCTAATTTTGCTTTCTTTGTTCACCAGTTTCATGTTTGGTAGTGGGGATTACAAATCACTGTCCTTGAATTTCAGTAATCCTGTGGTGAGCCTGCATGACACCAACAAAATGACCATATCTGTAACTATGCTTATCTCTGTATCCATGTATTACAGTGAGCACAAAGAATAAGACGTGAGAGCCCTGTACTATCCTGTGAAATGTGAAATGCCCAGAGCAGTATATAACCCTTTGCATATAATCCTAGTTTTTACACACAGTTGACAAAGATTAACTGGACAGAGTATTAAGAAGGCTGGGATATTGTGCAAACAACTGTGTTATAAGTCCCCTCCTGGGTGACCCACAGAGGATATGAGTTGTTAAAGTCCCCAGCTGCAAAGCCTGGGTTGGTTAGCTCATGCTGTAACAGATCATGCTTTTAGCTTTGGAGGTCCTGGTGTGTTAGTAAACTGTGGTGGGCCTCAGATGCTCAGGATTGGCTTGAATCTTAAATGAGCCGCCATTTATGTGATGGATAATGCACACTTCAGGACAAGTCATCTTCTAACGGTTACTAATGCTCTTGCTGTATTTTTTTTTTAAGCTTCAGAAATAACTTCTCTTCCATGATTCCCTATTTGTTTTTCAAAATGGCTTACAAAATTCAGCTTGCCCTTGGCACAAATTGATTCACAACATCTGGGTAAGTATCGATGGGGGTCACATGACTGAAACACTGCATGACTCTAGGAATATTTGTTCCACTTCTATCATCACAATTACATCAAGATACTTTCCATATGTTGTATGGAAAACCTACTTCTACACTAGACATTTCGCTTCTGTCCTGTATCTTCACTATGTAAGTTGTGCACAATAAGAACAGTCATTTCTGCATCAAGGCTTATATATTTTTTATGTGCGGTTACGTTGTTGATATAAATAGTGGGGGACACATTTTGACAAATAGACTCAAAATTTCACTCATGAAATATACATGGATTGACACACAATTACCTGTTCCTCATGATTATTCACTCATTCCAATGTGATGACTGCCTGCATCTGCTTATTTGCAGGTGCCATTTAGATGCCCAGTTTTGAAAAAAAAAGGTTTTAGAAATCATTGAATAATCCATTTGGAATTTTAGGAGAGATTTCCTGTTGTAATATAGCAACTGCTAGCTTACATTTGTGAGGAAAGTAGAGCATAGACCTGAGCAAACACTTGAAAACATTTCCTGTGAATATTAGCTTGAATAACATAATTGAATCCCTTTTCACCTGTGTCGATGCCCTGTTCTGGTGCACTTTCCACAATTATTCTACTGAGCTTCTTCACTGGCAGGCATTTTAATGGGCAGAGCAAAAAGCGATTATTTGCAGAAAGCAAATATGAATATGAAACATGAATGATGAATATGTTTCAGAAAATCCTAAACTGTGCATGAATAATCCACAAATGCAAAAGAGCTGTTTTTGTGTTTTGCTAAATAAATGATGATTTGCTCAGCTATGGGATAGTACACAGAACAAAAGAACTGGGCCACTGAAGAAACTATTAACTAGTGTAAGTCCTTGCTGCCAACAAAGTAGCTGAAATACTTTAGATATTCTGGAGAATGAAGATGCATGCTCAGATACCACAGTGATGGGCACTGTATAAGAATCCAAATAGAACAGAATAATTCCTTTGTAAGTGACTTGCTATTATATAACTATTCCTGACGCTTCCTCCTTATTTAAAAAAACTTTCTAAAGCTTCTATAATGTCTTTTTGAAGAGGTACCAAATGCAGGAACTATTGCTTAGCAACAGAGCACTGAACTTAGCTCACTTCTTTGTTTTTGTTTTAAGCAATACCTGTTTTTACTTACCCATGCATCAAGCTGATCTGCAGGGGAAATTAATATACACTCTGCCAGCTCATTTTTCTATTGTCAGTTTTTCCCATGAATAATGATACAAAGGACTGTTTTGCTCCATTGTAAATGATACTTCTGGTATCACTCAGTACTTAGATTTTTGGGGAGTTGTCATCATTAACTAAAAAATAAATTGAAGTTAAACTGCAAAGGCAGATAAAACAGTTTCCTTTTATTTCTTGTATATTTTTATATTCTCCTTCTGGAATGACTGCATCTACTTCTTTATATGTTTTGAAAATTGCTTGCAACCTTAAAGATCATGCAATTAAACAGCAATTAAACTTACTGTGTTTTATTATTTAGGGTGGATATATTGATATCCTTTTAAGTAGATGGTTTCTAGCTTTTATAATTATTAATGTACTGAGAGAATCCTGGGCCCTGAAATTACTTGCAAATGAAAATCTGTCTCCCATCTCATAAGCCAGCTTTAAAGAGAGTCAATACATAAATCTATCACATGCTTTGTAAAAATGCAGTGCACTATAACAGAGGGGGAGAAAGTCAAGAAACTATTAAGCACAGGAAACATTTCTAACCAGGTTTATTATAAGCCTCAAGGGGGGAAGGGAATGGAAACATATTGTAAATTGGTTTTAAAAGAAAAAGAGAGAGAGAGAATCTTAATATTGGACATGCCCTTGGAGTGAATGTTCATGCAAATTCACTTCTGTACAAAGGGAACTCTTGAGATCCCAGCACCAGCTAAGCTCCATTTAAATCCATCATGGGGTTGTGCAACAGAAGTGGTGTGGAGGGCCTTGAATGGGGGTGAATTATAACAGGGCCTTATGTGATGATCTGGACCATATCCTACCTTTTGTGCAATTGGACATGGATAGGATATTCCCAGAAGAAGCTAGATTGTCACAGCCCTTACTCAGACATTCAGGCAGTAAAGGCCCCTTAAGTCCCCTGCTCAGATTGTAAATGTGGCCATGTGGAGGAGAACAGGAGCTACTCACTCATTGGTCCCCACTCAAAGCATGTGAATAGGAGTGGGACAGAGAGAAAAACGAGCCCCTAGCTCTGGCTCCCTACTGACAGTGGTGTCCAGTTTGCAAATTAATTCCAATTCAGCAGTCTCTCATTGGAGTCTGTTTTTGAAGGTTTTTTGTTGAAGGATAGCCACTCTCAGGTCTGTAATCGAGTGACCAGAGAGATTGAAGTGTTATCCGACTGGTTTTTGAATGTTATAAAGCTTGATGTCTGATTTGTGTCCATTTATTCTTTTACGTAGAGACTGTCCAGTTTGACCAATGTACATGGCAGAGGGGCATTGCTGGCACATGATGGCATATATCACATTGTTAGATGTGCAGGTGAACGAGCCTCTGATAGTGTGGCTGATGTGATTAGGCCCTATGATGGTGTCCCCTGAATAAATATGTGGACAGAGTTGGCACCGGGCTTTGTTGCAAGGATAGGTTCCTGGGTTAGTGGTTCTGTTGTGTGGTGTGTGAGAGTGGCTATCCTTCAACAAAAAAACTTCAAAAACAGACTCCAACGAGAGACTGCTGAATTGGAATTAATTTGCAAACTGGATACAATTAACTTGAATAGCTTGAATAGAGACTGGGAGTGGATGGGTCATTACAAAAAGTAAAACTATTTCCCCATGTTATTTCTCCCCCCCACCCCACCCCCCACTGTTCCTCAGACGTTCTTGTTAACTGCTGGAAATGGCCCATCTTGATTATCACCACAAAAGGTTTTCCTCCTTCCCCCCGCCCTTCCTGCTTGTAATAGCTCATCTTAAGTGATCACTCTCCTTACAGTGTGTATGATAAAACCCATTGTTTCATGTTCTCTGTGTGTGTATATAAATCTCCCCACTGTATTTTCCACCAAATGCATCCGATGAAGTGAGCTGTAGCTCACAAAAGCTTATGCTCAAATAAATTTGTTAGTCTCTAAGGTGCCACAAGTATTCCTTTCCTTTTTACAGCATACAGTGAGTCTTTTCACCTGCTGCTCCTGAACCCACAGACAAAGCAAAACTGCCTATTATTAAAGTGTATTATTTCATAAGCAAACTTCCATCAACTAGCTGGCAACATAAAAAATGCATTATTAAGGCATATCATTAATACTAGGGTAATGGCTCATCCACCAGCTGGCAAAAAGGACATGTGAATTATTAATGTGTCTTATTAATTCTACACAAAATCCCTTAAAGGGAAATGAAATGTTTCAGCTTTCCTTTTGAAGAGATTTTAGAGTAGTGAGTCTGGAATATGCATAGCAACCTTCTACAGCACATTAGAAAAACATAATTTATGAACAAGGTATGGAGCATCAGGAAAAGAAAAGTGTGCGTTGTTATTTTTACTTAGTGAAATCCCAGAAAGGGGCATTTTTAGGAACTGGCAAGTGGCTGTCTTTTGCAAAATTATTCAGTAATCAACAGGCAAAGTGAAAGTATATGTAGGCTTGGCAGAATTTGATTTTTATTTTTTTATAATTTTGGTGGATAACATCAGTGTTTCTAAGTATTTTTATTTATTTAAACTTTTTCAGTCACAGGATATTATTGGGAGTCAGATGGGAAGGTCAGATAATTATTTGATTTACTGATAAAAAATTTAATCCTTTCAAGCCTAAATATGTCATTAATGTGCTTTATTTGTCTTAACAGCAGCGTGAGAAGTTCAAAACCATACTTGAAAACTAATTTGACTCAGGGCAATTACAGTTAGATGTCACAGCAGAGAGAGCAGAGGAAAGTCAAGAGTATGTTCCTCTCTTCTCAAATAGAATGTTTTCTGTGCCATTGTCAGCGAGGAGTATAACTTGGGAAAGAAAGACGGTAGGATGCATACAGACAAATAAGTGGAGATGCTGAAACATAATTTGTTAAATCCATGCAAAAATCACATCTATTAGTTTAAGTATATGGGGCTGTATTTTAATTTTCATCTCTTAAGATAAGAGAGTGGGAAATGATTAAATGGGACAGGGTGGGTTCAGATGCAAACAACGAAAGGGACAATGATGAAGCAGCTGAATGTGTCCTTCATTACGTTGTGCTGTGTCTCCAACAAGGGCTTCCACTTTCCTTGAGGCTAATGGATGAATCTGGGCTTTGACAGAATAAAAGTGGCAACATTCCTAACCAAGGCCCAGACTTTGAATTGCACTTTTTTTTAAACAGTACTGAGCATTTACATGAGCAGTTTCCATGGTATTTGGTTCAATGGTATTTCTTGTGTGAGTATGGGTTCACAATCTGCTCCCAAGAGACAGATGAACCTATTGTAACTACATGCGTAACCACAATTTTAATCAAATATTTTAGATGGAAATGTTATATCAGGTCACCTTGATGACATAGAGCCTGTTGGTCCCAGGTCATTTAGCTGAATTCTTAGAACCTATTGAATATTTTCTGTCATTTTAATACAAAATAATGAAATCGATTTACTTTGAAAACCAAGCTATATTCTCAATATACCTAACGTGTTGACAGTTTGCCCAATCCTGAAGTTCTTACTCAGTCTGTAGTCAGTTCTCACTGAAACATAACTTCCCATCATTAGGAACTTTACCTGAGGAAACACTGTGGGCCAGGTTTTTACAGGTATTGAGATGCCTACAGATGCAGATAGATGCCTAGTGGGATTTTCAAAAGTGCCCCAGTGCTCAAATTCCATTGAAAGTAATAGAAACTGGCCTCTAGGCACTTTTGAAAATCCCACTGGGTGCCTATGTGCATCTTTAAGGGCCTAAACATCTTTAAAAATCTGGCTCTGTGTAAGGACTTCCGGATTTGGCTCAATATGTGTTTATTCATGTTCTGATACCAATATTACCTCTTTCTCTCCATTCTTAAGTAAACATTAATATTAGCCTTTGCTCAATGTAGTGGTGCTATAGCTACTAACAGCCAGATTGACATCCTTATTACTATCTTACTCCACAAGTAGTTCCACTGATTAAATGCTACTTATGATTATAAGCCAAGCTATGGAATACTTACTTATCTGGGGGTCCCAATGAAGACTGACTATTCAAAGTACTTACCTGCCCCCTATTACCATAGTAGGAAGCCTTATAGCCTTCAGTGTATTTATCCTCACAACACCCCTGTTAGCCCTGTTGTATACATAGGGAACTGAGGCATAGAGATCCTAAATGACTTGCCTATAGTCACACAAAGTCTGCATTGAAGGAGGGACTTGACCTCAGGTCTCCGAGTCCAGTGCTAGCTCCCAAACCAGGGAATATCCTTACTCTTTGGAGTAATTGTGTGAGTAAATCTCACCAGCATAAGTAAGGGTGCCACAGTTGTACACTATGGCTAGTCTAGAACAGGACTTGGCTGCTGCTGGGCACCAAGAATTAATATGGGGATCAGGGATGAGAGCAGTCAGGATTTTCAGTCTTCACATGGTGAGTGATTTCAAAGCAACATTTCCTGGGTCTATCTGATAAAGAAAGGTGCCATAAGTGGTAGCACCTTTTCAGTTCCCACCGGACATCCTCAGCACATGACGTAACATATATCCCTTATATAAAAATGGCAAGAGGAAAATCTGCCTTGCCTTGATGCTGTATTTCATTACTATATTTGTTTGTAAGCTCATGTTTTACCTTCACCTTTATATTCGAATTTGTAGTTTAAATTAGTTCACCTGGTAATTTATTGTTTTCAAATAAAGAACGTTGCTTGCCTGGCAGGTTGTCACAGCTCTAAGAAACAGGACACATTTCACTTTTTATTCACTTATTTATTTTGCAAAAAATGAATGAATACAGAACAGATAGTTCAGCTAGTAATGGAGATTGAGGGTTCTATTCATAAAACATTTCTTGGCCATTTCTATGATTTTTGTCAACTCTGGCACTCTGCCCTACATTACCACATTGCCTATCATATGAAATAAAAATTTACACTAATAGAAATTTGAGCCCTGCAGAGACCTGAGAAGCACAAAGAGTATCTGCCAGCTTAAGGGTAAAATCAATGCTTAATCAAATGTGTTGCCAGCTGATCACAACAATGCAGTCCCATACTTCCCATGGTCCCTGAGACATTGGTACTTTCAGAGTTCTAATGACTCACCTAAAGAAAGTTTGGAGATTCAGTCTGCTAGTTCATCAAGGGTTCATCAAGAATTCCCCAGCCAGGGGGAGACATCTGCAGTATCCATTCTGAAGAGTGTTTAGGTAAAGTTCCTATGCCACACAGTTTGGCTGTGATTATTTCACTACATCTTTACAGCTTATTAGTTAAAAGATCATTTACCAAGATTGTGGCACTGAGATCGTGTCCGTCTTAATGATTAATTATGGTAGGTCCCATGCCCAACATTTTCTTACAGAAGACTGTAACTTTTGGTACAGAGAATGGAGAACAATTTAACTACGACCCTTATTCCCCCAAAATAATTCCTTATCAACAGTACTTTTTTAAATTTATATTTTTCAGAAGTTTTAACACATCCATAGAGACATACTTAAATACAATGACAAAGGAAACACAGCAGGAGCATGGATTTAACAATAACTCAGTGAGAAATATTCATAGACTAAATACTCCTGAGATATAGAAGATAAAAATTTCGTAACAACTCTTTCCCACACCCAACAAAACAAAACAAAAACGTCGGCAGTCTACCTGGAGTAAGTTTGTAATGGTCTCATGAAAGTCCAAGTGTCTTCATAGTTGGACCTTGTGTGTCTATAGATTAATGTCAGTTTTTCTGTGAGGGTGGTGTTGGTTAGCTCAATTAGACAATCAAAGAATGTGAGGGGAATAGCAGATTTCCATTTTTGTAAAATGACACTTTGGGCCATTATAAGGATGCTTCATCCATCTCCTGACATTACATAAACAGGGTAAATCTTCCAGAATGCCCAAAATACAGAGGCTTGACATAGAGGGAAGATAGAGCACCACACACTTCCTTCCAAGAGACGAATATACTTTAACATTCAAAGGTTACATGAGACGGGTTTGCATTGGAGCTGTCATATCTCCAACATTTATTATGTGGGGCAAGTCCAGCTTTATGCAATCACTCAAGAGTCCAATACTATCTAATTAGATTTTTTTCTGAAAAAAAAAATGAAAAAACAGAGAACTGGATGTTCTGTGCATATTGTGCCAAATATTATTCTACCTGTAAGTAGCTCATTCCCCCAATTTTCTTTTAAGATATAGTCAGTAGATTAAATCAAGGAGTTCAGCTATTGTATGTCTTACCCACAAAATGTTTTTGGTTCACATACTTTTTAAGAAGAAAAGGAGTACTTGTGGCACCTTAGAGACTAACAAATTTATTAGAGCATAAGCTTTCGTGAGCTACAGCTCACTTCATCGGATGCATTAATGTAGCTCATGAAAGCTTATGCTCTAATAAATTTGTTAGTCTCTCAGGTGCCACAAGTACTCCTTTTCTTTTTGCGAATACAGACTAACACGGCTGCTACTCTGATACTTTTTAAGGTGCACATCAAGTGACGTGGTGTTTGTAACCTGCCAAGAATTCCTCAGCTCTTTCATAATTTTGAGTAGCAGTTTACTGTAGAATAGCCTTGGTTTGTGGGTAACTGGTATTTATTATGAAGATATGTGAAGGCAATTCAAGTTGTCCATTCAATAATATCTTTAAGATGAATATGCCCTGGTTATTTATATATATTTATTTATATTCCTGGTCTGCAGGAATGGATGATTGGAGCAATGGTTAAGTCTGAAGTGGGCATCTTTTCAGAATTTTTTAATCTGTGTTGAACAGAGAAATCAGGTGGAAATCTCCATATTGAAGACTATCCTTGTCTTTTATTAGGTGGGGTTTGAGTTTTGAACAATTAGCAGATTTAAATCCAGGATTATTCTAGATTGGCATGGAAAGATAGCTGGTGAGATTAGAAGTGCTAATGGACTTGATTTTCTGAAGAACACTCAAGAGGAGGTAAATATTTCCTTTTTCCTTAAAAGTTCAAGCAACTGTTGTTGTTGTTTTGTTTTTTAAATGGAAGTGCAGAGAGAGAGCAAAAGATTAACTAATTTTCTTCAATCTCAAATCACACTGGGTGTTTGGGATGTGTTAGCGGGACAGAATGATTTTATTAAATATCTCAATTGAAAAGCCAGATAATATAAATACAGATCAGGTAATTCCCCCCCTTTTTGTAGGGGGGGGCAGATTTATTAAATATCTCGTGGGATATCTGTGGTATCTTCATATTCCACAAGAATTATTGAATAACTCTATTCTTATAACAACTGAAGCAGGAAATTTAAGTGGAATTAAGTTAAACATATACGTTAATCTTAGTCCTTAATTCATCTATAATAGCTTCTACCTTTCCCAATAAATATATTGTGAACACTATTTCTCCATGTCTTTTGACACTTCTCTGAATATCATCCATGTTTGAGGATACTAGTTTTGATAAAGCAGATCATATCCTGATGCCTAAGTACGTTATCTCTTTGCATGAATGAAAGTAGAATGATTGCACTTGAGATGGATTTGGTCTATGAGAAATATTAATCAACTTGAGACTTGTTCCAGTTTATCCAAAACCCTGGTAACTCACAAATTAGCTTATTGCAGACAGTAGCAGTGGAATTGAAGAAGAGAGATTTTTGAGAGTGAGCAGAACATTATCCACATGTAGACTAATCTTGTACTTTTTATCTTGATCTTCAACAGAGGGTGTCTGGCTGATATATGCTGTTAGCAGTTCCATGGCTATATCAAATAGTAGCAGCAATAGAGGACATCCCAGATGTGTTCCTCAATTTCACTGAAAAGTGGAGGGGATAACACCATTTGTTAGAACAAGGGGTAGTTTGTAAATAATATCAATCCAGATCAGAAAATTAGGTCCAAATCATAATTTTCTCAGAATCACTTGTGGGCTTGGCCATTCCACTTAATCAAAGACCTTTTTAGCATCTAACAATAGTATAGCAACTGGATCATCAGTTGTGTATGCCTGGCAGATTAAAGGGAATAGCTTCTAACTATTGTATGCTACTAAACTGCTTTGGATAAAAACCACCTGGTCTGCAGGAATGGATGATTGGAGCAATGTTTAAGTCTGAAGTGGGCATCTTTTCAGAATTTTTTAATCTGTGTTGAACAGAGAAATCAGGTGGAAATCTCCACATTGAAGACCATCCTTGTCTTTTATTAGAATTAGGGTAATTATTGCTGTCCTCATATCCGGTGACATTATTGCTGTCGTAAATATTTACTGTAGATTTCTGACAGTATCAGTACTAATAGATTGATAAATGTGTTATAAAATTCTGTTGAAAAGCCATCACACCCAGGTACTTTGCCTGAGTTGAACGATCCAATTGCCTTCTGAGCTTCAAGTAGAAAGATATCTTCCTCCATGTAATCAGTTTGAGATAGTAGCAACAATGTATTTGGGGTAGTCCATCCAGGAATTGGTCAGATAGATTGGAATTGAACTCATCTTGAAATGTGCAAAGGGATTCATAAAAGTCTTTAAATTGTTTGTTCATTTCATTAGGTTCTGGTACAGAAAGTCTATAGTAAAGAGGATATAGTGTTTCTGTATGAAGCCATTTTAATTTTTCTCACTGGGAGTTTGCCTGCTTTATCCCTTCATTCATAATGCCTCTGTTTAACTCTATTAAGAAAGAATTCACATTGAATTCAATACATTCATTTTATTTGTATTTTGAGGTAATGAGAGAGTATAGCAACTCATCTTTCTGAGGGCTTTCTTGTTTTTTTTTCAAATTTGGTAACCCTCTCTGCCAAAGAATTAAGTTTCTTTCTTTCTTTCTTTCTTTCTTTCTTTCTTTCTTTCTTTCTGAAAATGTTATGAATTCTCCCCCTAATATAACCTTCAGAGCTTCCCATAAGGAAGAGGGGAGACAGTAGAGGAGACAGTATTTGTATTTGCCTTCAATCAGTTGGTAATGGATATTTCAGTCATCTGAATAAATTTAGGGTAGAGGTGCATTTAACTTCCATCTTGAGGATCTTTTAGCACTTTGACCAGTATCTATGTGAAGAGAAATTGGAGAAAGATCAAAGATGACAATATTACTTGTGCCCTAGACCTACAGGAGCTAGCACCTTAGACATCCATTAAAAAAATCTAATCTGGAATAGGAGGTATGAACCATGGAGAAATATGTGTAGTCATGCTTTGTAGGATACTTCAGTCTGCAAATATCCACTAGTGCAATATCCTTTAGTAGGGATAATAGATGGTTTACAAAGGCCTGAGATTTTCACCTAGAACACAGAGTTTTTTGTCTCGGATACTATCCTTGACAGCGTTCTAATCTCCTCCTCCTAGTACCACTGAGGAATCAGCTATGTTGGAAATAATAGCAGTTATTTCTGCAATAAAGGATGCATTCCCACCACTAGGGTTATATACACTCTGCAAAATTAATCTCTTAGCATTGAAAATGCCTTCAATTATTATGTATCTGCCTTCTGAATCTGACCACAACTGAATAAATTGAAAAGTTAGGCTCCTGTGGATTAGTATCACTATTCCCCTGCTTCTGGAGTTGAAAGAAAAGTGATGTTCGTATCATACCCATAGATTTTTAATTCTGTCTGCAGCTTCATTCCTTAAATGGGTCTCCTGAAGGTAAGTTATGTGACATGCATTTGATTTTTAAATGCCTTGAAGTTTTGATTGTTTTGGAGGGTTCACTAAGCCCTGTATATTCTAGGACTAAACCTTATTAGAGTTCATGTGGTTGTTCCACAGCTAATTGATGCCCAATAGATTGACAGCCTCTGTGTGCCTTTCTATGTAAAATAAATAAATAAAAAATACACAACCCCCATTACTCTTAACATCCCAGACTTCCAATACGGGCACATTCAGATCCCAGATAGCATATGCCTACACCTACCTTTTCTCCCACCAGGCACAATATGAATCAATTAGGAATCTGCCAGAAATATACCTATATTTACCAAAATACATACATTTGCCAAGGTAAATAAATGAATGAAACCTATTACTTCATAGATATGAATGCATAAGTAATGCTAATGTGCACATGGTATATAAATATTTATACTGATGGACTAATGAAAAGGGTAAACATGAAGTGACATAAAGAATATGTGCAAATAAATAGATATGAATATATTATTACCATACACATATTATAAATATATAAACTTTCAGTATGGGGAGAAATGTAAAATTAAATATACGTGAGCCCATATTAAGTGATATAGGCAGTCACAAATAACATCCAAGTAAATAGTATGAATATATTAACATTGTGTATATATAATAAACATATAAATAGACTTTTAAATATGATTATGTAAGGAAAAATAAGGCAATAAGAGTATTATAGTTATGACTATAGATATACTTATGCTGGCTTATCAATATATTGAGAGTATTAATTACCAAGTTACACTAAATATCTTCTCTATCGGTACTAATTACACCCTATAACATTATTAAATATATCAGATATGTCAAATATATGTATGTGAGTTGCCTGGTTTTCCCTGTCATAGTTCCTTTTCTTCAGGGCTTACACACTTCATTTTCTTTTCCTTTATGAGAGGATCATCCTGTTACCTGTCAGGAGATCTGGTCTCAATTTCTGTAGTGCTTGCCAAGCCTGCAATGGGGTATTGGAGTATTTCACAGAGTCTGTCATCTTCATTATGAAGATTGCAGGATATTTGAGGCTGTGTTTAATATCTGATCCCCTGAGAGTTCGTTTGATGCCATTAAATGCTTCTCTTGCTTATATTTACAGGGAAGTCTGGATACAAAGAAAATTTAAAATCCTTTCACTTCAGTTCCTTTTTGCCTCCTGGCAAACATCAGTTTAACTTTGTTGTTAAATCTTAGCAATGCAAAAATTATGGATCTGGGGTTATTATTGTTTCCTCTCATTCTGGCCCATGCCACTCGATGAGACTTTTCAGTCTCCAGGAGAGGCAAACAGTGGTCCAAACCCAGTACCTCAGAGAGTATGTTCTGGAGAAAGCTAATTGTGTTGGGTTTTTCCTTCCAGCTCTTCAGGAATCCCCAAAATCCACAAATGATTCCAATGTGCTCTGTTTTCAAGATATTCTTGTTTCTCCTCAAGACTGGTTAGTCTTTCCCTTAAGGAAGTATTCTTTGCTTTAACCTCCTACAGATGGCAGTTGTTTGTAGTTTGTTATCCAAATAGGTCAAATAAGTTTTGACTTCTTCTACATCTTTAGAGCGCTCACATGTATCTTGAGATACAAGGTCAAGTTTCAGTAGTTAGAAAGTCTTTCATATCTGCAAAGTCCTGTGTGAGAAAAACCCAGCAATCTCTAAGTCTTACCTGTCTTTGGATACTCAGGCTTTGGTTATTTGGCATTTCTGTTTTTCCCAGTGTTCTGGGCCAAGGTGCTTGAAGCACCACAGGCCTGGCAGGAGTACTCTGAGAAAAACGAGGCTTACACACAGCTGTGAGTTATTGGCTTTATTGAAGGTTAGTGACTCACCCGCAACCTGGACTCCAAGCGTTGCAGTCACGGAGGCGGGGAACCCAGCACACCGGAGCTTTGCCTGGGACGGAGTCCAACGGAGGGGCAGACAGTCAGCATTAATAAGCATTACACAAAAACAGATCATGAATATAGAATTAGGTACTTCTCAAAGGGGGGGCTTTCTGCTACCTGGCGAAGGGCCATGCAAAGCAGCTGTGTCCTTCAAGAACTATCTATATCCTGTAATAACAAAGCAGCTGTGTCATTCAAAAACTATCTCTATACCACAATAACGAAACAGCTATCTATGTCCCACAGTAACCTCTAGGTTCAAGAAAGTGGAAGTTCCCTGGCTAGGCCTTAACAAAGTCTTCCGCAGTCCCTTACACTCCTCCCCTCGCTTTCTCGAGTGACTCTAAGGACCATGAGGATGCAGTGCGAAGGGAAAACCGCACACAGCACTGGGAAACTAGGCCACGACTGCAAAGGCAGCAAAAATATAAGCAAATAAGGCCAATAAATAGGCCTTGGACAAGATGGGCGGCCCAACCCTGTAACGTGAAGAGCCAGAACCAAAGCCAGGTGTCCCCTTGCTGTTGGCGGATCCTCACCGCCAACTGATGGAGTTGTTGTAAATTGGCCTCAATGGAGGACCCGTCACATTAAAGCAGCACATACCAGCAAACTCCTGGAATGGATGGCCATGTCGGAGTAACAAATAATCAATAGCTAGCCTATTTTGCAGCATTCCCTGGCATACCTCGCCCAACTTGTGTGAAAGGAGCGTGAGGACTGTAGAGGTTAGGTTAATAGCTTTTGCGACTGCACACACAAGGTGTTTCACTGCATGATAATTATGCACTACCAACCCAGGAATGCCAATCAATGAAAAAGCAAGGGCCGCAACTTCAGCCTCGGAAAATAATGTCACATCAGCTTTACAGGTGGAGTCAAGAGGGTCTTTCCAGTGGTGGGCAGAGACTTGTGAAGGATGTGGAAAAATGAGGGGAGCCACATGGCCAAGGACGCAGGGGCCCCCTGAACTATTGGCTGGAATGAAAGAATAAGCGGTCCTGCCACATAAGAGAAACCATCCTGTGGGCAATTTTATATGCCTGTATGCAAATGAAACCTTAGTGCTTTCATTACAGATTAACTCCACATTGGTGTGATTTGCCCCAACGTGCCTGGAATTTACAAAGAACATACAAAAAAAGGCAACAGTTACATTGGCCAGACGAAACAAATACATAGACGCGTCTAGATTATATTGTGTGGGACCCAAAGCATACAAATCCATATATGTAATAGTTTTATTAATTGTTTTTAGCAAGGAATAGTGCTGGTCAAGGGTCAGGTCGGTGCAGACACCGATGAAACAGGTTTTCATCACGGCACCCACAGCATACGTACGCCGTAAGCAAAACAATGTTGCATTAACAGCACTTTGGGCTAACACCAACCAGACATTCAGGGAGGAGGTAGCAGCTCCTTCAGCAGTGAGGCTTATAAGGAGCACCACAACAAGCGGGAGAGTGAGACCATGCGAGGATAGTCTTCCCCCTCCGGGAGTATGTATGCCCATTCTTTCCCGGTGGTAAGGACTACGGCGGCTTGCGATTCCCGCTGTGGTACCGTTCACCACACGTTAGCCAATATATGCCACTCGGGTCTCGCTTGGAGCACTGGTTTCTAGGCCTGTGGGAGGTAAAGGAAACAGGTTACACAGGGCCTCCCCTCGCTCCCATTGCAGTAGCTCTGTTGCAGCATCGGTGCAAGAGAGGGCGCCCAATGAGCAGTCTGAACTTAACCAATACGGGGGATAAAATTGTAAGCCTGAAACCAATGGTGTGATGAAAAATAAGCATGACGGCTCACATTGGAGCTGCGACTGGGCGGACCGGGGTTCACCTCCTGTCCGGGCTGCAGGGCATAAGGGTGTGGTGCGTAAAAGGTAATCATGTCTTGCGCGGGGTTGATCACACCCGGCGCCTGTATGAGACTCACCCGTAGGTGGGCATGTATGGCAGGGGGAAAGACCAGACACTGGAAGGGCATCTGGACACCCAACGAACGATTGTTGAGTAGCCAGACAGCCTGCTCCAACACCCTAGACCACCCGTGGAGCGTATGGGTGGGGGTGAGGCAACGGATCTGATCCTTGAAGAGCCTGTTCACACGCTCAATAAGGCCACTCGCTGTAGGTGTATACAGAAGATGGTAGTGCCAGTCCACTGCCACGTCTGCAGCCCAGGTCCGTATGGCCTGGGCTGTAAAGTTGGTTCCCTGGTCACTCTGTAGAGTGTGTGGAGTTCCATAGCGGGAGCACAGTTGCTGTAGCGCAGCCAACGTAGTAGCTGCGGCCGCGGTGGCACTGGGATATACAAACAGCAGGCCAGTATATAGGTTCATAGATTCATAGATTCATAGATACTAAGGTCAGAAGGGACCATTCTGATCATCTAGTCTGACCTCCTGCACAGTGCAGGCCACAGAATCTCACCCACCCACTCCTATGAAAAACCTCACCCATGTCTGAGCTATTGACGTCCTTAAATCATGGTTTAAAGACTTCAAGGAGCAGAGAAGCCTCCCTCAAGTCAACCATGCCCCATGCTACAGAGGAAGGCAAAAAACCTCCAGGGCCTCTCCAATCTGCCCTGGAGGAAAATTCCTTCCCGACCCCAAATATGGCACTCAGCTAAACCCTGAGCATATGGGCAAGATTCACCAGCCAGATAAAACAGAAAATTCTTTCCTGGGTAACTCAGATCCCATCCATCTAATATCCCATCTCAGGGGATTTGGCCTATTTACCCTGAATATTTAAAGATCAATTACTTACCAAAATCCCATTATCCCATCATACCATCTCCTCCATAAACTTATTAAGTAGAATCTTAAAACCAGATAGATATTTTGCCCCCACTGCTTCCCTTGGAAGGCTATTCCAAAACTTCACTCCTCTGATGGTTAAAAACCTTCATCTGATTTCAAGTCTAAACTTCCTGGTGGCCAGTTTATACCCATTTGTTCTTGTGTCCACATTGGTGCTGAGCTGAAATAATTCCTCTCCCTCTCCTGTATTTATCCCTCTGATATATTTATAGAGAGCAATCATATCTCCCCTCAACCTTCTTTTAGTTAGGCTAAACAAGCCAAGCTCCTTAAGTCTCCTTTCATAAGACAAGTTTTCCATTCCTCGGATCATCCTAGTAGCCCTTCTCTGTACCTGCTCCAGTTTGAATTCATCCTTTTTAAACATGGGAGACCAGAACTGCACACCGTATTCTAGATGAGGTCTCACCAGTGCCTTGTATAATGGTACTAAAACCTCCTTATCCCTACTGGAAATGCCTCTCCTGATGCATCCCAAAACCGCATTAGCTTTTTTCACAGCCATATCACATTGGCAGCTCATAGTCATCCTATGATCAACCAATACTCCAAGGTCCTTCTCCTCTTCCTTTACTTCTAATTGATGCGTCCCCAATTTATAACTAAAATTCTTGTTATTAATCCCTAAATGCATAACCTTACACTTCTCACTATTAAATTTCATCCTATTACTATTACTCCAGTTTACAAGGTCATCCAGATCCTCAGTATATGTAAGTATATGTATCCACAGCCGTAAAGGCATACTGCCAGCGCCGTTCTTGAGGCAAGGGGCCAATATAGTCCACTTGCCAATGCTGACAGGGACCTGCAGCCTGAGCAATTCTGCCGGTTGGTCCCCCGAGGGCAATGGGCGCCAAGCAGGAGTAAATCGGACAATTGGCACGAACCGTCCGACAGGCCACCAAGGGCAGGGAGGCGCCTTGGCGGAGGGCCATGATTTGCATTGCTCGGGCTCCTCGGTGGCCTCCTTCCATGTGGTACCGTTCAGCCAGCTGCAAGACCTCCCCCTGTGCCTTGGCGTCGGCTGCCGCATTCCAGTGAGCCTCGGAGGTTTCAGCCTTTGTGTGGGCATCTAAATGTCCCACAGCCAGAGGGGCCCATCGGGCATAGCGCAGGAGGGAGCTGTATTCTTGTGATAAATTGAAGATTCTCATTTCATCAAATTTTCCCATTTTCCCATTCCTTCTCCATACAACAGTAAGTTTAGGCGGTATACATTGTCTGGGCTATGGAGGATTGTGTTACCTTAAATGTTTTCCTCTATTATTTCACCCTTATGGGAACATTAGGTGGCATAAACTATTTCAGAGAGGGGAAATAAAGAAGAGGTCCTCCTCACCTAGGCCCAGGTCTCCATGGACGGCATAGGTGGAAGTGAATCTTGAGTTTTCTGGGGCAAAACCAGGAAAGGTTTATTTACAAATCTTATTCCACCATATTCTCTGCTAAAGTAATAAAACCCCTGAAAGAATCTTTGTTCTGGAAATAGCTTGAAGGTTACTTAGAGATTTTATATCACTCTCTTCACTAAAATGACTATTCAATAGTGAACATCAATCCTGAACAGTCACTTTCAGTTTTCCTGGATGGTATGGCCTCATTTCTGCACTGTAGTTGTCTTAAGACTTTTTTCTCTTTATAAAAGGCATCACAGGTGATATTAATAACACTTAATCTGCTCCCACATGAAATGCTATCAAGTTCTCCGTTAACAAAATAGTGTCTCTTATTATGTCAGCTGTACATACACTGCATGTCAGGTAATTATCAGTGAAAGCATGTATATCAGTTATGCCAGCAAGAAGGATATTTGATTGTGTCTTTTGTATCTGACTGCTGAATAAGACTTTTGGAAAAATTGCTTGGCATCTTTAAGTCTCATACGTGGCTCATGGTATACTAATTGTAAAGAGATGATGACCATGATAATGTTACGGGAATCATTTAATAAAGAACATTACAAATTCTTTGGCCCAACCCACCAAAACACTTAAGTTTGTGATGCTTAACTCTATGCATGTATTTATTTTATGAAAATTGAGCACATTGTTTTGCTGGAGACCTTTCCTCCATATGTTGTGATACAAAGATGTGAACAGCAGCGAGGACTGTTTCTGGTCTGCCATCTGGTAAATATATGCAGTACTGTTCCACACCTCAGGAAGCAACACAATACCTAGATAAGGAATGAATATAAATTATTTTGAAGACTGCACTAATCTTTTGGATTCTTTAAATGCTTCTTTGTGTGTTGGCCTGGGTATTAACATTTCTTAGTGTAGTTATTGTATTAATGCCAGAAAACTTGATAGATTTGGCAGCTATTTGGTGAAATAATTGATTTCACTAAGAGAGTTACTCTATTAAGTCCCATAGAGACTGAGTTTAAGAATAGCTTTTCTTTGTTTGTTATTCTGGTTGTAAGAGGAGCTCTGCAGCTGCTAGATTCTTGCCTGTGAATATTTACCCAACAGGAACCATCCCATTTGTTTTGATTAGAGTAACATAGCTGCTATTTTAAAGAGTCACATAGCTGCCCCACTTTCGGTTGCTGCCCCAAATTCCCTCTGCCCCCATGTGGGTTTACTGTTATGTAGGGAAAAAAAGCAGGCAGAGAGTCTCATCACTAACACTCTTGCACAGCCACGGTTATAATTTGTCTGCGTGCACTCATTGGTTTATATTCTCAGCTTGTGTAAATCAGCATAGCTACAGAGGCGACACATGTGGGGGGGGCACGCGGGGGCATGTGTCCCCACAGATTTGCTGCTTGGCTTGTACGGAGCATGTTCACACATACTCAGTAACATCTGCTGAAGCTGCTGCCCTTACTCTGTGCCCCCCGCCCCCCCATCAACATGTAGGGGTCCTCTCTGCATAGCTCCATTAAGTGCGAAGGCGCACCAGAATTGCCAGAAGGATTGAATGGTTCAGAATAGGTCTCTCTGGGTGTAGCAAGGCCTGCAGGCCCCTATGCACCAGACACAGACTGGAGCTGTTCTCTTGGGGTGGGGCAGATGTTAAACCTTTTCATAAGGTGAGCATGCTTCTCCAGTACACTTGCAGTCAAGTTCTAGCTTGCTTCCAGACACTGCTGTGCACCTTACACCACCTTCACCCCTTACAAGGGTGGCTCTGTTTGTAAGTATATTTTATTCCTATATTGTCACATATATAGATATGCAGAGAGAGATTTTAACTCAATATGAAATCCAGAGGAATATCAGTCAAGAATCCAAATACTTAAACCCTTTTTAGTTTAACTAAGTGCTTATCTCAGTGATTAAAAATTCTTGAGAGTTGTTGTATAGAAAAAATCTTGAGGTACTCATTAAAATTAATAGGCATGGGTTATTTGTTCATCTGTCAGAAAAGGAAAACAAACAAGAATATTCTCAAGTCTCACTGCTAATGTGCAAGAGGTGAAAATTGTGATGTAACATGTACTACCAACCTATTTCAAGTCAAAGCCTTGTGAATATGTTTGAAGATGATGATGTACTGAAGTACAAGGGAAGGAAAATTTACTAACAATGAAATACCAGAAATAAAAATGAAAGGAGACTATTTTCAATGTAAGTACAGGATAAATAGAAAAGAGATTTTGGAACTGATGATAAAAGGATTGGAATGACATTTCTATGCATAAGGGCCAGAGCCTCAGCTGGTGTAAACCATTAGTTTCAGTGGAGCTACACCACTTTACATTGTGAATCTGGCCCATAAATATAAAAAGATAAATTGTTGATAATTAACAGTAAATATTAAGTTCAAGGGTTTAAATAGTAATTTAACACTATCAAAACAGAGCAAGGCTCCTTTATAATCAGTAAAATTATGAGTGCCTTCAATTTGGAAAGCACATAGATGATGAAAGCAGCATTTTCACAGGCGTTAAAATTAAAACAAATTTGTAGATCAGATTAGTAAAAGAGCTGTAAATAAATATTGATTGTATAGTAAATATCCTGTTCAGAGTTGAGTATCATGGAATGTTCAGCCATGTCATTTGTATTTCACATGATACTTCTATCCCAGAGAGAGTATTTATGATTTATCCATTCTCCCACCCATGAAGTTTTTCAGACTGCCAACCAAATAATGAAGGCTTAGTTACACATAGCTTACAAGTAATATATATATACTGTGCACTGAGTGTATGATTAGTCCATCAACTGCATAATATTATCCATACTCTATACAATAACATTGCAAATTTCTTCCAGTATTTTTAGAGAGAATAAGTTTGTATTGAATGGTGGAAGGATATTTTTTTCTATTATTTTAATCTTCATGTTAAAGGAGAGCACAGACTTTTCTTTTCTTTTCCCCGTTCTACTAAATTTTCACAGCAGCTTTATAAGACAGATCTCTCTTTCCCCCTAACTAATTATATAGAGAGATTAGCAGCCGTGTTAGGCTATATTCGCAAAAAGAAAAGGAGTACTTGTGGCACCTTAGAATCTAACAAATTTATTTGAGCATAAGCTTTCGTGAGCTACAGCTCACTTCATTGGATGAAGTGAACTGTAGCTCACGAAAACTTATGCTCAAAAAAATTTGTTAGTCTCTAAGGTGCCACAAGTACTCCTTTTCTTTTTATATATATAATGTTTCTGGATAACTGTGTCTAGAGGGTTAAATGTCAAGGTTGTTAATATTGCAATCAAAAACATTCTTACTGCAGGCAAGTATCTCTGTTAGGCAGGATGTTATTACTTTTATCCCCACCTGAGCTGTCGTCGTGTTATTCTGACATCTAAATCTAACTGGAATGTTTTAAATAGATTGCAATTTGCTAAATCGCAAAACAGAGACAACAACAGTCTCTCAAGGAACTGTGTAGAAAAAAGAGAATATTTAAAATTGGCTTATAATGGTTTATAATGTACTAGATTGAAGGGACTCAAGGGTACTTTTGGAAGGAGCAATGTAATTATTACCAGCATTGATGATGATGACAACAAAGCTGATTCTAGAATGATAGTGAGGATAAAGAAAGTTTGACTGTCACTTGAATAATTGGATTGAGACATGCAAAATAAGCAACCAATAATTTAGAAAGGAAGGGATCATTCCAGTTTAGAAGTGGTAGGTTTGGGGATTTTCATTAGTCACAATACAGAAGAAAGAATAAAAGGTTTAAAAGGTTAATTATTATCAAAACCCATTAAATGGGCTAAAAGTAAAATGAAAAGAATAGGAATTTACTAGATAAAGTATTATCCCCTGACAGGCCCCCCAGGACTCCCACACCTATCCAACCACCCCTGTTCCCTGTCCCTTGACTGCCCCCCAAACAGCCTGGACCCCCACCCCTTAACCAGCCCCTCCCCGCTCCTTTACCATGCTGATCAGAGCAGCAGGAGCTCGCAGCCGCCCAGCCAGGCCACCCAGAGCGCTGTCGGTGCAGCAAGCTGAGACTGCGGAGAAACGGGGGACAGCAGGGGCAGGGCCGGGGGCCAGCCTCCCTGGCTCAGAGCTCAAGGGCCAGGCAGTATGGCCCCGCGGGCCGTAGTTTGCCCATCTCTGTACTACTGAATGTCACTGCATTGGGGAAGCTGAGATACATTTTAGGCTGATCCTGCATAAGTTGACATCAAGGGCAACTCTCCTATTGACTTAAATGGTTGCAGGCCCAAGCCCTTACTGCGCGAATGGTCCCATTGACTGGCAAGGCAGTACACATTGCAAGGTGCAGCACTGAGTATGTTCGGCTCAATCATGCCATTTAGACACATCTACTAGGTTGTGCATAGGGAGGTGGGCTACATCCTGAGCCTGGGTATGTAGCTTCATTGTAGTCAAGTTTACACCAACTCAGGATCTAGCCAAATGACTGTAATTCAATGTATTCACCTTGGAAGGCTGAAGAGTTTAGTTCACACTGTTGGGACTTAAATCTTTGATTCCTGAGAATCAGGGTAAATTGTTGACACGATCTTGGATTTTTTTCCCCTTTATTACAACTGTAGAGTGAGCTGAGATATCATTGTAAAGGATTGGAGCAATAAAAACAATACTAATGTTTCCTAAATTGAATATATTGTATATTTGAAATGTCATCCAAGCTCCCTGTAGGTTGCCGCTTTGCATTGCTAATAAGCAAAGGGACAAATAATGTATACAAACTACATGTAAAAAGGGGAACATTTAGACTGATTAAATAATACTGTGGTACTTGCAGCAACAGACAATGGGGATAGATCTTGTGTGAACTGGAGATTCCTCTATACTGCAATGAACTTAGGAACATATGTGCAAGATTGCTTTTTATCTATAAAGGGGCAGACAGTCGGATAAAGCACAGGAATGTCCACCCATATTCCAGAATGAATAAATGTGCTACCTGATGACTCCCAAAAGATGGTACCTAAGAGACTGAGGATGAAGGTCACACAATTGCTATCAAAAGAGGAGCTCACTTCCCGCACATACTGCCACATTTTCCCCCACAAAAAAACCTATCACCATAGATATGATTGATAGGGAGAGGATATATGGCTTTCTTGGCACCACCACTACTCACATTTGAGAAGGGAGATGGATTGGGAAGCACAGTCCTTAATGGCACTTTTCTGAACCTCAGAAATTGGTTTGGTTTGGGTTAGTTTTATAAACGGCAAACTGTGTTCTCAGGAGTGAAAGGAGCTGCCAATTGACACCAGAGGGAAAAATCTGTTCTTTGGAGAGATCTGTTTTGGAGTGTTCTTCCTTTAACTAGAATGTTCAAAGAGGAATTTTAAATGTTAGACAATATTGATTAGTCAACACAGTTTTCTTTTAATTACTAAAAGTAATTATAACAGAAATACAACACATTTCGGGAGCTTCTAACCAAGTGGTTGATGCACTCTCCCGTGAAAGTTTCCCACAATCAACTGGTTAAAATCGTCCTTAAAATGTGAAAAATTTTGTTAGTTTTTATACAGTCAGTAGTATATCTAAAGGTACATTTGTCTTATTAACTCTGTTTTCTCCTAAAGCTCCAGGAAGAAATCACAGCCAATGTGGAACCACCTGTCCAACACTATCTGTGATTTGTGGGGCATGTCATAAATATAAAGGGAAGGTTAACAACCTTCCTGTATACAGTACTATAAAATCCCTCCTGGCAAAAGGCACAATATCCTTTTACTTGTAAAGTGTTAAGAAGCTCAGCTAACCTGGCTGGCACCTGACCAAAAGAACCCATAAGGGGACAAAATACTTTCAAATCTGGGGGCTGGGGGAGGCTTTTGTCTGTCTGTTCTGTATACTTGCTGGAGAGAGATCAAGAAAGCAAGCAATTCAACTCCATAAGAATTAGTTAGTACTAGCAAGGAAATGCGTTAGTTTACTTTTGTTTTGGCTTGTGATTTTCTCTGTACTGAAAAGAAGGTGTATTCCTGGTTTTCTTTTTGTAACTTTAAATCCTCTGTGTTTTAAATCTGATTTCCCTGTGAAATTAGCTTCCCTTCTAATTTTACAGAGGTGCTTCTTTTACCATTTTTCTTTCTAATAAAGTTCTGTTTCTTTTAAGAGCCTGACTGATTTCTCTATTGTCCTAAGACCCAGGGGTTTGGGTCTGTGATCACTTTATAACCAATTGGTTAGGATATTATTCTTAAGCCTCCCCAAGGAAGGGGGTATAAGGGCTTGCGAGAATATTTTGGGGGAATAGGAACATCAAGTGATTCTTTGATAAATCACTTGGTGGTGGAAGTGTACCCTCCAAAGGCAAAAAGTTTGTGCCTTGGGGAAGTGAAACTAGAATGGTCAAAGAGGAATTTTAAATGTTAGACAATATTGATTAGTCAATACAGTTTTCTTTTAATTACTAAAAGTAATTATAACAGTAGAAGAAAAATAAGAGATACAATGATAAATTACATTAATAAAACCTGTTCCTGTAGATTCTATAGCTGTTCCATGAAAATATTCACGAGTGTCATTCTCAAAAATCAATGTTGTGACCTTGACAAACGTAGAAATAACAACATTGTCCCAAGATTTTATATTCTTTTACACATAGCTGAACATATTCTTCATGTTTTTTATCTCATTAAAGTGAATGGCAAATGGACCATTTCAAGTGTGTACTGCAGGGAATGTCCATGTACAACAGAGGTGGGCAAACTACGGCCCACGGGCCACATCCAGTCTGCGGGACCCTCCTGCTCAGCCCCTGAGCTCCTGGCCTGAGAGGCTCACCCCCAGCCCCTCCCGCGCTGTTCCCTCTCAGCCTCAATGTGCCGCGTCACGCTCTGGGCGGCCAGGCAGCGCAGTTGCAGAGCCGCGGCCTGACCCGATGCTCTGGGCTACCCAGCTGTAATGCCGCCAGCCACCGGTGCTCCAGGCAGGATGGTAAGGGGGCAGGGGGGGTTGGATAGAGGCAGCAGAGTTTGGGTGTGTGGTTGGGGGTGTGGATAGGGGTCGGGAGGGTCAGAGGGTGGGGAACAGGGGGGTTGGATGGGACAGGGATCCTGGGAGTGCAGTCAGGAATGAGGGGGGGATTGGATTGGGCAGCAGGGGGCAGTCAGGGTGGGGGGTCTGGGGGTGGTCAGGGGACAGGGAACCAGGGGTTGTGGATGGGGCAGGAGTCCTGGGGGGACATCAGGGGACAGGGAACAGGAGGGTTGGATGGGGCAGGAGTCCCAAGGGAGCCGTCAGGGGGCAAGAAGCGGGGGGGATCAGATAGGCGGTGGGGGCTGGGCCACACCTGGCTGTTTGGGGAGACCGCCATACCTAACCGGCTCTCCATACAATTTTGGAAACCTGATGTGGCCCTCAGGCCAAAAAGTTTGCCCGCCCCTGCTGTACAACATTCTGCTTTGAGAATTGCTCATCATCCATCTATCAAAGAATGGTCCAAATTCAAACCTTCACACTTTGGAATTGTGACAGCATGTGCAAGTTAAATGGAAAACTTTTAAATAAAACACAGACATTGTTCATCAATTTAAATGTCATATTAGTGTATTTAATATTCACTGGTTCACATAATGCCAAACTTCACAGTTATCTTTTTTGTGACCTCACTGTATGCAAACTTGAAGTCAATCTCAAAGCTCATAGTGGCATTCACCAAGCTCTCAGCGAAGGGTATTTTTCTGCTTGATGTGACTCAAATATTATCACATGAATTCACAATATTCCACAACTGCCATATGAAATGTAATCTGCTAACTAATCAAATTATTTATTGCCAGGATAAAGTCAGGAGAAACCTCAGTTTTGTAGTTTATGGGACTGTTATTTTAACAGTTATGACCTATCTGAGGCAGCTCTTTATTTTGAGAACAATGCCAGTTAATTATTTACAGCGCACGGTACATCTTGTTTTGCCTTCAAGAGGAACAGCCAAAATGGATGACAGTTTTTTAAGACAATAATGCCAAACATCCATATACTCAGTTTTTAAATTATGTTTAACCTGTGTGAACAGGTCAATCATTTTTGCACTGTCATTTATATTCCTGGATAACTAAGGCCCTGATTTAGTAAAATAATAAATAATGAGTAGTCCCAATAGGGACTATACCAATAGGAACTACTCAGATTGTTAAAGTTAGGCACATAGAATCATAGAATATCAGGGTTGGAAGGGACCTCAGGAGGTCATCTAGTCCAACCCCCTGCTTAAAGCAGGACCAATCTCCAACTAAATCATCCCAGCCAGGGCTTTATAAAGCCTGACCTTAAAAACCTCCAAAGAAAGAGATTCCACCACCTCTGTAGGTAACCCATTCCAGTGCTTCATGCTGAAGTACTTTGCTGTATCAGCACCTGAATGTTTATGTGGGTTGCTACACTCAATTTGCAAGCCAACATATAATTAATAAAACATATGTCTAGCATCATGCGGATTGCTTTGCTAGTATGTTGTATCCTAATCCCTTTTCTTTGTTCGGATGCTGTGCACTTTGGGGTAGTGACTTTCTGTGTGTTGAAAGTGCTAGAACACTTTGGGTTTTACCATGATCTAAATAATAATTATTCATCAAACCAGAAAAGACTTTGGACAGTTGTCAAGGTCTAGAAGATCAGGAGCTATGGTATTCCAAAAGAATCCTCATCCTCACGGCAATTGAAATGATCCATAATAATCAATCTGAGCCCAATGACCTTGGTGAAGAGGAAAAAGATAAAACCAGTATTAAAGAAAATGTCTTTAGATGCTGCTTTTGTTTCTGATGCATCAATGAATGCAATTAATTTTTTGGCAAGAGCTATAGCATTAAACACTGTGAGCAGAATATTATTGTAACTTGGCTTGGGAGGATGGAGAAGTAAAACAACTATTGTCATCAAAATGTATGGAGAAAAGTTGGTTGTTTAATGAAGCACTAGTGAAGAGGTGTTGGACTCAAAGTGGGATGTATCAGGGTGGTCAGATCATCTTTTAGACACTCCCAAGCAGAGACAAGATAGAAGAGACTGCTTGTAGGTAGCGATAGAGACTGACCTGCAGAGGAGGCAAAATGGAGGAGAAATTGCAGAAAACATTCTTCAGTCCTATAAAGTATTTTACTCAGTTAGGCCACATTCTAGCTCCACCCCTACCCCAAAAAAGCAACCAGGAAGAAAGGTTAAGTAGACATAATCTTATACATGCAATGTCAAATATTCCTCAGTTTACCAAAATATGTTAGTTTTCTATATTTTTTACTTTACTTCAATGGCAGATTAACTGGGCCCTTAAATAATACAGAAAATATGCAAATTTTCTGACTGAAAATATTGCTTTTTTAACTAAAACTGTCTCAGATATTTTATTAAAATTAAAAGGATGTGGGGCCTGATGGCTCATTGAAAGCCAGTGAAAACTCCTATAGAGCTTAATGGACCAGAACCATAATGTTTAGAATATATTTTGACTGACAAAAGGTGTAATATTTGTGACCTTAATAGTAATATGTAGTTAATGAGGTATTTTTAAAAACAACAACAACACACACACACACACAAACACACACCATAATGAAGTCAATAGGAACTGTTGGGTGTTCACCCTTTGGAAAAATCAGGTAACTTAGGCCCCAGTCCTGCAAAAACTATACATTGGCCTAATATTAAAGAGGTGCATAATCATTTGCAGGATGAGGGCCTTAATTAGGTGACTAAGTCATGGTGTTAGTCATTTAAAATAAAATATAAACTTAAAATGAAAATAATACCGTAAATTTTGCAAATAGAAAGATCAGAAAGAAAAACCTAATTCAAAGATTGGATTTATCAACCTTGAGTATGTTCCCTGTGACAGTACAGGAATATAAATAGAAATAAGATCTTTTGTACATTATCTGAATAAACACATTCTATCCACTTCTCCAAAATAATGCAATATACTTGGACTCCACAATGTGGAAAAGGCAACTGCATAATGTAAGAGTTCCTTGATATTCATATTCACACCCTTTTACCCCAGCAAGTCATTTATCATCTAAATGTGTTGTTATTCATCACTACTACATATGTCAGCCATTTACTATGTAACAATTAAAATATTACATTTGACACCCACTATTAAGTTTTAATATTTTATCACCCTCAAGCATAAATTCCATGTATTACTTTCATAATTTCTTTTTTTTATTAGCAGTGTCTTACTTCACACCTTTCACATCTAATTGGTCACTCTTTCATCTCCTTCACTTAATCACAGAGCATTCCAGACCACGCCTGAGTGTAGCGGACCCCATGCCAGGTATAGGTCAAATATCCACTTATAAGAAGCTTGACAATGTAAATTATAAATACTGCCATTTATTTGAAAATGAATTAACTTGTTCAGAGTACTTTGAGCAGCATGAAACCTCCCTGAATCTTTTCTTTTCATGCTACTCCCCCCCCCCCCGCAAAGAGAGAAAATCTTGATACCTTTAAAAAAAAATCTCCATGCAGGTAATAAAAATGATGGTCCTGATCCTGCAGGCATTTAGGCATGTAAGCAACTTTATTCACATGAGAATTTCCATTGACTTTAGTGGAAGTCCTTCTGCACTAAAAGTAGTTGCATGTCAAAGTGGTTGTAGGATCAGGCTTCAGGTGTGTTAATACAATGGTTATCATTAAAAACTTCACAGTTACAGGTCAAATAAATGTAAACAACATTCCCAGCAATCCTGTACATAAGGATGTAGCATACCACAGTAACTGTCCAATTTTTAATGTTGGTCTGTGTGATATCATGAAACATCAAAATGCTGGAGATCATGTTCCACGCATTCCTAATGGGTATTAAAATGTGATGGTATTAGTATAAATATGGTGCCCTGATTTTTTTTAATTTATTATAAGTTTGCTGTAATTTTGGAATTTCAGTGGTTGCAAGTTTGATTGGGTCCTTATTGTCCCATGGTGTGGCATCTGACCATATCAATTGTTCAAAACATGAATTAAGATTTTATGCTTTGTATCTAATATTTCAGTCTTTCAAACAGCATTTAGTTACTCTGAAGGAAATATGGTTTTACATATGTACCAGATGACACTGCAATGTTCAACACAGTAAGAATATGAGAGGTTCAAATACTTAACCCAGCAGACATCTGAGTGAAAATGTTGTCCATTGCCCTGCAGAGGTTACATACTTCATGGACAGAGTCGGCTCCTTGAGCAAAGCTTTTTTAAAAAAAAATCTCTAATTGTGTTTATCTGAACCTCTTCCTAACTTAGACTATCCCTGAGAGATTCAAAGTCCCATAAAGTTCTCCAAGTATTTCTCCTGATTATAGGCCTGATCCTACAAGTACTGAAGTCAATGCCAAAACTCCAATTGACTTAAATGGTGCAGGATCGTGGCTAATAAGAGTTATGCACCCTAATCAGGAAGTGGAAACAATAATATGTGGCTTCTAAGACTGATGGCTACTAACCAACACAGCTTGAATTTTGAAGATAAACTATCGGATAATTGCAGTGAACTATCTGTGATAAATGCATAGATTAAAACTTGCACACACAAATGCGTCCTGTGAATTCAAGTATGGAATAAACTTAAGGAAATTGCAATTTGCTCATGGAAGTTCTGTGAGCTGAGGAAGAGGCTGAACTCACTGAGTAATTTATTTCCTGGCTTCATGGCCCATAATCATGTAAAGGACCCACCTCACTAAAATGGAAGATGGAAGGTTATTATTGTTTCTTAATTCTGTATTGCCTATTAGAATTTTGTCCCTCACTAAGCTTCTCCTAATGAAAGGAGATATGCCTGCAAAAGTTTTATCTTAAGCAACAAAAATACTTCTTGAAACAGCCATATCTGTTGCAATATTAATTTGATATTGGTGCTATTAAAATATTGATGTGTTAAAGTTCTGCTAAAGACTGTTTTCATCTAAGTAGTAAAATGCATAATGTACCGTGGAGCTGTGTAAGCAGCTAGACATTTTTGAAGGCTGTAGTCTGGCCCACAGTATCCCAGAAGAAGTTTCTTCTCTTCATCCTCCTGCTTTATTTTTAGAGTTTTCCCTGTTCTTCTCAATTTCCTTTTAATTTTCTCTTGATAAAGAAACCAGGCTCAGAGGCCTAGAAATTCCATAGGATTCTGTTGTGACTATGTATCTGAATCATCCCAACCAGCCAGGATTTATACTGGATATAAACACAATATTTTTGCAGAAAAAAAGACTGTACTTCAGTAGATCTTAAGCATTAATTTCACTCTAGCAGGCTGTTAACATCTGTAAGATTTACTGCCCAGGTAGAAGCTCCAGAGCAGAGGAAAAGTAGGGAGAATAGAGATCCTGAGCTACAGTAAGAGACTGAGGGGACACAGTTATTCCTACTTCCTTTTTTCTTGGTTTCCTTTCCGAATTCTCTTTTTTAATAGTCTTTTTTTTCTCAAAATTAATAGTTTTAATTGTGGTAAATGGAACGAATGGCTCATTTTAAGAAGGGCATGAAAATATTGGGGCAGTTTAGTATAAAGAGGGGATATTTAAGTCAGCACACAATGGAGGTATACAAATAATGGCAAGTAAATCTGGTATTTCTACTTACCCTCTGTCTTAATACAAGATCAAGGGACTTTTAATGAAATTGAAAGACAGCTAAATTAAACAATTAATGAAAATAAAAAAATACATAATTAATCTGTGGAAATTAATTCCCACAAGATATTGTTGAAGCCAAAAGCTAAGCAGAATTCAGAAAATGATTAGACATTTATATGGTAATGAAAATGTTCCATAGTTGTTTTGGATGAGATAAAAAAATGTATAATACATATAGGGTTTGATTCAGCTCTCATTAAAGCCAATGTGAATCAGATCTGGACCATTAACCCTCATTTTTCAGGGCATAAACCAACCACTAATTGATATGGTTAGGAAGAAAAATCTCTAAGGATAATGTAATGGGATGTGTACCCCATTCAGGCTCCAAAAAGGTCAATATGGTCCTGAGAAGTTGTCTAACATACCAGGCTGTCCATGGAAAGTGGAACAGGCTTAGCTGAGGATGAAACCCAGTAGAGATTGTCTGGGTGGTGCTATAAGCAGAGGAAGTTAACAGTAGAAGGGAGCAGCAGGGAGAATCTCTAGTCACTCTTTGGGACTAGTTTCAGAGTAGCAGCCGTGTTAGTCTGTATCCTCAAAAAAAACCGGAGTACTTGTGGAACCTTAGAGACTAACAAATTTATTTGAGCATAAGCTTTCGTGAGCTACAGATCACTTCATCGGATGCATGCAGTGGAAAATACAGTGCGGTGATTTTATATACACAGAGAACATGAAACAATGGGTGTTACCATACACACTCTAATGAGAATGATCAGGTAAGGTAAAGTATTACCAGCAGGAAAGAAAAAAAACCTTTTGTAGTGATAATCAAGGTGGGTCATTTCCAGAAGTTGACAAGAACGTGTGAGGAGCGGTGCAGCGGGATGGGGGGGGGGAGAAAATAAACACGGGGAAATAGTTTTACTTTGTGTAATTGACACATCCACTCCCAATCTTTATTCAAGCCTAATGTAATGATGTCCAGTTTGCAAATTAATTCCAATTCAATAGTCTCTCGTTGGAGTCTGTTTTTGAAGTTTTTTTGTTGAAGAATTGTGACTTTTAGGTCTGTAATCGAGTGACCAGAGATGTTGAAGTGTTCTCCGACTGGTTTTTGAATGTTACAACAAAAATACTAACCCAGGAGCCTATTCTTGCAAAAAATCCTGTTGCCAACTGTGTCCACATATCTATTCAGGGGACACCATTATAGGGCCTACTCACATCAGCCACACTATCAGAGACTCATTCACCTGCACATCTACCAATGTGATATGTGCCATCATGTGCTAGCAATGCCCCTCTGCCATGTACATTGGCCAAACCGGACAGTCTCTACGTAAAAGAATAAATGGACACAAATCAGATGTCAAGAATTATAACATTCAAAAACCAGTCGGAGAACACTTCAACCTCTCTGGTCACTCGATTACATACCTAAAAGTCGCAATTCTTCAACAAAAAAACATCAGACTCCAACGAGAGACTGTTGAATTGGAATTAATTTGCAAACTGGATACAATTAACTTAGGCTTGAATAATGACTGGGAGTGGATGTGTCATTACACAAAGTAAAACTATTTCCCTGTGTTTATTACCCCCCACCTCCCCGCCACTGTTCCTCACACCTTCTTGTCAACTGCTGGAAATGACCTACTTTGATTATTACTACAAAAGGTTTTTTTTCTTTCCTGCTGGTAATACCTTACCTTACCTGATCATTCTCATTAGAGTGTGTATGGTAACACCCATTGTTTCATGTTCTTTGTGTATATAAAATCACCACACTGTATTTTCCACTGCATGCATCCAATGAAGTGATCTGTAGCTCACGAAAGCTTATGCTCAAATAAATTTGTTAGTCTTTAAGGTCCACAAGTACTCCTTTTCTTTCTTTGGGACTAGAGAGAGTAGATACCAGGAGGGTCAAGAAGAAAGTATGGGAGATCTTTTCCTGAATAGAGAAGTCTCTTAGGAGGCCCAGAGAGAGATGAAGCAAGCACTGGGAGTGGAGCAGGCTTCACTAGTGAGCCCTGATTAAAGAGCATGATCTAGACTTCCAGTGAATGAGTCCTGGGAGGTGTTCAGTGAAGAACAGCAAGGAAAATTTAAGAATCATAAAAGGCCCTGCCCAAAGGAGGGTGGAAGTTGGTTTCGGTTTGTACCTTTGGTTTGGGTTTGTTGGGTGATTCCGGAGGAGGGTATTGGAAATCCCAGCCCTGAGAGAAGGGTAAACTAGAGAGGTTGCAGGGAAAGGCTGAATAGGAAGAAGCCCAGAGAGGCAGCAATAGAGAGATAGACAAAACGTCCTTTGGCTACTAGCTATTGTGTTCTTGAGCTGGAACCCTGGTGATGTAGTGGGAGGGCCTTGGTTCCCCTACCAGTCACTGGTAGGGGGAATGGTGGCATGAGGCTGAAGAAAGGGACAACAGTGATGGAAAGTCTAAGAAAAAGGAGTGAGTACCATGGGGCCCAAAGTTGGAGCTGAAGACCTGATACAAGTTCTTGGACATTGGTTAGTTGGCCTTTTTCTCCATCCCTGAAGGCATGAATTTAAATCATGACCAGGCTAGAGGTCCAAGTCCTGCGAAGAGGTGGACCACTGGAGGACAAGAGTGCCCATTAAAAGGGGGCACCAGATGAGGGGAGAAAGCCACCACACCTGGCCATGAGGAAATATTCCAGCAGTCAGTTCACCCTTTCACAGGTAGGTTATTCCATAATTTTCTACCACAGAGTTTCTTGTACCTTCCTATCAGGGGCAGGATGCTGAATTATATGGGCCAGTTGTGTGGTTGGGATTGTCAGGTAGAAGCTGAAGGAGAGTTTGCACTAATTAAATGGTGAAAGCATTATTTATCTGGGTTTTCAGTGTTCCTTACTGATCAAAAGAGGCAAAGTTTTCATCAGAATCAGCTGAACACAAGGTTAACTAACCACTACTATATGTGATTATTATCATTGCAGTCCTAAAGAATCAAGCAAGAAAAGAATATAACAACCTGAAAAATGTAAGAAGTGTGACGGGACAAGGCCAGAGGGCTATAGAAAAGTAGTGGGAGATAGATATATTAGCTCCAGGCTAAACAAATCCCTGGTACCAGGATAAGTGAAATGGTAGCTGCTCCACGTCAATTAAGACACCTTAAGAACAATTAAGAACTTTCCAGAAGTCAGGGAGAACGCTAGGTTGATTGGAACACCTGAAGCCAATCAAGGGCTGGCTGAAACTAGTTAAAAGCCTCCCAGTTAGTCAGGTGGGTATGCATGTCAGGAGCTGTGGGAGGAAGTTGCGCTGTTGGAGAGACTGTGTAGTACACACCATATCAGGCACAAGGAAGGAGGCCCTGAGGTAAGGGTGAAGTGGAGCTTGAGGAAGTGAGGGTTGCTGTGGGGGAAGTAGCCCAGGGAATTGTACATGTCATGTTTCTAAAAGGTCAGCTACCATAGCTGATACTATCATGGTCCCTGGACTGGAGCCCAGAGTAGAGGGTGGGCCTGGGCTCCCCCCGCCCTTTGCCCCCTGATTAATCACTGAGACTGAGAGACAACAGAGACCGTGCAAGGAAGGATAACTTCTCCTCACCTCCCTCGCTGGCTTATGATGAAAATGGCTCAGTAGATTGTGACCCTTGTCCCTAGAGAGAGAAGGATTCCGTGGAGGGTCACAGTGAGCCTCTGAGGCTAGCAAAATCTGCCAGGAAATGCGGGACCCACGGAGGCAAGGACAGAGCTTTGTCACAGAGGATATTACTTAACTTTCCCATTCTCCTATGTATTCATAATATTAAACATTATAATGGTGAGTAGTGTCCAAGACTGGTTTCCTTCTAGCATATGAAAGAATAGCAGTATAGTTCTGTGTTTGTTCACTACACGTACAGAGGGAAAAACACTGAGTTTAAATAAATCTACTAGAATATGTATATAACTCAGAATGTAATGGAACCAGAAGAATCTTGTCTTTACTACCATCACAATACACAGAACCCAGTTTAAGAAATACAGTTCAGAAGCTCATTAATGTAATATTTAAAGCAGCTTTTTAAAGTCAGACCCACTACAATATGCGTGCAACTGACAAAATGCATTCATGTTCAGTAACATTTTATCATCTTTGGTTAGAAGACTGCATGTAGTATCGTGCTCTTCCAACAACAAACAAACCAGATTAGTTTCCAAGATCAGATGAGATAAGGTGAAATCAGACTTGTATGGTTACAGTGTTATCAGGAACACCATAGTACTGTACCACCTTGAATGCCGTTCTGCTCAACCTCGTGTTGTAATTTATTCTGTTTTTCTCAGGCAGCAATATTTTAGGATAAATAAATGTCACTATAAACTCTGTAATAAGAGAATTTCCATAGGCATACGTTGCCTAAAGTTTGGACTGCATTTTCATGCTGGGGATCTCTACCAATATGCAGAACACCAAAGAATTCAGATGACCTAGATGGCATTATTTTAAGATCATTTCCCCTTTACTAGTAATACTATCTAAACTAAGTTTGTGAAATCTCTATTTACAGGGCACGTAGGGAACTGTTCTCTACAAACACAGATGTTGCTGAAGAACAGAAATATAGCAGACATATGGTAGGCTGGAGCTGCATCCCCATTTCTTTCATTAACCTTTTCAGGCTTTCTGCCAATAGAAGCACAAAACTTTTTGACACTTATACCAACAGTATTCATTAATCCAGTTCTGTTGGGTAGGATTTTGTTGATCATTACTACTCTAAATCATTGCATAATCTCCACTGTACCATGATAAAAATTGAAATGTCAAAATCTTCATTACTGCACAATTAGTCTTTTAGCAATATTCATCATCCAGACCACTTTTTTATGACATCTTCTATCATACATGATACTTGTAAAGCTTTGTAAACCTGACAGGTATGGTTTAAGATATCCAGGATCCTCCCCCTTCCCCTCCATAGCTGCATGTCAAAACTGTAACTTCAAGTGTTATGCCATTAGCAACACAAACTTGATTATTTTTTGAGAACTTTGAGAAACAAAATAGGGTAGAAGAAACTAGGTACAAAGAATGTATAATTCAATTAGCTAACCTCACTTAAAATCCATTCCTAATGTACATATTTGGTCAGCCCCTTAGATTTAAGACATCTGTTTATCTTACTGTCATTAAAGCTAATGTAAAGCTGCTATAAGTTATTAAACCCAGCAGTAACTGTTTTCATTCTCACACAGTGCCTTTTTCAATCATAGATGAGCAGAAGCAAGCAACAAGTCTGAAGCCCGTTACTTCACGTATAATTAGAACGTTTAGTTTTTGGAGTACTTGTAGAATTTCCCTCTGGGTTGTCCCTACATGGCTCACTAAAATACAATTTTTTTCAATATTCTTCTGGCAATATAAACTATTTATGTACTGGTATTCCACCTATTTTATACATTACAAGGCTTATAGGCACAGTAATAATGTATGAGCAAGGCTATCAGTAGATGTGTTGCTCATGAATGAAGATACAGTAGTAGAAAAGCTTATCCTGTCTCCTATGGATCATTTACATGCAAAAGAAGTAACTGACAAGCAGATATGCAAGAAATGGATGGTCTTGCAATCTGAGTGACATCCAAGTCTTAACTTAGTTATTATTACAATTATTATTATTTTATTTTGGGCCTGTAGGTTCAACCACACTACAATCAAGAATGTTGCACTATTGTGCTAGGCACTGTACAAACACAAAGTAAGAAAGTTCATTAGTCCCCAGAAGTAAGAGACCTGGGATTTTGCTGGTGGATCTTGGGCCTTGGGAAAAGGGGAGACCTGAAGTCTTAGCATACTGAGATCCCTCTCTTGGTATCTCTATCCATATCATAGAGAGGGAGAGGATTCAGCAGAGTGAGCTGAACCTTAGGGCTAGGCTGAGGAGAGTTTACCATTAGAAAATTTGATAACCACAGCCAAGCTGAAACCAAGTTCCCATACAAAACCTTCTTCTAGACTTCTTGTAATCTAACTTTTTTTGTTTATAATGTGCAGCATGCAACTAGCCAGTGTGAGAGAACTTTCAAAATCAAACTTTGCATCTGTTTTCTTCTCTCCAAGATACACTACTGAGTTCAGCTGTAATTATCATTACAACTCTACTATGCGTGACTATGCATAGATTTTGTAGTCCACATTTCATAAATTGAGTTCAATGTTGGTAACAATAACAAGAGAATTGTCTTTCAGTTTCTATGATATCTTGCTTCCAGTTAGTATTAGTTAAAAACCCAACATGGCTCACTGATGAGTTCTGGTTGAGACATCATGAAAAACTGAGGGCTTGTCTACCGGAGGGGTGGGGTGTTAATCTGAACTTTTTTGCAGAATCAGGTAATACGCATTATGCAAGCCACAGTGATAGAATGCACACGGGATAGCGTACCCTTTGTCAATGCACATCATTGTGTACGCACAAAGGCAGTTTGCTATGAACTGAGTGTATCCCATGCGTGGCCTTCTAGAATGGTATCCTATGATCATTTGCTTTGCTGCTAAGTAGTGTGCATTCTGGGATTTTTCTTGTTGTAAACATAGCGGAATTCAGGCTAGTTCAAATATTTTTTTAAAATCCCATGATTTATCTGTTTCTCCCCGTACTTCCTTTCTGGGCAGTCTAGTACCATTTTCAAAATGCTTTCAGTAAGACACAACAACTCTCCACACCATTGTGCTGGCAATGTCTAATATGCAGAGACTGCTTAGGTTGTATTTTAGCACTCAAAATGGTACGAATTTGGCTTTGGACTTCACCGGCTGCACCACTAAGCAGATGTATATAGCAGTAGAAATATACTATAGACCACCTGATCAAGATGTTGATTGTGAAATGCTCAGAAAGATTAGAGAGGCTATAAAAATAGAAAACTCAATAATAATGGATTTTAACGATCTCCATATTGACTGGAAAAAAGAAAAGGAGTACTTGTGGCACCTTAGAGACTAACAAATTTATTAGAGCATAAGCTTTCGTGAGCTACAGCTCACTTCATCGGATGCATATTGACTGGGTACATGTCACCTCAGGAAGGGATGCAGTGATAAAATTTCTAGACATCATTAATGACTGCTTCTTGGAACAATAAGTCTTGGAACCCACAAGAGGAGAGGTGATTCTTGATTTAGTCCTAAGTGGCGCACAGGATCTGGTCCAAGAGGTGAATATAGCTGAACTGCTGGGTAATTGTAACCATAATGTAATTAAATATAACATCCTTTTGGCAGGGGGAGAGAGGGTGATACCAAAGAAGCCCACCACAGTAGCATATAACTTTAAAAAGGGGAACTGCCCCAAAAATGAGGAGCCTAGATAAATGGGCATTAAAAGAAACAGTCACAAGTGTGAAATGTCTGCAAGCCAGGGAAACTTTTTAAAACACCATAATAGAGGCCCAAAGTAAATGTATATCCCAAATTAAAAAACCACACACAGTCAGAGGACCAAAAAACATGCCACTACGGCTAAACAACAGAGTAAAAGAGGGGTGAGAGACAAAAAAGTCATCCTTTAAAAATTGGCAGTCAAACCTTACTGAGGAAAATAGAGAGGTGCATAAACTCTGGCAAGGAAAGTGTAAAAGTATAATAAGGTGGACCAAAAAAAGAATTTGAAGAGTGACTAGCAAAAGACACTATAAAGTTAATCAAAAACAGGAAGACTGCCAAACAATCAGGTGATCAAGGTGCTAAAGGAGCACTCAAGGAAGACAACTTCAATTCATTCTTTGTATTAGTCTTCACTGCAGAGGATGTGAGGGAGATTCCCAGATTCCCTGAGGATTCCTCAAATCTGAGGAAATGTCCAGATTGAAGTGTTGATGAAGGAGGATTTGGACCAAATTAATAATTTAAATAGTAATAAGTCACCAACACCAGATGGTATTCACCCAAGAGTTCTGAAGGAACTCAGACATGAAATTGTAGAACCACTAATTGTGGTATATAACCTTTCATTTAAATCAGCTTCTGTACCCAATGATTGGAGAATCACTAATGTAATGCCAATTTTTAAAAATGGCTCCAGAGGCAATCCTGGAAATTACAGGTCAGTAAGCCTAACTTCAGTACCAGGTTGAAACGATAATAAAGAACATAATTATCAGAAACATAGATGAACACTATTTGTTGAGAAGAGTCAGCACGGCTTTTATAAAGCAAACTCATGCCTCACCAATTTACTGGAATCTTTTTAGGGGGCCAACAAACATGTGGACAAGGGCGATCCAATTGATACAATGTACTTTGACTTTCAGAAAGCCTTTGACAAGGTCCCTTTAAAAAAGGCTCTTCAGCAAAGTAAGCAGTCATGGGATAAGAGAGAAGATCCTCTCATGGATCAGGTTTCAGAGTAGCAGCCGTGCTAGTCTGTATTCGCAAAAAGAAAAGGAGTACTTGTGGCACCTTAGAGACTAACAAATTTATTTGAGCATAAGCTTTCGTGAGCTACAGCTCACTTCATCGGAATGCCCCTCTGCCATGTACATTGGCCAAACTGGACAGTCTCTACGTAAAAGAATGAATGGACACAAATCAGACGTCAAGAATTATAACATTCAAAAACCAGTTGGAGAACACTTCAATCTCTCTGGTCACTCGATCACAGATCTTAGAGTGGCTATACTTCAACAAAAAAACTTCAAAAACAGACTCCAACGAGAGACTGCTGAATTGGAATTAATTTGCAAACTGGATACAATTAACTTAGGCTTGAATAGAGACTGGGAATGGATGAGTCATTACACAAAGTAAAACTATTTCCCCATGGTATTTCTCCCTCCCACCCCACCCCCCACTGTTCCTCTGATATTCTTGTTAACTGCTGGAATTAGCCTACCTTGCTTGTCACCATGAAAGGTTTTCCTCCTTCCCCCCCCCCCCCCCGCTGCTGGTGATGGCTTATCTTAAGTGATCACTCTCCTTACAGTGTGTATGATAAACCCATTGTTTCATGTTCTCTGTGTGTGTGTATATAAATCTCTCCTCTGTTTTTTCCACCAAATGCATCCGATGAAGTGAGCTGTAGCTCACGAAAGCTTATGCGCTAATAAATTTGTTAGTCTCTAAGGTGCCACCAGTACTCCTTTTCTTTTTGAGATCTCTTTGTAACTCTTTGCACAAAACTGGCTGCCTGGGCAACAAAATGGCCGATGAAATTCAGTGTTGATAAATGCAAGGTAATGCACATAGGAAAATATAATCCCAACTATATATACAAAAGATGGGGTCTAAATTAGTGGTTACCATTCAAGAAAGAGATCTTGGAGTCATCATGGATAATTCTGAAAACATCTGCTCAATATACCGTGGGGCTCAAAAAAAAAGCAAGAATGTTAGGAATCATTAGGAAAGAGATAGATAAGACAGTAAATATCGTAATGCCACTATATGAATCCATGGTACACCCATAACTTCAATATTGCATGCAATTTTGGTTGCCCAATCTCAAAAAAAGATATATTGGAATTGGAAAAGGTACAGAGAAGGGCAACACAAATGATTAGGGGAATGGAACTGCTTCCATATGAAGAGGGATTAAAAAGTGGGACTGTTCAGCTAAGACAAGAGATGACTGAGGGGGGATATGATCGAGGTCTATAAAATAATGAATGATGTGGAAAAAGTGAAAAGAGGAGCATTATTTACCCCTTCACACAAGAGGCAGCAGTCATCCAATAAAATTAATAGGCAGCAGATTTAAAACAAAGCGCAGTCAACCTGTGGAACCTGTTGCCATGAGATGTTATGAAGGCCAGAAGAATAACTAGCTGCAAAAAGAATTAGATAAATTCATGGAGGATAGGTCCATCAATGGCTATTAGCCAAGAAGGTCTGGGATGCAACCCCATGCTCTGAATGTCCCTAAGTCTCTGATTGCCAGATATAGAGACTTGCTGACAAGGGGTGGATCACTAGATAATTTCCTTCTGTGTTCATTCCCTCTGAAGCATCTGACATTGGCCACTGTTGGAAGACAGGATACTGTGCTAGATGGACTATTGGTCTGACCCAGTATGGCCATTCTTGTGTTCTTATGATATAACAACAGTAGGAACTCCTCCAGCAGCAGGAGTTACTGTTCATATTCTGAACAATAAGGCTGTGACAGCATTTTTTAACATGCATTTCTGCCTTTACGTCACTGAGATTCTTCCCAGTCTTGGAGGAACCTTTGAGATGGCAAATAGTGGGTGCATTTGGATTTCTGCCTGTGAAACATATGCTGTTGTACATTGGAGGCTGCGGATGGATGGGGTGGAGTGGGAATTACGTTCCAACTCTGGGGATGGTGTTTGGTATTATATTCCTGGTCTGGCTTTGCAGTTTTGTATCAGTGTTTCAGGAGTGGAAGGGAGTTGTGAGCTATACTGGTGGGCAGCTATTCCTCATAATCTCTGAACAAACACTGAGCAATTTCCAGCCTTAGATTTTACTTATGTCCTCTGCAGACATGTTGATAGTGAGAAGAAAAAAAGATAGGATTCTGCAATGATGGCCTGAAGCATTCACTGTTACCAGTCCTTACGAATTCATGTTACAAGTAAGCTGTGCTCTTTGTGTCTTTACAGGCATGCACTATCAATATCTACCTCATGTAGAGTAAGAACATTACACACAAACTTCTCTTCCTGTAACCACTGTCTCGTATGCTTGCATTTCACACAAAAGAATATTTTCTTCATTTAAATATGGCATGGGGTATCATAGGCTATGGCTGCACCACATTGCCAGTTGCTATTTTGAGGTGGAAAGTGGGGTCTGGGGGAAACAGGCCCGTGTTTCTCAGGCACACCAACTGAGGAAAGGGGAAAGTAAAACAAGCCCATGGGCATGTGTCTTGCATGGCGTAGTCATGAAAACAGTCAGTATTCATGGCTTTAGCATGAGATGGAGGTTGATTGCCCAGACAGAGTAGATGCCATTTTGGAAAAGTATATAGGGTAGTTGGTGTGAACAGACCATGTGAGCTGATGTGGGAAGGGAGAAGCAGGTGGAGACCTCTGCTTAGGAAAGACTTCTAGCTCACATCCACCTACAATGGCTGAGGTCCTGGGGCACCTAGAACAAAGGCTAGCACAGCTGTATATCATAATAACTAAGGCTACGATTTAGTCATGGGTATTTATAGTACAAGTCATGGACAGGTCACTAGCAATAAACAACAATTAACAGGCGTGACCTGTCCATGACTTATGCTATAAATCCCCTTGACTAAATCTTGGGGGGGCTGCTGGGGTGTGTGGACGAGGGGGTGCTGCCATGGGGGAGCGCTGCTGGGGAGAGGAGGGGAGTGGGCCATCTACTGGGGGAGGGGCACTGCTGGGAGGGGGGTGGACCAGCGGCCGGGAGGGGGGTGCTGCTGGGGGGGGGCAGCGGCACCAGGTGCTTGGGGGACCAGCAGAGCAGTGGCTGCTCTGGCCACCCAGGACTGCTGCTCGGCGGACCTCTGGGGATAGCGTCCGGTGCGGCTGGCTGCAGAGATGGGCAGCAGCCATGTGACTGTTCCTGGGACCACCTGAGCGGCTGTTCCTGTAGCCAGCTGCTTGGGCAGTCCTGGAGTCAGTGACACTGGCCGCTGCAGAAACCACAGAGGTCATGAAAAGTAATGGAAAGAATCCGTGACTTCTGTGACCACCGTGACAGACATGGAACCCTAATAATTAAACACATTAAAGGTTAAATAATACATTATTTTTAAAAAAAATCTTGCAAGCTGAGATTACCTCCATGGGACTGAAGCTGATCCTATCTGGGTTTCTGACTGAGATTTAGGGGTGGTTGCTGTAGGGAAGGAGTTGGGCTCTCCTACCTGGTCAGCGTCAGGGTCCTGATTCCTGAAGAGATCCTGGCTCTCTGGAGAGAACTCTTCATAGCCCCCTCATGCTCACCCCACAGTGAGTCTTGCTGCTCATCTTTGGAGAGGGGACTAAAGATGGCCAGAAGGTTCTGCAAGTTGCTTGGGTAGATGATCATGTAAAATCCTGTCTAGTGCCTCAAAAAATGGACTAGTTATATGTCCCCTACTGAGTATTTTTTCCTGTTGTTCCTGATTTTAATGTAGGCACTCCTGAGCTGCTTGCTCTTTGTCTAGCACCATTCAATGTCTTGATGTTTGGCCTCTCAAACACATTTGCTTGAGAGGTCTTTTATTGCTATGGTTGGCCACAAGATCTTCCTGCTCTGATGCTTCTTCCCAGATAACTGGGATCCAGAATCTCAGGGTAACTCCAGCTGGCTGCTTGAAATGTTGAAGGGCTTCTTGAATAGTGCAGGTATGATAAACTAGGATCCAGGAGTAAATGGACAAAATCTGGCTATGTGCCATCTTATAAATACAGGGGTGTGGCGGGGTGGTCACCCCACTCCAGTGTGGAAGGGGTTAAAAACAGCCCTGGGAAAGAGCTGCCCCAGGGAGCCAATCAGGAGCGGGCTTGAGGCAGCCAATCAGGGCTGGGTTGGGAGTATAAGAAGGCCTAAGGGAGGAGCTGGGTCAGAGTCACTTTCCAGCCTTGGAGGGAGAAGGACTTAGTCTGGGAATAGGGTACTTGAAGCAGAGCAGTGTTGGGAAAGGGCACGAGTGCTCCAGCCTGGCAACTCCCCAGGCTGAGGCCTTGATAAAAGCCTATGCAGGTACTGCAGCTGGGAGGTGCAGCCTGGGAATAGGTAGAGGCAGCTGGTCTGACCCCCTTGCCAATGATGAGTAGCCTTTACAGTGAGAGGGGGCTAGGCAACTGGCAGTAGCCACTGAGGCAAGGTGGGTGTAGACAGTTGGGGGTTCCCCTGGGAGGGGAGACCCAGCATGGGGGGGATACTGCTGGGGCAGAACCCTGAGGTAAAGAGAACCAGGGTCCAGGAGGAACATGGGGACCTGAGGCAGATGAGACACCAGCCACCAGGAGGCTTTCTGAGTGCTGGACAAGCTAATTCCCAAACGACCAGCAGGAGGTGCCACACTGGTAAGTCATCGATCTGTTACAGGGGAGGGCATGCAGATAAAGCAACAGGTCAGTAATGTCATATGCAAAGCAGTGTGGGGTAGCAGTTGGAAGACTGCCAAAGCAGTGTGTAGCAATAGTGCATGTGCACAAACAATCGACCAGACTAACTCACGTAGCGGCAAAATGAGTTCACTTTGAAACAGGCCTCTGAGGTTCACAATAAATGCAGTCAGTGAGCTACGGTGAATTGTGTGTATGGAAGTGTTTTCAAAGCAGAATAACTTGAAAGTTGCACATTAAACCCTCTGTGTAGACAAGTCCTGAAAGTTTTATTTAGTGCTTCATGTACTTTACACTTAACTAACATTCCCAAAGAGGTCAAATGGGATACTATAGGGATTACAGAAACATGGTGGAACTGCATTCTTTCACGAGTGGAATATAGGTATTGAAGGGTTTGTTCTGTTTAGAAGAGAGGAATAAAGGTAGTGGGATACCATTGTACATCAATGAAGCAATATGGACAAAAATCTGTTTGGGTCAAAATCATTTTAGGGAAGAATTGTAAAAAAAAAAGTTCTATTAGGATAGTATTATGGGTCTACTATAGACTCCTTGGGTTCGACTCAGATATGGCTAAAGACTTGTTTAGTATTACTAGAGAGAATTGTCAGAATGGAAGACAACTTTCTAGATACAGTCTGGAAAATAAACTCCACTAAGGGTATCCAGCTACATTGCTCAGGGATGTGAAAAAGTCACCCCTGAGTGACATAGTTATGTCCCTGTGTAGACAGTGCTAGGTTGACCACACAATTCTTCCATCAACCGAGCTATCACCACTGGGGAGCTGGATTACTTATGCCGATAGGCGTAGGTAGTGTCTACACTGAAGTGCTACGGTGGTGCAGCTGAAGCTGAGCCACTGTAGCATTTCAAGGGTAGATATGTTCTAATATTGGTAAGGCCTAGTTATTCCTGAATCTGATAGACAACAATTTTCTTCATCAAATTAATGAATAATGATGATGAATAATCACTTCTAAAAGGTTGGAGTGAGAGTGGAGTAATTGAGTAAGTAGAGAGGCTATATGGAATGGAAAAAAGGGGTTGAGCCACAAGGAAAGATGCATCTTTGGGTTAGAAAATGTAGGAATAAAGTGAGAATTGCTAAAAGTCCATCTGAAATAGCTCTTGCCAAGGAAATTAAAATAAATAAAGAGAATCAGGAAGGAGGAGTTGGGCTACTATGCAGAGTGAATGGGACGGAGATTAAGGATAATCTACACATGGCCCCAAATTAAGTTAATACTTTGCTTTGGTTTTCAAGAACGACAATAATATGTAATATGAAGGCAGGATGGCTGATGGAAATGAGGTTATAGAAATGCAAATTTCCACATCTGAGGAGAAAGAAAATCTAGCATAATGTACTCAAATGGGGGTTTTCATCCCGAATACTGAAAGATTTGGCACCAGATTGCTAGTCCAATTGGAAGGATTTTCAATAAATCCATCTATTGCTAGAAAATCATTAACATAATATCCCTATTTTAAAAGGAGGAACAAAGTGATCCAGGCAATTACAGGCCTGTTGTTCTGACCTCAGTAGTATCCAAGCCTTTAGGACAAATTATGAAGGAAAGAATAATTACATTGATGGAGGTAAACAGTAAAGAAGATGTAATATAACATGGGTTTACCAAAGATAGATCCTGCCAGACTAACCTAATTTCCTTGCTAAAATTTCCTTGATAAAATCCCTTTTTTAAGATAAGGGAAATGCAGTAGATCTTGGACTTCTGCAAAGTTTTTAACATAGCAACATATGGGAAATGATTAGTTAAATTAGAGAAAATGGGGATTAGTACAAGAATTGTAAGGTGTGTAAGGAACTGGCTAAATGGAAGAAGGCAACAAGTTGTGCTAAAAGGTGAACTATTGGACTGAGTGGACTTCCTCAAGGATTGGTCTTGGGACCAATCTTATTCAAGATTTTTATTTAATGACCTTGTCTCAAAGTAGAAACTAAGGAAACTTGCTGGAACAAAGTTGGGATGCATCGCCAATTCAGAGGATTGGAATCACTCCAGAAGAGCTAGATCTTGAAGACTAGAATGGCAGAAGTGGGATAGGATTCAATAATACAAAGTACATGACCTTGCACTTTGGGTCTAATAAGGATTTCTGCTAGAAGCTGGAAGCGGATCAGTTCGAAGCAACAAAGGAGGGGAGAGACCTGGGTGTGTGGGTCAATCAAGAGATGACTGACCCATCAAAATGAAATGTCTGTGAAATAGACATACACAATCCTAGGATGTATCAGGTCAACAAAATGGTAGAGCAAGAGAAGTATTAATGGCATTGTACACGGCACCTGTAAGGCCTTATTTGGAATACTGTGTACAGTGCTAGTCACCCATGTTCAAGAAAGATAACTGCACCTTGTCCAATATTAATTCAAGAACTCGTAGGATAAACAGGGGAATGAAAGCTCTATCATAAAGAGGAGACTGGGATTGGTTGGCTTCTTTAGCCTAGCAAAAAGACATCTGATATGATTACATCCATGATCTATTTATAGAAAGCAAACACCAAAGGAGGCAAAGAGCTATTTAAGCTCAAGTATAATGTTGGCACAAGAACAAATGAGTATAAACTTGCCATGAATAAATTCAGGCTGAAAATTAGAAGAAAGTGTCTCACTACTAAAGGAATGAGGTTCTGGAACAGTATCCCAATTATGGAGACTAACAACTGACTAGTTTTGAGAGAAAATGGACAAATTTGAGTGCTTGTGAAGGGCAGCAGCTCCGTGGCTCACCCCAAATGTGTTCTGGGGTCATTTTTTATCTTTTTTTCCTCTGAAGCAACAGGGATGGCCACAGCTGGAGATGGGACACTGGATGGGATAGATCAGTGCTCTGAGCATTCTCTCTCTCATGTGCTTGGCTGGCTGGTTCTTGCTCATATGCTCAAGATCTAACTGATCAGAATAGGTGGGGTCAGGAAGGAATTTTCCACCAGGCCAGATTGGCAGTGACCTTGGGCGGGTTTTGCCTTCCTCTGCAGCATGGATTGCAGTTGGTTGCCTAGATTATATATGTATATCTCACTTAATTATTTCCCTGCCATTTCAGGTGCCTTGGGCATTGGTGTGTCTTGGTCCCTCCTATTTTTTCCCCTGTTGCACTTTGGCTTCCTTCCAGTTGTTGGGTTTAGTATGTGTGGGTCCTGGGTGGTGTTGCTGGCCAGTGATATACAGGAGACTAGAATAGGTGATCGGCTGGTCCCTTCTGCACTTAGTTCTCAAGAAAAGTCTTAGCATTTTATTTTATAATTTACTTGCAGTTAGATTATGAAATGATCCTGATATGTCACACACGAGTCACTGTTCCACTGGAAATAAATACTAAATAATCAAACGGAGTTGACATACTTCAGAGTAGAATTCATATTTTCCTGTAATGGTTTTTCCTTGATCTTTGATGATTCAATTGGTTGAAGCATTGTATGAATAATCCATATTGAATCCAACTGGAAACTCTCACTCAATAGGTGGCCAGTGTTCTAGTTAGTGGCATCTGCACCTGTTCAAACAGTATCCTATCCAACCCTGGTATTTTAGTTAATCTGGCTGGCCATTTTTTTGACAGCTGGTTCATCAGATCCACATTATTGTCTGTGCAGTGTAGCTTTATTGCACAGAGAGCCCAAGGCACCTATAAGGCGTTATCTAAATCGTTCTTCTCCTATCCTTTTATGATGTTCACAGAGGAAATATGGTTCAAACCAGTCACAAGTGCTGAATTATTTCCTTTTGCTACAAAAGAAATATGACTGACTTTCTTTGATAAAGTTCTGTCCTTTAGGGTCTCATTAGGAAGGACATTTATATATTTCTTGTGCTTCTATTAAGGAGGTTTGATTATTTGAATTCATCTAAATAAGCAGATTATTCAAAATATGACACAAATACAAGATTTCTCATCAGATTTTGTAAACATTATTTATATATTGGATACCATATGGAGTAAAAATACCCCTTTTTGTTACAAAATATCCAAACAGCATTTGAAAGACAAATTTGTTTTGATCTATTTATAGTACAACATTTTATTTGTACTAATTTTATTTGTACCAAATATGTTTAATATATCAAGGTATCTGTGGAAACTCAAATTCTGATGCATCTTTGACAACGGGTCTCAATGCTCCACCATAATTAATCTCTCTAAAGCAGTGGTTCCAAACGTGTTTCGCTGCTTGTGCAGGGAAAGCCCCTAGAGGGCCAGGCCAGTTTGTTTACCTGCCGCGTCTGCAGGTTCGGCCGATCGTGGCTGCGGTTCGCTGCTCCAGGCCAATGGGGACTGCTGGAAGCAGCGCGGGCCAAGGGACATACTAGCTGCCGCTTCCAGCAGCTCCCATTGGCCTGGAGTAGCGAACCGTGGCCACTGGGAGCCGCGATCGGCCGAACCTGCAGACACGGCAGGTAAACAAACTGACCTGGCCCTCCAGAGGCTTTCCCTGCACAAGCAACGGAACAAGTTTGGGAACCACTGATCTAAAGCAATTAGACCCCTATACTTTACACTTTCTGTACTTCTAGACAATACAAAAAACAACAAAGTTCTGACTCTTGTCTTACAAAAGATGTTTATCCAAAGAATCAACTGCAATTTTAAAATTTCCCCAGATCATAAAGACATCCTGTAAAATGTCTTTTGGATGAACTTTACATAGACTCATTAAAAGGTTTTTAAGGGAGTAAATCTTTTGAGAGAACTATTGAATCTCTTCAGTGATCTAATGTGGTAAATTATCAATTTAACCAGTCATGTAAGTGCTCTTTTGAGAATCATTGTGGGTGCGTGGGTTGGCTTGTTAAAAAGCTGTAGTTGAAAAGTTTAAGTATTGTAATGAATTGGTCTTCTGCAAGTAACTTGCCAACACAACTACTGAAAATTTACCTTTATAGTTTGGGAATTAAGACAGATCAGCAGCACTTCCCCTCCGCCGCCCCCCCCCCCACACTCTTGCTAATGATTCTGCATCTTACTCAATCAATCTCATTGAGGTCAGTGGGATTAATCTGATAGGGACCATTCTTATGAATAATAGTTAGCATAGAAATTTTGCAAGTTTCTCTTCAAAACAAAATCTAGGGTTACCGTGCGTCTGTATTTTCCCAGACATGCCCGGCTCTTTGGTTCTTAAGTCGCCATCCTGGAGGAATTTTTAAATATCTTAAAATGTCCTGGATTTTGTCATTATTATTTTTCCCCAAAGAAGACTTGATCATTCAAGAAAGAGAGTGAATGTTGGGCACTCTCTCAAGTGATTGCTTTTTCCCCCCTAGCTCCCAGTGCTTGCGCCGCAAAACAGCTGTTTCACGTGGCTGGGAGGGATGGGGAACGCGGTGCGTTCAGGGGAGGAGTTGGGGCCAGGGCAGGGATTTGGGGAAGGGGTCCAATGGGGCAGGGAGAGGGCGGAGTTGGGGTGGGAGGGGCAGGGGGCACGAGTAAATACCTCTCCCATGGAGTGTCCTCTTTTTTGAATGTTCAAATATGGTAACCCTACAAAATCACTGTGGATCAATTGCAAACCATGAAATATTTTATGTGGTTACCATTTTAAAAATATGCTGACTCTGAGGGTGCTGACACCTACTATTTTTCTTGTATATCTTATTAATTATGGAACTTAATGAAGCATAAATAAGAGCTTGGTGTGAAGGCCTTCTGCTTTGTGTGGCTAATGTTTCATTAGGCCTCAATCCAGAAAATATTTAAACACATGCTTAAATTTAAATCTGATTAATTTAAGTGTGTAAAATTAAGCACATGCTTAAGTGGTTTGCTGGTCCAAACCATTATTTCCCATATTTTAGCTCAATGCACATATTTCTGTTTGTATATACTGCTTGTTCCAACAAAAGTTAAAGAATAGGAAATTAAACTTTTTACCTAACATATTATGTAATGTCATTCATTAGAGAAATTAGTTTATCTATCATGCATTTCTGCTGATAGGGGCTAAAGTTTTCTCAACCCATATTTCCTTGTAATAAATGTGAAATATGAATGTACCATTTCCCTAATCCATCAGACAAATCACATTCATCACCCTCAGCATATGCTTTTTGGTAGCAATTTTGCCAATATTTTATTTATTCTCTCGATTTGTAGACATCGGGGGGGGAACCCAGCAACAGACCACTTGAAATAGCAGGTAATAGATATGCTAAAGATATAAATGGTTGCATATAAAATCTGGGATATACAAAGTACAGAGTCAGTATTAAATATATTCTTGACCTCATGGTCCTGCTCCTGCTTCTATTGAAATCAGTGGCAGAAATTCCAGTAACATTATTGGACCCTTTATATCCTTATACAATTTAAGGACCCAATCCTGCAAGTGATCTGAGGCCCTGGTTCTGCACCATTAAAGTCACTGGGAGCTATGCCATTGCCTTCAATGGTAATAGGGGTCAAACCCTAAATGAAGTATCCACATCGAAGTCAATAGGCATGGGCTATATTTTCAGATTGCCTAAATGGGTATAGTTCAGTTAGTCATGGGAGCTATGATTTACACTGAAGATCTGGCCTCATATTCTTGTATCTATTTCAATGTTGTGGATGTTTGGATTGCTGTTGTACTTCCATTCACAGGCCTATATACAGTCAGCTAGGGCCCCATCCTGAGAGGTGCTGAGTGCTTTCAAATATCGCTTAAATTTTTAGGAGTAGAGGGTGCTCAGCAGGCTTGGGGCAACTAGAGAATTATACACAATCTCATTCTCAGCTGGATTCTGCACCCTTGATTGCATTAGCAGCAGGAAGCAAGTTTTAGGGCCAAAAGGAGGGCAGAGCTCACAATGACCCTGCAACCGTAACTCTGAGAAATCTCATCTCTTCAACATATGTACTTTATATTTAAAACATTACTAAACCATTGTGTTTAAAATACCTGCTCTAATTGTGTATGGGATGGACAGAAATAGACCAGTTCTTAAAGTGCTCAGGTGGGTAAATTATGCTGTATTTATCATAAAACATCTCCTGCTTATTGGACTACAGCACAAAATTAAATTTGCCTTAGTCTTAGAGTTTTGTCTGTTTTTGCCAACCTCTAGTAAACAACAACCTTCTCTAAAAGATTTCTAGTGTTCATTTCATTATAGGTTTTCTAATTTCCTTCTTAAAAATTCCAATACCAGAACACAGTTCATTACTGAAGGTATGCTAAGCTTTTCAGTGAATAATGCTCTAGGCACTTTCAACTAATATATGGGGATTTTCAAACGTGGGATATTCTTTATTAACCAACCACTCACTATGTATCTGAATTGCAGATCTCAACAGGTGCTTCACTACAGTGAGACATGAAACATGCTGTAAAATACTACATCTGCTTAAAAATTTCCAACCCATGTAGGACTTATTTTCATGCACCTATTAGGAAATAAAACTGATGAAAGGAAATAGTTTTTTACACAAATATAGAATTACATGGCTTTGCATCTTATGCATTAGTATGCCCTCCATGACCACAGTACCTTGCAATCCTTAATGTAGTTATTCTCAGAGCACCCCTGTAGGTTGGAGAAGTACTATATTCTGATTTTACAGATGGGGAAGTAAAGCACAGAGAAGCAAAGCACAGAGAAGCTAAGGAATTTACACAAGGTCACGTAGGAAGTCTGTGACCGAGGAGAGTAACCTCAGTCTACCAAAGCCAAAACTAGTGCTCTAAGCAATTGGCCATCCTTCTTCTCAGGGGAGGAGTCTTACCAGGCTTACTATTGGTTTGTCAGCCTTGCCATTCAGACCATGTGAAGCTGGGTAGGAAGGCATGTAAATCAAGTTGCAACAGTGACTTCAAGACAGAAACTGCTCCAAGATATCTGACTGGAGCACTGGATATGACTTCAATTGCCCTGGGCTACTTGGTGAAAAGGTGAGTTACTATGGTGTCTGACTTTCTGAGCAAATCAGAATTTTTCCCAAGAGCAGGAAAAATAAAAGGCTAAGGGGAGAGAGCTCTGAAGTTTGGGATAGTAATCTATGGTGAGCTCCCAGGAGAATGGAGGGCTCAGCCCGAGTTCTCAACTTATCCTCTGAGAGCACCATTCTCCGCTGGTGACACAAAGCCTAGGTCCCTGCATGTTTACTGACTATGGAGACTTTAGGAAAAACACCAGCCCAGAGACCAGAAGTAGTGGTGCCAATTTAGTTAGTTTGACAGGTGGCAAATTCCAGTCCCTACTCATCCCCCTATTCCCACAGGAACCCTGAGTTTGTCTGGACTCTCTCTTTCCCACAGTGTATGAGCCGGTACTACCAGGAGAAAAATTCTCTGCAGACTCCCCTGTACTCTGCCATACAAGAATGGACTTCCCAGGTAGCAATATGGTTTGGCTCAGCCACCCCTTCATATGTACAGAAAGGTGGACAGATCACACTTCATTGGCATAGCAAAGATGTGGCTGGAGCAATGCTCTGGACCACTTCAGAGGTGTTTGTACTGATTTAGTAGGGAACTACTGATTTTAAATGATTGGGCTATGGCCTAAGGAATTTTGAGCAGTGCAAAAAATTGAGGGGAATAAGGATGTTTGCTCCTGTCAGCCCCCTCACCCCCCATAACTGGTGTCTGCCAGATAGGCTATGAGCCATCAATGTCATGCAGCTAATGCAGTCTTAGGAGGCATCAGGTGAGGTATTTCCAGTAGAGACAGGGAAGTGTTAGTACCATTATACAAGGCATCTATGAGACCTCATCTGGAATACTGTGAAGTTCTGGTCTCCCATGTTTAAGAAAGATGAATTCAAACTGGAACAGGTGCAGAGAAGGGCTACTAGGATGATGCGAGGAATGGAAAACTTACCTTATGAGAGGAGACTCAAAGAGCTTGGCTTATTTAGTTTAACCAAGAAGGCTGAAGGGAGATATGATTGTTCTCTATAAATACAGCAGAGAGAAATACCAGGGAGAGGGGTTATTTAGGTTATGTACCCAGGTGAATACAAGAACAAATGGATATAAACAGGCCATCAACAAGTTTAGGATTGAAATTAGGTGAAGGTTTCTAATCACCAAAAAGTGAAATTTTGGAACAGTCTTCCAAGGGGAGTAGTGAAGACAAAAAACCTAACTGGCTTCAAGATGACTTTGATAAGTTTATAGAGGGGATGACATGATGTGACTGCCTACAATGGTATGTGGCCATCAGTGACTGCCAGTAGCAAAAATCCCCAGTGGCTGGAGACAGGACACTAGATGGGGAAGGCTATGAGTTACTACAGAGAATTCTTTCCCAGGTATCTGCCTGGAGGTCATGACCCCATGCTCAGAGTCTAACTGATTGCTATATTTGGGGTAGGGAAGAAATTTTTCCTTGGGTCAGATAGGCAGAGTCCCTGGGGAGTTTCGCCTTGCTCCACAGCATGGGGCCGGGTCACTTGCAGGTTTAAACTAGTGTTAATCATGTATTCTCTGTAACTTCAAGTCTCTAGACCATGATTTTAGGACTTCAGTAACTCAGCCAGAGGTTGAGGATCTATTACAAGAGTGGGTGGGTAAGGTTCTGTGGCTTGCAATGTGCAGGATGTCAGACTAGATGATCACAATGGTTCCTTCTGACCTTAAAGTTTGAGTCTGAGGCCATCTGTCCTGATATCTGCTCCAGAAGCACCTGGTCTCTTGCCCCACTCAGGAGATAGGAAACAGTGAGTGGATCTGCATTAGCTGCATTACATAGAGACTGGTTCTTCAGACATTGCCATCCTATTGCTACATTATGAAGCTAATCACTACTATCCCTTATTTATGATAAGACCATCCCCTACTAAAAGCTATCACATCAAGACAGAAGTTGTTGCCACTGAGCACTCAGCAGTCTTAAGTAACTCAGCATTTTGAGTGTTATCGCTTGTGCAAGGTTCATTCAATGTATGTGATCTGGAGGGGGGTGGAGAGGAGTTGTATTTGTTGGCTTTCTAATATTATTCTATTAAATTTGTATTTGTTTATCCAGCATTTTCTTAGTTTCTGATTCTTCAGTCTGCCTACCTCTTTTTGACTACTTCACAGCAAGTAAAGCCATTCAGGGTGAACTGGCTGCCTTCTGTTTTGAATCTTGCCCTCTGAAGAATTCCACAGATGAATTCTGGCATAAACAAAGAACATTCCAGAATCATAGACCCTCAATAGAGATGGCCCTTTGACTCATGTCTTATTATAATGAAGATACGTGATAGTCACAGAAATATTAAAGTACTAAAAGCTAGCAGATGGGACTATTTACATGTTACATTACATGCTTTAAAGTCCAGACTGTAGATACCAGCGGATGTAGAGGAAACTTTCACCTTTGGCCCTTGTGCAGGGGCCTGGCATGATCCTGACATGTGACTGTATGAGGCAAGTAGCCTCACTGCTCTTTACCAGTGGTTCAGGTAGGTACATCTCTGAATTTGCCAGTAGAGTTTGCATACTGCATCTTTCAACAACTGTACTGAGATGACACTAGACATTCCTCTTTCAATTGGAGTAGTAGGACTAGAACCTAGATTTCCTATTTCCCACATGCGTGCCCTCACCATTGGGCTATAGTGTCATTCTCAAGCATTATAGGCCATTCAACATGTAATTAGTTATATACAATAGAAGTGCTTCAACAGCAGGAAAGAGACATGTGCCCCAGAATACCCCATAGCAGTGATTAGGACACACTCTTAGGAGGGGATGACTCAAATTCAAATCCATTATCCACATCAACTGGGGGGAGGAGGAGGGGAGAATTGAACCTGGGTCTTTGACATCCCAGATGAGTGCTCTAACCACTGGGTTAGAAGTCATAAAGGGAGTGTACCTGCAAGGGCTAGGGGGAAGATACCAGAGAAAGGAGGACACTCAGGCCTAAGAATAGTAAACTATGCTTTATTGAAGGAAGAAAGAACTTGCGCTCCAATCTGCGTGGGGAGCCCCTAGGATGCGTGGAGGGGCTGCAGGGGACTCTGGCCATTCGGGATGGGGTTGCATTCTTATATATATGATTTATGCTTATTACATAAACTGACTTATTTACAGGTAAAAATATGCTGAGCTAGGCTACAATATCTTTTGGCAGGGTCTGTCAGACAAAGTTCATTGAAACTGCCTACATCCTCCGCTTACATCCAGTCACATACTCAGTCCACCACTTAGCTCCTCGCCAATCTTCCGCAACCTTGCCTCTACAGGGAGGCACCACCATCTGCTCCGGTTGTTTTTTAGGATGGGTTTAGGTGTGCTCTGGGAACAGATTCTGGATTGGGGCCCACAGGTGATAATTGCAATGAACAATTTGTATATGAAACAATTACCAATCTGGTAAAAAGATGTATACTGCAACTTATTTGTTACAGCTGTAATGTAGAGAAACTGAAGTGTTCTCCGACTGGTTTTTGAATGTTATAATTCTTGACGTCTGATTTGTGTCCATTTATTCTTTTACGTAGAGACTGTCCAGTTTGACCAATGTACATGGCAGTGGGGCATTGCTATCACATGATGGCACATATCACATTGGTAGATGTGCAGGTGAACGAGTCTCTGATAGTGTGGCTGATGTGATTAGGCCCTATGATGGTGTCCCCTGAATAGATATGTGGACAGAGTTGGCACCGGGCTTTGTTGCAAGGATAGGTTCCTGGGTTAGTGGTTCTGGTGTGTGTGTGTGTGGGGGGGGGGGGGGGGGTTATTGGTGAATATTTGCTTCAGGTTGGGGGGGCTTTCTGTAAGCAAGGACTGGCCTGTCTCCCAAGATCTGTGAGTGATGGGTCATCCTTCAGGATAGGTTGTAGATCCTTGATGATGCGTTGGAGAGGTTTTAGTTGGGGGCTGAAGGTGATGGCTAGTGGCGTTCTGTTATTTTCTTTGTTGGGCCTGTCCTGTAGTAGGTGACTTCTGAGTACTCTTCTGGCTCTGTCAATCTGTGTCTTCACTTCAGCAGGTGGGTATTGTTCTAAGAATGCCTTATAGAGATCTTGTAGGTGTTTGTCTCTGTCTGAAGGGTTGGAGCAGATGCGGTTATATTGTAGAGCTTGGCTGTAAAAAATGGATCGTGTGGTGTGATCTGGATGAAAGCTAGAGGCAAGTAGGTAGGAATAGTGGTCAGTAGGTTTCCGATATAGGGTGGTATTTATGTGACCATCGCTTATTAGCACCGTGGTGTCCAGGAAGTGGATCTCTTGTGTGGACTGGTCCAGGCTGAGGTTGATGGTGGCATGGAAATTGTTGAAACCATGGTGGAATTCCTCAAGGGCTGCTTTTCCATGGGTCCCGATGATGATGTCATCAATGTAGTGCAAGTAGAGTAGGGGCATTAGGAGACGAGAGCTGAGGAAGCGTTGTTCTAAGTCAGCCATAAAAATGTGGGCATACTGTGGAGCCATGCGGGTACCCATCGCAGTGCTGCTGATTGAAGGTATACATTGTCTCCAAATGTGAAATAGTTATGGGTGAGGACAAAGTCACAAATCAGCCACCACATTAGCCGTGACATTATCGGGGATACAATTAACTTTAGGCTTGAATAGAGACTGGGAGTGGATGGGTCATTACACAAAGTAAAACTATTTCTCCCCCACCCCCACCCGCCACTGTTCCTCAGACATTCTTAAAAAAAGAAAAGGAGTACTTGTGGCACCTTAGAGACTAACAAATTTATTAGAGCATAGGCTTTCGTGAGCTATAGCTCACTTCATCGGATGCTCACGAAAGCTTATGCTCTAATAAATTTGTTAGTCTCTAAGGTGCCACAAGTACTCCTTTTCTTTTTGCGAATACAGACTAACACGGCTGCTACTCTGAAACCTACTGACCGCTATTCCTACCTACATGCCTCTTTCTTTTTGGATCTGGATGAAAGCTAGAAGTGAGAATATGGATCGAATCCAGAGCATAGCAAAACTTTGGAAGCCAGGTTGAACTAGATGTTGTGTGGTTCATTTTGACTTATTTTTGTAAGTAAAGCTAAATTCCAGGAAATAGGTCTGATTCAGCCTGCTACAACCTTTGTAAAATGTGTTTGGAACACGGTGTGGCTCTCCCTTGCTCACAAAAAACTTGGAATGCTGTTCTTGGGATTTCAGAGAACTGTAGAGTCTGGATGGATCCCGGGGGAAAAGTGTAGTATCGACAAACCCATGGGGAAGTGGCTAGTGTAAACATAGAATAGGGATTGGAGATTCATTTAGGTGAGTGGAATACTAATAAGCCTACACTAATGGATATTTTTAACACAAAACGCCTCATAGTGCTTTTCCTGGGGTGGTGTGTGACTTCATATGCCTCTTAAGAATCTGTGCTGAAATGGCATAATCTAGTCCTTTGTCTTTAAGTGTTAGGTATCACTCTTACACTTCCTGGTTTCAGTTGACAGAGGATATAAAAATCTAAATATGACAGAGCACCGTACTTCCAACCAAGTGTCAACACATTTAATGAATCTAACAATATAGTCTATGCTGGTGAGGTTTGCAGCCTGATTTCGAAGAACAAAGGAATCTGGATATATTTGTATAATCATTGAAGACAGATGAGCACTTAAATATCATGTTACAGCTTCAAAACATAGTATATCTATGTAACAAATCCTCAAAACTCCCTGTGAGGGAAGTAAATATTTCCACTGACACATGGAAAGATTAAATGTATCAATAGTGTTTGAAGTAACTAGCTGCCTCCATGCCCAATGTGAGAAACTGAGCCACAGGAGCCCTGTGTTGAATCCATACTTGTCTCTGCTTATCTGAGTCCAACTGCTGAATAATTTGCTATGAGTCTTAGATACTGTAGCTGTTTCATGTATTTGTTTTGCAAGAGGGAGTTTCTCCTCCCGGAACAGTTGTGTTCCTCATCTTTGAGATTGATCCTATTGTAATCCTGCCAAATGAATGTACATGTACATATGTAATACACAAGTCAAGCAGAAACTTGTCTGTCTTCCTTCCTAATGTAGGGAAGCATGGTGCTGGAATGTAACTGGAAAAATTACTGTGCAAGCAGTAAAACCATAGTGTTTGTACATAGTTTTCAGAGACAGACAAAATGATTTACACATGTCAAACATCTTATTTTGTAATTACATCATAGAAACAAAGGGAGAAGATCACTAAAGAAATTAATTTCCAAATATGGCTTTCTATCTGAGCAGAATTTGTTTGGTGCCTCTTCTTTTCAATAATTTGCAAAGTAAAACAAGGGCTTACATTCAACTCAATGGCAGGTCTCTCTGTGTGTATGTCTTGTCTAATGCAATAACTTTAGAACATTAGATCTGATTAATTTCAAAGCTTCAGGGAATGTTCTGGCTATCAGTGGGTAGAACCCTACTGATTTTTGTTAAACTGATTTTGTTAACTTTGTTAAACTGTTTACTTAAAAAAAAAACACAGGGAAAAATGGGGACACAGGAAGCCCCTCACAAGTGTAAGCATGGGTCATTATACAAAGTAAAACTATTTCCCCACCCCCGCTGTTCCTCAGACGTTCTTGTCAACTGCTGGAAATGGCCCACCTTGATTATCACTACTAAAGGTTTTCTGTGCTCCCCCTCCCCCCTCCCCCCCCCGCTGCTGGTAATAGCTCATCTTAAGTGATCACTCTCCTCACAGTGTGTATGATAACACCCATTGTTTCATGTTCTCTGTGTGTATATAAATCATCTCCCCACTGTATTTTCCACTGAATGCATCCGATGAAGTGGAAAATACAGTGCGGAGATTTGAACACAGAACATGAAACAATGGGTTTTACCATACACACTGTAACAAGTGATCTCTTAAGGTGAGCTATTAGCAGCAGGAGAGCAGGAGGCAAAAAACCTTTTGTAGTGATGATCAAGGTGGGCCATTTCCAGTAGTTGACAAGAACATCTGAGGAACAGTGGGGGTTGGGGAATAAACATGGGGAAATAGTTTTACTTTGTGTAATGACCCATCCACTCCCAGTCTTTATTCAAGCTTAATTTAATTGTATACAGTTTGCAAATTAATTCCAATTCAGCAGTCTCTCGTTGGAGTCTGTTTTTGAAGTGTTTTTTGCAACTTTTAGGTCTGTAATCGAGTGACCAAAGAGATTGAAGTGTTCTCCGACTGGTTTTTGAATCTTATAATTCTTGACGTCTGGTTTGTGTTCATTTAGTCTTTTATGTAGAGACTGTCCAATATGACGAATGTACATGGCAGAGGAGCATTGCTGGCACATGATGGCATATATCACATTGGTATATGTGCAGGTGAACGAGTCTCTGATAGTGTGGCTGATGTGATTAGGCCCTATGATGTCCCCTGAATAGATATATGGACAGAGTTGGCACCGGGCTTTGTTGCAAGGATAGGTTCCTGGGTTAGTGGTTCTGTTGTGTGGTGTGTGGTTGCTGGTGAGTATTTGCTTCAGGTTGGGGGGCTGTCTGTAAGCAAGGACTGGCCTGTCTCCCAAGATCTGTGAGAGGGATGGGTCATCCTTCAGGATAGGTTGTAGATCTTTGATGCGTTGGAGAGGTTTTAGTTGGGGGCTGAAGGTGATGGCTAATGGCGTTCTGTTATTTTCTTTGTTGAGCCCGTCCTGTAGTAGGTTACTTCTGGGTACTCTTCTGGCTCTGTCAATCTGTTTCTTCACTTCAGCAGGTGGGTATTGTAGTTGTAAGAATGCTTGATAGAGAGATCTTGTAGATGTAGATCATAAATGATCTGGAGGATGGTGTGGATTGCACTCTCAGCAAATTTGCAGATGATACTAAACTGGGAGGAGTGGTAGATACGCTGGAGGGGAGGGATAGGATACAGAAGGACCTAGACAAATTGGAAGATTGGGCCAAAAGAAATCTAATGAGGTTCAATAAGGATAAGTGCAGGGTCCTGCACTTAGGATGGAAGAATCCAATGCACCGCTATAGACTAGGGACCGAATGGCTCGGCAGCAGTTCTGCGGAAAAGGACCTAGGGGTGACAGTGGACGAGAAGCTGGATATGAGTCAGCAGTGTGCCCTTGTTGCCAAGAAGGCCAATGGCATTTTGGGATGTATAAGTAGGGGCATAGCGAGCAGATCGAGGGATGTGATCGTTCCCCTCTATTCGACACTGGTGAGGCCTCATCTGGAGTACTGTGTCCAGTTTTGGGCCCCACACTACAAGAAGGATGTGGATAAATTGGAAAGAGTACAGCGAAGGGCAACAAAAATGATTAGGGGTCTAGAGCACATGACTTATGAGGAGAGGCTGAGGGAGCTGGGATTGTTTAGTCTGCAGAAGAGAAGAATGAGGGGGGATTTGATAGCTGCTTTCAACTACCTGAAAGGGGGTTTCAAAGAGGATGGCTCTAGACTGTTCTCAATGGTAGCAGATGACAGAACGAGGAGTAATGGTCTCAAGTTGCAATGGGGGAGGTTTAGATTGGATATTAGGAAAAACTTTTTCACTAAGAGGGTGGTGAAACACTGGAATGCGTTACCTAGGGAGGTGGTAGAATCTCCTTCCTTAGAGGTTTTTAAGGTCAGGCTTGACAAAGCCCTGGCTAGGATGATTTAACTGGGACTTGGTCCTGCTTTGAGCAGGGGGTTGGCCTAGATGACCTTCTGGGGTCCCTTCCAACCCTGATATTCTATGATTCTATGATTCTATGTTTGTCTCTGTCTGAGGGGTTGGAGCAAATGCGGTTGAATCATAGAGCTTGGCTCTAGACAATGGATCGTGTGGTGTAGTCTAGATGAAAGCTGGAAGTGGATGGGTCATTACACAAAGTAAAACTATTTCCCCATGTTTATTCCCCACCCCCCACTGTTCCTCAGGCGTTCTTGTCAACTGCTGGAAATGGCCCACCTTGATTATCACTACAAAAGGTCTCCCCCCCTCACCCCCTGCTCTCTTGCTGGTAATAGCTCACCTTAAGTGATCACTCTCCTTACAGTGTGTATGGTAAAACCCATTGTTTCATGTTCTCGGTGTATATAAATCTCCCCACTGTATTTTCCACTGAATGCATCCTATGAAGTGAGCTGTAGCTCACAAAAGCTTATGCTCAAATAAATTTGTTAGTCTCTAAGGTGCCACAAGTACTCCTTTTCTTTTTGCGAATACAGACTAACACGGCTGCTACTCTGATTCCACCTCTGTGTCCTTTGCTTGACTTTTTGCTGACTCCTTGACAGGTATTTGAATAAATCCACAACATATTGTGCTTACTCAATCTATCCACCAACTACTCTCAGCAAAGTGAAACTGAACATGAACAAAGAGGAGCTATTTTGTGGGCCCTATAAGGGGAAAAATATTTCTTAAAAAGCACAAAGCATCAATTACAAATGTAACTGAGTTGCTGCATGCTAAAATGGTACCACTCCCCAGCTTCACCATTGTTAAAGCACTGGCCCATAAGCATAAATAACATGGGACAGAAGGACTGTGTTGAATGACTTTTCCTATCAAAAGGAATTCTGTTTTGTTTTTTTTTCTCCTCAAACTATCAGATCTACCCTCTCTTTTGTATAAAATATAATATATCTTCTCAAGTGCTAGTGTATAAATCTTTCTTCTTCCATCTTGCTAGGACTTCTATTCATAAGAATCTAAATTTTAATTTAGGGTGAATATGATGGGTGAATTCAAATGGTGCATGTACCAGAGAGGCAGAAAATATTTGCAGTTGTAACCTGAAATGCTTTGTCTTACTAGTTTATTTTCTATAATTAAAATTAGTCAAAATAAGTAAATTAATGGTATTAGCAGAAATCAGAGTTATAAAACTTCACTAAAGATACCCTGGGTCAAATTTTTAAATGGCTTCTATTTAAGTTTAATTCTTTTGGCCAGTGTTTGGGGGGCAGGGGAGGTGATTCCCTTTCTGGCCACACAGATCTTTCAGTCAGGGGAACAGAAGTACTACTTTCAACTCAGCTTCCATGTGGAGAAGGTCTTTGGGTTTTCCTAAGGGCCTGAGCCAAAGCTTGTTGAATTCAATAGAAAGTCTGAGGAGAGCTGGTAGTTTCTTGAGGAGACAATATTAAAAACACAAGTGAAGCCTATCCTGATGCAAAGAAAAGAGCCATATTTGTCTCTTACTAGTCTTCCTATCAAAAGCTCTTTAATTTGAAAATCAGAAAGGAATCCTACAAAAAAACATGGAAAACATGGAAAAATTGTAAAGGAGGAGAGCAAAAGAATAGCAGAAGCATGTAGGCACAAAATCAGAAAGGCAAAGGCACTAAATGAGTTACATTTAGTAAGGCTTATAAATGCAATAAGTTCTTTAAATGTATTCGGAGCAAGAGAACTATGAAGGATAGTATAGGTCCTCTACTTAGCGGGCAAGGAGAACGAATAACTCATATGACGTCTTCACTAGAAGGGATGGTTGCAACCAGATATTCAACATAATGAATATTCACCATAAAGGGGAAGGAATGCAGTCCAAAATAGGGAAAGAACAGGTTAAAGAATATTTAGATGTATTCAAGTTGGCAGGGCATGATATTAATCAGAGGGTGCTTAAAGAAGTATCTGTCGCAATCTCAGAACTGTTAACAATTGTCTTTTACAACTCATGGAGGACAGGTGAGGTGCCAGAAGTCTGGTGAAGGGCAAACATAGTACCTATCCTTAAAAGAGGGAACAAAGAACTTGGAGAATTATAGGCAAGTCAGCCTAACTTTGATACCTGGAAAGATACTGGAACAAATTATTAAGCAATTAATTTCTAAGCACCTGGAAGATAATAGGTTTATAAGGAATAGCAAGCATGGATTTCTCAAAAAGAAATCATGCCAAACCAACCTAATTTCCTTCTATGGTACGGTTACCAGCCTAGTGCATTGGGGCACAGAAGCAGTAAATGTGATACCTTGATTTTTTTATAAGGGTTTTGATGGCATCTCACATGACAGTCTCAAAGCAAACTATAGAAATATAGGTTTCAGAGTAGCAGCCGTGTTAGTCTGTATTCGCAAAAAGAAAATCAGTACTTGTGGCACCTTAGAGACTAACAAATTTATTAGAGCATAAGCTTTCGTGAGCTATAGCTCACTTCATCGGATGCTCACGAAAGCTTATGCTCTAATAAATTTGTTAGTCTCTAAGGTGCCACAAGTACTCCTTTTCTTTTTATAGAAATATAGTTTCATCTCGACCAATATACAGTAAATGCACCATTGGTTGAAAGTGTACTCAAAGAGGATTTCTCAATGGTTCACTGTGAAACTGGGAGGGTATATCTAAGTCAGGTCCCACTGGGAACAATCCTTGATCTAGTACAAGTAAATATTTTCATTAATTTGTCTAATGGAGTAGAGAGTATACTTAAGATTTGTAAATGACACCAAGCTGGGAGGGGTTGCAAGCTCTTTGGAGGACAGGATTAGAATTCAGAATGACCCTGACAAATTTGAGAATTGGTCTCAAATCAAGAAGACAAACTTCAATAAAGACAAGTGCAAAGTACTTCACATAAGGGGAAAAAAAATCAAATGCACAGCTACAAAATGGGGAATGACTGGATAGGTGGTGGTACTGCTGCGAAGGATCTTGGGGGTTATAGTGGATCAAAAATTGAGTTTGAATTAACAATGTGGTGCAGTTGCAAAAAAGGCTAAATCACTTTGGGGTGTCATATAGAACACAGGAAATATTTATCCTGCTCTACTCGGCACTGATAAGGCCTTAGCTGGAGTATTGTGTCCAGTTCTGGTCAAACTGGAGACAGCCCAGAGAAGAGCAGCAAAATGCTAAAAGGTTTAGAAAACCTGATCTTTGAAGAAAGGGATTTTTTGTTTTTTAAGGGGCATGTAAGGTGTCAATGGAAAAGTTATCTGTCAAGGATTTAACCAGGATTATCCTACATATATCATTGTATCAAGTTATGAATATTGGCTACGTATTTGTACCTCAAGTGTTTGTTCTTGGGGGGGGGGGGGAAGGGTGACACCCACAAGGTAGTTTACATTCAGTTTCACAAGCCCATTGTGAATGGACTATTCAAGCTTGATGGGCTATTAAGAATGCTCTTCCTGAGGACACCTCAGACCGCAAGGAGCCAATGGACACCCTGTGATTCAGCAAAACAGGTAAGGCCATGTGATGTGGACATGTGAACTCAGACTCCATCTTTGTCATAACTTTCCATTTATAGGGGCTTTGGGCTTTGTTTGAGACGGTAACTTTCCATGCATGTGGCAGAGGATGTAAAAGACACCTAAGACATCTCCATTCTGCCTCATTCCTGCTCCAATTCTCGGGACTGTGGATTTACAACTAAAGAATATTTTGAACAATGGACTGAGGACCTTCCAATCTTTTGCAAGTTACCAGAGAGACTTTTGCAAGCCAGCAGTCTATTCCATCATTGCTACAAACCTGATCTAAGGACCTTGCAATAATTTTGATGTATATGATCTTTTAACCATTTTAACTTCTCTTCTCTTAATAAATTCTTAGTTTACTAAGGGTTAGCTGACTGTGATATTTGGGGAAGGTCTGAGATACATATTGATCTGGGGGGGTAAGTGTCTGATCCCTTGGGACTGATAGAATCTCGTGTATATGGTGAATGGGGTTATTATATAAGACCAATTTGTCTGGATGGGAACCAAGTGCTGGAATGCCTAAAGGGGTCTATTCTGTCATCTTGTTAACCCATGGTGGTTCCAAACAAGCTTTTTTTGTTACTGGTTTGGTGAATCTAATTGTACTATAAACCATCAGTTTCTTGCAGTCTGCCTATTTCTTGCAGTCTGCCTTGAGCATGGCATTCTCAGCATGGTCCATCCCAGGCACACCAACTAAGATAGCTTAAAAGAGGAAGCCCATCAGAAAGAACCCTTGACACAGATGTTCAGCCTTAATTCCATCACAAAGAAAGAGATTGAAAGGCAGAGAAAATAGGCAATTTGTTGGATCTTTTCTATAGAAATGTTTCTAGGTTCTGCATACAGTTTAGATATTACAGTATCACAGAGGGAATTGAAAACATGGCACTTGTATAAAGGTGCTGTGTTCCCTTGAAGTAAAATTCTATGTACTATGTAAACTCTGCAGCTAAAAGTCAAATATAATTTTCTGAAAGCATAAACAGAAAAGACATTAAACTCATCAAGAGATGGAGCTAAACAACAAAAGAAGTTTATAAAGATTATTACAAATATTAAGTTCCCTTCTTAACCAATTCAAAAATAGAAAAGGTTACACTTTTAAAAAATGAAATATGGATTACCAGGCAATACAAATTTGTCTTGTAAAGATATACATTTCATTTACAGCATCTTATAATTCTGGTTTTATACAGGTGATGAAATGTGATTCCATTAGAGTACAGCATGACTGTCCATTTGTAGAGTACTTCTGTTTTTACTGATGTCCATTAATGCTCAATCTAGTCCATTTAATATCTCATCCAGTCTAATGTACTATTTCAGCTTTAAGAGCTCAGAAGAAAAATTATACTTAATGTTAATCACTTGTTTTTCAATCTGAGTGTTGTTGCAGATGCAAGAGTCGGGGAAAAAAACACTGTTCACTTACAGGTTCCAGAAAGTTACCCGATTTTTACATTTAATCCTATCTAGTAATTATCTTCAATTCATGTTGAGAGAGAAATACACAACAACTTGTGTGAATATACAAGATTTGTAATTAAAAACAACCTTTCCCAAGAAACCTGATAATTTACAATAGAAACTTGTATTGAAAAACACTTTTTTTTATTCAGTTATTTTCCTCCACTATAATTTCTTCTGAAAGATATCCATGCTCCATAATTTCAGAATATTCTTTCTTTAGTATGTATTTTTCCCATTAGTGATTTGGGGCCTAATCTAACTTATTGGAGGAAATGGAAAATCTCCTATGATTTCAATGAAAGGAGGATCAAGTCCTTAGAAGGTTGCTTGTTTATCTTTTTCAGTTTCTATAATATGCCTACCCAAATATCTCCATACACATGCAAGTCAGTACAAAGCCCATGTTCACACAGAACTCCCACTAATTCTACTGGGAGTTTCATGTGCAGGGCAGGCACAAAAGTGCCCCAAAGCAATAATTTCTGAAAGAACAAAATTAATTCCAGAGACCAACAAGTGGGCTATGCAGCATTTATGCCCTCAAAGTAGGGCTTCAGTGGGACATGAGTTCTGCATCAGTGTAGTGATGGCCCTCTCAACTGACACAAATGTCATCCAAACTGGCTGACAATGCAAAACCATGGGGCTACTCTTGTGAACTGTTTCTCACATTTGAGAAGAATGGGTTCACAGTCTGACCCATAATGTTATAGTCTTTATCCAAAGTAGACAGCTTCACATTCATAATGCCCATTTTCATGAATTACAGAGAATCATCAATGATGATGATCACAAGTTGTGTACTCAATTGTCAAAGATGGGATCAAGTCTTTGGTAGCAACAATTTCATGTTGATGGGACAAATCCGACTTTTTTTATCTCTAGAATGGCAAAATTACCACACTTACCAAAAAAAAACAAAACATGTCTTGGTGGAATTTCTTTTCTGACTGAGCACTGTGCTTTGATTACATCCTATGATTTCACACAGTTTGAAGCACAGCTTACTGTAATCTTAGTTTAACAGCCTCAAGACTGACCACATTTCCATTATAAGACACTCTTATAAACCTCAGCTAATGCTTTTTGTCTCAGTGCTATAAAAGATTTTGTCACCCTTGACTGTAGCTCTAACATAAATTGGATCAAATATTACCTTTTTAACATAGTTTTCCTGAGAATTCATCCATACCTTATCACTTCATTCTTTTCAACTAAGAAAAGCTACCCCTTGACCATGTTCTTACATATTTATCTATTATTGACTGACTAACACTGGCATTTTACTACTTTTTCCTTCCTGGTATTTACAAGTGCTTCATCACAATATTGTATTCCTTGCTGACTTTAACCTAATTTATAGTCTCAAAGGTACAACCACACTCCTCATGTCTTCAACAGCTTCTACCTTTTTAGAGTAATGGATGACAAATGTAGAATTGCTTTAGCTCAATGTATATCTGACTCTCAACAGTCAGAGCATTTTACAAAATAGTGTCCCAATCCTGAAAAGAGTTATGCACTTAGTTAATGGGGTTACACATGCTTAAAACTCAGCATGTGTGTTATGTGTGTGTCTTTTCAGAGTTGAGACTTACTTGAGGAGTAATAAATCTAAAAGATCTTATAGTAAAGCTATAGAGCTTCTGTATTTACTGCAGAATATGTATTGGTATGGAAAACAGGACACATCCTAGATCTTTAATTCTTAACCAAACTGAGACAAAAGGATTAGCCTTAAATTTCTTAAAGACTGAAAAATTAAACTTTTTTTTTGGCTTGCTGAATTTGTAACCTATAATTTAGGAAGGTTCCCCCAGTTTACTTTTCCAATCTCACAGCAGTTTACTTTTTCCAAAGGTCAGTAATTACGCTGCAAGAAATATTTCATGGCTTATTTCTTAAAGGATGGATAAACTTAAAATATAGGAAATATAAACTTGTTCAGATAATTTAAGAACCAACTCAGTTTCATTCAGTGCTTATATCAGAATTTTGATATTTAAAAAGTTCTGTTGTGATGTATCTTTTTACTGTATATCTTTTTTTCTTTTTATCTGTGCACTTCTGCAACTTGGTCTTAAGTGAGACCATTCTGAACAAAGCTTCTCTTTAGGCTTTCTGGTCTGGCTTGCACTAAGAAAACCATGCCCTTACGAGGTGTCTACACCAATTTTTAAACTAACAAGGGTTAGCTAAGCTTGGCAGTGCTTCATATAAATATTATAGTGCTCTTCAATAGTGACTGAGAAATTCAGCTGTGAAAGTGAGAAGGTATGGAGAGCTCCCTCCTTACAACAATGCTAACCTACTTAGGCTTCAAGGAGGCAGGGACCCATGATGCCACTCTAAACCCAGTCTTCTTATTTGCTACCAAATTAATGATTCAGTTAGCTCTGCTGGCTGGAAAAGAGCTCATTTGGTAAATGCTATTTGAACAAGAGTAGAAACAACATAGTCTCTCTTCAGAATATCCTGCACTAGAGATGCCATGTATGATTGAGCTCTTCAGTTATATTTATATTTAATCATGTCACTAAAGGCAAGACTGTTCCTGTTGAGCATATCCAAGAGTTAAGGGCAATGCAGAGCTGCAGTGCCCTGGAGTGGAGAAGGGGGAAGCACGAGAAAGCTACTACATTCATCCTACTTTCCTGCTAGTCCTGCTGCAAAGGTTTGGGTGGAGCTATGATATCACACACCTTCACCCCTCTTCTTTCAGTGTTACAGTGCTGGCTACCCTGGGGCAAGATAGAGGGCACAGTGTCTGCTCTTCCTTGACTGCAATTCTGCTGACCTGTAAGCAGGCCGTGCAAGTGATAATGATATGATAATATATTGGCTCAGTCTATGTAGTGGAGTATATGAACAATTAATAGCTTTTTTGTGTGGATTTTTAAATACTGTTTTAAAATCCATTGTAGTCTACACATTTAGTGAATCAATTTACATAAATTCAGCCTATAAATCAGACCTGCTTAAGTCTCCAAGCCAAGCTGTAAAAGTAGCAATTATAGAAGGTTAGAGAGAAATACAGCTTCATAGCCTAGTACAAAAAAAATTGACAAAGTTTCACAACCAAGCCATTTTTTAATTTGTTTGGCTATCACTATAGAAATTACTATTCAGTATTTCATTAGTACATGTTTTGTTTATAAGAGTCAAATATAGGAATTGGTCATTCTGGCTTATTAATATATGGGTACCACTGAGCACAATATTTGCCTCCTGTAAAATGGGAATAGTATTTTTCTACCTCACAGGCCTGCTGTGATAAAATGTACAAATACCTTAGATTGGTTGGAAGGTCAATATTTAGGGCAAGTATTTGGATCCCTATGCTGGGTTTGTCTACATTGCAATCTGAGATCTGACTGCAGCATGTTTTTGACATGCCCAAGCTAGCTCTGATCTTGCTAGCTTTAATACCAATAGCAAGGAATCTGCAGTAGCATAGGCTAGCTGCTTGTGTATATACCCAGGGTGCTGTTGTACAGCCTGTCTTACCGCCCATGCTGCTGCAGTGTCACTGCTATTGATCAAGATAGCTCTATCAAAGCTACCTTGGGTATGCCTACAGAGCCTGTATTAGTAGAATGTCCATGCCATCATTACCCCTCCTAACACTGGTAGTTCCTGAACTACGTAGGTAATGAAATGTTTCCAATGACAGTCCAGCATCTTGTTATGATAGCCTGTATATTAATGGGGATTGATTAATAGGGATTCAAACAGATTATGTGGGTAATTTATTTTATCTATTAAGGGGAGTTCTGTGGGCTGTGGTTCTTCTTGTAAGAAAGATACATGAGAAGAAACAAGAAAAATCACTCATATTCAATGTGGGCAGTGGTAAAACAGGCACACCTATTGTGGGAGGCACACCAAGAACTGTTGCAATGGCAGGTAGGGAGATGCACATGACAGGATTTCTGACAGTTATGAGGGGATTGAAAACGGTGTCCTCCGCTTCTCATCATTTCCGTTCTCAGTCAAGAAATCTGGGTTTTGCTTTTAGCAGGGGAGAGCTGGCTGACGTGGCATTTGGCTTGGATGGTGGGAGGTGTCCTGTCCCAAGCTAACAGCTGTCCTTACAGGTCTGATAGGTCGTTTGTTGAGGTCCTCATATAGTAGTCTGTTACAGGCTGAGCTGACGAGTTTAGATACTATATTAGGTGCAGCAGCCCAAAGTACCTTTAGGTGGCCAGGATCTTATAAAGATTGTGGGGTGGGGAGAGTGTGACCTGTTAAGGAATGGACCACTAAAATATAGATAGTCCCAGGTAATGAACAGTTTTATTAATCTAATCCAAAGTTCTAGAATACCCCAAGCAGAAGAGGAGTTCAGGGACTTTTTGCCTTGTCCAGTATAGGGGTTTTCATAATCTTGAGAGTGCAGTGATTCATTGACTGACTATGCTGCCGGTGAGGATTTGTTTCATATAGCTGTTTCATACTTTTGTGTTCACAGCATTCTCCACTTTGAAGCACTTTGATATCAGATTTTGGCCCAATATGACTGCCTGGGATAGAGGTCAGGGCATATTTTGCCCATTTCTTTCACAAGAAACACCATTATTTTCAGATGAATATGGATACAGTTTGTAATTTCTCTGGTTTATTGAAACTTGGTATTTCTCCCAATTTTAAAGCTTCTATCTTTCAAATTTCTGCTGTTGTGCATATTCAGTCTACTTTATCCCCTCCTGCATGATCTATCTGCTGTTGGTACTTAAGCTTATTACTAGTTTAGTCCACTTACTCACCAAATTGTCAGTATCCTTTATTGCTTTGGTGATAAAAGTCCTGTAGTTTTCTCTGTGCTGCATAGCATCTAACTTTCCCCTGGTTAAAAGTTTTAGGATTATCGGCAAACAGACAATGCTATCACTTTCCGTGATTGCACTTTAAATATTATAATGTACATCTCCAATCTCCATATTATCTTCCTGTTCCCCAGCTTCTTTTGTAACATAACTAACAGTGAAACAAGCCCTAGTTTTAAACTCTTGCTATGCCAGGGGAATTTCCAAAGAAAATTTAATTTGACATTGTTTAGATTAAAAGATAGAGTTTTAATAGAATTGGCTTTCAGTAACTTTAATCTACCAACCTTCCTCCAGTCCAAATATTTTTCAGCACTTGGAATAGTTATGGATGTTGTTTTTCCCCACTCACAGCACAAAGGGAATGACTTTCACCTACCCCTTGAAAGCTTCATTAAAGGCAACGTGATTATAAAATGATGATTGCATGAGTAACTGATGATTCTAAGGATTTGGGTGAGATTACTTTCATTGTACCTATTGGTTTAGTAGGAGCATTACAGATACTTGGTGTAATTTCTCATACAGTCTAGTGTGTATTGCCCTATCAGATGGTAGCCATACTATAATTTTAGGATACAATTGTCCCCACAGAAGTACATGTTTGGCTCTTATTAACTTCACTAAATATTACACTAATCCATCCAAAAGGGCAATTGGGACCTTATTGTTTCCTCTTACATACATAACTTATCATACATTTTTTATTAATGACCAAAACTAAGTAATGTAGGACCTGTTTGGCAAAAATGAGACTTCTGAAAATATTTGATTATTACCCAATTAAAAAAAATACTTGCATTTTGCCTGTTGTTTATTCTGCCTGTTTATGAAACATGAGTTTCGTGACTTAATATCTGCAACAGTAATAAAAATGAAAAGGCAAAAAAACAAATTCAGTTTCTGGGAGTTGATTGTGAGACCAGATGGCTGGCACTAAGTCTTACTCCAGAGCACTTACAGTGAAGCAGTAAATAGAAAGGCAAATGGCATTATTCCCCATGGAGTTCAAATTACATTCAGATTTGTTTCAGCAGGGTATTAATACGGTGATAGTGGCTATACTGCAAATCCTCAAGACAAATGTTTAGTTTAGGTTGCTGCAGATTGTGACTATGAACACTTCAATGTCAACTGGCAAGGGGGTTACAATAATATTCTGATTCTGGGATATATAGGTTTCTTCACCAAAGAATGTCATACAAGGTTTCAAAGGTGTCAGTATCTCAATGGTTATGCATATTGTCGTAACATCTATGTAAGAAGGGGTGTGTGTGTGTGTGTGTGTGTGTGTTTATATATGGAAATATGTTTTTATAGTTTATATCAAGGTGTTAATCCCAAGCAGAGGTGGAAAACTGGTTTCCTGCCAGACCAGAGATGTGTATCAGTCTACCTATTGAAATGTAAATTGAATATTGTCTCATTCACAATCACTAGTCTGAGCTAAACGTAGCTGTAGGGTTGTGAGATTTAACAGGAAGAGAAGAACAGCAGAAGGAAAAATACCTTATCTGAGGGCGCACTTCAGAGGTTTACTGGGCTGTAACGAGGGTATCTGGTAAGTTAAGTTTAGGCTCTGGAGAGCGAATATAGATTTTTGGTTTATATGTAACCCTTTTGTTTCCATTATCCTCACTATCTCTTCCATTTTGATCTCTGATGATAAACTTATGACTGCTTTCTCTATAAGCTTATCTCAGTTCTCTGGAGTTATACAAGGAGCTGATTCTGAGTTGAATCATTCAAGCTGGTGTGTACACTGTTCACTTCAGGATAGCATACCTAGTATTACTCTGAGTTTTCAGTGGATAAGGGGCTGAACACTACAGGGGAATGCTTCAAAAGGGCTTGGGGACTGGGAGATTGATTGGGTGGCTAACAGGCTGGAGGTGTCAGGGAGATGACACCCAGTTAAGCACCAGCAAGTCTACATCTCTTGGAGGATAACAAGGTGACTCTCAGTCCTGGGCACTCCAAGAACCATCACAGACTACATTTATGTGTATATTTGTTTCCATTCTTCGGTGTAATACTACTTACCCATTTTTGTAAAGCACTGTATAATAGCTAAATTGGAGATTTTTTGACATACTACAACTATGTTTATTCCTAAATGAATATTCTAGGTGGTGGTCATTTTAATAATACATTCTGGCAAGATCCAACCTTACTACTTCAGACCTTGTACCACAGTTGACAATTTCATGCTTCCATATCATGCTAAATTCATACTGCCTGAGGTAATGCCTTCTGTAAGTAATTCAAAGAAAGTGCTTTGACTTAAAGTGCAGACTCAGCACAAGTTGAGAACAGCCACTGTTAGCATAGATGTGTCACACCACTATGAGGGGTAAGTTAACAGTAGAGCAAGCATCTTGCTTTACAGTAAAGATGGTAAAATAGTTTCTATTATAACATTCCACTTTCATGTGCTCAATTTTCTATTTCATAAATTTAGGGCTGGAATATTTGATCTGTGGTGAAATTCTCTTGAAAGTGAGAATAACTCAGGCTGTATAGGCCCTCTAGGCACATACTTAGACCCACAGTGGCTTAGAGCCATGAGATGACAAATTGTTTCCAGATTTCATAATTGCAGGGGAGGAATCTTGAAAAAGCTGATCAACTGCAACCGATGTAATGATGACAGCCTGAATCTGCAAACAGCAAGTTTCTGGTTCCAGAAAGCATGATTGTGTGTGTCTCTCATGCACACTGGGATTCTCATAATAAATCTAATACCTCTGGGTCTGATCACAAGACAGGGCCCTACCAAATTAGTGTTAATTGGCATTTCTAATTGATCAGCATAACCAATGCCCAATCAAGCAACACCCTGAGAGGGCCCGTAAGTGAGTGGTGCTGTGATCTGGGTGGCTCTGCAATCCTGCACACTAGGTCACAACACTACTTGCTCAAATTTGGCCTGGCTGCTCCTCCATCATGACAGAGGGGCAGCCAAGCCCAGCTGGAGTGATGAGCTAGACTCATCCCTGCAAGGTAAGAGCCACCACTGTGGATGAGGTAGGATGGGTTTCTTCTCCAAACCCCCCAGCCTTGGTTTCCCCTAAGTAGTAATTTTGTTTCAGTCTCAGATCTTGCCCTGGACCCCCAAAACACCTGGGTAGTCCTGGGGTCGGTCAAGCTGAGGGCTGTCCTCTGCTCTACACCTGTGTAAAAGTTTGTACAAAGTGTTGTTGGGGGTGTTTGATTTCCCTTATCTTCCTAACAGAAACCAAGGTGTTAGACCCCTTGTGTTTACAATAACCTTAGCACTTGCAAATTATGAGCATTTGACCAGGAAATAAGTAAGCTCTGGAACTTTCTTTTCATACTATGGAACTAGTATTGCAATACAGTACCTTAATAAAGGAAAACAGGACACATGTGAGCACTTATAAAGATAAAGTTTTACCATATTCTAAAAGGCCCTGCTCTACTATTGAAAAGCATTTGCTTTCTGCCATTCCAGTGTGTTTAAAATGTGGGCACAAGGAGTTTTTAGCATTGTGTTTGTTTAAATTGAAAAAAACACGAGTACCACAGGGGCAGATAATACATTTATAATGGAGATTCCTCACAGTTTTTCAAGACATGCACCTTGCAGCTATTTACTATTGTATGCAACCAACTTCAGGATGATAGTCTTACTCAATTAAGGACCAAAGAAGCTGGTCATGTATATTTTTAGATTTTTCCCTGGGCTGGAACCATTCTTTATCTCCTATTACTTGTATCCATACATGCCTGACTCCCCGCTCCTGGGGCGGGCCGGAGGCGTCCTGATGGCTTCTATAGCTGGCTCTTTCAATGAGTCTCAAAGAAACAAAATGTAGAAAGATCTAACCTCAATGGAAAAGAGGAAAAATATAGCTATCTGTCAAAAGACGAAAACACATAGAAGAATTTCATCACAATCTTTCCATTCTCAATACTTTAACGAATGGATTCTTTCTCCTCCAACACATAGCTCTTATCTTGAGGATGATCAAGAATGTCTATATGCTTTGACATGGCAGTACTGTTCTTTAGCCATTTGTACTCAGGGTACAGATTACTGTACTCAAACAATTGGCACAAATAATATGGAACTGGATTTTGGTATTTTATTTATTACTCAGTAATACAAAAGATTGCTTGAGAATTCATCTTCACATTTGATTCTACTTTGGGTGAATACTGCCCTATGATAACTACTTTATTGAATACAGTGTTTTCCTTTTCAAAGAGACTCCTCTCACTCCTATCTTGTACAGCAGTCTGTGTGCTTTTATTTTAACAGTGATCAGTAATATGGGTGTTCGGATGTAGATATGAGTCAGTCTAAGAGTGAAAACAGGTGGTGGTTTTTGTGAGTCTGCAGAAAACTAGTAGTGACGGGAGAGGGGAAGTGGCTACCTTCTCTTTGTATTTCCTGACTTTCAGAGATTTGTTTCACCACTCTACACATTCTGGAAAGCCATTGGACATCATTGGGCAATCTGAACTCTCTATTAACAGATTTTGGCCATTTAACTTCCTTTGGTTTTTAAAAAAAAAAATTCTCAGCCCTGCATTTACCACTTTAGTTAAGGCTGTTTAATGAATGATGACAATTGAATTGCAAACATCTACTGTTGTAACATCATGGCAATTGTACTCCAGTAATACACACAAACACAGGAAGTGTGTCAGACCCAGGCTGGGAAAACTGGTACTAGACTAACTGGCATGAAGGCCCACACTTAAGTTAATTTTAAAGAGATCTTTTCAGCACATCCACCGTCACTCATGAATTAATGAAAGTATGACAGTTACTTCCTTGGATCATAATAAAATGTGGAGGGCCTAACCTAAGTAGAAGTTTATGAACTACTTCAGTGACTTAACCTAGACACACATCTGCTTTTTACATTTTTTTTCTCCACATAAATCCCATTGTTTTATTGTGAATGTTAGTTTTCCCCAAGTCCAACTGTAATATGGGTTTATCTCGTTCACAGCAGTAAACTGTTCACAAACTACTCATTGTGTGTGACAAAGAAATTCAAAAACCTTCTGTGAGCAGAAAAAGTCCAAGTGATAGAAAGAGTCAGAAATTGCTAATGCTCACATACTACCTTCCAACTGAGGGCAAGTAAATGCTTTAGAAAGGGAGATTTTCAAAAGCACAAAGGGAATTAGGTACCCACCTTCCATTGAAAAGCCAATGGCGATTAGATGCAAATTGCTATTTGTACCTCTGAAAATCTCCCCCCCCATATCTACTAAGGGTTAGATCAAGAGTTAATTTTGGGCTTTGTGTAAGGGCACATCGTTAGGCTGCCACTACAGCAGCCAAGGAGGGAGACAAAGTCCCAATCTGCTTTCTAATCTCCTGATGGTCTGGGGACAGTAGTGTGCACTAGCTCTAGGCTCAGCTTCATGTATGCTTCCCTAATGTACCAGCACATCTACCACTAGCAGGGGCATTGAGGGAGCAGCATCAACATGAAGTCTCTGCCCTAATCTGCCCCCCTTCCCCCCATCTGTGTGAGGTGGTAACAGAGTGGTTCTATGCATCCTGCTTTCCCTCCCACGTAACTACCCAAGATGCAGGTAGCCAACATAGAGGACACTTTATACCCTCTTATTCCTTTGTGCCAATACAATAACTGGGGGACAAACTGAAAGTTTAGTTAAGGTCACAATCGCCTGTGGGAGGATATGAGTATTCTCCCTACTTAACAGATGGGTAAATGTATCATAGAGGTTAATATGAGTCATCCAAAGCCACATGGCAAATAAGTGTTAGAGCTGAGATTAGACCATAGCTCTGCTTATTCAGACCCATGATCAAACCAATAGACACAGGGCCTTCAAAGACATGAGCTCTTAATAAAAAAAACAAAAACAAAAACATATGGCTAATTGTTTATATACTTATAACTCAAACCACAGAACAGGTTCCCGAGAGTTCTACTTAGTGCCTCTTTATCTTGTATTTTGATTGTGTTGCATACCAGTCTTTAGTCTGAAGTCTAGAGGTTAATGATTTTTTTTAAATAGTAAAAAAATTGCAGTTAGTTATAATCCATTCCTGAGCAATGTTTTTTTTCACATTGTCCTCTAAGTAGTCCAGAGAATTACAATTTGAAGCACAGGCTAAAAAATACTTAGTCTCATCTTCAATTTAAGACTGCTACTGAAAGACACAGATGTTAGCAATAGAAAGGGGGAAATATCAGGGAAACGTGTTTTTCTCATGAACTGTATCATTAATCCCAATAAAGACACAAACAGATTATGAAACACACCTTGGGAGTGATGGTAGGAAGATGAAATGATAGTAAAATAAACTTTGGGGGGGGAAATAATTTAGTCTCGCCACCATCTCTTACTGAGATTAATGAAGTGATAATTTGAAATATGCTATTGAACATTTGGTTCACATACATAACTTTATACATGATTTCTTCTTTTTGGGAGGTGGATGCATATTTTGGGGAAAATAACTTATTTGTTAAGTAGGGCCTGACCTACCCACTGATCTAGACAAAAGGCAAGAGCTTTGGAAGATTAGTATCTGCATAAAAAACATGAGTAAAAAGGGTTTCCCCCTTTATTTGAAGAAGCAACATCTTCTCCCTACATTCTTCCTCACTAACATTATTCAAAGTCTTTGCAATTAATTTAATTTTGAAAATGTTTCAGTAAAAAACCAGAGAGGACTCCCCTAGAACTTCATGCAAATGTGTGTGGTTTTCCATGTCTGAGGCACAAAAGTTCTATTTTTGGAAAGCCAGGCAGCATGTGCTATATTTGGGAAATATTATTGTAATTACCTGTCTGTACATACTGCAGTGTACTAACCAATAACTTACACCAAATACAATGGTCACCTATTCAATTTCTGAGTAGGGGAAGAAAGATGTGTTCTGAGATGTGCTTTTTAGAGTTTTTTAGGAGTCTCTGGGTTTTTAGAGTTAGCTTTTTGTATAACACCTCTAAGGCCTCTTTTACTTCAGGGGGGAAAAAAATCTTTCTTCTCCCCCTGCCCCGATCAGTTGTACTGCCAAATCTAAAGGTGGAAAGAATCCAAGTTACTTAATATCATTCTCAAATCAAAAAGAATACTAAGTTGCAAAGCAAACCATGAAAACTTGGGTGGTTTTTTTCTTCCTAAAGCATTTTAAAATAATCATTTAGACATGCTTACCATATTTGGGAGCTGACTGAGAAATGAAGCACTGCACTACATCTCATTTTAGACAAGCCTCACAACCTGTCTGACTTATAAGTGTATATATCTCTTGCTCCGGTTGTCTAAAATCTTTGTAGTCCCCTCAGCGCTGTTGATCAGTTTGCTTTTTGTACAATCATACCATGCATAAGAACCTTGGCATTTAAGTTATTAAAGTATAAATGAAGACCTAGCTAGCTCCCTGAATGATTGTAATAGACTGTTCAGCCTCATCAATCATGCAGTGGTCCATGCTATGACTGATAAATGATGATATGAGTGTGCAAATATACAAAAATGCTTTTTGGCTGAAATTCATGTTCCCCTGTCCTCCTCCAGAAAAGTAAAGCCTGGTCTACACTACATGGCTAGCTTGAGGTAATCTGCCTTGCATCCACCTAGCTATAGAAGAGACTTCACTTAAATTTGGCTCCTGCTGATGTAAGTGCATCTCAGAACCAATTTAATATCACCTGTAGAGTCACAGTCTATGTAATGAGGTTGACACAGTGTCAGAGTAAACATTGCATTGCTTACATCTACTGTTACTGGCTTCCAGAAGCCATCCCACAATACCCCATGCTGACAATACAATCAGTACAAGCACTCCTGGTGAGGTTGTGCACCCCGACACAAGGAGCCACGTGTGTGCACCCACAAACAATTTAATAAATGCAGTGGCTACATGCCTACATATGTCAGGTTGACCTTTTTTTTTTTTTTGGTATAGATACAGCCTAAGTAACCACAATATATGCTAGGAATTCTTATGTGTGAGGATTCTGTGCCACTGAATCCACATAAGCATGTATCCTGCGGCACCAATCTTTAATACATATACACCTCTATTAGCATCAGGCATACTGATTTCAATGAGAATTAGGGGCCTACATACCTTTGAGGATCTGGGCCTGTAATCCTTCCCACAGAGCACTGGCTGTGCAGAACATTTCTGCTTGGCTGGTCTCTACCACCATTACCCCTATCCACCATTGTGCCACTGTGGGACTTAAATGTGGAATGCTTGTGTGAGCTGTTTGTGCTTAGGTGAATTTCACTCTTTGTGTTTTTAAATGAACATTGAGCTAGATATATCGAGGATAAGAGAACAATATACCTAGGACAACTTTGTATGGAATGAAATTATATCTATCAGAAGAACATCTCTGATGCAAAAAGCTTGGAATCGCTGGAGTTATATTAGAGAATAATTAGCCTATGTGTCATATGTAACAAATTTGCTTGTAATCAGACTGAGAAATACATGTTAAATACAATCTGTACTTCACAATTCTATTGGTGTCAGTCAAAAGCTGTGTGTGTGTGTGTGTGTGTGTGTGTGTGTGTGTGTGTGAGAGAGAGAGAGAGAGAGAGAGAGAGAGAGAGAGAAAAAATAGTGACTAGTAAACTTAATAGGTTTTAACTGACACCAATATAGTTGTGATATACAAAGATTGTATTTAACATGTATTTCTCAGTCTGATTACACGCAAATTTATTACAGAATCTTTCTTGTACAACAAGAGCTGTAACAACTTTTGAGCCTTAGGCTATTAAAATTGGCCCAAACAAAATTTGTTCATGTTCCTAGTGTAATTACAAAGCCAGAAATGTATCAACAACCATGCTGTTCATGCCAAAAGATCTATTACAAATGCAAATAGTCATGAGAAAAATAGAAAGGTAATTTTTTGAAAGTTAAACTTGACTTATATATATAGATTTCAGCAAGTAAAACAGTAGTGTCATAAAATATGTTGGTGAAATGTGTCTTGGGAAGAACAAAGGAGGCTACCTACAGTAGACACTGCATATACCAGAAACCACTGTATGCTGATGATAGTGTTTAAGGGTTTGGCTTTGACTGTAAATGTCAGGGAATTTAGAATTAAAATATAAACAATGGAATTCTTAATAGGATAGTAGGGCACAGAGATGTGGTCTCAGAGGTTAGCAACCAGAAAGGCAGTCTTTAATTGGATTCAGAGGCCTTGTTCTTGCTATTTTTTTAAAGTCTTTTATGGGGGTATAACTAACACACAGGAGCTATCCTGAAGTAAAAAGACAAGGCATTTTATTTTTATTCTGAGGTAAATTCAAGGTCACCTACCCTCAGGTGGGGTTGACCTCAATGAGTTTACCTTTATCCTATGGTAAAATGCCTTGTTTTCATTATCTTTTTACTTCAGGATAGCTCACATGCATTAGCTACCCTGAGATTAAAAACACATTTTTATTAGCAGTGGAGATAAGTCCTGAGACTGATAAAGCACCATCAAGAGTGACAGGGGATGGGAATGTATGCTCTTATTTCCTGGAGTAAGATTAATTGAGCCAGTTCATTCCACACCCTTAAAAGTTTAAAAGGCAGGTAAATATGATGAAGGCCCATTCCAACTTTCACTGAATTCAAAGCGAAGGCTCACTCCCTAAAGATGGATTGTGACTGCTGAGGTGGGAAGCCATTGGTATATGGATACGAATTTTACCAAGATAAGGAAAATATTTCAAAGTTTGTGACACAAACTCAAGGAAAATAATGTCAGTGTCACAGGATGTACTGCCCATTTAAGAGATGGTCATGCTCCACCTCAGTGTTGTTGTTTTTGTTTTCCGCCTGGAAAAGAGGCATTTTAGGTTTGTAGCTTGAGAACAAGGCCTGCTGGAAAAGGAAGTTGCATAAAGTGACTCTTCCTGATGATAAGAAAATCAGCAGTAGGACACTGATGTATTAAAACCTTGAAATATCAGTCACAGCTGTAGGTTCCAGAAGAATTACATGGAAGCATAAGTAGTTATCTTACTTTTACCTTCTCTAGCAAGTAGCTAAAGACTCCACTTTTAACACCAGTTCCTCTTAAATGAAATAATAAAAGAGAAATGATTTTTTAAAAAAAAATCTATATATGTGAATTTACTTCTAAAAATATTCAGCCAATTGTACTGCTTGATCATGTCAATAACAACAAAACTCTTTGGAAAAGACAATCGCCCAGAAGCCATAAGTTCCTTTACATTTCTAATTAAATCAAACATCCTCTAATGTAGAGCTTTATTCTCTACTTGTGTAGATTCTAAACTAGAGTTTAGAGAGCTTCCATTCTGCATGTTTCAGAGATTCATTGTCTGAGCAATCTATTCCAAGCCTGGAAGCTCTTCAAAGATCTCATCCTACAGCCTGTACCTAGATAAAACTCCTATTAATTCAATAAGGGTAAGGCTCTAACCTTGCTTGGTTACACGCTGAGTTCCCAAAGAAATTGTTACTTTAAAAAATGTTCCACAAAGTTGCCAACGAAATTCAAACTGCTCCTAGCATGGAAGCCTCCAGAAGCTGCTAACACAAGGAGATAGTGTTCATAGCATGATCACTGTGTCATTATCTCATTCTAAATGTAATTTCTTTGAGATGTGAGCTTTGGAGAACTTTACCAAGAAGAGAAAATGACTTTAGAAACATGAGAGTTCTTTTTATGGGTTACTTCTTTCCCTGTCAGAGTCAGACTCAGAGGAGACAGGGAATGAGCTCCCCACAGAGCACTGTCTTGTTGTAGTTATATTTAATTTAGTACTTATGAATGTTTCCAAAGAGAAAAATACTTTGAAAGAGGACAAAACACGCACAGGTAGGTTCTTGTGCGGTAACTGGGTATAATATGTTTTATTGCACGACAAAGTCCTATGAGAACAAAAGTAGCTAGTTAGAATAAGATGAAAACAAAAACCACCAAAGCATCAAATCCATCTTAAATATGCTTTATATATATTGGTATAAATTCTATAGATTGGTTTACAAATTCATAAAAATTATATTCTTTATTAAATCCTATAGGACTTTTTCATATGGAGAATTTGACTTCAATCTATCATGTGTAGCTTTTATAGCAAACAAAGAATGGTGAAATCCTGGCCCCCTTGAAGTCAATGGCAAAACTTCCATTGATTGCAATGGCCAGTATTTTACTCCAGGTCTCTAACTGTATCTGGCACCATCCTGTGCAGTGACTTTAAGCGAAAACTCGGTGACTATCATTACATGCAGGGTTAATTATTTTTTAAACAAAGGAAATTTAATTTTCTTAGTCAGATCTATAAGATAATTATGCACAGTGAGCAGATTTTATTTCACTCAGTGATTCAGAGTTGTCAAGGTTTGACCACAGAAGGCAGTTTTGTAGAAGTCAAATTTATTAATTACTTATTCACTCTCAGATCTTTAAATAGTTAGAATATATTGGCTGCCTTTGCAAATATATATTTATTCCTCTTGTTTCAAAGTGTTTTAAAATGAAAAATGTGAAAATGTGTGAGCTAACTTTTGTGGGCACATTTTATTATTAAATAGCTGTTAAATAGTAAAACAATGACTTGTGTAATGGGGGAAAAAAGTAATAGTTATGAAAATAATTGTTTTGTTTTGGAGAAACCACTAACCCTATATGGAAAGTGTAGCTTCATCTAGCATTGTGTAGAATTAGGCTAATTTGTGAAGACAGCAGGAGCCAGAATTTCAAAGTTAAGCTTGCATAGGTGAAGCCTTAAAGTTGTGCACTCTTACTTTATGCATGGAAATATTTGAAGTTTGCTCACATGTCCATATGAGTGAACAATACAAACGCATGAGTGAACAATACAAACACAAACTGGATATTTGCATGCATAATTTTAGAGGTATACTCAGCTGTGTCATCCAACTGAAAATCTGGCCCAATATGCCTTTGATAGCAATAAGGCATTAGCAGCTAACACTTGAATTCTATTTCAAGAAAGGGGTGTAGGGCCATAAATTGAATTCAAATAGTTTTTCTTTAGTGTCAAAATAGCTAGTTTGGCCCTCAGCTCCAGTGGTGGTTTAACTAACACACAGACCAAGTAGTTGAGTGAAGGCTTCGATTTCAAGTTTGGCATGGAGTTAATGCACGCAGGCTTTGTCTAGCTTAAGATTTGTCTAGCTATTTAATTTAATTGTTTAGTGGCCAAAAATTCAGTTATGGTCAACCTGAAACTATTTGTGAATTTGACACAAATTTGCCAAAATCCGCCCACCATCATCCCGGCAGAGAAGGAAGTGATACAGGCAAAATACACAAGGGGAATTAGGTGCCATTTACAAGATGCCTGGATGATGGTGGTGGTGGTAGTGCCTACTATATAACTCTTAGCTCGGTGGTTAGGGCACTCGCCTGGGATGGGGAAGACAGGTTGAATTCCCCCCTCTGCCTGATGTGTAGCAGAGATTTGAATTTGAGAGCCTTAATGACTCTGTGGTCCCCCTTTCTGTGATGAGGAATATCCCTTCAGGAAGCTTCTAGTGGTATTTGCAGGCCAGAGTCACTTGATAGTGGGCACCCACTGGAGTTAGTCACAGGGTGTAGGGGCTGAGTCAGAGGCACAGGCTTTTTGATGTGATGGGTAGCAGAAATCTGCTAAAGTTACATGGCTAATGCTAGATGTGGGCTGCAGAAACCAGTCTTGCAGCTTGCACAGTGGGGAAGACAATTTGGGATGATTCCCATTCTTCCATGGATGCCTGTCATTTCTTTACAAGAAATGCAAATGAGAAGTGAAACAAAACAAAACAAAATCCTTATTGAGGTTACAGGGACAAATCATCCCGATGTGTAGAAAGAATAGTAAATATGGCAGGTGACCAGCTTGGCTTCACAGTGAAATCCTTGCTGATCTTAAACACAAAAAGGAAGCTTACAAGAAGTGGAAGATTGGACAAATGATCAGGGAAGAGTATAAAAATATTGCTCGGGCATGCAGGAGTGAAATCAGGAAGGCCAAATCACACTTGGAGTTGCAGCTAGCAAGAGATGTTAAGAGTAACAAGAAGGGTTTCTTCAGGTATGTTAGCAACCAGAAGAAAGTCAAGGAAAGTGTGGGCCCCTTATTGAACGAGGGAGGCAACCTAGTGACAGAGGATGTGGAAAAAGCTAATGTATTCAATGCTTTTTTTGCCTCTGTCTTCATTAACAAGGTCAGCTCCCAGACTACTGCACTGGGCAGCACAACATGGGGAGAAGGTGACCAGCCCTCTGTGAAGAAAGAAGTGGTTCAGGACTATTTAGAAAAGCTGAATGAGCACAACTCCATGGGGCTGGATGTGCTGCATCCGAGAGTGCTAAAGGAGTTGGCGGATGTGATTGCAGAGCCATTGGCCATTATCTTTGAAAACTCATGGCGATCGGGGGAAGTCCCGGAGGACTGGAAAAAGGCTAATGTAGTGCCCATCTTTTAAAAAGGGAAGAAGGAGGATCCTGGGAACTACAGACCAGTCAGCCTCACCTCAGTCCCTGGAAAAATCATGGAGCAGGTCCTCAAGGAATCAATTCTGAAGCACTTAGAGGAGAGGAAAGTGATCAGGAACAGTCAGCATGGATTCACCAAGGGCAAGTCATGCCTGACTAATCTAATTGCCTTCTAGGACGAGATAACTGGCTCTGTGGATGAGGGGAAAGCAGTGGACATGTTTGTTCTTTGACTTTAGCAAAGCTTTTGACACGGTCTCCCACAGTATTCTTGCCAGCAAGTTAAAGAAAGTTTGGGCTGGATGAATGGACTATAAGGTGGATAGAAAGCTGGCTAGATTGTCGGGCTCAGCGGGTAGTGATCAATGGCTCCATGTCTAGTTGGCAGCCAGTATCAAGCAGAGTGTCCCAAGGGTAAGTCCTGGGGCAGGTTTTGTTCAATATTTTCATTAATGATCTGGAGGATGGTGTGGATTTCACCCTCAGCAAGTTTGCAGATGACACTAAACTGGGAGGAGAGATGCTGGAGGGTAGGGATAGGATACTGAGGGACCTAGAGAAATTAGAGGATTGGGCCAAAAGAAATCTGATGAGGTTCAACAAGGACAAGTGCAGAGTCCTGCACTAAGAATGGAAGAATCCCATGCACCGCTACAGACTAGGGACCGAATGGCTAGGCACCAGTTCTGCAGAAAAGGACCTAGGGGTTACAGTGGACAAGAAGCTGGATATGAGTCAACAGTGTGCCCTTGTTGCCAAGAAGGCCAATGACATTTTGGGCTGTATAAGTAGGGGCATTGCCAGCAGATCAAGGGACGTGATCGTTCCCCTCTATTCGACATTGGTGAAGCCTCATCTGGAGTACTGTGTCCAGTTTTGGACCCCACACTACAAGAAGGATGTGGAAAAATTGGAAAAAGTCCAGCAGAGGGCAACAAAAATGATTAGGGGACTGGAACACATGACTTATGAGGAGAGGCTGAGATAACTGTGATCGTTTAGTCTGCGGAAGAGAAGAATGAGGGGGGATTTGATAGCTGCTTTCAACTACCTGAAAGGGGGTTCCAAAGAGGATGGATCTAGACTGTTCTCAGTGGTAGCAGATGATAGAACGAGGAGTAATGGTCTCAAGTTGCAGTGGGGGAGAGGTTTAGGTTGGATATTAGGAAAAACTTTTTCACTAGGAGGGTGGTGAAGCTCTGGAATGCATTACCTAGGGAGGTGGTGGAATCTCCTTCCTTAGAAGTTTTTAAGGTCAGGCTTGACAAAGCCCTGGCTGGGATGATTTAGTTGGGGATTGGTCCTGCTTTGAGTAGGGGGTTGGACTAGATGACCTCCTCAGGTCCCTTCCAACCCTGATATTCTATGAAAACAATATGATGGACAAACCTCATACTCTGAACTGGTTCAAAGGAACTTACCTAAATGGAATTGCTTTTTAGGACCTAGAAAGTCATGCTTTCAAGATCTGACAATAAGCCTTTACTTTTAAATCCAACTTCAGACCTAAAATCTTTAAGCTTGACTTCCCTTCCAAATACTCTGACTCTTTCCAGTTCTTTCCAAGAATCTTCCCTGGCCATTTTAACTGCTTTCTCAACCTCTGTCCATTTTGACTACTCTTGCCTGTCTCCAGTATAGCCCTATGGCTCCCCCAGAGGTAATAGCATTTGGTCTAAAGCTTTAATTTCAGGATTTTAAAGTCATGTTGTTTGAATGAAGCAAAAAGTTTCAGCTTGGCTTTGTGATATTTTCATCAATTTGAAAGAAAGCAGTGCAGTTCTTTCTACAGAATGATAGGTGAGATTGGAGCAAGCTAGTGTATAAAGATGCCTCAGACTATTGTGATGAGTCATACATCCTTTTTTAAAATTTAATAGACACCAAGAGAAAGTGAGGGAGAGTTCTTATCTTTGGCTGGATTCCCCAATGCACTTGGTTTTCTTATTGGTTCTATGACCCCTTTTTATCCCATTTTAAGTACAAAAGATTTAACATGATGATAAAGCTAAAACACCAGGGGAACTTGTATAGAAAAGTGCAGGTCTCACACTTGCAGGTCTCACACTTGATTTCAGTTTATTGGCTCTTTGCTGCCTGCCTAGTTATAGCTGGCTTAATCTGGCGTGTTCGTATAGAGTGAGCATTTGGCATCTTTGTACCACACTTTAGTTTTTAACTGATTGAGCTGTTTTTGTAGTGCCTTTCATCTTGATATTTCATGCTGGGGAGTAATACTTTTATTGGAACAGCAAACTGACATATCACTGGAATCAAATAGCAAAGTATGCTAACTCAGTAGTTCTCAACCAGGGTACATGTACCTCTGAGGTACACATCGGTCTTCCAGGGGGTACATCAAATCATTTAAATATTTGGCTAGTTTTACAACAGGCTACATAAAAAGCATTAGCGAAATCAATACAATCTAAAATGTCATACAGATAATAACTTGTTTACACTGTTCTATGTACTATACACTGAAATGTAAGGACAATATTTATATTCCAATAGATTTATTTTATAATTAGATGGTAAAAATAAGAAAATAAGCAGTTTTTCAGTAATAGTGTGCTATGGCACTTTTATACTTTTGTGTCTGATTTTGTAAGTGAATAGTTTTTAAGTAGGTGAACCTTGGGGTACACCAAACAAATCAAACATCTGGAAAGGTTGAGAACCACTGTGTTAACTAAATTCCTTGTCTAGCACAAACATTTCAAATTAGTATTTTGCGAAGGAAAATCATGATAGCAAATGGTGTGAGATGATAAACATGGGACATTACAAGCAATTTCACAGTTTTCAGGTTGATATGAAATTTTTGGTCTCACTGCAAAAGCCTAGGGGACTGATTATCAGAGCTGCTGGGCATGCAGAACTCCAGTTTTTATCTGGAGCTGCAGGAGCTCAGCACATATGGAAACTAAGCCCTAAAACTTTGTCTCAACTCCAAATCTTAAGTCTTTGTAATTCTATCTAAAACTATCATTAGTCCCTTGCGAAGAATGGTAGAACATCTCATAAAATCTAGTATTGGGAGACACGGCGAGCTGGAGTTATGGCTTGTCTGTTTAAGGTGATGAGATTGTGATGAAACACATCTTGTATCATTTGACCATTTTTGATTCCATGCAAAAGCTTTCCTATTGCCATGAGAATGAGTCATTAATGTCATATTTGCCATCTAATACCTCCAGACCAGATGTAGATAACAATATGAGATCCATAATGTAGAATAGGGCATCAGTTGCTTTACATGGGATAGTTTACATGTAGAGAAAGTTTTTGTCATCATTAGGAAACAATGGGTGAAATCCTGGCTCTATTGACTTCAGTGTAGCCAGGATATCACTTCCCCCCAGCAAAAAATTGTTGCTAGGTCCTGAGGGATGTTGGTTTTTTTTCCCTTCTACAGAGTGTGTGTTTGTTTGTGTTAAAACAGTGGCTCTGAAAAATGAGACAACATTTTATCTAGGCTCCGTCATTCAAAATTAGATTATTAATAAAGGTACTGAACCAAGTTTTGGTTAGGTGAATACTTGGTGGGTCAAGTTACCTGCTTTCCGGAAGTTTATTTGGATGGGTATCTGAATTTAGGAGATGTATGCCTTAGATAACTTTCTTTTGAGAATCTTCGTGTTTGTTTGCTCCACAGCAGATGTTGCTCAAGACAAGAGAAAGCCCTGGACACTATTCAAGAAGCTCAGAAAGAGAGAAAAATACGTAGTATAAAGGAGAGAGCTGTTCAGTAATTCTCTTCCAATAAGAAAGTTTGCTTTGGAAAATTACACGTATTAATCATTGCTTAGGGAGACACATTGTCTTATTAAAATGAAAACACAGTAGTGCACAAACAGAGAGAGAGCGTGTGCTCCAATCATCAGCATATTATATAACAAATACATGATCCCATCAGACATGCCAAACCCGTGGGAAAAAAAACCCAGAAGTTGGGCTTGTTTTTGGCTTAATTGCCTTGTGAGTTGCTTGTTGGTTAGATTTTTGGCTTGTTGCTTCTTTTTTTTTATTGGCTCCCTGCAAGCAGGGGCAAGATGGGAGAGTCAGGGGAGCACCACAGTCCCAGTCTCCATGCTGGGGGGGAATCTAGTCACATAGAGAGTTTGGGCTCTCAGAGATTGGCTTGTTTTGGCCTTGTTTTGAAATGGGATTAGCTTGATTTTTGGCTTATTGTGGAAGTTGGGGTGCTTATTTACTGCATGAAAGTTGGCAACTGTGGATCCCATATGCACACATTACTGCTGGCAAAATGTGTACAGGATTCTTTTGGAATAATAACAAAGGAAAACTAGACTAACTTATGTTTGCTAGTTTAATTAAAAGACTTCTTTTCCTTAGCAGGCTTTCTAGCCAATAAGTCATACATTTGGATGCGTAGAGCACATGCAGAGTAATACCAGCATATAAGGGTCTAACTAGCAACAATCTAAACTTCCTTCAATAATACCCATCATACCACTAGAAACCAGCAAAATTTGAAATCTCCATTGCACAGGTGATTCCAATATTACAGCATTTTGTTTTTTCATCCTGAAATGGTATAAAAAGTTGAAATTCCAAAAAATCTTAAATTTGGAAATGTCAGTTTCATTTCAATATTTTGATCAAAACATTGTGACGTTCCTCAAATCAAAGGACTTAGTTTCATTTTGGTGAAATGCCACAAAAGGCTTCTTTTCGAGTCAGATCAATGATTGCATTTCTCTAGTGTAGTGCCTTCTGGGAATTTTCATTCAGGCCCACATAATCTCTTATGGGCCAGATTCACTGGAGTACTACATCTCCCACAATGCACTCTGGACTTAGTTGACCAAACTGGCCATATAACAGCTTTCTTCTCAAACTCTTTAAAAGAGTAATTAATCTTCACAAATATTTAAGATTTACCTGTGTCTTGCAGATGAGAAAATAGAAATGGCGGTTAAGTGATTTTTTCCCAGGGGTATCAGGTAAGTCAGTATCGGAGCTGTCATAGATAAGAAAAAAGTTGCCGATCCCTGTACGTTGTTTAGGCCTGTAGGCATATCAGTGCAAGCCCAATTACCATGCTGCCATGGTCACTGACTTGTGTACTGTGCTACTCAGAAGTTTATTAGCATTCTTGAAATGAAAAATCTAATTCAAGCTTTTCACCTTTTGTATCTAATAGTATCTCCAATTCTGTTAGATCAACTAATTGGTCCTTAGAATGAGGTGATGATACAGTATGATAAAGTCATGATGATGCATACATTTCAAAACAATTTACTATATTATTTGCTCCTAAAGCTTCAATGTGCATAAAGGCAGTGCATAATTCAATATGACCTTGTAACTCTGCTAATCGTGTACATCCAAGGCAAGTCATGTAATGATACTTATATGCTAACTAAATAAGATGGCATAAAATACAAGTGTTCACAGTTAAAATTAATAACATGAAGCTTTCTTCATTTCTTTCCACATCTCCATGTAATATGAAAAAATTCCTCGTTGATGCTCTCAGCAATCTAAATTTACCCAAGCATAATATAAGTAGCCCAGACATTTCTCCTTTTAAAATTATATATGGAAAATGTAATAATGCAGTTTTTCTACTTCAGAAATGTACATTGCTTCTGAATGCAGTATTTGGACCCAGTATGCAAATGTTATATATGTTTTTTTTCTGTACCTGAAAAGTATGCTCTTTTTATTTTGTGTTTGGGTTGCAATACTTTGAAAAGTTAGCATACTATTTAAGATAATGATTCATTTTCATTTTTTAAAAATATTTTGCTGTCTTTCAGTACAGAGCAAACACATGCAATAGTAAATCAGCATCGTCACAGAGTATGGTCTTGCTGTAGTCTGCATTTACTTAACAGGATTTACTTCCGTTTACTTACAGGATTCAAAGTGGGTCGCACTGGAACTCTAAACAGCAGCTCAAACTCATTCAGCTAAAAAGTAATATACTGTAGAAAGAACAATAGAAAGAAATCAGGAAAAGTGGGGATGAATTGGTTTGAAACAGTAATGCACCAGAAATGGCAGTCTGGTTTCATGTATATGAAACTAGTGTACATCAGACCTACCTCTGAACAAAAAAAAGCAACCACCAACCACTGTAATAGAAGTATAGAATGTAAATAACTTTACCCCCTTCCCTTCTGGAAATTTAAAACTTATTATATAAATATTTAGACTTAGAATATTATCTTTCAGTATTGAAAATAATTGTTTTATATAATTAATCTTTCATTTGAGTCTAAATGTTTTGGTTTCACTGTACTGAAATGAAAGTGCAGCCCAACTCAAATCTGTTCCAAATATAGCTCTACCTTATCTTCTCTTCACAACTGTGCACCATTTTATACCCAATGAAGCAAGTTCTGTCATTTCAAAAAATCCTGTTTGTAGCAGGGTTACAGCAGCAACATTGCCTCATCAATATTTTTTACTAAAGATTCCTTTTAATGACACTTAATTGTTTTCTTATGATCTTTGTTGTTAGACTAAAATCAGGGAAAACCAAAAGTTCAGCTACTGTATCAAGTATTTCTCTTTTCATTCTCATTATCTGCAGGATATATGTCTTATCCTTATGAAAAGACTATAAATGGGAGATAAGTAATTGCATGACCACTGTCTTCCTCACTGGGATTCTATGACACTTCTTTCCATTACAGGACCAACCTCTGTTGGTGAAACAGACAGGCTTTTGGGCTCTTCTGTATAGCTCGAAGCTTGTCTCTCTCAATTGGTCCAATAAAAGATATTATCTCACCCTCCTTGACTCTAATATCCTGAGACCAATCTTTCCATGTCCTTTACATTGACACCTCTTTCCAATCAATGTCTGATATTTGAGCCGTAGGATCCCTTAAAATTCATAGTGCAGTCATCTCTGCTTCCCATGGACACCTGCATAATTCTTAAGTTTTTTCTATGTTCATTTTCCAATCACATTTTTAAAATATTTTGCCACAACAAAAATACAGTAATTTTATAGTGTTATATCAATGTTGCAAATTGATTATATTTATCATACTGTCTTAATCCTCTCTACACTTATCTGAGATCCATCTACTTAATTGTTGGTCAAATCTCAATCATTGGTTATATCCCAATCTGACTATGTGTCAACCTGATTGAGGTGCAACAAAAGTGGAAGAAGAGATTGGGACATTCATTTAAACTTTTCTAATGTGCGATAGTAGCATCAAGAGCAACAAAATTCAAAGTATGGGACAGTAACAGCAATTACAGATTGTGTTATAATCGTTTCCTTGGGTGGTACATGTTGAATGCTCACTATGAAATCACTAAGAAATTGCAGTTATTATTATTCAATATGGTGTGCACAAATTCTCTAATACAGTCTCTGCCGGTAATTTATTTTGAGGGACAAGCAGATATTCAACAATGTTAAAATGCAATTTCAGTGGAAATCTGTTTCCTATTCCAAGCCATTCTTGCATTCTCATTAGCTGAGTTGTGGGCTAGTTTTTCTTTTTAATAAGGGGCACCTGACGACCATACAAAAAAGCAATTTACCTAAAGTTATATTAAGGCATATAGGGCCCAAATAGCTTTTAGCACACACTGAAAATGGATTGCAAATCAAGTATTCTCCATTTAAATTAAGGTAAAATATACCTTTAGCATGCTTAGACAGACTGTGTGCAATGAAATGTTCTTGTTAGGCAATCTTATTTATCCTTTAAACTTTACATTTGAAACTAAGTCAAATTAAGGAAATCCATAGCTACTTATCTAGTACTGCAAGGAAAATGAGGGTCCCCGTCCCCCACAAGTGCATTAGTAGCACAAGTTATGTTCCTAGTTGCTGCATAATATCACATAGAATGCATTTGGATTGCAATCAGTGCAGAATACTTATTACTGTATATTAACACCTGCAGGATTGTACCAGGGAAAAAAATCTGCAAAATGAATTTCTCTTGTGGTCTTAAGAAGCAGGAGTGTCCATTAATTGTTTATTTCAATTTAAATACAAAACAGAGTTTGGGCCTGATTCCCCATTCTGCTACAACAGTTTTATTCCATTAAAAACAATAGAGTTAAACTTAGGTAAAAATGGAGTAATGGAATGGAGAATCAGACCGCCATCCACAACTCGAGGAGCCCAAACAAATATGTACTTTAAATTAAAGCAAAAGAATAATGCATCCAGGAGCATAACAAAGCCCCTCCCATCACAAAATTAATTTAACAAGTAAAATAATTAAAACTGGGAAAATTATACCCACACCATCATATTCATACCTTCAGTTCTTCCCCATAGGCCATTTGCACACAACAAACCTGGGCTATTTGGAATAAAAGGGGGAGTGGGATCATATTCTAGAACAAACAAGCAATTCTAGTGAAAAATGTTTTGTCAACAGCTCACTCCCTTCTGTACAAAGGGTATGCCAGCTTTGTCATCTCCACTACATAGGACTGTGTCAGAGACAGACATTAGGTCTAGTGGTTACAGCAGGAGTTAGGGGGCTAGATGCCAGGGCCAAAGTCAGAGTAGGAATCAGAAATCAAGACTCAGAGCCAACGGTCAGAACTGGAATCAGTAATCAGAGCTGAAAATCAGAGCAAGATTACCTGCAGTGAGGCAAGGTAGAAGCAGAGACAGCAACAAGCCACTATCTAATATTCATTAGCCATTCCTGAGACACTTATTCAGACCATAACCTTCCCAGTCCACCAGGAATTGAAGTATTCCCCTAATATCCAGAGAGTCGAGGATTCGGTAGACCAAGTACTCCTCTTGTCTGCAGACAGTTATGGGTGGCAGTAGTGGGTTGGAGTAGTTTAGATACAGCTTCTCAGTGTTGGGCTTTAAAAGTGAGATGTGAAAGACGATGTGGATCTTCAAGAATTCTGGAAGCTGTAACCTGAAGGCCATTAGGTTTACCCCATTCTGTAATCTTGCAGAGGCCCAGATATTGGTAGTCTAGTTTGTTAGATGTGTGACTTGATTTAAGGTTGTGGGCAGAGAGACACACCTTGTCCCCTGAAGCCAAATTGGGAGTAGCATGATGATCTTGGTCTGCATGGTACTGATAGGCTTTTTTGGCAGACTACAAGTGTACATTGAGCTCCTGGTGCACTGTGGCTAAATCCATGGTGGCTGGTACTAGGCAATTGATGGGTAAGTCTGGGTGGAAGTGGGGCAATGAATGCCATAGCTTGCAAAGAATGGACTATGTTGGGTCAGGGTATAGATTGCATTGTTATACACAAATTCAGCATATCACAGTGGCGGGGAGCAGTCATCTGGATAGAAACCCGGAAAGCAGCAAAGAGTTTGCTCCAAGATTTTATTAACTCTCTCTGTTTGCCCACCAGTCTGTGGGTGATAGGTGGATAAGGCAAAGTACTTGATGCCAAGGAGTCTGAGAAATTCCTGCCAGAATCAGGAGATGAACTGGGGTCCACATCCGATACATCACCTGTTAGTAATTTGTGATCCTGGAAGACATTTTCAAGATGAGCTGAGCCATCTCCTTTGCAGTAGGAACAGTATGGCATGGAATAAAGTGTGCCATCTTTGTTAGGAGGTCAATGGCAACCAGGATTACCTGGAATCATGGCAGTTCTACAATGAAGTCCATTGATGATATAGTAGACTGTTACAAGGTGTGGCTCCTCTCCCACCTTCTCCCCCCAGAAACTGCAGGGAATCCAGTGGTTGTGCCTTCACATATTCTTTTAAGTTCCCTCCACCATTTCTACAACAATCCCTGTGCAACAGTCTATTGCCAGTGCCAACAGCTCTTTGGTCTTCTCCCCAGGACCTCAGGGGAATGTAGGGCCCCACATTTAGGGTGTGATGTTACCATATATAACCACAATGGTACTTCCATGGAAGATAATCCCCAAAGATGTGATTGTTATGTACATATTACATTAGGCGTAAAATCCCCTTTGGGATGCTGGGTGTATGATGAGTTTACCATTTTATAGAATGTAACCCTACAGGTGATATGGATGCCAAGTTGGAAGAATCCAAATCTAAAGTGGCCACAGCCTGGAGCCGAGAATATTCCCCGACGAGCAAATGTATGGGAGCCATTGTGGGAGCAGGTGCAGCCAGCACTTTTTAACGTGTCCTTTCACTCTATTACATGGGTGGTTCGCTCCAAGGAATGGTGGGTGGACCAAATTCATCCTAATTGTAGTATGTACATTAAAGGATTGAAACAACAATTCAATGGATGGGTGAGGGGACATACCTGGAATCGTCATCAGAAAAGGGGATTGTGGGCAGCGAGGAACACTATGCTGGGTACATGGAATCTGGGGGATGAGTGGGTAACCAAACAATTAGTAAGTCAAAATGTGAAATTTCAACAACAAATTAATGAATTAATGGCACAGCAACTATCAGCAGTTGCCACAGGGTGGAGGAGAGCAGTAGAGGTAAACTTGCAGTTAACTCATTGGGCAGGGGACCTGGTGACATGGGTAGGGGATGGCTTCAGAAGACTAACATGGGGAGAAGTGTGCGTAGGTATTCAAAATGCTCAGTTAATAAAGTTAATGGATATTATGAGAGATGCTTGGTCAGAAAATGGCCTTCAGTATTAAATCTGGAGACTAGCCCATATTTATCCACAATTGCAAAAACATACCCATCTACCTGGAAAATAACATCCCCGACCTGTGGGGACAGTTCTTGTGTAATTGTTACTATGATACCATGGGAAGAATATGCAAATAAGGTGGTTCCCTTGAACCCTATGGGAGTAAGTAGGGAAGGGGGAGCGCATTGGGAGCCACTAGGAAATAGGTGGGGGGGGTGGAATGGGGTAAATTGGACTGTCATCACATTAAGCAGTTGTATATCCAGAGGAGGAATATGGATGTGCCCCTCTCCTATGAGTATGGAGGAGCAGGATCAATGGCCTATTGCAAAGGGGGGGCATTTAGGGGTAATGTAGATGGGGCACGATGTATTCTGTTGGGAATGTATGCAATCCTTCAATATAACACTAGGAGGCAAAATCCTTCCAGTGTATGACCAAATTATGAACTTCTATACACTGCCACATGGACTATGGTGCACCAATGGATCAGTGGACTTAATCGTTGTAAACAATTGAACCGGCACCTACTACCCCATACCGTACCAAGTAGTTGAATTAGTTTGGATAATACCAACTTTCACTGTGGATATTCAATGGACACACAATATGGACAAAAGTACACACAGATTACAAGAGCAACTTGCTGCAAGCGCCAACAGTTGGACACACTTACAATACACACTACAGGATGGTGCTGACAAAATTTTAACCTTATCAAAGGAGGAGAAGCAGTGTTTTTCGTGGTGGCCAGGATTTTGGACTATACTGCAGTGGTCAGGACTCTCAGTGTTGCTGTGGATTATCATAGCAGCTGGTGTTAACTATATGAGTGTTACATATGGAAAGATCAAGGGGGGCACAACCCCATAAAGAACAGTCACTAATTATAACCTATAAGTAATGTAGTAAGCCCCCGCCACCCCCCAGTGTACTAGACAACCCGGACCCGACCTTCTCGGGCCCACTATATTGGGAAGTCTGGAACACTAATTGGAATAGGTGTAGTATGCCCATATGAGAGAAGGTGCAGGGCATGGTACTACACAAGGGGCTGTGGGACAGATGGAGCATCGACATCTTCCACCTTGATGCCTGGACCTATCAGAAAGTGTGCTGCCATATGTCCTATGCTTTTCCAGGGATACCTGGGAAGGAGGATCCCAAAAGAAAAAAAAAGAAAAGAAAAGAAAAAAAAAAAAAGGGATGGAGTGTTAGGATATAGATATTCAGGCCCGTCTGTAAAGGCCTATACACTAAGAATGTAGGTATATGTTTATCATTTAGCTAGTAATAGAGGTATAGAAGAAAGAATCTGTGTAAGGGCCTTCTCTCACTGTGACAGTCTGAGGCCGTGTTCTTAGGCCAATGCCTTTGGCTAAGCAGCAGAGGCAGCCATAAACTGGGAAGCGAATGGTCACATCCTCACATTCCAAACTAGTCAATATGGGGCTGTTAGGAAGGTGATCCGATCTATCACCTCCAGAGAAAGGGAAGAGCCTAGAAGATGTAAAAGGAAATTTAGGTTGATAGTTTTCTATCTGGTAAGAACTCACTTATCAATAGACACAGCTGGAAAACCCTTATGTCTTTATAGATGTAGTTGTGAAATCCTCACTTCTGTATTGTTTGGTCATTATAGTTCCCAATTTGCTATTGTTTATTGCATGGTCTCTGTCTGGTTCTGCGATTGTTTCTGTCTACTGTATAATTAATTTTGCTGGCTGTAAACTAATTAAGGTGGTGGGATATAACTGGTTAGCTAATCATGTTACAATATGTTAGGATTGGTTAGTTAAATTTCAGTAGAATGATTGGTTAAGGTATAGCTAAGAATATTACTATATAAATTAGGGGCAAACAGGAAGTAAGTTGGGATTCGAAAATAAGGAAAAAGGAACTTGGATATAAGCTTGCTGGAAGTTCACCCCAATAAACATTGAATTGTTTGCACCTTCGGACTTCAGATATTGTTGCTCTCTGTTCATGCGAGAAGGACCAGGGAAGTGGGAGAGTGAAGAAATAAGCTCTCTAACAACCACAGGGAAACAGAGTTATCCTCCCTTCAGGCCTTCATGTTACTGAGCTCAACTAGCCCTAGTCTCCCCCTCCCCCACTGCCACCCCCACTCCCACTCCCACCCCGACCCTTACCCTTTCTTTCTTTCTTTCTCTTTTTTTTTTTTCTCTCTCTCTCTCTCTCCCCCCCCCCCAACCATTGATGCTTCCTCCCTGCCTCTTTATCAGACCAGCCAGCCTGATTGTCTAATTATCCCCATCAGCTTTATCAAGGGGAACTAATTAACATCTGAGTGATCAAAGTGCAGACTCACCTGTTCTCCCCTGCACTCTGTCAGACCAAGACTGCAGAGGTGTGGGCAGAGACTGGAGGAGACCTAGGGGGTTTGATTGTGGGTTCTTGTTAAGGGTGCAGAGGTCGCAGGGTCTTATGTAATTCTTAATGTAAGCCTGTAGGCATGACCACCGGAAGTTCCTTGAGACCATATATCAGAGACCATATATTTTTGAACTGGCTAAAATGTCCCAGAAGTGGCAAATCATGGCATAGTTTCAATATCTGAAGCCTGGGTTGTCCCTCCAGAACATAAATACAACCCTTGAGATAGAGAAGATTGTTCCATAATTGTAACTCAGTCAGGTCAGGTACCTCCATAGTTCAGGGACTGGGGGGACCTGGGTTGAGAATGGGTCACTGGGGAGCAGGGAGTGGATGGAGGACATCAGACTGATCTTGATCATTCTATTGACAAAGATGGATAACTAGAGCACAGTACAGTTGGCTCTTTGCCAGATTTGAGATATTCATCTTTATGCAATAGGTCATCTGCCTTCACTTTTCTAGTCCCTGAGTAATACGTTACCACAAATTTGAAGCAAGAGAAGAGTGTCCAATGGATCTGGCATTTGTTAAGGCCTCTGGCAGTCAATAGGTTCTCCAGGTTTTTGTGGTTCTTTAGGACTTGGATCAACAATCAAACTCCTAGGAGATGGCATCACTCCTCAAAAGCCACCTTGACAGACAGTAACTCCTTGTCCCAAAAATATAGTTTTATTCTGACATGGTTAGCTTCTGAGAGTGAGGTGGAGTTGGTTGCAGAGGGCTCACATATTGAGATAAATATGCACCAATGGCAAAATTTGAGGCATCAGCTTCAATCATAAGTGGTTTGGTGGAGTCTGGGTGAGTCAGGATCAGTGCTGAGGTGAATGCCTCCGTCATTTGTTCAAAGGCCACTGAGCCTCCATGATCAAGGCAAACCAGTGCCCCTTTTGCAGGAGCACTGATATGTTTTCAACCAGGCTAGAGAATCCTTTAATAAATCACCTGTAGAAGCTGGTGGACCCTGGGAATCACTGCACTGTATATGACATTGGATGTGGCCCAACTGACTATTGCCATCACCTTACATGGGTCCTTGGTGAGTCCCTTGGGTGAGATGATCTATCCTAGGAAATCCACTGTGTCCTTATCAAACTCACATTTCTTGAGCTTTGAGAAGAGGGGGGGTTTTGGTGGAGGCGATGCTGATGATGGAAGTCATGAATTTAGGAGAAAATTAGGATGTTATCCAGGTAAATGACAACAAATTGATCCAGCAAGTCCCTAACAATGTCACTTATGAAATGCTGGAGGCATTATGGAACCCAAACAGCATGACTACATACTTGTACTTAGTACAAAAGGCAGACTTCCATTCGTCATCTCACAGATCCTCACCAGGTTATAAGCTCCGCAGAGGTCCAACTTTGTGAAGATCTTGGCAGAGTGGAATCTTTCAAACAGCTTGTTAATAAGCGGTTTCAGATTGTAATCTTTTTCAGAGTTCCGTAATTCAAACAAAGGCCAACAGGAGCCATCTTTCTCCATCATGAAGAAGATTGGGGCCCCTTCTCAGGATGTAGAGAAGTAAATGAACCCCTTCTGCAGGTTTTCCTTGAGAAGGCTCTGGAATACTTGTAGTTCAGGTTTGGAAATGGAGTAAATGCACCCAAAAGGAAACCTCTGCTGGAGGTCAGTGGAGTAGTAGGGTGTTGGCTTTCTTTTTATTAAATACATCAGCATAGTGTTTATATTTAATAAGAATCCCTGGAGCCACTGGGAATGTTGTAGGGATTGTCAGGGTAACCTTTTGATCCTCCCTCCATGTCTCTGAATTGTTTGGAGGAGCAAACAAGTCTCATAAGGTTGCTGATCACAGATCAGTTCTTGGGAAACAGGAGTGTCTACAAAACAGGAGTCAAAGCTTACTGTTCCTGACCACTAGCGGATGCATGGGTTGTGCATGATGAGCCTGGGGATGCCAATGAATGCAATACATGGAATTTGCCCAAACTGGAAGATTTCTCGGTAACCTCATTGGGTAGTTACCTCTAAAGGAGCCGCCCCTGCAAGGTGGCAAACTGGACTCCCAAGATCTATAGGTTTCCCACTATCTCCATCAGAGAGACTGGAATAGGCTGCTTAAACTGTCAGAGACTGGGACATGGGCGGTTGTGACAAGTGGTTAGAGCAGGAGTCATGATGAGTGGGTTGGAGCAGGAGTCAGTGGCCAGGAATAGGAGCCAAGGGTCAGAGCCAAAGTCAGAGACAAGGATCAGAGTCTGGTTAACAGAGATGAGGCAAAGCTGGCTGTAAGGCAGGAGCAGGGCTGGAACAAGGCTGGGAACGAGCAGGCAGAGGAGCTATTACAGCCATAAGCGAATGCTTTGAGCAGCAGCTGCTGCTGGGCTTAAGAACTGGTGCTCACTCTTTTATATTTCAGACACATCGCATTAATGTAGTGCACTAGTCTAATGTAATATGAATGGCTATTTAAATAACTAATATCTTACATTTATAGAGTGTGATTCTTAATAACGGCTCTAATCTTCCTCAGGCAGGGAATTCCCAGTAATTTTAACTAGTTTCTCTAAATCAGAAATGCCACATTGGGCCTATAATTTTGTAAAATATTTCAGGATTCCATAAATTTCAGCTCAACCCAACCCAAGCAATTCTGTACTATTTAACAAAATTATGGGAACTATCTTGTATTTCATAATCAGACAAATCAGACACCATTGTCAGTGGGAAGTTTGCTTGAATGAGAATTGGGATATTATCAGGAATCCCTGCACTATATAATTGCAGTGTGCTGGTGCCTGTTTTCTCTCATGCATTCATTCAGAAAGTGGAGTAGAGTCTGTTTATTTAATGGTGTTGCTCATTGGAATGCAACTCTTTGCCAGTATTCGGAAATGCTTCACACACAAGAGAAATACAGCCATGCACTACCAGGGTGAAATGTGGTAAGTGCCTTCCAGCAATGGATTAGGACAGGAAGTTCCAAATACTGTGCCAAATGAGAACTGCATAGGGAATGTAGATAGGCAGAATGTAATTATCCAGATTTGTAACTGGACTAAAATCTCTCTACTTGCAAAATCAAGACTGTCACTATATTTTGAAGACCACAAGTGTGTAAGACCTTGGTTTTGTCTCCTCCAAAATCCAACAGCACACTGAAGCATTAATTGACATTAATTTAAATGGAAGAGTAGTACCTACTGAGTGACCTTCCTGTAGCATTCTGAGTCTTTCCTACTGAACTTCCTTTGAAGTAGCTAACATCTGTATAGTGCTTTGAAGATCTAAGCACTATATAAGTGCTAAGTACTGCAAAAGTAGGCCGAATTATGCTTAACTAGTGAAATTTGATAAGATGAAGCCCAATTCGGGACCTGTAAAAATGGTAACTGATGACCTACATTATGTGTGCTAAGAAAAGCAAAAATCACAAAAGCAGTAAGGCTTTTAAAAGATAACTACTTTCAAATTTCAATTTCTGTGTATGTCAATGGCAATTAAACTACCAGTAGGTCAAGAGTTTTCTCTTCATGCAACTGCTTATGGATAGTCAATAAATATCACTGCAGTTTGGGAACGAGCAACAGGGAGGTACAATTTTGCTTTACAAAGAGATAATACTAACTATGTTTATGTTTAAGTTTTCTAAAACTATAATAAAGAAACAATCTGGCAATCTAGCAGTTCAACTTTTTTTACTACACAGTGTTTTGTAAAAAATTTACAATACATATAGTGCGGGATTTGTTGTATGGCCAAAACATCACTAAGTGCCTATGAACTAGACAAATGTACAAAAGTCAGTGAAGTTTCCTTTTCTGTTCTCTCTCTCTCTCTCTCTCTCTGTCTCCCCATCTTCCTGATCCCCGCAAATATATCTTACTCATATAGGAAAAAAAGAAACTGTTTACGCTGGTTTGGTTTCTTATTTTTGGTTTTGTGTGTGTGTGTTACCGAGGTTGATATTTGCTTTGGGTAAAAACTGTGCACTTTGTCAGTTTTGGGAAAAAAATCCCAGCATGGTGTTGTCTAACTTTTATTTCAAAATACGGATATGTTTTTTTTAAAATAGCTATTCTTAGTTATAACACAGTTTCAATACTACTTAACCAATCTATCAAAAGTAAAACATTTTATTATGCTGTTGAGATTACACTTTTTTAATTTTACAATATTGGAAGTAGATTTGCCTATTAAGGAAAAAACAAAAACCTAACTTTCCCTATGACAATCCCATCCTATTCTTTTATGCTCTACTCTGTTTTGCCAGTAATGACCTACATAGGGTATAGCTGTGTAATGACAAATAATGGGGTAAACTTGGCAAGCGGCTTCAAAAACAATATTCCACCCTCAGTTACACTGTGAAATCCAGGTAGTAGAGTTCATCCTCTCCTTTTTTAAAATCTTCTAACATTAAAGCATAAATATGCTTATGAAATATTTAGTACATAGATCATTATTCTGAACAATACATTTTAAGTGAAGTTTCTTACCTTAAAGAGCTGCCTGTCTGTGCTCTCATCTAGAGTTGAATGCATTTTGGTGGAGCCACACTTTCTCTTCTCTCTCATGGTCAGCACAGGAAAGAAGATGCAACCAAGCATTAAAAATGAAAAGAAAAGTCAAGTTGGGAGAAGAGGGGATTAAAAAATGGAGCTATGTGGATAATTCCTTTCTTCTTGACCCACTGATTGAACAGCACCTGTGGAGTTCTAAAGATGCTGATGGTGTTAGGAGAAAGTGTTCAGGCGTAAGGGGCTCATGACATCTTTGAAGTGATAGCTGGGTAGATCATTTGATGGAGGAGAGAATCAGAGGAGGAACAGAGGTGCAGACGCTTTTTATTCTGAGATTCAGAACCTGAGATCTTGGTATCCTCTACCAAGTTGACCAAATCAACTGTACCCAGAAGAGGAGGCATTCTGAATGAGTGAAGGTGACAAAACAAGTCAGCGTATCTGGGGAATGCTTTGAAAGATTAAGGTCATCCTCAGCTTTGCCCTTTCCTGACCTTTGAGTGCTGAAACATACAACCGTAATGTTCTCTAAACCTCAGCTTCTTATAGAACTTGTGTGTGTATATACACACACACACAATTGTAGGCAGGGATGCTAGAACAATTTTTATAGTAGGGGTGCTGAGAGCATCCCCACTATCCCTAGTTCCAGCACCTATGATTGTAGGAGATTTGGGGAAGAATGTCTATGTCTTTACAGGCAGCACATATATTGCTGAAATGATTAAGATCATGTTTTATATTGGGGAACAAGTCAAGTGTTCTTGTCACCGAATATTCAATAATGTAACATTGCTATAAATGTGTGATAAGAGTGAATCAGTCAAGCAAGTTATGTTAATAGCATACATTTCTTTTAAATGATGTAATTATATCCTTTAGGACATTTCACAGGTCTTTGTATGGGTTCATGGCAATAAAGAGAGGGTGTACAAGGAGCCTCCTTTCCCCTTGGATAGCCCACAAAGAAGTCTGTAACAACTGGCATCCTTCTGGTTGCTGTCCTCCCTGAACTGGCATTAAAAGCAGCTGGCTGGCCTGAAGCAGATTGCAGTATCCTAAAGAGCAATGTCTGCCTACGTAGCTGGCCAGTCAAGGAACAACTATACCTCCCTGAGGAATTGTATGTCCCCAAGTTCTCCATGAGGCAGTGCAAATCTGTTTTTTTCTGAAACAAAATGGAACCTTGGATCTGCAAATACGCTACAGAACTTTTAAATGATATTACACTAGCAATGTTAGTATTTATTGTTGAATAGTTTTTTTAAAAGGTGTACATTACTCATTTATTTCCATGAAAAGGAAAACTCTGCCTCAGAATTAGTTCTATTTTACATTCTCTCCTATAGGCAGAGTGAATCAAAGCTGCTTTGCAAAGTTGTTTGCATCACAAACTGAAGACTGTGTGAAAGGTTTCAGAGTAGCAGCCGTGTTAGTCTGTATTCGCAAAAAGAAAAGGAGTACTGGTGGCACCTTAGAGACTAACAAATTTATTAGAGCATAAGCTTTCGTGAGCTACAGCTCACTTCATCGGATGCATCCGATGAAGTGAGCTGTAGCTCACGAAAGCTTATGCTCTAATAAATTTGTTAGTCTCTAAGGTGCCACCAGTACTCCTTTTCTTTTTGACTGTGTGAAAGTAACAGTTTACAAGTATTTACATTTTAAAAATCATTTTAATTAATATTTGCAAATCTGAATGTAGGGGGAAATGTCACCTTTGCAGTGAACCTGGTGCTTTTGCAATGGATAATAGCAAAACTTAAAATATTTGTGATTTAGGCCTGGAAATAGATTTTCATAACAAAATTCAGAGGAAAGTAGAAGCCCAGTAAGAGTCTATTAGGGGATAACTTGCCCTTGTGTGAAGCTTATTCCTAACCTGGCCAGTTAGTGGCTATCTTATGTTTTGAGAAATCACTTACTATTTGTATCCTATCAAGTATAACTCTGGATATTCTGAGTATTCCTTAAATTCTACTAAAATCTTGGCCTCAGTGATATTTTACATAGGTTACTGATTATTGGGTGTGTGGGGTATATGTGTAGTCCTTTCATGAATTTTAAATTTGGTACTTCCTGTTGATTTTAATTTGCTCTTTAAAGTAGCAGCAAAAGACCAAGAATTTGAGGCTACAGACAAAGGCATGGACAGTATATTACCTGGAAATCATCCCTTGAGATCTGCGTTGAAGCATACTGTCAAGACTATGTGGGGAAGTGTACATTAATATTGCCTTATGCTGTAACTTTCCTTTGAGACAACTAGAGAATTTTGGTCTCTAGTTCTATTGAAACTGAAGTAGAAGTCAGTCAATAAAATGAGACAACAGAATTTCTTTGTGTGGGTCAAAACATGAAGAAAAATTATTTTTCCCTAGTTTGAGCAGTATTAAAAATTTCTTCTTGCAATCCTAGAAGATGCTGTAATTTAGTAAGGAGTCAAATCTTATTGTACGAAGGGTGATTATATCTGGCCTGTAAGGAGAGGTTATTTTTTTTCTTATGGGTGCAAATTAAGAATATATCTGACTGGCTAAATTGCACCTTTCAAAGTTAAAATTTAATGGTAACAGTCTTATGTTAAGCAGTAGTTTTGATTTAACAAGAAAGCAGACATGTAATTTCACTTAGTAATTATTAAAATAGATGATAAAAAGTTTTAAAAAAACATGTATGGGGCCTTGAAAAGTTTTTCTTTATTTTTTACTTGAATTATTTTTATGTGATCTCCAAATGCTTTTGATTGTAATGTATTATCACATTTTTATTTGTGTGTGTGTGTGTGTGTGTGTGTGTGTGTGTGATTTTTAACAGACTTCAGCAAAAAACAGTTGTAGCCACTAAGGTAATCAACATTTGTCAGCTTGCAATACTTCCAGATGCAAAAATATTACTCCTACTCCTAGGGGAATTCTGTGCCAAAAATTTAAAATTCTGCACACAATATTTTTAAATTCTGCAAAATTCTGCATATTTTGTCAGAATAACGTAATGCAATCACTCTGGTTTCAATTATTTTCGTAATCTATTTAAATTACAATACAATGGATGGAAGATAAGAGTGGGGAGCATTGGAGAAAATCCCTAGACCCTCTTGTCTAATAGTAATGTAGCTAGGTTTGATGCTTAATTTCTAGTTATTAGTTAACAAATATATGCATTTATATGCTCAATGTTACAACACAGGCAACTGAAGAGCAAGGGAGGGGCTGGGGAATCAAACTCACAATTTATATTGGCTGCTGACCATTTCCAGAAAGATGGGCATATAAGTACTCTTGCAGCTTCCCTTCCCAGTCAGAAGTCATTTTTCTGCAAGGAAGCAAAGAAATCGGTGGGAGTGTGAATTCTGCACATGCGCAGTGACACAGAATGCCCCCAGGAGTAAGTTGCTGTGTGATTTAGAGGGAGTAGACTACTTTTTTAAATAAAAAGTATTTGCTGTGTTGTGACAGCTTTCTAGTGTAACACTTATTTTGCATATTTGCTTTAGAAAGCTTCTGAAAAGGGAAAATGATAGCACACATTTTCACTCTCTCATGTTATATAATTAGCACTGAGGAAAAAATGACAGTTCCCAGTTCAAATTTGCATGTCAAAACTGATAAGTCAATACCTATCCTCTACCTGAGTTCACCAATGTTTTACTTCATAAATCTGGTTGGGATTGCAAGAATATATTCTAAATTAGTTAGGTGTTGCAAAACTGAGCAGAGCAGCACCTAAATATCTTTAAAAATCTGGGTTTTAATCTCTCAGTATCTCAGTTCCCAATCCATTTAAAAGAGCAGGTAACATAAGAACGGCCATACTGAGTCAGACCAAAAGTCCATCTAGCCCAGTATCTTGTCTTCCGACAGTGGCCAATGCCAGATGCCCCAGGGTGAATGAGCAGAAGAGGTAATCATCAAGTAATCCAACCCCTGTCGCCCATTCCCAGATTGTGGCAAACAGAGCTAGGGACACCATCCCTGCCCATCCTGGCTAATGGCCATTGATGGACCTACCTTCCATGAATTTCTCTAGTTCTTTTTTGAACACTGTTATACTCATGGCCTTCCCGACATCCTCTAGCAAAAGTTCCACAAGTAGACTGTGCGCTGTGTGAAGAAATACTTCCTTTGGTTGTTTTAAACCTGCTGCCTATTAATTTCATTTGGTGACCCCTAGCTCATGTGTTATGAGAAGGAGTAAATAAAACTTCCTTATTTACTTTCTCCACACCAGTCATGATTTTATAGATTTCTATCATTTCCCCATTAGTCATCTCTTCTCCAAGCTGAAAAGTCCCAATCTTATTAAAATTCCAATATATCTCTTTTGAGATGGGGCAACCACATCTGCAAAGAGTATTCAAGATGTGGGCATACCATGGATTTATACTGAGACAATATGATATTTTCTGTCTTACTATCTATCCCTTTCCTAATGATTCCCAACATTCTGTTAGCTTTTCGGATTGCACATTGAGTAGATTTTTTCAGAGAACTATCCACAATGACGCCAAGATGTTTTTGAGTGGTAGCAGCTAATTTAGACCCCATCATTTTATATCTATAATTGGAATTATGTTTTCCAATGTGCACTACTTTGCATTTATCAACATTGAATTTCATCTGCATTTAATTGCCCAGGCAGCCAGTTTTGTGAGATCCCTTTGTAACTCTTCACAGTCTGCTTTGGACTTGACTATCTTGAGTAGTTTTGTATCATCTGCAAATTTTGCCACCTCACTGTTTACCCCTTTTTTCAGATCATTTATGAATATGTTGAATAGGGCTAGTCCCAGTACAGACTCATAAGGGGACCAAGCTATTAACCTTTCTCCATTCTGAAAACTGGCCATTTATTCCCACCCTTTGTTTCCTATCTTTTAACCGGTTACCAATCCATGAGAGGACCTCTTATCCCATGACAGCTTGCTTTGCTTAAGAGCCTTTGGTGGGGGACCTTGTCAAAGATTTTCTGAAAATCTATACATTATATCCATTGGCTCACGCTTGTTTATCCCCTCAAAGATTTCTAGTCTATTGGTGAGGTATGATTTCCCTTTACAAAAACTATCCAGACTCTTCCCCAACAAATCGTGTTCATCTGTGTGTCTGATAATTCTGTTCTTTGCTGTAGTTTTAACCAGTTTGCCAGGTTCTGAAGTTAGGCTTACCAGCCTGTAATTGCCAGGATCGCCTCTGGAGCCTTTCTTAAAAATTGGTGTCACATTACATATTCTCTTGTCATCTGGTGCAGAAGCTGATTTAAATCATAGTTTACATACCATAGTTAATATTTCTGCAATATCACATTTCAGTTCCTTCAGAACCCTTGGGTGAATACCAGTTGGTCCTGGTGGTTTATTAGTGTTTAATTTAACAATTTGTTCCAAAAACACCTTTAATGACACCTCAATCTGGGACAGTTCCTCAGATTTATCACCTAAAAAGAATGGCTTTAAAGTTTGGGAATCTTCCTCACATCCTCAGCCATGAAGACCAATGCAAAGAATTCATTTAATTTCTACACAATGACCTTATCTTCCTTGAGTGCTCCTTTAGTATCTCGATCGTCCAGTGGCTCCACTGGTTGTTTAGCAGGCTTCTTGCTTCTGATGTACTTAATTATTTATCTATTTTTGCTGTTACTTTTTGAGTCTTTGGCTAGCTGTTCTTCAAATTCTTTTTTGTCTTTCCTAATTATATTTTATACTTCACTTGCCAGAGTTTTATGTTGCTTTCTATTTTACTCAATAGGATTTAACTTCTACTTTTTAAAGGATGCCTTTTTGCCTCCAACTGCTTCTTTTAGTTTGTTGTTTAGCCACAGTGGCACTTGTTTGGTTCTTTTACTATGTTTTTTGATTTGGGGTATACATTTAAATTGAGCCTCTGTTATGGTGTCTTTAAAAGTTCCCAAGCAACTTGCAAGTCCCAGTAAATGGATTATGTACAGAGAAGGTTGAATGGGGTCACAGGATGTACAATCTTTTGCCAGGTCAGTGAGTAGCAGGGCTGTATTTAATCACAGCTATCTCTCTCATCCTTTCACATGTGGATGTCTGGTTGGTGGCTATGCAGTGCTCCAACCTTTTCCTCTACCCTTTTCCAAAGCACCCCTCCACTCTAGGTCATTATGGTGGCCCCCCATGGATCTGTTATCTGCAGCACATGGAGGTGCAATCTCTTGTGCAGGCTCCCTGCATCTTAGCTCCCAAGCCCTATGAAACTATTGCAAGTCCACTGTATTCAGGGCTTTCCAGGGCTGTGGAAGTTCAGGATTTTGCTTTTATTTTTTCCCAGTGTAATATGTCATTAGTAATTATGTCTGTTCTCACTGACTCTGGAACACCCCGGGACATATGCTTTAATGGTAAATTACTGGTTGGTGTTGTTTGAATTTGTGGGTGCTCACCATGATACCAAACATGTCTCTTAATCTTCCTGATAGGGTTTTTTTTAAAAGCCATTACGCGGGAAAAGAAACCCCATCAGAAATATCCGCTAGATGCTAGTTTTTGCTTTTGTAAAGTAAACCATTAAAAGTTCTGTCATGCCAGTGTTGATAACAATTAGTGCAATTAATATGAACCAAAGTCTTGATAATTTGAACTTCCTCCTGCAGCCTTCTGGTCCACAGATGTCAGAAGTTTGTAATAAACAATGAAATTTACAGAATTTCTAAAGCAGCCTTAGGTAAATGTATGACTTGGACTGCATATTAAATGTTTGGTTCTCCTTTGTACAAAAAGAATAACTTAGAAAGGTTGTGCTGATAAGGTAGATGTTTTCTTTGTGTCCATTGGTTTTCAACCATTTGTAAGACTTGTGATGGAGGTCTCCTAAAGGGCCTTCTTTTCCCATCACTGATATTAAATTTTCTTGATAGTATCAAGATGAGAGTGAAGATTTTTATGTATAACATTTATTTCACTGTTATTCCATCCTTGCTTTTGTCTGTGTCATCTACTTGTTGTGGCTTGTCATAATACTAGAAATATGAGTTCTCTGGGTAAGGGACTGTCCTTTTATTAATACTTGTTTATATAGTACCTTGCACACAGGGGCCTTGATCCTTAATTGGCACCTCTAGGTACTACTACAGTACAAATAATAGTGGTAATTGCTATCCTGTCACTATTCTAACAAGCAGTGTTGAGAATAGCTTTGCACCTGAAACATATTATAAGACAAAGAGAAAAAAAAACCCTTCTTTTGATATAGTCTCTAAAAATGTTTCAAGTAGAGATAGGTTGAATCTGGAGATTTTTCTCTGGATTTAGAATTGATATCCAGTATTAAACGAGGGATTTTGCCACAATCCACTCCCAGAAATCTATTGCAAATATTTTGAACATACATTGGGTATGTAGATAGTCTGTGGATACTCACCATTAATAAGAAACAAATGGGGAGCCATATTCTTTCCATAGTGATATATCATTGCTACATAATAACTGTTTGGGTATAACTGTAATTTACAACTTTTTTTGTTTTTTTAATAAAAAAAATGTTATTTCATTCCCAGTGTCATACTGACCAATACCTTACAATTGTGTTCTGGGGTCTAACATAACACTAAAAGCAGTTTAAATTCCCAGAAATGGTTTCTGGAAGATGTGGTCTGGTGCTGAGTTCCTAATAAAATGACGGACAGCAAACATTGCTCAGCAGCATTTAAGAATTATTTTCCTTGTTGAAGACCTTTTCTAAATTGGGCTGTAATCTCAGTTTAAAAAACTCCAAGTGAAAGCTCAGGGCTACTGTCAGCCAGGAAATTATACACTCTTTAGTTTAAATTAATTAAATAGTTATGTGGAAAAGGGAGTAAGCCATCTGTAATAAGCTAAAATTGTTCACACAGTACTCATAATAAGTTCTTTCCCAGAGGTTTTTATTGCTCTAATATAAAAAATCATTGATTTATGAAGTTCAAAGAAACTTTCAAAATCTTTTTTGTTATATTTTTGAGAGCTGTAACAGGAGAACATGAAGATATTGCTCATAATACTTAGAGCAATGAAACCATGGGAAAATATGCCTAGGGAATAGGCACAATGCTTTTAAAAGGAGGGATTTACTTAAAACCTGAGTCAAAGTGGTCTTTGAGAATGGAAACCACCATAATGAGGTGTCTAGGCTTTCTAGTAAATCACAGGAAAATAAAAATACTAGTATAAACATGGGTACTAAAGTGCTAGATTTTCAGCCCGTATACACACTGTTACACACTTACACACATAAGCAGTTCCAAGGAGAAAACAGGACTGACTTTACCTATGCCAGTAATATGAATATGGGTTATGGTCTAGCTGACGTTTGTTAATCCCTGTTCGTAATGGACTGTGAACACTTCATCTTCCAATATGGGAACTGGATTTTAATAAACAAACTGTTTTTTCCTTACATATGAGACTGGAAGGTTTTCAGAGATTGGACTACAAAGTCTACAGTGCTGGCAGCGATTTTGTAGAAGAGGGCAATGGAAAGAGTGGAACTTGAAGGTTTATTTCAGCACATCCAATTTCAGGACAGAAGATGCCATTTAAATTATAGGGAGAGTTGTGGCTTTTCCATAGCTAGCTCTGTGTAATATTTATGAAAGAGGAAAAGAATCCCAAATGTATTGTTTTGTAAACTAATAGAGAATCTAAATGGGATATCTGGCCTTTCTAGTCAGATTTTCTATTTGGATAACTACTGAAACCAAGCATGCAAGAGGCCTCCTAGGTACAAGGGAGGTGGAATTAGGCAATCCCTAGTGAGATGCTCTGCACTAGCATAAAAAGTGATTTTCGCTTCTTGGCCTCCCTGGTTTCAATATCAATGGTGGAAGTGCACCTGTGCAAAAAGACCCAGTGTTGACAAGCATATGCCTTTGCTGCTTCACTGAGGGAGAGCACATTCCATCTACATAGTCTTTATGCCAAGAGCCTGAAAGGAAAGGGTGGGTTCTCTGATAGCTTTCCTTCAAGGATGAAATACTTTGGGCTTGACTCAATAAATAGGCCTTCTTATTGGACGAGTGAAAAACCCAGCTTCGCTTTCACATTCCAGATTCAGTTTGCAGGTCAGGTAGCCACAAAAACATTCTAAACACATTTGATACAGGAGTCATGGCGAGGCAATTGTGGAATCTCAGGATGCCATTTTATACTAACTTTTCAGAGTTAAACTCCATTTTAAGTGAATCCATGAGACTTCTTTAACATTAAGTCCTTGACCTCCACTTCCAGGTAAAACTTCATGTGTTTAAACTGTCAAAGACCTGAATATTGTCTCTGTTTCCATGTGCTTCTTTGTCTGTTTATGGTGTCAACCTGTTGTTTATAGTCTTATACAGTACTTAGATTGTAAGTTCTTTAGAACAGGGACCATTGTTGTTTCTAAAGTTTCCCAGAATGGGGCCCTGGCCATTAAGCACTACTGCAATGCAAATAACAAAACATAACAGTAACCTTAGCATTTGCAGGCCTTTGTATTCACAAAGGAATATCTTGGAAGGGAGTGGAAATTTGCACCCAATAATCAAGACAAATGTTCTGCTCTGGCCATTCTTGTTTGCTAGAAGGGCTTCCATTTTGCACAGTGGCCTGTGCTTTATTTATTTGCTTGCACTTGCTAGAGATAAAGTGACTGAAACCTATAAGTACCATAAATCTCTTGAACTTTGATTTTATAAAAATTCTCACTGCTCATATCCGTTCTCTCACTATGCTCTGCAGCACAGAAGATCATGGCAACTTCAGCTGGGGAAATAAGCCTTTTTCATAACCTCTGCTTTCCTTTCTCCCTGGGACTCTGTGCTTTTTGCTACATTAAACTCCCTGCCACAAATATTACAAATATTTGATCTCCTTAGTTCTTATTATCCCCTGATCCCAAGCGTTGATTGCCTTAAATTCCAGTCAGTACCTTTTAAGCTCTTAACCATACCTCTGTTAATGTTGTTCTTGGGCAAGAGTTATAATGAAACTAGAATTAGTGTGTTATAAAATGATCTATATAGTACACCTGACACCATGACCTCTATGATGCCTAATAATTCATTTGTATGTAAACAATAACTAAGACACAGATAATTTCCTAGGGATTAATTAATTTTGAGATTTATAAATTAAGTACCAGTATGAAGCAACAAAAGTCCATCTTTCATTTCCCTCTTCAGGGGAAAAAAAAATCCAACTTCCTCCATTTCACAAGCAAAAGCCTGAGTAAAAAGATGAACCTTGCTCAAAGCCTTGGAAGTCAACAAAAAATACTTGAATTCTACTGGACCAACAAAGCAATTCCAGTGGTTGTTACTGCTTGAACATTTTGTCTCTAGTTTTGGAAGTGCAGGCCTAGAAGCAGAAACACCCAGCAGGTAAGAAAGATGCAAACAATATAATTATACGAACATCAATACCTTGAGTTACATCCCAAAGGAATTAGAAGTCAGCGTATTCACAGAGAACAGGCAAAACATACTATTCATGGTTCACATCCCTAAGCAAGCATTCTGTATTAGTGGAAGGTCCTTTGCAGTCTTAAAGGGTGAGCCCATAAGAGCTCATTGGAGTCACAAAAATATCAGAGTAATATTTCTGAAGTGTCTAAAGTACAATTGTACAAATGTACTTGGGTGCCTAGCCCTCAGGCTTAAGTGCCTAAGTCCTGTTTTCAGGTGTGACTACAAACCACCACACCCCTGCTTAGCTTCCACCTAACCCTGCAGGCACCTAAACTCACTTGATGCCTGCGTTTTTGCAGTATAAGGTCCCTAGAAGCCTATGTTTCTGCCTCTTAGTATGTGCACTGCTGCCTCCCTCTAGGCATCCTGATGCCTATTTTCCACCTAATCCCCAGCACGATCCACTGGGCAATAGAGTGATTCTTGCTCTTTCTCTGGCCCCATTGGTGTTAAATTATTCACTTATTTAATTAAAGTGGAACAACTTTAATGGAGAGATTAAGAGAGCCCCACATCAGAATATCCATAGCCCAGTGGCATGCACTGGAGAGGTGGTAGATCCCCTTTCAAGTCCCTTGTCACCAGGCAGAGGAGGGACTTGAATTAGTGGTTTCCTATTTCCAGAGAGTGAGGTGTAACCACTGGACTAGAGGTTAAAAAGGAGTTGGAGGAATATCTCCCTCTTCCATGCTGCCCCACTCCCAGCTGTAGTGGGGGATTAAGTGGCCTGTGAGCACAGTACACCTGCTGCATTGGGCCCCAAACACAAGTTAGACAAAGGAATGTCCATCTTCCCCAGTTCATGGTTTGCAAGCGGAGCAATGTGCTTCCCTGCAGCCTGGATTTAGGTACCTATTTCCAAGAGAAGGCAGGGTTTAGGATGCAGCCCTCTTATTGGCATCTCCCATTGGCTATTTTAGGCAGAATGCTGCCTAGTGTGGGTTTGTGGATCATATTCTTAGGCATTGTATAGAGAGCCTAGCCATCTAACTCAGGTTTTGTGGATCACAGTGGTGTTCTTGTAATTTTTCTAGGTGTTTAAAAGTTAGGCATTGTGACACTCTGTGTCTCAACACTTAAGTCCTTTGTGGATCTAGGCCACAGACTCAAGACTCCATTAAATGAAAAAAGACCTAGATTTGAGTTATCAAAAGGTTGGAGATGATGGCCCAAGGCAGAGTAATACATTGAGAAAAGGTCCTAGAACCAGGTCACTGTTATAAATTGAAAACTAAAATTAAACCATAGTATTAGTTGCTAATTCATTTTCCTAAGCTCTTCTTAATTTTAAAACGTTACCTTTTTACTTGTGTCACATTTTCATCTGCTAGCTCATCATAGATCAGTTGATTTGGTATTTGCTTGTGTAATCCATTTGTAGAACATGCCTGTGCATCTTAATCACCTCCATCAATATTGCCTGTGTACTGATAAAACCAGCACACTCTAATACAGTATTATTGAAAAATTTGGCCCATATTTTCTAAACTTGGCATCTCTTTTCAAGCACCTGCAATATTTATGCACAAATTGTTGTATGAGCAATTTAGACTATTTAGACATCACAGTTCCTGACTGAACTTGCAATTCATGGTCAGATAACTACAGTCCATAATTATTTGTACTTGCAAAACTGAGGTGCAAAAGGTAGGCCTTGTTAAACCCTGGCTGAAAAATCAGGCCATCTCTCATGCCACTTTAACTTATTAGTGCCCGATGATGTGGCCCATGAACTCTTCTAGCGTTTTCATATGGTGCTAGTAAGGGAATGTCTTTGCCCCATGGACTCTATCATATAAGCACTATTATAGTGCAGAGTTTCTGTGTTGTACGTAGATGGTTATACTATAAGGCACTTTTTTTGTGTGTAAACACAATACTCTGGAGTTTTTTCATATGCAACTTTAACTTTTCCTGTTCTCACTGTTATGGTTTGTTCAAGTTTTTTACTACTTTCATTTTCTGAAAACAGACATACTACAATTTCCCCCATGCATTTAACTGGTCTGTTGCATAAAGTCTGGGAAATATTTGCCTGCATCACAGTTTTTAATCCTCCTATTTTGCCTTTAAGCAACCAGACAGCTTAATGTTGAAGAGTTTAAACTTTATAATTCCCATTGATTAGTTTCTTCAGTGCAACTAATAGCCATTCAGTCCCTGCTTCAGTCTTTGTGGTTATAGCTATATCGTTGTAGACAGGTGCCCCACAGGGGTTGTTGTACTCCTACCAGCACCGTACCACTTCCATCTCCTTCTGCTGATATTACAGCCAAGTTCATTCCCAGTGAAAATCAGATAACTTGCTATGTGCATGATATTATCATTCCCTTCTCCACTGCCTACTACAGTAGTTTTCTAATCCCTTGTAAACCTTAGAATATTTTCTTTAAATTACATTTTGGCCAGCTGTTGCATTACTATTTGCCCATTACTTAGTCCAAGAAAAAGAGAAGAACTATTTGTTGATAGCTGAAGGAAGGTGCTGGATTAACATGAATGCAGATGTTTGATTTTTTTAGTGGTGATGAGGTGTGAATTTTTTTCACTGCAGGCAGTAGTTTGAGGGCAAACTTTTTTTAACTTAAGGTTGACAGTGTGAAGAAAGTAATATTTTATTTTCAATACATTTCATATTCAACAACATAAGGAACTCTTGGAATTATTTTGTAGATAAGACGTTCTTGATGCAAAACTTGGGATGTCTGATGAAGAAGACAGCCAGTTTGATAATGGACACACATCAGTCTCGATACCACAAAGACTTTACGTACCATAAGGTGTCTCAGTAACTTCAATGGGACCCATCACAGTGCATGAATTTTTAACATGCGTGTAACTCTTTACAGGACTGGAGCCAAGGTTAGTACCAATGAGCCAGATCACATAGTCCTTATTCCTCCAAGTAGTCCCATTGAAGTCAATGGGTCTGCCCATATCAGTAAAGATTTGAACTACCAGTCCTTTAATATGTGGTTCCTATACATCTATCTAAAAACATCACATTAGTAAAAAAAAGCTCTTACTCTTTTCCTCTCACAATTCTGATTTTCAGGAAGAGACGGGTCCTATTTCTTTATGTGCTTTGTATCACTCAGGCCACAGCTCAGCAATGGTATTATTTATATGCTTAAAATTAGGCACCTGTTTCTTACTCAACTGGGGCCTCATGCTGTTCCTTTCTTGTATATGGAGCCGCCTTATTTTCCATCCCACTGACACATCCATAGTTGATGAGGTCTCCATAAGTAACTGAATCAATTTGAATCCCAATTGATGGGAATAAGCAGGATTGGTGGGGGTGGGGGGGAGGTACCCATAGGGACAATCTGCAAAACACTCTAGCTCTATGTTGCACTGTCAGGCAAGAGAGATTTAGAGGCATGACAAGCAAGGCACAGTAGTGAGGCTGGCAGTTCGAAGCCCACGAAGATCCATAAGACATTACCTCTCCAAGGCGGGGTGCACAGGAGCTCCAGGGATAGTCTTATAGCTGTAATAGTGGCCCATGGTGGGGCAATGTCACTCCATGGTCTGCAGAAAGGCAACCTCCTCCCAGCATGACTTCTTCCTCCCTCCCCCGCCATAGATATCCACAGTGCACGATGCCTGATTCTTTTAGACTGCAGATTGGGGCTAGGCTTTGGCCTGAGACAATGATCATACTTTTAAATATATATATTTTAATAAACTTTGCCCCATGTTCATTACTGTAGTCCCACCCCAGACCATTCCCTTTTCCTTAAGATATTCGCTACTAAATCATGAGCAAATGTGTATTTAGAAAAGTATTTCTGTGTTAAGAGAATGTCAGATACAGATAATTTTCCTTCATCACCCATCTTCTTTTTAAAAAATATTTCCTTATTACTATAATGAAAAACAATAAAATATCTCTGGCAATTTTGAATAACAGTCTATTGTTCAAGCAACTGCAAATGTTGCTATTTTATAGCCACATTTGATACATAACTTTATCAAAACATGTGTACCCCAAGATGAGTTAATTGGAATATTGAAATAGCTTAATTGTTTTGAAGCTTAGCCAACCAGTTACTTGTGATGTTTTCAAACAACCCATATTGCTGATTAGCCACATTTTGTGTTTTGGTTTACCTCTTGAAATCTGACATTGCTGCAGTCTTTCAATGGAAGATATCAGATCATTTGATGCCCGAAGAAAGGAACAAATAAAATAAAACACAGTATATTCTAAAAGCAGGGAAACTGGAGTTAGAGTTTTCAAGTGTCTTGTGTACCCCTTGTGGACATTTGCAGAAGATGAAATCTGATAAGCATAAGCTCATGATAAGGTGAATTCAAAAGGCACCAATGGCTTTTAACATGTAAAGGACATATAACTATATGGTTGTGAGTAGCACTGTGAGGTTTGGGGATGACTCCATTGTATCCTATTGCATAGACATCTCATCACCCCCCATACCCACATAGCTTTTTCTATGACATAGCTAAAAAAACTAATTTTTGAAATATGTATAGAGTTTTAAAAACTGTTAAGTACTGTTTTATGATCCTTTTGTCTGTTCAACCCAATTTTAATAATCAGATTCTCAACAAATAGTTGGAAAGTAAAATATATATTAACTTAATAGAGCTTGTTGAAAGATGACAAACATTTTTATAAACATCTTCAAATACTTTCAAGGAAAAAAATGTATATCCTGATATTGTGCTGTTGTAATTTCTGGGGGAAAGAACTTGGTAGGGTTGTTCTTTCTTTTTACAATGTCAGTTTCAAAATGTATAAATTTTCAAAGTCAAAAATAATGCTGGGGCAGAGATGGCTTGGTAGGAAGCATACAGATGAGATAGGATGTCCCAGTGGTTAAAGAGGATTGAGGTTCAATTCTTTACTTTGTCATAAAATTTCTGCATGACCATGGGCAAGTCACTTAGTGTCTCTGTGCCTCAGATTCTCTTCTGAAAATGGGGATAATAGCATGCTTACCTCCTGGGGTATTTTGTGAGGACAAATACATTAAGGGTTGTGCAGTGTTCAGATACCATAATAATGGTGACAATATAAAATATGTTATTAAAGGTGTAAATTTAAGTTTATTCCATAATTACACAAATAAAGGAGTGTATTCTTTGGTTCTCATGACCACATATGTGGTGCAAATAATATGTCTGGGACCCTGTTCTGACTTCAATTGACAGCAGTTCAACACCCGATATGGTCAAAATGTGTGTACCCACATAACTGTGGACAGAACTAGGCTCATGGGATGTTGGGGGGGGGGAACACGGAGTTCATAATCACATAATTTACTTGGTTTGAAATGACACAAAATTAAACAAAGGACCATCTGTGATGAATATTATAAATGACTTCATCTAAGTGAGGTTGAATCCTGGAAATATGCTCCTTAGCAAAGAGGTAAGCTGATCTTTAAAACAAAATTCTTTGGTTTAAAAGGTAGATCCTGTGTGTGTGTGTGTGTGTGTGTGTGTGTGTGTGTGTGTGTGTGTGTGTATTGAACCACAATTAGTGTTTGGATTGGTTTATCCCATTATTTCACAAGACTTCTGCCATCTGTTAGAACTACAGAACTGGTATATTCCCCCTCCATAGTCCCCTCCAGTCTATGATAATGCAGGAAAAGCAGTAGAAGCCTGGGACCTACAAATATCAGACCTCAATCCTCCGATCCTTTGTCAGACAAACACTGTCCATCTGATTTTTCTCTTGCTCCCCTCCAGTAATGGCAGCAACAAAGTAGCCATTCTGTCAGTGATTACCAAGCCATGACTACATCACTTTTAAGTGAGAGGGAATTTTAGGGCATACCTTGATTGTTAATATTGGGACCTCATTGGAGCAGGAGCCTATATTCTCCTTCACTTCCATCAGGGAAGTCTGCTGTCATAAAATTTTAACTACAGTTATAATTTGAACTGACATTTCTACCTGCTTCTTGAGATGATTGCTCCAGTCATGAAGTGTGACTAGGTAGAGACACAGGCATCTCAAAAACAAAGTCTCAGTGATAAGTAACTAAAATAAAATGTTTTTCTATCCTCTATGTGTGGGATATTTCGTTTTCTCTGAAGAAATGAATGATGTCCTTGACACAGTGTACCTGATTGTATGAAAATGCTAGTAACTTAAACTGAGCAACTGTCAAGCCTAATATAGAGAAGTATTATTAATAATATTGTTAGTTATATTTTGCATGGTGCTTTTCAAAACAGAGGAAAACTTTATCTTTATCTCTGAGCTAATGTTCTAAGGCACTGATCCTGCAAACACACACGTGAGTAACTTAATAAATGTGGGCAGTCCCATTGAATTAATTTTTTCATATGTCAGAGCATGATTGGGATCAAATTTAGGAAGATGGAAGAAAAGGTGTGAAGGTGCAAAGCTTGACATTTTTGTAAAGATGCACAATCTGTGTTTCTTGCAGATTGAATGAATATATCAAATTATCAAAATAACAGTGTAGTAGAGCTCTGAAAAGTGACTCTGTGAGAAAGCACCATGCCATTCCATGCTCATCATCTCTCAAAATTCCATATAAAAATAATTTTAGAATTAAAAAACACTATTTTCTAAATATCAACCCTGATAACTCAAGCTGGGATCAGAAAGTCAAGCTGAGTTCTTTCCTTCTGATTATAATCATCAGTAATAAAGATTCTGTAGGCCAAATTCTGCTCTTATTTACACTTCTGCAGCCTTCAGTGTGTGTTGCTTAGGTATAATTGATTCACTCTAAAATTGTTTTAACGATGCATAAGAAGGAACAGAATCCAGCTCATTCTGTTAATGGCATTGGCCCTGATAGATGACAGGAATGAAGGGTAGTTTTAAAACAAAACAAAAAAACTTATTTTTGTTCCTGAAATCTACAAATATAACTAAATATACAAAGGGAACAGTTCTGTTGAGCACGAAGGAGCCATTTTTTAGGCACACTTTTCACAATGTAACCTCTGTTTAAGGTTGATAAATGATGATAATCTTGAAAAACAGTTGATTATGCAATGTATGTTAGTTGTAATTACAAAGTAAGGTTATTTAACACCTGTGGTTATCAGCTGTTACTAGAAATATTAAAACTTTTTTAATGGATTGTGCATGCAATTAATTTAGGGATGATACTTTGGTATTAGGATTAGAGTGGTACATGGATGTTCCTGTGTTTGAATAGATTGATGTAACATTGACCATTGAAAAAAATTACTAGAAAGACAAATTTTGAGTCAGTTGATATTTTAAACATATATTTATCTAGGTAGACAGTTGACTTTATAGTTAACTTCATTGGACGTCTCAGAAGTTTGTATGACTCTAATATGATCCAGTTCTACAATGACATTTGAACCTAATTATTAACATCATAGTTATCTTTTCAGAATGGGATTAGGTAAGAGTCAAATTTTATTGTTAAAACAATTATTTTCACTAATTTTATAAAACTTTACTATAGTATGTGATCATTCCATTTTAAAAACAAAAATTGGGGGAAAGGGGAAGGTTTGAAATCTTATAACATCTTGCTTTTTAATTTTTCTGTCCCTTATCATTCTATTTTAATGTTTATTTAAGATACTAAAACTTATAAAATTAGACATATATTGATCTGTTTTAAATGTAAGCAACAGGATCCAATTAATTTAATAAAGTTATAATTATGAAATGCTAATAAAATAGAAACTATAATTCATAATAATTCTTAGCTTTATTCGTTATTGTTTCTACATATAGCACTTCATAAATCAGAGGGTGCATACAGCTATTCCCACCATACCAATATGGGATTACATAATATATTGCTTAAGCATAGCATTGTTACATTCTGTTTATTTTTTTGCTGCTTCAGCAAGTAACCTTTGCTTCCCAAGTTAGCTCATCGGCAGAGTTCTAATTCTGTCACAAGTTTAACTAAATGAGATTTATTAGAAAGAGAAAGTATAGATTTTAAAATAAGATTTAATTTCCCAGTGATAGTGTTCAGAAATGAGAGGTTATGCAACTTTATAGTTAACATCCTTTTACATTTCAAAATAAAGTGTGTGAGGACATCTTTGTACCTCTTGCCTGTGAAGCATCTGTTTTCCTCGTCTGTTATGTAAAGGTTTCAGAGTAGCAGCCGTGTTAGTCTGTATTCGCAAAAAGAAAAGGAGTACTTGTGGCACCTTAGAGACTAACAAATTTATTAGAGCATAAGCTTTCGTGAGCTACAGCTCACTTCATCGGATGCATTTGGTGGAAAAAACAGAGGAGAGATTTATATACACACACACAGAGAACATGAAACAATGGGTTTATCATACACACTGTAAGGAGAGTGATCACTTAAGATAAGTCATCACCAACAGCGGGGGGGCGGGGGGGGAAGGAGGAAAACCTTTCATGGTGACAAGCAGGTAGGCTAATTCCAGCAGTTAACAAGAATATCAGAGGAACAGTGGGGGGTGGGGTGGGAGGGAGAAATACCATGGGGAAATAGTTGTACTTTGTGTAATGACTCATCCATTCCCAGTCTCTATTCAAGCCTAAGTTAATTGTATCCAGTTTGGAAATTAATTCCAATTCAGCAGTCTCTCGTTGGAGTCTGTTTTTGAAGCTTTTTTGTTGAAGTATAGCCACTCTTAGGTCTGTGATCGAGCGACCAGAGAGATTGAAGTGTTCTCCAACTGGTTTTTGAATGTTATAATTCTTGACGTCTGATTTGTGTCCATTCATTCTTTTACGTAGAGACTGTCCAGTTTGGCCAATGTACATGGCAGAGGGGCATTGCTGGCACATGATGGCATATATCACATTGGTAGATGCACAGGTGAACGAGCCTCTGATAGTGTGGCTGATGTGATTAGGCCCTATGATGGTATCCCCTGAATAGATATGTGGACAGAGTTGGCAACGGGCTTTGTTGCAAGGATAGGTTCCTGGGTTAGTGGTTCTGTTGTGTGGTGTGTGGTTGCTGGTGAGTATTTGCTTCAGATTGGGGGGCTGTCTGTAAGCAAGGACTGGTCTGTCTCCCAAGATCTGAGAGAGCGATGGCTCGTCCTTCAGGATAGGTTGTAGATCCTTGATGATGCGTTGGAGGGGTTTTAGTTGGGGGCTGAAGGTGATGGCTAGTGGCGTTCTGTTGTTTTCTTTGTTGGGCCTGTCCTGTAGTAGGTGACTTCTGGGTACTCTTCTGGCTCTGTCAATCTGTTTCTTCACTTCAGCAGGTGGGTACTGTAGTTGTAGGAATGCATGATAGAGATCTTGTAGGTGTTTGTCTCTGTCTGAGGGGTTGGAGCAAATGCGGTTATATCGTAGCGCTTGGCTGTAGACAATGGATCGAGTGGTATGATCTGGATGAAAGCTAGAGGCATGTAGGTAGGAATAGCGGTCAGTAGGTTTCCGATATAGGGTGGTGTTTATGTGACCATCGCTTATTAGCACCGTAGTGTCCAGGAAGTGGATCTCTTGTGTGGACTGGTCCAGGCTGAGGTTGATGGTGGGATGGAAATTGTTGAAATCATGGTGGAATTCCTCAAGAGCTTCTTTTCCATGGGTCCAGATGATGAAGATGTCATCAATGTAGCGCAAGTAGAGTTATGTAAAGGTTTCATTTGACGATTCAGATTTTTCCAATACATTCATTTTCTTGGGAGGGAAAAATTCAAGTTCCAATCAAAATAAAGCTCTAGGCATCTTATCCCTCTCTCTCCACGTGGACTCAACTGCAGATGGTTGCACAATTATGTGGAAGTATAAAATGACATACTAGGTGACTCTTCAGTCGGAGACCTCTTTCATTTTAGGGTCAACTTGCACTGCAAAATCTGCACTGCAGTTGAATTGCTGGTATAAATTGTACATACAATTCAACTATAGCCATAGATCTGAGCAGTTGTATCTCTAAGCATCTGAATGTGAGCACAAATCAGACAAATAAAAGCTCAAATTCTTAGCTTTGCACCCATAAGTAACTCTTATGAGCACAAAATTTTAGGCACAAATTGTACCATCTGAAACCATTCCTACTCAAAGATAGAGAGTGTGTCCTGAAGATCAGTGAACTGTATCAGACCAACTGGGAAAGAGACTTTCAGAGTAAAGGGCCATTCATTGAAAATCCTTTGCCTCAGTCTCCTTCTAGTTAAACTGGGAACTATTAGCTTGAGTGTCTCTTCTGATTTCATCTTGGATGGTATTACTCAGAGAGATGTAGTCTACCAGGTAGTTAAGATTCCTGTAAACAGGGTCTAAATGAAATCTCCCCTGACATCTAATGATGAATCTGGGGGAAAAGATTATATTTGAATAGACATTCCGGCTCTGCCTAGGTGATCACTAGACAGTCCTGCTTTGTCAAAGTGATCATTTTTGGCTGTTTTGGGTTAAAATTCACTTCAGTATTGAATGTAGGGGTAATGAAATGTTGTTGTCCTTATTGTATGAGCAAATGGCAGCAGAACTGTCCTTAGCATGCCCTGATTGAGGGAGCCACCCTAACTTTAACCTCACTCGCTAAGTGGTAGGGATACCAAATCCAAATGAAAGTTGGAGAGGGTGGGAACAGGTGTTCCTAGAGGCAGTGTGATACCATTTGACCCTCCCCTTTCCAGTCTTTAAAGACACAGCTGATCAGACTCCATTGAGAGTCCTTGTTTTTGAAATCACTACGAGTAGGTCTAGGAGCTGAGCCTTACAGCTAGTGTGGGGACAATATTGCAATAAAAGACAATGCAGAGACTATAATTGCAGAGCGGTTTCCTAAGTCACTAAGAGCTGGCCTAAGTGGTGGAACCTCAGAACAATGCATGTCAAACGAATCAAGTGATGGCAACAGCAGGATGAGCAGTGGCAAATGGCAGCATAGATTGTTAGCGGCGAACACTGCAAAGGTGACAATGAGAGACAAGATGTAGCAGAGACAGTGGGCAGTGGCAACTGCAGAGCCATTGCTCAGCCTCCCTCCCCCACCAAGGGCTGGGATGCGAACCCACATGAACTCACTCCTGAATTTTGGGACTTTGCCAGCCTCTGATAGCTGTGAATATACAGCAGAGGGAGAGGCAAGTGCCTTTCTAAAAGGGCATTCGTGGGTCGGACTTTCACACTATAAGGTGGGAAACTGAGGCAAAGACCACTGCCTAACATACTATGGTTATGATTAGTTATGGTTTGTGCTTTTGAATCATTGTTGCAATGTTTTTTTCTGAAACTAAAGCTGAGTTCCCTCTTCCTTTTATTAAAACATTTATTTTGTTGTGCACAGACTCCGTGCTTGTGAGTGGGGAAGTTTTGCTTGTTGAGGCACCCAGGGATGATGTTTAGTTTTCCAAATTATTGGATGGGAACTTGAGTCAGTTCTGTTTTGCAATGTTAGGATGAACCCCTAGATACTGAACCAGGCCGTTGTTGCTGCTGACACCACATTACATGGTTACATTACAGGGTTACATTCCAAATCACTTAGGAATGTATCTGTAGAAAGCCAAAACCTGGTATTGTAACAAGAAACAAACTGGAAACCAGCACAGATCTTGGAACAGAATGGTAGCACAATCCCTGTGAGATGCAGTTGAGCAATCACCTTCTACATTCACTGATATTTGAGAATGGTCTTCAGGTGTAGTTACGTGCACAGCTAACCACAATCCATATGTGGAGTGACAGATGACTGTAGCATTGTGGGCTCTGTGAGGGTCACAATCTTATATCCAAGATTGGGGAAGGGGGGGGGAATGTGACCCTGATGACTAAACACCTCATGTTGTCACTTTAAAAAAAAAATCTGGATTCTTATTTCACCTAAGGTAGGCTCCCGTTTTTTTCAGATACCAAAGGGCTTTGTACAACTGAGGATTTTTTAGAGAAGGCTGCTTTTGTGTCCCTAGCTACTAAATATTTTCACATTCAGATAAACCTTTACAAAGTTTGTAGTACTAGTCATGTCAAATGAAATTCACCAAAACCTAGAGGTATGAGAATATAGACTAATGTTCTTGACTAAACTGTTATACCAGCTGACACAAATTCTATTAAAACCTGTAGGTTTGTGTCAGTTTTAAGATGAATGTATGTGTAATTCAGGAATATAATAAATCATATTTTAAATGTCATGTCACTTATTGCTCACCAGGTTGTAGAAACCTCAAGCTACTATAGTTCTAAAATCCTCAAAGTACTGTAATTCAAAAAAGTCAAGAAACAGAGTCAGGAAAAAGTCAAATAGCAAGGGCTGAAATGGATCTACACATTTTCTTGTAGTCAGGAAAAGAAATAGAATTTCTCTGCATATGTTTTTTTTCCTTTATAAAAATGATTCTCTGTTTTCCATGTTAGAAAAGTTGCTTCTAAATTTTGCCAATATATTTACGTAACACTGTATCTCTGTAGTGCCTTCTAAGATACCTTTTCATCTATGATTCTATGATCCTATCTATATTGTGTACAGAAAAGGAGAATCTTATAGTGAAGCCATAAGAATAAAATTATTATATTAGAATTATATACTTTACTATATGTGAAGCATGAGGACAGCAATGCTGCATTGCAGCAAGAGGAATACATGTATTCAAACTGTTCACATCTTACTTTTTACTGGTATAATTTGGGGAATGTTATTTTTGCATTGATAACTTTAGTGCAGAACAGATGATGAACATTATGTTTGAAGACATTAATTCATTATGTTGTGAGTGATTCCTCACTATAGGATTGCCATAATGTGTTTTTTGTTCTGCTGGAGAAAGTTCATTATAAGAGATTTCAATAAAAGAGGGTAATTTTAATCAAACTGATGTTTTTCTTCCATAGCACTATATTATTAATCCATGCTAGTGGATTCATAGTTAAGGCTGTAACTGTGTTTCTGGTACACAAAAGTGTTTGTGACTCTTATACCTCAAGGTCCTGGAGAGCAAGGTGCACAAAAACTGCTTTGTACCTGTAATTATTCGCTAGACGGGACAATTTCATTTTCTTAAAGTTTGAAGTTAACAAAAAAGGAGATTCAAATAAGTCTTTAAAACTGAGAGGCTTTCATGTTAAGAATAGTCCTTTCTTAAAATTTTTTATTTAGATCTCTATCTAAAATAGCTAGGTAAAGAATTCAAAATGTGTGTTATTCTGATGACCTCCATGGGAAATACTGTCTTTGAGAAGACTTATGAAAGTTGAAAGGTACATTTTAGAGAGATTTGCTACAATATGTGAACCTTATAAACTCTGCTAATGTAGTTTTAAAACGTTTTTAAATGACAGTGGTTAATCCTGTAAATGTCTGTGCAGATTTTTTTAAAGCGGTAAAAAAGTTTATAGCCTCCTTTTTAATATGGAAGATACTTTTGAAAAGGCTTGTACTAATACAGTGCTTTCCATTTGTAGATCTCAAAGTGTTTGGCCAATGGCAGCAAGCATGATTGTCCCCAAACTACACATTGGAAAAAGGAGGCACTGAGAGGGAAAGTGACTTGCCCAAGGACACATGGTGAGTCAGTGCCAGAGGAGGAACTAGAACCATTTATCCTAAATATCAACTCCTCACTAGAGTTTAAAGTTTTCAATGGAGATTTCCCTTAGAAATCAGTTATTCCCTTATTGTATTCTCACCAGGACCTATTCCTCAGATCTGTCAACATCTGTCATCTATAAGAGATCCTTTCTCAAAAATTCTAGTTTTGCTATCCTTACTCACTCACTTGTTATCAGCAGGTGGTGGTGGTGGGAGTATCACCCCAACATACTCCCCTCACATCCATGCTCTTTGATTCACTGACTACTCCAGGAGAATCATCACTATGAGAGAAAAGGAGTACTTGTGGCACCTTAGAGACTAACAAATTTATTTGAGCATAAGCTTTCATGAGCTACAGCTCACTTCATCGGATGCATTCCATGAAATCCATCTGATGAAGTGAGCTGTAGCTCACGAAAGCTTATGCTCAAATAAATATGTTAGTCTCTAAGGTGCCACAAGTACTCCTTTTCTTTTTGCGAATACAGACTAACACGGCTGCTACTCTGAAACCTGTCACTATGAGAGAGAATACAAGAGAATACTCATTCTTGTGCTGCCACTGCTTCCCTGTACTCCTTCCTGGGGCAATGGAATGAACGTTACTTGCATTACAACTAGGGCTGTCAATTAATCACAGTTAACTCTTGCCATTAACTCAAAAAAATTAATTGTTCAAATTAAATTAAACAATAGAATACCAACTGAAATTTATTAAATATTTCTACATTTTCAAATATATTGGTTTCTATTACAACACAGAATACAAAGTGTACAGTGGTCACTTTATATTATTATTTTTATTACAAATATTTGCACTGTAAAAACGATAAAGGAAATAGTATTTTTCAATTCATCTTATACAAGTGCAATCTCTTTATCATGAAATTGTAATTTACAAATGTAGATTTTTTGTTATGTAACTGCACTCAGAAAAACAACAAGAATGTACAATTTCAGAGCCTACAAGTCCACTCAGTCCTAATTCTTGTTCAGCCACTCGCTAAGACAAACAAGTTTGTTTACATTGACAGGAGATATTGCTGCCTGCTTCTTATTTACAATGTCCCCTGAAAGTGAGAACAGGCATTCGCATGACACTTTTGTAGCCAGTGTTGCAAGGTATTTACGTGCCATCTATGCTAAACATTTGTATGCCCCTTCATGCTTCGGCCACCATTCCAGAGAACATGCTTCCATGCTGATGATGCTCATTAAAAAAAATATGCGTTAATTAAATTTGTCACTGAAATCTTGGGGAAGAATTGTATGTCTCCTGTTCTGTTTTACACACATTCTGCCATATATTTCATGTTATAGCAGTCTTAGTTGATGACCCAGTACATATTTGTTTTAAAAACACTTTCACAGCAGATTTGACAAAATGCAAAGAAGGTACCAATGTGAGATTTCTAAAAATAGCTATAGCACTTGACCCAAGGTTTAAGAATCTGAAATGCCATCCAAAATATGAGAGAGATGAGGTGTGGAGCATGCTTTCAGAAATCTTAAAAGAGCAACATTCAGATGTGAAAACTACAGAACCCGAACCTCCAAAAAAGAAAATCAACCGTCTGTTTCTGAAGTGGGTTTTTTACCCACAAAAGCTTATGCCCAAATAAATCTGTTAGTCTTTAAGGTGCCACTGGATTCCTTGTTTTTTTGCCTAAAAGCTTTGTGACTTAGCCTGCTATATCATCTCCTGCCATTTCTCTGTGTTGTTCTAAATTATTAAATTGAATTTAGTGGGAAAGTTTATTCCACTCCCCCCCACACACACACAATAGATGGTCACTCTTGAGAACATGTATAGAATGGTTCACTTTGATCATTGAACTCAGTGTCCTTAGCTATAATAAACTATTATGAGGGTGGAGGGGGAAGTGAGGGAAACAGAACCATAGTCTTGCCCCAACATACTTCCTTTATGCCAGTGCAAAAGGTAATGTCCTCAGCAGGAGGTGGTGATAGCCATCTACAAAATAACTTTTGCTGATTTGTGATTGGCAAGGACTGCTCAAATTGAAGAAGTAAGGATGTCTTAGTCTCCTGCTATTGTAAGAACATAAGAATGGCCATACTGGGTCAGACCAAAGGTCCATCTAGCCCAGTATCCTGTCTTCCAACAATGGCCAATGCCAGGTGCCCTAGAGGGAATGAACAGAACTGGTAATCATCAAGTGCTGATGTAGTCACTCATATCATCTGGATATTAAGGGCCATATTCTGCCACTTGTATTCATCTTGAGTGGTTTCTTACTCCAGATATCTAGAATAGCCCCACTTAAACCTTAACAATAAATTTCGTAGAGAGGGAGTTGTGAGTATAAATATTGATTAAAATATATTTCTTTACCATACAGTCCCTCTAATTAAAATATAATAATGACCAGAGGGGGCAGCTATGATTAGAAATTTAAACAAGAATGATTATATGTATCATTGCAATTGTTGTGCTTCTCTGAGAAGTTCCAGAAAGGGCACTGGCAATGACTTCCCCGACCTATGTTAGTCTACTGACAATCACAAGCATTGTGAGACTAGATTCTTGAAAACAAGCAACATGAATGCATTGCTTTTTGATCAGCAAGGATGTGACTATGCTTGGATAGTTTAGAGAATTCCATAATTGTTTTGGGTGACTTGAAACAAAGTAACTGAGTGTGATAGTGAGATGTAAGTAGCCTGAGCATATCTTTTGTATGTATTCCTTGCAGAATTCAAGATATGAAACTAGTAGAACTGTGAGTTGGATATAAAAAATGCCACTAGCTTAAATGATTGAAAGCCTTATTTATACCTAACAAGAGTTAGAATTTTTATTTTAAAATTTGCTTTTCTGGATTGACAGTAAACTGTAATCACACAATAGAGCCACAGTGCAACCCTCCTCAGGTTAGTCTTTGTGAATAGTGTCTAAACAGACATGGACAGAACACATGTAAAGGGTGAGGGAGCCATGGCTATACAATAGTGGACATATTTTCTTTAAATAAGCCACTCCGACGAGGATGGATTAAGGCATGTGGTATCCTTTCCAAGCTAATAAATGTTATGGGGGCTAAAATTCTGAGATTAATGTGCATCAGCAGAATTAGGCAATAACAAGAGACCATATTGGTACATTTATCTAGCTTTTAGAAATTGGTGGTAAGAGCTTTTTGAAAGGTGTATGACAATACTTCCCTGAATCTTTGATAGGTACTAGATAATAGAGGGGCTATTTAGAGTGACAATGTTGGTATAAAGGTGTACAGGGATAATATCTTAGAACTGAGCCTTATTAGAGTTCATGTCCTTAATAGTATCAATCATTTAGTGGGGGCTTCTAGAATGTAAAATTAACCTACTGGAAGATGTCTTTATTGAAACAATTTTCTTGAGTTGAAGAGTCTCTTCAGTATATGCTTTCAATAGAACATTAAATATATGTTCTTTATATTTTTATTATCACACCAAAAAAAAACCTTGTTCAGCAGTTGTATAGTGCATGGAATTATGAGATTTCACTTGTTTTAATTTGAAGGCTGATAGTTTCTCATCTTTCTCCTACTTCCCAAAATGGCCTCTGTGATCTGAACAGAAAGGCATTTTGTAGTTCACATAATACCTGTTTTAAAAACATGTTCCTGAATAAATTAGCATCTTTATTGTTCACTTACTAGAGAATTATTTACATTTTAATCCAGTAAAGCTATTGGACCAGATTCTGTTTCCATTTCAATTACACAGAGTAACTCTGCTGACTTTAATGTGGTTGGATTACATAGGTATAATTGGGAGCAGAGTTTGGTCTACTTTACTATAATTTATATTGATCCCATGATAGTACATGTAGCCTATAAAGGTTCTATACATTTGAATCTAACCAGTACTGAAACTAATGTGATCATCACCATAAATACAGATGAACTTATCTGAAAAGGAGACTTTTCCCTACTTTTTTTTTCTTTCTTTCATGAGTTTTGAGCAGATTTGAACTCATGTCAGTCAAGAAATGCAGAGGTGGAACTTTAACCGACTATTCTTGAAAGCAGTTGATTGAAAAGAGTTTCTGCATGATTCATGAGTCACAAGTAGTTGTAATGGGTTCAGCTAAATTTATGCAAAGGATATGTCCCACAGAGATGTGAAGGCTGCAGAGCTTCTAATTCCCCGAGCCTGGATTTATTCTAAGGTCTCTACCCTGAGGGTTAGAGAGCTGGAAGACAGAGTATGCCTTCCCACGCACTCACTCATCATGTGGAATTCTGCTCTCACATACTAAAAGTTCTCTAGCACACTCTGATATACTCCCATATCAAAGAACAGTAAGTCAGCATGCACTATGGAACTTCTTAATAGTAAGTTAGGAACCATTAGGAAAGGGATAGAAAATAAGACTTAAAATGTCATAATGCTACTGTATAAAACCATGATGCAATCCCTCCCCCAGCCTTTGAATACTGTGTCCAGTTCTGGTCACCCTGTCTCAAAAAGGATATAGTGAAACTGGATAAGGTTTAGAGAAGGGCAACAAAGATGATTAAAGGTATGGAAAGTCTTCCACATGAGGAGAGACTAAAAAGATTAGGGCTATTTAGCTTAGAAAGGAGATGACTAAGGTGGGATATGATAGAGATCTACAAAATTATGAATGATGTGGAAACAAGAATCATCTTGTTTATTCTTTCACACAATACAAAACTCAAGGGACATCCCATGAAGCTAATATGCAACAAGAGGAAGTACTTTTTCACACAATGCACATTTACCTGTGGAACTCCTTGCCATGGGATGTTGTGATGGCCAAAGTATATCTGGTTCAAAAAAGAACTGGATAAGTTCATGGAGGATAGATCTATCAATGGCTATTATCAAGATGGTCAGGGATGCAGCCCCGTGCTTAGGGTGACCCTAAATCTTTGACTACTAGAAGCCAGCAGTGGAAGTCAGGGGTGGATCACTCCATAATTGCCCTATTCTGTATGTTCCCTCTGAAGCTCTGTTATGAGCCACTGTTGGAGACACGATATTGGGCAAGATATTCTGACCAAGTATGACAGCTCCTATGTTCTTTTAGAGATCACACTGGAACACAGACCTAAGGGGCAGAAATAAGACTGGATAGAAAATGGTTATTTCCATCAGTGACCCAATCCTGCTACTGCTACATTGGAAGTTTTGTTATTTGTTCTTGGTTTCAACAAGAGGAAGAGCAGGCCTTTGATCTATTCTTGCTGGATGAACAAGAATGCCAGTTCCTGAATTTTCAGGATCTGATTACTGAGGATGAGTGTCTTAGTTTTATTACGCTAACTTCCATCTTTCTCTGTAACAAAATTTTCCAATAGCATGAGCATATCTTTTAGATTGCTCAGTAGTGCAGTTTGTGCAAATTCATATTCTGCATATGTTTCCTGTGCTTTCTGATGTGCAGCCTTTTAAGCAATATTAAGTAATTACATTCTCTTCAGTTGCATTATATATGACAGCATCGTCCTACTCATCTTTGAGAAGCATGTTGCCCTGTGGAGAAACAGTCCAGACCGCTCTTGAGAGTGCATAAAATAGGCAAGTTTGACTCTCAGACCCCAGCACTTAGACATATTTTCCATGCCAAACTAAGGAAGCATCAATGCATAAGAGCTAGGAATTATTATTTATTATTACTGAAGTGCAACCTTGGATGTCCCTTAAGGCTGTGTCATTTGTGTGAGCACTGAACTAACCTGATATTGTCGTAGTATGAGTACTGAAACTACCTTAAAGAAAGCAACAAGTGGCCTTAAGGTTGCTAGTCTTATGAGCATGATATCGTCATAAGCAGAAATAGTGAAGAATTGTAAAGGGAAGGGAAAATTGGGTCAGGAAGCCAAAACCAAGATTTTTCTTTTTATCTGATGCTGTCAACATTCTGCTTCATGATTTGCTCTCAAAACCAACCATCACTGTCAGAGATGTCATGTTCTTAAGATGTGGTAGAGCTGTTATGGAGTTCAAAATATCTTGTATCTGTTTGTTCATGATGATCTCAGCTTAACTTTGCTATCAAAGGACAACTTTGCTATCAAACGACAGCTTGATGTTTTCTTAAGTGAAAAATGTATTCTAATCTATTTGACCATTTTCAGTAACTTTGCTACTGATTTTTTTAAAAAATGTGTGGACCTTCAGCCCTTCTTCTGATACTTTTTTCCCTGTCGAGCTGACTCTCTTTGGCTCGAGAACTTTGAAGAATGCCATCTCATTTCCACAAAGCCTAGTCTTCTGGAAATGCTTCCAGTTTCATTGTTGTTAGAACTCTTTTTCTACATTAACATTATACAATTTAAGAACATAGGTCTACTCATAGTCAAATCAATTTCTGAGTATCTGGCGGGGGGTGGGGAGGAGATGCTGGAGCATTCACAAATTTTAAAAGTACATTTAAATTATTTATAGGGTTGCATTACTTTCTGAATAATGTGGCACTGTAGATGGATGATTCAAAGCAGTGCAAAGTCTTTAGTAGTCATTTAAGGCGCATTATATGAATCTATCACTCTCTGTATCCACCCACAGACGCTTCTCAAACAGCTGAGGCCAAAATCATTATCATGTAGATAAGAGTGAGCCTCACAAAACAAGTACAACCGTTTTAATTAGTCTAATGTATTTAAATTCTCAGAAGATTTTTTTTAAATGCACTTCCAGCTGTTTTGAGCATAACTGCGTAAAACCCAGAGTGAGGCAGTGGACTGTATTCATCCCAGGGTGAATGGTAAAATACATCCAGACGCACCACCCCAGTGGCCAAAGTCATCACAATTCTCTCTCTATGAAGGGACCCTTAATAAGCCAGCATTACCTAAAACAGTGCTGGCAGGGAAAGGACATGCTTAGGATAGCAAAGGTATGTGCTGATTCAGCAGTCCCTTTTGGCATAAATCCTACATGGCCATAGTTTAAAGGTGGAAAACCCCTAAAACGTGTGGAAAGAGACAAACACTGAGAATATCAGGAGGTGCAGAAAACCAGGCTAGCATAAAGGGAAGTAATTTACAGCTTTTCATAAGCCATCTTTGGTAAATCTTCACCCAACTGGTAGTAAAGACTTGTGAGGATAAAGGTAATTTCACCATGCATTATTGTTTTTTTCCCTTTTATTTTCCATTTGCATTTAGAGATGGGAGAGTATAACCAGGGGAAAATGTGTGTGCATCCAGGAAGGTTAAAAGGTAACTATGAATGGAAATGAAAGTATTTTGTTTCATAAGAAATAAACTAATGTAGATGGCTTCAATTTCATCTCCAAGGATAGGATTAGAGAGGTGAAGTAGTTCAAGTAAAATAAGACCTCAAGCTGTGAGAAAAGGAAGAATTGTTTTCAGTAAAATGTAATGTGAATATTTTTGTAGCATCTTTCTGGGCTATTTCTTGACTCAGAAATTTTGCTTTTTATTAAATTTCTATGCTATCATCATATTTCACATTGAAAATTCAAAAAATGTGGATTTTTGATGCAAGCTGACCTTTAATTGTCTAAAAAAATTATATTTCAAATTTTAAAAATGTTTTTTTAAAATTGTATTTGTTCACTAATAAAAAAAGAAGTCTACAGTCCTAGTCGTTCTATCTCTGATCATAAAAATAGTTTTGGAAAACTAAATCGTATTTGAGAACTTGTTGGCTATCAGCCTGTGTCTGATTCTCTGGGGCTAGGTTCCACATCTATATACAGAATCTTATTTGGCCTTCCAAGCATCTGGTCACCTCATAATCTTAAATGTATTTTTCCTCACAATGTCTCTGTGAGGTAAGGATGTGCTGTTACCCCCATTTTACAGATAGGCAACTGAGGCATAAAGAGACTAAGCCTTAACTAATTTATGATCCTAAGTCTCACTGACTGTTAGTAAGACTTAAGCTTGAAAGTCTATTCAGTATTGGAGCACTGAGAGGAGTACACATACCTTTTAAAACTCTGGCCCTAAAAGTGACTTGCCTAAAGTAATATAAGAAGTCTGTAGAAGAGCAAGGAATTGAATCTGGTTCCCTTAAGTCTAAGCCTAGCACCCTGACCAGTGGACCATCCTTTCTTTATTGAGCCTCAATTATTCCCTCAGTTTTTCTATTGACATCTAGTTCCACTATTCCTTCCTAGTCTTGTGCCATATCAACCTACTTCTCAACTTCAACCTCAGTTGCTCATTTGACGATTCACTGGGGGTAAGGAACTAGGTTTTCAGGAAGGTAACTTCTGACTCTTGAACTAAAGGAAGAAACATGTTTGTTTGCCTAAGGCCTTCTACAGCCATGAGTACAAATATTCCTGGCTGGGTCTGTATAGTGTGCACTTGACATCTCTACTCACACAGGATGAAACCAGACTCGTTAGTTCCACTCACAGAGTGCAAGCAAAAAAGAAAAGGAGTACTTGTGGCACCTTAGAGACTAACAAATTTATTTGAGCATAAGCTTTCGTGAGCTACAGCTCACTTCATCGGATGCATTCAGCAGTACTGCTTAGCTTAGCACATAGGAATCCTGACCCGAAAAAGGCATCATCCTCCAATGTAAAAGTGACTGAAATTATATATTTATCTATGCCACATTCAGTGGTGACATAAACAATTGTGCAACTTAGGATATCATTGGCCAGCTTCGTCCCTGTGCTAGCACAGGGATAGATGGGAATCCACTTCCTGCCCTTGACATGACCATAGCCCTCATCTCCAAAAATCCTCCTTCACTGAGGTTTTCCATGAATGGGGGATATTCCTGTGGCCTTTTTACTTGCTGTAAGTGGCATAGAGGGTCTATAGAGCAGGGATTAATTCCTCCTGGTTACAAAATGATGTAAATGGTAGTGGAGTTTACAGAAATGTGGGAGTGGGGGTAGACCAAATGACTGAATTTACATACTCAGCCAGAAACCTCCTTGAGAACTGCATCTGTTCCTCTAGGCTAAATGTGCCCCTATATATTTATAGGTTTCAGAGTAGCAGCCGTGTTAGTCTGTATTCGCAAAAAGAAAAGGAGTACTTGTGGCACCTTAGAGACTAACAAATTTATTAGAGCATAAGCTTTCGTGAGCTACAGCTCACTTCAACATCCAACATAATCATCAGACAGTAGATGATAGTTAATAGATTGGGTGAAGATTTGTTTTTGAGGATACTGCAAGAATAGATTAAACGATTCAAATAAGTGCACTATTGATCAGTAGTGTAGGAAAGCTAATAATTGTCTGGTGTTTAAAAATAAGATTGGTCTTGCCCATTTCCTTATATACAGGTCCTCACACATTACAGAAACCATCACTAATTTTTCATTCCTTCAGCAATTTTTTCAGTCAAAAGGCTGAGAATGGGGGTAAGGGAGCTTTCACAGAGGCTGCCTCTGCTGTCTATATTGAGACTAAATAGAGGACTTCAGTCTCCTGGGGTATTTCAGCAGGAACATTCAGGTTTTTTTTTTAATTGTTTAAATAGAAAACAAAAATGTGTCCATTACTGAAACGGTATATGACCTTTGAAGGAACCAGATGATGATGGGGGAGGGATAGCTCAGTGGTTTGAGCAATGGCTTGCTAAACCCAGGGTTGTGAGTTCAATCCTTGAGGGGGCCATCTAGGGATCTGGGGCAAAAATTGGGGATTGGTCCTGCTTTGAGCAGGGGGTTGGACTAGATGATCTCCTGAGGTCCCTTCCAACCCTGATATTCTATGATTCTATGATTTTATTTTTAACCAGGGAACTTAAGTATGTAGAATTCTTTCATCTTTATTCATAATTTTGAATTTTTTTGGTCTCATTACTCATACTTGTTACAATATTTGGATGCCATTTTTACAACCCAAATGGGCAACAGGCCACATCCATGGCAATAGGCACCTGAAGTAATGCCATGTGGGTGTTGATTCAGCACTATTGTTTTCTTAATGGAGAGATGACAGACAAATCAATTCATCAGATGAATTTCTTGCAGTGTAGAATGTGCCAAAGTAAATTAAAATTACTACATGGTCCAGATTAGGAGGCACAGTTTGCTACATAGAAGGGCCTTTAAAGAGGACCAGAATATTCTCATTGTAATGTTTGCTTTGAGTGCAGATTACATTCTCCTTCTCCATTCTCATTAAATCTCTATCAAAAGAAGCAGTTTCTGCATTGTAATGTGTTTGTATTTCTTGTAAATCACAGTGCTTAAGCTTTAAGAATCTGACCTTTCCAGAATTCTGTGATTTGACTGGTTGATTATTTCTTCATCTCATCACCAACCATTCTTTCAATGCTGCAAAGAGAAGTAATTAAAAAAGATTTAAATGTCTATCAGTTTTTCAATTATGTAAGTTGGTCTACTGTTTGACTAAAGAAAAATACAGTACTAATCACTGCAGGTGAAATTAAAAGCTCTGTCCCTTTTCGGGACTTTTTTCTACCAGGTGCTCTAAACTAAAACAAAATATGCTAGCATATTATGTACTCATACTGTTCATAAAGGGAGATGTACACCCCAGTCCAGAAAACTAGCACCAGGTCTGTGCACTGTTTGTGGCCATATAATGGACTGCATACACCGGCAACGGAGAGTATCTCCTTACTGAATATTCCATCAAATAAATCAAATGTTTTCCTTCAGTATTTTCAAAACGAGTTTCTGATGGTATAAAAGCTGCTACTTGTCAACATGCAACTTACTCCCCGCTCCAACTTACATATACATCACCTCTAAATTTTGCCCACTGAAACTAAGGGAATTTCAGTTGGTTTAATTCAAGTGATGGGGTCTAAAAGAGACTTCTAGCAGGAAAAGCATCTAACAGAAAAGTGAAAGGTTGTGAAAGTTAAAGTATCTTTACCTTATAGAAAATTGACTGTGGCTTCATGGGTTTTTTTTCACATGCCTCATAGCATTATAGAGACACAGGTTAAATAAATATAAAATTTAGGAATTGTATGAACATTAAGTCATCACAACTTGTGTCTAGTGTCCACTGTGGCTAAAAGGCTATCAACTAGAAAATTAGAGACATTCAATTTCACTGGTGGACTCCAGGTCTATGGGGAAAAGTTCTTGCAAACTGGGGTCCCTCTTTTGGTAACTTCTGTCCCCTTCACAAAGGGAAAAGTGAGAGGATCCAGGAGAGCACACTGAATCGTTGGGGTGAGCTGTGCAAACTCTGCCCTGAGTTATGGACTCTATGAAGAATGCCTTGTGAACCCTGTGCTGGACCTATCTACATTCCTGGGGTGGGGACATGGGCAGCTAGTGTCCCTTTCTGATGTTAAATTTTAATAAAGTTGCAGCCTGTTCCTTAAAATCTATCCTTGCATCTGTCCTCATTCACTTGTGAGTCCTGATCAAGGATGCCGAAGAAAAATAAGAGAATAGCAACAGTGATCAACTGATTGTGTAGCTAGTGATCTTAGAAGTAAAATCACTGTATACTATGTTGTGAATGTTGTAATCTTGCTGAGCCATGACCTAGTCAAACCATTTAAAACCCATTAGCAGATAGCAACCAATATTTCACAGGCATGATTTGTGTAGTGATAACCTTTTCATACTGTCCCTAAAGTTTGGTGCTGCTTCTTTCTCTTGAATTGCACTGATAAACACATACTTGCAATTAACCTTCTGGAAAGTAAGCAAAATTAAACCACTAAGTAACAGTTTATTTGCCTCTGTTTTTGCTTGGACAGACTCCCAATGAAGTCCTTATGGGGCAGATTCCATTACCCTTCCTCACATTAAGTTGAGCCTTCCTCTGGAGTAATACTGCCTATTCAAGAAGTAACACTCATGATGAATAAGAACATAAGACCAAAGGGCCATCTAGCCCAGTATCCTGTCTTCTGACAGTGGCCAATGTCAGAGGGGATGAACAGAACAGATAATCATCAAGTGATCCGTTCCATATTGCCCATTCCCAGCTTCTGGCAAACAGAGCCTAGGGACACCATCCCTGTCCATTCTGGCTAATAGCCATTGATGGACCTATCTTCCATGAATTTCTCTAGTTCTTTTTTGAACCCTGTTATAGTCTTGGCCTTCACAACATCCTCTGACAAAAATTCCAAAGGTTGACTGTGCATTGTGTGAAGAAATACTTCCTTCTGTTTGTGTTAAACCTTCTGTCTATTAATTTCATTTGGGTGACCCCTAACTCGTGTGTTATGAGAAGGAGTAAATAAAACTTCTTTATTTACTTTCTCCACACCAGTCATGATTTTATAGACCTCTATCATATCCTCCCTTAGTTGTCTCTTTTCCATGCTGAAAAGTCCCAATCTTATTAATCTCTCCACATACGGAAGCTGTTCTATACCACTAATAAATATTATTGCCCTTTTCTGAACTTTTTCCATTTCCAATATATCTTTTTGAGATGGGGCAACCACATCTGCACACAGTATTCAAGATGTGGGCAATACCATGGATTTATATAGAGGCAATCTGATATTTTCAGTCTTATTATCTATCCCTTTCTTAATGATTCCCAGCATTCTGTTCACCTTTTTGACTGCTGCTGCACATTGAGTAGATGTTTTCAGCAAACTGTCCACAATGACTCCAAGATCTCTTTCTTGAGTGATAGCAGCTAATTTAGACCCCATCATTTTATCTGTATAGTTGGGATTATATTTTACAATGTGCATTATTTTGCATTTATCAACACTGAATTTCATTTGCCATTTTTTTGACAGTCACCCAGTTTTGAGAGATCTTTTTGTAGCTCTTCACAGTCTGCCTGGGACTTAACTATCTTGAGTAGTTTTGTATCATCTGCAGATATTGCCACCTCACTGTTTACCCCTTTTTCCAGATCATTTATGAATATGTTGAATAGGACTAGTCCCAGTACCGAGTCATGGGGGATACCATTATTAACCTCTCTCTATTCTGAAAACTGGCCATTTATTCCTACCCTTTGTTTCCTATCTTTTAACCAGTTACAAATCCATGAGAGGACTTTCCCTCATATCCCATGACAGCTTAGTTTGCTTAAGAGCCTTTGGTGAGGGACCTTGTCAAAGGCTTTCTGAAAATGTAAGTATACTATATCTACTGGATACCCCTGTTCACGTGCTTGTTGCCCCCCCCCAAAGAATTCTAGTAGATTGATGAGGTATGATTTCCCTTTACAGAAACTATGTTGACTATTCCCCAACAAATTATGTTCATCTATATGTTTGACAATTTTGTCCTTACTATAGTTTCAATCAGTTTGCCCAGAACTAAAGTCAGACTTACTGGCCTGTAATTGCCGGGATCACCTGTGGAGCCCTTTTAAAAATTGGCATTACATTAGCTATCCTCCAGTCCTTTGGTACAGAAGCTGATTTAAATGATAGGTTACAAACTACAGATAGTAGTTCTACAATTTCACATTTGAGTTCCTTCAGAACTCTTGGGTGAATACCATCTTGTCCTGGTGGAATCAGGTCCTGTATCGGTTAGATATCGTTTTTAATTTTCAACTTGAGAACTCAAACACCTGAAAGATGGGATTTTATTCTATCTATGAAGAGAAAAACTCACCTAGGAACAAAGCAAGCGTGGAATATTTCCTCGAAAAGGTGTACGTTTTGGAAGATGGGGTTATGAATCCTTGTGAAAATAGGGTTATATTCTAAATTGTTTTGCAGCAGCTACAATAGGGGCTATTAAGCTCCTGCCTCAATATGACTGATAGCTTCCTGAGATATAGGTTTTATTTTCCTCTTTCATTTACTTGCATGTTTTAAGCAATTTGCTGTTTAACAGGCAACAAAATACCATGTCTCCCCTTGTTGATATAATTTCACTAAATTGTCCATTGTTTTTAAAGGTTCATGTTTTTTACATTTTTCTTTAAATTTAGTTTACAAGGTTACATTTGAAACCTGCCTATGAAATTACCTCTGTACTAAAGTCATTTTCTCAGGAACCAGCAATCTTTGTTTCTTCTTGTCACCTGTAGCCATAGCAAGGAACTCTTCCCATTTAAATGAATAAGAGAAGTCGTCATAAAAGATTTATTTCTGCTGCGCCATTTTTTCTTATTTATTCCTAACATTCTGCCCATTTACCATGAACTTTTTCACATTTCACAAGCCACTAGTCGTCTTTGAAAACAAATTGTGCTATTTACTTCTCTCCTCAGAGGAAACTAATGGTTTACTGGGTGAAATGTCCAGAACAATAAGGAAAAGTGGAGCTGTGTAATCCCCATAGAAGTACACATCTTCTGTAAATAACTCCCTGTTGAAATTATGGGATGTTATAGAATTAGACACAGATTTTTATTCTTGTTATATTTCAGCAGTATCAGAGCCTATCCATGAAAATAATAATTTAACCTGACCATTGCTATATAAATATTTTGTTCTCCTTATGGCAAAAAAGTGCATATTTGCAAATGTATTTTTATTTCATAAAGTATTGCATGTATTTTCCCATCTCATTAACTTGTCTTTGAAGGGACACCATCTCAGTTCTGAACCCCTGGAGCAAGCTGTAACTTCAAAGGAGGGGGCGAAAGAATTGACTGAAACAAAGGCATTCTTAATTCCGCTATGCAAACATGCTTATTTAGCTATTACAAATGGAAAAGAGAATAACAAAAAGGCTAACAGTAGCATACCTTCTATACGTGTGTGTGATAATCCTAGCCCAATAAATGTATGTACTGTCCATGTAACCATTACAGACTGACCATCTAGGGATTTTCAAGGTCCTTTACTCTTGATCCCCAGTTAATTGAAGTGAAAGGGAATCTTCTTAAATGCCTTCTTTAACACCATTGACTACAGTGGAGTTACACATCAATGAATTTGGTTCACACAATCTTATGTTGATCCATTTTATACTTTCAAAAGGATTTTTCAGAGTTGAAAATTGAATATAGGGTCACATTTTAAAAAGGTGTTAAGGCACCTAAAAATGCAGCTAGGTACTTAATCTGATTCAAATTGATGGGAGTTAATTGATCTGATTAAGCACTTTTAAAAATGCCATTAAATACCTAACTGCATCTTTATTCCTTTGAAATTCAGGCCCATAGTGTACATTATGAATACTTAGCATGACTAGTAAGGATTCCTGAATGACATTTTCTTTAATTTAATTTACATTTCTCTATTACGTTTGGCAAATTGTTGACATTCACTGGTATTTTCTTACATTGAGTCTAGCAGCAAGTGAAATGTGGTTACAAATGTTTTGTTTCTTCTACAATGGAACTTCATGGCTTCACTTGCGAACATGATATACTATGGCTCTGATACACAAACTAAGGAGTCCGATCATGCAAACGGTTCCCCCTGGAGAATTGTCAGGATTTTTGGACAATCTGGGCAAAATTCATTTTCTAACTACAAATAGATGTTCTGTGCAGCATAAGATGATATTATGTACTTTTGAGTGAATACAGTTTAAAAGTTGAGATGCCTGAGTTTTGCAGAAAGGCAGCTAGACCAGCTGGATTTTGTGGATGGGATCCTTACAAAAGGGGTATCAGGAATATATTGCAAAAAAAGGATAACCTACTTGGGGGTGGAGTGAGAAATTTCTATCCATTGCAGAGTGCTCTAATAGAGGAGTGGGATGAGGAAAGGGAGATTGGAATGGGGGCATGTGCTAACTGCATGGCCCTGCCAAAGCCTTCCTAAAATGATTATTAAGTAATCTAGACCTTCACAAACAGTTTCTTAATTAACTTTCACTGTGTCTTACCTATATCTATTTGCCATTACTTAGTCCTGTAATATAATGTTAAAAAAAAAGTAAGGGACAAATATCTAGCAAAGTTAAGTATGTTTATGAAATCACTAGTACTCCATGTCTGCAGTTTTCTACACAGCATTATGTCAGATGCTGTATTTGGACAGTTGCTGGTATTTAACAGGGAGTCATGATTTTGGATAGTCGTGAACACGGAGTCTTTTTTCTTAAGTTGTGAACAAATCAATTATTCTAGTTCCTGAAACACTTGAAAAACAGTGAGTGTAGAAAAATATCAGCTTAGATATGCAGGTGTACTGACTTCTAATGTGACATACTTGAAAAGCTGTGGATGCCAGAAAAGCTTCAGTGAGACTACTCACTTCAGTAGGAGTTATAGGATCAGCTCCCTGTTTATTGGTTTTGCAGAGTATATTTGACTCTTAAAATCTTCCAATATACTGTTAGAGACTTGGGATCTTTAACATTTTGTCCTCTGTTCACCTGAATTTAGGATTTACTAACAGCTCCCAGAAATCAGTGTGTGTATGTATGTATATTTACTCTGACATTTAGAAATAACCAGATCCTATCTATCTATCTTTCTATCTGTAGGATCTGGTTATTTCTAAATGTCAGAGTAAATATGCTTCATTCCCCTGTTGTGTTGCCATGTCATCCCATTATTGAATCTATTGCCCACCTGGGCTTTCTAGTGCATATGTCCTACTTATTACATCTAGGAAGTCTTTACCTAACAAACAATCCCTGAAAAATAATTTCCCTTATATTTTCTGCCATTTTATTTCCCTTTCTTTGCTAGTAATGTATTTCTTGTGAGCCACTCTATAGCTTTGGTTGTAATCATTATTCAGATTAATGTGCATTAAAATGTGAATGTTCTAGAGAGATGTCCACTAACGACTTAAACTCTGGTAACCAATTCCTTGTGGGCTTGCATGGAAAAGCTTGCAGTCTCACTGCTGTGTTAGCCATTGTTTGTTAGATTGCAAATGAAAACCACCCTGAAAGCTGCCAGTAGCTGTATCAAATTTATTTTTGTCGAGTTGGTTGTCTTACTTGAAAGGATGAGTCAAGGAGCAGGAAAGATCACTAATGTAAGGTCGAAACAAACACACCATATTTCTGTGCTTATTTGTTTGCTAAAAGTTGTCCATACAAAAAGATTACCCTTTAAGTAGGTTTCTCTCATATTAGAATTCACTAGAAAAAGATGTAGTGTAGGTGTAGCTAACATGACATATCCCAATCTTGTACCAGCCCCTTTGTGTTATCTCAGCATCTGGTTCTATCATATCCCCTCAGAGAGTCAAGGCAGTTGTCAAGGGAAAGGGCCTGGCTGAAGCACTGCTGCTTTTTGCCAGTTCCTTTATGGGGTTGGTACTTGATGTTGCTGGTGCAGACCTGAGGCTGTTCTCAGACAAGGGTTCAAATTGAACCACACAGCTCTATCAGTCAGAAGTGTAGAAAATATAAAACTACCCTGCTCAGGTCCTGCACTGTGCCAAACAGTTTAAAAGGTGGTTATTTATTGTTATAGGTATATCGTCAGGTAACAACACCAGTAAATATACTTATAAAAATATGTATATTTGTTTTAGGTGTGGTATATAGGTACTTGGTGCAGCATTGTTTATCACAAATGTGTTTTTGCTAACAATATTTGAAAATACACTGTTGTAGAGTGATGAGCGGGTATATTATCGTTGCATACAGGTGTATGGTTCAACATGATTATACACGTGTATGCTGAAATACATCAACAGTGTCTTGGTGGTTGGTTGACTGTTTTGGGCATACATGCAAAGTGGATGATTTCATATGATACTGTGAAAAGAAAAGGAGTACTCGTGGCACCTTAGAGACTAACAAATTTATTTGAGCATAAGCTTTCGTGAGCTACAGCTCATTTCATCGGATAAACATCTGCATGTAGCTCACGAAAGCTTACGCTCAAATAAATTTGTTAGTCTCTAAGATGCCACAAGTACTCCTTTTCTTTTTGCGAATACAGACTAACACGGCTGCTACTCTGAAACCTATTATACTGTGATTATCGGAAGTTTAGGCTGTGAAAATGGAACCCCATATCTCAATGGGTACTTGATTTCCACCACCCTGGAAACACACACATTCTTGATTTAATATAAAACAAGTGTCTGGAAGAGAATAATTTCACGGAAAAAGACAGACATTTGCACTTTTGGATACCTGATCTAAGTAAATAGAAAAAATATACAGAAAATCAAGGGTTTTGTTGTATTCCTATTCTCATGCTATTTTATCAGCTTCAACTTCCTCATCTGTTGTGAAGTCAAAACATCATGACATTTTGACAACTGACAGGGATTTTATGATTAAGAAAGACAAAAATTCACATTCAGATGCATCTTTTATTCGCAGCACATTAACTGCACTCAGTATTTCTAGTCAGTCATTGTTTACATCAGAAAATTGTGAATTGCCATCCTGTTTTTTCCCTTTCATGCAGCGTGATTAACATATATCTCTAACTAGCTCTGTGTGTGTGTGTGTGTGTGTGTGTGTATGTGTGTGTGAAAACATCCACATACATCACACACTGCTGCACAGTAAGATCTTGATTTAAACTGACAAAAGACAAGGGATCCCAAGTTAAATCTTTTAGAACAGACCTTTTGTAGCACATATGGTTTTTGAAGACAACTCCCTGTTCTGAGCTCACAATACCTATGTTAAACTAGATGAACTTAAGATGGCGCACCAATTTTACCATGGAATTTCCATGAATTTGTTGATTTAAATCAAACTTTTAACTTTATGGTACCCTATATTTAATTTCTTTATCGATTATATTTTATCAAGTCTTCTCCTGATAAATAATAATAATTCTCCCAGTTTGTTTATAGTTTAATTAATTTTGTCCTTGGCAAAAACAAACAAAAATGTGGGAAAATATAAAATACTATTCTTTCAAATCTTTTTCAATGAAGTAAGGGTTGCTGGCAGTCATTGATGTCTTACAAGGTTCCATTAATACCTATTCCACTTTTCTATCCTTTTTCTTGACTTGCAAACCAAAATGAATTTTAAATAAATTTTAGTTGATTGCAGGCAAAATTGGCATGGACTCTCCAGTGTAAAACCTTATGAAATAAAACTAGAGAGAAAATAGAATAAAACTGTTACTCCAAAGACTTCTCTACTTTGTGCTTCTTACCTACAACTATGAGTGGAACTCATGGGGAGCTATTGGCAGGGACATCTCTGTGGCAGGTTCATGGATCTGCAATATGTTGTCACTGGAAATCCACTGCAGCCCAAACCTGACCACTTTTAGAACATAATGCAAGAAAGTGCAACAAATACTGTGAATAAGATTAACAGAATTTGTTCTAACTTTTAAGTCTTTGTTCAAAATTTTATACTATCTGTAGCAATTCTAGTTCTGCAGCTTCTAGATAAGTTGGTTTGATCATCGCAGAAAGATGTGCAGTATATAACTTTATATTTTCTTGATCTATATAGGTAAACAGTGGCTAAACATTAGTGACCCGTTGCTTATAAATAAAATCAACCGATCATTATTAGAGATCAAAAAGTCCCACATGATGTCCATCCCACTACTAATATAGAATTGTTTTCTATATAATGTTTAGACACATTTGCATAATTTTAGTGATGTCTGGAGCTGGATAGGAAATTTTCTTCAAAATAGTTTTCCATTGGAAAACTCTGTTTCAACAAAACAGAATATTGTTCACAAAATCATATTTTTATAGCTTTGTTTTGGGGAAAAAATTGGATAAATGTTTTGAAAATGTTAGCATCTCATTTTGCCTTTTTCTGATTGAAATGTTTGGTTGGTTGGTTGGTTTGGTTTTTTGGTTGAGGACTATTTTACTAATTGAAATACTGCCTTGACTTCAATCAGCTGAAGGTCATATAGCAGTGCTCCTGGTGTGAGTAAGAGAAACAGCATTTGGTCCCCTGTTAGTTAATTATTAGTGTAATAAATAATACCAGCAGTTATTTATGTACTGCTAAGTAAATTAAATAGAACATATTACACTATTATTCACTATTTAAGATGCCAGGTAAACCATTACAATTGTTTTTTTTTTCTCTTTAAAACTTTAATTGTTGCATTTATCAGTTAGCAAGAGTGTCAGTGTATTATACCATATCCTTATAGGTGAAGAATTCCTTACTTTCTCCTCTTCTTATTATTATTCCTGCTGCTGCACAAATGCCTGACAATGCCCTCACCAACTAAAGATTCAAGTGTCTGTTTAGAGATAAAAACTGTGCTTTTAGTACAGCAAAGGCTGTGTCACTTTCTTCTATTGACAGCCCCTGTTTTTAGGCAGTTCAGAAGAAAAATGCAGGTATGTTTGCCAGAAATTGGAGCTGTATCGATTTCAGAAATGAAGGGTGTTTGGATCAATTTTCTTTTTAATTTGAGGCATTCTAAAGGTAAGAGCCCAGGAAGATCTGGGTTCAGATTTTGCAAAGTTTCCCCAAAGTTTGAGGTGTTGAGATCTGGTGGTTCAGTTCATGCCCATCTGTGCTACAAAGGTAATATCTTTTTTATACTTCATGTGATCCCCTTCTTACCACTGTGCATGGTGTGTGATGTGAAAACAAACTGATACATTGTCAGAAGAAGAACACAAATTTTTAATACAGCAAAAGATCTCAACATGCATAGGTAATTCATTTGTCTTCTTTTTGGAACAGAAGACTTGTCCACATTTGTGCCTACCCTAAACTAGTCCAAACCTATTTGAGTGTATGTGGAAAGCATTTAAAAACAATGCCTAGCTGAAGTTAGTTGGAAAGCTTTCATTATTTTTAACTGCCACCCACATAAATTCAGGTAGATTTTGCATGGTTTATGATAGGCTCTGTAGGATATGAAACACTCTGTTGTGAAAAGATGATGGACAAATTAAGACATTGAAAGCCCTAATATTTCATCATCAGTCCCTTGAATGTGAGAAAAATAATACTTTAACATATAAAACAATTCATAATTGTTTCCTTTCAAATTAGCCTGTTGATGGGAAACATTCAGACTTTTACCATATTATGACTGTGGATAAGGAATAGGTAGTAATATTTTGTGATTATTCCTGCAGGAAACTAAACAGAAGTTCTCAGCAAAAGAAATGAAGTGCATAACAGATGGGCCTGCACAGAGAATTACAAATTGTAATCCCTAATTCTTCCACAGTTTGTATAAATCTATAAAATGTTTAATGCATATCACATATATTGTATGTAATAAAGCAAATTGTTCCTCATATGTTTCTCTTCCAGATGTACAATGGATGCTGAATTGTGTACTCAAAGGCTAAGGTGGAGAGGAAAAAAAAGCCGGAACTGCTTATAGTGAGATGATGTTATATGAGAAATATATCAGAAGAATCTAGAACTAAGTCTTATTCAGGTCTTATTGACTTCAATGAGAGTTGAATTAAGTTATTATGGTGACTAGAGAACATAATATATACAATAGAGATTGAGGAAAACACTCTGTAAACTTTATATCCTTCATCTATGAATAAAATATGCCTTCAACTCAGGAATTCTTTCCTATACACACATGAACTTTTTTATTTCAATCCCCATCTAACTCCTTAGACAAAAACATCAAATCCACTAGGGAGATTTATAATCCATAGATAACACAGGCTGAAAAGAATGTCAGCATTTCAAATAGCAACTTATATTTTGTATGGTTTATAACATAGCAATAAAAATGTATCCGAGCCTTAAATGTTGCATTAAAGGTTTCCACTGAAGTTTGGTGATTGTTTGTTTGTTTAGGATGATAAACCACTGGGACATTTTTGAGTAATAAAATTACAAAAAAATGTAGGGATGCAGATTTTTAAGACTTTTTTAGTGCATGTAGAACACAAAGATGTTTCAAAGTTAAATACAATTTTCTGAGCCTACATCATTGAAAGTTTGAGGAAAGAAAACTTTGGTTGATGGTGTCAAAGAACACTGTCTGACACACAAGGACTCATTTCCCAGTTCTGAGGAAGAGCTCTGTATAAGCTGAAAGCTTGTCTCTCTCTCTCACTAATAGAAGCTGGTGCAATAAAAGATATATTCCCTTGCCCTGCTTATCACACAAAAGGATTCAGTCAGAAATAACTCCTACAAACATATCCCACTGCTATGATAGTAGTGAAAAGAACTTAACTCTTTTGCCATAGATGTGGTAATGTTATGCCTTGCAGAAATTTTCTGCACTGTAAATTACTTTGTATACACAGATTGACGCCACTCAGTTTCAGAAACACTACATAATTAACTGTGAGGAATGATCTCACTCGCTTCTGGGATTGTCTCAACAGCTGCTAAAAACAAGTCAACAGGAGGACCATAAGAATGGCCATACTGGGTCAATCAAAGGGCCATCTAGCTCAGTATCCTGTCTTCCGACAGTGGGCAATGTCGGTGTCCCAGAGGGAATTTACAGAACAGGTAATCATCAAGGAATCCATTCCCTGTTGCCCATTCCCAGCTTTTGGCAAACAGAGGCTAGGGACACCATCCCTGCCCATCCTGGCTAATAGCCATTGATGGACCTATCCTCCATGAATTTATCTAGTTCTTTTTTGAATCCTGTTATAGTCTTGGCCTTCACAACATCCTCTGGCAAAGATTTCCAAAGGTTGACTGTGTGTTGTGTGAAGAAATACTTCCTTTTGTTTGTTTTAAACCTGAAGCCTATTAATTTCATTTGGTGACCCATAGCTCGTGTGTTATGAGGAGTAAAAAACACTTCCTTATTTACTTTCTCCACACCAGTCATGATTATAGACCTCAATCATATCACCCCTTAGCCATCTCTTTTCCAAGCTGAAAAGTCCCAATTTTATTAATCTCTCCTCATACGAAAGCCGTTCCGTACCACTAATAAATTTTGTTGCCCTTTTCTGAACCTTTTCCAATTCCAATATCTTTTTTGAGATAGGGCGACCATATTTGCACACAGTATTCAAGATGTGAGCATATCATGGATTTATATAGAGAGGCACTCTGATATTTTCTGTCTTATTATCTATCCCTTGTTTAATGATTCCCAATATTCTGTTCACTTTTTCAACTACCGCTGCACATTGAGTGGATGTTTTTAGAGAACTATCCACAGTGACTCCAAGATCTCTTTCTTGAGTGGTAACAGCTAATTTAGACCCCATCATTTTATATATATAGTTGGAATTATGTTTTTCAATGTGCACTACTTTGCATTTATCAACATTGAATTTCATCTGCCATTTTGTTGCCCAGTCACCTAGTTTTGAGAGAGCCTTTTGTAGCTCTTTGCAGTCTGCCTGGGACTTAACTATCTTGAGTCATTTTGTATCATCTGCAAATATTGCCACCTCACTGTTTACCCCTTTTTCCAGATCATTTATGAATACGTTGAATAGGGCTAGTCCCAGTACAGTCTCATGAGGGGACAAAGCTATTAATCTTTCTCCATTCTGAAAACTGGCCATTTATTCCTACGCTTTGTTTCCTATCTTTTAACCAGTTACACATCCATGAGAGGACCTCTTATCCCATGACAGTTTGCTTTGATGAAGAGCCTTTCATGGGGGACCTTGTCAAAGACTTTCTGAAAATCTAAATACACTATATCCACTGGATACCCCTTGTCCCCATGGTTGTTGACCCCCTCAAAGAATTCTAGTAGATTGGTGAGGCATGATTTCCCTTTACAGAAACCATGTTGACTATTCCCCAAAAAGTTATGTTCATCTATATGTCTGACAATTTTCTTCTTACTATAGTTTCAACCAGCTTGCCCAGAACTGAAGTCATGCTTACTGACCTGTAATTGCCGGGATCACCTGTGGAGCCCTTTTTAAAAAATTGGCATCACATTAACTATCCTCCAGTCCTTTGGTACAGAAGCTGATTTAAATGTTAGGTTACAAACTACAGATAGTAGTTCTGCAATTTCACATTTGAGTTCCTTCAGAACTTTGGGGTGTATACCATCTGGTCCTGGTGACTTATTACTGTTTAGTTTATCAATTAATCCAAAACCTCCTCTAATGACACCTCAGTCTGGGACAGTTCCTCAGCTTTGTCACAGGTTTGGAAAAATCACTCACATCCTTAATCCTGAATACCTGTGCAAGGAATTCATTTAGTTTCTCCGCAATGGCCTGATCATTCTTGAGTGCTCCTTTAGCATCTCAATTGTCCAGTGGCCCCACTGGTTGTTTAGCAGGCTTCCTGCTTCTGATGTAGTTAAAAGAAAAGTTTTGCTAATACTTTTTGAGTCTTTGGTTAGCTGTTCTTCATATTCTTTTTTGGCCTTTTTAATTATATTTTTACATTTCATTTGCCAGAGTTTATGCTCCTTTCTATTTTCCTCACTAGGATTTAACTTCCACTTTTTAAAGGATGCCTTTTTGCCTCTCACAGCTTCTTTTACTTTGTTATTTAGACACAGTGGCTTTTTTCTCTTCAGTACTCTTCCTATGTTTTTTTAATTTGGGTTATACATTCAAGTTAAGCCTCTATTATGGTGTCTTTAAAAAGTTTCCATGCAGCTTGCAGTGATTTCACTTTTGGCACTGTACCTTTTAATTTCTCCTCCTCATTTTTGTGTAGTTCCCCTTTCTGAAATTTAATGCTACAGTGTTAGGCTGCTGTGGTGTTTTCCCCACCACAAGGGATGTTAAATTTAATTATATTATGGTCACTATTACCAGGTGGTCCAGCTATATTCACCTCTCGGACCTGATCCTGTGCTCCACACAGGACTAACTTAAGAATTGCCCCTCCTCTTGTGGGTTCCAGGACTAGCTGCTCCAAGAAGCAGTCATTTAAGGTGTCAAGAAACTTTATCTCTGCATCCCATCCTGAGGTGACATGTACCCAATCAATATGGGGATAGCTGAAATCTCCCATTATTATTAAGATTTTTTTTTATTTTAATAGCCTCTCTAACCTCCCTGAGCATTTCACAGTCACTATCACCATCATGGTCAGGTGGTCAGTAATATATCCCTACTGCTATATTCTTATTATTCAAGCATGGAATTACTATCCATAGTGATTCTATTGTACAGTTTGGTTCATTTAAGATTTTTGATTCTATACTTTATTTTACATATAGTGCCACTTCCCCACCAGCACAACCTGTTCTGTATTTTTGTACCCTAGTATTACTGTCCCATTGATTATCCTCATTCCACCAAGTTTCTGTGATGCCTATTATATCAATATCCTCAATTAATGTGAGACACTCTAATTCACCCATCTTATTATTTAGATGTCTAGCATTGGTACATAAGCATTTTAAAAACTTGTCACTTTTCATCTGTCTCCCATGATGTAATTGAATGAGACTTTTTTTCCATTTGACTGTTTCTCATCAGATCCTACCTGTATTTTATCTTCCATCTTCTCCTCCTTACTAGGACATAGAGAATCTCCATTAGTAGATCCTCCCCTAAGGGATGTCTCTGTCTGAACCACGTGCACCCGTCGGCTTTCCCCCGCCCTTAATTTAAAAACAGCTCTATGACCTTTCTAATTTTAGGTGCCAGCAATTTGGTTCTATTTTCGTTTAGGTGGAGCCCATCCTTCTTGTATAGGCTCCCCATTTCCCAAAAGTTTCCCCAGTTCCTAATAAATCTAACACCTCTTCCCTACACCATCGTCTCATTAAGACCCTGCAGTTCTGCCAGTCTAACTGGCCCTGCACATGGAAACACAATGCTTTCCTTCCTAGAATTCTGCTGGAGCAACATGTGGAAACTTGAATGGGCATTGTATCTATAGGGTTGATAAACTTTTTATTTACTTTAAAAGAAACCTGTGAGCCATTCTCATCTCTGGAATTCCCAGGATGTCTTATCTTTTCTATGTTTATCTTTATAGCATATCTGGCTTTATTTCTATAGTCTGCATATTATTTACCTCTGATTTGCAATCCATGCTTTCTTTTTCCCCAATTGAATGTCTTCATGAAACCCAGGTGTATTTTATTATTGCAAAGAGGGGGCTATTTTTGATGATTCCACGATGGATTTGTAGATTTTCCATATTTTTAGATGTTCTCATTCCTTTATGATGATTACTTTAAGCAAATATGATAGTAAAACAATTATTTTTCATTTTATAGTCAGCATATAGAATAGTAGTGATTCACAAAAGAGAAAGAGGGGGAAACACTTTACAATAGCTAGTAATAAGAGAGTTGGATTTATTTCTGTTGAAAACTGACTTATCATATTAAGCCCACATAGATCTGTGGATAGCATAATCTAATATTTCTGTAAGTAAATACAAGTCTCAAAGGCTTGTATCTCTTATTGAAATCGTTCTTAAAATCACTGGATATATATTTCAGTTGACGTTGCTGTACAATTGAAGTTTAAGTTTCTAGTTCTAATTTGTTCACCTCTTGGAACTTATTTCTGTCAGGCTTCTATTCATTGCAGATGTGCTATTATCTCTATATCTAAGTCCTAGTTCTGTCACAGAAAATGTCTGAGTCATGTAGGGCACTGTTTTTGATTAGTTCTAACTCATAAGGGTTCATTTTCCCTTTGAGAAAACACAGTCTTTATGGATGTGAGCTCTCCATAATATCAATAAGGATCACCTTCAATTAGAAGATAAGTACCAGTTGCTTTGATGATAGGTATTCCAGGTGCATCACATTCAGTGTTCCATTTCCCCCCTCTCACTTTGAATCTTTTTATTATGGCTTTATGTGCAGTTGAATGTCATTCTGTATATCCAGTATAACAGTATGGAGAAAATGCTCAAAATGACATGGAGGAGAGACTTTAAGCCCACATAGATCTGTGGATCTTTAAACCGTAGAACACTGAGGAAATTAGTAAACTGGTTTAATTACACTTAGGGTGTGTGTGTGTATATATATACACACACACATATACACACACACACACACATATATATATATAAAATCCATCCTTCTGGGATGTGAAAGCTTTAAATGGCCAACCTGAGTTTCTATCTAATCAACCCACCTGTTCAAAAGACAAGTAAACCCACTGCAAGGAGAGAAGAGTACATCACAGTTCTTCCCTCTGCAGAATTATAGTGCTGTTCAAGAAGGTAGGGGGCTGAGGTAAATGGACAAATAATCCTTGAAGGTAATGAGCATGGTATAAAGCAGGCAAACCAAGAACTAGACCTGCTGCTTCTATCTGCCAAATACCTCAAATTTGCATGGATTCTGAAAAAAAACACTGGAGGTTTTCACTCTGGCTTCCTGACCTCTGTGTTCCTGAATAACCATGCTTTCTGGAACTGCACAGATGGGACTATGGAAAAGGTCATTAAGCCTGGAGATGCACTAGCTTTCCCAAGGTGTGGCCATTCTCAGTGCCACTGCTCTGCCCACAGCGGAAGTTCTGCTGACTCTGACATGGGGACAGTACTGCAGAGGAGGCTTATCCCTATTTCTCTTGGAAGGATTCAGATCTGGACATGGATATTCTTGTTCATGTGAAGATCTGTGGTGAATGATCACCTCTGGGATGCCAGCTTTGATTAGGAGAAGGGGAGTGAGGCTTAAAGATGACTTGTTTCTCTTACAAGTCATATCTACAGATAGCCCCTTTATATACTGAATTTGCTCAAAAATCATAGAATCATAGAATCATAGAATATCAGGGTTGGAAGGGACCCCAGAAGGTCATCTAGTCCAACCCCCTGCTCAAAGCAGGACCAAGTCCCAGTTAAATCATCCTAGCCAGGGCTTTGTCAAGCCTGACCTTAAAAACCTCTAAGGAAGGAGATTCTACCACCTCCCTAGGTAACGCATTCCAGTGTTTCACCACCCTCTTAGTGAAAAAGTTTTTCCTAATATCCAATCTAAACCTCCCCCATTGCAACTTGAGACCATTACTCCTCGTTCTGTCATCTGCTACCATTGAGAACAGTCTAGAGCCATCCTCTTTGAAACCCCCTTTCAGGTAGTTGAAAGCAGCTATCAAATCCCCCCTCATTCTTCTCTTCTGCAGACTAAACAATCCCAGCTCCCTCAGCCTCTCCTCATAAGTCATGTGCTCTAGACCCCTAATCATTTTTGTTGCCCTTCGCTGTACTCTTTCCAATTTATCCACATCCTTCTTGTAGTGTGGGGCCCAAAACTGGACACAGTACTCCAGATGAGGCCTCACCAGTGTCGAATAGAGGGGAACGATCACGTCCCTCGATCTGCTCGCTATGCCCCTACTTATACATCCCAAAATGCCATTGGCCTTCTTGGCAACAAGGGCACACTGCTGACTCATATCCAGCTTCTCGTCCACTGTCACCCCTAGGTCCTTTTCCGCAGAACTGCTGCCAAGCCATTCGGTCCCTAGTCTGTAGCGGTGCATTGGATTCTTCCATCCTAAGTGCAGGACCCTGCACTTATCCTTATTGAACCTCATTAGATTTCTTTTGGCCCAATCCTCCAATTTGTCTAGGTCCTTCTGTATCCTATCCCTCCCCTCCAGCGTATCTACCACTCCTCCCAGTTTAGTATCATCCGCAAATTTGCTGAGAGTGCAATCCACACCATCCTCCAGATCATTTATGAAGATATTGAACAAAACGGGCCCCAGGACCGACCCCTGGGGCACTCCACTTGACACCGGCTGCCAACTAGACATGGAGCCATTGATCACTACCCGTTGAGCCCGACAATCTAGCCAGCTTTCTACCCACCTTATAGTGCATTCATCCGGCCCATACTTCCTTAACTTGCTGACAAGAATGCTGTGGGAGACCGTGTCAAAAGCTTTGCTAAAGTCAAGAAACAATACATCCACTGCTTTCCCTTCATCCACAGAACCAGTAATCTCATCATAAAAGGCGATTAGATTAGTCAGGCATGACCTTCCCTTGGTGAATCCATGCTGACTGTTCCTGATCACTTTCCTCTCCTCTAAGTGCTTCAGGATTGATTCTTTGAGGACCTGCTCCATGATTTTTCCAGGGACTGAGGTGAGGCTGACTGGCCTGTAGTTCCCAGGATCCTCCTTCTTCCCTTTTTTAAAGATGGGCACTACATTAGCCTTTTTCCAGTCATCCGGGACTTCCCCCGTTCGCCACGAGTTTTCAAAGATAATGGCCAAGGGCTCTGCAATCACAGCCGCCAATTCTTTCAGCACTCTCGGATGCAATTCGTCCGGCCCCATGGACTTGTGCACGTCCAGCTTTTCTAAATAGTCCCTAACCACCTCTATCTCTACAAATGCTTTTGTTGGTGTTGTTCCTCCATAAATAAGAATTTTCAAAGTTCTAATTCCTGCTGACCTCACTGCCACTGCCTCTATTTTCAAACACTCCTGTTGTGAGCCTGTACTTGTCTCCCACAGGGTTGGATCATAGGGGTGTCATGAGTCTGCTGCACTTTTTGAGAAATGGCACTGAGTTACAATCACTGAAAAGTTCACAGTTCAGTCCTGCAGGGAATCTCTATTGCAAAGCATTGTCCTACCCTGCAGGAAATCTGTATGCCCTGCAGGAATGGACTTTGAAATGGTAATTGCTATGTAATTTTCACTGCATTATTTCAGGTCTTTTAACTCAAAATTTTTTTCAGGAAATAATTGTTCAATCAGCCTCATATAGTGTCGGTGGGTAGCTGGAGAGGCACATGGGTTATTTGTTAGTATTTTTCTTTTTTTTTTTCAGATGGGACCTTATAATCAATGGATCAGTCAAAGTATGTTGTGTATTGTGTATATTGTTACTTAGGGGTGAAATTAACTGCCCACCACTTAAAGCCCAGGTATTCAAACTCTGAGCTAGAGAGCTTGGGGAGGTGAAATTCACCCCTCAATCCATGGCAAGAATGTGGGGCTATTGTATTCGTGCAAATTGGAATCTTTTTGTACCCATCACCAGCCAGCCCAAAAATGCCTTCCATGCCAGCTCTCCATAGGCTTGCACATAACTATTATGTAATAGACAACGGGAATGTGCTCAGTTTTCTGACTCCCTATGCAGTGCTAAAGGGTCACACAGGGTTGGCACAAGATCCTCAGCACCACAGCTGAACTGCTACCACTTATACATTTACACTTCCACTATTTCACATATTTCAAATTCACTAGTATGCTCTGTTATGGGCTGCTCCACCTCTGCAAAGCACACAGAGTGTACTGGTGAATCTGGCCCAACGTACTCAATGCTAATAACCATTTTTATATGGGATGGATTTGGAGCTGTTTTGTAAATACTGCATGAATACTGTATGTTGGCTTGGGTTTTGGGGTGTTTATTATATCAGTATATTGCATTAGAGAGCTGTCCTGAAAAACAGGCAGGAAGGAAAAGAATGGCTCAAAATAGCCACCTCTCATCTCACTTAAGAATTGTTAATGGACAATGCCAGAACCTATTCTCCCTTGCAGTTTTGCCTCCTCTCCAGCTAACGTACAAAACTGATTTGAAAACAGGGCAGGAATAGGCCTGTGAACACGGAAGGATGACATAACTTGGCCAGGATAAAAAGGAACCCTGTATTCACATGTACATGCAAATAGGTAATGCAGAGTTATATGGAAACAATGCACATCTGCACATAGATTCATAGATTCATAGATACTAAGGTCAGAAGGGACCATTCTGATCATCTAGTCTGACCTCCCGCACAGTGCAGGCCACAGAATCTCACCCACCCACTCCTACGAAAAACCTCACCTATGTCTGAGCTATTGAAGTCCTCAAATCGTGGTTTAAAGACTTCAAGGAGCAGAGAAGCCTCCCTCAAGAGACCCGTGCCCCATGCTACAGAGGAAGGCGAAAAACCTCCAGGGCCTATCCAATCTGCCCTGGAGGAAAATTCCTTCCCGACCCCAAATATGGCGATCAGCTAAACCCTGAGCATATGGGCAAGATTCACCAGCCAGATACTACAGAAAATTCTTTCCTGGGTAACTCAGATCCCATCCATCTAATATCCCATCTCAGGAGATTAGTACTATTTACCCTGAATATTTAAAGATCAATTACTTACCAAAATCACATTATCCCATCATACCATCTCCTCCATAAACTTATCGAGGAGAATCTTAAAACCAGATAGATCTTTTGCCCCCCTGCTTCCCTTGGAAGGCTATTCCAAAACTTCACTCCTCTGATGGTTAGAAACCTTCGTCTAATTTCAAATCTAAACTTCCTGGTGGCCAGTTTATACCCATTTTGCATAACACTTTTGTTACAGGTTGCTTAGGCAATTTGCCCCATAGGTGCAAATATTATTATAATTTGTAAAAAGTTAAAAATATTTAACTCAGTAAAATCCTTCTCTTCCCCCTGCTCCTGTTCTGAGAGGTGGGAGCTGTTTGGGGAAACAAGACATAGACGGGGCTTGCCTGCCTAGGTCCCTCTTAAGGATGGTAGGACTTTAGATAAAATAGACATGTGTGTAGAGACTGTTGTTTTAAATTCCTTATTCTATAAAAGCTTTGTTCCTACTGCTAAAATAGAAAATACTTTTTTTTGTATGAAAGCTAATTTGTCATTATATACCACTGGTCACAGATTACAGAAGAGAAGAATTGCAAGTGCCTGAACTAGATCAGACCTCAGGTTAAAACTGTTGATACACAGGGCCTGGTCTAGGAGTGGGAGAAATTTGAAATTCTACCCCAGGTAGGTAAAGTACGAAGCCTGATACCTGTGGTTGTGTACTCAGAGATACCACAAAAGTACAGAGATGCATACAGGCCTGGAAGCATGTCATATTCCACATATTCAGAGAGTAAACATCCTGATACCTCAGCTAACATACAGTATTTAGACATTATTGCAGAACAGCTCCAAATCCATCACAGTATTAGTTTGGATTCGTTATGATGTATGTACCCTGAGTTGAAACCCTTTTTATACAATAGTTCTTATACCTGCCTAATTGCTTCTCTGTAAACCACAGTATCTCACCAATATTTTAAATACCAAAAGAACCAGAATTTTTAGATTCAGACAATAAGGGAGTCATATAAAATCCCTGCAAACCCTCATCCTCTGTGTATAAACTACTTTGCACATGCAGATAACTAATGTGTGGAAGCAATGCTTGTCGGCACATTTTGTGTAACACCCATTACAGGTTGCTTAGGCAATTTGTTATTCTAATTTGTAAAAAGTTAGATGTTTTTAACTCAGTAAAAGCCTTCTCTTCTCGCTGCTCATGTTTTGTTTAAAGGTTGTCAACCTATTTTGTCTTTAACCTTGTAAACAAAAAAAAATCTACTTGTAAAAACTTGGCATGTTAAATTTTCATCATAGGCAGATTACTGTTTGTTTTTATGGCCATGTTACAAATATTCCTGAAAAGAGTGCTTCGTTAGGAGAAAAACAACTGTCCATTAACTAGTCAGTTAACAAACTATCAGTTCCTCTCCCACTCTTATGCAGTATTGTCATCTCTAAGCATTTCAAAAAAAAAATCATGAGTCAAGCTCCAAAATATCATGAGATTCACATAAAATCATGAGATTTTTAGAAATAATAGATGTTGGGTGTTTTTATTATACTAGGTTTTTCAGCCTTTAGGGAGTCACATTTTTATACTTTTTTTCTGCATCCACTTTTCTTTTAAAGAAAGTGAGACGCTTACATATCACTTAATTCCACAGGATGGGGCTTCTAGTAAAAATATTAATATCAAGAGTTTTGAGATTAAACACTGAGTTGGCAATACCTGGGAAGTTTGCAGCTGGCTGTTCACCCAAGTCTGCCTTTTAACATTTTTGCTCTAATAAGTGAAGACAGTGTTCCCTTGGTTACAAACACATACCAAATGTCAATGATGCAGATGACGACATTAATGAAAACAATATATAATTTAAACACTTTTCACTACTTAGATTTATAACACATCTACATTTTATATTAGTCTTCATCCTTCTCCCTCTGAATTTACTGAGAGTTTTGTCAGGATCATGACCCTTTGAAAATATTTTGTCAATGAATTATAGCTAAATTACATGCCAAAAATGAAAAGGAGTACTTGTGGCACCTTAGAGACTAACAAATTTGTTAGTCTCTAAGGTGCCACAAGTACTCCTTTTCTTTTTGCGAATACAGACTAACACGGCTGCTACTCTGATGCCAAAAATGGTACATTAAAACGCAAGAGTCAGGAAACAAGGTTTAATGTGCAAACATCCCTCTGTACTGAGAACTTTGTGCGCTACAAAACATAATGATGTTAGAATGCGAGCTCCCAACACCTGTTATAGCCGGGGTAGGGTTGGGGATGAGCTCCCAACACCAGTGAAAGGCTGGCATCTATGATAACCTCTGACAGCCAAACTCCCCATTACTTACCTTCCCATGGCAGAGGCATTTTTATTAAAAGTGGGGGGGTTAAAGGTGGATAGCTGGTACTTTTAAATTACCAAATAGCTCCGTGCATTTAGAGCCTGTTAGTCTGGGAGGGCAGCCTATCTAGGAAAAGGAAAACTGTGATCACAACCCCCCACCCACGGGTTCAATGAAGCCTGGTGTTACGCAGCGACAGGTCTACGTCAACAAGGCGGGAAGAGATTGGGCATGTACTTAATCTAACTGGGGAAGGCCCTCTCACTGAGATGCCAACTAATGCACTATAGCTGTGGTTCTCAACCAGGGGTCCGGGGCCCCCGGGAGGCCATGAGCAGGTTTTTCGGGGGGGGTAGGGGCTGCCAAGCAGGGCCAGCGTTAGACTGTCTGAGGCCCAGGATAGAAAGCCGAAGCTCCACTGTATGGGGCTGAAGCCTGGGCCCCTGAGCCCTGCCACCCAGGGCTGAAGCTGAAGCCCAAGCAATGTAGCTTCATGGGGGGGGGTCCAGACAATTGCCTGCTCGCTACCCCCTAACGCCAGCCCTGATTTTTATATTCAGAAGATCAGTTGTTGTGGCACAGGTAGGCCATGGAGTTTTTATAACATGTTGGGGGGGGGGGGGCTCAGAAAGAAAAAGCTTGAGAACCCCTGCACTATAGATCTTATAGGTGCAAGGTGACTACGTCGGTGAAAGCAGTTTTCTTCTTTTTGTGGCATGTTACCAGTAGTGGATACTGAGTATAAGAAGGGGCGAGACTGTCCTGTATGCTTCTTCACCAGGAGCTACCACTTTCAACTCTCCTGCGCAGCAGCCACCTGCACAGGAAAAAGCCCCTCCCTTGCAAATTTTTGAATCTCCATTTCCTGTTTGGTCAGCATGCAGAGCTCACCTGCACATGTCAGCTCCACATTCCAAATCCTGAAGTACACAGGAGGTAGTGGATCTCCTGGATCAGTGGGGAGAAGATGCTGTCCAGGCACAGCTGTAGAAATGTGGACATCTACAAGCAGATTTCTCGGGCATGGTGGAGAAGTGTTACCAGAAGAACATGCAGCAAGGAGCTGTGAAAGCCAAGAAGCTGCATCAGGCATGCCAGAAGGCAAAGGAGGCAAGCAGTTGCTCTGGTGCAGTGCCTCTGACATGGCACTTTAACAAGGAGCTGCGTGGTATACTCTGCAGAGATCCCAACCATGACCCCGAAGAGCGGGATGAATACCTCGGACAAGTTGGAGTCACGGGCCACCTCAGGCAAAACTGAGGTGTTGAACTAGGAAGAAGAGAATAGGAGACAGACAAATGGGGGATTCTTTGTCCTGGATAGCAAGTCACAACACACCAGCCTGGACGAGTGTGATACCAGGGAAGGAACTCGGGTAAATATGCAGTTTGCATTCATATCATGGGGGCACATATTCTCAATTGCTATTTTTTTATTGAAATAACCAATGCAGGTACAGTAGTTAATAGCTTCTCATTGCCTGGCACAGCTAGGCAGAGGGGGACCTGCAAAACAGATTGTTTATGTGCACCGGGATGTCCCGTGAATCCTCCACAGGGATTTCAAGGAAACTTTCCTGGAGGTAGTCTGCAATCCATTGCAGAAGATTTCTGGGGAGGGCTGCCTTATTTCTTCCACTGTGGAAAGACACTTTCCCACACCACTTCTGTATTAATTCGGCAGGCATCATTGTAGCACACAGCATACAAACTCAGTCCGTAGCCGGACACATGCAGCAGATGTTCCCTTTCTGCCTCTGTTACCCTCAGGGAGTGAGATGTCAGCTAAAATCACCTATGGGAAACAGTGCCATTATTCAGTTTAATTGCCCGAACCGCAAACATTAGTGCCTGTGTGCGCCCCCTCCCTCCCACACACACACATACAACTTGTGCCAGCTCACCTCTTCCCTGCCCCCAGGCCGTACTCACTATGGCTGGGACAGCCAACCGGTTCAATGACTCCCTGGCAGAAATGAAAACGTACTGCTTTATCCTTGCATAGGTTCAGGGGAGTGATTTCAGTATAGCAAGTCTGCACTATAGCCTCTGTGCGTTGTATGTTTTGCTGCTGAAAATGTGGCCTTCAGCTCTCCCTCCAGATCAGTGGAGAGTCTGAGCCAAACAAGGAGAAGAAAGAGAATGCACAATGACATGTTTGTAAAAATCATGCCTCTGGAACAGTGGTCGCTGAGCAGAGGGCGTGGAGGATTGCTGTCTTCGAAAAAATGGACATGAACAGCAGGAGAAAAGCTCAGGAGAATGAGCATGACACACAGCAGGAGATGGTGATTCTGAAGGACCAAACAGACATGCAGAGGTGTCTGGTTGACTTTCTGATGAAACGCCCGTCCAGAGCTGCATTCCAGCACCACTCTATCCCCTCCTGCCCCTCCACCACATACATTCCACATAGTGTCAGGGGCCGGTGCCCTATCGCTACCATGCCATCCTGCAGGATGGCGCATACAGTCAGAGCCGCAAATGTAGGAAATTGCTATGTTCCACACAATGGCTCCTCTCATGGCTCTGGAAATACTTCAGGATAAGGCACATGGTGTTTGCAACACTCCCCATGGTAGTGCAGAGCTGTGTAAAATCCATGCTTCTCTAGAAATGGTGGTGGTGTGAGCTTGCTAGGCTTTTGAAAACAGCTTTGAAATATTATGGGATGCAGATGAAATCAGTGCAGGGAGAAGACTGCATCATGGGACGTTCCGGCCATGTTCCCGGGCACTCTGTGAGACTGTTTTGCTCCCAGGAGACATTGCAAACCCTTCCCAAAACACCCTGCAATGAGTTGCACTGTGGGGTAGCTACCCATAGTGCACTGCTCTCTGCACTGATGAAAGCGCTGCAAGTGAGGACTCATTCCACTGACACAAGAAGCATAGTGTGGACATGCGCAGCCAACATAATTACTGTGGTGGCTGTATGTTAACTTAAGTCAACTAAAGTTTATAGTGTAGACGTTTCCATAATCCTTTTGCCTGTAATATATGCTGTTTAAACTGTTAAATATGGAAGCTGCCATGCTCTAAAAATATTTAAATTGCTGTCTTTTTAGATCCTATCCCTGCTCTCTAAAGGTCCTTCAAAAGGGTGTTCATTGTTTCTGTAAGCACTTCTTGCTGCTGGGATTTAAAGCTATATTCCATTTTCTTCTCAAATGTGTGCCCATATGATGCTGAAGATTAAAATGAATGTTTATTTCTAACTAATAAACAGTCTGCATTTTCTGACAGACTATATTCACAAGAGCAATATCATAACATACTTCCTTTGATGTGTATGTTTCCCATGTTGACAATTAGCTGAAGAGAAACTGTCACTCTTTCCAGCATCTTTATTTCCATGACCAGATCTTGTCTGATACATCATTTGTCAAAATGTCAGCTATGTAATTTTTTGTGTGTGTCTGAAAATATTCTGAAAAGCTGTTCTTTCATTATCTAGTATACATTTAAAGCCAATGCCTTAGTATTGCTTTAGAAAACTTCTAAAGTTGACACTGAAAAAAGACTGTTGAGTAGATGAAATTATTTTGTTATAATGGGGAATACTTTTTCTTTTTAAAAATAGTTAAAAATTTATTTGCTGTCCTCCTGCCCTCCAGCTTTGTTTTATGCAAAATTCTCTTTTTCTGGGTAACAGAAATCAAAATATATTAGAGATTTTTATTTTACTCTGGGATGGCACTAAAAACTTTAATTGTGTTTGAAAGTTAAACTAAATATCCTCTGTCTCCCCTCCAATGTGACTGTAGCAATTCTTGTCAGTTGTTCTGTGCGGGATATGAAAGATAAGAGTTGGAGAACTCAGAAGGTAGGGAGCTTTTTTATATTATTCCCTTTCCTGAGTAGTTTTGGAACTTCTGGGTGCAGAGCTGTGTTTCCTTCTAACATTTTGCCATTGACAATTAGTCTGACTATAGTCTTGGGACTTCTGTGCCTGTGAGGATAACAAATTTTTCTCTAGCTAGAGTCCACTCTGTTGAGAAAGAGGAACAAAATAATGTAGCCAAGCTATTCTCAATTAAAATTAGCGTGGTAAATTACTGCAAAGCAGCTTCTGACTTTGAAGGTCAGAGGGTTATTGGAATTTGGAGGAGGAGGAGAGACAGGAAAAGATTTTGGAGAAAATAACAGCAACTTTAAAAAAATACTTGCGATCCTCAGAAGGCTTTTGAAAATACTTTTTAATTTTTACATTTTATATATTTTTGTAATCTTTTCCTGAGAACAGTTGGAACTCACTCAAAAGTTTTAAGGGTATGCTATTTTGAGCCTTTACTCTGCAAATACACAGATTGTTAACTTTGGTAGTTTACCCAAAAAAAGTTCAGTTATCCCTGAAAATATATTTTTTGTAAACTCAGACTGATGCTTGGGAAGATGTGAATGTGAATATGAATATATAGTATTTTTGTATATATACCTTTCTCTGTAAATATAGATACCCACAGTCTTCAACAAGCTAAACAGCCATATTCTTTCACCATAAGCACACAAATGTTTGTAACCAGATTGATTTTTTTTCCTCTTTCTAGTTGCTGGAGTAAAGATTATATATAGATCATTTGTATATATGGATCAAAAGGGAAGTGAGATCTTCCCTTCAGTAATGAGAATGGGGAAAAAGGTAGATATAAACACTTTCATGCTGTGATGGAAGTGTATGGATGATTTAGCCCTTTACATACATATGTATGACCCATGAAGGCCACATTTATGGTTTATAAATATACAGCAGAAGAAAACTATTTCCTTTGCTGAGTATGTCCATCATAACTGTTTTAAATACACAGATAGAATGATATGAATCCACCCACAATCCAAGCAGTCAAAGAGCTTTCTGTAAAGTTGGTTGAAATATATTGTCTGCAAAGGGTAATTCCTCCATACACTTTCACCACAGTAGAAAAATGGTTACATCTCTTCTTTTTCTTCCTGGTTACAGAAGGAAAGAATTTACATATATGGGGCACATATATATATATATATATACACATACACACACACAAAATGCCTCCCTTTTGGTTGATATAATTTTTGTGTATTTATAGTTTAATCAGTAGATGTGCTCATGCCAATTCTTGGCCAAAGTTAAGATACTTCTCAGCAAGGAAGGAACTAGGCAGCCCGAGTTTTTTTTATGATGGTTTTACATCAGTGTAATTTTATTGACTTCAGTAGCGTAATTCCTGGTTTATTCTGAGATAAGAAAATCAGCCACTAAAAATTAATACAAAATTTTCCTCTATGAAAATACTCACAGATTTTTATTAAACCTATGAAAATCAGATGTATTTCTACAGCTTAAAATTAGAGCCACGAAAATTGATAAATTTTCTCTGCTGGGGTTTCTGTCAATATTTCTAATCAGTGTGTGTTTGCTTCTTTATTAACTTTCTTAAATGTTATCTCAAGTTTTAGTTTCAATGAAATCAATATTTCAAATTGAAAACAATTCAAAACTACCACATTTCCTTTGGGTGGGTACTGAAGCCATGTGTCAATGTGATTTACACATGATTTCTACTGAGAAACTACTTCCTGATTTTGCTAGCTGCAGAGACTAGCACAGTTCTTCTCCAGTGTGCAATCTGCAGATAAAGCAGCGGTGCAGATTCAAAGTGCGTGACGAAGCAAAGGGCAGTATTGTTAGTGAAAAAGATCTGGAAAGCAGAGAGATATCAGATTGAGTAACTGAGTACTCAGTATCAGAGGGGTAGCCGTGTTAGTGTTTAAGGTGCCACTGGACTCCTCATTGTTTTTGTGGATACAGACTAACAGATTTATTTGGGCATAAGCTTTCATGGGTAAAAACCCCACTTCTTCAGATGCATGGAGTGAAAACAGGTGAATATGGAGCCTCACTGCTGGCTAGAATCATACAATCATAGGGTTGGGAGTGGCCAAAAGATTCATCGAGTCTAATACCCTGCCAAGAGATTTGTTGTTTCTAAACCATCCAAGAAAAATGACTATCCAGCCTCCTTTTGAAAATCTCCAGTGAAGGCGCTACCACAACCTCCCAAGGCAGTCTGTTCCGTTGTCCTACTGTTCTTACCGTTAGAAAGTTTTTCCTGAGATTTAATCTAAATTTGCTGTGCTGTAGTTTGAAACCATTGCCTTTTTTCCTGCCCTCTTCGGCGAGAGAGAACAATTTTTTCCATTTTTTTATGGCAGTCTTTCAAGTATTTGAAAACGGCTATCGTGTACCCCCTTAATCGCCTCTTTTCCATACTAAACATACCCATCCTTCAGCCTTTGTTCCTTTGGTTTTCATTCCATCCCTTTGATCATCTTTGCCACTTACTTCTGAATCCTTTCCAGTTATTCTCCAGCCTTTCTGTACATTGGTGACCAAAATAAGACACACTACTACTCGAGCAGAAGCCTAACCAGCACCAAGTAGAACAGTACTAGCACCTCCCGTGATTTGCCTCCTATGCTTCTGTTAATGCAACCTAAAATTGCATTTGATTTTTTGCACCAGCATCACACTATTGACTCCTGTTGAGGCAGTGATCAACCACAACTCCCAGATCCTTCTCAGCAGTGTTGCTGCCAAGCCAGTTATCTCCCATTCTATATCTGTGCATTTGATTTTTCTCCCGTAAGTGCAGCACCTGACTTTGTCTTTGTTGAGTTTCATTTTGTTGGTGATAGCCAGGTTCTCCAAGTTCAACTTTGAATTTTAGCTGTGTCTGTCAAAATGTTGTCAACTCGCCCTAGCTTTGTGTCATTTGCAAATTTGATCACTGTGTTCTCTATTCCCACATCCAGGGCATTAATAAAGATATTAATAACCCAGACCTGTGGCACCCCACTTGAGACCTCCCTCCAAGCTGACATCATTCCATTAATGGTTACTGTGTTTGCAGTTGTTTAACCAATTATGTAGCCATTTAATTGTAGTTTGGCCAGTCCCTCATTTCTCCCGCTTACTTAGCAGAATGTCATGTGGGACTACATCAAAAGCCTTGCTAAAATCCAGATTTATTATGTCCAGCACATTCTCCTATCCACCAGATCAGTAACCCAGTCAAAGAAGAAATTAATGAATTTGATTTCAAAGAACATGGCAGAGATCGTCTGACTAATTTGAAAGAATTCAAAGATATTGATGCATGACCCCTACTGCCTTCAGCCTTGCTTGCCATGACCCCATGTGATCCCACTGACAATCTGCAGCCTTTATCCCTGTGAGAGACCCAGTGCCCTAAGACTGACCCTTACTGACCTCACTTTCTCCAGACATTCCCTAAATGACCCCTCTGTGATCCTGACAGCCTCCAAACTTATCAGTGACCCCCCCCCGCATGACCACCTCCAGTCATACTACATATGACCCCACTACTTGCTACTGGCCCTCACTAACTCCCTTGAGCTCTATGACCCGATGTGACCCTACTGTCTTGCTAGTCAGCCTCTTTGACTCCTGCATGATGTTGCTTCCTCCAGCAATTCCTTAACTGACTCCTGTGACCCTGACAGCCTCCAAACTTATCATCACTGACCCCCTGTGTGATCCCTCGCTCACTGCTGTTGCTCTCCGCGACCTCATTTGCGCACCCGCCCCTTGATACTGAAGCCCATTGACCAATGAATGATTGCGCGCACACCCGCTGTCTTCAGCCTTGCACTCCATGATGCTGTGTGACTGCGTTGACCCGATACTCAGTCTCTTTGACATATCCCAACATAACCTCCTTTCGCTAAAAACTCCCTTATTGACCCCACTGTGACCCCGGCAGCCTACAAACATCTCAGCAGTGACCCTGCCAATGTCCTGAATACCACAAGTGTTGCTTCCTGTGACCCTCCCCAGCCCCTCCCCACTTCCTGGTCCTCACTGACCCGGTGCATGACACCCACTACCATCAATCAACCTTGCTCACCATGACCCTACTGACATATTCAGCGTCAGTGACCCTGTTCACCCCGTCCCTCCCCCGCACACTTTGGGCATTCTCCTACTGACCCCCTGACTGCCTCTAAAAGTAGCATCATTGATCCCCCTGCCTGACCCTCACTGCCACCTTATGGACCACACTGCCTTGATACTCAGCCTTATTGACAACCCCCGCCACTACATTTGGCCTTGATCTCTAATGCCCCGTGTGCCCTCCCTGTCCCCACCAACTTGATACTTAGCCTCGTTGTCCCTTGAATGACCCCACTTTCTCCAGCCATTCCCTAAATGACCCCTCTGTGACCATGATTGCTTCCAAATGGATCAGTGACACCCCACCTCACATGAACCCCCCACTACTTCCCAGCCTTGCTATCCATGACCTTGTCTGAGTCCATACTTGCTACTGGCCCTCATTAACTCTCCCCTGTTCCCCCACCCCCCAGCCTTGAGTGCCAGGATCTGATGTAACCTCCCTGTGTGAGCCTCAAACTGTTGCTCTCCATGACTGCGTTTGACCCTAATGGCTTGCTTGTCAGCCACATTGACTTCTGCATCAATGCGTTTCCTCCAGCTACTCCATTACTAACCCCCCATGACACCATTGGCCTCCAAATATATTATCAGTGACCACTGTCTGATCTTCACTGTCACAAGTGTTACCCCGCGTGATCACACTGCCTTGACATGCAGGCCCATTAACTCCCCCCCAACGCATGACCCTCAGCTGTGCTCTCCATGATCTTTGTGACCCCCCACTGACATGATAGCATCACTGTCTCTTGCATGACCCTACTTTTACCAGCCATTTCCTAAATGACCCCACTCCCCCATGATGCTGACTGCTACCAAACTTATAATCAGTGACTCCTGTGTGATCCTCATTATCACAACTGTTGATCACTATGCCTTCGTTTGACTTCCCCTCCCCGCCCTTGCTACTCAGGCCCACTTAACCCTACATGACCCCCTTTCTCCAGAGACACCCTAATTGACTACCTCTGGGACCCTGCCAGCAGCCATACTTATCATCTTTGACTCCTGCATGACCCCCCCCCACTCTCCCCAGACTTGCATACCATGGCCCCAGAGCTTTAATACTCACTCTCACTGAACCCTTCATGACACACAAGTCTCTTCAGTCTTACGCTCCTTGACCCCACTATCCTTTACTCTGTTGACCATAGATTTCTCCTTGTGTCCCATTGCTTCCCATATCAATTTGCTACAATTTCTAGCTTCAGCTTTATAAGTGCTACTATCAGCTTTACCGCTCTTTCATTTTTTAGGTGCCTAAGTCTTCCTTCACATTGTACAGGGAGCTTGGGTACCTAACGTGGGGTTGTGAATTCCACTCGCCCACCAAAGTAAGACCCTTGTGAAGCCATGCTGAATAAGCATGGTTTGATCAATCCCTATATTTACTGCCTAAAGCTAGATAACTGTCAGAGATTAGTGTCATATTACCATTGTACCAACTATGGTGTCTGTTAAAACTATCAGCAAGTGGATAGCTGTATTTATATCTGGCTCCTTTGTGTTGCAACACTACATCAGCTGTTCGTGAGTAGGACAATCATATTTTGAATCTGTAGATAAAAGTTGATGAACCTCAAATGGATTTGATTGGCATTTTTCTTCCCCCTACGTTACCACAAGGGAGTTTGCGGTACCAGTAGGAGTTGAAGAGAAAAAGGCACTTGAAATGCCCAGAGTGAAAATGTCAATTAAGCAGTCACCATGCAAGCTTTTTATGTTTGTTTCGCTTTTATTTTGAGGTGTCTGATTCCTAGCAGGAAAGAAAAGCCTCCTTAATGTGTCTTTACTTGGGAGCAATAGCATAGAATCATACAAGTCAGGTGGTCATATAGTTCATCTATCAATGGACGCCGTTTCTTTCTTGTGTATTTTCTAGTGTTTTTTGGGGGTTAGTTTTAAATTTCCCATGGGCCAGAGCATTACCACGTTTCTTGGGCAACTTTTCCGCAGTCTAGCAGATATTACTGTTAGGAAGCTTTTCTTGATGTTTAGCCCAAATATTCCTTTTCTCCCTGACAGGCAGGCAAAAAGACAAGATGCAAGGAAAGTGGTTTAAAGAGGTCACAACTTTATTACCTTCACTTATTGCAGAACTTTTAGGCAATACCGTATAAGGCAGTACAGTGCAAGTCACCCCTCCACAACTGGTCCAATCCTATTGCTGGGACCTCCTACCTCACCCCTCCTTTTGCCTGATAATTAAAGGGGTGTGAAAGATGGGATTGTCACTTCACTATACCAGACATTAGGATCTCACACCCGATTCTCCACTTCCTTTTAGAAAATGCCTTCCCCAATGTCCACATCTGAGCCTGAGGTTTATCAGGGAACTGACCCCCTCTTCCCCCCAAGAACCTGCAGTGGACACTCACTTGGGCTTGGGGGAAGGGAGGGGGAGGGTGAAGGCTCAGGCTGGAAGGATGTGGTTTATATGTCTTCCTCCAGATGAAGAGGGGCCAATGGCTTACCTCAGTGCCACTTGCCCACCCATTTGCCACGTGGAAGCCCTCACAAAGGAGAGCACTTTATTTCCCCTCCTTAATTCCCCTGCTAACCAAGACAGAGTCTCCCAGAGAGCAGAGGAAGGGGCAAGGGCCATTTATTTAAATCTTTATGGAGCTTTTGTGCTAGTCCAGGTGCCACTGAACCAAGCTTGTACAAATAGAAACCATGAGTTAGGTCAACGGTTCACCTGAAAGATAGGCCACCCACATTCAAATATCTGCTCCAGATCTGGCAGAGTGGGGAATTCAACAGGTGTTCTGACACCATGTGCTAAAGCATAGATTGGCAACCTTTGTCACATGGCCCACGAGGGTAAGACCTCTGGCAGGCCGGGATGGTTTGTTTCCTGCCATCTCTGCAGTTTTGACCGATCGCAGCTCTCACTGGCCGTGGTTCGCCTCTCCAGGCCAATGGGGGCTGGGGAAAGTAGCGGCCAACACATCCCTTGGTCCATGCCACTTCCCACAGCCCCCATTGGCCTGGAGCAGTGAGCCAGTGGGAACTGCGATCAGCCGAACCTGCAGACGCGGCAGGTAAATAAACCAGCCCGGCCTGCCAGGGTGCTTACCCTGGCAGGCTGCATGTCAACAGTTGCCCGTCCCTGTGGTAAAGGTTATAAGGGAAGCAGCTGCTGCTATTTTCTCCCCCTACCCTGGCTGCTGTCTGCAGTGATGCCTTTAGCAACTAACTCTAGGAGTCTGTGGAGCCCACAAGGCAATAAGCACCTAATGCCCTGAGGGATGGGCTCACACCCCTTTTTCCTATGGTCGGGCTTAGGCTGGATTTTGTGAATCTTCCCGTGCATTATATAGGGAGCTTGCACAGCTGACTCAGGGTTATGAATTCCAGTAGCTGGCAAGGCCTCTAAAAGTTAGGCATTGCAATGATTACGTCTCTTGTGTGAATTTAGCCTTCAAAAAGACTCTTTCTCTCTTTTCTTCAGTGTTACAGTGCACTGTCTCTGCTATTAATAATCATCTTTTTGTAAAAGGTCTTTAATAATCAATGATTGCCTGTTCCTCTTTCATATTTATGCCTCACATTGATGAAATCTTATAAAAAGGTGCTCTCTCTTTCCAGTCCCCTCCACCACTGCCACAAACACTTTTTGTCCCCCTTTCTTCTTGGCTCCTCATTGGGAGGGAGAACAGAAGAAAAAAAGATAGAGGTGCTCTTCTAAGCTCTGCACAAACTAAGCTCCACCAATCTGAGTTGCCAAAATGCTCTGAGCTCTTTTGGATTTCTTGTGCAGCTTTGAATGTGCCCATGGGCTCTGCTAATTTCCTTTGACTTGGCTCCTTCCTGAGTTGGGAGGAACAATGAAGCAATGGAGCTCAGCCAAATGCCATCTATGTATAGCATCAAAATGAAGTGTCGCTCATAGACAGCCAAATTTATTACAGCATAAGCTTTCATGGGCTACAGCCTACTTCATCGGATGCATAGAATAGAACATATAGTAAGATTATATACACACATATATACACATAAATATATATATATATTTATACATATATACGTGCGTGCACACACACACACACACACACACACACAGAGATATGTTGGAAGTTACCATACAAACTGTGAGAATCTAATTAGTTAAGATGAGCTATTATCACCAGGAGAAAAAAACGTTTGTAATGATAATCAAGATGGCCCATTTAGACAGTTGACAAGAAGTTGTGAGGATATTTTAACTTAAGGAAATAGATTCAAATAAATTTGTTAGTCTCTAAGGTTCCATAAGTACTCCTGCTCTTTTTTCGGATACAGACTAACATGGCTGCTACTCTGAAACCTGTCATAGACAGCCATGCAGCTCTGAAACCCTCCCTCTCCTTTTTTATGTGCGGAATGAAACCATTTAAAGTTATCAGCAAGTGGCTTAGCTGAATGTAGCAGTTCCCGCCTTTCAGAACTATTATTCCAGGATCTCTGCTGACTCACTGCATCAAGTTGAAAACTACAGCATTGTCTCCATTAGGATTTTACAGCAGGACAGCTAGCTTGAGATAGCCAGTTCAGTGTAAAAGCTTTTTTTGCAGTGATGAATTAGCCACTTGGTTCACATTTCTGAGGTTTTTCTTTAATGGCTGCAGACTTGGTTTTTTCATTTGTTTTAAAGTGTTTGGGCACTTTGTTTGGGCACTTACATGTCTCCTCCCGTGGTATCTCCTGAGCAGAAATACCATGGGAACTGTGGTTCTTCTGGTACTTCAAAATGTTCAACACCAGTGATAGAAGCAGCTTTGATGTGGGGTTTGTTTGAACCACATTATTAATATGGGGAAGGTGCTTTGCTTGCCTGTCCAAATCAAGGCAATGCTTTAGTTAAAGGGGACACCTCAATAACCTACGAAAATTAAGCTGTCTTTATTACTCAGCAAAAGATCTCAGCGAAATCTTAACATATGTTTTCATTAATATGATATGTATGTTCCAAAATCAGCTCTTATCCATGTGAGCAAGCTGAGTGAACATATGTACTAATCATGTCAGAATTAAGTGGCACACGCAAAATTATGTCTTAGTGCAGTATTATGCACAATAGACTTTGTTTATTTCTTTGTTTTTTCGCTATTAGTATAGCTGAACAAAATACAACAGCTGATGAAAATATGCCTCTGGAGATGCTTTAAAACTGTCTCTTGCCCACCGATGGTTAATTGCTTGTTGTCCATGTAAGTTGTGTAAATTTTTCAATGCTGAATATTTTCTCAGTAAAATCAATTTGTAGCACCTGAAAGTAGAGAAGAGGTCAAAGGAAGAAAACGGGTATAAGTATATAATAACAAATCACAATTGAGGGGAGCTCAGCCCAGTCATTCTTAGGGACTTGGGGCTAGATCCACAAAGGGATTTAAGTGACCAAACTGTCACTTTAGGCACCAAAATCTAAATTGTAGTTCTTCAAAAAACCCCTTCAGCTGCCACTTAAGTCTGAAGTCCCCATGCACATAGATTTCCACTGGTAAACTCCCCTCAGTGCCTACTTTTTCAATAGTAAAGTATCTTAAGTATTTAAAAATCTGTCAGTGAACATATGCACAGATGCCTCAGTCTAGATGCCTGGCTCCCAGCTCATGTGTAAGTACCAACAAGATTCTTAAACTAAGCATTTTCCTGCCTAGCTCACTTGCACCTTGGTCTCCCAAGTTTCACCTGAGTGCCTCATTCTCACACTTTCTCTGGCCCAGTGACTCTATTACACACAGTGGAATAACTTCAACAGGAGAGATTGGGAGAAACCCATCCCAGAACACCCCATGGGCCAATGGTTGTGGCACTCACCTGGCAAGGGGTGGAGACCCAAAATTCAATTCCTTTCTCTATATAAAGCAGACGACAGAATTGAACCTGAGTCTCCCTCATCCTAGGTGAGTGCCCAACCACTGGCTAAAAGTACAGGGGGCATTCACCATTTCCTCCTCCTTTTTGGTGAGAAATGGCTAAGGCAGCTAATTCCAGGAGAGAGTTCGGAGCTGAGAATCCAAAGCAGAGGGCGGCACATCCCTCCAACCTGGATTTTAATACCTAGCTCCCTTTTTGTGGGGAGAGCGAGCCTAATTGCTCACCCTTCTCCTCAGCATTTCCTATGGGCTAGCTTAGGTGGCTCTACATTCAGTTTGCTGGCTTTTGTAGATCCTTATTTGTAGAGCACCTAACTTTTCCCATGCATTGTATAGGGAGCATGAGTACCTAATCTGGGACTATAGATTCCACAACACTGCAGGGTGCCTAAATGTCAGGCATTGCAACATTGAGTCTAAGTCCCTTTTATTTGAGCATAAGCTCAAATAAGTGCTCAAAATGTCCACTATGGGGTCCTCCTGCTCAACCCTCTCCTCGGCTTGCAACCCCAAGTTCTGGGCGACCCGAGCAGCAATTCCTGGTGGGCTCTATGGTCTATTGGTGGAGGGCCGGACACCACTGTACCCGCCACCGCCTCATCCGTGGAAGACAAGGAGGTTAGCTGCTGCTCAACCCCCTTCGGTTGGTCCTCCTGCTCCCCTTCTCCTGTGGGAGGGGCCTCGGGCTCAGGCTGGGGCGGGAGTCCATGGGAAAGCACCGGACTTGGTCCCAGTCTCTCCCATTTATCCTGGGGGGATGCTGGAGGCCTGGATACTGTAGCCTCCGGCACCATCTGGCATTGGTGGGCGGACCGGGATCGTTGTACCGAGTAACTTGCCCTGGACGGGGCCCCTTGGCACTCCTGATAGGCCAAGGGGGTCCAGAGGAGCCAATGGCCTGGCGGCCCCCATTGGAGTTGCCAGCCCACCTGAGGGTCCCTGCTGTCCGGGGTCCGGTGCTGGTAGCTATAGTGGCCAGAGTCGGTGCCGGACTGTGGCAACGGCAATCATGAAGGCCATGGCGGTGCCATTGATCTGTGTCGGCAGGAGAATGAGTGGCTCCTGGTTGAGCAGGAGTGGGAGCGGTACCGGTATCCCCAGACCAGGATTGGGACCGGTGTTCCCTGGACCAGGACCATCTGGCGAGGGCTGTCTCCACTCCTCCCGGTGCCAGTCTCTGGGTGGTGCCAGAGAGTGGCGTGCCCTTTCCAGTGCTTCCTTGTGCTGACACACTGCCATGCTGCAACCTCCTTCTGGGCCGCTGGCAACTGTGAGTCTGCAGAGTCGAAGCTTGACCGGGACCAACTCCAGGAGCGGTGCCGGGACGGTGTCTTCGAGCGGCACACCATTCCCAGCTTACCCCTCGATGGCACCCCAGGCATGGATGCTGGAGGGTTCTCCCCATATGGGAGGAGGCTCGCCGCCGACAGCTCGATGAGGTCCTTTGCAGCCTCAAAGGTGCCAGATGTAGAAGGCTGATCCATTATGCCCTCGAGCCCATCGTCTGCACTGAGCTCACTTAGGTCTGGGCTCGGTGGGGCTTGTGCTGCCAGGACCGCCAGTGTCAGCGCCGATACCACGGCCTTCCCGCTCTTATTGGTGCTGGGGGCCTTGGGAGGCGCCAGCCTCCTGTGTGGGGAATGACTGCGCCTTCCTTTTGGCTGCGCTGGGGGCCCAGCCTGGCGCTCTGGGGCTGACAGTTTACAATGCTTAGCCACTGTCAGGTCTCTCGACGGCTCTGGGCCACTATGCACTGAGGAAGCCTGAGCCAGCGTCGGGCGCTCTGGGCCTGGCGGCTGCAATGCAGCCTCAATCAACAGCTGCTTTAGATGAAAGTCTCTCTCTTTCCTTGTTCTTGGCTTAAATGCCTTGCAAATCCTACACCGTTCAGTTTGATGTCCGTCCCCCAGGCAACGTAGACACGAGTCCTGGGGATCACAAACCGGCATAGGTTTGTGGCACGTGGCGCAAGCCTTGAAGCCCTGTGGCCCAGGACTGGTGCTGGAAGCCTCCAAGCACCTAATGGACTTAAGTGTCCACAATAGGTATGTTAATGAACTGATAACAGCTAGAGAGATTTTTCCAACTCTGCCACGGAAGGTAACAAGGAACTGGAGGGGGTCAGACCGGCCTGATGGGAGCCGCTAACGAAAAAAGTTTCCAGTGCTTGTGCACGTGGTGTGCGCACACCTAATGTGGAATGGACATGAACAAGCACTCGAAGAAGAATATTTTTTACTGAAGCAACCTCTATGAGTGAAAGAAACAAGCTTTCAGGTTATACAGAGCTCTTCTCTTGACCTGAAGAAGAGCTCTTTGTTGCTTGAAAGCTTGTCTTTTTCACGAATGGAAATTGTTCCATTAAAAGATATTACCTCACCCACCTTCTCTCTCTTTAATATCCTGGAACCAACTCAGCTACGACAACATTGCAAACAGTATTAGTTATGGCTTAATATTAATTTTAGATAGAAAACTAGGTATGCAATAGCAGTCTAATTGTAATAAGCAGTTTGGAAGATCAGAGTTAGGTTCAGAAGTTGTATCTCTTTCTCCTGAAGGTATTTTAATTACAAAATTTATACATTTAGTGCACCAGGGTATTCCAGGCTCCTGTACCACTGGCTATATTTAATAACACAGCAAGTAAAAACAGCCCTGTTTGAAAAAGGTTGCCCTACCTGTGTGGAATTCTATACGGTTAACGTTATGCAAGAGTGACAGCAGAAATGGGACAAGGAAAGGATAGTCATCCAAGTTCAAAGGTAGGTAGATGATCAAAGATTAAATACAAGAAAAGGAATGAATCTATTCAAGTTGAAAATAGGACACTGTAACCTAAATAAATGCTTAGCTTTAATTAAAACTCTTGGAAACTGCCTCTGCACTGTGGGTAAGTTCTCAAAGTCATAAGAACTTTATTTATTGCTTGAAATGTTATATGCGAAGAGAGTGAGAGAGATTAGGTTATCCCTAAAGGATAGGATATCTCAATTTTCATTTGAAAATGTCTCTAGTTATAAAAAAAGTGGAGGGCAGGAAAGATTAGATCCGTTTTAAATTACAGTGTATAGAGATGGCATGAAAATGTTTCGTTTTCTAAAGGTAGTTCAAGAGATGGAAAGGGTAGAACCCTTAAAAGCATTTTCTCATGACTGATAACAGCATAGGATGAACAGAAGGCAGCAAAGGCTGTCAGTGAAAATGAGAAAAGAAGGAGCTGAAAGAGAGCTTAGCTCAGTTGTGAGAGGTATTAGATTAAAGGAATCAAATGAAAACTTGTAGAAGAAGCAAGAGCAGCTTGGTATAAGTAAACAACAAAGCATGCTGCCTAACAGTCACTGCACAGAAAATGGATTGGTGAATACTAGATCTAGACAAATTAATCTAAGGGTAATGAATCTACAATGCCTGGAATTCTACTTTCTTTTTATTAATTTCTAATAAGAGGAAAAGTATTTTTTATAAAGGAAAAACAAATAGCTTTGATTTATTTAGTCCCTACTTAAGGAAAACACTAATGCAGGCGTTAAAAATTAAAAACATGCTTACAAAAAATTAAAGTGCTTTCCTGAATCAGGGCCTTAAATCAAGGATGTCATTTGAACACAAATAAATCCAAAAGAGGGGTAGTTACCAACCCTGAATGTGTGTTTTAATATTTGATCCTCTGTAGGAGCTGGGGGGGAAGAAGGGGGTGGATAGGACCAGAGCGGCAGGAGCCAGAAAGGAGGGGAGACAGACTGAGGAGAGAGGCAGAAACAGTAGGTGGGGATGCAGGGAATCGGGAACCAGGATGGGGAAGTCGATAGGAGATGGAGATAGAGTCCACGGTTGGGGTGAATAGAAGTAGAGAGACTATGTGTACAGAGGCAGCAGACTTTATAACCACTAAAACACACTCCCCTACAGAACCTGGATTTGAACCCAGGATTCTTGAGTCTCTACATTTCTTTGCTATCAGCTATCTGTGAAATCCACTGGCAAAGCGTATGTATCACCCCCTCCTTAGTGACTCATTGACAAAAGAGGACAAGAGCCTATTACTGCTACAAATACTCCATGAGCTCAAATAATCTGTTGATCAAAATGTCCTAGCCCCGCTGATGATCCAAATTATAGGCCATATAGTTCTACATAATGGATTTTCTGTTTTTCCAATTTGTTTGTTTGCTTGCTTGAAATTAGTAAATTATATCCAAAGAACCATATTACCCCAAAACCTTCAGGTTGCAAAGTCCAGCACTAAAAAGTTAGGGAATGCCAGAATTAAGACTGCTTTAATTCAACCACTTGTACACAAGCATTATGATATAGTCTGAGTATATGATCACACATTTTTCCCCACACAGGACTCTGCCTCATTCAGTGCACAAGATATACAGTACTATTGGAATTAATCAGGGTTATATGTGAATGAGGCTGTGGTCTGTAGACTTTCTGCATCATTTGTTGCAGAATTGCAGAAGTTTGAAGGTGTTTAGGCAGGAGACTGCAGGAAGGGAAAGGATGGTTCCATGGTTAAAGTAGCTGCATGTCATCCTGGAAAACTCAATTCCATCCCTGTCTCGCATGCTGAATTCCTGTGTGATACTGAATTCCTGTGTGATACTGGTCTTCACCTAAACAAACATTTTCAGTGAGCCATTAAATTCCTCCATTTTTTGGATGTCCAGCGTGAGATACCTGGGGCCAGATTTGGAGACGTGTTGGGAACTCACCACTGCAACTCCCTCCCTGAAGAACTGGAGTCTAACCCTCTCTACCACAAAATGTATGTGTGATGCTGGGCCCACAAATGGTGACAGTACCACAGAAATGCCATGAGGAAATAGATAATCTTGCATTCAGTGCAGAGTTTGGGTGGTGTGCATTAAATAGGCCTGAGGGTTCACACTGAATATGAAGGATTAAAGAGAAACATTGAATAACTAACCATCCAGTGAATGAGGCAGGGGTCCTGGAGAAAACCAGTATGTGATTCTGTAATTAAAGGCTGTATCATAATGGAAATAAAAAGAGGGTTGAATTAAGGTTGTGGGATCAGCCTTAATTCCAGCATTTCTTTACTTTCTTTTAATGTAGGTTTTTTGAGATGTAATTCATTATGTAAGCTTTGACACTATGCTTAGGAGTGTCCAAAATGAAACTGACACTCCCTGCCTGGAAGAGCTTATTTGCACTGCCTAGGCATAACAGGGAGATTTAACAATGCAGTTTCAATCTAAAATGAATTATCTTTTTGTCTTGGGTTTATATCCAGCACTTTACATTATTGGAACATACATTAAAATGCATACATTGAGAATACGCAGAGAATTATAGACTAAAAAGAAAGGGTTTTTTATAAAAGTACTTGAGAACAAGCAGATTAATAGACTTTAGAATATTTATTGTAACCAAACCTTTACATTTTTCACCTACCTGATTTCCTTGGCTACTGGTGAAATTAGTAATCACATGTGTCTGCCCATCATAAGTGACAGTAATATTTGTAATCTGTTGGCTTCCTATTCCCCAGATGTTCATATAGCCAAATTTCAATGGATTTGTGTTAGTTAGGAAGTTGTTGTGCACCACACTCGTATTAACAGTACTCTGAAAAAATTGACAAAAATTCAGGAGAAAAATCAAATGTAGTGATATCAAAACAGTAACACATATCTTCCAAATTGAGTAATGTACAGCAATTTAAACCAAGCATCCAGGGACCATGGGACAAATTCACACCTACTGCAATTTCATTGCTAATAGAATAGGATCTTCTAATTTCACTTCTGATTTGGCCCTCGTGTACTCTGTAGCACAAACTCTTATTTAAGCTGCAGAAACAGAAGCTGACAGATGTTTATTTCTCCTTATTTTCTTGGCTAATGGCAGAATTCAAAAAGGAATTGAGTATCTCAGCCATGAGAGTCATCTCCATTCCACCCTCTTCTCACTTTTCTTTCCTTACCATCTGGATAATTTTTCACCAGGTTCTTTAATAAAGTAGATGGTTGCCTTCCAGTCTTCCTTTATTCACTGGTTTTATGAAGTGAGTTTATTGCATGTAAAACATTTTGTGTGCCTGGGTGATAAAAATACCTTATAGGAGAGGCAGCCTTTTTAGTTCATTGTTCCAGGCATACAACAAGTATAGTTTCTGCTACAGTTTACAAAAACTTCACATTCACCGTCTTACCGATGTTTTTTTCATTATCCCAAGAAGTATAAGACAGGAGACAAGCATGATATTATCCTTGGCAATTCTCTTTTTCCTTTACCCGACTTTGATAGCTTTATTCTTCAGTTGTTGAATTTCAAGACCAGGAGCTACTGTGCAAGTTTCTCATTGGGATCACTCCCAGTCTCATAAGACTACTCCAGCGGAAGCCTGATTGGGCGTTAGGGAACATTTATCTTATCACACCTAGGCTTCATCATGTTTGAACAAATGGAACATAAAATATTTGTTTCCTAACAGGACAGTTCCTCCCAGGACTGAGCTGCTCTTTCTGAATGTTCTAATCCAAACTTCCCAGCACAGATCACAAGACAATTGATGTATTCAAGTCACCAAGGCCCAACAAAATTCACAGCAGGGTACTTAAGAAACTAACTGAAGCAATCTTGGAACCCTTAGCAAATATCTTTGAGAGCTCATGTAAGATGGGTGCAGTCCCAGAGCACAGAAGAAGGAAAAAAGTAGTATCTATCTTTTAAAAAGGGAACAAGGAGCACATGGAGAGTTATAGACTAGTCAGCCTAACTTCAATACCTGTCAAGAACAAATCATACCAAACCAACCCAATTTCATTTTTGATGGAATTGCTGGCCTTGTGGATGGAGACAAGCAGCAGAAGTAATATAGCTTGATTTTAATAAGGCTTTTGACACAGTCCCCCATGACAGTCTCTTAAGCAAGGGAAATACGGTCTACCTGAAACACTAATGTGGGTGCAAAACTTGTTGAAAGACCATATTCAAAGAGTAGTCATCAATGGTTTGCTGTTGAACTGGGAGAATGTATCTAGTGGGTTCCCGCACAGGACCAGTGCTATTCACCATTTTCATTAATGACATGGATAAGTGGCGAGTATGCTTATGAAATTTGCAGATGACACCAGTCTTGTAGGGGTTGAAAGTATTTTTGATGACAGGATTAGGATTCAAGGCAACCTTGACAAATTGAATAGTTGGTCTGAATTCAACAGGATAAAACTCAATGAAGACAATTGCAAAGTACTATACTTAGGAAGGGGGGAAAAACAATCATTCAAATATAAAATGGGGAATAACTAGCTAGGCAGTAGTACTGCTGAAAACAATCAGGGGGTAACAGTGGATCACAAAGTTGAGTATGAACCAACAATATGATGTAGTTACAAAAAGCCTAAATCATTCTGTGACGTGTTATTTGTAAAACCCATAAGGTGATTGTACCGCTCCACTTAGCACTGGTGAGGCCTCAGCTGTGTACGTTTTCTGGGTGCCATATTTTAAGAAGTGGACAAATTGGAGGGTGTCCAGAGGAGAGCAGCAAAAATGATAAAAGGTTTAGAAAACCTGACCTGTGAAGAAAGGTTAAAAAAACCTTGCTTATTTAATCTTGAGAAAAAGTGGTAGAGGGGGAGCCTGATACAGTCTTCAAATATGTTAAAGACTCTTATAAAGAGGACAGTGATCAATTGTTCTCCATGTCCACTGAAAGTAGGACAAGAAGTAATGAGCTTAATCTGCAGCAAGAGAGAGGTTAGGTAGATATTAGGAAAATAATTCTAATATAAGTACTGGAATAGGCTTCCTAAGGAGGTTGTGGAATCCCCATTTGTGGAAATTTTTAAGAACAGGTTAGACAAACACCTGTCAGGGATGGTTTAGGTATATTTGGTCCTGCCTCATCATGGGAGGCTAGACTGGATGACCTCTCGAAGTCCCTTCCAGCCCTACATTTCTATGATATAATTAACATGCAGGAATGTTGCAATGAATGGTATGGATACAATGGGAAACAGTTGAATGGGGAAAAAAGAATGATTGTAGATATAATTTTAAATAAAACTATTGAGTCTTGAAAAATTTTCATTGGGAGGTAAAAAAAGAACTTAAAAATGACAAAATATATATAAATACATACCTGGTTTGCGGCAAATGTTGCAAAGAAATAATTACCATTTTCATATGTGTCTATAAAAGAAGAAAAAAATCAGTAGAATAAAATCTATTCTACTACCAAAAAAGGTAAAACAACATTAATGCAGCTAAACTTTTACAAAACCAATACCTTTCCCAAATTTTTGTTTCTCGTTTTCAGTTTAAACATTACAATCAAATGATCACATAACACCTGTCACTGTTCTCATATTTCTATAAATAACACAGTTAAATTAGTGTACAAATTTGTTCCAAGTTTGAACTATAGTATTTCAGCGGACAGACCTAGAATTCTGCACAAATTTTCAAAATAAACTTGTTTGTAGATTTTTAAATAAGGAAATAATTACATCTAACTGCCCTTAGGGATTTTTGGCAATTAATTATTTCAAATTAAATTAAAGAACCCTCATGGTAATGTACAAATCTAGGAAATAACTCAGAGGTGGGTGAATAGCTCCTTGCACTCACCTGCCTTAGGCATCTCTGCAGGGCTGGGTACAAACTAGCCATAGGTTTATATACCAAATCTAAGCAACATACTCCTGGCCCTGCACCCCCATCCATGAATAGTTGGTACTCTGGGTAATGCAAAGAGTAGAAAGGAAATGTGTCTGGAGCACACTGTTCTCTGACCATTTGGGGCCAGCAAATAGCCTGGAGGCTGTTCCAACTGGTGAACGTTAGGAACATCCACAAATCAGCCTCTGGAAGGAAGGAGCAGAAAGCCACCTATACTCCCATCTTCCGACACCTCTGAGGAGATGGCCCCTAATATGTCAAACATCTTAGTTTAAAAAATTTTAACTGTTTAAATCAGTTTGCTCCTGATCCTGTTTCACCTGTATGCTGTCACTTGCAGGAGTGGAGCCCATCTTTGATATTATACCAAAAGTGATCACACTTACCAATGCTTACTCCATCATCCCAGTAAAGCTGACCTTGAGCGACCTTGTTATCATCCAAAGCAACAGTAAGTCCCATAAAGTTTTGTCGGCTACAAAATAAAAAGGAAGCCAGAAAGCACATTAATTTTCCTCCTTTCATTGGAGTCACAGCTATACATATTGTAACAACTGGAAGTTGACTTCTGGATTCCCTGACACACACTCACAAATATATGCACGTGATTCTCAGTATTAATATACTTTTCCATTACATCATCGGACTGAGCATGGATTGTGTACTTAAAAAGAAATAGCAATATTATTCTTATTTAGGACTAATTCTTGTCAATTCCTGCTCATCTGAGTCATCTTATACATGTGAGTAAAGTCAATGGGCTACTCATGAATATCAGCATTATTCACTCAAGGGATGTGGGATCATGGCCATAATTTCCAAGCTCAGAATTATGGGGAAAGACAATAAAGAACAAACTGGAAGCTCATGCAGCCTTTGTTCTGTATGCACAACTCCCTGAAACATGGTTGGAAGCAGGGGAGTGCCAAGTGTGTCCTTTAAAAAGAAAAACATACTGTAAAATAAAGAAACACACAAATATGTTTTTCTTACTGTATTATTGCTAATAAGGGTCCTACCAGAGGATAAAAACCTCATCCATTTCACTGAGGTCTCAAAAGCTGAGTAAATAAACATCACTCACTTTCCAAGCTACAAATTAACAGATCAGTTCTAATTCCCATGTAGACAATTCTTAAATATTGGGTAAAATATTAGCATTGTTTTTCAAAAATTACTGTAAAATTGTTTTAAAGGAAACATTCCAATTTACTTCATTTACCTTTGATTGGTATTAAGACCAGGTTCTTGCCAGGGGATGATGTAACCACCCCGGATATGAAGATTGATATGCTCAAGAGGTGCTGGCAATGTCTGAAATTGTCCCCTTACTCCAAGATATTTTCCCTGTAAAGGAAGATTTTTTTGAGCAGGAAGGCATACACATTGTGTTGAATGCTTACAAATGTACAATACATCTTTCCTCTCCCTGGGAAGTCAAGTAGTGATGCACATACACAAAATTTGTTAGTCTCTAAGGTGACACAAGTACTCCTTTTCTTTTTGCGAATACAGACTAACACGGCTGCTACTCTGAAACATACACATCATTTTACACAATTAACTCACAGAAACATTAACTGAAATCCACGAATATGGCCATTTCCAAATCCATCTGTGATGCAATGTTAATAAACTGTGCTATAGCTTTAAGTAAAGGTTTGATTCATGTGCTACATCATAAGGAGCACTATACTTTGGCTTTTGCTTTTTGTTTTTTTTATTTTTTTTAAAACTTTTCTCGTGCTTTAACTGCAAAATATTGACACTTCAGAGGTGAGGTTCCTCAGCCACAGGACAAAGAGGAGGTATCTTTGCGTCTGATTATACCAGGTGCATGAGCTAGCTGTTATCACGCAATGTGCATACATGCACACATATCGCATTGTACCAATGCTAGTTAATTAGGCAAAGTAATGAAGAAACTCAAAATAAAATGATGTGTTATCCAAGGGGAACCAGACAGTCACTCTGAAACATAATGACAGGTTTCAGAGTAGCAGCCGTTAGTCTGTATTCGCAAAAAGAAAAGGAGTACTTGTGGCACCTTAGAGACTAACAAATTTATTTGAGCATAAGCTTTCGTGAGCTACAGCTCACTTCATTGGATGCATTCGATGAAGTGAGCTGTAGCTCACAAAAGCTTATGCTCAAATAAATTTGTTAGTCTCTAAGGTGCCACAAGTACTCCTTTTCTTTTTATTTTGAAACACCTTCGCTTTTCTGTATACTGGCATTTCCATTTTAAAATGGTGACAGCAGAACTGTCAAAACAAAATATTATTTGATGAATCAAAGTTTTCTATTAAAAATGGCAACTATTGCCAAATAATATTTGACCAGTTCTAGTTGGTCACAATTATTTGACCCTTTCCTAAGTTTTGGGTGCTCAATTAGAGTTTAGTATCTTTTAAAATAACTGGAATATATTAGGGCCTGACCATGCAAGTTGCTGAGTGCATTCTGAGAGGCACTGATGTCAATGGGAATTAAAGGTGCACAGTACCTCTAAAGATGTGCTGAGCACTTTCTAGGATCCAATTCTTTAAAAAGGTCTATTGTACAAAGAACACTCTTAAGTTGCTTACCGTGTAATAATCATACCAGCGTGCATTGGGTATATAAGCATTCACTTCTGTAGCTCCCTGAAATGTGAAAGCATACTTATAATAAGAATTAAAACTTAAATCAATGTTTATATAAACTCCCTTTTAAATGTTCATTCCATAAAAAACATAAATATTGAAATGCTTACTTGATCCAATACAGGGCTAATCAGCAGTGCTGGGCCCCACAAAAACTGTTTGTATATCTCCCATGTTTTTTTGTCTTCCACAAACCTAAAAGAATGGAAACATTGCCAATCACGGCTTAATCTTTTCAGTCTTATTTTTAATTCTAGGCACACAGTCAGGTTAATACCGCCAATCAATTCTAGTTGCCAGGAGGCCCCCATGCAGAAGTGAAACACTATTTTTCTATGTGGTTAAAGTTACTGATGTGCCATTGAAAGAGCATCATTAGCTGGATAAGCTCTCTTTTTTCAGCTCATGCCATCTAGATTGCACTTCCCAGGAAGGGACAGATTGTCTGCTACTGTATCCCCAATTAGTCAGAGGTGGGGAAGGGCTAGTCAGAACAAAGAAGGACAAAGGGCTATGGAAAGGAGTGTACTCATAGTGTCATACAGGTCATAGGGAAAAAACATGTATGAGGTTTATGACTGGGCAAAGACTGAACTCCTGCTTCATAACGATTCAGTTATTCTGTATCAGCGTTGCTTTCAAACGCTTAATACTTACTCGTGGAGCACAGGACGAGCTACAGTGCTACCAAGAACATGGGATTCATGCATTAAAGTGTAGAGATAAGGTAACAGCGTGTATCTTGTATTGAGTATGTCCCTGGAAATATTTTGAAATTTTTCATCAAAGGAAACAGGATCTTGCCTCTAAAAATAAAGATGAAACAAGGTTACTCTTTGTATTGTAAAATCTCTCTTGTACCCACCTTCCTGTCAAAGAGAAATGCATGTGGGCATCCAATAGCAGAATTTGGCTTTATTGACTAACGTTAAAACAAAAAGTTTTAGACAGTTAGAAACCAGCACATTTAGAGAACTCCAATAAACTGAAACTAAAGCATGCATCTTTGTGGGTCCAAATCAAATCCAAATAAAGCTGTTTATAGCGGAAGTCTGCTCTGCTGGCTTCCTGGGAAATGAAGTCAGCTCCCTTCCAGACAGCCAAATGGCAGGCATGATACTGTGGTAATGGATACTGAGAGGTAGGTTCTGATCCAAGCCCCAATGAAGTCAATGGGATTGTTTCCATTGATTTCCATGGATGCTCAATCAGGAACTAGTTTAGGGTGAATAATCCTTCGTTATTACAGAGCACTCCCTTGGAATGGAACCGTAGTTAATGGTATTTGAATTGACTAATCTCAGTGGCATATAATTTACAGAGAACCATCAACTCACCTTAGTTCCTATCACATTATGATTTCTAGAATAGGTGTAAAATGATCCAAGTTGCATCCAGCGGGCACACATTTCATACGTTGTATCATTGAAGAAGCCACAGATATCTGCTCCAATCTAAAAGCATTTAAAAGGTAATTAGATCTTAATACTATAGATGACTAGAATGGTATTAAATTCCTATTCTAAAATGTTTTTAAGTAATAGCTTAACTTACATAGGAAATTCCAAAGAGGCCAAACTCCATTATACCTGCCAAGAAATCCAAAAATAAATAAGACAAACTCTTCAGTTGCATCTTTCTCTGTCAGGCCAAATAAGGAGGGATTCTTAGAAGGGGAGGAGGGGCCAGATGGTATTCCCTACAGACAAGGATACTCTCTTGGTTCCACTTCCCCATGATACAAAACTGTAAAATGACACAATTCCATTTTCTTGCTGTGATATCATCCAAATTTACATTATAACTGAAAAGTTGCTTTTCTTGGTAGTTTACACGACAACACAACATACACCTCAGGCTAAGCCCTTATAGCTTGAATGTTTCTAGGGTTTTTCTTATGGGTCTGATCCCTCTTTGCTTCTAAATCCATATATCTGAGAAAGCTCCATAGATTGGAGCTTACACCCCTACACTGAATGTAATTAGACACTTGATACAACTTTACAGTGATTCAGCAAAAATACCATTGCCTCTTATGCATGGTTCAATCACCTGCTGTCTGGATGACTTAATGAAAAAAGAGTTCTGCATCCTATTCAAGCTCCAAGGATTTGTCCCTCTCTTACTGAAACCCTCTCATCTCCCAGTACAAAACCACCTAGCAGTATTCCCATATTAGTTAGCATCTGGAGACTAGCCAGTGTCCCACTGGTTACATAGTGGTTTTCCAAATGTTGATTTTGTACTATATGGCATAGAACCGTGTGCTGTATGTCACAGGAAATGTGATTTCCTGTAGTTATGTGGTAAGCTCATGCAATTATTCTTAATTAATCACCTCTCTGAGTGCCCTATGATCTTTTGGTCACGCTAATTTGGAGATGCTTGATATTTCAGCTCCTTACGTTGTACCTTCATTAGTGTATTTTTAAATATATGTAGCATCAACTGAACAGCCAGTCTTAGCTGTCTTAGTCTATCTGACAAAGAGATGTTTAATTTTGTTTAAAACAATAGCTCAGGTTGGATACAATTTAACATGTTTAAAGGTTGCTCAGATGTTACTTATTCATCAATAAGGCGAGATGTTCTACACTGGGCAATCCTAAGAAGTTCATTCAGGCTTCAGGGCTACTCCCTATATTGAAAATAGTGATAACATAAGAAATAGCTCTAAAAACAAAATTAACTCTAAGTGCAGCAATTGTGCTTTAGCAGACATTTTCCTCTGTGATGATTTGAAGCTTGAGGGCCATTAAAATAAGTAACTCCGCATACCAATAATAGATTTTTCAAGTTGGTCCCATCTTGCATAGTTATCTCCAAGCCAGTGACCTGCCCATTGTCCACTAGAGGGATATGTTGATCGGGTGATAACAATTCCACGTTCCCCTGTGGCATTGCGTACAGCACTAATTTCAAAAATACAAACATAAGCACATTAGATGCGGCAATCATAGAAAAAAATCCCTTCTATAAAATACCTAATTAGGAGACATCAAATGGAGAGACCACATTTCTACGGAAAATGTAGTTCTTAGCTTCTGAGGCCTTGATCCTATAACCATATATGCACATGTTTATATTTACTGTGAGTAGTTATATAGAGTTAAGAAGAATTAGTCACAAAAGAATAGTTACTTATGTGCATAAATGTTTACAGGATGAGTACCTAGATCAGAACTACTTGCCAGTGGAGAAAGAGTTGGGGCTGCTGCCTTTGCAGTCAGAATCAGTGTTCTCCAGAAAAAAACTGTGAAGTGCTCAGCCCCTCTTAGGATGAAGCACTGGGAGCACAAGGATACAGATTGTCCTGGGACTGAGTGGGAGAAGGGGCATAATTTCTTGCACACCTACATGTGGGCACACTCTGACCCTTAATATTTTTCACACTAGACTAACATTTTATAAGTGCTGTATTGTTGTTATATTACATACTACATAGTGAAATAACAGTGCTAATCGCTTGCACTTCTGTAGTATTTTTTATTTGAAGTTCTCAAAGAGCTTTGCAAGTTAGAGTTATACAAACTTCAAAAGTTTCATATTTTGGTATGGATTACCATTCTCTCCTCCAAGCACATAAACAGGAGAGGCAATTTAATATTACAGACCTACTATATCACTGGTGTGCCAAAACTCAATGGTCACCTTTTACCCATGTAAATAAAGCTGTATTTGCTGGGCCACATTTCAGATGTCCACGGTAGCGGTATTAGAAAATGGCAACCAGCTTTTTGGACCTGATCCAAAGCCCATGGAAGTCAACAAACTATTAATGATGGAATTGCAGATCATCAAGGGTGAGGCTCAAATATTCCACTGAAGCTACTTCCACTGATATCAATGGAAATACTCAGGGTTTACACCTCAGTAATTGAGACCATAATCTGGCTGCAAAGACACTAGCTTTTGAGAATAAAAAAGTGAAAATGACTTACTAGTAGGTAGGTTGTGCCTGTGACCATCCATATAGACTATGTACATCATAGTGCCTGACAGGGGTCCCATCTGGCAGGAACTGTTGACTTTCCATACACAAGGTCTCAAGATCCAGCCCTTTTTCCTTTTCTGCCAAAGCTAACAAGGAGGAGATTAAAAGTCAAACCATTAAACATAGTGCCAACAAGAAACCAGTTAAGTCACTCACTCTTTAAACCTCTATTTTTCCTTTACTACTGCCCTCTTTCAACTACTTGTGTCCTGATATATTTTGGCAAGAACATTTAGGGCCATGTCTTCCCAGCAATTTTGCAACAGTAGTTCCTCAAGTAGAATGATGGCAGGATGTATCCCTTGATGGTGTCACTCCAATTTTTTGAGAATTTGTCTCCAAATACTATCTATGCCCAACACTCTTGTGTACTAATTCATGGCCACAATATTATTACAATCTGGATATGAGCATGTACCGACTATCATTGTCCTCACTACAAAAGTACCATTTTAGTATGTGGAATCAGGACCTTAGTTTGCATGTTCTCCTTAGATTTTTAACTACAGCCCCAAAATATATCATAGGAAGTAATCTTAAATAAAATATTATTATTGATGCTTACAATCCTTTCCTTGCAGCATGGATTTTAATATGAAAAAATAAATTAATGATTAATATTTTATGCAAGGTTGGACCAAATAAACTCTCTTCTTTTGGCCCACAGAGAATCATTAATAATACAGGATCCAGTTTACAAATCTTTTCTGCTGGGTGACACAGGATATGATTTAATAACAATGTATGTGATAATAAGAGTGCAAATTACAGACAAGATTCTTTACCTGGCATATAAGGGGGGTTGTTTAGAAGTGGTTCTCTGCAGCCATCAACTGCTCCATTAATAAAGCTTGCTGGTTCATTCATGTCCTAATATATATATTTTTTTAAAGAAAAGAACACAAATATTCAGTAACTTTGTCCTGAACCAATGTCAACTCAGATATTCAATGAACTAAATTTTCCTAAATGTGCCAGTTTGAATTCTAAGGGAAAAATATGCCTACTTACAAACAAGGAAGCAAATATGCACACAAATTGAATACAAATGGAAAATTCATCAGAACCTTTCTGCTGACAAATGCTGTGCTGCTACAAATGTTATTTCTTTTTCCCACTAGCTGTTGGCCTCCCGAAGCTCTGACTGAATTAATTAGGGTGCTCCCCCAAACTTGCATTTTATTTCCATACACTAAAGGCCCCTACTTCTCAGGCTCCTGACTGAGAAGCTATGGACATGGCTGTATAACTCCCTGTGGAGTACATCTGCGACATTTCTGAATCAGCATGGGGAAGAGAGAAGATCACTACACAGGGCAGAGGGGTGCACTCTTTAAGCCTAGAAGCTGCATGTGTTTCATGTTTCCCACACAGTTCCAATTCTATTATCCATATGCATGCTGAGTAGCACCATATGCCCATTACACTGTCCCCACAGATCACTGCAATCTGAACTCTGTGCTTGTATTCACCAGTCAAGCATTTTACTATTCAACAGGCTCCACTTTGCACATTTTACTCGATCCATCCAAAATGCTACCCCGTAATTCATTTTATATGAGCTAAGAGACAGACATTTGTGCTGGATTCAGAAACACAGAATAGAACAGAAATAGATTTTTTTCACCGCTTGTCAAAGTACAGTATAATGATATTGATGGTGTTTATCCTAATTGGCATATCATTATTGTACTGTATTAATAAGCTCAGATATCTCTGTGTTGACATATTTCTTTAGGAGATGGATACAGAGTAACATTTTCTATAAATGAAAGCCAGGCATATTGTAATCTCTTGAAGTTGTGATTTTCAAAGGAGTCTAGGGAATTTAGACATATCTTCCAATAAAACTAATGTGAGTCATAATCCCCTAGACAGCTTTGAAACTCAACCCCAAAATTTTGTATACCAGCCATTTACATAAAACATACTGCAGGAACACAGATTTTCTTAACAGCAGGTTTTCCCTCATGGTAATAATACATTAACCCAGTTATTTTACATTGGATGGCTACAATTATTTAGAAAGCAAGGTGATCTTTTGCAGTGATTTTGGGAGGAGTTATTAAGAGAACATTATTTGTCAAAACAATGCTGACTGATATGACCCGTTTAGTGTATATGGATATACATTGTACACTCATCACATCTAAAGATATTACGTGAATTGTTTATGTGGCCTACATTGTTGCATTCTGGGCAATTTCATAACCTGAAATTTAACTTTTCCACAGGGACGGATGTGCATTGATAGTGATAGGAGGAAGCTTACACAGTGCCCAACTAAACAATATCTCGATGAAGTCAATTTGTTTTAACCCCAACTGTTTTGAGCACTAAATTGACTCACAAAGATTACATAACTGGGAAATATCCTTGCAAGCGCAGGCGTTAGATTACTTTGCTGGAACTTTAGTGCTCTGATTTACCTTCCTGCTGACTTGCATTTCTTCCACAGTTGTTTATACTGGCTCACCACAAAGTCAGACCTGATCCTTTAACTCCCATAGAAAGCATTATGAAATGTGGCCGTCAGGCACAGATCCCCCAAAACAAACAGCATTAAACAGATACATAGTGTTTGAACTTATTGGTGAGGCTAACACTCAGATTTCTTCATTGTGGGCTCAGCCATTGAGATGAAGGAGCAGTCAACATGGTATTAAAGATAATGAAAGTTACTGAAGCCTTCTTAGAATAGTAAGAATTTCGTGAAACCAGTAACAAATGTCCCACATGGTGTATTACTAAAGAAAGAAACAAAACAAGACAAGGCATGCACTTACAGTCCACAGGCCATCAAATTTTACACTCTCCCCTGGATTAGCTGGATTAGTGTGGAATTCTACTATTTCTTTTTGCCACCACTGTGCTGTAGAATTGCGGAAGAAATCTGGGAAAGCTGCATAAGCTCTGTACAGCTAAAATAGTAACATACAATATATGAAAAGAGACACAGGTGTTGGATATCAATGTATTCAACTGATTTAACAACCTTAAACCACTGACTAAGATTGCAGTTAAACTACAGAAATCTATTGTTAATATGCACCTACAGCGGTATGAAACTCAATCCTAAAACTTGTATTCTTTGTTAACTGTTCAAGTAAACATGTCTCAGACTAAAGGAAATAGTCTCAGGTAAACAGAGTATCAGACTAAATGCATAATCCAAATAAAAAAGAGAGAGTAAGAGCACCAAAAGAATGCCACCATGGCTAAACAGCAGAGAAAGGGAGTCCATTAGAGTCAAAAAGGCATCCTTTAACATTTGAAAGTCAAATTCAAGAGGAAAAAAGAAAGGAGAACAAACTCTGGCAAGTTTATTGTGAGAGTATCATAAGGCAAACCAAGAAAGAATTTGAGAAGCAACTTGTTCAAGATGTAAAAATTACTGTTAATTTTTTTAAGTACATGAGAAGCAGGAACCCTGCCAAAGATGTTAAGGGATCACTCAAGGAAGATAAGGCCATTGCAGAGAAATTAAATGAACTATTTGCATCAGTTTTCACTGCAGAGGAGGTGGGGGAGATACCCACAATAAAGCTATTCTTTTGGGGGCAACAAATCTGGATAAAGATAATTTTTGGGGGAAGAGTCTTTTGTAAAAGTAAGCCATGCCTCACCGTTCCATTAGAATTCTTAAAGGGGTTCAACAAACATGTGGATAACAGTGATCCAGTCAATATAGTGTACTTGGATTTTCAAAAAGCCTTTGACGAGGTCCCTCACCAAAGGCTTATAAGCAAACTAAATAGTCATCGGATAAGAGAGAAGGTCGTCTCATGGACCAAAAACTGTGAAATGGCAAACTTTGCAGACAATATAAAGTTATTCAAGATAGTTAAGTCCAAAGGAGACTGGGGAGTTAAAAATGGATCTCACAAAATTGGGTGACTGGACAACAAAATGGCAGATGAAACTCAACTTTGGAAAGTAATGCACACTGAAAAATAATCCCAACTATACATATACAATGCCACTAAATAAATCTATGGTACACTGAATACTGTGTCCAATTCTGGTCGCCTCATCAGAGAAAATAAAAAGATATAGTGGAACTGGAAAAGGATCAGAGAAGGGCAACAAAGATGACCAAGGGTAGGAATGGCTTCCATAGAAGGAGAGAGAGAAAAAAGACTGAGATTATTCATCTTAAAAGAGACAAGACAAAGGGAAATATGATAGCGGGATATACAGACATAAATAGTGTAGAAAAAGTGAAGTATTATTTACACTTTCGTACAATGCAAACACCAAGGGTCACCAAAGGAAATTAATAGGCAACAGTTTTAATAAAAACAAGAGGAAGTACTTTTTTGCTCTGTTCTGTATACTCCCCCTGAAGTTCTGCTGTCAGTCTGACCCAGTATGCCAGCTCCTATGTTCTTAAGTCATGCCAACATTATTCTTCTTAAGAAGAGGATGAACCATTCACTTCTCAGAGGCCTCAATTCTTAATATAGTACTGACTTGTAAACCAGTACTACTCATAACCTATCACAAAAAAAGGCAGATGTAGAAGGCCCTAGACAGCTTTAGGGTCTGATTCCATATATTGGCTTCAGGGGGAATTGAGGCTGCTCAAGACTCCATGTAAAGGATGTCTTATGTTTCTTGCTGGTGCCTGGCCACACTCATAGGCCAGGTTTGAACAGCTTGTATCTGTGGGATGTCCCTATAAGATAATAGGGACAGAAGCTGAAATGCTGTCTCGATGGCTGTGTGTTCTTTGGAGTAGAAGGTACAATTTCCAGCTTGGGTAGACAGAACAACAGTAGCTCTGATTGAGTTAGTTAAAAGTTAGTTAGTTGAGTTAAAAATAGAAGCAGAGCTACCATGCTGAAAGCTTCAGAAGAACCTAGCAGATCAGAATATGATCCCATCTGATACCTAGGGATGTACATAGGCTGCTACCTCCTCCCAGTGCTTGTGCTGATGTGGCTATACTTCTATTTTTAGTCTATGTGTACTTAATAAGGGGGGGGGGGAAATAGCTCAGTGGTTTGAGCATTGGCCTGCTAAACCGAGGGTTGTGAATTCAATCCTTGAGGGGGCCATTTAGGGATCTGGGGCAAAAAATTGGGGATTGGTTCTGCTTTGAGCAGGGAGTTGGACCAGATGATCTCCTAAGGTCCCTTCCAACCCTGATATTCTAAATGATTCTATGAATCTGGAAATTACATCTCCTAGCTCTACTGCAGACATAGCCTAAGCCACTGATTTCAGTGGAGCCAGGATTTTACCCTATGTTTCCATAGGATTCTATCCAGCACCGTACAATTAGGGGGAACCAAAATCTAAATGAATGGAGTGTGAGGAACACTAGGGATTACATCATATCAATGGCTGGGGCATTTAATAGTCAACAGTGTGTGTGATTAGCAATAGTGCTCATTAACAATCCTACGGCTGTTCAATGCTCCCAATTTTGTAAGATTTCATTATCCAACTCTTTTATTATACAAAGTGTAGGTGTAGGATGACTAGTATATCAAGTACATTTAATAATAACTATTATTTATTATTTACAGTTTGTTTTACAGCCTTACAGACCAACTGGGAACATGGTCTCATCAGTACTATACCGAGTGCTAGACAGTCCCTGCCCTGAAAATCTTACAGTTTAAGTCCATAAGACAAAGGGTGGAAGGAAGGATATAACACCAAGCAGAGGGACTTTTTGAAATGTCATATTAGTTCCATGGCTTTTTCCCCCTATTTAAAGAAAATCTGTGGTGTGGGGGTTTGCTAGGAGTGATTAGCGAATTGGAAAGAAAGAGAGATCATTCACAGAAAGGAAGGAGAGAAGAAAGGAAGGAAAGTAGAGCAGGTTGAGGTAGAGAGACTGAGAGAGGGGGCTGAAGGGAACATTGGTGGAAGTGTTAAGCGTACATACCTGGATCTGTGTTTCTAAATCTGCAGAATCATTAACTACTATATTAGGATAATCTGGCCAAACCTAAAGAGAAAGGAGGGAAGAAAATAAATAAAGCTACACTGAATTGATTTTTATGTAGTTTCTGAGACATACTACAGCATTTAAAATGTACTCTTTGCAGGTCAGAATGCACACACAACTGCAAAGAAAATATTACATGTTTTGCAGTGTACATACAAAATAAATTCCTTCTATCAACATGCACACCCCACCCTAAGAAAAAAAGGGATACAGTTGAATATCATTGTTATAGTGATAGCACTACAGTCTAAATCATCCCACTATTACCTCTCCCAGAGGTATCACAGGCACACTTAACAAGAGGGGTGGCAGGCAAAACTCGAGGACTCCACATAAAATAATCCTCAATTAAAAAAAAAATGCAATTTACTCAGAACAGTCATTTTTGCCTTTGAAATACACTCCTCATTTTTAAACTGTAGTTCTTAGAACAGTACCTTTGCCCAGACAATCTCAGTACTGTTAGGCCATTTGATGAAGACATCATCCTGCACACCTCTTGTGAATGCTAGATAATCATTTGTTTCATTGCCTGAGATGGGTGGGTCCTAAAATACAGAGAGAATCCAGTTTTACAGTTATTTTAAGGAACAAATATGTACATTATTTAATTCATTAAGTGAATTATGGTATTTCACTATCTATAAGTATACTAAGTAAAGAAAAAAGTACCAAACTACTGACCAGAATAGCGATGAATCTCATTCCTTCATCTTTTATTCGATTAATCAGAGCAGGAAGTCCTGCAAAGTTTGGGCTGAGAGTAAAGTCTAACTTCCGGTTCATGTAATCAATGTCTGTATATTGTACATCCTGCAATAAGACACAAAAAAGGTTAGAAATTATTTTAGAAGTCAAAGGTGTAATGAACTTTAGAAAGATTGGATTAACTTCAGAATGTTCAAATGGTAACATCTGGGGTTCTTATTTTTTTCTGAATTAATTTGCCTAACTAATATTTAAAACACAGCAATCAAAGTAAAAGAAGTGCTGCCTTTAACAAAAGTAAAATGGCAAAATGCTGTATTTTAAAGCAAAGATATTGGGCTAGATTCATCGGTATTTTCTGTATATTCACCCATATTGTAAATGTAGTGGATTTGCACCAGGAAGATGTTGGCTCAAAATATTTATATAAAGGCACAATTTAAGATTTGAAGGAAGCACCATTTTCTATGTACATGTTTTTACAATGTTCTTATACAGCACCTAATAAAGTTAAGTAAAGAGATATATAAATCGGTGCTTTATATCATGCAGGGAGAATGCCATGAAAACAAAATGGTACAGTGCAACAGTAGTGCCAGAATTGTCATTTTAGACATGGTGGAAAAATTTTATGGTCCTTTAACTTAAGCAGTAGTTTATGCTGTTAGCTCCTGAGGTCAAGAATTCAATCCTGTAAATAAACTGACTGGGGTTATTGTTACGAGTGGGGGCTATATATAAATGGAGATGAATTGCTGTAGCCCTCTGACATTTGGGATAAACTTCCCTGCCCAGAAGAAGTGTATAACCCATGCTAACATCAGTAGCTATTTATCTGACTATAGGCCTTGTCTTCTCTTGGACAATATGATGTGTTCTTAACTCAGGTTAACTAATTCAAGTTAACTAATACTAGATAAACTCATAGTGAAGACAATAACAAGATCCACCACCAGATTTCTACCCCAGCTGCAGGAAGCTCTGCAGTTTGTAGTTTCCACACATTAGGTGGAAGTAAACTACTGGCCACCAACAGAGTGTAAATTGAGTTAAGAACACACAATGGCTTTTTTAAAAAAGGTGCATCCCCTAGTGACCACATATAGAGGTTTATGAGTTTGCTACTTTCTCTAAGACAATGTGCTTGGTCCTTTAATTCAAAAAGTAGAGGCTCATGCTTTTAGATCCAGAGACACGGGTTCCATCCTTGCAGACTACTTGAAAAGGGTATCATTACAAATGGGGGCCCGTAATGGGATATGACCTACTGTGGACTTCATCCAACTTCTGCTCTTACACGAAACCTTAACAGTGATCTCAGCAATGTTAAGGAAGAATAATTTTCCAAATGAATGTATTCTGACAGCCAGATGCATGGATACAGGAAATATGAGGCTACTATTAAGGTTCTGCATGAGGACACAATATGGATAAAGTTAGAGAATGTGTTGCTCTTCAGAATCTGTAGGAGATGGAAGCAAACGCCTTATGGTATGTTGGATAATCTTATCAACACTGTTGTAGGTGACGTGAAGGTGACAAGGAATGATACATACTTTCCCCATAACGTCTTACTTTCATTCTTTCCAGGTTGAACAGCAAGAGTTGGTCCTGATAGGATTAAATTTAGTTTTTCTTTGGTGTAATGATAATGATATCTGTGAACAGGGCATAATTATTTCTCATTTCTTTTCCCCTAGAGAACAAATCTGTGATTAGAGAATTCAGATAACATCATTAATTATAACTGCAATCAACATACATAAGGTATCCGAGCTGCCTTCATTGCCTCGTACAGGTCAGAGACTTCTGTGTCATTTTTGTATCCATAACGGCACAGCTGGAATCCCAAAGCCCAGTATGGTGGCATGACCGGTCGTCCAATCAGCTAACAACAGTAAAATAGGGGGGAAGAAAACATTATTTAATCATGGTAATAGGGAAAACAGGACAAAAATACAATTTATTATATAACTTTTAACATAGTCAATCCTACTGCAGTGTATTCCTGAACAACCAATTCCGGCGTTGGGCCCAACACCATGTAAAAGTCCAGAATTCCTCCGATAGTGCGATATGTCAGAGCAGGAGTCGGCTGGAATGTGACATCTGAAAATGTAGAGCATACATTCAGAAACCAAGTAGTTGAATAAACCGTTTTTATGAGAAAGTGCACAATATAGGAAACTATTTCTGAAAGTAACTATTTTTTTTACCCATTGCATTACTGTTAAGCAAGAGGACTCCATGAGCATTTCCATTATTTTCCAGGCCCATGTAAAAGGGATGTAAACCATAGGAATTCAATTTGTACTGCAAAAACAAGAAAAAGAAGTTATGGTTTCACTTTGGAGGTGAACATATTTGTGAACATTCTACTGGCAAGTAAACGGTCTAATATTCCTAAATGACTACTGATAAATCCACTCTCATAAAATACCTTTCCCACATATTAATTTTTTAAAAACTTTTGTTGTAGTGTATGGATACATTCAAATGGCCTTTTGACATTTTTGTTTTATACAAAAAGTTCTAAAGGAGTAATTGTAAAGGTCAGGAGAGTACAGCTATGTAGGTAGAAGACAACAAGATATATCATGATTAGACTGATGAAGAAGCATATAAAGGAAAGAAACATGTAGCAGTCTATAACATGACCCACCCATGTATTTTCCTATCACACATTTTTAACAATGACAGCTCAGCAGTTTACAACTAGAAAACCAATGAAGTGGTAAGAGTGGGGGCCATGTAATAACTTCAAAAGTTATTTCTCCTCCCTTGGTATCCTGCTGTTAATTGATTTATCTCGTTAGACTGACCTAACACTTGGTAAAGCAAACCACATCCTTTCATGTATTTATACCTGCTCCTATATCTTTTACTTCATACATCTGATGAAGTGGGTTCTAGCCCATGAAAGTTTATGCCCAAATAAATGTGTTAGTCTCTAAAGACAGATATACATATGTGTATAGAAATTACTATTTACATTTGAGGCCCCAGACAGACCCACTTCTCTTTCTGTTTACAGGCAGAAGCCCTACTCAGGCATACTTCTATATCATCTCAGGGAGTGGGACCAGCTTGGGCAGAAGCCCCAGACTACGAACTTGGAAGAGTGGACATTTTTGTACCCCCTTAACCCAGAAAAGATCACCCAGGATTATATCCAAGTCCTCTAGCATTTAGTCACATTTACAGGAGCAACCTTAAAGTGATATGATGCTGGTTCCATCTGAGCTAATGCCTGCTCTGCTCACAGGGAGATCTGACAATTGCATTCTCCTTGCTCCCTGCTTCTTGCTGCTGACACCTTGGTGTCTCAGGGTGGCCCATGTAGTAGGGGGCTGTTGAGATTGCAGGACCTGGTATTAACCCGTCTCACTCTTGGAGGTGGAACCATTGTGCTTATGTTCCTTGCCATTTCTGCCCCAATCTCACTTGCTTTCAGAATTGCTGGGCACCATCCTGCAATTCCCATTAAAGCCAATGAGAGCTCTGAGCATCCAGCATCGCAGGAAACCTGGCCAATATTTATATTTTAACTATGCGTGTGACAGTGATTGTCTATGGGTTGCTCTCCCTCTTCTTGTCCTCTCTACACAAGCCAGATTTCCAAAGTGGATAAAATGGCTGCCAAGACATGTCTATATGAAATATTAAAACCACAATATTTCAGGCTAGAAGTGTATTTCACGAAGTGGCCTTCAACAAAATAATCAAACCTTGACAAGTTAATAAAAGTTAAATTTCCAGAACTTGGGAAGGATGAGAGAAAATTGGCAAAAAGTACTGCCAAAAATAGTTCTCCAGTTCTGCTCAGCTCTTTAGAAACCAACATACACCACAGAAACATAGGAATTGACATCACATAGATAAGATCAGTGGCCCATATAGTCTTCTATCCCATCTCCAGATGTGGTAAACATTAGATGCTTCAGAGAAAAGTGAAATTAATCCAAAATGGAATAACCTGTTATAAGAGAATTTTTTTCCAAACCCCAAGTTACCTGATAGGAATTTAACTGTTACTAAAAACTTAGTTTTGCTTTGTTGTAATGATAATGGTATCTGTGAACAGGGCATATCATACACCAATGTTACTGCCTGCATTGTTATAAAACAAAATATACTACAGTCACCCTGGAAAAAACTCAAAGTAATGTGTACCAAGAACATAATTGATGCTTAGGAAAGAATCTAATTCAAACTTCATCTCTACTTACACCAGGGGACTGGTCCTTCGTAAACATTCCCCAGGTGTTCCAGTTCATATCACGCCGAAATGTAGTGTGTTCAGTTTCACCAAATCCGTAGACATACTCTGATGGAAGACGGGTAGAAATCTGAATGAACATGTCGCTAAAGGTGAAGCCAGGTACCTGAGAATCCCAACTGAAAGAGAAGAATTACCCAACTTTCATCAGTAAAGAGCTGGAAAGATACACAAATAGTAGTGGCTGAGAATTTTGAAAGTTACAGAGAATATTTGGTGTATTAGCCATGTATTTGCTTTTATTAATGAAGTGCAGGATGACTGTTTAATCTGCTAGAAGACTATCTGTGTCAAAGTGTAAGGAAGTTGGGTATTATTGCATACACTCTGGAATTTAGTTAAAATGAACACTAAATATGTATTAAGAAGTTTCTTAGAACTGAAGGAAACTCTAATTAATCTATATATTAATTTCAATTTTAATGATGTTTTTAAACCCAGTGTATTGTATGCTTAGTAATGATGGGACTTGGGGAAGCAAAAGAGATGTTAGAGAGACTGATGATGAGGGTTGAATCGATTTGTGAAGTCAAGGCTGAAGACAGTTTTGTTGGCTTGGATAAGCACCTGAACTTACAAACCAAAAAATCAAATTGTGAAAATTTGGGTCTCTTGTGTAATTTCTGCTACTACTCAGGAGAAAAAGTTGTCAGATTCAGAAGATTCCAAAGCCAGAAAAAGACATTGTGATAATCTAGTCTGACCTCCTGTATAATACAGACCATAGAATTTGCCCAAAATAATGCCTAGAACATATGTTTTAGAGAACCATGCCTAAACCTTGGTTTAAAAATTGTCAGTGATGGAGAATCCACCACGACCATTGGTAAATTGTTCCAATGGTTAATTACCCTCACTGTCAAAAATGTATGCCTTACTTCCCAGTCTGAATTTGTCTAGCTTCAGCTGTCAGCCTTTATTTGTGTTATACCTTTCTCTGCTAGATTGAACAGCCCATTATGATCTATTTGTTCCCCCATGTAGATATGTATAGCCTCCTCTTTGTTAAGCTAAACAGATTGAGCTCTTTGAGTCTATCACTATACTGTATGTTCTCTAATCGTTTAAATCATTCATGTGGCTCTTCTCTGAATCCTCATGAGTGGAGCCAAGGGCTTTAAAGGAGCTTGACCACTGCCTCCCTCTCTGTTCCTTCATACCACTGTCCAATTAATCCACTAAGTAGTGGGGAAGGGTCTGGAACATATATGTGCACAACACAACTGGAAGAAGAATAGTTACTGTATAGGTAAGTAACCATTTTTTCTTCTTCAAGTGATGTTCACAAATGCATTCCACTGCAGGTGACTCACAAGCAGCTGCTTTACAGATGGTGGGACTTCAGATCACTTGAAAAGAGACTGCTGCAATGACTTGCCAATACTGGCATCGTCTCAGAAAGCTTGAGTGATAGTCCAGTGACTGGAAGAGATATATACTAGTGAACACATTGCTGCCTTGCATCTATCCACTATTGGTATGTTACTCAAGAAGACTGAGGAAGTGGAATGAGCCTTTGTGTAATGGGCCATTATCCTCAGAAGGAGAGCAATCATAGACTCAGACTATCAGGGTTGGAAGGGACCTCAGGATGTCATCTAGTCCAGTGGTTCTCAAAGCCGGTGCGCCGCTTGTTCAGGGAAAGTCCCTGGCGGGCCGGAGCAGTTTGTTTTCTTGCCACGTCCGCAGGTTTGGCTGATCACAGATCCCACTGGCCGCAGTTCACCACTCCAGACCAATGGAGGCTGCGGGAAGGGCGGCCAGCACGTCCCTTGCCCCGCGCCACTTCCCGCAGGCCCCATTGGCCTGAAGCGGCGAACCGTAGCCAGTGGAAGCTGCGATCGGCCGAACCTGTGGACACGGCAGGTAAACAAACCACCAGGGGCTTTCCCTGAACAAGCGGCGGACCGGCTTTGAGAACCACTGATCTAGTCCAACCCCTTGCTCAAAGGAATCTTTGCTAGATAATAGCAGGGTTTGATGCAGTCAGAAATCCAGTGACATATAAACAGCTCTCTAACCAACTGCCCTGTTCTCCTACAAACTGTATAGGAGATAATCTAAAATAATGTCCAAAGTATGAAGCCTCTCTTTGGCTTTACCAGAGTGAGCCTTTGGAAAAAAACACCGGAAGATGAATGATCTGATTGAGGTGGAACTTCAAACATAAACAAGGTGTGGCCTAAAAGAAACTTTGTCTTGTGAAATGTCTTAAAAGGGGGCTTGGCTAACGGTGCCTGAAGTTCAGACACCCTTTCGGCATATTGTACCTGACTGCTACCAGAACAGTATTTTCATTGATAGCAACAATTATAAGGATGTTGTTGCTAAAAGATCAAAGGGGGGACCATCAAACAGGACAAAACTAAATTCATGTAGTGGATCAGAGACAGGAGGGCAAATGCGAATGAGCACTTTTAAGAACTGATTTCAGAGTAGCAGCCATGTTAGTATGTATCTGCAAAAAGAAAAGGAGGACTTGTGGCATCTTAGAGACTAACAAATTTATTTGAGCATAACCAGTCAGAGAACACTTCAATCTCTTTGGTCACTCAATTAGAGACCTAAAAAATGGCAATTCTTCAACAAAAAAAAACTTCAAAAACAGAATCCAATGAGAGACTGCTGAATTGGAATTAATTTGCAAACTGGACACAATTAACTTAGGCTTGAATAAAGACTGGGAGTGGATGGGTCATTACACAAAGTAAAACTATTTCCCCATGTTTATTCCTCCTCCCCTCCCCCCGCTGTTCCTCAGAGGTTCTTGTCAACTGCTGGAAATGGCCCACCTTGATTATCACTACAAAAAGTTTTTTCCCCCCACTCTTCTGCTGGTAATAGCTCACCTTACCTGATCACTCTCGTTACAGTGTGTATGGTAACACCCATTGTTTCATGTTCTCTGTCTATATAAATCTCCCCACTGTATTTTCCACTGAATGCATCTGATGAAGTGAGCTGTAGCTCACAAAAGCTTATGCACAAATTAATGTGTTAGTCTCTAAGGTGCCACAAGTCCTCCTTTTCTTTTTAAGAACTGAGGCATCAAGATATGTGAAAACCCCATCTACCAGTGGATCTATCACAGAGATGGAGGCTAAGTGCACTCTTAGAAAACTGATGAGAAAACCATAAGATTTCAAATATAGCAGGTAATCTAATATATGCATAATGTCTGGATTACTTGGTGACAACCAGTGAGACTCAGTTCTGACTGAGAACCTTTTCCATTTCATTGATAAGTAGCTCTGGTTGTGCCTTTCCTGCTGCACACCAACATGGCTTGGACATCCTGAGAGCAAATTCTTTCCTCACCGCCAGTCATCCAATTAAGGAAATATCTGAATGCCTAAATGTTGACGATTAGCTGCCACTACTGCCATACATTTGGTAAACACCCTCAGGACATATGTTAGGCTGACAGGCATATTACCTACCACGAATTAAAGATACTTTCTGTGGCTAGGGTGTATTGCCACATGAAAGGATGTATCCTGCAGCCGGAGGGCAACATACTAATCCCCCATCTTCAAGGAAGGATAACAGATGATAGGGGAACCATTCTATTCTTTGTTTTCTTGTTTAATCTGTTAAACTTTCTTAGATCTTAAATCTAGAAATCTACATTTCTCATCCAAAACAGGCTTTGGAGCCATGGCACCCAGAGAGGCACTCCTTGTGGAGGAATGCTCTGCTCTCATGGTCAGAGTCAGGCTCTTAAGAGGGACATGTTGCCTTTTCAGGAAGACTAACTTTAAGACAGGAATTCCTTTGTTTCTTCATCCTTGTGGGGAAAGAGGAACAGATAGGACATTTGTTCCCCACTTGTCCTTCTCCTTAACATTTGAAACACTCCATGACAACCGTGCATGTGAGGAACACAGATGTTTTGGCTTTTTTTGCCATGCAAAAATCCCCTGGATTTAAACCATCAGCTAACTAACTAAACTGTAACTATACAAAGTGAACTGTAAGTATGCACAAATCAGAAAATCTTTTTTACAGATGGCTAACTGAGGCTCAAGAGTGAGAGGGAACTCTCCAGCTCTCATCACAGATGGTACAAAGGAACTGAGAGGGAGGTGGCAGTTATGTCCCTTTTATGCCCACAGGTCCATGCATGAGAAGGGCAGGGGCACAATAATGGTACTGCTGGCAGAAGTCTCATACTCAAGTACGTTGGGTGCACATACACCTATAGTGAAATGTACACTCAAAGGAGAATGTTTAGCTATCTTCATTTTGTTTAAGCCACAGCTCCAACATCAATGGGATAGCCTCTCTTTTAAGCTAGGTATCAGCTCAGAATTAGCATCTGTAAACCACATTCTTTTTGTTCTGAATTTGATTAGAGAATGAGTTTGATATGGTTGCAATAGATTTAGTTCTAAGTGAGAATTAATTGCTCTGGAGCTCTTGAGGATGTTATCACTGATGTAATAATGTTCCCTATAAGGATATGTCTACACTGGAGCTTCAGGTGTGATTTCCGGCTCAGACAGACATACCTGTGCTAGTTCTCATCAAGCTAGCATGATAAAACTACAAGTGTAGCCGCAGTGATGCCAGAACAGGACAGGTTAGCCGCCCGAGTACGTACCTAGTGTTTCAAATGGGATTGTACTCAAGGCAGCTAAGCTATTCCACCTTTATAGGTGCCACAGCTAAGCCAGTACTTAGGGATTTCCACCAAACATACAAGTTAAAATAAAAATGTTGTCTATAGCAAACAAAGTTTTCACTTACATAATTGTTCCAGTGCTTTTGCGCCTAATTTGAATACCAAATGGATTGTTCTTAATGGTCACTTCATAGAGTCGACCTGCTTCTGTACTTGGAGTACTAGGGAGAAATAGCGGTACTGGAACTTCATATCTTTTATTGTTGGCATCATAAATCTATGAAAAGAAAGGCAGTAGTCTTGAAGGTGTAATACATAAGACATGCTTCTTGCAACTGTTGTTTTAAATAAAAGTTCTCCTTAGTCAAAGAGGAATAAAAAATTATTTGTGTGTGTGGTCATGTTCAAGAATGTAAGTAACAGCAAACATAGTTGTGATCCCTGTACTCTACAATAAAAAGGATCTAAATTCAGGGGCTTTTTTTTCCCTGGATTTTGTGGCAACAGTGTGGCTGCTTCATTTACATATGAAAAACACAATCAACCAGCACAGTAGCCTTTGTCTTGTTTATTTTGATGTTAAATTCAGTTTATTTATGCTGCCTCTACATTTTTAGTTTTCAATATGCCAGAAAATTTCTGCACTGGCCTTCAATAACTGCATTGTAGATGATGTCAGGGGCCAATCTGGAGGTTTTGGCTGCTAAGTAGTGGATAGTTGGAGGCTGGGGGAAGTGGGAGGTAGCTTGTGATTGTGGGATAAAGCACATTAGCAGGACTTTCTGCTAAAATAATCAATGACAGTTAATTGTCACCTTAAGATTTCAGGCTTAACTCACTAAGAGTATTCGGGCAGTGTAAGAGCTAGACCTCTATAAAGATTAGAATACCTTTATTAATAATAATTAATTCTTATAATATTGGTTTATTACAATTTGCCTGCTCTGTTAACTGAATATTAAAGGTACTTACAATTATTGTTATTTCCATCATGCTTGGAAAATGCAATACCACCGTCTTATATTTTGGTTACATGTGTTATAAAGTGAAATGTAAGGCTAATTCCAGGAGGCTTCTGCTTCCTGTCAACTAGTGACAGGCTCCCAAAATGTCAAAAATGATACCACTCTTGGCCATAAAACATCCAAACATCTTTTATACAAGCTCTGACATATAGCTTTTATAACTTATATATTGCTTAACTATTTATAATATTTTCTTTTATGCTATATTTTCAATTTGTATTTGTATATAACTGGTAGTTATTGTAAGTGTTTACATAGAATATTTGATGAGAGACTAATTGCAAATGTACTGAACATGGGCCGTTGTAAATCCAGGATACACAGGGTCCAAAAGAAACAGCCACACATGCTTGTTTCAGAGAACAAGACACCAGCATAACACAATGATAAGACAATCTCAAGAGAACAAACTTTGTAAGATATGTTTTAGAAAGCGGCCTGACTTAAAAAGAATGTAAGGATATTCCTGTTCAGGAGCAAAACTTAAGGATCCTTATTAGGAGCCATAAAATTATAAAAGCGGGTTTTTCTTTATGCCTATTTGCAAGTAAAAACCTCCAGATTAATTCTACTGAAAAGGTGCTAAAGAATTTTCTCACTGAAAGTAATTTATTTTATTATCACTCTAAAGCCCTCCACGTTTAAGAAAAACATGAATGGTTGGAAAATATTTTGTAGAAGACCTTTCTTACCTATAAATTCATGTTTTGGGTTAAAAGTGAAAACCTTGGTTTTGACTTAAAGACTGAGATGACAAGCATTTAGAGATATGTATTTGCAAATATGTTATAAAAATACAAAGCTTCCAATATAATAACCTCCTAATACTATTGCTACATACATGGTAAGATGGTATATATATTAACATGGAGTTGAACGACCTTTCTACAACTGGTTACTAATACAAGAAAACATTTGAGTATTAATTGGGGCATTAATTAATGAGTATTCTAATGAAACTTGGCTTTCATTAAGACTGAATTCAGATCTTTATCATATCCTACAAAGACACACTACATTTTGCACAGGGATTTTCAGTACTTGGTTAATTCTGTTGAGCAGTGTCTCACTCCTTGAGTACTCTCACGGATTTCAACTAGATGACCTGGAGAGTGAGACACTGACACGGTGAGCTGTCTGAAAAGAGCTTACTGAGAAAAAACCCCAAAGAGGTAAGAATAAGCACTGTAGAACCTTACACCACTTCTAATATTCAACATGTCCACATTACATGTGCAATAGGTCAAATGGATTAGTAATCAGTAGGTCATGCTACTGCAACAGTACGAAACAATGCAGTGTTATCCACTTATTTGCACAGCAAGCCATCATTAGCAGTTTAGAGAAAACGTGATCACTCTCTAAGAAAAAATAAATGAAACAGTCTCTAGAATAGTGGTTCTCAACCAGGGTAAGCGTATCCCTGGAGGTACGCAGGCGAGACATCAACTCTTCTAGATATCTGCCTAGTTTTACAACAGGTTACATAAAAAGTACTAACCAAGTCAATTAAAATTAAAATTTCATACTGACAATGACATGTTTATACTGCTCTATATACTGTACATGGAAATGTAAGTGTAATATTTATATTCCAACTGATTTATGTTATAATTATACACTAAAATGAGAAAGTAATCAATTTTTCAATAATAGTGTGCTGTGACACTTTTGTGTTTGTATGTCTGATTTTGAAAGCAAGTAGATTTTAAGTGAACTGGAACGTGGGAGTAGACAGGACAAATCAGACTTCTGAAAGGGGTGCAGTAGTTTGGAAAGGTTGAGAGCCACTTCTCTAGAAGAAGGCAGATGTGTAGTTGCTCCCAGAAAGATGCATCTGATGGGGAGCACCAGGGCTTCAAATGTGGCAGCCTTTACATAAGCCATTCAAAAGATGGGTCTATTCTTATTCTCTCCTACTCTCCTCTGTAGCCATGTACGGTCTAGTCACATTTTAGCTCAGTAAAAATGAAAAAGTATCACCATCACCAATCTCATAGATTGTTTTAACAGATTCAGACTGAAATTACCTTGAACTGCAACATGTTGTTGTTATGATATTTCACTTCCAAGCGAAGTGTATTGATAGGGGGAGAACGATCCCTATAGCGGTCAGGGATACTAAGATTTCTGGAGAGGTCAGCTGTAAGACCTGAAGTGGTGTTTTGAATGTTACTGACAGAATAGCCATAATTACTTGGGTAGTAACATGATGGCACAAGGGAGTTAGAAGTAACCTGAAAAATATATTGCAGATTAGAAAACAGTATATGAGATCATTCATTTTAATAACAGTAAAAGACAATTCCAGAAAAATCCCATTTTTAACAGGTAACTCATTACATGAACAACTGCTTGGAAAGGTTACTGCAACAATGCTGAACAGTGTGAAAACGAACCCTAACAAAGAACACAATGATTTATGCAATTAAGATCAGAGAAAACTTTCCATCATTACAGTGGTATTTGTTGGAGGAGGACATCCCATTACAATTACACAGACGTATAGCATTTGAGTTGACAATTTCAATGCAGAGAATTTAAGTAAGTATAGAAATATGAAGAAAAGAACTTCCTGGGATTTATTTATGATTCATCACAACTTATTTACATTTAAAAAACATCAGAGCTTGATAACTTTATCTTCCCTTTTCTTAAGTGTATTTTTAATAGAAGCATCTCTCACTTGTTTATAAAATGATATTATATTAACAGTTTTCAGAGTAGCAGCCGTGTTAGTCTGTATTCTCAAAAAGAAAAGGAGTACTTGTGGCACCTTAGAGACTAACAAATTTATTAGAGCATAAGCTTTCGTGAGCTACAGCTCACTTCATCGGATGCATTTGGTGGAAAAAACAGAGTAGAGATTTATATACACACACACAGAGAACATGAAACAATGGGTTTATCATACACACTGTAAGGAGAGTGATCACTTAAGATAAGCCATCAAAGTGATCACTCTCCTTACAGTGTGTATGATAAACCCATTGTTTCATGTTCTCTGTGTGTGTGTATATAAATCTCTACTCTGTTTTTTCCACCAAATGCATCCGATGAAGTGAGCTGTAGCTCACGAAAGCTTATGCTCTAATAAATTTGTTAGTCTCTAAGGTGCCACAAGTACTCCTTTTCTTTTATATTAACAGTGACAAGGAACGCTCCATTTAATGCAGGTGCTTAGCAGTCACTATTCTAAATCCACCTGCCAAATTCCTTGTGTTTTTCTGATATTTTTATTTTCAGAGTGAGATTTTTTTCTTGCTTTGTGTATGCCCAGAGAGTTTTTCTCTGTCTGAAAGCTTGAGGATAAGCAAGCCCACCTTTTATTGAATACATGGACAGTGGGAAAATACACTTTTTCTCACCATTAAAAAGAAAAATTATGACAACAACAAAAACTCTTGCAACTTCCTCTGAACAGGTGTACAATCAAACATTGTTTGAGAGGTGAAATCAAGCATGCATCAAGTAGCACTAAATGACAAGAAGTGCCTTTTGTTGTTCAGGAGGAAATGGCTGAGAATTTGCCTATTTCCTTACTAATTTCATTGACTGAGTATACCTACAAGATCTTTTCACTGGGGACTCAATCTTACTTCCATTAGAATCAAGTGAAATCTTTGCCTGGCACACAGATTACCATTGTCCTCCTTATCCTAACCAAGCTTGGAATCAAACAGCTAAAAAAGAAGGATGGGAAAGAGAGAAAAATAGAATAGGGATGAAGTGACACTTGAGAAGGTACTAAGTGTAGAAACCTCAAGTTCACATCTTAGGAGTTACTCCAGACACAGCTCTGGGGGTGCTGATGTCAGCCGATTTCCTATTTTTGTTTGGTCTTTTCAGATGAGGAAAAAGAGAGACCCATGGCAAAATGTCAAATTCCTGAGTCCCAGCAGTGGTGGTGATGGTTAAAGTGGTAAGGATGATTAATTCTGCCTGCCACGCATAAGCAAGCTGCCAAGTGATCCCCTTAGAGGCAATGTCCCAAAATAGGTGGCAACCTTGATCCATATAGTCATGCTTATTTTCATCTCTCAAACATTTTGTTGTGTTGCTAAAACAATTCTGCAAGTTCATCAAATACTTAAAAACCCTAGTCAGCAACTCTTTTAGTTTAGATAAATTAAGTTAGTGTCATTAAAGCAGTGTCCTTATTCTTGCTTCACACAAATCATTTCTGCTTACCTGCCAGATACAGCCACGAGCAGTACAATTTTCTTGTGATGCACCTGAGTCAGGATAACAGTTAAATTTTTCATGATCTTCAACCAATGACTCCTGCGAAGACCAGTCCACTGAGTAGGGTTTCCCCAATTCAAGCTGAAGCCCAGTAATATGCAGGAGCTTTGAACGGAAACAAAAAACAACAAATCTACCCTGAGGCCATTGCATTTTTCAGCTCTCACACTATCTGTGACTTATTTTAACATGGCACTGATTTTGAATTCCAATCTATGGGCTTCCCAGGGACCCTATAAAGATCAGGATCCTGCTCTTTCTTTTTAAAAGCTTGGAGTCCATTCTGATTTCACCTGTGCACAGGAATTTCTGCTTTCCCATCCAAGGAATGATAGCACAGCTAAATACGATAGATTTTTTTTTTGGTATGTTTCAGGCACAAGGCAGAAAGGCAAGAGACTTAATAAAGGATACAGTTTTATAGAAAGCCTTGGGAAGAGGCTGGGAGTGAGGATAACCTTGCATTTTTCCATCAGAAGAGTGGCAACCCTAAGAGCAGCTACAGGAGTTATGTTTATATTTGAAAGGCAGTACAGAGGAACGTGTCTTGAAGGCCACCATGATAATCAGGATTTCTTTCAATTGCATTTAGGAGTGCTTGACTCAATTATTATTTATAGTTAATACTGACTTTCCCCCCATAATTATACATATGACAGAGTCACAGGGTATATTTGTTAGTCCTGGGAAATCTTTTTATTATTTTATGAGACAATAAGAAACCTGTTGGATATTTCACAAAAACATGCAGGGTCAAATCATGGTGCATTGGGAGTTTTGCCAATGGCTTCATTGGAGCAAAGATTTAACCCATAGAGGTAGGGTCTTTGCCCTGAACTGCATATAGCCTATATTTGACAAAACACAACAAAAAAGGTTTACAGTTATACAGGGGCAGGGGAAGGGAGGAGGAAGGAAATGGGTGGCAAGAACAGAATCATCTAGCTTCTCAGTAAGTACTTGTTGGAGATGCTATATTCTCTCTCAATTCTCTTAGGGCTTAAATAAGCTTTTAGGAGGGTTGAAAAAAATCAAGTACTCAGAGTTAGGAATTTCCAAAGATTACAGTTTTTACTGCAGCAATAATTTAGCCATATTGCACATATGCTCTGTCATATTTTCTTTTCTTGTTTACCCTGTGAAATTGAAACCTTTTTTGATTACACTTTGCGTTATTTACTAAACATCATACCACAATTCCAGGTTCTTTGATTTCTCAATGCAAATATGTCATTAGTGGTACATTTTTGTATTTATTAAAAAATATAGGACTTAATATTGCAACTGAGATCTGATTCAATGCCAAGTTTAAGGAAGAAAGGTTATATTATTCGGCAGATGACTTAATACCCTTGAATTAACTGCTTACCTGTTTTGTAGCATTATAGTTAACATTATGGAGAGATGGAACTCTCACACCATTTTGTTTTACTGTAACAGCTGAAGGTCTTCTGACAACTCCCAAGATTTTAATTTCATCAAATTTTACATTGTTTGGGTCACTGTATCCACTGTTCGAAACCTTAATCTCTAAAACACTCTGAAAAGACAACAAAATATATTATAGATTCATATTGTCTCAACTTGCCATCGCATTGACTATGACATCTAAATGTGTCTTGTAGTATGATCATTTATCCCTGATTATCAGACTAAAAATCATGCAGTTCCTTCTTTCCAGACCCACTTATGTGTTTCTTATGTTAGATGGCTATGCAACAGGTACCTGTATGTAACACACATATGCATCAAAATGTAGCTTCTCCAGGTAGGACTGCATATTAAGGGGAAAAGCAAAAGGAGCATTTTCCTCTTCCCTTCTGTACATGCACAGAGGTCAGCCACAACCGCGGTCCTCCCTTAAGTGTACACTGCTCCTTGCTAGGGATCCCTATTGAAAAACCAACCCCAAAGAAGCATGGAAACAGCAGGGCCTTGGGCTCTCCTTTCCTCCTCACCCACCAGATGGAGAATGAAACACTTGGTACACCCTTGTGAGAAGTGGAGCAGTAAACGCATTCTCTGCTGCACATGCAGAGCACCAGGAGGCATTGCACAATGCAGCCTGCTGCTCCAGCTGGGTCAGATTGCACGCACGCCACTAAGGAGACTATCGGAGAGCTAGGTTTCAGAGTAGCAGCCGTGTTAGTCTGTATTCACATAAAGAAAAGGAGTACTTGTGGCACCTTAGTATCGGAGAGCTAGAGGTTTAATTTCTAGCGTGGGTAGACGTATCCACCCTGCCTCTGATTGAGCTAGTGTGTTAAAAGTAGCAGCATAGTTGCTGCTGCTACTGCATGGGCAGCAGGACAGGTTAGCTATCCCAAGTACAGTCCTGTATGAAACGTAGGTACATACTCAGGGCAGCTAGCCCTTCCCACAGTCTGTGCAGCTGCAGCTAATACAGCTATTTAGAGTGTATTAACATGATCAGAGCTAGCACAGGGGTGTCTACCCGATCTGGAAATTACTCCTCCAGCTCCAGTATACACATGCGTTTAGTACAGTCTGTAATAACAGGTAAAATCCAGACCCAAAGGTGTGGGAAGGCATGGAAGGTCAGTTACCTCAAGTTCTTGATTAATTTCAGTGTAATTGTAGATCTATTTGCTTTCCTTTTGTTTTCTTCCAAGAAGGAAGAATGACCCAGTTAGTGTACTAGCCTGGGATCTGAGAAATCTAGGTTCATTCCCTGCTCTGCCACAGACATCTGTATGTAAATAGCTCATTCACTTTTCATGCAATCATTAATCAGGCAAAATTCTTGTTGAAATCAGTGGGCCAAATCCTGGGCTCCTCTGTGCAATTACAGCCTTCCACAAGGTGACAAAGAACTCCCTTGTCTCAGAGGGAGTGTGTACAGATCACTATCCCTGCTCCAGAGCTGTTCAGCCCTGCAAACCAGCGTGGAGGGGGTCTGAGCCATGTAACTACACGTCCCCTCCCCACCACATATGAGTTGAATTGTGCCTCAGATAATGCTAGAAAGGAGCCATCTCTGTACTCTGGAAGTGCAAGGCTAGCAATTTTGTCTGGTCCTTCAGGTTATGTGAGGGAAGATTCAATAAGTCATTTCCCCCTCGCTTTATGAACTATCACTACAATAGCAGCAAACAACAAAAACTGGCATATAAATGTAGGGGCAGGCATATTACCTGAAAGCACCTAGAACTTTTTTTTAAATGTGACTATATTTCAAGTTGGATGAGTTCCTTTATATACATGTTGCTTTTCTCTATACCACAGGGAATTTGTAGATGTGTGTGTTTAACGGCATGTTGCTTTTAAAAATATGCATGAGATGATGAGCTATAATGTACTCATTTAAATAGATTGGTAAAATGACAGCGAAAGTGCAGCTGACAAAATGGTACTATTATTCTCATGTTACTTTGATTTCTGCATATGTAAATGTTTAAGTTTTGCAAATAAATTTTATGAAATAAAGTTTCACTATCAAACAGAGTATTTAAAATATCTTCACAAAACTTCTTAAATATGCATTTATTACAATTTATTCATATAAAATATAGCATGTTAAATGCAATTACAGACAATCTCAATACAACAGCTTATCTCACTCCCATTTCTACACCACCGCCCCCAGAAACTACAAGTGTTCAGAACTGGGATGTTGATATAGCTCACTTTAGAGTGAGACCATCTGTGAAATTAGGAACCATGATCTGGGTTTGGATTGTGAACCAAACTTTCTCTTTGAAAGTCTGAGTGTAATCACATTTGCAATTCTAGTTTGAGCCCACCACTATATATAAGGTAAAAGATATAAAGATCTCTGTTATAACACCCAAAGTTAAGGAAATTACCCCATGTTTACATTTGAGTTTGCTGAACACTAATTTATGAACACCAATCCTAATCTGAGGAATAATTAGGAAAAGGATAGATAATGAAACAATAAATATCATAATACCATTGTGTAAATCCATGGAACACCCATCCACACCTTGAACACTGCATGGTGATCTGGTTACCCAGTCTCAAAAAAGATGTATTAGAATTGGAAAAGGAACAGAGATGGGCAACAAAAATGATTAAGGGTGTGGAACAACTTGCATAAAAGGAGAGATTAAAAAGATCAGGGCTGTTCACTTTGGAAAAGAGATGACTAAAGGTATGTGGCGGTGGGGAGGGAGGGGAATATGACAGGTCTATAAAATCATGAACAGTGTGGAGAAAATCTAAGGAAGTGTTAGTAACCCCTACACATAACACAAGAACAAGATGTCACCTGATACCCACCTGACTTGCATTAAATGTTTCTAACAGATAAGCACCCTGTTCATATGTATCTGTAACGAGAAAGCAGTAGAGTAAAATGTATCCCACTATAATTTTATTTTGGTGAATATTCATGACCATTTAAAACAAAAATTATTCTAAATACAATTCTGGTGTTAATGTGTAAAGCATGCCACTGTTTCCATAATAAACACACTTAGAACCCTCAATGGAAACATATGTTGTTTAAGTCAGAGAAAAAGCTCTAAAAGTTTTGTTTGTAAAGTCAACATTCAAAATCTTAACAAAAAAAAGGTAGTACAAATGTTCAAAACCTAGTTTGACTATTTTTAAGTATCAACTGTGCCAAATGAAATTCAAATTATTTGGTTTATTCTGTCCCAGGTTACATATGGGCACATCACTAAAATAAGACTGCCATTTAGTTATGGAGGTCGCGGAAGTCATAGAATACATGACTTCCAGCAGCCTCCATGACTTCAGATTATGGTGGTCGGGAGCTGCAGGGTCCCCCGCCACCCCTGTTGCCCCCTCCCTGCCGCCACGGGTGGCAGGGGAACCCCCCCCAGCTCCCTGCTGCCAGGAGGCAGCGGGGGAACCCTTTCAGCTCCTGGCAGGTAACCCCCGAGCTCCCGGCTGCTGTAGCTGCAGGAGGTGGAGGGCAGCTCCGGGCTGCTACAGAGGAACCCAAACTCCTGGCCCCCATGAGTGGCGGGGAACCCCAAGCTCCCAGCCCCCACAGGAGATGCCTGGAGCTGCAGGCAGCAGGGGTACCCTGCAACCCCAGCTGCTACAGGCAGCTCTTAGTCCCTACAGCTGCCCCACTTGAAGTACTGTGGGGATCCGCAGATCCCCATTTTGTCAGGGATATTTTAATAAAAGTTAGGGACAGGTCACTGCTTCCATTACTTTTCCTGTTTTGCCTTTGACCTGTCCGTTACTTTTACTAAAAATATCTGTGACAAAATCATAGCCTTAATTATTAGCAATAAGGGCAAGGGAAGACTGAGGCTGGATTAAGTACCTGGGTAGTTCCACTGACTTCAATGGGACTACTCAGATAGTTATAGTGACATACATGCTTCTTGTACTTTCCTGGATTAAGGCCTGAAGAGGATTCTTGGATCCGTTGGATCTGGGCCTGGTGATTGGAGGGGATCACACAGAACTGTGACTCAGTGAGAAACAAAGCAAGTTCTGGGAAAAAGGCTATCGGGGCCAGGGGAAGAGTCTGTCTGAAGGATGGGCACTGAAAGGAAGAATCCATTTGAGGGCCAGCAATAAGAATTAAAAAAAAGTTGTGGGGAAGACTATTTATTCCATGTTTGGGTGGGGCAAAGCTATGTAATGAAAGTTCCAAATTTCTATCCACCCCATTTGACAGAGGGAAAGTAGTTTAGTACACACAGGGTCAGGGTCAGTAAATTCATATTTGACTGAGTTTCAATCAGCTTCTTATTTCTCCCTATATTTCTTAAAAAGACTATTGCATATCAGCATTAATGTTCCCTTTAATAAGTCTCATGCTGTGGAGTTGGAGACCTCAAATCACAGGTAATGCTAACAACTCTCTTAGAATCAGTACATGGGCTCCTGTGTCTCAGTCATCTCCCAAATGTCAAGGGAGGACTGCTCCTAATGCTTCAGACAGAGATTTATGGATTTGTGAGCCTCCTACGAGGCATGTCAGCAATTCCCCACCTCCTACTTTATTCACTATCCATTTATACGTTACCATGATGGATAGGAATGTCTCTTTTGAAAACATCAGTGTCTATTTTCTCTATAAGCCTCAGCTTGGGGATCTAAACTACCACATGGTAATGCTGATAACCAGAGTCAGCGCAGTTTCATGATTTATGAAAAATAGATCACAGAGATGGTTGAAGTGCACCTTGCAAGCTAGTTTAATTTAATTAAGCTATGGTTAACTCTATGAACATAGGTTTCAGAGTAGCAGCTGTGTTAGTCTGTATTCGTAAAAAGAAAAGGAGTACTTGTGGCACCTTAGAGACTAACAAATTTATTTGAGCATAAGCTTTCGTGAGCTACAGCTCACTTCATCAGATGCATCAACATGGTAAATAGTTCCAAATCTGAGTCACTCAAAGCTTGGCATACTTCAGTGCACCTCACTGCACGCTGACAGCACCCTGTGCACTTCTACTGAGATTGTTAAGGATGCCAAAGGAGCAATTGAAAGCTCAGAGGAGACTTATTGTGGATAGTGTGTGGTACACACCTGATATGATGGATATATTTTTAAAATTTACTAACACTAGGAAAATCAATTCAGACTTCTCACTTCATTCTTAACTCACATGGTTATATTTACCACAGATTTTGCAAAATTCTGAGGAAATAGCATGATCTCTCTTATTACACATACTAAACTAAGTAATGGCATAAGTTAAGGTGTAAAAAATTTGAATTCTGAAAGCAATAATGTTATAGGACTTTATTGAGACAAATCAATATTATTGTACTGTATTACGGGTTTAACTTGACTTTTTGTTTTTCAAACACTGTTCTTTAGAGCTTTCCAGCTGTGGGCCCTGACCCTGAAATGAATAGCATACATACGGGAGAGACCCCCGTGCTCATATGGAGTTCCCTAACTTCAGTGGGGCTCTGAGCAGGTTCAGGTATCCACACATGCATGGTAAATAGGACAGCATAATCAGGATCTTAGTTATGCTAAGATCCTGCAGACACATATATAGATACATATATTCACATGTATAGTCCCACTGAATACAACAGTACTATGCACATGTGTAACTGTTTGCAAATTTGTTGTATATGCTGAAATACACGTATCTACAAGTGTTTGCACATCAAATACTTTATAAAAATGACATTTTATACATTCAAAACTAAAAACTGTAGAAGGAAAAAAACTTTATGCAATTTAGGAAACTTTACTCTTGATGTAAGTAAATCTTCTCACTTCAATTTATTATTAAAACTTACCAATGCTGTTCCCATCATCCCAGTAAAGCTGACCTTGAGCGAACCCATTATCATCTAAAGCAACAGTAAGTCCCATTGAATTTTGTCGGCTACCCAAAAAAAAAAAAAAAATTGTCAGCAAACACATTACTGTTTGTCTGTTTCCTCAGAGTCATAACTATTTAAGCTATATAGGAACATCCTTGGACTAGATTGGCTCTCTCTCTCCCTCTGTTTCTCTCATTTTCATCAACCATATGATCAATCGAATTCATCTTATAGCTCACCTGCAATCTGTCCTCTAGGCCATTTTAACTGGGTCTTTAATGTTCCAAACCACGAAGCAGCTTTCAAAGAGCTCCCATTAAAATAAAATAAACCAGTTTTAACTTTTCCAGTTAATTTCATAGTACCTGTAAAAGGTATTATTAGCAGGGTCCTGCCATGGGATGATGTAACCTCCGCGAATATGAAGGTTGATATGTTCAAGAGGAGCTGATAAGTTATAGGACTGTCCCTTTAAACCAATATATTCCTCCTATAAATAAAAATAATTGATTTCAACTGAGTTACTTCTAATTCATACTAATGTAAATGAACAAGGAAGGAGATCCTAAATATGTTAATTACTTTTTGCCACAAAAATATTGATTTAAATGTATAAATAGGGCTGTCATTTCCATGTTCTTCAAAATACGGAATAAAAATTTGAGAATAGTGGACTTTCAAGTGCAACAAAGTGGGGCACAGATCAAGGAACTAAACCACAAAGTAATTGCAATTTTGGTGCCTTTTTTACTGCCTATTTGTCTCTCCAGCTTCTTTCTTCCCAGTCTTTTCCTATCTCTGCAGAAAGTAGATGCAGCTAAAGCTGCCCCACTTTTGCTCTCTTGCCAAAGACCTCAGATAGAATATTTCAGGAATTAAAAACCAACAGAAGTATTTTGGGGCAAAAGGTGTTTGAGAATGTAACATGTTTGTGACTTTCAAACACCTGACCTTTTAGCTCACTCATAAGTAGGCGTTGGGTGAAAATTTTGTAACAAAGTTAAATTACACTATGCTAATACACCATATTAGTGTGAACTTTTTGACCAGGTTTGCAAACCTGGGTGAATAGTTTGGAACAATAGGAGATAAAATTCAGGTCAGACCAGAGCCTTCCTAACTCTGCACACAAGTTCTTTTATCTCTCTATGGGGGAACCTGGTGGCTTGTAATCCCCACTCCTATCTTGACATCTTCAGGGGCAGCTTGACAGTGACAAGTACCTTCAATTCCTATTGATGCTCAGTGGCTTACTGGATCCAAGGTCTAGAGCTTCATTTCCAAAATGATGTCTTTTCCAACAAAACCTTGGTTTTAAAAGCCTCCATATCCTATCTCAACCACCTTGTCAACATCTATTTTCCTTTCTGCTCCTCTTCAGCTATCAGTGGCCTCCCCTCTATCATTCCACACCATCTCACAACTATGTGCTACTATAATTCTGCTGCTGATGTTAAGGTCTATATCTCTTGCCAATTTTCACAACCTTTGTACTCCTTTCTTTGTCATTGGCGAGATGTTTTTCTTCCATTTAATTCTCTCACCTTCTTGTACCTCTTAAGTCTATAAAAAACACTTGGGGATGTAGTTTGCATGAAAAATATAAACAAAGTATAGTGTAAAGTTGTATTTAAACACACAAAGTGAGGAATTCCAACACCACCTTTGGCAGATTATTCTGCTAATAGTTCTTACTATTAGTTAGAATGTCAAAAGAAAACATTTATGTTACTTACTGTGTAATAATCATACCAGCGTGCATTTGGTATATAAGCCAACACTGATGTAGCATTCTGGAATTGAAACACATACATGTTATCTTCTTTAAAGCAAAAAAAAAAAAAGTATATCTGAAAGTACTCTCATATATAATTAAATATCTAAATTCTTACCTCCAGTACAGGGCTAATGAGCAGTGCAGGTCCCCACAGAAATTGTTTGTATACATCCCATGTTTTTTTGTCTTCCACAAACCTTAAAGCAGTAAAATAATTACCACATATATGATATCAATCTTTTCAAAAGCGTTTCCTTCTTAAAGCACAATGATTAAAAATTTCATCTATCCCCACAACACAAATCCCAACCTTATTTATGTTACTTCTTTTAATAACTCAGATTATTAAAAATTGACCAATTTAAACATCTAATTTACTTTTCCTCATTCATGTGATCAATTCATGTATGCCAAGGGCTTACAGAGATCCTCAGATGAAAGACAGTATAGAAGTGTAAGGTACCACTATTCATATATGTTGTAGTTTAGATCATGAAACTAAAAAGGTTGGTTTCTAGTCACTTTCATTTTTGGGTCCTTCTACATTAACACAATAATAGTAATATTATCTAAGGGCCAGACTGAGAATCTCTTCCTCACTTTGTTGTACAGCTGCTTACATAAATTGCCCCACTGCAGTCAATGAGTTACTTAAGTGAGTTATAGTCATCAAAGGGAATAACGTGGTCACAGTCTAGCCCTAATATTTTTAAACCTTTACAAAGTTGGGATGCAGTTTGATTTTGACAATAAGATTTAGATCAATTCTTATTGTATTCAGTCCAGTTTACCATCTCTAAAGGACACCAATGAAAACATTCATTTATCTTGAGGTCAAAGAAACGGTAAGTACCAAGTATCTACAAATTCTGAAGCAAACCAGCTAAATCTATTGCTAAACTTGGAAATGATTCCTATAATACATTTTTTTTTAATGCTGGGATTGGAAGGTTTGTAACAGGAGAAACAGTGAGTCAATTTCCTCATTGTGATTATTCCCCACAGAACTATAATAAAGTGTTTGACAGAAATTAATGCTGAAGCAAGAGAATGGATAACTTCACTAATCTATTCTGATAGATGCTGAAAATCCAGTGTTAAGGAGAGATTTCAGGGAAGCAGCCATGTTAGTCTGTATTCGCAAAAAGAAAAGGAGTACTTGTGGCACCTTAGAGACTAAAATTTATTTGAGCATAAGTTTTCATGAGCTACAGCTGACTTTATCGGAGAGAGTATATTACTGTCAGTTAAGGCTGAAAGCTACAAAATGATCAATCTCCTTATTTTTCCCCACCCTCTAAAAATCAAAATGTACTCATATCTGAAAACTCAAGGGAAGTCCTATACTTTAAACATAATTATACTGCAATAATTACATAATTCATGTCTCTCATTCCATAATTGCTAAGTTTCTGAATCCAGAAAAAATATTTTGCGATATTTTGAGCTGGATTGCAACTTTTAGAGCAGAGCAGCACCATCCCCAGTGAAATGTCCAGAAGATACAGTGCCTCAGGAAGGAAATCCTGGAGCTGAATAGTTAAGTCAATCACCATTTACTTTAATGTAAAGAGTTTTTGGTCACACAATTCATATCGATTATGGTTAATAAAGGGTTAAAAATGATTAATAAATCCTTTAATAAATGGTAAATCAATTGTTATAGATATATACAGAGTCCAACAGGTCAATAGATTGTTTATAATCATCTATAACACCTTCTATTGATGTGCATATAACAAATAAGATATATAACTCATATCTGTATCATATTATAAATCTATTAACCCTTTATAAACCATTGATAATTTACAATACAATGTGATCTTTATTTTGTTTTTAATTTTTCTCTATTCTGTTTTCAGAACAAATGCAACAAGAACAATAGTAGTATCAGAGGTGGTTGGGGGGGAAAAGAACAATCAACCAGCTTCTGGTACAATCTTCCTGCCATTGGTCAATTTGATGATCATTTTTAATAATCATGGCCATGATTTTCAGGAGAATACAGTCACTTGACTGCACACATTTTAACCTAAATCAGTTTTTAAAAGAATTTAGAATTTAAAAGAATCAGGCAAATCTCTGTGTGGTCACACTTATGTCAGTTTGAAACTCATATTGAGTTAGCCTGCACCTGTAAACTTAAAAGATGAATGTTACAGATTTTAATCAGTTTAAGATTATCCACACAGACAGTTGCACCAGATAAGCAAAATCAGTTTAAAAATCACATCTTTTGTTAAACTGGTGTAACTTTGGTTGTAGACACCAGACCTCAGTGTTCAGATATCTAACTTGAGACACCTTAAACAACCTGATTTTCAGAAAGGGCTGAGCGCACACTCTTTGAAAACTTAAGGTTTCTCAAGCTGAGCATCCAAAACTGAGGCATCCAATATCACTAACCATTTTGAGACATTTTGGACTACCTGTGTCCACCCTCTAAAGCAGACAGAACTCCCATCTACTCAGTAAAGACTGACCCCTAAAACTGGGACACACATTACACTGAGACATAAATATAGAGTTTTGCATAGAGCCAAATGATGGGTTCTTGCCTGACTCACGGAGCTAGGATTTGAATTAAGACAGAGTCCATGAGAAGGAAAGGAACAGGAAAACTATTAAAAGTGGTAGGAGATCTGTAGAAGAGGACTCCGCCAGTAGTAGAACTATAGTAGCACCTAATTGTGAGATGGTATGAAGAGAGAGAGAGAGGGAAATCACTATAGATGACAAGGAGTAGGAAGAGGAACAGATAGCGGTCAATGAGATACACTAGAGTCCAGGGAGGGTTGTAAAAACAAGAAATGGACCCAAGCCTATGAGTTGCTGACATCTTCAATAGGAACTGAGAGGGAATTTAGTACCTTCAAGCTACCCCTGAAGATGTGGGATTACATGCCACCAGGCTGCCCTCTCGAAAAAAAAATGGGAACCAAATATCCCTACATACAAGAATAAACATTCTTTAAAAAAAAAAAAACGCTGAAGAGTACTGTTTGAGCTAATTTCAGGAAAACTCATAAGTTAAAAAACAAATTGTTGTCATACTTACTCATGGAGAACAGGACGTACCACCGTACTACCATGAACGTGGGCTTCATACATTAAAGTGTACAGATAGGGTAACAGTGTGTATCTTATATTGAGTACATCTCTGGAAATATTTTCAAATTGTTCATCAAAGGCCACAGGATCTTGCCTCTAAAAATGGAAAGAAACTGTTACTCAACTGCAGAATCTCTCTCATGACCCTTTTCGCCTTTCTTCCTTGTTTTTAATTATTCATTTATGTAATTTTAGAAGCACATTATGGACCTGATCCTCCATGGTACGTTAGCATTTCCTGAAAATCCTAAATAATGCATGCTTGCCAACCTGATTTGTACACGTAAGTTCCTTTTTACATATATATATGCATTTGGGGGACATACACTGTTTAGCTGCTAGCTGGAAAGTTTGGCCCCAGATGATGGAAGTGATTGCAGTGACCTTCACAAGGGAGTGAGAGAAACTGATTCTTCATGGAATTTATTACATTTAAATTATAATTATTATAACCTCTGGTTATATCTATATTGATTCAAATCCAGATTTTGTACCAAAACCACAATTATGAATAAAAGCATCTATTTCACAGCCACTTACAATGATATTGGTAGTATTTTATTGTTTTATAACCTAAGAGAATGGCTATATTTTTGATTCCGTGAACATTTCCATTGGCAACTCTTTTTTCTGGAGGGAGCTCTAAATTAGCTATTAATAACTTGCCACCAACTTGACATTTGGTTGAAAAGTTCTCTGCCAAAGAGTAATATTAAATGATTTTTCACAGCCTTACCTTTTGCAGCTATTTCCCTGACTTAAGCCTAGCATTTTTTAAATGGTTGAGATAATTGGTAATATTTACATATGGACAAATATGCATGTTTTCTATCTTTTTATATTATACTTTTACTGTAAATTCCTATGAGCTGTGTGGTAGTAGCATCAATAATTGAACATATGAATCAAAGTCCACATAATGAACTATTCCTAGCTGAAAAGATTTTTCTGGGACTATGTAATGGAAACTCTTTCTCCCTAAAATGCAGTGTTTCTCTCTCCTAAGGACAAAGTGACATTAAATAACAGTAGGTGTCACTGTGGACCCTAACTAGAGGAGCTTAGAAGAAAAGCTTGAAAACCCTAGTGAGGGCATGGGGACAGGGGAGGGGAGGGGAGGGGAGGGGCGGGGAGTTTAATACAAACTCCCCTGAATGTATGACACATTGTGTTATACATAATTTATTATCCTTCTTTCCTCCAGGGCAGCACTCAGGACTTTCAAAAAGTAAAAATAGCACTAATGAGTGATGTCAGGGAGCACTTTCAATCTTTACTAAATGTACTGAACAATACCTTGGCAAATACCTTGGGTAAGAATGGAAGCAACATGATAATCCTGAAACTGCATTTTTAAAGGTTTTAAAAGGCCTATTGAAAGGTGTGCTGCTGCAAGATAAAGCACACTGTTTTTAAAAAGGAGACTTTAATCCATTAGATATATGCCATATAAATAGCTCAACTCTGCTAGACCTGAAGCTCTAACTATGACATAAGTACTGTTTCTATTTTTTGTTTTCCCGCTTATCTTGTTTTACAGCTTTTCACAGTACATTCCTTAGCTAAAACAGTCTTACAGTTACACAATTTTTTTTTTTATTCTTTAACAACAGTAGCAGATGGAGGCAGAATATGCAAAGTAGAATAAATTTGCACTCTCCCTCTACAATCTTATTAAACTATTCCATGTTCTGATTTGTCCTCTAATTGTGAATTATTAGGGGAGGAGAACACAAAGGTCATTCTTACTGCATTAAGTATACTTTAGAGAGGAAAAAAACAAAAAACCTTACTTGAGCATTGTAGGTGCAGATTTTGTTTTAAAGGCATGCAAGTAAAAATATGTATGAGCTTGCTTCAGTCCTAGAATATGCTGGTTTCGTTGTCATAAATCAGGATGCAGGCCCTTTAATGGTATAAAACCTGCATGGAATGGGCAGTGATGCCATGCACACAGGACTCCCACATATGCAGCAAGTTAGAACATGTCTAGGGAGCCAGGATGGGCACATCCACTGTGCAGCTCTGCCAAGGCAGCACCCAAGGGACCCAGCGACAGTTCTTGGCAAATGCCCCATGAAAGGTGACAGTGTAAACACAATATACCAGCCCTGGGGATCAATCACTATGAGCTCAGTAGCCCCAGCTGGCAAATGAGAGTACCATTCACATTCGCTCTATATCAGTCACAGTGAAACAAGTTTCATGTGAAATTAGGGTGACCAGATGTCCTGATTTTATAGGGACAGTCCCAATATTTGGGGCTTTGTTTTATATAGGCGCCTATTACTCCCCACCCCATCCCAATTTTTCATACTTGCTATCTGTTCACTCTAGGTATAATTAAGAGTCTGTATCCTCACAGCAATGTCTCAGTACAGCTAACATTAAATACCAATGTACTGGTTGCCTGAGTCACTAGGTTTTGATGGGTCAACACTGGGAGGGAGAAAAAGAGAACTAAATTAACTAAGTCACAAAATCTTCCAAAATCAGTTGAAAGCTAGGTCCACAAATATTGTGTGTCAGAACCAGTCTGCAAAACATGAATTTCCAGAAGGTTTGTGTTCAAATAGGTGAATTAACTTAACTTTTCCTAGGTGAATCTTGATGCAAACCACACCCAAAATATGGGTTTAACAGCTTCATGAATGGTCACAGGAGTTCACAGGAACCAAAAGTGGGTCAAGAGGCCATATCAAGAATACCATGGAATCTGCGAGGCCAAAAGGGACTACTGTAGTCTGCCATCCTGTATAACTCAGACATTAGGACTTCCTCATATTAATTCCTCTGAACTAGAACATATCTTTCGGGGGGGGAGGAATCTAATCTTGGTTTAAAAATTGCCTGTGATAAAGAATCCATCACACCACTTGGTAAGTTGTTCCAATGGTTAATTACATTCATTGTTTAAAAAGTGCGCCTTATTTCCATTTGAATTTGTCTAGCTTCAACTTCCCAGATAACACATTTTGAAAATGAAATGCACCGGCGCACAGAATGTAAATACTAGCATTAGCTAGAATTACTTCTCCTCTTGTAAGTGAGTTAATAATGACGACATTTAAAAACAAGCATTCTTGTCACAGTGTGCCCTCTTTACTTTGTATCTGTTTTCTTTAGATTGTGAACTCTTCAAGTTTGGGGCTGTTCATATCTTATGTAGCCCAAGCACATTACTAATGTACAGTAAATAATAAAAATAATCTAGGACTCACCTTTGTGCCTATGGTATTATGATTTCTGGAAAATGGGTAAAATGCTCCCAGCTGCATCCAACGGACACACATGTAATACTCTGCATCATTGAAGAAGCCACAAATGTCTGCTCCAGTCTTGATTTAAAAGAATAAATGTTAATGCTGTAGATTATTGCACTTAGGTAACGATGTTTTAAATGTGTAATAACAACACTAACTTACATAAGATATTCCAAAAAGGCTGAATTCCATCATACCTGCAAGAAAAATAAGGTGACTTTATTGACTGCTATTTTTTTTGGTATTCTAATAGCCACCTGCAGCAGCATTCATTTACCAGAAAGGAATGAAAATAAATATATTTCTGTAGTTTCTCTGACATATTGTTCTTCTTCCCCCTGCAGGATATGTTGGCAGCTGGCTCAGGAGGAGCAGATAAAGGCAGGTGGGCAGGGAGCGGGAGAGAGAGAAAGAATCACTAGGGCCTGTGGTCAACAGGGAAAGGCTAAAAGTAATGGGTGGGCATTTTGTGGCGGAAAGGGAAGTTGACTTCAGTGGGAGTGGATAGCATTCAACAACCTCCAATGTCTATTTTGTATGCACATCAATTCTAAAGTTGCTTAGCACCCATTAAGAGAAGGTTAAAAAACAAGCAATTAAAACACGAATGCTGATTGCTAAACTGAGCAGCTTGTATTGCCTACAATTAAATTTCTTCTGATCTAAGCCTAGTAAAAGCAAGCAAAAGACAAACATGTCCAGAAGTAAGTTACTGCATAGGATCAATTGACTGTAAATTTTATTGCTTCCACATACCAATTATAGATTTATAAAGTTGATCCCAAGCTGCGGTGTTATCGCCAAGCCAGTGTCCAGCCCATTTTCCACTAGAGGGATAAGTTGAACGGGTGACAACAATTCCACGTTCATTAGTGGTGCTCTGTAAAGCACTAACATTGAAAATACAAAGAATAGTAAATTAGATATGGAAGAAAGTATTCTAATAAAAAAAATATTACATAAGGTTTCCTTTGAAAATAAAAGTATTTTCTTATATTTTGATATCTAAGTTAAAACCATGTAGTTACTGGTATTATGAGTAAATATAAGAACCAGATTAAAATAATGTTTTCAGAAGTTATAAGGATTCACATTTGCACTGGAATATATTATGGTTCAGACTGATGTACTTGTATACATTTAAAAACTGAAAATCAAGTTCAAATAAAGCTGAAATATAGTCAGAAACATAAATGCCAAAAGAGAGGATGCTAGAATATGGAATTTCACATTTAAACCAGCTAGAATTCAGGAGAATTGGAGGGAAGAAAATCTTCTGAATATCTGTAAAATTGAATGCATGAGGTGATGCATGGTCACTGCAGAAATACATACCAGTGACCTAGTATTAGGTGAACTGGAAACAATTAAAGACAACTTTGAAAACATTCACAGACAAACATGACATCAGAACAAGAACTGGGTGAAACATTGTTATGGACTGAGTTAAAACCTTGTTCAAACTAATGAGTTCACTGTACACAGACCCTTTATTTAAGACAGTTCCAAGTGTCAGTTAAGCTGTCACACCTAAAACAAAGCCTACTAGCCTCTACCTAGAAACTAGCACCATGGGCAGCGGCTCCACTGAGTGCTGATCCATGGGGGGGGCGGGGGATGGTATGTGGGTGAGAGAAAACACAAACTAACAACAGACAAGAACAGAAAGAAAGAGAGGCAAAATGCAAGAAAGCCAAGAAGTAGCCTGTGAGCACGTCACCCTGAAAAAGCTAGAGATAGCTTTTGGGTTTGTTGGCTAAAGAGTCTTGGAGCTGTGAGCTAAGAAACTGCTCTTTTCTCCTGTGTTTGGAGAAGCAGAACTTCATACATACTTTTAAAATAAACAAGATTGCATCAAAGAGAATACCAGACTCCATCAATTTCCACTTCCAACTGGAATATACCCAGGGCCCTGAAATTTGACTAGCCACTCAGGCTGAAAAGGGGCTACACTTCTGTCAAAGAAAGTCTTGTGCCTCTGCAATCTACTCCACTAAAATTCTTTGGGGGGGGGGGGGGGTTAAAAATGGATAAAAGACAATTGGTAAGTATAAAATATTTAGATTTTCAATAAGATTTTGACAAAAATCACTCATTAAGGAAACTGAAAGACAAATCCCCTCATTCAGATGGGTAAGGAGGGCTGCTAGCCCCAGGATCCAGTTTTTCCAGTCTTGCCTGCCTCCTTTTCAGCTGGGAGAGGTGGGCTGAGGTGACGCTGCCCAGCCTGGGCTGTTAAGAGGGTGCCTGCATCTTGTCCAGCAGAGGCAGCCTGTCCAATCCTGCCTCCTTCCTCTCAACGCATTAAAACCTATGATCATTACCACAGGATATCTCAGAGCCCAAGCAGCTGCAATGTTAAACACAGATGCATTAGGGCAAACCAATTACTAGCTGACAAGGTTAGGAAGACATTTCCTCAACGGGTTGATTATTGCATAACTGTCCATTTTGAATATTCCTCTGAAGTCTCAGATATTGGCCTCTGTTCTGATAGAGTAGTTGGGACACTGGTCTGACCTCCTTGAACAATTCCTATGATCCTACGTAACAATGTGAACAAACACATACTGTGAATCATTATACAAAAATAATAAACTACTAGTTTTAAAGCTACTCTGATGAAATCACACTGCTTTTTAATGCTATCTGCACAATAATAGCCTGAACAGCTGCTTCAATAAGGCACTGTTTTTTTCTTCTGCAGAATTTACAGCTTTAGTGACATTATAATTACAGTAAAAACACACAAGTCACTTAAATTACCATAGTAATTAAACTAGACTAATGCATTGTAATTATTTCTTCCAAGATAAACAGTAAGTTTTCTAGTATCTTCTACTTCTTTGTCATGTATTATCAAACACTTTCATACTCTGCTTATTAGAGTGACTTGGAAATTGCATGTAGTGCTGTAAACATAAAGAAAGTATATGTCAAGAAAATGTCTTTATGGGACTACTAATGTGTAAAGTTAAGTGTGTGCTTAATTGCTTTGCTGGATTAGGTTGAGAATCCTCAGAACCTTGCAAGATTGACACTGATACACACCTGAACATCAGTTATATGTGATTTAACAAAAATCTAAATTAACCTGAAAAGTCTATGACTGGCTACTACATTTTACTTTTACAGACTTTGTTTTTTAAGGGCAGGTTTCAGAGTAGCAGCCGTGTTAGTCTGTATCTGCAAAAAGAAAAGAAGTACTTGTGGCACATTAGAAACTAACAAATTTATTTGCAAAAAGAAACGGAGTACTTGTGGCACCTTAGAGACTAACAAATAAGTACTCCTTTTCTTTTTGCGAATACAGACTAACACGGCTGCTACTCTGAAACAAATTTGAGCATAAGCTTTTGTGAGCTACAGCTCACTTCATCAGATGCATGCAGTGGAAAATACAGTGGGGAGATTTTATATACACAGAGAACATGAAACAATGGGTGTTACCAAACACACTGTGAGAGTGATCCGGTAAGGTGAGCTATTACCAGCAGGAGGAGGGGAGGAAACCTTTTGTAATGATAATCAAGGTGGGCCATTTCCATCAGTTGACAAGAACTGTCTGAGGAACAGTGGGGGTGGCGGGGGGGAGGAATAAACATGGGGAAATAGTTTTACTTTGTGTAATGATACATCCACTCCCAGTCTTTATTCAAGTCTAATGTAATGGTGTCCAGTTTGCAAATTAATTCCAATTCAGCAGTCATTCATTAGAGTCTGTTTTTGAAGTTTTTTTGTTGAAGAATTGCCACTTTTAGGTCTGTAAATCAAGTGACCAGAGAGACTGAAGTGTTCTACAACTGGTTTTTGAATGTTATAATTCTTGATGTCTGATTTGTGTCCATTTATTCTTTTACGTAGAGACAGCTGAGACAGAGACAAACACCTACAAGATCTCTATCAAGCATTCTTACAATTACAATACCCACCTGCTGAAGTGAAGAAATAGATTGACAGAGCCAGAAGAGTACCCAGAATTTACCTACTACAGGACGGGCCCAACAAAAAAAAATAACAGAATTCCACTAGCCATCACCTTCAGCCCCCAGCTAAAACCTCTCCAACCATCATCAAAGATCTACAACCTATCCTGAAGGATGACCCATCACTCTCACAGATCTTGGGAGACAGGCCAGTCCTTGCTTACAGACAGCCCCCAAACCTGAAGCAAATACTCACCAGCAACCACACACCACACAACAATGACTCGTTCACCTACACATTACCAATGTGATATATGCCATCATGTGCCAGCAATACCCCTCTGCCATGTACATTGGTCAAACTGGACAGTCTCTACGTAAAAGAATAAATGGACCCAAATCAGACATCAAGAATTATAACATTCAAAAACCTGTCGGAGTATACTTCAATCTCTCTGGTCTCTCGATTTACAGATCTAAAAGTGGCAATTCCTCAACAAAAAAAACTTCAAAAACAGACTCCAAGGAGAGAATGCTGAATTGGAATTAATTTGCAAACTGGACACCATTAACTTAGGCTTGAATAAAGACTGGGAGTGGATGTGTCATTACACAAAGTAAAACTATTTCCCATGTTAATTTTCCCCCTCTACTGTTCCTCACACATTCTTGTCAACTGCTGGAAATGGCCCACCTTGATTATCACTACAAAATGTTTTTTTTTCCCTCTCTCCTGTTGGTAATAGCTCACCTTACTTGATCACTCATTACAGTGTGTATGGCAACACCCATTGTTTCATGTTCTCTGTTTATATAAAATCTCCCCACTGTATTTTCCACTGCACGCATCTGATGGAAGTGAGCTGTAGCTCACAAAAGCTTATGTTCAAATAAATTAGTTAGTCTCTAAGATGCCACAATTACTCTTTTTCTTTTTCTTTTTTAAGTCTGTCTGAAAGTCTAGTTAGTAGAGGACTTCAGTAAATGAACATGGAAGCAATAAAGGGCAGCCAAGAGGCTACCACACTATCTAACATTCTCAAAACAGGTGAGGGAGGGCAAATAACGTAAAAAGCTGGTATTTATGTTGAAATTATCTGACTATATGGCTGTTGTGATTTCTGAATTTGCTCCTGGCTGATTTAGTTAATGGTAGGTTCGGTACAAGTGATGATGACTTGATCACATTTATCATGTGCAAGCAGAATAAAGTCCAGACTACTAATATATCTGCTTGGTGCTTTAATGTGCCAATTTCAGAAAGCTGAGGGGAAAAAATTATGAGTCGAATCAGCTGGGGGGAGAAGAACTTCGTCAGAAAAATGTGAATGATTATTGGGAATCACTTAAGAACACCTTACCAGATGCTTAAAAATCCACAATCCCACAACTGAGGAATAAGGCTGTGCTAGTTTTAAAAAATGGTTTAGAGGTGAAGTGAAAGCTGCTGTAAAAAAAACAAAAACAAAAAACAGTAATTCATAAAAAATGGAAGAAAGGCGAAGCCACTGTTTATGCATCAGCCACTGAATGCATCCGATGAAGTGAGCTGTAGCTCACGAAAGCTTTATGCTCAAATAAATTTGTTAGTCTCTAAGGTGCCACAAGTACTCCTTTTCTTTTTGCCTTACAGTGATAGTCAAGGAACCTAATCAATTTAGCTTAACAAAGAGAAGGGGTAACTTCACTATAATCTATAAGTACCTAAATGGGGAACATATGTATAATAATAGGCTATTCAATCTAACAGAGAAAGGTGTAACATGATCCAATGGCTAGAAGTTGAAGCTTAACAAATTCAGTTGGGAAATAACGCACAAATTTGTAATGGTGAGAATAATTAACCATTGATATAATTTACTAAGGGTTGTGGTGGCCTTTCCATCACTGACAATATTTAAATCAAGACTGGATGTTTTTTCTAAAACATCTGCTCCAGGAATTATGTTGGAGAAGCTCTATGTCCTGCGATATACTGTAGGTCAGACTAGATGATGACAATAGTTCCTTCTGGCCTTAGAATCTATGAACTACATAAAACAAAAGTTGCAATCGGAGCACTACAAAATCGTAAATGGAAACTCTGTTTTGGAAGCCACTGCCTAGAGAGTCCTGCTGAATGGAGGTTAAGGTCTCTTGTTTACCCACAGAATAGTTACAGCTTGGACAGAGGCAATGGTAAAGTGGAGGACAGGCATACTTGTCCTCAGTTTTTTTCAAGAGTTAGAACCTTTTTTGGTGATGATTTAGGGGGTCTAAGACTCAGGTTTGAAATACCTGAACTTTCTAGAAGGGCCAGCTCAGCCCTTTATCCGTGAGAGAGAAACGGAGTTCCATGAAATTTACAGTTTATGCAGGACTTTTAAATGTGAGTTTAAAGAGAGAGATCTTGACTGCTTTTTGCAGACATTGATAAGCCCATGTCACTTTCATCAGGGTAAGCCCTTTGTCTCTGTTGCCCCCCAAGTTTTGTATACTGCTCTGTATACCAATTAATCTTACATCTTTCCATACCAAATGTGGATGAATTTCATTGGTGTAGTGCTTTGGGTTTTTCAGAATAAAAAGATGATATACATATATGTATAATACTATTATTTTTCTAATCCCTGAATAATGATGTGCCAGCAGATTCTTCCATGAACCAGTAACATATCAGGAATTATTGCTTAGTGAGTTAAAATGCCCAACTCAGGTATCCAGAGAATATGATTTTATAGCCCCAGCTTTCTCATCTTTTGATAAAAATGAACTTCAATATTGCTGCTCCAGTCAATAAGTATTTGTACCACAGTTGCCAACTCTTGTGATTTTACTGTGATATTTGATATTTTATTTAAAGACCCAAATCTGACAAGCAAGTGCTTATGTGAAAATCTCTGCTTTTGTTAAAAAAACAAAGTAAATTTTTAGCCCTTGTGGTTGCAGAGAAAAGCTTTAAAAAATGTGACCCAAGTGAACCACAGAGGTTTAAAAACCAGAAAATAAATTTAAAAAAAACATTTTTAAGACAGTATCTTTAAGATGGGGGGCTGTGATTGTCAGTACTTTTGTTCTCACATTTTAGGAAAGTACTATTGCAAAAGTACTGCCAGGCAGTACGCGAGTGTAAATAATTACTGATTGCCTATATGTTTTAGAGGTTCATTTTGCTGAAATGCTTTTGTTATCCTGAAGTTTCTTACAGTGTATTCTGTTTAATCTTCTTTCCCCAGTTTTGTATAGAGAATAGAGACTATAACCTTCTTGAGGTACTAGACTACTTTTTTTTCCACAGTACAGTGGGCAATACACATTTTGGCTAATCCTTTTCACAATACAGAAGGCAATACATTTTGATGCTGCCATATGGAGTATGAAAGGCACCAAGATCATCTCTGCTTTACCTTGCCATCTTGTATCATGAAAGACCTAGTAAGAATGCTGCAGCTAGCATTTCCTTAGCATTAGGGGTAGAGTAGAGACAACTAGACTATCTAAGGGTCATGGCTATCCAGGGCCCTGATCCATCTATGCACCTGATGGGGTCAAGTAGATGGTCCTTGGGGAGGAAATGCTCTCAATTTCTGAAACAGCAATAAGCATCCTCTCCCTGAGTCCTCCTGCCTGTGTCTGATCTGTTCTGGCAAAATGCTCAGGAAATAGCTCCAGTCCCCTGTCCCATTTTCCCTGAGAAAATGTCAGAATTTTTCCCCTGGATTGTGCAGGTGCTGTATGATATAGTCTAACTTGAAGCCATTCCAGAATGATGGCCAGAAAACATCATTCATTAGGTTCATATATGTAAGCTATATTGAACCTCCTGATAAGAAAATTGTACTTTGCATCATTATTTCTTGACTCTGATTGCTCCCATGTGTACTACTATGGCACTTCTTCAATTATGGTATTACACCATCTTAATGCTGGCGTAGAAAATAAATTTGGAACATTTAAGATTTTTAAATAGATGTTTTGACAATATTTGCAAGTATAAGAAGTGTTTGAATAAACTGTATCATTTATCTTTGTCATTTCTGCTGTTCAGGTGAACCTTTTAAAAACAGAAAAAAAATCACTAGATTTAATTTTATCCTTAATACTCAGAAGCAATGATAATATTCCCATCACTGTTAAGTTATCGTCTACAGCAGTGGTTCCCAAACTTATTCCGCCGTTTGTACAGGGAAAGCCCCTGGCGGGCCGGGCTGGTTTGTTTACCTGCCGTGTCCGCAGGTTCGGCCGATCACGGCTTCCACTGGCCGTGGTTCGCTGCTTCAGGCCAATGGGAGCTGCAGAAAGCAGCATAGGCTGAGGGACATACTGGCCGCCGCTTGCAGCAGCTCCCATTGGCCTGGAGCAGCGAACCGTGGCCAGTGGGAGCTGCGATCGGCCTGAACCTGGGGACGCGGCAGGTAAACAAACTGGCCCGGCCTCCAGGGGCTTTCCCTGCACAAGCAGCGGAACAAGTTTGGGAACCACTGGTCTACAGACAATTTCCAAATTGTACTTTGGTTTGGCTGACAGTATAAGAATCAGAAATTCCTTACTGTCCTGTCAGCAATTCTGTGAGTGCCTAGATTGACAGTGATGCACTGGCATACTTCCAAATATAACATCCACTCAGTCAAAAATTCAAGTGGCCTTGATATTTTCTTTCTTTATGGTAATATCAAAGTTACCAAGGGCTTTAAGGTCATTAAGACCCATAGAAAAATGCTGTTCTTTGCTTGCTCATTGAATTGGAAATGAAACAACCTAGATATATTATCATTAGGTCAGACATTATCTAAAATAGGATAGGCTATTACTCAGTAAGGAATTAACATATAATAAAGTTTGCCTTGGAACTGAGAAAATAAATTATTAATGAGAAAGGCTTATGCATATCATTTACATAAAAAGTTCACTAATTTCCGTTTAATATTATTTCTTTTTTTGGTGAAGGATCTTAATTCAAGAATGCATACACAGTGCCCTGCATTTAAAATAACAAATTCACATACTGTAGCTTGATATATACCATAAGACCAAAACAATATCAGTGCTATAATTAAGCAGTCCATCACAGCTATACCTGGAAGCAAAAGGTATTTCATATTTTAATTACTTTAATTACTTAGGTTATTGTTGGGTAATTACTTCTCTTAACAGCTGATCAAAATGCTGAGGATAGTTCTGTCTTGTAAATGAGCAGCAGAGTGAGCACTTTTATGATTGATTGATCTTGTTTACAATGCAGAGCACTGTCTCAAGATGGCCTTGGTAGCTGTCTCATAATAGATATCTCAGTTGAAAATGCAGCATGTTGAGTCTGAATGTGTTGGGACAAGAAAACCTTTGATGGCATCTAAAATTAAACTATATTAGGAATAGCAATGTGACCATCTTCTCTGATAAAGCCAGGCAGCAATTAAGGTTGCACAATATAAACATTATATGGATGAAGTCATTAGAATCTGTGTACAACTAATTTCTGCCAGGTAAATGAGAAAATAATCTTCTGTAATATCAGACTTGGATAAACTTTTTTTTTTAAACTTGACTTGAAAATCGCATCTGCTCTGAAAGGGTGATTGTGAAACGGCTGGACTCAAACCAAGACACTGAGTTTCTTTAGAAGAATTAAATTCAGCAATTGAAAAAAAATTCTGAAGGACACAGAACAATTTTGCTGCTTCAGATTCCAATTATCGAAGAATCCTCTTCGATAAGACACACTCATGTGCACCCTATCTCAAATTAAGTGGTTGGTGCAAGCAAAAGAAAAGGACAGTCAGTATTATCTATCTGGTGCAATCATCAAAGTAACTGAGCAATAAAATAGGAGTGAATAAAAGCAATCAAGAGTCCAACAAGTAGAATATATCAGTGGTTCTCAAACTTTTTACCATAAGGCCTCACTTTTGTCAGTCCAAATGAGTTTAGTTCCCATCTTCACTTGTGCTGGAGATAATATTGATATATCTCAGCTATTAGTAAAATACTGGCACACTAAAAGTACATATACTCATAACAGCCTCACATTCAGTGAGAGAGATTTGTTTGTTTCTGTGAATACAACGTACCGAAGTGTGGAAGGATTGACACAAATTGAAAAAGAAAGTAATCTGCAAACCTCTCCAAAAGGATCACAGGCTCCTGCCACATACAGTCTCCCATTCTGCCACTGTCCCCTCCTCAGTTTGTCCCCAACTATTTCCTCCTATAGCTCCTGACCTCTTTAATTTCCTCTTAGCAAATATGACAACTGCCTTCTTGGTCAATATCAGAGACTGAATCAGGGATCTCCTGAAATAAAAATCAGAAGTCTCTACAGCTTTAGATAAAGAGCCAAGCTCACTAGCAGAAGGTTCTAACAGACCCATAGCCTCTGTAGATTAGGCACAGAGGAGATCACCACATACACCAGTTATGTCCACACTGCATAAAAAAAACCCACAGCAGAGAGTCTCAGAGTCTGGGTCACACTATGGGGCTGAAAATAGCAAGTGTAGACATTCCTATTTGGGCTGGAACCCAGGCTTTGCAACTCACTCCCACGGGACTGGGAAAGGGAATGTTGCAGTGTAGACATACCCACTGACTATGAGTTACACAAGGCCCTGTGGCAGCCATCTTGTCGCCCCCTTGTCCTTACTGTTCTCTACTCCTCCAGCTGCTGCAAGCTGGCTAGGCAAGAGCTGGACATTTTTCTAGGTATTATTATTGTCACACAATCCCTGGTTGGAGAAACTGTGCTGGACGTGAGAGAGAGAAAGAGAGTGAGTAGTTAGATCTAGAACACACACACACACACACACACACAGAAAATCTTGCTACCATCTTCCGCTTAGTTGTTCTGTCAAGGCTAAACTAAAGCTAGACTTAAAAACAATATTTTGTAAAGACGTAATAATTATTTTAAAATCCCAATATCTACAAAAAATAATAAATTTGATCTTTTGCCTTTTTTTAGTCTTAATGATTTCATATGTTCTCTGCAACCATAAGAGCTATATACTTATTTATTTGTTTTTAAATGAATGCTGAGATTCTCAAGTAACCATATCATTGCATGCCTGAAGCCTCTGTAGCCTAGCATAGCAATATGGGGGACTGATTCTCCTTTTCCACTAAAAAACCTCTCTGTTGCAGGGAAGGGTATCTATGGACCTCTGTGAGTGGGTGGCAGAGTACCATCCATCTATATAGGTATTCATATGACCTTCATCATGGTAGTAGCTGAATGCCTCATAATCTTTAATGTATTTATTCTCACAACATACCTGTGAGGTAAAGAAGTGCTGTTGTCCCCATTTTACAGATGAGAGGTGTCTATCAGTAGGTAAGGAAGTTGTAGAGTTGGTGGAGGGGAAGGCAAGTCCTAGGAGTTTCAGGAGTGAGTGAATAAGAGGGAGAACGCTAGGGGTGCAGTTGGTTCCCTCCATAGCTAAGAGCAGAGGCAATGCCCTGGTTGCCATCCTTTCCCTCAGATAGAGAAAGTACCACTTCTTTCAGTACTCTTCCTGATGACCTTTCAGAGGTCTCCTGACAGGAGAGAAAACTTTTCAAGCAAGTCAGAGCGTCTCAGGTATGGTCACTGCATAGAAAAGAAAGAATAGCACCATTCCCACCTTGCTATAGAGAGGTGGAGAGGGCTGGTGAGTCATCAACCTTGCTGTGAGAGGCTGACTAAGAAAGGGAGATATGGATTTTTTATCTCCCAGAGAGATTTTTGAGTAGGTCTTCGTTTCTGCTGGAAGACCTCCAGTTATTTCAGAGAAGGTCTGTCATGGACTGGACAGAATTAGAAAGAGAACACAAAGGCAATAGAGAGGTTTGTCCAAGGAAATGGTATGACTGGATGCTTTTTAAAAAGGCTCTAGGAAAGAAGTCAACCTGTCAAGTGGCCAGGAGAAAAAAAGAGACCTAAAGTTGTTGGTCACTGACTCGAGTGATCTGGATGTGGTTTGGGAATACAGGTAATTTTTTTAGTATAGACCAGAGCATAGACACTGTAAACCTTGTGTACGTACCTATTTTTATTAATGTGTACGTACCTATTTTATTAATTAATAATCTATCTTTTGTTTTCAACTTCCTGTTATGCATATTGAAATACAAAGCTATTTTACTGTGCTCCTAATCTCTCAGGTACGTTTTCCAGGAATAAACAGCTTTCACTTAGTATCTACACACACACACACACACACACACACACACACACACACACACACACACTTGTAAGACTGTTTCCCATTAATGTAACACTCAGCAATAGAAAAGTACAGTATGCAGGAAAGGACTATATTTTGTTTAAAGGCACAGACGATCACAGAAGCATAAGATACTGAAAGCGGTTTGTTTTGGTTTTCTGTTTAAATACCTGCTTTGGCTGAACACTAGTTTCTTCCAATAGACAGTGCAAATCAGCAACAACAGTGTCACTTGAAATTCTGCTCATAAGAAAGAGATCCCAGCTTCTTGAAAGCCTACAGCTTTTCCCTCTTTTCTCATCTACTAGCATTAGGCAAACACGGTCATGAGACAAGAACATAAACCTAGTCCATTTGTCCTTAACATGTATGGTACTTGCATGAAAAATGTGTTACATTTTTAGCTTCTGACTCCAATTAACTGTGCGCTTACAAGCTGTTTCTGTATCCTTTCGGTCTCCCTTTGCGTAAACCTCATGTTATATGAAAAGCATACTGCCAAGCAAGAAGGTTCAGAAGTGTGATGTGTGAAACAGAAAGATATGAGAAAAACTATAAAGGAAACTATGAAGAGGAAAAAAGAGAAATACAAAACAAAGCACGCTTCATTACACGTAAAACTGTGTTTCTTTTTGTGGTGAGAGAATCAGCCATATGAATGTGAATTCTTCATCCTCAGCACATGCATGGGGTTGACTTGAAAATTGATGCAGAATATAAGCAGTGATTTGTTAGGTATTTCTCCTCACTCTTCCCTTATAGAACTACCTTCAACTGCTAATATACCCACGGATACGAAAGTCAGCCCAGTGTGGGAGTAAGGAATGCAAACATGGCTTTAACTCACATTTACAATACCCTGATCCTACACCCCTTCAAACACTATGCTGGTCCCAACTTTAAAATTAAAACAGGAATGATCTAACTTACACCGCCTGTCAACAGCCCCCAAAAAGGCTGTTACAGAAGCTGGGGAAAGCCAGTCTTATGGGCACCCTGTTTATCTTTGACACGGTCGCCACACTGAAGATGCCCTTATAAAGAGGCACCAGCTGCGTCAAATTTACGGTTGCTTTGCACAACTGAAGCTTCTCCTGGCAAAGCTGCCATAGTAGCTTTATGCCAGCCCCTTCTGTGGGACAGTCCCTCCTGGACACAAAAGAAAACATGCAAGTTATGTGTCATGGCAGAGTTGAGGTGGGAAGAGAGCATTTCAGTGTGGCAACAGCTATATTAAAGAGAGGGCTGAAGCATTGTCTAGGAAACTCTTCCAGCCAGAGGAAGTCAGAACACTGCTGTGGCTCTGAAGACTGAGCTCATAATATATTATGCTGGTAACACAGCTAAAGCCAGAGAAGTCTCCAGGTTACCGCTAAACTCAACACCACCAATCAATCATGCTCCTTATATATTTGAAACAATTCATCTTTCAAATGAGGAACAAAGAACAGACAAAAAAGAGAGAGTAGCAATTAAATATAATAACGTGGGTCAGAGATATAAATAGCTGGACACAAAACATTAATTCGAAGCATATTTTGTCTAAGTCAAAGTAAAAAATAACAGGGTCACATGCTTCATAGTGTCTGTAGGCTGAGCTCATTGCACACATTAGGGGCTCCTTGCTTCCCTCCATTAGGGGCTCCTTGCTTCCATTCATGTTCCACAAGCTCCCTATGTACCTTCCTCCCATCCCTCTCTATTGAAGAGAGTCCCTGCAACTCCCTCTGCTCCCTCCCTCATGCCTGGTGCTCTGAGTCCCTCATTCCCTCCCTCTACGGCAGAGGCTCTGTGTTCCCTCACTACCCCTCTCCATCAGAGTACCCCAGAGCCTGCAGCTCTGCATGTGCCCCTATTCTCCCTTTCTCCCCATACCAAGGTTGTCACTACCCCATGTCTAGAGCTCTGTATGCCCCTATTCTCCCATTATCCTCTGCCACATGGCATGGGTTCTGTATGAACCCACCATTCCCTCCTTCCCCCAGTTTTCCCTCCACACGGACACCAGGGCCTCCTATTCTCCCCCTCCAGGCCATGTGTACACACCTGCACTTCACCCCCCACAAAACCCCTTCCCCTCACACAATTATTTGTCTTCATTCTGTCTGGGAGATAACTCTTTCAGAGTGTCAACATGTTAATCTCTACTGGGAGGATAGACAGAGATGAGATAGGGGTATTGTTATGCTGGAAGGCATTAATGGGTATCATCAACCCGTTCTTTGGTCTACAGACTCTTGCAGAGGTGCTTGAAGCTGTAGCTCTGATAAACAGAGGAAAGGGGCTCCATGTGCCCTGCATTTTCACTCTTTTGGTTTTTCAATTTCCTCAGAATTGATAGGTATTTCTCACTGATGCCTAGAATGTTCCTTGAAATTTTGGAATTGATTGGATGTGGCTTTCAAAAGTTGTTGAGTACATATAGACAGACAGGCAGAGAAAAGCTATCGGACTGAGCGTATGCCCTTGAAAACTTGGCTAATAAGTTTGTAAACTTTACAGAAATGGTGTTTATACTTTGTTGTATTTTTTTAAAAATTTCCAGTTCTTAACTGTTTCAAACTATTACTGTCAGTAAAGAGGTGCCTGAATTATTGTGGAACAACAAAGAGTGTAGCTTCTCAAGAGGAGAGGGGAATAAAACAACTTACTCATAGGTAGGTTTTGTATGTGACCATCCATAGAGATTATGCACATCATAGTGTCTAACAGGGGTTCCATCTGGCAGGAACTGCTCGCTTTCCATGCATAAGGTTTTGTGATTCAACCCACGTGACCATGATTCCAACCCTAATGAGAAGGAAGTTTAAATATCTGTATCTTTAAATCATACCAAATTGTTTACCATATTTTACTGCCTGTGCAGTGGGGTTTTGTTTTGCTTTGTTTTCTGTAAGAATACCATTCTAAATTTTCTGACAATTTAGATTTTGAATACTAGCTGTTCCCAATAATCCTGTATATGAATTTGGAGCTACAAAATTACTATAATAATCTCATGGGGATGCTGTTCTCAGCCTTTATGAACAGGATCTCTTAACTCAGAGGATGCTGCAGATCTTTAGAAGCATCTCTCCACATCATCCATATAACCTGAATAACAGAAGTATTAAGCTAGGGACAACTACACAAATTAATATTGAGACACTGTGTATGGAAGCAGTGAAGGAAGAAGTAAACATGATAGTAGTCTTACATAAGTAGAACATTAGGAGAACAAATTTTCAACAGCACAAAGAACTTTCAAAGAGACCTAATTACATTTTTGTGCCTTTGAAAATATCCTCCTGGATAACTACTTGTTAAGGTATTCTCTGCTAAAGTCCAATATTTTATAATGGCTCTAGCACAAACTGAGTCAATAGTGTACAAACTATGACCCTGAAGTCCCTAAACTGTGGAATGAAGAAAATTTTTATTTTATTATGAATTCTGTGTTTTCTCCAAGCCACGCTCTGTGATTTTTAAATTGAATTGTTTAAATCAAGTCTATTGCTAAAGGTAGGAGGTACGGAAAATATTTTCTAAATACTTGAAACTGAACTGCATTGTTCATGTGAAAAACAAAGTAATCTACAGACAGTTTGATCGAAATGCTTGGAGTCATTTTTTCCAAACATGCCTAGACTTAGGCCTCTAAATCTATGTTATGTAGGCACCTAACTAAAAGTGGCTTTATTTTCAGAAATCCTGAGCAAGCACAGCTCCTCACTTGAAACAGGAGTTGTGTATGCACAGAATCTCTGAAAAAATTAAGCCTCTTTTATTTAGCTACTAAATAAGGGATCAGAGTTTGACAATTTTGGCCCCAGATGAAGTCTAAGTGAATGATGCAATAAATAGAGTTGCTTATGGAAGTACAAGATAGTTACTATACTTACTGGGCATATAGGGAGGATTGTTTAGCTCTTGGTTTCTACAACCTTCAACTGCTCCATGAACAAAGCTTGCTGGTTCATTCATGTCCTAAAAATGTAAAGAAAAAAATGAATATTTTAAAATTAATTTTGTTTGTTTCAATTATATGACATATTAAATGCTATTTTGCAAAGAGATGCATAATAAAACTCCTTCAAGAGCATTTACAGTTGCATTTTTTAACATTAGTATTTCAGCCAATTTACCTTTTCTTGACATGATAGTGATCAAAATTTATATTTGTAAAAAAAGAAACGGAAAGGAAAAACAATGCACCTGACTGAGATCTAATATGCAAGGCTCTAGCTTGCATCAGTTTGTTTATGCTCAATTTATAACACCCTGAACATGCAAAGTTACAGTGGATCTACTGACAAACTAAGCTACCAAGATACTAACAGAATAGTTTCCTCCATGGCAGATCTCTGAACTCACAGAGACCTTTGGGAAGCTCCTTCTTAGTCACTGGAACAGGGATTTGAACTGGGATCTCCCAGATTCTAGATCAGTGATTTAACCAATGGCCTGTCTATAGAATGAGAATGATTCTCTCTCTGGCCCAATGCCTATTTTATTATTTATATACTGTGGAACAGTTTCAACAGGAAAGCCTGAGCAAACCTAACCCACAGTGCAGTGGTTAGGGCACCTCTCCTAAGAAATGGGAGATGGGGTTCAAATCCCTGTTCCACATCAGACACAGAGGTGATCTGCCACATCTGAGGTGAGTGCCTTAACCACTCAGCTATTGTGAGAAAGGGCTTACATTCAAATATGTATTTAAGTGCTTTCCAGAACTGATGCCATAGTTTGTCACTGGTACTACCCAGGAGTGCTGCCTGCAGAGGTTGATGATCTGATGCAGTGGATCAATGCATCCTCTGAACACAGATACCTCTCTTCTTATCAAGTAATGCATACTTTTCGGTATGTGTTCCCCCTTCTGCATGACTCTTAGCAAACTGTTTGGGAGACTTCAAGTGTTTACAAGAAAAATCATCCTAAAAGCATATTTTAAACATAGGGGGGTGGAGGAGGAGGGAATCAAGATAATGTTAATTAGGTAATGAAATTAAATATATCAATAATAAAAGAATTAGGACTTGCTCTTCAGCAGATAATGTTGTATTAACAAAACAGCTAATTTTTGACCATCAGTAACATATTCCTAATAAATTCAACTGAACTTCTTCATACTTACTTTCTGAGAGGAATGGGTGTGAAAAGGAGTTAGGCATAATTGGATTTATAAAGGAATTCTTTGAATCACAAGGTATTATGGGAAAAGTCAGTCAGATAAACTCTCAAATTTTTCATTTCTTATGCTAAGGGAGAGTGTAGCCTTCATAATTGTGTGAGGTGATCATTCTACTGCATATCAGAGCACAATATTCCGCATGCAACAACCACACCTGACCTTGGCATGAGAGAACATTGTAATGGAGCTGGGAGAGGCAGGTGCAGATCCATCACAAACTGAATAAGTCTCTCCAACCCACTGTCCTTAACACACAGCAGCAAGTAAGCAAATCCACTGAATTTGCAGGTGGGATTAACATACAGGTTTCCCTGGTAATTTGGGCTCTGCCACTGAGGTTATAGAGCTAATCTGCTACAGCTATATCAAGACAATATGTTATTTTTCAATGGGTCCAAACTAAAACCCTGGACGTGAGCCCCACCAAATTGGAGGGAGTGTAGACCTGCAGTATAAACATTCTGCTTGGCCCCTATCTCTATAATGCACAAACCCTAAACCCTGAATCTGGATAGCCAAACTTCAGGGAAGTTTTGATCCAGAACTGGCTCTGAACTTTGAGAGTCGGGCACATCTCCACATTCTTCAAGATTTAGAACCAACCCATAGAAACACTAAAAAAGAGTTTCAGTAATTTAAAATACTTTTTTACTTCAGCAAGATTTTCCTATAATTATTAAAACCAAAGGTAAACAAAAACAAACAAACAAAAAACCTAGCTATAAAACAGAAAATATATACACTTACAATCCACAAGCCATCAAACTTCACACTTTTCTCTGATTGATTTGGGTTAGTGTGGAATTCTCTTATTTCTCTTTGCCACCACTGAGCTGTGGCGTTGCGGAAGAAATCTGGGAAAGCTGCATAAGCTCTATATAGCTGTAAAAGTAACAGACAACATAGAGAGAAAGATATGTATTATTGAGATGGAATTACTGGATTTCCAACCATGCAAATTTTGCATAATTTCTGATTTTCTAGGTAATGGTTTGAACACTTCTAACTATAAACACCATTTTCTGTGATTCTTAACATGCTGATGGACTAAAAGATTTTACTTTTATATGAGTTGTAACACTTGGAGAAATAGTGTGGTTACTTTTGAGCTATAATAGGAACATAAAAAATAAGCGTTATATGTCAATATGCATTTTAGGTTTTTCTTTAAAAATAAATGTGGATCAGTATTCCATTGTATAGTTTAACCACTTCTGGAATTTCCAAATGTGTAAGCTGAGACACAGAAAGTCAAGAGTGAATTGTGACGAACACCACTCCAAATCAGTGCAGAGCCCGGAAACTAACCTCACAGTTCTGACTCTTAAGAGTCTGATTTGCATTTACATGAAGACTTCTTTACAATACTCTAGCTGTAACAAGGGGCCTTAGATCAGAAATGTATGCTCACTTTAAGCCCTTTACGTTGCCAGAGCATAAATGAGCACCAATGGCTCAGATATTATGGTGATGGGCAGTAGTATAAACCCCCTGAAATAGAATGGCATAACTAGACTTAATGTAAATGAAAATCAGGTTCTTACCCTCTGCTCTAATCCCTAGGTAACACACACCTTTTTATCAGTTTGTGTCTGATCATACTTGTTACTTAGGGCTCAGAAAGATAATTTGCCTAGAGAGGCAAAACTTAAACTCAGTGAGACTATTCTTGAATAAGGAAAAATATGATGTTCTCAATGAATGTGAGGACATCAGAAGATTATAATCTACGCACATACATAGGAGATTTCATAGCTAATAGTTGGTCTGAGCTTTGAAATTATATGATTTATCATATTAATTTTAATATTTTGACTAGTTCACCATTTTACTCTTAATTGAGTGTAGATCTTAATTTTGCATGGGTTCAAATCCTACAAGGAGTAGTTTGTCCTGAACTCCTAATGAAGTCAACTAAGGGTGTTGTCGCAGGGTAGAGAGCCTTAAGCACATGATCGGGTAGGATAAGCTTTATAAAATATTTAAATGAAATAAACATCACATCAGGGCACTGAATTTTATGAATTGCATGAAGATTTGCAAGGCAAAGACTTATTTTTTCCAATGAAGTATAAAGAAACAAGAAATAAAGTGACACAACACGAATCCCTTTTACAATGCATCACAAAGATTCTCATTAGAACAAGAAGCATTGCTAACTTTAAAATGTTGGAGGGCTTGTAAAAGACTCCAGATGGTCTTATGTTTTTTCTTAGATGCTATAGTAGATTTGGCTACCCATTTTCTATGTCTCTATCTCACCTGTTAAAATAGATTACCTTTGATAACTGCTTTGCTACTTTCCTTGAATAACTTCATACCCTCTCTTTTTGCCAATAGATGTCATTAAGCAATCAAAATACATCATTATAGCAATGCAATACACTTACCTTCACTTGAGTATCCCAGTCTAGTGATTCATTCACAACTACGTTGGGAAAATCTGGCCAAACCTAATGAGAGAAAGGATATTTAAAAAAAAACAATCCTTCTAAATTACACAGGCTGATACAAAATTTATGACACACACTATGTTTTAGGCACTATGATGGAATTCTAAAAACCAAAGCAGATGTTTCTCAAAAGAAATACCCTGATCACTCTCTGCAAGATTTCCTGATCCTCCCTTCATCTCTAATTGCTTTCATGGACACCATGTCCCACCACACATGACCCTTTCCATGCAGACCATCCCTAAAGCTGATAGATAACCAGATTCACTTTCATTGTTCTGCTGCAAATGATGCACCATTTTTCATCAGAAAAATATGAACCTCATTTGAACCAAACTCAAACATAGTATGGTATATAATTAACAGGAATTGTGTTCTGTGCTCTGTTTCCACCACTGAAGATTTTGACTTCCTTAGAACATGCAACTATTTCTGTTTTGTTTATTAGAGACGAGCCCTTAGGCTCTATAATGTATAAATGGCACTGCATGGCATAGGCTTAATTGTTGTAATACATAAAAAAACCAGCATTCAAGGCAAACTGAGTGCCATGATGTCTCCTACAGAGGAAATCTCAGAGAATGTAGGAAAGTACTTTGCTCCCTTTCAGAACTAAAGACTCAGCCCCAAAACACACCCAAGCCCACAGATCCCACCAGATCCATGCAGATCCCAGGGAAATCACCAGAGGTCATGGCCATCATTGTGAAACAATATAGTTCCAGACTGCTTCCAAGCTTTCCTATTCTGCCTCTCCAGTTCCCTGACAGGATCAAGGGCTTCTCAATAAGCCAATGGCACTGGAAAATTACTGTCAATAGGATAATTCCACTTAGGTGAAAAGTGCCTACGTTGATGTTGTGGCAGTCAGCTATAAGTAGGAAAGAAATTGCTGTGGCTATAGAGTGGGACATATTCACAGAACGCTGTCCATCACCCAGCCATTTCCTCCTATGCTTGGCCTACCCCTTCAGCAGCCAGCTATGCTGACCCCCCATTATTACCTATATCTTGCATGTTTCCCTCCAGAGAGATCTGCTGCTGTGCTCTCTATCCACAGAACTGGAGGGAATAGTTTGGGTCACAGATACATGGGTGTGACATTTGCACGCTTCTTGAGTGCAGCTGTACCAGATGATGATTAACCCTGTAAGAGGGCAAGTAATAGTGCCACTGACCTCCCTAAAAGGAGGGCAACTTTAAATAGCAGCCCTAACGCTACCGATTGAATCAATGCATCTCAGGTGTCCTAGCCCCAATCTCCCACTGGATGGTCCTATCCACTTTCTGGTTACATGGGCCCTCCAACTGCTTTGGAGGTGCTGACACCTTGTTCCAGTGCAATTCTGCTACACATGGGCATACTGCTGCTGGAAGCCCACAGCTGGTTCCACCAGCTGAATCCAGTCAGTGAACTTAGCTAATATTTGTAGATATTTTCCCAAGAGGACTTTACTTTTGCAGCTATGCTGTGGGGTGAACATGCACAAGACATACAAATGGCTATTGTAGGAGAATTCCCATTTAATTTGCTACCGGAATTTAGTTTTAAAAGGAATACTTTTTTTAAAAGAAAACTCTGGCAACCAATGAAAATAAGATCTCTCGCCTACTTATGGAATAGCTTACTGTTCTCTTTGCTTTGTTACTTCCAAGGTCAGATTCATAGAGTTTTAAGGCCAAAATGGACCATTATGATCATCTATTCTGACTTTGTGCATAACACAGGCTGAAGAATCTCACCCAATAATTTCTGCATCAAGACCATAACTTCTGTGTCTGCTATAGCATATCTTTTACAAAGATATCCGGTCTGAAATTCAGGACTTCAAGTGAGAATCCACCATGTCTCACGGTAAGTTGTTCCATTGGTAAATTACCCTCACTGTTGAAAATGTGCATCTCACTTCTAGTCTGAATTTGTCCAGCTTCAAGTTCCAGTTACTGCATCGTTTTATGCTTTTTTCTAGATGATTAAAGAGCTGCTTACTATCAGAAATCTCTTCCCCAGTAGGTACTTGTAAACCATGATCATATCACCTCTTAACCATGCTAATATGATTCATATTTGGAAATAACATCTCTGGTTTTATCAAGTAATCTAAAAACAGTACCTTTCCCCATACAATTTCACTGCTATTGGGCCATTTAATAAAAACATCTTCCTGGACACCTCTTGTGTAGGTTAGATAATTGGTTTCATTGCCTGAAATGGCTGGATCCTAAAAATAAAGAGAATACAATTTTACATTTGTATGGAGAACAATTTAATACACATCAAGAGTATTAGGTGAAGTATGTAGCTTGGTGATTTATGGCAAGGGAAAAAGGAGATCTCAACACTGACCAGGATAATGATGAATCTCATTCCTTCCTTTTTCATTCTGTCAACCAGAGCTGGTAGTCCAGTGAAGTTTAGGCTGAGGGTAAAATCCAATTGCCGATCCATGTAATCAATATCCGTGTATTGTACATCCTGCAGTGCACAAAAAGAATGGATGTAAAGTGATCATCATTTTTGCTAATTATGTATTTATAACAATGCAGTCAAATTAAGAGAGCTGCTGCTTTTCTGTAAGTAAAATTGGAAGCTGCAGTATCTTAAAACAAAGGATGTCACATGAACATACTTACACACTCCAAAAATCAAGATCACTATGAAATTAGACCTTTTATCAGCTAAACTCATTCTGAAGTTTGCTATATACTAGAAAAAATTGCTATACACTAGAGAAGAATAATTTCCCATTTTTATTGTGGGTGGGTGGGTAGGTAGGTGTCAATGCCATGAAATAGTGAGGAAAATGGACATGCACATCAGTGGGTCACATATTGAGAGGCTTCCATGTCATGCATTGATCTGCATCATAAAGTGAAGAAACACCTTTAGCTTGATGGATCATTATGGTGGGGCCTTTTGAAGATTCCCTTGTATGAGTGCCCAGCCATGGTCCTTCAATGATACTTCAGGATAGAAAAATGTAACACAGACTATATTTTGCATTTTCCCTCCTCCATCTCTTGATCCTTCCCACTTGTTTCTATAACATTATACCATTGCGCCTAGGCACAACAAGAGGCCCCATTTCTGACTGGGGCCTGCAGTTGTTACTGTAATACAAATGATAATTATATGAGAAAATGCAAGGGCATTGGGGTATAAGTTATGTGCCAAAGTTGTTTGTCTCACAGCATTTTGAAAAAATGTTACAAGCCATGTCTGTGTGAGAGGCACAAAATAATTTCCACAATGGCATCAAAAGTCACAATCTGTGGAGCCCAAGGAAGTTAACAAAAATACCTAACAGGGACTCCAGCTGCACCACTCCCCATCCCAAGACGATCCTGCCTTCAAAAGGTTAAATCTAGCCAGTGCCCCAATTTGTCTGCACCATGAACCCAGTCCTGTATTCCTTGCACCTCCATTACTCCCACTAACTCAATAAAACTTTTAAGAGCACAGGGAATGTAGGACTGATCCCAAAGCGGGTGCAATGTGTATCCATATTCCAGGAATATACAGACGTTTGAATTATATCAGCTTCCTAATTGCAACCATGCCTTATATAAGCTAATAAGATTTTAAAATATGAAATACAATAGTACAAAATAGCTCCAACTAATAAGGTCTAGCTAATAAAAAGCAAAAAGAGCACTATTGTTATTTCACTCAGAGTAAACAAAGAAGTTTAATTACAGTTTAGTGCATACACTAGTTTCTATTCTACAGTGGTTGGTTTTATTCTCCTTTTTATCAGGGGACTGTCTGAAAAACTGTATGCTACTGTTTGAACTCTAATTTAATTAGAACAACATACATAAGGTATCCGAGCTGCTTTCATTGCCTCGTACAGGTCAGAGACTTCTATGTCATTTTTATATCCATAACGGCATAACTGGAATCCCAAAGCCCAGTACGGTGGCATGACCGGTCGTCCAATCAGCTAACAACAACAAAATGGGGGGAAATATAGTATTGAAATATGATGATAAAAGATATCAAGGCCAAAAAATGTAATTAATTGTGACATCATATCAATCCTACTGCAGTGTATTCCTGAACAACAAGCTCTGGCGTTGGGCCCAACACCATGTAAAAGTCCAGAATTCCTCCGATAGTGCGATATGTCAGAGCAGGAGTTGGCTGGAATGTGACATCTGAAAACCCAGAAAGTGAAAGCAGAAGGAGAATGTTTAGATAATCCACTCTTAAAGAAAAGGACACAATATATGAAAACACTTCAGGAATAAAAAAAAATTGTGATTTTTTTTTTTTACCCATTGCGTTGCTGTTAAGCAAGAGGACTCCATGAGCATTTCCATCATTTTCTAAACCCATGTAAAAAGGATGGACACCATAAGAGTTCAGTTTGTACTGCAAAAAAAATAAAAATAATTGAATTTTCTACTATAGAAATACCCAAAATATTCACTATTTTCCATTTATTTATAGTGATCATAATAAATGATTGGACAAATAACATCAAGAGAATTATCAGAGAATCTCTTCCTCTGCCTACACACACTTCTAAAACAGGTAAATATTTACATTTCCTACAGAAAGATTATTTTCAACAGTTTGACACTTGTGAACTCAATATGTTTGAGAGCAATCGAGTACAAAAAAAATAATTGTACTACTGTAGATCCCTGAATAACTATTGATAACATGAAGCATCTTTCCCAGTACAAAGCATTCCTGTTTTCAAGCAGTTTTTTTCTGTAATCAGTATTCACATTGGTGACTCTCTTATTTGAAAGGCATTAGGGCTGAAACTGTAATGATCAGGGGACTATAATTGTGGTGACTGGAGTTGTAGAGAAGCAGCATATACAGGAAAGAAATGGTTCAGAGCAGTTGAAGCTAGATTAAAATTTTTGGCTGATGTGGGGGGGGGGGGAAGGCAAAAATGCAGATTCAGCAAACCAAAAAGATTCATGTCAGTTTCACTGAATTGTTTTAATTTTAAAAAACTGAAATGTGTTTGAAAATTTTGAAACAAAACCTTTTGATTTTTCAGTCTACAACACTTTTGTTTTATAACTTTCTTTCACTTTATTTTTAAAAAATGTAAAAGAAAATCTTCAGCAAACTGAAGTTTTGTTTCAGCTCAACAAAACATTTAGTTTGACCCAAAGTAAAAAAAAAAAAACAACCCACAATTTTAGACTTGCTGAAATTTTTAAAAAATGTTGTTAAGTTCTACCTGAAACAATTTTTTTCTGATTTTTTCAGAACTGCAAGGGAACCAAAATATCCGTTGTGTGGGCAGCTCTGAGAGAAATATGCCACCACTTTCATTGTTCACTTTATAGGGGTTGGAAATCACGCATCACCATACAGAAAATAAACATATGCATACACAAGTATCCATTAACAATGATTTATCTGTTACCAGATACTAGTGTGCTCACACAGGTAAAGGATTTTGCATGCAGAACAGGTATGTGAGCATTACTGTGGGTGCAACCTTTATGTTGTTTGGAAATTTGACTATCCTATAATATGCAAATTGGCATCACACTTGTTAACAATTTTACACAACTAAACAATTTGCTGAAAAGCATGAAAAGCAGCAATGTACTATTGCATATGATGCATTTGCCACTGTTCAGGTCTGCATCAAGACTTGAATTCCAATCAGGGTCTTTGATCATACCTAAAAAGACAGGATTAGAGACGGCCATAACCTATTCCCTGAAACACATTTTTCCACATCATAAACTACAGTACTTCCTGGGCCTGATCTAGTGTCCAACGGGACTTTTACATTGACTTCAATGACCTTTGGATGAGCACTAATACCGGTCTCTCAACTCAAAGGCCTATGACTGAGATATGAAGTTTACAAATCAGGACTGACAGGGCTTTGTGGGATTTCAATGCTGGGCCTGCCTGCAAATTTAGTCACACTTTTTATCTTTCCCCGCCAAGCCAGGGGAATGCAAATGTAATGTGATGCCACCTTTGCCCCCTCCTCAGTTTCTGTACCAAGCATAGCCCATTCACATCTGTGGATCTGTCCAACAAGTCATAGCCAAAATGAGCCCGCCACCCCCAGACAGAATTCAGTGGATTGTACATTAAATTCTCAAAAAGTGTCTGTCTTGATTCAGTTTAAGTGAATAGCACGCTACAAAGACCCAGAGGCATATAAAGCAAAGAAAGCATAGCTACTTAGAGAAAAAACAAAATCTGTTTCTACTTACACCAGGGGGCTGGTCTTTGGCGAACATTCCCCAGGTGGTCCAGTTCATATCACGCCGAAAAGTAGTGTGTTCATTTTCACCAAGTCCATAGATATACTCTGATGGCAGACGGGTAGAAATCTGAATGAACATGTCGCTAAAGATGAAGCCAGGTACCTGAGAATCCCAACTGAAAAAGAATGAGAATTATACCATTATCATCAGTAAAGGGTGGAAAGAATAAAGAGAATATTGCGGAATAGAGGTTTTCAGTGCTATGCAGGGCTCAGAAACAGCTAGTGCATGCCCATATACTGCACTAGCACTGTACTGAAGTTTCCATCTTGTCCTCCAGTAACACACTTTTCATTTACAAAAAAAAAGAAGGATGTCTCTTATTGTTACAGTTGCAAAGAACACATTACAAATGTGAACCAAATGTAACTGATGCAGAGAGGTGTACAAAAGTTTGCAAAAAGCCTGAAACAACAGCTCTGAGAGGCCATCGATTTCAGTGAGGTGTTTCAATTTATTGTAAGTGTCCTCTCATTTTGTCAACATGTATGGCAGAGCTTATTTTGGTGGAGCTGTTTGAAACAATATGATCACCTTCCCCATCTGTCCCCTCTACAGTCTCAACCCCTGGTGCCACATGTGATTTAGTCAACAAGGAGATGTCATTATTGTTTATAGCAGATTTTTTTGCCCGGTGCTGAAAATCTAATTTTGAATCTCATTCATTGCAAATGAAGTGCAATTCAATTCATTCTTTGTTGTTAATCTGATTATGATCTGATAATAGATCTTCTGAATAATTATGCAGTTCCAGGAGAGCGAATGGTTATGGAATGGTATTAATGGGTTTTTTTCTGGTTGGCCAAGCATTCACTACAATTCAATTTTAAGTACCTTAAAAGAACAAATTGTATTACAAAATACATTAGCCATTTTCACAACTGCATCAAATTGTTGAATCACATTCAATTTGTGGCCCGCCATAACCCCAGATTTTTTCTTCAGTACTACTGCCTAGCCAGTTATCCCCATTTAAGAGTTGGGCATTTGATTTTATCCTTCCTAAATGAAGTACTTTGCACCTATCTTTATTGAATTTTGTCTTGTTGATTTCAGACCAGTTCTTCATTTTGTCAAGGTTGTTTTGAATTTTAGTCCTGTCCTCCAAAGTGCTTGCAACCCCTCCCAGCTTCGTGTCATCTGCAAATTTTATGAGTACATGCTCCACTCCATTATACAAGTCATTAATAGAAATATTGACCACCACCAGATCCAGGACTGACCCCTGTGGGACCCCACTGGATATGGCCTCCCAGTTTGACAGCAAACAATTGGTAACTACTCTTTGAATATGGTCTTTCAACTGGTTGTGCACCCCACTTGATAATAATTTCATCTAGACTGCATTTTCCTAGTTTGCTCATTAGAATGTTGTGGGACTGTCAAAAACCCTACTAAAAGTCAAGATATGCAATGTCTACTGATTCCCCTATATCCACTAGGCCATTTTTCCAGTAAAAGAAGGAAATTAGCTTGGTTTAGCATGATTTGTTCTTGAAAAATCCTTGCTGGTTATTCCTTACAACCCTTTTATCCTCTAGGTGCTTACAAACTGATTGTTTAATAAATTTGTCCCAGTATGTTTCCAGCATTGAAGTTAGGCTGACTTGGTTATAATTCCCAGGGTCCTCTTTGTTCCCCTTTTTAAGAATATTTCACCCCTGTAGCAACAATGGAAATTTTTTACATGAAAATCGTATATTTATGTATTTTCCTCTGTCTTTAATATAGTGCAACAGCTAGGAACAAGGAGGAGAGTCTCTGTCTGATATGAACTGTACCCTCTTCCCAGAACCCTGCCAGAGTCTGAACTACAGTCTCAAACAGCAAACCCGAAGACATTCTTCAGTGTTAAGGAGGGGATCAGAAACCCACTTCTTCATTTTGGAATGCCAGCTTCAGACCATGAACAGAGGCAGCTGTTTGCAGTTGCTTTCCACAATCCCTGGCGCTTTCCTGAGACATTTTCCTCCCTTTGACCTCTAAAGGTAAACCCCTGTCCCCCAGGTATGACCCTCGGGGGGAAAAACTGTTGAATGGGGTAGTGGACAAGGGGGTTACCCTCCCCTGCCATAAAGTTCCAGTGTACCACATTACACTTATACAGCATTAGACTAAGTCCTTAGTTATCGCATTTATGCGCATCTTCCAGAAAACAGCTCTAGAAGCAACATTGCATAGAAATTGCATCTCCGCTCTGTCTTCTCAGTGCTTACACTTCTAGGTCTGTCTCAGTCTCAGGTGTAAGGTCTCTCCATTTGAGTGTGTATCAGCTTTGAATAGCTGCATCAGCATCCGTAATCCAAAAGATTTAACGTTTCAGAGTAGTAGCCGTGTTAGTCTGTATCCGCAAAAAGAACAGGAGGACTTGTGGCACCTTAGAGACTAACAAATTTATTTGAGCATAAGCTTTCGTGGGCTACAGCCCACTTCATCAGATGCATAGAATGGAACATATAGTAAGAAGATATATATATACACACACACACATACAGAGAACGTGAAAAGGTGGAGTAAGAGGCTAATTAATTAAGATGAGCTATTATCAGCAGGAGAAAAAAAACTAGATACCATTAACTTGGGTTTGAATAGAGACTGGGAGTGGCTGGGTCATTATACACATTGAATCTATTTCCCCATGTTAAGTATCCTAACACCTTCTTGTCAACCGTCTAAACAGGCCATCTTGATTATCACTACAAAAGTTTTTTTCTCCTGCTAATAAACAGTTCATCTTAATTAGCCTCTTATGTTGTGTTTTAAACATAAAAAGCAACATATAACAAACAAACAAAATTTTCACCAGAAGATGTGGTACTTTAGAATAAGGCAATTTACTCAGATATAAGCCAACATTTTCGGTATTTCCACCTAGCACATATGATGAAAGAGCACACACTCCAATGATTACACTGACTGGCTAGATATTGGAATAGCATCAGGTCAACATGTACAGGACAAGTAATAACTCCTAACCCTAGGGCAGGAAGTCCTGCTGTTGTAAAAAGTGGGACTGCTCAGATGGTCTCAAAAGGCTACTTCAACTTTCTTTCACATCTGGGAAATTTAGGCAAATTCTATGTTCTGTCTGAAGACCTTGCAAGTAACAAGGCCCACAAAACAACCACACCTACTGATCAGGGCTACCTGCATCAGTCACCATCCCCTTCTCATTTGGAAAGATGGGGTCTGGTCTTTCCACTGTCCAATCCCTATCAGTTCTGGCCTATGTTTAGGTAGATGCCTTTTTTCTGGACAGACATCTTCCCATTTCCCAACTGCTGCAGGTGCTGAGAGACCACACCCAATTCCCTGGGAGAAGTTAAAATACCCTATTGACTGGTATTAACATGCAGACAAACAGATAGAAAGGCAGAAAATGCACTCATTGGAAGAGGCAATTGTGACCACTGCTGTCAGGGCCACTTGCCCTTTGTTCTGAAAGTTTCAATCTTGGAGGAAAGAGGATGCGGGGGGACACCTACTGAAGAACCATATTGCTTAAAACCCAAACAAACAAAACCCCTAGCACATACAAAAAGTAAGCAAAAGGGTGTCCATTTACAAAAAGAAACAGAACAAACAAAAATCAATCAATCATAACTCATACCAAGAGATGAAAGTAAAAATATCTTACAATCACAACCTTGATGCTAAGGGGAAAAGTAAATCAGCACCAGACAAGCAATAAGATTTGCCGAACATCTTTTGTCATAACCAACAATTACCCATGCCAAAGACAAAAGCAAACTGCTAATTATTCTATTCAATTGAAACATGGGATTGCAGAGGGAAATAAAATACTGTCATTAGAGTCACTCTGCCATGAGATCTAAAACTTACAATAGCCAATTATGTGAGGTGATAAGGGAAACTTCTTGGCCATTTGGTGAGGAAGAGATGTTCCTCAATGCTATTAGCCCTATGGAAGTTCAGTCCATTAACAATCAGTCTATTAGGCTATTAACTGAGGCACGTGGTCAATGGTTAGGCATATCCCAAAAGGAGGGGCTGTCATTATCTGACTGCTGCCACTGGGGGAAGAAAACAAGAGGTAATACACCTAGCACAATACAGTGGAAGCTAACATGGTTTGACGCAACCTAAAATAAAAAATATGTTACCTAGAGCAAAAAAAAAAAGGAAGAATTTACTTACATAACTGTCCCTGTGCTTTTGCGTCGAATCTGGATGCCAAATGGATTGTTCTGAATCGCTACTTCATAGAGTCTATTCTCATATGTACTTGTAGGACTGCTAGGGATATTTAGTGGTACTGGAACCTCATATCTTTTATTGTTGTAATCATAAATCTATGAAGCAGAAATCAGTTCACTTGAGTGCATATAAAATATTCAAAAGATCTATACTTTGATGGCACTTAAAAGTTCAATCGCTTTTTAGAAGTATTACAAGTTCAATCACTATTCCCCATATTAATTACAGGCTACACCTCTCAGACTGGTAGAACCTTAAACAGAGGAAGATTTCTCACAAACTTTTTCAAATGCAACCACTATAGTTAAAAGTCTTGAACAAACATTTAGCTAAAACAGATAAATAATTGTAGTGTGAGTGTGTTGGGTAAGGCATTCTCTTTCAATATCAGTTTTCTTAGTTATATCATTATAATTAAAATAATAGATATATGGACTGGTATATAAGAAGCAATGAAGGTTGAAGAATCTTGTTTTGTTCAAGAGATTACTGTTAGTGAATGTGGCCCCGAATTTATTTTTATACATAGTAAAGAGGATTTTCACTTTTTCACACTTTTAAGCCACCTTTATAAGTTTTTTGTTAATGCTTTATGTTTTTTGCTATGCTTACATAGCAAGTCTATGTTCCCTTTATTCTATAGTTTGTCTTAATAGGTGAATTCAATATATGCAATATGATCACTTTAATAATTGATTAAAGTTATTTTTATAATGTAATTTTTATAATGTAGTTTTATAAGTGTTATTAGCTCAAAAGTTATAACTACAGTAATACTTCCTGTTAATGCATAATACTTACATCCTAATGATAAAGTTCCTCAAGATTCTCCAAATTCTGATTCGTTGTTTGGGTGCTTATACACTATTACATATGATAAGTTATAAGAACTAGGACATAAGCTCTTGTGAGGAGAGGATTTGGCCTAAACCCAAATAACAGCTATTTAGCTAAATGAAGAAATCTACCCCAGGTGGAAAGGTCAGAGTAGTCAACCAATGTACAAAAAGCAGACAACTGATTTTAAAAAAAGATAATTTATATAAGAAAAAAAATTTAACCAATGGAAATCTCAGTTCACAACAATTTCAGAATGAATTTACCTTAAATTGCAGCATATTGTTGTCATGATATTTCACATCCAAGCGAAGTATATTGATAGGAGTAGTAGACTTCTTAGCAGAGTTAGAGTAATTACTATTTCTGCTGAGGTTCACTGATAAACCTGAAGAGGTGTATGTAATTTGACTGACAGAATAACCATAGTCAGAAGGGTAGTAACAGGATGGACCATTACCAGTGGAGACAGGCTGAAAATTCAAATATATTGTAGATCAGTAAACAGTATTTGGGAACCTGAATTTTAAACCTTAAGAGAGAATTCCACAAGACTCCTATTTTTAACATGAAACTATTTCATGTCGAGCTCCTTGAAAAGGTTAATGTTACTAGAGGGTTCAGCAAAGAGGAAGCGATCAATCCTTTCAACTTTATAGCATATTGCATCTATTAAAAATGCATTTATGGTGTTCAGGCAAAGTTGTATGAACAATTTAGATAGAAACCCAAATTCATTCAAAATTAAGAGAGGATGGTTCTACCTCACCCTTTCAATTTCAGCCTAATTGCACAAAGATAGGCAGTCTTGGGCAGCTGCTGTTCATACAATTGACACACCATTCCTCCACATGGTGCTGAGATCTCTATCCTTTCTATTGGATGTCTTCAAGAGGACATCTTCAAGTGTCCCCGCCATCCTCTTTCGGTCTTCAGAGGCATATCAGGGTGGCTGCGCCCTGAAGGCCTCTAATAATTAATTAATTAATTAATTAATTAATGGATTAATTATTATTATTATTATTCTCTAGAATAATGTTTAAAATTGCCATCAAGGGTTATAAGCCCTGTTTGTCTGAGAACTGACAGCAAATGACTTCCAGGTTCCTGCTCTAACTGAAAATGAACATCCAAAAACAATCAGTCTGTGGTTGCATCTGTTGATGTGGCTTAATGCAGTAAACTTTCACCTCTGGATACATAGCTTCAAACTCTGTCTAGCTGTTCTCAAGTGAAAATAAGTTTGCTGGGCACATCCCAATTCCCAGTGGAGGTTTATTCAACTGCACAATGCACAATTTGATAAGATTAAGAGTCTCATTTTTTTAAAAAAGTACCAGCTCAGACCAGGAATAAAATTTCATTTTACACAGAGACAGACAGGCCTTTTCAAATATTCATCATGCCAAAGCATTTCACATAGTGATGCTGTACTACAAGTATCCAGTGTGAGTGGAGGTAAACACATCAGCCATCATGACTGTTATGTTCTCAGGAGTGGCTTGCATAGAATCTTAGATTTCAGAGCTAGAGATGCATCCAAGTTTTAAAATATAGATTTAGATCCAGAAAAGAAAGTCACCCAAGTTTGAAGAACTTCATATCAGCTGTTCCTGTTTGGATCCATTTTACAAAGAGAGATCCAAGTCATTAAATTGAAAACTGGATGAAAACTTCCTTAAAGTTCAAGGGTTTCTTCAGATCTCATGTTCCAGTAGAGCTAATTTTTAATTAGAACCTGTTTTACTGAGAGTATGGAATGCTGACGAAGGCAGATTGACCTGCAAAAGGCACTCTGAGCTGAAGTGCAGGGGAAGAGTTGTATGTGGAAGCTTTTATAAAGTCCTATCTATTCTGCATAATTATAAGTATTATTTGTCCCTGTCTTTTAAGAATACCACATCTTCTTCTATTTTTAATACATGTTGGTCAAATCCTCAGCTGTTCCAAACTGTCCTGGTTCCATTGAAGTCAACAGTGCTATGATATCATGCACCAGCTGACAATGTGGCCCCTTGTTTTAAAGAAGTCTTGTAAAAGGAGAAAATTGTCAGACTAATTCCCTTCTGAAATTGCCTTGATCCATCTTTTTCATCACAGCAAACCATAAGGAAAAAGATAAAAATTTCTTAAATTTTTTACTCTTGTTCCCTGTTAGAGAAATCATTTTTCCTCACCATCCAGATACAGTTCAAGGCTTCACAATTCTGTTGTGTTGCGTTGGGGCTAGGGTGACAATTAAATTTTTCAGTGTTACTTAACTCTTGATTCCATTCCAGTAAGTATGATTTTCCTAATTCAAGTTTAAGGCCAGTTACATGGGTAACCTGTCAAAAATTAAACAAAGAACAATTATTCAAACTGACCTTAAGCTATGTTGTCTTCAAACCCCCAACTCAGATCCTCACTGAGTATAAATTGTCATAGCTCTATTGACATTAACAGAACTATGACAACATACTCCAGCTGAGGATCTACCCCATGAATACTTAGTTTATTAATATTTTTAAAATGAGTGAAAGCTAAAATTTTCAGACTTGAATTCTATAACAAGCACCTAAGTTAATACTTAAGCAAGTAAATAAAAGTGGCTCAGTACTCACAGCTTCCACTGAAGTTTATAACGAATAAAAATAAGACCACTGTTAATTAGGTGCCTAAATATGGATTTAAGTGCCTAATCTTAGACACAATTACTCTAATCAATTTTGGGGCTATTTGTCTTATTTCTATCATTTTAATTTAGCACAATCACCTGTAATAGTTAAAAGATGGTGCAGAAACCAGATACACAGCAGTGGCAGGATCCTCAAGTTCCTTCATGAGATTTGTCATGAATGGCAGCTTAATGGGGTTTTAAACTGACTACTTCTTCAGTACATACACCTGCCATGTGGGCGCCACTCAGAATTCATCCTGATGTGGAGTGCTCGTGGCACTGATGCCTGAGAAGCTTTAAGAGCCATGCACATTTTAGTTTTTAAAAGGACTCTTTGAGCATGGATGTTAATGTCAAATACTGTTTACCTTGTGCAAATATGACTCTATTCTTTAAGTCAAATCCAGCCATCTGAGGTTCATGCACAACTTCTACTGGCAACTGAGAGTTGCAAGTGTGTGTCTGAGAGCAAAACTAACATGCACTTTTTATACACTTAAGCATAACACAATTATATCTTTAAGTGCCTTTATTCTGCAACAAAATAGATTTACTATACATGATTACATCTAGGATCTCATTCTATTAAGCACCTGAAAGAAAGTTTATAAAATTCTTAAGATGGTTCTGTCCCGGAATTCAAATATTATTTACCTTATTTGAAGGATTATAGCTGATATTATGAAGAGAATTCTGCACCACACCATTTAAAGACACAGTAAGAATTGTAGGTTGATGGAGCAATCCAAAGATTTTGATTTCCTCAAACACTAAGTTGTTTGGATCGATGTAGTTCATGTGCAAAACATTCATTTTTAAATTATTCTGAAAGACAAGGTATTCAGATTATATTGTCACACACAGTCTGTACGGTTTACTGGAAAGAGTCATGTTTTGTTTTTCGAAACAATTCATTACAATACAATTTATAAAATGACACACACACTTTTTTTTCTTCCCCTTAGTATCTTCTTTAACTGTATATTTCTTAAAGACCATGGTCTATAAAATAATATATGTTTAACATAAATAAAGAATAAATTATGAACACTATGTTTCATTCTTGTAATTCGTACAATGTACTTATCTTATCTTTTACTTTTTTAAAATTTATTTTCTTAGAAATAAGGAAAGAGCAAATGAGGGACATGAGTCATTGAAGTGTTGAGGTGGCACTCTTGATTTATATCCTATTTACTTAGATACACAAGATTGAACCCTATTCAGTCACAGCAGGTACCCAATTCAGAGATGTCAGTATCTTCTGTCAGGTGCCGAGTGCTTTCAGCGACCACTGACTGAATCACTGAATTGAAAACAAACACTAGATCTAGTGGCTTAATCATCATCTAGGTGGCTGTGGAACAACTACCAGGATAGCACTTTGACTGTCATTGCAACCATAAAATCATAAATACACTCAGAAAAATCATTCTTGTGCAGGTTGAAATGCAGCATCTCCAACCTCACCATGATTTGTCCATCTTTGGCTATAATACCCATCTCTCTCAGCTTCAATCCTAACCCACATATCAGATCCAGATTACAGCCAGCTTTCTGAGTTCAGAAGGGAGGGAAAAGCTATCAATAAAACAGAGGTTCTCTATTCTTTGTTTATTTTAAAAAAATGATTAAACCTTAAAGGACCAGATTCCCACATAGCTCCATTTACTTCAAGCTCTACGCTCGCTTTGGGAAAGCATACGGTGGAGAGGAGGAGAGCATTTCTGATTCAGATGTGTTTAACCTGCCTATATAGGGAAAACCCTGGTCTCACTGGATTTCACCCCTAGTTTATGGTCTGCAGCACAAATGTACTAGGCAAATGAAGATAGCTGATGCATTCTTGAACAGGGTACTATATTTTCTTAGCGATTTACCTGTTTAATAAAATGTCAGTTATTTGTTTGTTAAAACTAGATGTTTTCCATTATTGATTGAATTGATACACGTCAGCTTTATGCAATGAATTAACCTCTCTTTATTGACTTTCAATCAGAGCAGGAAATATGCCCTTGATTACAATGTCTTTGTAAGCACAAACCGTAAATGATTATTAAATACATTATATTAATTACTAATAAACTTTTGATTACTTATGCAAAAACTGCAATGTTTGTGTGTGGATTGAGGGCTATGGAAGACAGATAGCCCTGAACATAAGCCTGTGGTTATGCAGCGATTCCCAGAACAGGTGCATCACAAGTAACAGAGACATTTTCCCCACAGTATCCAACAAGTGCATCTCAGCTATGACCTGAAGGAACCAATTACATAATTTATTCTCTGAACACATCAGGTCCTTGGCCTCTCCGCTAAGAATGCAAACAAGGCTACCACTTAGTGCACTAGGCGTGATTTTTTATGGTGTGAACTTTCTCCACTCATGTCATGGACCAACATTAAGACATTTACACTATCACATTCCCATCAGTCAGTAGCTTTCAGTCACAATGGAGCTGTGCTAGTATCAAACAGATGACACGCTCATAAAAGGCTCTATGTCTTATTACCTGTGCCCTGAACCACTCAGTCACCAGGAAAGGATACTGTTAAATTCTATACATGTCAGTGTCATGGTAGCTGTAATAATAATACAGACTTATTATGTGAGACAATTAGGATTTTTTTAACATTATTCACTCTTTTTGAGTGAATTGAATGCAACCATTAAATAGCTGCTAAAAATTCTTGTTTAAATCTAGAAAAGACAAGAGACTATCAACTATCTACATACTGACAGCCTAATTAAACTGCTGACATTCACTCCTTATAATAAAAATTAAAAATTGACACCTCTAAAATGCCAGCTCATTGACTTCACTATACACCACTGACGTAGGGAAAATACTTTAGATTAAGAATAAGGAAAAGAAAAATGATAATCAGATCTATGAAGGTATTCACGATTCCACTCCTATTTTTCCTGTGAATTTCCCCTCCAGCAGCTGTTCCCCTGGGTGAATTTCAGCACAGCAGAGAAAGGAACACCACCTGAATTCATTCTTACCCAATCAGAATTATCTAGGTTTGGAATCCCCATGGATTGAAGGGGACAATGCTGTATATAGTAGTTCTGATCCCGGCCCCACCACTCCCTTAAAAGTCCAATGGAGAAAGCATGAAGGGGCTTCTGTGGGATCAAAGGAAGGAGTGAATGATGCAGTAGATGCAACATTCCTTCCCTACCCTAGTTCTTCATCCCCATAGAATGGACACATTCAGCCTTACGTGCAGACTTTATGACTCTTTTTAATGTGTAAGAAATGATAGACTTGCTGTCCTAATAACAGTATTATTTGTTAGCAAATACATGTGGGATAGTTTCATTTATTTCTACTGATAGAATATCCGTCTAGAATCTAAACCCCTCCACAAAAAATTATGCAGAAATAAATTAAAATACATTTTATAGAGCCCACGACTACATTTTTAATAGAACTGCATCTCCTCCCTTACTCAGGCAAAACTCCCATTAGTATGTTGAGAGCTGAAGGCAATCATCATTTTGTAGTTCTACTACTTGATAAATAGTTGAATGTCAATTTTATTATCTAACAGGAAATATGGGTGCTTTTATGATATCTAAAAGTTAGTAAAACAATGAATGAACAAACAACGGAACATGATGCTCTGATTAACTGAAAACATTACAGTTTAAAATGCACACAATGAAAATAACATTATGAAAAAATTACTTACATTGGTAACTGAAAACTGGTAATGAACGTAGGATTTAGTTTTCACTATATCTAAAATATTGAGAGAGAAATGAACATTTTCTAAGCACAGTGCAGAAATTACCCAGCATTACTGACAAGTTGAGCATAGGATTCTGTCACAATTAGAAACCAATAGACTGCTAAATTATTATTATAGTAACACCCAGAGGCCTGAATCAAGATAGGGACATAATTGTGCTAGGTGCTGTGCAAACTGATATAAAGACATAATTCCTAGCTTCCAATGAGGGACAAATGAAGATTTACTAAACTCTTTTGCACACCCTGATGTTCATGTAACTCATCCTACATTATGGGGATATTTACCTGGTTTTTAAACGCATGCTCTTTTTCTATTCCTTTTAAAGAGCAGAATGTTAAAGAATGATTACAATAAAAGCTGTTGTAAAGGCAAACCTGTGGAAACACACTACAAAGTCCTTATGCTCTACAGCAAAGCATGCTTAAAGACAATGTTTAATTGTAAGCGGTTAAGTGCTTCCCCAAATCTGGATATAAACAAGGCAGGGATCCTGTGGGGAAAAAGCAGCATGTAACTGTGCCTGTGCAGTGTGTAGCACGTGTGTGTGTGTACTCGCAATCTCAGTGCTATTTCCTAACTTTTGAGTGTTTGACTTTGCAAAAGTAATAACATTATTTGAACATTGTTCTTTGCCATGCAATTGGCATAAAGACAGCCTAAACTTGATATCCATCTGCATTGTAAGTAAAATGCTACTTGCCAGAAAGATTATATACACTTTCTTTTAACCTTGTATACATATTTCAAAGCTAACTCTTTGAAATATTTTGAACAATTATCTATTATGCAAAGAGTTTATCTATTATACTTATACTCTACATAATGTAGTTATGAAACAGAGAATAAAATACCTCTTTGGCAGCAAATGTAAGAGTTGACTACTAAACACTTCAGTGTTGGATTTTTTTTTTTTTTTTTTTAAAAGACAGACATGAAGAAGGTTGTGGTTGCTAGTAAATTGTGAACAATTTCTAAGGAAGATTGCTACTCATAAGCTTTTAGGAAGACTTGTTTTAGAAAATGATCAAAAATCATGACAGTTCATATAATTTTGTTTCTCAATATTAGTACAATAAAATCTGAGTTATTTTAGATCTTGAAAATGAACATGTTCCCTCTGTAGAAATATCAGCAACTGCCCGGGGCATCCAATATTTATTGCAGCAATTATCAGCCAAATCACAATGCTTTTTCTTTAAGGCAGCCCAGAGTTTCATGAGACTGAAGAGAGCATGGACAGTTTGAAAGGTTTTGCATGACTCAGGATTAGTAGAGTCAAAACAATAAGAGCTGGATTCTATAAGTAGGATACGTATCTATTATTGCATAGATCTTTAAAAAACACTTTCAACAATATAAAGCAAAATCATCATACAATGATCCTTCTGAGCACAAGCAACCCCACTTTTTGGCATCCAGCTAGCGTGGTGCCCTCCTACCTGAGATAGTGAAATAACTTCCCCTTACTATCCCAGTTCTTCAATATCAGGACACAGAGACTCAATATTCTGAGTTAATATTTACAGAGTACAATGTGATAGTCAGGAATTGTAGACTGGGCACTTTATACTTGAAAGGGACAGCAGTGAAACCCAGAAGAGAATCCGAGTCCTTCACAGCTCAAGTATATGAATGAAGGCAGACCTCCTAGGACGATGGCTGCACTTTTGAATTGGGGCTGAGAGATAAGTTAGGCTGATGTAGCCAGCCAAGTGTCCCAAAACGGGCGAATCAGATGGGCAGCACCTTCTGGTCTTTCCTCACAATTAGGTCTGCCACTCAGTGAGAAGTTTATGGTTAGTGTGGACCATTTGGGGACCTCTCCCATCTCCCTCTCAATTAAAAACTGATGTGTGAACAGGTAAGTTAGTGGCAGGGGAACAGTAGCAGAATCCCAGAATCTTTTTGAAGATGGTTATTAGGGAGACTACATTTAAATTTTCTGTGAGTTCTCAAACTTGAGCACATTTATAGAGGCCAAGGATGATCTATTCAACAGTTTTACAGATCAAAAGATATACACTATCTGAACATAGAGGTTAGAATGAATTTCAGTAATAGACAGTACCTGACAGAATCATAGACAGAAATCAGAATAGTTAACACAAGTAATCCTATATAACCTTCCCACCACCTTTAGATCTTAGCCCTGAAAACATTTATGTACAAGAGAAGTTCCATTTCACTCAGTGAGAATTGTATATAAAAACACTCAAATGCAAAAGTGTTTGCAGGATCAGGGACATATTTTGCAGGACTAGAGATGAAACATAAGTGGAATGACATAGTGTAATCTATTCTTGACCACCGTGGTGGTGCCTTGACCATCTCCATTACGCATAAATCCTTATTGTTGAGACATTTCTCGTAAAATTCCTTCTTTAACTTATCCAGCATGGCTAAATCATGCTCAAATTCTTTTGCTATTCCTTTCTCTCTATGGATAGCACGAGGCAGTTGGATTAAAAATGTGAGGTCAGAACTTCCTGAAAACCAGGTATTCTTCAAATACATTAGTTTTAATGGGCATATGCCATAAACCACAACCTTAGCTATATATATATATATATATATATATATATATATATATATATATATATATATATATATATATAGTGCAACAACAGGTTACAAACAAACAATAAAAACTATCACTTACAGGTCCTTAAATCTTTTTTTAATAAAAGCCTAAGTGAGTAATAAAAGGTCTTCAGGAAGTTTTTGGAATAAATGTTTAAACTGCTTCCTGGTTTGTCTAACAAAAGTATAATAAAAAGGACAAAGGCTGGAATTGTCAAAGAAAGGATTTACGTGCCCAGATCCCATTAAATTTCAATGGAATTTGAGTGCATAACTCCTTAGGCACCTCTGAAAATCACAAACAGTTATTTTATAATTCAAAGTCCAAACTCCTTTTATTTTCCAAATTAGCTTTATTCTCAACATCATCATGTTTCAGAGTAGCAGCCGTGTTAGTCTGTATTCGCAAAAACAAAAGGAGTACTTGTGGCACCTTAGAGACTAACAAATTTATTTGAGCATAAGCTACAGCTCACTTCATCGGATGCATATGGTGGAAAATACAGTGGGGAGATTTATATACACACACAGAGAACATGAAACAATGGGTTTTATCATACACACTGTAAGGAGAGTGATCATTTAAGATGAGCCATCACCAGCAGCAGGGGAGGGCAAGGAGGAAAACCTTTCATGGTGACAAGCAAGGTAGGCTATTTCCAGCAGTTAACAAAAACATCTGAGGGACAGTGGGGGGTGGGGTGGGGAGAAGAAATAACATGGGGAAATAGTTTTACTTTGTGTAATGACTCATCCATTCCCAGTCTCTATTCAAGCCTAAGTTAATTGTATCCAGTTTGCAAATTAATTCCAATGCAGCAGTCTCTCGGAGTCTGTTTTTGAAGTTTTTTTGTTGAAGGATAGCCACCCTCAGGTCTGTAATCGAGTGACCGGAGAGATTGAAGTGTTCTCCGACTGGTTTTTGAATGTTATAATTCTTGACGTCTGATTTGTGTCCATTTATTCTTTACGCAGAGACTGTCCAGTTTGACCAATGTACATGGCAGAGGGGCATTGCTGGCACATGATGGCATATATCACATTGGTAGATGCACAGATGAACAAGCCTCTGATAATGTGGCTGATGTGATTAGGCCCTATGATGGTGTCTCCTGAATAGATATGTGGACAGAGTTGGCAACGGGCTTTGTTGCAAGGATAGGTTCCTGGGTTAGTGGTTCTGTTGTGTGGTGTGTGGTTGCTGGTGAGTATTTGCTTCAGGTTGGGGGGCTGTCTGTAAGCAAGGACTGGCCTGTCTCCCAAGATCTGTGAGAGTGATGGACAGGTTGTAGATCCTTGATGATGCATTGGAGAGGTTTTAGTTGGGGGCTGAAGGTGATGGCAGTGGCGTTCTGTTATTTTCTTTGTTGGGCCTGTCCTGTAGTAGGTGACTTCTGGGTACTCTTCTGGCTCTGTCAATCTGTTTCTTCACTTCAGCGGGTGGGTATGCAACAAAGCCCATTGCCAACTCTGTCCACATATCTATTCAGGGTACACCATCAGAGGGCCTAATCACATCAGCCACACTATCAGAGGCTCCTTCACCTGTGCATCTACCAATGTGATATATGCCATCATGTGCCAGCAATGCCCCTCTGCCATGTACATTGGCCAAACTGGACAGTCTCTATGTAAAAGAATGAATGGACACAAATCAGACATCAAGAATTATAACATTCAAAAACCAGTCGGAGAACACTTCAGTCTCTCCGGTCACTCAATTACAGACCTGAGGGTGGCTATCCTTCAACAAAAAATCTTCAAAAACAGACTCCAACGAGAGACTGCTGAATTGGAATTAATTTGCAAACTGGATACAATTAACGTAGGCTTGAATAGAGACTGGGAATGGATGAGTCATTACACAAAGTAAAACTATTTCCCCATGTTATTTCTTCCCCCACCCCACCCCCCACTGTCCCTCAGATGTTCTTGTTAACTGCTGGAAATAGCCTACCTTGCTTGTCACCATGAAAGGTTTTCCTCCTTTCCCCCCCTCTGCTGCTGGTGATGGCTCATCTTAAGTGATCACTCTCCTTACAGTGTGTATGATAAAACCCATTGTTTCATGTTCTCTGTGTGTGTATATAAATCTCCCCACTGTATTTTCCACCAAATGCATCCGATGAAGTGAGCTGTAGCTCACGAAAGCTTATGCTCAAATAAATTTGTTAGTCTCTAAGGTGCCACAAGTACTCCTTTTGTTTTTGTGAACATTATCATGACTCATTATGGTATTTTAAAGGGAGAAAACTCAGATATTTTATTTGGCTGAGTTGGACATTTGATAGAAATGAAAATATTTATAAATTATTATTTTGATTCAACTTATTCAACAAAATCCTGTTACTTAGGTACACTTAAATCCTCCTACTTTTTGTTGTGTGCGTTTACAGTATCCAGAGCAGCTGGACCCTCAGCTCTGATTAGTGGCTACAAGTGCTACAACAACAATACAGCAACAACCGTAGAAGGTTTATTAACATTATCAGTGATGAAATATTTGTTTGTTTATGACAGCAAAAGCATAAAGTTCAGTATATAGGGCAAAATATCGGCTTCACTGGGTGCTCAGTACATCTGAAAATGAGGCTATTTTCAATTAAAGATGGATTTAGATGCCTCACTTTTAGCACTCAACTTTATCACTTTCTGTATTTAGCCCCATATCCAAGGGTATGTTCACAGTGATTCAGATGCAAGACTGCAGCATGTGTAGACATACCCGAGCTAGCTTTGCATCCACTGGAGTTAATCTGGATTTACAACAGCTAATTTGAAAGTAGAATTTACCTCTTAGTGTATTAAAAATATCTCAGCAATGTGGTATACAACTTTGGATTTTTTAAAGATTAATATAAACCTTTTTTAATATTAACAAACAAACAAACAATTCTAACAAGCCTTTCAGCACCTTCATTGTGAATAGAACATTACATTTCCTCCACTTGAGGTTGCATATCGAAACCCTCACTAATGTCCCACTGAACTATTCAGATGAGTAAGAATTTGCAGGACTGGGCGCCCTGATTGTAACGTTTATTATTTGCAAGTTATACCACTAATTTGCTTAATATAAAATACTTGATCCATGAAACCAATGAAAAGTTTAAGATCATTATTTTCAAATATACTAATACTTCAAATGTTATGGGTATCTAATGTGCCTACCTCTAGATTCTCCATCATCCCAGAATAATTCTCCAGCTGCTTGTTTTTTGTCATCTAATGCAATTATGAGTCCCAATGGATTCTTGCGGCTGTAAAATGAAAGACTTTCTCTGAAGAGTATAAAAGATATCTAGACATTGTTTATGCTGATACATCTTGAAAAAATATTGATGCTACCAATTTTCATTTCCAAAAGCTTCATGTTAAAAACTGAGGTTTTGTGTTTACAAAATTTTACAGATTTCCTTTCACCATTTTTTGGCTGAGAGATTTTAATAATTTCACAACAGAACAGATTTTCTCTAAACTACTTTTCCCCTGGATAAATTGCCTTTCATTTTCATGGAAATGGATGAAAATGTGTGGCAGGACTAAAAATCATTACACAAAATTAACATGTGATTAACCAGTAATCATATTATTTCATTAATCATGAAAGTATGTCAATGTTTTCAGCTATTACCAATCTCAAAGTTTAAATACTAACCTCAATAGGACAGGCCATTTTTTCCTCTTAATTATGTGGGTATCAATCAGTTCTTCCACATATCCACTGAGAAAGGAATTTAGTCTAACATCCGCACTTTGTCCCACAGGCAATAATCAATCTGAGCAACTCATCCTTCATATTCACACAGGGCAACAAGGGATCATCCCTTTCATCAGTAGCAGAGATGGACGACAGTGTTCTCTACAGTGCTGCTAATCACACATTTGGGCTAGCAGGGAGTGGGACAAATTGATTAAGACTACTTACCCCCACTTCTCTGGAGCAAAGGGGGACCGAGAGACCAGATTGAGAGTCTCTGTCTTAGTCTGGTTTCTAGTCTGTTCTTCGGGCAGCTCAACTATATGTTGACACTTACTCATGACTTGTGACAAAGCTACAATTTAACCCTGTGTGTGCAAACTGTCAAGCAAACTGGGCCATATGTTTGACTGTAGAGCTTCAGGACCTGATCCAAATATCACTGAAGTATTTCACTGATCCTGTACCCCTGGCTACAGTGGGACTTTAGCTTGACTAAAGAGCGTAGGATGCAATGGACTTCAGACATTCCCATATGATACACCCAATGGTTTGAAATCTGACAATTCTGAGCCCACTCCTGAAATCACATTACAGAGCAGTGTGATCACAGAGCTCAGCCATAAAATGTACCTGTACAATGTTGTATTAGCTGGCTGCTGAATAGGAAAAATGTAGCCTCCTCTCAGATGAAGTCCTAGTTTGTCTGCTGGGAGATACATCTGTGCTTGTTGTTTTCTCCATACTACTCTTCCACCCTAATTTATGGGAATGGAAGAGAAAATGGGTATTTTACGTTACTCACTACAGAGAACGATTTCTCACATCCTGAGCTTCCATTCCAGTTCCTCCCGATTCCTCCAGTTATAATACACAAATGTCTATTCAGACACTGTCTGCCTACTACCACAGAAAATCATCTTAGATTATAACACCAAACAAAAAAAGTTTACTTTTTGATTCCAGCATGATCAACACACCAAAAAAGGCCAATTCATCCTGGAAGGCTGAAAGTAGACACTGTCCTGTGTCAGGCACAGGGTAGAACCTTATCTTCTTCCTCCAGCCAACAGGCAAAAGAATTGGCACAGAAGTAGTTAACTTAATTTCTTTAGAAATAAGGATAACATGCCACTGTTTGAATGCCCAGAAGAGACTGCAATTATTATTATTATATTTTACTACTTATTTACTGATGGTGGTGTTCAGAGCACTGTATAGAATCTAGAAGAAAAATAAACCTTGCTTAATATTTGTTATGAGCTCTTCTCCTTTTTATCTATCTATTCCTCCTCCTTCCCTTAATTATCTCTCTTCCATCTTCTCCTCCATTCCTCCCTTCTCTCTCTCTCTCAACTTTCTGCTTCCTTCATGTTTATCTCCTCTACCACATCTAACAATCACAACCCAATCCGTAGAGGACAATGTTGAGAAGAATACACAGACATGGACTCAGCCCAGCATTATTATATGCATTTACTTACTGTTTCATAGTCATACCATACTGCATCAGGAATATATGCAGTCACTGTTTCCACACCCTGAAATGAGAATAAAGAAACATCTTTCATATTTGAAGACAAATAAATCAAATAGCAACTAAAGCAGCATTTCCAAAGTGACAATTTCAAGCTGACAAGAGAATTTCAATGATATTTGTTCTGATTTTTGTTTACGAAGAAGGACCTTTCTCTCTAATTGTCTGATCAACGTATAAGACTTTTTTTTCCACAAGTTAGAATAGAAAAAAAAATGTCCTTGTTCATCCATGTGCAATGAAGATTTATGCCCTAAAGTAGGCTTATTACTGATCTATCTGGTCTCATTTTAAATGTGCCATGCAATGAGGCTTCTGTCACGTTCCTTGTAGATTATCCCACAATCCAGTAGATGTCACTATCAGGAATTTTTCCTGATATTTAGCCTCAATTCTTCCTTTTTTTTATCCCACTTCTCCTAGTCATATCTCCTTTTACCAAACTAAATAATTTTTCTGGGGTACCTACACTGTCAGATGTTTGTAGACTATTATCATAGTTCCTTTTAAATGTTGTTTAGCCAAGCTATGCACAGTTCCTGCTTTTCACTTTTCTTCATAAATCAGTCATTCTAGCTCCTAATCAATGTTGCTTTTCTCTGAATCCCACCAACTTGTTAAAATGTGAGTAGAATGGAAGTACCGATAAATGCATACAATAATCCTAGCAAAGTCACATCAGAACCATAAAGGGACTGTTACATCACTGCTCCATGACAGGATACCTCTGTGGGGTATGCAGCCCAAAAATCACACTGGCTCATTTTGATATCATATCATGTTGCAAACTCATGTCTTATTTGATATTCACAGTTACCCCAAAGTCTCCTTTTGTGTTACTTTGTACCAGACATTTCTTTTCAGATATGCCTTGTTTTGTACATTTAACAAATGTATTAGGATACAGCTTGAAAAATGTGATTGCCTATGTGAGATTGAGGGCCAAAAGGGAAATTTTGAATTAATGAGGGTCATCACTGTAACAGGAATAATCCATGATCTTTGTGTTCTCCAGTGAAATTACAAAGAGATGAAGAGAAGCTGCTTGTGAATTTTAGAAACATGGCTTAACAAATAATTGTATGATGTCCTGCTCCCTCTTATCTACCTGCTTGTGAATGCTCACATTCATAAGTGTTTCTGCATTAGTTTAGCTATAACTTACGTTCGCTCCACTAAGTCATGGTTCACTGGTTACTTGATGAAACTATCTGGTCAACATGTGTACTACTAATGGTCTAATGTAAAGACAATAGGGTGCCCTCCATTATATTAGCTGTTACAAATATTGGAGATACACAGGGACGTTTAGGGGCAAAATTGAGTCCTAAATAATATGAATGTCAATGCTCAACAAAGGGTTAATAAGATAGATTTTAATATATAATCAAACATACTGGGTCCAGTACAGGAGTGATCAGAAGACCAGGGCCCCACAAGAACTGTCGATCAATAGCCCATGTTGCTTCATCTGAATAGAACCTAAATGATGGAGAAAGTAGCAGTATATTGCCTAGAATCAGCACAGAAGAATGGCAACACTGATAACTGGAAATTTATAACACTATAGCTTGTTTTTATCTCCATATGAAGAAAATCCGAAAATGCCAGAAATACATTCCCATGTTTCCTTATTTAGTTTATAATCATATTTTTCATATATTTCCTGTTTAGAAATAGTTGGTTAAAGAATTTAAGAGCTAGGAAATGGAACTTCTAGAATGTGCAGCCAAAAAGTCATTTCCTTATTTACCACTGACATGTCATTACTGTTCATAGGAGGTGTTAGAGCATGATAATAGTATAGGAAGCTAGAGGTGATTTATGATTGATCTTTCTTAAAAGCTATTGCATTATAAGTGTATAAATATGATGTATACAGTAGCATCAAACTCTGCCCCACTGAATTCCCTCTTCTCAACAAAAAATACTGTTTATACATATTATGATCAGTGAACTTACTCATGAAGAAGTGGTCTCACTACTGTGTCTCCTTGTGTATGAGCTTTGTAAAAAAGGGTATAAAGATAGGGCAGTAAAGTGTATCGAATGTTCAAGTAGTTCTTTGATGATCTCACCAAAACAGAATCTGCCCCAAATGCAGCCGGATCCTGAGGCTGAAAATAAAGGTTGGATTGTTATTGTTGTCATGAAGAAGGAAACATGTTTTGGAGAACACTGTAGGCCAAATCCACTGTAAGCAGCTGCAACTCCATTGGAGTCCACATGAACAGTGACACAATGAAGTTGCAGCTGCTGCTGCCAGTGGTGAAATTAGCACAGTACAATTATTTCCAATGGAGGTGAATCTTTTAGAGTTAGAATTTCATTAAGACAGCCTACGAATGTAAAATTTAAACTACAATCCAGTGAACTATATGGCTCACTTAGACTAGAAAACCTAATTGAACAGAGTATTAGAATGCAGGAGACAGAATGCCTACACTATGCTAGTAGGACAGCAGTTGTTTCAATGACTGAGTAAATATTAACTAAGGACAATCGAAACAATTACATTACAGTGGATTTGTTCCAGTTCTGTTATACTAGTGGAGATACGGAATGTTCGTAGTCTACTTGTAAGTTCATTGATACAACAGTAGTAGGAAATTGGTAATGTAATGATAGCTTTAAGGAATTTTGTAAGAGTATTAGTAACCTACCGCATAATTTTCAGCATTGTGATTTCTGCAAAACGGATAAAATGCTCCAACTTGCATCCATCGTCTGCAAAGTTCTTCTGTGACATTATCAAAGAAACCACAAATATCTGCACCAATCTAAAAAATTATAAACAAATAGTGTATGTGTCAAAATGCTGTATATACCCTATATGTATTATACAGCATACCACATCTCTACACATATGCTTGTATATATATTTTAATTGGCATACTACCAATCTTACAAAGATGAGATGCAAAGTGAAAGGAATAATTTCCAGTGAATAATCAACATATCCTTAATTGTCAGAATAGCCAACCTGAGAGAGGTGTTCACCATATTTCTGCCTGACACCTTTCTTCTTTCAGATCTGATCTCACTCAGACCCAAAGCTGTCAAGTGGCTTCTGTTCTGAAGAACACACAGCCATTATCAAAGATTATTATTTGAAGGTGGGATGTCAGGTATCTCCTTTTAAAAAAAATGCTGTAATATTTTTCAAAGTTTCTTTTAAACTTGTTTTAATTTTATACCCCAAATGTTATAATGTAATAAAGAACCTCAAGTCCCATTTCAAACAGGACCATGTTAACACAAACTAGGTACTTTTTAGTTCTCGCAGAGTCTACACGGGGCACTGACAGCGAAACATTTTAGTGTGCACTGCCGTTCACACCCCCAGTAATCCACACTGCAGGGCCATGTAGACGAACCCTTACATTCTTTTGCACATTGGTAGCAATAATACAAGGTATTTTTCCAAGTAGTTCTGATGGAGCCCAACTAAGTGTAAAGGGCTCTACCCTGCACATCACCTATGAAATTAGTCCACCATCTTAAAAAAAACACCTTCCTTTTCCTATTTCAGTGTGAAAGATGCATCAGAAGAGACTAGCGGGAAGTTAAAAGGGAAGAGAGTGGCATGATGGGGAAAGGAGTGGCTTGGTGTTAAATACATTAATTGGAGTACTTTTGTCCCTGCACATATAGGGCTTTACTGTGCAACCTGTAGTCACATCGGTCAGTTTACAGTGAATGAAGTTGACTTGTATCTAAATTGGCTATTATGATTCCCCTTCTCCCTAACCTCCATCTTGTTGTCGTTAGATCACAAGCTCCTTGGAGCACCACTCATGAATGTTTGGAAAACATTAATACACAGTGGGTGCTACCATAAATACATGATTAAGAAATAAATAAATAATATTAAGCAGTCTACAAAATGGCAGCACATTACAATCACAGAAATGCAAATCCTGAAGATGGAATTGGCTCATTTATAAATGAGCAATCCTATCCCACTGCCAATGCAGTGGCAAAACACTGTGTAATGTCAGCTCATAGAGCTGATCACTGAAGATAAAATAATAAAGGGTGACAGATAGCTTGAAAAGCTTGAAACATAGGGAATAGTATACTAGATCACACCATAAGTCCATCTAGTCAAAAACCCAGCTATGGGAGTGGCCTATACCTGATACTTCAGAGGAGGGCAAAAATCAGTAGCAACAGCCCCATAATTAATCCAGCTAATTGTGAAAAGTTGTACATGGCGGATGAGGGTTGTTTGTTTATTTTGGACTTCTGCAGATGACTATTTATGTTTTAAAGAACAAGGTCATTATTTAATTGGTTTTGATTAGATAACAAGCAACTATATGAAAAGATTGCATTGTTAATTCTTAATCTGTTGCTTTAAAGGGTTTTCGCAAATAACTATGTCATACATAAGGTATCCCAAAGAGGTTAAATTCCAGCATTCCTGTTATCGCCCATCTCAGATCATTCCATGTAGCAGCATTATCCCCTAGCCAATGTCCTGTGTATTTTCCTGATCCCGCAAAAGTAGACCTAGAAATAGTAAGGCTTCTTTTTCCAGGGAAAACAGCTTGTATAGCTCTGAAAATTAAATGAAACTGTAATTAATACCATATGGTAAGTGTACTTGAACTCTGATAGATTATCTCTTTTCCACATTGCTAACTAAAATTCATTAATTCATAAAAATAATAAGGCCCAGGGATGTTGTCTCACTTCCAGTTAGCCAGATATATTTTAGCTGAGCTTCTGTTATTAACTCCAAATAAGCTATCTTTCTGAAACTGTTTAGCCCACTAAACTTTGGGCCAGATACTCAACTGGAATATACTGGCTTTACTTCAGTGGAGCTGCACCAATTTAGATCAGTTGAGGGTCCAACACATTAACTAGTTACCGGTTTGAGTGTAGGAATTTCAAGGGAGAAAGGAAATGTTGAAAACTATGATTTTTTTAAACCACACTGGCTAGAGAATCAGAGAACAAAGCACAGAGAGAGAGCTCCTGTATTCTAACACTCCACAATTCAAAATCTGTCATGCAGGACATGTGTGTCTTACTGGAAACTTTAGATGCAAAATGGGATGAGGTGAAGACAGTTATCTACCAGGATAATGGTCCATTAGGCTGTGTTAGTCAGGACTAGAACCATGGCTTTATTTGGTCTTCAAACTGAAATAAACTTGATTGAAATACTCTTGAAATTACACCAACTTTGAAAATTGGCAGTTCACTAGCACTTTTAAAGACAACACAAATTTTAAGACTTATTTTGAGTTGAACTTTAAATAGTAATGCAGGGTCTTCCTTTCATTAACCAATTCTATAAGCAAACTGGCCAAGTCTTCCTAAATTTTATAACAGGGTAGTGATTTTTGGTGCTTCAGTGTTGGATTCCCAGCTTCAGAAACCATAGAAGGACCTGATTTCCAGAGGGCAGATGCTCAACAATCTCTAAAAATCAGACTCCTTTAAAGAGTTTCAAGGTGGGTACCTAAAAATCACTAATCACTTTTGCAACTTTAGGCCACCTAGTGTACCTTTACATAACAATTATTAGAAAGCAGTTCTTACTTATCAGTAGATAGGGTCATGGAATAACCATATAGACTGTGAACATCATAGTGTTTTCCCCAGGATTGCACTGCATCCATGCAAAGTGTCTTTGAATACATGAGTCCATCGAGAATACCTTTAGAAAATAATATGACAACACTGGAGTAGGCCTTTATTTTGAATATTTCCAATCTTTTATGTTAATACATAACAAAATGCAGGGGCCCTTTTTGTTTAGTATTTACATTCACCACAGTGCTTCAAGAATGAAACTGTGGGTGCTTGTCAATATCACATCATATGACAGTAGGTTAAGCTAGATTAAGGTACACTGGCTTTACTCATCGGTGTTTAAACTGGGGTACTTTCCTGCTTTGGAGCTCCCTATACCTCATGGCACTCAATATGCGAACCCTGAACAATTCACCCGTTTACCTCTAACGCTTCTATAAATGCAGCTTTTATATCAGAGTGGAGTTTAGTGAATTGATATATAATATGATGCAGTTTGTTCAGGACATAAAATTATTAAATCTTTTATCATATTTCTATAGGCAATATTAAATAGTAGCCACCAGCTCTCTTCAATGCCATTGCCTTCCAGCACTTAGAACTGTAGCTCAGTATGGGCTTAACTGTCACCTTGATTCCATGCCTTTGTCATGGAGTAAGGAGGCATAAGAAGCTTCCATATTTCCCTGCATGGGTTACTTGCTTTCCTAAATCCTGCTAAGAGAGGAAGAGCCACTGCTGCGCTGCTACTCTTTCTCCAGCACACGTGCATGGTCTCCTCAGTAGGGAGGGAGAAGCAAGTTCTCAGAGATGCAGTCTGGGTCCTGTCTTGCTCACAGAGCAGCACAGCCATGCACTGCCCCTTGCTTCTGCTAGAGTGCAAAGTGCCAATCAGCTCTGAACAGACATTCCCTGCTCTTTGTTTCTTTCCCATTTTCCCACCTCCTAAATACTGCACTGGAAAAATGCCCACACAGGTTACAACTGTATCTCTGACAGACTGAAATCTTTCCACTCTTTTCATTAGAGCTGTGTGTGATCAGAAAAAAAAAGCTATTTTTTATTGTCAGAGGAATCAAATTTTGCACTAAGTACTAGATGGTGCAGCCCTTCATCGCCTTGCTGACCACTTCTTTGCACAAGCAAATGCACTGAGGCCAATGGGACTACTCCTGTGAGCAACCGCTCACAAGCATGTGGAAAGATTGCACAACTTCACCCTAAATTATTGAACTATTGGATCTGGCAAGATACTGCGACAGGGTTACAAAAGTTATTGCTTGATAAAACATTAGAATTCTAGTTTAGTTATGCTTACAGGCCTAAAGCTATTAATGATAAAGGAAAATCAATACTATTGCTAGACTTAATTAAAGCAATGGCAACATTTACTTTAGCAAATGCAGCTAATAATTTGAAGAATGATGAAACATTTTACTGGAAAAAACCATTCGCCTTCAGGAGTTCTGGAAACAGTACCTAAGCCACTGAGAATAACATACTATCTACTCATCTTCTCTGTCATTAGGAATGTTTAGAACTTAAAACATAAAAAAATAAAAAAAGTAAAAGTTTCCCTCATCTCATTATAATTGTTTACTTGTATCTCACACACACTTGGATTTTTGCCATATGATTAAAGACTATAGACTTACTGGGAGTGAAAGGAGGATAGTTTAAGTTGTTTTGAGGACAGCCAAGTATTGAACCTTTTATAAAGCTGGATATTTCATTCATGTCCTGGAAAAAAAAAAAAGATGTAGACTATGATAGGATTTGCTTAAATATCTTTCCCTAATGAAATCCTTATATTTTATTCACTGGATCATTTAGGAAAGGAAAAAAAAAAGTTTAACTAAAGTCTCACCACCTAAGGTATATATAGTATAGGTAGAATATTATACCCATTTATCCACATAATAATATAGATCCTGATGCTGCGGAGACTTATGCATGTGAGCCCTCCCATAGTATCTTGGGCAAATTTACTCAGCTGTTTATTTGCAAGACTGCACCCATGATCTGTATAAAACAGTAGGGAATCCAGTGGCACCTTAAAGATTTATTTGAGCATAAGCTTTCGTGGAAAAAAACCTGACTTTGTGAGTAAAAACCTCACTTCTTCAGATATGAAGAAATGAGTTTTTTACCCACGAAAGCTTATGCTCAAATAAATCTGTTAGTCTTTAAGCTGCCACCAGACTCCTTGTTGTTTTTGTGGATACAGACTAAAACGGCTACCCCCGATACTTGAATATAAAACAGTGGGTTTCAACCTTTTTTTACTCACGGACATTTAAAACACTGGGCATGAACTTACCCAAGAGATATGAACTAAAGGTATTCATAAAGAATTTTTTGAATCAAAGCACATAAATCTTTTTTATAAACCCCACTGTTCTGCAACATACAAAAGATAGTGGGCCTGTCTATGATATCACGTATCCTGGTATAAATACAAAGCAACTAATCTAAAGTCAAAAAAGTAACCCCAGTGTGAAATGAGTGCCTGTGAGGTCAAAATCAGGCCATGTATAATCTTATCTTATTCTATGACATTAATTGGAGTTACTCACGTTGTAGTCAAATCAAATATTAACATGTTGCTGTATATTAAGGAAAGGTTTCTGTGACTCATTAAATAGCAGCATGTATAGGTTAATTGCCTTTACATTTGTACTTTCTCTTGAAAAAGGAATAAGTCAATTTTGTGAGGTTTTATCAATTGAATACATCCAAGAGGTGAGAAAATAATAAATAGAAGAAAGGTGGGCTCAACGAAAAGGGCTCAATTTTGCCAACATATAAGGTCTGATTCACATCACCACTCTCTGGAAATGTAAAGGAATCTTAAAGTGAGACTTTAAATACCTTAAAAGCATATTATCAAAAAGTGTCTTGGTTTTCATAAATTGCTCAAAAGCAACATCTCTTTGTTTCAAGGGACTGCAGAATACACAGATGTTATAGACACTGAACCATTGGGAACTGGTTCCACAACACTAAAGGATCATAAAGCATTATAGATCAATTTATATTGGGAACAATTTGCCATCATATTAACCTTTTACTAAATATTAGTATTTAGCGTATTAACGTTTACTAAAAATGAATTATGGTGGTAGTCACCAGAAGATGGTGCTGTTACAGATAATCTAAAAAGTGTTTTGTTTATTTTTTGTTTTGGTTTTTGTTTGTTCGTTCTGGGGGGAGTGATTTGTTTTGCTTTGTTTTGACCTTATGTGCCAAGTATCTAGTGTTCAGTCTTTGAAGAAATGCTGTGAAGTTGTAAGTATTTGTGATGTCATTTCTTGGGGGTGGGGTGGGAAGCAGTTGCTACAAACACAAGCCAGTTTGGTCTCTGACTTAATTTCTGTAGAGTTAATTCTTGTGGCAGAGTTGCTTCCTCAGAACCAGGAATTGAAGTTTGGGCTAAAAGAGGCAGCATTTGTGTGCCCTTTCTGGCCATTTTTGTGCAAGGACTGGTGGGTATATGATGTTAAAGAAACCACTTACTCAAAGAAAATAGCAACTCACAGATTTCCTTTCCATCAGAGGACTGATCTGCAATGTCACAACAACTACTAACACTTAGCAGAGAGACTATAATATAATGCTAGATAATAAGAATCAGATCCTCTACACACACACACACACACACACAGGACCCTCTGTAAAATGTTTGGTTTGCCCTCTTTTAAGCACTCCTCCTGTACGATTAGAAAATGTTTTTGCTGATTTTTAATATAGTATCAGACAGTAATAAGCTTATGCAGAAGTGTACGCATACCTCACTGGGTGATAGCTCAAACAGGGCAAAAATCAAAATTCAACTGATTCTTTCCAATTTTGAATAGAACTTTGACTCTGCCAGCTTTTGTACTGGGACTGCTTAGTGCATAAGAGAAACACTCTACTTGCAGTACTGAAGGCTGGGAACCCATGGCTTTATTTGGCTACCTAACAGAGCAGAGAGGGGAAAGCAGTATACCCACTAACTAAGGAAATAAGAGAGGGGTGGAGCATGGGTGCGACCCATAATACTGGAAAAAATCCTGGTAAACCCTTGATAACCACTTCACTATCTCAATAGTTCTATTTAAATCAATGGAGCTACATGCATAAAGCTAAGGCAGAGCCTTGCACTGACGAGCAGAATGGAGTCTCACTACTCCAGGAGGTCTACTAGGGGCAGATCACAGTTTGCCCCCTTGGTATGCTGAGTGGATCATGAACTGCTATCCCCTGTGAAGGTACAGCATTCTTCCCCCACCCATGTGGCTAGTCAGCTCCACAAGCCAGTACATGGGAGCAGAGACATGGCTCCAGTAGTTTCCTTCCCCACCCATCTGTGGATGCATTGCAAGGTGCCTGCCTTGGAGGAACATCCCAGAATCAGCCCTGTGCTTACTGATGTGCAAGGGGCATAATTTTAGCTGGCCCTATTTCAGTGTTGACAGGCAGCTCCTTGCCTCCTCTCTTCACTCTGTGCCTGCATAAAGAGCAACCAGAATCTAGCCAAGAGAACTACATCAGGCAAATAAAGGTGGCACAATTGAACCCTGAGATAGGAACATGAAAGAATAACCGAAGTCTAAGGATAACCTTTTCCTTCCATATCTAAATCTTCATGGTACCTTCAGCACAAGTGTTGGCTGCATGCCATGCAGTTTGAGAGAGACAAAGTGTCAGGAGGGGTATTTTGTAGATTGTCTGTCAAATTCTGCAGTGTAGCTAGAGATTGTTAAAGATGTCCTCTATAATATTTCCTGTAGCCTGCGTGACATGATTTTTAGTTGACATCACAGCACTGTGGCTTTGTATGTCCCCTAAATTCACTATGCAAAAGGTATGCATTGAAGAACACAGCAAATTTATAAACTTGGCAGTGTGATTTTCCTCTTAAACAGTGGATTGACTAGCATTGTTATTCTATATACACCCACTGACCCATTAACGGCCTGATTGCTTTTCGCTTCCAGATTTTATTTTTTGCCCCTTCATTGGGTCATGCATGATCCAATGACCCTCTAAGTACCTAGTATAATTTTGGATGCTGCAATATAACTAGTAGTAACTTCTGTTTGCACTCCTGCCCAGAAAACAGGATGCAGAAATGTGAAATAATGAAAGAAAGAACAAACAAATATTATTTCTGAATGTTCAAATGAAGTAAGGGTTTATTTTGGGGCCAAAGTTTGGAATTTGGGGTCCCTATTCAAGCAAAACACTTCAGTTGGAGTATTCACAAACTTGAAGTTAAGCACATGCTGAAGTGCTTTGCTGGGTCAGGGTGTGTGTGTTAGAAAGAGAATTTTACTGTAGCTAAACTGGTGCCTAATAATCCAAAGCCCATTAAAGTCAATGGAAAGATTCCCATTTACTTCAGTAAACCTTGGTTTGCGCATTCCTAGACTGAGAGTATAAAACAACAAGTTTGGTCAATTAAAAGTTGTTTTTCACCAGCCTACTACATTTTTCACTAGAGGTGAAAATATCGTTTGCATTGTAACACTCGTATCACCGGTTTGAAAGAGTTATTAAAAAGAGCACGAAATCTCATTCGCTCTCCCTCCTTTATTATTTTAATACTTTTTGGCAGGGTAGGGTTTTTTGTCATTGTTGTTGTTTTTTTGCAGACATTGAAGCTTCTTCTCCCACAATTATGTCACAGTTATGTCACAGTTATGACAAAGTCAAGTTACTTTAGATGCACCGCAACAACATCCATAAATATAAATACACTAAATACATTGGATGAAGTCCAATGGCATCAGTGGGGCCAGGATTTCACCCAATGTGTTTTGTTCTCCAGTTAAAAGATTAGGAAATAAGTAGTATTTTTATTTTAGTTTTTAATAAGAAACATCCCTATGGTACAAAGAGATGAGATTGAAAAGATCTTTCATCCTAAACTATCACTAGCTTCATATGAAAAAAGGGTGAATGACTTACAATCCAAATCCCATCATACTTCACTTGATCGTAAAAGAGCTTACATTCTTCCACCCACCAGTTGGTACATTCTGGATTGGTGTAGTCAGGGAACACAGTCAGTCCTGGCCACACCTACAGTGTAAGAAAGTAAAGAGTAATTAGTTAAACTGGCTATTCCATTATGAAACATTTAGCTTTATAATTTATTTCAAACATTTCCATTAGTTTCTAATAATTCTCTCCAGGACATAATTTGAACCATGTTTGGACCTAGTCCTGTAAGAACCTCAGAAAACTCAATGGAATATTTTGTTCTCCAAATGAGGCAGGGGGAAATTACACGGCAATCTTCAAAACTGTTTCAAGCTCTACATTCAATGATTAGTAGTTTGTATTTTTTTTTTCAGTTCTTATTTCAAAGAAGCTATAACGGATGCCAGAACTGAAGCCAAGAGTAAATGTCCTGTGTGCTCATACATTTTTTCAGCCTCATTTGCCTGGCAGTCCACTTCCATTTGAAGTGCACTTCTAAATAATAGTGCAAAAACACTTGAAGCGGCTTTGTGCCAGTTTCTGGGAGCAGCTTCCTAAAATACAAACATGAAGAATTAAGTTGGTGAAGGAGAACATTAGCATCTAAGAATATCCATGTTCTTGCATCAATTTAGATGTGGAAATTGAGCTAATTGTTTTTCCTCACTATAATAAGCCATACTCTACGTTTACTCTGTGTGTGTGGAACTACATTGACCTCAAAGAATAAGAAAGAATAAGGATAACATACATTCCAAGCACTTTGGGCCAGATCTGCAAAGGTATCTGTCTAAAGGTGCAGAGAGTCACCTAGTGGTATTTTCAAAAGTGCCTAAGCAAGTTAGGCATCTGACTTTCATCGATTTCAATGGGAGTTAGGCACCAGTCTGATTAGCCAATTTTATACCTTGGGAGTCATTTTAATTTCCTTTGATTTTTTTCAGTGATATTTGTCTTTTCTTCAAGTAATGAACATGTTTCATAGAAATATATGAGACTTGTCACATCATGGCTGTTATGGGCTCATGTAAATGCTTAATTAGGTGTTTTAAATGTGATTCATCAGCCCAACTTCTTCAAACAGCTCTCAGAATTACTAGGGTCTGCAATATAAATACCTATTCAGGGAGTTTTTAAAACCAGATTATCGACTTGATAGAATGTCCATATTTCAAGTAAACAGTTATGCAGGCAATTTAAAAATGCATATTATTTTTGTGATAGAGGCTAACAACTGTGAAAGTTTGTTGTTATTTCTTTAGATTATTTAAAATACGTTGACATGCCTGATATATAGTTGATTTAGTTGCTTACCATTGACTTAAAGCAAAAAATGTAATGAGTTGGAAACATCAATTTGTGCACACAATTGGCTCAATCTTCAGTTGCCCTAAGCATGAGCTTGAGACAAATTGGAGGAAGAGGCAAAGGTGGTTCTAAGTGATTTTTCCGCATTCCATGATCCAGGAGATTTTCAAAGGCACAGAATGGAAGTCAGGTGTCCGAATATCACTGAAAAAATCAATAGCTGCTGGCTGCCAAACTGTCCTTTGTGCCTCAGAAAAATCGCCCCTGTATCCCATTTTTTCCCTTTTAACACCTAACGGTGTAAATAAAAGTCTTTAAAAAAAAATCAACAAAAACGAATACACCTTTTACATTCCTAGATACAGCTTTATAAAACAATTTCTGTGAACAGCTAATTTTACTGAAAATTTTAAAAATGGAGTTTATAACAAATGCAGTGACCCAACCTTATCTGCTATGACAACACATAGTACAGATGGGGTTGCAATTTCCATAAGTATCTACAAAAAGAAAAGGAGTACTTGTGGCACCTTAGAGACTAACACGGCTGCTACTCTGAAACCTGTCTTAAGTATCTAGTTACCTCTCCAATGAGTTTTGTTTTTCCATCTGATTCATTTACCCACACTGTCTTGTTCATTCCTCGTTCATAGGTAAGATATGAAGTCTTATTAAGGAGAGGGGAGATGGCAATGGCAGGGTCCTAATAAAAAGAAACACAAGAGAGAGTTGGTAAACTCTTCCATTTTTCTGAAGCATGGCAGAATTAGGCAATAGATATATACAGTACATACAATCTACACAAATTATAATAATAAACAATTATTGTATGCAGTGGAGTCTCATCTTACGCGGAGATTAGGTTCTAAAGGCAGTGCGTAAGGTGAAAATCGTGTATGGTCAAAGAGAGAGACGGAAGAATGAAAGGATAAAAAAGGGAGAAAGTTGACTTCAACATCGTTATGCGCAAACCGGAGTGCCTCAGAATGGCCAGAAGCATTGTCTATGATCAGCCACACTTTAAAGTCAAGTCTTTTCTCTTCAAGGTACCGCTTGACCTCTGGAATGAAACACTTGTGGAACCAATCCAGAAATAATGCTGCTGTCACCCAAGCCTCTTTATTTGATTGCGAGAACACAGGCAGGAGATTTTTGTTCTTGCCTTTTAGGGCATGGGGATTTGCAGCCCTGTAGAGCAAGCCCGGCTTTATTAAATGCCCAGCCACATTGCCACAAAACAACACAGTCACACAGTCTTTAGCTGCTTCGAAGTGTAAGTGCGGTTGGGCATTTTTTTCCAGAAGAGCCCAGTCTCGTCAGCATTAAAAACTTGTTCCAGAAGATAGCCCTAATTGTTTGGGGTAGGCTTTTGCTGTCTCTTCATTGGCAGATGCAGCTTCACCAGTAGTCTGCACATTTTTAAGGTTGAAGCGGTTCCTAAAACTGTTAAGCCAATCTTGGCTGTCTTTGAATTCCTTCTCATCAGAAGGCTATCCCTCTTTGGCGGGAGGTTTCAACTAAGACCCTTTTCTTGCAACGTGTTGCCATCGATAGGCATACATTTACAGTTCATGTCTTCCAGCCATAAGTTTAATGCCTTTTCAGTCTTCACTAAATTAATGCCTTTTCAGTCTTATCATGGCTTGTCATCTTAGCAGTTATTGGAGCACTTGATGCCACGGCTTGATAAATTTCTCTGTCGAATTCTTGATGGCACGGATGCTAGATTTGTTGCGGCCATATTTACTTGCCATGCTGGACACCGACATACTGTATCTCTAAGTCCAACACAGCCAGTTTTTCCTCCAGCATTGGAACAGATCGCTGTTTCTTCGGTTGAGCACCAGATGAAGTAGTTGGCTTGCGTTTAGGGCCATGTTGTACAAAAAATATGTAATTTTAAATACTAGAATCACCCTCAGCGTGGCAAGATGCTCACTGGATCTGCAGGCAGCGATCGATACAGCAGGGGTCGACTTATCGCGCCTAGTCTAGATGCTATAAATCAACCCCTGAACACTCTCTCATCGACTCCTGTACTGTACTCCATCGCGAGTTATTGTTATTTTTTTTTTTTTGCCAAGCACATATAGTTGAATTCGCGTAAGTTAAATGCACGTATGATGCGACTCCATTGTACAAATAATTCTAATAGCAATGTTGTTTCAGTGGTAAAGTGAAATAGTTAATTAGTTCATTACCAGTATAATAATGTATTTTTGTCCATGGTTATGTAGGTCCATAGCAAATTTAGGAAGGTCCTTAAATTTCTCTTGGTCATAAGTAAAGTCTTTCTTCTCCTCCATATAGTCAATATCAGTGTATTGAATTTCCTGAAAGATAGTGTAGTTTATTTTGTACATTAGAAACAATAGCCTGGGGCCCTGAGTATTTTCATATGATTATGTTCTGTTTACTCTGGAGTAAACTTATTTTTGTTATTTTATTATGGATGGGCAGTAAGAATTTTGGATAATTTTCATACTAACTGTGAAACAGCACAGAGATTATGTAAGAAATGAAATTTATGGGGGAGATTTTCAAAGGCACAAATGGCAGTTTTGTACCCAACTACCATAGAAACTCAGTGGAAGTTAGGTGCCTAACTGCCATCTCTGCCATTTAGGATCTCTCTTTACAATAGTATCCCTCAACAAAAGTAGGCAGCTGTAAAGACTGTACGTCTCTGACACTGCAGGGTAGGACAGCTCTGGGTGGTGACGGGGAATGTGCTGTGGAACACACTTCAGTGACGCTCTACAAAGGAGCAGCAAGTATGCTAGGCACTAGCTCTGGGTGTACTACAGCATGTAAGCATGTATCTCACTTTCCCATCTGCAAAATGGGGATAACAGTGTGTCCTTTGTCTATCTCTTGCATTGAGATTGTAAACTCGAGGCACTAACTGTCTCTTAGTATGTGTTAAAATAGCACAAACGGGTACTGATTTCAACTGGGGCCTTTAAGGGTATGTCTACACAGCTGAGCCTCTCAGGCCAGGTCCACATAGGGGGTTCATGTCACTGCACTGTTTAGACAGCGCTCTGAAGTTCTGACTCAGGCTCTGAAGTCCACCCCCATTCCTAGCTTTAAAGCTCAAGCCGAAATGTCAACACAGCTATTTTTAACACAAGCCGGAGTCTATTGCCCCAGTCTGGGAGGTGGTTTAGACATACCTTTTGAGCTACTGTAATACAAAGAACAACAACTGTAACCTCCCCAATTTTGACTCTCAATCTAACATTAAAAGTCCTCAAAGATACTGAAGTCTCTATAAGGTTTATTAATAGCAGTTTCTATATGTTAACCAGAACTGACTTGTAATAAACTACTCCAGGACTGTAAAAGTAGATCCTAATCTATGGATTTATTTCTGACTGCTTCAGCATCCCCAGTCGATCCCCACACCCCAAAAAAAATTTTACTTACATAGGGTATCCCAATTGCTCTGTTTCTTTCTACAACAACTTTCAGCTCATCAAGAGACGTATAATTCCAGCGACTAAGTTGGAATCCAAGACTCCAGTATGAAGGCATTGCAGGCATTCCTATCAGCTGAAAGTTAAGAAATGAAAATTAAGTAAAAAAAGGGGCCTTGCATTTGCAATTTGTATATGTCATTTGTCAGTGCAGTATTCCCTAAGTATTCCCTAAGTTCTTTACTTCTCTGAAAGTGCTTATAAATTATTCTGAGTCATGTCTAGCACTTGGAACCATAATGGATATTATGCAGTTACAACTGTAAAGTTTCTCCATATTTACTTTTAAAAACTACAAACTTAAATTATTCGGATCAATGAAGTTGTGCATATTGCTAGTACTATGGGACCACATAATCCTTATAGCTATTACTCATCTTCCCTCTCCCTCTAGCCCTTATTCAATTTTACAGTCACTTCTTGTTTCCAATCTTAAACTAGACTGTAAGCTCTACAGGGTAGAGATTGTCTTTTATTATGGGTTATACAGCACCTAATACGTGGGAGCGTTGATCCTGAATTATGCCTTTGGGCACTATCACAGTACAAATTATAACAATAATAATTATGATTGGAGATGCAACCAATTAATTATTGAAGAGGGATATCAGATTTTAAGTCATAAAGACAAACTATAGAGGAAGAAATATCACTATGGAAAGGACAGCAAGTGTACATTAAAATACTGGAGCATATGAGAAGTCAGGATTTTAGGACTGTACTACCGTGGATAAGTAATATTAATAGAACTTGGGCCCAGAGCTGTAAAAGGACTTAGGCATTGCAACACCAACCAGGAGGGGGGTCCAGCTGCCCAGGAGCTGTGAAATTGATAAGACAGCCAACAGCCCATGCAAGTAACACAATATCTACACTGACACTGTCGCCGTAACTACACCGACATAAACCTTACGCCTCTCGTGGAAGTGGAATTATGTCGGTGTAGTAGGGCACTTACTTCAGTGGGGGGAAGGCTGTAGTGTAGACACTGACGTAATTAGGTTAACATAAGCTGCCTTACATCGACCTAACTGTGTAGTGTAGACTAGCCCTTTGTTAGGCGCCTAGATGCCTTAGAATGTGATCCACAAAGCCAGCACAGTAGGTGCTGCCTAAGGTAACCACTGGAAGATGCCACAGGGGAGGTGTATCTTAAACCCCAACCCTCTCACAAAGATGATTGCCTAAATCCAGGCTGCAGGGAGGTGCCTATATCCACTAGCAATCCATGAACCAGGGGAAGATAGGTGGTCCTTAGCCAACTTGCATCTAGGACCCAATCCCATAGTATGCCCACATAACTCAACACAAAACAGAGAGCTGGGGAGAAGGAGGCAGCCCTTCCTTATATCCTTTATTCCACACACCGGGGATATGGAAGACCATGGGTTCAAGTCCCCCCTCTGTCTGATGAGAAGAAGAAATTTGAATGGGGATCTGCCACCTCTCAGGTGAGTGCTGTAACCACTGGGCTATGGAATATTCTGATGCGAGTCTCCCTCCATCTCTCCAACTGAAGTTGTTCTACCTTAATTAATAATTGAAATAACTGAACTAAATATTACTTGGGCCACAGAAACAGGGAGACTGATTCTATAGTCCAGTGCTTTGCCCGAGGTCACCCTGCACTCTTGCATCCCAGTTCCAGAGCTCTGTGCACTAGGCTATACTGCCTCAGTAAGTTTTCAAAAAGGACAAGGTGATACTATCTCGCCCACCTTGTCCCTGAGAAAACTATCCTAAGTTTTCAAAAGGCATTTTATGTTATATGAGAGCATTCCTTGAAAATGATGTTGATCTGAACAAAGGGAAACCACATAAAAATAATGGCTAATGTAGTTTGACCAAAAAATACATTAGCATTACGGAAGGTTTAGAGAAGCATTGGCAGTTTGTCATTGCTAATGGAATCTCTACACTATGGGAAAAAGGCCAGGGAACAAAGGGCAGCACTCTCTTTACAGACTGTTACATGCCTTTAAGCATCCATTGAAACATTTCATTGCAATATAATCACAACAAATACAAAATGACTAAATATATTGTGATCATGCTAGAGAATATCTATCAGCACCTACATTATTTATAGTACTGCCTCATCAGATATAAACATACCTTTACATACTCTTGAACAACTTGCTCTGGAGTGTCTCCTAAGAAGACATAAAAATCTAGAATTCCACCAGTCGTTCTGTAAGTTGCTGCTGGGGCAGGCTGGAGAACAAATTCTGTCAGAAGAGGAATTATAGAGGAAAGTTTAAACATTAGCTAAACAGTCAATGTATCCATTCAATGTTCACATGAAGGATAAGTAAATGAGTTCCGAAAAAAACAAGGACATCCTAAATCATCCCTTGAAGTCAAATGGAGGTGGTGAAATATTCAGATTTTATTTTCTTTGACATGCCTTTGCAAAGAAAAGGGAATCTCTAGAAAGCCAGTGAGGAAGCCATTTCTCATGAGATTTTCAATGCATCTTCTCAAAAGGCTTAAGACAGTTCTGATAAGCAGGGACAGTTGTGTATGTTGATCTAATGAAAAGCAACACTATGATCCTTTCATGTCCTGTCCATTACCGTTGAGACCTTGATCCTGCAATGCATTGCACATGGGCAGATACCTGCACAGAGCACTATACTCTTCAAAAGGGCTCCAGCCACGGACAAATACGTTGTGGAAGTAGGGCCTTATATGTAATCCTAAAGCTAGTTGTAGAGTAGCCATTGTTCACCTTAAGTATATTTAACATTGCTATCTTTATTATATATATAGCTGCTGCTTGATATTTTTAAAGACACAGTTTCCTGTCAAGTTTTACGTGAGTAGCTGTGCTAAAAACGCATGCCTGATTCTGACCTTTAAATCAACTGACTTTTGGCTCACTGTGTAGCAATCCAGCAGATTTTTTTTTTTTTTTAGTGTTAAGCTGTAGCAGTTAGAAATAGTTATAGAGAAGTCTTTCTTACCCATGGCATTACTGTTCATTAAGAACACACCAAAAGAGGCTCCACTGTTATTTTCCAAGCACAAGAAGAACGTGTGAGCTCCATACAAGTTATGAGTGCCCTTAAAATAAAAGAAGGAAAAGAAGAAAATTAAAACCCAATAGGCACACAGATTGATAAATTTTAAAAATTTCCTGTAGAGATACAAATTGAAACTGCTGATCATACCTGCTAAAGAAACAAACAAAACCCCTGAATTTTTCTTATATTTTTATTTCTTATTTTCTTGTATTTTTCTCCTTTACGGGGATGTTTTCTATTCACCAATAAATGGAAAATCAGTACACAGACAGTTGCTTAAAACATGCAGATAAAATAGGTAGAAAGACATGACAGACCTTTTGATGAGTATGCATGCATCCCAATAATGTTTTTGTGAGCTATATGTGCACATCAAGTAGACAATATACTTCACATGCCATTCAGGGCATACATATATCCATATGTATTCAATGTAAATAAGAGAGCTTTGTTTCTTTTTAATTACATTACTATCAATATTTGTTTCTTCTATCATTAGCAACAAAAAAAAGCTTGTGAACTGATAACAGACTTTGTCACAGTCCTCCTCCTTTCCTGAAAAAGAATGATCAGCACAAACAACACTGTGGATAAGATCCTCAGGAAAAGGAAATCAGTGTAATTGCATTGATTTCAATTGAGCTATGCTGATTAACACAAGTAAAGATCTGGCCCCACAGCTCCACCACCAAGAATCAAAGTGAAGCAAATAGCAGGCTGTAGAATTAGTAGAGATTAACCAAAACCAGAATCATTTATCCAACTGCCACTGAAATGTGTAAAGGGGCAGAGACATGCCATACCCTTGATTTTGGTTTTGCAAAACAAAATCAAGACTTGTGGTTTTGCTGAGTCACAGTGGTTTTGCTGAGTGGGTTTACAAAGAGAATGAGTCTGTAGTAATTAGCTCCTCCTACCTAATTCCCGCAAGGCTGACCAACTTCCAAAGGAAACACATTAATGGAAAAAGTAAGGCAGCAGAAAGGTAGAGTGAGGGCAGGAAGTCCTGTGACACATATCTTTACCAATACATAATTAGTCTGTCATAAATCCCCTTTTCTCCCTTCCTATAAAGGATAATTCAGACCACCACCCAAATCCCTTGGGAAATTAAACCACCATACTAGAGGAACAGGCATGCCTCAGAGCTGGTCTTAGATAATACTTAGAAAAAGCAGTTGCTACATTTGTTCCACCGATGTAGTCTACACTCCCTACAGAACAGTGGGAGAGGGGCCATGGACATACCTCCAGACCCTCTCTATGGCCTGGTTGCTGCAGTCAGTACTGGCTGGCCTTCACTTGCCTCTGCTTGAGAATTAGGACCAGATTTTTTTAATGGTGGTTGGGTGCTTAGTGATATTTTCAAAAGTACCTAGGCCCCTAACTTCCACTGGTACTTTTGAAAAAACTTCTAAGGACCTATATGCATCTTTAGGTGCCTCAACACCTTTTGAAATCTGGCCCTTATGCCCAGATCCACAAAGGGATTTAGGAGCCTAAGGCCGAAATTTAGGTACTATTCTGATCTACAAAACCTCTGCTCATCTGCCACCTAACCCTTTGGGTGCCTAAACTCACCAGGCACTTACATTTACATTTCCACTGTAGAAATCACCTAGGTACCTAAGTTTCTGCCTGTGGACAGATGCACTACTACCTCAGGTGGGCTTCCAGATGCCTCTCTCATGCCCTTATTGTGATTCACAAACAAGGTCGAGATAGGCATTGCACTGCCAGTCTTGCCTGTGGGGCCCAATTCAGTAGATGTGCTCAAAGCACATCTAACCACACACACACAAAAGCTGGGGGGATGTGGGGAAGAGAAGAAAGAGACAACCTCATTTATAACCTTAAGCCCAGTGGGTAGGGCATTGAGCTGGGATGTAGGAGACCCTGGTTCAATTCCCTCACTCTGCCAGGAGTTTCTTACCTCTCAGATGAGTGCCCTAACCCCCAGGACAGTGCGATATTCTGAGGTGGGCCTATCTCAATCTTCCATTGTTTCATTTTGTATTAAATAACTATTAAAATATTTATTGGGCCAGAGAAAAAGCGAGTGTGACTCTATAGTCCCTTGGCACAGTGGAAAATTGAACTGGGGCTCCCATATCTTGGATGAGTACCCTAACCACTAAATTAAAAGTTATAGGGAGACCACTATTTCCCTCCTCCTCCTTTTCCTCATAAACACCCACATACACACATTATTTTGTGAGGCGCTAGGCAGGAACTGAGGCTGTTTTTAGAGCAAAAGCCATTCTCACAAGAGTGCCTAACTCCAGTAGAGAGATTCCCAGCAGTTGACTGCAAGGAAACATAGGCAGCAAACTTTGAGAGGGGTGGAGCTTACGACACACCCTTCTCATCAGCATCTCTCATTGGATAGCTTAGGCGCCTCCCCACATAGCGTGCTAGCTTTTGTGGATCCTCTTCTCAGCCATCTCTCTCTCCATAGGCAATGTATAGGTGCTTAAAAAGCTCAGCATTGCAACACCTAAGTCCCTTTATGGATCGAGGCCTAAGTGACCAAATAATGGCTGCCACCTGTACCGTGCAATAAGGGGGAAAGGATTCTATGCACTGACTCCTCCTTTAGTATACACATGCAGGACAGCCATAATTTAGCTGTATAGCAACCCAATCTTGCACTCCTTGCTCAGACAAAACTCCCACTGAAGTCAACTGGGAGCTCTGCCTGAATTACAACTGCTGGATCAAGACCACAGATTTCAAAATCTGAATTAATTGCAAACAGGTAAGGTTTTCCTTAAAGGCTGGTAGTCAAAGAGATGGGTTGAATACTCGATAGAGGCCCTGATTCAGCAAAGCACGAGCTTAAAATTAAGCACCTTCCTCAGAGCTTTGCTGAATTGGGCAAGAATGATGAATGGTCTTCATTAAAAGTTACATTGATTAGTTATAAATAACCTAGTTTATGGTCCATAAGGCTATGTCTACACTATGCATCTTTTAGCAACACAGCTGTGCTGCTACAGCCGTGGCACTAAAAGGTGTGCAGTGTAGCCACTCTTTGTCGGCGGGAGAGATCTCTCCCACTGACAAAAAACCTGCACCCCCAACAAGTGGCAGCAGCTTTGTCAGCAGGAGAACTCTCCCACCAACAAAGTGCTGTTTTACCGACGAAAGTCCAGTGTAGACAAAGCCTAAAAAATTTTATATATGGCAAGAGATATGTTTGTTATTAGTAAGCAGCCCTTCATTAATAAGTTATTTTTCTGTTGATCCATAATGTTTAAAATCTGTCTACATACCAACACCTATCTGATCCTTATCTGCTTATTTGCAACTAGTTCACTAGAGTGCTTACAAACTTTTGCAGCCATTTCCCCCTGTTCTAAGGTTTATGGTAATGAGAACACATACCAACAAACTCCACCATCACCACCACCGTGAGATATGATTGTCTACACCCCCAGAAGAGCAGATGAGGTTGAGTGTGGGAACATATGTCAGAAAAAATGACAATCAGAAAATGAATATCATTTTTTTTTAAATCAGCTCCTTATTATTTGGCACAACTGACTTTACACCACTCATACTCAGTAGTCTTTTAGTTAATAAGGCATTGTGGGTCAGGAATCTGAAAGTGCAGTACAGCTCGTCTTTTGTGTGTCAGTGTCAATAAAGCTTGGAACAAAGCCTAGAGGGTTTCAAAGCTGCTAGCAAGAATCTTCTAAATCTATATGTATTAGAAAATGGGTGTCCAGGAAACTAAGATTCAGGGCAGACAGTAATAAGGACTGGAAACAAATAGCTGTTGACATCCATGACTTACCTTGCAAAGATTCAGCCTCTAAATGAAACTTTACTATTATATGCTTAACTCTGTTGTCATTAAACTGAGAATGCATGTGTCATCTTTATTTGCACGGAGCACCTCTTTGAACGTATTGTTATCTGTTTAGTTTAGTAGTTGAAACTAAAGACTCATTAATGTTCCTCAACCTACCCACTGATTCTCAACATTTCAAATAAACATACAAATCAAAATATTTCTAACTTTTTTGTGAGGCTTTTTTTCCCCAATCAGTAACATCTAGCATTTAGCAACCGAATTGTGTGGCTGACAAGTCTTTAAAGAAAAGCTCAACTAGACCATGCTAATGACTGGCTTTTAAGAAATATCCAATCCATCGTGGATACCAAAAACTAACTAACATTTTAAAATGTGTTTAATGCATAATTACTCTTAATTCTCAGAAACCACTTGCTAAGACCAAAGCATAATAAATTAATCATTCCTTACTCCATTGGGGAAAGCATCTCTGGTAAAGATGGGCCACGTTCTCCAGTTAACATCATGCCGGTATCGTGTGTGGACGTGTTCTCCGATTCCATAAATGTTTGTAGTGGGTAGTTTGAGTGAGAGCTGTAAATACTGGTCAGCATACTGAAGTGGTCCTATGCTAGTACTGAACCTGATTAAACAGTGTAAAAAACAAAACAAAAAACCCCACATTATCTTACAGATGCATGGAATGACTGCTATGGTAAAGCTACATGCTATGTCTCCATAATACACATGTATTATCTGCCAGTTTTATGATTTTTTTCCTCTAGGGCTCTTTTTTTTTTTTAGTACAATTGACATATGTAAACAAACAAACAAAAACTATATTTAACAAAGAGTACAGACCACAGTCTTAAATAAGCTATCACTAGGGGCTTTGCCACAAGCCCCAGGAACAGACTAACTCGCTGAGGTTCAGATAACCTATTCCCCTCTATGGACTATGTACCTAGGAGGTCCAAGTACAGAACAGGGACAGCAACCTGTATGGGCTGCTATTCTCCTTCTTGCACAGGTGAGCATGGAGTAAGCAGCCAGGGGTCTGAATTGGGCATAGCTGTGGTTCTGCCCCCGTATGCTGGCCAGCGCAGCCATGCTGTCATGGAGGGGGAAATGATTCACTACTGGTACAAATCTGAAGCAGGTCAGGGTCAGATTTATGGCTCTGAGAGTCATAATTCCCTCCCTGGTGTGCTCCTTACGCAGGGTAGATTTTGAAATGGAATTTTGCTCCTTGATATTTAAATGCTCCAAATCTGGTGTGCTCCTTACGCAGGGCAGATTATGAAATGGAATTTTGCTCCTTGATATTTAAATGCTCCAAATCCATTATACTGTTCCCATAATCCCTTCACGATTTTTGGACAAAGCAGCGGCTAAGCTATTCAATTTGCATCCTTATTTCTAAAACATTAAAAATATTGGGGAGCTATTGAGACATAGCTGGCTAAATGAGAGACCTCTGGGAGAAGGAGAGATGCCGGCTTACCCCACTTTGAATATTTAACACCATTTAAAATTTGTCTTACTGCATGGCACAGAAACTAGGAGACCTGAGTTTTCATAAACAGCTGCCTTAGACAAATCCTTAGTATCAGAGGCCAAAAATCCCTCACAAAGAAAGATGGCTCGGAAATACATTGAGGAAAGGCCTGACTAACTTAACAAGGCAGGCATTGGATGAGTACCCCCAGGGCAAGAGGTGATGAGGTAGACCAAGCATAACATGGAAATGCACAACAGAAGCAGAACTGACAGCTATCAAAATGACATGGGAAGAAGGTAAGACTGCATCAAGAGACTGTCCAAGGCCAGATCTACACTACACATTTACTTCAGTAGAACTACATCGTTCAGGGTGTGAAAATCTACACCCCTGAGCAACAGAGTTATACCGACATTAACTGCCCAGGTAGACAGCACTACGTCAGTGGGAGAGTTTTTCCCGCTGACATAGCAATTGCCTCTCGCAGAGGTGGAGTCACTAAGTCAATGGGAGAGTTTTCATCAAAGCACTACAACAGCACAGCAGGGCAGCTGTGCTGATTCAGCGTCTGTAGTGTAGACTTGCCTGAAGAGAGAGGCAGTGGTGAAAGCCCTATATTCTGCGTGGAATAAAAAGAGGCACAAGTCAAGTAATTCATACCAGTATAAGTGCTTACACACTAGGTGATGGTAGTTCTTTAATTATACTGGTATAGTTAAAGCAGTACTTTGTATACTTCATTTGGCATAGCTTTAATGATTTCAGTAAGGATCTGGTCCATATATTCACAGATTTTTATAAATATTAATTATTCCATGGGAGTACTTTGTATACTTCAAATATTAGAATATTAAGTTTTGTATTAGAAATTAAGAATAAATGATGCATAAGTAAGTCAGTACAATGGACAGAGTTTGGGCTCTTTTCAATTTTGATCCTTTTATTTTTTCCTCTACCCTATTTTGTCAGTAATATATAACATAACAATACTGTGCAGTAATATAGGGCATTGTGGACTAGATCCTTAGCTGGGGGAATTTGGCATAGCTTTAATGATTTCAGTAAGGATCTGGTCCACATATTCAGAGATTTTTATAAATATTAATTATTCCATGGGAACAAAATATGTACTCTTAATGAACTAGCCCATGCACTAATTGTGCATTTTGTCTTGGACAATAGTGGTAGTTATTGGCCTATGAAGTTTCAATTATTAATTGGTGGGACTTATTACGGTAATGAAAGATGATGGAAGTTATTATGTTACTAGCTCTAATGATTTTTATTTTAAAAGTAAATTACAAATCACAAGTATTGGTCCCTCCTTATCCTCCTTTCCCCAAGGAAGAAGATTTTTATATTTAATTATTGAGTCAGGTCCTCATCTGGTGTAGCTCAACTGAGCTCCAGGAATTTCAATGGATTTACACCAGCTGACACCAGGTGAGGAGCTGCCCCTTTTTAAACAATGGTTTGTGATTAGATAATCATGTACATAATTCAGCTGTAACTGAATCTTCTGCCTTTTGTGGGTATTTATGGTAAATGCAACAAAACAGTGAAAGAAAATTTATGCAGTCTTTCAGCAGTGTTTAATTCATGTGATTTTTCCATACTCGTCCCCTTGAACTAGATTTAGAGTCCCCCGTCATGCTCCCATTCAAGCAGTCATCAAGCATTCATCGAATATTAAATCGGCCTATTGTGCATTTAATAGGGGTGAATTGATTAGGGAGGATTTTAACCTCAATTGGGTAAACAATACTAATAATAGTTTAAGATTAATAGCCAATGAATTAAATTTGAAGAGTTGATAACCACCCCAACTCATAACTGATAACAACCCCAGCTTTTGACAGGTAATCATTCTTTGATTCATTTAATAAGCACATTAGCCATGACACTTACTACTACTGGATTTCAGAGTTAGGCAGTAAATTTCATTTTCAGAAAATAAGGGGGATCAAAGTATTTAATGTGTTTATAGGCTTAGGAACTTTTAAACACATTTTATCTACATTTTTATATCACCTAGTCAATGTTGACTGGCACCAGCTTTTCCTAGACATCAGATGCCCAGCAGCAATATAATTTGGTAATTCAGAACTTCAAACTATTTGTAACAAGCACATTCCATAATATGCAGTTACCAGGGTTCACATGTGATTTTATTGAGCACTGGGCTGGCTCCTGGCCCCTGCTGTTGCCCTCTCTCACTGGTGGCACAAATGGGCTGGAAAGCTCCCCTAAATGGGCAGATGAAGGTTCCCTGTATGGGAGAATCCCCCGTTGGCATAGGCAGGGGCGCTGGAACAATATTTATAGTGGGAGCTATAACCATTGAACCAAACTGTAAACCCTGTATATAATGGAAACCACTTCAAGCTAGGGGCTGTAGCAGCATCCGCAGCACTCCTAGTTCCAGCACCTATGGACATAGGGCTGGTTTAGCCAGCTATATATCACCCCACCCCACCCCGACCCCCAGCAGAGAGGTTATGTTGTGGGAGAGGAGACATGGCTAGATTCCTTTGGGAACAATTAGGTGGCATAGGTTAGAGAAGCCCTGAACTCCTGAGGCTACACAGCTGGAGGCTGGAAGCCAGACAAGGTGGACCAGTGCTCCGGGGTGATACTGTGAATCCTCTTTCTTAAGGTACATCTACACTGCCCGCTTCTTTTGGCGGCATGTAGAGGATGTACATAAGTAGCCCCCCTAGTCTGGATATAAATAGCAATGTAGACAGTTATTGACTGCTTAGGCTAGTAGAATGAAGACATGTCGTACATATCCTACATGACTCTCAACTCACCCAAATCATGCCTCTCCATCTACACTGCTATTTTTAGCAGTGTAGCGTCCTACTGCTTCCCCTCTGCTAGAACCGTTCCCTGCCACAGGAAGAGACTCAGGCAGTGGGGAAAGGCTAATCTTTCCCCATTGCCTGCCCCCATGATATCACTAACACATATATCTACATGCTGCAGTGTGACACAGCTTGCTTTTTACTGCAGCATGTAGCCATGCATACTTTACATGCCACTGCCACTGGCGTGTAGTGTAGATATAGCCTAAGATGCTTGGTTGGTATGTCTTGCTCACATGCTCAGGGTCAATCTGATCACTGGATTTGGCGTCAGGAAGGAATTTTCCCCCAGGACAGATTGGCAGGAACCTTGGACATTTTTTAACTTACTTCTGCAGTCTAGAGCATCAATCACCTGGGCATACCTTACCTAGTTCAGTCCCTGCAATTGCAGGAGCCTCAGGCATTGGTGGTAGCTCGGTCTCTCCTGTTCTTTGCCTGTGGCACACAACAGCTTCATTTAACTCAAATTATTGGGCTCAAGATAGGGATATCAGGGTGAAATTTAATGGCCTGTGACATACAGGAGATCAGACTAGGTCAGAGGTGGGCAAACTACAGGCCGCGGGCCACATCCGGTCTGCGAGACGGTCCTCCCTGGCCCTTGAGCTCCTGGCCGGGGAGGCTAGCCCCCAGCCACTCCCCTGTTGTTCCCCCTCCCCTGTAGCCACGCCATCGCGTGGGCAGCGCAGCTGGCTCCAGCAGGACGGCGGGGCTGCAAACTCCTGCTGCTCTGAGTTACATGGAAGGGAGTGGAGGGGGAAGGGGCGGGGGTTGGATAAGGGGCAGGAGGTCCCAGGGGGGCAGTTAGGGGACAGGGAGCAGGGGGCAGTTAGATAGGCATGGGAGTTCCAGGGGGCCTGTCAGTGGATAGGAGGCAGGGGGAGCAGTCAGGGGACAGGGAAGGGGAAGTAGGGTAGGGGGTGGGGCCCGGGGGTGGCAGTTTGGGGCGTGGGGTCCCAGGAGGGGGCAGTCAGGGGACAAGGAGCAGGGGGGGTTGGATGGGTCGGGGGTGCTGAGGGGGGGCAGTCAGGGGCGGGAAGTGGGAGGGGGTGGATGGGGTGGGGGCAAGGCTGTCTGGGGAGGCACAGCTTTTCCTACTTGACCCTCCATACAGTTTTGCAACCTGATGTGGCCCTCGGGCCAAAAAATTTGCCCACCCCTGGGGACTAGGTGATCTAATGGTCCCTTCTGGCCTTTAACTCTATGAAATTTACACCGGGGCCAATCCACTGCCAGGACCATGAGTTCAAAAGCAGTTTACGGCCGTCTTTTCATGCCCATTGCTTGTGTTCTGCACCAAGCGCAGCTTTGCTGAACCCAAGAATATTAGTGGCTCTGTTCAGATCTTCTGTGAAATATTTTAACATAAAAAAGTAAATTAATACATGAGAACTAAAATAAACTAATGTGGATGTAAAACAGGGGTTTATGAGACCACCCCTTTACAGAAACAAAATTCCTTTCCTGACTGGAAGTTTTGCCTGTGGAAGTTTGCACGATTCAGGGCCTGAACCTTTGACATATTGGACAAAATATTACTCTGAGCAAATGAGTAATATTGTTGATCCAGAAAACTCTAGAAAGAGTTTATAAATTGAATGAGCCTCTCAAAGCGTAAACCAATCCCTTTAGTTCCTTCTGATGATATAACTGTGGAATTTCCTGCTTTTGCTGGTTGCACAATTCCAGTTCCTGCACTCACAGCTTCCTCTGAAATATCCAGGCTGTGTTGCATCACTACTTAGAATTCTACATCTTCCATCTCCCCCTCCCACCCCTTAATTTGCCTTTACCCAACTCAAAATTGTTAAAGATTAACTGAATATCAGCTAACACAAAAGGAAGTGAAGATGTGTCATCCTATGTTTGACACTTTGAAGATGACCTGAAAAGGAAACAAAATTGTGTTTCTGCCCTTTTTTTTTGCTTCATTATGACAGATAGTGAAGGCCGGATTTTTTCTCTCTTTTTTTTTTTTTAAAATCCCTCTCCCCTGGCTTTGTGTTCAAAAGAAATTCTCACTCCACTGCGGAAGCCTGCTCTGTAGGTTGATGTGGCATGTCGCAGGGCCCTCTACACTTCCTTGTCTCCTTCAGGTCCGACCAGGCCCCGGGTCCAGCAAAGCACTTCAGCATGTGCTTAAAATTAAGCATGAATAGTCTCTGCTGAAGCCAGATGAATAACTCACATACTTAAACCAAACCACATGCCTTAGTGATTGGGGCTCAAGCAAGTAGTTAGTATATGTAATCCCCTGAGGACAGAGACCACAATGGTTACAGATGCATGCAAACAGACATAAGAGACTTTAACAGTCTGGCCAATAAACTTAAAACTATTTTTAAAGAGATTTGAGGAATCCTTACTCTTTATAGATACAGCCCTCATCACTATGATATCCAAGCTAGGACTCTTGTCTAGCCAGAAAAAGTCGTCATGTCTGCTAGCTTTTGCAATACTAAGAAAACACCCTGTAATAAGGGGATGCTTACTTAAACCAGCATTACGCGCTTACCCAGTCCTAACCCTGCCCCTATGACTCCATCCATTCAGATTACAACCCTATGTCCTGAAGTGGCAGGAAGCTTCTTCACTGCCTGGCTTAATGTCATCCAGGAGAGAAATTTTAAATGGATCTCAGGCCTAGTCTACACTAGGAACTAGGTCAATATAACTACATCGCTCTGGGGTGTGAAAATTCCACATCCCAAACGACACAGTTAAATTGACCTAACCTTCGCTGTACACAGCACTAGGTCAGAATTCTCCCATTGATTTACCTTCCACCTCTCAGGGAGGTGGATTACCTACGCCAACAGGAGAAGCCCTCCCATTAGCCTAGGTAGCATCTTCATTGAGGTGCTAGAGCGGCACCACTGCAGCATGTTAAGTGTAGATAAGCCCTCAGGATATCTCCCAGGCTGATCTCTGTAACAGAAAATTATTTGATCGGTCAGTTAACAAAAACTGGTGCTTTGCCCCAAGAACTAATATATTTCATTACCGGTCCTGCAAACTCTGGCATTTGTAGGCAAGAGTCTTCCAGCCATCTCCCTTTGAACAACAGGGATAAGAGATGCACCTGTCCCCTTCCCCTTCTAAAGGCCTCCCATCAGACAGGTATGATTTCCTTGTACTGCTGAATCTGTTCTTAATTATCTCTGGCAAGAGCTCAAGGGTGTTGCTCCAAAAGTGAGACAACAATGTCCGGCCACATAATATAGTCCAGAAAGTTATGCTAGCTGCAACTTGGGAAGTAGATTTAATTGTTCCTATATTTCCTGGTTCAAGCTTGTAGTCAAATCTGAAAATTCTTCAGCTGGATTAAAAAAAAACATAAAAAAGGTAAATGTGGAAAATATAGCTACATATCTCAAAGAAAGGCTTGAAATCACTATGCAAAAGTACGTGATTACATTTGCCCATGCAAATCACTAGACTGAGTACACAGATTGTGTGTATAATTGAATGTAATTATGCCCAAAAATGTCAGCAATGTGCAGTTATGTGGGTATTTTTGACCAAAGACCTCACACCTCCTTATCTGCACATTGGATATTAGCTAAACTGGACAAAGTAGTACTACAAACAAGGAACAAACCTACAGTGGCAGAGAAACAGACTAGATGGCCTAATTGGAGTCTTCATTCCATCTCTAACAGGTATTATTTAATTACATGATTTGAGCATTCAGGGTGAATACCTATTGTAGTGTTATCTATAAAAAGCACAAAAATTACTTACAGCATTGTACCGCTGTTCATTCTCATCACAGTTATACTAAAAGGGTTATCAGTGATATAGACTTTATACTTTAAATTGGAGGCTGCAGGTCCATCAAAGGCTTTTACATTCTCATGAGGAACTTCAAATCTTTTTTTATTAGGATCAGTGATCTGCACAGATTAAACAGTTACATTTAAATTATTAGAGGTCCAAAAATTAACTTCTACTTATCTACTAGAACATTTTCCTGAATCACAATATGTATTGAATTAACTATATCAACTGATCAAGTCAGCAAGAGCAAACGGGACAAATGCCTCCTTTTGAAAAAAAAGTCGGGACGGCCGGGACAGTCCCTTTAAAAAGGGACTGCCCAGGCCCAAATAGGATGTATGGTCACCCTACCCTACCGCTAGCCCTCTATATGCCTGTGCCACAGCCCCACATCAATTAATTATGTACCTCTAGTACCTTAACATCAATCATGTGCCTTCCAGCTCCATATTAATTATTTCTGGCCCCATCAGCCCCAAATCAGTTATTTTTGTGCCCCCAACCCCAAACCAATTAGGTTTGTGCTCCCTAGCCCCAGCCCTATATCAACGCTGCTCCACTCCAGTCCCACATATTACCTCCTAGCACATATGTTTCCCTGAAGCCCCCCAGGGGATCTTAAGCCCCCTCTTCAACCTGCGAGGGAAACATAACCTGAGGGGCTCTTCATCTTCCTCTTAGGCCCAAATGGGAAGCAGGAGGGTGGCACAGCACCGAGCGCTCTTCACCCTTTTTCTAGGCCTGGAGTTGCAGTGAAGAGGAGAGGGGAGACAGGAGCAGAAGGGAGCCACGCCATTTTTCACAGGAAGGGAGGAGTGGAGGGAACAGAGATGCCCTAAGCTGCTGAGCTCTTTCTGTTCCAGTTCCCATCTTGTAAAAATGGTATCAGCAGCTCTCTCTCCTCTGCAACCCCCAAACCTCTCACAGCTCCTGTGGGGATGAGGGAGAGCTCTAACTGCCACCTCTAATTGCTTCCCCAAGAGGTGGGAGGAGTGGGAAAAGCAGCCAGTCAGAGTCAGTTTTCCACAAAGGCTGATGGATTTTCCCTGCAGACCTCTAGAATGGTCTGGAAACCCTAGTGTTGGTGGAGGTCTGCAATTGTTAGGACCAAAAAATTAAAAATGACTTGTATTTGATTGAAACTACAAAGGGAACTTTACCAGAAATTTGTCTAAGACTACATGGCTAATGTTCCTTAGTATTTGAAAGGTGCCATGGGATCTTTAATGACTACAAGTAGTAAAGAATTGGATTCAATATCTCATCCAAAAGATGGCACTCATTGGCTGGTTGAGGAATTGGTTCAGTACTGACTTTCAGAATAAGGGGCTAAGCACTGAATAAGCAACAATGCTTACTATAGTTCCCCAATTTTTCTTTGGAGGTCTCCCCTCTAAATACTAACCAGACTTGACCCTCTACAGCCGAAGATGATGCAGTTGTTAACATGTTTATATTTACTCTTAGATTGTATTTAATCTCAACACTACTAGAATTTTTATTTAGGAATAATGGGGGGTTTATAGCGGTATTTCTCAGACATTTGTTTTTGAGACACTGCCCAGTTCTTCATTTCAAATCAGATGGAAAAACAAAGCAGCAGAGGACTTTTGATGACTATAGATCCCGTGCTTTTTTGGGAGGGGAATGGGGGGCATAGGCACTGACTCTGTGGGTGCTCTGGGGCTGGAGCACCCATGGGGAAAAATATAGTGGGTGCTCAGCACCCACTGTTGGCCCCACGGATCAGCTCCTACCCTGCCTCCCAGCGCTTCCCAGCGGCGTGGGGGAGAAGACTAAGTGAGGACGGGGTGCACTTGAGAAAGGGGGCATTACAGGGCAGGAAGAGGGGGCAGGGATGAGTGGGAGCAGGAGGAGGCAGGGCTGGGGTGGGGCCTTGGGGGAAGGGTGTAGTGGCAGCTGGGCCTGGGGTAGGGCAGGGGTCGAGCACCCCAGGGGAAATGAGGAAGCTGGTGCCTCTGGGGAGAGTGGGGGTTGCTCAAATAGAAGAGTGTCAATTTCCGTGTCCTGGTCAAAAAGACTTGGATAATAATCCTAACTATTCAGATTCCAATTGGATATGGTATTGTTCTTTACTACCTCTCCCACATTGCTGTAGTGTTGTGGTGTGCTATAAAACAGCTAGAGCACCCACCCTGATTCTGGAAAGCAGTTTGACAGTCTTCAGGATGCATTAGAACAAGCTGAGACTAGAGAGAAAAGAAAAGGAGTACTTGTGGCACCTTAGAGACTAACAAATTTATTTGAGCATAAGCTTTCGTGAGTGCCACAAGTACTCCTTTTCTTTTTTGCGAATACAGACTAACACGGCTGCTACTCTGAAACCTGTTAGAGAGAAAAGGAAACTCTCCATGGTCCCACTACCAATCTCCTCTGCCATTCGCTTCTCCAGTGTTATGAGGCAGTGTAAAACACTAATCTTAAACAGCATAAGAAACAATTTAACCTTGAACCGGAAGCGATTTGTTGTCTGATATTCTCCTTTGAACTGGACAGTGGTAATATCATTTCCAAATAGGGAAGGTGAAGGCAGCCTCTTTAAATTAGCCATAAAACCTTAACAAGAAAAAGAGATAATATTATATTGTTGCTTTATTGCACCATGGAATCACAGAAATGTAAATCTAGAACTGTCCTGAAGCAGGGCCAAGGATACTGAGACCCTCACTCTCCAGTGCTTTGCTAGACTGTTCTTCAAAACCTCCAGTGATGGGGATTCCACAACCTCCTTTGGAAGCTTATTCCAGTGCTTAACTATCCTTACAGTTAGAAAGATTTTTCCCCAATATTTAACCTACATCTCTCTTGCTGAAGATTAAACCCAATACTTCTCCTACCTTCAGTGGACATGGAGAATGACTGATCACAGTCTTATTTTATAACAGGCCTTAATGTATTTGAAGACTTACCAGGTCCCTCCCACCTCCATCCAATCTTCTTTTCTCAAGACTAAACATGCCTGGTTTGTTGTTGTTGTTGTTTTTGTTTTAAACTTTTCTTGGGTCAGGATTTCTAAACCTTTTATCATAAACGAGATCTACATATCACAGTTGCTATAGAATCCTTAAGGATTAATGCATTTGGTGTGCATCCTTGGAAAAGTCTTACTATAAAAATCATTACATACTATAAAGATCTACATGATAGGTTCATATATAAAAATATTTATATAGACCTCAAAAGGGTGCAGGGGACTTTACAGCACAAATGAAAAGAGATGGCCCCTAGATGGCCCCTCTTCTAGGGAGCTTTCTATTTAACTTTACCCATGATGCAACAAGTGAAAGTAACAAGTGAAGGGGATTGGGCAAGAAAGGACCAGGGTTTCCACCATGTCATGCAATGACTCAGGGCTAAATTATGGCTTTGCCACAAACCCTGGGCAAGGGGCTATGTGTCATTGCAGTGCCCCAGGAACAGGACACAATCTGCTTCACATTTCCCCCTGCTCTGGGTAGATGGCAAGTATCCTTCGCCAGCTTGATTCTGCTTTGGTAGGTACTTCTAACCTCTGCATGATGCAGGTAACTGATGCAGACAAGCATAATGGGCTACATGAACACCTTGATGGTGCCATTACATTTGTTATTTATAAATAAATACACATTCTAATGTTTTACACATCCCTTATTTTTTGGAACCGAACCTCCAAGGTGGATAGGAATCAGAGTGACACAATTCAAGATAGATCAAAGAGCAGGCAGAGATCAGCCCCAGCCACTGCAACAAAAATACTAGATTTTTTGGAAATGTATCACATCAGTGGGGGAAAACTTTATATAAAGAGAATATTGTTAAAGAGTATACATTGACAGTAACATAGACACCAAGGATGTACTTTACTGCCTGAGCACAGCTTGCTGCTTACCTGTATCTGTTTGCTTCACACCTCCCTCTACTTTATACCCATGACTCTTAGAGAAGAAGCACCAGGGTATGTGTGTTTCATTTTGTGGACTCCAGCAACAGCCACGCTGTGTACATAAGCTCTGTTTCAAGGGCAAGGATAACTTGATTATATTAACAGCACCGATTAGCACCAAATAACCATCTAGATGAAAATCATGCATGATGTGTATTTCAAATACCAGCAAATTTAGTTATACCATTCACAAGCACTCCTCTTTGGGGAAATCAATAGTTGTTTGACTGTATAAGAAGCAAAGAATGGCTTTTCTAGATCCAAGGTAAACTAGGAAGTCTGACTCTTCACCCATTCTGAGAACCACATTGCAAGGGAGACTTTAAGGTTCTGAAATGTTTGGATACTATTTTCTTTTTTATGATTTTTTAAATTTATTTCCAAATTTCAGCTGGGACCAGAAGTGAACATACTGAAATACGTCAAGAAAGCTTTTTTTAAAATCAGATTTCTAGCCCATTTAGGAAGATCTAATAGTTTCACTCTTGGTTCAGATAAATATCAAAACATCTGCATGTACTTCTGGACCAAAACTAAACTCCAAATCTTCTTGACCTTTCTCCGCTGATAGTTTAATATGGAAGACTTGTACTTTTTAAATGGAGAGTTCACATAAACATAACACTTTCTGTTGTTAAATTTGTGCTAAATAATACAGTGATATCAGCATAAATGAGGAAATACTCATTCCACAGTATTTCACTGTTCATCTGCCTTCTATTAATGTAGTGTTTTTTTCCAAAATTTAAAAAAAATGTACAAATAATTCTGGCAACTGACAAATTTTCTCATCTGTTCATGGACCAATCACACACAAACTCTCGGCAAGAAACAGAACAGACTTATTAGTTCCTAATTTACTATAAGATGTGGGTGGATAGAAATCAGCCCACATCATATAGTAAATTGTGAACTAATAAGTCTGTAACTCTGTTTCTTTGATCTGAATCATGAGTAGAGTTATATGAATAACCAATTTTTCAATTTGGTAGTTGAATTAAAAAAAAATGTTTCAGGTTAACCCAAAACCCTCAGTGAAATAATATTTTCATTTGACTAAAAATAAAATGCAGTGGCATAAACATATACTCGAGCTCTGTGTGCATATACTCTAGCTCTGTGTGCATGTTAGCCTGAATATTATAGCTTTTCTGTTAGAAATTAATTTTTTTACAGATTGTCTGCCAAGCACTATACATTTGTAAGTAAAAGCAGTTTTGGGTAACTTTATATTGTTTCTGATGTCTACATATTTTTTCTCAGTATGGATGTAACTGACCACTTGGGTCATAGTGCACTAGTGATATTTTAAACTAATATCAGTGGAAATTAGTAGCAGAATTAGACAGCCCATCTACCCTATCAGATCCTAGAGCTGGTGAAAAAATGTTGACAAAAATGAAATTTCAATTGAATAAAATGGAAACCATTTTATGAAAGTGGTTTTCTGTTTTCCAGCCAGATCTAACAAATCCCGTTAGAATACTTTTCAACTGTCACTGCACAGCTCAGCAACGTTATGATAGATAGACCTGATTCCATATAACAGAGTTTATATCACCAAGTGCTCCATTGCTTTTGCTGGCTTCCCATTCATCTCTGAATCTAAATTGCTCTGTTGGTTTTCAACCTCTCCCTGAGCTTGCTTCACTTAAATGCAGTTACTGACTAAGGGCTTGTCCCCTGGAGTGCTTAGTGAAGACGCTATCTATGCCGATGGGAGAGCTTCTCTCATCAGCATAGGTACTTCCACCTCCCTGAGAGTTGTAACTGTGTCGACAGAAGAAGCTCTCCCATCAACATAGCACTGTCTGCACAGTCGCTCAAGGGTGTGGACTGAATTTTTTTTAATCCACATACCTTCTTTTAAGGCCACTTTCCTTATAAAACATTTCTCATACAAAAAATGTGGATCAACACTATTGCTGATACTTCATTTTAGGGTACTATAGAAAAATAAATGAATTGTTCTGATATTGTTATTATTACCAGTTTTAGAAATATTTAAAAGGATATTAGATCAAAAATTGCTGTACCTTAGAGAAGCCTACGGATCACATATACAACATAATCATCCAAATCTTTGGTTCTCACCTTTCAAATTCTTTCTATTTAGTTTTCAAACAGAAATCACATTGGGGAAAAAATACAACCCTAATCACCTTGGGGAAAAAATACAACCCTAGACTTACCATGGGACTCTCAGTAAACAAAGTGTTGCTTGCATGCATGCACTCATCTCCTACTGAAGGATGAGTGCACCATTTAACATGGGAAGATTAGATCAAAGGTACCACTTAAAGATTCAAGTAATCTGCATGACTGCACCTATATTGTGCCATACTTCTTGAGCAAGATAGGAAACCAATTTGTTCCCAGTGAAAGAACAGGGGAGTACAATATGTTTACCTGCAGGATATTGTTGAACCATATAACATAATACAAACTATCAAATGACAAGAGCATTAGCAACTGTGAACTTTGGAACTCATCAGGGAATTCTCTCATGTTAGTGATTTTTTATTATTTTTTTAAATGGCTGGAATTAACCATCACATACAAAAAAAATCCCACTGGATGGGGCAGGGGAAAGGAAAATACAAATCACCAGCTTCTATCAGAAAAGAACATGTCATTTAAAAAAAGAGGAATAAAAGTGAAAGTCATGAGTTTAAGGGCAAGGATAGAAAAACTGAAATGACAATATTTCCATTGGATAAGAAAAGTATCTAAGTAGGTTCTTAACCAGGAAGGTCTCTGTGCTCATCTGAAAAGAGAGAGAGAGCGATCGAGAATAAAAACTTGATATGGAAGCAAAGCACTTGATATGTGTATTCTGTGGCACACAAGATGCAGATCTGATGCATCTTGAGAAGATTAATAGTTAATCAGATGTTAATATTCTGCCCTAGGGACTGCACCTTGACACAGTAGGAAGACTGGTATGTTCCAATGACTGAGCTAGGGGGTAGGTCAAAGGGTAGGTAGTAGATGAAAAGCAGTCCATTGATCCTCCAGGTTGGGGGTTCAGTGACAGGCAAACAACCTATTCTTGTAAAGAAGCTAGGTTATAGGAAAAACAAGGTAACCATTCTGGCAAGCAGCATAATAAACAGGGAGGAAAAGCCTTATTCATGCTCTGAGTGATATCTGATGACATGGGAAGGATTCAGATTCAGAAATCTCATATGTAGCTTGCGGAGCACTGGAAAATATTTGCATTATCTTTGATAAATTTCACATGCCCCTCAGTGTATCTGTGTGATCCTACCCTGCTTGAATGCACAGCAGATCAAAGGGGGTGGTAAAGAGATAGGCAGGAAGGGTAAAACAATAGCCTAGCTAGGAATCACATTAGCCCGGTTTATAGCCCTGAAATATCAATCTGAATTCCTCAGTTCCAATCAGGTGACAGTGAGAAGAAGGAGATCAAAAGACCCTGATCTATGAAAAGATCTGCCTTACAGAGGAGGTGGGGGAAGTTGTCAGCTGCTAGAAAAGCTGACTCAGATTGACTGAGCGCTAGGGTCTGCAGCAACCAGACTATAACTTGGCCCCCGAGAGAATAGGAGATACCAAGGCTAAATCAAATCTAGCTGGGGGCTGGAGAGGAATGTCAAGAGTAGGTAAGACAGTATGCACGTAGATCTGTGTTATCTTAATACCCTTTGTGTGAGCACTGGCAAAATAAATCATGCTTTGTTTTGGAGAAGCTGTTTCTGTACCACAGCATCTTGCTACTGATTACAGGCTCCTGAAGGGGATCTCTTGCTGGTGCCAAGTCCAATGGGCTTTCTAGGTATCACAGTTGGCAAACAGGGGGTGTAAACTGGACACCCTGTTGGAGAGTGGTGTGATTGTGGGATCCCATCTCAAAGAGAAGTGGAGGCACAAGCCTGCCACTTGAAAGGGTTGCACTCATTGGGAGGGGAACTGGAAGAGGGTTTCAGGTGGGGCAGCCTATCCAGGAACTGTGCCATTATAAATGTTAATATGTGAATTTCAGATAATGAAGGAAGGAATGGTTTCAGCAGAGCAAGGTTGTATTATATATTACGGGTGAGATTTTCCAAAGCACCCAGTGTGGATCTACCTTTGCCCTCACTGATATCAGTAGCAAAACTCCCAGATTTCAAAGGGAGCAGAGGTAAGCCAGCACTGAGAGCTTTGGAAAATCCCATCCTACAGCTCCCAGATTACAGGCTTGAGTTTTCCTTGTGTCCACAAGGTTGTTTTTATAGTCAAATCTCATGTTTCATTGTATATGGCCCATTTTCTAATTAACCTCATGTATGTGTTTCAGACCTTTGTTGCCACTCGATCTGGAATGCAGTCAATTCTCTCTGAGACGTTTACTGCTGGACAGTCTGGAGAAAAGTCTGTTAAAAAATTAATGGATTATTATTAATAGTGCTGAATTATAGAAATAGCTTAATTACATTTTTAAATAATTTAAATCTAAAGGCCTAATTCCCCAGTACCGTCAAACTTGTGCAGACATGTACCTCTAAGCAAAGTAGGTATAAAACACTGCCATTCTGATGTAATCATTTTGGGACCCACTTCTCTCAGGTGTATATAACTACACGAGGTGCAAGACAGCATAGAATTCTTCCTAGGTATGCCCAACTTTTTTAAATATTATGGCTGAAAATAAAGATGCAGAATGTGATAACATTTCAAAGAACTCCTGTAGCTCTTATCACACATCGCTTCATTTAAAATCACCAGGTATTAAAAATGGAGAGACTTTTGCTCCATGTTCATGATATTGTTCTGCTGCTCTTATATGTGCTTCCTACCCTGTATATGCCTTCTTCCACAGCATCCAGGGTTTGGGCATCCTCAGAGACACAAATATCCCAGGGATATGAAGATGTTCCATTAATATTTTTAGAATTAAATTTGTGAGGCTTTAGTCACTAGTGAACTTGAGAAGTCCAAGAGCCTCCATTGCCAGATGTCAGAGTAGCAGCCATGTTAAGTCCATCTTTGTGTGGAATGTTGGTGTAGAGGGCTTCTACATCCCTACTGGCTAGGATGGTGTTTTTAGGAAGATCACCAATGGATTGCGTCATCATGAATAGGTCGGAATATGAACAAGAGGCTACTAGGCAGCTCTCCAACACCACTTTCTACAAGCCATTACCCTCTGATCTCACTGAGAGTTACCAAAAGAAACTACAGCATTTGCTCAAGAAACTCCCTGAAAAAGCACAAGAACAAATCCGCACAGACACACCCTAGAACCCCGATCTGGGGTATTCTATCTGCTACCCAAGATCCATAAACCTGGAAATCCTGGACGTCCCATCATCTCAGGCATTGGCATCCTGACAGCAGGATTGTCTGGCTATGTAGACTCCCTCCTCAGGCCCTACATTACCAGCACTCCCAGCTATCTTCGAGACACCACTGACTTCCTGAGGAAACTACAATTCATTGGTGATCTTCCTAAAAAGTACATCTTCTACTATGGATGTAGAAGCCCTCTACACCAACATTCCAAACAAAGATGGACTACAAGCCATCAGGAACAGTATTCCCGATAACGTCACGGCAAACCTGATGGCTGAACTTTGTGACTTTGCCCTCATCCATAACTATTTCACATTTGGGGACAATGTATACCTTCAAATCAGCGGCAGTGCGATGGGTACCCGCATGGCCCCACAGTATGCCAACATTTTTATGGCTGACTTAGAACAACGCTTCCTCAGCTCTCATCCCCTAATGCCCCTACTCTACTTGCGCTACATTGATGACATCTTCATCTCTGGACCCATGGAAAAGAAGCCCTTCAGGAATTCCACCACGATTTCAACAATTTCCATCCCACCATCAACCTCAGCCTGGACCAGTCCACACAAGAGATCCACTTCCTGGACACTACGGTGCTGATGGTCACATAAACACCACCCTATATCGGAAACCTACTGACCGCTATTCCTACCTACATGCCTCTAGCTTTCATCCAGATCATACCACATGATCCATTGTCTACAGCCAAGCTCTACGATATAACCGCATTTGCTCCAACCCCTCAGACAAACACCTACAAGATCTCTATCATGTATTCTCACAACTACAGTATCCACCTGCTGAAGTGAAGAAACAGACAGACAGAGCCAGAAGAGTACCCAGAAGTCACCTACTACAGGACAGGCCCAACAAAGAAAATAACAGAACGCCACTAGCCATCACCTTCAGCCCCCAGCTAAAACCTCTCCAACGCATCATCAAGGATCTACAACCTATCCTAAAGGATGACCCATCTCTCTCACAGATCTTGGGAGACAGGCCAGTCCTTGCTTACAGACAGCCCCTCAACCTGAAGCAAATACTCACCAGTAACCACACATCACACAAAAGAACCACTAACCCAGGAACCTATCCTTGCAACAAAGCCCGTTGCCAACTCTGTCCACATATCTATTCAGGGGACATCATAGGGCCTAATCACATCAGCCACACTATCAGAGGCTCATTCACCTGCGCATCTATCAATGTGATATATGCCATCATGTGCCAGCAATGCCCCTCTGCCATGTACATTGGTCAAACTGGACAGTCTCTACGTAAAAGAATAAATGGACACAAATCAGATGTCAAGAATTATAACATTCAAAAACCAGTAGGAGAACACTTCAGTCTCTCCGGTCACTCAATTACAGACCTGAGAGTGGCTATCCTTCAACAAAAAAACTTCAAAAACAGACTCCAACAAGAGACTGCTGAATTGGAATTAATTTGCAAACTCGATACAATTAACTTAGGCTTGAATAGAGACTGGGAATGGATGAGTCATAACACAAAGTAAAACTATTTCCCCATGTTATTTCTCCCCCCTCACCCCACCCCCCACTGTTCCTCAGAGGTTCTTGTTAACTGCTGGAAATGGCCTACCTTGCTTGTCACCATGAAAGGTTTTCCTCCTTTCCCCTTCCTCCTGCTGGTGATGGCTCATCTTAAGTGATCACCCTCCTTACAGTAAAGGAGTACTTGTGGCACCTTAGAGACTAACAAATTTATTTGAGCATAAGCTTTCGTGAGCTACAGCTCATTCTCACGAAAGCTTATGCTCAAATAAATTTGTTAGTCTCTAAGTTGCCACAAGTACTCCTTTTCTCATTGCTAGATGGTATCATAAGGGATGTTGCATGTACCCATTGGAAGTTGTAGCCTTTTTTCAGTTTATTTAGTTAGTTAATTAGGTTCCAAACTGAGTGCTACAAATATTACTCCAACTTGAGCCTTATACAGTGGGGGTTTGTTTATTTTTTTAACTGCTAGGTCAGGTTGATATGTTCAGGTCCAAAAGCTGATACAAATAAATGCAAGTATCTGCCTCCGCGAGCAGCTGTACTCCCAATACCTGAGCACATTCACTTTGTGTTAGAATTTATCACTTCCTTTTATATACACTGCCATTTGCATGCACAAACTGTGGGCTTGATTAACCAGTCTTCACATGCAACTGAGGATCCATGCAAAATGTGGCCATGTCAAAACAGAGGCTCCTTGCACATTTGGCTCTGTATGCTAGTCTACCTCTAAACCAAATTTTCTTCTAATTTATTGATTCATTAAAAGAAAACTCTTGCCTTTTATGGTATTTTTCTTCCACACAACAGAATCTCACTGAAAAAATAAATCAGTTTGGATTTAGTTACAAATTAGGGTTTACAAGCCATTCTAAATGGTATAACTAATTAATTAAAAGTATAAAACATGGAGAGACTTACATCAAAGGACCTAACTATATTTAATCATCTGATAAGATATTAATGCATCTTATCAATACAGTTATCGAATGGGTCAAAATCTTTGAAGTCTTTCATTCCTACACAGTACATATATATATATATATATATATATATATATATATATATATATACACACACACATACATAATATATCAGCTGGAGCAATTCCATGGAGTTGTTCGCTGACATAACATATGAAGAGCTCTTAAATTTCTCTCTTTTGGACAGCTATTGGTTGTTAATCAAAATATTGAAATTCCACTTTCCTCATTAAAAAAGTAACTTAAAGAAATACACAGTGCAGGTGTTGGGAGGAGAGGAGTTGCATTTACTTTTAACTGCTTTAAATTTAATCTATCTAGTTTTTTTACTCATTATAAATATTAACATTATCTATAAAAAGGGAGAAACCACTGTGCTTCGTCAGCATCAGGGCCCCATTGTGCTAGACACTACCAATACACAGGGAGATGCAATCTATATCTCAAACAGTTTACAATCTATACACAAAAGAATTTATTTTGTGAAGGACACCATATAAACACATGGAGCGTTACATGCTCTCATGCTTGAATTTTGTCTATAAGCCTGATCCATCGTCCTCTGGAAAGACTCCTATCAACTTCAGTGGGCATTGATTAGACTAAGAGTTAATGCCATGGTTCATTTTGTTAATCAAATCTAATACATTCCCTCTTCGAGCAATTCAAATTCAGGGACTATTCCTCGCTTGACCTTTGAGTTCTACAGTAATCATGATAAATAGCAGCTGTTACCTTGGAGTCCAGGTTGCCCTGTTGCTAAAAGTGCCACCAGAATGCAGGCTACAATCACCATCAAACAAAATAGGACAATCAGGGAGATCTCTAATCCGCTGAACTTCTTCTTCCCCATCTAGTCACAGATAAACACCATTGTAAAAAATAAATACATAAAAAAAATTTCAGGAAAATATCTAGCAAATATTTGCTTTAAGAATGTAGTCCTTTGCCCAAAGAAGTTAAAATACAACCACACCTCACAAAGTGTAATATTCTGATGTTCAGATCCGATTAAACAGAGTAAGTTACTAAAGCTGGTTGGTTTCAGAGTAGCAGCCGTGTCAGTCTGTATTCGCAAAAAGAAAAGGAGTACTTGTGGCACCTTAGAGACTAACAAATTTATTTGAGCGTAAGCTTTTGTGAGCTACAGCTCACTTCATCGGATAAAGCTGGTTGGGAAGCGTATTTAAATTGTCTGTGACAAATTTCTAGGAAACAAAAAAAAATTTTATTCAAATTTTTCCATGACACTTTTCAGCTTTTCCTTGAACTTTCCAGGAACTTTTTTTTGGTTAAAGTTTTCAGCAAACAAAATGCCCCAAATTTTGGTTTTCAGTTTTGGGGGTGGGAGAAGGGATAAAGACCACCCAATATTTCCACAAAATTTGAAGTTTTCTTTTAAAAGTTGTCAGGGTGTATTTTGCCAAAAAAATTGACAAAAAATGTTGAAGAGCTCTATTATATACTTCCATGTATAGTGGAAATAATAACTATACTATGGATCAATGGTGACATAAATGGTGGTGTAAGTTAGAGATCAGTAAGTCAGGGGAAGCTGTTGCGAATTAAGCTGGTATAATTACTTAAGTGGGGTAATTCTGAGAAGGCAGAAGTGACTACTGTTATTTTAAATTGGTGTAGCACACTGAGAAGGACATAAGAGATGAGCTTGTAATATCGAAAGCAGATAATGTGGGTGGGGTTATAGGCAAAATTGCTGTAAAAAATTCATGCATTCCTTGTGTGACTCAGTTTCTACGTTCAAATTTTGCTTTACTACAGTCCACACTAGCAGAGCAAGGAATGCCCTATTCACACAGATGTATGCAATATTCAAAATGATTATCTGTAGAATTTGTATTAATATTTTGATATGCATAGCTGATCTTTTAGCATGTGATTTGCAAGGGTGAATGTACCAGTTGATCTGACAAGATATCCAGAGCAACAGCCCACTTGGTAAAGTTAGGAAAAGTACTATAATTGACAAATGGTTAGGGCAAGTCAATACTACAAAATTAATGTACAGTCACCACAGTAGTTAAACTGCTTTTGCATGTCCACACTATGCTGCTTGTATTGGTGGTGCGCATCCCCACCAGAAGCACTTGCAACAATTTACCTGTCAGTGTGGGGCATTGAGGGATGGCTTCTGAAAAGCAGCAACAGTTGATGTAAGGTCTACACTGACACTGAGTCTACTAACTACATTGACTTAAGCACTCCATCTCTCATGGAGATGCAGTTATTAAGTCAGTGTAGTGAGTGAGTTACATCAGTGGGAGCTGCATTTTAGTATAGACACTTACATTATCTAACTTTGTAAGCTGCCTTACTTCAACCTAACTCTATAGTGTAGACCAGGGCTTACTGTTGAAATATTCAGGCTGCACAGCCAACTGCTCAATCTCATGTGAATAACAACATGGTACCATGTTTAACTGTATGCCAGCAATAAAACTCATTAAAACATCTGCAACCTCCAGATCAATATACCAGCAACAGTAACTGCATTTTTCATTTGCTTAAAAGCATTTTACCTGACAAAATTGGCTTAAATACAGAGAAATAACTTTCTTTTATTTAGTTAAAATAAGAACAAAATGCAGTTTTGCCAGTGGAAATAGTGTAGTACTGCTCATTGCACTGATTTTTTAAACATTTATACAGGTGTTCCAATAATTAGCAGTACTGGGGGAAAAGCTTTTTGAGATCAGAACAGTTTGAACTTGATGCTCTTCCCCTGCAGCCTCCATGTAACTTGCACTGCCCTTCTCCCGCTCACTCAATAACCCCACAGTCATAGGAAGGAAGAAGTAATTTATTAACTCATTTACAAAGACCAGTCTCAAAACAAGGCAGCAGTCTTCAAGGGAAAGTGAAAGCTACGATAAAATTAAAATATAATCAAACAAAGATACTTTTATAAACTGCACAATACATTCATATTTACATATTTATACAAGGTTTCCCAGACATTTTCTATACCATAACATTGTTGGCTTCCCAGGGAATATTGTATTTTCAGCCTGCAATTGTTTTATTATATTGAAAATCATATTGTTCAATGCAATAAAGAAATTATAATCCAACTGTTCCTGACTGAAGTTCTCAATTAACCCTTTGCACAAATATGTCAATCAGGAACATTGCAAGGCAACATTCAGCATTTTGAGATCTACAGTATGGTTAAAGGTTTTGTCAAAGAACATAGAATGAAACATGATATTACAGCTCTGCACTTCTCAGGGACCCAGAAGTTGAAAATGAGGATTTACAGTACAAATCCTACTGTGTGATATATACGCTTGAATTTCTTGAAACTTGAAAACCAGGAATAAAAGCACATACCTCAAAATCTCTTTGTTTCACCGTCTGTGCATTGCTCTTGTTCCACTCCTCTGGCACTGAAATTCAACTTGAAAACTCCAGCTTTATATTGAGCCCCTATCAGTTTATTGCATTATTTGTTAACTAGTCTATCAGTCGAAGGTACATACATACTCTCAGGCAGATTGCAAAATCTCTTTGCACTGAAAACGGTTGCCATGGATATTGCATGTATATTGCAGCCAGAGAATGGCTAGTTAATTTACAATCATTTTCTCTGAGATATTACTCATGTCACTGTACACAGCAGAAGAGTAGCAACAACCTGATGACAACACCTATTGTCAGGTGACATGCCTGCAGTTTTTTGCTGCACCATTCAATTCATTTTCATCTAAACTTCATTTTTCTTATCTGTTATTTCTGCCTTCATCACATTATAAATCACTTAGTGTTCCATAATTGGAAAAAGCTATTTAAAAATCACACTGTAAAAGAGGGTGAGGTCATACCTTTTATTGGACCAACTTGGTGAGAGAGACAAGCTTTCCAGTTACATGGAGCTCTTCTTCATGTCTGGGGATGGTACTCAGACTCACAGCTAAATGCAAAATCAAACAGATAGTTTAGCATAAGTAGTTAGCACATATTCTAAGGAACCATTCAAGAGGAAGTGGCATGTTAACATCCTGATAGTCATAGGACCAAAAAAAAAAAAAGGGGGGGGGGGAGAGAGGCTAGTGGGTTACAGATTGTGTCTTTATTAAAAAGAAAAGGAGTACTTGTGGCACCTTAGAGACTAACAAATTTATTAGAGCATAAGCTTTCGTGAGCTACAGCTCACTTCATCGGATGCATTTGGTGGAAAAACAATAAATTTGTTAGTCTCTAAGGTGCCACAAGTACTCCTTTTCTTTTTGCGAATACAGACTAACACGGCTGCTACTCTGAAACCTGTCTTTATTAAGACCATGATTGTTAGTGTCAAGCAAAATTATTAATTTAAGTTCCCAGACTTATCTTTTGAAAGTGTTGTGCGGGTTAGCCTGCAGGCTAACCTATTTATGCGAACCTATCTGTTTAATCTTGTATTTAGCTTTATCACTCCGAGTACCTTTCCTAAGCCTGAGGAAGAGCTTTGTGTAACTCCAAAGCTTGTCTCTCACATCAACAGAAACTGGTGTAATAAAAGATAAAACCTCACCTACCTTGTCTCTCTGATAGCCTGTGGTGAACATGTCTACAACAACACTGCCATGGATATTGCATGTATATTGCAGCTAGATAAGACTAGTTAATTAATAATAATTTTCTCTGAGATATCACTCACAACACCGGTTTCAGAGTAGCAGCCGGTTTCAGAGTAGCAGCCGTGTTAGTCTGTATTCACAAAAAGAAAAAGGAGTACTTGTGGCACCTTAGAGACTAACAAATTTATTTGAGCATAAGCTTTCATGAACTACAGCTCACTTCATCGTATGCATTCAGTGGAAAATAAAGTGGGGAGATTTATATACACAGAGAACATGAAACAATGGGTGTTACCATACACACTGTAATGAAAGTGATCACTTAAGGTGAGCTATTACCAGCAGGAGAAGGGAGGGGAGGGGGAGAACCTTTTGCAGTGATAATCAAGGTGGGCTGTTTCCAGCAGTTGACAAGAATGTCTGAGGAACAGTGGGGGGTGGGGGGATAAACATGGGGAAATAGTTTTACTTTGAGTAATGACCCATCCACTCCCAGTCTCTATTCAAGCTTAAGTTAATTGTATCCAGTTTGCAAATTAATTCCAATTCAGCAGTCTCTCCTTGGAGTCTCTTTTTGAAGTTTTTTTGTTGAAGTATTGCCACTTTTAGGTCTGTAATCGAGTGACCGGAGAGACTGAAGTGTTCTCCAACTAAACCAGTTGGAGAACACTTCAATCTCTCTGGTCACTCGATTACAGACCTAAAAGTGGCAATACTTCAACAAAAAAACTTCAAAAACAGACTCCAAGGAGAGACTGCTGAATTGGAATTAATTTGCAAACTGGATACAATTAACTTGAATAGAGACTGGGAGTGGATGGGTCATTACACAAAGTAAAACTATTTCCCCATGTTTATCCCCCCACCCTCACCCCCCACTGTTCCTCAGACGTTCTTGTCAACTGCTGGAAACAGCCCACCTTGATTATCACTGCAAAAGGTTCTCCCCCCTACTCCCCCCCCCCCCCGCTCTCCTGCTGGTAATAGCTCACCTTAAGTGATCACTCTGGTTACAGTGTGTATGGTAACACACATTGTTTCATGTTCTCTCTCTATATAAATCTCCCCACTGTATTTTCCACTGAATGCATCCGATAAAGTGAGCTGTAGCTCACAAAAGCTTGTGCTCAAATAAATGTGTTAGTCTCTAAGGTGACACTAATACTCCTTTTCTTTTTACTCACATTACTGTACACAAGTAGAAGAGTAGCAACAACCTGATGACAACACCTATTGTCAGGTGACATGCCTGCAGTTTTTTGCTGCACCATTCAATTCATTTTCATCTAAACTTCATTTTTCTTATCTGTTATTTCTGCCTTCATCACATTATACATCACTTAGTGTTCTATAATTGGAAAAAGCTATTTAAAAATAACACTGTATAAGTGGGTGAGGTCATACCTTTTATTGGACCAACTTAGTGAGAGAGACAAGCTTTCCAGTTACACAAAGCTCTTCCTCATGTCTGGGAATGGTACTCAGACTCACAGCTAAATGCAAAATCAAACAAACATTTGGTTAACATAAGTAGGATTCAGAGTGGTAGCCATGTTAGTCTATATCAGCAAAAACAATGAGGAGTCCTTGTGACACCTTAGAGACTAACACATTTATTTGGGCATAAGCTTTCATAGGCTAGAACCCACTTCATCAGATGCCATGGACTGGAAAATACAGGAGCAGGTATAAATACATGAAAAGATGTGAGTTGCCTTACCAAGCGGGCGGTCAGTCTAATGAGACAATTCAATTAACAGCAGGATACCAAGGGAGGAAAAATAACTTTTGAAGTAATGAGAGTGGCCCATTTCAGACAGTTGACAAGAAAGTGTGAGTAACAGTAGGGGGAAATTAGTATTGGGGAAATTAGGGTTAGGTTTTGTAATGACCCAACCACTCCCAGTCTTTATTCAGGCCTAATCTCATGGTGTCCAGTTTGCAAATTAATTCTAGTTCTGCAGTTTCACATTGGAGTCTGTTTTTGAAGTTTTTTTGTTAAAGAATTGCCACTTTTAGGTCAGTTATTGAGTGACCAGGAAGATTGAAGTGTTCTCCTACTGGTTTTTGAATGTTATGATTCTTGATGTCAGATTTGTGTCCATTTATTCTTCTTTTGTGTCCGGTTTGGCCAATGTACATGGCAGAGGGGCATTGCTAGCACATGATGGCATATATCACATTGGTAGATGTGCAGGTGAATGAGCCCCTGATGGTGTGGCTGATGTGGTTAGGTCCTATGATGGTGTCCCTTGAATAGATATGTGGACAGAGTTGGCACCGAGATTTGTTGCAGGGTTTGGTTCCTTGGTTGATGTTTTTGTTGTGTGTATTTGCTTGTATTTTTGCTTATTATTTGTATGTATTTGCTTCAGGTTGGGGGGCTGTCTGTAAGCGACAATTGGCTTGCCCCCAGGGTCTGTGAGAGTGAGGGATCATCCTTCAGGATAGGTTGTAGATCCTTGATGATGCACTGGAGAGGTTTTAGTTGGGGACTGAAGGTGATGGCTAGTGGCGTTCTGTTACTTTCTTTGTTGGGCCTGTCTTGTAGTAGGTGATTTCTGGGTACCCTTCTGGTTCTGTAAATCTGTTTCTTCACTTCCCCAGGTGGGTATTGTAGTTTTAAGAAAGCTTGATAGAGATCCTGTAGGTGTTTGTCTCTGTCTGAAGTATCTGAGCAAATGCGGTTGAATCTTAGAGCTTGGCTATAGACAATGGTTCGTGTGATGAGATCTGGATGAAAGTGGGAGGCATGTAAGTAAGTATAGCGATCAGTAGGTTTCTGGTATAGGGTGGTGTTTATGTGACCATCGCTTATTAGCACTGTAGTGTCTAGGAAGTGGACCTCTTGTGTGGAGTGGTCCACGCTGAGGTTGATGGTGGGGTGGAAATTGTTGAAATCTTGGTGGAATTCTTCAAAGGCCTCCTTCCCATGGGTCCAGATGATGATGTCATCAATGTAGCACAAGTAGAGTAGGGGCATAAGGGGACGAGAGCTGAGGAAGCGTTGTTCTAAGTCAGCCATAAAAATGTTGGCATGGTGTGGGGCCATGCATGAACCCATAGCAGTCCCGCTGACTTGAAGGTATAAATTGTCTCCAAATCTGTAACAGTTGTGGGTGAGGACAAAGTCACAAAGTTCAGCCACCAGGTTTGCCCTGATGGTATTGGGGATGCTATTCCTGATGCCTTGTAGTCCATCTTTGTGTGGAATGTTCGTGTAGAGGGTTTCTACATCCATTGTGGTTAGGATGCTGTTTTCTGGAAGATCACCAAAGGATTGTAGTTTCCTCAGGAAGTCATTGGTGTCATAAGTAATTAGCACATATTCTAAGGAACCATGCAAGAGGAAGTGCCATGTTAACACCCTAATAGTCATAGGACAAAAAAGTGGGGGGAGGTTAGTGGGTTACAGATTGTGTCTTTATTAAGACCATGACTTTTAATGTCAAGCAAAATTATGAATTTAAGTTCCCAGGCTCATCTTTTGAAAGTGTTGTGTGGGTTAGCCTGCAGGCTCACCTATTTATGCAAATTTATCCATTTGATCTTGTATTTAGCTGTATCATTCTGACATAAGCACCAACTCCGTGGGTGCTTCGGGGCTGGAGCACCCACAGGGAAAAATTGGTGGGTGCTCTGCACCCAACGGCAGCTCCCCACCCCGCCTCCCCAGCTCAGCTCTGCCTCCTCCCCTGAGCACGCCTTCCCTGCTTCTCTCAGCACTTGCTGCTGTGAAACAGCTGTGGTAGGGAGGGGAGAGGAGCGGGAATGTGGCGCACTCAGGGGAGGAGGTGGGGAAGAGGCAGGGCTGGGGTGGGAATTTGGGGAAGGAGTCCAAGAGGGGCAGGGAGGGGACGGAGTTGGGATGGGGACTTTGAGGAAGGGGTTGGAAATGGAGGCAGGGCAGGGGCAGGGCCGGGGGTGGGGGAAACAAGCACCCATGGACGCCAGGAGAAGTTGGCGACTATGCACTCTGAGTACCTTTCCCAGGCCTGAGGAAGAGCTTTGTGTAAATCCAAAGCTTGTCTCTCACACCAACAGAAGCTGGTGTAATAAAAGATAGGACCTCACCTACCTTGTCTCTCTGATAGTCTGCAGTCAACATGGCTACAATAACACTGCATACAACACTGTAAAGCTAATAAGATTTTGACCATTAAAACTTTTTCAGGAATCATCTGTAAATTAATTATTGACATTACTATTAATATTATAGCAGAAATAAGACACAATATATATCCGAAGAGTGAGAAAAAGATGAAAGCTTACAGGGGGGAAATGCACTAAAATGTTTGTAGGGGATGCAGTTTTACCTGTTTTTCTTACTGAGAAGACATGTGAAGGGTTTTTGTTTCCCCCCCTCTACAGAAGCCTCACTTTGAAATCAAATTTAAATTATAGAACAGGAGTTTGTCTATTCTGTTAAATATTTTACAGTGCATACTGAATGCAGCGCACATTGCAAATTAAAAGCTGTTATTTAATGAGTCTATTTAACATTCCACCTCCTAGTGGCAACCACTGAAAAGTGAAGCATTCCCACAGAGCCCGAATGGAACGTTTCTCTTTTTCACTAGTCAGCACTTAAAGAGAAAAGAATCAATCATACAGGTACAGCATTGTGGTCCTCCAGTAGCCATCCATCTCAATCTAAAAGTGTCAGCACTCACATGGATTCACTGCTTTTGAAATGCAGCCTTTTTTTAATCCGTTCAACTGTCTTGCCTTCTTTCTCTCTGTGTGTACTATTGTAACACACTTCCTGTGTATTAGTTGTATAAGCTCAGTGAAGGTGGTTCTAATATGCGCCTATCAACCTATCAGAAGATGGACTTTTCAAAGTAGTTTTGTTTGGGTTAGTAAAAATGTAACCTTTTGCTCTGCTTTAAGGCATAACAGTTTCTCTATATCTCTTTGGGTGGATAACAATTTTAGCTGAACGTGGGTTGATCCTGCAAGATTCTGAGAACTCTTCTGCCAAAGCACAGAAGCATGTTCTTAACTTTAAGCATGTCAGTGGCCCCACTGCAGTCAATTTAAGCCTATGACTAAGTGCTTTCCTGACTTGGAACAGAGTGCTAGTACCTTGCAGGGATCAATTTCCTGGAGAACATTTTCCAAGCCATTTGAGGGCATGAGCAACACAGCAGGAACTGAAAAAGAGGACATGAAATAGGGCTAACCAATCAGAATCCCCAGCAGAGTATTTTTCCATAAAGCTACTGAGGATAACAGCAGCCAGCATTTCAGGTTGAGATGCACTGTTGAACTGCAGGAATGGAAAGATTACAGATAGAGATAGACTGAGACAGTAAAAAACCCTGAAAAAAGAACGAGGAGTACTTGTGGCACCTTAGAGGCTAACAAATTTATTTGAGCATAAGCTTTCATGAGCTACAGCTCACTTCACCGGATGCATGCATGCATGAAAGCTTATGCTCAAATAAATTTGTTAGTCTCTAAGGTGCCACAAGTACTCCTTTTCTTTTTGCGGATACAGACTAACACGGCTGCTACTCTGAAACCTCAAAAACCCTAAGAAATCAATGAAGCTGAGAACTGGAACTCTGCTGTGCCCTAATTTGGTTTTAGGGAATTAAGAGTTGATCATTCAGTGACTGGAACTGTTGGAACTTTGTGAGTATATCTAGAGTAGGAAAATAGGCTGTGTTTTAAAATGTATTAGCTAGCGTGCTTTAACTAATACATTTTTAAAAACTAGTGTAGACAGCTTTAACACCTTTAAAAACCTGTCAGCTGGCTACAGTCCACCCTAGAGCTGCAGGATTCAGAGTAGCAGCCGTGTTAGTCTGTATTCGCAAAAAGAAAAGGAGTACTTGTGGCATCTTAGAGACTAACATTCAAGTACCTCCAACAGTGACTTATTGGTGTGGCAAAACTTTTGGATGAAGATGAATGGCTACAGGAGTGCCACTTTGATCAATAATGTGGTACATATGACTGATACTCTTTAATGTACATTGTGCCTGCAGCCTGCCAACTAGGGCCAACTTACGCACTGTAACAATGGCTGTAAAACACTGAAACAAACATTGGGAGCTTGGTTCAGCAGATAGAGACTTAATGTGCTGTCATGGCTCATGAGAAAGGAAGATGACTAACCACTTTTCTACCATCACTTTTTCAATCTCCCCTTTGTTTTTTCCACCAAATGCACTAAGGTGCCACAAGTATTCCTTTTCACTTTTCTACAGTCAGTCCTGAAGAATCCCATGATCAGTCACCCCAATCCCAGGAGCACTGGCAAGAGGAGAAAGCTTTGTCCGGATTCTGCATATGTGAGGATTAACTCTGTTGTCAACTGCAGAATCTAGTCCTCACCCACCTTCTGCATCACCAGTCAGGTCCTCTGTGTCATTTCAAAATTAGTAGAAGATTTTTCTTTGTCTAGTTACCCATTTTATCCTCTGAGGCAATGATTACTTGTGTTTGGAGCAAGGGACAGGGAGTTGGGACACCTGGGTTCTAGTCCGAGCTCTGCCATTAACTAGTGATGTAACTTAAGCTGAAACACCTTCCCGCTCTGTGCCACAATTTTCCTATATGGAGACATATAGGGCACTGATATACACATTCTCTCTCTCTCTCTCTCTCTCTCTCTCTCTCTCTCTCTCTCTCTCTCTCTCACACACACACACACACACACACACACACACAGAGAGAGAGAGAGAAATATTCCATGCCTGGTGTCTGTCAAGAAGTGATTTAAAAAAAAATAACACTAAATGTAGAAAAATTTTGCAAAATAATTTCAGGCAATTTTGAGCTGTTATTACTATTATTCATAGTGGTAGACGAAGAGCTAGTTGAATTTTTATTTATTTAGGCTTTTTTTTTGATTAAACAAAACCATTCCTGAATTTAGGCCAGTTTTGGCATATAGTTTCAGCCAAATAAAAGTGGGGGTGGGGGGCAAAATAGTTCATTGAAACGTTTTCTAACTTAAACGTTTTGACTTTTCATTTTGAGATGTTTCATTTAGAAATGTAGCTAGATTTCTTTAAAAATAAAATTAAAAAGGGTAAAAACCCACCAGACAACATAACAAACTTTTTAAAAAAAGCAAACAAAAAACCAAACTTTGGTACAAAACAGAATGGTTTATCATTTCAGCTTGAACCAAAAAAGTCAATTATTGGCTGAGCTAATTATTATACAGTAGCACCCAAAGCCCATAATCAAGTTTAAAAGCCTATCCTGCACTATAGACGTAGACACAATCCAAGGCCTCAATCTTGCAAACAATTGTGCATGTTAACTTTAAGCACAAACAAGCGCTTTGGTGATAATGGGGGTCGTGCCCCCCTCCCCATCTGGCAGACGAGCTGTCCTTTGTGTGAATGGAGGACATGTTGAACTCAGCCAAAGTGAAGTACAGCACAGCAACCACATTTCCCCTGCCCTCTCTGGAACTCCAGAAAGCTCTGCAACTTCCTTGGTGCAGTGTCTGTAGGAGCTCCTTTATTCCTTAGCCTTGAAGGCCCGGGGAACCCCAATGGCATTCTTTAATAAATGACTCTACGTGACATAAAATAGATATGCTAAATGTACCAGGTGGATAACTGAGTCTAATTAACAGTACTGTTGGAACCTCAATGTGTAGCTTATATGAATTAATATATTATTGGCAATGGACAAGATTTATCCCTGGTGTAACTCCACTGCCTTCAAGATGACTTATATTGAGCATGGATTTGGCCCAAAGAGTTTAATGACAAGTTCCACTGAATGCATCCGATGAAGTGAGCTGTAGCTCATGAAAGCTTATGCTCAAATAAATTTGTTAGTCTCTAAGGTGCCACAAGTACTCCTGTTCTTTTTGCGAATACAAACTAACACGACTGCTACTCTGAAACCTGGAAAATTAATGAGGAAGATGCACAAAAACTGGTTCAGGACTCCTGGGAGCCTCTTGATAAAATTCCACAATCAAATTGAAGGGAAGGTGATGTTGCTGTTTCTGATGGAGTCCTCTGTCTCTCTCTCTTGACACTACTCAATCATCCCTGTCAGAGAGGATTTATTCCTATGGTTCATTAAAAACAAATTTCTGAAAGTCCAAATTCATAGATTCCAAGGCCAAAAGGGACCATTGTGATCATCTGACTTCCTGTATAACACAGGCCATAGAACTTCCCCAAAAGAGTTAATATGACCCTTTCATACAGAGTAGATTACACCAAAGAAGTGGTATTTTCAAAATATATCCCCCACACTCTCATACTGTACACTCAGGAGAGCATTCCTAAAGGAATATCAAGGATCAAAGTGCAGCTTGACTTCTTTGCCCAGAAAGGGAGTGCTGCTATCCTCTTTGGTTGTGGTTATGAGAGTTTGTTTGCAGGGGGCTAAGGGATAGATTCCCCATTGATCACACACCCCTTGCTGTGAGTACATGCCTCTGGACGTGAGGTCTACCATAGCCTAAAGGAAAATGTTTCTTTGTGGGATCCCCTTGTTAGCACATTGGCAGCACATCAGAGACGTTTAAATGTGCAGCTTGTACTGTACCTTATTTGGTGAGCTGTAATTAGGTGCCCTCTTGCTTTAAGCCAACAGAAGCAACAATGACAGGTTTCAGAGTAGCAGCCATGTTAGTCTGTATTCGCAAAAAGAAAAGAAGTACTTGTGGCACCTTAGAGACTAACAAATTTATTTGAGCATAAGCTTTCGTGAGCTACAGCTCACTTCATCGGATGCCTTGAAGCTCACGAAAGCTTATGCTCAAATAAATTTGTTAGTCTCTAAGAAGCAACAATGTGTCACTGGAGAACTGAAAACCATTAGGTCAGGAACCATTAGGTCGGGAATGCATCCGATGAAGTGAGCTGTAGCTCACAAAAGCTTATGCTCAAATAAATTTGTTAGTCTCTAAGGTGCCACAAGTACTCCTTTTCTTTTTTGCAAATACAGACTAACACGGCTGCTACTCTGAAACCCATTAGGTCAGAAACACTCTGATTGCAACGTATCACTTTCATTCCCTCTAGATGCCCAAACTTTTGTTTTGTTTTAGCAAAACAGGGTGTGGATTCCTGAGGGGAGACGGGAAGAAGGCAGGAGAAAGGAGGAATAATAGAAAGAGCGAGAAGAAGAGGAGGCAGAGCAGGAAATAAAATGCGTGAACTCTGAGACAGAGAAAGATTGAGAGGATACAATGACAAAGACAGACAAGGGGTTATGGTAAAGGAAAGCCATCACTTGGCTTTGCAACACTTACAGTTGCTCCTGATGCCTGGTAAAGAGCCCACTGAATTTCAGCATGGACCAAAAAAGGCTTTAAGGCTTTGTCTACAGTAGTGCTTTTGTTAGCAAAACTTTTGTCGGTCAGGGCTGTGAAAAAAACACACACACCCCGAATGACAAAAGCTACGGTGTGGACAGTGCTATGTCGGCGGGAGACACTCTTAAACTTGGTAGAGGTGGTTTAATTATGCCGGCAGCAGAGCTCTCTCCCGTCGGCATATAGCAGCTACATGGGAAATCTTAGTACAGCTGTGCTGCTGAAAGGTCCGTTGTGCAGATATAGCCTAAGAAAGAGATTGAGGACTTGTCTATATGGGAAGTTATACCGGTATAAGGTAAGATATGGATTCATACCACTATAGTTACACTGGTTTAATTCCCCCTGTGGACACTGTCATGTGGAATTAGAGCAGCCTTTGGTCAGTTTAATTAATTAACTTCCAAAGTAAATTAAACTAAACCAAACAAAAGGCCACTTTTGTTCCAAATGACAGTGTCCACAGGAGGAATTATAATATTAAGAAAAACCCTAAGGGACAAGAAGAAAACAATGAGTACTTACCCAAGTAGAGTGAAGATTTAGTAGATACTAGCAACTATGTAACAGAGGGGTAGTATCCACAAAACCAATCTGTATCCACAAAAACAAAGATGCATCTGAAGAAGTGGGTTTTAACTGACGAAAGCTTATGCCCAAATAAATCTGTTAGTCTTTAAAGTTGCCACTAGCAACTATTAGAGATCTCAGCCATCCTAAAAATGTACTAGGATGAGGGAATTTTAAAGTCATGAAAACTGCAGAGGACCAAGAGGAAGAGACCAGGACATGGAACTACATTGGATGAAAGTGTAAGAATGATAGAGACACAGGGCTAGAGCCTCAGCTATAGCTGAGATACAATCAGTAGGGTAGGAGAAGTGGGGCAAAATAGACCAAACCAACCATGTGCTCCTCCAATCCTAGGGGCTTGAAAATCAGCATAAATCAGAACAGACATCTATGTTTTATGAGAACCACCTAACCAGATTATCTTGTCCTGCCCCTCTGCCAGCCCTGTATGCAAATCCCACCCCCCCACACACACACCTTGTGCAAAATAACTAGTACAGACCTTTGATTAAATAATTAGCACTGATCTGTGTTCTTATTGGGGGCAACCCTCAGTGGAGGAATATGGGTTACAAGGCTATGGGTTATTTTGCCCTGTCCTTCCTGGTCAGGTGGCTGAGCTAAAAGATAAGACACAAAGAGCTCAGTAGTGATTCAAAATGACATGGTGCTCAAACTCCTGTAAAAGGCAAAATAATTAGTAAAGATCTTTGTTCATTTGAACGACTACACAACCTGAACCTGTAGGTTACATAATACCTTCATTTTAGTTAAAGCTGCTGGGCTGATGATAGCACTTATTAGGAATACAGATGGTTATGTTGTGAATTGTAGATACATAAATACTATTTGGCCTGAGTAGTTAGTCAAAAATTAATTTGGGGTCTTGAAGATCGCTTCTGTTAGGAGGAGCAATTGATGCTGGAGTCAGGTATTTCTCTAATTCAATCCTGTTAATTTACGAAGAACGTACAAAGTCCTCTTTCCCAGAACACCAAAGAAATCAATCAGGAAACAGTTTCTTTGCCTACTGTCTGAAGCCCCTTTCCAGACAGCACTCTACCCAAAAGCTCCCTCTCAGGGTCATACAATAAGTGCTTCTCTGGGGTTCCTTGCTATGTTCATGGCACACACAGTGAGAAATTAGATAAAACATATAATACTTCTGGTGGAAGGTTGCAATGTGTGCTATTTCTTAGAATTCAACAACACACATTAACCCTAAAACAGAGAGACAAAGCAGGCTGTTCCCTAAACAGAGAGGTACAACTCAATTTACCTATTCTAGGCTGACTCTCCACAGTCTGACTCTGATCACACACTTCCTGATAAAGCCCCCTAGCCTGCAAGCAGGTCCAGGAAAACCTTCACAAGTTTAAGTGAGAGCTTTTAATTTTAACACCATTTTCGATACTACACACTTTTTTGGTGTTTTATCTGCTTCTCTCTCACACAGAGCTTCATCCAACACTATCTAGTTCCTGTGTTTGCATTCAGCCCCAAGTCAAATCCTTCTGCCCACAGCTCAGATTCCTCAACAGCCTTGCATGTAGCCTAGGTTTTGGCTGGCACCTATTGTTTCAGCTATCTATTCCACAAAGAAGCTTAATTGCTTCTTACATTTACCCTGAATGAAAGCCAGCTGTCACACTCACCAGCTTCAATAAGGTTTCACCCAACCCCCAGAATAACAAAATGCCCAACATTAATAAATTGTGAATCAGGCCCCCAAAAACTGAGATTGGCTTAAAAATCATGCTGTATCTGGGGGCGGGGAATGGTTTTAAGCACATAGGATGTACTTGGGTCAACATTTTTAACCTTTTCTCCCCAACCAGGAGGGTTAGATACTTAATTATTCTTTTACAATAAAAGCTAAGAGTCTTGCCTCACCAGATGCATCCAGAAGATGTGACTTCAAGAAAAGCAACAAATTTTGTAAGATAAAATTCACAAAAGTTGGCAACTCTTAACAGGACTTGCTTTGATTTAACAAAAACTGGTGCTTAAATAGCGCTTGATACATGTCTTATTAAATCTTAATTTCAGGGATCTTTGTGAATCATAATTACTCAAGCTACTGTTTTTTTTTCTGGTAAGTATTGCCCCAAACCTGAAATAACCAGGCCCTCCCCAGTTTTTGGAGTGAGGGAAAGACATTTCTCACTAAATCCTTTTGGTGAAATCACAGCTCTGACCCTTTGCATTGTTTCCTCAAAGCTCCCTAGCTTACTTTTTTCTCTGACAGGTTTCCGAGTAGCAGCTGTGTTAGTCTGTATTTGCAAAATGAAAAGGAGTACTTGTGGCACCTTAGAGACTAACAAATTTATTTGAGCATAAGCTTTCATGAGCTACAGCTCACTTCATCGGATGCATTTGTCAAAAAGAAAAGGAGTACTTGTGGCACCTTAGAGATGCTCTAATAAATTTGTTAGTCTCTAAGGTGCCACAAGTACTCCTTTTCTTTTTGCGAATACAGACTAACATGGCTGCTACTCTGAAAACTGTAAGGAGAGTTTCAGAGTAGCAGCCGTGTTAGTCTGTATTCGCAAAAAGAAAAGGAGTACTTGTGGCACCTTAGAGACTAACAAATTTATTAGAGCGTGAGCTACAGCTCACTTCATCGGATGCATTTGGTGGAAAAAACAGAGGAGAGATTTATATACACACACACACACAGAGAACATGAAACAATGGGTTTATCATACACACTGTAAGGAGAGACAGACCAGTCCTTGCTTACAGACAGCCCCCCAATCTGAAGCAAATACTCACCAGCAACCACACACCACACAACAGAACCACTAACCCAGGAACCTATCCTTGCAACAAAGCCCGTTGCCAACTCTGTCCACATATCTATTCAGGGGATACCATCATAGGGCCTAATCACATCAGCCACACTATCAGAGGCTCGTTCACTTGCGCATCTACCAATGTGATATATGCCATCATGTGCCAGCAATGCCCCTCTGCCATGTACATTGGCCAAACTGGACAGTCTCTACGTAAAAGAATGAATGGACACAAATCAGACGTCAAGAATTATAACATTCAAAAACCAGTTGGAGAACACTTCAATCTCTCTGGTCACTCGATCACAGACCTAAGAGTGGCTATACTTCAACAAAAAAGCTTCAAAAACAGACTCCAAGGAGAGACTGCTGAATTGGAATTAATTTGCAAACTGGATACAATTAACTTAGGCTTGAATAGAGACTGGGAATGGATGAGTCATTACACAAAGTAAAACTATTTCCCCATGGTATTTCTCCCTCCCACCCCACCCCCCACTGTTCCTCAGATATTCTTGTTAACTGCTGGAATTAGCCTACCTGCTTGTCACCATGAAAGGTTTTCCTCCTTCCCCCCCCCTGCTGTTGGTGATGGCTTATCTTAAGTGATCACTCTCCTTACAGTCTGTATGATAAACTCATTGTTTCATGTTCTCTGTGTGTGTGTGTGTGTGTATATAAATCTCTCCTCTGTTTTTTCCACCAAATGCATCCGATGAAGTGAGCTGTAGCTCACGAAAGCTTATGCTCTAATAAATTTGTTAGTCTCTAAGGTGCCACAAGTACTCCTTTTCTATTTCCCCATGGTATTTCTCCCCCCCACCCCACCCCCCACTGTTCCTCTGATATTCTTGTTAACTGCTGGAATTAGCCTACCTGCTTGTCACCATGGAAGGTTTTCCTCCTTTCCCCCCCTGCTGTGGGTGATGGCTTATCTTAAGTGATCACTCTCCTTACAGTGTGTATGATAAACCCATTGTTTCATGTTCTCTGTGTGTGTGTGTATATAAATCTCTCCTCTGTTTTTTCCACCAAATGCATCTGATGAAGTAAGCTGTAGCTCACGAAAGCTTATGCTCTAATAAATTTGTTAGTCTCTAAGGTGCCACAAGTACACCTTTTCTTTTTGTGGGTTAATATGTTGGTCAGAGGTGTGTTGGAAATATTCCTTGAGTCTGAGATGTCGAAAATAGGATTCTAGGTCACCACAGAACTGTATCATGTTCGTGGGGGTGGAGGGGCAAAAGGAGAGGCCCCGAGATAGGACAGATTCTTCTGCTGGGCTAAGAGTATAGTTGGATAGATTAACAATATTGCTGGGTGGGTTACGGGAACCATTGTTGTGGCCCCTTGTGGCATATAGTAGTTTAGATAGCTTAGTGTCCTTTTTCTTTTGTAGAGAAGCAAAGTGTGTTTTGTAAATGGCTTGTCTAGTTTTTGTAAAGTCCAGCAACGAGGAAGTTTGTGTGGAAGGTTGGTTCTTTATGAGAGTATCCAGTTTTGAGAGCTCATTCTTAATCTTTCCCTGTTTGCTGTAGAGGATGTTGATCAGGTGGTTCCGCAGTTTCTTTGAGAGTGTGTGGCACAAGCTGTCAGCATAGTCTGTGTGGTATGTAGATTGTAATGGATTTTTTACCTTCAGTCCTTTCGGTATGATGTCCATCTGTTTGCATTTGGAGAGGAAGATGATGTCTGTCTGTATCTGTGCGAGTTTTTTCATGAAGTTTACAGATTTCCACTCTATATGGCTAAATTCAGTGCCTTGCATAATCACAGGTTTCAGAGTAGCAGCCGTGTTAGTCTGTATTCGCAAAAAGAAAAGGAGTACTTGTGGCACCTTAGAGACTAACAAATTTATTAGAGCATAAGCTTTCGTGAGCTACAGCTCACTTCATCGGATGCATTTGGTGGAAAAAACAGAGGAGAGATTTATATACACACACACAGAGAACATGAAACAATGGGTTTATCATACACACTGTAAGGAGAGTGATTACTTAAGATGAGCCATCACCGGCAGCGGGGGGGGGAGGGGGGATGGAGGAAAACCTTTCATGGTGACAAGCAAGGTAGGCCATTTCCAGCATTAACAAGAATATCTGAGGAACAGTGGAGGGTGGGGTGGGGGGGGAGAAATAACATGGGGAAATAGTTTTACTTTGTGTAATGACTCATCCATTCCCAGTCTCTATTCAAGCCTAAGTTAATTGTATCCAGTTTGCAAATTAATTCCAATGCAGCAGTCTCTCGTTGGAGTCTGTTTTTGAAGTTTTTTTGTTGAAAGATAGCCACCCTCAGGTCTGTAATCGAGTGACCGGAGAGACTGAAGTGTTCTCCGACTGGTTTTTGAATGTTATAATTCCTGATGTCTGATTTGTGACCATTTATTGTTTTACGTAGAGACTGTCGAACACATCATCAAGGATCTACAACCTATCCTGAAGGACATCTCTCTCACAGATCTTGGGAGACAGGCCAGTCCTTGCATACAGACAGCCTCCCAACCTGAAGCAAATACTCACCAGCAACCACACACCACACAACAGAACCACTAACCACTAACCCAGGAACCTATCCTTGCAACAAAGCCCGTTGCCAACTCTGTCCACATATCTATTCAGGGGACACCATCAGAGGACCTAATCACATTAGCCACACTATCAGAGGCTCGTTCACCTGCGCATCTACCAATGTGATATATGCCATCATGTGCCAGCAATGCCCCTCTGCCATGTACATTGGTCAAACTGGATAGTCTCTACGTAAAAGAATAAATGGACACAAATCAGATGTCAAGAATTATAACATTCAAAAACCAGTTGGAGAACACTTCAATCTCTCTGGTCACTCGATTACAGACCTGAGAGTGGCTATCCTTCAACAAAAAAACTTCAAAAACAGATTCTAAGGAGCGACTGCTGAATTGGAATTAATTTGCAAACTGGATACAATTAACTTAGACTTGAATAGAGACTGGGAGTGGATGGGTCATTACATAAAGTAAAACTATTTCCCCATGTTATTTCTTCCCCCACTCCACCTCCCACTGTTCCTCAGATGTTCTTGTTAACTGCTAGAAATGGCCTACCTTGCTTGTCACCATGAAAGGTTTTTCTCCTTCCCCCCCTCCACTGCTGGTGATGGCTCATCTTAAGTGATCACTCTCCTTACAGTGTGTATGATAAAACCCATTGTTTCATGTTCTCTGTGTGTGTATATAAATCTCCCCACTGTATTTTCCACCGAATGCATCCGATGAAGTGAGCTGTAGCTCACGAAAGCTTATGCTCAAATAAATGTGTTGGTCTCTAAGGTGCCACAAGTCCTCCTTTTCTTTTTTCTCTGACTTTCCTCATTCTTGCTGCAGATGGTCCTCCAGAAGTGCCTGTGCTTCTTTCTGATACTGAGCTGGAAACAAAGCGGATCCAAAGCCCTTATTAACTGGTTCTCAGCCATTTTTATTAGTAGTAGCATTAATAATAATTTTAATTACTTTAAAATTCTTCAGGAGTGACAAATATTTAATGAAAAATAATTAAGAATGGAACAATGGTATTTTTAATACACCACAGCTGAAAGATATTAATCATCAGTGCCATGACTTGGTGTTTTTTCCTGTCTCTATAATATTTAGTAAGCACCCAGCAGGCAGCACGGTCAGGAGAAAAGGCACAGCAAAGATTTTAATTGCATGAGCAGTCAGGTCACACTTAGGCTTGGTCTACATTAGTAATTTATGTTGGTATCATTACGTTACTCAGGGGCATGGAAAATCCGTACCTGAGCAACGTAGTGATACCGACCTACCCCCTGGTGTAGACAGTGTTATGTCAATGGGAGAGCATCTCCCATCTACATAGCTACTGCTCTCGGGGAGGTGGGTTACCTATGCCAACAGGAGAAGCCGCCCCATCGGCATAGGTAATGTCTTCACTGAAGTGATACAGCAGTGCTGCTGCAGCCCTTTAAGTGTAGACAGGCCCAGACTGATCAAGCTGCTGGAAACTTCTGGTTCAGTGGTTCTCAACCAGGGGTCCAGGGTCCCCTGGGGAGGACTGCAAGCAAGTTTCAGGGGGACTGCCATGCAGGGCAGAAAGCCAAAGCCCCACCACATGGGCTGAAGCCCAGGCCCTCGAGCCCTGCCACCCAGTCTGAAACTGAAGCCTGAGCAACACAGCTCCATGGGGGCCCCTGTGGTGTGAGGCCCCAAGCAATTGCCCTGCTTGCTACCCTGTAACACCGGTCCTGGGTTTTATACACAGAAAACCAGTTTTTGTGGCACTGGTGGGCCGTGGAGTTTTTATAGCATGGGGAGGCAGGGAGAACGGGGGAGGCTCAGAAAGAAAGAAAAAGGTTAAGAACCTCTGCTCTAGTTCAGACTGGACACGTTCAAAGGCTCACCACCTATATTAGTATAGTCACTCTCATAGTGACAGTCTAATTGACATAGTCACCACTATACTTATGAAAGCTATCGCAGCACTTGCCTCTCCCGAGGTTGCTCTCTTTAGCATAGACTGTACACATGAATTATTGCCCATCCCACATGTTCGAAAATCATGAAATTGGCTGAAAAATCTTCAGATATTAAAATAATCAAGGTGGGTGCTTGTATTTGCCTTCTGTTTTTTGATCCTTTAAAGTACTATTCAGGTTACATTTTCAAGGTTGCCTCTGCAAGCATGAGGGCTAGAGGACGTGGCTTAGAATGTTCTCAGCACACTTATATACACACTAGGAAACTGTACCGACTTCTGAACTGTCCTGGATTTGAATCAATGTTTGCTTTCTACAGAGTCATAGTTACAGGGCTAGCTGCACCCCTTAGCTCATCCCCACTTATTCCTTTACCTCCTTAGGGTAGAATCCTTATCCTGTGATTCTCCTACTCTTAGACCAAGTCCTGGCCTACAGTACCTTGTGGATCACCATGCTTACCCCCAACAGGTCCAGCTGGGTTTTGGCACTTGCTGTTCTTCAGAAGCTTGTGGCCAGCAGTGAAATCAGTGACCTACAACATCCTTCTCAAACCAAATTTAGGAACCAAACATAAGAGAAAAAGTTATTAAAACAATAAAAGATCTACACACATCTACCTTACCTACAGTCCTAAATCGGCCTATCTTATCTCAGATCTCCATCCTCTGAGGGTCTGGGTCTCTGTCTGAACCACTTAATTCCCTTTTATGTCTCTCCCCTATCCTTCAGGAAATACCTCTCAATCCAGTCAAAGTCCTTGGTTCTCCTGTACTTTCTGAGACAGGGTTAAACCAGTTCAGACAGCTCAGAAGGACTCAGAAGTGACATTCAAATCATGAGTCCTGGGTGTTTGCTGAGAGGCAGGGCTATTGTCCTCCTTTCTGCCTGAGTGCTTCTCCTGATGATCCTACAATAGAATTAACTCCATATATGCACACAGCCAACATTACAATAACCCAGTCAAGATACAGTATTAATAAATTATTACAGGATAATCCAAAATTCTTCTAAACCTGAAACCAGTAACAAATTGTTACTCCTTCCGTAGAAAACTCTTATATCTTGTGGCTCTTTCCCTATTCCTTTGTTGCTATTGAGGGCAATTCAGATTTTCATTGCTCTTTAACAAAGCTTGCTTTTAACCCCTGTAGCCTTTTATTTTGTTTGAAGTGAATTTAATGATATTGTATTATACAACTGGTTGCTACAGTTTAAAGCTCAACAGAGTGAAAATCACCTCTGGGTTCTTGTCTCCAAGTTGGACTCTAGGAACACAAAGACCAAGGACAGTGACTACAAAACACACTTACAAATACAAAGTGTTATTTGTTGTAAAGTTACAATTACCCATCCATATATAAATTCTACAAAAAATCATGCAAGAGGTATAACTGTAGTCATACTCACATCCTCAAAGATATTCTAGAGTCTGATGGATCCTTCACCAGATGATCATCAGTAGAGGGATGATTTCTGTTGGGGTTTCCAGTGGATCTTTCCACTTTGTACCCAACTAGGGAACTCTCTTTATATATTTTTAATCTCCCCACTATATTTTCCACTGCATGCATCCAATGAAGTGAGCTGTAGCTCACGAAAGCTTATGCTCTAATAAATGTGTTAGTCTCTAAGGTGCCACAAGTACGCCTTTTCTTTTTGCGGGTACAGACTAACACGGCTGCTACTCTGAAAACTCTCTTTATATTGTTATTCTGACTATACCTAATACCTTATGTATATGCATGAAGGTATCAACCTTCTTTTCCTTACCTGTACTCCCACACCCCTTGAATATTGACATCCCCTTTTCTCATATTCCAGGTTTCAGAGTAGCAGCCGTTAGTCTGTATTCGCAAAAAGAAAAGGAGTACTTGTGGCACCTTAGAGACTAACAAATTTATTTGAGCATAAGCTTTCGTGAGATACAGCTCACTTCGTTGGATACATTTTCTCATAGTTTATGGTCCTCTTATTCTCATTAGCATCTACGCACATGTAACCTGTGGTCAGGACAGACATTCAAAGGTGATACAATCAGCATCTCTTGGTCTTGGACAATATATGACAGTCTATTGTGATCCACTTTTCTGTAACCTGATGACATTATTCCTAAGTCACCCACTCGTGTGCAGCATTCTTAAGCCTATGGCTTAGTATGGCTACACTAAAATCTTACAGGTTTTCAGCCTGTGTGTAGGCCTTGTGTTTCAGCCATATTCAGTTTACTTATATAACTAAGTGTGACAAAGTTCCTCCTCTGCCTTGGTGGGTCCTGCACTTATTGGCAGATTTTCTCGCCTCAGAGGTTCATGGCAGTACCTCAGTTTGGCCACTTTCATGAATCTGCCATTCACTCAGTTAGCCTCATCACTGGCCAGCATGGGGAAAGGAAGAAGAACAATCCCCACAGCCTCTGCTGATCCACTTAGTGGATCGGGGAACAGGCCAGAGACCTTCCCCTCTGGTGGAACCCACAGTCCAGTTCAACTCCTCCGGTATCAAGTAGGGAGTTGGGGGGATGGAGGGATGGGGGAACCCTGGCCTGCCCTCTACTCCAGGTTCCCACCCAGGGCCCTGTGGATTGTAGCTGTCTACAGTGGCTCTTGGAACAGCTGCATGACAGCTACAACTCCCTGGGCTACTTCCCCAGGGCCTCCTCCCAGCACCTTCTTTATTCTCACCACAGGACCTCCCTCCTGATGTCTGATAATGCTTGTGCTTCTCAGTCTTCCAGCAGCATGCCTTTGCCCTCTCCCTCTCAGCTTCTTGCACCTCTTGCTCCTAGCTCCTCGCATGCACCCCACAAACCAAAGTGAGCTCCTTTTTTAAACCCAGGTGTCCTGATTAGCCTGCCTTAATTGATTCTAGCAGCTTCTTGATTGGCTGCAGGTGTTCTAATTTGCCTGTCTGCCTTAATTGTTTCCAGAAAGTTCCTGATTGTTCTGGAACCTTCCCTATTACCTTACCCAGGGAAAAGGACCTCCTTAACCTGGGGCTAATATATCTACCTTCTATCACTCTCCTGTAGCCATCTAGCCTGACCCTGTCACATAAGATAAATGAATAATAAAATAAACTAATTGGCTGTACCCCCTTCTTAAACACTGGCTTATTCATTCTTGAGCAGTTGAAGCGTTACACTTTCCATACAATGTGCAAAGTGCAACTATATTCTTATACGAATTATTTGTTAGAGGAGATGTCAGCCCACTTTCTCATTTTAAGACCCTCCATCACAATCCCCTCTCCCTCATACAGAGCTGCTGTACTTTGGATTCAAACTACAGCAACTCTCTTTAACATTAAATGCCCCAGACACTCACAGTAGCCACTATAATGAGCAAATTGGGGAGGGGAAAATGTTCTATTGACTGACATTCTAGGACAATAAGCTATAGCTACCAGCCAACAATATTCTCTTCATCAAATGCTTGCTGGGTGACTGAGGCTCTGAACCCAGCATGCCAGCTAAATGGTCTTGCAACTTATTTGGCTTCATGCTCCTGCTGAGTCTCTGATCAGAGTGTCACAAGCTATGGAGAGCTGGAGCAGTGGGCCAGAAACAGAAAGCGGAAAAATCCAGATAACACACAGATGGATAAAGAATGAAAAGGGAAATAAACTCAGACCAGAAAATCAGACTAATGAAAGTTCAAACTAGAAACTGAGCCTGAAAATGCCATGTAAGCATACAGACGGAGACTAAAACATAGGTCGAATGATATAGATCTCAGAAATGGATGCAAGGGGTGCTGAAGAAAAAAAATGGGTTTTATAGTCATGTCACAGGGTATTCAGAATGAAACCTAGTAAATATCTCTTTTGGAGGGAGAGGGGGTATCTAAAAGTGCTCATCAGTCAAATCTGTCTTCTTCTTTCATTTTTTTCCTTCACATTTTTCAACCTTGTCCTAATATTTTTCTTTCCTCAAAAAGAGGAGTTTATGATACATTAAATGGAGGGGAAAGGTGTCTTTAAAAAGCCAGCTTGGTTTCATATATCTCCAGAAAAAGGTGTTTGCTGTGCTTGACACCAAATTGCAAAACAAAAACATAGACCAGCAAAAATAAAGTTATTGCTTTTAGCTGTAGAATTTACTTGACATAAAAAACACAACAAATTCTGTTAACAGTTTATTTGCACTTTTCTGAAGCAACGTCCACACCCCTCTTATGTACACTATTGCTAGCTTCATTTATCTGGGGTAATCCCAGGGAAGAACAATCAATAATTGTTCCTTTGTGTGTGTGTGTGTGTTTGTGTAAGGGTTATCAAGAGAAAAGGAGTACTTGTGGCACCTTAGAGACTAACAAATTTATTTGAGCATAAGCTTTCGTGAGCTACAGCTCACTTCATGCATCCGATGAAGTGAGCTGTAGCTCATGAAAGCTTATGCTCAAATAAATTTGTTAGTCTCTAAGTGCCACAAGTACTCCTTTTCTTTTTTGCGAATACAGACTAACACTAACTAACAGTATCTAGGGAGCACTTTGTTCATATGGTGGGTTGATGCTGGATTCTCTTACCTAACATACAGGAAATAAGGAGCTGAAGTGGAGCTCTCTTAAGAAGAACCAGAGGTTCCTCAATTATAAAAAAGTCATCCTACAAAACAGGAGTGTTTAGGTTCCCAGAGAGAATGGGAAAGGCTAACCCAGACCTAAGGCAATGTGGCAAATACTTTTGTTGTCACCTGTATACAAGTGGCAACCCTGTTTTGGGGGAAGTTCCCATATACCTTAAATTAGCATGATACTGACTACAGTAACTGGTCCCTAGGTACCTAGTAAATTGGGAAGTATTTATTTTGAGAGTTTGTATTGTTTCGTTAAGAACATTTACTGAATGAAGTGATTTGATCTATTATTAACCCTATAGAGTGGACAGTGTGGCGTCAGTGGCTTCAGAAATCCTTGCTCTGAACAAGGGGTGATAGCCCACCTGTGAAAAATTACCCCTTAACTTCAGTTTAAAGGATTTCTGTTCCACATCTTTTATAAACATAATGAGGAATGCTGGAGTGGTGGTCCTTACGCCAAGCATCTATCCTAAAGTGACTCCAGGAACACATGGATATCCTCTGGACGAAACAACAGTTTTATTGGTAAATAAACCCACAAAACACTCTCACTATGTTGGTACTGGATCTATTATGGGTGGGGATCAGAATAAACCTGGAACCCGGCAGGCTTCAAATGTCAAAGTCGGTTCATTCCTACAATCTTTCATGTGTAATGTAACCAAGATTCCTCTTCTCCATTACAGAAATAGCCAGGAGGTTTGGCCTTTGGAAAGATTTTTCCACAAACTCATGGTTATCCAGTTGATCTGGCTGAACCTGCCTCCTCTATTGTAGAAAAGTCTGGCTTGGTCTGGCTCTCACTTTCAAGGAAGTGATGATCTTCTGATCTAAACCAGTCCAGCTCCTCAACATACAGTCCCTGTTGTAATGGTGGCCAGCTATTGTTGCTACATGTTAGATATAGCCAATGCACTAGATCTTACATCAAAGACTTGATTTGTGTTTCCCCCTTGCAAAACTCTACCTTCTTGCCATCCTCCACAAGTTAGGGTCACAATATGGGTCATAACCTACCATATGTCCACATATATAACCCAGGTCAGACCAACAAAATTGATGAGCTTACAACATTTGTAATTAAAAAAACTCCACACAAATTCAGATAGTCACCAAAGAGGACCTCTTTGGGTGTCTTGCACATGGAAAATGCCCAACAGATCACTCTTCTTCTCTTCTAGGTATACCAGCAATGCAACTTTCAGAAAGGAGCCCTGTACTCTTACATAAAGCTAAGAGTATATTTGATTAGTCTATTTATAACAAATAAAAACGTCTGTCTGTCTTGAGGCAGGGAGACTAAGGGCATGTCTACACATACAACGCTGCTGCAGTGCATCTCGTGAAGTCTGCCTATGCCGATGGGAGAGAGTTGTCCCATCGGCACAATAAAACCACCTCAGTATGTGGCAGTAGCAGTTCTCTCACTGACACAGTGCTGTCCACACTGGCACTTATGTCAGTACAACACTAAAGGGGGTGGTTTATTCACACCTCTGAGCGACATAAGTTATACCAACATAAGCACCAGTGTAGACATAGCCTAAGGCACAGGCCAAAAAAAGAAAAGTATTTTTCCTCTAAATCACTGATTTTAATCTAAACCAAACCAGATGTAAGAGCAATATGATATTATCATGGCAGTTAGCAGAAGTTATAATTAAGCAATACTAATTATGAATTAATAATGATGTGTATATTTTGAAATTTTACTGCTTTGCTAACAAAATTTATCCAGCCCCTTATGAAAGTTTAGATTTATTTATTTATCTTTTAAATTTTATTTAATACAAAGGAAAATAAAGAAAACAAGGGGGAAAGGTTATGATAGTAATAAATAAGTTAGCATAATTTCCTGGTTTATCAGCAAGGAACTATGAAGTCTAATGAATTACCGGTAAGTATGCAAAGGCTTACCAGAAAGTGGTAATTTTCTCTCATTCTGCAAAGGTGATTTTGTAACAGCTACTGGAACTTTGAATAATTTAATACAGGGCCTTGCTAACTGACAATTTAACCAGAATTAGCTCTAAAGTTAGAAATGTGATTTGAACTTTTCTGTTAAATTTCTTAAACATAAATAAAAACTCTCCTTCCTGGGGATAATTATGATAGTTGACCTTTTTCTCGTTCGGACACTTAAATGATATATCATAACATCAACCCCAAGTATCTGTGGTCAATGCTTTTACTTTTAAAAATCATCTGCTTGACAACAGATAAATTGTTTAGTAACTTTAATCTTTTATTTTACCATGCTCGTGGTGCTACAGCATTTTTGCTCAATTGTAAGGGGACAAATAGAACAGTCAAAGGAACAGACAGGACACAGTCTAACAGAAAAAAGTTAACTGCTGACAAATAATAGTCAGGTTTGTCTACCAATTCAAAACCCTAACTCCCAGAAAACAATCCATGTTGTTCACCAATAGTTAGCAGAACAAGCTACGGCACAGCAGTTTAACTGAAACATAGAAACATTGATTCCAGAAAATTAGACTTGATTCCAGAATTTTGTAATTGAAAATATGAAAAAAATATGACCAAAATGTGGGGGGGAGTTTGTAAAAATTTTCATTTTGGTCAAAAAGGAATTTTTCATTAAAAAAGTCTGGTCAGACAATTTTTTATCAGTTCTAATAATTTTCTGAACCACGTATTTGCAAAAGAAGGAGAAAGAAAGAAAAGACAAGAAAAAGGAGCAGAAACAGTAAGAAATTGGGACACATAACTGGAAGATAGAAATTTAACAAATTGACACCAAAGAAAAAAAGGTGCCATAATGAGCCACTACCATTTGAATGTTGCTTGATTTATAAATAAAGATATTATTTTAAAAATGCATAAAAAGCTAGGTAATTAAGTCAATATTTTTATGAGACTGCCCCAGGGCAAATATTTTAGAGAACATTTTCCCCAGTCTGATGAGGAAAGAAAGTAGTAGAATGTGATCCCTCTGAATACATTCTGGTGTATGTTAATAAGGTTGTTATCCTGGCTGATAAAAGCAAGGAATTTCAAGGTTAACAACCAAGGCTGACAACATATCCAGAACTAATGTGGTTCTTCTGAAGTTTAATATGTCACAGTGCAACATATCTGAGGCCTGACACAACACAAATTTATCTCTGCGGCTGTTGCTTCTGAGACGCATTAGGAGTTTCCTGGTTTTCGCAGCTATAGAACAGTGGTTTTCAAAGTTTGGATCACAACCCAATACTGGGTTGCGGAATTCAAGGCACTGGGTCGCCTTGCTCAGCACCCAGGGACCCTAGCAGTTGGCCAGTAAAAACAACTGGTAGTAAAACTAGTAGTCCTTACTCGGAAGCGGCCAGCAGCATGTCCGGCTCGTAGGCAGCGGGGCCATGGGGCTCCGCACGCTGCCTCTACCCCGAAGACAGGCTCCACACTCCCATTGGTCAGGGTGGTGGTGTCAGCATGGTCCGCGGTGCCAGGACAGGAGGGAAGCCTGCTTCTGCACCCTGGCTGCGCCTCTGACCGCGAGCCCCCAGAGGTAAGCCCGTGCCCCAATACCCTGCCCTGAACCCCCTCCAAACCCATAGCCCCTTCCTACACTCCAACCCCCTCATCCCTGGCCCCACCCCAAAGCCCGCACCCAGAGCTCTGAACGCCTCCTACATCCAGCCCCCTGCCCCAGCCCTGAGCCTCCCCCCAACCAAGAGCCCCCACCTGCACCCCAAACCCCTCATTCCTGGCCCCACCCCAGAGCCTACACCACCAAGCCAGAGCTCTGACCCCCTCTGGCACCCCTAGCCCAGTCCAGAGCCCCCTCCCAGAACCTGAAACCCTCATTCCTGGCCCCACTCCGCAGCCCTCATCCCCACACTCTAACCCTCTGCCAGAGCCCTGAGCCCCCTTCCATACCCCAAACTCCTCATCTCCAGCTCCGTTGGGTAGCGGGCATCAACAATTTTCTTCAACTGAGTCACCAGGAAAAAAAAGTTTGAAAACCACTGCTACAGAGTCATCTTCTGGTCCTGAGAGGGTAGTTCCTTTTTAACCAATAGAGGTCCCCTAGTAGCCTACAAAGGGCTCCCTTTTCACAGGGGACTTGGGCTCGTGAGAGTGATATTAAGGAATAAGATCTCCTGACATCTTCATGTGATGTTATTAGGGAGGAGAAATGCTTAACCTTTCTTCTCCACAAAGAACACTACCAGGTGTCTTCTGTGGCTACATCTCCTCCCTCTGCACCTGAAGCCCAAAGTCTGTTGACTCTTCCTTCTCAACATGCCAAATGTTAGTCTGGTTTTCTTTCCCTACAATTAAGATAGCTGTCCCGGTCCTGGTCACTCACCAACCACATAATTATCCTCTGAGTCTTCCCTGATCCCTGCTTTGCTCCCTTCCAAATCATTACCATCCAAATCATTATGGTCAAATGACTGCACCCACTAATCCATCTCCACAATGTTCCAGCATAAAAATACTATTTTAAAACATAGGTTGTAAGTGTGCCCATCCTTTAGCCCTATCAGTGTGATTTTGCCTAAAACTGGGAATGTGGCAATTGAGATATTGCTATATCAGCCAACATCATGTCAAAGGCATTAGTAAACTCCTGTGTAAGACCTTGCTGGAGATAGAAGAGGAAGGTATCCTGACATATAATCCTCTCAGCAATTTAAAGTTGATGCAGAGGCTCACCCATCACATTCCAGCATAGAGGGGAGAAAGGGGCTATGGTAGAGGACGTGGTTAGTACACCATTAGACCATGGGGATCCTGATTCCAACCCCTTGAGGCCATTAGTGGCCTGAGTTATTTAGAGCAGCCAGCAAATTATTGTAATGCACAGTGGGAGAGATGGCATTTATAAAGCAGCAGCATGATGAGGACAAGGCAGAGGACTTTTGCACACTTTTTCTGATTAGAAATATCCCTCCCCTTCACCCCACCAGATCATTATTGCATGATAATTGTGAAGAAAATGTTTTCCAAAATTTTTGAACAAGTAGAAGGATTTGGGGATAGTTATATAAAATTGTTTTTGCACAAAATCTATCACAGAGTTCCCAGTGAAATAAAACACAAGAATCTGAGAAGATACACTTCTGCAGATGGATACTAGAATGCTTCCTAAATTCCTTGAGGGCAGTATTTCAGGAAACATGTGGCTATATATTCATATTCTCTTTGAACTGCTCTCAGTTTATGACAGAATGTCAAGAAATATCTTTGCATCCCTTCAGGTTAAAATGATTATAAAAAGTAAACATTAAAAAATAAAAATCATTGCAAGTGAACATGGGCAAATCACTATGTAAATTAGACTGTTCATAGCTTTATCAAAAACAAACATTGCCAAAATGCTTCTCTGTTCAATTCACAAACTTTTAACAGTGACAGCCCATCCAGTATTTCATCTGCCTTTGGAAGTTCATCTGCAGAGTATGTAATTTCCATAGTTATATTAAATTAATTCATTCAAATTAGGCATATTTATTTGGAAAAAATAAACCAGAGTCAAAATATGTCCTTTGCTTTAAAACAGTTAATGGGTGTATGATGCTGTATGGAATCTGTGGGACACTAGGATATTATGAAAAAAAGAAAAGGAGTACTTGTGGCACCTTAGAGACTAACAAATTTATTTGAGCATAAGCTTTCGTGAGCTACAGCTCACTTCATCGGATGCATTCGGTGGAAAATACAGTGGGCAGATTTATATACACACACAGAGAACATGAAACAATGGGTTTTATCATACACACTGTAAGGAGAGTGATCACTTAAGATGAGATATTACCAGCAGGAAGGAGGGGGGAAGGAGGAAAACCTTTTGTGGTGATAATCAAGGTGAGCCATTTCTAGCAGTTAACAAGAACATCTGAGGAACAGTGGGGGGTGGCTCCTCAGGTTCCTCAGGCCCTATGCTACCAGCACTCCCAGCTATCTTTGAGACACCACTGACTTCCTGAGGAAACTACAATCCATCGGTGATCTTCCTAAAAACACCATCCTCGCCACTATGGATGTAGAAGCCCTCTACACCAACATTCCACACAAAGATGGACTACAAGCCATCAGGAACAATATTCCCGATAACATCACGGCAAACCTGATGGCTGAACTTTGTGACTTTGCCCTCATCCATAACTATTTCACATTTGGGGACAATGTATACCTTCAAATCAGCGGCAGTGCGATGGGTACCTGCATGGCCCCACTGTATGCCAACATTTTTATGGCTGATTTAGAACAATGCTTCCTCAGCTCTCGTCCCCTAATGCCCCTACTCTACTTGCGCTACATTGATGACATCTTCATCATCTGGACCCATGGAAAAGAAGCCCTTGAGGAATTCCACCATAATTTCAACAATTTCCATCCCACCATCAACCTCAGCCTGGACAAGTCCACACAAGAGATCCACTTCCTGGACATTACGGTGCTAATAAGCGATGGTCACATAAACACTACCCTATATCGGAAACCTACTGACCGCTATTCCTACCTACATGCCTCTAGCTTTCATCCAGATCACACCACACGATCCATTGTCTACAGCCAAGCTCTACAATATAACCGCATTTGCTCCAACCCCTCAGACAGAGACAAACACCTACAAGATCTCTATCATGCATTCTTACAACTACAGTACCCACCTGCTGAAGTGAAGAAACAGACTGACAGAGCCAGAAGAGTACCCAGAAGTCACCTACTACAGGACAGGCCCAACAAAGAAAAAAACAGAACGCCACTAGCCATCACCTTGAGCCCCCAACTAAAACCTCTCCAACGCATCATCAAGGATCTACAACCTATCCTGAAGGACAACCCATCACTCTCACAGATCTTGGGAAACAGGCCAGTCTTTGCTTACAGACAGCCCCTCAACCTGAAGCAAATACTCACCAGCAACCACACACCACACAACAGAACCACTAACCCAGGAACCTATCCTTGCAACAAAGCCCGTTGCCAATTCTGTCCACATATCTATTCAGGGGACACCATCAGAGGGCCTAATCACATCAGCCACACTATCAGAGGCTCCTTCACCTGCGCATCTACCAATGTGATATATGCCATCATGTGCCAGCAATGCCCCTCTGCCATGTACATTGGTCAAACTGGACAGTCTCTATGTAAAAGAATAAATGGACACAAATCAGATGTCAAGAATTATAACATTCAAAAACCAGTTGGAGAACACTTCAATCTCTCTGATCACTCGATTACAGACCTAAAAGTGGCTATCCTTCAAGAAAAAAACTTCAAAAACAGACTCCAATGAGAGACTGCTGAATTGGAATTAATTTGCAAACTGGATACAATTAACTTAGGCTTGAATAGAGACTGGGAGTAGATGGGTCATTACATAAAGTAAAACTATTTCCCCATGTTATTTCTTCCTCCACCCCACCCCCCACTGTTCCTCAGACGTTCTTGTTAACTGCTGGAAATGGCTCATCTTGATTATCACCACAAAAGGTTTACCTCCTTCCCCCCCTCCTTCCTGCTGGTAATAGCTCATCTTAAGTGATCATTCTCCTTACAGTGTGTATGATAAAACCCATTGTTTCATGTTCTCTGTGTGTGTATATAAATCTCCCCGCTGTATTTTCCACCGAATGCATCCGATGAAGTGAGCTGTAGCTCACGAAAGCTTATGCTCAAATAAATTTGTTAGTCTCTAAGGTGCCACAAGTACTCCTTTTCTTTTTTTCGAGTACAGACTAACACGGCTGCTACTCTGAAACCTGTTAGGATATTATGAATACCAATACTGTAAAATTGCAATGAGTTATGCCAGATATACCATGTAAAATAATCTGCAAAAATGTTATAATTTGCCAAATATGATAAACTCATTTATGTGTTAGTATCACCTTTGTAGTTTGGTTATAGATATATACGAATGTCTGTATTACAACACTTGTGCTATGCTTCTGGGTGACACTCCCAGACAGTTGGCATCAGCACTGCCTAGCCTGCTTGATGCCCATTAAGGACCATCACCTCTCTCAATGAGTCAATTGTATAAAGCAAGGGATACACCTTATGACTAAGGCTACATTTTAGTCATGGGCAGTTTTAGTATAAGTCACAGACAGGTCATGGGCAGTAAACAAAAATTCATAGCAGTGACCTGTCCTTAACTTTTACTAAAAATACCAGTGAATAAAACTGAGGGGCCCTGTGGCTGATGGGGGAGGGTGGCTTGGCTGCTTTGGGGGGGCAATCAGGGCACGCAGTCCAGGACCCCAGCTGGTGCTGGGGCAGGGGGTTTTGTGGGTCAGGCAGGCTCCCTACCCCTCCACCTAGCAGCTGAACATTGGGGTTATCCCCACTTCTGGGGAGCCTCCCAGATAAGTTCCACCCAGAGCCTGGCTCCACCTCGTCCCTTACCCCAACCTCCTGCCCCATCCCATACCCAAACTCTGCTGCTGGGGCCTGAGACTGCCCCAGCAGCAGCCGATGCGCTTGACCCAGGACCTGCCTGAGCTGCCCCTCAGCCAGGTGCACCGCCACTGCAGAAGTAACGGAGGTCACGGAAAGTCACAGAATCCGTAATCTCCATGACAAACTCGCAGCCTTACCTATGACTCGGCAAGTCATGCAGGGGCATGCCTATGGACAGAACTCTAAGGCTTCAAGCCATGTGCTGGGCAGCTTGTGTTTGGGACAAAGGAAGCACAAGCCATATCATGGCAAAAGACTATAAAAGGCAGCTGCATCGTCTCCATTTTGTCTTCTTTCCTGTTTCTTGCCTCTGGAGTAAACTTTCTATAAACAAAGCTCTGAACAAAGGTTCTGAATGACCCATCCAAGCTGTGAATGTGTTCTAGAGGGACTTTCAAGCCAGCAAACTCACCAATACTGCTAGGAACCTCATGGACTTTGAATCTGTATGTGACTGCTTTACCATTTAACATCTCTTCTTGTTTTTTTATAATAAGTTTTAGTTTTAGACACTAAAGGATTTGGTTGGCAGCATGGTATTTTGGGTAAGATCCAAACCTATACTGACCTGGTAACTCGGCTGACACTTTGGGGTCAGAATAATATTTTGTATAGTGAGCAGAGTATTTTTAAATACTTCTCACTGTACAGGATCTATGTGCCAATTGGGAGCCAGAGAACTGGAATGCAATAAACGGGGCTGTGTGCTTTCTTTTTTGCTTCTTGATAACCAGTGTGGGGGATCAGAAGCACAGTTTGTGACCGGTTGGGGAGTTAACTTCAGTGTCACCCACTAGTCTTAGGAGTATCTGCTCTCTCTCTTTTGCAGCCTGCCCTGATCTAGGCATTTCCAGTGAGGGCTGCCCCAGGCACACCGGGTCCCAGGGTGTTCATTATGGGTTCCAGAAGCAAGAACTGGAAATAAATGAAAAGTTAGCTGCTAAGAATTAGGAACAAAAATATTGACTGCAATTATGACAGTCGGAAGGATTAAACCGTGGCCCTATAGTAAGACAAACTAAGCATGTATCTTGAATTATAAGTAATTCCCTGTAGTAATGTAAAAGACAGAAACATTTTTTCCACTATGGTTGGGGAGGAGAGGAGGGATGAACCTATTGTTTACTATGTTGCTTCACAGGTTTCAGAGTAGCAGCCGTGTTAGTCTGTATTCGCAAAAAGAAAAGGAGTACTTGTGGCACCTTAGAGACTAACAAATTTATTAGAGCATAAGCTTTTGTGAGCTACAGCTCACTTCATCGGATGCATTTGGTGGAAAAAACAGAGGAGAGATTTATATACACACACACAGAGAACATGAAACAATGGGTTTATCATACACACTGTAAGGAGATTTCAGAGTAGCAGCCGTGTTAGTTTGTATTCGCAAAAAGAAAAGGAGTACTTGTGGCACCTTAGAGACTAACAAATTTATTAGAGCATAAGTTATGCTCTAATAAATTTGTTAGTCTCTAAGGTGCCACAAGTACTCCTTTCGATGAAGTGAGCTGTAGCTCACGAAAACTTACGCTCTAATAAATTTGTTAGTCTCTAAGGTGCCACAAGTACTCCTTTTCTTTTTACTGTAAGGAGAGTGATCACTTAAGATAAGCCATCACCAACAGCAGGGGGGGAAAGGAGGAAAACCTTTCATGGTGACAAGCAGGTAGGCTAATTCCAGCAGTTAACAAGAATATCAGAGGAACAGTGGGGGGTGGGGTGGGAGGGAGAAATACCATGGGGAAATAGTTTTACTTTGTGTAATGACTCATCCATTCCCAGTCTCTATTCAAGCCTAAGTTAATTGTATCCAGTTTGCAAATTAATTCCAATTCAGCAGTCTCTCGTTGGAGTCTGTTTTTGAAGCTTTTTTGTTGAAGTATAGCCACTCTTAGGTCTGTGATCGAGTGACCAGAGAGATTGAAGTGTTCTCCAACTGGTTTTTGAATGTTATAATTCTTGACGTCTGATTTGTGTCCATTCATTCTTTTACGTAGAGACTGTCCAGTTTGGCCAATGTACATGGCAGAGGGGCATTGCTGGCACATGATGGCATATATCACATTGGTAGATGCGCAGGTGAACGAGCCTCTGATAGTGTGGCTGATGTGATTAGGCCCTATGATGGTATCCCCTGAATAGATATGTGGACAGAGTTGGCAACGGGCTTTGTTGCAAGGATAGGTTCCTGGGTTAGTGGTTCTGTTGTGTGGTGTGTGGTTGCTGGTGAGTATTTGCTTCAGATTGGGGGGCTGTCTGTAAGCAAGGACTGGTCTGTCTCCCAAGATCTGAGAGAGCGATGGCTCGTCCTTCAGGATAGGTTGTAGATCCTTGATGATGCGTTGGAGAGGTTTTAGTTGGGGGCTGAAGGTGATGTGAAGTGGCGTTCTGTTGTTTTCTTTGTTGGGCCTGTCCTGTAGTAGGTGACTTCTGGGTACTCTTCTGGCTCTGTCAATCTGTTTCTTCACTTCAGCAGGTGGGTATTGTAGTTGTAGGAATGCATGATAGAGATCTTGTAGGTGTTTGTCTCTGTCTGAGGGGTTGGAGCAAATGCGGTTATATCGTAGCGCTTGGCTGTAGACAATGGATCGAGTGGTATGATCTGGATGAAAGCTAGAGGCATGTAGGTAGGAATAGCGGTCAGTAGGTTTCCGATATAGGGTGGTGTTTATGTGACCATCGCTTATTAGCACCGTAGTGTCCAGGAAGTGGATCTCTTGTGTGGACTGGTCCAGGCTGAGGTTGATGGTGGGATGGAAATTGTTGAAATCATGGTGGAATTCCTCAAGAGCTTCTTTTCCATGGGTCCAGATGATGAAGATGTCATCAATGTAGCGCAAGTAGAGTAGGGGCATTAGGGGACGAGAGCTGAGGAAGCGTTGTTCTAAGTCAGCCATAAAAATGTTGGCATACTGTGGGGCCATGCGGGTACCCATCGCAGTGCTGCTGATTTGAAGGTATACATTGTCACCAAATGTGAAATAGTTATGGGTCAGGACAAAGTCACAAAGTTCTGCCACCAGGTTAGCTGTGACAGTATCGGGGATACTGTTCCTGACGGCTTGTAGTCCATCTTTGTGTGGAATGTTGGTGTAGAGGGCTTCTACATCCATAGTGGCTAGGATGGTGGTTTTAGGAAGATCACCAATGGACTGTAGTTTCCTCAGGAAATCGGTGGTGTCTCGAAGATAGCTGGGAGTGCTGGTAACGAAGGGCCTGAGGAGGGAGTCTACATAGCCAGACAATCCTGCTGTCAGGGTGCCAATGCCTGAGATGATGGGGCGTCCAGGATTTCCAGGTTTATGGATCTTGGGTAGCAGATAGAATTCCCCAGGTCGGGGCTCCAGGGGTGTGTCTGTGCGGATTTGTTCTTGTGCTTTTTCAGGGAGTTTCTTGAGCAAATGCTGTAGTTTCTTTTGGTAACTCTCAGTGGGATCAGAGGGTAATGGCTTGTAGAAAGTGGTGTTGGAGAGCTGCCTAGTAGCCTCTTGTTCATACTCCGACCTATTCATGATGACGACAGCACCTCCTTTGTCAGCCTTTTTGATTATGATGTCAGAGTTGTTTCTCAAAAAGAAAAGGAGTACCGGTGGCACCTTAGAGACTAACAAATTTATTAGAGCATAAGCTTTCGTGAGCTACAGCTCACTTCATCGGATGCATTTCCGATGAAGTGAGCTGTAGCTCACGAAAGCTTATGCTCTAATAAATTTGTTAGTCTCTAAGGTGCCACTGGTACTCCTTTTCTTTTTGCGAATACAGACTAACACGGCTGCTACTCTGAGAGTTGTTTCTGAGGCTGTGGATGGCACTGTGTTCTGCATGGCTGAGGTTATGGGGTAAGCGATGCTGCTTTTCCACAATTTCAGCTCGTGTTAACTGCTGGAATTAGCCTACCTGCTTGTCACCATGAAAGGTTTTCCTCCTTTCCCCCCCCCTGCTGTTGGTGATGGCTTATCTTAAGTGATCACTCTCCTTACAGTGTGTATGATAAACCCATTGTTTCATGTTCTCTGTGTGTGTGTATATAAATCTCTCCTCTGTTTTTTTCCACCAAATGCATCCGATGAAGTGAGCTGTAGCTCACGAAAGCTTATGCTCTAATAAATTTGTTAGTCTCTAAGGTGCCACAAGTACTCCTTTTCTTTTTATGTTGCTTCAGAGCAAGATTCCCTGGCAAGGATAAGAGACTCATCATGTGACATTTATGATCACTTTTCTCCACATGCACCTGGACCGTAGATGAAAACAGTGTTCTGAAAATGCAGTTTTGTTAGTGTAAAAAATAAGGAGTTAAACTTAATCATCTGGGTCCTGATCCTCCTCCCATTTTGGTCAATGGTAGTTTTGCCACTCACTTCCAGTAAAAATAGGCACATCGGGGGGTGGGGGAGAAGGGTTGGATCAGGTCCTTAATGCAGCATGTCAATTGTTCAATTTCAAAACTTTAAATTAAAAACCATGAAAGGAATTAGAGCAGACATTATGGGGAGAGAAAATGGGCTCCAGATAACATCAGTGTCACACTCATTTTGAAAGGATAGCAACTGATATGGAAAAGCTATAAGAAAAGATTCCTCTATTTTGTTTCAGTCGTGGACAGACTTGCAGGTGTTTCACATATGGGATATGAAAGAACTAAACCTTCATATAATCAGTGCACTAGCTCTCACTGATACATCATCAGGCTTACATTGATGACATCAGCCCTTTCAAATATGCTTCACTGAAAAGACATTTATTTCCTTTTTGTACCTCTGTGCTGCTTTTGTACATTCACATCTACTAACTACTTTTATCTTCATGGTTTGAATCCACAACATCACTCTCGTTGCCTTTCATCCTCTTTCCTACTGGTGCCTCCTCTGGGTCAAATCCTGCTTGCCTTATTCATCCAAGCAGTCTTGTTGATTCCAATGGAACTACTCGCCTAAGTAAGGAGAGCATGATTTGGCTCAATAGGAGTATACTCAGACCATTCTGGTTGCAATTACCGGTGATTCTCATTGCTTTATTCCACATGATCTACACTGACCAAAAATGACCCAGTAAACAATTGAGTTTTTTTGCTTTAAAAAGGGAATGATTCTCTACCTACATCATGCTATTAGGAGAAGTAGAGGGTAAAAAGCAGCTTCCGTAGCCCACTGAATGAAAATTCTGCTACAGCAACTCATCCTATTTTTCTCTAGCAGCATGTGCGGCCTTAACCACATCACTCAGTATAGCCAGCTCATTTCCTCTTTTTTAGCAACAGCAGTAGATGCATTAACAATTTCTTCCCCTCTGGTATTAGCCCTGTCTTCAGGAAGCTAAATTAAACCAAACGCAATCTCCACTTCTATTTCCCTTCTGATCACCTCTGAACAATCCTTTTGCAATAAAGATCATCTAATTTGAAAGTGGTTTACTTCCTGTAAGTTTCAGAGTAGCAGCCATTAGTCCTTTTCCTGTAAGTTTGCAAAAGTTTGCCCTTGCAGTTTGCCCTTTTCTGCACCACAGCAGTAAGCATTCTGAAGATGAGACTGTTTTTGAACCTGGATCACACAGTCATTACACTTAGTACATTTCAGCACATTCATTAAACTGCAAAAAACAAAAAGTCCTCAGAATAAGCTGTCAAAAATCACTTAGAGTGTGTGTAAAGGACAGATTTTACAGAGAAAATAAAAAGTGCCATAGGGAAAGAAAGTTGTGCATTAATCACTGAGGAAGTGCAAGACATCTGTAAAAAAAAATTAGAAAATAATTTACACAATCCTCTTAGATTGAAGAATGTAATAAGGGACTTTTAGGTATTTATAATACAAATGTAGGATAGTTATACTGAAAGAAAAGGGACCACTCTATAGCCAAATTAGAAATGCATAGCTGCAGTGCACGATGTAGACCAGGATTCAAATTCTAATTTGTGTCATACGTGAAAATAAAGTTTCAACCTAGTCTCAATCTGTATTTCAATCTGTGTTTTAATAGTCTTAATCTGTGAAGTCAGTTCAGGGAAAATGTCCATTGAAGTCAGTGAGAACCTTTCAATTATTTCAGTGGGCTTTAGACCAAGCCCTACATGAGGTGGCAACCTTTGGATTAACCAATAGGCCAAAGATTCTCAGATCTATAACAAAAAGAAAAGGAGTACTTGTGGCACCTTAGAGACTAACAAATTTATTTGAGCATAAGCTTTCGTGAGCTACAGCTCACTTCATCGGATGCAAAACGGCTGCTACTCTGAGATCTATAACAATGTCACATCCAATCATTGTAACTCCACCTGTGTATTCTTCAGTTGTCCAACTGAGATTTCAGAGCAGATGTGTGATGTAACTTATACAAGGCACACTGACTGAGGAATTTTCTCATAGTATCACCCTGCAGCACTGCATTGGAGCCCCCAACATTGATAGTTCTTAGTGTCTCCAATGTCCACGTAGTTGATGATCGTTCTACATAAGCTCAGAATTCCATGTTTGCCATGACAACCTTAGTCTGTCCCAAGATCCGGAGCATGCCCAGCGGTAAGAGTCAAACTCCACTCTGATAGCTGGGCACACTCTGGCTCTGGTATTTGAGTTGGGAGTGGATGCTGGAGAGATGGATTCATCATTCTCTCTTTCAGCTTGAGATTCAACCACACCTATCCTGATAGTCCGTGATGAGGGACACTGTGGCAGCATGCCATCCCAAGGAGACACTGGGAAGTTTCTCTGAAGATCTCATAAGTACTGTGAGTAAAGAAGGGAATGAATAATTTATTACACTCCTACAAATGGTGCAACATACTTCCTCTGTGCAGCCAGCCAGGTATACAGGATGGGGCCTGGTGAGACAAGGGAGAGCTATGGCTCTGCCTACTCTCTGCCAATCTCCACCTATTAGCTGTTCCTAAGGATAAGCATCCAGGGAGGAGAGGTTGATACACTGGAGGGTAGGGATAGGATACAGAGGGACCTAGACAAATTAGAGGATTGGGCCAAAAGAAATCTGATGAGGTTCAATAAGGACAAGTGCAGAGTCCTGCACTTAGGACAGAAGAATCCCATGCACCGCTACAGACTAGGGACCGAATGGCTAGGCACCAGTTCTGCAGAAAAGGACCTAGGGGTTACAATGGACAAAAAGCTGGATATGAGTCAACAGTGTGCCCTTGTTGCCAAGAAGGTCAATGGCATTTTGGGGTGTATAAGTAGGGGCATTGCCAGCAGATCGAGGGACGTGATCGTTCCCCTCTATTTGACATTGGTGAGGCCTCATCTGGAGTACTGTGTCCAGTTTTGGGCCCCACACTACAAGAAGGATGTGGAAAAATTGGAAAACATCCAGCAGAGGGCAACAAAAATGATTAGGGGACTGGAACACATGACTTATGAGGAGTGGAAGAGGGAACTGGGATTGTTTAGTCTGCGGAAGAGAAGAATGAGGCAGGATTTGATAGCTGCTTTCAACTACCTGAAAGGGGGTTCCAAAGAGGATGGATCTAGACTGTTCTCAGTGGTAGCAGATGACAGAAAGAGGAGTAATGGTCTCACGTTGCAGTGTGGGAGGTTTAGGTTGGATATTAGGAAAAACTTTTTCACTAGGACGGTGGTGAAACACTGCAATGCGTTATCTAGGGAGGTGGTGGAATCTCATTCTTTAGAAGTTTTTAAGGTCAGGCTTGACAAAGCCTTGGCTTGGATGATTTAGTGGGGGATTGGTCTTGCTTTAGCAGGGGGTTGGACTAGATGACCTCCTGAGGTCCCTTCCAACTCTGATATTCTATGATTCTATGATGCAGCCTTGCACTCCCATAAGCACTGTGGCTGGCTCTTCCCTGAGTCTTGTACAGAGGGGTGGAAGTCTTTATCACCTCCAGTGCCCCATACAGCTCCATACAGCTCCAGTGCCCCATACAGCTATATGAGGGCAGAGCACAATCTACCCCATGATATTTATGGTGGATTTGATTCTGAAACTCTTATTTACCTTACTCATACACCTAAATTATCTTTGGAGCCAAAGGTATCAGCACAAAGAATTGCACTCACAAAGCTGCACATACATAAACAATGGTGATTTTCAGACAAATCAGCCTTAAATGGTCACCTGCCCTCCTGGAATGGAGTGTCTTTTCAACAGAAAGTGGAATGCACTTGCCCTTACAGGGCTGGAGAAGCCTTGTAAGTTGCCTTCATTTTCAAACAAGTAAAAAGGACAAAAAACAAACCAAAAAAAGAAGACTGAAGTTACTTTTCATGATTAATGTATATGACAGTATATGAAGTAAAGTGTTTAATCAACTGTAAAGCATAAAATTTGTCCAAAAAATTTAGAGCTTCAGTTTGGGAGGGGGGGAAATAATGTTTCATGCAAAACTATATTTACTTTTCTGTGAAGAGTTTTTTGTTTGTTGGTTAAAGTTTGAAATAATTCCCTGAGAGAAAATTCACTTCACTGAAAATTGAAAATCTTGAGTATTAAAGCTTCTAGGAAAACTGTGTCCAGGGTAAAAGTGTCCAGTGTAATAGGATAATACAAATTTTCAATATAATTACAAAAAAAATGTGTTTCACATTCACTCTAAACATTGCACTGCTTTAATAAAGGGGAAGATACTTCAGTTTGCTACCTATAATTATTCCTAATGCTCCCTAAAAGGTGAAAGCATAAAGGCAAAAAGACAGCTACCTTTTCCATAACTGATGTTCTTCAGGATGTGTTCCACAATAGGTTCCATTCCACAATAGGTGTGTGTGCTCGCCACGTGCACCGGTGTCAGAAGTTTTTCCCCTAGCAGTACCCATTGGGGAGAGCTCCTAGCGATCCCTGGAATAGCACCGTTATGGCGTGGTATAAGGGGCACTGCGCGATCCCCCCACCCTCAGTTTCTTCTTGCCAGACAACTCCGACAGAGGGGAAGGAGGGCAGGATGTGGAACGGACATAAGCAACACATCTCAAAGAACACCAGTTACAGAAAAGGTAACTGTCTTTTCTTCTTCCAGTGATTGCTCTTGTGCATTCCACAATAGGTGATTCCAAGCTATATCTGCTGGAGGTGGGTAGGAGTTCGCAGACACTTGGGACGGAGTACAGCCCAGTTGAGCCCAGCGTCCTCCTTGGTTTGGGAGACGATTGCATAATGCTAGGTGAATGTGTGAACCGAAGACCATGCAGCAGCCCTACAAATGTCCTGGATGGGGACATAGGCCAAAAATGCAGCCGACGAGGCTTGCACCCTAGTTGAGTGTGCCCTCACAATCGGCAGCGTGGGGACTCCCGCCAGGTCATAACAGGTGTGAATACACAGGGTGATCTAGCTGAAGAGCCGCTGAGTGGAGATCAGCTGACCTCCCATGCATTCGGCCGAGGCAATGAACAGCTGCAAGGACTTCCTAAATGGCTTTGTACATTTCAGGTAAACAGCCAGAGCCCATCTCACATCCAGCATGTGGAGGCAGCACTCCTCACTGGATGCATGGGGCTTGGGACAGAGGACAGGCACGAAAATGTCCTGACTCATATGGTAGGCAGAGACCACCTTGGGGAGAAATGAAGGATGTGGTCAGAGCTGGACCTTATCCTTATGGAACCCAGTGTATGGGAGTTGAAAGGTCAGGGCCCGGAGCTCTGAAACCCATCTATCAGATGTGATCACCACCAGGAAGGCTACCTTCCACGAGAGGTGCGACAAGTAGCATTTAGCTAGTGGTACAAATGGGGAACCCATCAACCTGGTCAGCACCAAGTTCAGGTCCCACTGTGGGACTGGGGACCTAATATATGGGAAGAGACAATCCAAACCCTTAAAGAATCGGCCAGTCATGGCATGGTAGAACACCGTGTGGCCCTGCACTAGCAGGTGGAAGGCTGATATCGCCACCAAGCACACCTTGACAGATGAGGGTGCTAAGCCTTGGGCTCTAAGGTGAAGGAGGTAGACTAAAATGAGCTGAATCAGAGCAGCCACAGACGAAATGCCTCGATCAGCTGCCCCCCAGGAAAACTGAGACCACTTTGCCTGGTAGACCCGACATGTGGTGGGCTGTCTGCTTTCCAGGAGGACACGCTGAACCCCTTCCGATCAAGTCCTCTCCTCCCGGCCTAACCATTGAGCAGCCACGCCGTGAGGTGGAGTGCCACTAGATTGGGGTGGAGGAGGCGGCCCTGGTCCTGGGATAGCAGGTCCAGTTCGGATGGCAACGGCCATGGCAGGGTGAATGCCGGGCTCATGAGAGTCCCGTACCAATATTGCCTGGGCTATGCTGCAGCGATCAGGAGTACCTGGGCCCTGTCCGTTTTTATCTTTTCCAAGACCTTGTCGATCAGCGGGATCGGGGGAAAGGCATAGAAAATCTGGCCCGACCAGGACAGGAAGAAGGCATCGGAGATGACAACCACGCCCAACCCCCCCCCCCGAGCAGAAGCGGGGGCACCAGCGGTTCTGCCATGTCATAACTATGAACTAACAGAGTCCAAGAGGGAAGCTGCAGCAAAGATGGAGCAGAGCAGTTCCAACACACCTTCACTGGCGGCAAGAAGAAACTGAGGGTGGGGTGGAGCATGCAGCGCCCCTTATGCCACGCCTGAGCGGTGCCACTCCAGGTGTCACTAGGGGTGCTCCCCTATGGGTACTGCTAGGGAAGAAACTTCTGACACTGGTGCACATGGTGAGCACGCACACCTATTTTGGAATGCACATGAGCAATCACTCAAAGAACTACTACTGATGAGTCAGAGTCCATTCTGCTAACACTGATACCATATAACCTGGAATATTCTTCCTGACAGATTATTTCTTTATTATTGCTTCTATATGTATTACATAAATAAGAGACTGTGGTTAGAGTCCAATTGCCATATTAAAAAAAAAATTGCAGAGTAATCACACAGTGATCCTGTCACGATCCAGAGATGATCACATGGCCCTCCAATATGAAATATCTTTGGTGACCTTCACTCATACCCAGGTGACAGAAATTGGCTCCTAAATGGGACAATTTTTCCTAGTTAACGAAAGGAAGCTATATGAAAGCAATTAAATCATGTGAAGAGGCTATGGACCAAAATGTTATAATAAACATATGGTGGTAAGAGATTCAGCTTTCCTTTCTGGTGTCAGTCTCAAGAGTCACGTCAGGGCCACATGGCAGGCCTCAAAATCCACTGACTACTATGGCTACTGTTAAAGACCAGTTATTAATGTATTTCTCCTTCATTCCCACAAATGGTAATTGTATGTCCCTTCTTCATATGTTAAAGAAATGTTGCTTCTGATACCACACAATTACATATATATTTTTATTAGAAGGATTTTTGTAATTATGATTTTTAACTTAAAAAATGGTTATGCACAGATAACTTGTTATCCAAAGCTCATGAGTGGTTTTGACCTGATAACCCTGCATGATGAAATTCAACATTTAAACAGAGAACAGGTACAGTGCAAGCTTCCCCATCATGCCTCAGCCCTGACTTGTACAGAATGCTTTGAAAAATGAGATAGTAGTTCAGGCTCCATGTTGATTCCATGTTTAGCCTGTGCTGAAACTTCCAAACAGATACCAATTATAAGGTATAAATGCACAATTATATAGGTGGGTTTGTGACATAGACACCTGTACAGGAGGAACTGCACAGAGACCCATAACTTTTTTCCCCATAGGTCATGAAACAGTCTCCTTTAGAATATTAATTTTGTGTCAGGCTTGAACTTCAAGGTGTGTTACAAGGTCTAATTAGCAAAAACAATGAGGAGACTAACAAATTTATTTGGCCATAAGCTTTCATATTTGGTCTAAAACCCACTTCATCAGATGCAAGGAATGGAAAATACAGTCGGCAGGTATATATATATATACAGTACATGAAAAGATGGGAGTTGCTTTACCAAGTGGGGGGGTCAGTGCTAATGAGACAATTCAGTTAAAGTGGAAGTGGGCTATTCTCAACAGTAGAATACCAAGGGAGGAAAAATCGCTTTTGTAGTGGTAATGTGGCTGATATAATGAGGGTGGCCCTTTTCAAACAGTTGACAAGAAGGTGTGAGTAACAGTAGGGGGAAATTAGTTTTTGTAGTAACCCACCCACTCCCCCAGTCTTTATTCAGGCTGAATTTGACCGTGTCCAGTTTTCAAATGAATTCCAGTTCTGCAGCTTCTCATTGGAGTCTGTCATTAATGACTCTACCCTACATATACCTCCATCTGAAGCTGAAGTGTAGCTGTAGTGTAGAGCAGGAAAAGTGACTCCTGGCCTTCCTCACATCAAATGGTATCCATCAACCAATGGCAATCTTCTTTTGATCGGGGCCAGGGGGGGAGGGACAGCCCAGCTGTTGGCTCCTGCCCTCACAATTAGTCTTTCCTAAGGTCAGCTGTGCTGGGGATTCTCCTCTTTCCCTTACAACTGTTTCAATCTCTGTGTAGCAGGCATACTGCTTGGATCTATCTGCTGCTTGAAGCCATTGCCACCCTGACTCTCTCCTTGGTCCACTCTAAAGGCCCAAAGCTCTGGTTCTTTACTTCTCCTCCCACCCCCTATGCTCCAGGAGGGTAAAGTTGCTTCTGTTCCTTCAACCTGCTTGAAAGGAACAGAACTACCACATCATAGTCTTGTGAAACTATATATACTTCCCAGTCTCTTGACACTCCAGCACAAACAGCTCCCACCTCTCTGGAGCTTTCATTCCTTTCTGACCCAGGGGACTGTCCTTTGGGATTCCTTTGGAAAGTTTTGGCCTTCCACATGTGTACTTGATTCATACTCATTCCAGATCTAGGTGGCAACAGCGGTGGCTTTGGCTGGTCTATCTAATTAGTGAGTTCAAGCTATGAACTGGGCCAATGAACTTTGGATCACCTCAGTTTTTAAGTATGTCCCCATGGTTTTTCTACCTCCAACCCCCTCTCCTTCCCACACACAAATATGAACACAAACCCCAACAGCTTTGAATGACAAGCTTCCTACTCCTTTCCCACATCTACCCCCTAGTTTCTATAATTTATTGTTTCTTTCATAGGTCTTGTCAGTCTGAATACAAACAGTAGATATCCTACTAATCGATGTCTGTATCCTTGGACTCAGCATTATTCACTGGGCTCTCACGGATCTCATCTTGGCTTTCCCTGTGACTTGGAGATGACATTACATGCACTTGACCAGAGACACTCACAAACACAGCCCGAAAAGAACTGAACAATAGAGTAGATGCTGTTCTCACCCACTTTAAGAACATTGACCTGGTCATTCAATCCAGTGAGTGCTTGTTAAAATATGTAAAAGCAGACTGAGGCTATGTCTACACTACAGCAGCTACAGCGGCATGGTTGCAGTTGTGCTGCTGTAGTGCTTCTGGTGAAGAGTTCTCCTATTGGCTTAATAACTCCTGCCTCTCTGAGAGATGGTATCTATGCTCTCCTGCCAATATAGGGCTGTACAACACCGGTGGTTAGGTAAGTATATCTTATATCTAGGGTTCTACCAAATTCATGGTCCATTTTGGTCAATTTCACGGTCATAGGATTTTTAAAATAGTAAATTTCATGATTTCAGCTATTTAAATGTGGAATTTTACAGCATTGTAATTGTAGGGGTCCTGACCCAAAAAAGAGTTGGGGGGTCAAATTATTATTGTAAGGGGGGTTGCAGTCCTGCTACCCTTACCCCTGCACTGCTGCAGGCGGCAGCGCTGCCTTTGGAGCTGGGCAGCTGGAAAGCGGTGGCTGCTGGCCGGGAGCCCAGCTCTGAAGGCAGCAGCAGCAGCAGTGCAGAAGTAAGGATGGCAAGGTATGGTATTGTCACCCTTACTTCTGTGCTGAAGCCTGCAGAGCTGGGACCCTGGCCAACAGCGGCCACTCTCCGGCCGCCCCACTCTGAAGGCAGTGCAGAAGTAAGGGTGGCAATACCACCCCCCCAATAACCTTGTGACACCCCCCCACAACTCCCTTTTGAGTCGGGACCCCCAATTTGAGAAACTGGTCTCCCCTGTAAAATTGTGATAGTATAGGGTAAAAGCACACAAAAGACTAGATTTCACGGGGTGAGGCCAGATTTCATGGTCTGTGATATGTTTTTCATGGCTGTGAATTTGGTAGGGCCTTACTTATGTCACTCAGGGACATGGATTATTCACATTCCTGAGCAACGTAAGTTATATTGAATGAATCTGTAGTGTAGACACAGCCTAAAAATCATTTATCTGTTTCCAGCTCAGTCTTCCACCTTGATCAAAAATATTGCTGTGGCCCCTGCAGTGGTCAAAACCAAGAGAGGGGTCAGCCATGAGGAGATTTCATTTCCTCCATGAGGTGTCTGATCATTAACCACAGGTCTCTGACTTCCCTGAATTTGTTTAACTCTCATGCTGTCTGACTCTCAGGGTGTTTATCTACAGTGTGGCAACATCCTGTGTAGATACTGCTACAGTGTATTAAAAATTACTTAGTGCGCTCTGACATACTGCGGTTTAAAATGGAAGTACATCAAAGTACACTATGGAACTTTTGGTGTGCTGTAGCAGTGTCCACATGGGCTGTTACTGTTAGTATCAAGCTACTATGGCAAGCTATTATGCTGCAGATTCACACCCTGGCTTGCCACACTAATATCCCATGTAGACAAGCTCTCGGGAATCTTTAAACTAGATGTCTGGTCCTGAATGGATGGATGGTTGGTAGGTAGGAAGATAAAAGGATAGAGAATGCCAGACAATCTGACGACTGGCAGCATCTTGTGGAAGTAGGCTGGCAAAAGGGGATCAACAGCTTATAGATCTACCAGATCTCCCAGCACTGCAACAGTTGCTAGACAGGGACACATTTCCTCACACAGAATAACAGTTCCTCATATTGGCTGATGAGGGTTTGTTTTCAGGATGATCCCATCTCTTCCAATTAGGGAGAAGGGCGGTTGGCACCAATTGCTGTGGGCAGTAGCAAAGGACTCCTTATAGACATTGGGGCATGAATAATCAGTGGATCAGTTGGGAAGTCTTGCAGGATGTTTCGTATGGGTGTACCTGTGTGAAAGAAAGGGAGAAGCACCAAATAATTGAGGGCTCCTGACTTTTTCAGCTGCCAGGACTTCCTGCCAAAGGGTTTAGAGTCAATTGTGTGGCTATAACAAAGTTGATGCTTGGTCAGCCATTTCTATAGCTCATGAGTCAGTTTCATTGTTCAGGTGTGCCCTTAATATACATAAAAACATATTGAGTGCAGTCAACAATGCTGTTAGTGATGTATTTTTTAATTGTAAGAGTGACATGACATTTAACAGGAGGGGGTCCAGCCACAATAAATACATGGGTCAATACAGATTTCATACAGTTGTGTATATTATGTGCCCAGTGAGAAAGTAGTGGCTAGTGACTATAGCAAGAGAATGGGATCTTTCTTCTCTTTATCAACCTTTGTTTATTTTGTTTTGCAAGAGGCTCACTTAGAAATATTTCATTGTTTTGTACTGCAGTTTGTGATACAGCATTTTAACTGATCTCCTAAAAGCTGTCTCCAGCCAAAATATTGTGGTGTTCCAGGCAATAAGACCCCAAGGTAGCCACTTGTTCTGCCTCAGCAGCTGTATTCCTGGTCTCTTGGCCTGTCAGGGATATCAGTCGGCTGCTCCTTGGTGGGACTGTGAGCATGGGTGTGTACTTGGTGCAGTTCACCCCCATCCCTGACTCTTGCCCCTTTTGCGGTGTAAAGGAAACCCTGGCACACATTTACATCAAGTGCGCCAGGTTGCAGCCCCTTTTCCGGCTCTTCTAGAGCCTTCTCCTGAGGTTCTGACAGCGCTTCCTCCCACGCCTCCTGATATTTGCATACTCTATCAGTGGCCCCATGAAGAGAGCTCCTCTTCAACCTTCTCCTAGCACTGGCCCAGGTGACCATCCACCATACCAGGAGGAAGATGATAGACGAGGAGGTGCTCTGCAACTGTGGGGCCTATTTCCGCTCCTCCCTTTGCTCATGTATTTGGGCAGAGTTTCTCTGTGCTGCATCCACTGGCTCCCCAGATGCTTTCAAGGAGCCAGGGGCGCTGTCTGGGGCTGGTGTCTCCATCTGACTCCCTACTTATGACCCTGTGACCCTCACTCCTGTCCCTGTTTGATATTAGTTGTCCCCCATATTTACTTGAAATCTGGGTCCAGTAGTTCCTCCCCTTAGGCTCTGGGGAGGGACCTTCAGATGAGGACAGTCTTGCGTCTGCCCACCCACGGATTCTCAGTAGGTGGCCAGCTTCCAGGGTGGAATGTGAACATGTCACACAACGCCAAATAAGCCTTTTAGTGGAGCAGCTTGGGATGTGGCAGTGTACACAGATGCAAGAGCTTTTCCTAAGTATTCCCTCCCTCTTGTGCACTGCAGTTTCCTATACAGAATCAGATCCTCTTCCTGCTGCCAAGGCCATGTAAAACCACTGGGAGTGCTCAGACATGATATGCTCTTCTGTCTTTTTATGACCTCCAAGAAGTCATGAATCCAATTAACAACAAAATCACTAAGAGACCTGCATCAATCCACATGCACCTTCACACATCCCATGGACTCTCACTGAGGTTATAGTAAATGAAGCATTTCATATGCACTCCCCAAAATTGAAACTTCCACTCAGTTTCAATTTTTGGAGAGTGTATATGACCAAAATGTACATATTGTCACTGCTTTATACTCAAAACTGGTTGATCATCCTTGAGCAGACAACAGACTTGAATAATTGCAACTCAGAAGATGAAAGTTTGAAAATGACCCTTTAGCACTGAGATTATTACAACTAGAGCATGTGACAATCATAATTAATTTATTTGTGTCTGTTGCCAGAACTGTGGGTGGAAAATTGCACAGCCGCTACCTTAATCTTTGACTTACGGCAAAGTTACTGGACATCGACCAGAACCCCCCCTCCTCCCCAATTTATTTAATGCTATATTGATTCTCCACTGTAAAAAGAAAAAGCCAGAGCTACAGTAAAATGTCTGACTACCCTTAGCCATTAATGGTGTATCTGCATTGGGAAGATTGGGATTCATAATTCACTAGTACAGCTCCAATGGTGGTAGCAATGGTGAAAGCTGTAGTGTAAATGAGCCTAAGGTACTTTTACCCTGGTGTCTCTAATTTCCTGGCAATGTAGCTCCACGTGGTCAGGATTAAAGTTTGTTTCAGAGCTTTAAGTGCCACATTTTCAGGAGTGGTTCTAGATAGCCTTTATTTGTGGCAAACAGCTTTGAACACATAGTCAACATGCAAGACCAAATTTTAAAATCTGTATGTATGATCATTTGTGTCCTGAACATTCCACATGCAAAGGGCAAGTTTATAAGTGGACACTATGTTTTGGAAAATTTGGTCCTGAAAAGCCAATGCTTTGCAGCAAAGGAGTGGGCTTTTTTTTTACGTTAAAATCACTTTATTCAATATAAAACTGTTTGCTTATCGCAGAAAGTTCCAATGCCCAGTATTATAAATGGAGACAACTAAGCAATAAGAATGACCGTGAGACTGGAGCTATATTGACTATATTACAGTATCAGTGTAAAATGTGTAATCTAATGTAAAGACTGTGATTTGAGAGGAAAAAAGTTCCAACAATATTCTTGGCTTAGCACATTTTATGTGTGAGACTCGAGGCCAAAGCAGGACCCATGCAGCAGCTGTGGATTTCACTCAAGGTGAGATAGAACTGTTCCCATGCTTCAGAGTAGCAGCCGTGTTAGTCTGTATTCGCAAAAAGAAAAGGAGTACTCGTGGCACCTTAAAGACTAACAAATTTATTTGAGCATAAGCTTTCGTGAGCTACAGCTCACTTCATTGGATGCATCCGATGAAGTGAGCTGTAGCTCACGAAAGCTTATGCTCAAATAAATTTGTTAGTCTCTAAGGTGCCACAAGTACTCCTTTTCTTTTTGCTTCATCACGCAGTTTCTGTCCATTCTCTGGGTCTCTGACTGCCCCTAAACTCCTTGACTAAGGTAGGTTAGACCCTTAGATTTCCCCCTTCGGCCATAAAATACCAGCATACCCTGTAACAAGGTTAAACATTCATCCTTACCCTTTATATAGAGTTTCACATCTGCTGATCTCCAAGTGCTTTACAAAGGATGTATCATTATACATGTTATAGATGGTGAAACTGAGGCACAGAGAGGTGAAGCCCACGGTCACCTGGAAACCCAGAGGCAGAGCCAGGAACAGAACTCAGGTCTCCTGAATTTCAGTCCTATGCCCTTTTGAGTCATGCTATTTTCTTAATATATTCCTTCTTACAACGAAATGTTTCTATTCCTATTTGCAGAGTAAAGCAAAGTGGTGTGCTGTTATCTAGAAGAAGTACAGCTCCTGAGATAGTAAATAAAAGCTCTATTATTCCGCTCTGGCTACCACATCAGAAACTAAAGATGACATGTCTCTCATTACTCTGCATCATTTCCTTTGTAATTCATGAATCTATATTGCATGTATTTTGAGTTGTAAATGGTATCTACATCTGTACGTAATAAAAGGCATATAAAGGATGGTTCACAATAATGTTGCTAGAGTTCTAGCCTTTTATTATCAGTTACAGTAAGTGACTCTTAATATGAAGTGTCTCATGCTACAATAAGTAGAAAAGTGAATTCAGGTTATATACATTTGTGTATATTGAGAATATTCCCAGTGAGGTTGTATTGAATAGTGGTTAGATCAGGGGACTGGGAGTCAGGACTCCTGAGCTCTTTTCAGTTATTCAGTCTTCACCTATTACGCATCTGTTCTGCAAAGACATATTGCCAGTAATACACTGTAATAAATAGAAAATTATTCTGATACTCCTGTTAAACTAGATCTTAAGGAATTTATTCACCCAAAATAATATGTAGCCTACTGTGATGCATGGCTAGAAAGGGTTAAACATCCTGCAAATAAATAACCCACAGAAGAGGTGGGGAGATAATGTTTGTGTTTTTGTGTATTTACATATGTATGAGTAGGTGGACAATGTGATCAACAGTCCCTGTCTATGCTTTATTCTGATAATTCAGAGGTCCAAAGAACATCCTATCATGTAAATGAATTGTAAACATGGGATATCTCAGTATTCATCTCTCTTTGAAATGTACTGTGAATGATGGAGGAACAAGCAAATGGCCTTATGTCAATTTGTATAGCTAAGTACTAAGGATGGACCTCTTTCAAAGTCATCCTAATTACCTTTTGTTCACCGAGGAATTCCAACTTGTGAAAAGACATTAAATTGTATAAAGGATCCTTGGGTCCTGATTCTGTCATCTCAGATCTGCTTAGGGCTAGTCTACACTGGCAATGCTAAAGTGCTGCCATGGCAGCTCTTTAACATGCCTTGTGTGGTCACGGTGCAGCTCTCCCAGCACTCTAAAAAACCCACCTCAATGAGGTGTGCGGCTCCCAACGCTGGAGCACTGCTTACACTTGCGCTTTACAGCGTTGCAACTTGCTGCGTTGAGGGGTGTGTTTTTTCACACCCCTGAGCGAGAAAGTTGCAGCGCTGTTAATTGCCAGAGTAGACAAGCCCTTAGATTTCATCGGGGAAGTTTGAGTTGCAAGACTGAGGTCCCAATTATGCTGGTACACCCTGAATACGAGATTTGGACATTGGACTATGACTTATGAACTGAATTCTAAAGGAACTCTTTGCAACTACAAAGCTCACGATCGCTGCTGCAAAGCTGAACCTCAATGAATTGAACTCATGTCTGTATGTATACTGATCTTAACCATACTCTCTCTCTTTTGTTTTTTAATAAATTTTAGTTCAGTTAATAAGAATTGGCTGTAGTGTGTATTTGGGTAAGATCTGAAATATTCATTAACCTGGGAGGTAATGTGTCCAATCCTTTGGGATTGGTAGAACGTTTTCTTTTATATGATGAAATAAGATTTACAGAAATGTTCATCATATTTGACGTGGGTACCTGGATGGAGGCCTGAGGCTGGATCACTTTTAGGGAACTGTGTTGTTTGGATTTCTGAGTAACCAGTAAGGTAATAAAGAAGCTGTTATATGCTGGCTTGGTGAATCTAAGTATTGGACTATCCACCAGCTTTACGGGAATTGTCTGCCCCATTCTTTGCAGTTCACCCTAATTGAGTGACCACAGCTGGCTCCCCACTATGAGGCCGGTCACACCTACCATACCATGTAGGTCCCAGGCCGAAAGTGCAAACCAACCAATCTAGGAGAAAGGTTGACGTGCTATGTAAAGCTGATAAATATGAACCGTATATTCCATGCTGGGAAGTTATAGAGCTGCCTGGATTGTAGAATAGGGCTACAGAGAAGATGGGGAATGTGGTTGAGAGGTCTCTGGCTCTCAAGCAATGCAATTCCCTATCCCGGGCTACATCCTCTCCCTGTTGCTGACAATGCATGAGCCAGTTACTATCCTAAAACAAAACATGCCCTTGTCTGTCCCCACCCGCTATGCAGCTCCAAGAACAGAGGAAAAACAGGTTCAGACAGCAAAAAAACATTGTTCTGTGAAGTGGCTTCCGCTTCCAGCCTTGGGAAATTGGTGGAGGTCAGATTCCAAGACCCAGTCTCTGGACAGGGGTGGGAGCCCTCCCACAGCATTGTATGGCCCACATCTGATTGTCAGAGTGAGGAGGATCTTTCCACCACAATTGTTGATGGGGTGTAACCTGTTATCCATTTACACCTACCCTCCAACAATCTCTGTTTTCTGAAGATTCACAGTGGGGACCTTCACCTCAGGGAGACTTTACCATTCTCTTTTCTCTGACAGAGCTTCTTATCACAGCTCATATGAGGGTTGTTAAGTTGGGGCCCATAGTTTTCTTTGCTTTCTGGGTGGGATCCCATGTTATGGCACTTCGGATGGATGATTCACAGGAAATGGAAAGATAAGCTTGAACAGTCACATCATGGACTTTACAAAAACTAGACAAGCCATTTACAAAACACACTTTGATTCTCTACAAAAGAAAAAGGACACTAAGCTATCTAAACTACTATATGCCACAAGGGGCCACAACAATGGTTCCCGTAACCCACCAAGCAATATTGTTAATCTATCCAACTATACTCTTAGCCCAGCGGAAGAATCTGTCCTATCTCGGGGCCTCTCCTTTTGCCCCTCCACCCCCACGAACATGATACAGTTCTGTGGTGACCTAGAATCCTATTTTCGACGTCTCAGACTCAAGGAATATTTCCAACACACCTCTGACCAACATATTAACCCACAGAGACCTTCCTGCCAACACTACAAAAAGAAGGATTCTAGGTGGACTCCTCCTGAAGGTCGAAACAGCAGCCTGGATTTCTACATAGACTGCTTCCGCCGACGTGCACGAGCTGAAATTGTGGAAAAGCAGCATCGCTTACCCCATAACCTCAGCCATGCAGAACACAGTGCCATCCACAGCCTCAGAAACAACTCTGACATCATAATCAAAAAGGCTGACAAAGGAGGTGCTGTCGTCATCATGAATAGGTCAGAGTATGAACAAGAGGCTACTAGGCAGCTCTCCAACACCACTTTCTACAAGCCATTACCCTCTGATCCCACTGAGAGTTACCAAAAGAAACTACAGCATTTGCTCAAGAAACTCCCTGAAAAAGCACAAGAACAAATCCGCACAGACACACCCCTGGAGCCAGGACCTGGGGTATTCTATCTGCTACCCAAGATCCATAAACCTGGAAATCCTGGACGCCCCATCATCTCAGGCATTGGCACCCTGACAGCAGGATTGTCTGGCTATGTAGACTCCCTCCTCAGGCCCTTCGTTACCAGCACTCCCAGCTATCTTCGAGACACCACCGATTTCCTGAGGAAACTACAGTCCATTGGTGATCTTCCTAAAAACACCATCCTAGCCACTATGGATGTAGAAGCCCTCTACACCAACATTCCACACAAAGATGGACTACAAGCCGTCAGGAACAGTATCCCCGATACTGTCACGGCTAACCTGGTGGCAGAACTTTGTGACTTTGTCCTGACCCATAACTATTTCACATTTGGTGACAATGTATACCTTCAAATCAGCGGCACTGCGATGGGTACCCGCATGGCCCCACAGTATGCCAACATTTTTATGGCTGATTTAGAACAACGCTTCCTCAGCTCTCGTTCCCTAATGCCCCTACTCTACTTGCGCTACATTGATGACATCTTCATCATCTGGACCCATGGAAAAGAAGCTCTTGAGGAATTCCACCATGATTTCAACAATTTCCATCCCACCATCAACCTCAGCCTGGACCAGTCCACACAAGAGATCCACTTCCTGGACACTACGGTGCTAATAAGCGATGGTCACATAAACACCACCCTATATCGGAAACCTACTGACCGCTATTCCTACCTACATGCCTCTAGCTTTCATCCAGATCATACCACTCGATCCATTGTCTACAGCCAAGCGCTACGATATAACCGCATTTGCTCCAACCCCTCAGACAGAGACAAACACCTACAAGATCTCTATCATGCATTCCTACAACTACAGTACCCACCTGCTGAAGTGAAGAAACAGATTGACAGAGCCAGAAGAGTACCCAGAAGTCACCTACTACAGGACAGGCCCAACAAAGAAAACAACAGAACGCCACTAGCCATCACCTTCAGCCCCCAACTAAAACCCCTCCAACGCATCATCAAGGATCTACAACCTATCCTGAAGGACGAGCCATCGCTCTCTCAGATCTTGGGAGACAGACCAGTCCTTGCTTACAGACAGCCCCCCAATCTGAAGCAAATACTCACCAGCAACCACACACCACACAACAGAACCACTAACCCAGGAACCTATCCTTGCAACAAAGCCCGTTGCCAACTCTGTCCACATATCTATTCAGGGGATACCATCATAGGGCCTAATCACATCAGCCACACTATCAGAGGCTCGTTCACCTGCGCATCTACCAATGTGATATATGCCATCATGTGCCAGCAATGCCCCTCTGCCATGTACATTGGCCAAACTGGACAGTCTCTACGTAAAAGAATGAATGGACACAAATCAGACGTCAAGAATTATAACATTCAAAAACCAGTTGGAGAACACTTCAATCTCTCTGGTCACTCGATCACAGACCTAAGAGTGGCTATACTTCAACAAAAAAGCTTCAAAAACAGACTCCAACGAGAGACTGCTGAATTGGAATTAATTTGCAAACTGGATACAATTAACTTAGGCTTGAATAGAGACTGGGAATGGATGAGTCATTACACAAAGTAAAACTATTTCCCCATGGTATTTCTCCCTCCCACCCCACCCCCCACTGTTCCTCTGATATTCTTGTTAACTGCTGGAATTAGCCTACCTGCTTGTCACCATGAAAGGTTTTCCTCCTTCCCCCCCCTGCTGTTGGTGATGGCTTATTTTAAGTGATCACTCTCCTTACAGTGTGTATGATAAACCCATTGTTTCATGTTCTCTGTGTGTGTGTATATAAATCTCTCCTCTGTTTTTTCCACCAAATGCATCCGATGAAGTGAGCTGTAGCTCACGAAAGCTTATGCTCTAATAAATTTGTTAGTCTCTAAGGTGCCACAAGTACTCCTTTTCTTTTTGGGAATACAGACTAACACGGCTGCTACTCTGAAATCATGGATGTGCTCTCTCTCCTGGTAGAGTGTAACCTGCATGGCTATACAGCAGGGAGTACCACAGGGCTTCTGAGGAGCAGCAGCCACAGGTGCCATTTTTTACTAGTTCAAATCCTAAATGATTACAAATCCTTTTAATATATGAAAAGCACTGGAGCTAAATTCTGCTCTAGGTTATAGCCGGGTACATTGAAAGTATCTCAGGGCCAGATCCTGCGAGGTGCTGGACGTCCTTTATTCCCATTGGAATCCTTACTTGGAAGGATCAGGCCCTGTGAGTTGAATTTAGCCCTCCCTCAATGTCTAAAAATGGGAACATTTATTTCCTTTGATAAACAGTATGCTTTTAAAAGATCAGTGCACACCAAAACTTCCTGTGTGTGATTCCTCTTTCAGTGTTGCTCACAATACTCATCAGGTCAGGTCCAGATCTTCCCTGATGCTAACCTTCTGGTGAACCTAATAAAAGTTTAGAACTTTGTGTGTGATTTGGAGTTTCTTTGTGACTATTTTGCACAGTGCTATATATAATATTCCACATACATTTCAAGGCAGGATCACTGTACATTTCTACCACCGCTTTGTGGTAGGGAGATAAGCATTTTACAGATTGGTAAACAGGGAGACAAGATTAAGGGATTTGCCAAAAGCCACACAACAAATCAGTATCAGAGCCTAGATGAGAATTCGAGAGATTCCTGGCTCCCAGTCTCTAACACACCCCACCAGCTCAGTAATGATTACTGATTTACGCTATCGTACACAATTACTACCTAATCCTTTCCCATTTTTTTAAAGTTTCTTCAGCCTTTGTATTCTGCAGATAACTCTATAAAAACCATAGGCAACAACCCTTCTGAACACCTCAGCCTTGCTCCCCAGTATCTTATTTGCTGAAAAAGACAGGAAGAGTTCCACAGGCTGCTTCTACATCGGATTTATAGTTTGAAGGTAGCTTGACTCTCTAATCAAGATTTTCAAAAGTGACTGCTGATTTGGGATCTGATTTTGCAATGCTGGAATACTCAGCACTTGTCTCAAGTTGGACATGCAAAAAGTAGTCACTCTAAAGCACCAGTCGCTTTAGAAAATCTAGGTCTCTGTTCTAATTTTTCTACCTTAGATTCCTTACCTTATGCTTCTTTAGGAAGAACTGCTTGAGTCACCTAGCTGCCCATAAACCCAATCTGTGCATATAATTGTGAATGTTTTCAGTGTTCTGCTGCAGAGTTTAATGCCCAAACTTCATCATCAGCCATGCTAGCTATCTTGGAAATGATACAACCTCCTTTAAGTTCGGTACTATACAAGGTGAATAAAAGTGAAATAATGCAGCTCTTTTCAGCACGTCTTGCTATCACCACAATAGTTTCCTTTTATTGACCCTTCCTCTTTCATCTTCCTAGGACTATATTCAGTCTATGTAACTGTTTCTCTCTAACACTGCATTCTTCCCTTGAAAATCAATCTGTTTATCAAATATTTTTTGAGTCCACATTCAAAGCCGGTGTTGCCATTTTTGGATGACCGTTGATCCGCAGACATAATAATAGATTATTTTTCTCTATTACTGCACCTTTATGTACAATGCTCGTCTACTGATTTTTGTAGCGGGTTATCAGAAATATATTGAAACACACAACAAATATAACTGTGTCAATTTACATTGTTTGTATATGGAGGGGAGGGGACAATCTTTAAGTCTCTCCACAGCCTTCTAATGTAGAAGTCTAGCACAAACACTTGTTCCTTTCAACCACATGGATTTATGTTTTCAAGTGTATTAACACAAATTAAAAGGGATCAAACGTTTGGACCATTTTTTTCAAAAGCAGTCACTGATTTGGGGTGCCCAACTTGAGACCCTTAGGACCTCATCTTCAGAGGCACCAAGAACCTGCATTTTCTTCAGAGCCAGGTTTTTAATTAGTTGGGAATGAAACAAAACTGACAACCAATTTCACATAGGTCAGCAAAGAGCTTTCAGATGGTACTGACTTTCAGTCAGTAACCAACCTAGACACAATTTAAGTCATCTATAAGTGAAAGACTCAGCATCTCATTAGCTTCTCCTTGAGCCATCCAGGCTCCTGACAAACATACATGTAACTTTTTTACCCTCTAATGACTCTAATCTATGTCTGATTAGCAAAAATGTCCCATTATAGCCATGCTAACTCTTTTACGTTTCTATTACACTATTTTAATGTTTTCCAGTCAAGTCACTGTGTTAATGTGTCAAGTGACCTTGACTGAGTCATATTGTTGCTTTATTCCCTGGAACATCTCCAACCTCCATTTGTAATGACTCCACATTTTCCCAGTGTAACCCACACACCTCCTGAGTGTGGTGTTCTGTCCCTTCTAGTGGCACTGAGACCATTTAGAGACTAATGAGTCTGCTCTACAGCCTTAGTTAAGATCCAGTTGGCTTTTAACTCATACAGTACAAGCTCATGCACTAAGCTCCAGAGGTCCCAGGTTCGATCCCGCCCGCCGACAACCAGGGCTCTGTTGGTGTTATACCAGTATCTCCCTAAAACTTTCTTCCAGGATCTAACAAATCAGCAGCCACCATAGGATTGTACCTTAACTTCTGCCCGTCCTTCCAAATCATTTGCAGTATATCTCCTTATCATTGATTGTCATCTTCCAGCCAAGTTTAGGCTCATAATATCAAACCTTTGTATATGCCTCAGTCACTTTTATTTTAGACACTAGATTTAGCAGTTTTTTGCAGTGGTATTTATATTGTAATAAACCACTATACTAGAACCTGTAAACACCTAAATGAGTCTTGTATTTAGCTTTCTGGGAGGAATCTCTCCATTGACCTTAAAAGACTCTGGATCAGGCCCTGGATATGCATAGTTCCCTATCTGATTTATCGACAAAATTGTCACTTCACTACTATAGGTTGCAGCCAAATGTCAGAATTTTCATTTCAGGATAACTGGTGAACTTACACCTCATCAAATGCATTCTCCAGGAAAAATAGTTTGTCTATATAGCACAGCTGTCATACACTAATATCTCTGTGTCTTTCCTGATGGTCCATTTTAGGAAATTTAACAAAAAGCTACCACTGTTGCTAAGATTTCTTAAATATCTTGCAAGTTAATTTCCGCCCAACACCCGGAAATACAACTTTAATTTAGAAGTAACATTCCCTTCATTTTTTATTTGTTCCAGTCCTTTCAAAGGGAGAGGCAGATTGACAGTCAACAAGAACCTGATTCGAAGCCCAGTGAAGTCAAAGGAAGGGATCCCGCTGACTTCAATGGGCTTTGGATCTTACCCCATAACAGCAGAGTAATTTGGCTCATACCAAGCAAATACCAGTTTTATTCAGAAAAACCAAACAAACACATCCAGCCTCCATCGGAACAAATATACTCTAGGCCCCAATCTCCAAAGCTAACAATGTCAAAGAGAGTGTTGGAAAACTTAAAACATCAGAGAAAGCCAAAAGTATCTTTATCCTTTATTAAAAAATAAACACAAAGACATAATTTTATTCTCTTCATGCTAGACACATATTAGTGGCTTTCCAAAATCTCAGAGAATGACTTCAGCAAATGTATTTGGAGCCTGATACAAAGCCCACTAAAGTTAATGGGACTTTCAATAGACTTAAATAAGTTAGTTCCACACTGAGTGAGCATTGCTTTTAGCACCCACCCATCAATTACTATGTTAGTCCATGTCCACAGCTCACATGTATCTACTTTTCGATTTTCTCATACCTAAGACTGCAATTAGTTTTCATAGGTTTATAGGGTTACAATAAGAAATAAAATAACTATTTTTATATGAGATGAGAATAATGTGGATTTAATAACTGTCAGGCAAGATGATCCTTTTGGATAACAGTTGAGATTGTTTAGAAAAACAATGTAGCAAAAATTTACTTTATTTAAGGCTGTCTATTACAGTAGCTCTCAACCTTTGCAGACTACTGTACCCCTTGCAGGAGCCTGATTTGTCTTGCATACCCCCACGTTTCATCTCACTTAAAGTCTACTTGCTTACAAAATCAGACATAAAAATACAAAAGTGTCACATCACTTCCTTTCCCGTTTTTATCATATAATTACAAAATAAATTAATTGGAATGTAAATAGTGTACTTACAATTCAGTGTATAGTATATAGAGCAGTATAAAAGTCATTGTCTGTATGAAATTTGTTTTTACTGATTTTGCTCATGCTTATTACGAAGCCTGTTGTAAAACTAGGCAAATATCTAGATGAGCTGATATACCCCCTGGAAGACCTCTGCGTACACCCAGGGGTACGTGTACCTCCAGTTCAGAACCACTGGTCTATTCCATTCCTTGCCTTTGAATGAAAATATTTTGGTTTTGAATATTAAACTTCCCATAGCCAAATTCATGCATTATTAATAAATAAATAATAAATCATAGAAAACAGAACTAATTATGTCTCAGAAGAATAATATTATTTAAATAGTAATATTTGCTGTGCTAATACATTACCTGAGATATTCAAAAGTTAATCATCATAAGCATTCATTTGTCTGGCAAGCTTCTTTCTAAATTAACAGGGACCAAAGCTGCAAAATACTAGATCTGGATTTTACAGACACCAGGATTTGAGGGTGTTTAAATCTGAGGGTTTGGTTCAGCTTATTATAAAGATCTGAAAAATTAGGGATTGGGAGTGGAAACAGGTCTGAATTTAAAATCAAAATCGGGAAGTGTTAGGATCTGAGGCTGTCATTCAGACAACTCTCTATTCCAAAAGGTACACTCCCCCTCTCTTTGTTAGCTTCATTCATTCTTGTATTGAGCTACAAACTTGGGAAGCCACTTTGAAAGGTTTTTTTTTTAAAAAAAGACATTAAACCTTTATTCCCTCCTGTCCCAACTTGTTATCTCTAGATTCCTTTTCTACAGTGGCCCATGATTCCAGTACTTCCCTGCAACTTGATTCAGCTATTAAAAGTGATTGGCAAATGTAAAGACTATAACAGTCAAAGTAATGTGCTGAATGCCAGCCAAAACAATTAAGGTATGAGGGTAATTCAATACATTAACAGCTTAACATTTGTCTTTCTTTTAAATTTCAGCTCTGCAAAGTCAAAGCATGATACAGATTACTGATTCATGCTTAATGTGCTAATAAAAGAGAATACACCTCTGAGGACATAACACCCACTAAAGAATCCCACAGCATGCTGGAGCTGGCCTACATTGATAATGTCAGTTTGAATTTTCTCCAGTGTCATGGCCCCAATTTTCAAAGGTAATTGGCCAACTCTGTACATTTGCTGTGATTAATTTGTGCATGGAAATACCATGATTTTACATGTAAATGGTTATTTTCATGTGCATATGACCATGACAAACCTAACGTATCTATGTGCAAATACCAGATTTGTCTGCTGTCATATCCATACAGCTAAGGGTAGCCTAGAATTCCTCACCAGTAAGGGGTTAAGAAGCTCAAATAACCTGGTTGGCATCTGACCAAAAGGACCAATGGGGAAAGAAGATACTTTCAAATCTGTGAGGGGGAGGCTTTGTTGGTGTGTTCTCTGGGGAAAGCAGAGAAGCATCAGGTCAAATAACTACTTCTCCTATAAACCATTCTGTACAAGTCTCTGATATTATAAAAAGAGTAAGTGAAGTTTCCCTTTGCTAGAGGGAGGTTTATCCCTTTTTTTTTTTTTTTTTGGTAACTTTAAAGTTTTACCTAGAGGGGAATTCTCTGTGTTTTGAATCTGATTACTCTGTAAAGTATTTACCATCCTAATTTTTCAGAGGTGATTCCTTTACCTGTTCTTTAAATAAAATTCTTCTTTTAAGAACCTGATTGATTTTTCATTGTTCTTAAGATCCAAGGGTTTGGGTCTGTATTCACCTGTACCAATTGATGAGGATATTATTCTCAAGCCTTCCCCCAGAAAGGGGGTGTAGGCCTTGGGGGAATATTTTGGGGGAATAGGACTCAAAGTGGTCCTTTTCCTGGTTCTTTGTCTAAATCACATGGTGGTGGCAGCATACTGTTCAAGGACAAGGCGGAATTTGTGCCTTGGGAAAGTTTTTAACCTAAACTGGTAAAAATAAGCTTAGGGGGTCTTTCATGCGGGTCCCCACATCTGTACCCTAGAGTTCAGAGTGGGGAAGGAACCTGACATATGCTGAATCATTTGCATGCACAAATGAAGGGCCAAACACATCTTTGAAAATCTTGACCTACGTGGTTTTGCAAAGATTTTAATATTATTAGAGAAGCACAGAAGTTAGAGATGGAAAAAGACTTACTAGGCAATCTAGTCCATCTCCTTGCCATTGCAGGATAGATTCTTACTGTGTAAAATAATAATATTTTAAAAGAACTTGCAAAACCATGATACACTGAAGAAAATTCAGACTTACCTTGCTCCTCTAGGCCAGCTCAAGTCTGCAGTGGGATGCTATTATACAGAGTGAAAAGACAGTTACCTTTTCTGTAACTGGTGTTCTTCAAGACGTGTTGCTCATGTCCTTTCCACAATGGGTGTGCATGCTCGCCACATGCATTGGAGCCGGAAGTTTTTCCCCTAGCAGTACCCATAGGGGAGCGCCCCTAGCAACTCCTGGAGTGACACCGCAATGGCGCGGTATAAGCTGCGTGCTTCCCCCCATGCTCAGTTCCTTCTTGCCAGACAACTCCGACAGGGGAAGGAGGATGCGATGTGGAATGGACATGAGCAATACATCTCGAAGAACACCAGTTACAGAAAAGGTAACTGTCTTTTCTTCTTCCAGTGATTGCTCATGTGCATTCCACAATAGGTGATTCCAAGCTAAATCCATTGGAGGGAGAGAGGAGTTCACACTCGGGATGGAGCACTGCTGAACTCAGCGTCCTCCCTAGTCTGGGAGACAATCGCATAGTGCGAGGTGAATGTGTGGACTGATGACCATGTGGCAGCCGTACAAATGTCCTGAATAGGGACGTGAGACAGAAAGGCAGCTGACAAGGCTTGCACCCTTGTCGAGTGCACCCTCACAATTGGTGGCAGGAGAACACCCCCTGGGTCATAACAAGTAAGGATACAGGAAGTGATCCAGTTGGAGAGCCACTGAGTGGAGATCAGCTGACGTTTCATGCTTTTGGCTATGGCGATGAACAGCTGCAAAGACTTCCTGAATGGTTTTGTCTGTTCCAGGTGAAAAGTCAGAGCCCATCTCACAACTAGTATGTAAAGGCGGCGCTCCTCACTATATGTGTGGGGCTTGGGAAAGAAAGAGGATCCTGGGAACTACAGGCCGGTCAGCCTCACCTCAGTCCCTGGAAAAATCATGGAGCAGGTCCTCAAAGAATCAATCCTGAAGCACTTAGAGGAGAGGAAAGTGATCAGGAACAGTCAGCATGGATTCACCAAGGGAAGGTCATGTCTGACTAATCTAATCGCCTTTTATGATGAGATTACTGGTTCTGTGGATGAAGGGAAAGCAGTGGATGTATTGTTCCTTGACTTTAGCAAAGCTTTTGACACGGTCTCCCACAGCATTCTTGTCAGCAAGTTAAGGAAGTATGGGCTGGATGAATGCACTATAAGGTGGGTAGAAAGCTGGCTAGATTGTCGGGCTCAACGGGTAGTGATCAATGGCTCCATGTCTAGTTGGCAGCCGGTGTCAAGTGGAGTGCCCCAGGGGTCGGTCCTGGGGCCCGTTTTGTTCAATATCTTCATAAATGATCTGGAGGATGGTGTGGATTGCACTCTCAGCAAATTTGCGGATGATACTAAACTGGGAGGAGTGGTAGATACGCTGGAGGGGAGGGATAGGATACAGAAGGACCTAGACAAATTGGAGGATTGGGCCAAAAGAAATCTAATGAGGTTCAATAAGGATAAATGCAGGGTCCTGCACTTAGGATGGAAGAATCCAATGCATCGCTACAGACTAGGGACCGAATGGCTCGGCAGCAGTTCTGCGGAAAAGGACCTAGGGGTGACAGTGGACGAGAAGCTGGATATGAGTCAGCAGTGTGCCCTTGTTGCCAAGAAGGCCAATGGCATTTTGGGATGTATAAGTAGGGGCATAGCGAGCAGATCGAGGGACGTGATCGTTCCCCTCTATTCGACACTGGTGAGGCCTCATCTGGAGTACTGTGTCCAGTTTTGGGCCCCACACTACAGGAAGGATGTGGATAAATTGGAAAGAGTACAGCGAAGGGCAACAAAAATGATTAGGGGTCTAGAGCACATGACTTATGAGGAGAGGCTGAGGGAGCTGGGATTGTTTAGTCTGCAGAAGAGAAGAATGAGGGGGGATTTGATAGCTGCTTTCAACTACCTGAAAGGGGGTTTCAAAGAGGATGGCTCTAGACTGTTCTCAATGGTAGCAGATGACAGAACGAGGAGTAATGGTCTCAAGTTGCAATGGGGGAGGTTTAGATTGGATATTAGGAAAAACTTTTTCACTAAGAGGGTGGTGAAACACTGGAATGCGTTACCTAGGGAGGTGGTAGAATCTCCTTCCTTAGAGGTTTTTAAGGTCAGGCTTGACAAAGCCCTGGCTGGGATGATTTAACTGGGACTTGGTCCTGCTTTGAGCAGGGGGTTGGACTAGATGACCTTCTGGGGTCCCTTCCAACCCTGATATTCTATGATTCTATGATTCTATGAAGATGTCCTGGCCCATATGATAGGCGGAGACCACCTCAGGGAGGAACGAAGGGTGTGGGCAGATCTGGGCCTTATCTTTAGGGAATACCGTGTACGGGGGTTCAGAGGTCAGGGCCCGGAGCTCTGAGACCCTTCTACCATATGTGATCGACACAAGAAAGGCTACTTTCCATGAGAGGTGGGACCAGGAGCATGTAGTAAGTGGCTCAAATGGAGGTCCTGTTAGCCTGGCCAGAACCAAGTTCAGGTCCAACTGAGAGACCGGGGGGTCTAACATAAGGAAAGAGGCGGTCCAAGCCCTTAAGGAATCGACCGGTCATGGCATGAGAGAATATTGTGTAGCCCTGTACCAGGAAGTGGAAGGCCGATATGGCTGCCAGATGCACTTTGACAGACGAGGGCATTGGGCTCTGAGATGAAGGAGGTAATCCAGAATAAACTGGATCAGGGCAGCCACTGGCGAGATGCCCTAATCATCAGCCCTGCGGGAAAACTGAGACCATTTTGCCAGGTAGGCTTGATGCGTGGAGGGCCTCCTGCTCTCCAGGAGGACATGCTGGACTCCCTCTGAGCATGTCTTCTCCTCCTGGCCTAATCATTGAGCAACCACGCTGTGAGGTGGAGGGCTGCTAGGTTGGGTTTAAGAAGACAACGTTGGCCCTGAGAGAGAAGGTCCAAGCGGGCTGGCAATGGCCATGGGGGGAGGGGGTGATTGCAGGCTCGTGAGAATCCCGTACCAGTGCTGTCTGGGCCATACCAGGGCGATCAAAAGGATACAAGCCCCGTCCGTTTTGATCTTTTCCAGCACCTTGCCAATCAGCAGAATCAGGGAAAAGGCATACAAAAACTGACCTGACCAGGACAGAAGGAAGGCATCAGAAATCGCACCCGTGCCAACGACCCCCTTGGAGCAGAAACGAGGACATCGGCAGTTCTGTCTGATCGCCAGGAGGTCCAATAGGGGAGTGCCCCATGTTTGGAAAATCCTGTGCACGAGCTCTGGGTGCAGCAACCATTTGTGCTGAGAGGAGAAGGCCCGATTCAGTCGATCCGCCTGAGAGTTTCGGACACCCGGTAAGTGGTGGGCTTCCAAGTTGATATCGTGGGCTATACAGAAGTCCCACAGCTTGAGGGCTTCCTGGCAGAGGGCTGAGGAGCGGACCTTGCCTTGCCTGTTGATGTAGAACATCGAGGGCATGTTGTCCATAAGAACTCTGACTACCCTGCCTGCCAGACACGAGCGAAAGGACATCCAGGCTATACGGACCACCCTGAGCTCTTCGACATGCGCGGACCACAGACCTTCAGTCTGGAGGTTTCCCACATGGGCTCCCCACCCCAAGTCTGATGCATCGGACACCAACTCTACAGTTGGGGGCTGGCCCCTGAACGGGACCCCTTGGAGCATGTTCCCCAGGGTAGGCCACCAGCGGAGGGAGGCTAGCACGGGTTCAGGCACAGTGAGGACTTTGTCCAGCCTGTCTCTGGACTGGGAGAATGTCGAGGCCAACCAGAGCTGAAGGGGCTGCATCCTGAGTCTGGCATGATGAACCATGTACGTGCACGCCGACATATGACCCAGGAGTTGGAGGTCCGCCCTGTTAGTCGTCATGGGAAACCTTGTGACCACCCCGATGAGCTCCCTCAAGGTGTCGAACCTGTCCAGTGGGAGGGAGGTTCTCACCGATGTTGCATCGAGAATCACGCCAATTAATTATATTCGTGGCATCGGCACCAATGTGGATTTGGTACTGTTTTACCAGCAGCCACAGTGCAGTGGACAGGAAGAGTGCTACGTGGTCCTGTACCTGTGATCTGGAGCTGCCTTTGACAAGCCAGCTGCCGAGGTAGGGAAAAAACTGGACCCCAAGATGCCTGAGGTAAGTCGCTACCACAGACATACACTTTGTCAAGACTCTGGGTGCCGTTGAAAGGCCAAACGGGAGGACGGTGAACTGGTAGTGTTACTGTCCTACCATGAAGCAGAGGAAACCCCTATGGCCCTCAAATATGTGAATGTCTAAGTATGCATCCTGTAGATTGAAGGCGGCGTACCAGTCTCCAGGATCCAGGGAGGGGGATGATGGAGGCCAGAGAGACCATGCGAAACTTGAGCTTTACTATGTACTGGTTCAGGCCTCGCAGGTCCAGGATGGGCCTGAGCCCCCCTTTTGCCTTCGGGATAAGGAAATAGCAGGAGTAGTACCCCTTGTATCTGAATTCTGCCGGCACCACCTCCACTTCCCCTAAGAGAAGGAGCCGCCTCAACTCTTGCTCGGGTAAGTTCTTGTGAGAGGGGTCCCTGAAGAAGGACGGGGAGGGAAGGCGGGTGGGTGGGGTAGAGAGAAACTGGAGGGTATAGCCCCAGTAGATGGTGTTGAAGACCCATCGGTCCGAGGTCAGCAGGACCACTCCTGGAGAAAAGTACATAGATGGCTGGAGAAGGGCAGGTCGGGTGGATCCCTGGTACAAACTGGTAAGTCATCCCCAGGCATCCCATCAAAACTGATGGGCTTGGTGATTCGCCACCCTCAGTTGGAAGCTCAAGGAAGAAGAAATCTTTCTAACGAACAAGTCTAGTCTCCTCGAGTCCTTATTGTTAGGGGTAAGAGCAGGTTGGCCATGACACTCCTTATGGTTGACTGCTTCGACCATTAGGGAATTGGGAGCGGGGTGGGTAGATAGATATTCATGCCCCTTAGTGGGCATGAAATACTTTCATTCTATCTCTTAGAGATGGGGGGCAAAGAAGCCGGGGTCTGCCACAGGGCATTTGAGATCTTTCCCACCCCTTCGTGGAGAGGGAGAGCCATTGGCCAGCACTGTAGCTGAGAGGACATTGAAGAGGGAGTGAGAGGGCTCCTCCACCTCCCCAGCTGGTAGGTTGAGGCTTGAGGCCATCGCTTTCAAAAGTTCTTAGTGGGCTTTCGGGTCCTCCTGAGAGACAGGAGGAGGAGATGCCGTGAGGATGGGGGTGTGGTACTCTGCGTCCCCACCGGTGCTGCAGGTCTCAACACTTGGCCCTCTTTTGAGCGCGGAACTGGAGAAGAGCACTCCACTGACCGCTTCCTGGGGGGCTGAGAGAGGGAGGCCGATGGTCTTTCTGAGGTTCCAGCCACCGAGCAAGCCAGCACCTGGGGCTGCGTCAGGGTCCACGGGGCCCACAGGTAACAGGGTGCTGGCCAGGGAGCCTGGTGTCACTGCACTTGCTGTGGCACCATTGGAGCAAGCTGCCCCACCTGACTCGTCTGGCTCACCAACTGTCAACTCCAAATGGAGGCCAGGTTGGCATACAATTGACTGCTATCCCAGGATCGGGATGAGTGATGTCGTTGCGAGCAGTGCTGAGCTCAAGACCGTGATCCCAGCATGGAGGAGCAGGAGTACTGTCTGTAATGCCTCCGACGGGTGGATCTGCGATGGCCGGTTGCCGGTGATCTACGCCTGGGGCTGCGGGCGTGGTGCCGTGTCGGGGACCTCGACTGGGACGAAGAGCGTGAGCAGCGTTGAAGTCAGTACCACAAGGGGCTACGATAACTTCTCACAGACAGCAACCTCCGGTGCCATCTGTACCAGTCCTGGTGGAGCAAGCTCTGATCCTGAGGTCCATGCTCCCTCGAGGAGGAGTGGTGCCTGGATTCCCTACTGCTTGGCACTCAGCCAGACAACCTGGTGGGGGTTGACGGGGACTGGTGTGGGCTGCAGGTGGTACGGTCACTGCGTGGAGAACAGCGTTGGGAACCTTCCCTCGACCATGAGTGGTACCATCTGGGCGGTGACTGTGGCGGTCCCAGCGGCAGCTTGCCTCTGGACTGGGGCACTGCTGGTGTCGGTGCAACCACTATCGGTAGAGACATTACATCTCAAGCTGCCTGCAGGGCCTCCGACGTAGGGGGCACCCGTATGTCTGGGGAGGTTGTCTCGACTTTAATCAGAGGCCACAAGGTTGATGGGGATGGAGAGCTGCACAATGTGGGTCTAGTCTCACCCCCAGGCTTGCTGTAGTGTCTTGACGGAGAAGACCTCTTCTTCATCTTTTTAAAGACGGGAAGTGGTGCTGGCTAGTGGAAGGCACTGCTGGGTCGCCGCACATCAATTCCCCAGTGCTCGGTGCCGACTCGGAATGGCGTAGCGGTGTCGGGGTAAGGGCCGACTCCATCAACATGGCTCAGAGCCGTATGTCCCGCTCCTTCTTGGTCCGAGGCTTAAAAGATCTGCAAATTTTGCAGCGGTCACTGAGGTGGGTTTCCAGACAGTGTAACCAGTCAGTGTGCGGATCAGTTACGGGCATAGGCCTTTTGCAAGTGTTGCACAACTTAAAGCCCGGGGCATACCCTGACCCGGGCACACTTATCTATTCTAACTATACTACCGTTTTAAAAAAACCAAAAACTACAGGTACTAACTAACTGTGAACTAAGCAAAGTCCAAACAGGTAAAGCTTCAACAGAGAGCTGGAGCAGAGCAGTTCCAAAGCACCTTCACTGACGGCAAGAAGGAACTGAGGGTGGGGGAGTGCGCAGTGCACCTTATACCGTGCCATAGCAGAGCTACTCCAGGGGTCACTAGGGGGGCTCCCCTATGGGTACTACTAGGGGAAAAACTTCCAGCACCGGTGTACGTGGCAAGCACGCACACCTATTGTGGAATGCACATGAGCAATCACTCGAAGAAGAACGCCGGTACATCAATAACAATAAAAACCTGCAATCTCTGGTAGATCTGGACTTTGCAGATGTAAGAAAAAGAGTTTGTGTTTTAAAGTTATTCATCTGCTCAATCCCTTCTCCCCTGCCACAGTTATATGGATCACTCAGCACAGACTAATAATGTTATTAGTCTTCTGGTTTTATAGTTTATTATCACTTGAAAAGGTTGTTCATAAACCAGTGTTGTTGCCATTTTCCTCCAGCTTGTCACATACTTAAATTTTCTTATGTGTATTATTATTTTTAATAGGGACAAGATGGAATATAAGGAAGATGAGTTCAAATTATAGTTTACCTTGATAATAATCCAGTGTAGTAAGGGACAAAGTCCATGAAGGTGCTGACATCTATCCAGTTGAAGTGTGCACTCATAAACCACCCATTGACTATATCTATATTCATTGTCACTGGAAGTTAGATTTTTGCATCTCCAAGCCCTTTGCCAACTATGGATTTGACAGGTGCCATAAAGCACAAAAGGACTAAAGTTTTCCATCCCTCACCCTGGTAATAGCTGACTTGTAATGTTGATCATAGCTCTACAAAAAAATTCTATGGGGGTTAGTACAAAATTTTCTGATTAAACTTTTTTCTTTTTTTTTCCTTTATTTCTTTCTTTCCTTCTTTTTTTTTTTTTTTTTTTTAAATAAAAAGGGTTTTCAAAAAGATGAAAAAAAGACCAAGATTTTGCTTTTCTCAAAAATATTCAATTTCTGTTGGAAAACCAAAAGTCTCAAAAATTTCAGTTTTGGGGTTTTCAGTTTTTTTGATAAAAACTGGAAATTTTCCACTGAAAATATTAATGAAAACATATATTTCAGCTTCATCAATATTTTCCATAAGAATAAAAACATTTTCCAACATGCTCTATATTCTATTCAGGTTCATACTGTGGCCATCACCATGTTATTGAAATGTCTAAGCTTTTTCCCATTCAGTCTCAATATTATATTTCTTCAGCATATTTTTAGAGCAATATGAATCCTTTCATATATTTTACATAGCCCAAAATGCATCTTTATACACACACAATTTTACACAGTTAGGACTCATACAATATACAATTTGTGTAGAAGCTACACACCACTTAAAATCTCCTGTTAAAGCAGGAAACAAATGGCAGATTTTTTTTTTTTTCACTTTTTCTATCTATGGTACTTAAATGGTTCCATCGCCACAGTATTTGAGCTCCTCACAGTTTTTAATGTATTTATCCTCACAACACCCCTGTCAGGTAGGGAAATGGTATTATTCCCATTTTACAAATGGGGAACTGAGGTACACAGAGTAAGTGGCTTGCTCAAGGTCACATAGGAAATCAGTAGCAGAGCATGGAACTGGAACTGGTTTCCTAAGACCCAGGTCAGCACCCCAACCACAGGACTATCTTTCTTCTTATTTTCTAAGAAATGTTACATACCACTTTTATTATACTGACAGTCTGATGGCTTGTTTTACACCTCAACATATGTCACTTTGCTTTAATTGGTATTATATTTTTGTTTTATTTGGTGCTATATTGGTGAATCAGTGCCTGAGAAACTGCATTATTAAATATTTTGTACCATAATGGCTTGTGACCATAACATTAGCCTCAAGATCTGAGACTGAAAAATCTGGGGAAGGTGGTTAATGGTGGTTCTTCTGGGCCCTAATAGGGACAAAGGGAAAAAATAAGCATTGCATTCAGATACAGACGATGGCAACGTTCATATACAGAATATCATTCAGTTCTGTACTAGCCCCACAATATTCTCTTTACTTCCCAAAAGATTTCAGTCTTTGCTCATTAGCTACCTTTATAACCATTAAAACTGCAGTCTTTCGAGTTCAGCTCCTGTGCCAGAAGACCCATATCTAATGCTACTCTATTTTATAGATGAGTTAAAAAAAAAAGACGTAAATGTTTGTAACAACAAAGGCCAATACTCAACCTGCTTAGTCATTAAATTTTTTAAACTATAAATCAAAAAATTGTTCTTTTACACCAGCCTTGGTGACATCTTGCTTTACATAAATCATACAATTTCTAATCCCTGTAATTTTTCAATGGCATATTCTACTAGAATGTCACTGGACTTTTTAACAACTAATTTAAGGTTTGGCATAAGTAACATTTATAAAAGGTAAGAATCAGAGAATTTGCATTTCTTTTATTTTATTTTTACCCAGAAGGACATGAGCAGGGTTAAGTCAGAGTGAATACTCTTGCAAAAAATCAAACATAAACCTGGTAAACTCTTTGTGGAGGATTAATGAGCTATTCACATGCTGGTCAATAGCTGAAATTTCTACAATTCTGTATGCAACAAAGCAACAAAAGCTTTATTTTACTGCATTCCCACGAATACAACAACCTCCAATGTGGTCCAGGGGAGAATAGCCACCTATAGGGTCAGAATCTCAGCTAGTGTAAATCAGCTACATTAACTTGCCAATTTACACCAGTGAGAATCTGGCCCACAATCTTTCATCTCTTTCTTCCTTTATAATTAATTGTTAAAAAATAAAAACACCGTAACAAAGAACACTAATGGCTGCACATAAAATCCCACCAAATGTAATGCAAATTCAAAAGGCTATCATACCATGAGAATGACAAACAGGCTCTTATTAACACTAACAGAGGGCATGTCTACATTGCAATGAAAGCCCACTGAAACTCAGGCTCAAGCCTATCCTTACTTCCGTCTACACACAAATAGTGCTAACCCAGGGCTCGGACCCAGGGTCCCAGGATCCCATGGAAATGGAGGATCCAAGCCTGAGTCAAGCCGGGATTTAAGGTTCAAGTCCTATTATTGCTTTTCAGTGTAGATGCAATCACACTGGACTCATGCTCTGGGAGTCTGCCAAGAGTATCCCACAATCCCATGAGCTGACATTCTTTGTCCTCTGGACATTCAAGTTTTCCCACACTGCAACATGAACAAAGGGCTACAGTGGGCACATTTTGGGAGGACACTAGGATATGGGTGGCTGGACTTGTGCCCGCATACTGCAGTGCAGATTCTGGAGCCCCAGGCTGGGACTCAGGGTTCAACAATTTCTGATCTGGGGTTACAAATGACTGTAGACACTGAAGCCCCAGGTTAACAAACACAGGGTCTGCTAACTTGAGTTCTACTAACTTGGGCTTACTCTAGGCATACCAAGACTGATGTTAAATGTCTTTTCATCGGAGCCTCACCTAGTATAAATCAGGATAGCTCCACTCCTGTCAATGGAGCTGCACTTATCTATATTAATGGTGGATCTAGTCCTATATGTCAAACAGATATGGGTTAATTATTTGTATGTCTAGCTACACAAATAACATGGGTTTCAGAGTAGCAGCCGTGTTAGTCTGTATTCGCAAAAAGAAAAGGAGTACTTGTGGCACCTTAGAGACTAACAAATTTATTAGAGCATAAGCTTTCGTGAGCTACAGCTCACTTCATCGGATGCATTTGGTGGAAAAAACAGAGGAGAGATTTATATACACACACACAGAGAACATGAAACAATGGGTTTATCATACACACTGTAAGGAGAGACAGACCAGTCCTTGCTTACAGACAGCCCCCCAATCTGAAGCAAATACTCACCAGCAACCACACACCACACAACAGAACCACTAACCCAGGAACCTATCCTTGCAACAAAGCCCGTTGCCAACTCTGTCCACATATCTATTCAGGGGATACCATCATAGGGCCTAATCACATCAGCCACACTATCAGAGGCTCATTCACCTGCGCATCTACCAATGTGATATATGCCATCATGTGCCAGCAATGCCCCTCTGCCATGTACATTGGCCAAACTGGACAGTCTCTACGTAAAAGAATGAATGGACACAAATCAGACGTCAAGAATTATAACATTCAAAAACCAGTTGGAGAACACTTCAATCTCTCTGGTCACTCGATCACAGACCTAAGAGTGGCTATACTTCAACAAAAAAGCTTCAAAAACAGACTCCAACGAGAGACTGCTGAATTGGAATTAATTTGCAAACTGGATACAATTAACTTAGGCTTGAATAGAGACTGGGAATGGATGAGTCATTACACAAAGTAAAACTATTTCCCCATGGTATTTCTCCCTCCCACCCCACCCCCCACTGTTCCTCTGATATTCTTGTTAACTGCTGGAATTAGCCTACCTGCTTGTCACCATGAAAGGTTTTCCTCCTTTCCCCCCCATGCTGTTGGTGATGGCTTATCTTAAGTGATCACTCTCCTTGCAGTGTGTATGATAAACCCATTGTTTCATGTTCTCTGTGTGTGTGTATATAAATCTCTCCTCTGTTTTTTCCACCAAATGCATCCGATGAAGTGAGCTGTAGCTCACGAAAGCTTATGCTCTAATAAATTTGTTAGTCTCTAAGGTGCCACAAGTACTCCTTTTCTTTTTACAAATAACATGGTCTTGTATGTTTGATCTTGAAAGCATTCTGTATATTTTCTAAATATTAAAGAGAATAGCAAGACTCTTGTATTCAAGGCATTTTTGAACTGAACAATTTATCTATAAGCCAAATTTATATTGGATTTAATTCGACCCTGTACGGTATACCTGCAAGACCTAAGCACTATTTAAGCTTTCAAAACAGGATTTAAGTAGGACTTAAGTGATCTATAGGCTTTGTTTGTGAGCCCCTGCAAAAAGGTGAATTTCATCTCATAATCAGGTTCCTTTATACAGGCTTTGGGAGATGCAGAATTAACCACACAGAACTATCTGATTTGAAAATTTCAGAATATAGTCAACAGGCTCATAAAACCTGAGCTTCTTGTGAATGTAACTGTTCTCCAAAGGACATGGAAGTTTATACATCTTCTTTAACATAAAAAAAAATAGACAAGCCCACCATTTTATCAAACCCTCTGAGTACCCTAGATGCTCAGCAGAGCAGCACTCATCTAACCATGTGTTAAATCTGATGCGTACTGCTAAAAAAGTAGCCTATTTGAAAATGATATAACTTTGCATAGCCAAGAGATACTGTACTCAGATGTGCTATTTTACATGTATGAGTTGATTAAACAATAATAGATTTTTCTGCTCCCCTTCTGCAGCAGTCCCCACTTAGGTAAATATACACAAACATAGCAAATGACTGTCCTAGCATTCAGCACATTTTCTGCATAAAAACATGACATTTGTATTGAAATGACATATTTTACTTGAACAAGGCTGCTAAATATCACAAAGTTTCACTGTAACATTTATGTAAAAACAGATTGTAAAGTGCTTTCCCATAAGATGCTTCTTCCCTCAGATAAACTAATAAGGTAAAGCATAATAAAGAAACTTGAAAGAAGAATTTCACCAAATAAAACATATTTTAAAACCCCATGTAATTGTTTTCATCTCTGTGATTAATTTGTTTGTGTTTTTTTCTGCACTGAAGTAAAAGACTGAAAATGAAATAATCTACTTCTCCCCCCTCTGTTTCTCCCCCAATAACATTACAAATGATGATAGATTGGCAGCATGACAGATTCATGCTGCTCTAGTAGCCATGAAATAGAAGGTCTGTTCTATCTAAAGGCTGAGAAGCTCATTTTGTCTGTGACACTTACCCAAAGACTGCTATGCATGCCACAGTATGTGGTCAGATTATGCCATGGACTTTAGTACATGGGAGCTGAACTTGCAATGACAAATCCATATTACTGTGACCTACTTTTAATCCAACATAAAGCATGTGGCAATTTAGTGATCAGAAATCTTTTGAAGTAGATGGCTTAGGGAGCTGCTTGAAAAGAACATTACTTTACAGCCTTGCCTTTAAACTGCAGCATATTATGAATGCATTAACTGAGTGAGCTGTTATATAGCACCTAATCCTGCTCCTACTGAAATGAATGGCAAAACTCCTATTGACTTAATGCAATGGCATAGGATCAGGCCTCTAGTCCAGTGGTTCCCAAACTTGTTCCACCGCTTGTGCAGGGAAAGCCCCTGGCGGGCCGGGCCGGTTTGTTTACCTGCCGCATCCGCAGGTTCAGCCGATCGCGGCTCCCACTGGCTGCGGTTCGCTGCTCCTGGCCAATGGGAGCTGCTAGAAGCGGTGGCCAGTACGTCCCTCGGCTCGCGCCGCTTCCAGCAGCTCCATCACAGAATTACATCAGAGAAAAATCCATTCTGTCTAATCTAGAAAAATGCGGGGATTGTGCGTATTTTTCAGTTATGCTGTCAGGAAGATTTTTAGGATGCCCATGCATAGCAGGCCCAAAAACATGAGAGAAACATAGTGACAGGTTTTCCAAAGAGCTCAGGGACAACATTTTAAGTGCTCTTCAACCATAACAAGGGCCAGATTTTCAAAAGAATTCAGCTCACATCTAGGCACCAAAGTAAGGGTCAGATTTTTAGAAGTGGTCAGCACCAAGCTGTTCCCATTGTGACACGAGCCTGGGATTTCCAGGAGCTCAGCATGGTGAGTACCCATTCAGGATGAGACCTACTGTGGGGACAGATTACCCCACACCTGCTACCGCCAGGTTTTTACACCTTCCTTTGAAGCATCTGATGGTATTCACTGTCAGAGACGGGATACTGGTCTACACGGGTCTCAAATCTGGTCCAGTGTGGCAATTCCTATGTAAATCAGGTCCTTAGGTCTCCAAAGAACTGCTAGGTTAAAAAAAAAACTTTTAAAAATATGGTTTCTTGGTGAGGATTTAGGAACAACGGGCTAGAAGAGACCCCCCCCCCCGGGCCATAAAGTCCAATCCCCAACTTTTGCAGGCAATCCAGTCATATCATCCCTTTCATAAACTTGTCAAGGTCCATCTTAAAACTAGGTAGGTTGTTTGATTTACATGTTATACTACAAATATGCTGGCGTGGCTGTTTCTGTTTGCTTGTCTGTGTGTTCATTTTAAACAGACCAAATAAATGAATACAAGTAAGTCCTGAGCAGCTGAACCCCAATTATCCCAAATTTCTTATAGCAAATAATAATGGACAACATAGCTGGCAAAATTAAATCAAAAAACACTTGCAAGCCTACCAGGTAAAAAATCTCACCTCTAGTACAATTACTTACATGGTAGATTTGTTTCATTTTAAATTATTTATGTTCAAATACCATTAACTGATCCTGCAGTTCCTCAGCACATAAAATACCCACTAACTTCAGTATAGCTACAAAATTCCTATCAAGGTGGAACTGGTGGAAAAAAAGGGACTAACCCTGTTCATAAATAAACTCTTATTGCCTACTCCATATCTGGGCACAGATCAGGAATCTCAGGCAGAGTGATCCATATTCAAGCCCAACTCCAACCCTTACAAACCAAATTCACTAGAGTGTATCTCTCTTTGGAAAGGGTGCTACCTTTATATGCTGTAATAAGGGAGCAGGATTTTCCTGTGCAATTGGTGGAAGGACATGGGAGGATTTGTCCCTTAGGTACATTAAAATGTTTCTTTAGAAACAACAGAATATGTGAAATGCTCTATGAATATTTAAAGAACTTTACTACTAGGAAAAGAAGGAAATTTTAAAAAGTGAGGTGACAATTATTATCTTAAAAATGCAATGTGTGATTCTGAACCATTGACATGTTTTATGTATCATTGTGCTCTGTTATTTTACAAATAATGTATTAATTATTATTATTATTTGGAGAACCCAACAACCTGATTCCGCATATGGCTTCTCTGTAGTATTTAGGCATAATTTCACAGTTTAGATTGGAACTATTAACATACCCAGATACAGGCCTGATCCACTGAAGTCCTTGTGAGTTTTCCCAACAAAAAATATCTGCTGGGAACTCTGTGAGAGGACCCTTACAGGACTTTCCTCCCCCTTGACCTTCCTTCCACCAATTTTCCCAGGGAAGGAATGATCTCAGTCTTTGTTTTGAAAGCCATCACAATAACTGCCAATTTGACAAGACATCAGTGAATATGTTCTACTATTCTCACCGCAGCAAAAGGCGAGTAACCAACAAAATTCCATTCTTACAGCTGTCCTCCTGATGCACAGACAGAAGATTAAACAGAGCTACTGACTCTTGTAGGGTGATAAATATCTCCCATATATATATACACACACACACATATGGAGTTTCATTAAATTAAAGTAGAAAACATGTAAGAGAGAAAGAAAATGTTGATTTCCTTAAAGGGTGCTACAAATGCAGATTAACAAATAAAAAAAAAACTATATAAAAAACTAATTGATAGTGTCCCTTTAATTTCACAACTTCTGTAAAAAAAATAAGGTACTAACAATACTAATACAGTATTTTCAAATATTTAAATAGCAGACATTATGTGATGAACTTGGCTAACTAATAAACATTGTGATATTAGGCCTCAACCCCCAAAAGCTGGCTGAATTGCACCAATTTTCACTTTTCTAAAACCAATTCAGTTATTTTAGTAGAAGTGCGTGTAAACACTCATATTTCAGAATAAAAATGGCTAAAGTCAATTTGACTAATGCTGGTCTGTTGGTTAAAAAAAAAAAAACTTTTCCTAAATTGACATTAGCCACTTTTTTATTCACACAGAGATTTATAGCAAAATAACTACATCAGTTTTAGATAAGGTTTCAGAGTAGCAGCCGTGTTAGTCTGTATTCGCAAAAAGAAAAAGAGTACTTGTGGCACCTTAGAGACTAACAAATTTATTTGAGCATGAGCTCACGAAAGCTTATGCTCAAATGAATTTGTTAGTTTTAGGTAAGTAATTTAATTCAAGTGGTACAAGTTTGTATGCAGACCTGCCCTTTCTCCTTATACAGGCAGTACTCCATTTGACTTCAGCTGGGCACTCTGAATCCAAAACTGCATCACCGAAGTCAATGACTTCAATGGGAGTAGGATGACACCCACTGTGGATATTCAGTATAAGGGTCTGTTTTAAAGCACGCTGAGGTCAATAAGGTTATTTTCACTGACTTCAACAGGTTCTGAATCAGGCCCTAGTTGCATAAGCCAGGGTGGAATAGCAGGGCTATGTGAAGAAATGCTCACCACCTGAAAAATCCTATTTTCAGGGAAAATAAAATAATTTCCAGTCTTGCCTCAAACGTACCTGAAACCAGAAGACAGAAAAGTGTCATTTTACTTAAAAAAGATGATTTTTAGTGTGGAAAAGTTGTGAATTTGTGTATTCAGCAAATCATATCTTTCCATGGGAAAATCTGGTCATTTTCACTAGAAAACTCTCATAGCTATAGGGAAGTGTCACTCGGGAACAAATTTGGGAATACTCCCAAAAGGATTATTTTTATCATTTGAATACTCTCAGAATTAAAATATGAAAATTCACAGAGCTCTAATTGTTCCAACAATATAAGCAACTCCATGTTAGAAAAACAGATGACAACTATCGATAAATTGCAATTCTTCAACGTGTTCACACTTGTCAGGTGCTTGAAGGAAGCCATAAACCTCACGACAGTTAAGGAATGGAGACACCCAGTACGCCTACACATAGAAGGCCACATTTTGTACACCCTATTCACGCAAACAGTCCTACTTAAGTCAATGTGGCTACTTACTTGAGCAAGCCCTAATTTACATATCACTCATGAGTTACTGGTTACGTGCAGTAGAGCTTGAGAAACCTATGGTAGTTCAGGAGGACATTTTGTAGTGAGTTTTGTGTGCCACTGACTTAAATGTTTATAGCTAACAATACTAAATTGATCATTATTGTACATTTCTAGCTCAAAATTAAATGAACTGCAATCAAAAAATAAAATAAAGAAATAATAAAACCATACAATACTCGTTCAAAGTGCTTTGACATAATCTTGAATTGAAAGGCTGTGTTCAGGCAAGAACCTCCATTGAAATCCTTCATAAACAACCCCTTTGAAATATTCACCTAACTATAACACACTTTTTTTGGCTTACAAGGACAGACTTTTAGAGAAGGAATACTTTACTGAACTTAGATTTTGCATTAGGAGAAGAGTATTCATACCATTAGAAATAAACATCTTCTGTTCTGTTGATGCAGTAGGAAAGACCTTTTATTTCCCAGGCCCAAACACATCTTGTTAAGTGGGATTTTCTTCGTAAGAATTATGTGAAAAGTCCTGGGAAACGGGGAAGAACCCTGAAATATAGTTATCTTCCCTTTTTAGCTAAACATTTATTATAAGCTATGACTGTGACTTACCTGGCCTTTTTTCCTTTACACCTGTAGGAAGAATTTCAACACAGTAAATCAGTGAATAAAAATAACTCTATGATGAATGTTCTACCACAAGATTCTGAGCATCAACACATACATTAACCTGATGTCAACTATTTGTCAATACAATACTGAATTAAGCTAAAAAAAAGTATTTTTATTTTAAATATTGTTCCATTAAACATCACTTATGTGAACGTGGATAATTTTATTTTATTTCATTCCTTCCAAATAGTATCAATTTTATGAATAATACTGCTAATAATCATAAATAATCCCTATTAATTAAGTTCACTCAGGTTGATGGATATGAATAGTCTCCTTCACAGATCAGATATGACAGACCCACTTTTGTTTTCTGAACTGGACAGTAATTTTACCATCCTCCCATCCACAGCTTATCACAATAAAATAAAATAAGAATCATCATATTACACATTAGATATCACAGTTAAATATTCTGAACACTTCCACAGAAAATCTCCCCCCACTGATTTCAAAGAGTTTATAATGCACAAGAAAATGTTTCCTACACAATGAAAAAAATAACTCCATTTAAGCCAAAAAATTCTCTCTTTTAATACAAAATTCCATTCTCATAGAATAAATTTATTTCCACTGAATAAATATATTCCCTCACCATTTGCAGGTGAAATTGCTACCTCTATTTAAGTCAAGATGCTCTTGCCTTTTTGTAGTTTAAATAAAATATAAACATTATTTATAATGATTGGCTTACATTTTGATATGATTTATGAACACTCAGGTTTTGCTTCTCCCTCCCCCCCCAAATGTATACAGCAACAGTCACACCAGGGATTGTACTTTAACCTGACATATCATCCTCCATTTTCTGCATGCTGCAGCATTATCAATGGAATTATAATGATTATCATCAGAAGGATCTGGCCTTGCACTTTGATGTTTATTTTTTGTAAATACCTGCATGCTTTTCTAATAGCCATTAAAAACAGATTAGTGCTGAATGCAGTAATAATGAAACCAACATCAATACTATAGAGGGATCTGGCAACTTGGAAGTTCATAACATTAACCAATAATATGGAGGTGATGCAAAGATTTATAGACTTTTGAAGCTGTTCCCTTGCACCCTTCTCCCCCCAGCCCATTATCTCTAAGGTCCAGAGGGCTACTATTGATTCCCAGAAAATGTTTTCTACTTCCTTCACATGACTCTCAGAGACACAGAGATCCTGTACTCTGCATACCTGCCAAAACTGTAATTAGGGGCATCCCAGGAGAACATCCACCTTTTAACTCCATTGGAATACAATGTGCTGGGTGGAATAATTTTCTTACACATGCGAAAGGGAAGTAGCCTTTCCTGACCGGGCAGCTGGCATGCCAGCATGGATGTGGCACATCAGTCCATGCAAAAATAGGCTCTCTTTCCTCACCCAATCCAAAAAGTTCCAATTTATGAATGGATATATAGTCCCATAACAAATGCCCAAAGGGACAAGAACATTAGATATAGGGGGTTTTTTTAATGCAGTGGAAACATTTTTCAATTTACCTTGATAAACTGCCATGATTGTTGTTTTTATTAACACAAAATATATTTTTGATTTGATATTTCTATATAAAATTCATTAGTTCAGATCTTTAAGACAGGGCCTGTCCGGCGTAATTGCACGGCTAAGGAGCTGACATTCCCATTCCCATTTAATTTGTTCCCTAGCTTGATGTAAGGCATTAGTGAAGTCTGGTGAATTACATTCAACTTAACGATTTCATGCTATTAAGGGCAGACTCAGGAGTCCAAGAGGAAAGTACGGACGGGCGGCACAACTCAGCTGCAGCCTTTGCTGCGATCGCTGGAGTTCCGGCGCCATCTACTGGCCACATTGGGTAACCACCCCCCACAAAGCTTTCCCTCGGCTTTTTCCATGTGTCAATCCAGATCTACCAGGAACAAGATACCAGCCAGTACCTTAAAAGAAAAATCCGTTTTTCTTTGGTTTGGTTCAGATCTAAGTGGGCTGTAAACTGGGTGACGCGGCAAGTCTATTTTGCAGCATCATTTTATTAACACACATTTTGTAAAATCAGCCTAACCCCCCTAGTCGTTCTGATTGCAGCGAGGCAAGGGAGAGACCCAGCAAATGTCAGCTAAGGGGCCTGAGTTTCCAACATTGTTTCAGTCTTTTCCAAACGAGGGGAAAGAACATTCCAAGTGCAATTGTATCAAATATTCAAATTTACATATAAGCCTTTCTCCACTCTCTACTCATTTCCTTTTATAATTGATGTGAATTTAAACACTGAAAAGTTGTAATACTAATGCCTTATTTTCTCCTAGGTTGTAGCAGAACATAGATTCTACTAGCAATATTAGTAAAAGAAATTGGGTTAATTCTGCTGCTTATTTTTAAATAGAAGAAACTCTGCTGACATAGTTACAGTGCAATGTGGAAGAAAAACAGGTTTCAAATTGGATTTTTTTAAAATCCTAAGTGGTACTGTGGCAGAAGCTGTACAATTTTTCCCCCGTTAACATCACACAGTGCACTGAACAGTGATTAATAAAATAGCTTTCAGGATTAAGGTGGGAGAAGTAATCATCGGTAGGGGGAGGGTAAACTGAAATTTTAGGTTCAAGCTTTGTATCCTCTATATATCTATATGTATTTTTTTCAAAACTTTTTATTAGGAAAGCTATACCAGACGCATCACTGTACAATGAATGATTAAACATTACCTTTACAATTTATATTCACTTGAAATTACAGAATAAATATATGCACATTGGGGTGTGTGTGTGTGTGTGAGAGAGAGAGAGAGAGAGAGAGAGAGAGAAAACATTAAAAGTGCTTCCTACAAAGCCGTTAGTGATAGGTACCCAGTATTTTATTTATTTATTTTTGTATAGTTGTATGGGTTTGTTTTAATAAGAAAGTGCGGATGTCCTCCAAAAACTCATGGCGTCCTGAAGTGTCATTGATCATCCCCAGGTGTGTGTGCGTGCGCCACGTGGTTACATCCAATGGGCTTCTTTTTTGTTTCGGATGACTTCACACGGGAAATGGCATCCCCCCCGCCCCCCTCCAAGAGGAGAGGAAGGAAAGGGCGAGCGGAGCGGAGCGGAGCGGAGCGAAAGGGGAGCCGATCGGAGTGGCTAGGGACCCGACTGGCGGCTGGGGTGGGGAGCTGCGTGGACGCGTCTACGTGTGTGTGCATGTGAAAGAGAGAGACAAGAGTGAGAGAATATTCGAATAAGACCCCCCCCTTCCCGCCGCCCCCCCCCCTTCCCCGCTTGCAGTTTCCAGGCATGCAGCAAACTGCATTTGATTGTTTTAAATAAATGTACAGGATCTGTGCCATGGTGGGCAAGAAGAAAGAAAGCCACAAAATGCCATCACCTCCTACCCCCAGGAAAAAAATATATATATATATATATATAAAGTAAAAAGTTTACTGCAACGCAAAAAAAAAAAAAAAAAAAGAGACATAGAATTTACTCAGTTAGGATCAATACAAAGATCCCCGTAGTAATAATAATAATAATAATAATATACCTTAGACATGGCACAGTCAAAGTCTCAGTTTCAGTATAAAAAAATAATGATTAACATCTGCTGGCAAGTCTGCGAAGGCACTTCATTGATTAATGATCTGAGAACGGCCCTTCCTCCAAACACACACATCTCTGGTGGGGGAGAGCACACAGCTGTATTCTCTATTCTCATCATGCGGTTGCACGGGGGCTGGAGAAGGGGGGCGCTACTGGGGGGAAGAAAAGCTCTCTGGTCAGAACCTATAGGTTGTCTTCTCCAGGACTTCGAGGTAATCCGGCTTGGTTTGGAGTTTGGCCCTTAACTCGAGGTATTCGCTTGGGGGGGGCTGGTCTGTGAAGCCCTTGCCGGCCGAGAAGAGAAGGGTTTCTTTCAGCCTGGCGTCCTGCTGGAGGTCCGGGTACTGCATGCCCGGCGGGTGGACGTGCAGTTCCTTTAACTTGGGCACCTTGCCGTGGAGGCAGTCCACGAAGCCCACCGTGCAGGGCGGCGGCCGCTCTCTGTCCAGCCCGGCGCCGGCCGGCGGGAAGAGCAACACCCCGCCGTTCTTCTCGTGGGGGAAGCCGGGCGGCGCCGGCGGCAGCTCCCCCGCCGGCGCCAGCCCGCCGCCGCCTGCCGGGTGGCGGTGGTGGTGCTGGTGGCTGGCGGCCACGATGGTGTTGAGCTGGGAGCTGGACACGGCCAGGCTCCACTCCTTCTCCTTCTCCAGCAAGGTCCGGTAGTGGGTGCTGTTCTCCGGCTGGCCGGGCTCGGCCAGCGGCTCCCCCGCCCCGCCGCCGCCCTCCTCCCGCTCCGCCTCCTCCTCGCGCGGCTTGTAGATGGGGTTGTTGCACATGTGGGTCACCGGGTGGGGGATGTAGTCGTAGACGTGGCCCGCCGGGTGGCCCTTCTCCGGCGAGGCGCCGCCGCCCGCCCCCGGGCCGCCCTCCTCGAAGAAGCGGTGGCACTGCACGTGGATGCCGCTCAGGTCCCCCGCCTCCGGCCGCTTGCTGCGGAAGGGCAGTTTCTTGCGCCGCCGGCGCAGCACGAAGGCGAAGAGCCCCGCGGCGATGAAGACGGCCGAGAAGAAGAGGACCAGCAGGCTGAGGATGAGCACGGAGAGCGGCACGGCGGCGGCGCCGGCCGGGGAGAGCTCGTAGGCCGAGGGGCTGGTGGGGCTGGGCTTGCCCCCGGGCGGGGCGGGCGAGGCGGGCGAGGCGGCCGCGGCGTGCAGCAGCTCCGGGCACAGCGCCGCCAGCTCCACCGAGCGCACGTCCCGGCGGGTGAGGTTCTCCGGGCTGGCGCACAGCACGTCCCCCACCACGATGACCGAGCTGATGGTCTCGATCCACTGCTTGAGGGGCACCAGGTCGCAGGTGCAGTCCCAGGGGTTGAGCTTGAGGTCGATCTGCACGATGGCGTGGAGGTGCTCCAGCACCCCGGCCACGGGCAGGTAAAGGAAGTGGTTGTTCCTCAGGTTGAGCCTGGCCAGGGAGGTGCCCGCAAAGGCATCGGTGGGCAGGGTCCGCAGCAGGTTGTCGTTGAGGAAGAGCAGCTTCAGGTTGGGCATGAGGCTGAAGGCTGCGGGCTGGATCTCCCTGATCAGATTGTACTCGAAGTACAGGTAATGCAAGCTCTGCAAGCCCCTGAACATGCCTGGAGTCAGCCTCTCGATGTCATTGCCGTTCAGGTACAGGCTTTTCAGGTTAGGCAGGTTAATAAAAGCCCCCTCCTGCACGTAGGAGATACGGTTGTTCCCAAGGTGTAACAGATCCAAGGAAGAAAAATTCCAGAAGTCCGAGCGGTAGATTTTCTGTATCAAATTGCCACTCAGGTACAACTTCTTGGCGTTCAGGGGCCTGGGCAGGAGCTCGGAGATGTTGTGAAATCCTCTCTCCTTGCAATTGACCGTCAGGCCCAAGTCGTTGATGTGCAAACTACAAGAGCACCCAGTAGGGCATATAATGGGAATCGGGGGCCTCGTCTGGTAGGCAGCTATAGGAGGCTGGTTTGGCGCAGGATACAGGCCTCGGGATGTAGGGGGAGGTTTGGGCACTCTGGGCTGCTTGGTGGGTTTGGGCTGCTTATTGGATGTTTTGTACTCAACGGAGGAAGCAGTGAAATGGAAGGAGGATAGCATGGAGGAAGGCTTAGTAGGCCATGCATTCTCCTTGCTAGATGACAACTGAGGAATCCCCAGACTGGCCTCGACTTCGGAGTCAGACAGCATGGGGCAGAGTTTACTCCTTTTGATTTCCCTCAGGTCCTTACCATGGAAGTGGAAGGGAGTCTCACAGGTTATGTCTCCCACAAGAGCAGTGTAAGGTATGCGCTCCAGCCAACTTTTCAGCTGCACAATCTCACAGGTACAGTTCCAAGGATTCTCCTCCAGTTGGATTTCCATCAGGCTCCTGCCAATATGGTCCAGCATCCCTCGATAGGAAAGGACTTTTAACCTGTTTCCCCGCAAGTCCAAATGAGTTAAGGACACAGATTTAAATAGGTTGGTGGGAAGCATGGGGATAAGGTTGTCATTTAAGATCAAGACTCTCAGTTTGCTCAGATTTCGAAATGCCCCACTTTCAATCCGTTTAATGACATTGTAATCTGCCTGCAGATATTCCAGACTTTCCAAACCCAGGAAAGTGTCGTTTCTGAAAATGTCTAATTTATTCTCGTGCAGGTACAATCGCTTCAGAACTTTGAGCCCAATGAAGGCTCCTGTCTGAATGTCCTGCAGTGCATTGTTCCCAAGGTTAATAGACACAGCATTGTTCAAATGAAGAAAACTGTTAGTGTATAATTTCCTCATGGAATTCCTCTGCAGATAAAGTTTAAAAGGTCTTGACCACGACTCCGTTATCTGACTAATATTTATAAATCCTTTATTGTCGCAATGTATATGGAAAAGGCTCTCTTTTATTTCACAGTAACATGGATCAAAGCAGGGCTCGTCAATTTCCTCTGAGTCCTCTATCAAGGGAATTGGTGTAGTCCATGCTAGAGCAATTGTGCTTAGAAGAATTACCCACAACATCCTTCCTTTATGAAGAGTCTCTGCTGTGGAAGGGTTCATCATTTGTGGCTGATTACAAAACTGTAACAGAAATAAAATGCAGAATTTTAGTATTTAGTCACATCACTGTTCTTAATAAACTCCATTCTTGCTAGACTTTTTTTAGGCTCCTGGAAAGTTCAGCAATTGTTGGGTAGACATTCAAAACAAACTCTAGCAGTGCTTGATGTTCAAGGCTGGTTTCAGACTTAAGAGCTATAGAAATCTCTAATCATAAGATGCCATATTTTCCCTTCCCATATGATATTTAGTAAATGGCATCTATAAAGAAAACAGCATGCACATACCATATAGCAAATGAACATACAGACTGAGCGTATTACATATATACATATTTTTCACCAAATGACCAGTGTTTAGAAAAACACTAATTTGCAGGCTTACCTCTGTGTACAACATAACCTGCATTAATTACAGGAGAAAATGTCAGTGGATATCTTTCACCAGCATCATACTATCCTTTATATATACACACACACACACACACACACACACACAAAAAACCCTCCCAAAGTTGCTAGATTGCAATGGTCCAATATCCAATGCACCAGCTCAGTATATTCTATATGTAAATTTGCAGGAATGTGCAGGGTTTGTAAATGTCCCTGATCTAACAGTTTCCTTTAGAAATTCTCAGTGTCTTTAATAATGCTTAACAACCGTGATTTAAAATAAAACCTCCCCCTTCCAGATACACTGATGGATTAATGCTACTGGTATATTATCAGATAAATACATACTACATATTAGTCATTTTAGCTGATTAAAGCATTTAGAGATGATTAATCTTTCTAAAGCACATGCCCATGTGATCCTCAGATCTAAGGCAAAGTGACAGCTAAAGAAGCATTTCTGATTGAAATGCTCAGCCTGGTTTGGATTATTTATATTTTGTGCCCCCAGGACCAACCAAGAGACCCGGTTAAAAAGCTGAAAGTGGAAGAAAAATACCTTGACACCAGCTGATAAATTATCTATCCTACTGTCTACCTTTCAAAAAGAAGACACCATTCTTCTCCAATCAAAGGAAACAAATACTGTACTAATGAGATGCAGCTCTCCAAGATACAGTTTCCCCCCTTCCTTTTGCCAAATATTTCAAATGTTTGGGGATAAATAAATGTTAATGATTATGATAATAATAATGATAGTGATGCAGCCCTTCTTGAGTCAGTGAAATACCAATTGAAATTGTCCAGAGGGATCGTTGATTTTAATCCTAATTTATCAATAAAAATGACCTTTTTCTTTTGTCTTTCCCATGTACAGCTAGAGAATTTCCCCCCACCCCCCTTCCCCGCACAAACTTAAAATCGGAAAGACGCATTTAGGGAGAGAAATGGGAAAGGGATACAAATCCTTAGGATCAACTTGCAAGTGAAACCCTCAGCTGTAGGAAAGGAGAGAAAAGAGAAATATCCTTTGCAATTAAAACCATGATCTAATTGTGAAGAAGGGGGAGAGAGAGAGAAAGAAAGGAGAGCTATATTGCAGTATCCGTCAGTCCTCTCTGTCTCTTTTGCAAAATAGCGACTTAAGTTCTCTCTGTTCTGCAAGGGCTATAATAAAAATGATGGGGGGGGGAGGGATAATGGTGGTGGGGGTGTCTTTGAAGCTAGGCAGAAACAAGAGGACCCAGAACGCTTGTACTTACCGGTTTGCAGGAGAGATTTTAGCACATCTAAAAATAAATAAATAAAATTTTAAAAAGCTCGAGTTTAAGGATTGCTGGTTTCACTCTCTCTCTCTCTCTCTCTGTACTCCTGCTGAGGCTGAGGCAAAAGGAGAGGAGGGGGAAAAAAAAAAAAAAGCAAGCAAGCCTGAAACGTGCTGGGAATGCAATGAGCCCCTCAATGAGCTTCTTTAGGATGCAGAGCGGCTGTTTGGCACACTCAATGGAGGAGGGAGGAGAAGGGGGCTGCTGCAGGCTCCCAGCTCTGCTGCTGCTTTCTCTGGACACCAGCAGCACATCGTTGGGAGGGAGGCTCAATCACAGCGGAGAATCTCGGGCTTCTCTCTCTTTGTCTCCGTGTGTGTGTGTGTGTGTGGTTGTTGTTGCTGTTGCCCTGGATCAGGCTTTTCCACGTCATGAAAATGAGCTTCAAGAAGGGGAACAAATGAAGGGGGCGCGCTTGGCACCAGGTCGGGGGCGCGCATTTGGGAAGCCCTGACTGTACAGGTTTTTTTTTTTCCGGGGGAGGGGAACGTGGGGTGGGGGAGGAGTGGGAAATAAATCGGACTGGGGAAAGCCAAGAAGAACGAGGAAGGAAGGAGCAGCCGCCAGAAACGAGCCACAGTCCCCTCACCCCAACTCTCAAGGAAAAAGAGCCCCCGATTGCCAATTGCAAATTCCAGCGAGGCGCTCGTGCTGCGGGTAGATGACGGGGAGAAGTGTCTGTCGGGCCAGCTGCTCCCAGACAGGTTCCTCTCCGCGCACAGACACTGCTGCAAAAAGCCAATAGATTAGTTTATGCAGCGCCGTCGGGAGCCGCTCTCCATCACACCTGGATGTCCCAACGTGAAAGCTCGGGAAGCCCCAGCCGGGATGACTTGAACAAGGTGGCTCCTCTCCCCTCGCATTTCCTCGCTCTCTTGGATCCCTTTGCACCACGAGCGGCCCCCCCCCCCTTTCTTTTTTATTGTTTGGTGCAACTCAAGCCTTCAGTCTTCCCCAGGATCCAACAGCCTCCTGCTCGCTTCCAGCTTTAAAAGGAGGCGAAGCAAATCGCCGGGAAGAGACCCGGAATCACTTGGGTAACAACGGCACATTTTGCATTCTGTCACCGAGCAAGGCATCAAAAGCGAAGCGGAGGATTTAACTCCTTAACGGCCGCAAGATTTTTCGGTCTGGCTTTGGACGGGTGGGTGTGTGTGTGTGTGCCCGAGAAGAAAACCATGCCCGATGCTGACTGGATCCGGGAAGAGAATACAACTCAGCTGACATCTTTACACGACAGAGGCAGCAAGAAGGTAATACAGTTTTTCTGAGAAACCGGGGCGAAGGAAAGTGACACTGTGTGGGCGGGAGTAGATTATTTGTTTGTGAAGAGCTACCAGGCGGTAACAGATCACAAGGAGGGAGCGCCTTGCAGCTGCGACTCCAGACTCTGTCCAAATTTACCCTTGGCTGAAATTTAGCTGGCCAGATCGGTTGTCAGGGCGAAGTTCTTTTTAAGCAAGAGAGGGGCTCTTGGGTCAGTAATGCACGTCTCAGTCCCTGTCTGTGCATTTCAAAGATCAAATTCTGATTTTTTCCCCCCAGCTAGGGCAAGGAGATGCAATCCATCCCGTACACTTTATTGCACAGGCTGATTTTTTTTTTCACTCCTACAGTTCGCACACCCTTGGCATGCACATGGGAGACACACTCTACATTCACCAGGAAAGGGGCTCGCTCCCTAGCTTGAAATGGGCATGGCATCTGCCCTCCACCTCTGCTGGGAGTTGCAAGCGAGCCTCCAAGCAGGTGGCGAATCTACCATCCCTTCTGGAAGCCACAAGCCCCTAGGTCCAGAGAGACACAGCAGTCTTAAACCAAACCTTTAACACTGGTATTCTAACAAGTCCCCCTCTCCGCTCCAAATGTGCGGGTAGGTAAGCTTGCCGGAGAGGGGCTTGGCTGGAATCCTTAAAGGGGCAGCAGGTTGGTATAAAAAAAGTTAGTAGGCAAAAAGCCCGGCTGTCAGGAGCACAGATCACTCACTGTCGACTCCCAAATAGCAGGCTAGTGCCCACTCTGTTAATAAGGCCAGGAGCTATCCATATTCCTTTACCACCTCCTCTCTCCCTGACCGCTTGCCATACCTGTCGGGTCAGTAACATCCCCCATATTATTTTAAACATCTCAAGCGCTCGTTAAACCTTTCAATATGGAAGCAGCATTACTTGCTAATTAAAATGCGGCATCATTCATTTGCATGAGCAAAATTTGGTGCCGTCAGGCGAAATGCACTTGATACTTCTAAAAAGGTCGGAGGAGTGGGGGAGTAGGAAAGTGAAAACAGTTTTATTAGATCTCTAAAGAAATAAGAGGGAAGAAATGCCGAAGCAGATTGTACGAGAATGTCTGTTATTCTTGCCAGGAGTCTCTGTCTCGCAGCTGCCTTCCAGACGCACTGGGGTTTGAAATACATTCACAAAAGGTCTGTATTTTTGCCCACTCCACGTTGCCATATCAATAGATCTTTTCACAGGCAGCTTGCAAGTACGGAACACTGCAATCAGGCGAAGTTATCCTGCGCGAATGATTTTTTATTAGGAAAGTAGCAAACGATCGCGGGTAAATACCGATCCGTGCGGAGTGCTAAAAGCTTACCGAGATTTGCTCTGAATGGCTAGGCGACGTCAGGCGAACTCTTTAAGATGTATTACATGCCTAATGCCACCACCTTGTACTTTCACTGCCCCCCATCCCCACCCCCCTCTCCACCCCTGGCCAGCAACTTCCAGCAATGGCACCAAAGAAGGCTTGTAATCCGTTTAAGTGGTTCTCCCCTCAAGTTTTGCAGATGAATTGGGGAGGTGGGGGCGGGGCGGGCAGGGAGGGGGATGGTGGTTGAATACAAATAGCTAAGCATTGCATGGCGCCTACGGTATCACAGGACAGAGCGTTGTGAGCGAAATCTTCGCAGGTTTTCCAAGGATGCCCCCTTTTTATTTTAAATCGGAGTCCTCCCGGATGCAGCAGTAAAGGATTTGGTCCCCAGGAGTTTAGCGGTGGGTTACTCCTGCTGCATGTCTTTCCCCCCTCCTGATAGGATGTCACACAGTGCAATCCCTGCCTGGATCCGCCCTGAGTCCACTGGAGGTGAGATATCTCCCTTCAGCCCCATTGTATCCTTTACCCGTGTCCCGCGGGTGGGTGGCTCCAGCTGCTTTATCCCAGCACCGGCCCGGCGGCGAAACGGCACAGAAGGGGGAAGGAGGAGGGGAGGACAATCCCCAGGGTTCTAGATGCTAAAAGTCTGCAATTTCGATGTAGGGTACTGCAGTCAAATCACAAGGCTAAGGATGGCAATCAACCAGCGTGGGGAGCAGAGTGTCAGGTAACAACGTCGCGCTGCTTGGCTAGGGGGATCTTCAAGGAGGGAGGGGAGATTCCTTAGAAGAGAGACAGAGGCGTCTTCCCGGGCAGACCTGCTTCAAAAGTGCTACTTAGCGGCCACGAATTAACCGAGAAGGGGATTCGATGTTATTTGTCAGCGGCTATGACTAGCCTGTGCTAGAGAGATTGTTATGAAAAAGAGAACTTCTCGTCTGTAATGACTCATCCATTCCACCAAATGCATCCGATGAAGTGAGCTGTAGCTCACGAAAGCTTATGCTCTAATAAATTTGTTAGTCTCTAAGGTGCCACAAGTACTCCTTTTCTTTTTGCGAATACAGACTAACACGGCTGCTACTCTGAAATCGTCTGGGATCGGAATCGTACTTACCAGATCCGTGTTTAGCCCCTGTTCCAACACAGTGAGAGCGACCTCTCTGATGAACTAGAAACAAGGATACCTACCCCCCCCCCCCGCCCGCAAGAATTTCAACCTTCCCTCCTACCAACACAAGGAAATGGAAATCGCCCAGAGGACATTTCATAAACATCTCAGCCCAAGCAAAGAAAGGCAGAAATGCTTTTATGTTTCTGCTTGTTTGGTCGACATACAACCTGCTCAGCACAAGATCCATGTTCAGGGATTGGCGGGAGCACATGGCAAAGCGATGTAGCCTAGGGACCTTTCCTTATCCCTTTTTAGTATTTTGATTTTGACTGGTAAACTAGCTGCTTCCTTGCAAAAGTCGAACCCAGTCCTAGGGCTATAGACTCAGGTAAAGAGTATCTGATCTGTGTGGAGGCTGATGGATGTCTATTTGCAGCGTATTCTTTCACCTTAGCTGCAGCAGGTAAAATGCCCCCTTGTTAAAAAAAAAAAAGCCGTGGACAACTTTTGTGATAAATTAGACAAGGGTACTTGAACAATGATTGCATCTTTTTGAAAAGTACCATTGCAACATTATATTTCCACTGGAGGCGACCATTTCCTCCACTGCAGTCATTCTAATGCAGTCATTTAGTGCTTCATTCAATCTGCAGTGTAAACCAACTCGTTCCCTTTTTAATAGATCCCCTACATAAATGACAATGGTTGGGAGAAAGAGGGAGCTTTCTACCAAGCTCTCTCCGGCTGACTAGAAAGAAATATTCCGAGGTTTAATAGTCTCCTCTCCCTCCAGCAAGCTGTGGCCAGGGTGAACGCAATAAACAGTGCAAGGACAAGGGAAACTCATAGCTGCTGTAACTATTATATACAAGAGCTTCTGTCTAGTTTTCTCCATATTTTGGAAAACCAGCATGCAGCTTCGGCTTTGCAAGAATTGTGTAGATCTTTATTTAGCAGTAATTTAGGAACAACCATAAGCACATGCAATGTTTCTGGGTCTTTATGGATTTCTGTTTAATAATCACTATATAACCACGCGTGTGGTATGCATCTTACGCAGGCACCGTCTGCATAGAGTGGGAGCAGTCCTGAGAAGAGATTCATCAGGCCAAGTGAACATGCGGTATCCCAAGTGGGAGGAGGTGAAAAAAGACACAAGTGGGCTGCGAAGCTTATTAATTTGTGAAGCAAATTCCACATGTAAAAGTGCTTGGGAAAGATATCCCAGGTGGAAAGTTTAGGAGATTGGAATTCTCTGATTATCCACAGACCAGGTACCATAGGGACAGTGCAAGCTTCCCTAAGCCGTCCAGCATACTTCAACATTCATCTGGAGGGACCTACCTATGGGGGTAAGAGCATACTTTATTCTCCATGTCCACTCAGTTTTTGGGTTCTCTCTTGAGAATGCTAACAAAGGTGTCAGTAAGTGCCAACTGCCATGGTGATTTTAAGCTGCCGACATCTTTCCATTAGGAGCTCAGGGCCAGATCCCTCTCCCATTGAAATATAGTGGCATGACTTTTAATGAGTTCAGATACAGGAGAAATTCCTAGATGGAGACCACCAGTGCTTTTCCCAGGCCGCAAAATAGCAACCACATGTTAATATCATTAGTGACTATAGACCTGGGCTAAATTCAAACTAGTGAGGAAGAGGTAAAAGGCTTCAAATCCTATTACTAGTCCATTACTGAGCCATCCATTTGCCCTGTAAGATACTACTTTGTCTGTTCTGTTAAGACAAATGTAGTTAAAATAGATTTTGTTTCCTCAGGGCGAAAAACTGTCTTTAGGGTCATGTATGTATAAATAGTTTAGACTGAGGAATTCGAGTGAAGATGTTGAAAAAGAAGAACCACAATATAGTATTTTTTTGGGGGCATAACATGTTCATTCAATACTTTGTATGGTATAAACCTGCTTTTTCAACATTATTTAGTTTATTTATCAGATGGAATTTAGCCAATGGGATTTATCCACACTACTGGGGGAAAGAACATTTATTCTAGAAGCTGAGTCAAACTGGTCTAATCCTAATTTAGAAACCAAGATCTCCTTGCTACTATACCAACATGTCAAATCAATTTCAAGTGGAAATGAACTGTGCTACTGGTGGTGGGACATATATGGTCAGACAGAAAGGACTGAATCCTCCAGTCCCGAACCCACTGAAGTCAGTGTAAATATTCCCGCTGACTTCAAGGTGAGAAAAACTGGACCTTATGGACCCAATTCAACTTCCATTGAAATTAAAGGGAATCTTTCTACTGATTTCCATAGGAGTTGGGTAAGGCGCTAAATTAAGATTATTTCAGCTTTGTTCAACTGAAGGCTCTCTTTGCACTTTGCACTCTACAGTACAGATATCTAGGCTGACATTTCATTTATAAATCGAAACACAGATTAGTTTAATTATATAAATATTTGTGAACACATACGCATCCGATGAAGTGAGCTGTAGCTCACGAAAGCTTATGCTCTAATAAATTTGTTAGTCTCTAAGGTGCCACAAGTACTCCTTTTCTTTTTGCGAATACAGACTAACACGGCTGCTACTCTGAAACCTGACATACGATATTAATTATACATAATATATATAAACTTGGGATTTTCTAAGGGAGTTAGGTATCCAGCTGCACTGAAATTCTTTAGGATTTGGGCACTTAGTTCCCTAATGGCCATTTGGAAATCCAAGTCATAATTTTTATGATTATTCAGTTATTAACAAATAATTACACATTACCCTACAGAGTACCAATCTATTATATTTTCCATGGTAGATCCATCGTAACTGATATAGCAGAATGACATGCAGTGTACTTCTGTTATGAGATCAAAGATACAGAAATGTAAGTTATCACACATTACCTACTAATTTACAGGTCCTAAACTAATTTATGTTGAATTTAAGGACAATTTTCATGTATTTTACATAGAAAAACCCTCACACACAGGGACCCTTAGACAAATTACATGAGATCAGTTTACAGCCATAGGGATTGTTTGCTGCAAAGTATTTGAAGGTATGTGTGAATATTAAAAAGGAGCTGAGTAAGAGGGGGAAATGGTGAGGATTCAAACTGAACAGCCAACACCATTAAATTATGATATTAATTTGCAAAATGTTATTTAATGCAATATTATATTTAAGAAAGAGGCCACATGCCAATCTTTTGCACATCTTCTATACCCGTCAAAAGATGCATGTGTTCTGGAACACCACATTCAGCACTCTCTCAAAAAGTTTAAGTGTCAATATCTTTTCTTCTCCAAGCTTGTGTATTTTCAGAGTGATGGAGGAGTTGGTATTACCAGATAACATTAAGAAATGGATTGTAGTAACTATTTAATAGCAAAGGAGTTATTCTGAAAAAATGGAAACCTGCAATTCCTTCCTCATACGCAGACTGACTTAGTGAGCTCTCTACTACTGCATTAATGGAAAAAAAAGACTGTCTCATAGAAATGCTTGGAAAAAATATTAACATGTCTGGTCACACATGAAACTATTGCATACTTTTGTAGTATAGTATATATTAGTCCCCAACACTTATTTGTTTAGGGTTTTTTTAGCATTTATTTATCTATTTACTCACTTTAATAATTAATATCCTGCATGACCTCTATGGGTTCAGGGGTTTGTTTGCTTTTTTTTGTTGTGTTTCTTCCATGTTTTGCAAATAGTGAATATTGAATTTTGTTATTCATATGCTACTTCCATCTTGTGTATGTATTCATACATGTTTTGTTTTGTTATGTATTTATATTTTACATAAAAACAAAAAAGTAAATAAAAGAAAGAGAAAGGTACACAAAATTAGCTAACACAGTCAACAGATGCATGGGACATAATATATAAAAATCCAGACCTAGTGAACATTTCAGGGGCAATTTTTAACTAATGGTACAATAGTCTTGAACATTTTCTCTGTTACATTAGGCACAGATAAATTACTTGTTTCTACCTCAGCATACAACCCACATTTTTTAAAAGAGTCCAAATATTTATTTTGGCCAATGTCAGAAAACACACTCCAATTTATGTGTGAATTTCTCATTTACCTTTATTAGGGTAATATGCAGCCATGCTTATGCATACACAATTTCCTGTGACAGCAAGGAGAATTTCATGCATGGATCAAAAGCCAAATAATTCCCTTAGGGTGTTCCCAGAAATAATGAACTCTCTCTGTTATAATGCAGAAATGTGGCTTCTTCAGATGCTTTCATGCTCCAAATAGAGATTTCTGCAGCATGTCAGCCACAACCACATTGGTGCCAAGGTACTGCATCTTCTTTGGTGAAGCCAAAGCAGGGCAGTTTTAATTCTCTGCAACACAAATACAAATTCTGATATATTGAATTAGGTTGAACACTGATGATGTGAATAAGGTGACCAGATGTCCTGATTTTATAGGGACAGTCCCAATATTTGGGGATTTGTCTTATATAGTATGACAAACCTCTGTCCTTGTCTGCGTGGGTCCTGCGTTTTCTGACGGATTTCACTAGCCTCAGAGGCTCACTGTGACCCTCCACGTAACCCTTCTTTCTCTAGAGTCAAGGGTCACAGTCTACTGAGCCATTTTCATCATAAGTCAGCGAGGGAGGTGAGGAGAAGTTATCCTTCCTTGCATAGTCTCTGTTGTCTCCCAGTCTCAGTGATTAAAAAGGGGGCAAAGGTGGTGGGGGGAGGGAGCCCGGGCCCACCCTCTACTCCGGAGTCCAGCCCAAGGACCCTATAGTATGGTAGCTGTCCTTTTAGAAACATGACATGTACAATTCCCTGGGCTACTTCCCTCACAGCAGCACTCACTTCCTCAAGCTCTACTTCACCCTTACCTCAGGGACTCCTTCCTTGTGCCAGATATGGTGTGTACTACTCAGCCTCTCCAACAGCGCAACTTCCTCCCACAGCTCCTGACATGCACCCCCACCTGACTGACTGGGAGGCTTTTAACTAGTGTCAGCCAGCCCCTGATTGGCTTCAGGTGTCCCAATCAACATAGCATTCTCCCTGCCTTCTGGAAAGTTCTTAATTGGCCCCACGTGTCTTAATTGATCTGGAGCAGCTTCCATTTCACTTAACCTGGTACCAGGGATTTGTTTAGCTTGAAGCTAATATATCTATCTCCCACTACTTTTCTATAGCCCTCTGGTCTTGCCCCATCACAATAGGTAATTATTACCCCCCTCCCATGTCCTGATTTTTCACACTTGCTGTCTGGGCACCCTTGGTGTGAAGGAAGAATGTAGATTTGGAAATTCCTTCCACAGCAAGAACCACTGACCTAATATCCAAGTGGCAAGAAGAAGAGGATTTAAAATGAGATCTACTGCCCTGCTCATGTGCTAAGATCCTTAGGCAATGTGGAATGTTATCTTCAGATCCCTCCGAGTAAAAGATTTCATCCAGCATCGCGGGCTACTCATGTACTATCAGATTATTTCTACAAGTATCTATTTTATGTGTGGTGATTTCCATTTGCAACTACTAGTGCTGAGTGTGCTTTTCACCAGTAGATCTGTCTTTTGTGCATGCCACTTTCTTTGCTTCATTTGAGTATGTAAAGATAGAGATTGCCCAAGAGTATGTACTGGAATCAACAGTACAGATTTGCAAGGCATCAGTTAGAGTTAGAGTTTCCAGAATTAGAAACATCAGCATGAACAGATCATGTCATGGAAATTCATCAGCATTACTCCATAACATGAATAATTTTACAAAGTATATTGATAGAAGCTGCTTCTGTCTTGCTGAATATTGTGTGAAGAAAGAAACTTGCTGCTCATATGAAAAGAAAAGCTCATATTTGAAAAAGGAAAGAATGGGCTGCAGCCCAATTTAACAATCCAAATCAAGGGACCTCAGGAGGTCATCTAGTCCAACCCCCTGCTCAAAGCAGGGCCAATCCCCAATTTTTGCCCCAGATCCCTAAATGGCCCCTTCAAGGATTGAGCTCACAACCATGGGTTTAGCAGGCCAATGCTCAAACCACTGAGCTATCTCTTTGCTGTATATCGCATGGGAGGATAGTGAGAAAAAACACTTACTTGGACAGCTATCCATATAATCTATGTGTTTATATCATGTAATCACCGGGGTGTCTGAACTACTTAGTAAACTATCTAAAGTCAGCAACTAGACTAAGGAACTAGATTAAACACACTAAATCCCTCATTTTCTCCTCCCTTCTCCCTGCATATAGGTGAAATCCTAGCCTCACTGAAGTCAATTGGAGCTTCACCATTGACTTAAATAAGGCCAAGTAATAAGATTTACCCTCTTTTCCTCTTCTTCCATTTCTCCCTATTCTTTCTTTTAGAATCTTCTATTAGACTTAGTTACTCTTTGAAGTTATTAAAAGCTAGGATGTAGATGTGGGCTTTATATTTCATGCCAAAGGCAGCCAGATGAATAGTCATTGTAATCTCTCATGGAAGGTCATGGGCCAGATGCTCATGTCACCTTCTCCTGCAAGCCTCACCCGCCTCTCTTGTTCTTGATGACACAGCTGTTATAGTAGAGTCTGATCTTGAATACAGAGGCAGTAGTATCTGATCTGACATCAACTCAGCTCATTAAGGTTTTGAAAATCAAGAGAGGTTGACTGATTCTGACCTAACTTGTACTGGAATAATTTAAGTCAAAGAAGATATGCTGGTGTAAAACTGGGTAAAAGAGCGAAGGAACAGTGCTTAGCACCTTGAATATCATCTAATATCTGACAATAGTCACCATAGTATTCAGATTTCTAGCAGTTGATGGCTAAATACATAATCATGCTTTTGAGACAATACTTTTAAACCTAAAGGCAATAATTTCCAGCTTTCTTGTCTCAAAGAAGGTGCTTTAAGTTAATACAAATTGGACGATTCTGGAGAAAAACTGTTTTTGATTTATTCAAATAATCAGTGTATTTGCTTACTAATTTACTTGGTCTTATGACATTTTAAATAGTATATATCTTGACATTCTGTTAAAAGGATTAATGTGAGCAACCATTCTTTTGATTCCAAATGGACATGCTCATTGGAAGAAACTCTATCATGGAAGAAAAGAATGACTTCTTTCATAATGACAAAGGAAGTAAAAATAAAATAATTGATTTTAAATGACATACCTGTAATCTGCAATAATTTTCACCAGGCACCAAAAAAGGTTGTTCTAAGATTTTGGGGAAAAAATATCAAATATTTTCAATTCTGATCTTTCCAGCCTCACTGAATCTTGCATTTAATATTTTGTCCATATACCCATATGCTACAAGCAGTAACCAGTAATACTGAATTCTTCTCTATTGTCTGATGGGTTTTTTTGTTTGTTTGTTTTTGGTGGGGAGAGGGAAAGGGGTCAGATCTTGTATTCTTTTTTCTCCCAAAATTCCCATTGAATTTAATAAGATTATTGACATGGAGGATCAGGCCCAGTGTTTGTCACTCTCAGCAGTCATTCATTTTACATTAAGGAATGAAATGTACATGATCCCACATTCCATCCTTATGCAACCCTTCTGCCCGTCAGAGTTGGCAGCAACAAGGGCCGGGTTCAGTATCTAGGGGTTCCATTCCAATAATACAATGCAAAATCGGCTCGAGCCCCCACCCAGTGACCTGGGACTAATATATATCCCCCCCGCTGGGTGCCTCCAAGAGGCAATACTTCCCCTCTCATAAGCACAGAGTCTGAGTGTAGCAAAAAGCCTTTTAATAACAGAGAGAAACAATGTGGCATTATGTTGGGGAAACGCCACCAACCGGATTCATAACCCAACCCATGAGCAAAAAACCCATCCCAAGCAAATTGGGGCATGTCCTTTCCCTTTGGTCCTTGAGTCCAGCAATCCAAAATCACCCAAAGTCCAACGACCCAAAAGTCTCTCTCCCTGGTCAGGGCAGCCCCAGAGTTCAAAAGTTTATCTGCAGAGTTTTACCTCTCAACCTGGGTGGAGGTGGGGGGTCAAGGGGCATCTTGCGTGGTCCAAAGCTGATTGTCCCACCTCTCCATGGGGCTCTGCTCTGCCAGCTGCCCCCATGAGCTGCTCCAGGCATCTGACAAACTGCTCCACTCCACCAGGCGCTCTGCTCTGCCAGCCATCCCACAAACTGCTCCACAATATATCTTCAGGCTCCCCCACTATTTAACACAACATTTAGTGATTTCAGCTCTTAGTAAGTTTAGCTCTTTTGTGATTTCAGCTTGTAGTAGGGGAGCCTCAGTGCTGGTGCACCATTAACCCAAAGTGAATTCAGCTCAGCAGCCTGTAACTAGACTCCTAATGGAATCAAAATTAGCTCTGATATTCCACAGTGAAAAGAAAAGGAAGTGCAATTAGCATGTAAGACCCTCACCAGGAGGCCCATGCCACCAAGTATTGATACCTATCCCCAGCCTCTCTCCTTTCACTGGGTTTTGGAACCCATGACCCTTGCCTAGCGAGTGCTGCTTAGTTGCTGATGAGTCCTCCATCATAACAAAAGGCCAATCTCAAGATTCTGGAGGGATCTAAATCATGATTTTTGAATGCTTATTGTTTGGCGTACTGTATTATTTTTAATGTCATTGTATCTACTTACACTCTGTACCTATTTTTCATGCAAAGTTCCTATTAATTTTGATTGCAATTTTGCATTTGTAAGTGTAAGCAGAGTCAGGATGAGCTCTACCCTGACATCTGGTGGCGAGTAATGGTGGATTGTGGAAAAGAACTTCAGGGGCTGATCTCATTTGCATAGGCACACCTACCCTACCTAGATGGTCACTTTGGCTGCTGTAGGAGCCCCAGTTTCTCTGTTATTGGGGCAGGAATAAACTGTTATTATCCTCATTATGTGAATCAAGGACAGTGGAACTGTACTTGGCCTTTTGTTATGATGGAGGACTATGATGTTGTAGCTAAGGATACAGTTTTGGTGTGATTTTCAGTTATAGTTTTTTAACTGGACATTACTGAGTTGCAGGTCCTGTGTGGGAGTATAGGGACAGGGGATTTGATTCTGACCTCACACCACTGTAAATCAGAAGTAACTCTACTGAAATGTGAAGTAGCTCTAATTTTAAACTGCAGGGAGGGAGATTACATGTCCCAACAAAATGGCTATCTGACCTTGGACATCCTCACAAAGGAATGTATTTTACGTTATAGTTTTTTAACTAATTGACAAAAGGCTTCTGTCAGGAAAGATAAAACTAACTACCTGGATAAAGTTTAGTGGGTAGGAGACTGGACTTGGAGTTACAAGACCAGGGTTCTATTCCCAGCTCTGCCAATGAGCTGCTGCGGCACTTTGGTCAAGTCACTTCACCTCTCCGGGCTTCTGTTTCCCCTCCCAGCTTTTAACTGTAAAATGCTTACTCATATTGAGTAGCCCTTTACTCCTTCAGTAGTCTGATTGAGGAACCAAGATAACTCACTGATTATGGACGTGCTACTCAACATAGGCTGGCCTGATCTCAACCTGCTAGACTATAACCGGTACAATAATAATACCTGCTCTGTTTCAAGCCAGAAGATGTGTTGTAGAACTGGGAAAATTCAGTGTCCATTATATTCTGCTATATTAACTGCTTTTGTTCTGGTTTACAAAATGAGTGAAAATTAATTTACAGCAATTATCTCTTGCGCCAGGCAAGCTGCAGCACCCATCTGCAGAGGCCAGCTTGGAGCAAGAAAATGATTTGCCATGGTGATCGATTGTATATTATAGAAATGCCAAAGAGCCAGGCAGGACCAGGGTTCTGTTGTGCTAGGTTCTTTATAAACGTGGAATAAGAAAGGCAATCACTGCCCCCAGAAAGTTTTCAATTTAAATAAATATCTATGTGAATGCATATATGGTCATCCTCTTTTGTGCTAAAAATTTTTGGTACTGTATTCATACACGAGATCACCCAGAGCCCGATTCTGGTCTCTCACCAGTTTTTTAAACCCCAAAGCTCATTAGTTTCAAGAGCAGTTATTTTGTTATTAATTTCCAGTGTGCCATACAGGAGATCTAAGTTTAGCAACATCTCTAGTAAAGCCACATGAATATATAACTCTCAGAATATCTTCTACACTTGTATAGTGTCTCACTGTCAGGTATTTTTTCAGTGCTGCTGTGTTGCTAGCTAGGCTCTGCTTAGGTATAGCTGCTTCAGCCCATGACAGCTGCTTAGGTCTTTTTTTCACTTTTTTACCACTGGAATCCCAGCTAAGAGCAGGGCCTTATTGTGATAGGCTCTGTGCAATTGCATTATAAGAGATGGTCCCTGCCTTGAAGACTACAATCTAAAAAGGCAAGACCGTTAAAAGCTGGGAGGGGAAACAGAAGCCCGGAGAGGTGAAGTGACTTGACCAAAGTGCCGCAGCAGCTCATTGGCAGAGCTGGGAATAGAACCCTGGTCTTGTAACTCCAAGTCCAGTCTCCTACCCACTAAACTTTATCCAGGTAGTTAGTTTTATCTTTCCTGACAGAAGCCTTTTGTCAATTAGTTAAAAAACTATAACGTAAAATACATTCCTTTGTGAGGATGTCCAAGGTCAGATAGCCATTTTGTTGGGACATGCAATCTCCCTCTCTGCAGTTTAAAATTAGAGCTACTTCACATTTCAGTAGAGTTACTTCTGATTTACAGTGGTGTGAGGTCAGAATCAAATCCCCTGTCCCTATACTCCCACACAGGACCTGCAGCTCAGTAATGTCCAGTTAAAAAACTATAACTGAAAATCACACCAAAACTGTATCCTTAGCTACAACCAAATTAGGCAAACTCTTGAAAGCAGAAGAACTGCAAAAATGCCGACATTCTATGGCCATACATACCTTCCCAATTCTCCCCTGCCTTGCACCTGTGCAAAGCAGGTGAGCACTACTGGGTCAGAATGGCAGCATTTTACACTCAGCTTGCACATGTGTAAATAATTATACAAGGCAGTGGAGAATTAGGTCCACCAGGACTGATTAAAGAGAAAGGAAAAGGAATAGGCTTTTGCATTTTGGTTTTCATTTTACAATTTAAAACAGTGTCACCTCTCAAATTTCTTTATACATTTTTTTAATGTATCAACATTCTAAATAGCATATAATTAATTTTTAAAATGCACATTACACTAGCCTTACCCAAAACAATGCAATTCTATTTTATAGAAATAATTAATGTTTTATCTCATGCAGTTTTACAAATTATCCATACAAAGCTCGTTTTAGGGAAAGCTGCTTAGAGAGATTTCAGGGGACACTAATCCACAGGACTTTCATTGAAATACTAAACACAAAGTCATATGAAAACCTTATCATGGCAAACCTAATTGAAACATATTTGCAATAATATAGTACTAAACTACAAAAATCTCAAACACACCATGTAGGTTCTGAATTATGGGTTTGTTATGTATATTGTTGGAACATCTTTAAAACTGCATCATTTCTATTTGTTTGTACAGAGGAATAAATTAGTCATTAACACACACACACACACAATTTAGATATAGAAACCCTGATGATCTTTGTGTTTTCCCCTTCTTTCTGATCTTGCAGAAAAATAATTAAGAATATTGACGCTATTAAACAGTCACTGTTTATACTTCCAGCTTTGTGGGTGGCTAACTATTTATGTTGCAGGACCCTAAGCAGAGAACTGTGAGGAAAGAGCACACACACATACCACAAACACCAGAGTACTGCTTTGTGCAAGCTGATTTTTGAGAACATGGGTTTTCCAACCTCTGAAAATACTGGTGAATATCAAACAGCACCATAATTATTATGCTAGGTCAAGTTTGCTGCAAAAGCCTTTAGGCTCCCCCAGATGGCACTTTCATGTCCTGTTCTCCCAATGAAAAGGAGTACTTGTGGCACCTTAGAGACTAACACATTTATTAGAGCATAAGCTTTCGTGAGCTACAGCTCACTTCATTGGATGCATTTGTCAAAAAGAAAAGGAGTACTTGTGGCACCTTAGAGATGCTCTAATAAATGTGTTAGTCTCTAAGGTGCCACAAGTACTCCTTTTCTTTTTGCGAATACAGACTAACACGGCTGCTACTCTGAAACCTGTTCTCCCAATGCTGAGGTTGGTCAGTTACCCTCAAAAGGTTATAGCTAGCAGAGCAATTTAGGTTTAGAAGCTCAGAAGGTTGATCCCAGAGCAACAGCAGCCTTTTGGAATTAGTCACACACTATTCCCAGCGCTGGGAGGAAGAGAAAGCAACAGCTTCAATGTGAGCTGGACTTCCCCTTTTAGTAGACAGTTGCTCCATTTCCAGTCCAATCTACCAGAAAACACTGAATGGAATAAAGCTGGTATCCTCAAAACAGGCTTCTTTCTTTGTATATGACTCTGTTTCCTTGTGTGTGCTTCATACAGTTGTGCCTATGGTGCAGTCATAATAATGCACATTTTCACTAGATCTGGATCATTAATGCACACTTAATTTTTCTAGCAAAAAAACCCTCTTGCTCCTGGCTTCAGGTTTTCAGTATCTGCTAGTGTATGTAAAACTAGTGTATGTAAAGCTAGTTCATAAAGAATTTTTACTTCTTTATTCTCTTAGTAACTGACTTGTATCTCCAGTTCATCCATCCTTTTTGAATTATTTGATTTTTGCTAATGTATTTAAAAAAACCTTTATTTACTCCTATGGGCTATTATCCACACCCCTATTATTTTATATAACGTACTGTGTGAGGGCTGAGACATATATAGGTCAGATCATCTCTCCCTTTAGCTCTGAATGTGTGTGGGGATACTCCATGCACACTCTTCCCTTATCCATGTTCCTTGCTCCCCATATCCTGAAGATGGCTCTCCAGAAGCTGTAGAGTTAGTTTGGGAGTAGGGGGAGTCAGGGCAGGTGAGTGGCACAGTGGGTGCATCAGCAGTGGGGTCCAGGGTAACAAACATCATCCTTCCCCCTCCCCAACTCATGGAAGTTATCTAGGCTATATTAATTTTTTCTATGAATTTCTTCTCCTTAGGAGTCATTGTGCCCTGACAGGGCAGGGGCTGGAAGGATTGCGTGGGAGCATCTAGGAAAACAAAGATAGTCTCCAAACTCTTGGCCTCATATACTGCAAAGAGTAAAGGAACACAACATATGGTCAGGGGCTTAAAAGAAGTTGCCGACTCATGGAAATGACAGTCCTGGTTTCAAGTGGCTTGCATGACCATTAAAATCTACCAAAGGTTATTTCAAGCCATTGCAACATCATAATCTTATCATGTGTGTATTACAGCTTTGTGGAAAGTCAAGGTGTCATGTTGCATCTTGCAGATGTTAAAAGGAGCAGTCCTTAATAAGGGGAAGGAGTTAGATATGTGTCTTTTCTCCCCTCTGCTCATCAGTTACAACAGATTTTGAAGCTAATGTGAGATGGAAAGGATTAGAAAGGAAACAAGAAGATTCCCTCTCCTCTCAAACTCCAGCTGCATAACATGTAGTCCAAACAACAAAATAGCAACTGGCAATTTAAAGGTTGTTTCAGCAGGAGACTCCCACCAAATTCATATGTTAGAGGTTTTATTTGTTGTTATTTTATTTAGTTCTAAGTAGCTTTATTTTAACCAAAGATACACACTAGAAAATTTACAAATGCCGATCCAAATTATGCCCATTTAACTTGGGTGTAAATAGTGAGTAACTCTTCGAGTCAGTGAACTTTTTCTCAGATTGCATCAAAGTGAGCAAATACTTTGGCTTGAACAGAACAGATAAAAATAAAACAAGCAGTGAGCAAAGCCAATTATGTTCCACATTGCCTAGGGATGGTCAACCTAATTTACAGCTGACAGTGATTTGATCGACTGTATCATATTTTCTGACCTAGCATTTGGAGTAATTTTTATTCTAAAACAATCATTACAATATAAGACTTTCAGTACCATCAGTGTCACCATGACAAATGCCCACATGAGCATTAGCCTTGCTGCTAGGGTTTTTCTTCCAATTTTTCATTGCTTGGCATGTTCTAGAAGGTAGCTGGATGTGTTGTTCCCTGATTCTATCCTCAACACAAGCCCCAGGCATGGCAACTAATGGGTCGTGTAAGGGCTGCTATGCCAAATACTACCGTTTTGTCAGTGGGGTGATGTTACCTGTCTCTCTGCTTGTAATTTTTTCAGTGGCACCGAATTTAGCTCATTTGTTCAGATTGTAACTGAAGAACACCAGTCTGGGGGCTTGGCAGAACATTTTTTTCTTCTCTTCCTCATCTCAGATCCAGTGGTGCAAGTAGAAATCATTTCTTGCTGGTACTGCACTCATGGGAGAGACACAAGGGAGGGGACACGTGACCTCCCCACGTGACCCTCCATGTGACTCTTCCCTGCCCTGCCCGCACCCCGGGGCCCCCACGCTTTCCCCGTCCCCTCCGACTCTCCCCTTTGTAAATACAAACATTAACATGCTTAACTATTCACTTTCCCCCCACATATGTACTATTCAGTCTATTTATATGGAATATGGGAGTTGGGTGAGGAGCCATTTCAGTATATTTATGACTTATTAAAAGACAAATTTTAAGTACAACTGTATCCTAAACTGCTTTATGGTATTGCACCCAAACATTGCATTTCAATGGGGAATTCAACTTCTTTTAACTCCTGAAACTCTTACCAGTCCTCAAAAGTGATCCATAGTCATGCAAATTGTCCCATTGTCTTCAATGGGATTGATCAAATGATTAAGGGTTTACAGGATTAGGTTCCAAGTTTGTAAATTGTTCTGGATGAAACTGACAATGTTTGAGCTGTCAGATCAGAAGGAGCTTCATTCGAATAAAGGTGGGCAGATGTGTGATAAGTCTTAGCTCCGTTGCTAAGATGAGGAACATATTTTCAGCAAAGTTCTTGGCAGATTCCTGAGGCAGCTGGTTTAAGGCCATCAGTGTCTGACATTATAATCTTCACTTATAGTTCTCTCACTCACAAAGCTGGAAAATGAGGCATTTGTTTTCGTTGTTTTGCTGCTCCAGTTCCAGTTAACAAAATGCATGTTAGACTAGTTTGGCTGCAAGGAAGAATTCTGTGTATACTGGGGACAACTTCTGATCTGTAAGGCTGCAGAACTGGGCTAACATCAGAATCCAAACATCCTCTGGTCAGTGTAAGCGGAGGCATTCCTCTAATGATTTGGACTTGATGTGATGCAGTATGGATGTCATGGATAATTCAGACCAATGGGGTGAAACAAAATAAAAGACACTGTTTAAACACCTTCCACCCCGCAATCCCTCCCCTCTTGAGGACTCCTGACCAAGGTAACTGCACAATACGTATGCTAACAAACTTAAACCAAGCCTTTGTTTAAGTTTGTTAGCATATGTATTGTGCCATTTAAAGAATGAATGCCCTCTGGAGCCACATTCTGCTCCTTAAGGAGTAGAGCACAGCCCTGGCTAGCCCCAAGTCTTTCCATACCCTGTACCCACTAAAAATCTCTTGCTGGTACTACGTACAGGCGGGCACCGCCCTACTTGCACGCCTTTTCAGATCCTCTCTAACTTTTCCCCCCTACGTGATTTTATTCTTTTGATGGATTGATTTTTCCCCCCTAAATATTTTGGGATATATTATGTCCCACAGTGCATTGCTGTGCTGTCCAGGAATATGCAGGGAAGGAACTGCAAATCATTGAATTCCCTCCCTGCTCCTCCCTTGCTTCAGGGGGAGAGTAATTTGCTGCTGGGCTATGCCAACCGTAGATAACTACCCACCTCCCTGTACTGGCCCAGGTCTGTGGGCTGGCATACTGGAGTGCAGAGACAAGGCACTATCAGTCCCTCCCACCTGCAGGAAGGAGCCGATGCGACACCCCCTTTAATCTTGCATGCACTAATCCAAGATCCAGGTAGTCAGTGTGCAGGCTTCAAATGTTGTCTTACTTCCTCTTACTCCTCTGTCTAGGCACACAATCTGGCCTTCTGTCTAGCCCTTTATCACCAGAACACAGTGACACCCAATTTATTTCCATCCATTATTAACAAATTACCGGTATTCTTACTGTTTCCTCAAGAGGTCTGATCCTTGATTTTTCTAAACTGTTGGGGCTGGCTACTCTGCAGAGGACATATCCTATGCTGGGTGGTAAGACCCAATGTATGGCACAGAAATAAAGGAAAGCTTAGTGAAGGCTATTGGAGGAAGGGAAAGGTGGGGATGAAGACTTCTGCCCTTGAACATGGGAGATTTTGCACTACCCACCTGCTCAAGTCAGATGCTGGTAATTAGGATGTAGTGCATGTGCAGAGGACTTTGCCTAATTATTTTGATCTTTTTTTTGTTTGAGCTGTTAAACCTGGAATTTCTTTTTTTCCTGTGCAATATCTGGTAAAGATTGCTTATCAAATAATAGCTAGGCACCCTGCTACATATAACTGGGAGGACAAAGGGCCATAATTATGCAAAACCTCTAGTATAGAAGCAATTGGGAAATATTGCTAAGATTTGCTGTAATGTATTGCATACATATATTAATACCTATAATCCATCCAAAAAGCTACGTGAAAAGAACATTATTAAGGGTTGTAAAGTGAAGCACTCAGAAGCTAGGAAATGCCAGAATTGTGGTAACCAATGTACTCTTAATTCTGCTCTTTATGTGTTTGAATTTTAATAGGGTGTCTAATTACATGAGCACATATTTTTTTCCACCCAGGACCAAAAAAACGAGGGTGAAAGTGGAGAATGAATATATTTGGGTGACCCATCTAAACATCAATTAATTGAAGCTTGGTCACATGGGTTTATGTACTTGGAGTAAATCCTGAGGTCCTTATGCTTTACTCAGACAAACTTGTATTCCTTGTATACAACCTGTCGTTAAAGTTTGGTTTAAGAAAATCTCAATTTGGTTCAGCAACATCTCTTAATTGATTGGCAGTCACAAATGGGTGAAGAGAGCTTCAGTAGGTCCCCAGGCTCTGTTACCTCAGGTGAAATAAGTGGGCAGAGTGGCTGTGAAGAAGGGAAGCTGCACCAATGTGTGCCAGGAAAGAGGGCTCTGTGCTAACCTGAAATACATCTGTACAAAGGGGAGGAAGCGAGGGCCACACATACATGAGATTTTAATACCTAAGAATCTCCTCACAGAGGAGAAGGCAAATGGGAAGCAAGTGCTATTTTAGCCCAAAGTTTGGCGTTGGATTTACAAAGAAGCTTCATCACCTACACAAAGTCCGCTTATGTTTGTACCTGAATTTATGTGCTTGTGTAAGGAAGGTCAGTGAGTTTCAGCCAAATATGCCGGAAATCTGGCTGTGAGGGGGATGGATGGCAGAACACATGCAGATTAGCTGTTTGTTGGGGATTGCAACATTCAATACTCTGTGTAGATCTGTGTGGATCTAAGATCACAGTTTTGCCCAATAAGCCTCTTAAATGGCTAAAACTCCAATGGCAAATGATAACAAACAATCCTTGCAGACTTGTTTCAAGAGCAAACATGTTAAAGAGATGGATTGCTTCAGGCAGGGCATTTAAAAGGTCTTACTCTTCTTGCTTTATAAGTGCATGTTCCTGTTCCCAAATAAATATTCCTTCTCTGAAATAAACATGCTGTTCAGGAAATGTTCAACTGAAATGAGTTACATTAACTTATGAGATGCCTGCTTAGAAAAGCATGTCTCTGGGAGAGGAAATTCATGACAATGAACAACGTTCCTCTAAGAGATGTCAGATAATGAGCTGACTACGAAACAAAGAGAGAACTCAGCAGCAATGAATTTAAGCCTGTGCTCAAGAGAAGTGTACTGCTGTCCAGTTTATGCACATTATGGGCTGGATCTTTCTCCCACAGACTTCAAGAGGTATTTTAATTGATGTTAGTGGGAACAGGAGCAGGTGCCTTACACTCATACAGTCGATGACATTCATATTTAGATTGCAGAAGCAGTTAAAGATGCCCATAAATATGCACTAAGCCCCGAAAGACATACCCTGAACAACTGTTAGCCTGGTTTGATTGGGCAAGGTGTGTGCACAGCAGTGCTGTCTGCATTTCTTAGCTTGAAGGCTAAACATATTGTTTCTAAAAGGTCAAAGAGCCACAGTCAATAACCGGGAGCAGATTCCCTGCCCTGCACTTTTCGGCTGGCAGATGGCACTAAGGGCACAGGAACCAGGGCCGCCCCTAGACATTTTGGTGCCCCAGCCCTCCGCGGAGGGCTTTGCGGAGCAGGCTTGGGGGTCGGGGGGGGGGGGGAACCGCCCGCCCCCAGCACAAGCCGGCAGAGCGGCGGGGGGGGTTGGGGCCGGGTCGCTCCACTTCCCGCCGCCCAGGGACTGCTGGACGGGCCCGACCCCACACTCACGGGGCGGCGGGAAGCGGAGCCACCCGGCCCCAGCCTGCTCCGCTCCCCCGGCTCCCAGCCGCGGGGGAGAACCGCCCCCCCCTCCCCCCAGCGCTCACTGGCGCAGCGGGCGGTTCGGGGTGAGGGCAGGGCGCGCCCCCCGCAGGCTGCAGCTCAGGGGAAGGGGTGGGAAGAAGCGAGGCGGGGCCGGCGCAGGGACAGGGGCTCGGGGGAAGGGGCGGAGCAGGGGCGGGGGCAGCTTTCCCGGGCGGCCGGGGGGTCGGGCCGGCTGCCGGAGCGGCGCGCAGCTGCGCAGGGCACCGGGAAATCCGCCCCGGCAGCGGGCTCCTGAGCGTCCCTCCTCACATCCTGGCCCAGTGCGAGCAGAGGGGGGTATTTGCTAAGGTGGGGAACTGGAGTGGCGGGAGCTTGCTATGCTCTCGCTGTCCCCAGCTGGCTGGGGCGGAGAATCCGGGAGCCAGGCTGGGCTGTTGTTTCTCAGCTCGTCCTCTGTTCTCCCTCTCCTTGGCGACTGCTGGGGGGAGACAGACATCCTTGGTTAAGTGCTCTCGTCGGCTTAGTTCAGCTCCTGTCCTGCTATCCCCGTAGCTCTCGCATCCTGGCAGGAATGCAGACCAGCAAGCAGCCCACGCTCTTCCCTTCTCCCTCCCTTACGATGCGGTAGCAAGCCAGGAGAGGAGCTGCTGAGCAGCTGCAGTAAATAAAGGAAAGGAGGACTTGTGGCACCTTAGAGACTAACACATTTATTGGCGCATAAGCTTTCGTGAGCTACAGCTCACTTCATCGGATGCATTTGGTGGAAAAAAACAGAGGGGAGATTGATAGACACACCTGTTCAGATCAGTCTCCCCTCTGTTTTTCCCACCAAATGCATCCGATGAAGTGAGCTGTAGCTCACGAAAGCTTATGCTCTAATAAATGTCTTAGTCTCTAAGGTGCCACAAGTACTCCTTTTCTTTTTGCGAATACAGACTAACACGGCTGCTACTCTGAAACCAGTAAATAAAGGACAACTGCTGGCTCACAGCATTTGTTGCTCCTGGGTTTGCAGGGACAGGTTTGTGAGGTAGTTGAGGAGGTGCTGCCTGCAGCAATGGGGTTGATTCAGACACTTCTATTTAGAGATTGCAGGGCTTGACACAAGGAACACATCTCCAGTTGATAGTCAATGCAAATGGACGGCCCCAGTTTTGAGACTGGAGGGCCAGATGTTGGAACGCTAGTGATATACATTGTATGTATATGGTCAGGAATAACATGGCATAAGTGCCTGTATTCCACTCAGCGTAGTATACAGGAGAAACCCTTTCATCAAATGACTTTCTGCTGCACAAGTGGACATCAGGAAGCCGGCCATGCCAATGGCATCATGGTTTCCGTAGCAACTGATGTACTTCAGTCAGAGAAAAGCAGAGGAAGACTGAATATAAGAGCAAATTCTGAACAGTATCAGAAGAATATAGTTTTAGACTGCACATTGGAGAAACAAATCATGGGAAAGTGTATGGGGACACTAAAGTATTTATTGACAGCTCACATGGCTTCCTCTCTCATCGACAGAGTGATCACCCTAAACTTATGGCAATGAAAACTTTATAGAAACAGACCTCTAGGGTGGGATTAACCTATCACTGGTCCTAGGTGAGCACAGGGTTGCAGCGCTGCTCAGGTTTGGCCTGACCACCATTATGATGGAGGGGTGGCAGGGTCAAATTTGAGTGAGTGGTGTTGTAACCTGGCATACAGGGTGATAGCGCCTCTCAGGGTTTCCCTTTCCTCTGAATTTGAGCCCTATGCATGTGCTTCATTTGCGTATGCATTAGTATAGTCCTGTACTCCTCCATAATACAGAGATATTTTTTTCCTCCTTCCTTCCCCTGCCCTTCCTCAACCTACTCTGTCATCTCTTCCTCCTCTTCCCCATTCTTGCTCTTTAGACAGACAGAAACAATCTGTTGTGTTAAGGTGGTAATTCCCATTGTACTGACTAGGCGGAGTTTAATCCCTTCATTAGATCTGGTTGGAAAAACTTTGACAGAGCCATTTTCCACTTGAAGATGCAGTTCTGTCAAAAGTGAAATGCTTTGTGAAATCATGTAGATTTTGCCAAAATTTAATGTAGGAGTTAAAAGCAGGAAAAAAAAATTCGAACTATGTAAAAACATCAGAATTCAACATTTTTTGAATTAAAATTTCATTTTTTTGTGTGACTTCAGTTAATTTTTTAAAAAAATTTGTATTAAATTAAAAATAAAAACTCAAAATAAAATCAAAACATTATCCAAAACAATTTATTTTTTTTCTGAATTTTCCTTTGGAAAGAATTTTGAAATTTTGGGGTTTAATTCTGATTTGGAACAGAGCCAAATTTTAAATCCTTCACAGAATGGAATTTCTATCCTCTGCACTGGCCTGTCCTTCATGTGGAGTTTAGCCAAGATTTTCAAAATAGGAGTCTTAAATTAAGTTCCTAAATTCATGCTTAAGCACCTAACTAAATGACTGATTTTTAGAGCATCTGCACCTGCCATTGAGTTAATGGCTCTACACTTTCCATTGACTCAAATCAGACCATAGGAACCTACTTACTTATCTTAGAAGCTTAACTTTACAAACTCATTTCTGAAGATTTTGGCCTGTATTTTTAATCCTATTTTATTATAATAAGAAAGGAATTTGCTCAACAAAGACTGGCTTCTCCTATATTTTTCTTACCAGTTCTAGAAATATGGGGCCCTGTTCACAGATCAATAAATTTTTAAGGCCAGAAGGATTAATTCTGATCATCTAATCTGACCTGCTGCATAACACTGGCCATAGAACCTAAGGTAGTAATTTCTGCATCAAGCTCATAATTTCTGTCTGAGCTAAAGCATATCAGTTAGAAAGACATTTAGAACTGGAATTAGTTTGCAAACTGGACACCATTAAATTAGGCTTGAATAAAGACTGGGAGTGGGAGTGGATGGGTCATTACACAAAGTAAAACCTATTTCCCCATGCTAATTTTTTTCTCCTACTGTTACTCACACCTTCTTGTCAACTTTTTCAAATGGGCCATTCTGATTATCACTACAAAGTTTTTTTTCTCCTGCTGATAATAGCCCATCTTAATTGATTAGTCTCGTTAGAGTTGGTATGGCAAAACCCATTTTTTCATGTTCTCTCTCTGTGTGTGTATATATATATATATATTCCTACTGTATTTTCCACTGCATGTATCTGATGAAGTCGGGTTTAGCCCTTGAAAGCTTATGCCCAAATAAATTTGTTAGTCTCTAAGGTGCCACAAGTACTCCTCATTCTTTTTACATCCAGTTATGGTGATCTTACGGAAGTTTTGCTGTGGTTTCCTACCCAACATATCATTGGAAAAATACCAGTTACATATCACTGATTGACTCCACAATTGAACACCTATGACAGGCAACTAAATTATGCCAGTAATTTCCTCAAAATAATTACCCACTCTAATTAACTACTTTGCTGCAGCATCAACTAACATGTTCATTCTTAAATATAAGTACCGGTAAGTAATTTTATGAGGCTATCACTTGATAGTAAGCCTAGAGGAGATGGATCTTATTTTGATTGATGCAGAAATTGGTAGTAATTATTATTACATGACTACCTTTCCACAAGACCTATCTTGTAGCTAAATTTTAATAGGCCCGTATACTGTGACACTTTTTTCTTGAAGGGGTGAAAAATCTTTTTCAACTCATTTTGGGGATTATAACAGCAATAATTTTCTTGAAATTGGTCCTTAATACAGTGGATAGCTCTCAGCTTTACTTCAAGATGGTTAACAAACCCATCGTTAACTGTGTTTAATGAAAATTTATATTTTTTATGTGAGTAATACTGAGCGACAAAGCATTATAATCTTGCCCTTGGTTATTCATATGTCAGTAACATGAACAAATGAGGTTCAAAATTCATATGTGTATAAATACACAGTACTGTATGTGGATATAGACTATATCTTGCTAGTTGTTACCATTTATTTCTTCACTATACCTTAACATTTCTTCCTGTAATTTTCAGAACAATGCCTCATCACCTCCTGAACTGTTGTATGAGGAAATGGAGCATGATGAATGACTGAGGACATAATTTTTGAAGATCTAATAATAAATATTAACACTTCATATCATCAGGAAACATTGCCATCTACAATAGAATTATTTGCACCAAATTTGAAGGTAATAAAGCACAATTGTGAAGATTAAAAAACCATTACAATGGACAACAGGATATGATACATCACAAAATTACTTGGCTGGATTTTCATCTTTTATACGCTATTGATAAAAAGCACCTACTGGAACGTGTGAAATTGCTCTGGTTTAATTTTACCTAGAACAACACACACGCAAAAGATTACAAGGATGATCAATTATTGATTTTGTCCTAGAAACTATGATAAAAAGAACTGTCAAGGGGAAAATTTTTTGTGTGGGATGCAGGGAATGAAACATTCAATATATTTTTTTAAAAAAACTCTATATATGTAGATCATGTTCTGATAAATGAAATAATATAATAGTATTTCTCCCCTTCAAAACTGAAGGAAAAACTACAGAACCTTACTTCAGGTTCTTAGCATGTGAGAACAATTCAGTTGACCTAGGAGAGCATTTAATAGGCATCACTGTTGATCCTCCTGTCTTGTCATACTCATCCTCCCACCATGGTTCAGGTTTCTTAGTCTTCTTCCTTTGCCTGGTTGGTATTCTCATACAAGCTTGTGGTGCCTTCTAAATAGCAGTTGAAGAATGATGGGTTTGTGGATGCTAGTTGGGGCAATTTTGCCAAGGGGGTACGAAGGAAGAGAATAGAATTTATGCAACGTGCTCTTCTCTGTATATTGAGGGCACTTGATGTGAACAATGTATTTCTCAGGGTCTGAGCTTGTTTGGTGAACAGGACAAATCTAGGAAGTAACTGCTCTCTGGGGCATCTTCTCCAGGCAAATCAAGACCATCATGTTTAAAAGCTCAGTGAAGCATTAATTCTTATTCAGGTCTTATCCCTACCTTTGAGGGAATTGATGTGCAGGTTTAGTGAGGCCCCAGTGGCAATATTGACACTGCCGATGATCCAACCTTGCTGCCAGCTAGGAAGGGAACTCTGGAAACCTCATGGAGGAGCTGGACTTTCATGCAGATGACCTGAGATCAACAATTTTGAGGTTGGGATTTGCTGTGGATCCTCAAGCTCTGCACAGATGAGACTCCACACTCATTTCCCCCGCTTCAGCCACTAATCTCTCCTTCTTCACCTCAGTTAACATAAACTGAGTTAAAATATAGAAAGTTTTTACTTATTTTTTCCTCATCTGAATGTTTTTGTGCAGAAGAAGACAACCTAGGTGCTTATTTCAAGCTTTTCTTCTTACTGTGCCAGAATATGGAATGTAACCAGCTCCATCTTTATGGTAAGTGTCAATTAGAGCGGGATGAATACTTAAAAACACATTTTGGAATGTTTCGATGAATAAAAGACATGGAGTCCAGATCCCTATGAATTATGGTGTGACATTATATGTTACTCTTGAGTATTCGGGTACAGGGTAGGTATCCATAAAACATTTGTTAAAACCATGGTGTCAAGAAGTTTAGTATGACTGGTTATTCAGCCAAAAATTCTATTAATTATTCTCCCATTCAGTTATCCAATCAAGGAACAGAAAAAATGCCATGTGACTTAGACACAAAAAGAATAATAACTATTTAAAACACTAACTATTCTAAGATAGCATTTCACAAAACAGGATGTAAATCATTTGGTGAATCCTACAAATGTTTTTTGGAAATCAGCACTGGTTTGTGAGCAGTACCCTAGCCTCCAAAGGGGATACATTTATATTGAATTTTATTCATAACTAATAGTTCAAACAGATCTCATTTCAAGGATGACTAAACCACAGCACCTGATATTATGATAGCACCTAGCAGTCCCAACTGAGATTTATGTTGTACAAACACATAGTGAGAGACAGTCATCCCCTGAAAAGTTTACAGAGTAAATAGACAAGACAGACAAAGGGCTAGAAGGGAAACAGAGGCCAAGTGACTTATCTAGGCCACACAGCAGGCCAGTGGCTGACCTGGGAATAGAGCTAAGGTTTTCTGGCTTATGAGCCAGTGCGCTATCCACGAGCCCCTGCTGCCTCCCAGTAGATATTTGAGATGATTGAATGTATGAAGCCTTTTTTACTGAAGGCAAGGGGGGAATTTCTTTAACTTTAAGAAGAACAGGAGTACTTGTGGCACCCTAGAGACTAACAAATTTATTTGAGCATAAGCTTTCGTGGGCTAAAACCCACTTCATCGGACGCATAGAATGGAACATACAGTAAGAAGATATATATATATATATACACATACAGAGAACATGAAAAGGTGGAGTAAGAGGCTAATTAATTAAGATGAGCTATTAGCAGGAGAAAAAAAACTTTTGTAATGATAATCAAGATGGCCCATTTAGACAAGAAGGTGTGAGGATACTTAACATGGGGAAATAGATTCAATATGTTGTAATGACCCAGACACTCCCAGTCTCTATTCAAACATTCACTTTCTTTTTTCTCCCCTTGTCACTACTGCCCAAGCTGCAGCTGTTCCTCTTTTACATTCAGAGAACTTGACCTCTATGTCTTCTTCCTCCTTTTTTTTTCTCCTCCCAAAAGTTTGCAGCATGCGCTCTCAGGTTTAGTACATATTCTCTTAGAACTTAAGTCATTACCTTCACTTCCACTCTCTGCCTCACCATTTGATTCCTTCTTTCCTCTTTTACATCATCTTGCAGTAATTGCAACATTGTAGGTTGCAGTGAAATGAGCAAATGTACCTTTATGTTTAGTACAGATCAAACATTACTTTTGACCTGTTTGCAGTTTGGATTTTTAAAACACAGCTCACTCTTGTGCTGTGCATTTTGGAATAGATGAGGTGCAGAAAAGAGGCAAGAAGGGTTTCTTTTTCTTATAGCACAATGCCAAAATGATTGTTCTGAAGTTGGCAATGAGAATCAACAAACAGATTGCTTTTCCTGAAGAAGGCTGTGGAGAAAGTCATTAGGATCAGATCACAGAAAGGAGGAGCTGCAAGTTCTCCTTCATTGGACATGGTTACGGCTAGAATAGAAAAAACATTATAGGGCTTGATTCTAATCTCTCTTACACCAATGTAAATCAGGAGTAACACATGTAACGTTAGTGATGTTACACCAGTGTGAAACGGGTATGGATCAGAATCAAGTCCATTTAATCCAGAATATATCAGTATCCTCTTTTGACTTCTTCAACTGGTTTTCTCTTTGGAAAGGTGATAATTGAAAGACAAATATTAAAACAAATCCAACAGATCTCAGAGATGTAGACATGATCAGGGCTCTACTGAAGCTTCCTTGGTATTACTTGTAGCACTTAGCATGAATAAAGTTCTGTTGTCCCAACAATGTCTATTTTTACAAATAATATCCTGTCTCTGAATACCTTTTTTAATTAGAAATGGTCCCAAGTGGTATAGTTTAGTCCTGGATCCAAACTTCCCTCAAGTCTGGAAATGTTCAGATCCAAGGATTTGTTTTGAAGCCATTTGATCTTTAAATTTAAAAGCACTGGATTGTATATTAATTATATCATCTGGCATTAATGTGGCACATTGGAAAGAACTGCTGTGACACAAGTGTTGCAGTGCTTCCCCCATGTTTTGGAATTTTTCTGTGGCAAAGTTGGCTTTCCTGATGTGATTCTGCAGCCTCCCCACCCAGCCCAAATCTCCTGCTCTTCATCTTCCTCTCCCCCCAACAGCTAGTACATAGCTGCTTCACTGCATGTAGTTTCTCTTTATGGCTGCCTAGCCCACCTGCAGCTGTGCTGCTTGCCAGCTGGCCTGCAAACTTTCTGGGTCCAGTGAGAATTACTGATTTTCAGGTTTTTAGTTTCCCAACAAAAAATAATAATAAAAATCGAGGAAAGTAGATACTTTGTTATAATTTTCATTTAGTTGAAAACCCAAATTTCTGTTTAAAAGAATCATAGAATATCAGGGTTGGAAGAAATCTCAGGAGGTCATCTAGTCCAACCCCCTGCTCAAAGTAGGACCAATCCCCAATTTTTGCCCCGATCCCTAAATGGCCCCCTCAAGGATTGAACTCACAACCCTGGGTTTAGCAGGCCAATGTTCAAACCACTGAGTTATCCCTCCCTCCTCATTTCAGTAGAAAATTTTTGACTAAACTTAATTATAACCTATCCCAAAAATGTGCTTAATTCTGATCAAGATATTTAACATGATGCAGATGCTGGGGTAACAAATGGGCTATATTCACCCCTGGTCTATATAGTGTCATATCAAGCACTCACATATCATCAAATCATATATATGATTATATGAAGTAAGGTTTATCATTCACAGGAATGGTTTTCAAATCTTACTGAACATGATATTTATTAGAGACTTTTCTACAATGGAGAATGCTGTACCAGAACATAATACAAAAATCACCTCTATCATGTGAAATGTGCAATCATAATAAGCAGATATTTAACTCATTGTGTTCTCTTGGGCTCACAATGCTAATCAGAGGCTTAGAAGGTGTAATTGTTTCCTCTGCAGATATACTGGGGCTGGCTGCAAAGCTGGTTTTGTGGAACAGGAAATGTTTACTTTTTATCACAAAACAAACACTGGCCTGGGTAGTAAATGCAGGGCAGTGTTTGTTTTGTGATAAAAATATACAGGACAAGCCAGAAAGTTCAATGGCAGAAAGGTCATATACTGCGAATATCAGAAGAAAACTTTAAACCAGGTAAAATACATATGTATGCTGCCTCTCCTACCCCACCCCATGGTTAAATTTCTTGCAGAATGGTTTAAAATTGCACATTCTCTGAGGGAACTTTGGGAAAGACTGGGCTTTTCTGGAAATCCTCTGATGGATAGAGGGAATGGTCCCTGCATGCCTCCATGCACAAAAACTGCAATTATACTCTGCTGTTGCATGGGAATGGGAAAAAAGTATCTTTGTGACTGCCTCCTTAATCTTCCTGTAAGGGCTTGGGACAATCCAGCCTGAAGGAAGTGCCTGATACCAAATTTAAACCAAAATCCCATTTCTGGAATAACTGTTTTTTTTTTTTTTTACTGACTAGTGATGTGATGTATCATTATTCATGAATATTTTCAGGAAGAGACAGATGGATGAACTCTCATTTTCTATGGAAGGTTTCTTATGGAGCCAACATTACCATGCCATGATGAGATAAGATGATACCACAAGAAATTCAAGATGGAAAAGGGCCAGAGCCAGGTCACTGCAGAGCTGAAATCTGTCAATCTAAATTTTAGTTTAAAAGGCCCTCATTTAAGACAAATTCTTCCATTCAGAAGAATTCTTTTAAAGACACTAACTCTTAAATGAGGCTTAATAATCTTTGGTTTGACAATAACCAGTGGTAGAACCTAAATGCATGCTTAATAGGACTGCAGCTGCACTTTGTCAGCCATTTGTATTTGTAGCTGGAGATAAATGTGTACATTTTTCTTTTTTGTTTTGTTATCAAAGGTTATGGGCCTTTTATAGGAATGGGTGAGTGATGTTCTGTAGCCTGTGATGTGCTAGGGGACAGACTAGATGTTCATGATGCTCTTTTCTGGCCTTAAAGTCTATGAGTTTTTTTTCTTGGAGCCAGCACTGCAAGGAATATATTAAGTAACACCACAGGAAACTCAGGATGGACAAGGGCCAATGCACCAGTTCACGGCAGAGTTGAAAATTTGTCAGACTCCATTTATATATCCAAAATCTTTTAATGAAAATCAGTTATCTAACAAAAATCATATCCAGTGGCAATAAAAGAGATGGCATGTCAGCATATATCAGGTCGCTAATTGCTAACACACCAATAAATCCTTTCCTAGGGATTGTGCATGGGTATGTGTTTGAGCCCCTTTGTGTGAAGGAATGAGGAGAACCTATAATCTGAGGAGCCATAAAAATGAAAAATTTAGAAAATGAAAAGTAGAACATAGGAATTAAAAAAGAGGAAGAGATTATTGTAAAGAAGAAATAAACAACATACAAAGAGAAGCAGAGAAAAATAGAGAAGATACAACAGTTTATCAGAATAAGATGCCAGAAATTCTTGCACCCACCTAAATAGAAGATATTTCATTACATAAGGTATTTACATTACATGCTCACCTAGGTCCTAGGCAACTGTTTCCATGAAAATCCCCTGTTCAAGTCATTGGGGTCTGCCCAAGCAGGGGAAGTTGCTGGATCAATACCATAAATATGCTGTGAAAATAAATATGGACTTTATGGGCTTGATCCTTCAAAGTGCTGGGTACTCTCAACTCCTATTGACTTCCAGGTCAGTATCTAATGTATGAATGAGAGTTAGTGCATCAATGGAGTTGCAATACATGGATCAATGGAAAGTGATGCATTAGGAGGAGCTGAGAGAGCTCAGCATCTTGGAAGATCAGGTCATATATATTCATTTTTATTAATTTAACAGTATTGAACATATATTGTTAAACACATATACACAAACTGGTAGTAAGAAAGTGAAGGGCATGAATTTAAATTCTGAAATTGCCAAACATTTCTGAAATAGTATTACAGAAAAATTATCAGAACTTTGCTTTATGATGCCATCGTATTAATAACTATGTCCCAAATGCATCATGGTGCAACATTTCAAATAATACTGAATTATGCATTAAGTAGACCAACAATGTGTATGCAATGATTATTGCATGTAGGAAGTAGGCATTTTGAAGCAACATAATCAAAAAATTTTGTTAGGTTAATCTGCTTACCTCCCATGCACTGTACTGAATATTTACCTTATAGAAACCCAGGACTGTGGAATGTCAGCAACAATGATATTATACAAAATAATTAACTTGTTTTGAGTGCTTAAAAAGTCATTAATTTGTTCTGAAGTCTCTAATTAAGCTAATCCAAGTTTATAATGCATTAGCAGCTGCACTTTATGTGGAAGTTACTTCTTAAAAATTAAAAGGACTTCTTCAAAATGTAAAACTGCTCAAAATCAGAAGTAGAATACTGGAGGTTGGGATTATGAACACTACAAATAAAAGAATTGAATCCACCAAGGATGATAATTGATTTGTTCCTTAGTTCCCATATGTAATTTGTCCAAATGAGGTTTGCAGCATTCTGCTGGCCCATGTGAATGTTTGAAGGTTCTGGTGACCCATTTCTCCTTTTCTGGTTCGAAAAGCTATGACAATCTGTCACCTTCGTCTACTTAGGAGATCCTGTTATAGCATTATCCAATTATTCACTAAACTGTGTAAAGGTCTCTTGACTCAGACTACAATAGATGAAAAAATTATTTTCGGTTTGATGTTGGACTTTAGTGGAAGAAAAAGAACTGATGAAAGTATAAGCTGACACAGAACAAAGTATAAAGCCTGAAATTTAGAATATGATTAGTCTTGACCCTCTGTCCACCATGAAGAAAGCAATGAAAAAGTGGAGAAGAGATATTTTGGCTAAAAAAAAATAAGTAGAAGTTTATACCTAACATGTTCCTTTTTTCACTACGTGCAAAGTTATTGCTTTTGCCAACTTTGTCTCTTGCTTGCAAACTTAACCACTGAGAGTGAGATGTGATTAATCTTTAGTTGCAAAGCTCGAAAGACATTAAGGAATAATTTCATGAGTTTTCAATAATAATGGAATAAGCCTAAGTGGAAAACTATATGGTGATGTGAAAAATAAAATATTCCCTCTCCCAGTTGAAATGAATAATGGATCAAAACAAATACTGAAAATTCAGTCAATGAAGGCTGCAAAGAGAGATCAAAATGAACTGGGGAAGACTGGGTCCTGGTGCCTGGCACCCTTTAATTTATAAAAGGAAAGGATTTACAAATTTTGTAGACACAGAGAAGTGAACCTGGTATTTAAGAACTATGTAGAAGCCTTGGCATCCAACTACTTCATACTCAAGAACAAAAATAGGAAAAGATGGCATACAAGGTCAATAAAGCTACCTCAGGTCAACAATATATGCACTGAGTAATGAGCTGCAAGATCTGTTACAGAACTATTTATAGCTGTAACCAGCTAAAATGTCTGGTTGCTATAATAACTACCACATCATGTAGCATTCTTTCTGTTACACACAGCAGCTCTTTCACAGGTAGAACAGGTATCAATATTTTGTGTACAGAGCACTGTTTAATTTGTTGTAAAGAGCAAAATATACCTGGTATGTAAAAAAGAAATCCTTTACCCTGCAAACCTCATTTAATAGATCAATGAAACTTGGAGATGGGGAAAATGAGAGATGTGAGGACAGCTGTCATGTATGCACCATGACAGTTCTCTTTCAAGCTAATTTTTTTCATGGGGGCTACAAACATAACTTCTATAAACATTTTATTTGAATGAATCCCATTTTTTAATCTATACAAAATGAAGAAAAAATCCTTTATATAACATTATAGTGTACTAGGAAAAGTGTTAGCAAATATACTATCCGCTAACTCAACAATTTTGTTACCCACATATTGAGAATCAAGTCTTCTGAGTTAGTGACTAACAGGTTTTGCTGGTGGGAACTCATGTTAGCATTGCAGAACCTACCCGCTAAGGGAGAGATTTAGCTCCCATTGAATCCAGTGGAAGGATTCACATTGACTTCAGCAGGGGATGGATCAGGCTCTAAGAGAGAGATGACCCCATGCATCAACAACAGAACTGTCAACTAAGTTCCAGAATCTTTATTGCTAATGATACAAGAGACAGAAAGATCACTGGCTGGCTTTCAGATATAACGCTGAGTTCATAATTAGGCGTGCACACCACCACCAATGCATTTTATTTGTAAACTGAGCAGATTTAATTTGTGTATGCGGGGTGGAAGTACACATGAAATCCTGCAATGCTATTTGTGCAGAGTCACTTTTCAGAACAGAACCACACTTTAAGGGACTCTTGGAAGCAGAGAATCTTCTAACAGATGCTCAGAGTTATGGATCAGTCCCTGACTGGGGAAGACACCTCCATTAACTGTCAGTTTCTTACATTGTTATTATTATTCATAGACAAAGGCAGAAAGGGGCAGAAACTGGGCAGAAACTCCCCTGCTGGGTATTCTTATGTGTGGGAGTCATCAGCAGATACAGAGCCAGCATAACTGATTCCTACATTACCTGCCCCTGATAGGCCCTGTCATTGGGGATATGTCATGGGCAGAGTGGGACATGTGTGAAAAGAAGTTGGAAAAGAAGGGGCTGGGGAAAAGAAAAGAAGTTGGCCAGAGGCATCTCTACACCCCAGCAATCCCTGGATGCCCTGGAATCATTGACAGTTAATGTAGTTCAGAGCAACCTCGAGACTGCTGTACTTTACACCATGGACCATACTGGCAGCTGGAAGCCCCAGGGTGCCAGGGAGAGGAGGTGGCATAAAACTGATTTAAAGCCACCTTTGGCCCTCTAGCTTGGTCAGACCAGAGATATTTATTCATTCCACATATTGACAACTGGTAGAGAAATGACATCTGACTTCAAAGACCCATGTTGAATTCCAATATTTTATTAAAAATGTTTTTCATATTGAGGGAGTTGCTGAACCACTTTTTGCCATCAAATAGGGTAGATCCATCTTCTTCATACATTTTCCAGATGTCAGCTTCCACACAGTAACTTGCAGTTCATAGTGATCAAAATACAATTACGTAACTGATGTGTTCTATTTAAAATTGAAAGAGATACTTTTTAGTTTTAGTAGGACAATCTGGAGATAGGCGGAAGGGATATTATTTGGTAGCCATAGCCCCACAGGATTAGAGGTATGAGATATAATATATACAAGGATTCAAGGGTGTGATTTTCTCAGGATAATACACCCTTTAGGATTTTAAATTGCATCCACAGCAATCAAACCTGTTACCATAGCATTTATCTAAATGCACAAATAAATTTGTAGTTCTTGTTTATATAGCTCATCCTCTGGAGGCACTAATATGATTTCCTTTAAAACTCAAGTTAATGAGAAAATAATGGAGACTTGTAGATATAAGCAAATTTTTTTCATTGTCACTGTCATCATCTCTAATATAGCCAGAGGGTTCTCTGAAAATATAAGTTGGATTTATTTTATGTACTGTAAAACCTCTAAAAATCTTTCTTTACACCAAGCTTCTGATTTCAGCCTAAAGCCAAAAACATCATTTATTGTCTAAACAGATTTCTACATCAGTATATCATCCATAAGCCTTACCTTATCCCTAATAGGAAACTTAAAATTGTAACTCTTAAAACTTCACCTTGGCAAAATACATTCTCATTTTATTGGCTTTTCTGGGCTGAAATCACTGATGAGATACTGTATGTGACTAGGAAATAGGGATTGCATATCAGCTGCTGAATGTAGTGAACTGTGTAATGAAGCCATGCTTGTTTACTTTTTTTTGTATATAGCGCTGCCATGAATCTCCAGACATTTTCAGCTGTTTGGTGATTGCTCTTTACTTTGTCATTTATTCTAAATCCTTTGGAACAATAGGTGAACTTCATTCTCATGGAATTTCACTTGACTTCCGTTTCATGTAAATGCACGATGTTGACATAAGTGAGTCTGATAGGAATTGGCATCATTCAACAGTGATAAATTTCACCTGGGAAATAGCTTATTTTTTAAAAAATATATACATTAAACAAGCAGCTATAGGGATTTTGGCTCCTGACATTCCAAGCTCCATTAAATTGTACTTCTCTAGCTCTACGTGATTGGCTTGGGCATATACAGTAACACAAGACTTTTTATTGCATTCCCACTGGAGCGTGGCAACGGCAATGAAAACAAGTACCCTAGAAGGGTGTGTAGGGCGGGAATGTAGAATTAGTCTCTGCCCCTCACTGCCGCGTGTGACAGTTAAGGGAGTGGTATCTCTTTGCCCATCCTTTACATGAGCAGTTTAAATCTCCTTGTCCCTGCTGCCTCTTTTCATACTTAGCTAAAGTCCAGGTAAAATCTAGCCTTCAGTTTGTTCCTACTCATTCTAAAGTATTATGAGCTGAGTGAAACCTTGTTATGGGTTGACTTCAAACTTCATTGAGACAGATAGATGTGAACTCACCCTTCAGTTAACATAACTGTAAGGATAAGCTCCTACCTAAGACAAAAAGGACAAAACTGGGAAAGCCAAAGAGAGAGATGCAACCTGAGGGAGCAGCTAAAATCATGGTGGCTGAAGCTGGAAGAAACATGGGGAGAGGTTTTGGGTCAAGGATGCAGGCTGAAAGGAGTGCTCTTGGTGCTGTGAACACTTGGTGCGGTAGTTTGATTCCTTGATTCTGTGTGCAGAAACCTAGACCATGCAAGGTGGAGAAAGGCGCCCACTGCATAGTCCTAAGAGTAAGGATCAGGCACAACTACAATCCTAGTGCTATTTGGAGCTCAGGGACTGAGCAGAGCCATTGGCCATTATCTTTGAAAACTCATGGCGATCAGGGGAGGTCCCAGATGACTGGAAAAAGGCTAATGTAGTGCCCATCTTTAAAAAAGAGAAGGAGGAGGATCCTGGGAACTACAGGCCAGTCAGCCTCACCTCAGTCCCTGGAAAAATCATGGAGCAGGTCCTCAAGGAATCAATTCTGAAGCACAGAGGAGAGGAAAGTGATCAGGAACAGTCAGCATGGATTCACCAAGGGCAAGTCATGCCTGACTAATGTAATTACCTTCTATGATGAGATAACTGGCTCTGTGGATGAGGGGGAAGCAATGTTGTTCCTTGACTTCAGCAAAGCTTTTGACACGATCTCCCACAGTATTCTTGCCAGCAAGGTAAAGAAGTATGGGCTGGATGAATGGACTATAAGGTGGATAGAAAGCTGGCTAGATTGTCGGGCTCAACGGGTAGTGATCAATGGCTCCATGTCTAGTTGGCAGCCAGTATCAAGTGAAGTGCCCCGGGGGGTTGGTCCTGGGGCTGGTTTTGTTCAATATCTTCATCAATGATCTGAAGGATGTCGTGGATTGCACCCTCAGCAAGTTTGCAGATGACACTAAACTGGGAGGAGAGGTAGATATGCTGGAGGGTAGGGATAGGATACAGAGGGACCTAGACAAATTAGAGGGTTGGGCCAAAAGAAATCTGATGAGGTTCAACAAGGACAAGTGCAGAGTCCTGCACTTAGGACGGAAGAATCCCATGCACTGCTACAGACTAGGGACCAAATGGCTAGGCAGCAGTTCTGCAGAAAAGGACTTTGGGGTTACAGTGGACGAGAAGCTGGATGTGAGTCAACAGTGTGCCCTTGTTGCCAAGAAGGCCAGTGGCATTTTGGGCTGTATAAGTAGGGGCATTGCCAGCAGATCGAGGAACTTGATCATTCCCCTCTATTTGACATTGGTGAGGCTTCATCTGGAGTACTGTGTCCAGTTTTGGGCCCCACACTACAAGAAAGATGTGAAAAAATTGGAAAGCATCCAGCGGAGGGCAACAAAAATGATTAGGGACTGGAACACATGACTTATGAGGAGAGGCTGAGGGAACTGGGATTGTTTAGTCTGCGGAAGAGAAGACTGAGGGGGGATTTGATAGCTGCTTTCAACTACCTGAAAGGGGGTTCCAAAGAGGATGAATCTAGACTGTTCTCAGTGGTAGCAGATGACAAAACGAGGAGTAATGGTCTCAAATTGCAGTGTGGGAGGTTTAGGTTGGATATTAGGAAAAACTTTTTCACTAGGAGGATGTTGAAGCACTGGAATGCGTTACCTAGGGAGGTGGTGGAATCTCCTTCCTTTGAAGTTTTTAAGATCAGGTTTGACAAAGCCCTGGCTGAGATGATTTAGTTGGGGATTGATCCTGCTTTGAGCAGGGGGTTGGACTAGATGACCTCCTGAGGTCCCTTCCAATACTGATTTTCTATGATTCTATGATTGATTCTATGACTGCTCCTTCTCTACTCCCAGGCATGGAGGGACAAGCAGGAGGCTGGGTCATAGCTCTAACCACTCATGCACCAGCCAGCAGAGCTGGCCAACTGTAAGAAGTGAAGAAAATGTACTTCCTGAACAGGTGCTTCAGTAGTCACCTTGCCTCTGCCTTCTGGAGCTCCAGGATGCACATTCAGGTGTACGGAGAAAGACTCCTGATACTTCACTGTGCATTGTGCAGCTCTCCACTGCCCCCAGTGCAGGGCTGTGACTTGCAGGCATGTCTGAGGACACAGAACTCCTGCTCCCATTGAAGTGTAACCTGTTGACTTTGATAGGAACTCAAGAATGAAGTGAGCCTGGAATGAATGGTTCAGAAAAATGTATCATTTTTAAACCACTGAGAAATGTAAAGATGAATTGTCTCTAATACCAGGAGAAACAAGAATGTAAAGCTGCAATCGTGTGTTTAAAACAGAAATACATTGTGACTGGGCTAACTAAGATTTAGATAATCTAGGAAACAGGCTGCGAATATTAAAAGGCTAGCACAGAGGATTTAATAAAAGGCCAAACTTAATGATTTCTCCAATTCCTAAAGGCCCTGATGAACTAACCAGCTTTCCTGGCCACTTCACTGCCACCAGATTGCCTTACTGCTGCTAACCCTTGCAATGCTAAACATCCTGTTTTGGAGCAGCATTTTTGCTAATACCATGTATTTGACACAGTTGGAATCAGACACAGCCTGTACCTTTGGGATCTCATTGGGAAACCCATTCAAATTTTCCTTCTGACAGATTTACTTTGAATGAGTTTACATTTCAAATTGCCTTTGTGATAAGAATTATATTTGGAAAAATCTCAAGGGATCAGATTATGGAGTTTTTACCATAATGCTGGACTGCTAGAGAAAAGCAGTACTTGAGCTACTTTGTACAAATACAGGACAATTATATTACCAGGATTTTTTAAAATTCTGCTTGGTGTGGAAGAATTTTCAAAGCCTGGCCATAAAATGGAACCTGAATTCAATCTTTATATTTTATCTTATCTATCTACCGACCCTATCTAATGTGTGCATTTCTAGTGAACCCATGACTGTAGTAACTGGTCTTATGTAAAGATGGAGAGGGATTGGAATAGAAATAGCCCCAAAAGTAAGTACATACAATTATAAAGATTAGAAATTAAATAAAGATCTTTTAGGTTACCCAATCCATCTATCTATAGCTGTATGAGTGTATCCCACAGTATATTTTCTAATTCTTTGCCGATGCTTCTAGCATTTAAGGAATGTCTACCTTGCAATAAAAAAAGACATGCAGCATAGTTGTGGCTGTACAAAGTCAGCTGACCCGGGTTTTTGGAGCTCAAACTGAAGGGCTAAATACTGCTGCATAGAGGTTCACGCTTGGGCTGGAGCTGGGGCTCTGAAATTGTCGGTCTCAGAGCCTGGGCTGCAGCCTGAGCCCAAATGTCTATGCTGCAATTTTTAGCCCTGCAGCCTGAGCCCCAGGAGTCTGAGTCAGCTGAACAAGGCTCTGAACTTGGTGCTGCTGGTTTTTTATTGCAACATATCCAAAGATGTCAAATGATACAGCTTCTAATATTTCCCTTAGGACGCTAATGTAGTCTAACTGTGTAGATATTCTCTCCATTGGGAAATATTTTTTTCTTAATATTCAACTGTATTTTCCCTTTAATCCCACTAATCCTAGTTATACTTCTGTGTAGCACTCAGACAATTCCTCCTCTCCATTGTGCTGGTTCTTCAGATACTGCTAGACCAATATCACGTCCTCTCCTCATGGTAGTTTAGCCAAAGCTACACATATTTTACATGATTCACTTTTTTGATCTCACATAATAGATGAATCCTTTAAACCCATGGATCATTGCTCCTGAGCTTCCATCAGTCTCATACAGTGTGCTTATATGTTACGTTTTGGTATTGCGTCACCCAGAACTGAACACAGTATTCTAGGTATGGTGTCATCAGAAAAAATACGGTGTAGCTAGGGTTGGCAGAATTAGATTTTTATTTTTTTGTTAACTTACATGGATAATATCAATGTTTATTTTTAAGCTTTTCATAAATTTAAATTTTCACAGTGCACAAAATGATGGATTTTTAAGCTTTTTAAAATTTATTTTTAGCCATTTACACTTTCACAGTTGTGGGAAATTCTGAGTGGAGGGTGTCAAACAATTGGGAATGGGGGTGTCAGTCAATAATTATGTAATTACAGTAGATGTTAAGATTCAAAAAGTTTGACAACACAAATAGTCAACATTACATGTCAAAATACAAAAAGTAAATATCCTTAAATCACACTCTAATTATTTCTCAAGCAGTATTTTTCTTACTTTGCCTAGCTGTAAATTTCAATTATCATTGGTGAACTATTTTTTCATCAGTTTGTTTCTACAGTGAAATCTACATTTATTGACATTTAACAATAAAAATGGAATCCATCCAAGACTATGTATAGACAGGGAATTGTCACTGGAATTGTATGAAAACTTACTTACTCTCCCCCCAATCCCTTTTTCTTTTCAAGTTTACATGGAGCTCACAGCCCCTGAATTTTGTTTTATGCTTTGGTCTTCAAGGGCCTGGACCAAAGCCCATTGGAGTCAGTGAAGTCTTTCCATTGACTTTAATGGGTTTGGGGCTAGATTCTGAAACCTTAGTTCTGCAATTTACTCTGGATAAGCAGGCCCCTGCACCCAGGTGGAGCCCCATGGATTTCAGTGGGGGTTCTCCTGAATGAAGTCAATTAGCAGGATCATGCTTAATGATTAAGTGCAATCAGTGGATTTAAGCACATGCTTAAATCCTTTGCTGAATTGGGGGCTTATAACAAGTTGTTCTGGGGTTCAACATCAGAGCTGTATTTTAAAACCACTTTGAAAGTTTATATGGTAGACATTAGACAAAGAACAGTTTGATAATGGTAACAAACTGTTCTACGATAGGAAGGCCAGCATGACTAACAGACTGGCCTCAGACAGAGAAATGGATATTTAATTTGCAAATTTATAGAAAGACTAAGTCAGTGTTTCTCAATCTGTTCAGATCCTGTATACAAAGTAAAATATTTTCATGACTCCTCACATTTATTATAAAAGTAAGTGTAAAAAATGTATCAATGATAGCAATGATAAGCCTACATAATTTATCTCTGTGTGTGTTTTGAGAGGTTGACAGAGAATACTTGACCTTGGAGGGGAAAGGTGTGTGGGGAGTGGGGCAGCTGGATTTTCTATGCCTTACATTGTAATACAATTTTCAATGCCTTGTAATCCCTCTGATTACTTTTCATGACTGTCATTTGGGGTCGCAATCCTCAGGTGGAGAAACACTGTACTAAGTAAATCAAACTTGGCTTACTGTATGAAAAATTTGCTCCAAGAGAGTGATCTTTTTCATCTTTCATTCTGGAAATATATTATTAGTAGAGCAAAACAATACCCAGATCAATGATGGAAGAGACCCAGGGTGAAATCTTTCACCTTTGTAATTAATAGGAGATTTGACATTGATTTCAATGGGGTCAGGATTTTGCCCCCAGTTTTGATTGTTTGCATATGTGTGTTAGGATAATAATACTACATACATATGGTGATATCATCCACATGGTAAATATGTGATAAGTTGCATTTACAATGTATGAATCACCTGTACTCTGCCAACTAATACCTTTCCACCTAATCTTCCAGATCTTTGAACAATTTTCAGAGTCTCTCTCTCTATATATATATGGAAAACATTTTTGAGGTAAGTAGTTTATATATAAAGTCTGCTTTTCCACGTACTATGAAATTGACCCTCAAAATTATACTGGTCTGGTGCAGGTTAGGTAATATTTAATTCTGGGCCAGTAACAGATGTAAATTCCAGTAGCTCTGAAACTATCATCGCTAGAAATGGGTGCTTTATACCCCTGGAAAGAAGATAATAATCCCACTTTGTCTGTGGTACAAGGATTGTAATTCTTTTCTTAGGTATGTCATAAAATACCAGACCCTAAATTCATGATCTCTTGATATATAATATAGCTCTTTTAGATCACCTTTAGAAGTTACTAAATTGTATTTGTTATATATATTCTCTCTCTTCCTCCAAGGCCTGTAGAATAGGATTTTATGTTTCAAAGGCAGACTGGCTTTACAAGTGGAGGGATACAAAAAATAGTTCAAATAATATTTTTTTAAAACTCTTAAACATATCCACAATTGTAACGCATGTGGCATAAACCAAATATCCCATGGGGTGAAAAGAGGTTTGACTAGATTCTGTTTGGGCTGACAGGGATAACACACTTATGGCTTTCCCAGAGTAATGTAAACATTTTCCAACCATACTGTTAAAATCTTCACACCACACCATCATATATTCCACACACATGCATATACACACACAAACATGGTATTTTTTGGATGAGGCACAAAGACCAACCTTTTCAAATGGAGGAACAGCAAATAATGAGGCAGTAGATACAGAAAGATTTGAGTTATATAAATACATGGGCAAATAAATGTTGATTGCTGCTCCATGCAGATAAATGTAGCCTATCGAAATCTTGGAGAAGGGGAAATGTCTGCAAAATGGGATGGTGGTGCAGAATACTAACCAGGAAAGAGATTTCGGTATTATTGTAGGGAAATCCCCGAAGTCTTTTCTGTGCTGCTTCAATATGCAGCTGTAGTGTGCACAGGGCAAACAGGATGCTATGTGAAAAAATAAATATCATTCAAAGGAGAGGGTAACATAGATTAATAGGTCTTACAGCTAAATTCAGCCCTATGTAACTTCTCTGATAGAACTGGAGTTGCACCAGGAATAAACCTGATGCATGATATGAAATATTACCATTAAGACTAGCTGAATAGTATTAATCTAATACAACATTTGGTAAATTTGATTTTTTGTTTAGTAAATTTTTTGAAAACTAGTCTTGTGTTTTGTAAATACATTTTGTATTTGAAAATATATAATGAGTGAACATTTAACAGTCTATAGAGTAATTGTGAAATATCCAGCAATGATATTAAATATTTGGTATTAGGAAAGCATAGAATACAGTCATTCAGAGTATATGGTTTTGTTTCTGGTCTAACTGGATGAGTGAAACTTTTAAAAAAGAAAATACCAAAGGACAAGTAATGCACTTCCAGTAGAAATTTTTAATTTGAACAAACATTTCATGAATACAGTACAATCACCCAAATATTTACAATATTTGAATATTATGACCCCACAAATAGGAGCCAATACAATTTGAGCTGTTTATTCTCCAGTATAGTTTTGAAGTTGATTTTTTCATTATTTGGCTGGATCTAGTTACTGTGCTTTGAAAGAAAAAAAAATCTCTTGAGGATTCTTCAATGCATGTGAAAAAAGAGTAAAGAAGATAATATTAGATCCTAATGTTTCCCTCAAAAAGGAAGTCCTACATTTCAAAATGTAACTAGATCACGAAAGCTTATGCTCAAATAAATTTGTTAGTCTCTAAGGTGCCACAAGTACTCCTTTTTTTTTGGAGATCTGGTCAGAAAATGTGTAAAATGTTAACAAGCTCATGAATTTTTCCTGTGAAATGTTTTCTGTTTTCTCACTAGCTGTGACTTTGATGGGCCTCTGACTTTTTAAAAGTTATTTTAAAGGGGGGCTGATGAAACTGAAATTCTGTATAGCTCTGAAGAACACATTCACAGGAAGGATGGTCCAGTGGTTATGGTTTTAGTATTGAACTTTTGAGTCCTAGGTTCAGTCCCTTGCTCTACCACACACTTCCTATAGGAGCCTTAGTCTCCCTATGCCTCAGTTTCCCATCTGTAAAATGTGATAACAGGCAGCACTGCTGTACTTCACACAGGTGTTATGAGGGTAAATACATTTAAGACTGTGAAGTACTCAGATACTACAGTAATGGAGGGGCTATAAAAGTACTAAAATATATGTAGATTTAGTTATAAAATATGGATTACAGGGTTGTAGATGCTTAAACAAATTAGTTTTAGCAAAAGCCGTTTTCCATTTTAAACAAAGATGACTAGATTAAGACTAAAACCATATTGAAAACTTGGTGAATAAGGACTCCTAAAAAAACAAACGAACACAAACCCTCACATGTCAGGTTCTCCAGGCTGGTGAGCCTGAATGTAAGAGTTATACTTGTGATGTTTACAAACAGGGTCACTCTAACAGAATGCCAGCATGGGAGCAGGTATACTCTACTGGGAATAGTCTAAGAAATGATGCTCTTCCTTTGCTGTCCCTATGATCCCTCGCCTACAAAACTGATTTAAATTAAACTGTAAAAATGGTGATCCGCTTTTCTGTTCCTGACAAAATGACACATTTAATCCCCAATTTACAAATACATGGATTAATTATTAAAATAAAGATGGGCACAAACTGGAACCCCAAATCCATACAACTGTAACTTTGTGGGGGTTGAAATCTGGATCTGAACCTGGATCCACATTTTTCAACTGGGTCTGTCTCTGTCAAATATTGTTCTTTGTTTCTTACCTGCCTACAGCAAAATGAGACCCTGGTTTTCACAGGTATGTTTGTTTATAGTAACAGAGAGACATTGAAAAATCTCTAATAGCCTACTATCTCATTATCATTTTTTAAGCTTATTATCCACCAGATTCAAATGACAACACTGTGATAAAAGCAGACAGGATCAGAACAGAATGCTCTAATTAGGGTGACCAGGTGTCCGGTTTTCGATTGGAATACCTGGTCGAAAGGGATCCTGGTGGCACGAGTCAGCACCGCCAACTGGGCCGTTAAAAGTCCGGTCGGCAGTGCTGAGGAGCTAAGGCAGGCTAGTCCCTACTTGTCCTGGCTCCGCGCTGTGCCCTGGAAGCAACCAGCAGGTCCAGCTCCTAGGTGTGTGGGGGGAGAGGGAGGGCACAGGGTTCCGTGCGCTGCTCCCTCCCTAAGCTCTGGCTCTGCACTCCCATTGGCCAATGGGAGCTGGGGGGGGCAGTGCCTGTGTGCAAGAGCAGCATGTAGAGCCGCCTGCCACGCCTCCGCCTAGGACCTGGACCTGCTGGCCGCTTCCAGGGTGGAGTGTGGACTCAGGACAAGCAGGAAGCCTGCCTCAGCGTGCCCACTGTGCTGCTGCCTGGGAGTCACCAGAGCTAAGCCCATGCCCCAACCCTCTGCCCCAGCCCTGAGCCCCCCCCAACCCAGAGCCCCCTCCTGCACCCCAAACCAGTCATCCCTGGCCCCACCCCAGAGCCCACACCCTGAACTTCTCTGCCTCAGCCTGGGAGCCACCTCCTGCACCCCAAACCTGGCTCCACCTCAGAGCCCTCACCCCCTCCTGCACCCCAATCCCCTCCCCCAGCCCAGTGAAAGTGAGTGAGGGTGGGGGAGAGCAAGCCACTGATAGAGAGGGAATGCAGTGAGTGGGGGGCAGGGCCTCGGGGATGGAGCGGGTAAGGGGTGGGATTAGGGTGTTCAGTTTTGTGCAATTAGAAAGTTGGCAACCCTAATGCTCTCTGACATCAACAGCCTATTGCCCTATGTAGGTCTATTAAAAGGCAGGGGTCTTCTGAATTTATAGAAGCAAACCATTAGCTGCAACACCTTAACAAGGTCACAGAATGAAGTACCAAAAATTCACTTAAAGTAGGAGAATATATGTATTTGAAACAGGGCCGGATTAACTTTTTGTGGGCCCGGCTCCGAACATATTTGTTCGGGCAATGGAACATGGCGCAGGGAGATTGGACCTTGGAGTGAGGGGCTGGCTGGGGCATGGAAGGGCTGGGGCGGCCCTGCTCCGCCCTGTGTGAGTGCACTGTTTACAAACTGGCCCACCCAGCCCTTCTGCTGCCAGCATGCTCCTTCCCCGTGGGAGTGGGTCCATGCAGCACCACACAGCCCCCCCACCAGGGCCGGCTCTAGGTTTTTTGCTGCTCCAAGGTCCTCGAGCGCAACTGCCCAAGCAAAAGCAAAAAAGGGTGGCTGGAATGCCGCCCCTGGAATTGTGCCACCCCAAGGAAATGCTTGCTTTGCTGGTGCCTAGAGCTGGTCCTGCCCCACACCCAGCACCCCCTGAACCCGCTGTGCCAGCACCGTCCCCCCCACACAGTGCCCTGAACACCACCACCCTGCCCTGTACCCCAGAGAGACCCCACCACTCAGTACCCTTCCCCACAGGCCCCCCACCACAACTACACAGTGGCCCCCAACAGACCCACACTGCCTAGCACCCCAAAATACACAAACCTCCCCCACGGCCCAGCGCCTCCCACCCCCTCACATCCCAGCATCCCCCTCACAGACCCACTCCCCCATGCCCAGCCGAGCTAGTGCAGAGCAGGGATTCCCCTCCTCCCAGCACAGTGCTGAAGCTCGGGAGCACAGAGCGGCCCCGTGCCCTGGGGCGCCACCCAATCCTACCCACCTGGCACTGATGGTGCTCACGGTGGAGGAGGCGTTTCCTTGCATGGGCGGGGGTGGCGGGGCGTGGGCGGGGAGGCAGCCTCCAACTTCCCCAGCCTACCGCTTCCGCAGAGCTTCAGGGAGAGGCGGGCCTGCCCCTGGGGAGCCCAAAGAGGATAGTCACTGCCCCAGAGTGGCAGTAGTTGAGGGCTCCTTTCTTTCCCCAGCTCTGCTGGCAGCATCCTGCCAGTGATGGGGGCAGAGAGGAGTCCTCAGCTGGCCACAATGAGCAAGCAGTGGGGAGGGGCCAGGGAGGGGCCGGCAGGTAGGGCCAGGGTCAGAGAGAAGCCGTGGCCAGACATCTGAGAGGAGCAAGTGGTGTGTGTGGTGGGAGGAGTCGGGGGGCAGAGAGGAGCCAGCTCTCTGGGCACAGAGCAGGTGGAGCGGGCTGGGCTGGAGCCCCTTCTGAGCATGGGCCTGGTGCCATGGCGCCAGTGGCACCATTGTAAAGCCGGTACTGATTTGAAATGATGATGGATTTCTGAACCAAGTGAACAGAGAAGTAGGCAAACAAATGCAGACCAGTGGTATGACATATAGAATCACAACTATTCTTAAGCAGGAGATGTTTACTAAACAAAAAAACTACAACTACAGCCACAAACCAACATACTTCCACATTGCTTGAATTCCAGCTCTCTCTTCTTTATTTACTAAGAACCACACACTGCCTGGAATTCTAAACAGCAAACAGAGACATCTAGCGGCTGGATACGAAAGCTTGATCCTACAACTGTTACCCATGTGAATAATCCCTGCTGGCTTCGGTGTTCTTCAGTGGGAATTCTCACATTTGTAAGAGGTGCATATTGGCCCTGAGAGTGATAGAGAGATCCCAACCATTGCCACGTATCTCTCATAGATTGTTCTATTGTCCCCTTGAGTGCAAAAAAAGCACCATCAAGGCACACAAGCATGCACAGAAATATATTCTTGACTCATTCAGATGCTGCTGCTCCTGCTCCCATTAAATCCCATGTCTGATGTGTCATAGTCAGTGCTTAATTTGTAACGAAAGAGGCGCTGGGGCTCAAGCAATTTTTTTTTTACTTTCATAATTGATGCGGCAAGTAGCAGGTGCTGGTGCCCAGCCCAAGCAAACTGGAACAAAGGAAGCACTGGTCATAGTGAAGGGATGTGGAAGAAATGTATTCAAAGCAGCATCACGGGCTGCCACACATACCAATGCAGGACCAAGGGGTCCCAAGAGAGAAGTATTTAAGAGTTGCGTGCGGCAACAAGTGGAATGCAGATGTCTATCAAAAGCTATCTCCCTGCCTTCCACTGCACATGCTCGAGTCACAGTTTGTACTTCTTGGTACTTTTAGGCAGTCTCTGTCTACTTTCACATATACTCCTCCTGCAACACCCTGTGTAGGGGCAGTCATTATTAGAGGGAGGAGTCTGGAGATTGTCCTTTGGCCATACCCTACTTTTGGGTTGCCATACCCACTGCAGCCATAACTTCTCTGCACTCAGGTGTGACATAACAGAGCCATGGTTTCCATGTAAATTATTCCTTCTCAGTGACTACAAGGTGTAAGTTGTATGTTCTTTCTTCACAGTTAATGGGCTACTCATCCCTTGCTTCTGCCCTTCCCCCTCTCTCAATGGAACCAAGCACTAACGGGGAAAAAGTCAGGTTCCAAAAAGCTCTACAACAGAGGAATGCTCTCTAATTATCAGACCCTCATCAAACAGAAGTGATGTCCATCAGAAGAGAGCAACAGTGAGTTATCTGTCCATGTTATGCATTCCTTCCTACTGGCAAGCATTGTAGCTAGTAGTGACTGCAAAATCCAGGAGCAAACTGTGATGATAGGACAGTAGACCCCATGGCAACAGGGTGCAGCCAGTTGTCTAATGGAGACAGTGTCCATTTGAAATACAGGGGGATGTGTATTAGTGAGGACTATCGAGGAAGTCATTACTGAACCAGATGGTGAAGTGAGAGCCACTATAAAATAATGGACAGGCCACACCCATTCACAGCTAGTTGTGGCTCATGGCATCATGATCTTGGGTACCAACACAGTGTTGCTGGATAACAGAAACACACAGCAGGCCACAAGCACTGTGGGCAGCTTTGCAGAACACCTTCCTGACAAGATAATGAGCTGAGGTCCTGTAGAAACGGCAAAGTCAGATGTGCAACTTTACAGCGAGCTGGACCATGTCCACTCTTTACAGTAGATAGTATGCCTGGTCAGAAAGAGAACTGGATACATGGTCCATTTGTCCCTGAGTAGCCCTCTATTGTCTTGAATCATGCCTACTTTGGTAGCAAAGCACCAGCCCCAGATCTGGATGCACATCTCTGAGTGCTTACGTGGGGCCCAGCAGATTCAGTGTACTTTGTGTGCTTTGCATAACACTTGCTCTTTTCCAATGCAGTGTGCCACACAATGATGGAGATGACTATATTTTCTTATCAAATTAGTACTCTGTTGTATGCTCTAGTAGCCTAAGCATAGGCCTAAAATCCAGAAAATCCCAATTTCTAATCCTGGATCTAGCAGTGATTTTCTCCATTATTTTATGTGAGTCACTTAATCTCTCTGCCTCAGTCTCCCCATCTGTAAAATATGAATAATAATTCCTGCCTGACAGAGGATTAAAGTTTGCATAGTACTTAGAAGATTTAAAAGCTTTCTCTACATGCTAAGTATTGTTATTACCTGATTCTTCTTGATTTCCTTGTTGCTAGTGTACCTTAAGGCTGTATTGTTCAATGCTGACAGGGCAACCAGTGGGCCACACTCATAAAAATCATGGATGGTTTGTGAAAATGAGTTATAAAGACCCAGAGAGCCATGAATATTAAAGGTATTGAATAACAAATCCCCAGCACTTTAATCATGGCACAACAATTGATATTAAAAAAAAATCTGATCTTTTTAATCTCTTTTTTAAACCCTCATTGTAATGAGGATAATGCTAAATTGAAGAGGGCCAAAGAGATTTATTGATGCAAATTCAGTGTAAATCAGGACAGTTGAGAAGTATGCCATTAATGGCTTATGTTCTCTTCCTGCAAAAGGACGGGGATGAAAGAACGAGTGTCTGAATGAATGACTGAATAGATGAATGAATGAAAGAATGAATGCAGAATCAAATAACTACATTAAATAGATTGCCAGCTTGTTGGACTGGCATAGCAAGGGAACTAACTCTTCAGGGCCTCTTTATAAAAACAGTCAACAATGTCCCCATTTTTAATATAAAATTAAAATCCGCTTTGCCCAATCCCTCTGTTTAACTTCAATCGAAGGTCAAAAGAAGGTTTGCATTTGGAAAGACTGCAGGATCTGGCCTGTGGTGCTATCAAATTTATGCTATTGTATAGCTTAGTTATTAAAAAACAAACAACAAACAAAAAAAACCAAAACAAAAACCCAAACCCCAGATTATCTGAATGCTACATTTATGAACTACAACACTATGTACATTAATATTCATTCTGCCTGTGTTACCTTCAGGGCTGGCTTAGACAAGCTGACAACCTGCAAGTACAAGGGACCCTGGCTTGGTGTGTATGTGCGTGCGCATCGGGCTGGGGGCCGGGGGAGTGGTGCCCCACCAGGGACAGCTTGCAATGCTAGTGTGATGTTTACTGTGCACGCCTCACTGCTGCACGGTGTGGAGTTTCAGCTGCTGTGAGCTGACAAAGCTCTGTGGTAAAAATAACTTAAGCCATTTGGGAAATCAGGATGTCTTCTCATTTATCACAGCCCTAGCTAGCCTGAGGCACACTGAAGGTTCCCCTTCCGCCTATCTCACAAGATCCTGTGGCCCCATCTGAAACACATGAGCTTTGGATATATTTCTTGGGCTGCCCCTCCAGCCCTCTGAGTTCCATCAGGACTGAATCTCTCCTTCCAGGCCCCATGCTAACATTTCAGAGCAGTTGGCAGCAAACGGAAAAGGGATGCTGAGCAGTGAAACTTTTGCCTTGCAGCTGTAGGAGCCTAAATGCATGGCTTTGCAGGGGACCTCAGAAGTGCTTGAACCAGGTCTGTATACCTTATATTTTACTTATTTCATACAATATCTATATACTACACAATCTTTCAATGGAGGACGTCAACCCACTTTACAAACATGAATTCATTACACCTCACAAAAATCTTGCAAGAAAGGCATCATCATCCCTACTGTATAGATGTGGAAACTGAGGTACAGAGTAATCAAACCACTTGCCTGAAGATAGTCAGTGGCAGAGTTGGGAACAGAACTCAGGAGTTCTGACTATCTACCAACACAATATGGGACCAATTCTCCTCTCACTTATACTGGTACAAATCAGAAGTAACTCCACCGATGCAGGTGCGAGAAGAATCTGACCCTATATGCCAAATTGTCTGTTGGTGTAAATCGGTGCAGCAGAATTTGGCCCTTCATCTATATCTTTCTAAATCGGTCTTGCAAATTCTGCTTACTTGAGGCAAGTATGTATTTTTTGATCAGTGAGTCAAATATCTTTAGTTTTCTCATTATTTTCAATCATCATAGTAAAAGGCAGAATAATGTAGTTTGTGCCAAGGCTGGTAAATTTTCGTAACAATTTTACATGGCTGCTCTACATATATATGCCCACATGAATGCAACATTTAATTTTCATTAATTTGAAAAGTGCCATTCTCCTATTACCATGCTTTAGCCTTAACCTTGTATGGACAAACAACTGCACCTGCATGGATCTGATTGTAGGATCAGGTCCATATTAGTAAATACCCATTTTCAATTTTTAATTAGTACAGCACATAATACATAGGTGTGATGTTCTCATTCCTGGGAAGGAAGGGAAAATATTGTGGATAGAAATCTTGTTTGTAGACACTGACAGTTGCAGGTTGTTCTTCAAAGAATTTAAGATATTTAAAGAACACACCAATGCCCTCTTCATTGCTTCTACCTACAGATACCTCTTTTCTGCCTCCTCCAAAACAATTTTATTGCTTTTGAAGACAGCCTGGTGAGCTAAGCTCATGCTTTTCTGAAAACCATCTCTTTTTTTACTTTCCTGATCTGATAAGCCAAAGGTCACTAGCATGCCCATTTTGTTCACCACCACTTCAGTGTGTAATAATACTGGTAAAACCTGGCATAAAGATTCACAGCACAGAAAATTCATCCTGAAGCTTTTTGGGATTAGGAGATACCACTAGTATCAACAAGGAGTGCAACGAAGGTCAGTGACAATCCGAGGGCTGTTTATTGGCCTAAAAAAATGCATGTTCTTTAATAAATAAGACCTAGCTCTTATATATAGCAAATGTGGCATGAGTTTGGTGGTCACAGCCAGTTCCCAGTGGACAGGCATTCACATCACAGACAACTACCACATTGATTAGTGTTGGCAATTTCATCATGCAGATCAGTGACCTCAATGGGTATGGTAACCAATTTAGTCTTCCATCCATAGACATGGACACTCCAAGTCAAGAGTGGGGTAATTTTAGAGGTTCCCCCCTTCTTTAAATCTGTTTGTTTATTACTACTATTAATATATTACTACTATTATTACTAATGGGTAGCTGTATTATTTGCTGCCAGCACTGCACATATTTTCATTCTGTTATACTAGCTTTTCCCCTATGTGTCTCCATTTGTATTTTGAGTAGATTTTTTTATATACACACTATTTCCTCTGGAGCAAAAATATAGAGAGACATTTCGTGATGTAAAAGAGAAAAAATAAGGAGTGTGTTATGGAATATATCTGAGATGTACATGTAGCAAAGCACAATATATTCTCTTGGTACCCAAGATACACATTTTATGTAACTGCTTTCAGCAGGCTCAGTAACTGCTAAAAGCAGGTGTTTATTCTGAAATGGCAGCAATGCTTTTCTGTCATGTTGCATTAAGTCACTTATGACGCATCATGTTAGATTGCACCACGTCATACTAGTGCATACGGCAAAGAAGCCAAAGCAAAATAACATGATATGACAGACAATATTTAGTAAAAATATTCACTTACTTGGCTCAGATACTTGCCATCAGTTTGAATCAGAGCATATTGCCCAAAATGAAGCTGGCAGATTGAGGTGAATGATTAAGTGTCTGTGGTTCACAGGCAACTGTACCTGATGTAAATTTTGAAGTTTCTTGGCATGTACCTGGTATTTATCTTATTGTCGGCTATTATACCTCCTCATGTTCTTTCTCCCTCAGTTTAACCCCTTCTGAACTTTTTCCTCCTCTCATTGCTTTAAGTAGGTTGATTGTTTATTCCTTAGTACCTTTTGTTAGTTTGACATAACACAAAAGAGTTCCTGACAAGGAATCAAGATCACATTTTGAATCTCTTTATACAGAAGATTACAGAGCATTATTAAAGGACTGACTGCCTAATCCACAAAATCCAGATTTAAAGTTTTTAACAGTTCTGCAGAAGCACTCTTCATTGCAAGTCTTCCAGGTTCCAAGTTTAAATAGGCACGCTTTATTTTGATGGAATTGCCATAAGGGCTATTTTACATAAGAGTGAAGTTATTGTGAACTACACAAAAACAAATGCCTGGCACCTGTTTGCTGATGTAGTCAGGAGGACTATTTTAGGAAACAACAAGTTTATCCTTCAAAGCACCTATATTTTATAATGTAAGAAAGTGTTTTTTACGGACTAAAAAGAGAAATATTGAAACTTTGTTATTGTTATTGGGATTTTTGGAGCTATTTCACAATAATTCTTTTTTAAAAATGGAGAACTCTCAAAAATGAGGGGTGAAGAGCACTTGCTGGAGTCAGGTTTTACCGAGGCAAGTGCTGTGCAGGCCTCATCTTACTGCTCTGTAAATACACCTCATATCTGAGGTACCAGGCCATTGTTAATCCAGGGAGGGGTATCTCTTGAGCATAGATGGACAACTGCATTAAATGGTGTGCTAGTATTATAATGTGTGCTAATGGAATTTAGGATGAGAGGACATCACAGTCATTATCACCTGTGACTTAAACATTTTTAAGTCAGGTCTCCAGAAGTAAATGGCTAGTCCACTAATCCATGGAGCAACCTCATCCATCAAGTTAGTAATACATATAGGTGCAGGGAAAAGACAAAAGCCACAAGTGCAATAGATACCAGGAGTAAGGCACTTCATGTAAAAGAAACAGAGACGTGTGCTGCCTTCACTGTTCTTTGGTAATTGTCAAGCACACACTGACAGACTGTTATGAATTTGATGAATTCCATCCACCTACCAGGGGAGATAGGGAAGACAGTATGGTCCTTTACCTCTGAAATCCAAGGTTCTGACTCAAATAAACTCAGTATTTATAATTGTCACAGGGTCAGAATCAGAATGTTCTGTGGCAAAATCTCACTCTATAGATGGGAAGGAGAAAAGAGACCAGCAGGTAGCGGAACTGGATATTACACTGCTGGACATTTGCACGGATTTGAAGATCACGCTGTGTGTAAAAGCTGATGGAGCCCAAGGAGACAGGCCAAATTGCCATGATATAATGTAATATTTACTAGTAATTTCCTTATTTATATATCATAGTCTTTTGATTTGACTAGTAATGCTCTGTAGATAAATGTAACAGTAATGAAAGGAATAAGAACAAATCCTATTGATAATGGTCAAGATTTCCAAAAGCTATTATTATTATTTATTATTTGTATTATGGTAACAGCTAAGAGCCCAGTCCTGGATCAGGACCCCACCTGTACTAGGCACTGCACAAACACAGGTCCTGCCCTAAAGAACTTACAATTTAAGGAAAGTGACTAATGATTTTGGATGCCCAAATTGATACACCTTAAAGGCAACTGATTTTCAAAGTGCTCAATACTTTGTGAAAATTGGGGGTGTCTCAAGTTGGGCATGGAATCATTACTCCCTTTTGAAAATCTTGGCCTATAACATTTAACACCATTGTAAGAGACAACTTTTTGTTCTCTGGGGAGGATATTAAATGACTAAGGAATCAGCCTGCTCTGTTGTTCCTGACTAAGGCAGGAAGGGTGCTGGGAGCGTTCTCTTGCAAGAGGCTGTGAATCCTGTACTCACATTGATGTTGGGTTCCCTTCATTCCTGTGACATTTTTGAGTTAGACATGTAAGTTTAAATAGAATTATTGGGCCAGTCCCCTTTAGAAGTTGCTGCAAGCTATTTTGATGGTTTGAAATGTTTGAAATCCAAACTTTTGGATGTTTATTTTCACCCAGTATGAATGTACCTGAAGCTCTTTGGCCATGCAATCAAACTGGAAATCTTACAAGCACAGCTTTTTCTCCTGAGAGATCCAGTATTTCCTGGTTTCAATCAGGTCAGAAATATTGAGAAGAAAAACTCTTCACATGGTATCACCTTATGCCTCCTCCTGATTCTAGCTGAAACCAATAAATGCAGAAAGTAGGCTCCCTAACCTGAGCTGTGCACCTCCCATTCTTGAAAACAAAAAGCTGCTAACTCAGATCAATTTCCCATGTACTAACATAATGAGATTAAAGTTGTAAATCAACATACATGCACACACAACCCCACAACCAGCTGACACAAAATATACACTTTCAAAAGAAACAAATTAGTATAAAAATGTTATAAAGAATAAGACAATGCAGATCAAATCAAACCTAACAAATACAGTTACAGGTGAATTATATTTATTAATGTCAATTCTATATAAGCAGACTTTATTCATGTCTGATCTACTAGTCACTAGGGCTTTGAAAATCCTACTCATACTAGTTCTCACGTCTTTGTGAGCTAAAGCTGGTAGCTGAGGTTCACCTTAACACACAGGACTTCAGTTCTGCATGGCTTCTGGATTTGCCTGAACCCTTAAATGGCAAGTGTAACTGGTTAGCCATTTCCTGAGCATCCCCTATGGCCTAGGATCTGCAGCACCCTGCCAGTTTCCCACTCTTCTAGGCTCCTTAACAACAGTCCAAAAGTTATAAGACTAAATTCCTCTGATGGGGATCTCCTTTATTAAGTCTAAGTACACTCAAAATAAAGTGCTTCTCCTTCGGGATGTATAGATTCACAGAGGTTCCTGTTCCTGGACAGGAACCTTCTTCATCCCAATCTGAAACCGGACCCAGCACCTCCTCCCCAAGGGACTGTCTCTTCCTACTCTTGGAGCAAGCAGAGAATATGCAAGTCCTGCCCTGCCCCTATTCCAGCTTCTGGCTGTCTCCCCTGGCTATCCATAGACCTCAGATTTTCTACCTCCTGCGCCCATCCTCCCTCAACTATCCATGGGTTTTTGTTTTTCTAACCCTCCCTCCCCCCAGAGGTCTCATTTAGTTGCATGATCATCTGTCACATAGCTTAATTCATTCTCTCCACCTGGAGAAGCAAGTAGGCAGAGACAACCTGTGCCTGCCGATAGTGGGGGGCAGAGTAAGGGCAGTCAGCTTCAGCAGTGTTACTGAGCATGCTCAGTCCATGTGAGTATGCTCAGTACAAGCCAAGCCGCAAATCTGATGGGGCATATAGCCCCGAATGCTCCCCCGATGTATCACCTCTGCAAGTAGGCTCTGTCAAAGGTAGGCTGAGATCTATCTTCCCTTAAAGGGCTAGTCTCCCTGTGATGGTAAGTAAACTTGAAACAAACCCTTGCAAAACTCATTTTGTATGAAACCAGTCCCTGTTGCCACTTGTCCCTTCCTGCCTCGTTCCCCCTTCCCAACAGAACTCAGGCACTATGTTATCTTGAACAGCCTGCAGAAGGTGCAGTGGCCACATAGTCTGCATCATTACCCCCAAGAGGTCTCCTAAAGGTAGTCTAGGGGGTTGTTGGGAGAAGCAGATCAGTGAAGCAGGAGAGTGTGTGTGTGATGAGTTCTGCTTCAACTTGGTTCAGCTGAGGATAATTTTTTTTAACAGCTGTATTCTACAGCACCAGAGATGTACATGATGCTTTACATGACAGCCAAGACCCCATCCCTGCTCAAAAGAGCTTCCAGAAAACATTTTTAAAAGCACTTTAGTGTCTTAAGGAACTTATGTTCCATGACTCTTAAGTATCTTAGTCATTTCTGGAATTGACTTAGGCACTTTTGAAAATGTTACCCTACAACCTAAACTGAGCACAATATGATAAAACACAAGAGAGGATAATAAGAACAGGAAAAGAGGAGGAATCCTCAGAAAAAAGTTATGGGATTGTTTGGGTGGTACACAGCACATCAAGTTAATGCCTAGGAATTTGTTTGAACTGCTTAAAAGGTCATAGCATTACCCCCTTTATGGAGGCTATGAGTGCATCCCCCTCTGCACTAACATGGAGCAGTGGCTCCACTTCCCAGCCACATTCTAGCTGACCCCTATGCATGGGTATGAATGTGCTTTCTGGGAAAACCTACTTGTATCCTCATTCCCTTCTTATTCACCTAGACAAAGCTAGCCACAATTTGGTCTTTAAAGGAGTGCTTAGTGAGGTGTCAAAATGCACATATTAAAAAGAAACAACCCTTTATTCTCTTCAGTTACACCAGTCACTCCGATTGCCTTTGTGAAAATATTTCTGCTTATCTGTGTGTGCGGTTATTATTGTGCACCTTGCAGCTTGCTCTGGAAACTTAGCTCCACATGTGCCAGCATTCTGAGAAATGAACATTGGAGTGAAAAGATTCCATTCTCTTCTCATTTACCTGATGAAAAATAACCAAAGAAATTGAATAATTAACACTGAATGTAGCTGAACAATTGCTAAGGAGTGTATTTAATAATTTTTCATTGCTTTTTTTTTTCTATTTTAGGAACAAAACAGGGACAATTGAAGCATATTCTTCTCAAGCAACACAACACTTTTGTGGTGAGAGCTGAAGGAAATGCATTGTTTGGATTAGAATATTTTTTTCATTAACAGGATGTTCAAAATAAACAAAATTCACAGTGATTCACGGTGCCTGTGGCTGTATCAGGTTAACACTGGTATGCTTCCATACTTGAGCTCATCTTCACTAATCAATCAGAAACACACTTGCTGGCAAGAAAGGTCACATCATTAATCACACAACAGCAATGTTTTGACAACAAACAGATATCTACATACAGCCAAATTTCACTCTCAGTTACAGAGGTTTAATGCGCAACATACTGAAGACGATGGGTGCGAGAGAGAGAGAGAGAGAGATGAAGCTGCAGCGTCTCCCATAATTACGCCTGTGTATACCAGGTACTGTAAACTAGAGCAGAATTTGTCCCGTTCAGTTAAATTAGAGATCATTATATTATGCCCTCCGTATACACTTGTATCTTGGATTAAATTCAAGTTGGTTGAATGGAAGGAGAATGAGATAAAATGTAATGTATAGGTGGGCACTGGCCTCTTTGGTTCAGGACCAAAGTATTACTGTTCATATTGAAGAAACACCCCAGTGAGCATGATGCTACTGGAGGTATTATCTTTCAGAGGATATATATAAAAAAAAGTCCTCGGCTTCTTTGGTCATTGAGGATTCTATGACAAAGGCTGTTAGCCCCAGTCTTCTGACTAAATTATGTCTCAGTAAATTAGTTACTATTTTCATTAATAGATTACAAGGCCAGAAGGGACCACCGTGATCATCTAGTCAGATTCCTGTAAAATGAAGGCCACAGAACTTCCCCAAAGTAATTCCTAGAGCTTAGAAAAAAATCCAATTGTAATTTAAATATTACAGTAATGGAAAATTCACCATGACCCCAGGTAAATTGTTCCAATGGCTAATTACCCTCACTTAAAAAGTTATGCCTTATTTCCAGTCTGAATTTGTCGAGCTTCAGTTTTCAGCCATTCCATTCTGGCTCGATTAAAAAGCCCATTGTCAAATTGAAAAGTTCATTGTAGTTACTATCCTTCTACTCCTAAAAACGCTTCTGAGTGCCATTTCTGCTCACAATAGCAATGTATTTTATCAGTGGGTGAAGAGAATCCTGTATGTACAATCATTGGGATCAAAAATATATAATAAATAAGAAATTATTATAAATATAGTTTAACTTTTCTAGGCTAAACTCCATGATCCATGTATGGCCTTCCTCCTCTTTAATTTTATCTGCCTCCAATCTTTACTGCAGATGAGGAAGAGAGAAGCAGCTATGTTATGGGCTATAGAGTAGATTCTGAGGCTACGCTAAGGGAGAGGAAAACATCTGTATTTCCTCAGATGGGCACTACCACAGCGTAGGGTATTTACCAGAGTCTGTGTCAGAGTGCAGTGCAGTTATCCTCAGCTAGTGGATAGTTCCTTTGGGACTGTAGCTTGCGGTTGTAGGTTAGAAGTTAGGCTCCTTGAATGCCATGGTTGGAGCTCGGGTAGAATTAGGCAGAGAAGCAGGGAGCTATAACTGGCTCTTCTTAGGCTCTCCTCTGTTGGCTGAACAGATCTCTGTCACCTCAGAGAATCGGGCCCCTTCTTTACTCTGGATGAAATCCAGGTCCCATTGGGTATGTCTACACTGCACTACTCTGATTCAGGTTTCAGCCCAAGCCCCCCTTCCATCCACACACAAATCAGTTTGACCCGGATCAACAAGCACTTATGATCTAGGACCTTGCTAGGGACATGGGTCAGAGCCCGAGTCCTGCTGTGACTTGGGTCTAAGCTCTGCCATTTTTCAGTGTGGACGTAGATCAAGTCGCAGACCTGATTCAAAAAGCCTGCAGTATGGAAGCATGAGCATGGCCAGACCTAGGTCCAGCAATGGTAAATTGTGGTTTACAATGCAGTGTGGATGCTCAAGCATGGGCTTGGAAACATCGAGTCCACAAGCTCATATCCCAAAGATCTGGGCTGAGCATAGAGTATAGACCTACCCATTGAAGACAATGGTAAAATTCATAATGACTTCAATGGAGTCATGGTTTTACCTTCAGGCTGTTGTGGTATGTGTATACTGCATTGTAAACCCAGCACTGTGAGAACTGGGCTTGTGGTCTCAGTGTTTCTAAGAGATTTTTGGTATGAAAAGAAGCATACATTACCTTATCTGCAGCACATATTGTGTGGCATAACACACACATAAGTGAGACTAAATTGAGTTCTGGGCATCATTAGCTTAATTAAAACTGTGATTTTTGTCCCAAACCTACAGTCCATTGTTGTATATGGCGGGGGGGGGGGGCAGTGGAGGGGGAGCAGATGATATAAGACAGAAAATAGTTCCCTAGTTAAAAATTAGTTGCCTAGGCTAAAAATATGATCAAATGATGTCTACAGTATTTTATAAAGAGCTAAGAGGATAGCAGCACTTAAAGCAGTGCAAAATTTGCATTTTGTTAATTTCTATTCTATGCACTTGCTTTCTGTATGCTTGTCAGTCCAATGCACTGGTACAATCCTCACATTTTCAGATCATCTAGGCTCTCTTCAAACTACAGCTGAAAGTGTACTAAAGACAACCATGTTTAACCATGGTTGTTGCTAGCCATGCTCTGATGATAAATCTGGGCGAGCCACAGCAGTGTAACTATAGTGGGGACAGAGCCTTATACTATATCTTCTTTCTACATTTAAAAATAAAATTGAAAGATTATTTTTCCTCCAAATCAGATTCAAGGATTAAATATTCCTTTAGCTGAAGCCGTAATGTGGGGAGACCCATGTTCAGTACTCTCTCTCTTTCACTCAGATGCTGGCAGCAGAAGCCAATAGCGCTATGTAGACGCTTTGCTCCATTGCACTGAGAAGGGAAGGAGAGCATTACATCACTCTGCAACTTCCCCTGCAGGCTGTTTGAAGAACAAACAGCAAATTAAAAGACCCAAGGAGTCCTTTAACCTTCTGACCCCTGTACAGCTCTGTTAGCTAATAGTTTTTTTATGCATAGTGGTCAATGCTAAATCCCAGATTAGAATTTGTATATTACTTATTTAAGGGCTTGATCCTGCAGTTTGTACTCATGTGAGTAATCCTACATGCATGAGTAGTCTCACTGACTCACATGCATAGGAATTACTCATGTGAGTAAGAGTTGGGGTCTTAATGGAATCTATTCTCCCTCCAATACATGCATTTAAGTCTCATTTGTGCTCATGGGAGCTATGCATATTCAACAAGGGGAGAATAGATTCCCTTAATCTGATTAAATGCAGGGAATTTGATTGTTATGTTTGATTTAATGATATGTTGTTGAGGGTAGACTGGGCTGTAATGTTCAAATTATTCTATGGATTTAGCCCTTTTATCTGTGTGAATTTTCCAGGAACATCATATTTTTTACATACTTGTTTTTGGTTCCAAAGTTGATTGCTGAATTTTTATATAAACAAATTTCAGCCTGGCAGCTGTTTGTGAACTATGAGCTATGATTGCTTCTTTGAGAATTCTGTGTCCCAAATAAGAAGAATTGTTGTGGTAGATGTCTCAGCCTGTATACTATAGAATTTCATGGACCCAAGTCATCACTGCATTACTCCAGTTTTATGTCATAGTAAGTTCACTGAATGGAGTTACAATTGTAAAACTGGAGTAATGTTGTGATGGATCAGGCCCAGTGTCCATTGCTGTGGTGACTGTCCTTCCCACATACAACAATATACTGTATCTACCATGCACATTCATTGAATTTGCCAGTCTACGTTTCCTGAAAGAAGCCCTTTAATGAACACTTGAAGTTCAGTGGGTTTGATGCTAATATTTGCTACATGTTGGAATATCTACCTGTTGGAAAAGTGTAGAATATTACACAATAAATATAAAAAAACTGGTCTAGTGCTGACTCAAAAATCAATGGATGAGTGGATAGGTAACCACCAGTTTAGAAATGCAGGAAATCTTTGTATTATTGCAATAAAAGTGGCCCCCAATTTTTTTTTAAAAAAATCCTCTGCCAAAGAGATGGAGAGAGAGATATTAAGCCACTGGAAACATAGACTAAAAATTGACACAGAGGCTGCAGTGGCTTAATACATTCGACAGAGCAATGACCCAAAAGCAAGTCATGAACGGAGTCGCCACGTTAAGGGAGTCGTCACAGCATCACCAATGTGCAAACAACATTTCAGAGTTAGGGAGGTCCTTGTGGGACAGCCTAACAGACTTTGGCCTTGCCATCATTGTTCCTCCCAGCTTTAGGAAGAGAAACTTGAAGCTAGGATAACACACATTTGGCAGGATACCTATGTTGCATCTGACATTACTGCCTGTGTGTCCATCACCTTTCACATAGCTATACAACACCAACCCACCAGTTGCTCCAAACAATGCTGAGAGAATGGCGTTCATTAGAACAAACAAATAAAATGGCTATATGACACTTCTATTGCAAGTAAAATTTTGTGACACTTTCTGCTTCTACATACATTCTTGGAAACAAATATTTGCTAGTACAAATATCCACAAAAAAGAGAAGGAAAGAGCTAATGAATGCTGTTGCAGAAAAATTCTAATTAGAATCCACAAAATGTTCATGAATAATATTCCTTCCTATCTGTCTAGCTCTAGTGCGGAATACACTTTGCCTTATGCCATTACTGACTCCAGGAAACAATAAGCAATATGAAAATAGAAACAATTTGGCAATTAATTACATCATTACCACCCTTTTCAATTAGGTCCTCTATTTCTTTGGTATACTGTAAAATTTAACTCATAATTATGCTTTAGTTCATTTTTGTTTATTTAACACTACAATAAGATCAAAACAGAAAGCCATCAGAATGCAAAATGCTAGGTGCATTTCCATGTTGTAAATGTTGTATTTGAGCTTTTATAACAAAATGTAGTATTTTGTACCATTCCATTTAAAATGTATCTGGCTAAGCTCCAACACTCTTTCACTGTAAACAGGAACTTCCTTGGAGGACAAATAATCACACTTAATGACATAAAAGATTATAATGACATAAAATAATGTTCCAAATACATAGCAAAATTAAACATTGCAAGATTATTTTCTTCTTTGAAGTCTTTCACCAGATGGTGAAAAGTGCTGAAATCATAAGTCTGAATGGGAAGGGAAAATGTTTCCACAATCCTTTCTTGATGCTAGTGTCAGCATGTATAATCTTTACATGTGGCTATACAAAATGGCAGCTCATACCTTCTTGGAGCCAAGTGTTTGTGCTCAAGATAAATTTCCATTCTGAGGTGTTCTAATGAAACTTGTTCTGAATCTGAGGCAGGGAATCCCCTGATACATTTCATTAGCCATGTCAACCAGATCTAGTCATAAATGAGAACAAATAAGCACATCAGCAGAAGTTACTGGGGTAATTTGGAAACTGTTACTGACCTATTTTCAGACACCATATAAAGGAAGAGCTGTGTCATTAAATTAGTGCACTATAATTTTATTTTGATACAGAAATAGAGTTCATATTTTATCAAAAAAAGATACCCTGATGCATCTGTGACTTGAAGATGTGTGGTTAAATAGTTAAATGAAAGAGGGTCTAATGGCTTCCTTAGAAGAAAGAGCTTATGCACCTAATGAGGATTAGAAAAAAGAATCTGCCAATTGCTGTACAGTGTGAAGTGACCACAAAGCAAGAGTGAATTTGTATCTCTTAGCACTGTTCACATTCTTGTCTGAAGAATTCTACAAAGTTGGCTTCCATAATATTCCATGGACTGTTTTTGTGGACTTCCTGGTGGAAAATGTTGCTGAATATAGCATGATTTTGTAGCAGAAGTGGACAAAAATTAATAGCAATTAAAAAAATAGACTACATTGTGCGTAAATATTCCCTAGTGCAAGTTATACGGTATGGATGGGATTTTTAAAAGCTGTCAGCTTTGGCTTAACTCTGCTCTTATTGAAGCCAATGGAAATTTCAGCACTGGCTTCAGCTGGAGCAGAGTTAAGCCAACACTGAGTTCTTTTGAAAATTCAGCCTCATTTCTTCAAACTTTCTGACTTTAACATTTTAGGACTCTAAAGGCCATATTGTACCTTATGTGGCCTATTGTACATGTGGCTCATTGTGCTCATGGCATTTCCTATGAATTCTTTCCGCTAAGATTGGGTTTTCTTACTATTAAAGTAATAGATCCCTGCCCTGATAGCCACATCTGGATCTTGAAGGATCTACAGGACTCACAAGATTATGAGCTTGGAGGCTCTAAGCATCTGCCGTGGCTCCCAATTTCTAACCTCCCTCCGGGCAGCATCACTCCTTTAGGAAGCCAAAGACTCCTTTATGGACTAACCTATGCATGGGAGTTCTTATTCTGAGCTGAAGCTGTTATGAACTTGTAATCACAGACTGGTTTGAAGACTAGCTGCTATCTGAGCCCTTGCTGGAGTTGGGGTGTGTGTGTGTGTGTGTGTGTGTGTGTGTGTGTGTGAGAGAGACCTCCGATAAGCTTATTAACAGGTGTGTAGGTTCTTTTATTGTTTTTAATATGTTTTCTATGTAGTGCCTTAAGAATAAACCTTAAAAATAAATGTGTTTGCTTAGAAAGAGTTGTGTGTTAACCTATAACTGTGGGCAATTACACTGTTTATAGTCTCTGAAGAGAGACCCCAAAATGTGGATGCTGGCCAGTTTAGTCAGTCTGGCTTGCTGGGAATAACAGAGTAGGCAGGGAACTGAGCAGCCTGAAAAAATCCTGGAGGAGGAAGAGAGATATGGGTCTCCACCCAAGAGAGGTGATGGCTGGGAGCCATAAGCCTAAAAGTGGGTGCCCTTGATTGACCAAAGAAAGGTAATACAGGTGCAGTTGCCCTTAACTGTGACTATGGATGGGAATGATGGTACCTCAGCAACACTTCCATGCCACCCTGGACTGGATCTGTTAGTTTTCACAGATTCTGTGACCAAGGGGATAATATGAACCTACACATTCAGCATCCAAAAGGAAACACATTCTTTTGTAACTAATGAATTAGCAAAGGAAGATCATTTAATTCATATCTTCAGTCATTCTAATTCAACACTTACATACTGCAAAACAAAACAGCATCTGTGGTTCCTTCTTCAGTACATTACACAACCTTTATGGTGATGTATATGTAATAATCATAATGACTCCATGTAACTTCGTAGAGTCTGTTTTGTGCATGACATTTCATAACAGCATTTAACTTTTCTATATACAATTAGTAACTTACAATTACTCACAATCCTCATCTACTTTCCATATATTCAGACTCATTGGGAGTTGGGGTTAGGGACCTTGGGAATTGGTAATGGCATAACAAAGACTTTGACTTCTGTTACCTGTTCAAATCCAGATGTTGTCATTAGTGACCAAAAGCTTGTATCTGATTGCTGTTTATGGCCTATCTGAAACAAATTGATGATCTCAGTTCAGTTCTTTACAGACAGATAGCCACATTCCATACACCAATACTGCAGGTGGCAGTAATTGTCACCTTGGATGTCATTATCAGAGATTTCAATTGGTGTAGAACATTAACTATTACCCACCTCCTAAGGTTGGTCCATCTTCATCATATATAAAGCAAGCTGATGGGGTTGGGTAATGAAGCTTACTCTGGTTCTCACTGCATTATATCACTGTGACTCAGGAGACCCAAATACTTGCTCCACCACGGATTTAATGTCTGACCTTGGACAAGTCACTTCTTTTCCGTGTGCCTAGGTTCCTCATCTGTAAATGGGGATAACAGCACTTCTCTACCTCACTGATGTGTTATGAGGATAAATACATTGAAGATTGTAAGGCACTCAGATACTATAGTAATGTACATAAATAGATTATTTATCTGTGGAACAGATCTATCTGAGAACAATCTCTAGGGCTAAAAATATCATGACTTTCCAGAGCACTACATTAAATTAAAAATTAACCAAACAACTCAGGTGGTTGTTCTAGCCAGTGTGAAGGCTTTCACCTGAATTTGATTGTTCATGATTTATAATCTTTTAATAAATATACACTGAGAAACCCTGAGGTATACATTTATTCTGGACCTTAAGATAGAAAGATTTCATGACAATACTTGCTTTGATACAACATATTGTTATGAACACTGTAGAACCTATTCAGGTTTTTATGAATCTACAATTATTAGAGACCACACAATCATCATAAGGTTGATTGATGCAATACACAGTTTGAGACAAAAGACCATCTCTCATAATTAATATACATAATTTTTCTTGGGAGAGAGAGGAAAACTAGAAATAGTGTAATCTTTATTTCAACTGCAGACATATTGTAATCAAATGCTCTCCCAGCTTGGTAAGACACTAGGTAAAGAGAAAGTTAAGAGCTCAGCATCTATCTGCCACCAGAGGTTGCTGTTAGGTTAGCGATTAAACTAGGAGGGCTACTAGGCAGCTCTCCAACACCACTTTCTACAAGCCATTACCCTCTGATCCCACTGAGAGTTACCAAAAGAAACTACAGCATTTGCTCAAGAAACTCCCTGAAAAAGCACAAGAACAAATCCGCACAGACACACCCCTGGAGCCCCGACCTGGGGTATTCTATCTGCTACCCAAGATCCATAAACCTGGAAATCCTGGACGCCCCATCATCTCAGGCATTGGCACCCTGACAGCAGGATTGTCTGGCTATGTAGACTCCCTCCTCAGGCCCTTCGTTACCAGCACTCCCAGCTATCTTCGAGACACCACCGATTTCCTGAGGAAACTACAGTCCATTGGTGATCTTCCTAAAAACACCATCCTAGCCACTATGGATGTAGAAGCCCTCTACACCAACATTCCACACAAAGATGGACTACAAGCCGTCAGGAACAGTATCCCCGATACTGTCACGGCTAACCTGGTGGCAGAACTTTGTGACTTTGTCCTGACCCATAACTATTTCACATTTGGTGACAATGTATACCTTCAAATCAGCGGCACTGCGATGGGTACCCGCATGGCCCCACAGTATGCCAACATTTTTATGGCTGACTTAGAACAATGCTTCCTCAGCTCTCGTCCCCTAATGCCCCTACTCTACTTGCGCTACATTGATGACATCTTCATCATCTGGACCCATGGAAAAGAAGCTCTTGAGGAATTCCACCATGATTTCAACAATTTCCATCCCACAATCAACCTCAGCCTGGACCAGTCCACACAAGAGATCCACTTCCTGGACACTACGGTGCTAATAAGCGATGGTCACATAAACACCACCCTATATCGGAAACCTACTGACCGCTATTCCTACCTACATGCCTCTAGCTTTCATCCAGATCATACCACTCGATCCATTGTCTACAGCCAAGCGCTACGATATAACCGCATTTGCTCCAACCCCTCAGACAGAGACAAACACCTACAAGATCTCTATCATGCATTCCTACAACTACAATACCCACCTGCTGAAGTGAAGAAACAGATTGACAGAGCCAGAAGAGTACCCAGAAGTCACCTACTACAGGACAGGCCCAACAAAGAAAACAACAGAACGCCACTAGCCATCACCTTCAGCTCCCAACTAAAACCTCTCCAACGCATCATCAAGGATCTACAACCTATCCTGAAGGACGAGCCATCGCTCTCTCTTGGGATATTGGGAGATAGACCAGTCCTTGCTTGCAGACAGCCCCCCAATCTGAAGCAAATACTCACCAGCAACCACACACCACACAACAGAACCACTAACCCAGGAACCTATCCTTGCAACAAAGCCCGTTGCCAACTCTGTCCACATATCTATTCAGGGGATACCATCATAGGGCCTAATCACATCAGCCACACTATCAGAGGCTCGTTCACCTGCGCATCTACCAATGTGATATATGCCATCATGTGCCAGCAATGCCCCTCTGCCATGTACATTGGCCAAACTGGACAGTCTCTACGTAAAAGAATGAATGGACACAAATCAGACGTCAAGAATTATAACATTCAAAAACCAGTTGGAGAACACTTCAATCTCTCTGGTCACTCGATCACAGACCTAAGAGTGGCTATACTTCAACAAAAAAGCTTCAAAAACAGACTCCAACGAGAGACTGCTGAATTGGAATTAATTTGCAAACTGGATACAATTAACTTAGGCTTGAATAGAGACTGGGAATGGATGAGTCATTACACAAAGTAAAACTATTTCCCCATGGTATTTCTCCCCCCCACCCCACCCCCTACTGTTCCTCTGGTATTCTTGTTAACTGCTGGAATTAGCCTACCTGCTTGTCACCATGGAAGGTTTTCCTCCTTTCCCCCCCCTGCTGTGGGTGATGGCTTATCTTAAGTGATCACTCTCCTTACAGTGTGTATGATAAACCCATTGTTTCATGTTCTCTGTGTGTGTGTATATAAATCTCTCCTCTGTTTTTTCCACCAAATGCATCCGATGAAGTGAGCTGTAGCTCACGAAAGCTTATGCTCTAATAAATTTGTTAGTCTCTAAGGTGCCACAAGTACTCCTTTTTTTTTTAAAAAAATATGAAGGAAATAAAACAAAATATTTCAATGATTAAAATACCTAGAAATTGGTATTACATAGGATAAAAGGAGCTCTAGAATATCACATGTGCATGGTCGTTTCTATGGGCTAGATTCTGCCACCCTTACTCTTAGCGAGGAGTACATTCATCTGCAAGTATTCCCTTTGATTTTGATGCTACTACTCAAGTAGGAAGATACTAATCAAAAAAGAAATCTGGTCCTTAGTTACCAAAAATGATGCCCCCCCAGCTATTTATTTCTAAGAATGTAAAGTCGCATCCCTAAAATGAAAGCAGTTTATTGATTGCTGGGAGCAAATCCTGGCTAATTTAAGAAAATTGGAATTAAAACTTTTGAAATATATCAAGTCATGTTTATAAAATCATTATCATTCAAAACATAAGCCGTCTTGAATGCACTCTCTTTAGCTCACCATAAGAAAGTGAAACTTCATTCCTGTTGCCACCCTAAAATGTTTCATCAACTGCTTAAAATTAGGTCATCTTGAGATTTCAATCCTTCTCTTTTCCCAATGGAATCAGAAATCAGCTGCTATTTTATTTTAATGGAGAAAATTAACTCGTGGGCTTATTATTAATAACCAATAGCAGATAAAAGAGTGCAATGACCTGGACAATGGGACATTTAAATCTTTGCAGTCGATGAGCTGCTTGTGCTAGACTGATTTCAAACGCAACAGCTGGGTAGTTTATTAACATATGAATACCCTTGAGGTGATTTGGAGAAACTAAATGTGCTAAACTAAACACCTCATTAAGACAGTACTTAAAAAAAAAAGTCTATTTTCACATTTCAGTTTAGATTTTAAAGATGTTAGTATGAGAATATTCTGTGATATAAAATGCATTGTTGGAAACTACTACTTTTTTTTTTTTTGTACTCTTTAGCAGAAAAAAAACCATAATGCTACAATGCACTTGAGACAGAATTGCTTTTGAAGTGTGTTCTTTGCCAAAGAAATGAAGACAACAATGCTTTTGCACCCCCAAACTATTGACTAAACTAAAGGGACAGGCCCCAAGTCTGCCCTCAATATATAGGACACATCTATTGAATTCTGAGACTCAGTGGGGCTGATCCAAAGCCCACTGAAGTCAATGGGAGTCTTTTCTTGTCTTCCACGGACTTTGGATCAGATCCAATGGGAATTGTGTCCATGTGTCTAAGGGATGATTTAAACCCATAATGTGAGTGCTGGGGACAATCTGAGGCAGCGAGTAATGGGATGAGGTAGTGGGAAATGCATCTGCACCAGCTCCACAGGAGGTATACTGGATGCCTTTCAGGAAAATATGCATTAGCCAAACACAAGTTATTGGGCTCCCTACAGGAGTAACTGGGTGAAACGTAATGGCCTGTGAGATTCAAGAGATCAGGCTTTCAGTCCAGTGAAGCCTCCATCTCTTCCCTGGGGTTGACAAGGTTTCAACAAAGCAGTCATCAGGCAGAGATGGGGCACTTCAAACACACATGCTGCATTTGAAATTCCTCACATGGGCCATTCAGTTTCCATGCTCATCTGCTAATTTTGCTGAAGAGGAACTTGTTTCCCCTGTTGGAAAATCATGGGGAGACTGCATGCTTTGTTACCCAGATGCCTTTCCCCACTCCCCTATGGCTGTCTATGGCAAATGAGTTGGTGAAAAGGCAGAGTCATGAAGGCCTGATTCTTCTATCATACATGTTTGACATCAATGTAACTCCATTGGTTGCCATGGAATTACTCCTGATTTACATTGGTGTGAGAGAAGAACTGGGCCTGTAGGAATGAGGAAAGTTTGCCCATCCATATAAACATTATGATGCTGCCTCAGAATGTATTTTACCAGTCAGGATTTCAATATACTTTTTTAATAGCCTGGCAGGCTACCTAAGTAGTTAGTTCTGGAGAAGCAGGAGGGCTGAATATTTAGCCCGGATAATGCCCCAGAAATGTAAAACAAACAAAAAAAGGCATGCAGATTTGCTTTTGGACTGTTTCATCTCCAAGCGTCTGATTTAATCGTTAATACTGTCATACCCCAAAGCCTGTGCTAGACTACAGAAATTGCAGAAAACAATTTTCTGTGGTTTCCATGGTCTTGTACAGGACTGAAGGCTGAACATTTTTTCCCTCTAACTGAATAGTTGCTTGAGTTCCTCATGCCCATTACTGCCTGCAGTCAGTATTGCTGAGGCACAAGATAAAAATCTCTACTTTTAGGGTCAAATTTTGCTCTCAGATGCACCTGGTCAGGCTGTGAAAATTGGAAAAGTTTTGCATTTGAAGAGCTTATATCAGCCCTGCACTTAAAATATGATTTTCCCCTTCCACAGCAAAATGAGGCACATAGCAAGCACACAAGTGATTCAATACAGACTCATATGTAGACAAAGGCATAAATTAGTCATGGATTATAAACACATATGCAAAAAGAAAAGGAGTACTTGTGGCACTTTAGAGACTAACAAATTTATTTGAGCATGAAGTGCTGTAGCTCACGAAAGCTTATGCTCAAATAAATTTGTTAGTCTCTAAGGTGCCGCAAGTACTCCTTTTCTTTTTGTGAATACAGACTAACATAGCTGCTACTCTGAAACCTGTCAATAAGCACATATGGAAACCCCTTGTCAGAGCCATGAAATTCAAATCAAAGGGAAGAATGAAATATAAATTCTACTGCCCTGACAGAGTCACAAAGCTATACAGACATTTCTCTTTTTGTACTTTTTTTCCAAGGGCCAGAATTTCATCCTCAGCTAAAATCAGTTAAATTTGCTTGAAAAATGAACACAAAGATCCTCCAGTGTTATTAGAACCAAGCTCTGCACATTACTACATAATTCAGGTACCATAAATAGACAAAAAGAAAAGGAGTACTTGTGGCACCTTAGAGACTACCAAATTTATTAGAGCATAAGCTTTCGTGAGCTACAGCTCACTTCATCGGATGCATTTGATGGAAAAAAACCACCAAATGCATCTGATGAAGTGAGCTGTAGCTCACGAAAGTTTATGCTCTAATAAATTTGTTAGTCTCTAAGGTGCCACAAGTACTCCTTTTCTTTTTGCGAATACAGACTAACACGGCTGCTACTCTGAAACCTGTCATAAATAGACAGTGAGTCATTGAAAATCAGACACATATGGTAACCTTTTACTTTCCCAAGAAAATTTTAATTTTAGAAGTGGATTCAGTTGAATACAAACAATGCCTCCCCCCACTCATTAATTTTCTTACTATATGTATATCATCCACAGAACAACCTAATATGTTTTATTGTCACGTGTCTGTTACCCGTTAAATAAAAAAAGAGTTAAAGCATAAAAAATAACCAAATTCACTCCACAATATGAGAGGAACACACACACACACACACACACACACACACACACACACACCCCCAAAACAATAAATGACTAAAGGAATAAATGTTTGCCAATTATTCAGTGGTGAATTAAATGAATGGACCAAATGCAAGTTTTGACTGCTCTTCCTGCTCAAGATTTACACCACTAATCAACTAATGTTCAAATCCCTAATAAAGCAAAGAATTTGTCTCTAAGGCAGCAATAATTTAAGATTGCTATCAAAAGATATATTTGGACTTCATTTTTTTCAGCAAAGAGATTTGTCAGCTAGAAAAAAGTTGATTGAGAACCCTGATAAAACTTTACTCTTTGGCAGGGGTAAAATGCAAATAAAAAGTGACACTTTTTATGTCACTTTTGTGACTGTTTGTGAAAGTAATTCAAGGCCATTCATGAAAATTAGCATCTAAATGAAAGGTCAGATGTCATTTTGTATGTCTGGTTGATTTTGAGGAACCCAAATGAAATATTTACATATTTTAGGAAAGTGCCAGTAATTGTATACAACTTTAAATTCTGCCCAAATATATAAATAAGAACTAAATCAAAATCATATTTTTACTGTGCTTTTCTAGGGATTATAACTGTAAACCAAATCAATCTTTATGGTCTATGATTATTTACTTGCTTATTTTTAAAATTCTCCAGCAATGTATGAGACACTTTATGCTATACAGATTCTTCTATCTGTGGAACAAACTCTCAACATTTCCTGTTTATGAAGTATTTTTAACAAATCATTTTAGTATAAACAAATAGAAATAGATGAGTGGCTTTCCTTACCACACTGCTGGCTGAAATATCACGGGAGAGTTTGGAAAGACACAATTTGCCTCATGTAACAGAAAGAAATATACAATTAACATAAAGATAGCCTTTGAAATGAAATTATTGACCCATAGAGCAGGGTACTGGGGGTCAAAACTCTCCTCCTTGCTTTACCATTAACTTGTAGTATGACCTTGTGCAAGTCTTTTAACCTCCCTGAACCTCAGTGTTATGCATCTGTTCCTTCACTGGGGTAGGGTTTGTCTCTCTACAGGATAGGTACTGGGCCTGCCAAACAACCCTGAGGAATGATAGAGGATCTGCTCCTATCCTGGGAGTCAGTGGGAGACCTGGGCCGTTCTCTAGAAGGCCCATGCCTCTGCAGCAGTTCTGCCTCCCAGAACCCAAATAGTCAAATTCTGAGGGATCACTCTTGCTGCAGCTGCAGCAATCTCAAGGTTTATAATTATTAATATGTGGGTGTGCATACCACCTGGAGCATAAGAATTGATTCCACTTAACCTGGACATCTGTCTCACTCTGCTACTCTTGTAAAAAATCTCATGGGATTTTTCACAAGCATAAACTTGGCTTTGGTTTTATGTCTCACCTGAAAGTTGTCACCTTCAGCAGCTTATTGACTCTTAACACTATGCTCGGGTACTTATTAGATATATTTGGAATGAAATACCTCGACTGTACATACATGATGGTGTCAAAGACAGAATTTCAGGTGTGTGGAAGGGTTGAAACAAAGACTCAAAAAAGAAATAGAGCAAATGATTATTCATTTATGTGTTTGAAATCATGATATTCAATTAGTATCATAGACCTAGAAGGGACCTCAAGAGGTCATCTAGTCCAGTCCCTGCACTCGTGGCAGGACTAATTATCTAGACCATGCATGACAGGTGTTTGTCTAACCTGCTTTTAAAAATCTCCAATGATGGAGATTCCACAACCTCCCTAGGCAATTTATTCCAGTGTTTAACCACCCTGACAGTTAGGAAGTTTTTCCTAATGTCTAACCTAAACCCCCATATAGAAAGGAAGTAATCACAGAATTGTAGAACTAGAAGGGTCCTAGAGAGGTCATCTAGTTCTGTTCCCTGCACTCATGGCAGGACTAAGTGTTATCTGGACTATCCCTGAAATCCTTGTTTGTCTAACTTGCTTTTAAAAATCTCCAATAATAGAGATTCCACAATCTCCCTTGGCAATTTATTCCAGTGCTTAGCCAGCCTGACAGTTTTTCCTAATGTCCAACCTAAACCTCCCTTGCTGCAATTTAAGCCCATTGCTTCTTGTCCTATCCTCAGAGGTTAAGAAAAACATTTTTTCTTTCTCCTCTTTCTAACAACCTTTTACATACTTGAAAACTTATCATGTCCCCCCTCTCAGTCTTCTCTTTCCCAGACTAAACACACCCAATTTTTTCAATCTTCCCTTATAGGTCATGTTTTCTAGACCTTTAATCATTTTTGTTGCTCTCCTCTGCGCTTTGTCCAGTTTGTTCACATCCTTCCTGAAATGTGGTGCCCAGAACTGGACACAATACTCCAGCTGAGGCCTACATGGTGCAGAGTAGAGCAGAAGAATTACTTCTCATGTCTTGCTTACAACACTCCTGCTAATATGTCCCAGAATGAGGTTTGCTTATTTTCCCCAACAGTGTTACGCTGTTGACTCATATTTAGCTTGTGATCCACTATGACCCCCAGATCCTTTTTTGCAGTACTCCTTCCTAGGCACTCATTTCCCATTTTGTATGTGTGCAACTGATTGTTCCTTCCTAAATGGAGTACTTTGCATTTGTCTTTATTGAATTTCATCCTATTTACTTCAGACCTTTTCTCCAGTTTGTCCAGATCATTTTGAATTTTAATCCTATCCTCCAAAGCACTTGCAAGCCTTCCCAGCTTTGTATCAACCGCAAACTTTATAAGTGTACTCTGTATGCCATTATCTAAATCATTGATGAAGAGACTGACAAGAACAGGACCCAGAACTGATCCATTCAGGACCCCACTCTTTATGCCCTTCCAGCATGACTGTGAACCACTGATAACTAGTCTCTGGGAATGGTTTTCCAACCAGATTTGCACCCACCTTATAATAGCTTCATCTAGGTTGCATTTCTCTAGTTTATTTATGAGAAGGTCATGCGGGACAGTATCAAAGGCTATACTAAAATTAAGATATACCATATCTGCTTCCCCCCCATTCCACAAGGCTTGTTACCCTACAAAGAAAGCTATCAGGTTTGTTTGACATGATTTGTTTTTGACAAATCTGTGCTGACTGTTGCTTATCACATTATTATCTTCTAGTTAAGCTGACTGGTCTGGGCTGTCCTTATTTCCCTTTTTATAGATGGACACTATATTTGCCCTTTTCCAGTCTTCTGGAATCTTCTATCTTCCATGACTTCTCAAAGATAATCACTAATAGCTCAGATATCTCCTCAGTCAGATCCTTGAGTATTCTAGGATGCATTTCATCATGCCCTGGTGACTTGAAGACATCTAATTTGTTCAAGTAATTTTTAACTTGTTATTTCCCTATTTTAGCCTCTTCTGATAAACTGTAAACTGGAGTAATAGTAATAGGATGAAATTCAATAGTGAGAAGTGTAAGGTTATGCATTTAGGGATTAATAACAAGAATTTTAGTTATAAGTTGGGGACGCATCAATTAGAAGTAACGGAAGAGGAGAAGGACCTTGGAGTATTGGTTGATCATAGGATGACTATGAGCTGCCAATGTGATATGGCTGTGAAAAAAGCTAATGCGGTTTTGGGATGCATCAGGAGAGGCATTTCCAGTAGGGATAAGGAGGTTTTAGTACCGTTATACAAGGCACTGGTGAGACCTCACCTAGAATACTGTGTGCAGTTCTGGTCTCCCATGTTTAAAAAGGATGAATTCAAACTGGAGCAGGTACAGAGAAGGGCTACTAGGATGATCCGAGGAATGGAAAACTTGTCTTATGAAAGGAGACTTAAGGAGCTTGGCTTGTTTAGCCTAACTAAAAGAAGGTTGAGGGGAGATATGATTGCTCTCTATAAGTATATCAGAGGGATAAATATAGGAGAGGGAGAGGAATTATTTAAGCTCAGCACCAATGTGGACACAAGAACAAATGGGTATAAACTGGCCACCAGGAAGTTTAGACTTGAAATCAGACGAAGGTTTTTAACCATCAGAGGAGTGAAGTTTTGGAATAAACTTCCAAGGGAAGCAGTGGGGGCAAAAGATCTATCTGGTTTTAAGATTCTACTCGATAAGTTTATGGAGGAGATGGTATGATGGGATAATGGGATTTTGGTAAGTAATTGATCTTTAAATATTCAGGGTAAATAGGCCAAATCCCCTGAGATGGGATATTAGATGGATGGGATCTGATTTACTATAGAAAACTCTTTCCTGGGTATCTGGCTGGTGAATCTTGCCCATGTGCTCAGGGTTTGGCTGATTGCCATGTTTGGGGTCGGGAGGGAGTTTTCCTCCAGGGCAGATTGGAGAGGCCCTGGAGGTTTTTTTGCCTTCCTCTGTAGCATGGGGCATGGTTGACTGGAGGGAGGCTTCTCTGCTCCTTGAAGTTTTGAACCATGATTTGAGGACTTCAATAGCTCAGACATGGGTGAGGTTTTTCATAGGAGTGGTGGGTGACATTCTGTGGCCTGCGCTGTGCAGGAGGTTGGACTAGATGATCAGAGTGGTCCCTTCTGACCTTAGTATCTATGAATCTATGATCCTACCTAATTTTCACTGTCATTCACTGCATTAGATGTCCAGTCACCACCAACCTTCTTGGTGAAAACTTAAACAAAGAAATCATAAAGCACCTCTGCCATTTCCACATTTTCTGTTATGTAATGGGTCAGTGTCCCTGGAATTCTGACAGGAGTGATAAATACAGTTGCCCAAAATTGCTCATTTATTGCTGACCCAATAAATAATTCATTCTCAAATGTAACTGTAATCACAGATGATTTTATAACTTCCTGTGATGTTTCATTCACAAAGCAAAGATAGTAAATATTAATTTTTCTCTGTTCCTATCTCCTTTTTTTTCTCATTGCATCTTTTGACACCTACTTTATAAACTCTCCGGCAGCAGGGACTATCTAACTTGGTTATATGTTTATACAGTGCCTACCAATATTGCGGTTACCGATCCTTAAATGGGATTGCCAGGTGCTACTGTAATGGACATCACCATAACAAGGATTCTAAGAAAAATGAAAAATACAAACATTGGACTTTTCTCCATGAAGTTATGTTTTTTCTTCAGCAAAACAAACAGATCTATAAAATTTTATTGTCTCCTGTTCAGCTAAATGATATCTGGACTGTAAATGATGCAGTAAAAAATGGGCCCATTAAACCTAGGGCTGTACTGAAATTCAGCTTCTAATAGGTATCCAGATTAAATATTTGAAGGCAAAAAATAAATTTGAGGCAGCATTCTTTCATGATGGTACCCATGGCATGGCTTTGTTGGACTCTTCTTGTCTAATTCTGATTGAGACCCAGAACAGGGTGGAAAATATGGGATGGAGATGAGGTTCCATTCACTTGCTGCGACATTACCCGGTGGTCCCTTCAAATGGCATTTGGTGTTTCTTCTTCCTGGGTCTGCATGACCAGTTTACTGCCTCCCACATTCATTCCCCTCTCAGGTTGCAGCCAGCACATTTCCCAGTTCCTTTAGATATTGTACTGGGCCAAAGTGCTCGAAGCACCATAGGCCTGGCAGGAGTACTCTGAGAAAAATGAGGCTTACACACAGCTGTGAGTTACTGGTTTTATTGAAGGTTAGTGACCCACCCGCAACGGGGACTCCAAGCATTGCAGTCACGGAGGCGGGGAACCCAGCACACCAGAGCTTTGCCTGGGACGGAGTCCAACGGAGGGGCAGACAGTCAGCGTTAATAAGCATTACACAAAAACAGCTGATGAATATAAAATTAGGTGCTTCTTAAAGGGGGGCTTTCTACTACCTGGCGAAGGGCCATGCAAAGCAGCTGTATCCTTCAAGAACTATCTATATCCTGCAATAACACAGCAGCTGTGTCCTTCAAGAACTATCTATGTCCCACAGTAACCTCTCAGCTCGAGAAAGTGAAAGTTCCCTAGCTAGACCGTAACAAAGTCTTCTGCAGTCCCTTACAGATATCATCTCTCTCCCACCCATCTCCACCAGTATTAAATTCCCATCTTACTCAGGTGCAAATTTAGGAATCCTGGCAGTGATCAATGCACTTTGCTTAAATGAGACAGATAAGGATATCCTCATGCAGCCTTACTTATTACTTTAACACTCCAGGAGCCTAATTTTTAGAGGGGCTGAGCACACATAACTCTATCTGAAACCAAGGGGAGCTGCAGGCCAGCCAACGTGAAAATTAGATCCAAAGTTCAATTTTTAAGTGAGGGAGCATTTAGAAGACACTTATAATGTTTCCAGGACACATGAGTCCATTGTTCCACTTTTTTCTTAAGAATTAACCTACCAAAAAACCCATTTATTGTTTTATACAAGAATTAGGTTGCTCTTGAGCCGATACCATTGACTACCATGTTTATTCACTTGTACTTCTATCTGTCTGTCTCCATCAGCTGTCTTTTGTCTTACACTTAGATTGTAAACTCTTAGAGCAGGGACTGTCTTTTTGTTCTGTATTTGTACAGGTCCTAGTGTAATGGGTTACTGATTCATGACAAAGTGCTACAGTAATTCTATTATTGTTATTATTAAATATTATTAATATAATATAATTATTTTTAGAACACATTTTTGACTAGTTTCTCTTTATAGGAAGTGGGAATAACAAACTTGACATTTGAATAGCCGTTAAGTATTGAAATGCCCAGGCATCAGTTTCCTCAAAAGCAGATATTACATCCATGGTGCTTCTTTCTTATGTGATAATGATGATAGCAACTTATTAGCCTAACATAATACTAAGAAAATAGCTAATTAGTGTGCTTTATTTTGTGAAGTTAATAAATTGAGTTGTTGGTGTATGTGTGTATACAAACACATATGTAGGTTTGGCAAATTTATTTTATTAATTTATAATTTGAATGGCAAATTGATTATTTTTTAGCATTTTAAAATTTTTTTCTTGATTTATACTTTCACAGTTGTGTGAAATATTGTGGCGGGAGACAATAATTATTTTTTGACAGTAGATGTTGAGATTCAAATAGTTAAATCTTTATACCCATTAAAACACAAATTGTCAATATCACATGTCAAAATATACAAAGTAAATATCCTTAAATCATACTAAAATGTTCTCAAGTAGCATTTTTCTTACTTTGCCTATATGTATATCTTTATTATCAATGGAAATATTTTTTCATGTGTTTGAAATTGACACTTACCAACATTTTCCAATAAAAGACGAATCCTTCCAAGGCTACACCTATGTATTCCTCAATGAGTGATCAGGTATAATACAGGTGACTGTCCATTAATTCTCCTGTTCAACAGCTAATTCAGCTTTACACAAATATTATTGGTTTCTAGTTATTTGTTATTTAAATGACAACAACCATTAGATACTTTAGATCGTCCGTGCACTGCTAATTCAAATTCAGGAGAAAGGAAGCTTTGTTGGGGCCTTTGCTCATTAAGGGAAGGACTGCTCTGCCCTAGGTCATTCTTGGGAACCTGTCCGCTTTTGCTGGTTAGTTTAGCATTGGACAGCAGTGCAATGGCAACCTCAAAAACTTTTGGGGCTTCACTGTTCCAGCCTTATTAAAGGCCCTTAGGTGATCAGTTGTTCCTCTTAGATACTGTCTTGCATTAAGGGCACTTCAGAGTCACCCTGCCTTGAGTGAGGATTTGTGATCAATTCTGCCTCAAGGAGACAAATTTCTTCCAAAATTTCCATGCCATGCTTCAGAGGTGGTTGACCAGGCTGGGGTACGGATGAGGGGCTGTGGAACCATGCCCCCACTTCATTACCAGGCCTCCCTGCCCCTTTTGAAGCATTAGACTCTCTGGGTACATCTACACTGCAATAAAAGACTCGAGGCATGGCCATGGGTGGCTTAGGTCAGCTGACTCAGGCTCACAGGGTTTGGACTACAGGGTTAAAAATTGTAGTGTCGCTGTTCAGGCTTGGGCTGGACCCAGTGCTCTGCGATCCTGGGAGTGGCGAGGGTCTCAGAGTCCAGGTTCTAGCCTGAGCTTGAATTTCTACACTGCAATTTTTAGCCTGCAGTCTGAGCCAACTGACCTGACCTCTGAGACTCAGGCCCATAGGTTCTTTATTGCAGTGTAGACATGCTCTCAAAGTGGTGTGCAGAGGCAATAGTTCCTGCACTCCCAGAAGGACTGGAGCAGAAGCGCTACCTCTCTGTAGTGCAGGAGCACAATGTGGGTGAGAAGGAAGAGAGAGAGAGCCTCTTTGCCTACCTGAAAATTGGCCACAATCCTGCTCTAGACTCACTGGTGCTATAAAACAGCCTTCTTAGATGCCTTTCTGAAGGTGTGTCCTGGGATAACCTTAAATTGTTGGGAGTTGGATGGTACTAAAATAATAATTCTGATACAGTATTTTCATCCAGATCTCAAAGCGCTTCACAAAGGAGAGTAAGTATCACTATGCCCATTTTACAGATGGGGAAACTGAGGCACAGAGCAGCAAAGTGATATGGCTTTTTCTTCAGAATCCAAACCTTTTGTATGAAATTTCTCAGTTTTCTAAGCTTCCATCAATGCCACTCTAATAAAAACACTCTTGCTTCATTTGTTATTCTGTGGTATAGTTATTACAGAATAGAAACATAGCACCTGATCTTACCAAACACATCTTTTGGAATGGATCTGTTCTGCTCTGATTTTTCTAGAGATAACAACACTTCCAATAATGAGGAGTCTGGTGGTACCTTAAAGTCTAACAAATTTATTTGGGCATTTGTGGATACAGACTAACACTGCTACCCTCTGATAGTTAACACTTCAAATAAAACTTTCTATTGTTTCTGATGTACTTTAAAGTATTTTATGATGAGTGGAGTATACTCAAGACAAGCATATTTTTGCAGATTAACAAACTGTACTTTGACCCTGATCCTGCAAGAATCTCTGTGCACAGGTGCAGGTACTCATCCATGTGGAAGTTCATTACAGGGTTGATCCCTTACAGTGCAGTGTAGACATGCAGCCTATTGAATATACAGAGAAGTGACCAAAATCTGTTGTGTTACTTTCATGATCTGACCCAAGTTTCTTTTATGAGGGGGTCGACCTCATTCCTTCTCAGAAATACAGATGAGACCCAATTTCTCCCACCACCGATGCCTGAATTGTAGCCAGCCAGCACTCCAGGTGAAGAGGACTGGACACAACTCCCTACTAAAAATGTTGTAGCTTGTCAGGGTTGTTTTAGTGATATAAGGCACTTCCTCCCTTCTGAGCGCAGCCTGCCGTTTCAACAGCTGTCCCAGTTTGGGGTTTGAGAGACTAGGGATAAACTGAGTCTTCATGCAGAGCAGGCCTGCTGTGCTTTACCACTGCTTTAGCCCTGTCAAGGTTCCTTCCCCACTCTGAACTCTAGGGTACAGATGTACCTGAACTCTAGGGTACTGCTGGAAAGACCCCCTAAGCTTATTCTTACCAGCTTAGGTTATAAACTTCCTCAACTTTGCCTTGTCCTTGAACCCTATGCTGCCACCACCAAGCGTGTTAGACAAAGAACAGGGAAAGAGCCCACTTGGAGACGTCTTCCCCCAAAATATCTCCCCAAGCCCTACACCTCCTTTCCTGGGGAAGGCTTGATAAAAATCCTTACCAATTTGCATAGGTGAACACAGACCCAAACCCTTGGATCTTAAGAGCAATGAAAAAGCAACCAGCATCTTAAAAGAAGAATTTTAATGAAAGAAAAAGTAAAAGAATCACCTCTGTAAAATCAGGATGGTAAATACCTTACAGGATAATCAGATTCAAAACAGAGAGAATCCCTTTAGGCAAAATCTTAAGTTACAAAAAGACACAAAATCAGGAATATACATTCCATTCAGCACAACCTATTTTACCAGCCATTTAACAAAAGGAAATCTAACGCATTTCTAGCTAGATTACTTACTAACTTAACAGAAGTTCTGAAGAGCATTCCTGACTTGGTCCCAGCAAAAGCATCACACAGACAGACAGACCCTTTGTTCCCCCCACCTCCAGCTTTGAAAGTATCTTGTCTCCTCATTAGTCATTTTGGTCAGGTGTCACCGAGGTTATCCTAGCTTCTTAACCCTTTACAGGTGAAAGGGTTTTGCCTTTGACCAGGTGGGATTTTTATAGTTCTGTATTCAGAAAGGTGGTTACCCTTCCCTTTATATTTATGACAGGCCCTAAAACAGATTTCAGAGCCCAGCAACTCAAAACTAAAGATTCTTTTAATATAAATACTGTTCTCTGATTTACCATCTGATGGCAGAAAGATCTCCCTATGCCCAGTCTCATGTTGGATTTACCTGTCTAAGCGGGGAGTTTAATTATCCAGAAGTGTATGAATGCATCTGAAGGAAACAAGATGGCAATTCCCGCCCCCCCCCCAGATACTTTACCTCAAAAACCATCCAGGAAACAAAAAAATCAAAGTGTGCTAAGACAGGGAGGACACTTATCCAAACAACTTAACTTGTCAAGCAAGGTAAAAATAAACAAACCACTGTCATTGAGATATATTATTTTCTTCATGTATCTATCAAAAAATCTGATGCAGAAGACATGAAGAGCTAGAAGACCACAGTTGTCCTCCAAATATCTCTTGTGCAAATACTATATGGAATGTAGGTGCAGTCATTGTTATATTAAACTTATTTTATTACAAATAATGAAATATTATTTAAGTTTCCACCCAGGCAGCTCTTCTGACGGGGGATAAAAAAATCTGCTATACTGAATACAAATCTTCAGCTGCTTAATAACAAGACCTATGTGTTAGATTTGTTCATTAATCTTGGGTGCTTTCATTTCTGAGATGACAATTTCTCAAATTGTCAGGTAGGGCCTGATTTTCAGAGGTACTCAGCACCTACAGACTCCCATTGAAATCAGTTCAAGTCATGGGTGCTCAGAACATCTACCGGCCCTATGTAGCATCCAGAAATGGAGGCACCCAAAATTAGGGAAGCATTTTTGAAAATTTAGGTCTGAATGACTATTGCTTCCCCCCCCCGCCCCAACTATTTGTGTACTTAAAGAATACAATTACAAATGAATGGCATTTAGGATGCAATGAAAATCTCTGATCTAGAGATGTTAACTCATGGGGTTTAGATACTTTTCACATCCTTTTTTTCCAGCAGTACTGGATTGGGATTACTGATATCTGTTTACTCAGAATGACTGGGCCTTTCGATACCCTGCTACATTTTCTTTTTGTATGAAGGAATTGAATCCTTTTTTATTAGTTGCTGCCATGCTTAGCCTGAGACCTTGCCAAGTGTCACTACTGTATGTATGCATACTGTACACCTGATGCCCTCTTATAAAAATCTTCTTTGACCCAAAGTCTGTGACTATGTTTCAGAGCTGTTTTAGACACACAGTTCCTAGTATTAATGGTAGATATGTGTCCTGTTCAGGAAATTACTTCTGCCTATTGGCCAGGGCAAGTTGTGAACTCGTGTTGATCCCCAAATCGATCTCTCTCTGAAGCAATACCTCGTTGGACATTTTCCATTTAGTTAGTCCTTTGTGTCCAAGACTCAAATTAAGAACTATGTATCGATGCAAGAAGCAACATGGTCACACTCAGGATGCCTCTATTCCCCTGAGAGAGGGGCAGAAGATGGAAAGAGCAGCCTTTGTTTAAAAGGAATCACACTGAAATCTTAGGCTTAATAGTAGTCCATACAAAAATCTCAACTCTGCTACTGGGAGATCTCATTCCAGAATTAGTAAAAATAATCATTTTACTTATAAATCAACTTCTCCCAAGCACATGATGAAAGGCTGACTAAAGAGTTAACATGCAATAAAATAAAAAGGAAGAATAAAATATTAAAAAGCCAGAGGTATATCACTGAGCAAAGTTTGCTTCCTTATGAAACACATTAATGCAGGGAAAAATCCTCCACTGTTAATATGATGGACTTCAATGAATAAGAGACCTTTCTATTTCTATGAATCTTACAAGAGAAAACAAAGCAAAAATCAAATGGGTATAATCAGAGAAACTTCCATTTATTTGTCAAGTGAAATGATGAGGTTTTATATACAAATAGTTATAAACAATTATACTTTTGAAGCCATCATTAACAAGGTCAGGGTAACCATAATGTCATTTTTGCCTGTTACACATCTCTTATTCTCTCATTAGTTTGTTGTTCCACACTATTATACCAGCAAATATTGCCATATATTCTCAGGATGGGGCAGTTAACCTCATATTTCTTTCACTTTCAATTTCCAAGAAAAATCATCGAGGCAAGCAAGGAAAAGTTGCTACCAAAATTTCCCTCCTACTGAAACAGCAACTTTCAAACACTTGCTTGTCCCCAGAAACCTGCCTTTTATCCTTCATGCCTCCTCATCAAAAAGCTGATTTCCAATTTACAACACATTTTCTAAATCCCAACCCCCTGAGCCTCCTATGCTGAATCCCCTGTGCAAACTTAACCCAATAATTACAAATCAAGAAACACAACCTGTTCTCCTGTTGTTAAAAACATCAAGCATGTTTTTCAGCAAATAAATCTATAGCACTAGCTAATACAGAAAAAAACAACACAAATCTTTCTACATAGGGTTAAAAGTCTTAATGGAAATGTAAGACTCTTCAGTATTTAGTGGCTTTCAGATGCTCTGATTATTGCAATAATCCACTGAAGGTTCAGACTTGACTTTAAAATTAGCAGTGCAAACTGAGGAAAATGAAAAGGATTTCAAAGCAGAAATCACAGAGGAAACTGATGGAATACACAGCAGTGTTGAACAGCTACACTTATGTGGCATAAATTTTGATTTAAAAAAATCAGCAAATTTTTCTCATGATGCTGCATAAAGCATTTTATAAACCAAATTCCTAGGACTACATTTAAAGGGACTCTTTCAATCTACCTTAAAATCATATGTTGTAAACATAATATTTACTTTTGTACTAAAAACACCTTCAGTTATTAAAAGTCAAACAATTTTAAACATTCAATTTGTCACTGTTTTGGCTTTTTGGTTTTTTTGCCAGCCTGAACAATGAGAAACAGTGTAGTCAGTTTGACTTTTCTTCAGTTTGGCCCTGATCCTCAATGGTGTTTAGGCACCTAAATAGCTTTGGGGATCTGGACCTTTCACTTTCAGGTTCTTAGTGCTGTAACCCTTAGGTTTCAAATGTTGTAAAGGAATGTTTATTTGTATAAAACAGCTCCTTTCTCTGGAAGGTCTTTAAGAAAATGAACCATTTTGCCTGACATTAGGTTTTACAACACATTTTTTACAAAAATTAAATTAGGGGAGAAATTTAAGTATTCCTTAAAAATATTGTAGTTTTACTCAATATGGCTCTTTCATCAATAGAAATATAGTGGGCCAGATTCTGACATAATGTACACTAGTGTAAATTAGGAGACACTCCATTGAAATCAAGTTACCCTTGTGTTAGTGAGAAGAGATTCAAGCCTATTCGGGACCAGATTAGGCATGGACATGATAAGGCCATGACTACGACTACAGTTCTTGGAGTCATGTGATAATTGCAGAATTTCAGCTTTATTTTTTCAACTCTTCTGGTTACAAAAAAACCTTGAAAATTAGACTTGAGTGTAACAGATACAGTGACAACTGCCTGAGTCTGCAGACAGCTGAAACAATAGATCTGAAGGCGGGAACTGTCTTGTACATTAATTTCAAGACTAACCCCAACAAAGATCTCTGTGAGTAGGAGGAGAAGAGTGCAGCAGACCTGTCCCATCTATATAGCTTGTCATAAATATAAAGGGAAGGGTAACCAACTTTCTGTATACACTGCTATAAAATCCCTCCTGGCCAGAGGCAAAACCCTTTCACCTGTAAAGGGTTAATAAGCTCAGATAACCTCGCTGGCACCTGACCAAAATGACTAATGAGGAAACAAGATTCTTTCAAATCGGGGAGCAGGAACAAAGGGTCTGTCTGTCTGTGTGATGCTTTTGCTGGAAACAGATCAGGAATGCAGCCTTATAACTCCTGTAAAGTTAGTAAGTAATCTAGCTAGAAATGCATTAGATTTCCTTTTGTTTAATGGCTGATAAAATAATCTGTGCTGAATTGAATGTATATTCCTGTTTTTGTGTCTTTTTGTAACTTAAGGTTTTGCCTAGAGGGATTCTCTCTGCTTTGAATCTGATTACCCTGTAAGGTATTTACCATCCTGATTTTACAGAGGTGATTTTTACTTTTTCTTCAATTAAAATTCTTCTTTTAAGAACCTGATTGCTTTTTCATTGTTCTTAAGATCCAAGGGTTTGGGTCTGTACAAATTGGTGAGGATTTTTATCAAGCCTTCCCCAGGAAAGGAGGTGTAGGGCTTTGGGGGATATTTTTGGGGAAGACGTCTCCAAGTGGGCTCTTTCCCTGTTCTTTGTTTAACACGCTTGGTGGTGGCAGCATAGGGTTCAAGGACAAGGCAAAGTTTGTACCTTGAGGAATTTTATAACCTAAGCTGGTAAGAATAAGTTTATGGGTCTTTTCAGCAGGTCCCCATATTTGTACCCTAGAGTTCAAAGTGGGGAAGGAACCTTGACATAGCTATATGACAGTTATTGGTGTGAGTGATAGGCTAATTCCTGGCTGCCATTCCTACCTCTCTGGGGAGCATAGGAGAACCCTGCTACCACTCTGGCATCTACAAGAAAGGGTGATGTTGCCTCTCTTCAGGGGAATAAGAGGGCTTAATGCCACTGTCCTTGACTTTCTGGGAGGGGAAATCCCTAACAGTACTACTCAAGGTGGAGGTGACAGAGTTGTGTGTGTCCAGAGCTCCATATTCTGGCCCTCCCCCCAGCGAATTCATTTTCACCGCTGTGTGATAAGCCAGTTGCTGAAGTAAATTCTGATTTAAAATATTTAGGCTGCCCCTCTGTTATGTAGCGCAGTGGGCTAGCTTGCCTTCATCATATTTACTGCTTTGCATTATATTCTGCTTTGCATTATATTCAGCGGTAATGCAAGAAACTTACAGGCCTGTATCCTGTAAGATATTAGCTTCAGCAAGTTAGCATAAGGCTTGAGACCTGTGATCTTTGAACAGATAAATGGCCCAACAGAAAACCCCCAAGTATTTGGGGAGCTGAAAATAGACTTTAAAGGGAAGTTCTGACTACAGGTAAATAATTCAACCAGAAAAGTGTCCGGGCAATGAACTGATGTACATGACAGGTACATGAGATAGATTTAAGGCTAGCCTGCTTGCTTACCTATACACATATATATATTAACACGGCTGCTACTCTGAAACCTGTCATTATGCAAGGCACTGAATTTAGCCGTAGAGTGGAAATCTGTCAACTTCATGGCGAATACAGACTAACACGGCTGCTACTCTGAAACCTGTCATTATGCAAGGCACTGAATTTAGCCGTATAGAGTGGAAATCTGTCAACTTCATGGCGAATACAGACTAACACGGCTGCTACTCTGAAATATTTCTTATAAGTTTCTTATAAGTTTGATTATTTCTTTTATTATAATAGGTTTATATTAGGGTATATTTTGGCTGTAACACAAAGGACCTGCAGGCCATATCTCCTGTATGGTGAGCTAAGGCAAAGTTAGCATACTTATGTCTGGGACCTTTCACCTAGATAAATAGAGCCAAAGCATAAGGTCCATGTATGACTGCATCCTTTAACATAGAGGATGCATTAAAGCAGGTTGGCATAAGGGCTTTACGTTCATACCCTTTCAAACTTAACAGGTATGCCACAACTTAGAACTTGGAAAGAATTGAAATAACCAGTTAGGACAGAAATAACAAATGTGATAACTAACCACAAAAGGGCCATGGTAACAAATTGATGTATATAATAAGTTGAGATCATTGATATACTAACCTATAGGAAAAAGACACTCCAACATTAGTGAGATGAGGAAATACAAATAAGAGAAAGGGAAAAATCCCCTACTGAATATGCATCAAACATAATGGTGTCAGCGTAACACATTAAAAAAGTGGCATCCCAGCCTAGGGGCAGTGGGAGAGAGAGATGTAGTCCTTGGGAGGTGCCAGAATGATGGCCACCAATGATGATGGGGAAGGTGATGGTGATGAGGAAGATGATAGCTAACATTTCAGGTTGTTCTGAGGGATGGTGTGTGTAGCTGTACATTCTGTAGTATCTCTATCTATCTTACAAAGTTGGGGTGTTTGTGACTGTGCTAAATTTATTAATAAACTATATTTGTAAATATAAAAGAGTTTCTATATTGTGAGTGTTTCAACTGTGCACAGCAGGGTTCCTAACTAGTTACAGGCTGCAATAGTCACAGAGTACCCCCACACTATCCAGCTTCCTTCTCCCAGAGACTTGGCCAGTGCCAGGAGGAGGTTGAAGAGGAGGTCCCACAACTTTGCTGGCTAGGGATTGGGGCGACAGGTCCTGACACTTGGTGCCAGGGTGGGATATGAGGACAAGGAAGTGGATGGTATGACACACGCATGTACAGATCAGACATGCCAAACCTGGGGGAAAAATGTAGATATTGGCCGCCTTTTTAGTTTAATTGGCTTGTTGGCTAGTTTTTGGCTTGTAGTGTGTTGCTTGTTTGGCTTGTAGCTTGTTGCTTCTTTTTTTTTTGATCAGTTACCGGCAAGCAGGGGGAAGGGGGACAAGCAGGGGCAAGGGGAGAGAGAGTCAGGGGTGCACAGAAGGCCCACCACAGTCCAAGACTGCACGTTGGGGGGATCTAGTCACAGAGTGTTGGGGTTCTTAGGGATTGGCTTGTTTTGGCCCTGTTTTAAAACGGGATTAGCTTGATTTTTGGCTTATTGTGAAAATCTGGGCGCTTATTTACCATGTAAAAGTTGGCAACTGAGGTACAGATGTCCTTTAAGTGTGCTTCAGAGGCAGACCAGCTTGATGTCATGGCTGGGGACAGCCAAGGAGGCTCACAGGGCAGAAGTCCGATGACAAGTTCCAGAGGGCCAGTAGTGAGGGGTGGGCAAGGAGCATCATTCTACAGGGCCTGCTTGAGGAAAGTGGGAGAAGCAGGAGGCAAGGCTGCCTTCACCTCCTGGAGCACACAACAGGGGACACAGAGTGAGCAGCCATCTGTGCTGGTCAAATGGTGAGGGGTTCCCCAGTCCCTGAGATTAAAGTCCCTGAGATTAAAGGAGGTCTCTAATTTGGTGGCACCAGCCAGGACCATCCTCCAATGTGCACAAAAAAATGCGGATTGCGTAGTGGGGGTTCTGTATGGAGGTTCTCTCCCTCGGCAGCCATCATAGACCTGGTAACTGAGTTTAATTTCCAGGTCCTAAAGAGGACCTGATAAAAGACTAGCAGCTCAGAGGGGTGTCAGGGAGACCTCTTTGGTGAAGATAAAATAGCTGTAGAGAATTTTGTGTGTGGATGGGAGCCACATTACGGATAACAAAATAGGAGCCCAAGTTTACTCTGTAATGAAGACAAGCCCTATGTCAAGATGGGAAGTTAGGGTCTTATCTAAAGCCTGTTAAAGTCAATGAACAGGTTTGTATTAACTTCAGTGGTCTATGAATTATATCTTTAAAACACTTTATGATGTTGAAAATGTGTTACATGTATGACAGAAAGATGCTTTATTTTCCAAATATTGTTGTACAGTAATTTAGTTTTCTCTGATAATAATTTTCCCTTGATTCTTTGCATGTTTCTCTTCTGAAACATGGAATGACAGATTAAAATGACAGTTTATTTTTCTTTTGTCCTATTTGAACTATTTTGCAGGTATTTTACAAAGAAAATATTGAGCCTAGTTTAGCCTAGCTACACTTTATAAATTTCTATTTGTCTCCATTTTTACATTTCTAGTGTCGATTCTACTTTACAGAACTGTCATTCATTTCCTGGGTATGTTTTTGCTATATGACATTCTGATAGGACTGTCTCATTTTCAAACATTTCCTGTGTATATTATTAGGTCCTGGGGCTGCGATAAACCATCTGGAGTCTGGACCCATGGACAATGCTCCTGTTCAAAAAGAACTGTGTAGTTATGGGTCTCATCATTACCATCATTGTCAGTGCCTCTCTAGCTTCTAGCCATGCAGCATCTGTTTTTAGGCTTCTATGTGGTTCACCACTAATTAAGAAATATTCCCATTCTCTAGTTGACCTATCTTGTTTCCTTGCTAACTGCTAGAGAAGTTGGTGGCTGAATTGCTTCAGGCTCATCTCAATCAAATTCATTTATTTAAGGAATTTAAGTGTCAGCATGGAAGCCACAATGATGAAGGTATCAGATGGCTTTCCTTTGGCTACACACACTATGACTCTACCTTGTTTTTCATTACATTGAGCTTGGCAAATGACTTCTACACTGTTGATTATTGGCTTCTGCCTCTCTATGATCTTAGGGTGCAGCCACATTAGAAAATTATAACCTAGCACAAATGATTTTCCCTAAATACTATTCAGAGTTCATATTTCCTTTTTTTTGTTTGTTTTACAATCCTCAAAAATGTAATATTTGGTGGATTACGGCAAAGTCAATGGCTTAGCTGGCAGAGAAACTTGAGGCACCTGCTTTCTTAAGAAAGGAGGTTATGGGTGAAGTTACTGATACCCAAGAATTTTGATTTTTTAAAAGTTTATTTTTTGTTGAGACATCTGATATCACTTTCATTGCAATGTGTGTTATACCAATATGAAAAGGATCAAGACCTTGGCTTGCCTGAGGACATTTGTAAGCCCTGACTGTCCTTACTGTTTCAGCCAATGATTTCTCTCTCTCTTGGGACTGTGGGAGTTTCCTGAGAGTGAGGCTGTGTTTCTGATAGTTTCTGTGTTTGTTTTGTTTTACTTGCTAGTTCTTTGTTTTAGGGGTGTGTGATGGGGTGTACCAATCCCATATTAGTGACATGAGGGTTAAAGAGCTGCTCTGGGCCCAAAAGGCCACTCCTCCTCACCTCCGCTGGTCATGCTCTGAGTGGAGAGAGCATTTAAAAGGAAGTGACTCAGCTCAGTTTGGGCTGACAGAGGAGAGCAGTCAGGTGCAGCAGTCTCTTGCCACCAAGGTCTGCCAGGACCAAACCTCATATCCAAGAGCCGCTGGAAGCCTGTTGGCCATGTGAGCTGATGGTAACAACTCTCTGTGGCCAGCGAAAGAGACTCTGGAGACAGATCAGAGGGGAACACAGGAGGGACTCTAAGTCTAACCCATATCAACATTGGAGGGACTGGAACAAGTATAGGAAGTGACCCAGGGAGTGCAGTTAGAGGCATCAGGCTTTGAGCCCTTTGCAAGGGCAACTGTTTTGAAGGGCCTTGGATTGGAACCTGGTGGAGTAAGGTGGGCCCGGTTTCTCCTATCCACACCCCTCGTCAGTGGGCGGCACTACCCTGAACTATAATCACTAGGCAAAGCAACCCTTTGACTTTTACCAATAGGTGACACTTCCTCAAACTATCCGCTTGGCAAAGTGACCTTTGGATTCTCACCCATGGATAACATTACCCTGAACTATAGCCATGAGGCAAGGTGGCCTTTGGATTCTTGCCAGTTGGAGATACTACCCTAAACTATAACTGCCAGGTAAATTGACCTTTGGACTCTTGTCATTAGTTGTTATGCCCTGGAGTAACACCATAAGGCGGTACTGCTGGCCTAGAGCCAACCCCAAAAGCATGGTGGAGAATGCGGGCATTGACTAGGTCTTGTTAGAAGGGAAGACCAGGAAGCCCCCGTACTAAAGCCCTGAATTCCAGCAGAGGCTGGGTGAGGCAAGAAGAATGGGGACTGCTGATCTGACCAACTCCCTAGGAGGTATTTCCAACAAGAGGGAAGAACTTGGGTATTGAGGCATTATGAAAGAGAGACTGAGAACCCCAGGGAGAGGAAGACACACCACCAAGGGGCCTTATCATCCCAGGAAGGAGCACACCAATGGGGGCCCTGGAGGGCCAATGCTTCAAGTGCAGATAGAAGGGTATTTCAGGCAGGAGTAACCCTTTAGGAACTGTATCTATTGCCAGGTGTGGACTGCAGGCCCCTGAGCTCGGAAGAGGGAAACACCCAAGCTACTGCTACCAGTGCAGGTCAACAGCACCCAGGTAACAGTCCTTGTGGACACTGGGTTGAGCCAGACTATTGTTTGGATCAGTCTGGTGTGATCCCCTGACACAGTGGAGACCCCCATCTACCTTCAGTGCATCCATGGAGACGTTCTGCCCTCCCTGGTGACAAAGTAGAAGGCCATGAGGAAATGTGCTGGCTCAGCCTAGTGACCAACCTCTCCTACCCTGTAATTCTGGCATAGGACTGGATGTGGTTTGGGGAGATCTGGAAGTGATGGAACAGCAACCGCCCCACAGAAACAAACTCAGGCCTGAAAGTGAGGAGGGTCATGGGCTGAGAGGAGATGGAGGACCTGGGGAAGAGGTCCCTCAGAATAGGCAGAGACACTGTCATTGGGTCCCTAAGATAGGGAGGCATTAGATGAGACAGGCCAAGAATGGTTGACAGACAATGGGGACTTTGTGAGGGAGCAGCGATAAGACCAAACCTTAAGTAGTGCCTGGGAACAGATAGTTACCCCTGAGGGGAGGGGACTGGGGACCCTCAGACACCACAGGGACCCCACTTCAAAATCCACAATGACTGACTGTAGTGGGTGATGAAAGACCCCTAAACCCAGGAGATGCTGTGGCAGCTATTAGTTCCCAGGAGGTTCTGGTGGGTGCTATTACATCTGGCCCAGATGCTGAGGGACAGAGAAAATGCTGCAATGGGTAGCCATCAGGTATTTCTGGCCAGGCATCCACAAAGAGGTACACGGTTTCTGTGCCTCATGCCCTGCATGCCAGTTGACAGAGCCCAAAGGGATGCGCAAGGCTCCCTTGTCCCACTTCCCCTAGTGGGGATACCATTTGAGTGTGTAGTAACAGACCTGGTGGGACCTCTGGGGAAGAGTGCATCCAGGTTCCAGTATATACTGATGAATGTAGACTATTTCACCCAGTATTCTGGGGCCATCCCATTGCATACAATGAAGTCACCCACAATAGTGGGTGAGCTAATGAAGGTCTTCACCAGGGACAGAATTCCGAGGGAAATCCTGATGGACAGAGGGTCCAACTTCTTGTCTCAGCTGATGAAATAATTTGATCTCAAGGTGAGATACAGTGCTCATATTTGGCTGGTTAACTTTTTGCTGGGTCAGGCAAAACAAGCTATTTTGACATCTCACCACAACAGAATGGCCCAGGGTGGACTGGTGTGATGAACTTGGTGTTCTGCACACTGCTTTGTGCTTTTTATATATTGACTTGAAACCTGGACACTTTTTGGATGACATGGGGGGGTTAACCACATTTTGTGTGAACTTGGTGATGATGATGCTTTAGTGATCCATGTCTGATGTTGTCTTAAGATGTGTTTTGCTTTATTGTGTGTCTGTGTATATATTGTAATTTTATAACTTTTGTAATAGTTTTAAATGATTTTTAGTGGTTTTATGTGAATAAAGGTGGTTTTCATGTTGTGTCTCTGGTTCTGTCTTGCTCAGACAGATATATATAGGCTAAATGATGTAGTTATTCATTTAGATTTGCAAAATAACCAAAAGCATCTGATTCCTAAATCCTTGGCATCATACCATTCCATAAAATCAGAGACATTATACAGTAAGCCTAAATATCTAAAGCAACATGCATGATTTGAATATGTCTGGTTAGCAAGCTACTCAGCCTGAGGAACATTGTAAAAACAGTGGGCATGTAGGGAAAATGTTCATGTCTCTTTAGACACTTGTGCATATCGTTGGCCAGGGCTGTTCTGCCTTCATCTCTCTGATTTACTCAGGTGTAGAAACTGCTTACATGTTGTACCTACACAAGCAAACAAAACATTACACGATGCCAAAACACTACAGTGCATTACTGCTTGCACTATTAAATATTTAGGAATAAAACAAACACACATTCTCTTCAACTACTGCACTTTCCCTTTCTTTGTTTCTGACAAATTATTTGCATGTTGCATTTTCCAAAAGGAAAATGTTGGTGAATTTATGAAAGTGGGTGACATTTAAAATGATATTTTTAAGCACAAAGTCTGTTCAGTTTTATTTTGACAATTAAATATAGTAAATCCCAAAACTTGTAACCTCCTTGAAGGGCTTAGTTAAACAAAAGCTACTGCCTTAACTGCTGATCTATGGGCGTCCTTTGCTCCAGGGCTAATCACAATTCTTCAAGGCATTCAGAAAGGAGTCCCTAAGTCCACCCACCATACTCAGCATACAATTCAAGTATCTTAATATAAGGAAGGGTTATTCCCTTGCTGGTCTAAGTATTAGGTATCAGTCATTTTGAAAAGATACCTGGAGGTTTGAGAAGCATTCTGGAAGTCAGCCAAAAAATCAGCAAACACTAACATTAACATATATATGCACCTTTATTTTCTCCTCTAACTCTTTCCTACCTGCCATTTCTCTTGCTTGACAAGGAAAGTGTTTTTTTGCCTGTTTTTATGCCAACTATTTGTCTCTACTTTCATGTGAATAATAAGTGTAGTAAATGCAAATGTTATAGACTGTTTTTCTTGGCTCATGAACACATCCAAACTCCAGCCTATGGCACTTTAAAGAACTTCCTTAGCTCACTGATATCCACCACATGCTTTGTCAGCTAGAAAAAAAACCTACTCTGCCAATAACATCAGTTTAGGGCTTTTTTCTTGCCCAGAGGTCCACAGTAATTTTTTCTTATTAAAAGAAAATGACTGGGCCATTCAGCGATGGGTTGCCCGCATCCTACCTGTTTGCTCCTTCACTGTCAAGCTGGCAAATTACTCTAGCCTATGTCTGGAATAATGCTCATTAGCAGCATGGCCTGGATACAGGTCGTGATGTCAAGACAGTTTATGATCTCTCCATCTCTTAGTCAGCTCAGCAACTTTGGGATAAGCAGTCAGTGCTTGAAAAATACCCTGAAAATGATATTTGTATAGTTCCCATGACAAATAGGCATAAGCAGAAAAACATTTACAAAAACAGACAACATTAATTGCTTCTGGGAGTGTCAGGGGACTGTTCCACCTGAAAATGCTTCTGATTTTTGTTGAAAAAACTCAGACAGTCTGGTGTACAGATGGAAGAATAAATATTTCCTTTGTTTCCTCACTAGATTCCAAAATTAAGCACAAGAGAAAAAAGAATCCTACATGTATTTCAAAAGAAACTTCACATCTGTGTACAAAAGCCCATTTTAAAAATCCCTGTCTAGTGTTCTATTTACTGCATTGGCTTCCACAGCTACACAGCCTTTCTAGTGAGTAAAGTGAGGCAGTATCTCTTGGATCCAGGTTCTATGTCTTCCATATCCAGGCCACTAGATTCTTTGAGAATAGCCTTGGCAACTCTGTCCAGATGTTCAAAAAATGAACTTGATGTAACTGATATTAAAATGGCACTTTCCAAACTTTTTAAAAAAAGTGTATTTAAAGACAGGAATGTATTTATGGACAAAGTCACCATTTTACACAAGAGTACTTCTTCTGGGGGCTAGATTTTAAAATAATTTCATGCTCATAATTGTACATGCCCTAATTTATTCAGGCAAATATTATGACTTTGTGCATAAATTGGCTTTTTCACAAGATGGTCAGTTATACATCTAGTTGGTGATCATGTTCATGTACATGTTCAAGTACACAAAATGCTCAAGGTACCATTAGATCTGTGCATAAATTAGGTGTGTAGCTGCACACATCCAGATTTGAAAAAAATCTAGTCCCATAACACCTTCAAGTCCTGATGCACATACAGAATTATTTGCTATTGTTTGAACTGCAGAGCTAATATGGCTATGAAAAAAATCAAACTAGCTTCTGCACTGTCTTGTACATCCTTATCAAAACTGTTAGCACTTCTGTGGCATTTTGAATTTTCAGAGCTCGTTACAAATGTCTGTCTTTCTAGCACTATTCCTGAAGTCCTTATTAAGAGCCCCAACACTCCTGGTGGGTTCTCCTCCAAGTTATTCCATAGAGGATGGAATTCTCCCCCTTCTCCCCAAAAAAACAAAGAATTCAGACTGCTTATGTATTATTATTATTATTTCCAAAAGTCCACATTGGGATTGCAGCCTCACTGTGCATAGAAAAAGAGACGATGCCTGCCCAGAAGGGCTTCAAACCTAAACACAAAGGATGCGGGATGGAGATGCAATATACAAACAAATGAACCTGGTAAAGATTTGGTCTAGCTTTATAAGTTACATGGATTGTATCATTTTTAATTGGGGGAAGAGAATAGGAAAAGAGGAGAAGGGGAAAATCAATTGTTATATAATCATTAAGGATCCTGTAAGAGAGTGGTTAAGGAGGGATTTGAAGGAAGATGTATCCTACCAAGAGCCTTGAGTGTGTCAAGGACTTGTTGAGGGGCAGGGCTCTGTGCCACCGATTCTGCACTTCCTGCCCTTCCTAATGGAATTGTACTGCCAGTTCTTCCCTTGCTTGCAGATGCTCCATGGAGATCTGCTCAGGAGTTAATACAGTTTGAGCCTGTATTAACTCATAAGTGGATTCTCCATGGGGTGAGAGATGTTCTTTGTGCAAACCCAAAGTGAGAAAACAACAAGTCAGTGCAACATTCAGGCTTCATTCCCTCCTCCACATATACTGTGCTCCCTCATCAAGCACTTCCTGAATGAAGAGTTCTCTAAGTTCCTGTATACAATCATACTATAGCACCACCTATTGGGGAACTATTTATCATAAATAGAGGGATTCTGTAGGGACACCCAATTCCTGCACTGTGGTCTGCCCACATATAGGTACAGACTTGTGGAGATCCCTTCACCTGTTCAGGAATAGGGTTAATGGGGAGTTGCACAATTGCACAGAGATGGTTGACCTTCTTCCCTATCATGGGGGCTTGGTAGGATCCATGAGTGGAGCGACTTCTCCATATATAGATCTCAGAGGGACCACTGGCTACACAATTTATACTACATCCTATCTTACACAGTGAAATTTACTGTTGGTATCGGTAGGGATTTTACATGAGTCAGGGTGAATGAAAGTTGAGTAAGGGCTTTGGGAGTTTAGCCCATGAGTGTAAAATTTGTATTGATGAGGCAGAAAGAAAATCACTTGATTTTTCCACACAGTAGGCTTGACCATGCTTCCATTAAAGTAAATGGAGAAATTCCCATTGACTCAAGAGGGAGCAAAATCCGTGTTTGGTCCCAATGTCATTTTTCACAGTCACTTTTCATTTTCTGGAAAGGTCATCTATTTTGTCAATCTGTGAAACAAAGGCCACACATGCAAATGCCACTTTTGTATCGCTGAACTTTAATGCAGATTTAACTGGAGAAAGGCTTGAGGGCCAATGTTATCTGTGTTCCACTTGCAGAAAAATCCATTTGAAATACATGGCTTCACAAATTTACACAGGATATGAATCCAAAGAATCTACTTCATTATAAACTGGTAAGGATTTTTCATTGAGGTTCCAGAAGTAAATTGGAAATGAGGAGATGGAGCATTCATATAACAAACAGAGGTTCAAAATAACTATTTAGGATCTTTGATCTTTATATGATATAATGAATGCTTCAGGCTGAAAGACGACAAGGGAATATGATTACAGAGGAGACTAAAGAAATGTGTATTTACATGCACAAAATCCATATTTCTCTCTATGCTAGAATCTAATCTCTGCCTAATGCACAAGTCTAACACCCATTAAACTTACTGGGAATTATATATGTGTCTCCTGGGACAGGACCTCAGATGCTGTCGTGATGAGGGCCATGCAAATACCTAGATTGAATCCTGGAAGCTGCTGCGGGCCTCCCAAAAAGTGCCCATCACCCTCAAAGCCTAGGTGTATGAATAATGGCGTCACACATGATAGTGAGTAAGAAAAAGAGTGATCTTTATTGCCTGGTCCTAGTCACATGACAGGGAGCAGGATTGCACAGTTTCACTCTTGTCATATGATCATGGTTAAAGGCCGATATATCCTGACATCAGTGGCTTCTGCGACAAATTGTGGGAAGTATCTCCCCAGTGGCTTGCTGCACTTCACAAGGTCAGGTCCTGGGGAAAGTGGCTATCCCATGAGAAAACACAAGAATAGAGTGAGTTTTAAAATATGTAAAATCCATAGTTGGGGAGATTTTTTGTAGTTATAATTTGTTTTGTTAAACGCATATGTAACTCACTGGTGAGTGTGTATGTTATGGGTCCCTCTCTCTGCCGATCCACAGAGGACATGAGCTGTTACAGCCCCTAGCTACAGAGGTTTGTTTTTTTAGCGCACGCTATAGCAGTTCATTCTTTTAGCCCTGGAGCACCTCAGTTCAATCCCCGGTGTGTCTGCCAACAGGGGGCCATCATACATGCATTAAGAGCAAGGTCTAAGACCATGTCCAGCTGTTGCAAAGAACAATTATTCTCATATAGATGCCAGACTCTGATTTTGGATGACATCAGATATTAGACCAAAGCTTGTGGAACCATCTACAGCATATGCATACATTAGCAGAGTAGCTGAATATGCTGTAATATGTCCTGTGCATCCAAGATCACAATTATATTGCAAATTTCCCTCATTGCTGCTTTTGTTTCTCTACCTCATTATCTCAGCAAAGGTAAATACCCCAGTTAAAGGTAATAAAATAAGACTTCTAATTATGTAGCAATAAGGTAATTGTTTTATATTTTGGTAATGAGGGATTGTGGCTAAGGCAGACAATATAAGCATAACACTTCCACAATACAAGATAGACTCACACAATAGTTTATGAAGGATTAATCTATTCAAATATATCGACAGACATTTTAATCTCCCCACCCCCTTTAAAAAAAAGACACCTTTTCTTCTGAATATTCTTGAATAAATAGAGTGGGCATTTCCCAAGAAAGTACAAAATGTGTTTTCCATATTTGATTTACAAGGATACTTTCCTCCTCCCAAGTTCAGTGCAATTATATGTTCATTACTTTAGAAGAGTCAGAAAAGCAGCAAGCTGCAGCTTCTAATGGCGCTTTCATAGCAGTTAGAAAAACTATGAAAAAGCATTTAAAGCAGCTCATCTCCTCCTCTATTCAGGCTCTTTCATTTCCAGAGGCTGTTGTGATGAGAAATTGGATGCTATCCAGTTTGGCTTTATATGGGGAAGTAGTAAAGGAGATAATGGTGGAAGTATGTGTTTTCACCCAGTATAAATTCAGATCACCTCTAACATTTGGTCATTTATTTATTTACTTTGAAAGACAGACCAAGAAAAAGCAGGCATTATCAACCATATTTTCTAATATTCAGTGAAGCACTGCAGAATCCCTTATATCCAGCTTAGCTATTTAGATTTTTCCTTTTATTATTTGTAAGTCATAGAAGGCCATTTTCCTTGTTCCGTTATCTGACTATAAAACCCTGACTCAGACCATCTAAATGTGATTCTTACTATACAAGAGCAGAAATACACCCCATTCTTTTTTACTGTCATGTTGCCACTCTAACAAGCTGAAAATATGCATGTGAGAGGAGAAAACATTTCAGGATCATAGGACTAGTTAGTTAACGATTTCTTACCGAGACCTACTTCTTTGACAATTAGAGTTGTCAACCCTCCAGGATTGTCCTGGAGTCTCCAGGAATTAAGGATTAATCTTCCATTAAAGATTATGTCATGTGGAATAAATCCAGCCAAAATTGGCAACCCTATTGACAATCAACAAAAGCTAAATGTGACCTAGTTGGGGATGTATTTACTAGGTAAAAGTAGTTTCCCTTCCCTTTTGACACTATCTTTACTGACACTACTATTGCCAATTGTCTAATTAGAGACAACAAAAGTTTAGTTTGAAATTTGGGCAGGGGTGCTGGAACAATTTGTATAGTGGGGGTGCTTAGAGCCATTGAACCAAATTGTAAACCCTGTATATAGTGGAATCTAATTTAAGTCGGTTCCTAGTTCCTGCACCCATGAATTCAGATGCACAAATACACACTCACTCTATGCATTGCTTCTGAGCAGGGATGCTAAAGCTGTGAGATAGAGCAGCCATCACATTCCCTCCCTGGATTCCCATGCAGCAGGCAGCCACAAGGGGCACCCCCACACTTTTCTGCCTTAGTCTCTGATAAACACAGTGTCCTTGTATTTGCACTTAAAAAAGAAGGTTAAGATCTAAAGAATCTAGCAATTTGTTTTTCTGATTAAACAAAACCGCTCTCTTCTCACCATAAGCAAGGTAGTACACAAGACAACCTGGCAAACAAACTTATATCAAGCTTCACTTTCAGGAAATATTTATACTTTGTCACTGAAAAATATAAAGGCAAACCTGATGTAAGTGAATTTTTCAAACTTGAGCATCGGAATACTTATGTCCATGATTAGGTACCAAGCTAAGTTACCTGATTTTCAGAGGTGTTGAGGTCAAAGGGAGCTATCCTGGATAGTTCAGCACCTCTGAAAATCTGGTTACTTTTATGTGGGTGCCTTAAAATTGATTAAGGGAAACAAGTTTTGAAAATGTTGACCAGGTGGTGGGGTTTTTAACAAGGGGATCCCAGGAGTGCCCGAGACCACCCTATAGCACAACCTTCAAACTACACTTGGACAAATCTGAATCTCTGGCTCTTCTCACATTAAAAAAAAAGTTGCTTGTTGCAATAGATGCAAACTACTCAATCCCCCTAGTCAATACAGAGCCCAGCGAGACAATCTGTTTGAAATGGGTGTGGCTCTGCATTGCTCCTTATTTAAGGCTGCATTTTAAAGGCACAATCCAGCCCTAAATGTCAATTGCCTGGAAGTGATTCCTGTGGTTTTTTTTTACCATGAGTCTGTATATTTCACAACTCTGAAATCAATGAAGAGGTTTTATGGAGCTCTTGTAAAATGCAGTTCTCCAGTTACAACATTGTTGTAAAATATACAGTAGGATGTTTGTCGTTGTTGTTTTCCTTACTTCTAGGCAGTGAGTTTTGGCCATATCAATTAAACCTAGCTCAAAAAAAGAAGAACTGTTTAGTGAATCCAAGAAGAGTTATAAAGGTATACAACCCCAGGAGGATTTCAGACAGTTTTATACAGTCCATCTCAATTCATATTTATACCCGGTGTTTTGGTGACCTGAAATTGGCTTAGCCATGTGGAGAATAGAGGAAAGGGGCATTATTAACTTTGTTGCATTTAGGGGATCAAGCTGGGACACAATAGAAGCCTGAAAGAGGGAGATGTTCCCATGGTGGCTTCATAGAGAATGAACCCTGCCGTGATTGTAAGCATTTTAGAATAAGAAATGATGGTGCTTGATTAATAAATACAGACAAGAAGAGGGAGACAAATAAGTTTTTAGTATGTGGAACATGCAACTTTTGTTAAAAGGTAAGAACTTGCACTGGCTTAATTTAGATTATGTGTGGGATGTTTTGTTCTGGAATCCCCTTCTACACGCAGATACACATTTTCTAATATGGAACATGAAAATCTCCTGAGCTGAGAATCCTCATTACTATCCAGCTATGGGAATAATTATTGATTGAAGTTGGATTATGTGCAAGAAATCAAGAACCCCTTCCCAGATCCACAATGCCAGAGCAATATTCTAAATACTATGAATTCCAACGCTCTGCCCCGATGTGCGGACAATGAGATAATTGACCTGCAGATTTTCCTGATCAGATATTTCATCTTTACTGGGCAATTTACCTTCTCATACTCATAACATACTGTACTGCATTCCCATGTATAGGTAAAGCTGAACTGATTGACTTCAGGCCTCCTGTTGCTAAACTCAGCAAATAAGCTGCTCACAACTCAAGCAAATGTAGATACTTTGGGATTAATTGAACTGTGAAGGTTTGGCTGGAAATGAAAGAACTTGTATACAAGTTCGGGGGTAAAGCTCTGTCCTTGCCTCCATGGGTCCCGCGTTTCCTGGTGGATTTCACTAGCCTCAGAGGCTCACTGTGACCCTCCCTGTAACCCTTCTTTCTCTAGAAAGAAGGGTCACAGTCTACTGAGCAATTTTCATCCTAAGCCAGCGAGGGAGCACAGTCTCTGTCTCCCAGTCGCAGTGATTAAACAGGGGGCAAAGGTGGGGTGAGAGCCCAGGCCCACCCTTACTCCGGGCTCCAGCCCAGGGACCCTAATAGTATCAGCTATGGTAGCTGATCTTTTAGAAAAATGACATGTACAATTCCCTGGGCTACTTCCCCCACAGCAGCACTCACTTTCTCAAATTCCACTTCACCCTTACCTCAGGGTCTCCTTCCTTGTGCCTGATATGGTGTGTACTACTCAGCCTCTCCAACCACGCAACTTCCTCCCACAGCTCCTGACATGCACAACCACCTGACTGACTGGGAGGCTTTTAACTAGTTTCAGCCAACCCCTGATTGGCTTCAGGTGTCCCAATCAATATAGCATTCTCCCTGCCTTCTGGAAAGTTCTTAATTGACCTGGAGCTGCTTCCATTTCACTTAACCTGGTACCAGGGATTTGTTTAGCCTGGAGCTAATATATCTATCCCCTGCTACTTTTCTATAGCCATCTGGCCTTGCCCCGTCACAGTTCCCAGAAGAGGAAAGGGGTATACAGCTGCTGTTTAAAAATGTAATTAGCTCATTTGTGTAACAAAATATGAGACAGCCATTAGGTCTCCAAGATCTTGAGCTGCAGTGTTGTTGGTTCCTTTGCCAGAACAACACAGTTGCTGAAATGACACAAAGAAAAGGAGTACTTGTGGCACCTTAGAGACTAACAAATTTATTAGAGCATAAGCTTTCGTGAGCTACAGCTCACTTCATCAGATGCATTTGGTGGAAAAAACAGAGGGGAGATTGATATACACACACACACACACACACACACACAGGGAGAACATGAAACAATGGGTTTATCATACACACTGTAAGGAGAGTGATCACTTAAGATAAGCCATCACCAGCAGCAGGGGGGGGGGAAGGAGGAAAACCTTTCATGGTGACAAGCAAGGTAGGCTATTTCCAGCAGTTAACAAGAATATCTGAGGAACAGTGGGGGGTGGGGTGGGGGGGAGAAATTAAAACTATTTCCCCATGTTATTTCTCCCCCCCCCCCCAACTGTTCCTCAGATATTCTTGTTAACTGCTGGAAATAGCCTACCTTGCTTGTCACCATGAAAGGTTTTCCTCCTTCCCCCCCCTGCTGCTGGTGATGGCTTATCTTAAGTGATCACTCTCCTTACAGTGTGTATGATAAACCCATTGTTTCATGTTCTCCCTGTGTGTGTGTGTGTGTGTGTGTGTGTGTGTGTGTGTGTATATATCAATCTCCCCTCTGTTTTTTCCACCAAATGCATCCGATGAAGTGAGCTGTAGCTTACAAAAGCTTATGCTCTAATAAATTTGTTAGTCTCTAAGGTGCCACAAGTACTCCTTTTCTTTTTGTGAATACTGACTAACATGGCTACTACTCTGAAACCTGATATGACACAGTCATCATAACTGTAGGTTGAATACAAGGATAAGTTAGAACCTTGAATCTGAAACCTTTCAAGTTTTGCATGTCTTCATCTTTGAATCTCTACCACCACAATTTTGTTTCAGGGTTGGATCCAATTCTGAAAGAGTACAGTTTTCCAATTCCCATTTACCTATGCCCAAGATCTCATGAGAATAATAGTGAAAATCATGATGCTGGGAAAAGTCACAAAATCTTTGTCAAAGCTAATCCACTTCTGAACAATATAGGCTAAATACTCTGTTCATGTATGACGGGGTCAAGACTCACCACCGCTGGTGCCTCCTGCTGGTTGCTCTGGGAATTAACTCTGTCCAGTCATGGAGCACCTTTTGCATGTGGTGCCTTGCCCTTCATCTGCTCTGATGCTTTGGGGACCCATGTTGCTCCCCGCTCAGCGGTGTCCTCTTCAGGACACTGCCATCTGGCAGTGCCCACTGCTCTGGTTTCACACCCTTCCAGGGGTTTGGTGTTATCAGCAGTCTTCAATCTACACCAGCTCTAGTGAACGACTGCAGACTCAAAGTCTAACTCCTTTGTCACAGGGGCCAGCCAGAGCCTGTATCAGGCCATACTCCTCCTCAGCCAGGTGTAGTATAAAGGGGAGGACGCAGGCTCACCCGCTATTCTGGGTCCCAACCCAGGGATCCTCTAGCGGCAGCCTCTCTGCCCTCCTTCTCTCCCCTTGTCAAACTATTCTTCCTGTGCACCTGCTCAGCCCTTTGTAGCAAGGCCTGCAGACTGGGGTTTTCCTTGGCTGGAGCTCCCCAGCACTGCTTTGTCCACGGTGCTACCTTTCCACTCAGGAGCCAGTCCTCCTCCCTTGCCAGTCAGGGAGAGACTGTCCTGCTCCCTAACTTGGCAGCCTTTATATAGGACCTTTTCCGATCCTGATTGGCTCTCCCCAGGCCTTCACTGATTGGCTGCTGGTTCGAGCAGCCTCTCTGGCCTGGTTCAGCCCTTTTCTCAGGGGGTGGGGCTCCACCCCACCACATCATGTAATTCCATTAAAGTCTGTAAAAGCTGGGACTTTAGGAAAAATACCGAACATTGCAAGATTTGCAAGAAAATCACTAATGTTGGCAACACTGGTATTGTTATTAGTAGTTGTAATGAACTCAGTGGCTACTATCTATAAGATAGTATGGATACTGTCTCTATATATTTTTATGCCACACCTATTAACATGATGTCTGAGCATCTGATGGGCCAGACTTCATTGTGCAGTACAAACACAGAACAAAAAGATGGTCTCAAAGAGCTTATAATCTTCTTTTTGGTCTTACTTGAAGTAGACTTCTTTGCCCCAACTGCCCGCTGTTGTCACCATAATTTTAGCCTCACTAGTGGTAACAACATTAGGGCACTATTGTGGTCAAGGCATTAGTAGCTGCTGGCTTTTAACCACTGTTTCATGTGGATCTGCTTTGAGCAGCTTTAAATGATATGGTGTTTAAGATACTGGTGATTTCCTGGAACCCTCTCTACACTAACACTTCCTTCATTACTATCACTTGAGGAACTGGAAGCAGCAGCATTGGAAACATTTTTTTGGGAAAAAAGGCTGAGGATAGAATATTCCATGTCAGTTTTGGCAAGAGAAAGGGTTTCTCCTGATGTTAAATCCGTGTAGGAATTGATCCATGTTTGATATGCATGGATCAAACGATCTCCTTCCTGCTCCTGCCTCTGCTGCTGGCAGCAAAGTGATTGACCAGATTTAGTGGTTGGCATGGACAGAGAAAAACTGTGTTGAATGCCTAATACAGTATGATCTAACAAGCTGCATTTGGTATTGAACCCTCTGCACTAGGATTCTTCACACCAGGGGACAAAAAATGTGCAACAATGGTTTAAGGTAAAATGGAGGTAGAAGGGCTTGGCTGAGTTTTAAAGCACATCTCAATTTCTAACATTGACAAGGCTTCTGATGTTCATGCAGAAGAGACAGGACCTCTGTTTCAATGTACTGTCTGAAAGATCTATCAGTCATATAAAATAGCTACATTTAAAGGTAATACAAAATGTCTTTTTGACACAGAGAGTTACGTTCATTCCTGATGAAGTTCCGCTGAAGTCACTGGCATTACACCAGGGGTAGATTGGCTACTAGGGTCTACTGAAGAGAAACACAGTCTTAAAGAGAGATTTAACACATTCCCCATTACAGTTCACAATGAAAACAGGTTGTAAACTTTTCAGGACAGTAATCATGTCTTCCTAGGTGGTTTTATAACACCTATCTCAACAGAGTCCCAACTCTAAATGTAGCCTTTGGAGTGCTACTACTGTGCAAATAGTATATAATAATGATTACCATATGAACAGCTAGTAGATACCATTGACATTTTTAGGTCACAATTGTGGGAAGAAATATTTTATTGCTAAGATATTAGGTGTGAGTCACTTCACAATTGGACTATTATGGGGTATTTATAAAGGTGCTTTTTATATTAAAAAGCATTCTTAAATTATTTGAAATGGAATCAGTTTGCATACTGAAATAGTTTGTGTTCACAGATCGACTTGTTATTGAACTGTTGGATGACAGAGAGGCAACTGGCATGTTTTGGGGTAGAAGGGTTATTTATTTGTTTTGTTTTGTAACTTTTAAATAAAGAAAGCAGGTGTATCAAGTAAATTGTTGAAAACAAGTAAATGTCAAAAAAAATTACATTGAGTTAGCAATTGTGGGACATATTCTACTCTGGGCCTGTATCTATATTTATACCTCTATAATATAGTACAGGTCAGATTTTGACCCTACCAGTCTGGCAGTGTCCTTTTTAAGAAGTAGACAAGATAGCTAATGTGATACAATATTTGGGACCAATAAGTAATTTATTTGAGCTTTTGTATGACTGATGTTTCTCTAAAACCAATTTTCTTCATACTTATAATTATTTTCCCCACTCCATAATGACAGCACTTGCTTCTCTAAAAGCTTTCTGCAGAACTATATATGCAAACCTGGAAGCAAAGAGGAAAGGAAGTAGGATATTTATATATTGCAGTTGTGGCTCACTCATCTGTATAGTGAACACACACACAGAATCTTTTAAAGAACCATATGGATTGAAAAAGTAAATTTTATAGCCTTCATTTTCAGTTGTCGGATGAAAAGGCTTAAGGATCATATTGGGCAGCATAGTGGATATTAGTATTGCATGGAAAAACATCTCTGAGTTTGCCTACATGGGGACATCCAGGAAAATTAATCTGAATTAACTAATGGTGCAAATTTGAAGTAGATTAGTTAAACCACATTACACCCCTGTGTGAACACCCTCTTTCCAAATTGAGGTGACAGTTTATCTTAATTCATTTCCAAAGTGGCATGACAGATTCTGTCTATAGTAGTAGTCTTGTGAAAACCATTCATGAGCCTATGAATAATGTATGAATTTTTACTTCAGTTTCACTATATTAGGTTCCATATATTAATTATATTTTTTTCTGAACTATGCTTTGCCTAAAAGGGTGGTTTTTTCCTTACCCCTTAATTTATTACTTTTTGGCAAACATTACATCCAATAAATGTTTTTGTTCAAACATATAATATTTATTTGGATCAATTTTCTTGTCCTGATGATCTTCAAGTAATCTTTTTAATCCAGTAAAAGTATCTATTTCTTTTGTCAATTAAGGTTTTGAGTCACATTATTTCTGGGGTCTCCCATGCTGAGTTTAACGCATGGTGATAAGCACTGGAAACAAGAATCATACCTGTGCAGTAACGCTGTCTTCTTTGATTCATATTTCTTTTCTCTAACAATCATAATGTAGGTTGTTTATAGTTTCACATCTTTATTGCAATTCCACATTAATTTAAAGGCTTCAGGGATTTCGACTGTAATAACTCTTTAATCTCTTTGGGCAACACTCTGATGACAGTGTAAATCTGAGGTAATGTGACTAGTCAATGGAGTTATTGCACAGATATACCAGTATAGCTGAGATCAGAATTGGTAGTGACAGAGCAGCTGCTCATTTGGATGCCATCTTGTTGAGATGAACTTGCTGGAGCTGGACTTCTGGTACATCTGCTATTCAAGAATCTACTTAACTGAGACAAAAGACACGGTTTCCAGTTCAATCAATGGAACAGATACAGACAATTCTCCATGAGCAATTGTCACTTCACAACAGGAAAATAAACTTAGTTGTTAACATACAGGGCACCTAGGGCTTCAAGGCTGTCACTATGCTGTACACTATAGTCACTTGTAACTTAACAATACCACTGGGGATGGAACTGTAGATCTTCTGGCTCCAAAAGCACAGTTAAGCAGTTCTAATTTTATCCATTACAGAGTGCTGATATACACAGCCATGAGCAGACACAAAGGAATTTCACCCTCCGGCAGCCAAATCTTAGTCAAGGTTGGGTTAATGAGTGAAGAAATGTCCATAAGAAATCTACCTTCTGATAGGAGAGGTTAGGGGAAGTCTCAGTTTTGGAGTCCATGCATCCTTCTAAACACAAAGATATTGGGCAACCACAGGGAAGGCTACCCTCTTCCATGTGCAAGGATAGCTCCTGGCTTTGTTGACCCCTCTTTCCCAGTGTGGATCCTGCCTATATATTTACCTTTCTTAACAGGCTTCTATTTTGCATTTGTTGTAATGCCCTGGAGATGTCTTACCAGGCCTTTGGAGTCAAGTATCAGAGGGGTAGCCATGTTAGTCTGGATCTGTAAAAGCGGCAAAGAGTCCTGTGGCACCTTATAGACTAACAGACGCATTGGAACATAAGCTTTTGTGGGTGAATATCCACTTCAATGAAGGGGCGATAGGACTCTTTGAAGGCCTTTGGAGCAACCGGAGAAGAGACTGACCCCAGGTAATCGATCCCAGATTTTACAGTGAGTTTAGTGAATGCTGGGACAGGACTTTGACAATACAGGCAATGTTGTGTGAATGTTCTCATTTAATTATCAATAAGGCTCAAAGTTATGTATCCCGTTAGTGAGTTTCAGTGACTTGATTTAAGTTGCTCACTAGTAATATAGCCTACTGTATTTACTGAACCAATATGTCCAACTGGTATTATACCAAAAATATCAATCCATTCTGATAGTGATGAGGGTTAGGGAGACAAATGGGAGCTACCTTTAAGGCTTAAGACTCCAGTCCTACAAAAGCTTATTACTGAGCATAGTGCTTACCACCATGAATAGTCCCCTTGCTGCCAAGCCATGTGTACATTATTGTGAGGAAGGTCAATCACCAAGTTTGGTTTGATGAAGAAAATCTGTTTAGAGTGAAGTGTATTAGGGATACCAGACAATATTTATAGAAAAAAAAGGATGAGACAGATCATGGTAAAATTCATAAGGAGTAAAATATTACAACATGAATATGTGAGGAGATTTTTTTTAAATGACTGCATTTACAGATTGATACCTTTGGAATTTGCAAGTTGCGTTTTGAATATTAACTTGCACCATAACTATCTTTCATAATAAATATTTCTTGAATAAACTTTGCAGTGCCTTTAATATCATGTAAAAAAATTCAGATGTAGAGGAAACATTTTCGTATGAAGAGTCATTGTTATAGCTAAAGGGGAAGCCTGACTTCAGAATGACTTCTGGTGGCTTAAAATGAAAGGGTTTGGAAAAACCTGCCAGTTGTGCTGAGCAAGCTCAGTTTAAAAAAAAAAAGGCTGCTAAGCTTGAAAGCCTAGGGAGAGCTCTAAAGGAAACTTCAGGGATTAGTTATAATACCTTATGTAACATCTTGGTGTTCATCACTCACGATTAGCAACATACTGTACAAACCACATTCCTCACTGCAACTCTCCGTGATTCCGCTCTAATATTCATAGCTCACGAGGATCTGCTTTTTAAACAGTTCATTGGAAACTAGCCATACCTCTCTTCTCAGGTCCCATGCAGCTTTTTCTTTCCTGTGCTTTTGTACCACTAATCCACACCAGGTACTCAAAATGCAGACAAGGCAAGACAAGACAAGACAATTGACCATATAAAAATTTACTGTACAGATCTGATCCCTGATAGACATGCAGTGAGTGCTAGGAGCACCTGTCCATGTCTATGGTTAGTTGTACCTTCGCCAGCCTCACAGCTCTCAGAAGGCTGTTGAATTGCAATGTTTAGTGCAGGACAAATATTTGACATAGCCTTTTGGAAATAAAAGGATTTCTTGGCATTTTGAGAAGCCGTTGGCCTTCACATGGGGGAAAGAGAGTAGGTCAAGCACCAGGGTATTTGTCCAGCTAGTATTCAGCAATTGGGGAGTGTATTGTCTTACCTTCTGAAAGTGCCCTCAGAAAGAGTGTGCTGGGTGATAATGACCTTTTATGGGTATTTAGCTTTGTATGCTTGTGATACTGTTGGTGCTGCTGCTATGCCTCACACTTAGCTGGATTTGTCCTGCCATGCTGCATACCTCTCAGAAAAAAACAAAAACAAAAAACCCAAAAAGTCTTCCCACAGTTGAGCCAATCCACCCTCTTTGTTCTAGAGAGTTTCAAAACCTCAGTGGATTTAATAAGGCACTGTTAATAAAAATTAGGTTACCCAACAGGGAAGAGAAACAGTTCTGTGATACCAAGGTGACCAACATGAACAGCAAATTACGAATGAGTAATAATCACATGAATTCTGCCACAGACTGGCTCACAAGCAATCCAAAAGCTGGAATAGCTCTGTTGAACAATGGCAAATAAAGAATATGTGCAAAAATCAAGACCTGTTTGCAGACAATTTGCAAACAGGGAAAAAAAAAGATTAAATTCAACAAATTGTTCAACCAGCTCTACTCATGATCACAAACTTGGGAAAACTGTAGAACTTTTGTTTCTTTAAAAGTAAAGTGAGTTTGGTCAGGTAGGTTATGGTGTTTTGTTTTGTTTTGTTTTTATGATGTTTCTTTTTTCTTTTCCATTCAGTGGTTCTCCCTAGAGAAACGATGGTCATTATCTGTTATAAAACTCAGGCAGGAGGCATTGCTTTATTGATCATTATCCCTTACTGTAAAGCTATAATTAAAAATAAGTATTAAAGCTCATTACAGTATAACCTAGCACTCCATGGCTGGCTGAGTACAATAAAAATCACATCATCATGTTCCTCTGGTCAGAAAAGCCATCACTGATCCAATTCTAAAGTTCTGCAGTGGTAATTGAAGGCTGCAGGAGGTTGTTCAGCAAAACTTCAGATTAGGATTTAGCTGAGAACATGTCAGCATGCAGCAATATCTCAACCACATCTTTTACAGACTATGAGCTGGAAGTTCTGCAGACTAGGACTTGATATCATTACTAGCTGACAAATCTATCCAGGGTATATGCCAAAGAATCAGGAATTTTTAAATCAGGTTTCAGAATTGATCCGGTTTTACTTATTATTTTACATTAATCAAAGGATTAATGGTATACCTATATCAGGTTGTCAGCTTTCATCTTCCAGATTCTAAGGAGTCGACTGAGTTATTGGATGGCACGAGGAGCTCTATCACCATGTGGTTTACACAAACGGTTACTGTGCATGTGTACTATATGAATGTATGCCATAAATAAGTTACAGAAGTAGGTCAGGATAATGCGTGCCTGAAAATCTAAGGTCAGGTTGAAGCCACTAAGGGTAATTTTTTCAAGAAATTGATCCCAGAAGTCTTGCAATTGTTTATGGAAGATGCAAGCCTGATTCCTTACATTCCAGTGTATATTTCCCCCTTGGTATTTAGGTTATTCCAGCAACTTGAACTAAGTAATTTTTAAAGGCAAGCAACCCATACAGGGTTTGTGAGCCCTGCCAGTCTTTCCTACAATGCATGAGGAGGGCCGATGTAAACACTTTATCACCTCACTTGCAATACTGACATAGAACAGAAACTGCCCTAAAGCCTCCTACTGGACCTCTTGTTTTTGCTCTGATTGCCACAGCAACAAGAACCCATCTACATCAGCTGGACCTCCTAGGGGCATGGAGGACTCAGCCAGAGTTCTCAGCTTATCCTCAGCACTCAGTCATTTGCTGGTGAGGGCCCTCAGTCCATGAGTATTTATTGACTGCCTCAAGCTACAGGGTAAAGACTTCAGGGAAAACACAAGGCAAAAGAAAAAAAGAAAGGAAAGACCCTTAGCAGGTACTGCCTGGTCCTGCCCTTCTCAGAAGCATCTTGGCTCCTGCCCCACAGCTAGAAAGATGGAAACCTTGAGGAACCTTCTGAGGAACCTTCTGTCACAAATCTAAGAAAGTTCCACAACATCACTCCTACACAGAGACTGTGTTCCTGGGAGATTTCTTGCTTGTTCACTGCTGTCCCTTACCCATAGCAACTTCTGTGCATATTTTTTTAATAAGTGAGTGCTCAGTAGTCCCAGCTAAATGATAATGTATGCTGGATGTTAGTCTTATCTGCAAGGGATTAGCAGAAGGCATATTCAGTGAACACATGAAGTGGGAGAGGTTGGCTTGTGAGATTTTTATTATTACTATATTTGCTATAGAGCTCTTTAACCAGATTTAAGTTTTCTATTGCCAGTTTAATCTGCTTGTTAATTTAAATACAGTCATCCATTGGCCTGTCACTGCTACTATGCTTTTACTGTCCTTGTGTGTGTGTTGTGTATTGGCTCTTGGATTGCAAACATCACTCCTATTAGTGTGAATGAGTCATTAAGGATACCCCTGTAAAGTTGACTGGTCTCTTCTTGTGGGTACTGTTTCCCCAGATGGATGCACCTTGTGCCTTTTAACCCGGTGCTGGATTTATCCTCCTTTTAATGATTGCTGTTACTATAGCACCTAGACGTCCCATCTAAAATTAGGTCTGTTTTGTCCTAGATGCTATATGAACGCATAATAAGAATCACTCCCTGCCCATAAGAGTTCACAGTCTTAACAGGCAAGACAGAAATGCATGGAAGAAAAGTATTACTAAAAGTATCCCCTTTATACAGATGGGGAACTGAGGCACAGAAATATTTTCCCAAGGTCACGCAAGAAGTCTGTGGTAGGGCCAGGAATTGAATCCAGATAGTTTGAATCCCAGCCCAGAGCTCTAACTACAAGACCATTCTCTCCTGCATCTCTCCCCCCCACACACACACACCAAATACAGTAGTTCCATCACCCATGACTCTTGCTTAAAACCTGCAAATAGCTGTGCAGAAGATGGCCCACTTATCCAGAGGCAAATGTGTGGCATCCCCATGAGGGTGTTGTTACTGATATACTTGGAATCTTTTTCAATTCATTTTAATTTCTCCAAATCTAGAAAGCTGTTTTCTATTGATTTGTGATTTAAAAGCTGTCGGGTAAAGATGTAATATTTAAAATTTGGTGTGTTGTTTTTGTTATTTTTAGCATATTTAACCTGAAATCAATAATGATTTCACAACATGCTGGATCATTTCCACATCAGTTACTAGAAAGTTTCTTCTACATCTGCCTTTGTATCCATATTGGAGAAAGCATCCTAAATAAATAATAATAATAATAATTAATAAAAAATCAGCAGACTATTAATTTTGCCACTCTCCAGAGACACTTTCTCTGAGTACTTATAATATGCCAGTTAAAGAAGGATGTTTGATATTCATTCATGAATTGATTTGTTACTGTTATTAATGGCATATATGCTTTTGTAGAAATTACAGTGTAGTTTTTTATATCAGTTAATGGACATTTTTACCCATTCCTAGGATCTGTCATTTGACTAGCCCCTTTGTTTTTTTCCCATGAGACATTTCTTTGTATTTCAAACTCAAGGACCAAATCCTCTGCTGATCTAAGCTGGGTACTTCAGTTGAACTCAATGGAGCTCCATTGTTTTACACCAGTGAGGATCTGGCCCCAAGTCTAACATGTGCTAGACCATGTGTACTAATTATGTCAGTGACACCAAGACAGCTGCATTTACTTAAGCTACTTCACTGTAGATAAAGCATCATTTAACTTATTTTATTTGCTCTCCAGTTTCCAATACACTCTGTTATTTAGGGTAATTTATATAATATAAAATCCATGGATAGAACTGATGGTTTAAATTCTTAAATATAATGATTAAGTAAGCTTTCTATAACTGGTTCAATTTGGAGAAAACAGTGTACTGAATTCATAAGTAGAATTCTTAACCATATACCATGGTAGCTAAACTAAGCAACAATACTCTTCATTGTTTTTGAATAAGTTCTGTTATTACAATTTCTGTAAACTGTATGGGGAGGCTTATTTGAATAATTAGCAAAGCTAAATCTCCAAGTATTTTATTGATAAGGTCTTTCTCTGGATTTGACTTCCAGTCAAAGGGACCTTTGCCTGAGAAAGAAATTCAGTATTGGACTCTAAATGACAAAAGAAAATAAATTAAGGCCATACCTTTTCTAAATCTGCAGTATCGTCTAGTCACCACATGCAAAACCACTTCCTTGTTTCAGGAAGATTTGTACAGTAGGTTGCTCCTTAGACTATATGCCAGAACTCGAGAAATAATGCAGTATCTTCACTGAGAAATAACTTTAGATTTTCAAAACAAAGCAAAGATAATCTGGGTCTTGCTGGATTTATGGAAAAACAGTGCACTTAGCCCAAATACTGCATGACTAAAGGAAAAGAGTTTGCACCTTGGCAAGTGGGATTTAATAGTTGAGGCTGGCTCTTTCTTTTCCCTGATAAGCTCCAGGTCTAACAGCATCAGCAAGTCTTCTCTTTTATTGGAATTTAAGAACCATTTACCAGCTCTTGCAGAAGATTAGAACTAGACATTTAGAGCAACAGTCATAATGAAGGAGGTATGTTTACTTCTTAAAATACCTCATCATCCTGTTATTGGATTTTACATGTGAGGCTGCAGTTTATCCAAAAGGAGAGACAACTGGTAAAGTTATGCAACACATTATGGCTAGTATCAACCACTGATTTGTTTGTTTGTTTTGCCCAGTTTCATGTATCATTCCTGTAGAATCCTTAGCCTGTCTTTCATTCTCAAACTCAGGGGCTCATCCGCTGAGTGAATGTGTTCTGCCAAATACCATTCTTTGTTTCCTTCAGCATGCTAAGCTGAAGCTCAAGACATTCCTTACCACCAGTAAAGAAATAACCACTGCCAGCTAGAGGAAAAGCAACGTGGTCTAGTGGTGGAAGGAGCACAGCACTCACAGCCAAGAACTCCTGAGTTGAAATTCCAGCTTTGACTCTGGAATGCTTTCATTGGCCTTCTCAGAAGAAAATCATTTTGCTTTTTACTATTGTGTAAGACGGCTACAGAAAAAAATCACTTATGGCCAAATTATGGCATTTACTCACTGGCCTATGTTTGTGCAGGTGCATCTCCATTAGGAAGCAACAGGAGCAATGAACCCTACTCTAGTGGGCTGATGTGTAGGAGGATTGTCCAGGCTACATCACTTTTTATGGGTGCCCTGAAAATTCAAAAGTGGACCACTGGAAAAAGCAATTTTCCATAGGAAATCATTTTAATGGTTACTTTGGATAAAATATTTACTAGTAAAAAAACATCAAGCATGAAACAAATGCTGAAGATGTAATTCTCCATGTGCACCATGTGTCTTTTTAATTTCTTTGCCTTAATGCATGGGTGGATTTATGTGTCGTACCCAGTTAAACTGACACAAGGTAATAGAATGTGATGCATCATCTGGCCACTGATGTTCAGAAGGGATCAGTTTGCTGAGAAACTGTGAAAGGGAGGATCCTTTCACTTCACTTAAACTTAAAAATATTTCCAATGTTTGTTTATTTTTATTTATTTATTTTTGCTAAAGCTCAATAACCTAACATGCAAATGGAGGAAACCTTAATCCAAATTCCTCTGACTTCATACATCTGTATTTACATATAATTTGTGGCTAAGGTCACTCAGTACTTTATATTCTGTCATAAGCAAATAAGGGATTAAAAATATCACCTTGAAACACAATTTGGATGGAAGGATCAGCTGTGATTCATTGCATCAAGTTCACCAGCCAAAACTATAATATTTTCTAATCATATTCTAACTGGTTCTGAAGTACAAAAAGCCACTTGGTGCCTTCTAAGGTAGAGATGAATTTGTCCTTTTGCAGTTGCATAACAGATAATCTAGTGCAGTTAGTTGACATTTTAAGACTCAATAACTCATTGTTAGTTGCTATATAACGTGTCTGGCTAACTTTACGTTTTTCAGCTGTTGTTTAACTTTGCAGTCTGTGACCTTTACAGCAATGCCCTCATGTAACTGAAAGACATCACAAAAGTTTCTAAAATATCTTTATATCTACTACTGTAGCAACAATTCCTGGAATCATTATGCACAATATTTATACACTTGCTAGTATAGCAGAAGCTATGATAATTTATGGCCGTTTTTTGCTTTCCTTACTCATCACAAGTAGCACATTACTCTTCAAGTAACCCTACTGATGTCCGCATGTCTGAGTTGTAGAATAAGGTGCTTCCTCAACATGAGTAAAGGTGGAAGAATTAAGCCATTAACACTTTATACATATTTAGATAATTGTGGCATATGGGAAACCCAAGAAAAAGTTAATTCCTAAAACCAAGGGTGAAATCCAGGGCCCATTGAAGTCAATGGGAGTCTGCTGTTATCTTCAATGGGGCCAGAATTTCACCCCAGGTGATTCCACAAAGAGTGATATAGTGTCTTGACCTCTACATTTGTACAGCCAATGGGCATTTGTTCTAATAGTGACATACTTTTATCTTGTGTTTTACTATTTGAGTGTTTACTTGGTATTTTCCCAGAGATTTAATATGGGTGAAATTTATTTGGCATTGTTTGGAAAATGATTTGAAACTAGCACTTGTCATTGTAGTTTCAATTAAGAGTAGCTGGAAGTAAATATCTAGATCCCATGGTTATCAGCACCATATAGATAGATATCAATAGATCTAATTCACATTTTTTAATAAACACAATTGTTTTATTTCTAATATGCTTCTGGGCTCTCAATTACTATTTTTACAAGCATAATGACAATGGATATATCTGTTAATTTACAATCTTCATTAAAAATGTTGATTTTAAACTTACAAAATTTTGACTTCAAGTGCTTCTCAGATTTTTATCATGAATGTGCTATGTATTAGAGATACTATGATCTAATATTCCTTGAGGATGTTCATTTGTTCATTAAACAACTTTATCATGGCTGCTCATGTCCAAAGCAAGTTGAAAATCACTAACATGAAAAAATAATGTGTTCTGTATAAAGTACAGAATCAATGCTTCCATTTAAAACAATCACACTTGTAGCACATTTCATTGTAGTAAAGACCATTCAGTTAATGTCTCCTCACCAACTTGAGTCAGTCTTGCAGAAAACTATCCACAGCCGGCATCCGTAAAGACTGAAGTCCACCGTTGATTTACCTCACTGAGGGGTTTGAATTCACAGCCTACTTAGATTTAAGTGCCAGTATTAATATGCAAGCCATACTGAGAAACAAATGTTCAAGTCCAGTTAAAAATTCCTTTTTGTCAACATTGTTTTCACAGTTGGAATGATATGAGTTAGAGCAACATATAATGCATGATCTTGCAGTACTTTCATATATAAGTCACTGACTTCAGTGGGTTTTATGGCTTCCAGATCAGACAAGATGAAGGATTGGAATGATAGAAAGTGCCTTCTATGGAATATTTATACAATTTTTATAACTTAGCAAAAGAATTCAATGTATCTATCCCTTTCCTCCACAGTTTCCTTTTACTCCCACGGGTTTTACAGCAGAGAGAAAAGAAGGGAGCAATATCCTAACTAGCAAGAAATTGAAGAAGTCATTTCTTGCTGTTGTAGCAGTCTATATGTTTAGGCACAGGCACAGATTTTTAAAGGTAGTTAGGCATTGTGATGCTGAGCACAGCAGTGCCTAACTGATATAAGAGTTGAAATATAATTTTGAACAGGGATTTAGGCACTTAGGAGTTTATATTCCATGAACAGTTCATGGGATTTAGACTCCTAAGTGCCTAAATCCCTTTTAAACATAAGATTTAATCTCCTAAATCAGTTGGGCATTGTAACATTGAGCACAGCAATGCCTAAATATCTCTCAAAGTCTTGGCCAAAGGGTACAGTAGAATTCTTAGATAATGAGCTATTTTGATGACAGATGTCCTCAGTGCAGGTCATTATTTCAGCTAGCTCTTCAAATGGTTTCTTCTTGATTATTCCAGCATCATCCCTATTTTACCTGGATTGAGTTTACCTGCTTTTCATCCATGAGTTCATTTCATTTAGTCTCTGGGACCTCTGAGTGAAGATGCTGTCTGAGTCTGCTGAGAAGGCGCACAACTCTTTGCCTTTGGCATATTAACACTGGAGCTCATGGTGCCTCACATTGTATTTTGAGGGTCTTGCATATATGTAGAAGAGTAGGGGGGATAGGGATATACCATGTGGGACTCTACAGGTAAAAGCTCTTGCAGAAGAAGATCAGGACTTTCTGGGATCTATCCAAGAGCCATGAATACATCTTAGTACTATACCATCCACTTCTCCTAGGTCTCGCACTAGAGATAGCAGCATCTTGTGATCAGTGTGGGAATCTGCTGAGAAATCATGAAGTATGAGCATGGATGTGTGGTGTGGCCACAGTGTCATCCTACTCCCCGGGGTTGTTGAGGAAGTGTTGTTGTAGAAAGGAGAGCTGGCCCTGGAGAACTAGGAGAAAACCCACTGCAAACTTCCTGCTGCCAACCAGCCTCCTCATTGAAGGGGAGGGACATCACTTCAGATCAGAGACAGGGGATTGCCTGCAGGTCATCTGAATAGTCTTGGCCAATTGACTGGCTCTGGAGTAGGGTGAGAAAGAGGACATGCATGCTGATATCAGAGCATGTGTTGATGCTGCTTGAGAGCAGGCTCAACATAGCTTGGATCCAGGGCAAGGTGATCAACCTAAGGAGCAGGCCAAGGCCACAGCCAGCTGAAGGAGCAGTTTAGAACCAGCAGAGGAGCCCTACCATCACAGTGACTACAGAGATAGGCTCCAAGCAATGCAGCAAAGAACAGAACTCAGTACTCTGAGTTTGCACTGTGCCTAAGCATCAGTGACCAGCACAAGGCAGATCCTCAAAGGTATTTAGTCTCCTGACTTCCATTGATTTAAATGGAATTTAGGAGCCTAAATACCTTTGAGGATTTGGGCATAAGAGACTGGGGCTGGAGGGGCACTGGCACTAATAAAGGTGACTTACTGATAAGGGTGATGATGTGCTATTAATAATGATGTTGGAAGATGTTACTAGAGCCCCCTTGGCACTGCATTGCATTCTCAATGACTTTGTCCAGGAGTGGGAGGTTGGAGCTGGGGCAGTAGTTGGCAAGATGATGGAATCAAGTGGTGGCCATCAATCATCTAGTGATGACTGGCCAGACTTTTGCCTTCTGTATAGGTAGTGCTAATGCTCTCATTCAGGTCTGGCTTAGGGGTCTTCCCTGGCTTTTGTCAGCTAAGAGAAGCAGGGGTATGATCCACATGTCAGGGCCTATGTGTCTCTGAGAGGTATAGCTATCATGATCTCCACCTCTGTCATGATACAACAAGCTTATCTTGAATTTGACTGATGATATTCTGTGCACAGAGACACACAAAATCCCCATTGACTTTGGTTTGGCCCAATATATTTATAGTTTAAAGGGCAGCTATTATTGAAAAGCTTAAGATGTTTAATTAAATTAAACCTAGACATGCAGGGAATATTTAAACTTTAGTGTAGAAGGGACAATTTGTAAATAGAAACAAAGCAGAAAATGTTTAGACAATAGCAGTGACAGCAAGGGACAGCTTGTAAGATAATGTATTAGAATTATAAAATATTCCTGTCATTGGTGATCCCTCCATGTCTATACAACTTTGGTGCTAACCCTTTTTTGGAATGGATGTGCTGTTGATGATAACCTGGGAGTAAAAAGAATAAGAGTCTCTCATTAATTTAAAAATAAATTCAAAAAAGGAATTTAGCTTTGCACTAAATTGAACGATTTAAAAAAAAATCACAAAATCAGAACTGTGGGGCAAAATGGATTCATTCTATATGGACATTTGTTATTTCCACTACATTTTTCCTTGAGTGCTTTGAAGAGTGTAATAATTGTTTATAATCTGATATCTCTGAAAATAGCAGTACAAGCCCTCAGCGGTTGTAAAGCAGTCTAGCTCCATTATTATCTATGGAGTAACATGCCTTATGCCAGCTTGAAATCTGTTCCAACAAGTGATAAATTTCTATATGCTGGATCCATGACCTGCCTACTGAAACATTTCCATGGGAACCTGTTGTGAGATGTAGTGGGAGTGGAGGCTCCTTTGGCTTCAGTGTTTCCCAGTAGCAACCCATGAGAAGAGAGCTATAGGCAGACATGTGGCAATGTAGCTATTATTTATTATCTGTATTGCAATAACACCTAGAAGCCAAGGCATGGACCAGGATTCCATTGTGCAAGGTGCCATACAGACAGAACAAAATGATAGTTCCTATTTGTTGTTCATACCCTTCCATAAGCCTGAATTAGTTCTTGCTGAATCACCCCCTTTTGCCAGTGATTGTTCTGCATCTCCATTTCTTTCCCTCTTTCTTCCCTAGTCCCTGGATCATTTTCCTCCTAACATCTCTCTTCTCTCCTAATTATTTCTCTCTTATCCGCCCATCTCCCTCTTTTCCTCTGCCCCTCTTTACACTTTCTACAACATTTCTCAATATTCCTCTGATTTTCTCTGATCAGTTTATTCTCTGCCCCCGTTCTCTTCCCCTTTCCCACTTGGGCTGCATTGCCCCTACGCATGCTCTGTTGTCTCTCTGCTCCCTTCTTCTCATGTCTCCCTTCCTGTGATGATGATATTAGGAGGAACTCTTTTTGTGCTACATTTCACTGCCCAGCCAAAGCAGCATTTGCAGGGTGTTTTCACAAAGTCCCAGGCAAGGTTTGAGAGTCCTGTTTGTGGCCATTTAAGGATATGATATTTAACAATTGTTCCTATTTCTGTATATCTTACATCACATAACAGATTCCATTAACATTGCAGATACAGGCCATATTCTGCTTTCACTGACACTAGAGTAAAACTAAAGTAGCTCCATAGGCAGCAATGTAATTACTCCAGATTCTCGGTGGTGTAAGAGGTGTATCAGGCTATTAGTCTTTCAATCCATCGATCACTAACACTTCTTTTTTTGGCCCTAATGTTTATTATTAAATTGTTCTCAGTTCTATTTTTAATGTCTGTCATTAGACAAGTGAAAGCCAATTTTAGTTTCACCAGAGCCTCATGAATCAAGGCATCAGTCGTCACCCTCCTAATTATTCCTGACTGACTTGTACTTTTAATTTTTTTTCACCTCATCCCTTTTCCATTTTTCAACTACATAATAATGGCATTTAACTCACAACCAAGATGTGAGCCACAACTAATATTTTCTGTCATTGCAGCTGCTTCATATTATGTCTTTAAATCAGTGGTGCACAAACTTTTCAAGTCATCCCCAGGCTTCAGCTGCAGGGCTGGGGGGTCTCCGGGCTTTAGCCCCACAGGTTGGGCATAGGACTTCAGCCCCATGTGGGGGGAGGTGCTGGGGCTCCGAGCTTCAACACCATGGCAGGCACTGGGGCTCAGAGTGTTAGCCCCATATCAGGTGCTGGGGCTCCCACAGGCTTGAAAATATTTTCTGGAACTCTGCTCTGGTGGGCTTTGGCTGAATTTAAGCCCTGCTATTAATGGAATCTGTTCATGCCCCCACTCCATTACCACACAGCTCAGCAGCAGAGCTTGGGGTGAAGCAGGGGCAGAACTGGGGATTGGAGAGGAGCTGGAGCTAGAGGCAGAGCTGGTCTGGGGCAGAGAGGGAAGGAGGGTGGAGGTGGGGTGGGGGCAGAGTGGAGTTGGGGCTGCGGATGGAGTGGGACTGTGCGTGGATCTGGCCTGGAGGTGGAGCAGGACTGGGGCTGAATGGGGTTGGCGTGGAGCTTGTCTGAGGGTGGAGGGGGGCTGGAAAAGCATGGCACTCTCTTCCTGTCTCCTGTGGGGGCTGGCTACATGCCCCGAACATTCCTCCATGCCCCATAGGGGGCACATTACCGTTTGGGGACCACCGCTTTAAATGCATTATACCATTTCAAGGATCAACAACATAAAATATCTCTGGCTTTCCAATTTCTCAGACAGTGGCTCTTAGGACGTCCAACAGAGCCATTGGGTTACTTGGAACAAAAGCTACATTAATTCATACTCTCAGTTTAAATCCTACTCTGACTTAACATTACTATATCTATGTATTTTTTTCTCCATTACAAATAATGAGCCATTTCTTCAGCTGGTGTAAATTGGCATAACTCCACTGACCCCAAGGAAGGCAATGGAGATCATGCAGATATATACCAGCTGAGGATCTTTCCCTTTGTTTATTTTTTAGTTTTCGTAACACCTGTGGAGATTGTATCAGACTTGCATAACAAAGGTCACAATCAAAAATTTGCTTAGTCATTATAGTTGGCCCCAAACGCTTAGAATCTTAATAAAATATTTTGAAATGGCAAATAAATCATACAAAGCATCTCCCACCCATGGTTGGATTGACATCACTACAGAATAAATGTCATGGTGTATGTATTGAAATAAGTCAAACTGTGGTTGACACCATGTTATAGCTGCAGCTATTTCAGATGTGTTTGAAATACTCTGATTTATGCACTATGGGAGACACTTTTACTGAAAACATATTATAAGATCAATGGAACAGATGCCACTAACACTGTAACCAGTTCTAAGAAATCACCAGGACATCAAACAGAAGCATATGACTTCCACTAACATCATATGGAGCCACAAGTCCTTCAGGTGTAATATGACTTTGGAGCCAGAAGATTTCTGTAATGTTTTATCAGTTTTACCATTTCTTCTACAGATGACAAGTAGCTATTGTACAGCAGCTCTTCAGAATAAATAACAGCTTCTTGTCATCTTCAAAGAAGTTAACAATTTTACACTTGGGATATAAAAATCCCAACGAACAAATGCCACCAGTTCACGCTAAGGAGCAGTTTATCCTAAACATTTTTTTAAAGAGCGAGTTTAAGAACAGCTGCTCTGAAGCTCCTCTCCCTTATATGTATGTAAATCTACTCCAGTTCTTAGAAACAATGATCTTTTGGTAAGCCACTGGTTTAGAACTCAAAAGATCTTGGTTCAATTCCCAGCTTGGCCATAGACTTCTGGGATAACCTCGAGCAAGTCACTCGCTGTCTTTGCTGCTCCAGCTCTGTAAAATGGGGAGAATACTTTCTTCATTCCACCCTTTATCTGTCTTGTCTGTTTAGGTTGCAAGTTCTGCAGGGCAGAGACTGTCTCTAATTATGGTATGCGCAACACCATGCATAATAAGACCCTGATTTGGATCCCCTGGCCACACTTATTGTAAGAATAACCATGATGATGAAGTCAGTAGATTTGCACCTATATAAGTGATCCCTTCTGTAACTAGGTTGACATAGTTTATGCAGTGGTGAAGCTCAATGGTAATTAAAACAACTAAACTATAATTCCAGAAGAGAGTTTATCATAGAAATGTCAGTCTAACCCAGTGCAGAGTTGGGCTAGTGTGTGCTATTATTATTTGGCAGTAGATAAATATCAAATATTAATATTTTTATTAACTGACAGTTTGAAATATAAAAATCTAATTAGAGCCTTAATAAAGAAAAATCTTTGCCAGAGAATTAATCACACCTTACTGCATTCCACTTCATTAGTTTTGAAGTCTTCATTTTAAAGGACAGCTTTAGCATCCAGCTCGGACCATTATTTAATACAACTAATTGTATGGATACAGCTGCTGTACTGCAGTTTACTGTAGCTGAGATGGAAATTTGGTTGCAAAGTCTTCCATTATAAATAATCTTGGAATAGATTCTGACAATTCTGGAAGTAACAAGGTTCTAACAAGACCACTTAGGGAAATACATTCCTCACTGGTACATCAACCAAGAGGGATTGCTCCATTTACAGTTATCTGCCAGCCTTAAACCTCTCCTTGAGCTTGTTATAGTTCATTCCTTGGTGTCTTCATAATGGCTTTAATTGGGTGTTATGGGATTTGAAAATAGTGGTTACAACAACAACAACAGGAAAGATGTTTTCCATGTCACATATCTAGGTTTGAATTGCACACAAGAGTTACTGGGTTCATGTTTCATAGAACCACAGTCACAGAAACTAAAAAAAGGGGGAAAACTTTTATGGTTTTCTAATCCCTCCTTTTGCCAGTGCAGGATTTCCCCCTACAATACATGCACAAATGCATTGTCCAGATTATTTTAAAAAATCCCAAAGATTAGGTTTCCCTGGGAGATTATTTTATTTTCAAGATATTCGTTCCAGAATATTCACTCTTCTTTTTCTTTTTTACTTATTTTCATTCTGTTACTCCAAGTTATGAAATTAAATATTTGTCAGATATGGATAGACAATGTGGCCTAAAGGCTAGAGCACTGGGTTGGAACTCAGGGACCTGGATTCTATTCCTGGCTTTACCACTGACCTGCTGAGTGACATTGGGTAAGTCACTGCCATGCTCTGTGCTTCAGTTTCTCCATCTGTAAAATGGGGATAATTTACCTCCCTTTGGTGTAAAGCTCTTTGAGATCTACTGATGAAAAATGCTATATAAAAATAAGCTATTATTATTATGAGTTATTACTTATTTGTTCTTTCTGCTTCACAGTAGAAAAAAACCCCAGTGTAATTAATGATAAGAGCACAGTAATGGAAGAGTGGATTGAAAGCAAGCAACACTGACCAATTAACTGTGTTTTATGAAAAAACTCATCCTCTTGTTATAAATTAAATGTTATGCAGTCTGTAGATACTGGTAATAGTACTTGGCAATTATACACTGTATTCTATGTGAGAACTGTAACATTCTGGACACTCATTAGTTTGACTTTACAATACCCTGTGTTTAGGTATCATATTACTTCTTTTACAGTTGGGGAAATTGAGTCACAGAAACGTTATGTGACTTGTCCAAGATCATGTTGGAAGCTAGTGGTAGAGTCAGGAATAGAGCACAAATTTTTTTAGGGTTAAGTGATATGACTGGGAAACAGATAATCTTTTCTCTTTGTTGCTGTATAAAGAGAAATAACTGATGTGTGTGTATATATATATATATGCACACAGTATAATAAGGCTGCATTACTAGAAATGCCTTCTGGTGTCAACATAAACAAGAGTGAAAACTGTACGTGTTTAAAGGACATAAGGAGCATGCAATATTTTATAAGGATTGGTTAACATAAAAACAAAATGATCATGAAAGATTAACAGAGAGGATCTGAGGAGTCATTTTTCTAGCCAGTCTATAAAATGAATTGCGAATAAGCAGCCACAAAACACTAAGTAGGAAATACAATATAAAATCTACACCAATTTATGAAGCTTTTAAATTGCATCTCTTCTGGATCCCTACACAACATGCACCCTATCAAAGATGGAACATTATTTAATCAACTGGTAAATTCCCAATCCTTTAAATCACATTTATGGGCTGCCAAAATATACATCTAACAATTACCCCATCTCCTCCTGTCTCTTGACTATTCTCAGGTTCTCTTTTGCTGCATACTCTTATGGATGTCCAATCCTGCAGGCTTGCTGCAGAAAAAAACTCCTTATTTCAATAGATGTTAAAATTTCAGCCCAGGCAGACAAACATACTCCACCTTTAAGGTGGAATAACAGATGTGCAAGAGATGCTTTAGCTGCACAAAAAGAAAAGGAGTACCCGTGGCACCTTAGAGACTAACAAATTTATTAGAGCATAAGCTTTCGTGAGCTACAGCTCACTTCATTGGATGCACAGCTATTAAACAGATATGAAAATCTGTACTCTGAATATCTACATATAAATGTGCTAATGCCCCATCTCACAAAGCAAGCTAAGATTAGCAGTCTAAAACATGGTAGTTTTTTTGACACTCCCTGAAGATGCTTTTCCTAGTCACCACAACATAGACTGGAAATTAGGTCTCTCCCACCATCTCGTCTGAAAGATTTTCTGGAGCTGAAACCAGAAGGGGGAGCACAGAAATACCATTTTAAAGAATTCTCATAAAATCTCCTATCCAAATGGTCAGATCAATATGTCACAGTTTCAAGGTAACTGCACCTTTGACTCTCACCCCACCCTTTCCATCGTCCACTCCAGGAGTGCCCCCAGACTGAGGCCTCTAAGACTTCATCTCTCTTTGGGCATGTGCAGAGTGGACAGAACAGCTTCCTGTCCCTATGATATGAATTGGAGGTACCTTAACCTATTGCTATAATTGAGCAAAGGGGCCGTAGGCAACAATGAATTGGGACCAAAGGGAGTAACGATTGCTCAGAAGCTCCCAGGATGAGGTTCACAGAATCCATAGCTTTGAAGTGATTGCCACTGCTGGCAAGATCAAAAATCATATAGTGGTAGGTTCCAAAATACTGATTATTTTCATCTCATGTGCACTTTCCTATACCAAGAACCTTAAATTCAAATTTTCAAAAAGGACCCAACCTAGCCAACAATTTTCTGGGTCCAAGTTGAGAAAGCAATTGCAGACACAAATGCTAACATTCAGATGTAGGAATATTGATTTATAAGCACAGCCAGATACTAAGTCATCAAAATGTAAGTATTGGCTCTTGCAGTTAAGATCACCTCCAGTTTTGCATCTATAATTAATTGCAGGTGCACCTCCAAAGTTACAGGCCTTGTAAAAAATATCAGGCCCACAAAATGAAAATTAGTAGCTTAGCATATTTTTGTCAGAATGGGAAATTTTTTCCCACAGGGCTGTGAACACAATACAAAGACTAGAGAGTTTATTGTGTAAAGTATAAAAAGAGAAGAGGAGATAAAATGAATTGAGTCTTCAAAAATCATCTTAATTGTTTATATGCTGTTTTTGGGATTCTTTTCTCCCTCCTCTATTGGATACTTACATAAAGAACTTACGTGTGATTTCTGAAAGGAGTTCAAGGAACTAAGGTCCTACCTACATCATAGAAATGTGGAAGTGTGTTTGGCTACACCTAAAATTTAATTCAACCTAGCTGCATTGGTCAGGAATGAGAAAAATTCACACCCCAAGGAATTGATTAAGCCAACTTAAGTCCCAGTGTAGACATGTCTATGCTGATGAAAGAATTCGTCTGTCAATTTATTTTCTACTTCTCAAGAGGGTAGATTTACTATTGAGACAGAAAAACCCCTTTGGTTGCTGTAGCAAGTGGCTATAGTACAACTCTACAGCAGCACAACTGCAACTCTATACCGCATAGACTTAAAGGTCAGAAGGGACCATTGTGATCATCTAGTCTGAGTTCTGACACATTGCAGGTCACAGAACCTCACCCACCCGTGTCTGTAACAGACCTCTAACCTCTGGCTGAGTTACTGTCTCAAATCATGGCTTAAAGACTTCAAGTTACAGACGATCCACCATTTATACTAATTTAAACTCTTCCAGTCCTACACTTCCATGATTCCTCTCAGAAGGTAGGTTCTCCATTTGATCATCGTTCTCTGCACCAGTTCCAGTCTGAACTCATCTTTCTTAAACATGGGACACCAGAATTGCACACAGTATTTCAGATGAGGTCTCTCGCCTTGTATAATGCTAATAAGACTTCCTTATCTCTACTGGAAATACCTTACCTCTGATGCATCCTAGGACTACATTAGCCTTTTTTATGGCCACATCACATTGGTGGCTCATACTCGTCCTGTGATCAACCAAACCACCCAAGTCTTTTTTCTCCTCTGTCACTTCCAACTGATATGTCCCCAGTTTATAGCAAAAACAAAAAAAGGTTGTTAGTCCTTAAATGCATGACCTTGCATTTTGTGCTATTATATTTTCCCCATTTCTATTACTCCAGTTTTCAACGTCATCCAAATCTTCTTGTATGATATTCTGGTCCTCCTCTGTATTGGCAATACCTCCGAACTTTTTGTCTTCCAGAAATGTTATTAGTATACTCCCACTTTTTGTGCCACGCTCATTCATGAAAATGTTAAATAAGATTGGTCCCAAGATAAACCGCTATGGAACTCCAGTAGTAATCTCCCTCCAGCCTGACAGTTTACTTTTCGGCATAACCTGTTGTAGTTCCCCTTTAATGATTTTCTTACCCCCTTCAATTCTCATATTTATCCCCATCTTCTCCAATTTAATTTATAATTTCCCAGGTGAAATTGTGTCTAATGCCTTACTGACCTGTTTTTGTTTATCCTTCCATTTAGTTTAAGCAGAATTAGCTCATGATCACTTGAATCAGGGTTGTCCTCTATAATCAGTTCTTCTATGAGGTCCTTGCTACTTACCAATTATAAATCTAAAATGGCATCACCTCTTGTTGGTTTGGTGATTATCTCATGAAGAAAACTTTCAATTGTCATGTCCAGAACAGAAGCACACTACTATTATTAATAGCACTTGTCCTCCAATTTATATCTAGGAAGTTACAGTCTCCCATAATCACACAATTCCCAATAGTATTTATTTGGTTAATAATATTAAAGATGTCTTTATCCATATCCAAATTGGATCCTTTTGGTCTGAGGCATACCCCAAACATTATCTCTGTGGAATCCTCTGTTAGCTTTCTTCTCTAAAGTGATTATGACACAAACAGATTTTGTTTTATCCATCCCATCACTTCTAATTTCTTTCCAGTCTACCTAGTCATTAATATACAGTACTACTCTACCACCTTTACTTTATTTCTCTCTTTCCTGATCAGTACATACCCTTCAGTGTCTATTCTTCAATCATGCCTACTATTCCACCACGTTTCTGTTATCTGGTTTCACTTCCTCCACCAGTAATTCTAGTTCCTACATTTTGTTACCCAGGCTCCTTGCACTGATGTACAGACATCTTAGTTGGTTCTGCTTGACGTTGCCCAGATTCCTCACCTGTCTAGGTAGAGTCAATCTACTGCCAATATTGCCTAACTGACTGTTAGTGCCAATACTAATACCAGTCTTTCCTTTTGATGTCCATTCTCCTATCCTTTGTTGTTCCTTTCTCCATTTATGTATCCTGTTACTTGATTTTTCTCCTGCTGGATATTAGAATCAGTGTGGAAATTTCATGAGCATCTCGCAGTGATTTCCCCCTATATTCCTAGTTTAAAGTTCTTTTAATTAATTGTGGTGACTTCCATCCCAGAAATTTGTTTCCTTCCCTACTCAAGATGAGTCCATCCCATGAAAACAGTCCTTGGTCTATGAATGCATCCCAGTGGTAGAACATCCCAAAGACCTTATTATAGCACCCTTTTGTGAGCTATCTGTTCATCATCATAATCTTGTCTTGCCTTCATTATCCTCCTCTAGAGTCAGATAGAATCTCACTGAAGATCACCTGAGCCTCCATTTCTCTAAGCATCTTCCCTAGCCTGCCATAGTCTCCCTAATACATCCTAGAGAGAATCTAACAGTATCATTTGTTCCCATGTGAAGGACAATCAATGGATTCTTTCTGGCTCCCATTAGGATCCTCTTCAGCCTCAGGGCGTACATCCCATATCTTAGCTCCCTTTAGACAGCACATCCTTCTGTTCTCTGGATCTGCTCTGGTGACAGGCCTGTCTATTCTTAGTAGGGAGTCCCTAATCCCATAGACCTGCCTCTTCCTGGTGTTGGTGCAATTTTCCAGCCTTCCTCCTGTTCTTTCTGTCTGCAAATCTTCTTGTATTTTGTTCTCATTTGAAATCTTCTGAGAGTCATCCTCTATTCTCCTCCTCTATTCTTCAAACTCTGGCAATCTACATTACATCCTCTCTTCTTTTAGGACTAGCCACTCCTCTCTTCTTCTGTGCCCTCCCACCTTCTATTACTGCCTGTCACGTCTCTTCATTTTCCAACTCAGCAAACCTGTTCCTCAGCTCTGTTTCTCCTTTGCTAGCCAGTCTTTTCCTTTGGCTTGTTCTTATAGTCACATGCTTCCCCTGGCCACTTTCCTTGTCCAGCAATCTACCCTCACAGTTCTCTGGTACATCATGTATCTGCAAATCTTGAGTTTTCCCTTCAGCCTCCTCTCTCCTTCCCTCTGTTCAAATCCCCTTCGAAAGTCAGCCATATTTTCTACCTGTATCACCAAACCTCAGCTCTTCTTTTCCATCAGATCTATCAGGTGGCATTTCATATAAATGAAGCACCTTTCAGGTACCCCCTCCAGGATAATGTACATACTGTGGCTTCCACATCCAGTCATCTTCATTGTCTCTTTCATTCCTTGGGTCGCTACCACTGTTACCTCTGTAGCTGTTGTAGCATTCCCTCCTAAGCTCCTCTCTCTCTCTCTCTCTCTCTCTCACACACACACACACACACACATACCAGAACACCACAGATTCCCACTCAAATTCTCCAGATTTCGGCTCTGTTTGCTGGCTCCCGTGCCTCTGCTTAGCTGCCTTTATAAACTAGCTCATTACAGAACCGTGCCCCCTAATCAGGGCTTCCCTGTGATCAAAGACTCTGCTTCTCTCACAACACAAGGCCTCTGCCAGCCTCTGCAAACAGAAAACAGACCAGCAAGCCAAACTAACACTCTCAAAGACTCACTCACTGCCCCTAAAGAACAGGGGCCTGCCTGCCTTCTCCTCCAACAGATCTCCACTCACACTCCCCTGTTTTCAGCTCTGTTTCCTGTGTCTCGTGCCACTGCTCCTGAACTCCTAAATAACGTTAAAGAATATGCATTTTTTTCTTGAGGTACTATGTTACACAAAAAAGAAAAAAAAGAGTCATCCAAGGAACTGGGAAACCCTCCAAAGTAGCACTGTAAAATACAGTTTCTGTCATCCAGATTCATCTGAGTAACTGAAGGCAAGAGATAAAAGTAGGAGGAATCACGGTGCGAGGAATAAAATATTCACACACAAAAAATGTCAGAGGTACAATTAATTGAATATTTGATATTTTTACTCTTTCAAGCATTGTGATTCCCCAAAAGCATTTTAGGTGCTTGCACTTTTGAATGAATGAACAAATGAATGAATGAATGAAATTTGCATTAATATATTTCCTTTCACCCACACAGGATCTCAAGGTTTTTTACCAACATGGCAGAGTGGAATCACTCATAATTATCAAGTCAAATGAAAGGGAAGTTCCCAACCTTTGCACTTTTTATGAATCTATTATTTTTCAATATTCTGTCAGAAACATAGCAGTCCACAGGGGTATGGAAAGACTGTGGGCCTAATTCACCACTGCAGTACCGATACCAAGCTGGGAGGTGTTGCAAGTGCTTTGGAGGATAGGATTAAAATTCAAAATGATCTAGACAAACTGGAGAAATTGTCTGAAGTAAATAGGATGAAATTCAATAAGGACAAATGCAAAGTACTCCATTTAGGAAGGATCAATCAGTTGCACACATACAAAATGGGAAATGACTGCCTAGGAAGGAGTACTGCGGAAAGGGATCTGGAGGTCATTGTGGACCAGAAGCTAAATATAAGCCAACAGTGTAACACTGCTGCAAAAAAAGAAAACATTCTGGGATATATTAGCAGGAGTGTTGTAAGAAAAACATGAGAGGCAATTCTTCCCCTCTACTCTGTGCTGATTAGACCTCAACTAGAGTACTGTGTCCAGTTTTAGGTGCCATGTTCAGGGAAGAAGTGGATGAATTGGAGAAAGTCCATAGAAGAGCAACAAAAATGATTAAAGGTCTAGAAACCCTGACCAGAAGTTTGTCCAATAAAAGACATTACCTCAACCACCATAAAATATATTATCTCAACCATCTTGATATTACCTCAACCACTATAAAATATATTATCTCAACCATATCTCTAGTATTTGTTTAGTATTCTATATGTCAGCTAATTCTTAGTTTGCATATATATAGTATAGTATCTTGCACATATAAGCACAGAACATTTATGTTCTTTTTACCAAATATTCATATTCAACAAAAGCCATTGCACATAATTAAAATGTCACTGCACAGCCATATAAAGGTCAGATTTTCAAAAGAACTCAGCACCCAACAGCTCCCATTTAGGCACCTAAGTAAGCAGCTGGATTTTCAAAAGAGCATTGAGAGCAGGGGGGCGTGGCTGGGAAGTAGGGAAAACAAACAAACTTTTGAATAATTCAGAATTTTAAATGTTTGGTTCAGTTTTATTAGGATTAACTGTATTATCATCATTTTTAAGTAGCAACAGTGTGTTCTGCACAGTACAAAACATAGACGAAAACATAATCCCTGTCCCTTAGGTGCTTACAATGGACAGTCACAATCAAATCAGACAGCAAATGCACTTAGAGACTCAAAGGAATGTTTTATATTAGAGCGTCTTTGCTTTGCTTTTTAATGAATGGGTTGGTAGCAATATTACTAGTGTTGGTTTGTGGATCTGGGATTTGTGAAAGGAAAGAGTGGGCACTATGGGCCTAATACAATGGATGCCTTCACATTGGTTTCAGTGGGTGTGGATGAGGCTCTCAGGCCAAGTCCTCAAAGGCAATTAGGATGGAAATTAGACACTGGGCCTACATGCGCAGATTTAGGAAGGTAGTTCCAGATACAGGGAAAATCATTTAAGAAAGCACAAAAAGGAAAGCAAGGGAAGGGAATCAAAGGAGAGGCAAAGCTATTTCTCTTTCCTAAAGCAGATTTTCCCTCTGAATTCTGACCACCAATCTTGAACATACAGTTGCCAAAATGGACATACTTCTACACCAGAAACCAGATACGTTGAACTAGCCGTGCCATTCATATTGTCAATCCCCAATAACTCATCAGTTCATAGATTTTAAGGTCAGACAGGTCAGACATCATGATCATTTAGTGTGACAACCTGCATAACACAGTCAATAGAATTTTACCACATGATTCCTGCATCAAACCATAATATGAGATTGAGCTAGACTGTAGCTTTTAGAAAAATATCCAACCATGATTTAAAGACTTCAAGTGATGGAGAACTCAACATGGCCCTAGGTAAGTCATTCCAATGATTAATTACCCTAAAAAATGTGTACCTTGTTTCTAGCGTGAATTTGTCTAGCTTCAGTTTCCGGCCATTGACTCTTCTTCTGCCTTCTTCTGCTAGATTAAAGAGCCCTCTACTATCAGAAATTGTCTCCCCCCGATACTTACTAGTGAATCATATAAGATATCTACTTGGAATTAGAATAAAACAATACTACATTTTGTGCAAGTATATGGGTGCCTATACAGAGTTGTAGGGTGTTCTTTGTGTTTGTGTATCGGTTGCTTATCTAGTATCTAATGCACAAGACATAAGTGTTGCTGTATTTTTGTGCTATTAAGGAAATTGATAGATTAAGTGAATATCAATGCTCCCATCTCCATTGTTCATAGAACAGTAGAAATAAAAGATGGACCACTTACATTAACATCAGTTAGAAGAATCAATCTGTTAAAATATAAATATTGAGTGCAATGAGGTCTTAAATCTGGCAGTTTTCTATTTAATAAGCAAAGAAGAACAATTCCATGAAAGGGTAGGTGAGACAGCAGAAAACAGTGAGATTTGTAAGTGCTGGAATTATGTAATACAACTAAAAATAAAACAAAAATGACATATGAGTGACTTGCTTCATGAAGGGACATACTGATACTAAACTTTATGGTAAATTAAGAAAGTTGAAAATGGAAAATGTGGATGTTTCTTACTGAAAAATTTTAATGCTTCTTGGCAAAGATGTTGGGATAATTCTAGAAAATTAATTGAAGACTTTAAATGAAGAACATTAAACAACATTGCAATTGATCAAATTTGCACACTAAAAATTGGCAGCTCAGTGCTGCAGCTGAAAATTGCAGTTATCCAACTAAGACATTTTCTATACTTTCCAGTGTATGATTTATGCATGCACCAATTTTAAGCCTTTGTGTACATAAATGTCATTTGCATAACCGTTGGCTTGTTTGTCAAATTAAGTGTCTGATCCACTGATCAATGCTTGGCTACCACAATGATAGACACTATGGATGGGATTTTCAAAAGCATGCAGCATTTGCCTAACTTTGTTTCCATTCCAGCCAAAGACTCATTGACTTCAATGGGAGCAGAATTAGGCTAATGGAGCTCTGCCAGCTTTACCCCACGTGAGGGTCTGCCCCTTTGCCTTAGCCTGTTTAACCAGAAAACACAATCTCAGGCACTGTTGTGTCAGTTGAACATATGTGTGTGTGTGAGAGAGCTGCTGCTGACCCATTTTCAGAACACACTGAATGCCAGTTGCCTGAATGGGTTGGGATGGTGAAACCCCTGGAGACAAAGGGCTCCACAGTCTCCTTTTACACCACTTTTACACCATGATTTTAGTGGAGTTACTCTGGATCTAATCTAGAATAAATGAGATTAGAAGCCAGTCCAAAATCAGGACAAATCAAACACACATTTGAGAAAGAGTTGTTCTTTTCACTGGTTCTTCTCTTTTCTCTTTTCATATTACACTTTTTGTTTTTATTTTTTTTATGCTATGGCTCCAGTGCTAAATTCTGGTGCTAGGGTATTGCCCTAGTCTGTAATTTATTGATATTTTGTTTTGGTGCCAAGAACCTTATTTGTAGGAGTAGGGTAAATCAGATTAACTTTGAGAAGTTCTGTGGTACCAGCAATTAGCCATGTATTTCAATATCCATCTAAGAACTGAGAATTCTCCATAAAACCAGAGGATACATAAAACCCATTTGAAATGCCTAGTCCACCCTCAGTTTTTTACTCTTGATAACCTTAGGGCATGCAGTATTAGCTAATGGATTTTAAACTAGACATAGCTCAGAGGAGGAGGCTTTTCCATTTTATCTACAGCTGAAAAACTGAGTTTTTAAATAGTAATGATATTCCTTGTTGAATTGGTGCCCATTTGCTTTTGATCATCATTAAAAGTATAAATCTACTGTAACATTCCTTTGATTATTTACCCTTTTACATATAATCCTTTGGCAAAAGAAGTTTCATGTTTGCACTCAGTGAATTTGCTGTTGTGTATTATTTTTTAAAGTAGGGTGCTAGTGGTTGAGATAATTTTTTTGCAGCCAAATACCGGACAAGTTGCACCAACTCATTTTGTTAGTCCCAATTTTCAGATAAGATATGAGACTACAAGGGTTTAATCAGATTAGTGGAGAGCAGGGCATAATAGTAATTTTGTAGAGGAAAAGCTGTTTCACACATTGACTGCAAAAACATGACTGTGTATAACTAACTAAAGTATAACCTGTATAACCTGACTAAAGTATAAACAGCTACTGCATATGCAGTTAGAGTGGGACTTTCTGTATATTGCATGCACATAATAGTCAGAATTATCTGATAGCAAGCAATGCCCTTTTGTAAGCCTTTGGACATAAGCAAAAGAATCTTAAAATACCTTCGGTTTTGGAAAGAGAGTACTGGAGCAATTACTGTCTTGTTGATTTATATAAAAAAAGACATTTTACCATTCCTGAGCTTAAAGGAAAATGTTTCCGTATTAGAAACACACAATATAAGGATGAGAACAACACACATTCTTCCAGACATTATAAAACTAGTTCCACTCACATTAAATCACAGGAAGATAAGGAATCAAAATAAAGAAGAATGGCAGGATGTTCTAACAATAAAGGTACAGCAGTAGGAGTCAGGATGCTCTGCCATAAATCTCATCGGTGACTTTAGGCAGGTCATTTAATTTCAGTGCCTCAGTGTGTTTATTTGTAAATGTATATTACATAATTTTTATAATACCTCACAGCTATGTTGTGAGGTTATAATCTAGTGCTGAATAAATAACATAGTAAATAATATATTCATCAAAAGTAGACTATTTTTCTGTGTGTGCAAATAGGTCTTGGTTTGTAGATTGTTCCTTTCAATTTTTTCATATTCATATCTGAGATATACGAGTTAATTCTGATTAGCCCTGATCCAGGAAAGCACATAAGCATGTAAATAACTTTAAGCATGTGCGTAATTGTACTAACTTCAATGAATGTAAATTTTAAAAAAATTTACACATGTGCTTAAGTGCTTTGCTGGGTCAGGACTATCATTCACATGGCGTTGTTTCTAGTTTCTGGCCGGATGATGCTTACACTCAGATTTCAGGGGTGATGACTCAGGCTTACAAATTCAAAATTGCTCCCTGCAAAAGTTCTCTAACATTTGCTTATAACGTACTGTTTCACAGGCCATTCTTGAAATGTTTGTTTGTTAGAATGTATGCAATAAGCAAATACTGAACCTGGCCCAAGAAAATTCAGTTTTTTTCTTAATCGAGCCATCACTAAAACATAACATTTTGATCCTGAAATTCCTAGTGTTCTGCACAATGTTTTATACAACGGTGTTGTGCTCCAGCATGAGCACTAGTAGAGGCTACAAGTGACAAAATTACAGGCTTTGTGATGTGCATGGTAACAATGGGTCTGGGTGTAAATGAAGAATGGAAGCATCTAAGAAGACATGAGTTTCTGTGAACTATTTTGATATGTATGCCTCACTACTGCTATCTGCCTGGGGTAACGGGAGGCCATGCAGCAGCACTTACTCTCTTGAATGCAGGACCAGGTTCTCTTGTACAATCTGTGCTGTTCATCACTTTTCACCTTGCACTTATGTATTCACCACTCCACACTTGTGCTGTGCAGGCTTAAACCCAAAATGCTCATAATAAAGTTTAAAAGGCTCTATAAAAGGACCTTACTAGGATGCAAAACTTGCTAGATTCAATGCAAGTCTTTCCTCAAAGCCTTTTGTTGTCTTTGTTTAATAAAAATGAAATAAAATATCATTAGCTTTATTTGATTTCTAGTAACAGGTAGAACATTTCTAGATTACTTCCTCTGCTATCTTTTCAATCTGAAATAGTCAACAGATGGTAAATGTGCTTCAGATGTGCTGACCACCCTTGCTGAAATCCTTGGCAATAGTTGGGACTTTTATATCTCTTTGCCTTTGGCTGAAAAAGAAATAGAGTTGATGGATGGATAGACAGACAGATGTACAGTTTATTTTATTACCACTTTCACTCTGTGAATTTTTTCCACTGAACAGTTTTATATCAGGTTAGCCCATCCGTGCAGTTGGACAAAAAGGAATGAATTCAGAAATGGTTTTCTGCCTTGGAACTTATTTTACAAACTATTTATCCAATAAGGCACTAAGAATATCAGTTCAGATCCTTATGTAGTGGCTCTGTAGCTAAGCCCATTTACCCTAACTAGGGGCTTGTTTACATGGGGAGTTATCCTACACTAATTCATGTTATTGCGGACTGCACTGCACTGGCCAAACAGCCTGCACTGGCCAAAAATTCAATATGCAGGATATACATATTTAAAAGCTTTTTATCAAATGAATCTCAAACACAAAAGGCTAACTAGTTTAACTACTGCTCTGGGTATGGAATGGATATTGATTAAATAAAGATATGCTTTTCTACTAAACATTTCCTAAAACAAAACAAAAAAGATCCACCACAAATTCTTGAGTCCAGTTAAAATATTCCATTTACACATAAGTTTACAGTAGTTTATGTGAAATCAATAGGCATACAATCATATATATAAAGTCTTCAAATGGGTTTTGTGCTAGCTATCTGTGAACCTCAAAAATGATGGGCTCTAGAATGGTTTAATTTGGACAAGCATCCAAACATTTGGAGACAGGATTTACTAAACCACTCAGCATATGCCTAGCTATGCTCTCATTGAAGTCAATGGTAAAAATCTCATTGACTTCAGTAGGAGTGGTGTAGGACTAACAATGATCATTTCTGAAAATCTTATCCTAAGTGTTTATCCACAGCTTATTTGAACTACCAGAAACTGTTGGTTTGCAGGGTTAGGTGCAATTTATCATTAGATTCTTTGTATTTTTTTATTTTTATTGGGAAGGAAATACCTCAGAAACAGCCTTTCTTGAAATATTCTACAGTGATGCTTCTGATTCTTTCCTTTCTTTCTAAGGACAATGATAAAGTTTTTACCAGCATTTACAAGTTACCACACAGCCCTTCCAAAGCAAGCACATTTATTCTTAGGGTAAAATCACCAGAGAAAACATATAAAAACAACAATAAACAAATTTAAATGCACATTAAATGTACCAGGAATCATCCATCTTCCACACGCAGAGTCTGGTAGGCCAAAGTCTTTCCAACTCTCCTGCAAAAGTTGGGGCCACCCTAGGCAAAAGTCCTGTTTGCTGAATTAAAAGGAAGATTCTGAGTCTATTTAAACTCAGCTTTCAGATATCCCAAGTTCTTTCTTTGTCTCCTGGTCTTTAGAAAACCCAGTTTGAACCAGTATATGCAAAGCACTCCAAGGAGTGATACCACTCTGGAATTGTTTACAGTCTCAGAGACTCACCATAATTACTCCCCCGCAAACAGTAGGAGCTGTAGTAACTTCCCCCAATGGTAGAGCACAATCAGACATAACATTCATACATTTAATACAACGGTCCCCAAAGATACCGTATATGGCTGCAATATCTGTCAAACCTGGGAACTCTTGTTCTTAAAGCATAAGGTCTACTGAATGAGCTAAAAAACCCAGCTCTGTTAGCCATGGCTGTAGTGTGCTCATCAGTCTCTACATGTGGGCCAGACACTGGTAGAAGAGGGACAGACTGGAAAATAATGTGAATAAACAACCTTAATTTTTTTCAGAGCACCAAAAAACTTCATTTACTTTGTGAAATCCTTAATTTCAACTTCTCCTAATCATTTCCCCAACAACTGCATAGGATTGTTCTCTTTCAATTCACAACAAAGTTTCAAAAACACCTCAAAGCTTGGTGAGATATATGGCTCTGAATACAAACAGGACATCAGTGTACAGGTAGGTTCAATTAAAATAGCAGTGCCTAGAAGCCCCAACCAAAATCAGGGCCCCATTGCACTAGGCACTATAGAAACACAAAGTGAGATATAGTATAGGACACAAAAAGTTTATAAACTAAAGAGACAAGACAAAGGGTAGGAGAAGAAACTGAGACACAAATCAGTAAAGTGGCTTCTACAAGATCACAGAGTAGGGGAACTGGGAATTGAATCCAGGGGTAGGGATCCGAGGGTGCTGGTCCTTCGTTTTGGCAAATCTAGAACCTGGGGTTTGGGGAACCATCAGTCTCCAGGACTCCCTTGTTGCCACCAAGGGAGACAGATAAAGCACCATATTACTTACAAGGGAAGCACTGTAGTGGGCTTTGCCCCTCTTGGAGCAAAGCAGCCCAGCTTTGACATTTGGGAGACTCTTTTGCAAGCATTCTCTACTATATTCGATGACCTGCATTGAGCTCATATCATTGAAGCAGCACTGAGGAAGCTTCAGCAGAGGCAGGGACCCACCATTATTTATACTGCTCACTTTCAAAGACTGACAGGAGATGTGGAATGGAATGAGGCAGCCCAATTGCACCAGTTCTGTTGGGGGTTGAGTGAAGAGATGAAAAACAAGCTGGCTCGCATCAAGAGCTCCTCCCAACTGAATGCTTTAATTGGCTTAGCTCTCCACATTGATTCCCAACTTTGAGAGAGAAAAGAGGAGAAGAAATGCACAGGTCCACCCCTATGACTGCACATTGAACCAAAGCCCCATTCACTAACTCCGAGCCAATGAAGACTGACCTTAGTTGGGAGAAAAGGAGCAACAGTGTTGTGAACATTTGTTTTTCTTTTGCAGAGCATCCAAATACACCCTCACCTCTTGCTCGATCTGAAAACTGCTGGGTAACAATTGGCACAAGCTCAAGTAAGGAGAGCTGGCTTGGGTACCATTAATTTCCCCCACTCAAGTACTGCCTCCCGACTGGCCACCCAGACAGGTACTGAGGGCTGAGCGGCTTCCATGCATCTCCCAGTTCCCATGCAGATGCGTATTCTGGTTCTGGCCATGCCCATCCCCTTCCAATGGGCCCTGATTGATGCTGGGACTGCTGAAAAATTCATTGATGTTGAGGTAGCCCATGCGTTGCACCTCCCCCCCTTCAGCCGATGGGCACACCAGATCTTATGGAAATTTATTAGTGTCTTTCTTGTCTTCAGGTCTGCTGACCCATGATCCTGTATCCTTAGAGATTGACCTCCAGGGACACAGAATTCATGAGACTAAATATAATCTGTTCACTGCACTTTCCCCTGATCCTTGGAATTACGTGTCTGGTGCAGCATGCCACCATTATTTCCTGCCAGGAGAAAATAATCCATTTTTCTTCCAAGTATTGTCAAAGGGTCTGCTGTAACTGACCCTGTCCCATTCCCTAGACCCATGTTTGGAACTCCAGCCCAGGACTGGGACCATAGGCACCAACTGCGTGGGTGCTTCAGGGTAGGAGCATCCACAGGGAAAAAATGGTGGGTGCTGATCACCCACTGGCCGCCCCCTTATCAGCTCCCTCTAGCCCCCCCAGTGCCTCCTGCCCACAGGGCCTATGAAGGGTTTGCCTTTAGCAGCCTTCATTAATAGGACTCCTATGGAATGTTCATTAGAAATTAAAGCCTGGCAAAAAATCCAAGGAAGGGCAGCTGGCAGTACAAGTGGGGCACAGGGGTTTCAGCTGGCACATTAGGTGAAGCTGGAACCAGACATAGGAATTTAAAAAAAAAAGGATTTGGTTAGTGTAAAATAAGTCTTTACTTCACCTTTACTTCAGAATTTTGAATAACTCCAGGAGACCCGTTCCTTGTCTCCTCTTTATTGAAGTGTTCACAGTTCATTTCTCTCATTGAATAATTCCACTGAGGACATTTGACTGACAGCTGCTACCATTGGGCATCTTGCTACTGGAAGTTAATGTGCGTCTATTCTCATGACAATCTCAGGCCCCTTCAGCCAACCCTTTTAATCAGATCTATTTGCATTTGCTGTCATTTTTACAAGCACCACAAATCCAAATTAGCTTCTGGATCTCCCTGTTCTTTCACTCAGAAACTGTAAAAGAGAAATCCCCATTGTGGTTTTCTACTATCAGTTTTACAAAGAGATCATACTCCACCTGCAAACTTTTCCAGAGAATGTCCCACTAGATCCTTATATATTGATACATACATTTTTTCAGACTGGCATTTGATATCACTGTAACATTGCTTTTTATCCACAAATTTTATTTGTTTCCTTTCTTTGCTGCTGTTAAGCACTATGCTTGCAGATATAGAATTTTATCACTACTACATCTTCCATCACTACAATCTGCTGTTATTTCCTGTTAGACAACTTTGTGTATAAGGTGTTTCAATAGCAGTGAATTTTGTTCCTCTACCAATATTTACATAAATAAAACAATCCATAACAATCCAATTTAGAGCTTACATGATTGCTTTCACTTCCCACCTCCTTTGATCCCAGAATATTTGAAATGTGATTCCTTTTCTCATTACAGATACTGTCAAATGAAAACATCTCTGAGCCATATTTTTAAGTTGTTAGTGAATGTAACAAGCCTATCACTTTTAACAACCTTCACATTAAAAAAATAATAATTAATATCCTTGTTCCTAGTAAAATGATGAGTGGAACATTTGTGTGTCTTAAATTATTGATTGCCCTTAAGCAACTCATTTCAAGCATTTTCAAAGGAGAGGAAAATAAAAATGCATTTTCCAAATAAATATCAGTTTAATGAAAAATTTCATAAAACAAATTGATTATTATTCTTGCTTGGTTTTGATTAAAAATGTTTTAAAATAGTTTTGGAAGCTATTTTCTCTATCCTTGTTACATTTCTGCATTCTCTATTTACTGAACTTTATAACTCAAAGTTGGAAGAAAACTAAAAGATGAGCTTAATTGGTGAAGTACAAAGAATTTCTGAAGGAGGTTTAATTGAGAAAGGGGTTCTCACTTGCTTAGATTGTGGAATGTATTTATGTATGTGATTCAAAATATATATTTCAGAGAGAGAGTGTGTGTGTTCTGAGTCTATAAATATTGTAGTCTTGCAAGAAATACAAAGGAATCACTCTATAGAATACTTTCCTTATGGGCAAATCTTCAAATATTTTGGGCATCATGTTTTAAACATTCATAAATGTTGTTACATCCCCACTCTTCCCCCCATGATTATAAAATATCTTTTCCAGTGTTGTTGTAACCATGTTGATCCCAGAATATGAGAGAGACAAGGTGGGTCAGGTAATATCTTTTATTGGATCAACTTCTATTGGGTGAAGAGACAAGAAAAAGAGTTTTGTGTAGCTTGTCTCTTCCATCAATAGAAGTTGATCCAATAAAAATTTTTACCTCGCTCATGTTGTCTCTCTCATAAAATACCTTTCAGGTTTTCATATTTGCATATCTGTGATTCAGTGAAACTCATACAACATAAGGATCTTTCCAGTCTTTCCAGGACTGGGTCCAAAATAAATAAACAATGGCTTGATTTTGGAAGTGTACCACACCACACATGAAACTTCCTGCAACTTCACTGGGAATGTTTCATCTTACAGCTTGAAAGATTCGTGGCTCTATCCTGGATCTGGAAAACAATCAGATTGTGCCAGTATGGGAAGTACTTAGTTGGCATAAGGCCAGCAGAGTTAGCTGCTATTACACCTCCTGTATAAATCCAAGTGTAAGGGGTGTGCTGCAAACATTCTCGGGGGAGGATACATGACCAGAACCTAATGTGCTTCATCAATTCTTGGCTGGAGGAAACCCTCTTGGGCCACTGCAATCCTGATGTAGTTTAGAGCAACTTCATGCCCTAAACTGAAGCAAGGGCCAAACGGATCCTTGACTGGATTCATGATCATGGAACCACAAACAGCTCCCACTGTCAGCCATGCCCATCAGATATTGGGCCTGGTGGTTGAAGTCTCACATTATAATAGGTATAGCACTAAGATGCTTGAACCTGCAATCTTTTCTGAGGCAAGCCCTCCCACACCACTAGACACATTTATTACTTGGAGAGAATTTGGCTTAAGACAGGACTGAAGGATCAGGACAAAATTGTACTCTTATTTCACAAGGGAAAGATCGCTACAATGTAAAGAATGGATTTTTTTTATGTGAAACACCATTCAGTTATTATTGTTGTTTTTATTGTTCTTATTATATTTGTTCTTTGAGCATATTTTGCAGCTTTTCATTTTCCAGTTTTATACAGTAGTTTCTTTTTTTTCACAGTAAGGAAAATGGATGAAGAGGAAAAAAACATAAATGCAGCATGGCTGTACTGCTATTTTCTGAAGTTATTTGCAAATCAAGACACTGAGAGGAAATACAGCATTATGTAGTGGCACTAAATGATCAACAATATTACATAGCAAATTAGGTATTTAAAAAAACAAGACAACAAAATTGCCTGACATACCACACAGTAACTGCTGCTACCACAATGTAAGTAAAGAGAGTGAGTACATGTAAAATTACCTTTTTGTGCATGGAGGTCATTGAAGGGTACCATCACCTGAAAATACCCTAACTTTTCATAAGGGAGCAGTAAAGTTGGTATAAAATATGATGCACTTTCATTTAACAAGCACACAGAAGTCATAAAACTCTATATGAATCATGTAAACACAGCCACTCCTGGGGGACCCTCTTTGTTCTAGATGAGAAGTGAAGATACTTTGGAAAATACCTCTGCTCTATATCTTCATCCAAGGAAACAGCCACAAATCAATTAGATTAGAGCAGTGACTGGTGATACAGGAGTTAAGGCTGTGTATGTCAGCATTTCTATTAGGCTGATAAGTAACTGGCTGTGAAAAATCTAAACAGAAGCATAGAAGGTCTCAGCAAATAAGTTGTCTTATTATTTTCTCCAAATTTTAAATCATTGGCCATTTGGAAGTTATGTCATCTTAATTTTGATGCTTTGTGTCTGCCAACTTCAAGAACATCTTTGGGTTGTTACTAATAAATGAAATATACCATACATGAGTTCCATCTATCTGCTGGAGACTGGAAAATTCATGAGGAGCTGTTCCTTACTGATATTAATGTTATTATCTAAATGGAGTTGTTAAGGTCTTGTGGTTACATATTGGAATATATGTGTTAAAATTCTCAAAAACATATTGGCACAAAAGATGGAGCCATTAATGTTTCTTGGGTAAATGATATGGGTTTAAATGTATTCTAAAAACATCTTTTGTAAAATAAGCCATTTTAAAAAACAAATTATATGTGCATTTTTAAAATGGTGGATGATAGATTTTTAAATACCAATTAAAAAAATAGCAGGGCTCCAAATACAATTATAGCAAAGAAAAAAAAAGAATATGAATGCTGAATGAACTTCCTTGCTGTTCCTATAATAACATATACTACATTGGTATGTCAATCACACAGGTCCAAATTCAGAGGTACATTGCACAATTGCACAGGAGATCAAATAGGCCAAATTTACTTGAAAAAGTGTTGGAAGAGAGATAGTGCACCTATGTGTGTTACCAGCAGAATCCAAGAAGATCTGAAAAACGAGGTCGCAACAATTTCATTGCATAGCCTAAGTTCAGTGGCTTTAGGGGGTGCAACTGTAAAGGATTATGTTATGCCCACAGGCACACTTCACATATTAATCCTTCCAGACACAAATCTGGGAATCAAAAAACCCAAAGGATTTGTTCTAGCTATCTTAGGTGACCCCCAGTATCACAATATTTGGGCACCTTATAATCATTGAAGTATTGATGCTCACAACAAGCATGTGAGGTAGGAAATTGCTCTTATCCCCATTTTACAGATGGGGAAGCAAGGCACAGAGAGACTAAATAACTTGCCCAAGATTACACAGGGAATCTCTGGCAGGACTGTAAATTATCTCCAGGGACTCAGGATATCACCGTAACTACTCCATCCCCCTTTGTTTCTCCATCTGTGCAATGGACAAAGGCCTTTTCAGACTGGCAGAGAAAGTAGATGGAAGGCAATTTTCACTTATATGGGCTTAAATTACAGCTTGGTTCCCAATGCCTGGAAAACTCTTGTATTATCTAAACACAGGTGTAGAGGTGAATTAAGGGCAACATTTATTTTAAACTCTGAATCACCATACATTCTTTTTTGTTGGTTGCAGCCCAATGACTGGCTCATTCCTGTTCTCAGTGTACTTAATGGAATTTTTGCCATTGACTTCAGTGGGATTTGATCAGGCTAAATGTCAAGCAACTTCACAGAACAAACATTGGGCAAACAAAAGAACCAATAGGAGTAAAGTGTTGCTTGGCAACTGATGATGATGTGTATGTCCAGCAAATAACTTGAAGGGAAATTGGCACATATTACTTAATCTGAAGAACTGCTAAACATAAATCTTCCCAAGCTACTTTGGGAGCAAGGTAAATAATGTCAAGCAAATGGCGGGACATAAAAATTTGTCTTCACTGTGCAGAAGGAAAGTAAATGCTGTATTCTTGACCTTAACAAGTTCAGTTTCACCTGAAAAGAAAAGTAAATTGAATTAAAAATAATATGTACATTTATATTTTGTTCATTACTTTTTCTCATACAGAAAAGAACACAAGTGCAGCAACTATTAACTCCGGAAAACATAATTAATATATTCAAATTAGCTTTAATGGGTCTTGAAAATAATGCTGCCACTAATAATTCATTTGAACTGTTTTTAAATTTTACTGTCATGTGGTGAGGGAGTGTGAGAGGGAAAAATACAACATTGTGTCAATGACAGATATGTAATTGCAAAGCAGGATGTGCATAATTTATGTAAATACGATTAAACAACCTTTTAATAAAAAGTAGTGGTATTTTAATATCATTTTTCATATAGTGTGGCTCCTGTAATTTTCAATTAAGGTGACATCTTAAAATACAACGATTGGAATGATTTTTGATAAACTGGTTTTGGAAATGGCTTATAAAACTGCATGTTACAATGTTTAAGTTGTGTAATAAAATTTTATTTGTTCAGATCCTCAGTTAACTCTGAATAATATAGATAATAATATATTACCTATGATGGTTATAATTGTTTTGTTTAAGGAAGCCACATTATAATCACATTAAGACACTTCAGGGTGTCTACCGTAACGATGGCATGTCCTGCTGTGTCTTCTTACTTAAATGTGCATGCAGTTTGGTCTCCCTGCTGATTATTCATTTGTCTTTCCTAGGCATAGATAGATAGCAACTTGTATCAAATTGTATTTGTTTTTTTAGGAAGAGATTTGATCAATACTACATGAGCTGAGACTATCTAACTCATTTTTCTGATTATATATTTACAGCAAGTCTGAAAAGATATATTTATATGCACTGTACCTTGCAATAAATTCATTTATATAAAGAAATATTCAATAAGAACGTAAGTAACAGTTACCACTGATTCCCTATTCTGGGAATACTGGTTAGTTTATATAACCATTTGTATCCATAATATTGGAAAAATGATGCAAATCCAGTCCCATGGGGCCTAACTCTGCTTTCTTTGCCCACCAGAAGAACCTGCCAAAATGACTGTTGGAGCTTAGAGTGTATAAGCTATTTTGTGTATTCACTGTATACCATGAAAAATGCCCCAATACTTACTTCCATGAAAGCGCAGTACAGCGGGTGGATGTCAAAGAGATGCTATAAAATGCACCTATATATAGAAAGGAAACACTGAGCCCTAAGAATGTATTAGATTAGCTTCTTGATGTTGAAATTCATTTTAACTATACAACCTATATTTTTAGCCATGAAAAGACCGATGGAAAGACACTGACCCACGACTTCAAAAGAATTCAAGCCAGATTTATGAACTGCCTTCTAGTCTGTGACTGGTATTAGTTTAATTAGTCATCTTAGTTAAGGGTTCAATAGTTACATGGACATATTATATGCCTGATAAACATATTTAGTAAAAAATGTGTAGGCGTTACCTCAGAAGCATCTTTAAAGAGCTTTCAGATACTTCCATTAAAATTAGTTCATTAGTGACACAAAATCCAGTCTGAGTTATACTTGACATTCACTTTGGCCAAAATTAACCCCCATGCAGAGGGCCAAGTCAAGGCTAATGCACCACTTAAGTGCCCAAAATACGTCTTGAGTGGAATGTAAGCTGTTTTTAGGCCTCTGCACCGACATAAATATTACCATAAACTAAACTCAGCCAAATAGTGAAAATACAACTTTCTCCTTCATTATTTGAACATTAATCTAACTGTATCAAGATAAATTTAAAAATTGTAAGTAGTTGATACTGAACACGTAAAAAAAGTATCAAAAAATTAGGTATAACACCTTCAATGGATCTTCCCATTCATAATGTAATAGGATCTGACCAGCAAGGAGTACTCCAGATTAGAGAAGAGCATAACACAGGAATCTTTTTCAATGAAGGTTCATTCAGATATGAAAGAAATTTTCAACTTCACTGTATTTTGCAACCCTTCTGTGATTATTTTCCAAGAATATGTGAGAGCCTGAGCATTACTAGTTTGAATATTCAGTTAAAGCTAATTTTATGCAAGACTAGTCACCCAAATGACTAAGCCTAAAACTCTGATTTTTATACAAGCAGATTTCCTGTAGGCTGGAAACTCCTAATTTAACTGGTGATTTAGCTTTCTCTAGGTTTCTTAGTGCAATGACATGGCTTAAGTTTGGCTTATGACCCCTGTTACTGTCATCAGCAAGGAAATTGTTAATGATTAAGCTTAAATACGTAGCAAAATTAACTTTAATTTTAGCTATTGCACAATTTAGATCAAATGGTAAAGTCCATAAAACAATATACATTAAGGTTGGATGTAGAAGTTGACAGACATCTATATTCATTCTAATGATGTGGGACAAAATACTAATCTTAGCTTACTGGATAGGGTAAGAAATCCTTCCTTTCCCCAGCTAAAACAACCATATGTGGCCAGGGCATGATACAGACCATATAAACTTAGTTTCACCATCAATTTTAAAAAAACAAAGCTTTGGTGGAATCCTTGGGCCCTATGAGAGTCTGGAGGATCCCTTCTTTCAACCGCTAAAACCCTAAACTTCCAGAATTCTTTAGGTCCAATGAAAGTATTTCCTTTAATTTGAGTTTATAGCATATTTTTAATTAATATTATGCTCAGTGACCTTGACCAGATCAGGGTCCCATGGCATTATGCAGTATACAAACATATAATAAATTACAGTCCCTGCCCCAAAACAGCTTGTTATAGTCTGAAAGAAAGGCTACTATCTAGTGCTCTCCCAGTTCTCCTAGATCTAGTACGTATCTTTGACTGCTAGTCAGGAGCCATACAAGATATAGTCCGTTAATACTTAGGAGGATGTTAATTACATTTTCTTACTTCCCAAATTGCAAACCTCAAAATCACTTAGCTTAATTTAAATCTTTAAGTCTATTACAAATATTTCAGGTTTAAATACTACTTTGATCTCTTATGTGTCTTTATAATTGAGTTTGGATTTCTATATGGATCTGGAAATAAATTGAGCCTGATAGCTGTTTTCCAGAAATATAAAGAACCCTAAGTAACTACTAGTTGTACACAAATATAAAAGCATAGTTTTCCCATGTAGGTCAATTACTGGGTAATTATCATCATCAACATACACTAGAGAGTAAATGTGCAGCTATTTCTACTGAAGGTGAAATAAGAAAAGGAAACATACCTATGTGATATAAGAACATTTCCTGAATTATGACCTGCAGACGCCAGTACTTTGGAGAATTATAGCCTTGATGTTTCCAGGGAAAATATATTGTTCCTTAAAGGAGCACCATGCAGAGGCATATTTCTAGGCGCTGCATTACCCTACAGGACTGTAGAAGAAAAGGAAGGGGATGAGGGTAAAAAAAGAAGGCAGAAGGTATACACTGGTATATGTACCAACAGGCCTAGCCTTTTTATGAGTCTTATCCACTGAGAACAAGAAATGCAATCAGTCATCATTATTGGTAATTAGTTTGATTCAGAGCTTTCTTAACACTGTAAAATGCAAGGAAATAGGCCCCCACTCTAATATCTATTATGCCATCTCCCACACATTTCTTCCACTCTCATCTTTTTACTTTCTTCCATGTTGCTCCTTACAGCTGGAATTCTTTCCCTTTCTTCATAAATCAAGAATCTACTCTTTCTTCTTCCAAACACAAGCTATATCTGGACTTCAATAGTACTTAGACACCTTGTGGGATTTACAAAAGCACCTAAACAGGTTATGTGCCTATCTTCATCTTTAGGTGCCTAAATACCTTTGTAAATCTATCTCCTTATCATTAACCTATCAATTAAAGAAGAATAATTCTTCATTCTAAATTTCATCCATCTGATCATCTGCTGCTTTATGTTTCTGAACTGTATTTTTTGTTTAGAATATAAGGGCAAGTCTTCCCTTCTGTTTAATCAGTACTGCTCATAGTTAGCACTTTAAAATTCAGACCCTGTATTTGAATGTTTAAACATGGATTTAGAAGCTTAACTTTAGGGACCCATTTTTGAAAATGTTAGACACAATCTATGGTTCCTCATCTTCAGAGTGCAAAAATATTCTACACAATATTTAGCATGGGTTCTTTTCTCAGGGTAGTTTTAAGTATTTTAAATAATGAATTAATATACTACAATCTAAGCTATATATTTTAGGTATTTACAAAGCACCAATCATTGCATGGTTGGATTTTCAAAAAAAGAGCTCACTTCCCTTTCAGAAACCTTTTTGAAGCATCCATATTTTCAAAACTGCTCAGCAACCAGCAGCTCCCATTGCTCCCAAATGGTAGCTGAACTTGTTTAAAAATCCAGCCTGTCATATGTAGCTCCTGCATGTATCTCCTTACGCTGTGACTTTGTGCTTTCCTTTCCTTTTTAGCTTCATATTTTCAGATTATCTAATTTTATATTAATCTGTTTTTATATACACTTTGTACTGAATATTTATTGTATGTAGGTTTTTTACAGGAGAACAAATGGCCAGTTACATCTGCATGCAGAATGTAAACACCTATCATGAAAGGGCACATGAATTCAAACAAACGAACAAAAAACAAACATACAGATTTAACAGAAAAGCACTAACTTTGAGCTGTACATGATGGATAGTCATTGTGACAAGATAGCAGAGTTCCAACACATGGTATATCTCAGGGGGAATTATTGCAAGCCTCTGAATGTCAGCATCATTACAGGATGACTGTCTATACAGGTGGCAAAGGTGTATTGCTCAAGGGACAAACCTTCAGATTTTTATGCTCAGTCATGTTCTTATTGACTCTGTAGCTGTTGAAGAAAACAAGAAGTCTTCAGTGTAATTCATCACTGTGTGGCCAGTGTACTCAGCTAGCTGGCAAAAAAACAACCAACCAACCAACCAAAACACATCTGACAGTATGTGGCTACTTTTATTACAATCTTTAATAACAACTGAGTCAAAGGTCAGTGGGATATTTTTATACTTTGAGAAGCATTTAAGTGGGTTTTGTTTTGTTATACATATATCCTTATTGTTTTGTTTGGGACCAAAGCATGGCATTTAGTCACTGGCAAGGTCAAGTTGCACTTCCTGTATTTATAATATCCTCCAATTTTCATTTCTGATTGTCCACCCCTGAGACACAATCCGTTCCTGAATGGTGCAATTGCACATGGAGATGATGTGATGGTGCAGCCTACTTTGGAAGGGTGGAGGAGGCACTTTTTCCCGAGCTCTTCCCAGCCCCTTTCACTCTTTCTGGAACACCATTTTCCAACCAGAGGCACCGACTGAAGCTCCTACAGGCATAGAGATAGCACTTGTAATAGGATGTTGCACGTACCATGCAGAGGGAGCTTTTCTCTGCACTCCCCCTTCTCCTTATGTACTTGCAAATGGAAGTATCAAAATCTGGCCCTTGATCTGAAGCCTTAACACAGGGAGATATAAGGCCTGATGAACCACTTTATGGTTCAGTCAATTCTGCAACTTTCAGAACAGGTATAATATTACTGATACAGTAATAGCACTAAAAGAAAAGAAGTATTTGTGGCACCTTAGAGACTAACAAATTTATTTGACCATAAGCTTTCGTGAGCTACAGCTCACTTCATCAGATGCTGTAGCTCACGAAAGCTTATGCTCAAATAAATTTGTTAGTCTCTAAGGTGCCACAAGTACTCCTTTTCTTTTTGTGAATACAGACTAACATGGCTGCTACTCTGAAACCTGTCAGTAATACCACTGTTTTCCCGAGAACGAGGTGCTGAGATCTATTTCACATGTGGTGAGGGACTGATGTCTGACTTAGCTAAGAACTGGGTATGTAGCTAGAATAAAAACTTTGTGTTGTGGTGAGATTTTTTTGACCAGACCAGGATATGTGACTGATTTCCAGAGGAGAGAATTTTTCATGTTTATATGTTAACCCTACTTATTTGGTTAGATAATGTTTCCCTGGTGAGCAGCAAAAGTAATGAGTTGGTAAGCCTATATGTCCAGAAGTCTTTGAAGTCCCCTGTGTATATCCCTCAGAAAAAAACACTCCAAGATCTAGACTTATTCTTTTCCTCACATTGTGTTACAGCATTCCCCCCCAGGTACAGGAAGGTTTCATGATCATTATTCTAACTAATGGTGTGACTTTAGGAAAGTCTTGCTGACTGTGCTCTTCACAACTAAAGTGTGCTTCATGGAGTTGGGCATGAGCTACAAAATCAGATTGGTTACAAGGTCATACTGGTTTAGTAGTCTAGGAGGAGATCTAGGAATTTAGATGAGACTTTTGCCTTATGGTGATTTTCCTCTGGAGGAGGTGTTGTTCTGCATGGCTGGGATTGATTCTCTGGAGCCCACAGAGGCTGTTTGTTGCCTTTGTAATAGTTTGTATCTCGTAGGCCCATGTCCACATAGGTAAGGGTGGAAGAATAAAAATAAGTCATGGACTTTGCTCAGGGAACTCAAGCAGATGAAGCTCCACATGGAGGAAAATAGATGACATAGAACCCATATAAGCAAAGCTCTACATTGAGAGAGAGCTATCAGAGAACCCACACAACAAGCACCGTGCATGGAAGGAGAGCTGCTAGAGAAGTATTGGCTAAGAGAGTGCTGGCACAATACTTAATAGTATATCAGGTGTTTAGGAACAGTATATATTTATTTTGCTTGTATCTATTTCTTCAAAGGCTATTGTTTATTTATTTATTTTTGCTTGTTTGTTTGCTTTACAGTTGGGTTTATAGGCTCCAACCAAGATAAGGGCCCCATTGTTCAAGGCATTGTACACACATATAGTAAGAGACAGTTTAACCTGCTCTGAAGAGCTTTCAGTCTAGATAGACAAGACACTCAAAGGAGAAACAGAGGCACAGAGATGTGAAATGACCTGCTAAAAGTTTGTATCACATTTTTTTTAATATCCACTTTTTCCTATTGAAGATATTATAGTTCTTTGTTTTAAACTCTCTGTTGAGCAAACGTTATTAGGGGAATTTGGGTTGAAAAGCTGCAGAAGGTTCTAGCAACACCTGCCCACCCCACCATGGATTTTGAAAAACATCCTCTTAGGGTTTTTTTCGGGGGGGGGGAGAGGGAAGTTGGGTTACAGTCGTATTTTGGCCTGATTTTTAGTATTTCCATATAAGCTATGTAGAAAATTGAATTGAGAAAGACAGCTCAGTGACATATAACTGTGCTCTGAATTGGCTCCACATGAAATTATTCATCAAATCTAATGTCCTAGTTTTAATTTCTGAAGTCTTCAGTGGGATAGCATATGGCTACTTCAGGGACCACCCCTCTCTCTGTGCAATCATCTAAGAACACTGTGATTTGCAGAACTATCACTGATGGAGACCAGCATAAATCTCTCACGAGCCTGTGGAAGGACATTTTCAGTAGAGGGCCTCTGGCAGAGAAACACCTATTGCTGGAGATCAGACTGAGCTCATATTAGAACTGAACACAAGACACTGAGCTTTGAGAAATTTGGCCCCAAGAAAGGAGTTATTGTCATGCACACCATTTTCTTTTTCCCCTATCATCCTACACCTTATATACACTATAAGATTATTTTTCCCTCAAGTAGACAACCAAGGCGTGATTTAAAAAAAATAACTGTGCTTAGATACTATAGAGATCCATGCTTAACAAAATCAGAGATTTGGATAGGTAGGATGAGCAGAGATTAGTAATAAATTACTTAGAAAAATATGGTCCCAACTCAGGAAAACACCAGGACAGCAATTAAACATATGCTTAAATTCCATTGAAGTCCATGGAACTGAAAGATATTCCTATAGCTAAGCATTCGCTTAAAATGATTTCCTGAATTGGTGCCTATGTGGGAAATTTCCAGAGCATCTGGTCCTAGCAAGAGCTATTAATTCTCAAATTCACAAGAGTTACATTTGCAGCAAAATGTTATAATTTAAAATAAGTCAATGAAAAGGAATCATTTTAAAGAAACACATTGTACCTATTTTTTTCCAATTTTCTTCAGAATCTTTATTGGATCATCATTTTTAAAACTGAGTTGTTGTCAATATATAAGAGCCTTTGGAGCAAATTTTCAGAGTCAGGAAAGACTGAATCCATCTCACTTGCACAATGATTGGGTTTTTGTTTCAGCCAGTGTTTCAAGATAAGTATTTTTACAAAGGGATTTTTCAGTCATTTACATTCTGAAAAGAAGGAGTGAATTGCCATTGCTCAGTACAAAAAAGCACTCAGGCACAAAGAGATACCCGAAGGAAGGAAACGGTAATAGAATAACTAAGATGTTCTGCATGTTAAGTAATATTATAAATTATACATGGTTTTTTTGGCACGTCACTTGAAATGCATTTTGTCTTGATGTTTTATTACAGATGTTTGTCTGTTATCATTGGCAATTTCTAATTAAACCCTTCTGTATATTTGGGCCCTGGTGTGACTTTACAGGCTTAGGGTCATTTACTGCCATTGATTCACATAGCAGTTACATACACAGATGAAGGGAAACCTCAAGATAGAAAGCTGGCAGAACTAAAAACAGCTTGTTTTTTCCCTAAATAGACCTGTCTGACCTATTAAAAATTATAAAGGGAGTTCTCAAGGAGTCTGCTTTGCAATAGCATACTTAAAGAATACATATTCAAATATTCCAACTATAAATAGCTATAGCGCTTAATCGATCTGTCTTCATTTATTTATTTTATCTTTCATGTTCTGATCCTCCATTCCTGTACACCTAAAGCTCCTGTGGAGATACTGGATGTTAATAAAAAGAAAAGGAGTACTTGTGGCACCTTAGAGACTAACAAATTTATTAGAGCATAAGCTTTCGTGAGCTACAGCTCACTTCATCGGATGCATCCGATGAAGTGAGCTGTAGCTCACGAAAGCTTATGCTCTAATAAATTTGTTAGTCTCTAAGGTGCCACAAGTACTCCTTTTCTTTTTGCGAATACAGACTAACACGGCTGCTACTCTGAAACCTGGATGTTAATAGTATATAAAGAATGCAGCATCAAACCTTCCAGTTCTTATTTACTAATTTTGTACCTTGACATTAAAATGGGAATTTAGGCTTTTCCACAAGTCTGCAGAATTGCTGTACTGAAGCGACGTCAGCCCAGCGGCTGAAGCAGCCTCTGTGGACCTTTACACACCAGCTTCCTGAAGATAGAGGAAGAACATGGAAGAATCTGTGCAGAAGGAGATGCTCCACACAGTCCATCCTTACACTGCCCCTTCCACTCCCGGTGCAGTGTTGAACAGGAGGTTTGCATCGTGTGGAGGTTGCACCCTGCTAAGTGACACCAATGTACATGACCTAAGAAAAGTAAGATGAATATTCTATTGGTGGGTAACAACAGGGTACACAAATGACCAACCTTAACCATGGATTAACCATGAATTAATACATGGATTAACCACATAACTATAAGAATCTATGAAAGATAAGCATAACAACCTCTTGACAGCATGCTGAAAACATTCCAATACCTGATTTTCTTTCTCCATTACCTCAAATTCAACTTCTAAGTTCTTAATAGCTTCTTTTATTCCAGTTTACTACTGCCTTCTCGTGCCGGTTAATAAATATGATCATTATTTGTATGATACCAAGAGTGTGCTAAATACTAACAAAAGTAAATGTGTCCTCTCTGTGAATGAATCCCCAGGAGATTATGAGATTATTATTATTTTTTCCTTGATTTGAAGCTAGCATTATTTTGCATGATGTTTTAGTAGTATCCAAAACATGCCTGTTAATCTACTAACTACAGGTCCTTTAAAACTGTGTGCCTTAATCCAGTCATTTAATGTATTCCAAATTTGAAATTTTGTATGATATCTTTTAAATTCATTTTTAATCCTGTTATACATTTTTAATTACGTTATTAAAGTGCTTGTGTCAAAATTTACCTAGAGTGCTGCACAGAGATAATTAGTAAATGTATGACTAGAAATCCTATTGTATTGAGCACAATTGAGGATTACCGGAATTCAAAACCATCTGGCCTTTTAACTTTTAAGCTCATAGGCGATCGTATTGTCCAAATGTAAAATTCTATACAAGATATTAAACTGGTAAGTATGAATGAGAAAGAACAAAAGGCAAGCAAATATTAATTTTCCCTATTTATTGTATAATACTCAATATTTGACCTGACCAGCAGTGACACTGCAGCTGAATCTTGATTCAAAAACCTAACTGCTGGGTGAGTATGAAAAAAATGAATAAAGCAAATAAAGAAATGGCTTTAATAGAGAAGGAATTAATTGAGGCACAATGAATTCATAAATCCTGCAGTGTAGCACAGATTAACAAACCAATAATTAGTGCTGGAAATCCAGAATGCTGGTTAATAATCTCCAAATGAAGCTCTGGTAACTACAACAAAACCAGGGGCATTCCTCATTTAAATATTAGGGGCTAAATTCTGCTGTCATTGAAAACAATGAAGTTTCACAGGCATAACTGACAGAAGAATTAATCTTTATTTTAATTTTTTATCATTTCCAGGTGTGTAGATGTTTTGTTTGAACACAACTATGGATAGAGAATATTGCTTTGAGAACCTCAGATAATAATTATTTATTTATTACTGGCATGAGGGTAGTTCTTAGAAGCCTCAATAGAGAGCAGAGTCCCATTGTTTTGGGTACTGTACTAAGACATAGTAAGGGGAAAACTATGCCATGAATAACTTACAACTTAAATAGACAAAGAGTGGGAGGGGAAACAGAGACACAGAAATAAAGTGACTTATCGCAGGTCACTCAATGGCTCAATGGCTATACTGGGAGTAGCATGAGAATGTCCAGGAGACAAAGCTATGACATCCATTAAAATCAACATTTAATCTAGTTAGGATCTTTTGGCATCTTTTTGCCAAATACTGCCCTTGTGAGCATGAGGATTCCATTGACTTCATTGTCAGTCTCCTTTGGGAACATAGCAGCAAATTCTGAGAAAGTGGGGATGAAACTTTACAATCCTGTGGGGCTTGTTATTATTGACAACAGGCAGCTTCAATAAAATATAAGGAAAATAGAAATATCCAGAGTAGAGCTGGTCAGAAAATGGGATTTTTTCTTTCTTTCTTTTCTTTTTTTGTGTGCATAAGATCAAAACCCAATATGTTTCAGCCAAAACCTGAAACATTTTGATTCAGAAATTCTATGGTGCTTTTATGGAGTGATAGTTCTGATGCCTCATGCACCCATTCTCCTCTATAGACATCACCTATCATGCACCAGGGCCTTTCCTTTTGGTGAGGGCGAAGTTGTGCATCATAGGAGATGAAGTCTGGTTGGAAAGCCTGGCTCATAGAGGAGAATGGGGACATGAGGCAACTAAATTTCAACTCCTTAGAGACACCACAGTAGCATATCCAAATCAAAATATTTTAGGTTGGGTGCATTCATGTTTTAATTAAAAATATCAACATTTTCCAAGGAAAGCAGACAATTTTTGCAAAAATAATTTCATTTAGTGGAAAACACAGTTTTCTGTTGAAAACCAGTTTTGACAGAAAGTTTTCAGTCAACTGTAATACAGAGAACTAGAAGTTGCCCATATTGTATATTTTATAATAGTGCTCACTGTTGAATGACTAGCTCACAGCCCACACAAATGTGGAAACCCAGGTTTCAATGTTCCTGAGGTATCATAGATGCTTCCCCCTGTGACATTATTGACAGGAACTGTGACCGTATAGATCATTGTTGCAACCAGGGTCCTAGGGTTGCACCAGATCTTGTACAGAGGAGGCCAAGTAGGGTGTCTATGGAAAGGTTGTAGTTTGCTTGTTATAATTAGGCTGTCTGTATGTGTGTATCATTTTTGTATTTGAAGTTATGAATATTGGCTATGTACTTGTTTGATTCTAAGTAGCCTCAGTGAAGCATTTGGTCAGCTTCTTGAGAAAGGACTATTCTCAGTAAGTGCCCAATCAAGAAACACTTTACTGACAATGGACTTCAGGAGATGCCAATCCACATTTGAGCTTTCCTGGAATGTTCAAACAAACATGTAAACAATGGCATCAGCCTGCAAAAAGCTCAATCATCCATAGACATATGACTTGCCCAGGTGGCTACGGACTCCATCTTGTTGTTGTGATTTTGCACAGGAGAACAAAGGGGTTTCCACAAGACAGAGAATATAAAAGGACCTGGAAATACTTCAATTTTGTCTTCAGCTGGCTCAGAAATAGCATCTCCACCCCAAAGAGATGACTGAAAGAAACTGGAACAAAGGACAGCAATTATGGGGGGCCGTGGGAGGGGAGTGATGGACCCAGAGTAGGAAGGAGTTTAGTCTGTGAAAGAAGTTTATTGGAACATCTCTGAGGGTGAGATTTACCTGCATTTGGTTTCCTACTATATTAGGCTTAGACTTGTGTGGTTTTGTTTTATTTTGCTTGGTAATTTACTTTGTTCTGTCTGTTATTACCTGGAACCACTTAAATCCTACTTTTTATATTTAATAAAATCACTTTTTGCTGATTAATTAACCCAGAGCAAGTAATTAATACCTGGGGGAGCAAACAGCTGTGCTTATCTGTCTATCAGTGTTATAGAGGATGAACAATTTATGAGTTTACTCTGTATAAGATTTATACAGAGTAAAATGGATTTATTTGGGTTTGGATCCCATTGGGAACTGGGTATCTGGGTGCTAGAGACAGGAGCACTTTCTAAGCCATCTTCAGTTAAGTCTGCAGCTTTGGGAGTACATGGTTCAGGCCTGGGTCTATGTTTGCAGCAGGCTAGCATGTCTGGCTCAACAAGACAAGGTACTGAAGTCCCAAGCTGCCAGGGAAAACAGGCTCAGAGGTAGTCTCAGCACATCATGTGGCAGTCCCAAGGGGGTCTCTGTGACCTAACCTCTCACATCCTGCTCCTCTGCAGGGCTACCTTCACCCTTCACACAACACCTATCCCATGGGCTAAGTGGTAAAGGCAGTCAGGGCCAGGTTTCCACCAAGTTTAAGGAAGCCACACTAAGCCACAGGCTTCCCCTTGAACTGAGGATGATCCCCACGAAAGGTACATGAAAAGTTAATGACACCTGAAGCAGTATTAGGGTTTGATTTTGCCAGGGCCTTAGCTCCTCATTCAAAATTCATGTGTCCTCAACTCCTGTTGACTTCAGTGAAAGCTTAGGGATCCCAGCACCTTACAGAATTGATTTTTATGTAGTTTCCTCCATTAAGACATAGAGGGCAGATGAGTGCTGGTAACCAATGTCAGCAAGGCTACATTGGTCTTACCATATTGAAGTGATTTGTGGGGAGGACTCTGGAATGTAGAAGGAGAGATCCTCCAGGATCCTCCAGGCCAGGATCTAGCTTCAGTTGACTTCAATGGAGCTATGCTGATTTACATCTACAGCTGATTTAGCTGAGAATCTGGCCTGGAATACATATTGTATATGCTTGGCTATAGGTAAGTATGGAACACTAAGTGTATATTTGTCTTAGTGGCTCTGAGACAGCTTCATCCTTGGTGTAGTTCTAATCAATTCATTCAAATTACATCAGATAAGAACTTGTAACACTTTCTCTTTACTGTCTGTGCCTACGTCTACTCTTCAAGCTAGGGGTGTGATTCCCCTGCTTGTGTACATGTACTCATGCCAGCTTTCATTGAGCTAGCATGAGTAGAAGAAATAGCATTGTAGATGCAGTAGCACAGGTAATGGCATTGGAGGCCTGGCTGAGCCATGCCAAGTACATACCCACCCATGGCTCAGCTGCTGCTGCTTGTACTACTGTGGTTATGCTATTCTTTATACTTACGCTAGCTCAATGAGAGATAGAGTGAGTATGTGTACGCATACAGGGGAATCACACCCCTAGCGTACAGTACAAATGCATTCTGTCTCTTCTTAAGCCTATGTGGGAAAAAGGAATAGTTTGTTTCAGCTGTATAATAGAATGTCCTTTACAAGGATCTTACATGCTACAGCAAGGAGAGAATTCTCCTCTGGGCACAAAGGGACATTTCTGAAAAAGGGTGAACAGCTCCATCTCCAGTGAGAGGCTTGTTGGTTCTAGTAGTCTAACCTTTGGAGATAACTTCCAAGAATTCTGAAGGAATCAAATGTGAAATTGCAGAACTACTAACTGTGGTATATAATCTATCATTTAAATCAGGTTCTGTACCAAATGACTGCAGGATAGCTAATGTAAGTCCAATTTTAAAAAAGGCTCTAGAAGCGATCATGGCAATTACTGGCTGGTAAGCCTAACTTCTATACAGGAAAAAATTGAAACTATAGTAAAGAATAGAATTATTAGACACATAGATTAACATGATTTGTAGGAGAAGAGTCAACATATTTTTTGTAAAAGGAAATCATGCCTTACCAATCTATTAGAATTCTTTGAGTGGGTCAACAAGTGGACAAGTGTAAAGTGTACTGCAATTTTCAGAAAGCCTTTGACCAGATCCCTCACCAAAGGCTCTTAAGCAAAGTAAGCTGTCATGGGATAAGAGGGAAGGTCCTCTCATGGATCACTAACTGGTTAAAAGATAGGAAACAAAGGGTAGGAGTAAATGGTCAGTTTTCAAAAAGGAGAGAGGTAAACAGTGTAATGTCCCAGGGGTCTCTACTGGGACCTTTACTGTTCAACGTATTCATAAATGATCTGGAAATGGAGTAAACAGTGAGGTGGCAAAATTTCCAGATGACACAAAGTTACTCAAGATAATCAAGACCAAAGCAGACTGTAAAGAGTTACAAAGGGATCTCACAAAACTGGGTGACTGGACAACAAAATGGCAGATGAAATTCAATGTTGATAAATGCAAAGTAATACACACTGGAAAACATAATCCCAGCTATACATATAAAATGATGGGGTCTAAATCAGCTGTTACCACTCAAGAAAGACATCTTTTAGTCATTGTGGATAGTTCTCTGAAAACATGTACTAAGTGTGCAGCAGCTGTCAAAAAACAAACAGAATGTTAGGAATAATTAGGAACGGGATCATTAATAAGACAGAAAATATCATATTGCCTCTATATAAATCCATGGTACGCTCACATTTTGAATATTGCGTGCAAGTGTGGTCGCCCCATCTCAAAAATGATATATTGGAATTGGAAAAGATACAGAAAAGGACAACAAAAATGATTAGGAGTATGGAACAGCTTCCATATGAGGAGAGATTAATAAGACTGGGACTTTTCCGCTTTGAAAAGAGATGACTAAGGGGGAAATGATAGAGGTCTATAAAATCATTACTGGTGTGAGAAAGTAAATAAGGAAGCATTATTTACTCCTTCTCATAATATAAGAACAAGGGGTCACCAAATGAAATTAATAGGCAGCAGGTTTAAAACAAAGAAAAGGAAGTATTTCTTCACACAATGCACAGTCAACCTGTGGAACTCCTTGCCAGAGATGTTGTGAAGGCCAAGAGGGTTCAGAAAAGAACTAGATAAGTTCATACAGGATAGGTCGATCAATGGCTATTAGCCAGTATGGACAGGGATGGTTTTCCTAGCCTCTGTTTGCCAGAAGCTGGGAATGGGTGACAAGGGATGGATCACTTAGGCTCATAGATTTAAGGTCAGAAGGGACCATTATGATCATCTAGTCTGATCTGCACAATGCAGGGCACAGAATCTCACCCACCCACTCCAGTAACAACCCCCTGCCTATGTCTGAGCTATTGAAGTCCTCAAATCATGGTTTAAAGACTTCAAAGTGCAGAGAATCCTCTAGCAAGTGACCCATGCTCCATGCTGCAGAGGAAGGTGAAAACCCCCCAGGGCCTCTGCCAATTTGTCCTGGAGGAAAATTCCTTCCTGACCCCAAATATGGCAATCAGCTAAACCCTGAACATGTGGGCAAGACTCACCAGCCAGACACTCAGAAAAGAATTCTCTGCAGTAACTCAGATCCCACCCTATCTAGTGTCCCAGCACAGGCCATTGGGCATATTTACCGCTAATAGTCAAAGACCAATTAATTGACAAAATTAGGCTATCCCTTCATACCATCCCCTCCACAAACTCATCAAGCTTAGTTTTGAAGCCAGACATGTCTTTTGCCTCCACTGATCCCCTTGGAAGGCTATTCCAGAACTTTACTCCTCTGATGGTTAGAAACCTTCATCTAATTTCAAGTCTAAACTTCCTGATGGCTAGTTTATATTCATTTGTTCTTGTGTCCACATTAGTACTGAGCTTAAATAATTCCTCTCCCTCCCTGGTATTTATCCCTCTGATATATTTATAGAGAGCAATCATGTCTCTCCTCAGCCTTCTTTTGTTTAGGCTAACCAAGCCAAGCTCTTTGAATCTCCCTTCATGAGACAGGTTTTCCATTCCTCGGATCGTCCTAGTAGCTCTTCTCTGTACCTGTTCCAGTCTGAATTCATCCTTCTTAAACATGGGAGACCAGAACTGCACACAATATTCCAGATGAGGTCTCACCAGTGCCTTGTATAATGGTACTAACACCTCCTTATCTCTACTGGAAATACCTTGCCTGATGCATCCCAAGACCGCATTAGTTTTTTTCACTTGATGATTACTTGCTCTGTTCATTCCTTCCAAAAGCACCTGGCATTGGCCATTGTTGGAAGAAAGGATACTGGGCTAGATGGACCACTGGTCTGACTCAATATGGTCATTCTTATGTTCTTATGTTCTATAGATGGGTTTATTGGCTATTGTCATAAATATAAAGGGAAGGGTAATTACATTTCTGTATACAGAACTATAAAATCCCTCCTGGCCAGAGGCAAAACCCTTTCACCTGCGAAGGGTTAAGAAGCTAAGATAACCTCGCTGGCACCTCACCAAAATGACCAATGAAGAGACAAGATACTTTCAAAGCTGGAGTGTGTGTGTGTGTGGGGAGGGGCGGTGGGAAACAAAGGGTCTGTCTGTGTGATGCTTTTGCCCGGAACAGATCAGGAATACTCTTCAGAACTTCTGTTAAGTTAAAAAGAAAAGGAGTACTTGTGGCACCTTAGAGACTAACAAATTTATTTGAACATAAGCTTTTGTGAGCTACAGCTCACTTCATCAGATGCATTCAGTGGGAAGAAAATGCATCTGATGAAATGAGCTGTAGCTCACAAAAGCTTATGCTCAAATAAATTTGTTAGTCTCTAAGGTGCCACAAGTACTCCTTTTCTTTTTGTGAATACAGACTAACATGGCTGCTACTCTGAAATCTGTTAAATTGTAAGTAATCTAGCTAGAAATGCATTAGGTTTTCTTTTGTTTAAGGGCTGGTAAAATAGCTGTGCTGAATGGAATATATATTCCTGTTTTTGTGTCTTTTTGTAATTTAAGATTTTGCCTAGAGGGATTCTCTATGTTTTGAATCTGACTACCCTGTAAGGAATTTACCATCCTGATTTTACAGAGGTGATTCTTTTATTTTTTCTTTAATTAAAATTCTTCTTTTAAGAACCTGATTGCTTTTTCATTGGTCTTAAGATCCAAGGGTTTGGGTCTGTGTTCACCTATGCAAATTGGTGAGGATTTTTTATCAAGCTTTCCCCAGGAAGGGGATGTATAGCTTGGGGGGGATATTTTGGGGGTGGAAGACATCTCCAAGTGGGCTCTTTCCATGTTCTTTGTTTAACATGCTTGGTGGTGGCAGCATAGGATTCAAGGACAAAGCAAAGTTTGTACCTTGAGGAAGTTTTTAACATAAGCTGGTAAGAATAAGCTTAGGGGGTCTTTCCAGCAGGTCCCCATATCTATACCCTAGAGTTCAGAGTGGGGAAGGAACCTTGACAGCTATACAGTTGCTTTTGGAATGGCTGTGAAAGTTCAGAGAGGATTTTCAGTCTATGCATGGAAAACTTCTCAAAAGATGTTTAAAAACAAACTCAAATCCAACTCAATGTATTAATCATTGCTTGAAAATACACAAACTCTGTTTTTGGTTTGCTGACATGAACCTGATTCAAAGCCTAGTTAAGCCAATGGAAAGATTAATTCTGTAGCTGGTTGAAAAATGGGATGAACATTTTGCACAAAACTGTTGTGAAAAATTCCTCTCATTTTTTCATTGACAAATTGAAATTCAGAAATTTTCTGCCAGCTCCAGTTAATAGGTTGCTTAAAGCTAGAGCAGGGCATGAAACATTTTTCCATTCCCAGAAACATTTTTGAGATTTCAAGAAATGTTCCTGTCTTGAATTGGGACAAAATGTTAAAATCTCAAAAAATTTCATGAACAGAAAATCTGGAAAAAAAAAAAGGTTGGGTCAATAAAAATGTTTCATGTCAATAATTTCAAATCTTTTCCATTTGAATCTGAGTATTTTTTATTTATTTATTTAGTATTATTGGTTTAAATTTTAAAACAAAAAGTTCAAACCAGAAAAATGGAATTTTTTGTTCTGGAAATTTTGAAATAAAGCATTTCAAAAATTTCAAAGCTTTTTCTTGTCAAACTTTTTTTCTTTTTTTGAGTTGAGAAATTCATCAGAATGAACATTTCCTATGGAAAATTTTGGTTTCAACAAATCAGCATTTTCTGATGAAAAATGATTTGTCAAAAAATTCCTGACTGGCTCTACTTATTGTAGATATGTTTGTAGAATATTATAATTTAGAGATGCTCCATCATAAGGGACAGTATTATGAATTTGGAGATGTGCCCTGAAGGCAGGGGTTGGGAACACCACATGGCTGTGTGCAGCAGTTCACCAGAGGCACCCTCCCGTTTGTTTTATTAAAGTTTTATTCCTTGATCAGTCATTTGGTTTGTTGTTTATTGAACCCCAAAACTGTTATACTTAATACTAACTTGAATTTCTTCTACTTATTCCACGGACACTATTCATGCCTGTAACATCCTTAAAAAATCTATTAATTATTTATTAACCCTTTAAAAATAGACTGTACTCTTACTACAATTTGTGACCTAATGTGCAGACCTTGGTGGGGATGTTAGAATATGGTCAAAGTTGAAACACTTTCTCTCCTTTCCCTTAAAAAATTCTCATAATTGAAAGCATCTCTGAAGTTACATTTCTACATAATCAGTCAAATCCCTTTATTCTTTGAATTGGCCATTTAAGCAAAAGATCGGCCTTGCTTCCATAGCCATGTGCTCACTGAGAATATTAGACCATTCTCTCACAGCTGTTTTAGCACTGGTGGAAGCAATCTAGCATAAACCATCTGTAAAACCATAAACCACAGAGTATTTACCACTGTGTGGCCTAGACCTGCTCTTGGGGCAGGCTTCTTAGCTCTGAGTAAGAGGCTTCCTAGTTAAACACTTTCCCATGGGTTTTAGTGCATAAGAGGACAATATAACATAATGGCTCTGATTCTGATCTTAGTTACACCCACTGATAACCTGTGTAACTCCAATAGGTGTGAGATCAGAATCAGAACTAAGAACGAGGAGTACTTGTGGCACCTTAGAGACTAACAAATTTATTTGAGCATAAGCTTTTGTGGGCTAAAGCCCACGTCATCAGATGCATGCAGTGTAAAATACAGTAGGAATATATATATATATGTATATATATATATATATATACACATACAGAAAACATGAAAAAATGGGGGTTGCCATACCAACTCTTAACAAGACCAATTGATGAAGTGGGCTATTATGTCCTCACCAAAAGAAGGGGTGTGTGCAATATTTCAATTACCAGAGAGAACAAGGGAAACAGGCCGCATGATATTAACAGAGGAGAAAAAATATTGGGGCTCAATCCTGCTCCCTTTTAAGTTAATGACAAAGTCAGAAGTTTAGGACACAGTTGTTCCAAAGTTTATCCCAATCATGTGAGTTTACGATACTAGGCTGGAAACTTTCACATGAAATTTCTATTGCTCCCTGCTTTTGATTAGGCCAAATATACCATAAGAAAAGATTGAAGCACGGTCTTTGGACATGCCTGTTTCACTTTCCAGCTGGTCCTAGAAGAGCTGAGACATGCATAAATTAGAATAATAAAACATTATAAAACTAGCTTTCCCAAAACTGCTGAAGGGTTTGCCCAGACTCAGTATATGTTCTGTGGGCAGAGGGATTTTGTTTTACCCATATATTACCCATCACTTAAAAAAACTGGAACTACTAGTAATTTTACTATGTTTCAAAGTGGTCACTTAGAGCAGAAGTCAAGCTGAGTCTTTTCAGTTGTGCACAATTCAGTAGTTAGTGTAACAGTATAGACTAAAAGACAGAACCAAAACTTCTTTGTTTCATAAGCATAAATTGGATGGAAACTGTAGTCTAGATGTGACAATCTTATTTTATCCAGCAAGTCACCTGACTTTCAGTTTTTACAAGAGCTTACAGAAGGGAAAAGCACTGTAGAAGCAAGATGATGATTCTGGAAAATCCAAATAAAAAAAATCCACTAAAATGTAATAGTGGTTTAACTAATCTACTTCACCAGCCATGTCAGACCTTAAAGCATGTCACTCTTTAATCTCCAAGAAAGTAAAACATCAGTATTTATCTGTCAACTCTGCTTAATATATAGTCAGCAAAATGAGAAATAGGCCTAAGTAAAATAAAATCTTGCCAAACCACAGGGATTGCTTTCTATCCAGCACTTTCCAAAATGTCACTGAATGACATATCGTGTTTTGCAATAGAAACCACTGCCATCCGAGTACGCTGAGATATAAACAGATATATATATATGTCTCTACATATATGTCTACATATATATATATGTATCTCTGATCATATCCACTGGCTAATTAAAACTTATTTTTTAACTTTGGAAAATCTTGATTAATTTGCATTAGGTCTCTTTATCATTGGAATATGCAATGAAAAAAATAAATCTTTTGGCTAAACAAAATTCCTGGCCAAGCATAAAAGCAATGAAAAAATAACACAGGCTTTTGAACCGCCAATCCTCTCCATGTAATGAGATTATACATGAAGCAAGAAATTGTTTCAAAACCAAACATTGCATCTATTACACACAGAGACAGAGTCATAGCCTTTTAGCAGATATAACAGCCATCATTATCACTGCTTTAGATTATAAACCTTCAAGGAAAATTCTGAGAAACTTCATTACTAATAAAACTCACCTTTATACAACATATGCATCCCAGGCAATCAAATAAGAACCCCTGAGGGGCTGATCTGTTAAATCCCCTGTCTCAACCTAATTACCAAAGGATAAACTGCTAAAACAAAGCCCATCCATAGGTTTATTTACTATAAATGCAACTAACTAGAATATACAGACAAGCTATGTGGATCTGGTGAGAAAGTCCCAAACCCCAAATTAATCTCTGTGAATTGGTTAGGTACAAAAGGATAAGATTTGTTGATTATTTTCATTTTAGTAGACTTGCCCTTCTTTACCTCCCTTGCAAAGTACAGAGCTGATGTTCAAAAGAAATCTGGAAAGCAGTGATACTGTCTGGCTGCATATGTTCTTTTGCAGCCCCACATGAGGCTCTTCTGGAGTCTATGGAGCTGATCAAAGGCACATGCTAATTTTAATGTGATATTTCAACATTTCTTAGTGATGGTTTCATTGTGATATTGCATAAATATGTGATAATGGTAAGTCATGACTATGTAATATTACAGAGCACCCTCTGCAATTAATGCTTGATGAATATCACAATGTTCTGCTAATAAAGAAAAATAAAAAGAATAAACCTACAAAATCACCCCCATCTATCATAACAGTTGAAATCAGCTTGATGCCTCTGACTAACAGTCTCTAGATTTGAACATCTAGAGGGTGGTGGGAAAGTTCTCTCAGTACAGAGAAATGTTAGACCTCATTTTCACTGCTGGTCTAACTGACCCTGAGTATGGTTTGGAGAAAGACCTATCTGTTTTCTCAGGACTTTGCCTGGTGGAGGTGATTGCTACACTATATTTGTTAATGGTTTAATTGACATTCATAGCAACATATGTATTGTAAAATAGTTCATGTTTTACATGACCACAGAGACAAGTTTTGATGGGTGCATTGTTACAATTAAAAAGAAATGAGGTCAAGGGAGAGAATAAAAGTAACTTTGGATTCCACTGAAGCTCCTTGGGTTCCACTGAGGGCCCTTTCCTCCTATTCCCAGGTGCTGTTTATTATCCGTGAAATGATCCAAAAATGCTACCCAACTGAAATCAAAGTGCTTTTTAAAAATATATTTTCTGTTTTTTTGTCATAAATAGATAAAAGTCAGCAGTTAACACAGATAATTTTTCATGGATTCATGGATAAATAACCTGATACATGCATTTACCACTGGTTAAAAAGAAATCTGCAGAATCTAGCACGTCTATTTTTAGCACAGCAGAGCTGTACAGAAAACAGCTACCAAAAAATGAGGGACTACCAATCTACTGCCTACATTGTTGCATAAACCAACAGCCTACACTTACAACAACCAACGAAACCAGATACTTACTATAAATGCAAAACTACACATTCAACATGAAATGCTGGAATACAGTTATCTATAACATGGCTCACAGTTGAACTATTAACATAACAGATTACTACTCAAGATAACATGTCCTGTTTTCCTGTCAGATTTTGAATCTGTCTGCCTACCTATGCATTAAAGTACCAGACACAGATGGTTAATTTCATACCTCTTTGATTTTTCATGAGGGTGCTATAATTGTAAAGTGAACTGATGAATATTAAAAACATTTGCTGTTTCACCTAAATATGAAAGCAGTGACACTTTAATAGAATCTAATAATTGTGTTGCTCTCTTTCCATATTTTTTTCTTTGTATCTAAAAAGTCTCTAAGTTAATGATGACTTAATTCTGAAACTCTTAACACTTACATCTGAGTTTTCCATTGAGCTCCTTCAGCTACCAGATGTTAATAATAAAATAATAATAAAATATAATTATTTAGTCAAATTTTACATGTTGTGTTTAGTGTGTGGGTGCTGGATAGTGTTGGTGGCTTGTGATATACAGGAGGTCAGACTCGATCGTCTGGTGGTCCTTCTGGCCTTAAATTCTGTGACTCTATTATTTACACATACAGGACACTCTATACCAATTCATAGAATCATAGAAAATGAGAGTTGGAAGAGACCTCAGGATGAGATATAGTCCAACCCCTGATCAAAGCAGGATCAACCCCAACTAAATCATCCCAGCCAGAGATTTGTCAAGCCAGGCCTTAAAATCCTCAAAGGATGGAGATTCCACACCTCCTTAGGTAACCCATTCCAGTGCTTCACCACCCTCCTAGTGAAATAGTTTTTCCTAATATCCAACCTAGACCTCCCCCACTGCAACTTCAGACAATTGCTTCTTGTTCTGTCTTCTGCCACCACTAGGAACAGCCTAGCTCCATCCTCTTTGGAACCCTCTTTCAGGTAGTTGAAGGCTGCTATTAAATCCCCCTCATTTTTCTCTTCTGCAGACTAAATAAGCCCAGTTCCCTCAGCCTCTCCTCATAAATCATGTGCCCCAGCCCCCTAATAATTTTCATTGCCCTCCACTGGACACTCCAGTTTGTCCACATCCTCTCTGTAGTGGGGGGCCCAAAACTGGACATAATACTCCAATTGTGCTGAATAGAGGGGAATAATCACTTCCCTCGATCTGCTGGCAATGCTCCTACTAATACAGCCCAATATTCTGTCAGCCTTCTTGGCAACAAGGGCACATTGTTTACTCATATCCAGCTTCTCATCCACCATAATCCCCAGGTCCTTTTCTGCAGAACTGCTGCTTAGCCAGTTGGTCCCCAACCTGTAGCAGTGCATGGGATTCTTCCATCCTAAGTGCAGGACTCTGCACTTGTCCTTGTTGAACCTCATCAGATTTCTTTTGGCCCAATCCTCCAATTTGTCTAGGTCACTCTGTACCCTATCCCTACCCTCCAGCATATCTACTTCTCCCCCAGCTCTTTGTGGTCCACGAACTTGCTGAGGGTGCAATCTATCCCATCATCCAGCTCATTAATGAAGATGTTGAACAAAACTGGCCCCAGGACCGACCCCTGGGCACTCCGCTTGAGACCAGCCGCCAAGACATCAAGCAATTGATTACTACCCATTGAGCCCGATGATCTAGCCAGCTTTCTATCCACCTTGTAGTCCATTCATCCAATCAATACTTTTTTAACTTGCTGGCAAGAATACCGTGGGAGACCGTATCAAAAGCTTTTCTAAAGTCAAGGTATATCATGTCCACCACTTTCCCCATAATTATAGAAATACAAAGGTCCATCCCTAAAGAGCTAACAGCCTATGACCCTGATCCTGCAATGTACTGTGCAACTGCCAACCCTGCATTGAGCCCCTCTGACTTCCCTGAGCTCTGTGTGTGGACACAGCAATCTGCTTGCATGGTATACAACTTTGGATCAGGGGCCTGATCAGACAAATGGTGTAAGCAAGTTACCAATAAAGGGGTGGGAAGGCACAGGAACATTTCCAGGAAGAAAATGAGTGCCAGAAAGTTTCACAAAAGAGGGGATGCTCTCTCTGGTTCCATCTTCCTTTCCCTGTTGATTTAGCACAGTTTTTAAAGAGAAAGAACAAAATCCTATCCTTTAAGGCCAGGCATTAAGCTTTTCATTAGAATGTCATCAGAAAGGGAGTTATGGTACTTTACCATTTTTTGTACAAACCTCCCTTAACCACTCCTACACAAACTCAACATTACCTTCTTGATGTCTATGGGGGACTTCTGTAAATGGAGAGAATGCAGAATAACCATCAAAAACACTCTGTATTCTGAGGAGGAGAAGTGAGCCCCTAGAGCTTAAATTGCTAAAAGTCAAAGGGAAGAGTACATTCAGCACTCAAGAACATGTTGCTAGCAGCACATTTTATCATTCAGACTAACTCTCCTAGCCTCCTCTGTGACACAGCTAGGTTCAAAGCAACTACCCACTAGGTAGTTTGCTATCCACCAAGGATCAAAACAAGTAAAACAATGTTAGCAGAGGGCTTGATGTTGGAGTCCTGGCCCAAGGAAACACCGCCAATTTTATTCGAATACAGACTGCAGTAGTTGGTCCAAAAGCCAGTTTTCCCCCCAGCTTTTATAGGAATCAGGAAAAAAAAGTTCAAGGGTCCTGATTCTCTGTTCCCACATCCTTTCTGCACTGGTATAAACAGCTCTGCGAGGGTCAGGGAAACAGAAAATCAAGAGGACAATCTTCCAGTTTCTGTGCACATATACAATCAGACTGACTCCAGAGATTTTGGTGGAGGGATAGCTCAGTGATTTGAGCATTGGCCTGCTAAACCCAGGGTTGTGAGTTCAATCCTTGAGGGGGCCATTTGGGATCCTGGGCAAAAATTGGGGATTGGCCCTGCTTTGAGTAGGAGGTTGAACTAGATGACCTCCTAAAGTCCCTTCTAACCCTATGATTCTATGTAAGTATCATGTGCCAATTCAGAGGAGCTACACTGGAGTGGTTGGCAGGGGGTGCACTTCCCTTCTCTTTTTAATACCTCTTGCTCAGGGCCAAACACAATAGCACTCCCTGTTTTCATGGCAACATGGGATTGTTCCCTCCTAGCACCTCTGGGGGTACAAATTACACCAAAGGGGGTAGAGGCGGAATCTTCTTTGTCACAGTCCCTCCTTGATCTCCACCTGGGCCAGTGCAGCTCCATGCCTCACTTACTCTGACCCCTGGAAGCACTACTGACCCACTCTGCAAACAGATATCAATTCGCTCTCTAAATTTGGAGGTTGAATTTTAAAGGTAGAATTACTTGGATCTTGAATTTCTACCCCATGAGCAGGATTTCCAGGATTTCTCGTAGTTTATCATGTCATGCTCAGCTGCATGAGCAGCACATTAGGTTCTGTTTGTTGCATGGGTTTGAAATATCTTTATAACAATATGCTGATCTATGCAATCTGCAAAACTGCAGTTTACTCATGAACACAGCTAAAAACATGTCTCTTTACCTCAAATAAAACACTCTAAATAAATGTAAATTTATGATCTGGATTCCAGCCAGAAATCTGCAATTTGATTCTCTTCTGAGTAAGTACTGTAAATGGGTAGTTAAAGTTTTCCAGGAGGACCTTTTTTATTTATTCTCACTCCCCTCAATGACCTGAATGTCTAGCAAAAAGTCAGGTGCTTCAGTGAATGTACTCACATTATTTGAAATACTTATTGTGTTATGAGCCTGATCCAAAGCCCACTGATGTCAATAGGTATATAGCCAAAGACTTCGAGGGTTTTGGATGAAGGCCTTTGAGAACATCAAACTGTTTTCAGATATATTTCTAGATGTGTTTCTATAGGCTAAATTCAGACCCTCTAATTCACAGGAATAAGAGGAATACTGGTTCCTATTACCATACCTGGAGATTCCTGGAAAAAGGGATGTCTTCAGCCCCACTGAGCCCATTATTCCTGTCTGACAGCTAGGTGCCATCCAATGCAATCTGTCTCCCCAGCTGTCACTGAATCAGAGAAATTCCATCTCACCTTCTATTAGAATGCCAAAGAGATAGTGATTCTTCTAAAGTCACTACCAAGCCTCCAATGCTCAGCTGCTGTTAAGGGGGATCCCCAAGCTAGAATTCTAGTGCTATGGCAACCATGGATCATGGACCTCAGGATTCAATTATGTCTCTGCAGTTGCAGAGCCTGAATGGATCACAGTGATCCTGAGAGATTCCTGGCATGGAGAGAGTCTGAATGATGATTGGGTGGTTTACGTTCATTTTGCAAATGGCCAAGCTGATATTTAAAGGCAAACATTATACACTGGGATATGAGCCACTGAAGTGGAATGCCCAGTTCATGTTTATTAGAGCTAGTGGTACAAATCTTAAAGCAGTGATGGGTGAGCCACAACAGTTCCATTCTCATGACCATGCGTGTAAATTTGATTAGAATTTTTAATGCCTCTTTTAATTTCAAACTGGGTTAGGTTTCAGAGTAGCAGCCGTGTTAGTCTGTATTCGCAAAAAGAAAAGGAGTACTTGTGGCACCTTAGAGACTAACAAATTTATTAGAGCATAAGCTTTCGTGAGCTACAGCTCACTTCATCGGATGCATTTGGTGGAAAAAAAACCCAAAACTGGGTTAGAAATCTCATGACAGCAGATGTTCTTTGTGGCACTAAGGAACTTCCATTGTCTGACCCCGGTTGGAGCCCAGAAGTGAAGAATCATGAAAAAAATATACCATTGTGAGGGGGCATGGCGGGGTGGTTCCCCCGCCAGGCCTTGAATGGCTTAAAACATCCCTGGGAAAGGGCTGAGAGGGAAAAAGCTGGGCTGTTTGGGAAAACAGCCACAGCTGTAGCCTGTGTAATTAGGGCCCAGCTGTCCCTTATAAGAGGGCAGTGGGCCAGAAGGAGAGAGAGACTCTCTAGCTATATGGAGAGAGGAGGACCTGGCTGCCTTGGAAGCAGAGCAGAGCAGAGCAGAGCAGAGCAGAGCTCAGCTCAGCTCAGCTCAGCTCGCCGAGGTAAAGGCCCACGAAAGGGTACTAAGGCTGCAGAGGAGCAGCCCAGACCTAGGCAGAGGCAGCTGGTCCAAACCCCCGCCCCTTGCCGATGATGAGTGCTACAGACTGCAGTCTGCCCCAGGGAGCGGGGGCTAGATGATGGCTGACAGTAGCCACCGAGGCAAGGGAGGGATAGGGGATTGGGGGTTCCCCTGAGAGGGGAGACCTAGACTGAGGAGGGTACTGCCAGGGGGAAGAACCCTAATCTAGAAGGGCACCGGGCTCCAGGAGGGGCTCGGGGCCAGCGGCAGGTGAGACACCAACCGGCAGAGGGTGCTCCTGGCTGAAAAAGAGCTGATGCCCTGAACAACCAGCAGGAGGTGCCACAGCAGTGAGTCATCACCCCGCTATGGGGAAAGAACTGTTTTGCGTTCTTGGTGGCGCTCAGTAAGGGTGAAGGGTATGCATGAAAATCTCAGTCCCAACCGTCAATTTAATATAAGATTGCTCATCCATCCCAATACGTTATAAAACAATGAGTGAACTAATACCAGCATTTTAAGTACAATGGGGGTGGCAATTTAAATAAAGGGCTAAGTGATTCCTTTTACTACTGAGCTCTTCCTAATAGAAGAAATGAAGCACATCATCATATAATGTCCCTTTCAAATGGTCTTCATTCTTTCTGACCCTATGTATCACACATGAAGAAAAAAAGATGTTGCAATACTTTGCTTTAATAAAATGGCTAAAGTCCATATAATAAAAAAATAATTCTAAAACCACAGGTCATTTGCAATTTTTTATTTTCTGCTCACTTACACAAGTTTTACATGGCTGTAACTTCCTTGATTTCAATGGAGCTACTCTTTATTTATGTGAGAGTCTGCTCCAAGTAGATGTTTGTAATATATTCTACTTCCGCCTTAAGATGCGGCAGAAAGAATTACATTTGAAGCAGGAGTAACTTAAACTACCATTTCACTGAGTTTCTATTCTACCTCAGGTCCAGAATATTGTCTGCTAGTGTTCAGCTTTAAGTCTTTCTTTGTCATTGCTATTTCTCTCAACCTTCTAAACTGCCATTTTCATAGAAATCTACAATCTGCCCTCCTGAAAGGTAAAATCCTGAAGCTGGAAGGGCTAAATTTTTTTGAAGGGTCACACATACTTCCTCACCACATTTGCTAGTCTCACTGAATTCAGACACTGTATTACATTTTTTTAATTGTTTTGCCTTAAACATTTGCCTTTGACAATAACAAGTGTCAATAATATATTTTAGACCAAATGGGACCACTAGCTAGAAGGCACAGAGAGCTGATCACATGAGCCACATCCTAGTTATCAGAAAGATAAAAGTGAATCTAACATTTGCAGTCTTCTGTTTTTTATTTTACAGTGTCTCCCAAAACTGACAAAGGGAAATGCAAATTCTGCCAGACTGGAGCTTGATTTTAGTGATGAATAAAGAGAACAAATGTCCTTGCTCCTTTCCTGATCTAAATATCCTTACAATAACTTTTTTTTTCAGAGCTTCATGTTTCCCACAGAGATGCTGGAAATATAGCAAAACTGAAATATGTAAGGAACAGAAATGAAGAAAAAGGGCTAGATCTGCATATATAGAATTCTCATGGCCATCAATGGATTGGGCCCAGACTGTGCATGCATAAATTACAAATAAAATGGATTTTTACCTGTCCTGACAGGTTTATTAAAAGCTCAATCTTCTCTTGGAGACAAAAGCCTAAAGTACTTTTTGTTTTGCTTTCCCTGTTGCTACTTTCTCAGAGACATTTGCCATCTGAAAGTGGTCTTGCACATGCTAAGCATTAAGAAAAGAAGAAACTTAAATAGTCTGCACCAGATTGTTTCTGAACCCAGTTAGGCATTCAATGGAGTAGGGAGAACAGATTGCAAGGAATGTCTTCCTCTCCACTTGAGTGCCTGCAACAATCCAGGCCTTTGCTCCTCAACCCCCTCCCCCAGGCCTTGGATACTCCAGAACTTTTGTATTAAACACTCTACTTCTCCAGCCTCCAAGCACCAGGACATACTCTGAGATCCAGCAGATGCTTCCTCTCCAGTGGTCAAAGTAAAGGGAGGGGTGAGGTAATATTATATCCTCTAATGGAAAAGCTCCATGGCTGGACATTGCTAAATCAACCTTGTCAGAGATGAATGATTCCTTGGGCTTTGGATTTCAGCAAACAGCACAAAATTAAATTCAAAATGTAGCGGAGGATACCTCTTTCTCCATATGACATCTTCACCACCCCTTCTTATTATAGAAATTGAACACTGTTACATCATCAATATTTTTCAGGAACAAATTGTTTCATACATGGTAATATTTTTAACCAGCTCTGTATATTTGTCAGCTGGTGAACTTGACATAAGCTTGATAAGCAGTAGTTGCCTTCTGCCTCAGTTATTGCTATGAGACAGCAGTTTTTCTCATAGAGGAAAATAAGATCAATAGATTCCCCACTTTTCAGTCAGCACATGCAACCCGGGCATTTTGGGATTATCCCAGAATAAAAGAACAATTCTATGGGAGAAACTTGTTAAAATAATGGCAGCAAATTTCTGTTCCCAAGCAGTCAGTCTGGGCTAAGGCCAGAGCATTCGTTGATGAAATGATCATTTGCAGTGGTATTGATCCTGACATGGATCAGAAGCGTGGACAGGGAAACCCTAAAGAAGAAAGCTAAGCCATGTGAGCTAAGCTTTGCAGGGAGAAGGTGGTCTGAAGAACAAGGTGAAAGCAAAGGGAAGGTAAAAGAAAGTAAACTGGTATGAAGGAGAGTGGGACCTTTTTCCATTAGCAATGAATGATGGGGCACACAAGCAGAAATATAGGAAAGATCTTTATCAAGTATGCTGAGAGGCGGACAACATAATGAGGCTCAGCAGTCTAAGAAATAGCAGCTTGGTCTCTGCTTGCATTCCTAAGCCCCTTGGTGTCCAGTCAAAGCAGGTTCCTCCTGAAACCTGACCCTTGTTTTCCGATTCCACTCATCATGCTACAGACCTAGCGTCAGAGGTTGAAAAGAAAAGAACCAGAGGATCAGAGAAACAAACATTAATAACTGAGAAACAGTGACATGCAGGGTCACTGATGCCCAAAGGGAGAGAGATCTAGCAGAAGAGAGAGAAAGCAGAGAAAAAGTTGAGGAGGGAGGGCCTAACAGTGAGAATCTTATTGAACAGAGATGACTCATTGGAGAGTATCTCAGGTTTGGCACACTTCTTGCTTTGCCCTGATTGGCTGCCTACCCTGTTCAAATCAACCATGTTCTGAGGCTTCCCTAATATGGACATTTTCAAAATGTTGTTGTGCTTCCTTTATTCTAAGAAGCTTCAGAATTTGGAAGGCATAAAGACAGCAAACCTGGCTGCTGAGAACGACTTCAATAAAGACAGGAAGGCCTCATAGGTGTGTGTCCAAACCTTTCCTAATCTAAAAATGGCATCTGGTGCAGAGTGAGGTCTGGGTAAGTGTGGCAGGGTGTACAGGTACTGATCCTTGTGGTCATGATTATCCTACATATCAGTTTCCCTAACTAACAAGGGCCAAAAATGGAGACACTAGGACACAGAGAAGTTCCTTCAGATCTTAAGGGAACAAGGTAGGACAGTTGCATCCAATTTCCAGGTGCACATGGAGAGAGGATAGATCATTTACCTGGAAAAGAGAAGACTGAGAGGGGACATGATAACAGTTTTCAAATACATAAAAGGTTGTTACAAGGAGGAGGGAGAAAAATTGTTTTTCTTAACTTCTAAGAATAAGACAAGAAGCAATAGGCTTAAATTGCAGCAAGGCTGGTTTAGGTTGGAAATTAGGAAAAACTTCCTAACTGGTAAAGCACTGAAATAAATTGCCTAGGGAGGTTGTGGAATCTCCATCATTAGAGATTTTTAAGAGCAGGTTAGACAAATACCTGTCAGGCATGGTCTAGATAATACTTAGTCCTGCCTTGTGTGCAGGGGATTGGACCAGATGACCTCTTGAGGTCCCTTCCAATCCTATGATTCTATGATTTTCCTAAATTGGGCTATTGTTGCTATGGAGAGAATAGCCCTCTGCTCACTGTAAGGGTATTCAAAAATATATATGTTGTTTTCTTGCTTTGTTGTGAACCTTATTTTGAGTAAGGAGCCCAAGGATCTGAGTACAGTACCTGTTTAAGAATGTTTACTTTGTCTGGCCATGTTAAAATCAGGACTCTTTCCCTAAAAGAAGATTTTGGTTTCTCCTCTTCTTGGCTGTTTTCTCTTGTTTGTGAGAAGGAGCTTAGAACTGGGGCTCTGCCACATTATGGGTTGGGAAGATGCAGTGTTTTATTATCCAGTTTGCTTATCCCAACATGTTCTGAAGAGGGAACTTCAGACAAGCTATTTAAAAGCCAAAACTAACATTACCACTATGTTTTTCCTTTAAAATAAAACAATGTTTTTCAAAGAGGTTCTAAAATATTTCATAAATCCTTCATGCCTGGAGAGTGACTACAAAGCATACAATATACATCACACTTGGAAGGTCCTATGAATTAATCTCTATTTTAATGTACAGTATGGATCAATGGAAGAATTCTACAGAACTTAAATATAGGCTTCTGAATGTAATCTGCAGAGTTCCTTCATTTGCCCCTCCCACCCAACACACAAGTTTCTGTGTAAGTTTGTTTTTTCCCCCTTAATATTGGTTATTTCCTATGTTTATCTACATAATGCAGTTTTGTTATTTCTTATAGATACCTGTAATGCAATTACACTGCTCTGCTTTCCAAATATATCCTTTGGTCACAAAACATAATGAATCTCTTCAATAGTGATCCTTTCATGATGAAACAATATGTTAATTACAGCATAGTACAAAACAAAATTTCAACATATAAATGCTAATGGAAATCTAGGTTTCAACTTTTCTTGGGCACTAGGAAAGAGCTGGTGTCCTGCAAGGTATAAAAAATTCCAAATCAGTATTAAGTATAGGTAAAATTTTCAAAAGTGACACAGTGACTTAAGAGCCTAAGCCCCATATTCAAAAGGGACTTTGGCTTTAAATAGCTGAAATCCATTTTAAATTTGGGACTTAAGTGTCCAATTCAGTTGCTTTGGAAAATTTCATCCCATGGCTATAATTCTTGAGAACTCATTATTCCAAAATCATACAGATTACAGAGAACACATAGGTGGTTATGGTTTTTCTATGCCACACTGATGCACATCTAGATCTCCTAAAGAATCTTCACTGACTCTCCTCGTTTCTAACTCTTAGAAGTGTTTTTTCGTCCTTTCTAATATTCTGAGCAGATTTTGGGAATTCATTAAAACAGAGAATGCTGAAAAATGGGAAATTAACTCAGGTTGGCCCAGTGAGTAGAGCAAGAAGGGACTTTCCAAGATACTTATTTTAAAATGAAAAGGAGTACTTGTGGCACCTTAGAGACTAACAAATTTATTTGAGCATAAGATTTCATAAATTACAGTTCACTTCATTGGATGCATGCAGTATTTTCCACTGCATGCATCTAATGAAGTGAGCTGTAGCTCACGAAAGCTTATGCTCAAATACATTTTTTAGTCTCTAAGGTGCCACAAGTACTTCTTTTCATTTTGCAGATACAGACTAACACAGCTACTACTCTGAAACCTTATTTTAAAATATTCATTCAGAAATATTATTATGGAGAGCTGGATTCAGAAGTAATTTTGGGATTCTCAGTCCATATAGATTACAGAACAGCATTGTGGCCACATAGGAAGTTGTATAGCAAGACATAGTGCGAGCACCATATTCATGATTAGGTGTATTAGACCATTCTGAGAGATGAAGTTGCAGTGGGAAGACCTGGGGGAAAAGATAGCACAGAATTAAGGGATACATAATAATTTAGCTTAGTTAAAATACTGATTCAGGCCCTGATTCAGCAAAATGCTTAAACTTAAATCCATCCCTGTTCTGCAAAGCTCTTAAGCGCATAAATAAATAAGTCAATTGGCTTTAATGGGATTTAAGCCTATGTTTAAGAGCTTTGCGGAATAGGAATGGTTTGCTGAATCTACACCTTGCTGTCCATGGGGTCTGCTAGATAATTTAGAATAGGCCCTGACAGCATTTCATGGAACAAGGTGGAGAAATGGTCATACGACTAATTTCATGTACAGTCACGCACACATTCTCAGGAAAATCATCAATAGAGACAACTTTTACTATTTAATTAGAAGGATTCCAAATGAAGATTTTACACTTCCCAGTGTAAGCAACTCTAAGCAACTGCAGTGTCCAAGAACCTGGTCCATATACATTTCTAGATCACAGTAATTCCTACTGAGTGTAACTTTCTCCCCAAAAGAATACCTCTTTATTTTAATCCTGTGTAGTTATAGCTCTATAATTTGTAATCTTAAACCGAACAATAAGTAAAAAATAAAGAAATTGTTAAAAAAACAGAGAATTTGTATAGGCTTCCCAGTTCATTTATAGGACTGTATCTAAGTGTCAAACAGTGCTCTCTATTAAACAGAAAAGCTAATAAAGGCTTAAAATACCCAGGAATGTTGTCATCCAGTGCTTAGGCTTACTAAAGCATCACTATTTTTACTATAGATCTCGTTTTAATTGATGCTGTTGAGAACTCATCTTGTCTGTGTTGTGCTTATGATGCCTTCATGTAACCATTAATCTTTTCTTAAAGAACATTAACATTTTTCTAATGGAGGCATTCATCATCTCTGATTATAAGAACGTGCTAGAAAACAAATGGAACCAATTAGCAGTAAAAAGAGTACTCTGAAGAAATTTTGAACAACGACTATCCATGATGGATCGGTATCATGTCCAAAAGCGACTAATGGCAAACACTTCACTTGCCAACACACAATTTGCAAGTGTTTCTGAAACTCAGGTGGGATTTATCGCCAAATTCCAAATAAAAGTATTAGCATAGATACATTATATGTCTTTAAACAGGTGTAAAATACTTTGGCTGCGTCAGCAGTTACAGTATAACACTATTTACAAATTCTGGGCCAGATTACTATGTGCTGACTAGTACCTTTCTCCAGAAGCAGTGCCAATGAAAATCAATGGGTCAAATCCTTGCCCCATTGAATTAAATGGCAAATTTACCATTGACTTCAATAAAGCCAGAATTCCATGCAATGGGGTGTGAATATTGTAGGTGCTATTTTAGGTGCTTGTTTTGTCATACACAAAGAACAAACAAGTGTTTTCAATAAAGTTGGCTTTATTTCATATTTTAAAAAAACAAGAAAGAATAAAATTAAGTTCTCCTTGGGAGAGCAAAGAGGACTAAAATATTAAAAGGATCCATAAACTTGGGGGGGTTTCAACTTTTGGGAGCCTAATATTATATGCCTAGGGCCTGATTTTCAGAGGTACTGGGCACAACAACTCCAGAATGGCCACAAGGATGCTAGTGGCGCTTACCAGCTACAAAATTCAGTGATAATAAGTTGCGTGGAGTTCAGTTGAGGCGGAGGGTCAAAATACCAATAATGTGGTGGGGCTAATCTAGTTCCCTTGGTTAATATAAAGTGGCTTGCTTAAATAATATGAGAAGAGACCAGAAAGGAAGGGTATTTACACTATTAAATCATTACCATCCAACCCCTGAGCTCTGGTAATAAGAGATGCAATGCTAAATTTTACAGATAGTAATTTTACTTCATATTAAATTGGCATCTCAGTCTTTTTAAAGTCTTCCTGGTATCAAGGATAAAGAGACAATCAACAAGCATAGCTGTTCTTAGGCACATGCCACATGTGCTGTTACATGAGATGCCCCACACATTCTTCTTCCTTGTCATAAATAAATCCTTAATTATTGCTATACTGCCAAAGAGGTGCCCAACTACACAGTTAGGGCTTGATCCAAAGCCCACAGAAGTCAAATGAAAGGCTCTCCTTGACTTCAAAAGCCTTTGGATTAGGCCCTAATGGAGAGAATTCAACTTGTTTGAAACAAATAATGCTAGAGAAAGGAAAGTACAGATGTTTAAATTATTCTCCTTTCATTTTCCTTGGACCTTAATAAACATCTTGGTATGTTAATTACCAATGGGAGCCATGAGGTCAAAAATTAGACTTTGGAAAAGCAAGAACAATAGGCATACTGTGTTAGCCTGAAGGTTTTATAAGTTTAAACAACTTGAGGGAGGGAGTGAGGGAAAGCAACATTTTTAAGAGATGGACTGCAGCTGAAATCCTGTATATGGAAATACAGAGATTGGCAACTACTATGGAAAATTATTTTGCCTTTTTTTTGTTTGATAAGTAGTGATGGAGCAAAAGGATTTAAAAAAGTACTGCCAATATCTTTAGGTAACATAATCACTGATTAACAGCATAGGAAATAGTAGCAAGGGAAAGCAAAGGAAAGCTACAGTGACAGAGAGAGAGAGAGGGGGGAAAAACAATTCCTCCTCCTCCTATTCCAGTGCTTGGGGCATACATAATAAGACTGCTGAATGGGAGATACATATTTTCAAAAATTACTATATTATCAGACTAACAGAGGTGTGGCTGAACCATGAAAATGAACAAGGGACTAAAATACCAGGTGCAATTTACTGGAGGGAGAGAGGGGGAAAGCACAAAATGAGGTGGCTATTAGTAAGAGATGATATTAATCTTCAGAGAGAAATCATATAAATGTTTTGGCTGAGGCAGTTTGGACAGAAGTGTAAAGAGCATAAAAATGTTATGATCCTTAGATGTTGCTCTAGATCCGCCAGGGCAGTTGGAAATAACAGCTTTGGAAATGGATTCACACACATTAAGAGAGCCAACACTTGTCACTTGCTGGATATTAATTACTAAAATATTGATTATGATAACTATTGTGCAAAAATTAAAGAAGGGAACATATTTCTGGAGGCAGTGTAAGTTGTCTTCCTTATACAGCTTGTTGATTAGTTCAGTCAGAGGGTCTTTTAGATCTCAATTTAGGCAGCAAGCCAAGTAGGATCAAACTGAAATTGGGGACTAAAATTGGTGATCACATTATCATTCACTTCAAAATACTTGCTGGTGTTGAGTGCTAGCAAAGGAAGCAATAAAAAGTTTTGCCTTTTAGTATAGCTGATACAGAAGAAAATCTACAGTCTCAGCAATTTTGATCATATTTCTGGATATGTTAGGAAAACCTCAGATCTACAATAAATGTATTGAGCTGCTCTGATATTATTGAATTATAGTGTGCCTCAGAAGCAGCTAAAATATCTGGCTAGGAGACTATAAAGTGAAGTTGTGCAGATAAACCCTAATTCTCAAACAGTGAATGAGAAATCCTATAATTCAAAAGGAAATACCCTTGGAGCAATGCATGTATTTATTGCAGACCACAATTCATTCCTTTACATTTTATTTTACAAATTCTCTACTACTTGCTTCAGTTACAGTGAAATGGCCCATTGTATTTCAGAGACCATTCTCTTTCTGGGGGACCTCTCTGTTCACTTTTACATGGCAAGGAATCTTCAGCCAAGTGAACAACCCGATTACTGAAGTGCTTCATAGTGCAGGAAAATGTGAAATATTTAAGAACTAATGGGAAAGTCTGCAACTTAAATGCAGTCAAGTGAGTCTAAAAAGGGAAAGGGGAACATAGGTCAGTACAAATAAGTATGACTGTGCAAAGACTTTATTCAATAAACACAAGTTGTGTTTAAAATATTTTATGTAGTGAAAGAAAGGTAATTCATAAAAGATTTTTTCAATTTTTTCTAGAGAACAGCATCTTTTTCACACAGCATGTTTTACTCCTTGCATTCTTCATAGCTCACAGAAATAGTCTGATAATGAGGACTGGGAGACAGACAAATGAGAAGCATGGCACATTAAAGGAGCTCAAATGATTCCTGCATGTTGAACACTGCAAGGATTATTTCAATTAACAAGGAAGGTTTATTCAAATATCTTTGCAGTAGAAAAGATGTTGAAGAAAAACATATTCCATAAACAATGGTAGCCATCTGATAGCTGTTCAGTGGGTTTTGGGAAATGAGTGGTTGTCTCATTCTATTTCTGAGTGGATACATCACAAATTTGGCTGGCAATCTCAACTGATGTACTGAATGGATATGTGAGCTGAAGTGTCATGTTATCCTCACAAAAATAGACCTTAACATTTATGCTATGTAGTGCTCTACGGGCGAGATTTTCAAAAGTGCTAAGCATTGGTCTCACTCTGTTCCCACTCAAGTGAAGGGTGATATCAGAGATTTTGAAATCCCATGCAAAAAAATGCCCAAGAAATCTTCACTTATCCTCACTAGACAGGGCAACTGGGACTCAGTTCATTTAAATAGACCAGATTAGACCTCAAGGAGTTCCTAGATCCCACCTTATGCTTAAACCAGTAAATCAGCCCAGACTAAGCTGCATACCCATGTCAGTCTTCTTGGGCAGACTGGTGGAACAGTATAAGGGTCTTGCATTGATCGCTGTACTGTATACTGAGCTGGAAGGATCCTCTGCAAAATGGTGTAAATTAGAGTAATCTTCAAGTGTAAAAATTCTGGTTAGATAAGAATGGAACTCCACAGTGAAACGGAAGTGCTATATAACTAACTGGCTTTGGAATTATATATGGATATCGTTATAGCAAGCATGGCCAGGTGGCACTGTTCCACCCAATCTTCACGATTATCTTTCTTAGCATGTGAGCAAATGAGAAAAAATGCTATAATCTTGTTCACTGGGAGATCATGCAATGTTCTTTGTACAGGCAATTTCTGGAGAGAGGGATCTGTGTGAGCAGCAGGAGAGTTTGCTGTGTGCCTTGGTCTCTGATTAAGGTTAATTCTGAAGGCAGTGTTGCTCCCTGGGAACAAAGCATTGGTGTTGGGCTGAGATTCCTGAAAAGAGATTGCCTGTATGCTGTCTGACCTCTTCTGTTCCAAGGCTAGCATATAAATAAAATTAGTTACACTTAGAAATTAATCCAAACTCCTTGTAACTAATCTCTCCTCTACTGGCAAGCTGACCTGTTACCACTTGGCTGAGAGGTGGTGCTGATATGAGAAGAAAGGGCAACATTATTATTGCTATAGATCTAAGACCCAGCTATATGGTCCCCATTACTATAGTATCTGAGCATCTCACAATCCCTAATGCATTTATAAATTACAACATTTCTGTGAAGCAGGGAAGTGCTACTATTCCCATGTTGCAAACTGGGAATGGAGGATAAATGATTTGCCCAAGTTCACCCAGAAAGTCTATGTCATAGCAGGGAATTGAATACTGGTCTCTTAAGTCCCAGGCTACCGCCCCAACCACTGAGCCTCCCTTTTCTCCATAAGTCCCATAAACACCAGAATTCCATCATTGCACTTTAACTTCTGTACTGTACAAGTGAATGAGTGATTTTTAATTGCTCAAACTCTTCTACTTTAAAACATGCTTAGAATCCACTTAAACTATTAGACAGTGTCTGAGAGAAGAAGATGAAAACTTCTACTTGTAGCATTTTGTTTTTCATGAGTTACACATGCGCACACATATGAAAAAAAATCATAGAAAATTTTTTACATCAGGAAATCCATTTTGTCACATTATACAACTCAAAGCACTTAAATGTATTTTTCTCAGATTCTCCAAAATGAAACAAAGCAAGCATGGAACCCAAACCCCAATAATGAACATCTGGGGAAGTTTCAGAAAGTTATGAAGTGATGATAACGAAGGCAGGGATTTTCAAAAGAACTTGAGGGCATTAGGCATCCATATTTAATTGAAATTAACGAAGAGTCAGGTCTTAACTCCACCAGGCCCCTTTGGAAATTCCAACCCAAAGGGTTATAAATGGAAGTCTGATTGTACCTTTAATTGTACAATTCACCCCAAAGAATACTTACTATGTCAGATACACTGAATGGAAAGATTATAAATATTTTTATGATGGATGGTCAGAAGAAATGTACATTCTGTAAAATGTATGGAGTTTGGATAATATAATTAATGGGTAAATTTGTATTCCAATGAATTACAAAGAGTATCAAAGGGTAAAAAGATAATTAGCAATCCAAAGGGTAAGAAGCCAAATGTTGAAATAAAGTGGTAGTAATATAGGCAGTTAAGGAGAGTTATTGACCAATAGTTGTACCACTTTAGGTAATATCTGCTTTGTTAAATCCATTAACAAAGTCCTTAATGCATTTTACAAATCTAAACTTGTGTGTGTCTAGACAGCGGCAAATTCCTTGCAAAGCTATAGCCTCATGGTACACTATTTTTAAGAGCTTTTGGATGAGGTGCAAGATAATATGGGCTTTGTTACTGATTATGCTGCATGGACAACTTTTCTTGGGAAAATATAGATAAAAGAGAGTGCAATATTCAATGGCTTGGCACAAAGCATGCTTTTATATTAATATAAATTGCACAGTTTATCTGCAAGAGGAGGTGATGACATCATAATTTAAATGAGTCTGTGCAAATTTACCTCCCAGTGTTCTCACTGAATTATGGAAATCTCTCTGTTATTCAAAAGACTCCCAAAGATCTATCAGTGGTGGCTATCTATCATATATTATGACAACCATACTCATCAGAGAGAAGGACTGGGTTTAATGGCAGACCACTCTGTCTGGTGGGAAATTATAAGGCACATAGGAACTGCTAGACTAGATTAGACTCACAGTTCATCTAGCCTAGTTTCCTGCCTCTGACAGTGGCCTGCACTAGAAACTTTAGAAAAAGAAACAAAACACCTTCCGTAGACACATGTGGGATTACCTCCTCCCCCACAATAAAGTCATATGGTGAGCTCTAGTAATTAAAGATTGGCTTTAGCCCTGGAGTATGAGGTTTTATATCCCTTTCAAAACTCTTTTTAGCACTAACTTTTCAATATCTCCTCACATGTGAGGCTTGCCAAGCCTCAATTGATTCTCATTCCCCCCCTCCCCCTACACACACTCCCCAAGGCTCAGTAAAACCCCGGTAAAGGCTGGATCACTGATTTATATAATGATATTATAATATTTTCCATATTACTCTCCATCCCATTTCTTATGTAACTTAACATCTTGTCTGCCTATTTGACCATAGCTGCACATTGAGTCAAGGTCCTCACTGAACTGTCCACATTGATGCCAGGTCCCTTTCCTGAATTGATACAGTTAAATTAGAAACCTGCAAGGTGTATGAATAGTTCATATTTCCCCTCCACCATTCATTATTATGTATTTGTCAACACTGAATTGCCCATGCAGCTTAGTTAGTTTCTGAAGTTTCTTGGACTTTAATGAACCTAAATAATTTTGTGTCATCTACAGATGTTGCCACCTTACTGCACATCCCCTTTTCCAGATAATTAACAAATATATCAGAGAATGTCAGTCCCAGCACAGAGCTGTGAGGCATGCCATGACATACTTGTGACATGATGAAAATTGATGATTTAGTCCTTCTTTTAGTTCCCTTTCTTATCCCCGTTTCTGAAAAAAAATCTCCAAGAAGGTTGTGGCTAGTCAAATCTACTCAAAAGTACCACAGTCAGTCATCACTCCTCATCCATAACTTCCAATTCCCTCATAGGTTTAGGTTGATTCAAACCCAGAGAAAAAATCTATGGCAACAGGCTCTTAAGAGCTTTGAGGAGCTGGGAGGAGAGTGTAGCTAGGCAGAACTGAAGATACTCTATAGAATTGGCCAAGGATTCTGAGGGACTAGTTCTCCATATTTCTGCTTCCTTCTCTCATCTTTCTCTCCATACCTTGTCTCTTTTCAAATCCTTCCCTCTTCATGGAAAGAATTGGACAGGAATTCAGAAAATGTAAAGCAGATGAATTCAATTTTTAACTTCCAAGGAATTTTCCCCTGCAAAGGCAGCATGTGATCCAGTTTATCCCCAGCTTTGCTCTCCCACTGACCTTGTCACTAAGAGAAAGTAAGTTTTCCCATGAGGACAAGTGTGTGCAACAGGGGTTGGTTGGGATCTTTTTTCTGAATATGATATTAAATGTCTCTCACCTGAAGAATTGGAAGAGGAGACTAGAATAAAAAGATTTGTAAATATCAGTCAAAGTCCTCTTCCTGCAATGGCAAAACTTTCATTAGTTCAATGGCAGAAGATCTGGGCCCCAGAATTTTTTGATTAAGAGAACAGACAACACAAGGTCATTCCCTAAGACAGGCTGATTATTTCTTGAATTTGAGCCTGTTGTTTTGGTTTCTAAGAACTCTTGCTGACTCCAAATTTGTGACTTCACTGGGAGTTTTATCTGAATCAGAAGGAGAAGCTCTTTATTATGACATAATCAAAGAAAGAAGAGAAGGGGAAAAATAAAACTATTAATCCATCAACTTCTTCCCCTCTGCAGGTCAGGAGAGTTTCCTGAAGTATATTTTCACTTACATTTATAGCACTGCAGGTGAAATACAGAATGGAATGAATTCCTAGCTAGCAATCTAACCTGTTGAAACAGAAAAAAAAGTAATTTTTCCAGACAAATAAATCCTGCAAATATAAATTTACTTACAAATGAATAAATAAATAAATACATACATACATACAATCTTTCCACTATGCCTCATTTCTCCTGATTTCAAACAAATATCTTAACAGTCATGCACATCAATATTATTTAATGGCTCTGGGGAAACTCCAACTAGATATACTTATAAAATGTTCAGCTCTGTAATTAGTGAATGGGAGAAAGTTTGAATATTTCAGGAATATTGTTTTGGATGTGTAATTCATACTAGCTCTCCTGTCCTAAATAAAATCAACATGAATTACTTTCTAAACAATTCTTGACGAATGATCAGTCAAATCTCTTGGGGCTGGTTCTGAGTTAACCCCCTTAATTCTCTCCTCACAGATGAGATAATAAAATAAGATCAGTCTAAAGACTTTCATTGAAATATACATATCTATTTTGCAAGAAATGGTGCTATATAGCTTGTAATAGAGAGAAGATGATGAGGTGCCTGAAGTGATTAGACATGCAGCAAGAGTGAATTTAATTTGGAAGATTAAGAGGTGTGTAGATAACTGCTTTCTGCCCACACATTTTTACCACTGATCACTATAACTAAGACTTATAAATACTTTATAAATTAAAGAAATTAACCACAGCACTCCAAACTGCAAGAACCACCTACACCATTTGTACATTATTCTATTAATAGTGGCTAAAGCACTAGCTGCTGAAGCTCTGGAATAAATTAAAATGGAAGCAGAACTTGAAGAGACAGGAGAATGTGTTCTCTTACTTGTATGTATGTTAATTGGGAGGTACCATACAAGAGTTTAGTTGCTATTCAGATCTGAAATGAATATAACATCAGTTAAGGTCCAGGACTCTATCCTGACTTTCAGTATTGTTAAGGAAAAGGTAATATGTTCAGCACAAGGATTTGACTGGAAAAGTATGACTGACCTCCAGAGGTATGTATTGCTACAGTGAAGCCACGGGGTTAGTCATATATTTTGTGATGCTGCTAGGGAGCAGAACAAATATCAAACAACCTTTCTCCCTTCATTGACATGGCAACTACTGTATTATAATTAGACTATATTTTGGGCTCCTGAAGAAACAAAGTGAAGTGAAGTGAAGTGAAGTGAAGTGAAGTGAAGTACTCCCCTCTCCTGCCCTAATCTACCATCACCCATTTTTTCCCCTTTCATAATGTTTGTGAGCCTTATTTATGATCACCTGCAACCCAATTAAAACCCTGTTAAAGTGCACACCTGCATTGACTTTAGCATCACATCACTGCATTATAGTCATTAAGTCTATGCATCAAAGGTTTTCTGAGTATTGTACATCTAATCTAGTCTATCAGAAACATGTGTAGGCTTGCATACAAAGACAGGGGTAATCAATATTCATGCTTCAAAATTTCAGCAGGGATCCGGAAGGAATTATCTCTCCTTATGAGCATTACTAAATTAGTTAATTACTTTAGGGCATAAGATTTAGTCCTAAATCAACTGAAGTCTGTGTAAATGCTTTTGGACTTTTAACTGGTTGAACGAGTAATTTACCTGCTTTGTGCATTATATCAGAAAGTTCTGGGACCATATTTAAACCAATAGGATTTGGAGATATGAGTAATAGATGGTACATATGTGTTTTATACATCACATTTTTAAAAGTAAGTTTTCATCAGACAAATCAATATTTCTTACAAAGGTTAAAATATATTTGTGGGATAGAATGTACTAAGGAGCTTATTCATAAGGATTGTGCATATGAACAAGACACAGCAGTTTAGGAACTTAGCCATTGCCTAATCAAGCCCAGTATTTTGTCTGTGGCAGTGGCCCTGAGGAAAAAGAAAAACCCTGTAACGTACCCTGCCAATTTTGCAGTGATGAATATACTGAGAAATTCCTTCCAATTCTTGCAGTAATCACCTTGGGTTTTGATTACTCCTACCTTATTATGCACAACTGCAAAATGTTTTGTTGCTCAGAAAATTACCCGCTCTTTCAAAAAATCCAGCTATCCTATTGGCTGTTATGAGCTCTTCTAAAGGAACACTCTCTACAGTGTCTAAGAGAAACTGGATTGGACTGTGAATGATATTTTTTTAAAACTGCATCAGCCTTAAAAAAAGAAATAGAAGAAATGATTAAATGGAAAAGTAAAATGCAATGTACTAAAATGGAAAGAGATTGAGGGATAAAGTGATTGAGGGATAGAGAGAGAGAAAGAGAGAGAATATATATATTCTCTAGAGCTTTCCATTGTTTTTATATATAAAATGGAAAGCTCTAGGGAATAAACATAGTTGAATTTAAAAGCAACTAAAAGAAGTTGGCACAGAACAACTGAAATAGGTACAGAACAGAAATTGGGGTAATTTCAAAAATTCAGGACATTCAAACTGCATAAGAAACAAGTAAGGGGAGTGATGCTCCTAGAAATAGACTAGAAAAGCATGTGAGAGCTTCTATCATTTACTAGGGGAAGAATGAAGGCCCTAAAAGAAATTTTAAGATAAAAAAGAGGGTATAAATCTATTGGATGGACTCAGAACCTCTAAAGTTAACATCTGTTATCTCTACAGGCTGAGTCAGTGCAGTGGCTGTCTTAGTGCACCAGGTTGAAAGACCTATGTTATTAGAGTCAAAGGCTATGATAAATTCTCCCCCCCATGCTTTGCTAGCCTTACATGTTAGCTGCTTTCAAATAGTGTCTATAGACCATTGGGATGTGATATTCAAATGGTGAAAATCTTGTTGCCAAAAGGCTAGATTAAATGTTTCCTGATCAGTATTTAGCAACAATTACATAGAACCAGAAAACCACCTAGAAATGTAGATTACTGAGGAGAGAGAAAAATGCTTGTTAAGAGATTTTCTCTAATGGATTCTTGCTCCCAATTCACCCAGAGTGAATCAACTGGCATGTGGCATGTACTACAGATGGATCAGCAATGGTAAACATATACAGCTGCACATATCTGTTACACAGGTAGTTGGTTTTGTAATTTCTAGTTAGCCAAGAGCAGACAGATTTGTTGGAAAATCTCCATAGCTGCACAGAGAGTGAGAGAGAAAGACAAGCGAGAAAGTAGTCAGCTGGCAATAACACATCTTTCCCGTAGTCTGCACACTTGGGCCAGAGCTGCTCCTCTCATTCCTCACCCATATTTTGAATTACTGTCAGATTCCTAACCTATTTCTTTAACTCCGTGGAACAAAGTTATAGCTGAAATTAGCAGAACAGAGATACCATAATGCTTAGTGTATCCACATAAGCAAGCTCCTCTACGTCCTCTAATTCTTGCTAACCCTGGAACATGTCTTGAGTTTTTAACAGTTAATTCACTGGAGGAGCAGGAAGAGCAAGGGGGCAGTGAGGTTTTCAGTGTGGTGGCTGATACTGATGACACATGCTGTTTTTTAATAGTTGGACATATTGCAGGTGTAAAAGCAGTACTATGATGGTTATTATGTCCATCTGAATCAGCTATTTCTGATGTCATAGAACCTGTGTAGAGCCAGTGGAAGTGTGACCCATAACAATGGCTGAGATCAAGGCAACTATCTGATATAAATATTTCCACTTTTAATATTATTTTTCAGACTAAGCTGTATGTTATCTGTCTGTAGCAATGGGCTAGATTGCTTTGATATTAAGTTACACAGTGGAGTTCAGACCCCAGAATGTTTGATCAATTAAAAATTACAACATTCTGATATAGTTTAAAAGATAATATGTCTACTGCATTCTATATAATAGGAATGATACAGAGGCCTAAACGTATGGAATTCATATTGAGTCTGTACAGTGTACAATGTAAAGGCAATGTTTTGGTTACTCCATCAATTTCTCCATAGTTTACATTTAAATTTCATTTTCCAAATATGAATTGACAGTGTTGTTTTAAGTATCAGAGGGGTAGCCGTTTTAGTGTTGTTTTACTGTCTGTTGATAGATAGAAACAATGACCCAAATAATATCCGTTTATGTGTTTACAGAGCAACAATCACTTTGGTACCTAGGCCTGTGGCAACACCATGATGAAGTTTACCCAATTTCTCTGAGCTAGGTGTCAGCTGACCCCACTCAAGTCAGTGTGATGTTAACTCATAATCGCATTAATTTAAATGTCTAATGACATTAATTTAAATGTTATCATTGTTAATTGCAGGGCTAACCATGTTTTCAGAAACTAAAAACCACTCAGGTATGGTAGTCTTTGGATCCTGAGAGGGTGTGTGAGTAGAGTAGCAGCACATCTTCCCCATCAACTCCTGGTTGCAAGCCCCTTTTGAGCCAATAAAAATATCATTAACCATAATACATACACAGTGAGATCTATGTTAAGGTATCTGTCAATACGCAATGACTGTCTTAAGCAACTACTTTAAAATATCCTTATGCAATTTCTAGTACAATTTTGTTCAACATTTAGCTATAAAACCACCTACAGTGGGTGACTGATTTTTTGCTGTTCCCTTCATTAGTCACTTTTGACAAGTTTTATTGTATTTGCATAAGTGTAGGATAGAGACATATGACTAAATGAAATCAGCACAGCATAGGAATGATGTAGTTATGGTATTTTACAAAATCCTTTCCCAGGGCAAGAAAAATGAAAGCATACAATATATTCACACCAACAAAGTCAGCAAGTCAACAAATGAATGGGTTTAAGTTTCATTTTATTCAGTTTTTCTTCCCCTCCCTTTCTCCAACCTCTGTTAGGGTTTCATGTTACAATGTCCAGCTACAAATTGTAAAAAGAGTTTTATTCTTCAGATACACTCATCCAGCCCCACGCTGTACAAACAGATGAAAAATACTACATATCTTTTAAATGCTTAGTTTTTTTAAAAAAAATTATGCTTGTTAGCCCTAAATTTTTTTTAAAAAAAGTGTTGTTGCTTGTCTCATTTTCAGAAACAAACTGAAAAGGTTTGAAATGATGACACCAAGAATTTGGGTGTGATTTTTCAGAAGTACTCAGGGTTGACCTTACTTTGCTTCCTTTGAGATTCACTATTGACACTTTTGACAGTGTTAAGCCGACACTGAGCCCTTTTGAAAATCATACCAATTAAGTCAATAAAAAAGGACTGCCTTCTGAACCAAAAGAACCAGCTGGGTGACGCACAGAGACTCATAATCTTTCAGAAAATTTTTCCAATGGTCTGAATAACGGGATAAGCAGATAGCAGGTGCTAAACATTCAATACTCTGTACATCACCACAATCCTGCATGTTATAATATTAACATCAATAACAATAGTAATTTATATAGTGCCATAAATGTATATATACTATAAACATGATACACTATACACAGGGTTTTTGCAAAATCTAGGGCTTGTCTACAGCTGCACCTCTGTAGCTCTTCAATGTAGACACTACCTACTCTATTAGTTAAAATGGTCAGGGAAGCAACCCCAACTTCTGGCTGCTAGAAGCTGGGACTGGATGACAGGCAATGGCTCACTTGATAAATTGTCCTCTTTTGCTCACTGCTTCTGAAGAATCTGGCACCAGTCACTGTGGTAAGACAGGATACTGGGCTAGATGGACCATTGGTCTGACCATTCTTATATTCTTACACTGATGCGAGGGGTTCTCCCATTGGTGTAGGTAAGCCACCTTCCCGAGATGTAATAGTTAGGTTGACGGAAGAATTCTCCAGTAGACCTAGCACTGTCTACATCAGCAATTAGCTCGGGTTAATTACACAGCTCAAGGGAGTGGATATTTTAAAACCTTGAGTGCAATAGCTGGGTTGACCTAACTTTTTAGTGTAGATCAGGTCCTAGTTAAATATTTGCATTTCTAACTCTATGTATGGTAATTGCCTGGCCAAAAAACTGATGGCCTTTTGATTGTGCAGGTTGTAATCCAGGAAACTGGTCTTCCAAGAAATTGTGATAAAAGTTCTGATACTGACTTCCAAGAATTTGTATAAGAAATTTATATTCCCTTTTCCAAAGGGTGAACATATTTTATCAGCTAAAGTGCTTGTTGCAAAGGAAGTTGTCAGACCTTTCTCTTGGCGTTTACATCTTTATTTTCATCTGCTTCTCCATCATCTCAGTGTTATCCAGATCTCTTCAGTCTGCCAAAATGGACTATAAATTTCACCAAAGCCTATCAGGAAAATTCTGATAATACTTCCTTCTAGATTGGACCAAGGAGAGAATCTTACTGTATTTTGTGGCATTTTGCTTCACATTCAAGCCAGAACCAAGCAGTACAGATTAATGGGGAAATAGTTATCCACATTTTTGTTTTGAAGCCACAAAAAAGATTCCTTTAGAGTTTGTGGAAAACATTAGGGGGGATTTTATATGAACCAAACCTGGGGCTCAGTCCTACAAACCTAAGGGCCCACCTCTGCGAAATAGTGTTCTCCTTCATCTCCCAATAACTTCCCTGAGGGACTTGCCAGAATAATGTCTACACACTACAGGATAGGGCCCATGATCTACAGATTGTAATTTTTCTACCTAATCAGGAAAACTGAAGTTATATTTCTGGTCTTTGGGAAACTGATTCAACTGACACTATGTCAAATCTAGTCACTTAGGAGTAAATCTGAATCCATCCTTCAATGTGCAGAGAGCTCCTCGCTACAATGAATCAGGGCTGGTTCAATTGGGTGAAGAAGGACAGAATTATTCAAGGGTTGGGGTGCTCAGTGGGCATTTGCATCGCCTATCCAGCTTCCACCTCTTGCACAGGGTAAAGAGGAAGAGATGAGCAGGGAAAGGCTGGCTCTGGCTGTGGATCCATTACTTTGAGCCATTGCTGCCTGATAAGTCGGATCACAAGCAGCAGAAGTGCTACACAGACTGGCTCCACAGTGGTTCTATAACATAGGGGAAGGATTCTTTTTATCCTTGGCTCCTAGTAGGGAATATTAATGTGTGAATACATGAGCTGTATGGTGATTCCCAGGGACTGGGCCTTAAAGAAACAATTATTCAAGGTTTAATAACACTCTTAAAAACCCCTTTGATTTAACAAGCGGTTAACATTTGTTGTGTCCAGAAAAGTTATCGTCTGTTTATGTCAACTAAATTACAACTGAAGCAAGGTTCATAATGTTGTGACATTGCTGCTAAAGATCTACATCAGCTGTGCTTTCCAGACAATATTATAAAATACTGATATTTCTATTTTAAAAAAATTACACTTTCTGTAACAGATTACAATGTTTCCTTGAAGTGAGACTTTAAGCCACTAGTGTTTATAACATGTACATCATTAATCTTCATACTTTAATCTCTATAGTCCTATTTGACATACTCTGAAGGGTATTAATGCCTTATATTGTTTATTGAGATACAAGATAGAATATAAACTAAAAGATCTGGGGAATCAATATTATATTAATGACATTTTATTTAATTTACAAAATATGCTTTATTGCTAAACATGTTAGATAGCTCCTTGTATGTTTGCCTAGATCAATGGTAATATGGACATTCTCAAAAGGGTAAACCTATTAATTAAAGACCTGCACAGCTTTCCTTCTTGCTAGTGTAATCATTAAATTGATTTTTCCAGTCCATCATGTAATTGTTCCAGCGATGGAATCCTGCTTTCCATTCTCGTTCTGCTTCATCAATATTTCCTGTAAAACACATAATGGGTTGTATTAATCTAAATTTGAATCTTTTTTTCCATTAATTGAAATATAATGTTGATTACCTGTGCCATTTTCTCTAACTGGTACAACAATTTCTCCTCCCTCTCTCTCATCTCTAACTATTGGAAATCAGTGGCTAATATTTTAGCACTGCATCAGACAGTAGTGAGTTAAAATGAAGAACTATCATTCTGGCAAAATCTTAGGAGTTATATATTTATGAAGATGAATTTGTTCTCTTTACATTGTATATATGTTTATCAAATAAACGTGTATTGTTTATCTCAGCTTTTAAAAGCAACCTCTGTTTATTTTCATCAAAATAGAATTATTTAATACATAGTTTAGAGTACAGCCCAGAAGCCCCAGAAGATAAGGATCATATCTCCACTGTGCTAGGTGCTTGTGATGGAGTATATAAACCCTATGGAAGGGGTTAAGGAGCTGCTTTGGCTGGAGTGGCACTGCCCTCCTCACCTGCAAATCATTCCAAGACAGGAGGAGTTGTTAAGGGAGGGATGGGGTAACACCATGGGAAGGAAACAGACTGTTGAATTTCTCCAGCCCCAGGAGAGGTGACAGCCTTCAGAAAGAGGGTGCAGATCGCCTGAGCTAAAAGGGAGGGGGGACTGAGACTTGCACTGGAGACCAGGGAGCTCTGAAGTGGACAGTAATTCTCCCAGGGTCCTCTGAAGTAACAACAGCCATGTCCTGGATGGAACTGCTGACAGATTTTTCGTTTCCTTTCTTTTGTTTAACCTCATTTGCTGTCTGAGGGCTGTTTTGTTGATTCACCTGAGACCCTGAGAGGGGATGAAACAACCAAGAGGCCTTGGTCAAAGAGATGAGCTGTGGCCTGCTAGAAAGATACACCTTGCAGCACCTGTTGGGGTAGGGGCAATTTAACTCATGTCTGCATTCCCCACATAGCTCCTACAAGGGGCACTCTACCACCGACAGATTTATGGCAGTGCTGTACAAAAACTTATAGAGATATGTGGTGTAATCACGGTTCCATTCAAGTTAAGGCTGTGGCAGAGAAGCTAAATGAAATATTTGCACCTAAGCCATTCTTTTTAAGTAACGTATCAAAGGAACTGTCCCAGATTGAGGTGTCAGTAGAGGAAGTTTTGGAACAAATTGATAAATTAAACAGTAACAATTCTCCAGGACTGGATGATATTCATCCAAAGGTTCTGAATGAACTCAAATATTAAATTGAAGAACTACTAATTGTGGTATATTACCTATCACTTAAATCAGACTCTGTACCAGATGACTGGAGGATAGTTAATATAACACCAATTTCTAAAAAAGGCTCCAAAGGTGATAGTAATTACATAGAATCATAGAATATCAGGGTTGGAAGGGACCTCAGGAGGTCATCTAGTACAACCTCCTGCTCAAAGCAGGACCAATCCCCAACTAAAGCATCCCAGACAGAGATTTGTCAAGCCTGACCTTAAAAACATCTAAGGAAGGAGATTCTACCACCTCCCTAGGTAACCCATTCCAGTGCTTCATCACCCGCTAGTGAAAAAGCTTCCTAATATCCAGCCTAAACCTCCCCCACTGCAATGTAAGCCTAATGTAGGGTGGTAAGCCTAACTTCAGTACCAGGTAGAAAAGGAGTACTACTCCTTTTCTTTTTGCGAATACAGACTAACACGGCTGCTACTCTGAAACCTTTCAGTACCAGGGAAATTGATTGAAGCTATACTAGAGAACAGAATTACCAGACCCAGAGATGATCATGATAGGGAAGAGTCAACATGGCTTTTGTAAATGGAAATCATGCCTCATCAATCTATTAGAATTATCTGAAGGTGTCAACAAGCATGTGGACAAGAATGATTCTTGCAAATTGATATAGTGTATTTGAACTTTCAGAAAGCCTTTGACATGGTTCCATACCAAAGCACCTTAATCAAAGTAACCAGTCCTGGGATAAGAGGAAAGGTCCTCTCATGGATCTGTAACTAGTTAAAAGTTAGGAAACAAAGGATAGGAACAACTGGTCAGTTTTCACAGTGGAGAGGGGTAAATAGTGGAGTCCCCCAAAGACCTATGCTGGGATCTGTGCTGTTCAACATATTCATAAATTATCTAGAAAGTTTTCAGGCAATAATAAATTACTTAAGATAAATCCAAAGCTGACTGTGAAGAGTTACAGAGGGATCGCACAAAAGTGGGTGACTGGGCAAAAAAATGGCAGATGAAATTTAATGTTGAGAAGTGCAAAGTGATATACATTGGAAAACATAATCCCAATATGCATACCAAATGATAGGGTCTAAATTAGCTGCTACCACTCAAGAAAGATCTTGGAGTCATTGTCGATAGTTCTCTGAAAATATCTGCTTAATGTTTTCATTAATGTACAGAATGTTAGCAACTATTAGGATAGGGATACATAATAAGACTGAAAATATCATAATGCTACTACATGGTATGCCCATAGGTTGAATACTGAGTGCAGTTCTGGCCTCTCCACTAAAAAAAAAAGATATATTAGAATGCGAGAGGTACAAACAAGGGAAACGAAAATGATTAGGGGCATGGAACAGCTTCCATAAAAGGCAGATTAAAAAGACTGGGAGGGTTCATCTTAGAAATGAGATGACTAAGTAGGGATATGATAGAGATCTATAAAATCATGAATGGGGTGGAGAAAGTGAATAGGGAGGAGTTATTTACCCCTTCACACAAGAACCAGAAGTTACTCAATGAAATTAATAATTAACAGGTTTAAAACAAACATAAGGAAGTACTTCACAGTCAACCTGTGGAACACTTTGTAAAGGGATGTTATGAAGGCCAAAAGTATAACTGTGTTGAAAAAAAATTAGATAAGTTCATGGAGGATTGGTCCATTAATGGCTATTAGCCAAGATGGTCAGGAATACAACCTCATGCTTTGACTGCTAGCAGCTGGGAGTGGATGACAGCAAAGGGATCATTTGATAATTGCTCTGCTGTGTTCATTCTCTTTTAAGTGTCTGGCACTTGTTATTGTCAGAAGACAGGTTACTGGACTAGATGGACCAATGGTCTAGCCCAGTATGGCCATTCTTATGTCAGAAGGGATAAAGTTTCTTTATTTGCAGGTCAGCTGAATTTTTCCAAACCTGTTTGGTCTGGAAATCAGGTTGGTAATTTAATGATAAGAGACTTTTAAATAAGATTTTAATTCCTTCCTAGTTTCAGTTATAGCAGAAGTAATTCAGTACCTTTGCTTCCAGAGCATAGTGAAGGCAAGAAAAATGAAGATGTGCAAAAAATAAAAAAAATAGATGAACCAAACTTTTTGTTTTCAAAGCTCCAAAATAGTTAGGGCTTCACTAGATTTGAGTTTTTGGAAAAGTTCAGGTAGTTTCTTATTTTCTTCTGGACAGTTTTCTCATTATCAAATCCCCCAAAGCTTGTGCTTTTCCCAATATTGATAACATTAAAAACTTTTTTTGGTCAATAAATTATGTAAATATGACTCATAAGACCTATAAGGAGCAGATATACATAATACTAAATGTTCTACTTTTACAGTCACTTTTCTGACCATAAATATATACTCTGCATATATATATATATATATATTTTACTTTAAATAAGAAATCAGATTCTTAGATAAAGCCAGATTATTTGCAACTATGTCAAATGGATGGGTAATTTAGCTTTGGACCATTACTAGTACTATTTTGAGAAAAACACCTGGATCTTATTGCTTTTCTTAGGCTTGATTATGATTATCCAGTCTCATTTATCCATGCAATGTTGCCCAATTATTGATTCAGGCAACTGTTACATTTTCTTCTTGAATATTTCAGGTACAGAGGCTCAGATATTTCTGAAGTCTTAACGACTGGAAAGTATTCATGCCCAAATTTTTTATAAAGTTGAATACATCTCCTGTCCATACATCTCTAATCAGAAATAATTTATCTGGATCATAAATTATGAGACACTTCAGTGCTACCTAACGGATATTAATAAAAAGTGAGTGAGCTATAGAAAATGGACAATGAGAAATTCAAGCTAGCCACCATTATGAATCTAAAAAGGAAAGAGAGACACTAAAGCCCTGAAATAAAAACCTGGGTTCCCATTTATTTGCTCTTTTTCAGTGATAAGATCAAAATTGAAGTCACAAGTCAATGCATCCCATTATCACCAACGTCATCAATCTCTTTGAAGCAACCACCTGTGACTTAGATAGGCTGACAGAAAGAAGGCAAAAAGAGATTAGAGAATTCATCTTGACCAATAATTACAATTCAGAGCATGAGGTTACTTGAATTCACTACCATATAACAAAAGCCAACCAATGAAATAATTAATACATTTTAACAGATGCAACAGCATATATGCAGTTTTATATGGCCAAATCTCCTTATATTTGCAAATCTCGAAAAGTTTTGTAGTTGATTATCCAAAAAGATTTTCAGGACATGATTATAAATAAAAATGATAAATTATAAAAAAATAACGAACAATAGATACATAATAATTAATGTGAAAGAGAATCTTTTTTGGATCAGGCCTTTAATGCTCATGAAAGGGGCTGGTTTGACAAAGCAAGAAAATAAAGCATTCAAGTTACCCACAGATCAAACAGTTGGCAGCACCTCCTTTCCCACATTGTTTTGGTGATGTCACAGTACCCTAATTTCAGTGGAATTACATCAGAGATAAATTTGGCTCCATGCCCTTATTTGCCCCTCTGTTAAATCTGCCAAAAGGGCACCAGCTGTGAATGTTTTTTTGTGTTAGCACACTAGGAGCTGGACAGAGGTCACATAACAGTTATGATATAGTATAATTTACTAGGAAACAAAAGGCAGGAGTAATATTTCCTTCCTATCCAGTTGCTATTAGGTACTGTACCTGCAAATATCTTCCTGACTCTTAGCTCTGATAAATATTAAGAACTGTCCAGGTGCAAGGGTCTGCAGGATTAGGTGTATTTTGAAATCTCTCCTGGATATTCTTTAGTCATCCATACAATTTCAGGAGATCTGTGCAGCTTTAACCAACAAAGCAGATTTTTTTGTTTGCTTGTTTGTTTTTAAGGAAATCACCAGATTTTTATTTTCTTCTAACAGTCAGTAGAAATGTTCAGATGATACAATATTGTAATAAGTTTTACCTCCCTTACTAACTAGGTTGCCGGAGGGTGGGGCTAGACAAATTAAATGAATGGACAGAGGACTTTAGGGGCCATATCCTGCACCCTTATATTACGTATTGCCTTACTCTGAGACTAGTCCCACTGGCATCAATGGGACTATTCAACATGAGTTATGGTTGCTGAATCTAACCCAAAGTAATCTGGAAACTGGTTCTGATATTGAACTTTCAGACTTGTGGCATAAGAACATAAGAACGTCTTCCTTTTGTTTGTTTTAAACTTGATGCCTATTAATTTTGTTTTGTGACCCCTAGTTCTTGTGTTGTTAGAAGGCATTTTAATGATCTACATACAGCTGACTATTTGTCTAATGTATAATGCTTTTGGATACTATTTTTGTACATGTAAGATGTTCAAGCTTAATTCTTAGTTTTCTTAGGATATTTTTCTTAGCGCATTCACAAAATCCACTGATAGGACAATTCTGACATTATATCTTTGTTTTGTTACTTCATAGGTAATATATAATGACACAATCTCACTATAAATTAAAAAATATATTTTTAAAAAGACCAGAGGAAGTAATGGAATGGAAACTGAAAGTTGTTCTGCCTATAGCCAGCTCAAGGGGAAACAGACACTGTGGTAGTTAGGGCTCTGGATGCATTACAGGTGGAGTATTGGAAGGAACATTCATTTGGATACATAATATTTTGATCATTAAGATCTTTTAGAACTGGAGGCGGCTAAAGAGTTAACAAACTTCTTTTGAGAAAATTAATCCATGATTCTAGTTCCTATTCCTTACAGTTAAGGACGAGTGTCTTTTGGCTCTTAAACCTGATAACCCTTTTAGAATCTGTCATCAGGAGGACTACTGTGAATTGTGCCAGTGCTAGTACCCGCAGACTAATCTTTTTGCCTTTGAGCATGATGAATATTTAAGTCTTTTCCTCCCATGGTGTGGAGCGCCCCAAGTTTTTCTTAAGGCCAGTGAGAGTTGAGAGTTCTCAGTCCCCTGCTGGACATGTCAGCTCCCTGCAGGACTGCAACCTGAGGCAGCAAGAGTTCTGTCTTCTTCAGAATCAAGAGCACACACCCGACAAGTCCAGGACCCAATTTACCAGGCTACTTGTATTGTCAGAACAAAAATATATATATTGCAACTAAGGTCCTCACTGATCGTGTGGTAATCCACCCCAAGGTAAAGACACTAGAAAACCCATAAAACTGTACCAACAGTAAATACTTTAGAAAAATTCAGAGACTGGCATTTCCATTTGTGTCTCTTCCTGCTATCTGGATATGTGAGATTTGTTTTTCTCTTATTAATTTTCTAAATCTGCAGCCATACTATAAGCTTTGCCAGCTCTGGGCATTTTACTTCTCTAGGAAACTGGAAAAGATCCACCCTTGCAGCCTGGAGTCACTAAACATTTTGCTGTCTCTTATATTTTATGACTTTAGCCAACTGTCTGTCTTGCCTAGAGTGTGGTAGAGCCAGCTTTGCTTACATTGGTGCTGGTCATTATGTAGATAGGAGACCTCAAAGTAATAAACAGAATAACAAAGGAACATGAGTTAGTGGGTGGCTCAGTACCAAACTGATTCCCCAGCATGGTGACAGAGGACACTGTATAGCTGGAAGTGCCATTTTTCAGATAAGACATAAAACTGAGGCTCTGACCACTTGAGGTAATTAAAATATTCAACTGCACTTTTTGCAAGAGTAGACATGTCAGTTTGGGTGTCCTCTTCAGATTCCAGCTGGAATCATTACACTCCTGTCTACCTAAATTCAAGCTGCACTTTCAACTGGATATCATATTTTTCTTCACTTCTGTCCTAATGTTGTGCAGTGTTGCTGTACATTAAAGCAGTTGTGACTTTCCACCTAAGAGGTGGCTGTGTTTCAATGTTGGGTAAAGTGATCTGCGGATGTATCTCTGTCTATGGTATGTAAAATGCTTTGAGTCCTTTGGGAACTAAAGAGATTTCAAAAATATTATTTTGTACTCAGTGTTTCATTGAAAGGAACCTTTGCAATGAAAGTGCAGCCTAGGAAGTTTATCAGTGGAAACTAAAATGATTTTTTTCTCACAGCTGGAAGAGGTTGTGTGTAGGAAACATAAATATACAAAGGTCTAATGTTTCTGTTCTAAAGACTGGCAATGCCAAAACACCACCACCCACTAGCAACGTTCAGTCTCCTTCCTTTACTTTTATCCAGAGTATGTTATGGAATCTTTCAAAAAATATTTTAAGCATGCATATTAAATTAGGGGTTCAAAGAAATGATTTATGGTAGATCAAGAAACATACTTTCATTTTTCTAGGCAGATTGTGAGAGGTGGTTTGTAATCCTTCCCAGCCCAAGGCCATGCAAGGCAACTCTGCTGGCCTGCCAAGAGATGCTGAAGCATGTGTGTTGATATAAATCGTGTCACAGAACATTTGGTATACACTGTACATTCGTATATCAATAACATCATCCAAACAGATGGAGTATACAATTATCATTTTTATGAGTAATGCCTGATGATCAAAACGCAGATTAAACCAACTTTGTGTAGATCTGAAATACTCATGTCTCGCCTGAAAATGACCCAAATTCGCACACACAAAAATATACTTGCTATTTTGTAAAATCTCCCACGTAGTCGCCAAATGGCAGGGTGTCATGATAAGAGACACAGCAAAGCATCACCCAAACAGCAAATAATACTTTGAATTGGTTACAAATGCTGCTTCCTTTCCCTTTTTTATTTAATAAAATGAGGTCTGATTCTGAGAGCTATTGAGTATCACCTACAACATACTGATGAGCCCAAACTACTTCTATTGAAGTGAATGGGAATATTGCTCTTAGATAATGTGGCATAGTATAAGAACCTAAATAGATCAGAATAGATTAAAGCAAATGGTTTCAATAGACAATTTGAGACCATTCCCATGATCCAGTCCTATCCCTTTAGATTCTGTGATTTCAAGTCCAGTAAAATGCCATGATATGATCTCAATTGAGTATAAAAATACTGCTCTCATCCCACTCCCTTTGAAGTAAATGAGAAAAGTAATAATGACTTCAGTAGGAGCACGATCAGAACTGTAATAGACCAAAGGGCATAAAATGGGACTGAATTAGCCAGTTCAGAAAAACAGAACAAAAACAACAAAACTATTGCCGCCATGGATACTTACCCACTTCTAGAGCCAACCTTAAACTGAACCTTATGGAAGGATGTGAAATTATGATTTAACCTTTCAAAAACCGATTTTCTTTTCATACACTTCTTTCCTTCTAGGCTTAGATGAGGTTTGGAACTCCAACATTTTTTTTTTATAAAGACTGTTCCTGAAGATCATCCAGAGGCTCACAACCCTGATCTGTACCATTGGCTCATTAAAATGCAAGCTACCAGAACCCTGACAGGAAAATCAGTTTTCAAGAGATATCTAGCCAGTTATAGAAGTCTGAATGGATTTGGATCACAAAGCAAAGTTTCCAAAGTTTTCAGTCTTCATAACTAAACCCATACTCCAAACCTCCCTGAAACTATAACTCCAAACCTGGTGACAATTATTCATCACTAATAAAAAATTATGAAAAGTGATTTAGAAAACACTCCTAAAGCGCTATGCAGACAATCTTAATTAAAATCCAGTGGTATTTTGCATTGGCTAAACCCTGAGCTCTCTCCATTCTTTTTACACAGTCTTTTTATATAACTACTGCATGGTTGTCAGCAGAGATTGAGCCCTGGAACTCCAGAAATAAATCACAAGCTTCTACAGCTTGGTCCTAAAGAACCAAATCCCCCAGCTGGCAGCAGCAGCAGCAAACTCACATCCTCTGTGGATTAGGTACAAAGGGTAGAGAAAACCCAGCCTAAGCATCTGCAGCCCTTGGCAGTTCAAATCCCAGACAAGCTCCCATTTTTGGCCATCATGGTCATCATTGGGGACTGAACTTGGTACCTCCAGCATTAACAGCCTGCTGGACTATAGCTTCACCAAAAGCCCCTCAGCTGGAAGCAGACATACCTGTTCTCTATCAGACACATTTGGATTTGCATAACACACTGAAGAGTAACAAGGCAAACTCCTGCTGAAGTGAATGAGAGTTTGCTTGAGAAAAGACATCAGGATTTGATTCCATTGAAATAACCTTTTCAAATATAAGCTTGGAGATTCAAATTGAAATACAGTGCTACTATCAGGAAAGTGAGCTTGTATTGAGCAGCATACCCTATGTATGCATATTTACCAAAAGTTTACCTGTTATCTCCAGGACTTTGGGAAAAAATTCATTCCAGAATCGACACTGCTGGGCACGTAATTTTGTATATATCTTTGAAGCATCAGTGTTTAATGTTAAGTATTTTTGTTCAATGGTAGTGAAGATTGGCCATCTGGTTCCATTAATCTGAGTCCCATTTGGAGTTCTAAATGATTAAAGAGAAATATTTCATTTCTCATGGGAAATTACCTGTGCACATCAATAGAATAAAATTATACTATTGACAAGTTATTTTATTTCAGACATCAGTATGTTAGTTTGGAATTACTGGAGCACCTTTTGTACATGATAGAAATAAAGCCACTACCCAAAACAGTAAAACTTTAAATTTTACATATCACTAAGGTTAATTAACAAAGTAAAACTAAATATATTCAGATTATTTTTTGTTTTTTTCTTATCCTAATGGAAAAATGAAGTTAATAAAACCAACCTACATAAATTGCATATGTTGAACCCAGAAGGTCTGACAGAAGATACAATCTGTTACAGGTGACCCCAAAACAGTAAATTTAGGAGCTTGCATTACATACATTTTAATTTAAATGCTAACGTCTAATTCTAATGAGTCCATTGGATTGCATTGTTCAGATAGATATGAAACGTTTGCATCTGTGTAAATGAAGTGACTGGAGTCCACCTTGGTTAAAGCAAGGTCCAAAAGAGGAAGATGATGTCTTTTGTATTAGAAGAAAAGGCCCTTAACTACAATGTGCTAAATACCCGCACTGTGTTACTGAGCACACTGAATCACAACTCATTCTGAAAGCAATGAGAATTCAAAGGTGCTCAGCATCTAGTACAGGGGCGAGCAAACTTTTTGACCCGAGGGCCACATTGGGTTTCCGAAATTGTATGGATGGCCAATTAGGGGAGACCTTGCCTCCCCAAACAGCCAGGCATGGCCCGGCCCCCGATCCCTATCTGACCCCCCCCTCCCGCTTCTCGCCCCCGATGGCCCCCTCGGGACTCCTGCCCCATTCAACCCCATCTGTTCCCTGTCTCCTAATGCCCCCCCGGCACCCCTGCCCCATCCACCCCCTCCATCCCCTGACTGCCCTCCGCCACCCGATCCAACCCCTCCTGTCATTCCTGGCTGCCCCCCTCCCCGGGACCCCTGCTCAATCCACCCTCGCCCCCCGTCCCCTAACTGCCCCCGGAATCCCTGCCCCGACTGCCCCCTGCCACCCCATCCAACCCCCCCCTTCCTGGCTGCCCCCCTGGGATCCCTGCCCCCATTAAACCCCCCTGTTCCCTGCCCTCTGACCGCCCCAACCCCTATCCACACCACTGCCCCCTGACCACCACCCCGAACTCCCTTGTCCTTTATCTAAGACCCCCTGCTCCCTGCCCCCTTCCATGCTGCCTGGAGCACCAGTGGCTGGCGGCGCTACAGCCATGTCGCCCGTAGCACCAGGACAGGCAGCTGTGCCACGCAGCTGGAGCCAGCCATGCCACCATGCAGCACAGAGCACCGGGTCAGGCGGCGGCTCTGTCACTGCGCTGCCCAGCAGGAGCTCATAGCTCTGCCACCCAGAACATTGTGCTGGCGGCACAATGAGCTGAGGCTGCAGGGGAGGGGGAACAGCAGGGGAAGGGCCAGGGTCTAGCCTCCCAAGCCAAGATCTCGGGGGCCGGGCAGGCGAGTCCCGTGGGCTGGATGTGGCCCACGGGCCATAGTTTGCCCATCTCTGATCTAATAGAATGTGATTATTTCCAACCAGAACAGGGCCATGATTATTATTAGTTGTAGTGATGGTAAATATTATAATAGGCCTAAGGGATAAACTGAATTTAAGATGGGGATGTGGTTTAAGGCCATAAAGATTTTTATTAATCTTTTTTCCAGAGAGGGGTGAGTTTTATTGCGTAGGAACAGATAGGACTTGATGAAAAAAAAGTTGGTTTAAGTTGCAGAAGAGAGGAAGTCTTAAAATCATTTATTGATGCAGGAGGCCTTTGAGATAGAGTATGATTTATATAAAGATGGATGATTTGTGACTATTAAAAGGCAAGGCTATGGCAGCTTAAGGCTTGGCTACACTTGTGAGTTAGAATGCATTAAAGGAGCCCCAGGCGCACTAGCTCACTACCCGTTCACACTGGCGAGGCATGTAAAGCGCTCTGACTCCGTGGCTACAGCGCTGCTGGTACTCCACTTTGGCGAGTGGAATAATATTTGCTGCGCCCCCGCTGGAGCGCAATGGCACCAGTGTGGATGCCCTGGTCCTATAGTGCTCTCTGATTGGCCTCCAGAAGTGTCCCACAATGCCAGTGCTAGCCACTCTGGTCATCACTTTGAACTCTACTGCCTTGCCCTCAGGTGACCAACGGTCAGACTCGCCCTTTAAATTCGCTGGGAATTCTGAAAATCCCCTTCCTGTTTGCTCAGCCAGACATGGAGTGCTTGCAGCGAATCTTTCCAGGTGACCATGCCTCCACGTGCCAGACAATCCCCAGTACAGAGCAATGGCAAAGTGCTGGACCTCATCAATGTTTGGGGGGAGGAAGCTGTCCAGTCCCAACTGCGCTCCAGCTGTAGGAATTATGATACCTTCTGGCGGATATCAAGGGACATGATGGAAAGGGGCCATGACTGGGACATATGGAAGTGCAGGATTAAAGTGAAGGAGCTGCAGAATGCCTACCACAAAGCCTGCGAGGCAAGCAGCCATTACGGTGCTGCCCCTGAGATCTGCCATTTCTACAAAGAGCTAGACGTAATACTTGGAGTCGACCCCACCTCCACTCTGAGTACCACCATGGACATCTCGGAGGCCAGTGCAACAAGGTGGGAGGAGGAGGAACAAAATGGAAGCGAGGGTGCTGAGGTGGAGGAAGACACCCTGGAATCCCTAGATGCGTGCAACCAGGAGCTGTTCTCAAGCCCGGAGGAAGGTAGCCAGTCGCGGTGGCCGGTAATTGGGGAAGGACAAACACCAGAGGAGGTTCCCGGTAAGCGGATTTATTTTGGGAAGGAAGTTATTTGGTGAGGGCTCTTGGGGTGAGGAGGATTAGGGCTGCATGCATGCCTAGATGCGTAATAGGGCGTTGATTTGCTCTCTCACATCGTGTTAATCAGCCTCAGTGATCTCTTCAAAGGTCTCATCCAGAACATGGGCAATGCGCTTGCACAGGTTTCTCAGGAGAGCCACTGTGGTCTTTGTTCCAGTAGGAACAACTTGTCCATGCCACTGTGCCATGAGGGGCAGCGGGACCATTGCTGCACACAGGCAAGCTGCATATGGGCCAGGGTGGAATCCAGAGTGCAGTGGAAGACCCTCCCTTGCTTCCCAGGTAACCCTCAGCAGTGAGATAGTTTCCATGATGAACCCCTGTAGAAAATGTGGGGACAGTGTTCAGTGTAGGGGCCCCCTGCCACTGTTGGTTCTCCCCAAGGCACAGAAACCCAGAGGACAGTACAGCCGTGAAACAGTCAGTCATGCTTGACCCTGTGCTTACTCACCATTTTGGGAATCCCGTGGGTTATGTGTGCTCGCTTTGGGACGGGCAAATTATGCTATTGTGTAGACTGTGTTTGCCCTTAAGTATGGAGGAATCATTGCTCTGTCTGGTGTGAAATATGCTGCCTCTGTTAAGTGTTGCATTTTGCCTTTACAGATGCAACCTTGAGATCTCAGCCGTCTGTATTATCACCAGCCAAAAGACTCCAAAGAATCAGAAACGGGCCACGTAGAAGCAAGGAAAACACGTTGCATAAAGTAATGCAGCATTCAAGTAATGAAAATTAAAAACTACAGGAGTGGTGGGATAGTGAAAGGAGGATCCGCCAGTAGAATGAGGAGCGCCAGCACTAGTCAGACCTCACCTGGAATACTGTGTGCAGTTCTAGTCTCCCATGATTAAAAAGGATGAATTCAAACTGGAACAGGTACAGAGAAGGACTACTAGGATGATGCGAGAAATGGAAAACTTGTCTTATGAAAGGAGACTCAAGGAGCTTGGCTTGTTTAGCCTAACTAAAAGAAGATTGAGGGGAGATATGATTGCTCTCTATAAATATATCAGAGGGATAAATACCGGAGAGGGAGAGGAATTATTTAAGCTCAGTACCAATGTGGACACAAGAACAAATGGGTATAAACTGGCCACCAGGAAGTTTAGACTTGAAATTAGATGAAGGTTTCTAACCATCAGAGGAGTGAAGTTTTGGAATAGCCTTCCAAGGGAAGCAGTGGGGGCAAAAGATCTATCTGGCTTTAAGATTAAACTCGATAAGTTATGGAGGAGATGGTATGATGGGATAATGGGATTTTGGTAATTAATTGATCTTTAAATATTCATGGCAAATAGGCCTAGTCCCCTGAGATGGGATAATAGATGGGTGGGATCTGAGTTACCCAGGAAAGAATTTTCTGTAGTATCTGGCTGGTGAATCTTGCCCATATGCTCAGGGTTTAGCTGATTGCCATATTTGGGGTCGGGAAGGAATTTTCCTCCAGGGCAGATTGGAAGAGGCCCTGGAGGTTTTTCGCCTTCCTCTGTAGCATGGGGCACGGGTCACTTGAGGGAGGATTCTCTGCGCCTTGAAGTCTTTAAACCACGATTTGAGAACTTCAATAACTCAGACATAGGTCAGGTTTTTCGTAGGAGTGGGTGGGTGAGATTCTGTGGCCTGCATCATGCAGGAGGTCAGATTAGATGATCAGAATGGTCCCTTCTGACCTTAGTATCTATGAATCTATGAAAAGCGTCGTGCTCCGGCAGCAAAGCACGGATCAGCTGATAAGCATAATGGAGCGCCAAGAGTTGATCCAGGCGCTCGTAGCCATGCAGGCAGAACACTAATGTGCCTGACCCCCCCTGCAGCCCTGGTCCCAAAACTCTTTCCCTTGTGCCCCCATGTCACCTCCAACCCACTTGCCCCAACATCTGGGTTCTTACCTCCACCAGCTGCCTTCAACACCTGTAGCTTCACCACCCAGCCCTGAAAACTATGACCTTTACCCTCTGCACTCAAGCCCCATCACCATGCAGTATAGCCATCCTGAAGGCTAGGTGGGCTGGTGCCAGAATTGGAATATGTGTGCCATCTATCACCCCTCAACAGTTAGGGAAACTCATTTGTGCAAAGCCGTCCACAATGTAATACATGTTACCAGGAGTCACAGTTCTTCTGAGCAGGATGCGATTAATGGCCCTGCCAACTTGTATCAACACGATTCCAATGGTCAACGTCCCCATTCCAAACTGGTTAGTGACCAATTGGTAGCTGTCTGGAGTTGCCAGCTTCCAGATTGCAATAGCCACATGCTTCTCCACCATCGGGCAGCTCTCAATCTCGTGTCCTTGCACCGCAGGGTGGGGGCGAGCTCCTCATACAGTCCCATGAAAATGGCTTTTCTCATCCGAAAGTTCTGCAACCACTGCTTGTCATTCCAGACTTGCATGACTATGTGATCCCTCCACTCAGTTCTTGTTTCCCGAGCCCAAAAGCGGTGTTCTGTGGTGGTGAGCATGTCCGTGAATGCCACAAGCAAACTCGTGTCATATGTGTTACTCGAGTCAATATTGTCAGAGCCCTCACTGTCACTTTGGATCACAAGGAATAACTCGACTGCCAAACATGACATGCTGGCGAGACTCGTCCGCATACTCCTCAGCAGTTTGGGCTCCATCCCCGCGGATCAAAAGGGAAGACAGAGCGCGCAATACAAAAAATGTTAAAAGATGGCGCCAAATGTGGACGGAAACACAGGGATTACTGGGATGCGAACCGATGCATCATGGGGCGTTAGGACAGGACCCAGAATGCCCCGCACTCCCCGCTCCATTCCCACAAGCCACAGCGCCGGAATGAGAAGAGGTGCTCTGTGGGATAGCTGCCCATAATGCACCGCTCCCAATACTGCTGCAAGTGCCACAAATGTGGCCACGCCAGTGCGCTCGTTTCTGTCCGTGTGGAAAGACTGCAGCGCTTTCCCTACTGCGCTCTCCGAAGGTGGATTTAACTCAAAGCGCTCTACATCTGCAAATGTAGCCAGGCCCTAAGACAGAGTGGAAAAAAGGCTAATTAAACATCCTACTTCAGTGCTTAAAGTAGGAAAACACTTTTGCTTTCCTTGCTGGAAACTGCTGCCTAGGAGTCTGGAGTGTCTTCACCTCAGATAGTCAGTACAATGGTGAAGCACTGGACAGTAGCTTTCCTGCCTGGCTGATGCATTATGTACACAGGACAGTCCCCTGCCACCACATCAGAAGTCTTTTTCATGGTATGAGGGCAATTCCAACCACATGTAGCTTCCTGAATAGCTGTTGAGGAAGAGGAGTGGCATTCAACATGGAAAAGTAAATAAGAGGAGTACATAGTTCAGGCCATAAGTGACCTTATTCAGAGGACAAAAATAAGAAGAGAACCCCAAAGGGTATGGAATTCAGATGGGTTCTACTTTCCAGTGATGCGGGTTGGAGGATAAGTAATATTCCTATTCAGTTATCTAAATATTGATAGAACACTAGGCCTATTCTCTGTATTCTGAATGAATCTAGTTATTGGCTCATCTCTAGTGTTTTGCTTTATTTTCAAGCATCGGGTACCGGCCACTGGTGGAGACAGGATATTAGACTAAAAGATCCCTTAATCTGATCTGGCATGACAATTTCTATGTTCCTAACTTGCTCACTTCTTTACTAATTCTGCTCTTATTAATTTATGGAACCCTTTTAACTGCACATTTATTTGTGGCTTCTGAAAACAGTGACTTAAACAGAGTTGACTTGTACTTCAGTTCAAAATCAGAGAACTAATAGTGCTGTCAGTATTCATTTAATAGCTTTATGCTATAAAATTAAATCATGACATTCCAAATTGTAATTTACAGATAATAAGGAGGTTTATGCCTATGAATGCAGATATATTTTACTAAAAATGATTGAAAACATGATCAGATTAATACAGTATATTGCCATACAAGAACATGCTGATTATAACATTCTCTCTACATTGCTAGAGCACTTACCACCGTAACAAGAAATGTACTGTAACCTCCTTCTTACTGAAAACTTCCAAAGATTAAAAAACAGTTCCCAGATTCAACATTACAAAAAGACCATTTTCAATTTGAAACAATTGTTTAGGGTTGTAATCTATCTGCACACATCACACCTATTTTTAATTCCTTCTTGTTAATAATGTTGCCATGATCATTCTAATTCCCAATATAATCTGGAAAATTCCATACAAATTAACTGTATTAAGATAATGTTATGATTGCATGGGCAAGAAATCAAGTGCCAAGCAATGACAAAGATGAGATTGTATGCACAGCCTGAACACTGCCCCCTTGTGGAAGCAGAGTTCCATGTAATTGGTGGGAGCCTGGTCCTGCTGAAAATTTTCTGTGTAGGGTTCATCATGATCCATGGAAACCTGACTCCAGTTTCAATGGCTGCCTATCTCCAAAGTCTCCTCTTCACCATCTCCCCAAAACTCCCACTCCCTAGTCAACCCCAATTTCTGATGCCTCTTCCCCAGGAAACTCCACAGTTTGCCCACATACTAAAGAGCAAAGGAAGGGAGAAACCACTCCTATGCTCATGGGTGGCAGGTGAACGACTGGCTCAGGGAGGCTAGCCCCCCAGGCCTGCCCCTTCCATGCCCAGAATTGTATTGTACTTTGTACACCGGTCTAGGTGTACTTGGTCCTACCTTAGCACAGAGGGCTGACTAAATGTCTTCTTGAGATCCCTTCCAGCCCTATATTTCTATGATTTGGGGGAGGGATAGCTCAGTGGTTTGAGCATTAGCCTGCTAAATCCAGGGTTATGAGTTCAATCCTTGAAGGGGCCATTTAGGAATCTGGGGCAAAAGCTGGGGCTTGGTCCTACTTTGAGCAGGGGGTTGGACAAGATGGTTCCAACCCTGATATTCTATTTTCCATTACAACTTTTTGTCTAAGAAAATGCCCTGAAACCATGCAGAGCTTCTCTGGGTTCTGACTGTGGCACAGCATCCTGTCATTCATGGACACTCATATGTTTCATGATGATAAGTCCTTAAAAAACATGAGGCAGCCAAACTTATTTCCTGGTCTCCACAACATTACATTGATGAAAGGGAAACTGTTCCTCTGATTTGATCTGCATCTTGAGTTGCATGACTGGAGCCAAGTAATTCAGGTATCTCATCCAACTTTTAGTAGGATCAGTTTCAGACAAAAATAGAGCCAAAATCTCATCAACATGTTGTATCCACCTCACACAATGTATGTGAACAACAGGGCAAAGCTAGATTGTATTAAAGTCACATTCTCATACTTCATATACAGGGTACAAATGCAAGCTCTATTTGATCTTTGAACATATACATGCTCCCACTGAAGTCTGTGGGCTTGATTTTAATCTCAGTCTCACTGGAGTAATAGCAGAATAGTTTCATTGAAGTCACAGGTGCTAGACTAGAATTACATCAGTGTAACTGAGATCAGAATCTGACCCTTTGGACATTATATATCCATTAACTGGCAGCAAAATTTGCCCCTCAGGGTTCATGCATCATAAAACATGGCAGATTTGGCTTACAGAGGGAACTTTTAGAAATCTATACAATTTTAACAGGGGTTGTTCATTGATAATTTCTGTATATTCCATGCTCATATATAGTAGTCCTAGCCAAAGAATTCCTTTTTGCAACAAATTTTGAGGTTTCAGTTTTCATTCTACTTGGAACCAAACAGGACACCTTTCAGAATTTTTGGAGAGGAAGAACTATACCCCAGAATAGCCAATACCCCACGGTTAGGCCAATGCTTGGGATGTGGGAGGTGAAGGTTTAAGTTCCTGGTCTTCTTGATTCAGGGCAGGGACTTGAACCTAAATCTCCCACATCTCAAGGGAGAGCTCTAGCCACGCTCTCTCTGTGATTTTGATCAGATATTCCATCCTGGACTTGAGAAACCTTCCCAATAAAAGTTTCACCAAAACATCCATGTTTCTGCAAAAAGTTTCGGTTTTGATGAATCAGCATTAAAAAAAAAGTTTTGGCAAAAATTCCCAACCAGTTTTAATATTAACAACTTCTTTAGTAGAACAAAATTAACTTAGTTAATATGGAAATTGTGACATCCTTGTACACAGAGCTTTATTAATCATAATAAATATAGTTCCATTACCTTATTTTTCTCAATAATATGATTGATACTATTTGAGAACATAATATAAGCATTCACTACATTTTTATTCGTATCTCTTCAGCATTACTTTTATGCATGATTTATCAATCGCACACACAATTAGATACAGCTTAATCTAAGATGTGATGAATAGGGTTTGGTCATCATTTTGCAACAACTCATTACATTTTTTTACTAGCATTCAAGAAATGAATTCTCCAAGACCTCTAAATGAGTGCACTTAATTTCAGTGAAAGAGCTTCAGTTGGCTTTCTGCTTTGCCCCTTTACCAATCTCCAACACAAATGTTATGTTGGATGCTGAAATACTCCAGAAGAAAGTTTTCTATGCTCAATTTTACAAATTTCTCAGGGGAAGATACAGCTGAAAATGGCTTATAAGTGTTTAGCTATCCTTTAACTTAAGAACATAAGAATAGCCATACTGGGTCAGATCAATGGTCCATCTAGCCCAGTATCCTGTATCTTCTGACAGTGACCAATGTCAGGTGCCTCAGAGGGAATGAACAGAACAGGTAATCATCAAGTGATCAACCCCTATGGCTCATTGCCAGCTTCTGGCAAACAGAGGCTCGAGACTCTTCAGAGCATGGTTTTGCATCCCTGCCAATCCTGGCTAATAGCCATTGATGGACTTATCCTCCATGAACTTATCTAATTCTTTTTTGAACCCTGTTGCTGTCTTGGCCTTCACAACATCCTCTTGCAGAAAGTTCCACAGGTTAACTGTGTATTGCATGAATAAATACTTCCTTTTGTTTGTTTTAAACACAATGCTTATTAATTTCATTTGGTGACCCCTAGTTCTTGTGTTATGAGAAGGAGTACATAACACTTCATTATTTACTTTTCTCCACACCAGTCATGATTTTATAGACCTATATCATATCCTCCCCTTAGTCATCTCTTTCCGAAGCTGGTAAGTCCCATTCTTATTAATCTCTCCTCATATGGAAGCTTTTTACTCAAATGCTTTCAGCACTGGTAGTAGCACATAGTAAAATACATTTTCATAGCTTATACACACAGCTATTTGGATTTGTGCATGTGTTTACATGTGTATGGAATAAAACAGTAAGGAGAAACTTTTCCCTTCATATGTTGAACCTGGGCAGAATATACAAGTATTCCTCTTTTAATAGGCTCATATGCTGAAACACTGCCCAATTCCTTATCTCTTCATCTATTCCCTGAATCAATCACTGTCACATTTCTTATCATTCTATGAAACTGGGTGGGTAATTGTTCAAGGCTTCTATGGTGCTATAATAATAATAACAGTGACCACGCTAGCACTAGGTTCCAATTTGACCCCAATCTTTAAACAGTTTAAGGGAAGAGAAGGTGAGTGTGAATTTCTATTTTATGTCTAGTTTTCATGATTTACTCAACACTAGGCTGTTGTTCAGTGGGTCCTATTCTGCTGTATGGTATCATGACAATGGGAAGCAAGAATGACTTCTGTCTCTCTTACATTCCCTATAGTTGATTTTACAAAGGCTGTAAGAACTATGAAAGTGGCTAGGAGCTAGAGTAAGGTTTGCTCTGTTTAGGTTCAGCAGTGAATAAGGGTTGATAAATACTTCACCCCAGGGGCAAGTTGTGGGAAGAAACTGACTCAGTGTCACAAAAATGATTGTGTGGCTCTTGAATTAATATAGCTTATTTCCCATCTCAAGTAAGGTCCCACTCTCTTCCATCCCACCGTTTCAGAAAGAGGGACTGCCCTTCTGACAAGATCCAGGTAGGATGAGCAAAAGGATGAGGGAATCTTTCACCCCTGCTCAGTCAAGAACAAGGGTCCAATCTAGCCTACTGATTTCAGTGGGAATATTAACAGAATAGTGAACTACTTAGTGAGAGTAAGGACAGCAGACTCTGGCTCTTTAGAAATAAACAGACACAAAGAGCCAGACTTTAACAACCAGTCACTCTGGGGGAGTAGTTCCATTAATTTCAGTTTCAGAGTAGCAGCCGTGTTAGTCTGTATTCGCAAAAAGAAAAGGAGTACTTGTGGCACCTTAGAGACTAACAAATTTATTAGAGCATAAGCTTTCGTGAGCTACAGCTCACTTCATCGGATGCATTTGGTGGAAAAAACAGAGGAGAGATTTATATACACACACACAGAGAACATGAAACAATGGGTTTATCATACACACTGTAAGGAGAGTGATCACTTAAGATAAGCCATCACCAACAGCAGGGGGGGGGAAGGAGGAAAACCTTTCATGGTGACAAGCAGGTAGGCTAATTCCAGCAGTTAACAAGAATATCAGAGGAACAGTGGGGGGTGGGGTGGGAGGGAGAAATACCATGGGGAAATAGTTTTACTTTGTGTAATGACTCATCCATTCCCAGTCTCTATTCAAGCCTAAGTTAATTGTATCCAGTTTGCAAATTAATTCCAATTCAGCAGTCTCTCGTTGGAGTCTGTTTTTGAAGCTTTTTTGTTGAAGTATAGCCACTCTTAGGTCTGTGATCGAGTGACCAGAGAGATTGAAGTGTTCTCCAACTGGTTTTTGAATGTTATAATTCTTGACGTCTGATTTGTGTCCATTCATTCTTTTACGTAGAGACTGTCCAGTTTGGCCAATGTACATGGCAGAGGGGCATTGCTGGCACATGATGGCATATATCACATTGGTAGATGCGCAGGTGAACGAGCCTCTGATAGTGTGGCTGATGTGATTAGGCCCTATGATGGTATCCCCTGAATAGATATGTGGACAGAGTTGGCAACGGGCTTTGTTGCAAGGATAGGTTCCTGGGTTAGTGGTTCTGTTGTGTGGTGTGTGGTTGCTGGTGAGTATTTGCTTCAGATTGGGGGGCTGTCTGTAAGCAAGGATTGGTCTGTCTCCCAAGATCTGAGAGAGCGATGGCTCGTCCTTCAGGATAGGTTGTAGATCCTTGATGATGCGTTGGAGGGGTTTTAGTTGGGGGCTGAAGGTGATGGCTAGTGGCGTTCTGTTGTTTTCTTTGTTGGGCCTGTCCTGTAGTAGGTGACTTCTGGGTACTCTTCTGGCTCTGTCAATCTGTTTCTTCACTTCAGCAGGTGGGTACTGTAGTTGTAGGAATGCATGATAGAGATCTTGTAGGTGTTTGTCTCTGTCTGAGGGGTTGGAGCAAATGCGGTTATATCGTAGCGCTTGGCTGTAGACAATGGATCGAGTGGTATGATCTGGATGAAAGCTAGAGGCATGTAGGTAGGAATAGCGGTCAGTAGGTTTCCGATATAGGGTGGTGTTTATGTGACCATCGCTTATTAGCACCGTAGTGTCCAGGAAGTGGATCTCTTGTGTCGACTGGTCCAGGCTGAGGTTGATGGTGGGATGGAAATTGTTGAAATCATGGTGGAATTCCTCAAGAGCTTCTTTTCCATGGGTCCAGATGATGAAGATGTCATCAATGTAGCGCAAGTAGAGTAGGGGCATTAGGGAACGAGAGCTGAGGAAGCGTTGTTCTAAGTCAGCCATAAAAATGTTGGCATACTGTGGGGCCATGCGGGTACCCATCGCAGTGCCGCTGATTTGAAGGTATACATTGTCACCAAATGTGAAATAGTTATGGGTCAGGACAAAGTCACAAAGTTCTGCCACCAGGTTAGCCGTGACAGTATCGGGGATACTGTTCCTGACGGCTTATGCCCCTCTGCCATGTACATTGGCCAAACTGGACAGTCTCTACGTAAAAGAATGAATGGACACAAATCAGACGTCAAGAATTATAACATTCAAAAACCAGTTGAAGAACACTTCAATCTCTCTGGTCACTCGATCACAGACCTAAGAGTGGCTATACTTCAACAAAAAAGCTTCAAAAACAGACTCCAACGAGAGACTGCTGAATTGGAATTAATTTGCAAACTGGATACAATTAACTTAGGCTTGAATAGAGACTGGGAATGAATGAGTCATTACAGAAAGTAAAACTATTTCCCCATGGTATTTCTCCCTCCCACCCCACCCCCCACTGTTCCTCTGATATTCTTGTTAACTGCTGGAATTAGCCTACCTGCTTGTCACCATGAAAGGTTTTCCTCCTTCCCCCCCCTGCTGTTGGTGATGGCTTATCTTAAGTGATCACTCTCCTTACAGTGTGTATGATAAACCCATTGTTTCATGTTCTCTGTGTGTGTGTATATAAATCTCTCCTCTGTTTTTTCCACCAAATGCATCCGATGAAGTGAGCTGTAGCTCACGAAAGCTTATGCTCTAATAAATTTGTTAGTCTCTAAGGTGCCACAAGTACTCCTTTTCTTTTATTAATTTCAGTGTAGTCAGAGACTATTTGATGAGAGTCCTGCAGTTTGAGGAAGGAATTAAGGACCATGGGATTGGGACCCCCAGCAATACCTCTTAACACTCAGTTGTACCCTAATTATTAAGTTGCATTGCTGAGAGTTAATCATGCTGAGAGTTGGGCAAACTAGCCAAATAAAATATCTTTAATATCTTGACTAGGCTTTTGGGCAAGATGGATGAACAGTACATTTTATGGTCTGGAAGAGATGGTTTTGCTGTTCTCTCTCTCTTCCATTTGGACAGAAGGGCACTCTTAATTAGCTGAAGAGCAGCACCAGGCATGTCTATGGTGTTCCAGCCCTTCAAAATGTAACTAGCTGTGTGGGGCACTAGATCATTTCAGAGAGTGGCAGGAAATGTTTGTTGCATTAGTCAGGCACATGTATCCAGATGTCTCACGTAATTTCTAAAGGCCATGATGCATGATATTTATACCTATTTTCACTTTCTAGTCACAACATAACAACTGCTAGGCTAATAACAATTCAGGGCTGTGGTTTGATTCCCAGAGAGACTACAATCCTGTGACAGTTCACATTTGCCTCATGCATATGGTATAACACCTTCAAGGGTTTTGTCTTAGACTGGAGGATGACACTGGGAGCTAAATGGATATTTACCTGCTGGATCTTATTGAAAGGAGTTGCAGATTTGGTGTTAAACCTTGGTTCAATCTCCCCAAACCCTGCTGAAACAATTTGGCCTACCTTCTGTTTTCCTCAAACCCAGATATCAAGTTCACACTATTCCTTGTCAAGGAGGCACTGAAGAGTGCCACAAATTTGACAGCTCAAACCCTCTCAGCTTGAGGAGCAATACTATTCCGTGTCAGAAAAAAATAGTTCTGGAAACTCTGCTTTATGGCAGCATAGACAGATGCTGAAGAATACTTCAAATGCTTGGAAAAATAAACATAAAAATATCCCAGAAGCTCTAATTATTGTGTAAACTTTTCATTCAAGAAGAGGGGTCTGCAGAAATGTGAAAAGCTTTCACTGCATGAATAAATAGATTACATTTGATGCAAATATCACTATCAATTGGGGCCACCTATGTGTGATTCAGTATAATGAGTTGACTCTCTAGATTTTTTTTAAATTCAGACAGCTATTCAGCACATTTTCCCAAGTCAACTAATCATTTACCTTCTAATAAAATGATCTGATGGGCTCACTGGGTAAATACTTTCTACTGTGCCAAAATATTTTATACTAAAATGCCCTCTTCCATCTCTCTGTTATTTCAGTAACTCCGAGAGAAAAGACAAGATGACAGAAGCATTTTACTACTCGGTTTATGCAAAGTTTGTGAATGTGCCATTTAGAATAACAAGACTGTGGGAAGCACCACTCCTGAATAAATAAAATGGTAATGTGACACACTATCACTTCACATATACATAGACTACCTTTAATGTCAATATCATTACCAACTGGGGCTACCAGTATGTGAGTTGGCATAATGAGTGTATTCTCCAGATTTTTAGAATTAACACACTTCTTCAGAATATTCCCCCACATCAGATAACCAAATAATCTGATGGACTCCCTGTGAAAATGCATCAAATTTTATTCAAAAACGGTCTCTTTGGGGCTTTGATTCTCACAAGGCTAAAATAAAATACACGATGAAGTGAGCTGTAGCTCACAAAAGCTTATGCTCAAATAAATTTGTTAGTCTCTAAGATGCCACAAATACTCCTTTTCTTTTTGCAAATACAGACTAACATGGCTGCTACTCTGATAACAGAAGTATTTCACTATTCTGTCTCTTATCCAAAGATTATGTGTGGTGCCATTTAGAATAGTGAGACTACAGTAAATACCAGTTTGAAAAGTGGTAACTCCATTGATGGCATTATCACCATGTGGAATATTTAATGTGGATGGGAAAAGATGCAGTAATATTATTCTTAAAAATCCAGTTCCCTTGCACTCTTTCCCACCTCAGGCACCTTTCAAACAACAAGCCACAATCTGACCCCCGGTTCTTATAGCACTAGGTACATGTATAATACAGGCAGTTTTTAAAGGTATTAATGTACTTGTTTAATCTAATTTAATTTGATCTTTGTAAGAAGGGATTTCTGAAATTCTGCATTGTTCCTTAAGTGGAAGATGACACAAAAACACCAGCCCTCTTAAGTCTTGATTCTGCAACCTTTACATTGAGTCTGACATAGATGAGTATTCACATTGAACTGAGTAGAAAAAATGTGTTTTTATTTAACTTGAGTACGGGTTGCAGAATGAGGCCCTCGGTTACTTTCTATATTAAAAAGGTATTTATGAAAATTTTGGTTTTTATTACTGTACTCAGTCTTCCCCCTCCCCCTCATCCCCAAACAAAATAGAGTTTGTAATCTAATGACCAGGAAGTGGCTCCATTGCCCTGTTGTAAGAAAACTGCAGTATAACTGAAAGAGGAATATCAAAAGCAAACATTATTTCTTCCGCTGATCTCTGGAGAAATCTGTGTGATCCAACTGGCTCTCATTTTAACTCCCAGAAACTGGAGAAGGATCTGACAGCTAGGCTTTCTATCACTTATACATGCTAAATAAGGCTCAGGATATTCCTTCCAGATTCTTACTTGATGACAACAGTGGTGTGTATAAATGTCTGAAGCCATAAATTATTGTGGTATGCAGCATTCCACAGAAGTAACATTCTGCTGCTTCTGTTTTTGTCTGATTCTGTTCTACTCTAGAAAAGACTTAAAAAGTGCAACAAGCCACAAAAGTTGAGATGGTTCTTGTGGGTGAATTGCTTGGGCCTCATTTGTCAAGTTTTCTCACACATTAAATGTCCTCAAGACTGGTCTTCAAAATATTGGGACTAAAACAAATAAATAAAGTATAGGGAAGTCAGCATGTGCTGCCAAGTGAAAACCCCCCTTAATGGACAACTAATCACTTAAAACAGCTTGAATCTCAGGGGTTATTTTGAATTAAACCAAACTCTGCTTTTTTTTTTAGGTTTGTACTGGTTTAGAAAAAGTAGGGTGACCAGATGTCCTGATTTTATAGGGACAGTTACGATATTTAGGGCTTTGTCTTATATAGGCTCTTATTACCCTCCAATCCCTGTCCCAATTTTTCACACTTGCTGTCTGGTCACCCTATGAAAAAGAGTCCTTCCTCCCAATATGCTCCAGGCCCTCTTATTTCCCAGCTGGCAGAATCTTTCTCTTCATGACCTCCTAACACATTCTCATACCTCCCAATCCCTCTGTGCAACCCCTTACCACAGGCCCCTAACTCAGGGTCACTTTGAAGTATCTTGGATAAGAAAGACCTAGCACTGTGGAAGAGTAAGGAAAATCAAGATTGACATGAACGAATGAAATAATAATAATTAAAAAAAATAGATGGGACATTTGATGATTTGGGGAGAGACAATTTCAGTTTAGGTCAGCTTTAAGTAAACATCTGAACTTTGGGGTATTTATGCAAATTGAATTTCCAAACATTTTGAGGTTCGCTCACCGCTCTTTTAACAGACACTGTTATTAATCCACAGTTATGCTGAGGTGCTCCAATATAAAGGACAATTAACACAGGCTGTCTAATACATATAAGAATAATCACATGTGTGTCTCAGACTATACTTGTGAGTATCTGCAAATAAAGAAGCAGACAATTTTTCATCCTGTATCGTCTTCCTCCGTCTTAATCTAAATGGAGCTGATACTGTTGTTTGACATGGCATTTGAGGCCTGATCCAATTCCCGATGAAGTCAAGGAGTATCTTAGAAGCTGATCTCAATCAGACTGCCCTTGACTTCATTGCGTTTTGGAGCAGGCCCTTAATGCATAAATGTATAGAGCTGTATAGAAAGCTCTCTTCTTCACTTGTAGATAGAATTTACAGTACTGGCAAAACAACTTCTTTGTGGGTCTAGTCTCCACATGCTGTGTGCATAAACTCTAGTCTAACTCTAGTCTAGTTATGAAATGTGCGGCCATCAATGAGCCTTTGTGGTTTGTAGACCTGAAAGCCCTTTCATGTGGTGCCAATTAAAGCTTTCAAGGACTACCTTTCAAACTTACTCTTCACACTCTTAGTTGCCATTAGAAATAAGATTAAACTATAAATCAGGATTACTTTATAGCGGTCAAAGAGGGAGAAAAAAGTGTTTACTGTAGAAGTACTAAAAGTCTTTCAAATCCCCAATGGCTTTGGTAAAATGTGTTGGTGCCATTGGTTGTGAGAGAAGAGTAATACGGTACTCATATGCACATAATTACTGTATCTGGCTATCTGCTTCTCCACCATTAGTGGAGTACATTCCCAGTCACTCACAAACTGTCAGATAAATGGTTTCAGTGCTTTCCTGATCTCCAAGGACCAAACTTTCAAAAAACAGCCTCTGTGCAGCAAATATGGCAGGATGTGATATCTGAAATTTGGTTTTATACTAATACCCTAGTTATTATTTCTTCCTCGCCTGGAGACTCACAACTGAGTAAAATGGTTGAAATTTGTTGGTCCCCTGTGGCCTTGTCTACACTAGCATTTTTCTTGACATTTACCACTTTTGAAGTTCCACCAGTGGTAGGAATAGTGGGAGTGCAAGCGTGGCCCACCAGTGTCTAAATGCTGTGTAATCTAGACCTACTCTGAGCAGGGTTAGATATGCAGGATGACCAGTGGCAGGTTTACCCTGGAGCTTCTACCTTTACTCCCACATATGGAGTTGCACTGATGGTAATGCAACAATGGGAAATTTCAAGAAAAAATGCTTGTGTACTCATAACCCAGGAAAGCAAAGCTGAGTAAAATGCTGGAACAAGCCACTTCAACTGGAGTAAAGTGATATCTAAGTCTTTCATGATCTCAAGGCTAAACCCATTGTGGAGCAATGAAGTAAGATGTCCACAAGAAGGCAGAATACAAACATCCCCTTAGGAATTTAAATTACATCTTGGCACCATAAAATACTTTAGATTTGAAAAGCTGAAGGGAAATCTTACCAGAAAAAGCAAGGGGGGAGGGGCAAGTTTGTGAGGACTAACAGAGGGAATGTGATATGAAGTGATGGTCTCCTTTTTCCACAGTCCAGATGCTATGAGAGCTTAGAGAAGAATGGGTTGTTATCATCTGTATACATCTTTAGCTTTCTTTTGTAATGACAGCAGAAATGATATGCTATGAATCTATTAATTTCTGTAAAATCCATGTAATGTTCTAATGTTTTTTATCATGTTTTGGCTTAGTAGAAATATCATGTTGTATCCACAATAACCTTTGAAGTACTGGAATTCCAGGAAGTTCATCCTTAGGCTGCCACCTTACCAAATCAGATCCATCACAGGCAGATTCATTAGGCTCTGGTAATCAAGACAATGATCAGAGTATTTGAATAGCAGCCTCAGCCCCAAAAGGATCTCTTTGTTGTAAACTGGAGACAACAGATCTTGGAATTTTGAACTGCTGTGGTGTAACCATAGACAGTCTTTAAATGGTTCAGGCTTTGTCCTAGGGGCAAATGCTGAACAAACATGAGGGTGAAGCATCTGGGAGAGAAGACTAACAGCTTCTAATTTTATGCCTATACTAAAATACAGTTTTGTGAGTTCAATCAACTATGAGCATGAAATGACTGAATTTAGACATCAAACTTCTAGATTTGTGAGCCCAAAAAACAACTGCTCCCACAAATCATGCAGCTAGATTGCTAACTGCTACCATTTTCACTCTTAATTGACTGCACCTGTGGCTGATGGGAACAAAACTGCAGGCACAGAATTAGACGCCAGATTGAGGCCCCTGTGACAATTTGGCCTTAGATTCATAGCTATCTCTCTATCATTCTTCATTGCCACTTCTCTGACACAGATCACTCTCCATGGAAACCATTCTCTTGTGTTTGTGAGTGAATTGAAATGTGCAGGTTTCTGTTCCTCATGTTTCTCATGAGGATTTCAGTTAAAAATGCTCGGATTATCTAGAAAAATAATGGTTTGCAAAAAAATTTCCCCTGGCAGTTTCAGTCTCTTATGAGCTAAACTCACATGGCATTGTCCAGTCATACAAAAAGGGAAAGCAGAACATTTTTGAACTTAAGCTGTGCCTATGGCAGAAGACCAGTGTCTATAAAATTAGGATTTTACCCTTGATTAACACTGATTACAAGTAGATGTTCACACTAAATAGCAACACAATTTAGTTCTTCTCTAAAAATGCTGTTGTAGAAAGTTATGGTCTAGTGAAACTAAGTACTAATGTTGGACCCATGCTTTCCACTCCCTGATACATCTCCAAAAGTGTATGTGAAAAACTTAAGTGTGCACCATCTTAGACATGCACAGATCTTAATGTGGTCACAATTTGCACATGCACATAAATACGTATTTATGCAATTCCCATCCTTCACAAATGCAAGGAGAAGTCAATCATGTGAAAAAGCGTGTCCCTCTGCTCCTGGGGCGTCCTTTACTTTGGGGCAAGTGGGGCAGTCACTCCCACCAACTTGATTCCCCCTTTGACTTTTCATGGATCTATACTTTTTCCACATGGGCAAGATTAATTGTGATGAATCCTGATGTCTTCCAAAGTGGTTCAGCATATTTACTATCTACTATCTACCTGTAAGTTTTATATAGCTCCCCTTATTTTGGTATCTGAACACCTGACAAAACACTATTTTTTATAATCTTAGAGATGGGGAACAGAGGCACAGAAAGACAAAGTAATTTGCACAAAGTCACACAAAGATCCCACAGCATAATCAAGAATGGAACCCACATCTCCTGAGTCTCAGTGCAATGCTTTAAATCACAAGACCATCTTTGGACTGTCTTCATTAGGGAGAGACTCTTTACTTACTGCAGTGGGTTTTACATTTTGTTAGATGAGACCATCATATATACAGCACTGAGTGGCACAATTCAAGACAAATCGTTATATTGTATTTTTAGTTGTTAGTCTGTTACTTCATTTGATTGTTCATATGATGTTTACACAGTTTTTAAATGAAGCTCTGATTTGCCATTTGGAAGTGCGCAAACTTTTTCAGCAGTGATTTGACCCATCTCTTGTCAAGAACAAAACTTCTATTTTCTGAGTCTGATTTTCTGTACATATGGGGAAATATGTGTATTTTTTATTTATGTTAGCGATGATATTAAGCTAGTCTAAACATTTTGTAACCCTGCCCCATTTGAAATAAAATGTCTAAACCAAATATTCCTGTTTCCAGTTTTGAAATTCTATGACAGCTTATCAGTTTGCAAGCCAGAACCTCAGATGACTGCCAAATATGTGTCTCCAGTTATTGGCTTCATGCATGATGTACTAGATTCGAATGTACCAAATAGGTAAACAGTGGTTCCTATTACTGCTTTTTAATATAACAATATGTGTGGACATCAGCACTGATGCTGAATGATGCCGAGTCATTTTAAAGACTCCTGAATAAAGTGGAACCAACTGTTTATAATAAACAATGTATTTGTTAGGCGTAGTCCATAATTTTGTTTATGAACTATCTGTGAAGAAAGCATGATTTCCACAGATTTGTTCATGGCTCTAAAATGAGTCACAGGGAAAAAGAGACAGTATTATGGATATTCCATAGCAAGGATGTGGTAGGGTGATCAGACAGCAAATGTGAAAAATCAGGATGGGGGTGGGGGGTGATAGAAGCCTATATAAGAAAAAGACCCCAAAATTGGGACTATCCCTATAAATTTGGGTCATCTGGTCTAGGATATGGGGAGGAGAGGATAGGAATAAATTAGATTTTCCTCTTTGTGCTTCAGTACCTAATAAACATATTTATAAGGGCTTGCTCCTCCCATTCTCTTTCTGGAATTATAAAATGGCTCCGTATGCCTCACATTGCCAGGGATTCCTCTCCCTTAAATAATGTTCTCTTCCAATCTGGCTTCTGCCCTCTTGACTTGACCAAAGCCACCTGACTAAGGTGACTAGTGTCTTCCACTAGCTAAAAGATAGGGGTGATTCTGTGTCCTTATTATCTTTAATCTGTCTGCTGCTTGCAACACCACTGATCACTCTCCTCTTCCAGCTCCTTTTCCCTTACACTTTGGTGAGATTGTGCTATCCTAGTACTTATCCTTCCTTGATGACTTAATGCGTCTTTTCATCCTCTCTGTCTCTTGGTATCCCAAAGGGTTCTTTCTTCTGTCTCCTCCTTGCTGAACAATTTCTCTTTAGATCATCTCATTGACACCAAGAGTTTCAACCATATTATGAAGATGGTTGAAATACTGTTCTCCATTTCTGTTCAATCTCACACCTGCAGTCTGTCAGACAGCTCCTTCTATATGTCCTTGTCTTTCCTTCTAACTCTTCTTCATTTCCTCTTTTCTCAACCCAAATGGACAGCTCTGCATCTCCCAAACTTATAGAGTCTCATCTTTTTAACTCTCACTCTCCTTCTGCTCCCACAATTGATATATAGATATAGATATGTATCTAATATTTCTTCTTGTATAATCTTGTCACAGTCTATCTTTTTGTCTCTCTTCCCATTACCAGACCAGGTGAAATTTTTTCATAATGGAATGTTTTTCTGATAGAAAATTCTTTTAGTTGAAACTGAAAATTTCCAAGGAAATGTGTCAATTTTAATGAAATTTCCTTTTAAAACACATTGAAATAAAACATTTCAATTTTTTCATTTCAAAATGCTAATTTCAGAAGTTACTTTATATTATATTATAAATAATAATATAAAATAGTCAAACTCAGAACATTTCTACAGACCTGAAGCAAAATTAGTTTGGAAATTTCATTTCATGGGAAATTTTGAATTTTTTGGTTTTCTTTCCAATTTGGAATGAAAACTTAATTTTGAAATATTAGACTTTCTTGAGGAAATTGAGGAAAGGAAATTTCCTAGTTTTGAACAATTCTACCCATTGCTAAAAGTCTTGCCCATACCTTAGTCATCTTTTGTCTTAATTATTGTGACTGCGTCCTTTCCAGCCTCCTTGCTTCCCTTCCTGCAGTAGTGTGAGGAGAGTTCAGTCCTTCTCACATAAATGTTGATCATGCCACTGACTCTCCTGGTGGCAAAACACTTCTTGATTGGACAAGTGCTGCCAATCCATTCTGCCTTTATGACCTCAAGCAGTCTTATACTTTCAGTCATCCCGTTGGGGTACTGAGTTATTGCCAGATCTTGTTTTCACCACTGTCGACACTCCATTTTCCATCTCTCAGCATACATGTGTTAACCTCCCACACTCTCAGCAATGTCCCTCTTTAATGGTGATAGCAGTGGCCAAATTAAAGAAATGGAAGAGATGGAACTTTTGGCATGCCATTTGGGACTGCTTCAGAGCAATCATATGAACCAAAAGATCCTTCTTCATTAAAACAGGATCCATTCTGGTCATGGGTGGTTTAACTTGCATCTTTACCATTGCAGCTTCTTCATCTCCCCATTCTGCCTCTATGGAGCTCAAGAACAAACAGAATGCCATTTGGTTACGGACTGCTCTCTTTATCATTTTGATGGTGGATGGATGTGATTTATGTCTCTGGGTGCTGCTGCTGTGATGGAGGGGCTGCATCACTTACCCAATATCTAATTAATTCTTTGTACCATCAAAAGCCATACACCAGAAGAAGCTTCCCTACTCACCTGCTAAAGGCATCTTTCTCTTCCGTGGCTCCAACAATGCGTCTTCCCATACATCCCTAAACACATGTGAATTACTCCATTGTCTTCCTACCATATTTTGCATTTGGTTCAAACTCCTTGATCTAACCTACATTTTTCTGTCATCTGTATGGCAGAAAAAAAGGCTATATGAGGGCTCGATGAGCCAATATGGACCATGCCATTTGGCTCTAGATCAGAAGGTGAAGGTTTCATGACAAGGCGTGGGTTTCTTCTTTGAAAAGGGCTGAAACCATAAGCTCCAGTCCAACAATCTCTGGGCTACGTTTAAATATGCTTTGAATCCTGGGCCCATGCACCCCTGAATTTTGTGCAAATCCATACCTGAATCAGAGTTTTGTGGCTTGGGCCCATTCACACATATCTCTTTCTATGAATGTATGTAGCCCTCATTGCAGTAGTATCTATGGCCCATGTTTAGTTTGTTTTCACAAGCTAGTTTCCTACTCTTTATCCAAGGTGTTGGGAAGGTAAAAACTGAGTTTCTAAATTTTCTGTTTTCTACGATATATGTTCCTTTCTACACAACTAAGTCTTGGCTATTTAGTTCAGTCTGCTGTCTAGACTCAAGATGAGGCTTCTGTTTTTGTTCTCACTGTTATGAAAACTACTCCCTCTAAGTATAGTGTGATAAATTGGTAAGAAAAGCATTGACATTTGTCATATGTCCACCACAGGAACATCAGGGGAAGACTATAATAACCATGTAAGATCCTTCAGAGCTTTAACAATCAAAGCCACGCAGGTTCCCCTAAAACATAGGGATGAATATTTCAAAGGCTTGGGTTTTTTATTTTGTTTTTAAAAAGCTTCAAAAGATTTGTTTAACCAATTGTGAAAACAGTGAGACAAAATTTTATAAGTTTCTTTTTATAGGAGACATTTTTCACAAAGCCTTAAAATATTATATTTATATGTTCTACTACTTTCTTAAGTTTTTGTCTCATCTAATTTGACTGTCTCCTTGTCAATTTTCCTTCACTCGTGTCTAGAAAAATACACTGAATAAACATAATGAATAAAAGAATGCAAAAGACATAACCTAGCAACAACTGATTTGGGATGTCATATATTTTTTTCCATGATAAATAAAGCCTCATATTACTAGAAGGCAGCAGAACATTGTGCTGACTATGATTAATAGTACTAGTTAGTGTCACTCATTTGCTTCCAAAAGCTTTCTGAAGAGCAGCAAAAGTGGCAAAGAAAAATGAGAACAAATGTGTCTGTTATCATGGACCTCACTTAAAATAAAACATACAGGGAAAACTCCCAGATAAAGCCCACCAAAAACCTCAATCCATATTGACTATGTCTTCATGTCTGAACATAGATAGATATACAGAGCCTAATATCCAGCTCCCACCTTTTTCAAGGAGTCTTATTCCACTGGTGGCTTGATTGGATCTTCATCAAGCACAACCTGGCTGAATCCATTCTGCTGAGCTCTGCTAGGTGCAGGCCTGAAAGGGGTAGTCATTCAAGTCTCAGGCTGGCTGAGGCCTGGTTCAGACCCTGGTCTTAGGGCTGTTCTAAACTAGGTCCAGCTGCAAATGGTCCCAAGTAACAATAGCAACTGAGTCCGGATAAGTGAAAGACTATTTAAAACAAAAATACATTAATTATGATTTTGTTCTGCAGCTACCATCTTCCCCCTATCCAGTTCTTTTCTTATGCTTTATTTCTTTACAAAGAAGAAACAAAACCTCTTTCTCTACTCCAGCCAGGAGAGTGGGTTTTTTTTTTTTTAGGGAAACCAAAAAACAATGTTGTCTCCTCCTTGCTCAAAGTTGTGGAGAAAGATATTCCCTAAAATTAAGTTTATGAAACTAGAAATGCTCTGAGTGAACTACAGCATTTGAAAAACGTGGAAGAATCTGACCCAATGCTCCAGTTCAGCCTACTAAAAGCTGAAATGACTAATGCAATAGCAAAAAGCTGCAGGTGACAGTGAATGCAAGTGGAAAATAGGTAGGGCTTTGACTTCCATTCACTGGAATCTTATTGACAGTTTAGTAATATTTACCTTTCTCTGCCCTTTAAAGAGCATTAGTTGTGAGCCTGGTGCTGATGACATATTGTTCAACAGAGGCCACTCCTAAGTATCTGCACTTTCTGCTTCAATAAAAAGAATTCAGTTTGAAAGCAAAAAGGTTGATGGAAAATACAACTGTTCACCTGTCAATAAACTTCAGATGAAAAAACATCGGAGATACAATAAAAGGCACATAGTTATTGAAAGATAAAAGCACTCATGTCACACCATAAAGCCTAAAAACTCTCTGGGTTTTCCAAGGAAACAAAAATGCTGAATATTAGAATGTGGCTCTTGTAGACAGAATATATATCAGATCGTTATCTTTATTCATCACCAACATTTCCTTGTGGACCCTTGCCCAATTCATACCCTAGTCAATGTTTTCCAAGGATATTTATCTGGTCTTTTCTTGCTTTGGAGGTCTCAATGGGTTGGAGAGCCATAGCAGCCAGATAAAGGTGCTCTGATGTCATGTGCTTGCACAGACCAGAAGCAGGTAGAATAATTCAGGGAGTATTGAGGGAATAGATTGTACAAAATAGCATTCCTTATCCCTGTTTTTCCCCCCCATAAGTATCATGCACTCTCCTCTCAGAGATCAGATGTTAGTAGGTATGCAATTGGTTGGTATCTTGTCCATGTTGCTAATGCAACTGGCCACATCCCAGGATGGTGGGGTCTCTGTGCTGCATACTAGCCTGCTCCATGAGCTTATTGCTCAGAATTGTATACTGCCTGTATTCTCCAGTTGGAGGAAAAGACCTTTTAAATCCTCATCCTACTCCTAGCATACTGAACAAGAGCAATCATAATTTTGCCCTTAATCTTCATGCAAAGCACTTAGGAAAGATTTCTACGGAAATGGTCATAACAACAGAACAATATTTGCATCAACAAAATGACAGAGAGCTATTGTTCTATTAAAAAAAAATCCAGCTGTGAAAAGATTATTTTCATCAGTAAAATTCAGTAGCATTCTAGTATGACAGGTTTCAGAGTAGCAGCCGTGTTAGTCTGTATTCGCAAAAAGAAAAGGATCCGATATCCGATGAAGAGAGCTGTAGCTATATAAGCTTATGCTCAAATAAATTTGTTAGTCTCTAAGGTGCCACAAGTACTCCTTTTCTTTATCCTAGTATGAGAGGGTTAATCTCAAACTGTATCCTGCTCTCGAACTATTCACACAATCATCATTGATGTGGCTGAGTAGTAGGAAAAAGAAAATATAAAATGATAGCTAATCTACCAACACAAGAGCAAAGAGGCCATTTTGTTATAAGCTAGACTTTGGACTTAACTCTTTTTGGTAAAGAATGGTGGCTTCTGTTTGAACTACCATAGTGAAGACATCAGAAGTTGTGAGAAATCTTTTTTCATTACCATGTGAGATAATTCAGAAATGTACTCAGATTACATGGAATCTATTCAAAGATGGATTTATTTTGAATTTTTAGCAAGATAGCAAATACATATTTTTAAAATAACTCTTATTTTTAGCAAAATAGGGCTAAAGAGGAGGCATTTGGATTAGATCTGGATTAGGCTCAGGCTAGGATTTGAGTACCAGGCTGAAGGCCAAATCAGAGTGTAGGTTTGGATTGCATTTGCAGGCCTGGAAGTCTTGCAAGATACCCTGGAGATTTTGTCCCAAAATGGAAGAAATCTAAGTAAATCAGCTGATAGCATGAGATTTCTATTCCCTTGAGTCAAGCAGCACTGGAAAATACAGATCCCTGGGTAATTATTGAAAATTATGGAAATGTATGGTCTTGATGCAATTTTCAATGGAGGAGAGTTCACAAAGAGCTCACCCTATTGGACACCAATTATTGCTCTTCTTGGCAGACTCATAAGAGAGACCATGGACTGAACTACTTTCTCACCCTTAGAGATGTCCTTTCAGATTGAGGTTGAGGTACACTGGCATACAGTGTGGAGAAGTCTGCACTACAGTTGCTCATATTGCATCTGTGGATAAATACGGGAGGTTCAGTCTCCCGGGCAATCAATCCTGCACCACTCAAAAGCATGAAAGGCAAAACTGGGTGCCTAAAGATCAGTACCTCAACCTATAATTTGCATCCTAAAATCAGGCCATTTCCTTAGGGTCCTAAATAGGAATTTTGGTGTGTAACTTTAGACATCCAACTTTGAATATTTTGGCCAAAATTATCTAACCGGTTTGTTTCTGGCTCTTAATGTCTTACCATAGACAAGAGTACTGTTTTTGCATCCTGATTAAAAAAAACCCAGAAAATCCTAATCCCTGAGAGTGTCTCCTAGCAAAGTGGCCAGTCATGATTGACACCTTTATTTTTAGTGAGGTTGCCAGATAAAAGTGCCTACAGACTTGGAAAACTGAAGCAACTGTCTTGTGTAAAACATTCATTGGTCTTGGAAAACTTCAGGCTAGTTGACAGCCATATTTTATTTAGCAAACAAAAGAATCAAGGATTTATATATCATTAGGGTACATTTTGAAGGAATCATTTGTCTTTTTTTTAATAACTTTTTTTCCCTGGTTTTACATGACATCAGGTATTTCTTGAGAATAGAAGACGGCTCCTTTAGGGTCATTGAACCTGCCTGTTTCATAATGAACATCCTTAATCCCAGCACTCATGTCTGGATGAAAAATATAGGGCCAGAGTGCAAGCTCAAAGAGAACCCATGAGGAACATGCAGTTACAAGCCACAGCACCAAAGGCTAAAAGAAGCACTCTGTCCTTTCTGAGGTAAGTTGAGCCACCTCGAAATTACCTCCAAGTGTAAAGTCATTGAGACCAAAAAAAAAAAAATCTTTCAGCTTTTGCTGAGTTTTTAATATGTCTTTTCATATGCAGGCTTCTGTTTTCTTACTCATGCTTTGGTATTAGTGCACATTAGAATATTAGGTCAAACGCCCGCAGTAATAACTGTGCTGTATAATCGTTCTGATTTTCATCTTTTTGGCCCAGTTTTCTCCTCTGGTACTCAATGGCAAAGACACTTTTGCCCCCTATATACTTACCCTTTTATTGCACTAGAATTTATTATGCACAATATGTCAAATGCAAGGAGTATTTGTATTTTTATGAATATGTAGTGTGTGTTCAGATGCGTCAGGAAGAGGGGAGGCATATTCTACTCCGGATAATTTTTAGAATCAATTTGATCCACTTATTCTAAACTATGGGCAGTGTACATTGGTTAGAGCCATGTCTTCGTTTATGAAGTGAGTGGCATCTAACAGGTTAACTCAGTAGAAAACATACCAATGTGATTGTTTTGCTGGGGATTAGAATTGCATAGATGTATTATCTACCATAAATAGTCATGTTTTCAATACCTGTGGTAGAAGCAGATACTGAGTATTTTCTGTTTGCTGTGGAAACCACTTGAAATACTATCTACCAGCTAATCTAATTATAGTCCAAATGATAATCAGACTAGATGACAAGACTATTGGCTGACAGTCTTTCACAAATTTAAACTTGCACACACACACACACACACACACACACCTTAAGTTGCCTAATTTTAGCTTGCACTGTGCCCTTATCTCTGTAACTTCATCTTACCAAGTAGATATTGAGAAACAGGAAACTATGTCAGGTTTCATAGTAGCAGCCGTGTTAGTCTGTATTCGCAAAAAGAAAAGGAGTACTTGTGGCACCTTAGAGACTAACAAATTTATTAGAGCATAAGCTTTCGTGCATCCGATGAAGTGAGCTGTAGCTCATGAAAGCTTATGCTCTAATAAATTTGTTAGTCTCTAAGGTGCCACAAGTACTCCTTTTCTTTTTAGGAAACTATGTATTACACCTCTGAAACTATGCTAATACCAAAAGCACACATCTAAATATCGCTCTGCAAAATTCTATGAAAAGAGAAGCTCATTTTTAAAACAAATAATGTTTCAATTTAAATGGAAACTTCTACACTTTTAAATATAGTTGTGGTGGCTACAGCATTGTCATTATCTGCAATTTCCTGCAGGATAGGTTTGTAAAAGCTGTAGAATATAGTGGAGATCCCTAATTCAGTGCATTGTCTTAATTCCTGTTGAAAGGTCTGATCTCCACTGGTTTCAGAGTGCTATGGATATTGGATCCATCCTTAACCCTTAAGCAGAAAGGATTACCAAGTTTTAGCTGACCTCACTGTATAGGCTCCATAGCAGCAATTTATTGCAAAAAAATAATGCATAAATGACAGTAAAGCATTGAATGCATTCCTTTTCTAAAATGCATCCCAATGTTAAAAAAGTACTCAATGCTAGCACATTTTGTTGCCTAAAATGCATGTAGCGTTCTGCCTCAATGCTAATGAAAAGAGTTCTTAGATTAAAATAATTTTTCAGTAATATAAAACTTAGATTAAAATACTATTCATTTGAAGGGTTTATTTATCTGCGGTGTATGCTAGAATTCAGAGAGATGGCTAATATGTAGTATCTTAATTCCTTTTATAATGCTCATCAAGTACAGCCAAGAAAGCCCCTATTCAAGCCTGCTAAAGGAATAGCCTGGCTAAATGAATTATTTTTTCCATCCATGAAGCCAAATAATTACACCTCTTAAACGGAAAATCTGTTAAAGGAATGATGCATTTAAACAGACTGTTAGTTCCCTTCAACGTGTAATGTAAAATGAATACAAAAGTAGGCTTATTAAATATACCTCACCAAATCAATTTTTACCATTCTTATCATTCATGAAATAATACTTCCCTCTTAAATACCTTATAAAAGCATAATCAACTCAAAAGAATAATTTGGGTGAGAAATGTGAGGCAGTTTCTGAACATGAATTTGTTTCCAAGTAAGCAATTTGACCAAAGGAAAGGTCCTAACAGTTTGCAGAGGACAAAGATTGGGGAAGTGGTAAATAATGAAGAAGACAGGTCCTAGATTCAATGTAAAGTCATACATACATCTTGGAACAAAGAATGCAGGCCTGGAAGCAGTGACTCTGAAAAGGACACGGGGTCATGGTGAATAATCAACTAAACATGAGCTCCCAGTGTGATGTTATGGCCAAAAGGGCTAATGTAATTCTTGAGTATATAAACAATTCACAAAGGATGTTGCTAAGTAGGAGAGAGGTCAGAGAAGGGTCATGAGCATGATTAAAGGATTGGGAAAATATGCTATATTGTGAAAGACTCCAGGAGCACCGTCTGTTTAGTTTAACAAAGAGAAGGTTAAGGGGTTAAGGGGATTACAGTCTATAGGTATTTAAATGGAGAACAGAAAATAGATAGTAAAAAGATAAAAACAAGACCCAATAGCTGGAAATTGAAACTAGACAAATTCAGACTAAAAATAAGGCAGACATTTTTAGAAGTGAGACTAAATTTACCAATGGAACAATTTACCAAGGGTTATGATGGGTTCTCTATCACTGACAATTTTAAAACAAGATTGGATAATTTTTCTAAATGATATGGTATAGTTCAAAGTGAAATTAATTCATGGAAGTACTATGGCATCTGTTATATATGAGATCAGACTAGATGACAACAATGGTCCACTCTGGCTTGTAAGCTATGAATCTATGAATGAAAAATGGTTAGGGCATGATCCAAAGTTGAAGTCAATGGGAATCTTTTTATTGACTTCAGCGTGTTTTGTATCGGGGCATAAATGAGTTTAAGGAAATAGGCATCTCAGAAGCCAGTTACTGTGAGGATAAAAAAAATACGGATAAACTGATTTCTTTTTACTGTGAGGATAAGTTAAATACTGAAGTGTGCATTGCCATGGATACAGTTTTCTATTTACAATATGGATTTTTTTTCCTTAGTAGATAAGGATAAAGGCAGGGTCAATTCTCAACATACCACTAAAGCAATGGTTTTCAAACTTTTTAGGCTGCATACCCCTTTCAAATAATGTAGTTACCATATATACCCATCTGCGATAGGGTCATAATATACCTATGAAAACAGAAAAAAAGAAAGGTTTCAGAGTAGCAGCCGTGTTAATCTGTATTCGCAAAAAGAAAAAGGAGTAATTGTGGCACCTTAGTGACTAACAAATTTATTTGAGCATAAGCTTTCGTGAGCTACAGCTCACTTCATCGGATGCATTTGGTGGAAAAAAAGAAAGGTATGTAAGGCATGACGTGATCCATTGTCTGCCATTACAGAATTTTTCTCGCATACCCCTGATGAGAGCTCAAATACCCCTACGGGTATACATATCCAACTTTGAAAACCACTGCACTAGAGTTATAACATTAAGATTAACTCTGTATGGATCTACTAATCGCTATCTTTAGTGTAAATGTCTTCAAACCTAAAGGATATTTCTACGGCGACTATAGAAGCCTTACATAGATCCACTAATACAGATACCTTCCCCCACCATATGGGGACAATAGGTGTTATAGCCCCTTTTCCAGTCTATATGCCGGAACAGAAGCTGGGTACGCAGCTTGAGGGTTTTGGATTCCCTCCCCGCAAGTCCCACTTAGTGCCGCACATAAAATTTTGTTGTTTGGGTTTTGTGGTAAATTTCAATCTTAAGGTGAGTCACACTTAAGTCAACCTGAGTTTTGCCATTGACTTCAATAAGGTCAGGATGTCACCCATAGTGTGTATGAGGTGTATATATTATGTTTTTGAAGCCTGAAATGCTTGCCTTCATTTGCAACAGCTGCAGCCATAAGTGTGCAGCAGATGATTAACAATTTTGAAGGGTACACGATATTAAACTCATATGATATTGTCAACTGCATTTCAACAGTTTATTTGACTGAGATGCTATTTTTTATCAATAATAAAAGAAGTCCCAGCTAGCTGGACAATTAATCCTTCCTCATAGTCCTCACTAGCTTCCAGAACACAATCAACAGAATCATTATTTCTAGTTTGTGCATCTGACATAAAAATCAACCAGCAAAACTTAAACTTACCCAGTTTTCGCAAAACTTGCCCAGTATCTCAATATGGATCTACTCAAGATTTGTTCAGCTTTGGTATAATTAACTCTTCTCTCTAGAGGTAATCCAAATACAAACTCAATCTCATAACCATGCATTACTCCCATCCATTCTGGCCAAGCAAGTTTTGAGGACCGATGTTCAAAGAAGTAGAAGAATACATTATTTCCTAGTTGAGCAAAAAAATTTGTGAACTCCATTACAGGACATATGATATTGTAATCCCCAATAATGTCATCCATAGCATCACGATAATTGTCAGGGTTTTGCTCATCTTCCCAGTCTGTGTAGTGAAAAATGATTGATTCCACCCCAAGTTCACTTGCTTCTGGAAAGGACAGACTTAAACCTACTTGAAATTCTGTTTTATTGATCAGGCTATCATTATCTTTGCTGAAACCAGGTGCCCCATACACTAGAAAAGCTGTCCCTTCATTTTTGTTAACTCCCACTAAGAGTTGGGTTTGTTTAAAGAGCCCATGCTGGATCAATGTTTGTGGCATTTCAGTGAGAAAGTCACCATCAACTATGGGACAGAAATACATTTTTAAAAGAGAGTTGTGTGTTAAAACAGAAACTTCATTCTCAAGGATATCATGGGGATCCTTGTTTTGGAGACAGAGAATTATATCTGTCTCATTGCTACTAGAGCAGCTGAGTAATTTAGCTAAAGTCAAAGTTCTCTTCCTTGCCTCAGAATGTGTTATTGTGGCCCAGGGGGCATTAGCAGAGCCACTTTGCATGATGGCTCTTGTGAAAAGTGGATGGCTTTCAGAAGAAAGGATATGGTAGCTAATGGAAGCAGCCCCGGCACTCTCTCCAAATAAAGTCACACTTCTAGAATTGCCACCAAAGACGGCTATGTTCTCCTGGACCCACTGAAGTGCTAACCTTTGATCAAATAAACCTGCATTTCCTGGAGCTTCCTGGTTTCCTGGTAAAGCCAAGAATCCTAGTGCCCCTGTTCTATAGTTCACTGAAACTACAATGACTCTTTCAACACGTGCCAGAAATTTGCCATCATAGACAGGTAAAGAGGATGTCCCTGATTGAAATCCACCCCCATAAATCCATACCATGACAGTTGCATTTTTGGGTTTTGGAGAAGGAACCCATACATTAAGATATAAGCAGTCTTCACTAAGGTTAGTGTTCGGATTCCACATCTCTGACCCGGGGAATCCAGGAAAAGTTTTATCTATATTCTGATAACAAGAGTTTGCATGTTTTGTGGCATCCCAAATCTCTGTCCACTTGTTGCGGGGCTCTGGTTTTTTGAATCGTAGTTTACCAAGTGGTGGCTCTCCATAAGGAATTCCCAGAAAGGCTGTCACAGTTCCCCCAAGTACAGGCAAGTGAATCCCTCTTACTTTTCCTTTCTTAGTAGTAACTATAATGTCGTCTTCAGGTAGCACCTTCCTGACAAACATATACAGTAGAAGAAACCACATCAGAAATCTTGTGCAGACACTTGTCCCATTGCTGCATGTCATCATTCCTAAAATAAAATAAAAATGAAGTTTAGGAGCAGCATTTTAATGCATCAGTACAAGGGCCAAACCTTGCTCCTTGCAAAAGGAATGTGGAAGGCCCCAAAGGCACTGAAACTGGGGTGGTTCTGCTGCACAGAGCAACAGAGCAGATTTTAGCCATGGCTTGTCCTTGGCTACACTTGCTGCTGAATCATATTCAGTAACAATCTCACTTCACCTCATTCTGACATGGTTTTCCAGCAATGGGTAAATTTTATAGTCTAGAGTCAGGCAATGCTTTTGGATCATAATCCTGTTTTCTCTCCTCACATTGGCATAGATGTCCCTATATACAGAGGGGACAGACATGGAGAGGATCCACAAGGACTTTGCTGCCCTTAAGTGCTCCACAACAGTTCTGTCCACCACAGCATGGAAGGAGGTGGGAGGTTGAGGGCTAGGTAGGGGTGGGCCAAAGAGAGAAAAGTATATTGCCAGTGAGTTTGTGACTATATGAACCATTAGTCATATGCCCAATGCAGCAGGTGCCTTGTATGGCATCACAGTAAAAGTCACCAGAAGAAGCCATACATAGGTTGCTTTGCTAAGGAGTATCTGTTTTCGTCCCACACACAATCACTGAAAAAACATTATTTCATCTGGTTTAGCACACAAAAATATGCCCTTCAGGCCTTTTCATAATATTTACCTTTGTAAATTGGTGCTAATACATGAGAAGATCATCATGCAAAACATAATGCATGATTAGAAATTATTCTGGCAGTGGTTACTTTTCTAATTCACACTATCCGTAAATAGAGAGAGCTAGTAACAATGTGCACCATCTTAAGGATATGGAGGAAACTTCTACTAGAACTATGAGACCAAATTCAGCCCATGTACCAATTCCTTCACAAATAAACAGACACATTATTAACCCCGAAAAAGCAGCTTCTCTCATTTGAATCAGAATTTTCCCCACTTGTGGGGGTGTTCAGATCTCTATTTTTGTTTCAGGGATCATGTGAAACTGTAGATATTGAACCATGTATTTGTGATACAGAACCCAAGTGGGTTGAAATGCAATAGCAAAACATCAAAATAACTTTGCTATAAACTGAACAGTACTGCCTGGGAATTGGAGGTGTTTTTCATAAGTCTGTACTTCAATTGATTTGTATGTCTGTAATACTCTATAACTTCAGTTCTTGTATGTAATCACATATATAGTTATGCCAAAATCATGAACAAATAAATGTTTTTTAGACATTGTTCGCCATAACAATTAACATTACTGTTATTGCTGAGATTGTATATTTATTTGGGCAAGGACTATATTTTTTCTTTATTTTTTGCAGTGCTTGGTACAGTCCTTGATTGGGGCCTTTAGGTACTGATAATTCTAGTTAGTTAATTCTAGTTAATTACCTGATTAGGTAAAGTACTTAATCATGTGCTTATGCATGTGAGTAGCCCCATTGATCTTAGTCTTTTAAAGTTGGACTTATTAACTCTGTTATAAAAACACTCTCTTCCTCTCAAAAGTCAAATGTGAAAAAAGAAAAAAAACCCTCATTTGGCCCAATCCTATAGTCTGTTTCAGTGAAAATATTCAACAAAGCTTGTCTTCTCTTTTGTTCTTCCTACCTCCTCCCCCCGCTTCTGTCCTGTTGTAAGTAGCATATTCAGCACTGCCACTTTAAATAGTTCATTCTTTGTTAATGAGTAGCACTTCTCTCCTTACAAGGAGTGAGGCTAATTTCTGTGGAAAGTACAGCTGTATGCCTGATCTAAGAACATTTAATTTGTATGTTTATTGTTGGAAAGTTGAGGGCGAATAGAAAAAATGGGGAAGTTTCTGGTTAAACTAATTCCTAAATATGAGATAGAATCAAAGCAACTCAGAGAAATAAATTATCACAGATAATATTTCACACTTGTGTTAAATGCATGAGCAAACAAAAATCTATAGTACACAGATGATCTATTGTGGAAAAAGATGTAAAGCAATAGAATCTTTTATGTAGAAGTTTCTCAGTGTGATTCATAAAGATAAAGGGCTAAAGTGCTTTATCCAACAATAACCAAACCTTAAGATTTACTTACCTAGAATCCTGCAAACAAACCCATGCTCAACTTTACTGGTGTGAGCAGCCTCAGACCAACAGAATTACTTCAAGTGTTTGCAGAATCAGGGATTTAGTGTACCAAGCTGCAGTCCTTAGGCAAAATAAAATCACTTATTGCTTTGTACATCAGTTTACTCACCCATTCAAAGGTTACAGTGAGAGCTCCTATCTTTGTAAAGCACTTCAAAGAGCTACAAATGAAAAATGTTCTATAGGGTTAAGGATTATGCATGAGTCAAATCCTGGTTGTATTACTTTTAAGTTAATTCATGAATTAAGTGATCAGGAGATTGCATCGGTATTGGGCTAAGGACCTAGCAGCATAGGAGGTCAACAATTATCCAATATACAGTAAACTGGATAAGGAGGGTAATTTTTAAAACAATCCAATATGTCACACTGAAAGCAAGCATTTAATGTAGCATTTAAAGTGCTATATGGAACTGTAAAAGATTGAAATAATCAATGGTAATATTATAGGCATAAGAAAAGTGAAATTATAATAATAAATCATAAGGGGGAGATGTGAACATCAGGAGTATGGGGTTCATGCAGAACCTTTAGACTCTCTCTCTCTCTCTCCACACACACACACACACACACACACACACACACACACAAACTAATAGAGACAAAAGTAAAAATCCACAAATATAAAACAGACCCTGAACTTTTGATCCACAATCCTAAAGTGTTTTAGCTATTAATGCAAATGTTAAAGAAACAGTTAAAGTAAAAAATTCAACACTGTACATGTTATAATTAGCTCTCCAGTGAACAATCTGATCATTTTAATGAGCAAATGAAATAGGTCAAACTTTGGGAAAAGTACAAAACTTCTACACTGCTAAATGAAAGCATGGTAGTTTCAAGTAATGTTTCCTGCTAATAGTGACAAAACTAGCAATTGAAAGGTATGCTACTGCACTTGATGGTGAAATATTACATTTTGTAATAATTTTAATGCTGCATTAAAACAAAGTCAGCAACATAAAACACACTGAGCTAAATAAATATGACTTGATTATTACTACACGAATAAAAGAGGTCAGAAGATTGCTTTAGCCCGCCAACCTTAACCAAGTAGAGATGTATCATTTACTATATTTGCATATTTTAAAAAGTTGCTTCTGTATTTGTTTTAGCCAATAAAAATTAAAAAGAATATACTTTTGTATTCTTATTCAGTGAGGGAATATAATTGATTTCAAAGATTATTTTCTCTCCTTGCAAATCTTTACCCAACCAAGAAATCTATGCACAAAGCTACGTAATCTCTATTTAAATAGAAAACATGGTTGAATTAATAAAAGATTTATTGCTTAGTTCAATTTACTTAGCCCAGAATCCCTTGAATAATACCAAGGTCTGATACACATGCCTGCTTACTTGTTCCATCAGTTCCATTTGCAGAGCAAAGTGAGTATCTCCAACAGAGCAACAAATGGTCAGAGCATAACATTTTAAAAGATCACAATCCACATACAAATTGAGTTTAACTGGCATAGAAACATGTAAATAGAGAATCACTTACCCCAGTTTGTATTACAAAGACTACAAAGTTTTTAAGAGAGTCAAGATCTTTGTACACTTCAGTGAAAAGCAGTTTGCGGCTGCTACTTTAAGCCTGTAAATTGCTTAATCAACTGTTTCTGTCAGAAAGCTCGCGAGAGTTGGCAATAGCAACTCGATCTGTAGGCAGCTGTGCTTTAGTATCTGACATCTGTTGAAAGGGTAATGGTATGGTTGTAGAAATGCTTCAGAATTATTCCAGTTTTGATTAAATCAAGCATTAGATTGTATTGGAAAGGGAAAAATAAAATTATCCTTAGTACAAGGCTAAACTTTATAACAAATCGGACTACAAAACACAGCAGCAGAAGTATAAATCTTGCTTCTTTTTTGTTTTTCTTTCGTGAAGAACTATTCCTACTTGTATTTTTTTCTCTTTTGCAAGAGTTCAAGATTTCTATAGAGATCTGGTAAAATATTTAAAAGATCTTTCCAGCCCAGGTCAATTGGCTATTTCCAACTACAAATAGTGGAAGGAGAGAAAATGAGAACATTTTATACAGATATACAGCAAGCAACAGCAATCAATTGTATTAACTGAATTTGATTATCTAATAGATAGTCATAACATTTTCTACAAAAAACAGTTTTCCATCAGAAAATGCAGTTTAATCAAAACCAAAATATTTCACAAAATTGTGTTTATTTTGACAAAAATAGAATTAGACAAACTTGTTTCATTCTGATTTGGAATACAAGCAAATTCTGAAATGCGGGAATTTCCTGTGAAATGGAAGTTCTAAGTTTTGATTGACTGCTGTCAAATGCCCATTGTACAATAAGGTATCTTCTAATTCTAATTTTAGTTTTAAAAAAATGTATACTTGCCTGGCCTTATTCTACACAGTATCACTGTTTCAACTGGAGAAATAAGACATTAAACAGGACTGGGAGGTATTTACGGTGGGGCCATCTGTCGTTTGCTTGTTTGTCACTTTTATATTTATTATTATTTATATTATGGGTAGCACCTAGAAACATCAACTGAGATCAGGAGTTTCAGGATCCTTTTGTGCTAGGCACTGTACAGACACAGAATAAGAGGCAGTCCCTATCTCAGTCTAAATAAATAAGACAGACATGGGGTGGGGAGAAGGAAGGATTATACATTTATTAACCCCATTTTAGAGATGGGAAACAGAGGCACACAGCGATTAAGGGATTTACCTAAGGTCACACAGTAAACCTATGGCAGGGCCAAAAATTAAAGCCAGATCTCCTGAGTACCGCTCAAGTGCCTTAACCACAATACCGTCCTTAAGCTCTGTGTCCATTTTACTATCTCACCCAACTTTCTCTGGCACTGCTCTGAAGGAAAACCTCAGACTTTTACATGCCGTCAACTACTACAAAGACAGCCAGCTTCATCCTGGACAGCACAGAACTTTGTTGCCTTTCAGAGCTCAAGGCAATACATTTCCCTGGATAAAATGATCAAACTAGAGTTCTATTTTGATTAGAAAAAAAATACAATATTGGCAATTACAGAACAGATAGAAAGCACAAATAAAAAGTTAAAATATTAAGCTTATACTCTTTAATGTGAAGACAGAGAAAATTCTAGAAAAAATGATAAATGGGATTTTTCATAGTGAGGATTTACCACGTATCGTTCAGGTTCACATGTCTGTTAGGCATATTCTTGGGATATGCCCTTGTGATAACGTATCATCAATCTGAACCCAAATCTCTGTTGTACATCCCAGGAACTTTAGTGTGAAAGTGTCAAAGATGCACACTCATTTTGGATTAAAGCTTCTCAACCTAGATTCTGAGCTCAGTTACACAAGTATAAATCCCAAATATAGCAATAGATTTACACTGGAGTAATGGAGAGCGGATTGTAGACTTTTATTTTGAACATGCTGAAATAACAAGAAGATGGATTTATGCATTACTTCACATTCAGCTGCTTTGTAATGGATAGCTCTGAGGCCCAGCAAGATGGGTCACCACCATCCCGTAAACATCTGTCCCCTGGATCTGCCCTATCACTGGCTCTGACACAGAAAAACAGTAACATTTACACTTTACAAATAAAGTATATAACACTAAGGTCAAATCAAACACCCTTAAGGTGCCCCAATGCGACCACGCTTGAAAACAATTATCAATTCTGTCCAACACAGAGATTTATTAAACTCAAGGTATACGGTCTTTGTAAACCCTGTGTGACTGACAGATCAAGTTATCTCAGACTCTCTTAGTAGGAGTAACTGTGGGTGCTATGAGTAAGTCCTCCAGGAAGCGTAGAGATGTCACACCTACTGTAGACTCTAGATGCTGTGATTTGTTTTTTTGGTGAGGCGCTGTTTGCTGAGTAATAGAAATAAAGAAGGAGCACAGCACAGGCTGCTGCTTGAGATCATTAGGAAGTTAGGAACATTAGGAAGGGTTTTTTACCTGATTTCTGTGCAGTTTCCTTCCTAATAAGGAGATTATTTTAAGACCTGTCTTGTGTGTTGGTAAGTTACCTCAGGCACTATTAGGGCAGAATTAAGGTTGTTTGAGTGATCTTACCTCTGTATCTAGACAATCTCTAATGTAAATACCAAAATACTCAGAGGAACTACTTGAAGTATTCCAAGGACTTGGAGATCCTCAAAGGAAGATATTACAGGAGTGCAAAATATTATGAAATAATATGTAACTGAGGCCCCAGATCAGCAAATTACCTAAGCATATGTATAATTTTTAGCATGTGAGTAGCCTTAAATTATACATAGGCTTGAATACCTGGATGAATTAGGAAGTAGCCCAGAACGGCCAATATGCTAGTGGAAGTTATTTCACTCACTAGGTGTTGCTCTGAACTTTAAGGATACTCTCTGACTTAAACACCCTCCTCCTTTCATCCCATCCCATCCCTGACTCAGTCCTGTTTTTTGACTGCTCTGATCTATAGAACAATGTGGGTCATATTATTTCAAGTTGCACTCATAGCCACCAGCATCATCAATGGAAATATCACACAGAGAGTGTTTGGGGGTGGAAGAGAGGAGGAAACACATTTTATCTGACTTACATGCCTCCATGTCAGGATATTTCCTTACCTCATAGGGTGTAAAAAGCACAGCTTTAAGCAAAAATTGTTCAACTTCAACCTTTTGCAGCTCTGTGGAAAATTACATGATAAAGGTAACAGGGTGGAAACATTTACTTAATTTTTTCAAAAGGCTTTTGATAAGGCCCTTCAAAAGAACTCTTAAAGAACCATATAGAAAGTAGGAGGAAAACCTTTCATGGTGACAAGCAAGGTAGGCTAATTCCAGCAGTTAACAAGAATATCTGAGGAACAGTGGGGGGTGGGGTGGGGGGGAGGAATAACATGGGGAAATAGTTTTACTTTGTGTAATGACTCATCCATTCCCAGTCTCTATTCAAGCCTAAGTTAATTGTAGCCAGTTTGCAAATTAATTCCAATTCAGCAGTCTCTCGTTGGAGTCTGTTTTTGAAGCTTTTTTATTGAAGGATAGCCACTCTAAGGTCTGTAATCGAGTGACCAGAGAGATTGAAGTGTTCTCCAACTGGGTTTTGAATGTTATAATTCTTGACGTCTGATTTGTGTCCATTCATTCTTTTACGTAGAGACTGTCCAGTTTGGCCAATGTACATGGCAGAGGGGCATTGCTGGCACATGATGGCATATATCACATTGGTAGATGTGCAGGTGAACGAGCCTCTGATAGTGTGGCTGATGTGATTAGGCCCTATGATAGTATCCCCTGAATAGATATGTGGACAGAGTTGGCAACGGGCTTTGTTGCAAGGATAGGTTCCTGGGTTAGTGGTTCTGTTGTGTGGTGTGTGGTTGCTGGTGAGTATTTGCTTCAGATTGGGGGGCTGTCTGTAAGCAAGGACTGGCCTGTCTCCCAAGATCTGTGAGAGTGATGGGTCGTCCTTCAGGATAGGTTGTAGATCCTTGATGATGCGTTGGAGAGGTTTTAGTTGGGGGCTGAAGGTGACGGTTAGTGGCGTTCTGTTATTTTCTTTGTTGGGCCTGTCCTGTAGTAGGTGACTTCTGGGTACTCTTCTGGCTCTGTCAATCTGTTTCTTCACTTCAGCAGGTGGGTATTGTAGTTGTAGGAATGCATGATAGAGATCTTGTAGGTGTTTGTCTCTGTCTGAGGGGTTGGAGCAAATGCGGTTATATCGTAGAGCTTGGCTGTAGACAATGGATCGAGTGGTATGATCTGGATGAAAGCTAGAGGCATGTAGGTAGGAATAGCGGTCAGTAGGTTTCCGATATAGGGTGGTGTTTATGTGACCATCGCTTATTAGCACCGTAGTGTCCAGGAAGTGGATCTCTTGTGTGGACTGGTCCAGGCTGAGGTTGATGGTGGGTTTTCCTCCTTTCCCCCCTGCTGCTGGTGATGGCTTATCTTAAGTTATCACTCTCCTTACAGTGTGTATGATAAACCCATTGTTTCATGTTCTCTGTGTGTGTATATAAATCTCCCCTCTGTTTTTTCCACCAAATGCATCCGATGAAGTGAGCTGTAGCTCATGAAAGCTTATGCTCTAATAAATTTGTTAGTCTCTAAGGTGCCACAAGTACTCCTTTTCTTTTTGCGAATACAGACTAACACGGCTGCTACTCTGAAACATATAGAAAGTGTTATTTTAATAAGTGCCTTATTTATGGAGAAATGTATACTGTAGTTAAAAAGTAGAAAACCTATATTCTCTCTCTTCATCTTTCTTCATCAGTGAGGAACAAAAATGCACAGTAAATTATGACTGATTTGTATGAATTGTTGCCCTGGGTCTGAAGAAGTGAACATCTTGTTTAAATTCTCTAGCCTTTCTATTGCCTCTTCTGTCATACATTTTTTGGAATTCTCAGCATGTTGTATTGCATTTAAGGACTTATATGTTTAATTTAAGTCTTCCACATTGCAGTGAATGTAAACCAATGTCACTGCAGATACAGTTTTCCTTGAATAGAGTTTAAGGCTATAAAGGTGATTGGTGGCCAGTGGTTGGACCAACACTGTGATAATTTTTCTCATTCCTTTGTCCTATTCCAAAGCTCTCCTAGTCCAATTCCAAAGCTATTCCTTTGATGGTGGTAATTCCAAGAATGATGAAATGTAAGAGGGCAGCCAGCAGTGTGAAAATAGATGGACTAGCCAACACACTCACAAAAGTGACACTCACCATAGTAACTTACTGAATTGTAAATCTAGGATTCAAAACCTACAGCTCAAAATGTTCTCTACAGAATTATTTCTATAAATGGATTTCAGTGAAGCTTGGTGAGAATGCAGAAAATCTCTCAGTGTGATGTGGAACTGAGGCCTTATACTGAAGAGGATGTGGTGTGTATTGGTGACATTGATCACATGGCTGTGTCCACCACATAATGAAAATTTTCCAGAGACAAATACCATTGAACTATTCAGATATTTTTGAATCTCAAATCAACCTAACAACATGTCTAGCACTTTCGGAATGTGACAACAATCTTAATACTGATCCTTCTTGCCCTGTCTACATTATTTATTATTAGCTATTAATCAGTGAGAGCTGCTAAATAGAAATTTCCCAATAATATTTCCATTAATAAATGGTTTAAAAAGTCACATGGAACCACATTATCCTTGGAGAAATTGGCTAATATTAGAAAAGATATCTATGGTGAATATCTTGAAAATGGATGTCACTGCACTTTATAAAAAACATTGCATTCTTTGTTCTCATTATTGGTACAATTATATAGTGCTACAATTTTCTTCCTATTACTCTAATTATAGGCTGCTATAATTTTCTCCTTGTTAGTACAATTATCAGTGGCTTTTTTACAAAAATTCTGGGGAAATCAGTGTAAATGAAAAAAATATTGCTAATTGTAAGATACATTTATTATTTTTATTCATTTTGTATGTTTATTTAGTCTTAGTTCCCGATGGCATCATTCAATAATCTAACCTTTTCTGTCTTTTTATGGGGACTGTTTCAATAAACAGAATTTTAAAAAAGATTAATATATACACAAAATGGCTTGCAAAGCACTTTTACATTTCCTGTCTTTGGCTTATAAGAAAACAGGCAAAATTAAGTGTCAGCACATAGTTGAAATGTTATGTTAATGTGTTTGGGCTAATTAAATTATAGTCTAGGTTCCTGTGCATTCTGCAAGAGATTCAGTCTTTGCATAGATGTTATAGCTGTGCTGTTTTCCACTTCTACTAGTTAGATTTTTGTCCATCTGGGAAATAGATTTGTGTCTAACAGGTAGCAACCACTCCACTGGGTAGGTATCCAAGCTTTTCTGACTTGGCACAAAAGTAGATCCAGGTGTTTGTTCAAAGATCACTTGTGAAAATAATTGATGTCCCAAATTCTTTCAATTTTCTGACAATTTGTAAGTACTACAAGCAAACAGAGACTCTTGAACAGACTCTGTGGTCAATGGTAAGACCCTGACAGGGATACAGACAAGTGAGTATATTTGGATCTAGTAGGGTGAGCATGGGGCTGGAAGCCAGGAAATCCTGAGACCTAATTCTGCTTCTTTCTGTGTGGTTTTAGCCAATTTTTCAACTAACCTCTCCATATTTCAGTTTCTCTTACAGTAAAAGAGATCTAACAATTTTTAATGACCTATTTCATAGGATTGTTGTAAGATTGAAGTAGTAAATTTTTGTACAGCACTTTGAAATATAAAGCACTATGTAAATAAGTCACCTCTATCTACCTTGAATCAGTTGAATCCAATATTTTATCCACATTCTGACACTGGAACAGTGGAGAAACAGCAATTTTCAGATCTGGTTGGAAAGAGATGTGCAGCTAGATGACCTCAGAATAAATGACATTGCATTTTTATAGCGTCTTCCCATCTCCCCCAAAGGTTGGACACAGGCTTTTAGAAAGAAGGGTGATAAGAGTAAATTTTTCAAAATAATTGAAATTTAAATGCTTGCAGAATAGAATCAAGATCCTCTGGGATCTCTCTCGAGGAATAAGTAACACCAGTTCAATCCAACTTAGTCCACTCCTGTAAGGTCCAGTGAACAGGGCAGCATTACCTTGTGATGATGCTGAAAACTACTAATAACATTAGTTCAGATGTTTGTTCCTAGTCATGAGGTCTATTATCAGATCAACCGATACCATCTTATTGGTACAACCAAGTCAGAAGCTTGAACAAGAAAAGGTCTTAGTGACTAGCTATCTTCAACAGCATCTTAGTTCTGCTATTTCCTCAGTAAACTTGCTCAAGAGATAGGAGGCCACAATGACATTTAATTGTTAGCATCAAGTACAGGTTTCTTGAACACTGTCTGCACTAGGACAAAACTAAAAACTGTTCTTCAATCCATAGTCTCTTTTTATTTAGTTCTTATCATTCAAACTGATTTAGCTCTTGTCCTCCACCAAATTTTATTAAATTGATTTCATTTTGTAAAAACGAGATTACTCTGAGCTGATTTGTTCTTTGTCCCGTTTCTACAATAGGGAAAAATTACATTCATGTTCTGAACCACTGACATCAGACACTTATGTAGTCAAAAGCCTATCAGACCTCTGATGATAGAGGCTGCTATAATGTAGTCTTAAAAGCATAAAGGCAGTAGGAGAGCCTTTCGTAACAGAAGGTAGCGTCATTCTGTGAATGGGCAAGCAGTGTGTGACCATGAACATCTCATTATAAGCATCTGTGCAAATTTCCCAGAAACATGCCATCATTCCTACATATTAGGTAATTCATCACAGTACCATCTGTTTGAAAAACTGAGCTGTCAGGACAGGTGGTTTATTGGTAAAGTACAATAAACTCCTTCAGGTTATATAAAGTACATATATAAAGTGCAGAACATTAAAATAAAAAGGATGTTAAAATAATACAGTGAGGGGAATACAAATTGTAATATACAGAAGGTCAGACTAGATGATCTGGTGGTCCCTTCTGGCCTTAAACTCTATGATTTAACCCTACAAAGGGCATTTTGAGTTGCTGACTTACAAAGACCTTAAACCATGAATCATTCCTAAATATTCCAACATATTTTGCATAGGGATAAAGGGATTGGTTCAGTCACTTTCATTAATTTCTTAAGCATATAACTTGCTAATGATGATTTTCCTTATATGGCTTCCTGACACATTAACTCACTCCATGAATGGTACGCAGTTAGTTTTCTTTTCTTCCTCTCACTTTGACATGTGCTGATGAAATTGTTCAAGCCTGAAATAACATTGCTATGGACATGTTTTCCCCCTCCCTCTGTTTGCATTTTTCTGTCAATTAACTCTAAAAATCCCGAGTTCATTTACTTTTAAGAAGTAGCATTCTCAGAAAGATGGTGGCATCTTTCCAAAATATACTCAGTACATAGGTACAAGAATAAAAAATTAAGAATGGAATGCATGTACTTAGCTCAATATTTCTTTACCCTGCATCACCAGCTGTTTGTTATTGTTTTATGGTAACACCTAGAGACCCCATCTGTGATTGGGGGTTATCAGTGGTTAAAATAGATTGAACAAGGAGGGGGAGCTCTGGTTGCATCAGCCAAGGAGGAAGGGGAGCACTAGGGGAGCACTGCCTAGCCAGGGAGAAGAGAGTAGCCCCCCCTCTGTTTTCAGCAATGAAGGGAGGCACTCCACCCCTTCCCTTACTTTTGCCCTTGAGTCCCATTGGGTGGAGCTCTTTACAAACACACAATGAGGACAGTCCCTGCCTGGAAGAAATTAATGAGACAGACAAAGATTAGGGAAAGGGAGTACTATTATCCACATTTTACAGATGGAGAATTGAGGCACAGAGGTGAAGAGACTTGCCCAAGGTCACTCAAGAAGTTTGACTTGTATTCAGATCTCCAGAGCTTTAATCACAAGACCATTGCTTATTTTAATTCCCTCTTAGTTCTGTAAATATTGTAAAGAGGATTGCATTTTTAATATGCCACATTAAAAAAAAAGGTTTTGGATCTGCAGTAACAGGCAATGGAGATCAAACTAGGGATATAGGGAATTGTGCTTGGCAAAAGTTTCCAAAAGGAGCAGCCAGGAGGAGCTATTATGTAATACATAATATTTATTAATAATAAGAGGTGTAGTGAGAGCATGGCCTGAAAAATGAGCCCCCAGACAAAAGGGCCAAATCAGAAATGTTTGCACAATAATTTGCACATGGGTATGCTTGTACTACACAAATGCTGCCCCAACTGGCTTGCATTGCAGCCAGAGACAAATAAGCAGTCATTGTGCACCCTTTGTTGCCCACTTTGCACTTCAGCAGCTCAAGCCTTGTGTTTTCTGTGTGAAAATGTGGGGATAAGAATATTCCCTAGTGTCATTGGAGGCACAAATAGGAATGGTTAATGTTCTCATTATCATTCAGTCCTTAGAGTGCTTCTAATTTTCATGTGCACACATAAAGCTGTGACACCAGATGATGAAAGTGAACTAAGATTTTGACACGGACCACAAAGTAGTGCAAATATAGTCTGAGTTTGTACTCTGGAGATACTTTTACTTCCAAACTGTCCTCCCCAATGAGAAAATATTTAACAGTGGTTAGCACTCAGCCATGTAAACCAGCAATTGTTTTGTGCTCACAGCCTCTTGCTCACCTTCTCCTCCCTTGCAGGAGGCCCAAGAGGTTCTCATATTTAGCAGATGGCTCTTGGCACTGTTGAAAGTAAAACCAGTGTACAAGTGCAGCCCTTGAATGCACACAAACTAGTGTGAAAAGAACAGGAGTACTTGTGGCACCTTAGAGACTAACAAATTTATTAGAGCATAAGCTTTCATGGGCTACACCTCACTTCATCGGATGCATAGAATGGAACATTTTAACCAGTGTGAGGAAGATAATTTTACCAGTAAATATTAACAAGAATAACAGTAGGAACAAGCATAAGAAAAACCACACAGTAAGAAAAACAATAAACAATACCTGAATAAGTTTCTTACTAAGTAAATAGCATATAAAATATGGAGAAATATGTAGAAAATATAAACCCAGACAGACAGAGTTCACATTTACTTAATATGGGCCTGGCAGCTACCTCAAGATGCTGTGTTCAGTGATTGAAGCTGGAACTTAGTGTTATGAGCTGAGTGAAACCTTGCTGTGGGTTGAGTTAAAACCTTGTTGAGTCTGATGGGTTTGAACCCACCCTTCACTTACCATAACTGTAGGTAAGTTAATCAAAATCCCTAACCTCAGACAAAAGGGCAATGTGAACCCAGGAGATTTGGACTGTGTAAGTGGATGTTTTTGCTGAGTATTGTTTTGGCTAATGGGATGTGTGTGCACGCATGTGTGCAGAACACAAACAACTGAGAGAGATGAGAGCAGAGGAAAAAATCCAAGCAGAAGCCTTAAGCACAACATGACTCCAGGAGAAACTTAGAGAGAGGTTTTGGGTCAAGGGCTGGCTGAAAAGAAGCCTTGGGCTTGTAAGCCAAGAAAGCTTATGCTCTAATAAATTTGTTAGTCTCTAAGGTGCCACAAGTACTCCTTTTCTTTAAGCCAAGAAACTACTCCTTTTGTCTTTGGTTTTCTTGCATTTGGAAAAGCAGAACTTTATATGTTCCTGTGATGATCTGTACCCGTTTCACACTTTTTAAACTCACAATTTACTGACCATCATTGTCCTGGTAAAATACATGTGGCAACATTGTAAGGTTATAAGATTCTACCATATGGTATGAGTAAGACATGTTTCAAGTCTGGGGAGTGGCTATAAACCAGTTCCCCAGAAACAAAAGGCAAACTGACACCTCAGCCAGGGGTCATCAAATACAAATGGATCACCACCTGAGTAAGTGGCCACTCTTTGGCAGGAAAGAGGGTGTGGGTGAAAAAATCTACATCTTGACAAAGAAACAGTTTTGGGTTCCCGTCCACACAGACTTTACGTCTCCTGAACCTCAGCTGGAGATGCTTCTTAAAGAAGAGAAAGACTGGGAGTAGTGTTGCTCTGTAATGTAATTCAAGACTGGCTGGCTGCAGCACTCATACAATATAACTAGGAGTGAACTGCATGCTGGAGGCTATGTGTAAGCAGAAACAACTTAGTAGATTCTTTCCCCTCCCTCCTAGGCTGCTGTCCTCTTGGCATCAGGTGGTCCCAGTATCATCATGCAAGTGATAGTTACTGGGATTGGGTAACAATAGGCTGATTGTTCAATAGGCCACTCCCTGAGGAATCTACTATTGCTGGAGCCTGCTCTAATTGTGTCTGTCTGGTCCTCACAAGGAAATAGGAAAAAAAACCTCTTAGACAGAAAATGGCACTGTCTAAAGCCAGCCCCAGGCAATCTCCAAATTTAAGCTAATGGGATGTTGGCCTGAGTGCAGTCTACTGGGTTAGACTATCATCTGAACAGTAAACAACACGATTTACAAGCAAGTAACTAACTGGATTCTGCCCCATTGCCTACCATGTCCACATGGCTATGGCAGACTAAGGTCCTGTCATCCCTCAATTATCTTGGCTATCATTAAGCCAATTCTAAGCATTACCTCTTAAATCACAGGATTCTATCCGTGCTGTGGAATTTTGTAACTATGAAAGGGCTATTGCACAGAGGAAAAGGAGGAGGAGACAGGTCCTGACCATATGGTTTGCTATTCTTGAGCCCAACCATTGTATTGATAACATAGGGGAACTATTGTATCTTGATTTCAAATAAAATATACTGAAGGTCATTTTTTTCACTCCAAATACCAGTGAGGAACCAAGGGAGTGGTGAGCAGCTGAATAGAGAGTTTCATGCTTTTCACTGTCCAGTTGCAGGCAGGGACATGATTCTACAGGATGCATAAGTACCTATACCTGCTTTATCTAAGCTAGGCACATACTGAAACAAACCACCATGGGCCATGTCTCCTAGTACTCTCACCTAATGACCATGATAAGGGACAACATACTTTAATAAAACTTGTCCAGTGGTGGAGCCTGTGGTGACCTTTACTGGAAGAGTCTTGTGGTTAGAGGATGCAGTGCAGACCCCAGAGCAGATACTTGACAGAGGTTATAGTGATGGGGGACTAGTAAACTCCTAGCACAGAGACAGGACACAGCTTTTGACATCACCTCATTTAATTTGAAACTTTACTTTTACTAACAGAAAAATTCCCTCCCCCTAAAAGCTCAACCCTTGCAGAACTATGATTTCTGCTTGTGACTATTATTATTTATATTGCGGTAGTACCTTGGAGCCCCAGTTATAGACAAGTACCCCATTGTGCTAGGTGTTGTAGAAACAGAGAATAAAAAGATGGTCCCTGCCTCAAAGATCTTACAGTCTAAGTATAAGACAAAGACAATAGGCGGAGACAGACAGAGAAGAACAAGGAAACAATGAGACAATGTTGGTCTGCATGATTGGCAGTAGTCTCAGCACTCAACTTTGATATAGGCATTGTGGTAAAGGAGGGATTAGAAGGAGGACAAAGAGGTGGCTTTGTGAAAGTTTATGGGGTGTACAGCTGAGCAAAATTTTTCATCTGAAATTTTTTTTGGAGAAGAAAAAATGCATATTTGGCAACCTTGAAACAGTTCATGAAATTGTGTTGATTTTGCCATATTTCATGTGATAAAAAAAATCCAAAATAGTCAAAATGTTTCATTTAAACATTTTCAAAAAGTGTGCTGAAATAAATTATGGCTTGGATTACCTCAACTCTTCTACTCTATATCTTTGACAGTATATAGAGTACCATGCCAGTGCATAAAATAGAGTCATTACATGGATATTTAACACTATATATTGTGTCAATAATTACTATGGAACCCTTAACAAGCAGGGCTTTAAAGCTCTCCTGATGCACTGTGCCAATGTGTGCTATAGGATCATTAACATGTCTTTCTTTGACAGGATGCCTTTTAAGAGCTTCTTCATAGAACAGCCGTTACAATATATCATGTCAATGCATACTATTGAGCTCTTAACTAGCAGACATTTAATGCAATACACCATATCACGACAATGCATGCTATTAGGCAACCCTTAATCATTGGATCCCTGTTATTGATATGCCAACCCTAATGGCTCTGAAGCAGCCATTAAGAAGTATAGTGTCAAAGTGCTATAACCATATTTGCAACAGCATATTATCAAGCCATTAAGTGAATATTCAGAAACTCATTAAATCAAAGGGAAATTGTGCATTGTCATAATTGAGGCGCCAACACATTCAGTGTATGCTAAATATGTAATGGACAGTTGTTACTTTCCATGCAGAGGCCTTTTCTAATGTTAATATCTTGGTACTACCAGCCTTCCAAAAACAGAACAAGCAGAACATTCCAATTTACATTCCTGGCAAACCGCTCGCATCCTTTTCAATTTAGGAATTAAACTTCATTATTAGGGTTACACAGACATAATTGAGTCCAAACATTCATGTTTTATTTTGTTCTTCCTTAACTACAAAGTGGTCATAATAATATTATTCAAAACTTGCACAACAAAATGTGACTGAAGACAATTCAAGACAAGTTGAATGGGTATGATATAATTGTTACTCCTGTGAGAAACAAAGTACATTCCTCTGAGTATATGGTAGATGCTGACACAGTACTAACTTTTATGGCATAACTGGTACCTTTATAATAATACAGTATCTATGAATGTTTACTTAATTTAGCTAGCAAAGGAGGATAGGTTCCTCTTTCTCAGAACACAAAAATTGGTTTCACTCTTATTCATTGAGTAGGTGTTTGATGCTAAAAGTCAATTATCATTGTTTGCCCAGATTGACAGATGTCCCCAAATGGTATGTCAAATTGTTGCCGCATAATTCATTTTGCATAATGTAAAAATGCCAATTGGTGTCAGGAAGTAGGAGGGGGAGCCGAGTGGAGGAATGATCATGTCAATGATTATGATGGCCATACTCCTTCAGACACTGGCAGAAAGTTACAACAGCAAATGTTGATTGATTCATCAGATCTAACCTGACAGAGTTTTACACTGCCAAACTAATAATTAGCATTGTCACTTACAGTGTGATAGAAACAAAACCTCAAAGCTATTTGGTATTATCTAGAGTGATGGATAATAACTAATATATGTTAGAAAGAAAACATTAAGTGTTATCTCGATAAACCTGAAGTCAAATGTACACATCAGTAATTCTCATTTAGTCAGCTAATGCCAAGGTATTTTTTCTGGTGTTATTGACAAATGCTAAGAGGATAGAGATGTGGGAAAGCACTGTGGACAGCACATTTGGTTTCACATATATTTACTTTCAAGAAGCTGGTTTTCCTTGAATTGTTAATGATATTTGTGTGTAGCGCCCCCTCTCCACCTGGTTACCTCCTTTAATGCCAATCTCTTACAGGTTTTGATGGACAGGTCTGGGTTCTTTTGGATCCCGCCACCCACACAGTGGGGTGTATCTTCTGTCTTTTTTTCCTATGAAATTATTTGGCTGTGCCTCCACCCCCCTCGCTCCTTCCTGGCAGGGTCACCAGGGCAGCTTGGGCAGAAAATTCTAACTACAGAGTAATCCCCATTTACTTGCCAGATAGTTAGAAACTTCCAAGAAATAACACAAGCACATAAAAATATATTAACACAACAATTATATTAAACAGGAGACAAATACAATGTAACAGGGTAAAACACTATTTTTAGGGTCACCGGTGCCCACATTGCAAACACCCATGACTTGATGTAGCAAATGTAAAATTAGGGTCCCATTTGTACGGGTACTTTGCTGGGTCCCTTGATGACCTATAACCACAAAATTCTTCTCTACAGTGGTTTAGCAGCATGGCTGACTGGGTTCAGGACAGCCCAAAGGACTCACAAGTGGGAGAAGGTGGTAAATCCATCCACAGGTGTAATATGCATCACGTTATAAAATCCTCAAACCCTTACTCCCTGGCTTGAGGACATTTATTCTGGGGGGGGGGAGTCCCCAGAACAAATTCCCTGACTAACTAAATAAAGGATAGTGCACTCACAAACTCCATGAATGATCCTCAGGTTCGAAGATGACTCTGGACTCCTCAGTCATTGCAAAGGGGCTGCTCTCTGCTGGCAGGGATCCTCCTCAGGCAGGAATCAGGCTGTGTCAGTCCCAGGATTTCCCTTCACCACAAAGGAGTGCAGGGCTCCAGGTGTAGATTACACAACTACACTAACGTCCAAACGGTAGCATCCTAGCCCAGCCTCCAGTCACACACTCAGCAGGCAGCTTCCGTGGACTAGCAGCCAGAGCACAGCTGACCATGTGGTGACTGGTCTCACCTAGAGAGCAGGAGGGTGAACTCAGCCTGGCTGGGAAGTTTCCCAGCAAAGGCTACAAATTGGGACTTCTCAATGGAGAAGGAAAAAACCCAGCTGCAAGATCTGCTGTCAGGTCCCTAGAGGCCTGTTCTCAGGGGGAACCCTGCATGCATACCTGGGACTCACCAGCTCCCCACACAGCCAGTCCTGCCCTTTTCCTGGCTGGCTTCAGACTGACTCCCAAATGGCTTCTCCCTGGGAGGGCCCCTCACTCCCTATTGGTTGCTGGGCGAACTCTGAGTCTGCCTTGGCTCCCCCTCTACCAGGGGCAGTGTGCCTCTCCTGAGCTGCCCGCAGACAGAGCGCCAGGAATCTATGTCATCTCCTTGGGGGTTACATGTGCAAAGGGCAAAATGTTGTACATTTCTCCCAAGTGTTTGAACTGAGTATGAGGAAATAGTATCACCTTACATGCCCTTGGCTAAATTTTGGAGAAAGGTAATGAATTGCAGTATGGGAAATTTTTACCATTTTTAGGATATTTTGCCTCTCACATCCCTGCCCCTAGGGAAAGAATAAAGAATTATCCTCAAAGCTACTATCAATGGGAAAAAAGAAGCAAAATCTGCCATAATCATTTGCAAAATGTGATTTTTCCTGGCTTCACTGATGCAGAGAATATTTTTCACAGCCTGTGTGTTAATGTTTCCCCTGTAATTCCTCAGTTCAGGAGACCAGATCTATTCAAGAAAGGCACTTAAGCACAGATTTACATTTAAGTGCATATTTAAGTCCCACCAAAGTCAAAGCTTAAGTGCTTTGCTGACTATGGAAGGACTTATGTACATGGTTAAGTGCTTTCCTGAAGTAGGGCCGTAGAGTCTACCTGCGTGCATTGAAGTCAGTAGCAAAGCTCCCATTGAATTCAGTGCTGAAAGGTCGGGTGCCTAAGAGCACAGAAAGATTGATATGTGAGAAATAAATTATACCATTTATTTATAGTGACCTTCCTATAAGATTTATACAGTATAACAAACAATTACTTTTCAGCTGTAGGCACCATCTATGTGACTTACTCTAAGTGTGTGTAGAGTTTCTCTCTCGATTATTAATAACCATCTCTTGAGAGTCTTTTCTCTCCTGTTACAATCTAGCTCACATTGGAATAAGTGGGAGTATTCCTACTGACTTCAGTGGGAGGTGGATTGGACTCCCTGTGTTTTGTATGTAAACTGGAGACCCTACTGGCTTACTCCTGAGAGTAGTGCCACCAGTGTATTAGGACTACTGATTTAGTCGGACTACTCATATGAGCAAGGTGAGCAGTGTTGCACCACTGTATGTTAAATAAATACTTTATTGAAATCAATTATAATTGGCAGAAATTTCATTCAAATACCACATCACTTGCCCAATTGCGTTCATAATAGTAACATAGCCCTTTCTCAGTACAAAGCCAAATAGAACATATAATTAATTTTATTTGAAAATCCTGTCAGAGCACTTTTCTACCTGTTTCATTGCACTGCCACATCACAAGATACACTCTGTGAAATGTCACATATCCTGAAGAAACAGAAGAAAGAGAAAAATATTATTTTTTGTGTTTGCATATTCAATCTATGCAAATGTATTATACTTTGCTCAGTTTCATCATCCTGGAAAAAGCAAGCAAGATAAACTTTTTTTCCCCAAACACTTCACACATGTTCTTATTTTGCATAGTGCATTCTGTAACTCATTGCAGGCTTTTCTTTTTAGCTAGCCACCTCAGGCTATTATTTTGGAACAAAGCTTAACTCAAAACGTATCCAGCATAAAATCACATGAAATAGTTGGCCACAGCTACACCTACAGGTTTTAGAATGAGAGACATTAGAAAAGAAAAGACCTATTAATCTGTCTCTTTGCAGACACCCCTGCAGTCCAGTCTAGTTTGTAAAACCCCGTTCAATCTCCCATCCTTTTTGTTTATCAGGCAAACCTGCATAAAATGTGTATTCTGCAAACAAGCTAACAAAACAAAAGAAAACAAAACCTAGTTTCAAACTTGCACCAGCAATTAGATAGTTTGTGTGACATTTGAAAGTCCTGCATTTTCCTGTGTAGAAATCTGGATTGAGGTATCATAACAACCATATACCACGAGGTTGTGCTGTTGCCCTTATGCAATGTACATTACAATGGAGCTGTGCTACTATGTTCAGCGTGTGGACATTATTCATCTGGGAGGAGCCTCAAATCCTTAAAACCAGAAAAAGAAGTCTTTCAGATTCATTTTCTTCCTGGTTTTACTGCTCATTTTTTTCCTCAGAGATCTTTGGCTTGTTTTGTAAACCACTGGCAGTGTTTCTGGGCCATGAAATTCAGGTACAAAATAGATTACCCATCTGCACGGGCTTAGGATGCAAACAATGCAAAGCCGAGCTGTAGATTGATGTAACATTTAATGCAGTTTCCAGCAAACCATCCATTAAGTTCATTGCCTTCCTTTTTTTTTTTTTCCTTTTGGAAATGGCCTTTTTGCAGCTTTTTTAAAGCCATATACTACATGCAAAATCTGAAGCACACCCAGGACTGAGTATAAACACCACCTCCAATATGTATATTAGGAGGAACAACCAACCAAGCCAACAAAACCCAAACTTGCATTTGAAAGGGTGACAATAAAGGAGCCCCTTTGTTATGACACTGTAGAGCACTGCTGCTTGCTGCACACCATTATTTTGCCCCAGTGTGTTTTTGGCATACAGTACCAGCACACCATTTTTTCAGATTTCAGAATGGTAGGTATGTTAATCTGTAACAGCAAAAATAATGAGGAGGACTTGTGGCACCTTAGAGACTAAAAAATTTATTTGGGCATAAGCTTTCGTGTGCTAAAACCCACTTCATCGGATGCATGCAGTGGAAAATACAGTAGGAAGATATGTAGAGAGAGACATACCCACTATAACGAGAATGATCAGTTAAGGTGGGCTATTATTAGCAGGAGAAAAAAAAATCTTTTTGTAGTGATAATCAGGATGGCCCATTTCCAACAGTTGACAGGAAGATGTGAGTAACAGTAAGGGAAAAAAATAAGCATGGGGAAATAATTTTACTTTGTGTAATGACCCATCCACTCCGAGTCTTTGTTCACGCCTAATTTAATGGTGTCCAGTTTACAAACTAATTCCAATTCAGCAGTTTCTCATTGGAGTCTGTTTTTGAAGTTTTTTTATTGTAGTATTGAGACTTTTAGGTCTGTGATGGAGCGACCAGGGAGACTGAAGTGTTCTCCGACTGGTTTTTGAATGTTATAATTCTTGACATCTGATTTGTGTCCATTTATTCGTCTATGTAGAAACTGTTCGGTTTGGCCAATGTACATGGCAGAGGGGCATTGATGGCACATGATGGCATATATCTCATTGGTAGATGTGCAGGTGAATGAGCCTCTGATAGTGTGGCTGATGTGATTAGGTCCTGTGATGGTGTCCCCTGAATAGATATGTGGACAGAGTTGGCAATGGGCTTTCTTGCAAGGATAGGTTCCTGGGTAAGTGTTTTTGTTGTGTGGTGTGTGGTTGCTGGTGAGTATTTGCTTCAGGTTGGGGGGCTGTCTGTAAGCAAGGACTGGCCTGTCTCCCAAAATCTATGAGAGTGATGGGTCGTCCTTCAGGATAGGTTGTAGATCCTTGATGATGCGCTGGAGAAGTTTTAGTGTGGGGCTGAAGGTGACGGCTACTGCATTCGGTTACTTTCTTTGTTGGACTTGTCCTGTAGTAGGTGACTTCTGGGTACCCTTCTGGCTCTGTCAATCTGTTTCTTCACTTCAGCAGGTGAGTATTATAGTTGTAAGAATGCTTGATAGAGATCTTGTAGGTGTTTGTCTCTGTCTGAGGGGTTGGAGCAACTGATGCAGTTGTATCGTAGAGCTTGGCTGTAGACAATGGATTGTGTGATGTGGCCTGGATGAAAGCTGGAAGCATGTAGGTAAGTATAGCGGTTAGTAGGTTTCCAGTATAGGGTGGTGTTTATGTGACCATAGGTTATTAGCACTGTAGTGTCCAGGAAATGGATCTCTTGTGTGGACTGGTCCAGGCTAAGGTTGATGGTGGGATGGAAGTTGTTGAAATCATGGTGGAATTCCTCAAGAGCTTCTTTTTCATGGGTCCAGATGATGAAGATGTCATCAATGTAGCGCAAGTAGAATAGGGGCATTAGGGGACGAGAGATGAGGAAGTCAGCCATAAAAATGTTGGCATACTGTGGGGCCATGCAGGTACCCATAGCAGTGCCACTAACTTGAAGGTAGACATTGTCCCCAAATGTGAAATGGTTATGGATGAGGACAAAGTCACAAAGTTCAGCCACCAGATTTGCTGTGACATTATCAGGGATACTGTTCTGACGGCTTGTAGTCGATCTTTGTGTGGAATGTTGGTGTAGAGGGCTTGTACATCCATAGTGGCCAGGATGGTGTTTTCTGGAAGATCACCAATTGATTGTAGTTTTCTCAGGAAGTCAGTGGTGTCTCGAAGATAGCTAGGAGTGCTAGTAGCATAGGGCCTGAGGAAGGAGTCTACATAGCCAGACAATCCTGCTGTCAGGGTGCCAATGCCTAAGATGATGGGGCGTCCAGGGTTTCCAGGTTTATGGATTTTGGGTAGCAGATAAAATACCTTTGGTCGGCTTTCTAGGGGTTTCAGAGTAGCAGCCGTGTTAGTCTGTATTCGCAAAAAGAAAAGGAGTACTTGTGGCACCTTAGAGACTAACAAATTTATTAGAGCATAAGCTTTCGTGAGCTACAGCTCACTTCATCGGATGCATTTGTAGGGGTGTATCTGTGCAGATTTGTTCTTGTGCTTTTTCAGGAAGTCTCTTGAGCAGATGATGTAGTTTCTTTTGGTAATCCTCAGTGGGATCAGAGGGTAATGGCTTGTAGAATGTGATGTTAGAGAGCTGCCTAGCAGCCTCTTGTTCATATTCCAACCAATTCATGATGACTACAGCACCTCCTTTGTTAACCTTTTTGATTATGATGTCAGAGTTGTTTCTGAGGCTGTGGATGTCATTGTGTTCTGCACGGCTGAGGTTATGGGGTAAGTGATGCTTTTCCACAATTTCAGCCCATGCACGTTGGCAGAAGCACTCTATGTAGGAGTCCAATTTGTTGTTTCGACCTTCAGGAGGAGTCCACCCAGAATCCTTCTTTTTGTAGTGTTGGTAGGAAGGATTCTGTGGGTTAGTATGCTGTTCAGAGGTGTGTTGGAAATATTCCTTGATTTGGAGACATCGAAAATAGGATTCTAGGTCACCACAGAACTGTGTCGTGTTCGTGGGGGTGGAGGGGCAGAAGGAGAGGCCCCAAGATAGGACAGATTCTTCTGCTGAGCTAAGAGTATAACTGGCTAGATTAACAATATTGCTGGGTGGGTTAAGGGAACCACTGTTGTGGCCCCTTGTGGCATGTAATAGCTTAGATAGTTTAGTGTCACAATAGTACAACAACAAAAACTTCAAAAACAGACTCCAACAAGAAACTGCTGAATTGGAATTAATTTGCAAACTGGACACCATTAAATTAGGCTTGAATAAAGACTGGGAGTGGATAGTAAAACTATTTCCCCGTGCTTATTTTTTCCCCCTACTGTTACTCACACCTTCTTGTCAGCTATTGGAAATGGGCCATCCTGATTATCACTACAAAAGGTTTTTTTTTCTCCTGCTGATAATAGCTCACTTTAACTGATCACTCTCATTATAGTGGGTATGACAACACCCATTTTTTCATGTTCTCTGTGTCTATATATATATATCTTCCTACTGTATTTTCCACTTTATGCATCCAATGAAGTGGATTTTAGCCCATGAAAGCTTATGCTCAAGTAAATTTGTTAGTCTCTAAGATGTCATAAGTACTCCTTATTTTTTCAGAGTAATTCTTTAGCGTAGTCCTTTTTTCACTTTCCTGACATTCCCCATGCTATTTCTCTACTTGTTAGTCTTTTAAAGTGTATCTGTTTCTTTCAGTTACTTGTGGCAATTTCCTGCAGGCTCTCTGGCTGATTCCCTGCTGTGTGGTTTCTAGGGTGAAGAAAACATCAGAAGTAACCAGGGGAACCTGGCGGAGTGCTGATCAAGATCTGGTCTGATGGTAATTAGATATTGAAAGTTCTGAAATTTTTCACTATCCAGTGTGTTTCTCAGTATGTCTGGTTAAAAAGAAGTCTGATAATGGAGATAGTGACATGTTTAGTAAGCATATATTCCACTGAACTTTTTAATGTTCTGCAGGCAACTCAGGGACTGACAGCTGGGATAGTCTTGTTGGGGACACCGGGCATGGCCACTAGGTAACTCAAGGGGATGGAAGACCACGAGTGTCGATGAAGCCCCCTCGCTCTAGGCCCAGATGGCCCCCCCTTTCATTTTCTGCCCAGAGACACTCACAGCGGTCACGCTGAGAAGTTTGCAACGGTGTATTTCAGGCACATACTGGTTGGAGCAAGATTAGGTCAAGAAGGACAGGAATGTTAGATAATGCTGAACAAACAACTCCATATATGGGGGAACAGATGATAAGAGGAAAAAGGGGAACTGGCTGGTATACCGGATTGGATACTCAGGGCAGCTTGCTATTGGATAAGTATGCTAAAGAATGAATGTATAAAATATGTGTAACTTCTTGCACTGGTGTGCAGGATTTGTGATTGTTGTCTCCCTGTACCGCTTGAAGCTTCAAATAAAGTTTTCTAATTCTCCACCCCGTTGTGATTATTGGGCGATGCACACCAGGCAACGAATCCAGGTGTTGCCTGCCTCGGGCTTTTGTGCCAGCAACGGTTTTTGGTGTCCCTGGATGGGCTAGAGGCTACAACACAAGCCTTACCCGGATCCCTTGCGGGGACTGGCGGGTGAGGACTCTGACCAATGCCCAGTGCACACTGGTGTGATTCCCGGGGGCCTCGGAGGGGCATAGCCCAACCGGCCCCGTAGGGCACAACGGTGCAATGCACCTGATAAGTGGAGAAGTGCTGCGGGCGACAGTGGGAAACCGGTCCCTCGGATAAGGTAGGAACCTTTTGAAATCCGGATTGTCTGCTCTGTTTTGAACCTGGGGATGCCCAGAGTTACCCTGTAGGCATGGGACAGGGACAAAGCTCAGAAGGAAGGGCGCAGTGTATGCCCCTAGAGTGTATCCTAGCAAATTGGAAGGTATTTGGATCGGATCCGATGACTAAGAATAAATTAAAACGATACTGTACAGTTGACTGGCCTCAATATCAACTAGAGGACCAGGAGCGGTGGCCACCAGGAGGGTCAATTAATTACAATCCTCCAGTTACTTTTGTTCTGTCAGTGAACGGGGAAATGGAATGAACATATGTATGCGCACTTGTTTTTGGCTTTGTGTAATCGATCAGATGTCTTACAGCGATGTAATTTGACTCCGACAGGTTCGGTAGTGGCTAATGTTAGTCCCCAGACCCCCACCCCAATTGGTATCCCCTTTGGCCCCCATGCTCCCACCTGATAGGGCCCCTACAGTGGGCTTATATCCTTTACTTACTGAAATTAAGATCTCCCATACTGGCACGGGTGAGCGTCCGGCCACGACTATGCAGGTCTATACCCATGTGCCCTTTAACCCTATGGATTTGGCTGCTTTCAAAGTACAGGCAGGGGAGTTTTCCACCAACCCGAGTAGATTTATTTCAGTTTTTGAGGGCTGCCTTAGCAGCTATAAGCAGGATTGGGACGATTGCAACATCCTCCTGCGCACCTTATTGTCTGAGGTCGAACGACAACAGGTCATGTCCAAGGCAGAGATGGTACGACCAGGATCGTAATAATGTCCCTGACCTGGATGAGCAGGTCCCCTGAGTACACCCCAGGTGGAACCCAAATGATCCTGTGGGTATGACCCGGCTTACCACCTATAAGCAGTTGCTTTTGCATGGACTCCGTCACACGGCTGTCCGACATAATAATTGGGCAAACCGTATGAGGTAATGCAGCATCTAAAGGAAAGCCCAGAGGCCTTCCTACAGCATATTCGGGACGCTATTCGACAGAACACCAATGCAGACCCCGATGATCAGGAAACTGAGGCAATCATTAAGGGAATTTTCACGAGCAGAGCAGCCCCTGATATTAAGAGAAAGTTACAGAAAAAAGAGGATCTAATGGGCATGACCATGGCACAAATCTTAGAGACTGCAAACTGAGCTTATAGTCTAAGGAAGAAAGAAAAGGAGAAAAAGCAAGTTAGAATGATGGTAGCAGCGGTATAGGCCGGCACTACGGGAAGTGGCCGGGGATGTAGGGGCCGTGGACACGGACGTCCGGGCCTGCAGGAGAGACAACTGGGTCGCAACCAGTGTGCCTTGTGTAGACAAGAGGGACACTGGAAGAATGAGTGCCCAGAGAGGAATGGAAAGGGGGGTGCCCCATGATGGCAATGGAGGAACAGGAATAGGGGTGTCAGGGGGGATGGACCGCCCTGTCCCCGGAACCCCGAGTAAAGATGCGGGTGAGAAGTTCGGAAATAGACTTTTTAGTGGACTCTGGAGCGGCACGAACTGCCGTGAATCGACCCCTTCAGTTGCCGGTAGCAGACTCTCTTACCGTGGTGGGTGCCACAGGCAGAGGCACCAAGTGCCCAGTGTATGCCCCAGCGGAATGTGCTTTGGGAAATAGGACTATATCTCACAAGCTGGTCTATCTCCCCGAGTGCCCGACGCCTCTGCTGGGATGGGATCTGCTTTGTCGCCTAGGCGCCACCTTGCAGTTTACTCAAGATGAAATAACCCTTACCCTACCCCCCGAGAATGCATGGATCATGACCCTTACAGTTGAGCCCTCAGCTATGCAAGCCCCAGAATGGAGCCTGTGGGAAGACCGGGTGTACCCTCTAGTGTGGGCAGCGGGGGTCCCAAGAAAAGCTACCCATCAAGACCCTGTTAAGGTTCAGCTCCTGCCAGGAAAAGGCCCGGTGCGAGTTAAACAGTATCCAATTGCGAGGGAAGCCAGAGAAGGTTTACAGGACACTATAGATCGGTTCCTAACATATGGAATCCTCCGGGAATGCCAGTCAGCCTGGAACACTCCCATGCTGCCCGTACGAAAACCTGATGGCATGTATCGCTTGGTACAGGATCTGAGGGCGGTTAATGAATGGGTTAAAACTCTGCACCCCCTAGTTCCGAATCCATATTCCTTACTGGCTTCTGTAGGAGGCCAGTATACCCATTTTTCGGTCCTCGATTTGAAAGATGCGTTCTTCGCTATTCCCGTAGATACCTCGTCCCAAGAAATCTTTTCTTTCAAGTGGGAGGACACAAAAAGGGTTAAAAAGCAACTATGCTGGACAGCATTGGCCCAGTGATTTAAAAATTCCCCCACCCTTTTTGGCCAGGGATCTGGAAGAGTGGAACAATGAGGAGGGGGCTCTTCTTCTTCAATATGTAGATGATTTGTTAATTGCTACAGTGGGCCTAACCCCATGCCTCAAAGCCACTGTGGGTCTCCTGAATTTTATTGGCCTCTGAGGATATCGGGTATCGAGGAGCAAGGCTCAAATTGCCCTCCTGATGGTACAATTCCTGGGGTTCCACATAAGCTAGGGGGAGTGTCAGCTTTCCAATGAGAGGAAGGAGGCTGTCTGCCAGGTTCCCATTCCCATTAATCGTAAATGCCTCAGAGCCTTCCAGGGCATGGCGGGGTTCTGTTGGATATGGATCCCAGAATTTGGACTGTGGGCTAGACCCCTGTATGATTGTGTAAAAGGAGCAGATCATGACCCCTTCTATTGGACCCCAGAGGCCGACAGGGCATTTAAAATCTTGAAAAGGAAGTTGATGGACGCTCCGGCTCTGGGCCTCCCGGATCTCACTAAGCCGTTTCAGTTGTATGTACATGAATGAAAGGGAGTGGCCCTAGGAGTGCTCACACAGTTGTTGGGAGCATGGAAACGTCCTGTGGCCTATTTCTCTAAGCAGCTGGACCAAGTGGCAAAGGGATGGCCAGCGTGCCTGCAGGCAGTTGCAGCCAGAGCCCTGACGCTGGCTGAAGCTGAGAAACTAACTTTGGGAGGGACAATACAGATATACACCCCTCATATGGTCCGAGCCTTATTGGATGCAAAGGGAGGCCTTTGGCTCACCCAGGCTCGGATGGCTAAGTACCAGGCTAAACTTCTAGAGAACTCTGAAGTCACCTTACAGTCTTGCCCCTCCCTTAACCCCGCCACCCTCTTACCGGAGACTGAGGAACAGGAACATGATTGTTTAGAGATCATAGATGCCCAATACTCTAGCTGTCTGGATTTAAAAGATATACCCCTCCTAAATGCAGATCATGAGTGGTATACTGATGGTAGCAGCACTGTGATAAATGGGCAAAGGAGGGCGGGCTATGCTGTCGTAACCCTCCATGACACTGTGGAAGCCAAGAGTTTGCCCACTGGGACCTCTGCCTAGCTGGCTGAACTAGTCGCCCTGACCCGTGCGCTTGAACTGTCAAAAGGAAAGCGGGTCAATGTTTTTGCTGATTCAAAATATGTCTTTGGAGTGCTACATGCTCATGCTGGCTTATGGAAGCAAAGGGGAATGCTGACAGCTCAAGGATCCCCAGTCAAGTACGGGCCCCAAATTCTCCGGCTCCTAGAAGCCATACAACTCCCCTCGGAAGTGGCGGTGGTACACGATAAAGCCCATCAAAGGGAAGATCAAGATATGGCCAGGGGTAATGCCTGGGCAGATAGAGAGGCTAAGCATGCTGCCACCCTGATATCCCCTCAGATTGAGAATGCCCATATGCATGCCCTTATCCCATCCGTGGGGGAGCTTCCAACCCCCCAGTACTCTGGAGAGGAGAGACAGCTAACCGACAAACTCAGTCTCCAGGAAAAGGAGGGATGGCTCCATTCCCCGGAAAGGAAGGTCCTTCTACGAAGGGCCTGATCCAGCCAGTGTTACAGAAATTACATCAAACCACTCATGCTGGCAGGGAAGCACTTATCCAACTGATGGGAAAATACTTTATAACTTCTGGACTCCGACCCCTGGCTACCCAGGTACAGGCGGACTGCTTAGTCTGACAAAAGAATAACCCCTGACCAGGACATCCAGGGCCACCCGCTACTCTGGAACCCACTCTGGGCCCCAGACGGGTGTAGCAAATAGATTTTACTGAGTTTTCTCGGACCCAAGGGTACAAATATCTCCTTGTCTTAGTGGATCGATTCAGCGGATGGCCAGAAGCCTTCCCATGCCGCAATTGCACTGCCAGGACGGTGGCCCTTAAGTTTGTTAAGGAGGTCATTCCTCACTTCGGACTTCCCCAGTGGATGGAATCTGACAACGGGACACACTTCACATCAAACATCGTCCAAAGCATCTCGAATGCCTTGCAGATCCCCTGGAAACTCCATACGCCCTGGAGACCACAAGCCAGCGGCGTAGTAGAGCGTACCAATCAGACCCTTAAACGACATCTTTCAAAAGTGTGCCAAGACGCCTCCCTGCAATGGCCTGATGCCTTACCCCTCATCCTGCTCCGCATCCGCGCTCTCCTAAAGGGTAGATTAGGGCTTAGTCCCTTTGAAATTATGTTTGGGAGGGTATGGCCTATGAATGGCACACCGGTTCTGTCAGGGGAGTGGGAGCTGGGTAATGGTTTTTTGTCTCAGTATATGTGTTCCCTGTCTGCTGTTCTCTTGTCTCTTCACAGGTATACTAAAGACTCCCAGCCTCTTCCCTTGGACTCTCCCGTCCACTCCTTACAGCCCGGCAACTCTGTGCTTGTTCGCACCTGGAAAGACGAGCCTCTCCAGGAAAAGTGGAAAGGACCCTACATTGTCCTACTGATCTCCCATACGGCGGTGAAGGTCGAGGTACACAAGAACTGGATCCATCACTCGCGTCTGAAGACAGTACCCACCCCTTCATCAGCAGAGCAGTGGACTGTCCATCCCATTGACTCATCATCTAGTGATGATCTTGGGCTAAAGTTACTGTTTAAGAGACACAAACAGTGGGCACCTTAGTGCCAAAATGGGCCCACTCAAAAACTGGAAACCAGGAGGACCCCGGTAATAATTAATCGTGTAACCCTGTTATTTTCTATGCTGTTATTTTTAAACTGTGCATATCGGGAACATAATTCCTTTGTTTTACTTGCGCACCATGTTGCTACTTTAACAAACCAAACTGATTGCTGGGTGTGTGCTCTGACTCCACTTTTCCCCAGAACAGGAGTGCCCCTTGTCATGCTGCCCTTAACCCTAGCAGAATTAGCCACCACCAAAGAGCAGGAAAGTAGAAATCGAACAGACTCACCATTCTGGGATAAAAACTCTTTGCAGCAAGCTACCTACCAGGATCAGGAGTATTCAGTTCCAGTGCTCACTGAGGGAGTGTTTTGTTTTACCCGAAACCAATCTGATCACTATAGGTGTCCTGTGGGAAGGAGCTCCTGTGTTATTACACAGTGGATAATGGATGGATATTGGATAAAAACCGAGAGGGGAGGTCAACAGTGTGGATGTAATGGTTCCTCCCCTTTTGGAGAAACTCTTACGAATGATCCTTCTACAAAAGGAGGGTCAGGAAATATAAATTGCTGTTCAGTTAATATTTCCACAACAGCAGGCCAATGGTGGGTTTGCAGTGGTCCTTATGGTGAGTGCAATTTGAATGGCACAATTAGGAATACCCCCCCTTGTACCCATGCGGGAGGATGGAAAGCCCCCCTGGGGGCATATGAATTGTTTGGAAAAGTGACCTTAAATATCCCAGAAATCCCTCTAAGAAACAGTCCTTACTGGGCCCTACAGGGTCACTATTTTGTATGTGACCGAAAGGCTTACAAGGTATTGCCAGCCAATTGGACAGGTAGCTGTTATATAGCTTATGGAGTTCCTCATCTTTCAATAACCACCACACTGCCCAACGGAAAGATTAGGAATACCCGAGATACCTCTGTTGAGTCACGAGAAGAGACCCTGCGGCGACTCAATGCGGCCTTGGAGGGCAATGCTAAGAATCCCCTCACAACTGAAAAGCTTACAGGGTTCTCCATACTGGGAATTGTACCACTGATTACCGGGCCAGCCATAGCATGCATAGGCCGCTATATTGTAAGGCTTCAAATGGTGCTTGAAAAAGTAGCCTTAGAATTAGAGGACTCGATTCGTGATCTAGGGTCAGCAGTAGTAACATTAAATAAGGAGGTATGGCAACTCAGAACGTATTCCCTCCAAAACAGGCTGGCCTTGGACTACCTTTTGGCATCCCAAGGGGGTGTTTGTGCCCTTGTCGGGTCCCGATGTTGTATATATGTAAATGACAGCAGTTATGAGATTTATGATAAGGTGGTACAGGCTGAGGCCCATGCCCGAGCCGGAGCACAGGCTGCTTACACTGCCCCCGAGAGTGATTGGTTGCAAACCTTGTTTTCAGGCTGGGGTTTGTCATCTTGGCTTGGTGGTTTATTTAGTCTGTTGTTGAAAAGTTTTTCTTCCTGTCTTAATCATACTGATGGTGTTATGTTGTGCAATATCATGTGTCAGAGCCCTTGTAAAAAACTTGGTAATGCATTCCCTTCAGGGCTACCACAAAGTGCTTATGCAAAGTCCCCTTATAAAAAGATAAGAGCCCAAGTGAGAAAACTCAGAGACAAGGCTGTTGAGTATTTTCAAAGGAGGGAGTTGTTGGGGACACCGGGCATGGCCACTAGGTAATTCAAGGGGATGGAAGACCACGAGTGTCGATGAAGCCCCCTCGCTCTAGGCCCAGATGGCCCCCCCTTTTCTTTTCTGCCCAGAGACACTAACAGCGGTCACGCTGAGAAGTTTGCAACAGTGTATTTCAGGCACATACTGGCTGGAGCAAGATTAGGTCAAGCAGGACAGGAATGTTAGATAATGCTAAACAAACAACTCCATATATGGGGGAATAGATGATAAGAGGAAAAAGGGGAACTGGCTGGTATACCGGATTGGCTATATGGATACTCAGGGCAGCTTGCTATTGGATAAGTATGCTAAAGAATGAATGTATAAAATATGTGTAACTGCTTGCACTGGTGTGCAGGATTTGAGATTGTTGTCTCCCTGTACCGCTTGAAGCTTCAAATAAACTTTTCTACTTCTCCACCCCGTTGTGATTATTGGGTGACGCCAGCAACAGTCTGATGTAATCAACACAGCATCTACATTGACACTGCATCGAGCTAACTACATCCATCTAAGCAGTATGCCCCTCACTGAGGTGGAGTTATTAAGTTTGTGTAGTGGGCGCCTTACATCAGCAGGAGCAACATTGTAGTGTAGACACTTATAGAGTTAGGTTGAGGAAAGCTGCCTTACACTGACCTACCACTGTAGTGTAGAACAGGCCTGAGTTCCACAAGGTAAAGTAGCATCAGAAATGTGATGGAGCAAAAGAGGCTATGTTGGGGACTCAGGACAGATCCCTCGTATGTTGCGTCAAAACACTGAACCATTAGAGAAGACGAATGTTTGAGAGTTCAGAGTTTGGCAGAAGAGGCAGAATATTACCTCAATGGAAGTTGTCCTGGCTTACAAGGGGGATACTTTGATGAAGCCATCCTTTTCCCTTAGCGGTACTACTTAAAAATATATTGATACCAGGAAGACCAGTTGTGAGGATTTGGTGGCAAACCTTGGAAGTGGATAATGTTGAAAAAAATTATTTGTTAATTGGCTTCTAAATCCAAATAAATAGCCCTCTGTAGCCCTAAGGAGGTTTTTTTGGCAGGTTGCAAATCCCTCTTGCCTAGAAAACATCTGGCTCATTTTTGTTATCTCCCAGCTTTTCCCTTTTCTTTTAGGATATCTTCCCTGAAGCTATCGTACCCTTACAATCTGACTGCTGCTGACAGCAGGTAAGATATCAGGCACCCCACACGGGTCCTTCTACCTTCACTCACAGTAATGGAGGAAAGAAGATAGAACAGCGTTTGCGGACTTGATAGGACATTTAACCCCCGCCCCCCAAAAAAGCGGCAAGGGCCCCAGTATGGGAGGAAGTAATTTGGCTACCCTGTTGCCAAAAGGAAAAGAACAAAGAGTATCCTTTCTTCCACTCCTAAAAAGCTAGGACTCAGATGTGTGTGTGTCTTGCTGCAATTATGGATGGTGTGTGCTAGGGTTGACACATAGCCCCAAATGCACTCCAGAGGAAAAAGGTCAGATTCTCAGCTGATGAAAGTCAACATAGCTCCATTAAACTCAATAGAGATATGCCCATTTACACCAACTGAGAATCTGGCCATTCAGAATTGAGTGTCTGATGGTAATTAGATGTTGCAAGTTCTCAAATTTTCTACTATGAGTTAACTGTACAGCAATTCCTAGTTTATGGACACCATATGTGAAGAGTTCCTAAATGTGAACATAGGAAATATAAACCATGGAACTTTACTTTTGTCTAGCTGAGAAAATTATTAAAGACAGCATTATAACTTAATATGATGGGGATAAACCAGTACACTTTCAGTAAAGGGAAAAAAACATCTTTCCTCTCTAACCCATTTAAATTATATAAAAGAGTTAACACAATAGTATATAAAGGAGAAGTGGAGAAAATAATTTATTTAGACTTATAAAAGCCTTGTGATAAAGTCCCTCACAAGAGACTATTACGGAAATTCAATGACCACAGGGTAAAGGGTAAATTTCTGCCATGGATTAAAAACTGGTTAAGAGATAGAGGAAAAAAGGATAATTAAAAATAGTTAATTTTCAGCATGGAAAGAGGTTAATGAAGATTCCTGCTGAATCTGCAAAGGGAGCCAAAAAAGTGGATAAATTGTTACAACAGGCTGTGTTAATAAACATTATATGAAAAAAATGTTGGTATTATATAAATCATTATCACAGTCTCTTCATTTTGAATAATGCATTCATAGTTTTGGTCACCTGAACACAAAGTAGACTCAGCAAATATGCAAAATATCCAGGAAAAGTGCAAAAAAAAATGCTTAGGAGCATGTAGTCTTCCAGACAATCAGAGATTAAAAAGATTAGAGCTATATTTTGGGCCAGATTCTGCCACCTTTACTCATAGTGAATAGTACCTTTCACCAGAAATAGTCCTCAAATTGGACAGATTCTCAGCAGATATAAAATGGCACAGCTCTATTGACTTCAATGGAACTATGTTGTTTTACACCAACTGAAAATCTGACCAATTATTATCTGCTCTTACAATGTAAGTAAGATAAAAATTAAAAGAACAACTAATTCCCGTATTTCATGGAGTAAGATGATCACCAGGCAGGGTCAGGCAGAAATTTGTCCCTATGGTATTGCATAATTAGGTGCACTGGCAAGGTGGCAAATGCGTTGCACCTTTATTTTGCACTGACAATTGGCGAAGACAGGATATCAGGTTAGTCAGGCCTTTGCTCAGTTCTGGTATGCCAAACCATAATTCTATATGTGGATTTACTCTATTGCAATTTGCATTATGTAAAACACGATCGAGTACAGGCCACATAAAATCTCACTTTTCTAAAAATAGGACTGGAAGACTTCCCAGATGACACAATGTGCCTGCCCTTTGGGAATAATGTAAAAATGAAGTCAGTAATTGGATTTTTTTCAAGGTTTTGTGTAGCAAATGCAAAGCAGTTTCTCTGTTACACACCATGTAGCACCCACGAGTCAGACATGACGTTTGCTGTGAAACAATTGACGCATAGGTTGACTTTAGCATGGATGGGAATGCAGAGTGGTTCATTGGTTTTAAGGGGAAAAATTTATGAAACACAACAAAATATATTTACAAAAGTATTTTGTAAATATTGTTTTCTTTTTTCTGTTTTCCTTCCCTTTCTTTTCCTTTACTCCCACATAGTGATTTAGGCAAGACTGAGAAGATCAGTCTATTTTGTCAGATTAGTGCTATCCTGCTTACTATTTAAGGGCCCAGTATTGCAAAGTGACTCATGTTGAATTCTTTAGAGCCAAGCAAGTTTTCGTACCATGAGTAGAATGTGGTTTTAAACAGTTATTATGTTAGATTGTATGACAAAGCAAACAGTTTATCTACTAAGAACTGTATGATAATGTAGAAAATAGTGGTTTGTTTTCTAAATCTGGCCAATATTTTTCACACAAAATGTTTTGCTCCGAGAAAATGTGGTTTTGCTGAAGCTGAATTTTTCAATAGGAAAGTGTCAGATTTGACAAAATATTTTGATCTTCTGTTAGGAAAATCAAAACAAAATGATTCATTTTGATCTGATATTTGAAACAAAATAAATTTTTGGCATAATTTGGGACAAAAACAAATACAGAAATATCAGAATTTCCCCTGGGATGGAAATTCCAATTTCTAACCCACTGTAATGTTCCCCTTTCATTGGGTCCGAGTCTGCAAAGTGCTGAGAACCTTCAACTCCCATTGAAGGCAACACAACACAGTGAGTTAGCTGTGGGTCTAATAGGGTATTGTCAGTGTGATTTGAGGACATGAATCACCTCACAGAGTCAAGCCAGATGCATGGAGTTTTACACTCATCTGTATTAATGAATTAATGCAATATTCCTGCACAGTAAACCCCTTGGGTAGAGAAGGATTATTATTTTATTTATTTGAGGAGCTGCATCACAGCATTTCATGCACTACAAACAAATATTTGCATTCATCAAAAAACTGGATGTTCCTTTCTTTATTCCAGGTACTAACTCCATAACAGTTACAATGGGTGCATGCCCCATCCAGATATTTAAAAGTCATAGTAATGAAGGCATTTTCAATAGTATTTCTTCATTGTGGCCGTTCAAGACCCGAAGAAGAAGGCACTGGTTGCAGTATGTTGTGAATGTCATTCTGGTCAGAGTGGGAAAGCTTTACAAAATAGTAACATTTAATTAGGGTGACCAGATAGCAAGTGTGAAAAATTGGGATGGGGGTGGGGGGTAATTGGCACCTATATAAGAAAAAGCCCCAAATATCAGGGACTGGCCCTATAAAATTGGGACATCTGGTCACCCTACATTTAGTAGGTTTCAGAATAGCAGCCGTGTTAGTCTGTATTCGCAAAAAGAAAAGGAGTACTTGTGGCACCTCAGAGACTAACAAATTTATTTGAGCATAAGCTTTCATGAGCTACAGCTCACTTCATTGGATGCATTCAGTGGAAAATACAGTGGGGAGATTTATATACATAGAGAACATGAAAAAATGGGTGTTACCATATACACTGTAACCAGAGTGATCACTTAAGGTGAACTATTACCAGGAGGAGAGTGGGGTGTGGGGGGGAAACCTTTTGTAGTGATAATCAAGGTGGGCCATTTCCAGCAGTTGACAAGAATGACTGAGGAACAGCGGGGGGGGGGGGGTAGAGGATAAACATGGGGAAATAGTTTTACTTTGTGTAATGACCCATCTACTCCCAGTCTCTATTCAAGCCTAAGTTAATTGTATCCAGTTTGCAAATTAATTCCAATTCAGCAGTCTCTCATTGGAGTCTGGTTTTGAAGTTTTTTTGTTGAAGTATTGCTCCTTTTAGGTCTGTAATCGAGTGACCAAAAAGATTGAAGTGTTCTCTGACTGGTTTTTGAATGTTATAATTCTTGACGTCTGATTTGTGTCCATTTATTCTTTTACGTAGAAACTGTCCAGTTTGACCACCGTACATGGCAGAGGGGCATTGCTGGCACATGATGGCATATATCACATTGGTAGATGTGCAGGTGAACAAGCCTCTGATATTGTGGCTGATGTGTTTAGGCCCTATGATGGTGAAATGAAGAAACAGATTGACAGAGACAGAAAAGTACCCAGAAGTTACCTACTACAGGTCAGGCCCAACAGAGAAAATAACAGAACGCCACTAGCCATCACCTTCAACCCCCAACTAAAACATCTCCAACACATCATCAAGGATCTACAACCTATCCTGAAGGATGACCCATCACTCCCACAGAGCTTGGGAGACAGGCCAGTCATTTCCTTTAATTTTATAAAAATTTTATAAATGTAAAGAAAGGCTCAAAAACGAAATGAAATGTTTCATTTCGGGTTCCACAAAATATTTCATTTCACAGAAGTTTTCATCTTTTTTTTTTTAATTTGTTTTGCATCAACCTGTAACTAATTCTTTGTTGATTTTAGGAATTTCCCACAAACTGAAAAAGCTGGGGAGAGAGGGACATAGAAAGGGGACAACAAAGGGAGGAGTGTAGCCATCTGTATTGGTTTTATGCTATGTGGGGATTCCACACAATGAGGAACTGACCAACTTCCCATTTAGACAGTTTTCTCTGTCCTCTTAGCACTTCTCATGGCAGGATCTAGATCCTGTTGTCATTCACTTCCTTAGTGTAAATTGGTCCACCTTACAAAACTATCTCCATGATCAGTGGTCTTTGCTCAGAACAGTTTAAGACTGAGGGGCCAAACTAAAGTCAGTGGGAGTCTTTGACCTGCAATGGGCTTTGGATCAGGCCCTAAAAGGAAGGTGATCTGGAAGTACATTGAGCTGTATGGGACAGATTATCCAGCTCCTGTCCACACTGTCTCTGGCGTTAGCTCTAGGTGTAACCATCACTTTCTTAAGCACTAAAACTTCACATACGCATCAAAAGACAATCATCTCCTTGCTTGCTTCTTCTGGCATCCCCCAGCCGACTCTAGATTGACACCTTCATCCCTGCTTTTAGGCATGCTTTATAGAAATAGTTCATTAAGGAAAATAAACCCCACATACCTCTCCCACTGACTTTCCAGACTATTTCTTCATAACACTTATCAGAGCTGTTTTCTCCAGACCAGAGGTACAAGCTAGTAATATCAACAATTTCTGTTTGACCTGGCATAAACAATCAGATGAACATCGGGGCAAGGACCTAAGTAAGTCAGGTGAGGGCTTTAACAAGTGACCAGTGAGTTAAGCCTATTTATTTACTTTTTAAGCAATGTGGTATGACTCTCTCTTTATCAAGCTGTGGTAGAAGATTCAAATAGTTGTCCTGCACTTTGTTACTTTCTCTCTTCGCTGTGAACCATTGTGGTTTGTGTTACTTTATCATTGGGGTTCATATTGCAAACTCGTTTTCATTAATTTTCAATCTTCTTTCCAGCTCCAGAATTTTGTTCCTCCCTTCTTTCCCCCTTAGATGCACATCATGTGATTGCTTTATTTGGCATGGATGTCTTTTTACTCCATTTCCTAGATTTCCATCCCTGCTTTATAGCACTGGACTGGATTTCAGAACTCCTAGACTCAATTCTTGTGTCTAGCACTGTCCTGCTGACTGAATCTGACAAATCAGTCTCCCCACCCCCAGACTGAATAATTAGACTTTTTGCAGAAAACTCTGAGATAAAGCTAGTGAGAAAATTGGCTGGGGGGGGGGAGTGGTGTCTGTGGGAAATTTTGAATTAAAAAAAATCCCCCCAAACCAAAATTATTTTGCTTTTCAGCTGAAAATGTGTCAGTTTTTGAATTTTCAGATTTCTGAGATAAAAATCTAATTTTTTTGAGGTAAGCCGATAGTTTCTGTGAACATTTTCATTTAGTCATTGACCAAAATTTTCCAACCAGTCTTGTCTGTGAGGGTTGCGGTATGGGAATCACCATCCACAAGCCTCTTCCAGGTTGCAGTATTGGAATACAGTCCCTCTCTGGTTGCTGATCTAGCCCATAGGTTGGAATGGTGGCTGCACTCCCTCTGCATTCGTTGTGTGCGTTTTTGGAACACTAATGTCTTTGGCCACCCACCAATCATTGCTTCCATGCTCACATATTTGGGTCCAGTGTGGATGAGAGACAGAGGCCCCCTATGTGACTTCCCCAGTCTCAGGGGAAGAGAAAGCAGTATATAATTCCTTGTGAGAGCTCTCCACAGAAGGATGAATTTCACAGTGGTGTCATGGGACTTAGTGAATATTGGTAAAGTGTGCTGAGAACTGCAGGTAAAGAGCAAGGTATTTTTTATTATATTAGCAGTAGCTGAAGAAAATGACATAAGAAATACAACAATTAAAGCTATTTTGACATTCCTCTTTTATGACTTCAGTAGAATCCCATATGGTTCTTACCAGGTTCATAATTTTTCTGCCAGCGTGACATGATGCAGAAAAAATAACAGAACTTCATTATGTGAATAAGCTTCGGAGACAAGCCCATAAATAACTTCAACTGAGGAAAGTCACTTAAGAAGCTGTTTGATGTGCTATTCTAAATATTGCAATTTTGACATAGAGCAGAAAGAGAGGCCAGCTAATGGATAATTGCAGTATTAAATACAGGACAAGAACAGAGCTCAAGGTCACTGTGAGGTAAGCAGTGCTGAAGATGACGATGTCTGTAAGTGAGATTTTAGCCATAACCACTGTGACAGATAAGAAAATATCCTGCAACATCCTAGAGAGACCTTATTGAATTAAGTTTAAATATGTTAGGAGTTAATTGTATTAACAATGCAAATGTCATTGTACTGTTGAGGGACAGCCTGTAACTCCATGGGGAAGGGCTACCATACCCCTCCAGGAACTAAGAATAGTGGGGGGCAGTTAGGCAAATTCACTCAAGTTGTAACACCTCCAAAAAGCTACCACCTCCTGGAGAAAGGCTTGCATGTACTGGTTCTGACTAGGTTCTCCAGGGACCAACAAATAAAAAAAGGATTTTAGGTTAAATAGCCTGAGTTTAGATTGACTCAGAGCCTTCTTTCTGATCCAGCAAGATAGGACCTTTGATCCAAGGGGGCCCCAGTCCTTAAGGAAAAGTTAGCAGGATTTTGGCATAGTAAGGCGCCATAAGACTGAGGGGGCTGGTTCTGACCAAAAGCTGTTATGAAGTTGTGATCAAAGAAAAAAAACATGGGTGAGGTTTGAAGGACTGTTCACTGGCCAGAGCCCATGTTAGAGTTAGGATGACTTCTGGTAAGCTTATTAGCATGTGTGTATGTTGTTTTATTGTTTTAATGTTTTCTCTGTAATGCTTTTACCTTAAGAATAAATGTTCTTACTTAGAAAAAACTGTGTGGCAATGACACAGTGTACCATCTCTGAGGAGAGAAGCAAAACAGGCCTACATAGGCAATCTATCTGTTGCTGAGGATATCACACCCAAGAAAGGTGATGACTGAGGAGCCTGGAGCCTAGAGTAGGTGCCCACAGAATGGAAACACAGGAGCAGTTGCCCTGAACTGTGACAACTAGACCCTCTAGATTACAGTTAGATTCTCAATTACAAATACACACTGAGAATCGAAGAAAGTGACTGAAAACTGGTGGGCTATGTCACCAGCCCAAGAAAGGATCAGTGCCTTTCCTGAGTCTGTTCTAGGACAGCGTTTATTATCCAAACACAAAAAGTCATGAAGAAACAAAAAACTAAAGGGATTCTTCTGACCACAGCAGGCTGCAGTCCCCAGAGACCTTTTTCCTTGCCTGTCTCAGCCCCAGAAAGTGGACACGCCCATTTTGTCAATCCCCTGGCTGCATCATATAACCCTTTACCTTGCCACAGTAACATAAAACAAATGAGAATAAACCTGTATTTCATCAGATCTGCAGGGGAATCAAGCCCAAAATTTTCAGAGCAAAACCTAGTCTAAAGGCAGAGCTTCAAAAGAAAGACCGCAGTGTGAAATGCATGCAAAAGCACGCTTAGGCTTGTAGATGGTATCATAATCGGGCATCTCTTCTCAGACAAATCATAAACATAATAAAAGGTTCAGTTGTGACTGAAAGAGCCTGAGCACTGAGAGAAAGATGTGCACCGGCCAACTAGGTGTGGAGGCTTTATGAATGGAGTTGACATACTAGAGCAAACTCTCTGCTGGGTGCCTAATTAGCTCTGCTCACCCATGGAAGTTGCTGTACTGCACAAGGATTGTAGCAAGGGCTCCCCTAGAATCCAGTGGGAATTTTGTCTTTGGAGAGGTTTGAACTATCAAGCCTATATGATGTAAAACTCAAACAGTGTAACTGTCTTGTAGATTGCAATTGTATTATATTGCTGAAGGTGTTGATGGATGCCATCCAGTGGGTCTTTGATCTATAGACAATCACAGACCTCACTGAAGCTGATGGATGTGCTCAGAACCTTTCTTTCCAGCTAAATGGAAGGAACAATTGGATGCCCCTTTGTGTAGTGATAGCTAGAAAGAATAAGAAGCCACTGCCCAAGGCAATGGATGCTCTGGTAGAATTGACTGTCAACTGGGGTTTGTGGGCTTAGGGATTCCTGAGAGTGATTGTAAAATGCAGGGCACTATGGGATTGCCTGGCTGCAGCTGTGTATGTCTGTGGGCTTGGCTACACTTGTGAGTTAGAATGCATTAAAGGAGCCCTGGGCACACTAGCTCACTACCCATCCACACTGGCAAAGCACGTAGAGCGTCTGACTCTGCGGCTACAGCGCTGCTGGTTCTCCACCTCGGCTACTAAAATAGTGTTTGCCGTGCCCCCGCTGGAGCACTGCAGCACCAGTGTGGATGCCCTGGTCCTATAGTGCTCTCTGATCGGCCTCCAGAAGTGTCCCACAATGCCAGTGCTAGCCACTCTGGTCATCACTTTGAACTCTACTGCCCTGTCCTCAGGTGACCAACTGTCAGACCCGCCCTTTAAATTCACTGGGAATTTTGAAAATCCCCTTCCTGTTTGCTCAGCCAGGCATGGAGTGCTCTCAGTGAATCTTTCCAGGTGACCATGCCTCCACGTGCCAGGCGATCCCCAGTACAGAGCAATGGTGAGGTACTGGACCTCATCACTGTTTGGGGGAGGAAGCTGTCCAGTCCCAGGTGCGCTCCAGCCCTAGGAATTACAATACCTTCGGGCAGATATCAAGGGACATGATGGAAAGGGGCCATGACTGGGAGGCACTGCAGTGTAGGGTTAAAGTGAAGGAGCTGCAGAATGCCTACCGCAAAGCCTGCGAGGCAAAGAGCCGCTCCAGTGCTGCCCCTGCGACCTGCCATTTCTAAAAGATCTGGAAGTGATACTTGGGGTTGACCCCCACCTCCACTACGAGTACCACCACGGACACTTCAGAGCCCAGTTCAACAAGGCAGGAGTAGGAGGAGAAGGAGCAAAGCGGGAGCGACAGTGCTGAGGCAGAGGAAGACACCCCGGCATCCCTAGATGCATGCAGCCAGGAGCTGTTCTCAAGCCCGGAGGAAGGTAGTCAGTCGTGGTGGCTGGTGCTTGGGGAAAGACAGACACCAGAGGAGGTTCCCGGTCAGCGGCTTTTATTTGGGGAAGGAAGTTATTCAGGGCGGGCTCTTGGGGTGAAGAGGGTTAGGCTGCATGCGTGCCTAGATGCGGAATAGGGCATTGATGTGCTCTCTCACAACGCCGTAATTGGCCTCACTGATCTATTCAAAGGTCTCATCCAGAACATGGGCAATGCATTTGTACAGGTTTCTCGAGAGAGCCACTGTGGGTCCTGGCTCCAGTAAGGCTAACTTGTCCGTGCCACTGTGCCGTGAGGGGCGGGAGGACCATTGCTGCACACAGGCAAGCTGCATATGGGCCAGGGCGGAATCCGCATTGCAGTAGAAGACCCTCCCTTGCTTCCAGAGTAACTCTCAGCAGCGAGATATCTTCCAGGATGAACTCCTGTGGAAAATGTGGGGACAGAGTTCAGAGTAGGGGCTCCCTGCCGCTGTTGGCTCTCCCCAAGGCACAGAACCCAGAGGACAGTACAGCCGTGAAACAATCAGTCACACTTGACCCTGTGCTTACTCACCATTTTGGGGCTTCCGTGGGTTATGTGCACTCGCTTTGGGATGGGAAAATTATGCTATTGTGTAGATTGCGCTTGCCCTTAAGTATGGGGGAATCATTGCTCTGTCTGGTGTGAACAATGCTGCCTCCATTAAGTATTACATTTTGCCTTTACAGATGCAACCTTGAGATCTCAGCCGTCCATGTTATTGAAAGACTGACCGAAAGACTACAAAGAATCAGAAAGAGGCCACGTAGAAGCAAGGAAGACATGTTGCATGAAGTAATGCAGCATTCAAGTAATGAAAATCAAAAAGTGCAGGAGTGGTGGGACAGTGAAAGGAGGATCCACCAGCAGAATGAGAAGAGCTGGCACAAAAGCGCGGTGTTCCGGCAGCAAAGCACGGATCGGTTGATAAGCATAAGGGAGCACCAAGCAGACTCTATCCAGGTACTCGTAGCCATGCAGGTGGTGCACTACCATGCCCGCCCCCCCGCCCCCCCACAGCACTTGTCTCAAAACTCTTTTCCTTGTGCCCCCATGTCACCTCCAACCCACTTTCCCCAAAATCTGGGTTCTTACCGCCACCAGCTACCTCCAACACCTGTAGCTTCATCACTCAGCCCTGAAAACGACCCTTACCCATTGCACTCAACACACATCACCATGCAGTATAGCCATCCTGCAGAACTCATTGCACAGCACTCCAGACAGGAAGGCTGAGTATGATGACAGGACATAGGCAAATCTGTGATTTTGCCATTCCCCACCCCCTTGCTCTTTCTGTTTCCCAAACAGTTGTGTTTCTTTTCAATAAATGAATTTTCTTTTCAATAAATGGATTTTTTGGCTTTGAAAACATTCTTTATTATTGCATAAAGTAAAAGATACCTTAGCCCAGGAAAGAAACAGGCACTGCAAGTCAGTATAGCAAACACAGATTCCTACTAACATTGGAACCACAGCACTTCACTCCCATGCAGGGTACGAGACATTACTGGTGGCTTTCAGCCTCAAATTGCTCCCTCAGGGTATCCCTAATCCTTGCAGCCCTGCGCTGGGCCCCTCTAATAGCCCTGCTCTCTGGCTGTTCAAATTCAGCCTCCAGGTGTTGAACCTCTGAGTTCCATGACTGAGTGAATCGTTCATCTTTTCCTTCACAAAAGTTATGGAGGGTACAGCATGCGGATATAATCGTGGGGATGCTGTCATCAACCAGGTTCAGCTTCCCTTACAGAGAGCAACAGCAGTCCTTTAAAAGGCCAAAAGTACACTCCACAGTCATTCTGTACCAGCTCAGCCTGTTGTTGAACTGCTCCTTGCTGCTGTCAAAGCTCCCTGTTTAGGGTTTCATGAGCCACAGCATTAAAGGGCAAGCGCAGTCTGCAAGCATCACAGTGGGAATTTCAACTTACCGTACGGTGATCTTCTGGTCTGGGAAAAAAGTCCCAGCTTACAGCTTCCTGAACAGGCCAGTGTTCCAAAAGATGTGTGCGTTATGCACCTTTCTGGGCCAGCCTGCGTTAATGTCAATGAAACGCCCACGGTGATCCACAAGTGCTTGGAGAACCATAGAGAAATATCCCTTCCGATTAACATATTCAGAGGCTAGGTTGGCTGGTGCCAGAATTGGAATGTGTGTGCCATCTATCACCCCTCCACAGTCAGGGAAACCCATTTGTGCAAAGTCATCCACAATGTCATGCACGTTACCCAGAGTCACAGATCTTCTGAACAGGATGCGATTAATGGCCCTGCAAACTTGCATCAACATGATTCCATCGGTCGACTTTTCCACTCCAAACTGGTTAGCAACCAATCGGTAGTTGTCTGGAGTTGCCAACTTTCAGATTGCAATAGCCACCTGCTTCTTCACCGTCAGGGCAGCTCTCAATCTCATGTCGTTGTGCTGCAGGATGAGGGTGAGCTCCTTACACAGTCCCATGAAAGTAGCTTTTCTCATCCAAAAGTTCTGCAGCCACTGCTCATCATTCCAGACTTGCATGACAATGTGATCCCACCACTCAGTGCTTGTTTCCCGAGCCCAAAAGCGGTGTTCCATGGTGGTGCACATGCCCGTGAATGCCACAAGCAAACTCGTGTTGTATGTGTTACTTGAGTCGATATCATCATCAGAGCCCTCACTGTCACTTTGGATCATAAGGAATAATTCAGCTGCCAAACGTGACGTGCTGGCGAGACTTGTCAGCATACTCCTCAGCAGTTTGGGCTCCATTCCCGCAGACCGAAAGGGAAGACAGAGCGCACAGTACAAAAAACGTTGAAAGATGGCACCAAATGTGGATGGAAGCACAGGAATTGCTAGGATGCAAACTGATGCATCATGGGGTGTTGGGACAGGACCCAGAATGCCCCGCCCCGCCGCCCCCTTCCCACAAGCCACAGCGCCAGAATGGGAAGAGGTGCTCTGTGGGATAGCTGCCCATAATGCACCGCTCCCAGTGCTGCTGCAAGTGCCACAAATGTGGCCACGCCAGTGCACTTGCAGCTGTCAGTGTGGACAGACTGCAGCGCTTTCCCTACTGCACTCTCCAAAGGCGGGTTTAACTCAAAGTGCTCTACATTTGCAAGTGTAGCCATGCCCTGTGTGCATGAGAGACAGAATGCTGCAGAAAGCATGAGAAGCAATTGTGAGTGTGGCCCTGGGAGGGAGCTGAGAAACAGGTTCTTTTGGGTGCAGTTCTCCCTGGAAAGGCAGACTTGAATTTGTACATTATAAAGATATTCCACCTGCTGTTGTTCGCTTGTACTGTGTTCAGGGAAACAGGGCTTTGTGTGCAGTCATTGTAAATACACAGGATTGCACCAAAGAAATATATAACTCATATCAACAATTAGCATTTCTAAAGGAAACAACTGGCAAGGCCCTAAATATTGGCTAACTGCTCAGGCCAAAAAGAAGTGACATTATTAAGGGACACTAAAAAGGCACAACATCTGAACTACCGAATATTAAAATTTTGGATGTACATATTTAGATAGATCAAATATGCAGAGATAGAAAAGGTATATTCCAAAGAAGTTACAATAACAGTTTTGATCTTTGTGGGCCTCTGCAACAACTATCAACAAACGATTCCTAGCTGTTTGCTAGCATCATGCTTCTGCACAAAGATATTTTGGCATGATAAAATGATACATATTGTGAGTCAAGTTGTTTTTTTTGAACAAAAACAACCAGGTTAATTTTAGCTCCAGTGAAAATAGGGAACAGAATCAATATTTTCCTAAAATAAAAGAACAAAAAATACAATATATGCCATGCTCTTAAGTATGTATTACTAGAGATATGCAGAATTATATTCTGGATGGAATGTCACTACATTTTGCAGTTTTAATTTTTGCCTTTCTCTCTCTCATCTACTTTTCCCATGCCTGAATTTCAGGTATATGCCACTTAAAATATATATATCTAAACCGCATTCTGGTGTCTGCAGATCAGAAGTGACTTCAGTAAAGTCAATGAATTTAAAACATTGTAAAACCAGTAGGTGAAATTGAGCCCTGAGCTGAGCGTAAAATCCAGGCTTTTGCATTTAGCACCAGTTAAGTCTGACTTAGGGCCTGATCCTCTGTTGATGTAAATTGGCTTAGCTCCACTGATTCCACTGCAACTGTCATGATTTACATCAGACGAGGATTTAGTAGGTTCATTGATATTAATGCCAGAATGGACAATAATATAATCTAGTCTGACTTCCTGACTTTGCCCCATTACTAGGTAAGTTGTTCCAAAATTACTTATCCTCTCTGTTAACAATTTGTTCGTTTCCCCAGCCTAAATTAGTCTAGCTTCAGCTTCCAGCACTGGATCGCAGTATGCCTTTTTTCTGTTAGGTTAAAAAAGCCATCTGCTATCATATCTCTTCCTCATGTAGGTACTTGTAGACCATCATCCAGTTATCTTTTAACCATCTCTGAGATAAACTAAATATATTGAGCTTCTTAAGTCTTTCATTTTAAGGCAGATTGTCAACTCTTCCCTTCTTTCTGAACCAATTCAAATTTTTCAGTATCCATTTTGAATTCTGAGGGCTAGAACTGGACATAGCAGTCCAGAAATAGTCTCACTAATGCTGTATACAGAGGTGATTTCACCTCCCTACTTTCTTTCTACTTCTCTGCTTATGCCAATGAGGATCACATTTGCCCTCTAAGGTATGCCATTGTATTGGCAGCAGATGTTTAAATGATTATCTACCACCAATCCAAGTCCTTTTCAGTGTCACAGCATTCCAGGATACTGTCTCTCATTCTTTGTTCTGAGAAATATGATCTTACATTTGATTGTATTAAAATTCATGTTGATCAAATGACCCCATCTTATTGGCCAGTATCCATCATTAAGGCTCTGTGTTTGTCATGGAGGTCATGGATTACATGACTTTCCGTGACCTTTTTGACTTCTGCAGCAGCCAGTGCACCTGGCCTGGGGGTGACCTGAGCAGCTCGGGCAGCCCTTGGGCCAGAAGCATCAGCCACTGCTGGGGCAGTCTCAGGACCCCCAGCCCCCATCAGGAAGTGTTTGGATGGGGGGACTCAGGGCTGGGGGTTGGGGTGCGGGGCGGTGCTTACCTGAGGGGGGGCTCCCTGGAAGGGCGATAGCAACTCCCCTCCCTCTGCTCCTAGCTCCACTTGCTGCCTCCGCCCACAGGCACCACCCTGACTTTTACTAAGTCTTACAATGAAAGACTTAAGAAGCTCAATATATTTAGTTTATCTTACAGATGGTTAAAAGATAACTGGATGATGGTCTACAAGTACCTACATGAGGAAGAGATATGATAGCAGATGGCCAATGGGAGCTGCAGAACTGGAGCTTGGGGCAGAGCAGAGGCAGCATGTAGAGCCAGGAACCGGAGTCCTGTCTTCCCAGGAGCCTGGTAGGACACCTGCCCCAGGCCCACATCCCCCCTCAAGCAGCTGCGGCACCCCGCCGAGCCATTCCCCCCCAGCCCCCATGGCACCCCCCAGGACGTCCTCCTGAGGCCCTCCCCCCCCAAGTTTTAGTCAGGGGTATATAGTAAAAGTCATGGAGAGGTCACAGGACATGATTTTTTGTTTACTGCCCTCGACCTGTCTATGACTTTTACTAAAAATACCCATGACTAAAATGTAGTCTTACCCACCATTACTGACCAATTTTTCTATCATCTTCAAGTATTACCACCAGTGATTTTTTATTTTCTTTGTGATTATTGGGCAACATAAGGAAGAGAATGAGCTGTGACAAATCCTTACAGGATCCCAAAGGAAATCAGTTTTTCATCCATTTAATATGGGCTACATTTGGCATTTAAGCTCTAAAGATAGGGCTTAAGTGTTACATATGCCTATAGATGGTCCTTGGCACAGGGCCAGATTTTATTCATTGTGAATAAAACTCAAGGCCTCTATATCTTTTCAACACACCAATACATACTATAAGCCAAGAAGGCCAACATTGTGAAGGAGATCCTCAGGTGCTGTGTATTTTCATGGCTTCATTGAAATCAAATTGTCAAATTTATTTATTTTCAAATATACTAATGTGTATCTGAATCTGAAATTGCCTTCCTCCATGCCTCTCTACCCCCACATTTGCATCTGAACCCAAAGAACTGGAAGCAAAAACAAAATGGGGAAAATGGCACAGTTTATTAATTGTGGTCAATTACTCTCCCAGTCATGAATAATAATTTTGTTTTGGAAGAAAAATGAATTGTGAACATTTATCCTCTGATGATTATTTTAGAGATGCTTTAACTTTTTAGCATGAATTGCACTGGAATGTTGTTTTATGTAGTCCTGGGAGAGGCTACATAAAGTGGAAAAATACACTATTTTGGAGTTTCAGAGGAGTTAGAGAAATGATATTTATACAAAAAGAAAAGGAGTACTTGTGGCACCTTAGAGACTAACAAACTTATTTGAGCATAAGCTTTCGTGAGCTGCGTGAGCTTTCGTATGCTCAAATAAATTTGTTAGTCTCTAAAATGCCACAAGTACTCCTTTTCTTTTTGTGGATACAGACTAATATGGCTGCTACTCTGAAACCTGATATTTATACAGAATACGTAACAGGTTATCTGTGTTCTCTGGGGCTTATGTACCTAATATCGTTTTCTAAAGTGGTTCATTTGATGTTAAGGAAGTATGGCTGTGATCTACCTACATAGAAATATCTACAAGTTTGTAGGGCAATAAATATTTTTTATTAGCTAAAAGACTAGAGAAGCAACATATATTAAGGAATGGTCAGAGAAGATTATCTGAGATAAAAAAAACAAGAAGCCCCATGTCACGTGAAATATCAGGATGCATTGGCATGGAAACTGACTGAGTCAGTTCATTCAAGGCTTATGATGACAAAACTTCCTCTGCTAATTGGTAAGGTATTGTCCAGCACTAAGTGCAATATGCCCAGTGACATCACACTGGAGTCCTATATAGGGAGACTATTGGTTTCCTGCTTCATTATACCCTTTGCATTTAGTACCGATCCAAAGCCTATTAAAGTCTACCCATTGACTTAGGTGACCAGATGTCCCGATTTTATAGGGACAGTCCTGATATCTGGGGCTTTTTCTTATATAGGTGTCTATTACCCTCCACCCCCATCCCGATTTTTCACACTTGCTATCTGGTCAACCTACCTTGACTTCAAAGGGCACTGGATCACAAAGTTTCATTGGACTTTTTACCATAATGCATTGTATCCACATGTGTAAACTTCTGTCAACTACCATGCAGTATTCCTAATTCATAGATTTCTTCTTCCCAGAGAATGTGGGAGTTCTGGGCCGTTTTCCTTCCATTTGCATTAGCATGCTTTCTTCCCTAGCTGAATCTGGTTTGGCCATATTCTGCCCATTTTTCTAATCTATTAATTTATTTTTCTACCCTCACTGGTGTTTCCAAGGTCTTCTGGATTGGTATAATGTGTGTATTTCATTAACATCCTGTTTACACTCTCCTCCAGATAATTAATGAAGATGAAAATGATCCCAGACCTAACACTGACCTCTGTAGTACCCCCACTGGACACATCCCCACCAACTTACTACAACGTTGTTTATCATAATTTTTTTTCCTGTCTTTCAGCCAGTTTTCAGTCCATATGAAAGTGACCCTGACCAAGCCAATTTAAATTAAATTTTCAATTAAGATTTCATGAGACACAGTATCAAATGCTATCCTAAAGTCCAAATATTTTCCCGCTACTGCATTTCCGCTTATTCCTCCCCCCCCCCAATTCAAGATACACTCCTGTAAGTGCTCTGCAGTTAGACCTCCCAGGGATATCGTAGCTGTTCCCTAGGTACAGCACTTTATGTATCAGGACTTTGTTTTGCAATAAAGCCCAAACAAACAAAGTAAATCAACACCACAATCAACTGTATTTGTCAACAGATAGAACTGATTGTTCTTTGTATCTGAGCATGATTTGGTGCAGGGGGTGTGCAGCCTTTCAGGAGGCAATTATGGCTCCCTGATGCCATAGCTGCTGGAACTAAGGATGCTGAGAGTACTGCAACACCCCCTGGATTGAAATGGTTTCCAGTGTTTACAGTTTGGTTACACGGGTCTCAGCACCCCCACTATAAAAATTGTTCCAGAACCCGTGCCTGATGCTGAACTGGGCAACCCTCCTATGAGTTAGAGAAGCTTACCTCACTTCCATTTTACCAGGTCCTTAAGTTGCCCTATGCCAGTGAGGGTTGCCAGAGCTCTGGAAACCTGCCCCCCCTTACACACACCCATATGCCCTCGATGCTGGAGATAGGAGGTGAAGTTGGCATAGTAGTCTGCTCCATTGGTTTTATGTCAATGGGGAGCTCCCCTCCACTTGAAACCATCAAACAGCTACTTTGTAGAGCTTGAGCCTAGAACTGAAAATCTGGCCCACAGGTTTTCTAAACCCATACTGCTCATTGTTCATGGTTCCATTACTATCGAAGGGCACTACACTTGCAGATGTAGAGCGCTGGGAGTTAAACCAGCCTTCAGAGACTGCAGACCGCTGCTATGTGTTTACACTGTTAGCTGCAAATGCACTGGCGTGGCCCCATTAGCAGTTTTTGCAACACCAAAAAGAGCAGTGCATTGTGGTAGCTATCCCAGTGTGCAAGTGGCTGCAACATGCTTTTCAAATGGGGAGTGGTGGAGTGTGACAGGGAGTGTGTTGTGTGTATGTGTGGGGAGAGACAGTGTGTTTTGGGGGGCTCAGAGCACGTCAGCATATTTTCTTGTAAGTTCAGATTGCAGCAGACCCCCCTCCCCACTACACACTCACAACAGCAGCATTCCATAGTAATGGTTGCTTTTTCCCAGAGCAGATAAACTTGCCGGTTGTCAGAAACGGAGATTTGAAAGGGGATATCCGCATGCCTCCAGCCGATTTCAAAACAATGAGAAGAGTGGCCACTTGATTTCAGGGGATTATGGGACGTTTCTGGATCACAGCGCAGTAATGCAAAAGCTCGTTCACACTGATGTCCAGGTGTTTCAGCCGGGGCGCAGTAAGCGTTATGCTTCTCGTAGAGGTGGATTACCAGGAGCGCTCCAGCTGCAGACTCCATGCGCTCTACATGCCTTGCCAGTGTGGACACCTCAGGAGTTAGAGCACCCAGGGCTGCTTTAATGCACTCTAACTTACAAGTGTAGCCAAGTCCTAAGGATTTGATTCTGTCATCTTTATTTACACTGAGTAGTACCTTACACCTCAGGCATTCCTGTTGATTTAAAGGGAGCTAAATCAGATCCATTATATTCAGGGCTGAGAAGCACCCACACACACTGCTGAGAAGCCCCCACCCCCTTCCTTTCACAACCCCACATAAGGGAAGTACAGAATAGCAGAGGGGCTACTTCTGAGTTTTTTGCCCATACTGGGAGCAACTTGCTACAAAGGAGACAGGAAGGGAGAGGGGAGAAGGTAGGGCCACTGACCTGTGCACCCTCCATGGCTGCACTAGAACCAGGGCCAATCTTTCCTTTTGCTTGAGTAAATCTTTGCATTGTTTGGCTGAGTTCTATATTCACAAGTGCAAGTACTGGAATGGTCTTTGCAGATCAGTTACGTTTTATTCCCTCTCTTGTGTTTTCATATATGAACTCCTTTTTCACCAATCCTTGTTTGATGCTAATAGTCTGATAGTGGGCAGTATTAAAAACAACATTTGTCATTTTCTACTGACTGTGGTATCTTCTGTTTTAAATATAGAAAGACACTATTGGTTACTCAGTATCTTCGGCTGTGAATATTTAGATTTAATCATACCCATTGTAACTTATTTCCAGTCTTTAGTTTTCTTTAGTATGGGTCTGATTCTGATCTCAGTTACTCTGGTGTAAACTAAAATTAACCCCTTGAGGTAAATGGTGTGTTCCACTATAAAACCAGTGTGAGATTAAAATCAAGTCCCACTGTATAGTTTCCCTTTTACCCTTGTTTCATCAGAGATTACTCCATCTCTGAGGACTAGAAATATATTTCAGACTGTTATGCTAAACATGGTGCACCTGAATCCTCCTTGTCAGAGGACAGTCTCTCTGCTTCAGAAAGAAGAAAAAAGAAAAATACAATGTTCTCAGTTTAAGATCATAAACGTTATACAAACTTCCTACTCTGCACTTGGTAACTTCTCTCTAGTTAGCAGTTGAGTAGTCTCACCAATGAGTTATTGGGATATAAAATTAAACTCTCCAAAAGAGGTCCCCTCAAACATTTTCCCCCATTCACTTAATCGCCTTCATTCCCTGAAAGCAGTTAGGAAGGGGATTGATCCAGGCTATATTTCTACTTTATCCATCCCAGAATCTCAGACAAAAGCACTTGATGTTTCCAACTGTCCATGTGATTAAAGAGAAAGCAGATGAGCATAAACCAGAATGTGTGTCATTTGTAACCAAGCCAACAATAAAAATGAAGGTCTCCAGGCATCAAAATGATTTCCCATTGACTTTGGAAGACATTCACACCCATTGCTGTGGCTATAAGGCATATTTCTCCTCATGGATGGAAATACACTGCCCATGGTTTTACATTCTATTCAAAGTGCTGCCAAGGCATCCAAAACTATGTATTTGAAGGAAATTATGGAATTAAAATCCTTTCTCATCTCTTATGACTTAAAGTACAATAGGACTGCTTTTCTATAGTTGCAAGAACTGGAAATTTACATTAATTGGTCAAGGTTTATGATATTTTTCACAAATAATCACATTTGAATCTATGAAAGATTTAAAAAGGCCTTTGAATAATGAAGAAAACCATTGACATTAAATAAAGGCAACAGCTTCTTTTTTTATTGCAAACATATTTTAAGGCTCGACAGCAGTTGCAGTGCAGTGTTCCCCTAATTTTTGCTATAAAAGGGAAGTAAAACAACAGTTTATTGTGGCAATACTTCATACTGTCCTACTTCTGTAAATTGTCTTTGAGCTCTAGGGTGAAGACAAGAACATTCATGTTTTTAAATTGGATACAAAAGCATTTTCTATGCTGTAGCTGCTGTAACATAAATTGCTACACAGAGACTATCAGATATGTCTAAACATATTGCTGCTCAGCAAATTGCAAACTTTTTTTGGCTTGCTTTACCTTAAATAGTTATAGTAGTTAGTGCTTCTGTTAAATACTTTCAAATACTTGGAAGGTCCTTTGCAGGCCATTACTATGTTTTCTGCTGGTTTAGTAAACTCTACCAGGCTTCATCTACGCTGATCCAGAACTCAGATTATATGAAACCGTGGAAACATGATTTGAAAGTGTTTTAGGATACCACAGGGCTTGTGTACATGGAGCACCAATGCACACACGGGGGGATATGATTTCTAAAGTATACTAATGGGTTGTGCATTGATTCGTCCATGAAGCCCCTACTGTTGCACATTAAATGTTAAAGTCCACTAGGGAACTTTGAGTGCACACCAGCAAGGGCTACACAGAGCAATTATTGTGCAACATGTTAGTGCACTTTAGAAATCACACCCCTATAGTGTTCACTGCTCCACTGTTAGACAAGTTCTCATTTTAAAAATGAATTGTGAATGGATCTAAGCCATATCTTTTACTGGAAATTTCAGATAATGGAAAAAACAAGGCCATGTTAATTTTTCATTAAAGACCAGAGGAAAATCAAGTAGATGGTATACCAATTTGGATTAGGTTCATGATTGGGGTTCAAGGTTTGGGTTCTAATCCAAATCAGGACTTCATGCAAGAAGGGTCTCAAAATGGTAGGAATGACAAGATCAGCTATTTTCATAAGATTCTCCCAGCTGTGGGTTTAATCTTTCAAAAATGCTGCATGAGGCTTTGGTTTCAGTCCAGTCCAAAAATAGGCTTCTTTGATTCTGGGATTCAACCTAGATACACACACTCACACCTGAGAGAGAGAGAGGATGAGAGAGAGTCAGTTATATCTGTGAATGAGAGTAAAATGTGGAGTTACATAAGAACATGAGAATGGCCATACTGGATCAGACCAAAGGTCCATCCAGCCTAGTTTTCTGTCTACCGACAGTGGTCAATGCCAGGTGCCCCAGAGGGAGTGAATCTAAGAGGTAATGATCAAGTGATCTCTTTCCTGCCATCCATTTCCACTCTCTGACAAACAAAGGCTAGGGACACCATTCCTTACCCATCCTGGCTAATAGCCCTTAATGGACTTAACCTCCATGAATTTATCCAGTTCTCTTTTAAACCCTGTTATAGTCCTAGCCTTCACAACCTCCTCAGCAAGGAATTCCGCAGGTGGACTGTGAGCTGAGTGAAGAAGAACTTTATTTATATTTGTTTTAAACCTGCTGCCCATTAATTTAATTTGGTGGCCCCTAGTTCTTATATTATGGGAACAAGTAAATAACTTTTCCTTATTCACTTTCTCCACAGCACTCATGATTTTATATACCTCTATCATATCCCCCCTTAGTCTCCTCTTTTCCAAGCTGAAAAGACCTAGCCTCTTAAATCTCTCCTTATATGGGACCCATTCCAAACCCCTAATCATTTTAGTTGCCTTTTTCTGAACCTTTTCTAATGCCAGTATATAATTTTTGAGACGAGGGGACCACATCTGTACACAGTATTCAAGTTGTGGGCGTACCATGGATTTATATTAGGGCAATAAGATATTCTCCGTCTTATCTCTATCCCTTTTTAAATGATTCCTAACATCCCTATTAGCCATAGTTAATAGTTCCGCAATTTCACATTTGAGTTCTTTCAGAACACTTGGGTGAATGCCAACTGGTCCCGGTGACTTGTTACTGTTAAGTTTCTCAATTAATTCCAAAACCTCCTCTAGTGTCGCTTCAATCTGTGATAATTCCTCAGATTTATCACCTACAAAAGACGGCTCAGGTTTGGGAATCTCCCTAACATCCTCAGCCATGAAGATTGAAGCAAAGAATTCATTTAGTTTCTCCACGATGACTTTATCGCCTTTAAGTGCTCCTTTTGTTCTGATTATGGCTCATCAGTAAGACCAACCATACACAGTAGCCTATCCATTACAGTGGTAGGGGTGAGATGGATGAATTAATTTTTATAAAACATGTTATTTTACTTCCATTATGGATTCTAAATTGTTTTGCACATAATCATTTTTGTGCATTGATGCTGGCTAACTATAGGGTTCTCATTTATAAGTAATGGCAGCATAAACACACCAGAATATTAGGAACCAGTAGGAAAGGGATAGATAATAAGACAGAAAATATCACAATGCCACCATATTAGTCCATGGTACACCCACACCTTGAATACAGTGTGTAGTTCTGGTTTCCCCATCTCCAAGATACATTAGAATTGCAAAAGGTACAGAGAAGGGCAACAAAAATGATTAGGGGTATGGAACAGTTTCCATATGAGGAGAGATTAAAAAGATTGACTGTTCATTTCAGGAAAGAAATAGCCAATGGGGTTGTGATAGAGGTCTATTAAATCATAAGTCATGTGGAGAAAGTGAATAGGGACTTTTTACTTACCCCTTCACATAACATGAGAACCAGTGGTCACTCTATGTTTGTTTTAAACTCGCTGTTTATTCATTTCATAAGGAAGAACTTCTTCACAGTCAACCTATGGAACTTGTTGCCAGGAGATGTTGTAAAGGCTAAAAATATAACTGGGTTCAAAAAAGAATTAGATAAGTATGTGGAGGACAGGTGTATCAATGGCTATTAGCCAAGATGGTCAGGGACACAATCGTATACTCTGAGTGTCCTTAAACCTCAGGTTGCCAGAATCTGGGACTGGACGATTTGGGACAGAATATTTGATAATTGCCCTGTTCTGTTAATTCCCTCTGAAGCATTTGGATAATGTTGGAAGGGAGGATCCTGGGTGAGATGGACCATTGGTCTGACCCAGTATGGCCAGTCTTATGTGCTTATGATGTTCGTTCTGGGGCGATGTCATTGAAGAAATCAGTGTGCAGAGCATAGCAATGGCTCCACCATCTATGGACAGAATCAGCATGGTTGAGGGGCAATTGATGCCCCTAAATATTGTTACAACATTCTGATCTCTTACATGGCTTTGGCTCTTCAACAACATTTTATTTTCATTTAATGTAGAATAGAATTTTTCATTCAGTGTGGAAAAGGAAATACATTTTAAATCCAGTAACTAGTATCCAGTTATTGCTTGGGTTCTAGGGCCTGATTGCACTATTCATGTTTTCCCAATCTAAACAGAAGAATAGACAGTGAATAAGAATGATGATGACAGGACCCAGTCCACAATCCTCACTCCTGCAAGGAGTCCCATTGACATCTGTGAGACTACTTGCAGGAGTAAAATTAGAGCTACTGTGCTTGCATGAATAAAGTTGCAAGTAAAAGTTGCTAACAGAGAGATTATCATAACGTGACATTTTATTTAATATTAGATATAAAATTACTTGCAAGTAAGTACCTTTCAAAAAATAACTCCAACAGATGCTGCAGTTAAAAAAAAAGTTATCAGCTATCCCTTAATATTACCTAAAAATTACTGTAAAACTTGGAGTAATTACTGTTAAATTAAATTAAGTTTTGTAATAAAAATACATGTTTACAAAGAAAGTAATTTTTCCTCTATTTCCCTGTTTTTCAAATTAGCAAATACAGTGAAGTTTAATCAAGAGCAGCCATTTCCACTTTTACAGTAACAGCAATTTTGAGTGTACTACATCATGTTTTTACCTGGGTAGCTATTTCTCATTTTTTTATTCCTAAACTAATGATATGAAACCCTGAATTTATTGTAATGAGAAAAATAGCAGCCTTCTTTATTACTGTTTTCTTGTTTTAAAAGGAACTGACAAACATGTCTGTCATCCATTTCAATTCAGAAGAAACACTGAAATTTGGATGCAAAGAAAACTCATCATATTTCCTGGGATAGCAAATGCAGTTGCCATAGGTCCAGATTAAAACATGGCTAAACTGGTTAAAAAATAAATGTTAAACTGTACACAAATATGTTCAGCTTATTTTGCAGACCTTGCATAATTAGAGCTGTTGAATCCACTGAAATCAATGGAAACAATGAGGAGTACTTGTGGCACCTTAGAAGCTAACAAATTTATTTTGGCATAAGCATTTGTTGGGTTAAAACCCACTTCATCAGATGCGTGGAGTGGAAAATACAGTAGGAAGATATATATATATATATAACAGTACATGAAAAGATGGGAGTTGCCTTACCACGTTGAGGGGTTGAGACAATTCAATTTAAAGTGTGCTATTATCAACAGGATGAAAAATCACTTTTGTAGTGGCAATCAGGGTGGCTCATTTCAAACAGTTGACAAGAAGGTGTGAGTAACAATAGGCGAAAATTAGCATGAGGAAATTAGTTTTTAGTTCTTGTAGTGACCCATCCACTCCCAGTCTTTATTCAGGCCTAATCTGATGGTGTCCAGTTTGCAAATTAATTCCAGTTTTGCAGTTTCTCATTGGAGTCTGTTTTTGAAGTTTTTTTTTGTTGAAGAATTGCCACTTTTAAGTCTGTTATTGAGTGTCCAGGGAGGTTGAAGTGTTCTCCGAATGGTTTTTGAATGTTATAATTCTTGATGTCTGATTTGTGTCCATTTATTCTTTTTCATAGAGACTGTCCAGTTTGGCCAATGTACATGGCAGAGGGGCATTGCTGGCACATGATGGCATATATCACATTAGTAGATGTGCAACGAGCCTCTGATAGTGTGGCTGATGTGGCTAGGTCCTATGATGGTGTCCCTTGAATAGATATGTGGACAGAGTTGGCAACAGGGTTTGTTGCAGGGACAAATTCCTGGATTAGTGTTTTTGTTGTGTGGTGTTTGTTGCTGGTGAGTATTTGCTTCAGGTTGGGGGCTGTCTGTAAGTGAGGATTGGCCAGTCTCCCAAGATCTGTGAGAGTGAGGGATCGTCCTTCAGGACAGGTTGTAGACCAGGGGTAGGCAACCTTTCAGAAGTGGTGTGCCGAGTCTTCATTTATTCACTTTAATTCAAGGTTTCACATGCCGGTAATACATTTTAATGTTTTTTAAAAGATCTCTCTCTCTATAAGTCTATATATTATATAACTAACCTATTGTTGTACTGTAAAATAAACAAGGTTTTCAAAATGTTTAAGAAGCTTCATTTAAAATTAAATTAAAATGTTGATCTTACGCTGCCAGCCTGCTCAGCCTGCTGCTGGTTTGGGGTTCCGTTCACCTAGTCTGGCAGAGGGCTGAGTGGTGCCTGCGGCCGGGATCCCAGCTGGCAAGGGGCTGGCAGCCAGAACCCCAAACTGGCAGTGGGCTGAGCGGCTCAGCCCGCTGCCGCTCAGGGGTTCCATCCGCTGACTTCTGCCAGCCGGAATCCCAGCTGCCGGTCCCACTCGGCCCACTGCCGATCTGGGGTCCCAGCCCTGCCCACATACAGTGGGTACCTACCTTCTCCCTGGTTCTGGCCCATTCTCTTCCTCTCTCTCTGCACTGAGCTGAGTGTGGGAGTGCACTGAGCACAGGGCTGGGGGTGAAGGAGTAAGCTGGGAGTTGGGTGTAGGTTCTGGCCAGGAGCTAGAAGGAGGGGGCTCAGGGTTGGAGCACTTACCTGGGCAGCTCCCATTTGGTGGGAGGGGTGCAGGTGGGAATGGGGGGGAGGTGCAGGAGCTTACTTTTGGTGCTCAGGGTGGGGGTGGGGATGTGGGGGGTGCATAGGGTGTGGGGGGCTGGGTATGTGAGGGGGTGCAAGAGTTAGGGCAGAGGGCTGGGGGCATGTGAGGGGGTGCAGGTTTCAGGGCATAGGGCGTGAGGAGCCTGGGTATGTGTGTGGGTGCCAGAATAAGGGCTGGGGTCATGGGGAGGGGGTGAAGAAGTCAAGCAGAGGGCTGGGTGTGTGTGTGGGGGGATCAGGGCAGAGGGTACAGGGCTCAGGCCAGGAGCCTTGGGGATGTGCGGGGCTGCAGGGCTCAGGGCAGAGGGCTGGGTGTGTGTGAGGGGGGTCAGGGCAGAGGGCTGGGGGTGTGGCCTGGGGTCGTGAGGTGCTCATGGCAGGGGGCTGGAGGGGATATGCCCCACTTCCCCAAGGCCCTGCCCCCTCTTCTTCTCTGCCTCTGCCAGGAGCAGCGAGCACGCTGACTCCGCTCCTCCCCACCCTCTCCCTCGCAAGGGCTGCCATGGAGGAGGAGGAGGGGGACAGGAGCCCAGCACACTGCGGGAAGAGGCAGGGGAGCCGGCAAGACCAAGCTTCTGCCCCTTGCCCCCTGCTCCCGTGGTAGGGGGTGGGGAGTGGAGAAGAGGGGGCCGGGCTGGGCCGGGCCAGATTTTTAATGGCACACTGCTGCCTGCCGGGACCCCGACAGGCAGCAGCGTGCCATTAAAAATGGGCTTGCGTGCCATCTTTGGCCTGCGTGCCATAGGTTGCCGACTCCTGTTGTAGACCCTTGATGATGCACTGGAGAGGTTTTAGACACCACTCAGCCCTCTGCCAGACTAGGTGAACGGAACCCCAAACCAGCAGCAGGCTGAGCAGGCTGGCAGCGTAAGATCAACATTTTAATTTAATTTTAAATGAAGCTTCTTAAACATTTTGAAAACCTTGTTTATTTTACAGTACAACAATAGGTTAGTTATATAATATATAGACTTATAGAGAGAGAGATCTTTTAAAAAACATTAAAATGTATTACCGGCATGTGAAACCTTGAATTAAAGTGAATAAATGAAGACTCGCACACCACTTCTGGGGGCTGAAGGTGACGGCTGGTGGTGATCTGTTACTTTCTTTGTTGGTCCTGTCCTGTAGTAGGTGACTTCTGGGTACCCTTCTGGCTCTGTCAATCTGTTTCTTCACTTCACCAGGTGGGTATTGTAGTTTTAAGAATGCTTGATAGAGATCCTGTAGGTGTTTGTCTCTGTCTGAGGGACTGGAGCAACTGATGCAGTTGTATCTTAGAGCTTGGCTTTAGACAATGGAGTGTGTGGTGTGGTCTGGATGAAAGCTGGAGGCATGTAGGTAAGTATAGCGGTCAGTAGGTTTCCGGTATAGGATGGTGTTTATGTGACCATTGCTTATTTGCACTGTAGTGTCCAGGAAGTGGATCTCTTGTCCACGAAGTGGACTGGTCCAGGCTGAGGTTGATGGTGGGGTGGAAATTGTTGAAATCCTGGTGGAATTCCTCAAGGGCCTCTTTCATAGAATCATAGAATATCAGGGTTGGAAGGGACCTCAGGAGGTCATCTAGTGCACCCCCCTGCTCAAAGCAGGACCAATCCCCAACTAAATCATCCAGGTCAAACCTGACCTTAAAAACTTCTATGGAAGGAGATTCAACCACCTCCCTAGGTAATGCATTCCAGTGTTTCACCACCCTCCTAGTGAAAAAGTTTTTCCTAATATCCAATCTGAACCTCCCACACTGCAACTTGAGACCATTACTCCTTGTTCTGTCATCTGCTACCACTGAGAACAGTTTAGATCCATCCTCTTTGGAACCCTCTTTCAGGTAGTTGAAAGCAGCTATCAAATCCCCCCCCTCCTTCTTCTCTTCCACAGACTAAAAAATCCCAGTTCCCTCAGCCTCTCCTCATAAGTCATGTGTTCCAGTACCCTAATCATTTTTGTTGCCCTCCATTGGACATTTTCCAATTTTTCCACATCTTTTTTGTAGTGTGGGGCCCCAAAACTGGATGCAATACTCCAAGTGTGGCCTCACCAGTGCCGAATAGAGGGGAATAATCACTTTCCTTGATCTTCTACCAATGCTACTACTAATACAGCCCAATATGCCATTGGCCTTTTTGGCAACAAGGGCACACTGTTGACTCATATCCAGCTTCTTGTCCACTGTAACTCCTGGGTCCTTTTCTGCAGAAATGCTGCCGAGCCATTCGGTCCCTACTCTGTAGCGTTGCATAGGATTCTTCCGTCCTAAGTTCAGGATTCTGCACTTGTCTTTGTTGAATTCATCAGATTTCTTTTGGCCCAATCCTCTAATTTGTCTAGGGCCCTCTGTATCCTATTCCTACCCTCCAGTGTATCTACCTCTCCTCCCAGTTTAGTGTCATCTGCAAACTTGCTGAGGATGCAAACCAGACCATCCTCCAGATCATTAATGAAGATACTGAACAAAACCAGCCTGAGGACCAACCCTTAGGGCACTCCACTTGATACTGGCTGCCAACTAGAGCCATTGATCACTACCCGTTGAGCCCAACAATTTAGTCAGCTTTCTATCCACCTTATAGTCCATTCATCCAGCCCATACTTCTTTAACTTGCTGGCAAGAATACTGTGGGAGACCATGTCAAAAGCTTTGCTAATGTCAAGGAACAACACGTCCACTGCTTTCCCCTCATCCACAGAGCCAGTTATCTCGTCATAGAAGGTAATTAAATTAGTCAGGCATGACTTGCCCTTGGTGAATCCATGCTGACTGTTCCTGATCACTTTCCTCTCCTCTAAGTGCTTCAGAATTGATTCCTTGATGACTTGCTCCATGATTTTTCCAGGGACTGAGGTGAGGCTGACTGGCCTGTAGTTCCCTGGATCCTCCTTCTTCCCTTTTTTAAAGATGGGTACTACATTAGCCTTTTCCCAGTCATCTGGGACCTCCCCCAATTGCCATGAGTTTTCAAAGATAATGGCCAATGGCTCTGCAAACCCATGGGTCCAGATGATGAAGATGTCATCAATGTAGCGCAAGTAGGGTAGCCCACTTTATTTGAATTGTTTCGATCCCCCACTTGGTAAGGCAACTCCCATCTTTTCATGTACTGTTATATATCTTCTTACTCCATGAATCCATGTATTTTCCACTCCATGCATCTGATGAAGTGGGTTTTAGTCCATGAAATCTTATGCCCAAATAAATGTGTTAGTCTCTAAGGTGCCACGAGTACTCCTCTTTGTTTTTGCTGATACAGACTAACACGGCTACCACTCTGAAACCTGAAATCAATGGGAATTTCAACCTTGTAACTGAATACAGAATTTGCCCTTTAAAACAAGATTTTGGTAAAACAAACTGCAGCCAACTCGTCATTTTCCATTCCTGGCTAGTAAGACATCTCCAGCATGTTGACCTGTTCATCACCTCACATTGGACTATTGCAACTCACCTATCTGGCCAGCAGATGAAGATCACAAGGAAGTCACACCTGATGCACAGTGCTGTCAACTAACTCCTAAGCAAGACTTGATTTTAATTTAAGATGAAGTTTTAAAATAAAATTTTGCTCACCTACCTTTATGGGCATGTCCACTAAAGAAATACAATTCAAATGCTTTCAAAACTTGGAAAGACCCAACATTCAGATAAAAGAAAAGCAGGGAAATTACAATTTGAAAATTACATCTGAAAAAATCCCCAAAATTCTGCCCCTTTGCTCTCCTTAACTGTTAATTTATTTCCAGTTGAAAGGATGTTGATATGGGAGCTAGTTATAAGATTATTCAATAAGTCAATGAGAAGCGATTGGTTTAAATCCCATTCAAAGCACCGGTGACTGATAGGTGTTTCCAGATGGCAGTTCTTTTGTGCATTGCATGGAATAAATTGGAGAAACTGCCAACTTTCATCTGAATTTGTCATCCAGAATTTGGCTCAGCCCTGACTAATAGTCCTTCAACTTACTGGTAGCATTTAGATAAAAACACCAAAGAGTAAGTATGGGTAGAAAGAGTTACTGTGCAGCTGGAAGAGACCTGATAAGTCAATATTATGGATCATCTTCTGTATGCTAAAAAAATCAGTCCCTGTTTAACTTTCCTTAAGGATGTTCCAACTCCCACCCAAGAGTGAATCAATTAAACTTCATATTTCTTTGTACTAGATTTTGTGTACTCATTAAGTTTGCTACTTGTGACATGTACCCCTGAGTTTGCCTAGGAGTGCAACTCACATCTCATGCAGTTCCCCAAACTGTCATTGTGGTTAAATGTGATGGTGGTATCACTATTGTGCTATTGATCTAGTAGTATCTGGACACCTCACAAACAGTAAAGGATTTATTCTCAAAATTTCAGGTATGCATAGTTATTCTGGGATGAATAATCCACAGTCAATTTAAACCCAGAGTTTACTTTGCAGAATTTTACTTCATCTCCTGGTACAGATATTCATCTGATCCTCGGTCCAATATTCCACCTATTCTACCCATACCATTAGATCCCTGAGTCACCCTAGGTCCAGAGGTAAATAAAGTATCACAAATCATTGCTGACCTTCTCTTTTTTATATAATTGCAGCATTATATTTGAGCATCATCTGTCAATCATTTTGGTACATATTAAGCAAGTATGATTTATTGCTAACAAACAAATATTGAATTCTGATGCTGTCATCCTGAGCTTTCAAACCTCCTGGAATAGGAAATAGAAACAGATTTTTAAACCCCAAAAGAGGTTATTATAGTATTTACATGAGCAGTAGTAACAATCAGGGCCAGCTCTAGTTTTTTTTGCTGCCCCAAGCAAAAAATTTGCCACCTCAGGCTCTGAGAGCACAACTGCCCAAGCAAAAAAAAAAAAAGGGGGTGGCCGGAATGTTACCCTGGAATGCTCCCGCCCCAAGCACATGCTTGCTTGCTGGTGCTTGGAGCCGGTCCTGGTAGTAATTGTGTTTTAGACCAAAAGGAAAGAGGGCTATGAGTGTAGGATGTAGGTTAGCATTAATGCAAAGATATAATTACAGCAGAAGTAATGTTTTTTGTGCTGTCTGAGAATTAAAGGGCTATTACTTTATTGTGTCTTTTGAATATATATTAAGGTTTGTTTTTCCAGATGAAACAATTGTTCTCCTAGTAACCAGTGAGAGCTCCAATCTGGTTCTCCAGATCAACAATACATACTATGTATAATAATAAGTAATAAAATAATAAAATAATAATAATAATAATAATAATAATTTCATCCGCATTTGAAAAATCCTAAAAGATGTGATCATCTATGCTACCCATGACAGAAAGTCATATTTTAACATATTCTAATTTCAAATTTTATTAGCATGCATTGTTCCTCATATCCACGATATATTTTGGATTTCCATTCTGATTCTGAAAAAAGTAGCTCTTCATTTACCTAATCCAGGCAAGAGCATCGATCCTGCCAAATTAGAAACCCACCCATTCACTGAAATTCCTTTTTCATTTGATGAAGTATGCAGACGCTCCGACATTTTTCCTGGCCTTTTTGCCATATGCTGTACTTTCATAGCCAATGGGTACTTTAGCCAGAAGCGTCTCAGTGAAAGATCTGATGAGGATATAGACCTAAGGACTTATCTCCAGAGGCACAGAGAACTCACCAATTTCAATGTTTTTATTACTATTGACTGTCATAAAAGGACCATGGGCAGGAATAAGAACTCTTCTTTTACTCCCACATTGGCTACTGCTATTGGGTGTGTGGGAATAAACTGACATTGCACAGCCACTTGCTCTCCCAACCAACAGGTGAAAGGGGGGGGGGGTGGAAGGGGAGGGGCAGGGAATGGGTCCAGCAGGGGCACCCACTCTAAGCTTCTGGCTTCCTAGCTGGCATCTCTCTTTCCCTTGACTGGGGAGACCCATCTCTCTCTCTCTCTCTCTCCTGACGGGGGTTTTCCAGGCTCCACAGTTCCCTGTCTAAACTGTTTCAGAGTAGCAGCCATGTTAGTCTGTATTCGCAAAAAGAAAAGGAGTAATTGTGGCACCTTAGAGACTAACAAATTTATTAGAGCATAAGCTTTCGTGAGCTACAGCTCATCCGATGAAGTGAGCTGTAGCTCACGAAAGCTGATGCTCTAATAAATTTGTTAGTCTCTAAGGTGCCACAAGTACTCCTTTTCTTTTTGTCTAAACTGTGTTATTACCAGCAAGACAGATAGCCTAAACAGGTCTGTGCTTTGCTCTTTCTTTAGAGCCTATGAACAACATAGGCAATTATATATTATAGGCAAATTATAGGCAAATAATCTGCAATTATAAGTTACCACATAGTTCTTTCTAAGAAAACACATCTATTTGTAAGGTGAAAGCCTTACAGAGAAAACATTAAAAACAGTAAAACCTACCCAAATACTAATAAGCTTACCAGAGATCAATCCACAGCCCAACTCCAGCAGGTGCTCTGGTAGGAGTCAGTCTTTCAAACCCTATCGAGGAGTTTTTCTGTGGTAGCAGCTTTAACTCAGAACAAGCACACCAACTGGGCAGAGCAGCCTGTTTCTTTATATAATTTGGACCTGTCATAGTTTCCAGGAGAAGTGATCAGTAGACAAAGGCCCCTTCCTCAAGGCATAGCTTCAAAAGGATGAGTTTTCGCATAACTGACAGGTTGTGTTTTTGCACCTCCTTCCTAGATATTTCCAGGAATTCCACTTCACATGTATTGTCCCAAAACACCATTCTTGTCTGCAACATTGTTTAATAGAGTATTTGATCATCCAGTCCCAAAAAGAACCCAAAAGCTTTTCATTTAATGCAATGGACTCCCAGGATAATTAATTTAATTCAATAAGGTTTTTTTTCCCCAAGAACATTGCTGAAAACTGCCACATCTTTCACATCTTGCTTCCACCCCCTCCCTGACTCACTAACTAGCACATCTAACTGGGTTAATTGAGTAAAGTTCAATTTGCTGTTGGTATAGATCAACAGAAATGTACTGTCTCCTCACAGCAAAGAGGAATTGTGACTCAGGGGCATGTCTCCAAGTCAAAAGGCCTCTCAGGGCTACTCTTGGTGTTACACAGTTTATACACCTCCCCATGTTCATGGCTGTGCCTAAAAATGTCACAGCTGAGCTCTCACATTTTTGAGCATTATTCCAACACATAAATCACAGTCTCTGTTCTAAGAGCTTACAGTCTAAAGCGAAATCAGTGGAGACTCTAGGTCCTGGACACCTCTAAAAATCAGGGTCATACTATCCCAATATTGCTTTATTAAAATGTCCTATTCTTCATATTAGATGAGAAGTCAGCTCTCACCAGGACAGATTTTCCTATATTTTAATTGCTAATTCACTATGAAATTGTCTAATAAAATAATGTCTCGAATCTTTAACCTTTCCCCAGAAGAGATTTATGCAGTGAAGAATTACATGCATAGGTGCTTCATTTTCTATTTGTATAAGAAAACTCAAATGAAAATAATATATAGATTGTACATTATACCAAACATTTTTCCCCACATTAATAGCACAATTTCCCCTGAATATTGCAAGGATAGGAGGATATTACTCATTTGACCCTGTCCCTTTCTTTAAAAGGGATTTCACTAGACATCTTTCTTCATATCCTTGTAAAATAAGTACTGTTGACTAAATCTGAGGTACTGGAATGTTGTTATGAGCTGGGTGGAATCTTGTTATGGGTTGGGTTAAAACCCTATTGAGGTTGATAGGTTAATTGAAGGATGAGTTCATACCTAATTGTAAACATAAATTCCATATAAGACAAAAGTGTGTGTGAACCTACCAAGGAGCTTTTGTTTTGAGTATTATTTTGGGCAGGTATGTGTTGGAATGTGAAAGAACGCACAGATATTTGAGGTCACAGACAAAAAAAGAGAAAGAGGCAGAGTTAAAGAGACAAGAAAAAGCCAAGCAGAAGCCTGTAAGCGCAGTAACACCCTGGAAAAACCAAGAGAGCTTCTGTGTCTGATGTTGACAGAAGCTATATCCACACTACAGCTTACGTTGGCATAATTTATGTCATTCAGGGTGTGAATAAACTATCCCCCTGAGCATCAAAATTACACTGACACAAGCGCCAGTGTTGGTAGTGCTATGTCGGTGGGATTACTTCTCCCGGCAACATAGTTACCTCCTCTCATGGAGGTGGTTTTATTAGGCTGACGAGAGAGCTCTCTCCCATCAGCATAGAGCATCTTCACCAGAGTGCTACATAGTTCTAGTTAGGAAATGCATTTTGTTCCTGAGGGGAAATTGACTAAAAAGGGGGTCGGGGGAGGGAGGGGAGTGAGTTATTTTTTGCAGATTTTGTTCTTCAAAAGTTTTCAGTCTTTTTTTTAAAAAATACCCAGAAATCTCAAATCCAATATTCTTTCAATCTCAGTTTTCAATTAAATTACATTGAAAACAGACATTTCCTGGAGAAGCCTCCATTTGAAGGAATATGCTATTTTTCATCAAAAAACATTTCAAATGAATATTTTGAGGATCTATACTTCTGTGTTTCTTGTAAGAATTGATGGCCTTAAAACACCTAAAATAGTTTATTTCCTGCAGATTTCAGAAAGCTAAGTAAAAGTAATGCAGACATAAAAGTTTACCCCTTTTTTCTTTAAAAAAATCTTTTTAAACATTTTTATTTAAATCTCTAATTTTCTACTGTATTTTATACACCTTGTTTTTACAGTTTCATGTTTCTGCTCTAAACCATCATCTTTCATTTCTACAGGGTTTCTGTCTGTTACATAACAAGTGTTTTGCAAGGTATTTTATTTTTTCCATATTCCGAACGTGTAAGTATTCAGTGGAGCTTGTATTGAAAAGAAAAGTCCTGCTATATCTGCATTATGAACAAGATTTTTTATCAGTTTATTCAGGTGCCAAATATTCAGCACTCTTTTTTGCTGTCATTACACTATCCTTATTTCCTTAATACATTGAAATTGGATGTGAGGTGTGACTGGAAGTGTAGGGGAATTGGTAATTGTATACACAGAGAATTTCATCTCTTGATCATTGTTCTGAAGCTAGCTAATGACCAAAAATCATTGCAGTTTGACAACTGTTTAATATCTTATATTAAGTTAGCTGATGGTCTCAGTCCAGTTTCTCGTGCAAATAAATGTCCACATCACAAAAACTCAGATCATAATTATTACCATAAAACTTTGCAGAGATGTCAAGAACGAATGGCATGGAGATTAACTTCAGAGATTCCACCAATGTCCTCCCACCTATTTGCTGGCCTGCAAGGATTGCCCAAGAGGCAGTATCTATGACACACAGAGTTGCATATCCTTCCAAAATCTTTTAATCTCCTTAGTAGTGAGAGGAAGGATGGTGCAGTGTTTAGGGCACTAGCCTAGGACTTTGGTGTCCTAGGTTGAAGTCCCTGCTCTACCATAGACTTCCTTGAATGACTTTGGGCAAGTCATTTCGCCCTTCTATGTGTCAGAGTCCCATCAGTAAAACGAGGCTAATAATATTGATGTGATATAACAACACTGTGGTGCTAACTGTGAACTTCTGCCACACTAATTCATATTGAGTACCACCTTGAAACATAAGTTTTACCATTGATTTCAGTGGAACAACTCATGGAATAAGAGACTATTCAGTGTGAGGAAAGGTAGCAGAACTTGCTTGTAATGTGGTGATGTCAAAACACCCTTTCTCTAAACTTTTTAACTTGTACATTACAAAGAACAGGAATCCATATCTAGAGACTTTTAAAAAAGAATTGCAAATTCTTGTAGCATAAACAGTAATAATAGTAATGTTGTGATATTTGTCTTGCCAATGATCCAGTTCCCTTGTTGGGATAAACTATGCTGCTTTCAGTTTCATAGTTTATCCACTTGGGAACTATATTAATGCCTCCCAAAATGGTGTGATAGTACTATTATTTCTTAATTATATTGCAAACTTTTCAGACTTTAGTGTCTGCCTTTCTGCAGCAGCCACTACATGATCACTCTTCCCTAAACCCCAGAATGTGTAAGAACTATGAATAGCACTTTTCTGTACACATATCGGAAAGCTGATGCATAATGTATTTGAGAAATTATCAATATAATTTATGAAAATCATATCAATGACTCATTTAAAAATAACATGTGTAGTTTAATCAGTATTATTGCTGGTATAATTACCTGTGAAAATGAATTCTGAGTTCAATCCTGAAAATCCTTACTTACTGAAGAAATCCCACTGATGACAAAGGTATTCCATAAATAGGGAATGATTGTGTAAACCATGCTTGCTTGGTGTGGCATTCTTTCCCCATCTAGTGGCACCTAGCCCAGCTGGAGATTGAGGTGCCTGCTATAGCCATGGCTAAGAGTCATGTGGCTTTTAACTTCTGCAGTAGAAGCTCATACATTTAGCTCCAGTCAGGTTCAATCCCACCCACCGACGACTGGGATCTGTTGGTGTTACAATTGCTCACTGAAGAATTATAATATTAAGTCCTAGAAAAGGAAAGTTGAAATTTCATATTGTGTATTATGAGCATTATATTGTCACTGACTTATGGAATTTCCTTACATAGGCAACAAAAGTGTAATTAAAATAGATATATTTAGAGGAATAACATTTTGTAATTTCAATAATAAAAATTAGCATTTAAACATCTCATAAACCACAACAATTAAATATTACATTGTTCAGCAGAAATTTACTATTTGGAAAATTATTTTGTGCTAAAATGTTATTCTTTATCAGGTCTATTCTTCCAAGAGGTCAAGTTTACTCTTCACTTTCAGCTTTGAGGCTGCTCCAAGTTATACCACAAACTAAACAGGCTCCTTCATAGCCCTAGAATACAGAATTTAAATTCATGTAAATTGTCCTAGCTCAGTTGAAGTCAATGGAGCTGTGACACAATTATGCCAGGAGAAAGCACAAAGGCAACTTAAGTTAATACTTTTGCCTTTTACCCACCTCTTCCCTGCCTCAAGTGCAGGAATGAGATAAGTGAGAATCAAGACCCTCAGTTTTTCTTTTTTGACATGCCAGAAGAGATTTCTTATGCAAAAAATGATTCATTTTTCAATGTTTCAGCAAATTAAATTTCTAGACTCTAGAGTGAATAGTAGTACAGAGTAAAACAGATATTAAAGAAAAGAAACAACATTAAAAGAAGAGAATAAAAACAAAAGATATCTTCAAAAATCTTGTAGACAATTTAGGAACAAAACTTTAGTGAAAAGTCCTTGTGATAATGTCATGCAAATTGGTGCATTAGAAAAGCTAACCAAATAGAAGCAGCAGGAACATATTTGCTTACTAAATTATGTAGAGAAATCAGCATGATATATAGGTAACCATAAACACATTTCTTCTCCATTAGGAAGGATATCGATCAACATCCCCTCTATGGTCACCCTTAGAAGTGTGCTCCTGGTGTTTCAATGTGTTTTCCTTCTAACAAAATGAAAGCCGTTTGATCATGTCTTTTAAGGTGTGAAACACTGTTAAGGTGTAGCCAGATTTTCCCCTTAAGTTTGCATGTGAATTTTTGAATTTTGACCCAGGACATATTGAATGGCTGACAGCAACTTCCATATAATCTTTTTCATCTTCCAAAATATATAGCTCTTTAAATTGTCACATCTATCACATTATGGTCAATTGCCAAAATGGTGCATGTTTTGGGTACTTAGGTGACTACTAATATCAATCCATTTCAAGTTGCAGTCCAAATACAAAGCATGACCAGATGTATCCTACTCCTGATTAACATTTTCTTCATGCATTTTAAAAATATAAATTTCTGACATCTGATGGAGGATAAATTACATGATATTTTGAACTTTGCTATGGCTGTTTATACATTACGTTTCTTCTTAAATGTGACAAAAATCTTTGTTTGTTCAGTTTGCCCCTAAAGGTCAGTTAATAAATATTGCATGCTTTTGTCCTCCAAGTCTATCCAGAGAGATTAAATTAGTTATTAATTTGACTGATTTTTAAAATGGATTGTTAGTGTTACTAGAATATATTGGCTGTTAATTGAAATACAATACTAAGACATTTAAGAACAGAAATTAATTTGTGCTGAATGATCAAGGAAAATAAAAGATTAATATTTTAAAAATCTTCTGATCGAACTGATGCTTCAAATACACTGTCACTATTTGATCAAACAACCAACATAATGAATGACTACAAATATATATCAAGCACTTATTTTGCTAGGAAATTACTACGAACCATACTGTAGGCTTTAAAATCAGTGTAGGACAATGAAGGAGAATCACAGGAATGCCGCTTAAGGAAACAAGGTTTGAATCTTAAAAACACATATCTCACTGTCCCCCATGGAGCTTTCTGTCAATTGACCAATTTCCTGGTTGACATTTACCCTCTGCTGGTAGCTTTTTCTTTTCTGTTTTAATTTTATATTCTTTCCAGATATGTTTGAGGACACTATCCCCCTTCATGGGATTATTCTCCTCCGCAAAACTTCCCCTTTGGATCAATGCTCCATTCCTCCTACAAAGGTCCATAATTAATAACATTATAGAGTCATAGAAGACACAAGTGGATATGCCCTTTGAAGATCATCCTTCTGTTATTCATAGACTCATAGATTCCAAGGCCAGAAAGGATGGTTGTGATTATCTAGTCTAATTCAGGCCATAGAATTTCCACAAAATAACTCCAAGAATATATCATTAAAAAAAATCCAATCTTGATTTAAAAATTGCCAATGATGGAAAATCCACCATGATCCTTGAGAAATTGTTCCAGTGGCTAATTACTCTCACTTTTAAAAATTTACTTTATTTCCAGTCTGAATGTGTCTAGGTTCAACTTTCAACCAGTGGGTCATGTTACATCTTTCTCTCCTAGACTGAAGAATTCATTATCAAATGTTTTTTCACCATGTAGGTGCTTCTAGATTGTAATCAAGTCACTCCTTAACCTTCTCTTTGTTAAGCTAAATAGATTGAACTTCTTGAGTCTATCATTATGAGGCAGGGTTTCTATCATTTAATCATTCTCATGGATCTTCTCAGAACCCTCTCCAATTTAAAAATGTTCTCATTGAATTGAGAACTGGACATAGTATTCCAGCAGTGGGCATACCAGAGTCAAATATAGTGGTAGAATAACCTATCTATTTTTGCTCTGATTGCTCAGTTTATGCATCCAAGGATAGCATTAGACCATATGGTCTCAGCATCTCACTGGAGCTCATATTCAGCAGATTACTCACCATGACATCCAGATCTTTTTCAGATTCACTGCTTCCCAGGATAGAGTCCCTAGTCCTGTAAGTTTGGCCTACACTTCTTGTTCCTAGCTGTTCACATGTACATTTAGCCACATTAAAATGCATATTGTTTACTTGTGCTCAGCTTATTGAGTACTCCAGAAAACTCTGAATCAGTGACCTGGGCTTTTCATTATTTATCACTCCTCCAATTTTTGTGTCATCTGAAAAATTTAACAGTGATGATTTTATCTTTTCCTGTATGTCTTTGATAAAAATGTTCAGTAGTTGATTACCTATCCCTGAGGGACCACATTAGAAATACATCTACTTGATGAAGAGTCTCAATTTAAAATTATATTTTCAGACTTATCAGTTATCCAGTTTTTAATCCATTCATTGAGTGCTATATTATTTTTATATCATTCTAGTTTTTTAATCAAAAGATCATGTAGTACCAAGTCAAACAACTTACAGAAGTCTAAGTATATTGCTTCAATACCATTAATTTTAGCAGCCAAACTTCTAATCCCATAAAAAAAGATATCACAATATTAGCTTCCCCCCAGCCCCCAATCTTTTGGAACTTCCCCTGTGTTTCAAGACTTATTGAAAATAACATTAATGCTCCAGTATGTTCCTAAACAGCTCTTTTGAAACTCTTGTATGCAAATTATCTGGATTAGCTCAATTAAAAACTGACTAACTTTAACAGCTGCTCTTTTACATCCTGCTGAGGTACTAGTGGAATGGAAAGAATATTATCATTGTCATATAAGAATGACTACATCGTCTGTTTTTTTCCCCACAAATACAGAACAGAACTATGTATTGAACACTTCTGCCTTTTCTGTATTATTATTGATAATTCTATGATTTCCATCTAATAATGGACCAAAATCATTGTTAGGTTTTATTTTGTTTCTAATATACTTTTAAAAACTCCTTATTGTCCTTAGCAGTGCTTTCCATAGATTTCTCCTTGTGTCCCTTGGCTTCCCTTATCAATTTTCTAAAATTCTTATTTTCTTATTTATATTCATTACCATTTATTACTGTTGCTTTATTACATGCCCACCCACCCACCTACACAATAGATGCCTTCACTTCCCCTCTAAACCAGATTGGGGTTTTTTTTAGCCAATATGACCTTCTTCCTTGACTGTGGTATCATGGATTTCTGGGCATCTTGTAAAGTGTTCTTAAACAATTTCCACTTATCATTCACATTTTCCTAACTATAATTCTTTCTTTCAGCAGATTTGGTTGAAAATTGTTTTCAACTTTGTGAAACTGGCCCTTTTAAAGCACCAAGTATGCGTGTGTGTGTGTATGTATGGTCTGGACTTTATTCTGTTTGCACATTGCAAATGTGATCAGGAGATGATCATTTGTACCTAAACTACTATTAATTGTTAGTTCTATGATCAGTTCCTCTTTATCTGTTAAGACAAAGTGTAATAGAGGATTACCTCTTGTTGGATGCAGCATTTTTATAATGACCGAAGGAAAGAAGTAGGTGTCGAGAATGACTGAGAGAACTAGCACAATTGCTATAAAGATATGCACAGCTTGCTACAGAGGTTTTAAAAACTGATCTTTCTTTTCCAAGAGTATAATAAAGCTCTAGGACCAAATGGACACATATTTGAATAGGGCAAGGAAGTGTTCTGCAACATCTTTAGCAATGTCAGCCTTATAAATATAAATAAGCACAAACTAAAAGTAAATGATGATGCACAGTTCAGAGCAATAATATTGTATGCTTTGAACTTTGTACTTTCCATTGTCTGAAACCTGAAGAAGTCTATTAGTGCAGTGTCTTAACTAATACCACATTTCTCTTTGCCAGTTAGCAAATAGTTCTGTACTTCTATTTATAGCAGAATAGGAAATTACCAATTTTCTTTTGATCCTTGTTTGCTCACGAGTGTCACTAATGACAGCAGCAGAAGTCCTGGAGTACAGTTTGCAAGTTAAAAGTGATCCATAGAGCAAACAAAATAATGTTTGTCTTTTAATGCTTCTGACTAATGTATAAATGGTATCTTCAGGTGGAAATGTATTGTATTTTATTTTATTTTAAACAGGCTTTATTATTCCTTTAAAAAATGAGGAAGATCAGATCTTCACTTTCCTCTCTTTCCCGGAAGACATCGTGAAGATCTTGGAAGGAAGTGAGTTGTGATATCATACAAGATGTGACTTGCGCTGTAGTTCTCCCTTCCCCCAACCCTTGGCCAAAAAGGGATGTGAGCCATAGGCTATGTGACTCATACTCACACCCATAGTGAGGTTCCATTGGGGCAAAGGAGTAAGGGTTTGAAGAACTGGGTCCTATAATTCATGACTTTTCCCCTACATCTGCTCTGTCTGTGAGATCCTTTTGCCATGCTTATTCACTATAGTGAAAGAAAGAAAGAAAGAAAGAAAGAAAGAAAGAAAGAAAGAAAGAAAGAAAGAAAGAAAGAAAGAAAGAAAGAAAGAAAGAAAGAAAGAAAGATTCTGCTATTCTAGGGTGACAACACGGAAGTCAATGACATTACTCCAGATTTATTTACAAAATAAAAGTGTTGATCTTGCTCCCATTATGATCGATGGCAAAAATTGCACTGATTCCAGTGGGCTGAAACTAAAAACCATTTCCTTCTTGGTCCTAATCTCCATGCCTTCCATGGGAAATTCATAGTGCTGGCTATCAAGACACCAGGACGGATTTCTTCTGAGTTGTGACAGTGGGATTTCTTTCTCATTAACAATTTCAGCCTTATCCAGTGATCAATGTAGGGGGCACATGGGCGCAAGTGTGCCACAACATGCAAATGCAGTAATTATGCATGTTAATGAGAACATTACAGATGTTCCCAATTTTGGATCCAGGGTCCATCTCTAAATAAATTACGCAGCATCCAAGCATACAAGCTGAAAAAAGTACAAAAAGGGCAGGACATGTTAAACCTTTCTGTGTCAATTTAGTAAAGAGTTTCAATCCTGTCACCTTCCAGCTGCATCCACATTTCCCACTGATCACTACAACGAGAGACTGGGAATTGTGTTTGGCTCTAATTTAGGCCCAGAGGGTGCCACAGGGGCCACTAAGTCCCCCTTATTCATGGGAGAAGAGAATGGTGCACATGGAGGGCCCCTTCAGGCATGACTCTCAGGGGGGTATCTTCCATGATCTAGACCGCATGTTGGGGAAAGGGGTGGAAATCAGATTTGCCAGGGGTGAGCAGCCCTGGGATCTTTTTTTCCTGAGCTTTCTCTTGGTGATTCTGTAGGAAGCAAATGTCAGGGGGAGTTCTTCGTCGTATGACTCCTGGGGTTCATGTACTGCTTGGGAGCAAGGAGAAATGCTGCGGGGGAACAGAGTTAGTGGTGTAATGGGCATATGTGTGGATGATCTGTCATATTTTGAATCTATATAGATCCTGTGGAATCTACTGGCTTTCAAATCATGCTCCTTGGCCTTTTCTGGAGTTGGAAAAACATCACCCTTTCTTCTCTCCACCAAACAGGATGATGTGGATGCATCCAAGCAGCAATTTCTTTCACCAGAGTCCCTCCTAAGTGAGTTACTTCAGGAGATGATCTTTTGCTGGAGTATGTTAAGTGGGCTAATAAGAACCACATATTCATCCTCATCTTTCAACTTCTACAAAGTCTGGGGCTATCTCACTGGGTTCTGGTGTCTCACTGCTCACATTGCAAGAAATCCCTTTTTTCAACAACTGCAAAAAAATGTTGAACTATAGATTTTAGTATAGGTCTAAAGTTTACCTCCTGAATATTTATATTACATCTCTAAATAAACCTTCCTCTGTTGACAAACACTCTTCTTGTGTATCAAATATTAATACTTATTTATGCATTCAGGTTCTGTACTAAATAGTTTAGCATTCACATTTATTTAGTATGCACAGCTACATATTTCAACATTCAAGTGACATCTCATCTCCCTTACTGTAAATTCATGTTCAGGCCATCATATTCTTCTGTGCATCTGCAGGTTTATAAAATATTTCATTGCAGAAGGACCACATTTTACCTTCGTCTATCCCTGAGCCTCCCTACTGCAGTCCTTGGGAAGGTATAGGTATAACCAAGGGTCAAATTTGGCCCACAGTAATCCGGATGACATAAATTAACATGACTGTCCCATCACAAACATGTCAGTTTATCCCGATGATTGTAATGTTGTGATGCAGGCAGACACAAGGAGAACTGAGAGACATTTGTGGCAACACAGTGATGTATTAATAATGAACTTGAAGAGACAAAGAATAGTAAGCAACGCTCTGAGTGTGCAGATGTCTTCTGGATTAACTCTTAAAGAACCTGCCCCAACAACAATCATTTAATGAGAGTGAGGCAGCACAATCTAGTCACTGTCATGTTATACTTTTTCCTGCAGGACTTGAACAAGAAAAAAAGCTTAATTATTTTCTTAAGTGCATTTTTTTATAAGTATTTAAGGAAATCAAAGGGCTTAAAAATAACTTGACTGTGAGTGACTAAAAGTTCCTCACTTGTGCTCTCCCAACACTTGATTTCCTTGTTAAACATCACTTCAAATACTGGTCTAAAGTCAAAGCTAGATCACTCAGTTTCTTATATGCTACCAACAAACATGAATACAAAACCAACCAGTGAGCAAAATAAATAAATAACCAACCACCAGGTTTGGAAGTTAACCTAACTTTGACCTTAGACAGCATCTTCCTAATTGTTTTTTGTTCCTTGTGCATAACATCTGTTTCTTTTTTCTTCTGCAATGGGATAAGTATGTTATACACATATGGATCTCACAAGTGTGGAAGTTTGTTGAGTGAGATAATAAGAGCCACACATTCAGCCTCATCTTTCAGCTTCTATGGAGTCTGGGGTTATCTCACTGCATTCTGCTGTCTCATTGATCACATTGCAAATGAATATACTTTCCACTGAAAAAAGTGCTAGAGAAGTGCCAACTGTGATGATGATTGTTTTCTGTATTCGGAATCATCTTCACTAGCATTTATTGTCGTCCACTATTTATATATCAGTAGGATCCTATTTAGAAAGAGCAAAATCAGGAGGCAGAAAAGGCAAAAATATTCCATGACACAGGGGCAAACCAAGCAACAACAGGTCACAAATAACATAGCTCCTAAGGGCTCTTCAATGCAGATGTATTTATTCACTCTAAAAATGTGCCTTAAACTAATACAACCGATGGAATTCAAAAATTCCTCTCAGATAAACATTGTATTTGGAAACCATGAACCACAATAAAGAAATAGGTTGATAGAATTAGAGATAGAAAGAACCTCATCTCAGTAGAGACATTTTTGGCAAATATATACTTATTATTAACTATAAGGACTCACTATACCCTAGAGCCTACTTAAAAGAATAAAAATGCAGAACTCAGTAAAAAGGTATATATTTTAAGCATAGTGAAAGGGGATTTGCCATTTAGCTCTCTTTCATGTTAATGGAACTTATGCAGCTAAATTCCACTGCACTATACTGAAAATTAACTCATAAATATGATACTGAGAAAATATAAAGCCATGATTTGATTTTCCAGTTTAAACATCTCTCATTTCATCCATGGACATTCTACACAACTCAAATATACTTATTATACCCTATATTTTCCTTTTTAATTTATTGGAAAAAGCAGTGATCAGTGATTGTAGTAGATTTAATTAGATGCCCCAAAGACTGGAATTTCAAATTCAAATATTGATATTCAAGTATGTCATGACAAATGTGGCAATTTCCTGCAATATCCTTGGAAAACCTTACTGAATTAAGTTTAAGTAGCTTTGGAGACTATTGTATTAATGCAGAGGTTATGTATTACTACGGGCTGTCATTGTATGTAGCCTTTCTGGAGGTGATGTCTGATGTGAACCCTGTGAAGTGTTATGAAATTGAAAGGACTGTATTGAGCAATGTGCCAGTAAAGAATGGACTTTTGGTACAAAGTGTCAAGTGGTTTTCCTTGGGAATTTCTAAGACGAGATGAATGACAATTTCCCACTTCTGGTTTTGCAAAAGCCCAGCCTTTTCAAGCAACCTGTTGAGAAGGGGATCATTGTCTTCTGATTACCTGTTCCCGGAGTCTCAAGATCAAAGGCCCAACATGTATAAAGGAAAGACTGAGCTATTCATGGGGGATGCTAGTTCTAAGTTATGAACTCATACCCACAGAAAAACTTCCAACAGAAGGAGCCAAGTGTGCACACACAAAAGCGATTTAATAACTGAGATGGCTATATGCCGACATAACTTACCGTAGGTTGACATAATTTTGTAGCGTAGATATGGTCTTAGTGGGGTTTGACAGACTGACTCCAGAACCCTTGTTGGGATTGTGGTGATCTCTGGAAAGCTTATTAGCATGCACATGGGTTCTTTTAGTCTTTAATACATTTTAACAGTAATGCTTTAACCTTAAATATAAACTTATAACTGAGGGCAATTGCATCTATTCATAGCATTAGAAGAAAAAGCAAAGTGCAGGCACTGGCCTGTGGATACAACAGGGTAGGCAGGGAAAGGTGCAGCCTGGAAAAATCCAATGAGAAGGGAGAGAGAGATGGGCCATCCCCCAAGAAAGGTGACAGCTGAGGAGTCTTGAGTGGGTGCCCTTGCTGGACCATGGACAGGAATACAGGTGCAGTTGTCCTGCACTGTGACAGTCTTTTCAAGTGGTTAGAAATAAAAAGGTACGAACAGGGCCGCTGCCACAATTTTTATAGTGGGGGTGCTGAGAACCATTGAACCAAACTGCAAACCCTGTATATAATGGAAACCACTTCAAGCCAGGGGATGCAGCTGCACCCCCAGCACCTGTAGTTCCAGCACCTATGGGCATGAATCAGAGCTGGCTGAAAATTTTTGAAAATATCAGTGAAAAATAGGACTTTTTTTCCACAATCATTCCTGTGAAAAATATTTTTTTGACTCGTGAGAGTGAGCCCCCTAACATTTGCAAAAAAGCCTCAGCCCTCTACCAAATTCAACACAATCTACAGAAAGTAACACTTTACAGAATCATATGACAATAACAACTAATTTATTTTTTTACAAAACAACATGTAATTCCCTGGTCCTATAAACAATGAAAATGCTCATAGGAATAGTCCTAATGATTTCATGGTCATAGGAAAATGCATAATTGAGGGGGCAGGAATACATAACTTTACAGCTGTGTATCAGTAATTATATATCATCTTGCACTCTGATTGGCCTAGATGATGTCATATTATGGTAATAAGTGTTCATCAATAATTGTATAACATCCTGCATTCATGCTGATACTACAGCATTTCACTACTACCAATGTCAATCTAATTGCTGTGGTGCCAGTATTGAACTATACAGGTAACAAATAATATTTGCCCTTCTTTCATACACATCTTGGATGCCAATTTGACTCATTCCCTAGCGAGGAATTAGAACATTCAGTGCCATCTGCAAGGAGTAGAGAATATATTTAATAAAGTCAAACTATTTAATGATAATTTGCAGCATCTATCTCATTGAATGTATCCATCAATTTGAATGGCAAAGTTTTATTTCCCTCAGCTATCTGGAACATTTTATTTATGTGTTAATATTATTTTGTTAGGTATAAAACCACAATATATTTTAATCACATATGCAATAAGATTTAAATTATGATTGGAACACCTGGATTACATAAAATTTGAGCATTCAAAGCAAGCAAGCAAAAACAGCCATTACCCAAAAATGGTGCTTAAAAGTGAACTTCACTGCAGAAAAATACTTTAATAACCCTAAGGCCCAGCTCTAAAAGTACTTATGTTGTGGTCCATTTACACACTGATTTCATTTCATGTGCTTTACTCAAACAAACATCATCTGGACTTTTTTTCCCCAAGCACACTGTGGTAATTACAAACTTCCCCTGGTATACTCTCAGGTGTTATAGTTATTACTCTGTTGTTCAAGTGGAGAAAACTTAAAAAGAAGACAGTTGGACAAGGGATGTCTCCAAAAGCTCATAAAAACTTTTGGGTCAGATCCTCAGCTGGTGAATGGACATCAGCATCTGCACTGAAGTCAGTGGAACTACTCCGATTTGCACTCATTGAGGATCTGGCCCTTTGGGCAAGATATCAAAAAAATCTCAGCTCTATTATCCATCTCCAACCAGCAAGGAGCTGAGAGATGCGTCAGATGGATGTGCCATCTTCCAAAAATGCAAACCTCATTTATTAAATAAGTAAAACTTTCAATAAAACAAAAATCAGTTTCTGAAAAAATGCACATAAAAGTTACTCTTTCTCTGAAAATTAATTTGAAGAAGCAAACCCAGCACAACAGCTATGCAGTAATTTGTTAAATAATTAAGCTATTATCCAGGGTTATGGACCTGGTCCTGCAGCCTTTACTCATGTGAATAATTTTTCCTCAAGTGAGTAGTTCCACTGTATTTAATGGGAGTTTTGCCTGAGTTGGGATGGCAGAATTGGCCCCAGGGTCAGAGATTATTCTTCTAATTAAAAACAATTGTCTGTTTTTAAAGAAAAAATAAAATACATCAATAGATTCCAGTTAGAGCCTGATGCTTTAATTTGTTGGGCATGTTCAGGATAATGACCTCAGTAGGAATAAGCAGCATTCAATACTTTGCACGAGGCACACAGCACTTTACAGGATCCTTAAACCAAAAGTGTAATTTTTAGTCAACTGGATAAACATACAAAAACTGGTTTCCAAAACCAAACCAACTTCCCATACTTTCTGTGCTATCATGTAAACCAGGTAGAGTCAAGACTCTGTTTAGTTCCCTGATGTGTCCCTAATCCTGAGAAATTCTTCCCAGAACACCATTTTAGCATGGATTAAGGTTTATTCAGTCTAAGCTGCAAACCAAATAATTCTGGCCTCTTTGTAAATGAGGCTGGAAATTTAGCAATAACAGGCTCCCTCATAGGAATTATATCATGTCTCATTTTGATCCTGGCAGGAAATACCTTAAGGACTTAGAAATACAAAGCAGGAAAATAGTTATCTATGTATGGCCTCCAAATGGTTTGTTTCTAGCTGGCTTCTAAAAATTATTGAAGATTCCCAGTTGGAAGGTTGTCCTTATTTTAGTAAAACCTGTTCATCCATCTCTATTTGAAACAACTTTCTCTCTGTATGAAATTCCAAATGACTATGAATTCCTAGGTAGCCACTAATCTCCCCCTTCTCCCTTGCCCCACGCTACAGAGTCACTTGCACCCACTCAAACTTTCTCTACCACCGTTGCAGTCACAAGTGATACCCTTTGCTTCTAAATTTTCTTGACTCGACCTTGCACAGATTTACTCTCTTAACAGTTCATTCACTGGAGGAGGAGGAATGGTCAGTTGGCCCTTGATACTGTACAGCACTGGATTGATCCAAAGTCCATTGAAGTTCATTAGAATATTTGTGTTGACTTCATTGCACTTTGGATTGGGCCCTTATATTGCATATGCCGAATAATGAAGTGGATCAACTGCTGGTAGATGGTTCCCAAATAGGATTTGGTTTGGAAATCAGCTTTATAATTTTAATTATTATAGTATTGTAAGCAGCCAGTGGTATTTATGCAGTCCTAAAAGAGAACTGTTCCACACATCAGATGCTGACAACTTTTTGGACCTTTGCCATTATGTGTAGAAGAGTATTAGGTGGATCAGGAGGTGAAGCATACATCCCCTATTCATTTCACTCTCGGAATTCAGAATGTTTCCTCCTTTGGAGGGCTCAGCAGCATGTATTTTAGCTTCTCGCCTAGTATCTTTGTGTTATGCAGATTGTTCTGGTTGAAGATATATGCTATAGATTCAGACTAAGCAAGGCCGCTGTTGCATCGTGTTACACTTGCTATGAGTCTTAGCACTTGTTGTGTGTATCGCAACTTCTCTTAGCTTTTTTAAACACTTTGTTCCATTAAAAAAAAAAAAGAGGAACAGACAGATTGTCAGCTGGCAAACAAAACTCTCTGCTCATACTGAGAAAGAAGGATACAGATATTACTGGACAATCACTACTGTGTTGATCTATTTTCTAGGTGCTATCTATAAAGCCATACTATCTCAAATCTATCTTCTATCTATATATATGGTGGTACTTATATTTTATATTCATTTTTTCCCTTCTCTTTGATCATTCTTTTCTTCTTAAAACAGCTATGCAGATGCATATATTGAGATGATCGTAAAGGAATCAGTCATGCCATCAAGGCATGCCCTTATGTTGGGAGTCGTCCAGAGTTGCACAATGGATGGGGAACCTGGCATTAGGAAAGTGTACGAAGGCATCCTGTCACCTAGACAACTGGTAGCTCTGGCAGCCATTTTGCCTTCCTTAGTGAAAACTCTAAAGCCCTTCAGAATGCGTTAGAAATAACAAATATATATGGTTAAATATACAACCTTTTGTATTAAATGTCATAAAAATGGTTATGGTTTTGGTTGATTTTCCATTCAGTTCTCCTGACATGATGTAGTTTGTCTGATACAGACAAACTGAACTGTGTCTGGACTTGATCCAAAGCACACTGAAATCAATGGAAAGTTTATAATCAGGCTTTTGGTGTAGGGAAGTGGTATCTGATGCAAAAGGAAAAAAGGAGTTTGATGTACTTATCCCATTCTACATTTATGCACAACTTTAAAATGACCACAGAGTCTGCCACAATTGATCACAACTGGAATTCTCTATTCAAGAGTCCAGAACTGGAATAACAAGTTACAACTGAGGACAGAGGCATATGGAATCTTGCACAATGACCGCCTGGGTTCTGGCCACTGCTGTTTGTTCTTCCCTCCCAATATATACACACAAACATAAACTAAGAATTAAAATACATATAAAAAGTTAGAAGATATGTGGTTGCATCTTTCTTCTTGTTTCTAATGTTAAATTTATCTTCCAAATCTCACAATATTAAGGTATGTATATTGGGCTCAAATGTAACACAAGAAGGGTGTACATTTGAACTAGGAGGAGTGAATTACTTATGTTGTACAGGAATGTTTTCTCTACCAGTGCCTAGACATGACATAGTATTTATTAAACCTTTTATAGTGAACAGAATACCAAAGTAAGAGATATAACACTTGAGAATCTTTATCAGAATATTGCTTGACACTCTCTATGAGTCTTGGGAGGAAATACGCCTTCCATAATATTGAACAAACATTTCTATTAAGTGCACTGAGTAGGTAGAACTTGCATTCACCTGCAGAAATTTTGCTTCGATGGTATATTGTATTAAGAGATTTTATTAAGTGATGTCTCATTTAATAAGTGATGGCCAGTGCAAATCAATTACACCTGCAATTTTGTGGTCACTCCTGTTTGCAGCTGGCCCAATCACATAATTACATTATTCATCTACCTGTTTTGGGGCTTTGTTCTGTCACCCATCAGCACAGGATTTGAAAACCTCTCAGTTTATCAGTTTATTGAAAGAGCCAAGTCTTTAAGTTGATATAGGGGAGTTTCATTCTTCTCTGTTCATGCGATAGGAAAAATTACTTGGAGCAGGTTTGTGGGGCGGTGGGGTGGGGGGGTTCTTTCTTTCTTTCTTGTGCAAGAGGCTGAAAGTTGTTATAAATGTCATTGTGGTTCTGGTGGAAAAGCTTTGTCTCTTCTTGTGTTTGTAGAGTACTTAGGATAATTATTCCTCAGTTATTCTCTAGGCACTACTGTATTACAAATAATAATTATATATATATTAGCAGTAACAGATAAACATAGGAAGGCTTGTGTTGGTGCTGGGCCGTGCAGAGTATTTGAAGAATTCAAAAAAGTAACTGATGCTGAAAATAAAAAAAATAGAGGGAGTGTGAACCCAGAACCAGAGAAAAGCTCTGAGATCACCAAAAGAGTGATCTGTTTCATAACATACATGACTTTTATGGCTACACCAGTGACTGAGAGGGTCAAGGTATGAACAAAACAAGAGATACTACCCTATTGCTCATCATCCATAATTTCCTTGAACATGTTGACTGCAATTTCCAAAGACATAGACTTTAAGCTGCCATCTTCTTGACATTTATCCAGGATTTTCTACAGATTTCCCAATATGTTAATAGATATTGAGTCTTTAGTGAAGATGGCCACATAATCCAAGGTTCATGGATTCTTTCTGGTAGTGGTACCAATACAAGTCTTAACTAGGAAAGCAATAGTAGAAGAGAGAGCAAGGGAGTCACGGGTTGAAAGAGAAGCAGCAAGTAGTCTGATAGCAGCAGCTATTGTGCTATGAATGAATTACAAAAGTCATTTAGACATGGATGGATCTATACTGGTTCAGATATCAGTGAAGCATTGAATGATTCACCATAGAGCTGTCTTGAGAAGTCTGGACAACTTTCTTACAGACTGTCAGAAAAAAAAGGTTGGCTGCACTGACCTATAAACTACATATGACAAAAATAGTGGATTTTGCAACATAGTAGCAGTGATTTTCCAAGCACTTACATCCTTTCATTTGTATTTGATAATCACATGACAAATTATCCTCTGTGATCTCTTTAAAATTTTGCACACCTTTGTACATATTATTGTCTTGAATTTGTATACAAAAACTGCAACCTTAGTGTTAAATCTACTCATGGTTGCCCAGCTGATAAGCCCATTGTATAAATTGGATCCTTCACTCCATGTATCAGTGCGTGGCCCTACCATTATCTTTCCCATAGCTATAATGACCAGAACATTGGACAGAACTTGGTTTCACTTGACGCTTACATTCAGAAAGAAGAATACTTCTCTGTAATGTAATTATTAAAACCTTTTATGAATCCAAGCCTTGTATTGGCGTTTTTACTGCTGGTAAGTACTGTGCCAAAGGCTTTATAATTTTATCCACTGGCATTAGGAAAGTGTATGAAGGCATCCTGTCACCTAGACAACTGGTAGCTCTGGCAGCCATTTTGCCTTCCTTAGTGAAAACTCTAAAGCCCTTCAGAATGCGTTAGAAATAACAAATATATATGGTTAAATATACAACCTTTTGTATTAAATGTCATAAAAATGGTTATGGTTATAACCCTTTTTCTGCTTAGTGTTTTATGGCATATGGCCATTCAGAATGTTATCTTCTTCATGTTTTTGTCTCAGCCTCATTATCTTTTATTTTCCTACAATGAAATGCATATGCTACTTATCTGTTCATACACCTCATTAACCTAAGTCATTCAAAAGTTTATTGATAGTACCAAGGATTTTTTTTTAACATCAACAGATTTCACCACTTTATTACATGCTCCTTCATCTATGATCTTTTGGTGTGTTGCTAGCCAGCTTTCTTCCTGACAAACTGCTTCTAGACTAGGTCTGACCTACTGAGGTAGTTAAACATTTTGTTTATGGAAAGAAATATCCAAGAAATTGATACACATGGCCTCCCTTATGCACATGCATACTAACTGTTCAGAAGTAAATCATAACCTTTTAGGTGTCTCCCAGCCTCCAGACGAATGGCATTTTTTCTAGTGCAGGTTTAAGCACTGACGTCCATCTTTTCAGCCTGGATGTTCCCAACATTTTCTTTCTTGAGGAAACAAAATAAAATGGAACCCACTGTATTACATTAACTTTGCATCTGCTGTCATGTCCTGGGATTCCCAAAAGGTCTGGGGACCTGGTTTTCAAAGGTAACATCCAATTTTCGTTCACAATTAATTGCAGGCACAAATTATATTTAATTTCCTACCTGACTGCACCCACCCATCAGGCATGGTGACTAAATAGCTAGGTCCTATTTTGGTGTCCACAATCAGTTGCAATATAAAAATGTCAGGATATTAACCAGAAAAATAATTCACATATTCAAAATCAAGGCCAGATTCTCACACCCGTTCTCTTACTGAATAGCTTCTTTATTCTGTAAATAGCATCACTGAACTTAATGGGACTTGGTGCTAAGTAAGTCGCTACTCAGTATTAGTAAGGGTAGCAGAATTTAGGCCCCATTCAGGAAAGCAACTGTTTTCAATAAAGCACTCAGCACATGCTTAAGTGTCATTGAAGTCAATAGGTTTAAGCATGTGCTTAATGCTGATCTTTAAACTTAAGATTTGTTTAAATCATCTATAGTATTTATTGAATACGTTTGAGGAAGAGGGAGAGAAAAGCAGACATTCAAAATGACAGCTCTTCTCAACTAAATAGCTACAATACAGTAAAAAAATCAGAAAAACATTTTCCTTTTACTTACACATTTAACTTTATAAATGTCAATAAATAAAATGAAAAGTTCTAATGTTTCAATTAGACTTTCTAATTCTTTAATTCAAGAAAAATACCTCAGAGTGAAAAAAAAATACATTTCGGTACTGACTTAAGTACTCTGTTAATTATGTTGATATTTAACATTCAGCCTCAGTTTTCCTTTGTACAACATGACAGTTCACTATAATTTAGCTATCTAATTTACACTCCACTACATATTGTTATTTGGCAAATTCTTTTAAACATATGAGGCCAGATCCTTAGCTGGTGTTAACCAACCTAGTTTAATTGAAGATCTGATCCAGGGAAAAGTATCAGGGTCCTTAGCATACAAGGTACTGGGGCATTGTTCTGAATACTTTCAACTCCACTGCTTCCAGTGGGAGATAAGGATATCAGCATCTCTCTAGAGATGTAAGAATGAGTCCCTTTCTTTTAGAGCCTGATCCATGTAGTTCATGCCTAATTCACATGTCACTCTTGTCAGTTATTTCCATATATATGTAGCAAGAATTCTTGACCTGCAAAATGCCAGGGCTCTGACCCATGTAACCCTAAGACATGGGTTCTGACACTACCCTATCCCCAAGCAGGGTCTGTGGGCTTGAGTCCCGAGGGGTGGCTGGCCTGGTCAGGCTAATTTCTGTGTGGATGGAAAAGGAACTTGGGCTTAAACCTGATTCAGAGCCCAGGCTTAGTGTGCTGTGTAGACATATCCTTAGAGGCTCCAATTCAACAAGGCCCTTAAGCACTGATTAGTCCCACTGAACAGTCCCACTGAACAACTGAGACATAGTAGCAGTTCATGTGCTCCTGGGTTATAGAGATTTTTTCTTCCAGAAGTCCCATCGAGCATAATATGCCCCAAATTGGAAAGGAGGAGCCGTAAGAAGAAGGGCCCATGGATGGCCCACCTCCTCGACACACAGGCTGGATGTAGTAGAAGAAATGCAGTGCACATCCTGAAGTAGGTAGCAATGGATGTGCTGAGAAGTTCAAAAAGAAATTTTGAGGCAGAATTCCCCTCAGACCTCCTCCTAGGGTGCTGTACCCCATAACATAGCCAGCACAGGGCTGTGGCTGAACTTTGACTTCGTGGGAAAATGGAAATTCCCTCAGAGTGGAGGTGATGAACCAACCTTCCTTGAAGTTACTGAAAGAATTTCCTTTGAATTTTATGGAAAGTGAACCAAGTCTTAAATACTTTATAATTAGGAAACGAGTTAAGACATGTGGCTAAGCTATAAGGTAACTATGGAAGCAATAACAGACAGCAGTTATGGAGGCCCAATTCTCTTCTTACGTCAATATATTTTAGAGGGTAGCTCCACTACAGAAAATGGAGTTATAGCAGTGTGTGAAAAAGGAATCAGAAACAATGTGTCATTGACTACAATATTTCTAAATCATAAGAATATAAGAACAGACATACTGGGTCAGACCAAAGGTCCATCTAGCCCAGTATCCTGTCTTCCAACAATGGCCAATGCCAGGTGCCCCAGAAGGAATGAACAGAACAGGTAATAATCAATTGATCCATCCTCTGTCACCCATTCCCAGCTTCTCGCAAACAGAGGCTAGGGACGCCATCCCTATGGATCCTGGCTAATAGCCATTGATGGAGCTATCCTCCATGAACTTATCTAGTTACCCTGTTATAGCCTTGGCCTTCACAACATCCTCTGGCAAGGAGTTCCACAGGTTGACTGTGAGTGGTATGAAAAAATACTTTCTTTTGTTTGCTTTAAATTTGCTGCCAATTAATTTCATTTAATTAGTTCTTGTATTATGAAAAGGAGTAAATAACACTTCCTTATTTACTTTCTCAACACCAGTCATGATTTTGTTGACCTCTATCATATCTCCCCTTAGTAATCTCTTTGTATGAAAAGTCCCAGTCTGATTAATCTCTCCTCATATAAGGAGAAATTCATACCCCTAATCAGTTTTGTTAGAATCATGGAAGGTTAGGGTTGGAAGAGATCTCAGGAGGTCATCTACTCCAACCCCCTGCTCAAACAGGACCAACCCCAATTAAATCATCCCAGCCAGGGCTCTGGGATGAAGATTCCACCACCTCCCTAGGTAACAAATTCGAGTGCTTTACCACCCTCCTAGTGAAATAGTTTTTCCTAATATTCAACCTAGACATCCCCCACTGCAACTTGAGACATTGCTGTCACCGCTGAGAACAGCCTAGATTCATCTTCTTTTGAACCCCCCTTCGGATAGTTGAAGGCTGCTATCAAATCCCCCCCTCACTCTTCTCTTTTGCAGATTAAATAAGCCAAATTGACCTTGTTGAGCCTCATCAGATTTCTTTTGGCCCAATCCTCCAATTTGTCTGATCCTACCCTCCAGCGTATCTACCTCTGCCTCCATCTTAATGTCATCCATGAATGTGCTGAGGGTGCAATCCATCCCATCATCCAGATCATTAACAAAGATGTTGAACTAAACCAGCCTCAGAACCGACCCCTCGGGCACTCTGCTTGATACCAGCTGCCAACTAGACATCGAGCTGTTGATCACTACCCATTGAGCCTGACCATCTAGCCAGCTTTCTAACCACCTTATAGTCCATTCATCCAATCCATACTTCTTTAATTTGCTGGCAAGAATACTGTGGGAGACCATATCAAAAGCTTTGCTAAAGTCAAGGTATATCACATCCACCACTTTCCCCATATCCACTGAGTCAGTTATCTCATCATAGAAAGCAATAAGGTTGGTCAGGCATGACTTGCCCTTGGTGAATCCATGTTGATTGTTCCTGATCACCTTCCTCTCCTTCAAGTGCTTCAAAATGGATTCCTTGTGGAACTGTTCCATGATTTTTCTGGGAACTGAGGAGAGGCTGACAGGTCTGTAGTTCCCTGGATTCTCCTTCCCTATTTTAAAGATAGGCACTATATTTGCCTTTTTCCAATTATCCAGGACCTCCCCCAATCGCCACAAGTTTTCAAAGATAATAGCCAATGGCTCTGCAATCAGATCCGCCAACTCCCTCAGCACCCTTGGATGCATTGCATCTGGCTCCAGGGACTTGTGCATGTCCAGCTTTTGTAAATAGTCCTTAACCTATTCTTTCACCACTGAGGGCTCCTCACCTCTTCCCCATACTGTGCTACACAGTGCAGCAGTCTGTGAGCTGACCTTATCTGTGAAGACCAAGGTAAAAAAAGCATTGAGTACTTCAGCTTTTTCCTCATCATCTGTCACTAGGTTCTCTCCCCTATTCAGTAAGGGTCCCACACTTTCCCTGACCACCTTCTTGTTGCTAGCACACCTGGAGAAACCCTTCTTGTTACCTTCCACATCCCTTGTAACTCCAATTGTGCTTTGGCCTTCCTGATTACACCCCTGCATGCTCAAGCAATATTTTTATACTCCTCCTTAGTCATCTGTCCAAGTTTCCACTTCTTGTAAGCTTACTTTTTACTTTTAAGATCATCAAAGATTTCTCTGTTAAGCCAAGCTTGTCACCTCCTATATTTGCTATTCATTCTGCACATCAGGATGGTTTGTTCCTGCGCCCTCAATAAGGCTTCTTTAAAATACAGCCAGCTCTCCTGGACTCCTTTCCTCTTCATATTAGCCCCCAGTGGATCCTGCCCATCAGTTCCCTGATGGAGTCAAAGTCTGCTTTTTTGAAGTCCAGGGTCCGTATTCTGCTGCTCAACTCAACTCAACCTGAACTCTACCCTTTTCTACTTCCCCTACCAATTCTTCCCTGTTTGTGAGCAGCAGGTCAAGAGGAGCATGGCCCCCGTTGGTTCCTCCAGCACTTGCAGCAGGAAGTTGTTCCCAACACTCTCCAAAAACTTTCTGGATTGTCTGTGCACTACTATATTGCTATCTCAGCAGATGTCAGGGTGATTGAAGTCCCCCATGAGAATCCGGGCCTGTGATCTGGAAACTTCTGTTAGTTGTCCGAAGAAAGTGTCATCTACCTCATTCTCCTGGTCTGGTGGTCGATAAGAGACGCCCACCATGGCATCACCCTTGTTGCTTTCACCTCTAAACTTAACCCAAAGACTCTCAACAGTCTTTTCTCCAGTTTCATACTGGAGCTCTGAGCCATCATACTGCTCACTTACAACTCCTCCACCTTTTCTCCCCCACCTGTCCTTTTAAAACAGTTTATACCCATCCCTGACAGTGCTCCAGTCATGTGAGGTACCCCACCAACCTCTGTTATTCCAATTACATAATAGTTTCTTGACTGTGCCAGGACTCCCAATTCTTCCTGCTTGTTTCCCAGGCTTCTTGTGTTCATGTACATTCACCTAAGATAATTAGCCAATTGCCCTGCTTTCTCAGTGTGAATCAGGAGGCCTCCCCTTTTGCACCCTCCTCTTTGTGTTTCCTCCTGGTATCCCATTTCCCCACTTAAGTCAGGGCTTATGTCTCCATCCCCCGGGAAACCTAGTTTAAAGCCCTTCTCACTAGGTTATCAAGCCTGCTTGCGAAGATGCTCTTCCCTCTCTTCGTTAGGTGGATCCCATCTCTTCCTAGCAATCCTTCTTCCTGGAACAACATCCCATGGTTGAAGAATCCAAAGCCCTCTCTCTGACACCAGCTGCATAATCACACATTTAGTTCCACAATTTGATGGTTCCTACCTGGGCCTTTTCCTTCAACAGGGAGGATGGATGAGAACATGACTTGCACCTCATACTCCTTTATCTTTCTTCCCAGAGCCACATAGTCTGTAGTGACCGAATCAAAGTCATTCTTGGCAGTGTCGTTGGTACTCATGTGGAGAAGTAGGAAGGAGTAGCGGTCCGAGGTCTTGATCAGTCTTGGCAGACACTCTGTCACATCCTGAATTCTAGCTCCAGGCAAGCAGCACACTTCTCGAGTTTCCCAGTCTGGACAGCAAATGGATGACTCCATCCCCTTTAGTAGGGAGTCCATGACCACCACCACCCATCTCCTCCTCTTGGGAATGGTGGTCATAGAACCTCCATCCCTAGGATAATGCATCCCCTGCCTTCTGGTCGATGGGGGTCTCCTTCTGATCCCTTCTCTCAAATAACTCTTCCAAACCATTCTCCACCATAGTACCTGTGCAGAGAGCCTGAAAATGGTTTCTTACCTGTATCTGCATTGAGGGTACATGGGTTCTCCTCTTTCTTCTTATGGAGGTCACATACTGCCAATTTTCTTCTCCTTTTGCACTGCCCTTTCTGATACTTCAGCATGCTGTGCCTTCAGTACCAAATACTGCCTTCTATCCAGAAAGTCTTCAGATTGCACTTTTCTGAGCCTTTTCCAATTCCACTATATCTTTTTTGAGATGGGGCCACCACCTCTGCATGTAGTATTCAAGATGTGGGCATACCAGGGATTTATATAGAAGCAATGTGATATTTTCTGTCTTATTTTCTATCCCTTTCTGATTCCCAACATTCTGTTCACTTTTTTGATTGCCGCTGCACATTGAGTGGCTGTTTTCAGAGAACTATCCACAATGACTCCAAGATCTTTTTCTTGAGTGGTAATAGCTAATTTAGACCCCATCATTTTATATGTATAGTTGGGATTATGTTTTCCAATGTACATTACTTTGCATTTATCAACACTGAAATCAGCTTCCTCTTCTCCCTGCCTGCATCCTTACCACAATAACAGTTGTTATCTCATGTTAATATTAGATATGTATTGTTATTCTAATAACTAATTATAGGACTCATAATGCTAATGATAGCAGTTTAGTTTGTAATCCCATCTGTTCACTTTACCCGAGCTGTTTATTTTCTTTCATGCCTTCAAAATATTCCTGATTTGTAATTAATCAACCATTTTGACTTTTTTTTTAATTTACAGATTTGTTTTTTTCCCCTAAAATAAAAGTATCAGGAGGGAACAAACAGAAGCTGGCACAGCACCCCAAGGCAAGAACAGCTGGATTTCAAACCCCATGTCACTCAGTAAATAACTGCTAAAAAGAAAATCCCAATCAAAATTACTATTGCAACAGCTGGAACACCTTATTCCAAAGAGAATGACCTAATCCTTTTTTCTTCCTAGAATGCTTTAAAATGGTAATCAGTTGAGCAGATGCTTCTGTCTCTCATGCTTTCATCCCTAGGTGAAGTTGTGCACCTGTTGTACATTTAAGTATATATAGGCAGATCCTCAGCCAGTGGAAAATGGCATAGCATGCTACTATTCAGTGTAACAGAGTTACATAGATTTACACCTGTGAGGAACTGACCCATTAAGTGTGAGGATATTTGAAGAACAAAGCATTTGTAACAAAATTTTGGATAAAAACAGACTATAGAGTAACTGAGAAAAAAACAGAGGTGTGTTCTGCCACAAGTAAATGTACCATGGGCATATTAAAGATCATACATAAATTGATGTGCACCCTTGTTAAGAATAAAGAACCATCTTATCCCATCTACAGCATAACAAACATGAAAACTATTTCCCGTGGTAGTAAATTGTGCTACCCCGTGCTTCCCAGTGTTCAGGCAAGACTGGATTAGCATAGCATAGCTGCCACAGATAAGCATGTATTTTATACAAGCATGTGCTGCTTCACTATTCCATTCTCAATTGCATTGGTTGGACCACAATTATGTCTCCCTTCAAGCAATAGGTTGCAAAGTGTTTGTAATAGCTATCTCACATGAACTAATTTGCTTTGGCTGTAGCTCTGCATGCTTCAGATATGCTTCTCACAAGAAGACCAGCAGGTGCAGCTATGAAACTTTGTTATCAATGTGGACATGATATATCACTATGCATATTTGAAAAGATTGAGACTAGAGCCTTATAATGCTCACTTTTTCTTTCTTTCTCTTCCATATTCTTGCTCATTAGTAGATTTAGAGCTATTTCAGGAAGAGAAAATGAATGAATCTTTTAAACAAACTATAAAGTTGCACAGAAGGAAAATGACAGAGGGACAGGTGAAGATGCAACTCTGGGAGAATTGGGCTCCCTATTCATTTTAATAAGAATTTACAACTATTTTTCACTTCATGACTCAATCCTTGACAAAGCCTCTTTATGGACTCTTGACAAAGCCTCTTGATAGGACTCTTGAGAAAGCCCTGGTTGGGATGATTTAATTGGGGTTGGTGCTGCTTTGAGTAGGGGTTGGACTAGATGACCTCCTGAGTCTCTTCCAAGCCTAATCTTCTCTGATTCTATGATCCTGCAAACTCTTACTCATGTGCAAAGTCTTTACTCAGAGATATTACCCATGCAAATAATAGTTTGAATGATCAGGGCTTAATTGACCTTCTGAAGCATCTGGCACCAACCACTATTGGAAGACAGGATACTAGGCTAGATAGACCATTGTAGTGACCTAGTATGCCATTCTTATGTTCTTAATTTATACTGAAATCATAATTGTGCTAATACTAAAATGCTCTGTTTTCACTTACATCTTTTTCAGCCTACAGAAAATTATTGTTGCTTCATCACATATTCTGAACCAGAACCTGGACAATTCTGGCTTTCCTTATCAGTGCTGGGTATAGTAGATTCATTAAAAAAATACCCTAAGTGAAATCCTGGCCCCTTTGAAATCTGTAGCAGAAGTTCCATTGATTTCACACCCAAATTGCAGGGGTTCTTTCAATATTGAAAACTTGATTATGGATGTACACTCTAGAATTGAATTTCTTTAAACTCTTGATTTTCTTATTCTTGTATCTGATTTTCCCTTCTGCTCAGAAAAAAAGTAGATTCTCCAGTTATCTTTGGTGGCTAAAACAATTAACTATGTTATGGAGGAAATCACCACGGATGTCCCAAAGTGAATACTAGGTTTAATTTTTTTTATTTTTTAATTGTTTAATTAGGTCATACTGACTTGGATGCTTTTTGACATTTTCATACAATCATTGAAGCTAAATTAGAGAAGACTACAAGTATTTATTCTCCGTCTAACTAGGGTGTTATTTCTTCTCTGTTTTAACGGTACAGCAAATGCTTTTATCCATCCTTATTTTTATGTTCTTTATTATATATTGCCCCCACACTTAGTATTCAGTAATTGCAATTGCTTACTGTAGCTTATTTTGCTCCTATAGAAATCAGTGCAAAATAAAATAAAATGGGTTCCCTTTTAGCTGGTTTCTTTCTGTCAGTGCTTTTCCAATGATAAAAAAGTTGATGCAGACTTTATTAATTGATTTTAGGGTATATTAACTTTGCATTCTAAGGACTGTACTGTTATTCTGGAGATCTGGAATGCAACCAAAAGGGAAAGCTTTCAGTGTGTGTTTTCACTTATGTAGAATTCGAAATGTGTCGATGTTTATGTGGTGAAGTCAATTTTCCCATCTGCAGAAGAGGACAGTGAGGGTTTTTTCTTCTAACCTTCACTCTTTGTTGTGTTATACTTCTAGGCTTGTGTTTGTGTATATACTTTGATAGACTTCAATTATTTTCTTGACAGTATCATAGAATCATAGACTATCAGGGTTGGAAGGGACCTCAGGAGGTCATCTAGTCCAACCCCCTGCTCAAAGCAGAACCAATCCAGTAGAGAGAAAATGCATTGCTGATTATGGTGCAAGCTAGTAATTTATTCTTGAGAGGAGAACATTCTTTTCTTTACATATTTTTATTTAAAGCCAAGATTTAAAAACTTTCTTCAGATTTCAGCTAATGTGATAAAGAGATGTGTTTACCTGTAACTAGGAGTGGGATCAAGACTTTATTCTACATTCATGTGTTTCAACGTGAGAGCAATGTGATGAGATTGTTATTTACCACAGAGCTTTCATCCACGGTGAGAATGTGAAACATCAGATAAATCTCATTTGTTTTCAGCTAACACATACATAAAGGGGTCCAATCCTGTTGAAATTACATGAATGTAACTCAAACTGAATTCAGTGGGAGATTTTTCTGTGCAAGTAAAGCAGACTCACATGTGTAATATGCTTGGTTAATGTCCAGTCCTGTGAGCTGCTGAACATGTTATAAGCTGTTGAACTCCAGAGCAGTTGAATCTTTTCAGAATTTTACAAGAGTTGCTCAGCAACTTGTATGTTCAAGACCCAAGTCACTGAACTAATTGGGTTGTGGCCATTGGTAATCCTGAATTATTTATGTATTTGTCTAAATAAATAAATATGGTTTTAACCTTCCACAAATTGTCATGTGTGTTGTTCCCCCATTTGGAGTTGCTAATCAGGATTTTCAAATGGTAAGTTAGAAAGCTTAGATTCAAGAAATTTTTATTGTTATCACCCAGGGATTAAGCGCAGATTTATTCAGGTAACTCAGAACAAGCCAGGCTTCTAAATTATTTGCTTCCCATGCATAACAAAACAACCTCCATACTTGAAGGGCTCCACTACCCATCTGGAGATACTGTAGGATCTCACTAACTCTCATGAAAGGTACACTCTTATTCTGTATTTAAATAAAATTGCATACATGAAAATTATTTCACTGATACTGAGAATTAGCAATTTTTTCAAAATTAGCAAGCAAGTGAACACACAGGGAGTTATATTCTATCCAGATCCCCTCCATGGCATTGAGGCTGTGGAAAGGATCCGTTTCATACTCAGCAGCAGTCAAACAGCTGCTACTTGCCTACTGAACCACTCCCACCTACTCCCCTGGAGGCTGATTCAATGACTATGTCTCTCCTCTTTGTCATAGTGGTGACCAGAGCATGGCAAAGTGTTGTTGAGGAAAAAACAGTACCTCCCATGACATCCCAGTGTTCAGGCTAGGAGTTTCCCAGCTGTGAGAAAACTGGGGAAATAGCGAGTGACTGAGTGGGGCTGCAGAACCAGCTGATAGTTCCAAAACTGAGTTGACATTGGAGAGAACTGATTCATGAAGGCCAAAGACTTTCTACCTTCTTTTCCTGGGGAATGAGAAAGACAGAATACAGCCTGTTTCAGCTCCTGCCAAGCCTCCCTGCCTTTCCCATCTTTCTCCATGGAATTTCTGTGAGGAGTTATGGAAGTTCAGCATTGCAGTACCTCCTGTTGAGACTCTGCATGGAGAAGAGAGAGCCGGGCTTTTCAGAGTGCCAGTCAAAAAGTGGTCTCAGGTTGCATGACTTCTTCCAGAACTTAGTCATGGAACAGCTATGGAGCTGCCAGTGCTTCTTTGCACATGGCCTGGATGAGTTTGCTCACTGTGGAGCTCCCAGATACGGGAGTATGAAGCTAACGAGCCCCTTACTTATGTTTAAGATAAGGTCAGCAATTGGCCAAAATTTAAAAACAAGGTAGATGGATCACAAAATATATTTAACTCATTTAATTTAGACAACAGTGGTCTATCTTAATTATGTATACTAATACTTCACAATGTGCCACAGTATTTTTGTAAAATTAGATCACAGTAATCTGAGAATTTACAGCAACAGCCTGATATTAATTTTTTGCCAAGAAGTGGGGCAGAGAGAGACAGTTATGTGTGTGAATTATAAATTGTAAGGATTAACAAAGTGCATATTAATGAAGATCTACTGCATTCATTAGAAAATGTAGGGTGAACTATTTACTGTTGGTATTACTTGTTCTGGGCTTCTTAGAATTATTACTAGAGGTGGCTGAATAATAGAAAAATATATTTGATTACATTAATGCAAAATTCTCAATTAATGTTATTTGAAATGGCCACTTCTAAATTATTACCTGTCAATGAATGTAACAATGACAAATACTTATTAGCTAAATAGTAGGTTTAGGCTTTATGTGTTAGTCTTGATGAACCTTTTTAGTACACCTGGAGTGTGCTTTAATGGTGAAACTCAAAGTTTTCTACATCACTATTAAAACTTGAATTCATAACATATCCACTTTTAATGCAAGATAGTGAATGTTAGAGGAAAGATGGGCCTTCTCAACTGTTTAGACAAGTGGGTGTCAATGTGTGGTCCATGGACTCCTGAGAGTCTGCAGTCTACGTTTAAGGGGTCTGTGAAAGACAGACTGAAAACTGACTGAATGGAATTCAATTATATATATAGACAATATATTTACAAAGGGGTCCACCCCTCCATTTGAAATTTATTAGGGGGTCTGCAGATAATAATAAAAAAAAACTTGAGAACCACTGATTTAGATTCCTATGACTTGAAGTGGAAGATGCTGGGACCTAGAGAAATTTGGAACTTACTTTTATCTTCAAACATGATTTTCTTCTCCTCCTTCTTCTTGGATAATGACTCGTCCTTTTCTTCTAGTATCTTTTGCCTACATTGAATATAAGCCTGAGGCCTAGCTTCATCTGTGCTGAGCCCAGTGTTACAGATTCTTGTTAAACTGGTGTGTGTCTTTTCTTACAATCAAATCAGGAAAAGCTACAAATTCTGGAGCATGCAAGACCATGACTGGAGTTCGCTAAAGTATGGAATAACTCAGAAGATGCTGCACTGGGGTACACCACAGCTGCCACTGAAGTATAAGCACATATGTAATGTAGAAAGCAGAGAAAATACAGGGCAATGGAAAACTTAGAAGTGATCCCAGAATAATGATAATGCACAAAAAAATCTGACAGCAGAGACACCAGTTGGCTATTACGGTTGTACATAAATCTTGGAGGAGAAGGTAGATTTTTCTCTCAGCAAAACTATTGCGGCAAAATATGTGCAACCCCATAATTCATGGGTAAGCATTTCTGGACCCATTATTTCCTTCAATTAATTACTGGGTAAACATTCCTGAAGCTTGGTTTTCTTTCAGTTGTTTTGCTGATGTAGGTGATATCTTTCATCAGAACAGAAATCTCAAACATTCCAAAGGTTTACACATATTTTTCATTTTGACATGGTTTATGGCATGTCATTATTGGATTGTATTTAAACTTGCAGTGACAGCATGTCATAGTTCAATTAAAGTTTTAGACATCTCTCCTAATTGTAAATATTTCAGCACTTCAGGGTCCTTCATTTCATTCTTTTTTTCTTAGTTGTTGTGGAAATCTAGAGCTCAGTAAAATAATTCTGGGTTCTTTGTACAGAAATATGGAGAAGCCACATTATTGACTAGTTTTTCAGATGTTCTTTTAGAATTTATTTTCTAAAGGTAGCCTTCATACTGTACAATACTCATAAAATGAGCAAATGAAAACCTATTATTAATCTAAAGGACAGGGTACAATATGGGTGGTAGTAAAATTGCATAAGTGTTTTCATATTTTCCCACTAATGTACTGCAACCCTGTTTTGGAGTAATCCCTTTATGGATCAGTGGGTACTTCAAACATTATTTCACTGCACTTCTTGACCTCTACTGAATCTGCTAGCAAGGGTACCAATTTTGAGAGTTGTTTTGGGGATGTCACAACATTAATTCACTAGTAAATGGATACAGACCTCTAACGCTGCTCTGAATTATCTAGGGTCTATGAAGGGCTGCTTGAAAACAATTGAAAAACATTTCTGAAAAAAAAAATGGTGTTTTGACTACATAACTGTTTGGGGTTTTTTTCAGAAAAAAAAATCTGATTTCCAACGAAAAAATGAATTTTCATAAAAAAAAAATCCCCTAAAACCAAAAGATCTCTCTAGAATATCTTGGTTACATTTCTGGCTGAAATATTTTGGTATTCAAATTTCCACCAAAAGAAATCAAAATGCTAGTTTAGGTGACGTAGGGCTCAGTGTTCAAAAGGAGATAGGCTACTTTCTTCTTTTTAGGCTCCTGACTTCTACTAATTTAAAAATAGTTAGGAGCCTAACACCTTTTGAGCATTCAGCCCTGGATGTTTCTTTTGGAAAAATGAACTGGGGGGAGGGGGAGGCTGTTGGTGAAAAAGGTGTTTTGTGTTTTATTAAATAATATAAATGTAACTGGTGCATTTTAGAAATCTAAAACCATATTGATAAATATAAGTTTTCTGTAGGCCACCACATAACCTTTTGGACTTGGAGAACTGTTTGATTTTCCTCAGCATCAGAGCTCCACTTGCCACAGAAGACCATGCTGTGGGCATCAGGGAGCTGGTTACTCATCACTCACACCATCCCAGGAGATTCTGGCTCTTAATCTTTAGCAACTTGGGCTAAAGACCTAATTTTACTCTCATTTATGCAAGTAAGATGAGAATTAGACCTTGTCTCTTACCAGTCCTTGGAGCAACTAAATGCTCTCCTTACAATATTAGTTATTTTTCTATACAGTGTGAAAATTCCTTTAATAAACCTATCCTCTATATAATACATGATATGTTTTATGGAATGAAAATGTTGAACATCGCCTTGAGCAATTTGAGCTCATGCTGCAAAGGAGTGAGTCAAGCTAATGTGCATCTGATACCATCTTAGCAGAGTCCTATCAAAACCCTCAGCACCATCATAAGACCTTTTGAGGCAGCCGCAAAAATAAATGGTAATAATGAAGCTGGTCTCAAATGGATCATCCCTTTTGCTTACCTTATGAAGACAAACAAACAAAGAGCCTTATGCAAAAATACTTTAAGACTGCTAATGATGCTGCTATAGCGTATTTGTTGGCCAGCATGCTGAAAATGAATTCTCTCCTAGAGTATTCACAAAAGGTTTATTTATTTGCTACATTGTATGAACCTTCACTGAATATTACCATTACTAATGTTCACCGGAGGGTTAAGACTACCCTCAAGCAAGAGGCATTATTACTAATAAATTCTCAAATAAATAAAGAAGGAGATAAGAAAAGGGAAAAAAAGGGGGTGAGGGTTCCTACTGGAATCATTTTGCCAGCTAGTGAAAAGAGTGCTTATGAAGGGTTGGATCACAGAAACCTCCTTGGGACTGCTAACTGATGTACCAAGACTACTTCTGCCCCTGCCAGCTTGAGACTCCAGCACCCTGTCTTGCTGAGCCAGACACACCAGTCTGCTCCAACATAGACCCAGGGTCTGAACCACATGCCCCAAAGCTGAAGACTTAGCTGAAAGCAACTTAAGTGTTCCTGTCTTTAACACTCAGATGCCCAACTCCCAATGGGGTCCAAACCCCAAATAAATCCATTTTACCCTGTATAAAGTGAACTCATAAATTGTTCACCCTCTATAACACTGATAGAGAGGTATGAACAGCTATTTGCCCTCCCCCCCAGGTATTAATATATACTCTAGGTTAATAAGTAAAAAATGATTTTATTAAATACAGAAAGTAGGATTCAAGTGGTTCCAAGTAGTAACAGACAGAATAAAGTGAATTACCAAGTAAAATAAAATAGAACACCCAAGTCTATGTCTAATACAGTAAGAAACTGAACACAGATAAAAACCTCATTCAGTAAGCTTCCTTTTACAGACTCCTTCTAGTCTGGGTCCAACAATCACTCACATCCCCTATAGTTACTGTCCTTTGTTCCAGTTTCTTTCAGGTATCCTTGTGGGTGGAGAGGCTATCTCCTTAGCCAGCTGAAGACAAAATGGGGGAGTCTCCCATGGGCTTAAATAGAATTTCTTTTCTGGGTGGAGACCCCCTCCTCTCTCCTATGCAAGGTCCAGCTCCAAGATGGAGTATTGGAGTCACATGGGCCAGTCAAATGTCCCTGCATGACTCAGAACTACAGGTAGCAGCCATGGTTCACATGCTACCTTGAACGACCTCAGGTAGATTTCATATGTGGATTGGAGCATTCCAAGATCCATTGTTCCTTAAGTGCTTCTTGACTGGGCACTTAACTTTGCAAATTCCTTTCTAAAGAAGCTGACCAAATACCTTACAAAGCTTACTTAGAAATCAAGCAAGTATACAGCCAATATTCATAACTTCAAGTACAAAAATGATACATGCATACAAATAGGAGGAATGTATTCAGTAGATCATAACCTTTACAGAGATATGTTACATGACATATGTAGCATAAACATATTCCAGTTATATCATATATACATTAATAAGCATATTTCCATAAAGCCTTATGAGGGGCACCATCACAGTGCTATCTCTGGAGTTGAATGCAGCATGTGTTTCACAACATAAAACAGGTTTCGATGAAGTGAGTTGTAGCTCACGAAAGCTTATGCTCAAATAAATTTGTTAGTCTCTAAGGTGCCACAAGTACTCCTTTTCTTACAGCATAAAACAACACTACATAGTAGTTTAAGACAGTGTGAAGGCAGAATATTAACCCCAATTGAATCTAGAAGGAAAACAAAGGGGGAAAAGTCTTTCTTTTTCATTAGTATTAGCTGTACCTGTGGAGGAGGGAAGTCTCTTGAAGTCTCATTGTGTCCATGAGTTCCCCTAGTATTGCTATTAACAGCCTCCACAGTACTGAATTTTTGAATGATTAGTGTGTTACTAACTGGTGTCAATGGTGGACATTAGAAGAAAAATGCCATCTAGCTTTTACTGTTTGCTTTTTTTTTCGTGTCTAACATATGAAAATTTCCTTACCTAATCTGAAATTAACATGTGTTTACAGCCTTTTAGTTACACCAGAGATTTACATTCAAAACAAAATAAAACAAATCATATCAAGTATTTTGATTTGCTAGTGGTCTACAGTTGACTCATCAGCAACAGCAAACATACCAGCTGTCCCATTTGTCTTTGATTTGAGTTATGGATATCCATTGGTTTGAGGTAATGAAATCAGCAGCCTCTTCTATGAGAGATTTCAGAGTAGCCATGTTAGTCTGTATTCGCAAAAAAGAAAAGGAGTACTTGTGGCACCGTAGAGACTAACAAATTTATTTGAGCATAAGCTTTCATGAGCTACAGCTCACTTCATCAATGCATCTGATAAAGTGAGCTGTAGCTCACGAAAGCTTATGCTCAAATAAATTTGTTAGTCTTTAAGGTGCCACAAGTACTCCTTTTCTTCTATGACAGTAAATTCAAGCCAGGTTTTAGGAATGTGTGTAGGTAAGAAGCTGTAAAGACTATTTAGTTAGGCAGTGAGCTCAGAGTTCAGGGTGACCTCAAGGGTCCTATCACAATCCAGCAGTCTGACATCTGAGTCCTGTCTATTCTCTGCCATTAGGGATACTTACATGTTAGTGAAAAGAAAAGGAGTACTTGTGGCACCTTAGAGACTAACAAATTTATTTGAGCATACATGTTAGTGTAACTCAGCTCTTTGTTCTGTTTGATTTCATTTTTAGTAACTAATGTTTTAGAATACAGCCCCAAAACATCCCCCTGGTGCCCCATTCATTAAACAAATTAAGAAACTTTCCAATTCACTATAAATAAGCAATATTATGTGTGATTTTTTTTAAAGAGGGTAGAAACTACATGACTAGTTGAAATGTATGGGCAAAACAGTAGCTTTTGAGAAACTTATATAATAAACGAAGGATGGTTTTGCTGAATTTCTGGAGATTTGGAAGTATTTCTTACCAATAATAACAGGATAGATGAGGACATAAATTAAAACTGTGTTCATGACTGAGTAGGAGATATGTTCAAGACATTCATTATTTCTTTCTTCTCTTTTCTTTTCCTTTCCTCTTTCTATTTCTAATTCTTTTCCTAAATTTCCTTTCTTTCTTAATTATACTCAGACCACATTTTTTTTCTTTGTGAAGAATTATTTAAGTTTACTTATTGATTCTTGGCCTTGTCCTAGTTAACATTTTTATCAATGACTTGGAAGAAAACTTGACATAATTACTGATGAATTTGGAGAGGATACAAAAACTGGGGGGATGTTAAATAATGAAGGGGACAGATTACTGATACAGAGCGACCTGGAGTACTTGGTAAACTGGGCTCAGGCAAACATGTGTGTTTTAATATGGCTAAATGTAAACGTATACTTCTATGAAAAAAGAATGTAGGCCATACTTTGAGGATTGGGGACTATATCCTGGGAAGCAGTTACTCTGAAAAAGGGTGGGGGCGGGTCATGCTGGATAATCAGCTGAACATGAGCTGTCAGTGCAACACTGTGGCCAAAAGGGCTAATGAATAAACAGAGGAATCCTGAATAGGAGAAAAGAGGTTACTCTATCTCTGTATTTAGTACTGGTGCACCCACTGTTGGAATACTGTGTCCAATTCTGGTGTTTACAGTCCTTGAAGGATGTTGATACATTGGAGAGAGTTTGGAGAAGAGACATAAAAACTGTTACAGGAGGAGAAAACCTACCTTATAGTGATAGACTCAAGGAGTTTAATCTATTTAGTTTAACAAATAAATACCTACATGGGGAAAATATTTGATAATGGGATTCTCAGTCTAGAGGAGAAATGTTGACATGATACAAATGCTGGAAACTGAAGTATAACTTTTTAAACAGTGAGAGTAATTAACTATTGGAACAACTTACCAAGGGCTGTGGTGGATTCTTCATGACTGACAATCTTAAAATCAAGATTGGATGTTTTTTTCTAAAAGATCTGCTCTAGGCCTAGGAATTATTGTGGGAAAGTTCTATGTTTTGTATTATACAGAATATCAAACTACAGAATCATCATAAACCCTTCTGTCTTTGGAATTTGAATTTATATTTCAAGGGTATAATAGAGTTGTGTATTATGAAGTCTGAGTACTCTTTGCTTAACTCTTTTTAAATTTCGGGACAGATTCTCACCCATTGTAAATCATTGATGGTCAAGAAACTTCAATGAACCTGTGCCCATTTGGTCCTTTGTGGGGTTTTTGTGTTTTTGTTTTGTTTTTATTTGTTTGTTTTTGCTTGCATTCTGTATCCCTTTCTCATACCCCTTATTTTTTGCTGTTCTTACTATGGTGCATGGTCTTTAAAGCAGCAACAATGTTTTCCTGTGTGGTTGGAAAGAGCGTGGCTTACTACTATAATTTAATTGATAATTTTTCAAATTGGATTTTCAAAGGAGGCACATAAATCTCATCTTTCAAAAGGGTTCTTGATCTGCTTTTAGAAAGTGATCTTGTCTTAATTTGAATGTGCTTTATTCTTTGTTTTATTTTATGTACCAATGGAAAATGTTCTATATTAATATTGCTACTATTATTACAGTACTTCAGATATCAATGAGAGAAAAATTGCAAATGTTTACTTAAAATAACTGAACAATAGAGTCACAGATCAAATAATGAATGCTATTCTTTGCAAGACAGAACAACATATATAAGGAGGATTACAGACAACAGTCATAGCCACTGACAAAGTGGCAGAGAATATTTCATTAAGAAATCTAGAAAAATAATATGCACACACATGATCAGAAGGCAGAATTGAATAGAAAATGATAAACTTTCTGTCAGTTTTTAAACCAATGCAATGAAATTTAGACTAGAAATGAGAAATACATCGCTAACAGTGAAGGTAATTCTCTACTTGAACAACTACCTGAGTATGTCATGGATTACCTATCATTTGAAGTCTTTAAATCAATATTGGATGCCTTTCTAACAGCAATGCTGTAAGCCAACCAGAACTGAAGGGCTTGGCGAGGAAACCATCGAATGAAATTCTCTTGCTTGTATAATGCGGAAAGTCAGATTAGATCATCACAATTGTTTTGCTTGCCTTAGGATCATTCTATTCATTTAATAAAATATATCCACACTTTATAATTCTGTAGGATGGTGGGGAACAAAACAGAACAAACCAAATCAAGCAGTATATCATAATTTATTAAATTCTGTGATTCTATGAGGAAAAGCACCACCAACCAGATCAGGAAATATATTAAGGTGAGGTATGCACATATGGGGTTTTGTGGGGGAGACAGAATCTTTACTAAAATGAGCAGATAGCAAGTGATGATAAAATAACATCTCACACAGTATTAAATACTGACAGGCCCAGTATTCAGCAAAAAGCATCTAAATGAACATGACAGTTCATCAACGCTTTCCAGATATTTACCATGGGCTAAGAGGAGAGGCAGACCAAGAAATGAATGAGGTGACAACTGGGGACAGAGATATTCTGGAGAAGATGGAATTGTCATTGTGAGAATAAAAGATGGATGATGACGTGTATGATAACAATTAACAAAACAATTTGTGACATTTATTAGGAAGAAAAGGGTGTCAGCAAACTGCAATAATGGTATAATTCTTCAACACAATTAAGTAAAAGAAGCTAAAAAAACCCAAGGACTCCGGTGGCACTTTAAAGACTAACAGATTTATTTGGGCATAAACTTTCGTGGGAAAAAAACCCACTTCTTCGGAAGCTAAAGATTCATCAACCTTGGCTGGTAATGGATAGAGGGGTTTTTGTTAACAAAGGTATTCAATTTTATTTTAAGAAAAAGTTCAATGTTCAGTCCACCAAGCAAGTAGCCAAACTTCATCATTTGTTGTACAGTTGTCTACTGTACTTTTACATGACACATGAAGACGACAAAAGGACATTGATACCTACTGTAGTAGCTATTGGGTGAGAAGCATTTAAACCCAATGTAAATTGAGGAAAGTTTTTATTAAGTTACAATTATTTCATGAAAAGCATGAGTAGTGAAACGTTTTATTCACATATCTCAACCCATCCATGAAAATATAAGCTCCATTACGCCTCTCCACTAGGAAAAAGAGAGATAATGTAAGAAGACCTAGATCTCCAAAATTCTACTGCCTTCAGTAGGCTAGAAGTTCCTGAGTTCATATGAACCCCTCTACTGTAATGAACCCTTGTCTTCATGGTAATTTTTCAGGGAAGACTGTCCTCTGACTTTTGAACCTCTGATTTCAAATTCTGTTAAAATTGGAGCTTAATCAGGCAGAGGAACTTCCAGAACACACTGTGCAGCAAAAACATGAAAGCTTCCTAAGCAGAATCATCAAATGCATAGAAGAGATGATGGCTGATCTTGTGGCCTAGACAGAGCGAGCTTGGACTCCACAGATCTGAGTTGAATTTTCAGCATTGTCACAAACTTCGTGTGTAACCTTGGGACCTGATTTAAATCCAATTTAAGTCAGTGGGGAAGTCTGTAAAGCAGAGCACAAGGAAACAGTGGGATTTCCACTGACTTCAGCTGCACTTTGGAACAGGCCCTTAGTCTCTCTCTCCCTCAGTTCCACATCTGTGAATGGAGGTAATAATACTTACCTATCTCATAGGACAGTTTGTGAGAATAGATCTGTATGTAGATCTATTGAGCACTCAGATATTATTGTGATGGGAGCAAGGTAATGCCTAAATACATATGAAAAAGAATGTATAAACAGATGCTAGTCTCATAATTTAATCTACCAAAATAAGATATCCTTGTAGGAATATTAATGGATATAATTAGAATGTTACAAATATTGCAGTCCTGTTCAAATGAGGGATTTCAATGAGATTTATATTGAGTATCGTGACAGCTGACTTGGCTATTACATCCCCTCTAACAATTGAATAACAATAGTGAGCTTTCTGTCTGGGATTCTTTTAACTGCATTAAATCATCAGTAAAATTTCATGCAATAACTAAAGTGCAAAGGTCCAATTAATATTTTGCATGTGCTTTCAAAGTTACATTAGTATTTTACCCAAGTTTTCGGAAGACCCCAAATTGAACTCTGATTTGCATGTGTAAATGTTTGTGCCCACAAAATTGTATATGCAACCTACATTTATGTGCACAGTTTTGGTAGCTGAGAATTCATCAGACTTCCTTGAGCAAACACTTGATAGTATTACGCAAATGATTACACAGGCAGTTCTACTGACAAGTCTTGTATGAACATTTTTTGTGTGAATAATATTGCAGCCTATGGATAAATATTTGGTTCTTAATAGCCCAAGGGCTATCATAGTGATGAACATTATCCTTATCTTGCTACACACATCACTCCTAGTGATATTACTACAGTCCATTTCATGAATCAAGAAGAAAATATTTTCTATGCAATTCAACTTTGTCCTTCCTCAGAAGCCAGAAGCAGTGATAACTGTATTGGGGGAGGTATTTGTAATTTATTATTTGTATTATTGTAGCACCTAGGAACTCTAGTCATGGGCTAGCACCCCACTGTACTAGATGCTGTGCAACCACGGAGCAAAACAAACAGTCCCTGCCCCAAACAGCTTACAATATAAGTATAAGATAAAATACAACAGAGAGCAAGACAGACAGAGTACAAGGAAACAATTACACAATATTGGTGCCAACTTTCCAAAGTGCTGGGGGGGGGTGCTCGACCCCCGCCTCTGCCCCAGGCCCAGCCCCTTTCCCCAAGGCCCTACCCTGCCCCATCCCCACTCCACCCCTTCCTCTTCGTGCCCTTACTCAATCCCCACCACATCTCTTCCCGCCCAGTTCCACTCCCCAAGCATGCCACATCCCCACTACTTTCCCCCCTCCCAGCGAAACAATTGATTGTGGCCAGCGGAAGGCATGGGGAGGAAGGGGGAGGTGCTGTTAAGGGGGCTGTCACTGCCATTTTTTCCCTGTGGGTGCTCCAGCCCCAGAGCACCCAAGGAGTTGGCGCCTATGGTCAGCATGATAAACTGTGGTCTCAGCATACCAGCAGGAGTTCACTTTCAGTTAAACATATTTATAATGAATGATGTTTAGAGCATGAAAAGAAGAAAGCTCCAGACATAGAGCATATCTAATGGACAAATGATCTGGAAGTAGGTGAAATTCAGCAAACCATTTAAAAATCACTTTCTTATATATTTATAGTACACATCTTAATATGTCCGTCTCTTCTATTCATTGATTGAAAGAAAACACACATATTGATAAAGGAACAGGTATTGCATAGCACATTATCTGAAAAAAGCCAAAGATACTAATAATCTGTACAAAAATAAATGAAAAGTTCCAAGATTTGTTTCTGGTGCCACCTAATAAGGAAAAAAATCTCATGAAATTACAAATTTAATGTCTTGTTGTTTTGGCATCTCCAGATGGCACATATACTTCATCATGATAAAAGTCAATTTAAAACATCTCGATATAAATGAATTTTTATCTACGGAAAACAGATAGGAAGCAAAAACTGCATATATTAGATGTGATTACTAATTTATGAGGGACAACTTATAAAATAAAACACATTACTTACACAGTGATGCATTAGGCAGGAGCACCATCAAACAAAGCACCATCCAATTCATTAAAACCTTACCATTGTTTGATCCATCCTTCAGTCTTTATCCAGGCAGTACCCCCATTGAATTTTATGGGAGTTTTAAAGTCTTTTCTCAGCCAGGTTAGAACCTATCTACAACATAAAGTAGTATTATATTTCACTGTTCATTGAAATGCAACATGTATTTTTTAATTTGCATTCACATAAAAATCATAATTAAGAGTGTTCTCCAACAAAATTCCCACGTTCTGAAATATCAACTTCCAGTGGTCTCTGGAGTTCATTGAGATCATAAAACTGGAACAGCATTTCATAGAGTTCCTTTTAGCTCATATTGTGGCATTGAATATGATCTTTCCTGCAAGGGAGAGAAAATGATTGTTCTCTCGCATAAGCTGACTGTGTAAAATGTACTTCAGTAAAATCAAAAAATTAATATTCAATGATTTACTGTAAATCTCCTGAGCACAGGAGATTTGCTCTAGACAGGAAAAGAAAACACTTACGGGGTACATTATTATGATGGTTTATGCTAATTAAATTGTAGCAGAAATGCTTAATTTATGTAAAGGAGAAAAAATTCTTTCTTGGTTCAAGCTTTATCTTGTTAAGAGGATTTACCTCTTTATTTCCTGTAATAAAGAACTATTTCTGAGACTATACTGAAAAAAACAAAGGCTAGCAAAGCTTTTCTGCTGGTTGCCATGACATTTTGGATCTCAACCTACAGTTCAATACAGTGGTTGCAATTAGGTTAATTAGAACATTATCTGAAAGTACATAGCTATTGTATGGAAGAAGAAAAAAACCCCACCTCACTGAATACACTGCTTGCTCACCAATAAATGAATTTTTAAAAATTACAGTTCTAATTATAATGAATAATTTATTTCTCCTAGGGATGCTTGACATTTAAATATTGTAACTCGAGAAATAAATACAGATCCACAATAGTAATATTATAGGAAGCTCAAATCTTTTATTTGACCTTTGGGTAATTTTCATCCATAAAATAACTGGGGGGTGGGGAGGATTCTTCCTTGTTGTGAAGGAACAAAATCAGTTCTATCTTACTGTTTTTGGGTTTTTTTTTTTAATTCAAAAGAAATAGTGAAACAGGGACACATTTTAAAGGGTTAAACTTCTGGGAGGAAAGGAGTACTTGTGGCACCTTAGAGACTAACAAATTTATTTGAGCATAAGCTTTCGTGAGCTACAGCTCACTTCATCGGATGCATTTGGTGGAAAATACAGAGGGGAGATTGATATACACACAGAGAAAACATGAAACAATGGGTTTATCATACACACTGTAAGGAGAGTGATCATTTAAGATAAGCCATCACCAGCAGCAGGGGGGGGAAGGAGGAAAACCTTTCATGGTGGCAAGCAAGGTAGGCTATTTCCAGCAGTTAACAAGAATATCTGAGGAACAGTGGGGGGTGGAGTGGGGGGGAGAAATAACATGGGGAAATAGTTTTACTTTGTGTAATGACTCATCCATTCCCAGTCTCTATTCAAGCCTAAGTTAATTGTATCCAGTTTGCAAATTTAATTCCAATTCAGCAGTCTGTCGTTGGAGTCTGTTTTTGAAGTTTTTTTGTTGAAGAATAGCCACTCTCAGGTCTGTAATCGAGTGACCAGAGAGATTGAAGTGTTCTCCAACTGGTTTTTGAACGTTATAATTCTTGACGTCTGATTTGTGTCCATTTATTCTTTTACGTAGAGACTGTCCAGTTTGACCAATGTACATGGCAGAGGGGCATTGCTGGCACATGATGGCATATATCACATTGGTAGATGTGCAGGTGAACGAGCCTCTGATAGTGTGGCTGATGTGATTAGGCCCTCTGATGGTGTACCCTGAATAGATATGTGGACAGAGTTGGCAACGGGCTTTGTTGCAAGGATAGGTTCCTGGGTTAGTGGTTCTGTTGTGTGGTGTGTGGTTGCTGGTGAGTATTTGCTTCAGATTGGGGGGCTGTCTGTAAGCAAGGACTGGCCTGTCTCCCAAGATCTGTGAGAGTGATGGGTCATCCTTCAGGATAGGTTGTAGATCCTTGATGATGCATTGGAGAGGTTTTAGTTGGGGCTGAAGGTGATGGCTAGTGGCGTTTACTTTACACAAAGTAAAACTATTTCCCCATGTTATTTCTCCCCTCCACCCCACCCCACACTGTTCCTCAGATATCTTGTTAACTGCTGGAAATAGCCTACCTTGCTTGTCACCATGAAAGGTTTTCCTCCTTTCCCCCCCTGCTGCTGGTGATGGCTTATCTTAAGTGATCACTCTCCTTACAGTGTGTATGATAAACCCATTGTTTCATGTTCTCTGTGTGTGTATATCAATCTCCCCTCTGTATTTTCCATCAAATGCATCTGATGAAGTGAGCTGTAGCTCAAGAAAGCTTATGCTCAAATAAATTTGTTAGTCTCTAAGGTGCCACAAGTACTCCTTTTCTTTTTGCAAATACAGACTAACACGGCTGCGACTCTGGAACTTCTGAGAGGGAAATTCTCTTATGTAAAATATGAGGCCTTTGGGTCATTGAAATGTTAAGATGACAGTTAAACAACATTGCACCTATTATTGTTGTTATTATTTATATTGCTGTAGCACCTATGAGCCCAGTCATGGACTAGAATCCCATTGTGATAGGTGGTGTACAACGCCAGAACAAAAAGACAGTCCCTGCCCCAAGAAACTTAAAGTATAAAACAAGTGACAACAGATAGATGCAGACAGACAGATGTGGGAATACATGAAAACAATGAGCCAATATTGCTCATCATGATAGGCAGTGATTTCAGCACACCAGCATCCTTGTCATTGTCAAGTTTTATTAGACATGATAAAAAAGGAGGGTTCTGATGAGGGTTTTGAAGGAGGATAATGTGTTAGTTTTGAAGATGTTGACATGGTGCTTCATCCAAGATCAGAAAATCACAGTGGAGATGCTAGAATTTAGCATCTCCTGACTTTTAGCTCAATCTATAGCTCTTGCTTTTTTTGCTCTGGAGGTCCCCCATTCCCTCATTCAATCCCCAGTGTGTCATCCACATAGTAGTGGTCATCACATAAAGTTTGAGCTAGAGGAGGCTTTTTGATTTTTGCATCACATTTTGTTGTTTAAAAAATGCCCCAATTTTGCTTATCAAAGTAATGTACGGGGAATATAATTGTAAAATTTGTCCATGGGGGTCGATAGACTTATAAAGATCATTAATGAGATTAACATTCTACTCTGCATGCTATGGTTTGATTACTCTCTTGCTTTTCATGAAGTTTAAACAAACAGAATTCCTCTATTGTTAGAAATTATTAGCACTACTGACTAATCCTTATGTTACTGAGACAACAGTATCAACAGCTGGAGCCAACTGTTCTTTCAAAGGATCCTAGTTCTGCACACTGAACAGTACCTTACTCCTCAGGTCGTCCCTCTGAAAGCAATGCAGCTACTTGCTGAGTAAGTAGACTCCTCCCTTTTCCCTCCTTTCCATCTTCTGATCTTTCCTATTCTCCTTGCCCCATTCCTTCAGTGTTCCCTCTCCCTGTTTTTATCTTTCCATGTAGCTAATCTTCTTCTCACTAAACCTCACCCAAAGAATTTAAATAATAATAAAAACCACAACAACAACAAAATTGTCCAACACACACACACAAATTATGGCACAGACATCTTTTTGTTTGTGGAGTGGAATTTGAGAAGGGAGTGCCATAAGGCTGGCATCTCAACTAGAGCAGAGCTAAGGTTGGAGTGAATTTTATATAGTGTATGGTTGTTTTAATAGTAGAGAGGCGAGCATCTCTAGGCAAATGGGAGGAGGAAGTGTACTGTTGGTTATCTTAAATGTTCATTTCCTTGCTTTTCAGGTTGTGTGTCATGTATATTCTATATTCTGCGGCCCATCCTTAACTGACAAATGCCACAGTGTTCTCACACATTAATACCTTCCTCTGCAAACCTTTCTTCTTTGAAAAAGTCCTTTTCCACCATAAGAATGATGACCGACACCCCTCCCATACCAAATCCCCAATCAAGCAAAACCAATAAAGTAAAATACCAAAACCCTGAAACAAAATCAACCTGAATCCAACCAAATATTCTTTAATAAAATCTAAATAATTTTAAACACAACCTCCCTATCCCAAGCCGAGTTTTCACTCTGAATAGAGAGGAGTGCTAGACTCTTCATGCAGTCTGCTAGGAACTTGTCTGTTGCTATTGATTTTACATGGAAGGCAATCAGATACTATAGTGATGACTGGTAGATAGACTAAGATAGATAGATCCTGGTATAGGAGTATATATACCTGCATCTCATATACATACACGTAGTAATGTTAGTCACTTTAGCACACAGCTCTGTGTTTTACTGACAGCAAAGCATGGATTTCATTATCTGACGCATTCTGAGTAAAAAGACTTTGAAATGAGCTCAATGAATGAAGACAGGGGTAGAAATTGAAAAACTTGGGAAGAAATGTTAAAACAATGTAACTATTTTAATGTTTATCCTATAAATAAGCGGAATGTGAGGAGCTATGTAATAGCTTTTCTATGGTAATTATATCAGTTTGTTTGGTCTTTTACCAGATCATTAAGCTACTGAGGTTGCTGGAGAGCTAGATTTTTTTTAAAATGCTTTTAACAGTTCTTATTTGATTGTGTAGGATTTTTTGTAGTGATAACGAGCTTTAAAGCAGCTGATCAGGAAGTTATTTTTGAAAAAGCTTGAGTGTCTTCTGAATAAGATTTTTTTCCCTCTGTTACCCGGGGTTCTTTAAGTTGCCAAGAGCTTTGGGTTGAAAGAACCCCGGGTAACACCTCTTGCAAGGATTTTCATCAAACCCTTCTCTATATTAAAGGATATGAAAGTGGCAGAGAAGGAGCCATCTAAAATGTTTGGCACTTATTCGTCAAGGGTTTATGAAGAGGAGAGGAATGATTATTACCTGTTGAATTCTGGTCATAAATGAAAATATATATGCTCTATTTAAATTTCTGTATGATGTTTGCCTGCACTGGGGCTTCAGGCTCAGTTTTACAGTGGGAGGAGAAGTGAAATTCAGCTCTCCTCGTCACTCATTCTCCCTCTAAATTTAACCCATGGAATCAATCATGAGCCTGTCTTTATTCCTGCACAGGGACATAAAGCGGTGTAAAATGCCCCCTTAATCCACTGTACAGTTTATCCACAACAGAAGTCACAACATGTTGGGAAAGAAACCTTCCTGGTGGCCCTCATTGCCATCAAAGAAGGCAGGGAGTAGCATCATAAGGGAGCGGAATCTGCCCTTCTCCCCATAAGGCTACCATCCAGCACTGCTGAGTCTGAGTGGAATGGGAAGTTGCACCATGAGAAAGGCTCATGCATCTTACTTCCCCCACAGAACAAGGAAGTCTTTTGGACGAGGTAGTACCATTTACTCAAGTACCAGTCTAGCGCCATGTGTTTATCTTACCAATATTCACAAACGCATATAACGGGCTTGGATTATCTCTTTCCCATGGACACTGGCACTTAAGATAATAAAAAGATGGACAGCAAAAGACCAGATTAGCTCTACTTTATTATTATCTGCTCTGTAGTACTGTAAGTGAGATAGTTGCTTCTTTATTGTAGTTACAGCTATATCATTGTAGTTTGTTTAGTTGTCTATGTATATTCTAGTAATGCAAAAATGTTTGCACAAACAGTGAATATTCAAACAAAGTGAGCTTTAAATTAAGTACACACAAGAATTCAGACCATAAACCTGATTCTAAAAGTTATACTCATCCACTCAGGGAACAAAAATGATACTGTGTCCTAGCTAGTCTAGACTACATTACCATAACCAGTGATGGATTAATACTAATTGGGACATAGGTCTAATCCATAAAAGATATTTTCATTGTCTCCTCATGATGAACCCTGCCATTCTCTGATATTGGGACCCCTTTTACAAATCCTTTTGTCCAAACTTTGTGGATCCATGATTGCTATCCCAGCCCAACTTCTGAATCCTTGGATATATAGATCCTTCTTTAATTCCCCCCTGTTCCACAAACTACTTCTGGACAATCTATGGATCAATTTGGCTGGAATTTTAAAAGAATCACAAACTACTCACTGAGAAAAACACAGAAAGATGCTAAATATTAAATGGATCCCTACACTTTTAGTGGCCAAAACTGGATTCTGATGGCTTAATTTTTAGAGTTGCTAAGCATCCAACTTTGTAAGTGAAGTTGGTTGGAGCTGTGAGTGGCCAAAAACCCTGAAAAAATTGCCCCCGAATAATATACATCTGGTTACCCAAGATGAGAGGCCAAGTGAGAAAAATTCTCCATGTGAGAATTTGCTAAGTTCAAAAAGCAACACTGTGACAAAACCAGGAGAAGTAGAAGGAAGGATATTCTGTGGTATTCTTCAATTCAAAAATATTTGTGCCAATCTTGACATAGATTTTATACCACTTACTACTTTAGAGTGGCTGCTTTTAGAAAGTAAACATTTGCCAAATTACAGCGCAGTGGTATCTGAGACACCACAGGTTTCCACTGTGCTTTGGATAGAAATTCCTCTAGTCTCTTGGATATCAAACTGTGAGAGAACGCCCGTGGGATGTCAGGGCAGATGACATGAAAAGACAGGGAAGCAAGGCACTGGATAAAGAAAGGAAGGACCAAAATACAAAACAAATCTAAAGAGCATCAGCCAGACCCACATCCCAGCACCCAGCTTGAGTAAACAGGTCAGGGACTGTGCTTGAAGAAGCAGCAATGGAAAACTTTTCCCCTGAGGGTTCAGAGCTGGTCAATGGCCTACATGGTAGGTGGATAGGATGAGAGGATCTAATCAACAGAAGATGATCTGGTACTGCTACCAGCCCACCTGACGGTCACACTGGGAAGTCATGGTGAGCAGAGATCCACAATCTCACAGACAGCCCCCTCCTTTTTCTCATCCATCTCTATTTTGCATAGCAGAATCACAATAGATCCACAGCCCACGGTGGAGCCAGATGTGTCTAAGCCCTGGTCTACACTAGGCGTTGAGGTCAAATTTAGCAGTGTTAAATCTATTTAACCCTGCACCTGTCCACATGATGAAGCCCTTTTTTTCGACTTAAAGGGTGCTTAAAATCGATTTCCTTACTCCACCCCCGACAAGGGGATTAGCGCTGAAATCGGTTTTGCTGGGTCGAATGTGGGATACTGTGGATGCAATTAGACGGTATTGGCCTCCGGGAGCTATCCCAGAGTGCTCCATTGTGACCGCTCTGGATAGCACTCTCAACTCAGATGCACTGACCAGAGAGACAGGAAAAGGCCCGCGAACTTTTGAATTTCAATTTCCTGTTTGGCAAGCTGCTGGTGACCATGCAGAGCTCATCAGCAGGGATGACCATGATGGAGTCCCAGAATCTCAAAAGAGCTTCAGCATGGACTGAACGGGAGGTACGGGATCTGATCGCTGTATGGGGAGAGGAATCCGTGCTATCAGAAATACGTTCCAGTTTTCGAAATGCCAAAACATTTGTCAAAATTCCCAGGGCATGAAGGACAGAGGCCATAACAGGGACCCGAAGCAGTGCCACGTGAAACTTAAGGAGCTGAGGCAAGCCTACCAGAAAACCAGAGAGGCCAACGGCTGCTCCGGTCAGAGCCCCAAACATGCCGCTTCTATGATGAGCTGCATGCCATTTTAGGGGGTTCAGCCACCACTACCCCAGCCGTGTTGTTTGACTCCTTCAATGGAGATGGAGGCAACATGGAAGCAGGTTTTGGGGATGAGGAAGACGATGATGATGAGGTTGTAGATAGCTCACAGCAAACAAGCAGAGAAACCCGACAGCCAGGAACTGTTTCTCACCCTGGACCTGGAGCCAGTACCCACCCAAGGCTGCCTCCCGGACCCGCCAGGTGGAGAAGGGACCTCTGGCGAGCGTACCTTTTAAAATACTATACAAGGTTTAAAAGCCAGCATGTTTAATGTTTAATTTGCCCTGGCATTTCTAGCTCTCCTGGATATACTCCCAAAGCCTTTGCAAAAGGTTTCTGGGGAGGGCAGCCTTATTCCATCCACCATGGTAGGACACTTTACCACTCCAGGCAAATAGCACTCACTCGGGAATCATTGTAGAACAAAGCATTGCAGTGTATGTTTGCTGGCATTCAAACAACATCCGTTCTTTATCTCTCTGTGTTATCCTCAGGAGAGTGATATCATTCATGGTCACCTGGTTGTAATAGGGTGCTTTTCTTAAGGGGACATTCAGAGGTGCCCATTCCTGCTAGGCTGTTTGCCTACGGCTGAACAGAAATGTTCCTGCTGTTAGCAACACGTTGGGGTGAGACAAAATGCAATCTGGTAACGAAAGCACATGTGCTATGTATGTAATGTTAACAGCAAGGTTTACCATGAAAGAGTGTACCCATTGTTCTATAAAATGTGTCTTTTTAAATACCACTGTCCCTTTTTTTTTCTCCACCAGCTGTGTTTCAAGGATCACAGGATCTTCTCCTACCCAGAGGCTAGCGAAGATTAGAAGGCGAAAAAAACGCACTTGCGATGAAATGTTCTCTGTGCTCATGCTGTCCTCCCACATTGACAGAGCACAGACAAATGCCTGGAGGTAGACAATGTCAGAGTGCAGGAAAGCACAAAATGATCGGGAGGAGAGATGGCAGGCTGAAGATAGTAAGTGGCGGGCTGAAGAGAGGGCTGAAGCTGAAAGGTGGCGACAGCATGATGAGAGGAGGCAGGATTCAATGCTGAGGCTGCTGGAGGATCAAACTAATATGCTCCAGCGTATGGTTGAGCTGCAGGAAAGACAGCAGGAGCACAGACTGCCGCTAGAGCCCCTGTGTAACCAACCGCCCTCCTCCCCAAGTTCCATAGCCTCCTCACCCAGACACCCAAGAACGCAGTGGGGGGGGCCTCCGGCCACCCAGCCACTCCACCCCAGAGGATTGCCCAAGTAACAGAAGGCTGGCATTCAATAAGTTTTAAAGTTTTAAACTTTTCAAGTGCTGTGTAGCCTTGTCCTTCCCTCCTCCACCACCCCTCCTGGGCTACCTTGGTAATTATCCCCCTATCTGTGTGATGAATTAATAAAGAATGCATGAATGTGAAGCAATAAACTGTGACTTTATTGCTTCTGCAAGCAGTGATCAAAGGGAGGTGGGGAGGGTGGTTAGCTTACAGGGAAGTAGAGTGAACTAAGGGGTGGGGGGTTTCATCAAGGAGAAACAAACAGAACTTTCACACCATAGCCTGGCCAGTCATGAAACTGGTTTTCAAAGCTTCTCTGATGCGCACCGCACCCTCCTGTGCTCTTCTAACCGTCCTGGTGTCTGGCTGTGCGTAACCAGCAGCCAGGCGATTTGCCTCAACCTCCCACCCCACCATAAACGTCTCCCCCTTACTCTCACAGATATTGTGGAGCGCACAGCAAGCAGTAATAACAGTGGGAATATTGGTTTCGCTGAGGTCTAACCGAGTCAGTAAACTGCGCCAGCGTGCTTTTAAATGTCTACATGCACATTCTACCACCATTCTGCACTTGCTCTGCCTGTAGTTGAACAGCTCCTGACTACTCTCCAGGCTGCCTATGTATGGCTTCATGAGCCATGGCATTAAGGGGTAGGCTGGGTCCCCAAGGATAACTATAGGCATTTCAACATCCCCAAAGGTTATTTTCTGGTCTGGGAAGAAAGTCCCTTCCTGCAGCTTTTGAAACAGACCAGAGTTCCGGAAGATGCGAGCGTCATGTACCTTTCCCGGCCATCCCACGTTGATGTTGATGAAACGTCCCTTGTGATCCACCAGTGCTTGCAGCACTATTGAAAAGTACCCCTTGCAGTTTATGTAGTCGCTGGCTTGGTGCTCCGGTGCCAATAGAGGGATATGGATTCCGTCTATGGCCCCACCACAGTTAGGGAATCCCATTGCAGCAAACCCATCCACTATGACCTGCACATTTCCCAGGGTCACTACCCTTAGTATCAGCAGATCTTTGATTGCGTTGGCTACTTGCATCACAGCAGCCCCCACAGTAGATTTGCCCACTCCAAATTGATTCCCGACTGACCGGTAGCTGTCTGGCATTGCAAGCTTCCATAGGGCTATTGCCACTCACTTCTCAACTGTGAGGGCTGCTCTCATCTTGGTATTCTTGCCCCTCAGGGCGGGGGAAAGCAAGTCACAAAGTTCCATGAAAGTGCCCTTATGCATGCAAAAGTTTTGCAGCCACTGGGAATTGTCCCAGACCCGCAACACTATGCAGTCCCATCAGTCTGTGCTTGTTTTCCAGGCCCAAATCAGCGTTCCACCGCATGAGCCTGCCCCATTAGCACCATGATGCCCACATTGCCAGGGCACGTGCTTTGAGAGAAGTCTGTGTCCATGCCCTCATCACTCTCGTAACCGCGCTGACGTCACCTACTAGCCCGGTTTCACTTTGCCAGGTTCTGGTACTGCATATACTGCTGGATAATGCGTGTGGTGTTTAATTTGCTCCTAATTGTGAAAGTGATCTGACCAGGCTCCATTCTTGCCGTGGTACGGCATCTGCACAGAAAAAAGGCGCGGAACGATTGTCTGTTGTTGCCCTGATGGAGGGAGGGGCAACTGACAACATGGCTTACAGAGCTGGCTTACAGGGAATTAAAATCAACAAAGGGTGTGGCTTTGCGAGAAACTGAATGGCTGCCTCAAGGATAGAACTCAAAACTGGGTTTAGCAGGCCATTGATTTCACAGAGGGATGGAGGGAGGGAGGAGAAAATGAATACAAAATGAATCTGGCCTATTTCTTGTTTTGAGCCACTTCATCTATCTTTATTCATCATTCTGGCAGAAGACTGTGCAGTACGACCGCTAGGCCTCGTCATCTCCTGGGTGCTCGGCAGAAGACGGTGCAGTATGTCAGTTACTGCTGAAAAAAAAAAACTTGTGACATTCCAACTTGAATTAGAAAATGTAGTGTGATGATTACATTATTCTATTCCAGCTCTAGAAATATATGGACCATTCATACAGCCTGAAAATCTCTGGACTCCCAAGTGAAAGCAAAGGCTCAAATTAATATTGCAAACTTGAGACATTTCCATTAAAAGAACAATCAAGCATGGAAAGCATGATCTAAATTTTAACTAGGCACAGGATGCCTTCAGCCCCTTGTCTCGTACTCTGGCCCTGTCCAGCAAAATATTTAAGCCTGTGCTTAAAGTTAAGCAGACTAATAGTTTCATTGAACCCAGTGGTTAGCATGCTGAAGTCTATTGGAGTTCTGTCATTAACTTGACTAGAGTCAAAATGTCACCCAAAGAGATTACTCAAATGTTTTAAAAATGAAGCATGTGCTTCAGTGCATATCTGAATCTGGGCCAGAGTGCTCAGGACCTTGTAGGATCCAGCTTTACATTGCTCTAGAAATAGAGTTAACCAAAGGAATCTGATGCCCATCAAGTGGAGCTGTTTGGAATTCTTATTTTTATTTTTGGAGAAAAATAATTGAACAAAACTTATTTTGTTTCTCTTTCCCCCCCCCCCTTCATTTTTCTATGAAAATATCTGATTTTTTTTGTCAAAATGAAATGTAGAGGCAGCATCAGATTTCTAACCTCTTTAAATGGTTCTAGCCACTAGAGGGGAATAAGGACAGACTTGGCGAGTGTGATAGGAAGCTAAGAAATTTCTAATATCTAAAGTCTTAGGGTTACTGGAGCAAGAATTTAAAGTAATTTCTCTTGCTGGTTTGTCAGAAGATAATTTAATTTTTACAATGTGTACTTCCCTGGGATCAAATCAGCTTTCACCTGATGTTGTTTTGATTGATTATTGGTAATTGATAAAATAATATTTTAAGATGATCGAGGACTCATTATGTAATATAACTTTTAGATGCTGTAATTATTTTATAGCCAACAAATACAGAGTTAAATTTCTCACTTTGGATGAAATCCACAATTAGATGGAGAGATAGATAGGACTTGACACAGAAATTAGTCATTCATTTAAAATCATTCAGTCACATACGAATGGTGTTTACAAAGCTCAGAACAATGTTCTGATATTTTTTCCTAATAAAGTCAATGGTAAACCTCTGATTGATGTAAATAGGAGCAGAGTTAGAGTAATGCTTAGAGGTGCTGAAAATCCCACCCAGTGCTGTCATCTTAGCTTCTACCTATGCACACACTTAAAATGAGGAATAGGAAGCTCAGAAAAAGTTCAGTATATATATAGTTTCATGTTTAAAAGTTCTTTTTTCTCATTCTTTCTGCTTCTCTGTCTCAAAAAGGGGAAAAAATCTATAGGTAGCCATTACAAAGATAATTAATACTTTTGTGCCAAGAGTCAGATTTACTGAGGGCAACCTTTTGCAGCAATATATTCATTAAAAATGAGCGCTGCCTAGGAGTTATTGAGGGTAAAAGTGTAAGAAGAATATGAATAAAGGATGTTATTGCCTTTGCTTTTACAAAAAGCTTGTCATGATATTAAACAATGTTCTTATTCTTACCCATTTTTCTATTTAGATTTAGTGTAACTTCAATTTATTTTCCAATAAGTTCTGTTAAACAGGATACAATCTCGCATTATGTGTCAGTTTGAAAGTATGCAGGCACTTGCATTTTTGAAAACCTTTTTTGAATATGGCATAACTTTTAAGTCTAACCTACTTTCCTTCCTTTTCCCTCCCTCCCTCCCCCCTAGAATTATACTATGGTCCCTTATGAATGTTGCAAAAGAGCCACACATTTCTAACTGCTGCATAAAGTGGCAACATTTTACATCTTCGAGAATGTCACTTTGATGCACAGAGAGTTCCCCTTCACTACCTCCAATAGCTTGAACTTTTATAGGGCAGTCTTTAAAAAGAATTTTGAAGACACTCAAAATCTGTAGAAAAAAGTTATGCAAATTAGTATGTCTGTCCTGTGAAGGGTTACCTACTTTCTTATGAATCAAAATGTACAAGAGTAAACTGGAAAATAGCACTCTATATTACTTTAAGATGACATTCTGTATCTCAGAAGTACTTTACATCCCAAGAGGTATCATACTGTAGGAGTTCCCTGGGTGTTTTCTTCTTGAAATAATCAAGCAAACGCGCACATAAATCAAACACACAAGAGCCTCAGCTGGTGTTAAATCCAGATGAGGTCTAGCACACTTATTGTATTTTGTGAACACAAACACTTATGTTACAGCTTCACTGAGGTAGCAATTTCTTCTTATTATTCTGATGGCCTAACAAGGTGAGAGGATGACTTTGATCTTTACTCGATAAGGAGGCCAAACTAATGAACACACTTATGAAAATGGCTTATAGAATTCAGTTAAACAATGGAAATGTTTGTGTCAGGTTTATGAACCAGAATTTAAATGGAGAATTAGATCTCTTCTATGGAAATCTGTGGGATGGGTATATAAAACAACAACTATACAAAGGAAAATAATTCTCTATTGAATTTTATGTTTTTAGAGTATGGAATTCCAGTCACTTTATCTGACTAGGCCCCAGAATAACTGGCCTCTGTCCTATGAGCTGAAAGAATAACTCAGTTAGCTGGTAGCAGTATTTAATTGTTTGTTATTTATAAAAAATGGAAAGAGGTTCCTATACAAAGTTCTAGGTATATCTGATACTTTACAGTAGTAAGCTCACATCCTCTGTGGACTGGACAGAGGAAGAGGGACATAACACACAATTAGTGTTTTTTGTCTTTTTAACTATTTCTTGATACAGAACGCCTAGGAAATAATGCAAATTCTGAGGCAACACTATTTAGTTATCTATGGCAGCTACGTTCCACAGGGTCATGATTTCATAAAGATAGAATCATATAACCTTAGGGTTAGAATGGACCACAAGGGTCATCTAGTCTAACTCCCTGCCAAGATGTAGGATTTGTTGTGTCTAACCATCCAAGACAGATAGCTATTCAGCCTCTCTTTTGAAAGCCTCCAGTGGAGGAGCTTCCACAACTTCCCTAGTCAGTTTGTTCCATTGTCCTACTGATCTTCCTGAGATTTAATCTAAACCTGTTATGCTGTTGTTAGAATCCGTTGCCTCTTGTGCTGCCTTCTGTGGCTAGAGAAAAATGTTTCTCCATCTTTTTTTATGGCAGCCTTTCAAGTATTTCAAGACCACTGTCATGTTCCTCCTCAATCTCCTCATTTGCAAACTAATCATACCCATCCTTCATCTTTTGCTCATATGGCTTAATTCCAGCCCTTTGATCATCTTTGTCGCTCACCTCTGGATCCTTTCCAGTTTTCTGTATCCTTTCTATACAGAGGAGACCAAAATTGGACACAGTATTCCAGCTGAGATCTAACAAGCACCTAGTAGAGTAGTACTGTCCCCTCCTGTTACTTGCACACTATGCCTTTGTTAATGCAACCCAAAAATGCATTTTTTTTGCAACAGCATCACACTGTTGACTCATGTTGAGGTTGTGGTCCACCACAACTCCCAGATCCTTCTCAGCAATGCTGTGCCAAGCCAGTTATTCCCCATTCTGTATTAGTGCATTTTGTTTTCCTTCCCTAAGTGTAGCATCTTACATTTGTCTTTGTTGAATTTTATTTTGTTGTCTGTAGCCCAATTCTCAAATTTATCTAGATCACTTTGGAGGATAAAGATAAAATTCAAAGGGATCTTGATAAATTGGAGAACTGTGCTATAAACAACCAGCTTTGTGTCTGCAAATTTAATCAGTATGCTCTCTGTTCCTACATCCAGGTAATTAATAAAGATGTTAAATAACACCAGACCAAAACAGATCTCTGTGGAACCTCACTTGAGACCTCCCTCCAATCTGATATTCAATTTATAGTTACTCTTTGTTTGCCGTTGTTTAACCAATTATGTATCCATTTAATGGTAGATGTACAAAGCATCTTGAATTCTCAGGGAGTTCAAGTTCAGATTCTTTCAAGAAGTGGGCCATGAAGTATGGCCACTCTCACTGGAGTTAGGTTAGGTTAGCTTAACTGGAGCAACAAGAGTAATAACTCAAGCTAAATGTTGCAGTGAAGACAAATCCTTGAATAATATCACTAGGAACTGGACAGAGGCCAGCAGCTTATTTCACATAGCCTTTTGAAAAACATTAGCCGTTAATGACTTTCCACCATGGCCATCTTGGACTAGATTTGAACTAATAACTGAGAGGTTAAAGGTACTATACAGTTCATATTAACCCCTTGAGCCTTCCCAGTTAATAATTTATTTTAAAAGAAAGAGTGGGCCAGATTCTCCACTTCACTCCATTTATTCTATACTGGGATCAATGGCATCACACTATCATATTGGTGTAACAGAGTGGAGAATCAGCTTGAAGTCATAGCCCATTTGAAGTAGGGAGGGGAGGAGATGGAATGAGGGAATGAATAATTTCTCTGATAGTAAGTAGGAGAATGGACCTGAGTGCTTCTGCTCCTCCCTTCTGCATGATTGCCAGTGCAGGGAAAAGAATGGTCAACAGCCCACCCTGGATCCTCTGGGAAGTCTGCTCCACACTAGATTACTTCACTTATGGGGAACCAGGAGCAGAAGAACTAAGGCTGTCTCTTGCCTCTGAACGTGAGTGAGAGGGAAGGGCTCCTCATGTCCACTCTGCACTTGCTCACTCGTGGAAGGGCTAGATATAAACCGGCCTGCAGCTATTTATTTTTTAAAGTGGTGCTGTATGAACATCAAGAGGTGATGAGAAATGGCTATGGTGTTACATAACTAAGAATTCCCAGGGGGCTTATCTGCTATCTTATCTCATACATTGTTATGATTTTCATGTTAGATCAAAGAAGAACATAAAACAAAATAGAGATGAAAACAACCATTCAGTGCCCTCAAGTGTATTGCTTTTGTTTTAAAAAACTCATAAGCAATGCTCAAGAAGGTATTTCCCTCTTCATATACAACATTACACTGTAATGTTTTTGTCAACAAAATGAATCAAAAAGAATTGTATGTTGTTGAAGGCACATATTAGATCATAGAATCATAGGAGTGGAAGGGACCTCAAGACGTCATCTAGTCCAGTTCTCTGCATTCATGGCAGGACTAAGTATTATCTAAACAATCCCTGACAGGTGTTTGTCTAACCTGCTTTTAAAAATCTCCAATGATGGAGATTCCACAACCTCCCTAGGCAATTTATTCCAGTGCTTAACCACCCTGACAGTTGGAAAGTTTTTCCTAATGTCCAACCTAAACTGTCCTTGCTGCAATTTAAGCCCACTACTTATTGTCCTATCCTCAGAGGTTAAGAAGAACAGATTTTATCCCTCCTCCTTATAGCAACTTTTTATGTACTTGAAAACTGTTGTAACTTCTCAGTCTTCTCTTTTCCAGAGTTAACAAACCCAATTTTTTCAATCTTCCTTCACAGGTCATGTTTTCTAGACCTTTAATCGTTTTTGTTGCTCTTCTCTGGACTTTCTCCAATTTGTCCACATCTTTCCTGAAATGTGGCGCCTAGAACTGGACACAATATTCCAGTTGATGCCTAATCAGCATGGAGTAAAGTGGAAGACTGACTTCTTGTGTCTTCCTTACAACACTCCTGCTAATACATCCCAGAATTATGTCCTCTTTTTTTGCAATAGCGTTACACTGTTGACTCATATTTAGCTTGTGGTCCACAATGACTCCCAGATCCCTTTCCACAGTATTCCTTCCTAGGCAGTCATTTCCCATTTTTTGTGTGTGCAACTGATTGTTCCTTCTTAAGTGGAGTATTTTGCATTTGTCCTTATTGAATTTTATCCTATTTACTTTAGACCATTTCTTCAGTTTGTCCAGATCATTTTGAATTATAATCCTATCTTCCAAAGTACTTGCAATCCCTCCCAGCTTGGTATCGTCCACAAACTTTTTAAGTGTACTCTGTGCTATTATTTAAATCATTGATGAAGATATTGACTAGAACCAGACCCAAAACTGATCTCTGTGGAACCCATTATGCTCATTATGCTCTTCCAGCATGACTGTGAACCACTGATAACTATTCTCTGGGAATGTTTTTCCAATCAGTTATACACCCACCTTAAAGTAGCTCCATCTAGATTGCATTTCCCTAGTTTGTTTCTAAGAAGGTCTTGCAAGACAGTACCAAAAGCTTTACTAAAGTCAAGATATACCACGTCTATTGCTTCCCCCCATCCACAAGACTCGTTACCCTGTCAAAGAAAGTTATTAGGTTGGTTTGGCATGATTTGTTCTGGGCCAGTTCGACCCACTTCCCAATGTAGCTCTGTTACAAACAGGACTATGCTAACATGAACTTGGTAACTTTTAGCTTACACCAGCAACATTTACACATGTCAGTAAAAGCACAACATTTTGGTGTGCTCTGCAATTTGCATCCCTATAGTCACAGTGTAGATAAGACTTAGGATATTGGTTGTAGACTGAGTATTGAAGGCAGAAAGCTGTGTCACCCATGGTCACAATCAATTCTAATTGGGCACAAAGCTCACAACAGTGGCAGAACTGAGGATTTCTGAGCAAGGCAACTACCTCCTGTTTGTTTCTACTGTGTTGAGAAAAACAGGACTTTGTGTACATTCTTTGTATAGGAACAGAACTACACCAAGAACATGTCTGACTCCTACCTTCAATTTCTCATCTTAATGGAAACAACCCTGTAAGTCTCTGTGAATATTGGCTTACAGCTCATGTGAAAAAGGGCACCAATAAATAATGATATTCTCATTGGTATAATTATCTTCACCATAAATAATGGTGGGCATGGGAGGAACCTAAACCAGTTATTTTATAAATACATGCAGCACTGTGGAAGATGAAATAAACACAATACCCATCCCCCATATTATTTAAAACAGATAAGCAAAATGAACTCCAGGAATTCTCGGCACTAATCCCAGAATCCAACATTTCCCATTGTTTAGCACCTATTTCTTGTTTCCCCACAAACTAGACATAACACAAGAACTAGGATTAGGGTTCGGTCACTAAATGAAATTAACAGGCAGCAGGTTTAAAACAAACAAAAGGAAGTATTTTTCCACACAATGCACAGTCAACCTGTGGAACTTCCTGCCAGAGGATGTTGTGAAGTCCAAGACTATAACAGGGTTCAAAAAAGAACTAGATAAATTCATGGAGGATAGGTCCACCAATGGCTATTAGTCAGAATGGGCAGGAATGGTGTCCCTAGCCCAGTGGTGGGAAACCTGTGGTCCATGGGCCACACGTGGTCTGCCAGCGTAATCCACTGACTGTCCTCAGGCATGGCCACTTGCAGCTCCCAATGATCACGGTTTGCCATTCCTGACCACTGGGAGCTAGGGAAAGTGGTGTGGGCTGCAGGGACATGCTGGCCGCCATTTCCCACAGCTCCCATTGGCCAGGAATGGCAAACCATGGCCACTGAGAGCTGCGGGTGGCCGTGCCTGCAGACGGTCAGTGTAAACAAATTGTCTTGCGGCCTGCCAGTGGATTACTGTGACGGGCCGCAGGTTGCCCACCACTGCCCTAGCTTGTTTGCAAGAAGCTGGGAATGACCGACAGGGGATGAATCATTTGATAATTACCATTTCTGTTCATTCCCTTTGGGGCACATGGCATTGGCCACTGTCGGAAGACAGTATACTGGGCTAGATGGACCTTTGGTCTGATCCAGTATGGCTGTTCCTATGTTCTTAAGAGAGGTGATTTTGTTAAATTGCATGTAAAAAGAAATTGGATCATCTTTCCTAAATTCAAAGACAATTACGTTTTCTTTCATCACACATTATGAATGAATAAATACCCCTAATTCTAAATATAGGTAGTGCTGTAGTATTACAACCCAGGGACAAAATAGCAGCAAGCTTAAAATGAAAATGATCAGTCTTAGAAATGAAAAAAATTCTAGAGAATAATTTACTTGTCAAATTTAGCCTTTTTTCAGATCTTGGAAAATGTGATTTCCTCAAATGTATTCATTATTGGTCCCACTTGACTATTCTGTAAATGTATTTTATTATATGGATCATTGCAAGAGTGCAGTGCTCAGTATTTCAATTTGATCCGTGTTGGTTAGTTTTGATTAGTCATGTAATTGAGTAGGTATTATTTCCCTTTCCTGATTGCATGAGCATAATTTTCCCAGTAAAAGGTCTTGAAGAAGTCACTGTGGCTTTCAATATGTCAGGGAGAAGACACAGTTGAGGGAGACTTGGAAGTTAGGGAACTGCAGAAAATGTTAAAGCTTTTCTGGCCTAGGTCTCAACAGAAGCATCATTCCAATTAAGCTAACGCAAGATTTACTTTTTGATTGCAGAATTTTCATTTTCCTCTCATCACAGTCACATAAATGTATGTTCTAATTGTGAAGGATGAGAGCTGATTCTTTTGTGCCTTTAATTGCATGTGAGCCAGGGCTCTGGGAAAGGATCTTGGGACCTGTCTACCTGTTCTGGCAAATAATGTGTTATCTATATAGAAATAAGAAAAGGAGTACTTGTGGCACCTTAGAGACTAACAAATTTATTTGAGCATAAATATTACTTCATTGATGAAGTGAGCTGTAGTTCACGAAAGCTTATGCTCAAATAAATTTGTTAGTCTCTAAGGTGCCACTAGTACTCCTTTTCTTTTTGTGAATATAGACTAACATGGCTGCTACTCTGAAACCTATATAGAAATACACACCTTACTCCATAAATGAGTTTAAAATTTATTTCTGATTAAATTCATGTTCATGCAGAGGGTCAGCCAGCAAAAGCCCTGTAAATAGGAACTTAAGTAGGTCATAGACCTTGCACCAGCCCTTTGAATATCTTAATCCTTTCTGTAAGTATTTGTCAGATCAAAACTTGATCACTCAACTGTCTGGGAAAAGAGATGAATGAGCCTGGTGAAAGAAATTTGTTTTGAAATTCTAGCAAATGCTCACAAAGTGTTTGCATGATTTCACCCATTATTGCTCAAGGCTGTGGTAGAAAACACTATTATGTAGTGGTGGTGTTTCAAGTGCTTGACTTGCTGAGAAATACCTTTACCTCAGGATCTAATATTACAGTCTAACTGTACAAACTAAATTGTCTAAAGGACTAGCTGGAAGCATATGTGGACATCTGCAAATGCATAAATATGTTTAGTTACCGAGAGGCTTGTTAGAAAGGTGAGTTGCATCTAATTGTGTCACACATTTCAGGGTACATGCTATAGGTGTTTTTCGTGTCTCAGGACTAAAGAATCAGGTTCAGAATCTCTTTGAAAAGATTTAATTCAGAAGAGATAAAGTATCCCAAATCTATCACAAGGTGAAACATTCTCTATCAAGATAGGTAGTTTCTGACTTTGATAAATTATTAGACAATGCTTCAATATACTGTAGCACAGAAAGGGAAGGGGGGGAGAAATACATTTTATTAAAGGTATATATAACTCTTTGAACCAGTATGCATTCTCTGTGAGCCTTAATTAAAGAGTGAAAATCATGTTAGAGTGAAAGACTATGATTCAATTCTACAGAAACTGACATATCTACCAAATTTGTCATTTAAACAACTTCATTGTTCAGTTTCAAAACATCTTGGAAAATATCTTTTCTTTTTCTTTTCTTGCTAAAGCAAGGACACAGTACTAAATCTGGTGGAATTATTAATTGTAAATAATGTTCGTTATGTATTTAGTATTTATTATTTCCTATTATAGACTTTTAGCTAGATTTACTGGTATAACCAAGTAGCAATGCAAAGTAGCTATAAACAGCTGGTTAACCTAGGTTCATAGTGGCCTGATTAAAAGAACTAGTGAATGAATCGGGCTTTTTGATTTTTATTACTGTTTTTTTATATGGAGTTATTCTTCAGTCCCAAATTCTTCCTTAATCTATACAATTATTTGCCATTCACAGTGTCACATGGTATTGCTTCTGCTCCCATATGGGATAACTGAAACCTGAATTAGGATAATAACTAATGAAAATTACAGATTCCCAAATCTGAACAGAACAGCCATTCCCAAAATAGTTGACTTCAATAAAATATACTGGAAGATACAGAGCACCTCATTTATTGAGCACTTTCACTTCCTGGGAAGAGCTTAATACCACTTTTAAATGCCAGGATTTCTAAAGACTTTGGTAGTGCAAACTTTCTTGCATGAGCCCTCTGTACTGAAGGCCTGATCCAGTTAATGAGAATCTTTCAATAAATGTTAATGGGGATTGGATCAGATCCTGGGGAAATTCATAAATAATAAATTCATAAATAATAAATGTTAATGGGGATTGGATCAGATCCTGGGGAAATTCATCCTCTAATCCTTGCTTGAAGCAGTATTATCCCATCTCTATCTGAGGCCGGCTGTTTGACATTTGCCAAATCTCTTCAACTTTCTGTGCCTCTTTCCCCTCTCAGCCTTTGTCTGTATTCTTTATTCAGACTGTAAGCTCTTTGGGTTGGGGAAGACTCTTACTTCATGCCTGTTGAGTGCCTAACACAGAGTTTGTCTTGTTTGAGGCCTGTACATGTTAATGTAATATAAATGATTATAATAATTAGCTCAAAAAAAAGTGCAGTATATTGACAACTGTGCTTTTATTTATTAGATTTATTGTGCTGAAGGCCTAATCTAAGTCTGGAAAAGCTAAACTAGGGCTAAATTAAATCTGGATAAGCAACAAAAGTCTGGCTGCTTTCCTGAATCTTCTTCCATACAAACCATCTCTTCACTAAAACCTGCAAAGCAAAAAACCAAAAACAAACAAAAAACCCCCCAAAAAACAAACAAACAAACAAACAAAAAATAAAAAACAGAAAGCAAAGGCAAATTAAAATGTTCGCTCCATGGTTAATTTAGACTATAATTTTTTCAAGGAAACTTCCCTTCACAAGCAAATTTATTGAATAAAATATTATTTTATCAAATTATCCTTCCATCAACTTCAAACTGCTTACCTTCTTTATAAGGTCAATTTTTAATCACACAATCTTACATCCTTGGTTGCTCTCTACCTTACATTATTTAAGAGGTAACCTCTTCTTCAGCCAAACGAATTGAGGGCTATATTCACAAAGGCTCCTAACTTCCTCTTTAACTGATATTCTCAAAATTACCACTCAGCTGCCTGTAGGTGCCTACATTTCCACTAGTGGGCATGCACAAAGCCACGGAAGTCCTGACACCACATCTAAGCATGTGCATGTGCACCAGATTTTCCAATAATCCAGTTGTTAGGACAATCACCTAGGATGTAAGAGATTCTCAAGTAGCTATAATAGGGTGACAATCTCCCTCATTCTCTGTTTTTTTCATGAGAAAAACCGGAGTTGGCTTGGGCACTTTTCTCTAGGAGATGGTTCATGGCTAAGAATCTGAACTGGAAGATCTGAGACTTACAGTAGGCAGAAGTGAACCTACAAATCAGGTATTGCAAATATGAGCACAGCAAAATGTTGTGAAATTAACCCCTACACACTAGAATTTTGGATTGGGAGATGAAGGAAATTTTAAATGACAAATGTGATCCTAAACAGAAATTCTACATTCTATTACATTAAAAGGATAAATTATAACTGTTCTAGGAGTTTATATTAATCTTGTCTGTTACAGAAAAGTATATTATATGCCTTCAACATCCTCTTAAACATAAACCTATATGAACTCCAGGACTAAAAATCAGGAGTAGATTAATTGAAATGGGTTTATAAATTAGAACTGTGTGAAATACAATATTGTAACAAACCCCAAGACTCAACTTCCTTTAATTTTGTGCCTGCTGTTAGAATAGGAGTGTATATGTGAACCTTTTACCAAATCTTTTTGTTGTTAGAATTTTCAGAACAGGAAAGAGAAAGTTTCAGCAAAAACCAAAGATTTTTGTTTTAGTGGGATGTTATAAAGCCAGAAAATCTGTAATCTCATCAGTGGAATCAACTGAAAGAATCCAATGGAAGCTGTAAATTTTGTGTTTGTTTCCTATTGCGTTTTATACAAACCTGAAATTCAAAGCTAAACAAAGGCATGAAACAATGTAAATAGCATGAGCCAGAAAAGTTGTCTAAAACATGTGCAAACTAAGTCCCTTACATTACAAGGCAACTATGGAGGTCAATGCAGTCCACCATATACAGCTAATTGCAGGGGCCTCATACTGCTAGGTTTCACACAACTCTAATTCCGTGTAGAGGCCTCTTGGTATCACACTTGACTCTTATTTAAATATTTTCCCTGAGATTTTCTGATTCCAAGGTCCAGATGGTATTAAGCTTCAGAAAGTGTCTTCACATATATGCCTACATTTAGTTGTTCTTTTCTCCTATTGGTATGGTCTTGTTCTTCCAATACTGTATTTCTTCCAATACTGAATTCAGACCTCTAGAAACAACACTTTTGGAGTAATCTAGAGTAGGCACATTTTCTAGAAGTGAAAAGAAGAGGAGTATTTGTTGCACCATAGAGACTAACATTTATTTGAGCATAAGCTTTCTTGGCCTACAGCCCACTTCATCAGATGCATAGACTGGAACATATAGTAAGAATATATATATACAGAGAACATGAAAAGGTGGAAGTTGCCACAACAACTCTAAGAGGCTAATTAACTAAGATGAGTTATTATCAGCAGGAGAAAAAAAAACTTTTGTAGTGATTATCAAGATGGTCCATTTCAGACAGTTGACAAGAATGTGTGAGGATACTTAAAATGGGGAAATATATTCAATTTGTGTAATGACCCAGCCATTCCCAGTCTCTATTTAAGCCCAAGTTAATGGTATCTAGCTTGCAAATTAATTCCAGTTCAGCAGTTTCTTATTGAGTCTGTTTTTGAAGCTTTTCTGTTGCAAAATTGCTACCTTTAGCTGTATTACTGAGTGACCAGAGAGGTGGAAGTGTTCTCGTACTGATTTTTAAATGCTATGATTCTTGATATCAAATTTGTGTCCATTTATTCTTTTGCATAGAGAGGGGCATTGCTGGCACATGATGGCATATATCACATTGGTAGATGTGCAAGTGAACAGGCCCCTGATGACATGACTGATGTGATTAGGTTCTATGATGGTGTCACTTGAATAGATATGTTTCAGACTACAGAGTTGGCTTTGGGCTTTTTTGCAAGAATAGGTTCCTGGGTTAGTGTTTTTGTTGTGTGGTTGCTGGTGAGTATTTGCTTCAGGTTGGGGGAAGTGGTGAGTCAGTGCTTCAAGGGACATAAAGACAATGAAAAAAAAAAGACGCCTCAGTTGAAAACTTTGAGAAGTCAAAAAATTTAGAAGACATGGGAAAGAGACAAACCAGAAGAAAAATAAGGAGGTGAGGAAAGAACAGGACAAAATTATTCTCCACCTCAGGAACTACCAGCCCACTGTTTGACTCATGTAACATTAAGACCAGCTAACAATAGGATATTTTATAATCTTTAATCTGAAAAAAGATATGATTGGCTGAATATAAAAACAACAAAAAACTGTACAATGTAGTTGTACATCCTGATAGAATGGTAAGCAAATGATGGGCTGGCAAACTCCCTTCCATCCCAGAGGAGCAAGTGAGAATACCTCTGAAATACTACTGGAAATGTGTATCATTCATTTTTTAGAAAGTATTAAACAAGTCTGAAGTTGAATTTTTCAGAGTTCTTTGTAAAATATGACAAACTGGAGAGCTGTCACACAATGGATAGCACTATTCAAATGAAGTCCAGTGGGGAAAAAACCAGTGTCATCTATTAATTATTCCCTCAGACCTCTCAATATGAGGACCATAGGTTCATGAGGAAAAGCAAATACCTGTGTAAAAAATAAAAAGGTCCTAATTTAGAGATATTGATACATTTAAAAAGATATCAGAAGTATTGTACTCTACCGCTAGACTGCTTATTTTTGATAGACCAAGAAAATGTATGTAACTTTCCACCAAATATATATGATTAAGAGTTGCTTTGAATCCATCCATTTTTCAGTTATGATGGGTTTTTTAAAATACATGATTATTTCTCTGTAATTTTGGAAAATGAATAGTGCATTAGGTTTTCAAAGAAATCTGTATTGAAGACCTCTAATTCAATAATTTGAAGATTTAGTCTAAGCACAAAAACTTCCTAATTGTAATGTCCTCAGGATAGATAAAAAATAATTTTCACCTTTATTTTCTTCAGATGTATCTGGCTGGTAAATGTATAACAGTGAGAACTGAAGAGAGGCTGGAGAAAAAAAATAAGGAAAATGATGAAATTGGTTATCATACACAAGAATGCTAATTAACAACTGAATTGTCTGAAATGGGTTTATACCAGACAGCAAAATAACTTGCTATGTAAGATGTTCATGAAAAAAAATTTCCCTGAAGTCACTATAGGGTGAGGTAGAAGAGTGTTTATAAGCAAAATAAAAACTCATTGCTATGCTCACCTGGCTGGGGAGAAAACTATAGAGTGAGAAATATTCCATAGAATCTCCCTTATTTCTCCACCCCAAACCCACTTTCCTTATCTGTTGTGCTTGGCAGAATTCACAGAATTCTAGTAGCCAAAAAAACTAGGCCTTCCAATTCACTTCTCTTCCCGTGCATGACTGTTCCCTATCTCTCCTTTTCTAGTAGTTTGTAAAGTCTAGGTAAACGTCCCAAAGCGACAGAACTTCTACTGTTTCCTACAGTCTACACCAGTGGTGGGTAACCTGAGGCCCATCAGGGTAATCTGCTGGAGGGCCGTGAGACAATTTGTTTACATTGGACCGTCCGCAGGCATGGCCGCACGCAGCTCCCAGTGGCTGGGAACAGCAAACCGTGGCCACTGGGAGCTGCGTGCGGCCATGCCTGCGGACGGTCAGTGTAAACAAACTGTCTTGCAGCCCGCCAACAGGCTGCATGTGGCCCATGGGCCACAGGTTGCCCACCACCGGTCTACAGCCTAATACATCTCATTGTCAGCATGTTTTCCAGCCTAAGTTGTCCCTTTCCTAATGGCATCCTATTTCTCATTGTAATATCCCTATATACTATTCTAAATAATTCCTCATCACCCTCGGTGGTTACACTGTAATATCAGGTTTATTCTTTTTTGACTTAGAAAAAAATTATAGCGTAATGCAGGGATCGGCAACCTTTGGCACACGGCCCATCAGGGAAAGCCGCTGGCAGGCTGAGACCGTTTGTTTACCTGCAGCGTCTGCAGGTTCGGCTGATCACAGCTCCCACAGGCTGTGGTTTGCTGTTCCAGGCCAATGGGGGCTGTGGGAAGTGGTGACCAGCACATCCCTTGCTCCACGCCACTTCCCGAGGCTCCCATTGGCCTGGACTGGCAAACCGCAGCCAGTGGGAGCTGCGATCGGCCAAACCTGAGGACGCTGCAGGTAAACAAACCTTCCTGGCTTGACAGTGGCTTTCCCTGACCAGCCACATGCCAAAGGTTGCCAATTCCTAGAGTAGTGTATAGGAATTAGGTAGTACCTTTTAAAATAGTTTGTGAGCCTTCTAGTGATGCTCACTGTGTTCTATATTTTAGAAACTGCCACTAACCAGCTAGAACAGTAGGATGTCTATAGCTAGGCCTTCCATGCTTGTTTGTTAACAGTTTTTGGAACCCAACTGATTTCTTCATATTATATTAATTTATTATTATTATTTATTATTAATAAAAGCAAAAACCCATACAAGTTACATGTCTTCATAAGTCATTCCATACAGACCCTGAATTTTTTGCTACTCTTCTCTGAACTCCGTCAAAATTATTAATAGGTTTCCAATAATGTTGCCAACAAAGCATAATCCTATTTCTTAGATGCAGTTGCACCAATTTAGTGTAGAGGAAAACTATATTCTCTCCTCAGACACACAATGCCCCATAAACACAGGCCAAAACTTCATTTCATTTTTACTGCTATATTGCACTGCAAAGCTATGTTTATCTTGCTTTCTACCATCCTCCCTGCTCATTCCTAACAACATTATTTCCCATGTTTCAGCCATTCTGCATGTGTTTCAAATTACTTTTCCAAGATAGATTTAATTTTGTTATTTGCTGCCTATATTTCTAATCTGGGCTGTTTTAAATTTGTCTTAATGAGTATTGTGATCTCAATTAATCATCGACCTAGAGTTTCAATGGCATGTGGTTTACTCTCACTTCCAGATCATTAATGAAGACCATATGTGAGTTGATTCTAACCCTAATATCTGAATTACCCCACTGGATACATCTCCATCACTTGCTACATTGTGGTTCATTATCCCTTTGTTTTGGTCCTTTAGCTTGTTTTATAAGAATATATATATCCAAACCAATTTGGATTATATTTCCCAGCAAGATTTCATGGAACACAGCATCAAATGTTTGCCTGAATTAATATACTACATCTACTAGTCTTGTAATTCCATCAAAAAAAGATACAACCAAGTAAATCTGGCAAACTTTACTCTCCATAAAAATCAATCCAGTAATTGTTCATGGTTATTCTCCTAAAGTGCTGGGAATTTTCTCTTTTAATATTTGTTCCATGATTTTAATGCTGACGGATTTTAAACTTAGAACCAGAGAGACCATGCAAATTGCTATCTTCTGTTTTCTGGAAACTGATGGTGTAGTATTAAATTGTTTTTGCAGCCTCTCCTGTTGAACAACTCAACACATTCTTGCTTAACACAGAACTTAAGAAATAAATAGGCCTGTAATACCCTCAACAGGGAATACAAGAACTCCCTACAAAAACACTTTACAAACTTTAAACTAGTTTAACAAAGGTATGAAAGAAGAAAGAGCTTTGAAGAAAGAGGCATTAACAAATAAGCTACATCTTCCTATATACATTCCCTAGACTCTTTGTATACAGTAAGATCTATAGCACTTCCTCAGTCCAGAACTTGTATTGTAGTTATTTCTAAATGCAGTTCCTTTCTTGCTTAATACTCACTAATACTAGAATTTTAAAGCAGGAGCAGAAGTTTCCCTAATAGTTCTCTCAATACAGAGACTTCTGCGCTCTATCTAATAGCCTCACAAAAAAGGGTTTTTCTAACTAGGTTTCCATATAACTTTTGCTCAGCACAAAGTCTTTCAATACTATCTGAGCTTTCCTACTCAGCTGTCCATGTCTCAGTTTTATAGCTGCACCCCTATCAGGGGAAACCCCTGGGCCTCACAGGTGCAACCCATAAGGGAAACAGCACACAGCCTTGATAAAGCCTAGAGTATCAATCCTAGCTATACAGAACAGACCTCTCCCTTAGAGAAATTCACTGTTAAGGCAAGATTCTTGGAGACACTACCAATTTCCCCCCAAGACTGCTAAACCATAGTGACTAGGTTACAGGTACTCCAGAGGCATCCATTTTTCCCTGATTTTTTCAGAATATGGCATGTTTACATAATTTTAAAAATATGATTGTCATTGTTACAGTAAAATTTATTGCCCAATATTCAGATATGCAAATCATGGCATAACAATCGACAATATATGTATGGCAACAGCACCCAATGAAAACATTAATATCTGGATTCAGATTATAAACCCCTATTTTTTAGGTTTTTGACTTGACAATAAAAATGTAAGTGAATTTAATATAGTTACTGTAGAAAGTTGTTGCAATGAAGCCCTGGGGAGAAATGTTCTCTAGAGACCAAATCCACAAAGGTATTTAGGGTCCTAACTTCTACAGTAGACTACAGATTTCAGAGTAGCAGCCGTGTTAGTCTGTATCCTCAAAAAGAAAAGGAGTACTTGTGGCACCTTAGAGACTAACAAATTTATTTGAGCATAAGCTTTCATGAGCTACATCCGATGAAGTGAGCTACATAGTCATTCTTTCTGTGGACAAATACAAATTTAATTATTTAGAACAGCTTCAGGAGCAGAGTTTGAGAGAGCTCCACATCAGAATGTTCCAGAGCCCAGTAGTTAGGAGAGTAACCTGAGAAATCCATGTTCAAATCCTGGGGGAGGGAAGCATCTGCAGGAAGGGTGCAGGCTCTGGGAGGGAGTTTGGGTGCAGGATGGGGTTCAGGCTGTGGGAGGGAATTTGGGTGTGGGCTCTGGGCTGGACTGTGGGAGGGGGTGAGGCACTTACCTCGGGCGTCTCCCAAAAGCGACCCGCACACCCCTCTTTCAGCAACTTCTAGGTGGGGGGCGCCGGGGGTCTCCGTGTGCCACTGCCTGCAGGTACCACTACCGCAACTCCCATTGGCTGCAGTTCCTATGGCAGAGTCAGTGCTTGGGGCAGGGGCAGCACATGGAGACACTCCCCCCCCCCAAGGGCCGCAGGGATGTGCCAGACATTTTTGGGAGTGGCGTGCCGCACGAAGCTAGGGTGGCCAGGAAACCGTTTTAGCCCCCCTGCACTGCAGGTGGTGGCAGCAGGAGCTCCTGGGCCCTTTTAAATCGTCTGGGGGTGTCAGGCGGGGCCGGGAGATGCTCCAGCGGAGGTGCACAGGGGTGGCAGATGGGACCAGGGAGAGATCTGGCCCCGAACATTGATGGAACTGGGCCTCCATGCTCTGAGTATTCCTGGAGCGTGGCACCACCGGGCCCATACAATTTGCCACTTCTGACTGAGGGATTTTGGACATCTACAGGTTTAGGCAGTAACTTTGTAACAGTTTTGAGGCTCTCATTGGTGCCTAAATTTTAGATTTAGGTGCCTAAAGAGAGAGATAGACACCTAAATCTAAGTTCTGTGGAGCTGGCCTAGATATCTCCGGCACAGACACTGTTTAAGAAGTGCAAGCATAATCACAAGCTTCTCCACATAGTACTGCTCATCATTCAGTCCTAACTTGGAGAGACAAATCAGAGGCCCTGAACCTGCAATGAGTTCTGTGTGGGCAGAGCTTTACACAAGCATAGAGCTCCTCTGACTTAATTACAGCTCTGTGCAAAGCAGATTCTACCCACCTGGAGCTAATTCCACAAGTAGCTATAGGCACTGCAGGGTAGTTCACGCTCCATTTTTTTCACATTGAAAAATTGTTTTCTTCCATGCTGTGAACTTGGAGATCTCTTCTGCTTCCAGAATGGCACTGGACTCTTTCCATTCTGTCTGTCTCTACTTTGTTCATATAATCTATATCTAGATTATAAATTATGGTGCTTCTGAGGTCTTAATCACCATAGAAAGTAGATACCAGTTGTCAAAAAAACATAGTGACAGTAGTGCACAGGGCTTTTATCACTATAAATGTTTCTCCTAACAATTTCCATAGTGATATATCAGGAGAGTTTTAGAATTACTTAATATTAATATAATGTAACTATATTCCCTCTTCTGCTTCCTGGTTTTGGGTACAAAATCAGTTTCTCACTATAGTTTCATTCTGTCTGGGGACATGGTACTCATCAAACACCTTTGTGAAAAGTTCCATAATTGTGGGGCATTATTCTTGGCAACAGTGTCTTATCCACTTCTCATCTTTTCCCCCAGTGAGATGGTGAAAAAGCTTTACCTTCATTTCCACATGGTCAGTTCCGTGTACACACTCTGTTCTTTCTTCCACTGCTGTACAAGGTTTTTTGTCTGAACATCTAGCAGTCCTTGTACTCTGAGTCTCTCCATGCTGCTTATTTGCTCTGTTTCTAAGTGCTGCTTTCTTGCTGTGGGTCTCAGTAAATTGATGACCTCTGTAACCATGTTCATGTATTGGGTGTTGGGACTCCATACTTCTGAAATCAAACTAGCTCTTTATTAAGAGAACATTTGACAGAGATACTGCAACTGCAGATAGCATTTTAGCCATGTGCATGCAGACTGATTTCCTGATGCCCTTTGCAACCTGTGCTTCTCCTGCCATGTTCCATGCAGGTTGCTACAGTGTATAACATAATCCATTATGAATAATACATAAAATGTGGCTTACAGTCTCTGTTTTTCATTTAATGATAGACACATATTATTGTTAATGGTTTAGTGTGAAAATGAAATATATTTTTATTTGAGTCTGCTTGTCTTTTTCATTCCAATGAGTCAGGTGGTTTTTAGGTTGGCTTGTTTAGTTTGTTTTTTCATGTTGCCTTATAAAGAACAGTTGATGCACCTTAAAACAATTGTGCCATTTTTAAATGTTCTTTCATTTCTATTGGTATTTCCCATTATGGACCAGACTGTAGTGCCCTTACTCACTGAGTAACTACTTGGTCCACAAACAAACCTATTGACTCCAGTGGATCTACTCATGCTAACAGGTTCTATTCAGCCTCATAAGCAAGGAAATAAAAACATACATATAAATATAGGTTTTTACAAAGTAAGAAAATAAAAATGTAAATTACTCCAAGTAAGTCCATTTGCCTTCAATAGATAGGCTATAGCCCTGACAGTAGTAGAACTTCCGTTGAGCTGCACTGTATATCTGCAATCGGAATGACTCATTGAATTGTACTGGAGATACATGTATATTCTTTATGGTGACTTTTATTATTTTCACCTCACAATGGAAGAAAAGTGCCATTAAAATCTTGAGATTTACCATTTACCTAATGAAATGTATCCTGGCATTTTCAGTATTCCCATCCTAAATACAGCAAACAACATAATACTGGCAAGTTCCATAGGACAGAAAATATCAAAGGCCAGATTATGTCTTTTGACAAGGAAAGAAAAACATGGGCGAAAGTTGGAGGGAAGAAATCATCTTGTTGAGGAGGATGGCAAAGCTCAGTGTTCATTTGCAACCTGGCCCCAAACCTTATTAAGCGTGATGGATTCACAGGAATCCATTACTCTCTATGGGAGGCTGTTATGTTTATAAGATGCACACAGAATCTTTTTAAAGCAGATATGCTGCGTTTATTGAGAGTACAATTTAAGCATTAAAATCAGTATATGCTTCCATTCACGCACACACACACCAAAAGGTTCTGCAGCTGGATCTTATAGTTACCAGTCCTTAGTGTTGCTTGGTCAGTTCCAGTGGCCAGCTGAAACTGCACATGAGGGAGGGGAGTCTGGGTCTCTGTCGAACACGTTCGAAGCTCCAATGTTGATGCAGAACGAACCTAAAGTCCCATGGCAATACACCCTTCTTTTATAGTAATAAGTTCCCATACAAGTCTATGGACTATGCTGTGTCACACCGGAGCTGTCAATCACGAATTATTCGAGGTTGTTCTTAATCAGCATTATTTTGAGTTGTTACCAGGAGGATCCGCAGCTTTTTCTTATCTCGTCCCTCTGGTTCAACTACTTATTTTGTACCTGGGGTATAGGCCTTTGCTTTAGGGTCATCAATCTGCCATCTGGGTGATTCTGATAATAAAATTGGTGCCTCTCGACTCCTCCACTCCTCTCTTGACCATCCGGCCAGCTGTCTCTTCTCAGTTAATCAGTATACCATACATTCTTCACTCACACACCAAACAGTAAATAAGGCAATAATTACAGCCAAAAGACTTCTATCCTTCTAAGAACAATCATTAACACAATCAGCAAAGAAGAAACTCAGAACAATTTTGTCTTACTAATTCAAGGCTAAAATTTCTTCTTACTAATTCAAAGCTAGCAAAATGGAGTATAAAGCAAAATGGAGTACAATTTACTGGAGACAATTTCTCCCCATTAGGCTTTTGGACTGGCTCAGTGTCCTCAGTAGTCTGCCCCACTCTCTAGCAGTCTAGCTTCACTGAAGCTATGCTGATATGGATGCCCCCTTTCTGCTGCTGATGCCAGAGGCCAACCCCCTTTTTAAAAGAGTGATCACCACCAGGTGGGTTGGGGAACAGATAATTCCCAAGATGCCAATCTGTATTCTCCTAGCCTTTCCTTGTGCTAATCCTTGGACCAGCGCATCACCCTCCCTAAGCCTGGGGTTGGGCAGACAGTGACATGGGGGAGCTGAATCTCCCTTCATTCAGAAGAAGTAGATATGTAGGTGGAAAATCTCCTCCTTTGTTTAGATTTAAAGGGATTTAATGGTGTCCACTGAACATAAACTACTTATTTTTACCATCCCCAAATAATAAGAAAATTGTACTTTTTAATTTAAATAACATATTGCCACTTTAAAAGAAGCCTGATTGGCCCTTGCCTTATGATCAAGTAATTTTTCATCCAGCTCCTTCTACTGGAAATTGAACTAATTGGAAGACTGTTCTTTTATAATGCATGATAGCTTTGGAAGATATGGTTGCAACCTTGCCTCAGCTGGTAAAGACTATAAATGAACCAGCTGCAGCTTCCCCTGCTGAAAATAACTGTATGTCTTTTAAAATTTTAGTGGGGATTAGCACTTTGTCATTTCAGTGCATCACTCAATATAACATGTAGAATAATGCTCAGTGCTGAATGATGCAGCATAATAATATGATGCACTGAAAAGATGAAATGACAAATCCTTGACATAAAAATGGATCGTTGTATGAACCAGTATTTGCCTTTCTGAAATAAAGAAAGAGACATTCTCATGATGGAGTACATTGGACGGCTGCCTATTTACTTGTCATAGACATATTAATCCAAAAGAGAAAGTTAATTAGCCTATCTGTGTCCAAAGCAGTAGACTGTACTTTAGTTGCTAATGATTTTAATAAAGTTAAACAACTGTTGACAGTACAACTTATTTTCTTCCATTAGTAGGTAAAACAGATGTTAGTTATGCAATATAAGGGAATACAACAAAACTGAGACAAACTAGATTACGGGTTTTACTCAGTGTGTTTATTGTTATTACAAAAATATATCATTTTTTGGTATCAGTTTGATCCCAGTTGGTCCATCATTCTTCAGATAATTCAGGTATTAATCTAGTGCTGATGGTAAGTCATTCCATTTCTCTTAGTTCTTGTCAGCTATGGTTCTGCATATTAGATTTTGTACCCTTGTTCTGCAATCCTTACTCTGAGTAACACTGACTTGCACAAATAGTTACACTGGCAAAGGGGGGTTGAACTGAAAAAGAAAGAATCATATATTATAAGAAGAATGGGCCAGATTCTCAACAAATATAAATGGGATTAGCTCAACTAAAGTCAATGAAGCTGTGCCCATTTACAACAACTGAGGATCTGGCCAAATATGTGTGCTGACTATCACTCATAACCTAGATTGCCTCAGCTCTGCTATTATGGCACCAGACCCTCAGTTGGTGTAAATCAGCATATTTCCATTGAAATCTCCTTATGAGTAAGGATCAGTATGAGTAAGGGGTGCAGAATTGTGTCCTGAGTGACAAAATTCATTTATTGGCTGAAGCACCAAGGATGGAATCTCCTTCCTTAGAGGTTTTTAAGGTCAGGCTTGACAAAACCCTGGCTGGGATGATTTAATTAGGGATTGGTCCTGCTTTGAGCAGGGGGTTGGACTAGATGACCTCCTGAGGTCCCTTCCAACCCTGATATTCTATGATTCTGACTAGGTATCTACCTTTGTTTAAGGTCAGTAAATAAGAACATTTCCTAAAAACACCAATATAATAGGAATTGGCAGGATATATCATTGACATCCTCTTGCATTTATTCAAATTTGAGACAATCCCTAGATGATATGAAGGGGATACCTGCCAAATTTGGCAGTGAATGTTGTTTTGTAAGACTGATGTGCAAAAATATTTAATTCTATTAGCTTTTCATTGGTATTTTCTCCATTAATTAAGCATCTAATACTGGTTAGCACAACACAAGTTTGAAGAGTGGTTTAATATTTGTTTGCTTTTTTCCCCATCTAACCTCACATTATCAGTACTTCACTTTAGCTCTGTATTTCCCAGGTTATACAAGTTACCTGCTTGTTTGTTTGCTTTTGTTTTGGTAAAATCTGATTATTTTATAATTTCTTATCATAGCCTCTTTTGGAGATAAATCTAATTTAAACTGTCTATAATTTTTATGATTGTGTTAATAATAATGTAAGTGTAAGAAGATATACAATGTATATATAGATTACAATTATATGAAAATGTTACATAAGTAACTCAATTGTGTCAAACGATTATTTTATAGGTTAATTTTCTTTGTGCCCATTTTTATTTTGGTGAAATTAGATATAATATTGATATTCTAAATTATGTTCAATTTTGAAATCTGCATCAGACTATAATCTCAGGGTCGGATTTTTGCTGAAGTTAGTTGAAGTACACCAGCAGAGATTTTGGTCCCATGTACTCAAAAATGTATTATAGGTTCCAGCTTCATTTCAAAACGGAAAAGGGTGTCTAGTTCCTAGTTTTTCTTCAGATGTGGTCAAAATTGCGGGGGAGAGGGGAAAGTGAAAGCTACCATTGTGATGCTTCAGAGGAAGATGGCAGAAATAACTCAGAAACAGCTATTAAAAGTCATCTATTATCAAGATGGCAGTAAACTTGCATTTGGGGAGCAAAAAAAAATATCTTGAGAACAGTTTGTGGTTTATTTGCTGCTGTCAAGCCTCAAGCTGTATCCTCATCCACATCCGCATCTGAATATTGTAAGGATGGGTTCAACTATCAATTAAGAGATAGAAACAAATATGGTCTTCATGCAATACTGAATATTTCACCATGCTAAGTTGATACAGCAATTGGAACAAAAGATTTGAGGACACATCTCAGATCCAAGGAGTCCCAAACTACCAGCAGATAATCAGGGATTTTTGAAAAAGCCACTTTAGAAGAGGATCAGAGTCAAAGAAACAACCATGGTGATGAAAGTTTTAATTAGTGTTGCCAATTCTTACAACGTTATTGTAAGTCTTGCATAATTTGGTAATTTTCTTAAAGCCCTGGCTCCTGGAGGCAAGTGATGAGAATCTCAGCCTTCATTTTTAAAGAAGTATATTGTTTCTAGCTCTTATGGTTGTGGAGAAAAGCTTGGAGACATGACCTATGTGTAATCTAAAGGCTCAAACATCAAAAGGCAAATAAAAAATAAGCCAACGTGTATTTTTTTTAAAAAAATCTCATTATTTTGGGGCCTAATTCATGATTTTTTTACCACTTGGGGTTGGCAAGACTGCTCTTCATCTCTGTGCACCAGGTTGCCATTTGTAAAATTGGATAATAATACTTCCCTATCCCTATGAAATTAATTCATATTTGTGAGGTGCTCAGATAGATACTATGATGATTGGGACCACAGACATACATTGACAATCGTGATGAAAGCTTTTGCAATATTTTGTGTACTTGTTTTTTGACATCTCTTTTATACAAATTATGCTTTGTATTTCAGCAAGGAGTAAAAGAAACAGCCAATTATGTGTCAGCTGACTTCTATGTTTTTGCCATATATTTAGAGGAAATGACTGCTACAGGGAGCGTTTTGTAGCTAATCGTGGTGTCAGATTTGACTAACATGCTCACATGATTAGGTTTATTAAGTGATGACAAGTGATGAGAGAGTTGCAAGCAATCAGGCTTTTGCAACATCAGTTAATCCAAGAAGCGAGTTTATGCTGTACCCCTTTACTGATCGGTAACCATGGTTTTAATAAAAGGAGTACTTGTGGCACCTTAGAGACTAACAAATTTATTTGAGCATAAGCTTTCGTGAGCTACAGCTCACTCCATCGGATGCATTTGGTGGAAAATACAGAGGGGAGATTGATATACACACGCAGAGAACATGAAACAATGGGTTTTATCATACACACTGTAAGGAGAGTGATCACTTAAGATAAGCCATCACCAGCAGCGGGGGGGGGGGGGGTGGAAGGGGAAGGAGGAAAACCTTTCATGGTGACAAGCAAGGTAGGCTATTTCCGGCAGTTAACAAGAACATCTGAGGAACAGTGGGGGGTGGGGTGGGGGGGAGAAATAACATGGGGAAATAGTTTTACTTTGTGTAATGACTCATCCATTCCCAGTCTCTATTCAAGACTAAATTAATTGTATCAGTTTGCAAATGAATTCCAATTCAGCAGTCTCTCGTTGGAGTCTGTTTTTGAAGTTTTTTTGTTGAAGGATAGCCACTCTTAGGTCTGTAATCGAGTGACCAGAGAGATTGAAGTGTTCTCCAACTGGTTTTTGAATGTTATAATTCTTGACGTCTGATTTGTGTCCATTTATTCTTTTACATAGAGACTGTCCAGTTTGACCAATGTACATGGCAGAGGGGCATTGCTGGCACATGATGGCATATATCACATTGGTAGATGCGCAGGTGAACGAGCCTCTAATAGAGTGGCTGATGTGATTAGGCCCTCTGATGGTGTCCCCTGAATAGATATGTGGACAGGGCTTTGTTGCAAGGATAGGTTCCTGGGTTAGTGGTTCTGTTGTGTGGTATGTGGTTGCTGGTGAGTATTTGCTTCAGATTGGGGGGCTGTCTGTAAGCAAGGACTGGCCTGTCTCCCAAGATCTGCGAGAGTGATGGGTCATCCTTCAGGATAGGTTGTAGATCCTTGATGATGCGTTGGAGAGGTTTTAGTTGGGGGCTGAAGGTGATGGCTAGTGGCATTCTGTTATTTTCTTTGTTGGGCCTGTCCTATAGTAGGTGATTTCTGGGTACTCTTCTGGCTCTGTCAATCTGTTTCTTCACTTCAGCAGGTGGGTATTGTAGTTGTAGGAATGCATGATAGAGATCTTGTAGGTGTTATAGTTACCGTGACTTTGTCCTCACCCATAACTATTTCACATTTGGGGACAATGTATACCTTCAAGTCAGCGGCATTGCGATGGGTACCCACATGGCCCCACAGTATGCCAACATTTTTATGGCTGACTTAGAATAACGCTTCCTCTGCTCTCGTCTCCTAATGCCCCTACTCTACTTGCACTACATTGATGACATCTTCATCATCTGGACCCATGGAAAAGAAGCCCTTGAGGAATTCCACCATGATTTCAACAATTTCCATCCCACCATCAACCTCAGCCTGGACCAGTCCACACAAGAGATCCACTTCCTGGACACTACGGTGCTAATACGCGATGGTCACATAAACACCACCCTATATCGGAAACCTACTGACTGCTATTCCTACTTATATGCCTCTAGCTTTCATCCAGATCATACCACACGATCCATTGTCTACAGCCAAGCTCTACGATATAACCGCATTTGCTCCAACCCCTCAGACAGAGACAAACACCTACATAAAGTAAAACTATTTCCCCATGTTATTTCTCCCCCCCACCCCACCCCCTACTGTTCCTCAGATATTCTTGTTAACTGCCGGAAATAGCCTACCTTGCTTGTCACCATGAAAGGTTTTCCTCCTTTCCCCCCCTGCTGCTGGTGATGGCTTATCTTAAGTGATCACTCTCCTTACAGTGTGTATGATAAAACCCGTTTCATGTTCTCTGTGTGTGTGTATATCAATCTCCCCTCTGTATTTTCTACCAAATGCATCCGATGAAATGAGCTGTAGCTCACGAAAGCTTATGAGTGAGTTTAGGTAGCTACAGGGTTCAGCCAGAGTTTTGTGGGTCACCATGGAACCAAAACTGGGACTTAGGTGCCGAAGTACTTTCATGAATCCCGCTCATTCTGCCTTCCTAAATCTTCCTTGCAGTTTCAATTGGATATAATACTCCTCTTTGCTTCCTGTGTGAAACTGTATAGTGTTGCTGTGTGCTGTTAAAGAGATATCAGAAGCCATTCCAGAACTGGCTGCACTTCAGTGGTGATCAAAGTGATTCCTATATTACTGTATACAATTCATGCTAATGTCAACATTAAAAAGTAAACAATTGCCTTCAAATACTAAATCGGGGGTATCTGAGGTGCTGATCCTCTACACCCTGATTTCTCCAATGCTGATATGTAGCAAGTGAGGGAAAATACTGAGGGTTTTATTATTGTGTCCACCTCTATAATACCAAATTCAGTCCTCAGATGTTGACAAGCAGTTCCCACTAAAGTCATTGGGAACCTCATGTTTATATCAATGGGCAGAAATTGACCATCATTTGTCAAATTTGCTAATGGCAAGTTCAATCTCGTTTTCATGGACGGCAAATGTTTGGTCTTAACCTTCTCATTGAAATAAATGACAAATATTTATAGAGAGACTTTTCTTATCCGTGTGGGTGAAAAGTGTCACATAAATCTAAAACTATTATCATTGCTTAAGGATTCTCCATCATTGGAGACTTAAGGAATAAAAAAAAAATCTACAACTGGAGGATTGTCTGATTAGTTCATATATATAAATGAAGTCTTCTTCCTAACTGGAACCTGAACTGAGACCACAGGGAATCTTTTCTCAGCTATCTGGGGTAAATCTGGAGCAACTAACAAACACTGCAGTACAGTTACTCTGGATTTTCTATAGAAACAGAATGTGGCTCTGCATTTATCAGGATACAGGGGTGAACAAAAGACAGATTCAATGATGGATTTAAGTGGCAGGACACAACTGTATTAATCTAACAAAGAGGATGGCTCTATTCACCCAATTCCTCTCATATACCAGGTATTTGACTTAATACAATGTGGAGTTAGGACTCCCACTACGGAACCAATAACTCAGGGTAAACACTCCTCAGCCTGCCCCTAGGACTCAGCTAATTTCTGAATTACCTAGCTGTCCCTCCCATTGAGGGTGGGGTAGAGGGTTCCAAAGGAAGACCTCCATCTGCAAAGCCTCTCCTTCTTACAGGCACAAGGCACAGCAGCAAAATCCTGAGTGTCATTTACCTCTGGAAGCTAGCCCATTTAGCTTTATCCACACTGGACATTGGCTGCATGTTGTGATGAACTAAACACTCCTATTTTCTCCTAATGTTAGATCTCCAATTCCTGTTCCTTTTGACTTAACTGTGCCTCCACAGTGCAGTGAGGAAGGTGCAAAACACACCAGAACTCAGCTATTTTTGCCCAAAAGGGAAAAAACATATCCTTTCTGATTCTAGAAACAGAGCTCATTGTATTTTTACTACAAAGAGAAAGCACGGGACAGCTATAAAGAGAAACTAAGTGTAGTGAAGCCCCTGAAAGTTATGGCATGCAAGAGCCAGTTGTTTCCCCTCATTCTGCCAATGGAAGGAGAGAAACCCCCTTACCCCAGGCACATGCTTTACCTGTTTCAGGTATGCAGAAGGGGCATGGCTCTGTCATCCATGGCCCACTTTATCCTCCCTTATTCACTCCACCCACCACCTTTCTGGGTTGGGGTCCATTTTTGCTGGTGTGATCAAGACACTCCCTCCATTGAGCTGGGAAGGGACATTTTTGTAGTGGGACAGTGAAAGCTGGCAGTAGATCTGCAACTACACAGATCTACTGTGCTAATCTCCCTCATAGAGACCCTCCATGGAAATTATGTGGCTGCGATTTTCAAAAACTCTTCAGTGGTACCAAAGTTAGGCCAGCACTACTGGCGTTCGACAATCTGAGCCTTAGTAGCCATATAAATTCGGAACCAGAACACATCATGGCATTCACAGAATATTTGGATATTTAATAGTACATTAAATAAGGTACAATGGATAGATATCGTTTAATATTGCCATGTGTCAATATTTAGCCATTAATTGATATTTAATTTACTGCCATACATTGGTATGCCAATTCAGAGCTTACATATACCTATACTGTAGCTCACGAAAGCTTATGCTCAAATAAATTTGTTAGTCTCTAAGGTGCCACAAGTACTCCTTTTCTTTTTGTGAATACAGACTAACACGGCTGCTACTCTGAAACCTATACATTTAATGTTTGTGGTTGAAACTGGATGTACTTGGTCAGAGTAATCCATGATGTAATTCCATCAAAGTCAATGGAGTTTACATCAGGGATGAATTTGACCTGTTGTATATTGCTTAATAGAACTGCAAACTAGTTGATGGATTACAGAGTTGGTTTTCTTCTAGTGATGGAAATACTTGGGATGTCTGTATAGTGCAAGTCTAAGACATGAATGCATCCTGAATCTTCTGTAGATTACTGAAAATATTACAAATGCCTAAAATTGATATGACTTCACAGATTTCCCTTTGACAATAGATTTACATTTAAAGCAAACCTGTCGTGTATTATAACAATTGAAATTGAGCTCACAGCACTACTTTTTGTTACCCCGTTGATTATGGAACAACGTTAGCCAGTCTGTTTCCATTAATCATTTGAGGGAGCATTTTGACAAATATATATTTAATTAAACTGTAATTCTGTCCTATTTTCTCCATTTAGCCTTTATTCACAGCAGACAGCCTGTTTTATCCAAAAAAAATGTATGGAATTATATAGTTATTTTATATTGCAATTTTCCTTGAATCAGGACCAAAGGACTTGATTTTATGGCTCTTTTGCCTCTTCTGTTTTAATTAAATCCACTTGTACTCTGCCTCTGCTTGTCTACGTTTAATAAGAATATAAAATGTTGCAGATGTTGTTCATACAACTTTTAAATTATACTATTATAAGCATCTATTTTTTAATTCATCACAGTTCAGAATGTAAATGAATATATCTGTGCTGTTTTATTCATAGAGGATCCTCCCTGTTCCTGTGTGGAAACAGAGGGATAGGGGAAACATGACTACAGTGTTGTCTTCACCTCTCCACACGCCCACAATATTACTTCCACAGGTCTAGGGATATGGGTATGGACAGGGGCAGGCCAAGGATGGAGTAAGAGGGACAGGTTCCCTGTACAAACTCCTCTCTTTCCCACAGCAAATTGCTGTGAATTTCTGAAAAGTTAAATAGTTAATTCAGAATCACTCGATATTAACTTTCCTACAACCCCAATCTACAACACAGAAACCCTTCCAAGGAACATGTCTAGGTAGGAACAGTAGTGGGAAGAGTAGGATATAGTGGCAGAACCCCCGATGAAGTCATGCTCCCAGGAAACCAAAGGGGACAGCAGAGACTCTGTATCCCAAGTTACTTTATCTTTTTAAAAGCATTTTAAAAGTGCAGTTTGGGGTCTTAATCCAACATTCCTTCTCTGTCTATATTTTCTTAGGGTGGGCCTGTGAGTTCCAATTAAAGTTGGAAGTATTGTTTGATGCTAGTACATACTCCCACTTCTTTCCTTTGTTCTTCTCCATTCTCTCTGTCACAGTCCCTGTGAGTCAGGCAAAACCAGGAAAAAAATCACATTGCACCCACACATGAAAATTAATGAAGAGCTCACGACACAGTTATCTTGATTGTTCCGTATTTGATCTGGCATTTGAAAAATTCTGTCTCTCATGCCTCCAAAAGTTTCTGTTTGCCAGCAGCTTGATGACATGATTAGATTTTTGCTCAGTAATTTTACTGAGGTTTTCACACATATAGACCAAGTAATAATACAAAAAAACCCAAAACAAAACAAAAAAGCAGTAAAACAATGTAATTAAGAGAAATGAAGAGGGAGAAATTGAACAAGAAGAAATGATATGACATAATGTGCCTTATACAGCATGTATCGTATCATAACATGAGATAATCAAATGATATTAACTAGACAGAAGCATGTTATCAAAATTAAGGTCAAAACTTGTTCAAGAATAAGTCATCTGTCTTCCAAATAAAAGCGAGCGATACCAGTTATTTTTCAGCACACAACTTTTAAAATGTGGGCATTATAGTGTGGCCTGACCATTGGCCTGACTCCTATTCCAACCACAAGGTCAGACTGCCCACATCACAGTTATGAAAGGCACTGATTTTTTTCCTAGGTAAATCCAGGAGCATGAAAATATACCTGATCCTCTTCACTGCAGCCTGGTTTATATTATATTGGCTCAACCATTTTTACTTGTTTATGTCATGTCCTTCCCACCTCCGCACCCCTTACTCAATAGGAAATTAGGTGTGTATGTGTCTTCCCTTTTCAAATCTTTTCTTTAGTATTTCCCTTTGACCAAATAGAAGTCGATGTGGGCATAAATTCCAACTTAAATTCTTCTCTTCAACCATCAAGTTTATTCTGAGAGCCAGAAATTCTATTCTATTGTATATCAGAACATCAGTTTCAAGCAAACCATAATTCCTAGCAAATCAAGGGACATTTTCAGATGTGGAGTGTATACCATATCATGCTTCTCAATTACAGAAAAGAGCTTTTTAACCAACATGGGCTGGTTTATACCTTTTTTTTTTTCTCGAGGGTTGGAGGTGCTTAACAACCAGTGATTAAACATTAGCAATGACAGGAATATGGTTAATCAGTGGAGATTTAGGGGCTAGAATGTATAATGAAAATGGTAGTATTTCCATTTTACATCTTAGCCCCTAAATCTCCACTGACTAACCATATTTCTGGCATTGCTTATGTTTGATTTCTCATTGATTCTCATCTCTTATGATTGAATCTCATTGGTCAAATAATGCAGCTTGGCTTCGGACACAGAGCAGGGTTTCTAACTGATTTCTTTTGCCCTTGATATTATAACAACAACTATAATTAATATGATGAAACCCCACAGGCTTTATGACAGGTTTCAGAGTAGCAGCCATGTTAGTCTGTATTCGCAAAAAGAAAAGGAGTACTTGTGGCACCTTAGAGACTAACAAATTTATTTGAGCATAAGCTTTCGTGAGCTACAACATCCGATGAAGTGAGCTACGTAGTCATTCTTTCTGTGGACAAATACAAATTTAATTATTTGTAGACAGTAGAACAGCTTCAGGAGCAGAGTTTGAGAGAGCTCCACATCAGAATCAGGGGGGAGGGAAAGCTCAGTGGTTTGAGCATTGGCCCGCTAAACCCAGGGTTGTGAGCTCAATCTTTGAGGGGGCCATTTAGGGATCTTGGGCAAAAATTGGGGATTGGTTCTGCTTTGAGCAGGGGGTTGGACTAGATGACCTCCTGAGGTCCCTTCCAACCCTGATATTCTATGATTACTCCTTTTCTTTTTGCACAGGCTTTATGGAGTCCAAATAACTGTACGAACTAAATATACATAACATGCAAGGCCTAGTTACATATCCACACTGCTGTGCTGTCTGGTTTCTAAAACTTAGCACCCAGTGAGCACCACAAGAGGGCTCACAAAATATTGAAAGAGAAAATATCCTTTTCTGATCATTTTGATTTGTCATGAGGGTAGACTAGCTTGATAAGTTGTGTGCCATGTCTAACCTATCTCACCCAGGTTCTAAATCAGGGACTGCTTGCTTTTCCTCCTACAGCTGAGAATCAAGCTAAATTTATTTTGATTTATTTTTTAACTCCCACCAAAGTCAGTCATTTGCCTCTTCTCATGCAATCATTTCACTGGGGACCAAATTTTGGTCATAGTGGATCCAAGGGAAAAATACTCTTACTGATTTTCAGAGACTAAAGATTTCGCCCTTGATCCTTAAATGAAAGTCAGGTCAAACAGATTTTTATCATTCACTCTTGGCTCACTCACTTCTCAATAGAACAAATAGAAAAAATATTAATGGATAACATTACATTTGGTTTTATCTCAACCTGTTTTAATTATCAATGTCTATTATAACTACCCACGAATTATCAAAGTCCCTAGATTTATGTTAGAATAAAATACGACACTGTTAATCTAGTTAATCTGTTAATCACTAGTCCACCTTTTTAATAACAATAAAATTAAATAAAAACCATGAAAAGAAAAATAATCACTCGATCAATAATTAATTGAATACAGTGTTGCCATTTTTAATCTCTCATTTCTGTTTCAGAACAAGCTGTATAACTCTAAGGCAATGCACCCTTGGAGAAAGGCATACATTGTTCCTCTGAATTATAAATAAGTGAAGGTCTTGTACAAAATTACAGGATGCCTTTTTAAATGTGTATGATTAGAATATTTCAAGACTTTGTTCAGGAGCTAACAAATTTCTGCCAAAATTAATGGAATTTTTCTGACACATTCATCCTGGCGTCTTGCTGACTACTTTTAAAAATAGTTTTTCTAGTACAATCATGGAGGTCCTGTTCCATCACACTGTCTCATGTTAAGTAGCTCTTTACTTTGCTCTTGTTGAATTCATGGGTCTTCTTGCAGAGTAAGGTTCTGCTCAAAGTGAGTGTGGTGAAATTGAGCCCTTTAGCTTCTTCATCACAATCAGTCTCACCAAGGCCCAAATTCAGCAAAGTATTTAAGCACATGTTTAACTCTGAGAATATGAGCAGGCCCATTGATCCACCTAAGATGGAATTTCTTCTTTTACAGTTTTCTTTAAAAAAAGAAAAGAAATTACATACCAAACATTATATTAGAAGTACATTAAGGTTGTAAAATCAAATACTGAAAAGTGAGGACACTGCTCATGCAACTTTAATTCGACCCTCACATCCTAATACATATGCATATGATTTTCAAAGGTGTAAAAGTCAGTTGGGCACAAAACTCACATTTGTGCCACTGAGAAACTTCATCACAGTCTTTAATTACATGATCACATACTATTGTCTCTGCAGAACCCCTCGCTCATTCAATGCACAAGCTAGGCAGCAAACAAAGCAGAGGGTTGTAAGAAAAGAAAGAATTTCTTTTTCTTTGACAGGGTAACAAGACTCGTGGATGGGGGGAAGCAGTAGACGTGATATATCTTGACTTTCGGAAAGCTTTTGATACTGTCTCGCATGACCTTCTCATAAACAAACTAGGGAAATGCAACCTAGATGGATCTACTATAAGGTGGGTGCATAACTGGTTGGAAAATCATTCACAGGGAATAGTTATCAGTCATACTGGAAGGGCATAACGAGTGGGGTTCCGCAGGGATCAGTTCTAGGTCCGGTTCTGTTCAATACCTTCATCAGTGATTTAGATAATGGCATGGAGAGTACACTTATAAAGTTAGCAGATGATACCAAGCTGGGAGGAGTTGCAAGTGCTTTGGAGGATAGGATTAAAATTCAAAATGATCTGGACAAACTGGAGAAATGGTCTGAAGTAAATAGGATGAAATTCAATACGGACAAATGCAAAGTACTCGACTTAAGAAGGAACAATCAGTTGCATACATAAAAAATGGGAAATGACTGCCTAAGAAGGAGTATTGCGGAAAGGGATCTGGGGGTCATCGTGGACCACAAACTAAATATGAGTCAAAAGTGTAACACTGTAGCAAAAAAAAAGCTGATATCATTCTGCAATCTATTAGCAGAAGTGTTGTAAGGAAGACACAAGAAGTAATTCTTCCACTTTACTCTGCGCTGATTAGGCCTCAGCTAGAGTATTGTGTCCAGTTCTGGGCGCCACATTTCAGGGAAGATGTGGACAAATTGGAGAAAGTCCAGAGAAGAGCAACAAAAATGATTAAAGGTGATCTATGAGGGGAGATTGAAAAAAATTAGATTTCTTTAGTCTTGAAAAGAGAAGACAGAGAAGGGACATGATAACAGTTTTCAAGTACATAAAAGGTTGTTACAAGGAGGAGGCAGAAAAATTGTGTTTTTTTTTAATCTCTGAGGATAAGATAGGACACGAAGCAATGTGCTTAAATTGCAGCAAGGGAGGTTTAGGTTGGACATTAGGAAAAAATTCCAAACTGTCAGGGTGGTTAAGCACTGGATTAATTTGCCTAGGGAGGTTGTCAAACTCCATCATTGGAGATTTTTAAGAGCAGTTTAGACAAACACCTGTCAGGAATGATCTAGATCAGTGGTTCTCAAAGCCAATCCGCAGGCTGGGCCGATCGCGGCTCCCACTGGCCGTGGTTCGCCGCTCCAGGCCAATGGGGGCTGTGGGAAACGGCAGGGGTCAAAGGACGTGCTGGCCACCCTTCCTGCAGCCCCCATTGGCCTGGAGCGGCGAACCACGGCCAGTGGGAGCCGTGATCAGCTGAACCTGTCTATGCAGCAGGTAAACAAACCAGTCTGGCCTGCCAGGGGCTTTCCCTGAACAAGCGGCGGACCAGCTTTGAGAATCACTGGTCTAGATAATACTTAGTCCTGCCATGAATGCAGGGGACTGGGCTAGATGACCTCTCAAGGTCCCTTCCACTCCTATGATTCTATGATATTCATTTGTAGTTAAGTGACTGGACAGGGACTCGGGAAAGTTGGGTTCTATATCTGACTTTGCCATTGACTCCTATGTAATATCAGACAAGGCACTATCCTAATACATACTTTCAAGAGGGCTGAGTTATTATTACATAGGCATCCCTAATTATGCACTTTATAACTGTTTGTTGCAAAATTTTAGCTTCATTTTTGATTTTGGTTACAGACAGGTTGGCGAAAAGGAGAAGAATGCTAAATAATAATAATTAATAGATGTTTCAGAGTAGCAGCCGTGTTAGTCTGTATTCGCAAAAAGAAAAGGAGTACTTGTGGCACCTTAAAGACTAACAAATTTATTAGAGCATAAGCTTTCGTGAGCTACAGCTCACTTCATCGGATGCATTTGGTGGAAAAAACAGAGGAGAGATTTATATACACACACACAGAGAACATGAAACAATGGGTTTATCATACACACTGTAAGGAGAGTGATCACTTAAGATAAGCCATCACCAACAGCAGGGGGGGGAAGGAGGAAAACCTTTCATGGTGACAAGCAGGTAGGCTAATTCCAGCAGTTAACAAGAATATCAGAGGAACAGTGGGGGGTGGGGTGGGAGGGAGAAATACCATGGGGAAATAGTTTTACTTTGTGTAATGACTCATCCATTCCCAGTCTCTATTCAAGCCTAAGTTAATTGTATCCAGTTTGCAAATTAATTCCAATTCAGCAGTCTCTCGTTGGAGTCTGTTTTTGAAGCTTTTTTGTTGAAGTATAGCCACTCTTAGGTCTGTGATCGAGTGACCAGAGAGATTGAAGTGTTCTCCAACTGGTTTTTGAATGTTATAATTCTTGACGTCTGATTTGTGTCCATTCATTCTTTTACGTAGAGACTGTCCAGTTTGGCCAATGTACATGGCAGAGGGGCATTGCTGGCACATGATGGCATATATCACATTGGTAGATGCGCAGGTGAACGAGCCTTTGATAGTGTGGCTGATGTGATTAGGCCCTATGATGGTATCCCCTGAATAGATATGTGGACAGAGTTTGTGGACTCTGTCCACATATCTATTCAGGGGATACCATCATAGGGCCTAATCACATCAGCCACACTATCAAAGGCTCGTTCACCTGCGCATCTACCAATGTGATATATGCCATCATGTGCCAGCAATGCCCCTCTGCCATGTACATTGGCCAAACTGGACAGTCTCTACGTAAAAGAATGAATGGACACAAATCAGACGTCAAGAATTATAACATTCAAAAACCAGTTGGAGAACACTTCAATCTCTCTGGTCACTCGATCACAGACCTAAGAGTGGCTATACTTCAACAAAAAAGCTTCAAAAACAGACTCCAACGAGAGACTGCTGAATTGGAATTAATTTGCAAACTGGATACAATTAACTTAGGCTTGAATAGAGACTGGGAATGGATGAGTCATTACACAAAGTAAAACTATTTCCCCATGGTATTTCTCCCTCCCACCCCACCCCCCACTGTTCCTCTGATATTCTTGTTAACTGCTGGAATTAGCCTACCTGCTTGTCACCATGAAAGGTTTTCCTCCTTCCCCCCCCTGCTGTTGGTGATGGCTTATCTTAAGTGATCACTCTCCTTACAGTGTGTATGATAAACCCATTGTTTCATGTTCTCTGTGTGTGTGTATATAAATCTCTCCTCTGTTTTTTCCACCAAATGCATCCGATGAAGTGAGCTGTAGCTCACGAAAGCTTATGCTCTAATAAATTTGTTAGTCTTTAAGGTGCCACAAGTACTCCTTTTCTTTTTAATTAATAGATGTTGGTTCAGAAGAGACCAAATTTCTTGACCTTGCAGGCACACTGCAAAAGACATCAGTTTGATAATGCTTTTACTGATGACTGATATAAGCAGAGTACTCCACTAAAATCACTTCCTTTGGGAGCAAAACTTCCTTTGGTCATGTAGGAATATCCTGAGAATTCCCAAGACAAAGCCAAATACATTTCCTTCTTCAGCTAGCCAGAGATGGGTATCCCCTATGGAAAGTGCATTCCACTGTTATACAAAAAGTACATTTTGTTGGTAGCTGAGAGATATAAAGATATTATAGCTGAGCTGACTTTACTAATCATAGGTTTCAGAGTAGCAGCTGTGTTAGTCTGTATTCACAAAAAGAAAAGGAGTACTTGTGGCACCTTAGAGACTAACAAGCTTATGCTCTAATAAATTTGTTAGTCTCTAAGGTGCCACAAGTACTCCTTTACCAATCATGTTTCATTGCTTCTAAACAGTTAGTATCCTTGTAGAATAAATAATAAAATAGTGATAAGGTTCTCTGAGTTACAGTGTCCTTTATTGCACAGAATCTACATGTGCTCAGATAGTGAGTTCACATAATAAACAACTACTACGTTCAAAACAATTTTATTTCTTCAATCATCAGGTCTTAAGTAGGACTTAAATAAGGCATAGGCCTCATGCTGCTTCTCTACACAGTAATGAATTTCACCCAAATGTGAAAAGAAATTAATGTTTCTTCTACCATTAATAAAATGACAATCACTTCAATCCATGATCAACATTTTGTATGGCAGTTTAAAATGAATAGTGTTCTTACACAGTGCAGATTTTAATGATTAAACTAATGTTCAGCATAGCTTCTATTAGAGCTGATAAAATGTCAAAAGTTGTGAAAAATGTTGTCCTAATACAATTTCTGTTAAATCTTCCCGCATTGCAGATAGATTGTGCATTTGTATGTGTTAACGCTTTTAAGCTGTTATGAAACAAAAAGACGGCATTGACTTTAAAAAGAGGCAAAGAATAGAAGTGCTGATAAAAAAAGTCTTTGATTTACACAGCTTTTCTGTACAACCTCGTGTACATAGACTTTTATGAAACTCTATCTCACTCTCTCCAGCTAGCACTCATATAAATTGTCGTAAAAAATATTGTGTTAGCAGGAAAAGGATCTGATTGGCTATTCTTTTACAGGAAGAAGGTGAAGAGTTTCTGAATTTCCACAAAATTGTAGTTAAAAAAAAAACCAAGAAATGCCCCCCCCACCCTCCCCGTACAGATCAGAGGTAAAAATATCACTCAGCTTCTTCTGGCATTATTACTATTATTAAAAATTGTGATTCTAGTCTATGATGCACCTTAGAGACTAACAAATTTATTAGAGCATAAGCTTTCGTGAGCTACAGCTCACTTCATCGATGAAGTGAGCTGTAGCTCACGAAAGCTTATGCTCTAATAAATTTGTTAGTCTCTAAGGTGCCACAAGTACTCCTTTTCTTTTTGCGAATACAGACTAACACGGCTGCTACTCTGAAACTAGTCTATGATGGCGTGTGCCAAAATTTATGTTAAAATACATGTGGTTTTTTAGCCTGTATGTTTACATTTTCATTAGAGCTAGAGAGCTACACACAATCATGTATTAAGGGCCTTTCAAAGAATGTTTTGTCTGTGATGCCAAGTGGTATGCTCATCCAAAAGATTTGTGGAGGGTGGGAGGGAGGGAATGGAATACACTGAAAAAGATGTCTTGCTTTTGTCTGTTGCACAGAGCATACATATATTTAAATAGTACTCTGATTAGCATATATCAGGGACATAAATAAAGCTGAGTAGTAGACAGCTGCAGAAGAAAATGAATTGTGAAATTCAAAGTTTCAAGATTCACTCTCTGGCTGGTTTGCACTGCTCTGATGATACAAAGCAACCATAAGCAATGCTTAAGTGTCTAATTAAGATGGGATAATGGATTCTCTGCTTTGCCACTGGAGGTCAAAGCGAAGAGCATATCAGTGAATCTGATTTACTATCTGTAAGAATTCCTCCTGTAATCTGATATTTGAGAATAAGTAATTATTTTATCATCCTCACCAACTATTTACTCCGTGTATTACTAAAAATGCAGATAGAATTTACATTGTTTAACTACAAAAACAAAGCTGGGATCTTCAAATCAGTCAAGGGGAAATCATAACCACATTTAAATTTTTTAGCATTTCCCCCCCGATTTCTGAACAAAATATATGCTTAAAATAATATTAAAGGAGAGAGTTTAATCCAAGTTTTCTATTAAGGAGGGGGTTTCAAAACTCAAAATTTAGTCTTATAAAGTTTGTTTTCTTCTCCATTTGTTTAGCTGTGGGGAGAAGGAGGAGCAACTGGTTAGACCAGATTTTCAAAATTGCTCAGTGCCCAATGTTTCAGTGGGTGGTTGCCAAAGTCTTTGGGAAATATAGTCAATGAAAACATAGGATCAATTTTGCAACCTTTCCTCCCTAATTTATTTGATTCAAATTTTAAATAATCTTCAGCCATCTTTCTCCCAGCAATTACAAACTCATCTCCTGTCACAAATTGAAGCTTTTCAGACCACACTTATTGCTTTATGCTAGTATAATATTTTCTAAATCTGTTACCAGAAATACTTGTCATCATTACACCATCACAACATCTACACAGACAAGGCCGAATAGTTGAGATTATTTATTATTTTTCCCTCCAATACTGTTTCGTCCGTCGCTGGCTGATTGTCAATGTTCTTTGAGCTTCTTAGCATTGATGAGGAATCTGCTTGTCTTTTCTTCTCTCTGTCAGATCATGGGTTTCCACCTCTGCTCCATGGAAATTATCTGCCATATAAAAATAAAAAAAGAAATATAACTAATCTTAAAAGCTGTGTCATACCATTGTAGCAGTCAAATGATTTTTCTCTTACCATGCATCAATATGTTTTACATTTGTCAAAAAAAGCTTAGTTTTTTTTCCCTTTGTTCCATTAAAATTGTCCTGTATGTGCACTTTTGACACTCTTAGGCTCCCTGCACAAAGAATCTTTGACTTCTTGCCAAGCTGTCAAATCTACCAGGACTTAATTTTTACATTACATTACATTATCCAGAACAGACTTCAAATTAGGCAGGGATGCAGATGGGGATGAAGGATTATAGAATACACCCCAAAGAAGTAATGTAAGAATCCTGCTAAACAGTGAAGGGTGGAGTAAAAGGCTAGGATCACATGACAGTGCCTTTCCACCTGCCCTAGATGGCTAAGTGATATGGATTATTTCTCACTCGCCCTTCATCATTATCTGTGTACTGATTGTATTCTTCGAAGGAACCAGATGCTCTCATTAGAAATATAAAATATTTTATTAATAACAGAGAATATGTGCTACTGATGTACATTTTTATTCACGATTCCTTCAGCTATTTTGTTTTCCTTCAAGCTTCTTGTTAATACACCAAATTCTCCCAAGTTATAGTTTTTTTTCATCATCTTAAATAAATGTGATCTATCAGATCCCCAGATCTCACATGTACAAACAGTCAGGTTATTAAATAGACAGACCAGCCATGGAGTTAAATATCTATCTAGGAAAAGATTTAAATAAACAACAAAAAATTAAAAGCAATTTAGCTTTTTGAGTTCACATGATAAGCCCATGCATGGTAACATGTTAATCCTCACTATGGATCTGAAGCTACAAGGTTCTCATAGCCTCTTGGGAGGTGTTGGGTGCCCTAGTTCATCGGACTTTAAACAAGGGGTTCCACGTCACAGATCTTGAGGCATATACTTGAGGTACATGAGGTTTGGTGTTGCCACACCTGTCCTGGTGTGCCCTGCACCTGCACTCCCTACCAGCTCCATTTGAGCTTCCCAACCATTACTTCCCCAGAATCCCCAAAGAGAATCCCACAGAATGGCTACCCTCTGTAGAAATGTGTATAAAAGCCGGTATCAGATTGCTAATTCTGATTCATCTCTAGGACTGGTTGAAAAATTTCCATGGAAACTGCCATTTGATAGAAAATCAGCTTTTCAATTAAATAAAATTTTTCATATAAAGTGTATGCTTTCCAGGGAAAATGTTGAGTTTTTGTCAAAAACTTTTCAGACAAACATCAGAAAATTCCTGTGTTTTTTTGTTTGTTTGTTTTTGACAAAAGTTTAAATTTCCCATTGACACCCCTTTCCCCAGGCCATTTTCTGACAAGCTATAATAATCTCTACTGGACTAGCCATGGCTGACATGCATCCGTGTGACCTTGTCCTGCCTCCAGCCCACCCACTGCCCAGACCCTTCCCTTGTATGGATACAGGACCTAAAGGAAATTTCTCTTTGGGCCCCAAGAAAGGGAGGTGGATGGTTCTTACTCTCCTTCTGTGCAGGGAGGATGAGATCCATATGCAGATGGCCATCTACCTTAGCACATGATTTAGGCCTTAAAATTTACTCTACCAATCAGAGAGTTTTAACATTTTCACTCACTACTGAACTAGATCAAAACTATTTTCTCTATTTGTATATTTTTATTCTTCGTTATGAAAGCCTAAACAATTAGACTTTTCTTAAGAAGTAAATACAACTTTATATCACTAAAAAGAAAAGGAGTGCAAGTACTCCTTTTTTTTTTGCAAATACAGACTAACACTGCTGCTACTCTGAAACTTTATATCACTGTCTCTTTTCCCACAGTTGCAACACAGGAAATCAGTAGAAATCTAAATCAAAGATTTTTTTATATCAACTTCCAACTAAATTAGATGAGATTATTAAGCAGGAAAGATTACAAAATGAGGCTCATGTTGATTTAATAGCCTGTATATACAAAGGTAACTTTCCAGACGAACAAGTTTCAATATAAAAAATCAGACTAAGTAGAAATGATTTCATTCAGATTCTGGGGAAATCAAATCAAGTAATTGATTCTCAACTGAACCATTCAACTTTTAATCACAGACTTATTTTTTTCCTTTGACTATTCAACAATTGCATTGCTTCATCATAATCAAAAGAGAGAAAGACTTTAACACCTTTAACAAGAGAAAGTTTGGGAGGAAAAAGGACTGAAACAACAAATCTAAGTAAAATATAAAATGCTTGATCCATGAGCATTTTTTCCTTCTATGGTTTTCAAGTCTAAATACAGCTGGAAATATATGGATTTGTTTGCTAGTATAATCTTTCCTTGTAATCTTCAATCCACTGGCATTAGAGAGGACACTGTCAAATTGAAATCTACCCAATTTCAAACGAATGAGTTAAAACTTCCAGTATTGTTTCTGGCTCAGAGTCCACCTGTCAGTCCACTTCCTCTTTCTGTGTGAAAGACCTACAAGTGATGCGACACACTGACCGAGACTCTGATACTGCAATATAGGGCACAGTAGCAGAGTCTCATGTGGGACCTCATTGACTTTAATAGGATCTCATGCAGGCATAGGTGTCCAGCTGAACACATTACAATGAAGAACCAGGGCCTATGAACCTTAGCGAAGGCACTGACAGTGAATAAAGTGCTGCCAAATGTACAAAGAAAACAACACTCAGAGAAAAATTGGAGAAAATATTGTTTTTCTCTAATCTCTTTCATTGACAATAAATTTGGGTTACAGACGGGAAAAAGAAGTTCAGATAGCATCTCCTACTTTCATGCTCCAAAGACAATTAAAAGGTTACAAGTCAGTTTTCAAATCATAAATGTGTAGGGGATATGGGGATACTGATACATGAATATTACTGGCAACTCCCATTGACTTCACCTATGGTTTATAAAATATAAATCACATCCCTATGACTGGCTTTTAAACAAGTGGGATTGAGGGTAGACTGACTGTCTAATATTTAGTAACTGGGGTGTCAATTTCCCTTTTTAGCTCTTCAGCTCCAAAAGAAATAACTTACTTTTCTGACCAAAAGCCTCAAGACATGCAAACAGCTTATTGAAGTGAATTAGGGTGCACTTACAATCTAAAATGTAAAAACAAAACAAAAAATCTGTTCTGACTTAGAAAATTGTTGAGACACAGATAAACTGTGTGTTGTGAAGTATATGTTCTTTAAGAATATTGTTTTAATCAACAGCTATTGCTGAAACTGATATGCATGAGCTAGCTCCTGCCATCAGATAAGTGTGATCTGCTACCTGTGAAATAGACAGAAATTGGACATACTGAATTTGGCTTTTGATATTTTTTAGTCAAAGTTAACAAGTTCCTTACTTTTCATATGCAATAACTTACATTTTAAATGCATACAATTTCTTACTTCTCAGCCACGTTAAGCTACATTTTCAATTCATGCAAGTGTAACAACAGCAGACCCTGGTCATTGGCGGGGAGATCAAATCTGGGACCTCTGAAGCTAAATGCATGAGCCACATGGCTGTTAGTTAAGGCTGTAGCAGGCTCATTAATCTCACTCTCTAACTGGTTTTGGTGCCACTAGAGGAGACAGAGCACCACACCCATGAAGTGTGTGGGTTACACAAGCACACAAACCTAGTATGGGAAAATCTTCTATAGAGATAGTGGACAATATTATGTCTTAATTTACTCCCACTGAAGTTCAGCGGGTTTTCATGGATCAAAATGAAGACAAAAGAATTTGTCCCATTATGTAAAATTTTGTATTAATTAATCCAATTATCATTGTTGTTGCTTATTAGATAGAATACAGGGCCACAATAAGACAGGATTATATTTCAGGCATTAAAATTGTCATTTGAACTATCACAATTATTCATTATCTACACAAAAAATATCTACATGCACTAAACTACAGGCATCCCTTGTAACTTCAGGTATTCTGTTTTCATCTGGCCCTTCTTGCCAATATAACTGGAGGCTACAGTTTACAGATTGCTGAGTAGAGTGGTGTTGTGAAACAGAAACCATTTTATATGCTGCTTCGTTGTTGTTATACAACTGGTTCTTGCCCAGCCTACATCTATCACTAAACAGCCAACACATCTTCAATGTAGAAAGGAAGCTTTTGCTGCCCGGGGCTTTTAGAATACTTTTAGAATACTGACTTCCACTCTCTGTTAACCGCTCTCCAGTTTTGCTCACAAGATTTTTCTGGTTATACATTTATCATTCAGCCATACTATTGGTCAAAAAGGCTAAAGCAACCTTAAATCCACAATCCAGAAGAGGCTTATCTCCCACAGCATTTTAGGGCTATATTCTGAGCCGATATAATATTATGAGTCTATATTTGCATTGCAGTAGTGCCCCAAAGCGCCAATAGGCCCCTTTCTGCTTAGCTCCATATAAACACAAAAAATGCAGTCCCTACCTCAAAAGAGAATAGCTGGGCCAAGCTCTGGGTAGATCTACAGAGATCCGGGGAATGAGTACTCCCCCACAGCTTCAGAGTGCCTGTTCCACTGATGCCATGAAGCCCTTACATAAGTTTCCCTGTAGGGATGAGGTGAAAGGGAGGATTTACACAGTTATTATTTATTTTTGTATTCCTGTAGAGCCCATAAGGTGACATTTCTAACTTTCTAGCCTCATACCATTCGTCTTCAGTGAGGTCATGCAAGTTTAACTGATGATAGATACTGGACCAAATTCTCCTTTCTTTTACTTTGGTCTAAATCCAAAGAAATTCCCCTCTAGTCAATGGAGATAATCCATTTTTATGCCAGCATAGCAGAGTGGAATTTGACCTACTGTGTATGTGAATTCTGTTTCCTGGGGGTCACTGAACTGAACAATATGTTGTGCATTAATTCCCCTCAGGAGTTAGTATGTGTTATGGCAACTGTTTCACCCTGTTATCTGTGTATTACTTACCTCTTAGAGTCCTTTCAAAAAGAGTGGAATATGAGAAGCGCTTTATCCAATCTTCACTGTATTTGAGCTGTTGTTGTCAATTAGGGTTTTTTAAAGATTCAGTCTGTTTTGTGAAATGTTAAATGTTTTAATTAATTATAAGATTACTGATAAGAATCTTTATTTTGTGGGTCCTGAACAATAATTAGCTATACCACCCTAAAACCTGTCATGTATGAAAAGACAAGAAAAAAAACGTTAAGAGTGGGACAGTTGGAAGAAGAGAGCTTGTGCTATTAATCTCATATAAAAATTCACTTTATTTTACCCATTGCTCTTCTTTGAATAGCTAGATTTTAAATAGAACACTACTGAAGCCCATGCTGTAAAAATTATGACATGGGATTAAAGATAAAGACATATCTGTGAAACTTCTGGGTAAAAATCCTACAGTTTATGTCCACCATATATTCAGTCTGCATTTTTTAGTTTATTTTGGTTTCCCTTTTTTAAAAAAGACCTCTTCACTAGAAAATATATTAATGGCATATGGAGAAGTCTATTTGTGCCCCAAAACCATTCTTAATAAAGATTTAAATCAATGACACCTGCCAAATTATTATTAGTAATAGTATTACAGAAGTGCTTAGAGGCCCCAGCTAGAATCACGTATTAAGTGGCACATAAACATATAAGAAGAATCAATCCCTACCCTGAAGAGTTTACAATCCAAATAGACAAGATAGAGAAAGACTATATTATCACCCCATTACACAGATAGGGAACAAAGGACACAGAGATTAAATTACTTACCCCCTGGTCATGCAGGAAATACGTGACCGAGCTGGAAATTGAACCCTGGTCTCCTAAGTACCAGTCCAAGGCATTGGCTATAAGACCATCATACCTCCAAAGCTCAGAAAACAAAAACCCAACAACAAACATACAGCTATTTGTACCCCATCCGTCTATTGACAACTGTCTGATCATTAAAAAATATCCACCAAACTCTTGAATGTTATCACTTGACAAAATGTGAATAGTTTATCTATTGAACAATACTTCTGAATATTGTACATCACTGTATAATCCCAATGTTACGTACTTGCCTTGGGGAAGAGGGAGGCATGGACCCAGTTCTGCTCTGATTGAAACCATTGGGAGTTTTGCCATTGACTTCAATGGAAGCAACATCAGACTTCATATTCCTAAAGGCTGATATGTATCAAAGTGGACACAGACATACTAGGAAGCAATTATGTATTATGAAGAACAAAATATAGGCCATGATTCTTATAGTGTTATTCTACATTCTGTTTCATATCTCAGTATATCTTATCTCTCAGTTACTGCATAATGAATTGATGAAGTTTCAGTTGCTTCCATCACTTTGTAATCTGCCATTCTTTTAAAGATGTATTATGCATACAAAGTGATTATACTTGGGAAAACTTTTGTTCTGAAAAAAACCTCATCAAAAGAAAGTACTTTTTAAATCAAAGAATTACTGATGACATTTGATATTGGAGAAAACACAACTGTGTGCTGGTGTAAACCATTGCCATCCTTTTAATGCCATAGGCCTTTTATGACACAGGTTTGAAAATGTGGCTTTTAAGGCATGTTAAATTTTGAACTTCACTTTTTAGTCTCTTCTATGAGTTTACAGAGTTTTTTCAAGAATGATGAGTTCTCCCCTCCCCTCTTCTTTCTTGACACCAGCTTGCAGGAATGTTGGTGTAGTGACTTGGGCAGAAAGAAATGACATCAAGCGAAAAGATGGAAGTGTTCTGTGGGAGTTTCATGAAGGGGGCACTTACTGAGGCAGGGTCATAGCAGTACCATAATACTGGTGCCAAAATAGTTACAATAATAATGTGCTGGACTAATGCATAATGTAGATTATGGCTAAAACACTTAGGTTCAGCTGAACTCCACTCAGCACAGGACCTGATGGAAAAAAAAGGTGGTTGTACCCCGCAGGGTTGCTCTAACTTGCACCTGACTACAAAAATCCCCAACTGACTATGTCACAGTCAGAGATTGTTGGAATTGAATTGTACTCTGCCCAAGCCCTGTGGTTCTGTCCATGCCCCTAACATGCCCCCTATGCCTATGGCTTCTGGCATAATGTTGAATATGTCAGACCTACCCTAGCTAGGGATTCTCCTCTCTATGCCAGGGGAATCATTGGATAGCAAGCTAAATGTATTTGTGGGTTTTTCACTGGACTGGGGTGTAACAAGTGCAGAGGGGTTGGAGCAGGGCTGGAGATCTTTACCTTTCTAATTTTGCTTTATAGAGGGGGATGATTTGCAGTCATATACATTCCAGCAAGGACCTGAAGAGTTTTAAAATAGTTGGAAAAGTCAGCTGTTCCCTTCTATAAAAGCACCCACAAGTATTTTAGAATTCAGAAGTTGTATTTACAAAAATGATATATATGAATGCTTGCAGGATTTTAGAACATAGAATGATATTTTCTCATATAGCTTTTAAAATGTACAGATCACCATTATATGCTTAAAATAACTGAACTATGGTGATCTAACAGTAAAGAATAAATTCATCCACTCTTCTGTGCCAGCTACCAAAGAGTTCATCAGTTGTGTGAAATAAGGTGAAGGATGTACTATCTGGGATAATTTTTCATGAAGTTCTCTTCTATCAAAACAGAATTGCTTCTTCATATAATGCTACTTTAAACTGCAAAATCAGCAAAGCCATTAAATCAAATTTGGAACCTGGAAAGTCAGGATTCTTATGGACCAACCCAATACTGATTGTCCAGAGCATCATACCACAATTGTGGCCTGACAACTTAGGCGATATGACATCAATATCGCTGTCCTGAACAAGACCTGATGAGCAGGAGAGGAGTAGCTAAAGGATTGTTGTTCATATACCTTCTTTTGGAAAGGAAAATCTGAAGCAGAATATTGAACTCACAGAGTTTGATTTTGGCATCAAAACTGAACTTGACAAACAACATAACGAGCTCCCTACTGGAATCAAATAACGCCTTTGATCAAGTCCTCTCTGGCATACCAGTGACAGATCGGCTCATCTTTCTTAGTGACTTTAATGTTAGAGTCAGACAGGACTCAAAACTATGGAACAGAATCATTGGCAAGAAAGGTGTAAGAAAGATCAATTCAGATGGTATCCTCCTCCTGACCAAATGTGTAGAACATGAACTTGTTGTCACTAACACCTTGTTCTGCCAGTGAAACAAACGCAAGACATCGTGGCAACATCCATGATCTAAGCACTAGTATTTGATTGATTATGTCATTGTCCAGGCCCAGGATGGCAAAGATGTCTGCATTACTCAAGCATCAGTGGAAGTAAGGACTGCCGGATTGTTCATTACTTCATCTGCTCAATCTTGATCATCAGACTGGCCCCTAAACAACAGCTACAACAGGATGCAGACAGAAAATCAACATAGAGGCATTCAAGGATCCAACAAAGTGTGAACTCTTCCGTCAATACTTCAGTGAAAAACTGACAAATCTCAAAGAAAGACAACCAGAATATGTCAGCAGCACCTGGGGTGCCCTCAGATCCAGCATCCTCAGTGCCTGCAAAGCCATGCCAGGGTTCTCTACTGGGAAACATCAGGACTGGTTTTATGAAAATGATTGGGAGATACAAACATAAGGCCTTTTGTGTCTGGCAGAATGACATCAACTCTGTGCAAAAGAAGTCAGCATACCAACAAGCAAAGGCAGAGGTCCAAAAAAAGAATTTGCAACACGGAGAACTGATGATGGCTGGGTAAATCAAATGAGCTTCGACTTCTCACTAAAACCCATGATATATGTGGCTTCTTTAATGCTGTTAAAATCATTTATGGCCCATGTGTCCAGGCCAACCTCCCTGAGATCTAAGGAAGGAGGGGAGTTGATCAAAGAAATGGAAGTCATCAATGCATGCTGGAAGGAATACTTCCAAGATCTATTCAATTGGGACTGTGAGGTTGATGATCTTGTTTTCAACTTCATCCCACAACTTCCAGTCAGAGACAAACTCAGAATACCTTCAAACATGCAGGAAACATGCAGAGCTATTAAGCAGATGAAAAGCAACAAGGCATCTGGAGTCAATGGAATCCCTGAAGAAATTTACAACCAGGAGTGAGAGGAACTCACCTCACAGCTACACACAATGTGAAAATCTCAGATGAACTTATAGATGCTATGATTGTGATGATTTTCAAGAAAGGAGATACATCTGACTGTGAAAATTATAGAAGAATCTTTCTGTTTGCAACTGTAGGAAAGGTCCTTGCAGGACTTATCCTGAACTGTTTTCTTTCTCTTGCCAAAGACATTCTTCTTGAATCTCAATGTGAGTTTAGACCATCTAGAGGCACTATTGATATGATCTTCACTGCTCTCCAGCTGCAGAAAAAATGTAGAGAACAACACAGACCACTATTCCTGGCATTCATTGACCCGACAAAAGCCTTTGACTCCATTAACAGGGAAGCATTGTGAAATATGCTTCTGAAGTATGGATGTCCACTAAAATTTGTCACCATTCTTCATCGCCTTCACGATGACATGCAAACAGAGATCCACTGTAACGGATCTATTACAGCTCTTTTTAAGGTTAAGATAGGCATCAAGCAGGGCTGTGTCATTGTACCAAAGCTCTTTTCCATCTTCCTTGCTGCGATCAAACAAAGATTTGATCACTGATAAGATCCTGGTAGGAGTGCAGCTAATCTACAAAATGGATGGTAAACTGTTCAACCTTGGCTGCTTCCAATCCAGAATCAAAACATCACCGACTTCAGTCGTTGAGCTTCAGTATGCTGCCAATGCTGTAGTGTGTGCTCACTCAGAAATAGATCTTCAGGAGATCATCAATGCCTTTGTTGAAACATATTAGAAAATGGGACTGATGCTTAACATCCAGAAGACAAAGATCCTTCATCAGCAAGCTCCTGGTGCACAATTCCCCAAACTAGCAACACAGATCCACAATATCCCTCTAGAGACCTAAAAGTGGCAATTCTTCAACAAAAAAAACTTCAAAAACAGACTCCAATGAGAGACTGATGAACTGGAATAAATTTGCAAACTGGATACAGTTAACTTAGGCTTGAATAAAGATTGGGAGTGGATGGGTCATTACACAAAGTAAAACTATTTCCCCATGTTTATTCCCCGCCCCCCCCCCGCTACTGTTTCTCACACGTTCTTGTCAACTGCTGGAAATGGCCCACCTTGATTATCACTACAAAAGGTGCCCCCCCCGCTCTCCTGCTGGTAATAGCTCACCTTACCTGATCACTCTTGTTACAGTGTGTATGGTAACACCCATTGTTTCATGTTCTTTGTGTATATAAATCTCCCCACTGCATGCATCCAATGAAGTGAGCTGTAGCTCATGAAAGCTCATGCTCAAATAAATTTGTTAGTCTCTAAGGTGCCACAAATACTCCTTTTCTTTTTGCGGATACAGACTAACATGGCTGCTACTCTGAAAACTATAGAGAACGTTGCACATGTCCCATGTCTTGGAAGCTACCTCTCACAGACAGCTGCTATTGATGAAGAAATCCAGTACCAGCTCAAATGTACAAGTCATCTCAGAAAGAGCGTTTGAAGATTGCAACATCAGTTCATGGTCTATAAAGCTGTTGTGATCTCCACCCTACTGTATGGGGCTGAAAGATGGACAACATACAAGCAACATCTTAAGGTGCTGGAGACATATCATCAATGCTGTATTCATAAGATTCTCTGAATCAAATGGGTTGATAGGCATACTAACATCAGAGTTCTCTCACAAACCAATATTACAAGCATTCAAATGATGATTTTTTATCATCAATTTTGCTGGGCTGGCCATGTTGTCCAGATGCCTGACTTTAGACTGCCAAAACATGTCTTCTACTCTCAATTCAACCAAGGCAAACATGCTAGAGGAGGGCAGAAAAATCACTACAGGGACATCCTCAAGGCTAATATGAGGTAATGCAATGTTGACATTAACTTGTGGGAATGTATAATCCAGGACCAACAACAATGAAGGAACTTCTTGAGACAGTGAACTCTGCACTTCAAGAATCAGATGCGACTACATGTAATGGAAAAACAGAAGCAACAGAAAAAGCATGCTATGGCCTGAACCAATACACCAGGTTCACCCTCCCTGCTTGGAAACACATGGCTGCAATATGGGAGAGTCTGTGGCTTCAGAAGAGGACTTATCAACCATCAGCGGACTCACAGATAATTTGAAATGGAAAATCCATAGGAAACAATCATCCTCAACTTTGAGGGCTTTCCAAAGATGACTTTCAACTGTCATTGTTGAGATGGGTTTTTTTTCAGTTTCATTTTTAAAGAGGCTCTCAAACATCCATTCCCAAGTGCCTCTGGATCAAAGAACTTACACGCTCCACTGCTTTGTAGTGATTGTGTTATTGAAATAAGTGGAAAAAAATGTTGTAAGTGCATTTCAAACTCTGGCTGAATAGAGTGTAAATGTCTTGGTATTATAGCAGAGTGTGAAATCTTCACTAAAATGCATAGGACAAATATGAGTGTGTAATGGCTTTTTAAAACCAAGTTAAGGAGCTGTTTTGAAGTCATTTTCATATTACTAAGGGGCCAGTCCTATTCTTTATATAGGACTTCATTTTGCCTGGCCCTTACACAGCTGCACAGTATGTGTGTGTCACAGGGCGAGTAATGAGCCTTCACAAACTTTGTACATTTGGTATAGAGCTGGGTAGAATTGCAGATTCTGTATGCAAGCAATCATGATAATCATGCAATCAGGGGACTGCTACTGAGATGACACCTCAGGGGCACAAATAAATAATACTCATTGAATAGGACAAACAAAAACTCATTTGTCACTATCAAATGTTGGTTAACACTTTCAGTACATTTCCCTCTTCCTGTTTAACCCTTAGTATTCAGCTGCCTGGAGTTTGTCTCTGAATACGCTCAATTCCCATTGAATCAAAAGGAATTAAGGCTCTTCAGCTTCTCACAGGATTAGGCTTAAAGAGTTTTGGTGACAGTGCTGTTAAACCATACAGCAGAATGTAAGAATGGTTTGGGGGATGAAAGGGTGCCTATTATATACCTCAGTGATGGTTACAGAGTAAGATAGAACGATGGATTCCTTAAGAATTTAGTTCAGCATCTCATCCATCATTAACAATTCAGTGTAATAATATTCCAATTTCATTGTACCTCTGGATCACATGAACATTTCTTTCTATAGTTGATTTTATCCATCATTTGCAACAACCTCTATACACCTGCATGTTTTGCTTTCACTTCTATTCACATTTTATTTGACTTCTGCATGACTTTCAGTGAATTTAACATCTCTTTTAAACTATCTTTGGTGTTTTGCTTGCCTGCCGAGCACTATTTAGAATGGGTTTGAGTCATTGCTCTCCACATTTCCATGGGTAACTTTTGCCATCCTCCCATGGTACTTAATTTTGATTTTCTTGAGAGGGGGCTTGTTGTTGAATTTTGAATGGTGCTTCTGGGTCAGATTAGTCACAGTCAAAATAATGGATTACAATTCTGTGCTGATGACTAAGTTGTCAGCCAAGTCAGCTAAAACAAATCTTAAAACTCCTATTTCTTCAAACCTTGTGGTGGATATAGAAGCATGGATTAGAGCCTTCCCCCAACCCGCCACTCCTCTTGTTGTTAAAATAAATTGGCTGTGCTCATGATTGGCTTTCAGCATCAGCCCTAGGCTATCTCAAAATTTGTTTTGACTTTGATGGAGCTGTATTTAATCCAAGATCATTCCTTACTAAACTTCAGTTGTCTATAGCTCAGCCCTGGAAAGCTTGTTCAGGTTTTTATCTCCTCCATATTAGAGTACTCCAATATCCTTCTTCCTAGTTTGCCAAATAGGGTAATTACCAATATTCAGGTTGTGTACAACTCTGCCTGCATTACATTCAAACTAACAAAAAAGCATATTTCTCCAGACCCAGCATTGTGCATTTATTAGTTATTGAGTAAATAAGAGGTGAATGCTATGGTTGATTTGGGCTCTCTCTCTATGTGGTTCTTGGAGCAAATGCTCCTGAGCTTATCACACATTTAATTCAAACACAAGTGCCTCTTAAGACTTGGAACTTCTAATTTTCTCAACCATGACAATTTTCAATCACTAAACAAAACATTACCACAGTAGATACACTGGTATCTTCCAGGAGATGTTTCAGGAGTCAAGGCTCAGGATTGAAATACCTAAGCTTCCTGGCATTTCTCTTAGTATTTGTTCCATTATTTTGAGACAAAGTCCGTCTTCCCCTATGGCTTTTTTGTTCCAGTTCAAAGGGCCTGTCTTCAAGAGTCTGCTTTAAGCTCACTCCTCTGTCGTAGCTTCAAAGTATGTCAGAGCTGCATAAGAACAGGAGAGGGCAAGCCAGGGTGGATCAAGAATAGGAGAGAGCATGGCTGAAGCACCGATATATTCTGGCTATACTACAGCTGCCGAAACACAACTTTCAATCCTCACCTTATCGTCTTTCCTCCATCTAACCATGCTAATCACTTCTTTTGCCTCCTTCACCCACTCTCATCCCTGTGTACATTCCCTCAAATTCCCTATGGCTGGAACCACTTTCCTGATCCTGTCAGCCACACAACCAGCGTTTCCTTGAGAGCACTATAAACCCTAATCTTCCCCTCAACATTTTTGTGAATGAGTGGTGTGTGTTTCAGTGTCACAGGGGGAGAAAGAAAGAAAAAGAAAAGCTATAGCCCTCATAATAAAGACAGGAGGTAAAAACTGATTTGTAGTTTGAACACCAGGTGATTTTATTGCACAATTATCTACCTTTCAATGTTATTAGATGAGTTAACAGGATACTATGAAGTATAAATTACCACTAGCCTCTTGAGTAGGAGAGTGGTCCCACATACATCCCTGGATATTTTCTTTTTGAATTGCATATTATCCTCTTTTTAGTTTGTCAAAGTATAATCAAAATGAATTAACTCAGACACAGTTCTAGTACTTAATTATCAGTGACTTTTTATTTAGGAAACAGCACTCCCTGCTCCTTTGATTTTGAAAAAGCACATCTTGTTTCTCCAGACATTATTCTCTTTAGTTTATATCCTGCATAGCTTTCTAGGTCTCTCTCAGAAACTTCAAGTTGTAGGAACCTGATAGTGGCAACGAACATTGTTACCTCAAGAAGAAACCACTTTCCATTTTCCTGTTCACATTGCTTTTTGAATGCTTTATCTGTTCAGTCCCACCTTTACTGGGTCTGATCCAAACCCTTTTAAATTAATAGAAGTCTTTCATTGACTTCCAATGGTCTTTGGAATGGTCTAAGGTCCATTGTTAATACCTCAGTTTATTCATTCAGTATCTAAACACCATGCAGTTTCAGCTTGCCTTTTGGATTTCACTTCACTGTTTCTATTCTTGTAACTCTTAACTCAGAACTTGAGTGATTATCTCACGTGAAGCTGTCACAAATATAATACTAGTAAATATGATCCAAGGCAAAAATTTGCCTTTGAAACTAGAAACACAGGGCCATATCCTGAATTGTTTAAATTGTAATAGCTCAATAAAAGTCAATGGAGTTATGAAAATTTACACCATCTGAGAATCTTGTGAACAGATTTTAATCATAAAAAATATTAAACTTCAGCTCTAGAGGCAAATCTCAGAATTTGCTGTGGAAAAAAAATTGTCATTTTTTGTCTGCAAAACATTTGCAGCTGCAGAAATTGTTTTCATTGTCAGATAAAATGTATACCTCCAAAATGCTGGATTTTTTAAAACTAGGAATAAGAATTATTCACACAGCTTGAGTACCAAGTGCTGTTAAAGAAGGTATCTATACAAAAAGCAAACACTCTTTTTTCTGCTAATGGCAAGCAGACTTATGTTTGAGGGTTGGACATAAAATAATATGGGAGAGAGGAGGTTACGGGCCAGATTTTCAAAATGTGTAGTACATTGGGTAATGAGCTCTTTTGAAAATGTAGCCCCAATTTTGAAAACCTAACACAATAGAATATGTTTCATCACCATGTCACTACACTGTTGCACCAGCATAACTCCATGGAAGCCACTGGGGGTCACATCAGCCTAAAACTGGAGCAATGCTGTGATGAATCCATCCCTTTGTATTTCACAAAGCTAGAAAAATTCTGCCTATGATACAGAAGGACACAAACTTGTCAATAGTACAAGTGCTTAGGCAGGAGGCTTCAACCAGTTGGAACTACAATTTCATGCATGAATGACTGATAGAATAAAAGACAACTATCCTTGGTTATGTAGGGAATAATAAAGTAGACAGTGCAGATGTTATCCAATCCTGACATCCATACTTGGGGCCAAATTCATAGTTGGCAGAAGCAGCAGTAATTCCACTCAAGTCATTTCAAAGACTTAATTTAAAGAGGGAGATAAGTTATTGGGAGTTCTACAAAGCATGTGATTAAAGGGTGGAACCCATGCTTTGCATATTGATTTGTAAAGTGATTTGGGACACTTTAAAATGGTAATAGATCATGTAAGCTGTCTACTATTCCTAAGAAGAATTGGACTTCAAATTAAAGGCCTCCAGATTTCTCTCGTGACCCATGTGCTGCTCTAACAGCAAGCATCATCACAACCAGCTTGTCCACACCATATTTAAAATGCCAGAAGCACCAGCCAAACCTTCCTTTTGCTATTGTTGTCCCTGATTTAAAACAACATGAGGAAAAGTCTCAAAGCCAGTATATGGTGCTGGTCACTGATAGTGTAACACCGTGTCTGATTGAATCTGGTTTACTGCAAGCAGCCCATTCCTTTTTTCTTATATACATGAAAAGAAAGAGATCCAATAATTTCAAATGAGAAAGTGTTAGCATTATTTTTTCTCTGCCTTCACTACTGAGTTACTTTTCCCTCCAGGATGGGACGGCCCTTTAAGGGAGTTGGTCTTAGCGCTCTCCCCCCCTACACACACACACTTGTGCTTTCCAGATGATCTTGGGAGGCTAGGGAGCAGGTGATAACTTGAAGTTCACTTGGTTTTCAAAAGAGCAAGCATATAACTTAGTTACTAGTGAGAGCTGCAGGGAGCAGGAAGGGTCCTGGAGGAGTCTCAGAGTGAGGGGAATAGCTCAGTTCACAAGTGACTCCCAGATAAATGCCCTGTGAAGTGTAATTCTACAAGAAGCAGATTAGTGAGAAGAAGAAAGCAGAGAGGCTCACCTTAGCTCCTAGAGACATGGCCTGGGAATGCAACCCTGCCCCCAGAGAGCAGGCTAAAAGGAGTGTAGGAGCTGCAGGGAGTAGAGAGGATCCTGCAGAAGACCATGGTCAGGGGAATGAAAATGATGGAGATATGGAACTCATGTTAAACAGCCCTATTTTGAATGAATGAATGAATGAATGAATGAATGAATGAAAATCAAAGCCCTGAAGAAAAGGGACTGAAATTCTGTGGATGGAGAGAGTTCTTTGGTTCATGGGCCAGTGAGTTAGCCCACTGGCAAATAACACTTCCACTTCATGTCAGTGACATGTAAAATAACTAGGTGTGAGCATTTAGCATCAACTGGTACCCTAACTCCAAAGATAAGTGGCTTCTTTTAGGGAAAAATCAGCTTTCCTTTTCTGAAAATAATTTTAAAAGGCAGCACACTTGTAGCTAATGGCTTAAAAAGTGTTCAGTTGGCAGATATACCATGCAGGCTCATACACAATGGAAGCAGTGCACTTCAATTGACTCAAATCTTAAACTGCTATTTCTGGAGTGGGGAGGGAAAAGTGAATAATGTTGCAAGTTGTTTAAAGTGTTCTTTCCCTTTTCAGCTTTTACAAAGAGTCTTCGGATTTTTTTTTTTTTGCTTTTAAGAACCTCTCAGAACAATCTGTTGTCCAAAAGATTAACAGTCAAAAAAACAGTGGTTCAACAGAGAGATCAATTAAGAATGTGTTCTGGTTAGATGATGAAGTTTTAAAAGCTGTTCATGCTAAAGTAATACCTTTGAAATAATGTATGTGATAGCACATAGTATGTGAACTCTTTTAATTCTGCAGAAGTTATATGAACTTTTCAAAAGGTTCTTCAGAAGAAAAAAACCATTACAATCTTTTCAGATGAAATAAATTTTACAAACCCCACAAAGAAACTAAAATGTAAGAAGAATAGTTTCTTCTACCACTCTCCCATCAGTCATTCAGATCTGTACGTTATGCTGATGTTAGCCAGAATATGGGTCTGTGTGGTGCCCCAGCTGTCATTTCATCTCACCTGACACTCAAGAGGCACTGCCATCAACAACAAGGATCGGTTCTTGGCTTTACACTACTCAAAATTTTTTATCAATGACACAGAAGAAAACACAAAATCATCACTGTTAAAGTTTGTAAATGACACAAAAATTGGGGGAGTGGTAAATAATGAAAAGGACAGGTCATTGATTCTGGAGTACTCAGTAATCTGGGTTTGAGCAAATAGTATGTGTTTTAATATAGCTAAATGTAAATCTCAACTATACAAACAAAAATGTAGACAGGGTGGGGGACTCAATCGTGGGAAGCAGTGACACAGAAAAAAGATTTGGGGGTTGTGGTGGATCAGCTGAACATGAGTCCCCAGTGTGACGCTGTGGCCAAAACAGCTAATACGATCCTGGGATGCATAAACAGGGAACTCTTGAATAGCAGCAGAGAGGTTATTTTACCTCTATATTTGGTATATTTGTGAGATTACGAGATCAACCTCAGGGAGGTTAAGAGATCAACAGACAGGAGAAGCTTTTCACAAGATGATTACAAAGAGCTATTAAGATCTGGGGCATCATAGTCAAGCAGGAAGTAATAAACTCAAACTCAAAACATTTCCCTGCAAAATATAAAAAAATATAATCAGTCCTTGTCATTCAATTCCCAAAGCTTTTATTTAGATGAATGATACCAACCTGAAAAAGCAATCTTTCTTTCCATTATGTAAGATTATGAAAAATTCGAAAGGAGACAACACATTCAAGTCTTAATTCTCTGCTACTGTAAATGGCCATGGCTCCAATGACTTACATGGAGTGATATCCATTTACACCAAAAGTAATTTAGCCTTTAGATAATATCTCAAAGATTGAGGCTGCAGTCTGAGCAAAGAATGTAGTCATTTCTCAGAGAGGGACTTTGAACTTCAACATCAGTCACAGAGGAGGATAGAGGCTGCCTGGTAGAGAATTTTAAATTTAGAATTTCAATTTGTAGTTCCCTCAGTGCTATTGTGACCTAAATCACAAATCTTAAGGATTTGTTTAGTTTTAGGTAAGAAAAGATTATAGCATTGGGTGAAGCATTTATGTCAGATGCATCAATGGATTCTTTTCAGCTCTTCTCTAATGGAAATACTGCCAATTCATTGGCTGGAAAACAACTGCAGTGGAGGGCATGGAGAGAAAACAATTTGGCAAGCAAATATCTTGTAATCCATTCAAAATTTCTAATAGAGATATGTTTTGGAGAATATAAGTATTGGGAAAAAGTAGTACCAGCACTCTGGAACAAGATAAGGGGTGGGGGAGAATCTCTTTTCACACTCAAAGCACAAAAGGAGGAATTTAAATTTATGGTTCTTCTAGTAGGTTCCATTCAGGGCAAAGAGTTTGGTAGAAGAGACTTCTCTTCCAGTATTACATCAAGAAATAGATCAAACAGAGGTAGGTTCAGCATAAAATCCATCCAAAAAAACCCAGAACTGAAAGCAACTCTGTAGCACGACTGTGCCACTACTTTTGTTACAATGATTGGGGGGGATTGTCTCTTCAAGGACATAATGATTAACTTAATATCAGGCAGACGGGTACAGGAAGTGTAAGAATGAATGATCCAATAACAGATGGTCTGTCTGTCTGCCAGTATAAGATTGTTTCCTACAGTACTTTTTCTACTCTTTTCTAGTCTTTTCTCCAGTCTAGTTTTAAAAAGTCCTAAAATCTTTGTGATAGATATGTCTCATTAGATGACCTATTGAACTGGTAGTTTCTAAGAATCACATTAACATCATTTGCAGAATCAAGAGACCAATTTTTCAAATAGGGATCTGATTCAAGAAAGAACAAGCCATTGCTTTAGCTTGATTGATTTAGGGATTTAAACATATGTGTAAGTGACCTTCCTGAATTGGGGCCTACAGTGCCTAAAAGTAGACACCTCCATCAATATTGCAATACCTCTTATAGGAATTTAACTGCTGCCTTAGCTAATTAAATATGAATTATAGATACTAATCTTTAAGCATCCAAGATTGCAAATTTGTCAATGACCAATTCAGAGATGCAGGAAGTAATATTAATAACTATCAATCATCTTCTGGAGGTGAAAGCTCTAGAGGCTTTCCCAGAACTGGACAGATTTTCGAGTATTGATTCCATATATTTTGAAGTATCCCAGAAGAACGAGTGATAAAAGGCAATTATGAACCTTAAGGCATTCAACAGGCGCATCAGAAAAAAACAGGATTAGGATTAAAATACTAGTCTCAAGAACATCAGCTATCTCTCTGGGGGCTATGCTATACACTGTATATCCCAAAACCATAAAGTCACAGAAATTCCTCAGAAGCATTTCCAGTACTGACATTTGGCCTTTCCACATTGTCCAGGATATCTCCAAAGCTTCATGCTATACAGATCACATCCCCAAGGTTCTATGGCCATGTGTACATATTTAGTCATTCTTGGGTGATTTATGAATCAGGTTGAGCACAACAGAACAAGCAGCACAAGAAACAGCAGCCGTACCTAAAGCAGCAAGGTGTCATGAGGAAAAGCAAGAGTTCCCAATTCTTTCTCTTTGGAGTGAGCATGTTATAAATATTCAAACAGAAATGGTCACTATATCAAAGGAAAGTATACAAAATATTCAGGTTCTGTGGTCCAAAATATTGTTGACAGTTTCATTAAGGTTAGGGATTTGGCAGAAACTGTTAGGAATAATGATATCGCATATCTGTTGTAGGGCATGTACATCACCCGCACTACCTCTTGTGGCCTGTTGGTGCGCCACAGATTCATTGCACTCAGTCCCTTATGGGTCTTTTCAGACAAGTACCCAGATCATGTTAATTCATCCCCTCTTTGCAGGGTTTGGCTTATTCAATCATTTTACAAAATGTAAGTCACTTATTTAGCTGTTCAAGTTTATGCCCAGTCTGGGTCCATACAAGAGTGCTAGTCAGTTTCCTCTCCTGTCCAGGAGGTCCCAGCACTCCTACCAGAACTGGGTTGTACTTCAGATGTTCCCTCTGTTTCTCTCCTTAAGACCAAAGCCTCCTAGTTTTCCCCATTAGAGCTGGAGTTTTGCTTTAAACCAGCTGTATAGCCTCAGACAACTTCTCCTCCAGCTGGTCCTTTTCCCAATCAGTCCTTCCACCATGAGGTTGGGGGAGTTCAGCAGATCATCCCCTGCTAGCATCTTCTCCCAGCTAACTTCAGGAGTCTTCTTACTCCTTACAATGTTTACAGGCATCTGCCCTGCTATGAAAAAGGCAATATTTATACAGGCCCCTGCTCCCAGCTTATTGGCTGGGTGAGGGGAAAGGTCCAAGGGCCTTAAAGATACTGTAACCGCATTCCTTCTAAATGCTACATCTTCCCCAACCCCCTTTTTTCCTCCTTCCTCTTTCGTTTCTTCTCTGTTTTCCATTAACATGAGTGCCCATGTTATACATTGTGAGTATGATTCTCATGATGCTCTCATAGTGGTGAAAATCCAAAGTAACTCTACTGAAGTCAATGGAAATACATCAGTTTTACATGGGTGTAAGTGAGAGGAGACTCTGGCCCCCTATTTTTAATTATAATATTAAAATTGGGGGTTGGTTATTACAAATCATCTCTACTTCCACCATAAGCATATTTACATTCAAAGCCTTGTTTATTCTTAGAACATTCTACATGGTGGAAGTAAAATTCAGACTAGAATTCTAATTACATTAATAATTCCCAAAATATTGAATTATATACACCACAATTTTTGTAATCCTTGAGCTTCTCTGTCAAAACAGGTGTATGTCTCCTGCAGAAGTTCATCATGCTGTGCAAATTATAAAGATTTTCATATTTTAATATTAAACCATTAATTTCAGGAAAAAGAACACCTGCTATTTTGTGTGTGAAAAACTTCAGAAACAATTACCTTTCATGAGTGGACATTGCTTTTGATTGAGACTGTCAGAAGTGCCTATATAGCCTTCTTGATATAATAAATGGGATATTCATACCCTCATTTCCATAAAAATAGATTTCACAGAATAACTGTTCTGGGATTTATTAGATTTTCCTGCAAAGCATTATAATTATCTCATACATCAACCATAACTAGTGCTTATTATAAGTGCCAGTTGCAATCATTTGCTGATTTTGTTGGTTTTCAAAGAGTATTGAAGATATGTTTTCAGTCTACCCAGAAAACACTAGTTTATGTGATTACATAATGTATGCATATTTTTTCTCTAAATATTGAACATAACCTAAGTAATAATGTTTTGTCATTGCACTGTAGAAAAAGTTGGATATAGCTATAGATATATAACCTGAAGCTGGGATTTGAATTCATTTTTCTACTGTCATTCTCCACATTCCAGCAATGACTTTATGATATGCGAAATGGATTGCTTTATGGAAGAGGTACATTGTAAAGTGCCTCTTAGAAAAAAATCATAAAGAACATGAGAGACATTTCCATTTTCCTATTACCTTGTCATAATTTGAGACAAAACTATGTACACCAGTATAAATAATATTACTTCATTTTTCTAAAATAAAGGGAGACTGTGGGTCTGATAATAATCTCACTTTTATTTGTTAGTCTCTAAGGTGCCATAAGTACTCTTTTTCTTTTCACTTTCATTGGTGACACCTGTGTCACTCATATAATTCTACTGACTTCAGTAAAGCAACTTCTCCTTCTGAGTACATGTATGAAAACAGTCAGGCCCTGGGTTCTCAATCAACCTACACAAACTTCTGAATCAGAAGATAGATAGTATAGTATAGACTGGTGGTTTGGAAAATAGCCTCAGGATTATTATGTGGTCAGTAGAAAAAAATTGCTACTCTTTGTCTCAGATTTTAACTAGAGCTGGTTGAAACTCCGAATTTCTGATCCATGGGAAATTCTGACATTTTGAAATGTGTTTTCATGCCAAATACAAAGGAGCAGACAGTTTCCCCAGTGTAATCAATGGAGTGTTGTATCTGCCTAAATTGCAGTCACTCCACTGCTCCAACCTGGGGCTCTGCTGCCACAATGTATCCCTTAAATTCATTTTCTCATGTTTCCTTATTCTAAATCCACTCAAAAGAACATATATGAAGGGATATAACCAGTGCTTCACATATATTAGGAAAGAGGAGACTTTTTCCACCTATAATGGACTTGCCCATGTATTCAGGACTTTTGGACCAAGACATGTATCGAGATTAAAAATACTGTTTGATATGATTGTCTGTTATACCCATGACTCCAGCTATTTGGCCTGAAGCCCTGTAAAGAGCATGATACTTTAATCTCATATCTCTTGGTGTCAAGTAGGTAGTTGCAATGCCTGCCACAAACATAAAAGGCGTATACACTTTTATAGACTACTGAAGTGGATCCCCTCTTCAGTTTTACAATAACGGTATAGTCCTTCTTATTCTGATTCAGACAAGTGGACTTTTTTGTTCTTGATGATACTCTTAGAATATGGGATGAACAAATATAATTAGAATCTTTTTTGCTTCTGTACCTTTAAATGTACCTGCTACCAATTTAATCTTGTGCACTGTGGCTCTTGTTGATATTCTTTTCCTCCTTCAATTGCTGTATGATTCCTGTTATTAATATGAATATTAATAAATATTTTAAAAGAGAAATGCAAAGTGTTTATTTGACAGGAGCAATACTGTAACTGAGGCATAAATCCTTAGGCTTTTTAGTCGCAAAACAATGCTCTAGAGACACACAAGTTCAAATTAAATGGCAACTTTTATTTTCTAAAAGGCCGTTACCTTTTTTATTTCTTCAGGCTTCTTGTCACTTTCACACAATTTGAGCCAGAACTGGTCAAATGCTACAAATAATGACTCATTGTCACAGATCAAAGTGGGAAGTTAGTTTAGATGTTGTTTGTAGGGTAGTATTATTTCTTATTTGTGAGAATTCAGCTGTTGCCAGATATTCCTTAGGTGTGGGATTCTTAAAAGTGATCAGAATTGGTCTCAGTTCCCTTTCAAGTCAATGGTAAAAATGCCTTCAATGGGAGCAGAGTTAGGATAACACTGAGCGCTTTTGAAAAACCCCATGTGAAATGGTCACAGATCCCAAAATTCTCAAAAATTTCAGCATAAATTATTATGATTCGTACCTAAAAGGTGTTAGTAGTCATTCCTCAACATAATCCTATCGTTTAAAAAGTTTCAGTCAACTATTCAGGTGCTTAGGTGATCAAGCACAGAGTGTAGCATTTAAGTGAACAGTTGGGGAAGAAACTCGGAAATATAGCCATACTAAGACCTGATCCAAAAGCTAATAAACTCAGGAGTATCTCTTCACTGATGTCAGTGAGCCCAGGATTAGGACCATAAAGGTTTCAGTGACTGCTGATGAGAAAACAAAACCATTTGTAGAAAAGAGTCTCAGTCCATGAGCAATTCATGAAGAAAAAGAAAAGGGCTAAATACAAAGTGAATGTTGCTTACAAATAATTACACCTGCCCTTTTTTGCAGGAACGTATAACAGTTTCTTACTCCCATACCATGAAAGGGATTTTTTTTCCCCACAACATTCCTCTTCCCTGCTTTTGGTCTTACTCTTAGAAAAAGGCAGATACAGTCACTTATTGGAGTGTTGGAAATTTATTTAAGGAAACAGTATACAATTAGGTTGCTATCCAGTGCTTAATTAGACAATAATTTAGGTGAAGCTATGTTAGCAACAAGTGTGTTAAGTTGGAATCTATCAGTCTCCATGAATAACATGAAGAGGGATCTTTTTAAAAAAATATGTGTATATTTATAATTGTGTTTTAAACAGAGATGGGCCTAGACTAAAACTGATGTAAAGCTCCACAATTTCATTGTCATATGTGCAAAACAGATCTATTAAAGACAGTATCATAAAGCATATGCATGAGGGGACTGAATTCTGGCATTTCCTAACATCTGAGTGCTTGACTTTGCAACCTTAATAATATGCTTTTAACAGTTTGCTTGCTTGCTTGCTTGCTTGCTTGTTCTTTTCCTCTGTGTGTGTGTGAGATTTCCTAGGTTTTTCAAAAGCAAACTGAAGAAACAGACGTTTCATATTGTGACATCATATTGATACCTGCAAGGTCCACCAGCAGACTTGTAACCACACAGACCTCTGCTACTTGAGTCTAATGGAGTAGGATAGCAGTAATAGATTGTTTTCCTATAAGGGGCCCAGCACTAGAGGGGGCTCAGGCATGTTTTGCCATTAGGTGTCACAGATATTTGCTGACAGCAAAGGAATAGAGCAACTCAGGAATTTTGGGTTCCATTCTGGTCCCTGAAGGGGAGTGTTCTCTAGTGGGCACAGACTTCTGCCCATTCCCCCCAATCTTGATCATTTCTACCCCATCTGCTCCAACCTCTCCTTGTTTCAGTCCAGTCTCTTTCCCACTCTGGCTCCTTGTCCCAGCCCCATTCTCCTTTCCTATCCAATCCCAGTCTTCCCTTCCAGGTTCACTATCCACATTCCTATCTCCCACTGTGAGAGGATGGAGGCTGCTCAGTCATCCTGTGGACATGGTACACGAGGAGTCCTGTTATAGCTGTGAAGGGATGATGCATGATCAGTCAGGTTAGCATTAGGAGCTCTGAGAGGGTTGAGCAAGCTCAGAGAGGATAGAATCTTGGAGATTTTAGCTTCCAAATTTAGGAAGTCTCAAATGAGTATGCGTGACCTGCAATTTCTCAAAAGCTTTTAACTAGGTCAGATTTGGGCAGATTTTCATATGGATGGCAAAAGGCATATCCCTGACCAAAAAAAAGCCATGACCCTGTCAGATTTCAGTTCCCTGCTCCAAAGCATGAGGGTACTAGATTTGTTTGAAGATAAGGTTGACAGAATTTTTTAACATGGAAAAACAGTACATTTGCCCTTCATCTCATTCTCAGAAATGGCTGAAATATTTTGGCTGACATTTTTAATGAATGAGGAAGACACTCGGCATATAAAATTTCAGCCCAAACAGTTTAAGTTAGTCAAAGTTATAAACAAATGAAAACAGGATCCTGTAAAGAGAAGTGTCAAACAAACTTAATAATATGTGGTGGTATCAGCTATACCTTTAATGATAATATATGTCTGCTAGGAATACAGTAGTGCCAAAAGCACCTTTCAATATACTTTGGATGGAGTCTTAGAGATGTCTTTGTGAGCATTATCTGTTACATTATTGTGAAAGAACACTGCTGTTTTAGTCTAATTCAACAGCATTTTTATAGAAAAACATTTCTCTGGAACATTTTCAACCCATTCTACTTAAATTTATTTTCCTCAAAATTGTTTTCCATATATGTTGATTACACTTTCCTTGGGATTTTTTACCAAGACATTTTTTTCTGAAGCTTACCAACAATTCAGATTATTCAAATTAGTATTTTAGAGTGTATTTCAAGGAATTTGTTTTGTATCCTAAGATTTCCATGATATTTAAAGTACTATTTTTTTTTTTATTTTTGCCAGAGAGATGGGAGAATGCTGGGAGAGAATGATAATTACTCTTGTGTAAGAAGGAACCCCATAAAAATGACTGTAGAGAGAGTGCACTATAACTGAGCTTTGACAGATTACTGAATAGAATAGAGTGACCACAACCTAGTTTGTGTTCAACAAAGCAATTTATTTAAAAAAACAAAAACAAAAATGACCCTGCATTTCTATCAGAAAAGACTGGAGAGTTTTAGAAAATCTCAGAGGTAATTAGTCAGACAGCTTTTGGTACTTGATTGATTGCTTTTTGAAATGAATTAAAGCCCCCAGAGCTGCAGCAATGTTAAAATCTTAGGTCTAGACATGAGGTCATCATTCTTCATTATCAGCTTATATGGAAGAAAAAGTGATGTGCTTGTGATTGAAACCAAAGCACTTACTGGAATAGCCCCCTCCCATAAACTTCCCTCTTCAATTGTATTTCATTTACCTAATTTATCTGTAGTCTGCTGCTTCAGTTGTTTTATAGTGGATGCCATACCCCAGCTTCTCACCTGGCAAAACTGAGCAAGTACACATGGCGGGTTCAACACACACTTTGTTTTCAGAAAGAGCCATGTTTATATTTGTTAAATTACATTTGTCTTTAGTATCCAAATTGTGATGGGTTAAGGGACCATAAAGCACTAGGGTATGACATGATTTACAATCCTGTGTTATGATCTCATCGTATGGCAGGTTTGATTCAGATCAGCCGTTGCAGTGGAAACCCAAATGTTGGAGAAAGTGCTTTCAATGAATCATTAGGTGGTATTTTTCTTCATCTGAGTCAGTACTGCTCCAATGCCACAAGTTGATGTTAGATGCTACTGGACTATAAGAAGTGCTGGCTTTCAGATATGTCATAAATCCAGAATCCTGACTGTGTATTATGTATTTCATTAAATTCACTAAAATAATAGTTCAATCTAAAATAGTTTAATTTTAAAATATTCACAGAAAGGGAAAGTGATACAAATATTTGTGCAACTATGTGCAGAGATGCATTTTATTCCCACTAGAAGCATTTGTGCAGCTATCTTGAAAACTTAGCAGCTTGGGAGTCATTGAGAATGATGCCTATGCAACTCTATCAAAGATAAAAGAGTTACATTGAAATAGAACTGGTGTAACAGAGTGGAGCACTGGGCCCAGTGAGTAAGGTAGGAGAAAAAATACCATTCGAGTTAGGTGAACACATTGCACACTGCATATAGTGTATTACAAATAGGAAATACACAAAGCAAGAGTCAGAACAACAGAGAGTTGATGAATAGAGAGTTGATGAACAGGTTTGGAGGAGCATGTGGTTTGGACAGAGACATCCCTTAGGGGAGGCTCTATTAATTGAGATTCTCTATGTCCTAGTAAGAACAAGAGGATGGAAGATGATAAAATATTTGTAGGATCTAGTGAGAACAGTCAAATAAAAAAGAGTCCCATTCAATTACATCATCAATTACAGCTAAAAAGTGGCAAGTTTTTAAAATTCTTATATAGAAATGCTAGAAGTCTAAATAATAAGATGGTTTAACAGTAGCAGCCGTGTTAGTCTGTATTCGCAAAAAGAAAAGGAGTACTTCTGGCACCTTAGAGACTAACAAATTTATTTGAGCATAAGCTTTCATGAGCTACAGCTCACTTCAGTGGATGCATTTGGTGGAAAACACAGTGGGGTGATTTATATACACACACAGAGAACAAGAAACAATGGGTTTTAAAATCTCCCCACTGTATTTTCCACCAAATGCATCCGATGAAGTGAGCTGTAGCTCACGAAAGCTTATGCTCAAATAAATTTGTTAGTTTCTAAGGTGCCACAAGTACTCCTTTTCTTTTTGCGAATAATAAGATGGGTGAACTAGAGTGCCTCATATTAAATGAGGATATTGATATAATAGGCATCACAGAAACTTGGTGAAATGAGGATAATTAATGGGACACAGTAATACCAGGGCATAAGATATATTGGAAGGACAGAACAGGTTCTGCTGGTTGGGGAGTGGCACTATATGTAAAAGAAAGGGTAGAATCAAATGCAGTAAAAATTTAAATGAACCAAACTGTACCATAGGATCCCTATGGATAGTAATTCCATGCTTGAATAATAAGAATATAGCAGAAGGTATATATTACTGAACATCTGACCAGGATAGTGATAGTGACTGTGAAGGAGATTAGAGAGGCTATAAAAATAAAAATCTCAATAACATTAGGGATTTCAACTATCCCCATATTGACTAGGTACATGTCACCTCAGGACAATATGCAGAAAAAAAGTTTCTTGACACCTTAAATGACTGCTTCTAGGAGCAGCTGGTCCTGGAACCCCCAAAAGGAGAGGCAATCCTTGATTTAGTCCTAAGTGGAACGTAGGATCTGGTCCAAAAGGTGAATATAGCTGACCACTTGGTAATAGTGACCATAATATAATTAAATGTAACATCCCTGTGGTGGGGAAAACACTGTAGCATTTAATTTCAGAAAGGGAGACTACACAAAAATGAGGAAGTTAGTTAAACAGAAATTAAAAGGTACAGTGCCAAAGGTGAAATCCCTGCAAGCTGCATGGAAACTTTTTAAAGACACCACAATAGAGGCTCAACTTAGCTATAAACCCCAAATTAAAAAAACATTGTAAGAGAACCAACAAAGTGCCACATGACTAAACAACAAAGTAAAAGAAGCAGTGAAAGACAAAAATGCATCCTTTAAAAAGTGGAAGTTAAATCCTGCTGACCGGTGAGGAAAATAGAAAGGAGCATAAACCCTGGCAAATGAAGTGTAAAAATATAATTAGGAAGGCCAAAAAAGAATTTGGAGAACAGCTATCCAAAGACTCAAAAAGTAATAACAATTTTTTTTTAAGTACATCAGAAGCAGGAAGCCTGCTAAACAATCAGTAGGGCCACTGGACAATCGAGATGCTAAAGGAGCACTCAAGGACGATAAGGCCATTGCAGAGAAACTAACTGAATTCTTTGCATCAGCCTTTACGGCTGAGGATGTGAGGGAGATTCTGAAACATGAGCCATTCTTTTTAGGTGACAAATCTGAGGAACCGTCCCAGATTGAAGTGTCATTAGAGGAGGTTTTGGAACAAATTTATAAACTAAACAGTAATAACCAGGACCAGATGGTATTTACCCAAGAGTTCTGAAGGAACTCAAATGTGAAATTGCAGAGTTACTAACTGTAGTCTGTAACCTATCATTTAAATCAGCTTTGGTACCAAATTACTGGAGGATATCTAATGTGATACAAATTTTTAAAAGGGCTCCAGAGGTGATTCCAGCAATTACAGGCCTTAAAGCCTGACTTCAGTACCAGGAAAACTGGTTCAACTATAGTAAAGAATAAAATTGTCAGGCACATAGATGAATATAATTTGTTGGGGAAGAGTTAACGTGGTTTTTGTAAAGGGAAATCATGCCTCACCAATCTACTAGAATTCTTTGAGGGTGTCAACAAGCATGTAGAAAAAGGGATCCAGTGAATATACTTAGATTTTGAGAAAGCCTTTGACAAGGTCATTCACCAAAGGCTCTTAAGCAAAGTAAGTTGTCATGAGATAAGAGGAAAGGTCCTCTCATGGATTTGTAACTGGTTAAAAGATAGGAATGGTCAGTTTTCAGGATGGAGGGAGGTAAATAGTGGTGTCCCACAGGAGTCTTACTGGGACCAGTCCTATTAAACATATTCATAAATGATCTGTAAAAAGGGGTAAACAGTGAGGTGGCAAAATTTGTAGATGAAACATAACTACTCAAGATAGTTGTCAAGCAGACTGAGAAGAACTACAAAAGGATCTTACAAAAGAGACTGGGCAACAAAATGGCAGATGAAATTCAATGTTGATAAATGCAAAGTAATGCACATTGGAAATCATAATCCCAACTATACATAAAAAACGATTCAAGAATGAGATCTTGGAGTCATTGTGGATAGTTCTCTGAAAACTCCACTCAATGTGCAGCGGTAGTCAAAAAAGCGAACAGAATTCTGGGAATCGTTAAGAAAGGGATATATAATAAGACAGAAAATATATTGCCTCTATATAAATTCATGGTTCACCCACATCTTGAATACTGCGTGCAGATGTGGTTGCCCCATCTCAAAAAAGATATTTTGGAATTCGTAAAGGTTCAGAAATGGCGTTAAAAATTATTAGGGGTATGGAACAGCTGCTATATGAGGAATAATTAATAAGCCTGGGACTTCTCAGCTTGGAAAAGAGACGACTAAGGGGGGATATGATTGAAAATCATAAAATCATGACTGTGGAGAAATTAAATAAGGAAATGTTAATTACTCCATCTCATAACAAGAACTAGGGGTCACCAAATGAAATTAATGGGCATCAGATTGAAAACAAACAAAAGGAAGTATTTTTTCACACAATGCACAGTAACCTGTGGAACTACTTGCCAGAGAATGCTGTGAAGGCAAAGACTATAACAAGGTTCAAAAAAGAATTAGATAAGTTCAAGGAGGATAGGTTTGTCAATGGATATTAGCCAGGATGGGCAGGGATGGTGTCCCTAGCCTCTGTTTGCCAAAAGCTGGGAATTGGTGACAGGGGGTGGATTACTTGATGATTACCTGTTCTGTTCCTTCCCTTTGGGGCAACTGGCATTGGCTATTGTTGGAACACAGGATACTGGGCTAGATGGACCTTTGGTCTGATCCAGTATGGCCATTCTTATGTTCTTAATCCTTTCAAAGCTGCCATGGAGATCTGTCCATAAACTGGGCATACAAGTCTCCGAGGTAGATTTGGTCTATGTGACAATTTGCAGATGCATTTTTGCCTCTGACCACTTTTTTCACTCTGTTATTTAGCCATGGTGACATTTTTTGTCCTTTAACTATTTTTTTAAACATTTGGATATATATTTAATTTGAGCTTCCATTATGGTGACTATTCCTTTTAATTTTCATTTAACTAGCTTCTTAATTTTTGTGTAGTTCTTCTTTTTAAAGTTAAATGCTATTTTGGTGGTCTTCTTTGTTTCCCCAACCCCAAGAAGGATGTTAAATTTAATTACATTATGGTTGCAATTACTGAGCAGTTCAGCTATATTCACCTATTGGACCAGATCCTGTGCATCATTTAGGATTAAATCAAGAACTGGCTCTCCTCTTTTTGGTTTCCAGGTCTAGCAGCTCCAAGAATCAGTCATTAATGGTGTCTAGAAATTTTCTGGCTTCATGGTATCCTGAGGTGACATGTACCCATTGTTGAAATCTCCCATTACTATTGAGTTTTCTATTAATATAGTCTTTCTGATCTTCCTGAGCATTTCACAATCATCATCACCATCCTGGTCAGGTGGTTGGTGGTTTCTTTCACATATTCTGCCACTCCCCCACCAGCACAATCTACTCTGTCATTACTATATATTTCATACCCTGGTATTACCATTCCCCATTGATTATCATTGTTTCACCAAGTTTCTGTGATTCCTGTTCTAATAATATCATAATTTAATACTGGGCATTCAATTCACCTATCTTATTACTTAGACTTCTAGCATTTGTATACAAGTACTTATAAAATTTGTCAGTACTTAGTTGTCTGCCTTCATATGCTGTAATTGAAGGGGACTCTTTCTCATTTGCAGGGGTCTCAAACTTGTGGCCCACGGAGTTATTTCCTGTGCCCCACCATAGGCACTGACTCCACTGGCAGCCAAGCTCCCCTCTCACCCCACACCCTCTTCTCCCCCATCCCAAGCGCACTGCATTTCCACTCCTCCGCCCACCTCCCAAACAGCCGTTTGGCGGTGCTTAGGACTTTCCAGGAGGGAGCGGGAAGGAGCGGGGACACCATGCTCTCGGGGAGGAGGCGGAGAAGAGGCGGGGCTGAGGCAGGGATTTGGGGAAGGGGTTGAAATAGGGTCAGGGAGGGGGTGGAGTTGGGGCAGGGATTTTGGGGAACGGGTTGGAATGGGGGCGGGGAAGGGATGGGAAGAGATGGGATGGGGCGGGGCCTCATGGACTAAATGAGCAGTCTGAGGTATGAAGTTCAGCATGTATGATTCTTTGCTGTGAGTAGTTGGGAAGAATGTTTGTTAAAAGTGGCAACATATTTTGTATGAATATTTACTTTAAAGAGTTCCTGCCATTACAGCTATGTTGATAGACTGTTAGTGTAGATCATCATCAGTGTAACTGAACACATATGGAATAGTTTCAGGTGTTTATATTTTATTAAAACCCCTCTTCACATTACAGTTTTTAAAAAGTTAATACAGTGACTTTTAATAGCATGCTATATTAGTCTTCATTTTTACTACATGTTTGTATCGTTGTATGAAAAGGTTTCAGTGATGTGGCCCTTGAGCCAATGTACTAGACCTCATGTGGCCCTTGTGGTGATTTGTGTTTGAGATCCCTGCTCATTTGACTGTTTCTTTTCAGTTCCAAGCTGTACTTCATCCGCTTCTATCTTCTCCTCTTTACTAGGATTCAGAGAATCCCCATTAATAGATCCTCCCCAAGTGATGTTTCTGCCCAAAAGGTGTGCTCCTCTGCACTTGTTACCTTTCCCCCCAGCCCTTAGTTAAAAAATCCTCTACAACCTTTTTAATTTTACATGCCAGCAATCTGTTTCCATTGTGGTTTAGGTGGAGCCCATCCTTCCTGTAAAGGATCCTCCTTTTCCAAAAGGTTCCCCAGTTCCTAATAAATCTAAAACCCTCCTCCTTACACCATTGTTTCATCTATGCACATAAGTCTGTCTAGATATCTCGAGAGATCTGCAATCTTTGCGCCCACAGCCAATTCACCATGCACTTCTCCCAGTCATCACAAACCCAACTATCTGTATTTCTAATGACCAAATCCCTCATTACTATTACCCGTTTCTTCCTAATAACTGGTGCTTCCTTTCACAGAGGGGATCCTCAGTGCAAGAGTATACCATGCATCATCTGGAAGGAGGATCCCAACTATGCGATCATTCCCCTTTGCTCCAGTTTGATGTTCTTATTCCCAAGACTTTCATCCTTCTCAACAGATCAGAGGCTGTCAAGCAGGGGCTTGGACAACTATACTGTGTTCCAGAAAGTCTCATCTATGTTCCTCTCTATCTCCCTTAGCTCCTCCAATTCAGCCACTCTAGCATCAAGAGTCTGTACTTGGTCTCTGAGGGCCATGAACTGCTTGCATCAAATGCACATATATGCCACCTGCCCACAAGGCACGTAATCATGCATGCTGCATTCAGTGCAATAAGCTGGATAGCTCCAGTTTTGCTGCTGGACTTCTGCCAGCATAATTTTTACTCTGCAGCCTTTATATTGTTGTTGACATTTTAGGTAATTAGAAATTTATTTGAAACTGCCATTTTCCTGAAGATTTCAAAGGATCAATATCTTTCCAGCTGCAACATAAGTTATGGTACAATATTGTTGAAATAATATTTGAGAAACTTTAATCCATTTTGAGGTCCTCATTATGAAGAGGATTGACTTCTAGGAATGCCATCTTCTTTTTCCTTTACTTCTGTATGATGACCTGAAAGGGGGTTCTAAAGAGGATGGATCTAGACTGTTCTCAGTGGTAGCAGATGACAGAACAAGGAGTAATGGTCTCAAGTTGCAGTGGGGGAGGTCTAGGTTGAATATTAGGAAAAACTTTTTCATAGGAGGGTGGAAAAGCACTGGAATGCTTTACCTAGGGAGGTGGTGGAATCTCCTTCCTTAGAGATTTTTAAGGTCAGGCTTGACAAAGCCCTGGCTGGGATGATTTAGTTGGGGATTGGTCCTGCTTTGAGCAGGGAGTTGAACTAGATGACCTCCTAGGTCCCAACCCTGATATTCTATGATTCTATGACAGAAGAGGTGAGGAAAGAATATATTACTAATTTTTTTCTATTTGCAATTTGTGAAATTCTCAGTTATTCCAAACTATTGCAAATTTCTCAGCTTTGTTCTTTATAGTATATAAATGTAATAGCTGACAAATATTTCAGAGTATATATTTTGAATTCCAGCTTCCAAATTCACATGCTGTTGGTTTGTGAACAATTCAACATTGTTTTTTTCATTGCCTAATATATCTAACCTACACAGCATGAATTTCAAACTTCAGACTTTGAGTAATGCTATGCAACATCCAATTTGGAAGTCTGTTTCTGCAAATCAGATTGATCAACTGTGCAAATTAGTTAAAAAGAGATTGATGTGGACATAGAAACATTGAGATGTGCATCCAGAGTATGGTTAAATGTGGGGGATACTATGTTAGTAAACTATTAAACAATGACTACTATCAGGCACCAATGACCGTGGGTTCTAAAAGTGTGAGGGTGGGTATGAGGGCAATGCCCCCTCTATATCTCCAGGACTGCTCAGGGACTCTCGCAGAAAGCCTGGGTCCCACGCCTTTTCGAGAAAGTTTGCGGAAGGAGGGGAGCCCTTTGCTAGGCAAGACATGGAGGTATACCTTCTCATGATGCAACGTTGGGCCCATGCCTAAGCAACTGATCAGGCAAACCTAAAAATGACTGCAAGCCAGCAGTGAGCAGAAACAATCCTTCCTTCCTCAGCCTGACCTTTCCAAGTGAAAGCAGTCACAGCTTACCCCTGCACTGAGACAAGACAAAGTCAGAGAAAACCAGGGAGAGCTTGAGCTGTTCCCACTCACTGCAAACCAGAGAAGGGAAGAGTTTGCACATGTATCACCAGTGTTCATGGACCCACCAATTATACACCCCGTTTCCTGAGGTGAACATTCTGGTACTTTTTGCGAATACAGACTAACACGGCTGCTACTCTGAAACCTGTGATTCTGGTACACTTATTCTACAAATATCCCTATTGCTAGATTGGGACTTTTCAAGAACCAAGGTGTTATTCAGCATGAGCAAAGGTATCAGTATCCTGCCCTTAACTTTATTTGTGTGCAAACTGAAACTTGCTAGCACAAATCAAAATGTTTGTATATGCTGATATTTGACCATAACAAAACTGCATAACTCTCCTCCGGCCCAAACCAAAACCAAAACTAAAAAACTTGAGCACACAAAATTGCATCCACTATTTTAGATCCTAGTTTGAAGTTCCAGTGAACATTTGGCTCTAAATCTACAATTGTTCTTCTAAGAAACGGAAGTATTACTGTAGTGATATACTGAAATTCTCCTACTTATTGCTTAAGAGACAGTTTTGCAAAACTGGAAGATCTCAATAAGTTACACTTTATCACCTCACTAATGGTGGTGTTGTAGGACTTTCTTTCAGATATGAAAAGGGAGCAAAACAAAACAACAAACAAAAAAAAACATAATACTGTAAAATATTTGAAAAAGGGGGTCCACTTTTTTGATCATTTTGACTCAAAGTTTTAAACTCAATGATACATAAGTGAATTTAGCAGTTTTGTTGCATACTTGCATATGTTTCACGTGTGTGTGTGTGCATGTACATATATATAACAGAGATAAGTTATTGATAAAATTTGATATAGCTGCCATGAACCATAAAATTCAGGTTTTACATTTTTAGAGCGCTCTAGATCCTACTTCAAATCCAGTATCTGAAAAAAAAAATCTCCTTATAATTTTACCACAATACCAGAGCCTTGCAATGTAATACAGGGGTACACTGTTTACATATATATGTATTTAAATACCCATTTTTAATAAGATTCCTAAAGACTTTGAATAAACATGTATCATTTGAAATATGCTATATATTAGGCATATTGTATAATATAGCATATTGTATAATACGATTACTCTGCTTGTCTTGAATGTGGAAGGATGAAACACAGCTGCTCCCTACTGCACATAAGTGTGTGCCCTAGTAACCCAGACATACTACAACTAAAAGGTGCGTATGCAGAATGGCTGGATCTGCATGGCTAACCAAGAAAAAATGGTCAGCACTTATTGGTCACAGAAAAGATAGCAGAAATGGGAATAATGTCTACCACGCTGGAGGAAAGACGAAATTCAATAATTGTACTTTCTACAAGATAACAGTTTGTGATTGAATGACTATAACAAGATTTTTAAATGTACCCACTGTACACATCGAAAGGAATCCAGAATAAAAGTTACTTGAATAGCTCCCTCTCGGGACTAGTAATATTTACTTTCACAATAAACTGGAGTCATACTAATATAAATCATGGCACAGTTTAAGCAGAAGAGCTATTTCCAGAGAATACTAAGAAGATATGTTTCTTTCAAACTTTTGAAAACAGTATTTCATTGATCACATAAAAGTGATCTACATTGGAAAACCTGATTGAAAGTTTGCCTGTTCTTTTGGTTGACTCAACACCATCACTGCATAGCGCCATTTACTTTGGTGAAAGCAAGACATTCTATGCTGGTAAGTCTATGATTCTTTCATAGATTCATAGATACTAAGGTCAGAAGGGACCATTCTGATCATCTAGTCCGACCTCCTGCACAGCGCAGGCCACAGAATCTCACCCACCCACTCCTATGAAAAACCTCACCCATGTCTGAACTATTGAAGTCCTTAAATCATGGTTCAAAGACTTCAAGGAGCAGAGAAGCCTCCCTCAAGTCAACCATGCCCCATGCTACAGAGGAAGGCGAAAAACCTCCAGGGCCTCTCCAATCTGCCCTGGAGGAAAATTCCTTCCCGACCCCAAACATGGCAATCAGCCAAACCCTGAGCACATGGGCAAGATTCACCAGCCAGATACCCAGGAAAGAATTTTCTATAGTAACTCAGATCCCATCCATCTAATATCCCATCTCAGGGAATTTGGCCTATTTACCCTGAATATTTAAAGATCAATTACTTACCAAAATCCCATTATCCCATCATACCATCTCCTCCATAAACTTATCGAGTAGAATCTTAAAACCAGATAGATCTCTTGCCCCCACTGCTTCCCTTGGAAGGCTATTCCAAAACTTCACTCCTCTGATGGTTAAAAACCTTCATCTGATTTCAAGTCTAAACTTCCTGGTGGCCAGTTTATACCCATTTGTTCTTGTGTCCACATTGGTGCTGAGCTGAAATAATTCCTCTCCCTCTCCTATATTTATCCCTCTGATATATTTATAGAGAGCAATCATATCTCCCCTCGACCTTCTTTTAGTTAGGCTAAACAAGCCAAGCTCCTTAAGTCTCCTTTCATAAGACAAGTTTTCCATTCCTCGGATCATCCTAGTAGCCCTTCTCTGTACCTGCTCCAGTTTGAATTCATCCTTTTTAAACATGGGAGACCAGAACTGCACACAGTATTCTAGGTGAGGTCTCACCAGTTCCTTGTATAACGGTACTAAAACCTCCTTATCCCTACTGGAAATGCCTCTTCTGATGCATCCCAAAACCGCATTAGCTTTTTTCACAGCCATATCACATTGGCAGCTCATAGTCATCCTATGATCAACCAACACTCCAAGGTCCTTCTCCTCTTCCGTTACTTCTAATTGATGCGTCCCCAACTTATAGCTAAAATTCTTGTTATTAATCCCTAAATGCATAACCTTACACTTCTCACTATTAAATTTCATCCTATTACTATTACTCCAGTTTACAAGGTAATCCAGATCCTCCTGTATAATATCCCGATCCTTCTCCGAATTGGCAATACCTCCCAGCTTTGTATCATCTGCAAACTTTATTAGCACACTCCCACTTTTTGTGCCAAGGTCAGTAATAAAAAGATTAAATAAGATTGGTCCCAAAACCGATCCCTGAGGAACTCCACTGGTAACCTCCCTCCAACCTGACAGTTCGCCTTTCAGTAGGACCCGTTGCAGTCTCCCCTTTAACCAATTCCTTATCCACCTTTTGATGTTCATATTGATCCCCATCTTCTCCAATTTAACTAATAATTCCCCATGTGGCACGGTATCAAATGCCTTACTGAAATCTAGGTAAATTAGATCCACTGCATTTCCTTTATCTAAAAAGTCTGTTACTTTTTCAAAAAAGGAGATTAGGTTGGTTTGGCACGATTTATCTTTTGTAAAACCATGTTGTATTTTGTCCCATTTACCATTGCCTTCAATGTCCTTAACTAATTTCTCCCTTTGTCCCTTTATGTCTCCCTTTGTCACCTTTCTTGTGAAAAAGAGTAACAGCAGTGCTCAAACTCTCTGAGATTTGTTTCTTGATAATATGCACTATGAACAATTTCATCTGTTCCCTAGATTTTTTTTTTATTATCACCATCATAATATCCTGGATTTGTGGTTTTCTTTAATGTCACCTTCTGTACTTTTTTGCCTACCTTCCTTTCAGATACTTAGAGATCACTTAATCCCATCACACAGTAGCATGTTCCTGATATTGTGCCATCCTACTTATCGTATCCTACAGTCATGGTACTTATATAAGATTTGTGTGCAATATTTGGTGCATTGTTTAATTATGGAGATGCTCTAGATCCTCTAACTGCCAGAAGATGGGAGTGGACAACAAGGGATGGATCACTCAATGACTTCCTGTTCTGTTCATTCCCTCTGAAACATCTGGAATTGGCCATTGTCAGAAGACAGAATAATTGGCTAAATGGACCATTAGTCTGACCATATGGCTGGTCTTATGGTAACAATAATTATGGTAATCTAACACTCCATTAAAACCTCACTTCAACAAAAACTTTATCTGAATGAACGTTGGCATAATGAGTGCTTTGCAAAGGAAGAATTTCTCAAAAAACTTCAACATAAATTGGACAATTGGACAGATCCCTGTTTTGTTCTTAAGGTCCATACTGAATCCATACATGCATTTTGAGTAGATGCGTGTTTCCTAATACATGCCTCAGACTCAGATCTCAAAATTCCCAGCCAAAGTAGCATCAGCTATTAAAATCACCGCATGGGAAAGCAGAAAAGGCTGAGAAAGGGGTTTATTGTATGGTCTTACTATTCTTTTGCAACATATGTTTTCTAGTGATCCAATGTAGCTCCTGGGAACCTAACTGAGTTCAAAGAGAGTTCTGTCTAGATTACTAGTATCCACCCATGTCTCTGATTCACCACAATTGAAATCTTCTGATCATCTCACCAGCTGGTGGCATTTAACTGGTGAACAGGACCAGAGAGAATATTGATCCTTGTGTGACTTCACAAAAGAGTGACCCCAGTGCAATTTAACATCACTACTCTTGGGGGCATATCTCCGTTTTAGCGGATTCCCCGGAACCTCTCCCTAAGGCAGAACAGCAGTATCTCACAGTCAACAGTGTCGAAGGGTGCAAAGAGGTCTACAGAGATAAGAATGGAAGTGTTCCTAACTGTCCATTGACAACAGGAGATAGTTCATCAATGACAGTAAAGTTGTTTCTGACCCATATCCTGGCATGAATCTATATTGTGCTGGATATTAAATCATCTAGAATATTAGCTGATATTTTTTACCTAGTCTACTTATGCAAAAATATTTTTTGTTTTTTATTTGGTTTTCTCTTATTCCTCAGGGGATTTCATTTTTGAAGAGATTTTCTTACAGATGATATACTCTGTGATAAAAACCGGGAGCATAAAATTCTGCATTTTCTTTTAGAATAAAATATGTAAGGAGTTGTTAAAATCATCCTTTGAAATGTTTCATCCTGTCCATAGGAATTTTGATACAAGCAACACTGGCCTATTCTTTCAAGGTCACAAGCAATGAAAGCCTATGATGGGGCTCTTCATTATCTGTTGGATACATTAGATACACAAAAGTCCAACTTCAGGAGTGTGGTACCTCATTATATTATAACGCAATACCTTCTTCAACAATTAGGGCATGTTACAATGTGATGTGACAAATCAAAAAACTAAATAAAAGGGGTCGTCGGAGTGAGACATCATTGTGAATTGTGGTAGTGACTGTCAATTTTTTTAAAACTGTCATGCAATTTGTTGCAAAACATTTTCAAAAGTAGACATTTCCCCTCTGTTCATTAGAAAGATGCAAATAAGAACTGTAGGAGTCCTTCACATTTCTCATTAGGATGTCATTCAACACCATTTAAATGTTTACATGCTACCAGTCTACCAAATAGAATGAAGGACTGAATCAACTAACTCACAATGATTTCCTTTATGTAATTCTGTTTTTAAGTGTGATAATAAGTAATAGATCAAAACTGTAAGTGAATAAGCTTGTTCTCCTAAGGTTGCTTGCTGAGTTGTTTCCAAACTCACACACACCAGCTCTAAAAAAATGAGATGGTACTTAAAGAGTTAAAAAAGGAAGCAAAAAGCAAATAAATGATAAAAACAGAGCTAATCTGAAAATGGCTTCCCCCTCCCCCCCAAGAAAATTTTGACTTTTCATCCAAAACTGAAAAATGTTGCCACCAAACCAAAATATTTTTAGTTTTCTAACAAAATGTAGACACTTTTCTGCAAAAAGCAGACACTTGTCATAAAATAATGCTTAGTTGAAACCCCAACCTTCCATCAAAAAAAAAAAAAAAGCACAGATGGAAAATTTCCAAGCAGCCTGAGATAAAAATGCTCTCCTTAGCTCTCACAGTAATATTTCAGGTCTCTTTTCCCAATCCACCCATCAAATAAACAAAATGGTACTATTGTACACTTCTTTTCTTTTTAGTTAATATTTTGACAGTTAATGAGGAACGTTGGATGCTCACTGTCTGTTGCATATTGGAGAGGATTTCAAGGAAAGCAATATAAAGGGCCAGATACTACAGTGTTTGATCAGGGAAACTTTCCATCATATCAGAATCCTAACTCAGGTATATTTTCCTTTCTCTGGTGCTCTATAATTCCTGTTTCTTTTCTGGTGCTCACTTATGACTATTTATTATTTGTATTACCATAGCATCACTTGCACAGTTTCAGGCTCCACACATACCCATGCACACTCATACTCAGTATGGGATCATGAGGCAGTGTTCTCATTCTGAATTTTACTTTTCATTCTAGTGTTTTATATGGTTCTAGTGCTTTCCCACATTTCTCTCCAGATAAGCTTAATAATCACCTTCAGGCATATGAATAACAAGGTTAATAGGACATCCACAAGCTTTGAGTGGTTTGTTCTTTGTACCTTTAAATAATCTCTATTTTTTTCATGCAAGATTGGAGCTGCAAACATTTCCTCTGTCTTAAAATGTGATCTGGAGTCAGTCAGAAACATCTGACACAATTAAAGCAAGTCACACATTATGTAGCAATATTATTACCTAAAGGAGCTTTATTCCTAATTGTTTTATGATTTAACTACTGTATAGTGGTTGTGCTTGTTTCTGCTAACAAGAGTTGTAGGTGGAACTCTTGATTGAGTATTAAATGTCAGCTAATTTTATGAAGCAAATGCCTTATAAAATAAAAATAAGGATTAGTCAAGAAAATTTTTTCCCCAACAGATGATTCCCCAAATAATTTAGATGTCTTTATTCTATTTATTGTTATTCATAAAAGAAAACAGAGCATCTAAGAGTAAAATGAGTTGCTATTATTTAGATAGAAAACTAAGGATAAAAATGAAGATCATGGGCCTCAATCTCCTCTCACTTATATTGATTTGATTGGGGTTACTCCTGATTTATGCCAGTTTGAGATCAGGATTGGGCATCCAATACCTGCCCCAATAGACTATATAGAAGAGAAAAGGATGAATAAAAGCAACAAGGGTTTGAACTAATGTCCATTGAAGTCAATGTAAGGAATTAGGGCACATCTACATCACAAATTGAGGTGTAATTGTAGTGTGAGTAGACATAAGTCTACTAGCTTTAATCCAGATAGCCTGGGTAACAACATGGCAAAAGGCATGACGGCATACATTTCAGTGTGGGCCAGCTGCCCCCGTACAAGCTCACCAGAAACCCTGTTACTTGTACTACCTAAATTCAAGCAAGTATAGGTATGTCTTCGCATGCTATTGCACCCTAATTTGTGGTGTAGCTGTACCCTTAGACTGTAAACTCTTCGGGGCAGGGAGAAGTGTTTTGTTTTGTGTTTGTACAGCACCTAATACAGTAGGGTACGAGGCCCATGACTGGCCCAACCTGCAAAAAGAAATGTTCCCTAAATCAAACCCAAACCAAACAACAAACAAACCATGCAGATACAATGCAGCCTAAGTCAAAGATTATGAAGAAGTTAGACCAGTATATCCAAATGGTTAGGGACAGCATGAAATGTTTCAAAGAAGAAATCACTAAAGTTACATAAGTACTTTAATTTATTTTTTCGTATTGCTAAAAAATCTGAATCTCAAAATGGAAAGCAATATGAGATATGATTATAGTTGGTATATAATAGGTAATTTTTATGAATATAGTGTCTCAAAGGTTAAAACTAAGGGGGCTAAAATATAAAAGTATTTAGGCACCACTAGCCTCTCTATCCCCCAAAATACTAAGCACTAAAGACTACTGTAAAAGCCCAAACATTATGCAAAACTATACAATTAATAACGCATTTCATTGCAATCTAGAATAATGCATAACACTACTGGGCTCATCAGCATAATTATTAACTCAAGCTAGAAATACATTTCTGCGCTTGGAGAAAAGGAAAAGCTAATTGTTCTTACCAATACATTTGCTTAAAAACAAAAAACAAAAACTTACCACTCTTTCTAATCAGAGAATTATTACAGCTTGCCTAAAATAGTTTCTAATATTGTAGAGAGGTCTGGAAATCTTCCCCTTCCACTCATTCATATGATTTTTCATAGATTTCTATTTTCCCTTTTCACACTTGAAATATATTTCATAGAATCATAGAATATCAGGGTTGGAAGGGACCTCAGGAAGTCATCTAGTCCAACCCCCTGCTCAAAGCAGGACCAATCCCCAACTAAATCATACAGGCCAGGGCTTTGTCAAGCCTGACCTTAAAAACTTCAAAGGAAGGAGATTCTACCACCTCCCTATATAACGCATTCCAGTGTTTCACCACCCTCCTAGTGAAAAAGTTTTTCCTAATATCCAACCTAAACCTCTCCCACTGCCACTTGAGACCATTACTCCTCGTTCTGTCATCTGCTACCACTGAGAACAGTCTAGATCCATCCTCTTTGGAATCCCCTTTCAGATAGTTGAAAGCAGCTATCAAATCCACCCTCATTCTTCTCTTCCGCAGACTAAACAATCCCAGTTCCCTCAGCCTCTCCTCATAAGTCATGTGTTCCAGTCCCCTAATCATTTTTGTTGCTCTCCGCTGGATGCTTTCCAATTTTTCCACATCCTTCTTGTAGTGTGGGGCCCAAAACTGGACACAGTACTCCAGATGAGGCCTCACCAATGTCGAATAGAGGGGAACGATCACGTCCCTCGATCTGCTGGCAATGCCCCTACTTATACATCCCAAAATGCCGTTGGCCTTCTTGGCAACAAGGGCACACTGTTGACTCATATCCAGCTTCTCGTCCACTGTAACCCCTCGGTCCTTTTCTGCAGAACTGCTGCCGAGCCATTCGGTCCCAAGTCTGTAGCGGTGCATGGGATTCTTCCGTCCTAAGTGCAGGACTCTGCACTTGTCCTTGTTGAACCTCATCAGATTTCTTTTGGCCCAATCCTCTAATTTGTCTAGGGCCCTCTGTATCCTATCCCTACCCTCCAGCATATCTACCTCTCCTCCCAGTTTAGTGTCATCTGCAAACTTGCTGAGGGTGCAATCCACACCATCCTCCAGCTCGTTTATGAAGATATTGAACAAAACCAGCCCGAGGACCGACCCTTAGGGCACTCCACTTGATACCGGCTGCCAACTAGACATGGAGCCATTGATCACTACCCGTTGAGCCCGACAATCTAGCCAACTTTCTATCCACCTTATAGTCCATTCATCCAGCCCAAACTTCTTTAACTTGCTGGCAAGAATACTGTGGGAGACCATGTCAAAAGCTTTGCTAAAGTCAAGGAACAACACGTCCACTGCTTTCCCCTCATCCACAGAGCCAGTTATCTCATCATAGAAGGTAATTAGATTAGTCAGGCATGACTTGCCCTTGGTGAATCCATGCTGACTGTTCCTTATCACTTTCCTCTCCTCTAAGTGCTTCAGAATTGATTCCTTGAGGACCTACTCCATGATTTTTCCAGGGACTGAGGTGAGGCTGACTGGCCTGTTGTTCCCCGGATCCTCCTTCTTCCCTTTTTTAAAGATGGGCACTTCATTAGCCTTTTTCCAGTCATCTGGGACTTTCCCCGATTGCCATGAAGTTTCAAAGATAATGGCCAATGGCTCTGCAATCACATTGGCCAACTCCTTTAGCACTCTTGGATGCAGCACATCTTGCCCCATAAACTTGTGCTAGTCCAGATTTTCTAAATAGTCTCGAATCACTTCTTTCTCCACAGAAGGCTGGTCACCTCCTCCCCATGCTGTGCTGCCCAGTGCAATAGTCTGGGAGCTGACCTTGTTCGTGAAGACAGAGGCAAAAAAAGCATTGAGTACATTAGCTTTTTCCACATCCTCTGTCACTAGGTTGCCTCCCTCATTCAGTAAGGGGTCCACACTTTCCTTGACTTTCTTTTTGTTGCTAACATACCTGAAGAAACCCTTCTTGTTACTCTTAACATCTCTTGCTAGCTGCAACTCCAGGTGTGATTTGGCCTTCCTGATTTCACTCCTGCATGCCCGTGTAATATTTTTATACTCTTCCCTGGTCATCTGTCCAGTCTTCCACTTCTTGTAAGCTTCTTTTTTAAGATCAGCAAGGATTTCACTGTTAAGCCAAGCTGGTCACCTGCCATATTTACTATTCTTTCTACACATCGGGATGGTTTGTCCCTGAAACCTCAATAAGGATTCTTTAAAATACAGCCAGCTCTCCAGGACTCCTTCCCCCCTCATGTTATTCTCCCAGGGGATCCTGCCCATCAGTTCCCTGAGGGAGTCAAAGTCTGCTTTTCTGAAGTCCAGGGTCCGTATTCCGCTGCTCTCCTTTCTTCCCTGTGTCAGGATCCTGAACTTGACCTTGTCATGGTCACTGCCTCCCAGGTTCCCATCCACTTTTGCTTCCCCTACTAATTCTTCCCGGTTAGTGAACAGCAGGTCAAGAAGAGCTCTGCCCCTAGTTGGTTCCTCCAGCACTTGCACCAGAAAATTGTCCCCTACACTTTCCAAAAACTTCCTGGATTGCCTGTGCACTGCTGTATTGCTCTCCCAGCAGATATCAGGGTGATTGAAGTCTCCCATGAGAACCAGGGCCTGCGATCTAGTAATTTCCATGAGTTGCCGGAAGAAAGACTTGTCCACCTCTTCCCCCTGGTCTGGTGGTCTATAGCAGACTCCAACCACGACATCACCCTTGTTGCTCACACTTCTAAACTTAATCCAGAGACTCTCAGGTTTTTCTGCAGTTTCATACTTGAGCTCTGAGCAGTCATACTTCTCCCTTACATACAGTGCAACTCCCCGACCTTTTCTGCCCTGCCTGTCCTTCCTAAACAGTTTATATCCATCCATGACAGTACTCCAGTCATGTGAGTTATCCCACCAAGTCTCTGTTATTCCAATCACATCATAATTCCTTGACTGTGCCAGGACTTCCAGTTCTCCCTGCTTGTTTCCTAGGCTTCTTGTATTTGTGTATAGGCACTTGAGATAACTCGCTGATCATCCCTCTTTCTCAGTATGAGGCAGAAGCCCTCCCCTCTCGTGCGCTCCTGCTCATGCTTCCTCCCAGTATCCCACGTCCCCACTTACCTCAGAGCTTTGGTCTCCTTCCCCTGGTGAACCTAGTTTAAAGCCCTCCTCACTAGGTTAGCCAGCCTGCTTGCGAAGATGCTCTTCCCTCTCTTCATTAGGTGGAGCCCGTCTCTGCCTAGCACTCCTCCTTCTTGGAACACCATCCCATGGTCAAAGAATCCAAAGCCTTCTCTCCGACACCACCTGCCGTAGCCATTCGTTGACTTCCATGATTCGACGGTCTCTACCCAGGCCTTTTCCTTCCATGGGGAGGATGGATGAGAACACCACTTGCACCTCAAACTCCTTTATCCTTCTTCCCAGAGCCACATAGTCTGCAGTGATCTGCTCAAGGTCATTCTTGGCAGTATCATGGGTGCCTACATGGAGAAGCAGGAAGGGGTAGCGATTCGAGGGCTTGATAAGTCTTGGCAGTCTCTCCGTCAATCTTGTATTAAGTCAAACAGCTAAGGGACATGGGCAAAAGTGATGAGAAATAAGAGCCAGGGTTATAAAAATGAGGAAAGGTAACATGAAAAGTACCAAGAAGAGTCTGTTGGGATCAACTCCCAATTTTATGAAAAACCTGGGTCACACTTTATGTTAAGATTCCATTTATAAATGGTTTATAAAAGGTTAAAATTATTAATAATTTTATTATAGACCTGAGTAGACTGTGTTACAAATCGTTAAAAAAATATGTTTATAAGCCAAGGTTATAATCAATCTGTTGAGCAGCTGTACTCTAAAAATTAATGAAGTACTTATTAAAACAACTATTAACATTTTAGGAACCTTTTATGTGCTATTTTTAAATGGATATATATACATATAATATAAAGTGTGACTAAAAGGCCCACTTTTTGAAACAGTTTGGACAGGCTGAGCTATGTTTAGTGGATAGCTGGGGTGTATGGAAGCATAGTTCTAAGTCCCCTTTACATTCTTCTGATTTTGGGGGCTGCCAGATAAATGAGGTGAGCAGGTTTTGGTTCACCATCCAGGATGACATACGTATTTTTAATTTCCTGATTAACAAAAACTGTCATTTAAATCTTCATCAGATGGAGATGATCTTTTACTGCATATATTCTCTTTTGCAGTTCCAAAACCAGTAGTTATTGTTATTGATATTTTGTTTCTCGCTGTGTTTCTAATGCTCCTTTGATGCACTTATTCTTCATAGACAAACAGGACAGATGTCCCATAGCCTCCCAAACTCAATAGTTAACTTCTTCAACAGCACAGGAATGCAAGCATTCTCTATGATGCAATTCTAGGGATTCTGAGAGAGTCCTGAAAGAGTCACCAGCACATTCTTTTTCCAAGTCTGTTTTCTTCATCATAGATCATTCGTAAACTGCAGTAGCTTACAAGGACCCCGCTAGCAAAGGAAGTGTCCACGTGCCACTGAATGTCAGGTAACTCTTGTTTGGACACCTCTCATTAATCAATATCATTTATACACCATGGTCTTGCCAAACAAGCACAATAGTCTAACTTTCAGTTGCACTAAGGCTGAGGGAAATAAAATTCTTCCTTTGCTTCCCTTATGAGAGCTATAGCCTGGAATAGCATTGCTTTTCCCGCCCACCCCCGCAACAGCATTCCCTTTCATTAGTACTTAACTTGTTACCTGCTTTCTCTCCCCGATTCTGTTCTGCATTGTTACCTTTCTATCCAGCTCTCCCCTGCATTTTATTTCTGCTTGGTATTCTTCTTTTCCATTGAGAACAACACATTACATTTAGTCTCTTTGAAACACAAGTCACTTGGCACAGTATTTCAATCTCTTCTGATTTTTTTTTGTAGTTTCTCCTTTTCATACCCCATGTTTGCAGCAACACCTCCACTGATTGTTCAGCAAAACTGATTTGTGCCTAGGTAACCCATTCCAGTGCTTCACCACCATCCTAGTGAAATATCCAATCTAATCTAATATCCAATCTAGATCTCCTCCACTGCAACTTGAGACCATTGTTCCTTGTTCTGCCACCACTGAGAACAGCCGAGCTCCATCCTCTTTAGAACCCCCCTTCAGGTAGTTGAAGGCTGCTATCAAATCGCCCCTCACTCTTCTCTTCTTCAGACTAAATAAGTCCAGTTCCCTCAGCCTCCACTCATAAGTCATGTGCCCCAGCCCCCTAATCATTTTAGTTGCCTTCCGCTGGACTCTCTCCAATTTGTCCACATCATTTCTATAGTGGGGGGCCCAAAATTGGCCGCAATACTCCAGATGTGGCCTCATCAGTGCCGAAAAGAGGGAAATAATCACTGCCTTCGATCTGCTGGCAATGCTCCTACTAATGCAGTCCAATATGCTGTTAACCTTCTTGGCAACAAGGGCACACTGTTGACTCATATCCAGCTTCTCGTCCACTGTAATCCCCAGGTCATTTTCTGCAGAACTGCCGCTTAGCCAGTTGGTCCCCAGCCTGTACCATGTATGGGATTCTTCCGTCCTAAGTGCAGGACTCTGCACTTGTCCTTGTTGAATCTCATCAGATTTCTTTTGGCCCAATTCTCCAATTTGTCTTGGTCACTCTGGACCCTATCCTTACACTCCAGAATATCTACCTCTCCCCCAGCTTAGTGTCATCCACGAACTTGCTGAGGGTACAGTCCATCCCATCATCCAGCTCATTAAAGAAGATGTAGAACAAAACCAGCCCAAGGACCGACCTCTGGTGCACTCTGCTTGATTCCGGTTGCCAAGTAGACACCGAGGCATTGATCACTATCTCTTGAGCACGACAATCTAGCCAGCTTTCTATCCACCTTATAGTTTATTCATCCAATCCATACTTCTTTAATTTGCTGGCAAGAATACTGTGGGAGACCATAAACCTTGCTAAAGTCAAGGTATATCATGTCCACTGCTTTCCCCATATCCACAGAGCTAGTTATCTCATCATAGAAGGCAATCAGATTGGTCAGGCGTGACTTGCCCTTGGTAAATCCATGTTGATTATTCCCGATCACCTTCCTCTCTCCAAGTGCTTCAAAATGGATTCCTTGAGGACCTGCTCCATGATTTTTCTGGGGACTGAGATGAGGCAGTAGTTCCCTGGATTCTCCTTCTTCTCCTTTTTAAAGATGGGCACTATATTCTCCTTTTTCCAATTGTCCGGGATCATATTAGACTGATTGGGAATGGGGCTTGGGAACTGAATGTGCTAGGGGCATACAATAGGCAGCTCTCCTCAAGGTGGAGGCAGGGCTACCCTCATGGTGATTCCCTGCCTTCCTCAGTGGGAATCCTTTTCTGGGGTTCCTTGGGCACCATAAGCCAGGAGGAAACAAGGACTGAAGAGGAGCTATAAGGATATTTGGGGATTGGAATTCTCCTGAGTGGAATGACTAGCAAGAAACTCCATGACAGGATTTTCATGGAGATTTTGTCTCCCTTAGGCCCTCCTTGTGGGCTTTTCTATGGGAAGGAAAGAGTCCTTCTGCAAAAAATGTTGACTGAAAAGAATAAAAGAAAGATTCCCACTCCCCTCAACCCTGTAATTAAAAGTTACCCCTTTTATTCTCCAAGCTGACAGCTATATGGCAGCTGAGTTCTAGGGGCTGCTATGAAGGAATCACTTATACTGATCATCATGACAGGTGCTAGACGCAGGAAAAAAATTAACAACTCAATCCAGTTCTCATTTTATTATTAATAGTTCTTGTGTTAATGATGTCAACAGGAGTCCTTGATTGAATTACTGGTTTTATTCATCTCATGGTGGAGTCTCTATGTTATTAACTGTCAGCCTCACTTTGGAATTCAATAGAGTCCAAGAAATCACACACAAAGAATAAAGATTTACTGATGATATTGGTAAAATTCACAGATAAGATGGAACTGAACACATAATTCATTAAATGTGTAATGCTGGAGAACAGAATTATTTATTTATTTATGTTGTATTCTCCCCCCCACCCCATGCATTTCTAATGGAGGGAAAAATAAGAGTTAATTCAGACCATAACTATTTCTCTTTCTACAGTTTCTTTCCACTATCACTCCACAGATATTATTTGCAGTAATTACGAGCTGAATCGCCCTTGTAAAATAGGTAGGTACTGTTATACCCATTTTGCACCTTTCCTTGAAGAACCTTCCTGTGCTCACTGCTGTACGAAACTTGATGGGACACTAGTCTGGTTTAGTAATGGAAGTCTTATGTTTTCCATTTTACAGATAGACAAGACCTTAGTTTTTTCTATGTATGCAAGTAATTTTGGAATAGACAAGTTAGAGAGAATCAGGATTCAAAGCTTCTACTCATGTGGGCCTCTGCAGTCTTCAGCAGGAACAAGATGAGGTCCTTAGTTAGGAAACCAGGGGAAGGAATTGCTTATCAGGAATCTGTGGGCCAAACAAGTCCTCAATGCATCACACTATGTAACATTACTGAATTCTATGAAATGATACAAGATGTAAATCAGACAAAAACTGGATTTGTATTTTCAGGAACGTGCCATTTCAAATGTGTAAACACCAAACAAAGTCCTCTGGTTTACAACAGAGAGTTATTACCTCAGCCCTGTAATAAAATCTCTGTCCACAAATTATTCCATATTTCCACTGATGAAATTACCACAAAGGCAGAGAATTCAGCTTGCCAAATTTTAAATAGATAATTTAAAGCATCCCAATAGCTAATTTTTTATTATATTTATAGTATGCATATGAAATATGTATAAGAAATATACTAGGGCTGTCAAGCGATTAAAAAATTAATCGTGATTAATCACACAATTTAAAGAAATCATCTTGATTAATTGTGCTGTTAAACAAAATAGAATACCATTTATTTAAATAGTTGTGGATGTTTTCTACATTTTCAAATGTATTGATTTCAATTATAACACAGAATACAAAGCATACAGTGCTCACTTTATATTTATTTTTGATTACAAATATTTGCACTGTAAAAAACAAAAGAAATAGTATTTTTCAATTCACCTAATACAAGTACTGTAGTGCAATCTCTTTATCATTACAGTTAAACTTCCAAATGTGGAATTATGTACAAAAAAAACTGCATTGAAAAATAAAATAATATAAAACTTTAGATCCTACAAGTCCACTCAGTTCTACTTCAGTCAATCACTCAGACAATGGTTACAATTTGCAGGAAACAGTGCTGCCCACTTCTTGTTTACAATGTCATCTGAAAGTGAGAACAGGCATTCACATGACACTGTTGTAGCTGGCATTGCAAGATATTTATGTGCCAGATGAACTAAAGATTCATATGTCCCTTCATGCTTTAACCACCATTCCAGAGGACACGCGTGCAGCTGATGATGGGTTCTTCTCGATATTGATGCAAAGCAGAATGGACCAACTCATGTTCATTTTCATCATCTGAGTCAGATGCCACCAGCAGAAGGTTGATTTTCTTCTTTGCTGGTTCAGGTTCTGTAGTTTCTGCAACTGAATGTTACTCTTTTAAGACTTCTGAAAGTATGTTCCACACCTCATCCCTCTCAGATTTTTGACGGCACTTCAGATCCTTAAACCTTGGTTCGAGAGCTGTAGCTCTTTTTAGAAAACTCATATTGGTACCTTCTATGTGGTTTGTCAGATCTGCTGTGGAAGTGTTCTTAAAATGAGCATGCACTAGGTTATCATCCGAGACTGCTATAACATGAAATATATAGAATGTTGGTAAAACAGAACAGGAGATATACAATTCTACCCCCAAGGAGTTCAATCACAAATTTAATCAATACATTATTTTTTTAATGTGTTATCAGCATGGAATCATGTCTTCTGGAATTGTGGCTGAAGCACGAATTGTGGCCGAAGCAAGAAAAATCTTTAATAAATTTCAATTGAATAATCACACTATTAAAGAGAAGCAGAGGCACAGGCCTGCCTCTTGAAAGTGGTGTACCTGGGGAACTGGAAAAGGGTATCAAACTATCCAGGGACCATGACGATCCCTTATTAAAAATGGACCTTTTAATTATATGAATTAAGTATATGAGATGAGATGTCAGCATATGGGAGTGTTTGGGGGAAGATGGTCTTTGAATAAGACACAGACTGAGAATCAGGACTAATCACTCAATATCTCTGTGCCTCAGTTCCCCATCTGTAAAATGGGCATAATAATGTTAGTTATCTACTTCACGTGCTTGGTAAAGTGCTTAGTTATCCTGGACTATAAGGTGCAGAGGCTTACTATTCTATAAGGTTTCCAGTAGTTCAACACACCATTGAAAATAATATGTAGTTAGAAAAGACATTTTCGCCTGTCTTCTGGGGAAGGCACTAATGTTTGTAAAAGTTTACGTGAAAGGCAGGGATCAGTACACAAGGATGTGAACACATCACATAGGCCACACAGTTATGCATACATATTATTGAGATGCTGAGTTTTGACCTTGCGAGGAATAATGAATTGTTTGCTTTCACTGTACGGTACAGTGCAGGTAAAGAAATTAGTGCAGTTTAAAAAAAATCTCTGCTGTATACTATAATGTAAATATAACATGATATAAAGGTAGGTGGATTTTTTTAATCACTTTTCTTGGCATAGGAATAATTGTGGCATAAATTGTTACCAAGGTATTACCACACAAAATATCCCCAATAAAGACAATCGGGATACTTGCATAAACAGGAGGACCAGAATTAAGCCCATAATCTGATATTCCCATACCTAATATTTTCTTTCTCTTGCTGCATTGTTCTCTTCCAAAGATTCTTCATAAGAGAAAGAAAAAAAATATATCTAGGAACTGATTAATAATGTGCTAGGATTATCTGGCAACATTTTATACTTTATAAAAGACAGCTGCCCTTTGCACAGAAATACTCCATTCTTTTTTTATGAGCTCTACCATCTAGAACAACAGCAGTAACAACAAGAGAGAGTATTTTGACTTAGTGGCAGAGACTGGTACTGAAAGTGGTAGTTGCGGGGAGAGAACAGAAGATGGGAGATGGAAGGAAATAAAGAAATGGTAGAGGAACTTATACAACCATCTAATGGATTCTATAAGACTCCCTGCTACAATGGAAATTCATGCTGTAAGGATTGGTAGGAACTGAATTCTTTTGTAACACAACAGACTTTTATTTTTAACCAAAAGCATCCTAGGAATTCTATGGTTCTGCTTTTGAATATGAGCTCTGAAGCAAGGTAAAGCTGGCAAAGCATTGCTGAAGTGTTAATTTACCAGTTGGTGGGCTGAAGTGTTTCTTTTGTGATTTAATTCAAAGTAATGCTAAAAGGTGATTTTTCACATTTAGGGCCAAATACTTCCCACTTTGCAAACAATGAGACTATTTGTGTAAGTAAATATGACTTCCGTGAGATTGGTGCTTGTGTAAGGTGAGGAAATTAAATTTTCACAGTACTGGGTGACTGAAAATGTGCTCATGTGATTTAGCAGTGTGGTCTAGGTTTTTACAGGCTAAAGGCCTAGACAATTGAATATAAGAAAGAGGTTAGTGTGAGTAGTTATTATGTATTCTTCTTTGACCCTAGTACAGGGCAGCAGTTGAACCCAAATGTCTCTGAATCAAGTTCCAAAATAGGCATATTTTTTTTTAATACAGTGAAAGACTAAAGAGACCAACATAATACTTTTCTGCGTGGGCCAGTAAGATGCAGCAGAACACAAACACAATACAGCTGGTGGCATACCGCTGAGGAACCACTATAGAATTGTACAAACATTGCACTATTGGGGGTACTTCTCCATGTGCACTCATGAAAACTGTTGCAAATGGCAATTTTTTAGAATCTCTTTGCAAAGAGGCACATGCTACAGATGCAGCCTGGGACTTATTTGGGTCTGTTAAGGACCTAAACATTCCTGAAACTGCTGAAGTGTTTCTTTTCAAGGAGTGAAGTACTTTGCAGTCAGCTCAGGAGGCAGCAAACTACTCTTCTTATCCCCTTCCCTTCCCAAGTACATCATATTGTTTGTTGCTCAATAAATGAAGATGAGATTTAAAATTCCTTAAATTAATGGCTCACCATCCAAAAGTGATGTAATATTTTACAAGTTAATGTATCGACAGATGATGTGATAAAGAATGTGAAATTACAATTAATATTTTAAAGCTTTTTAACACTTCACATGAGTTATGCAAGTAGTTGTGTCAACAGCAATCAGTAACAAAAGTGGGCAATGAGTAATAACAACTATCAACATTATGCTTAATAAAGAACTATATTCTGCCCTCTTATTCAGACACTATTACCACTGACTTCAGTCTGACCTTTACATGATTTAGGATGACAGGATTTCACCTATCAAGAGGGAGTGGCTGACAGGGCATTCTCCAGAAGGGCTCCAGGCCTCCAGCACTTTTGGGTGCTCTCCCACCTATGGTCCAAATAGCCTAGATTTCAGGTTTCACTGCAGGGCCTGTTTGTACTGCATTTTGCTTTGTTATTTTAAATATTCGCTAGGGTGTTTGGAGACTGTACAGCTTCTTTTTAATTATCCTAAATCAAAATAAAAGAAACACCAAAAAATATACACGCAATATGGACTCAACTCATAACCCCTCCCCCCGCCTTGCTGAATTAATAGCTTGAAACCAGTGCTTTGTGCTGCCACAGGAGTGGTGGAAAATACATTTGTTCTCTGAATGTGGGAGGGCTATGTTGCAGGTCATAGCCTCAAACCCTGGAAAAGAAAGCAGTGTATCACTTACACTAGCTAATGGTAGCCAACTGAGGAATGATACTACTAGGGGATGAGTTTCAGAGTGGTAGCCGTGTTACTCTGTTTCAGCAAAAACAATGAGGAGCCTTGTGGCACCTTAAAGACTAACAAATTTATTAGAGCATAAGCTTTCGTGGGCTATGACCCACTTCTTCTGATGTATGGAGTGAAAATTACACTAGGCAGGCATAAATATACAGCACAAAAAAAGATCGGAGTTGCCTTACCAAGTGGGGGGCCAATGATTCAATCAGGGTGGATGTGTCCCATTCCCAACAGTTGACAAGGGGAGCTGCTCCCCTGAGCTGTTTGTGGGTTTCTGTTGCAACATCAGGGATATGGGAGATTTCTCCCACTGAATGCTGATGATGAGCCATCCAATTTTGAGGGAGAGATAAATAAAGCCAGCCTTTCTGAAAGAGCTGGATAAACTTTGGCACAGTGTTGGATAAAAAGATAATGTGATATTCCATTTAGCTGGTCTCAAGATGAAACAAAGAGACTAGAGTTCTGGATAATAATGATGGTTCAGAGGCTATAGAGAAATAATTAAAAAAAACAGCACAATTACAAGTAGTGGAGAAATAATGGAAGAAAGGAAATATAAATATAAACCACATTTTTCTTGTGATTTCAGCAACTTTTGTGCACGTCTTTTCATAGTATGACAAGATCTACACTCTCCTTTAGAGCTGGTGGCCTGAAATTACCACATAAACAATTTGCAGCAGAACCTGCAAATGCTGTAGGACATAGAATCATAGAATCATAGAATATCAGAGTTGGAAGGGACCTCAGGAGATCATCTAGTCCAACCCCCTGCTCAAAGCAGGCACAATCCCCAATTTTTTTGCCCCAGATCTCTAAATGGCCACCTCAAGGATTGAACTCACAACCCTGGGTTTAGCAGGCCAATGCTCAAACCACCGAGCATGAGCAAATGATGCATTGACTTTATCTATCACAGTTGTATTTATGGTGTAGTCATTTGGAGCAGAAATGACTTGAGCTACTGATTTAAAAGAAAGAGCTGTAAGAGTTGGTAATCTTCTTCATACTGAACAATCTGAAGTCATTGGCACAGCTGATGTGTAGACTGGAGTCAATCCAGAAGAATCAGCATTTCCCCCCTCTTTTAATGCAGGTTTTAAAAAAAAATCAACTATGTGACTGACACAGCCATCCTAGCTCTGCAGGGATACGGGGGAATGTTGCTTTTGTTACACTTCTCAAATGTTTACTTACACTTTCTATGCCCAGAGGATTCAGAATTTGCTTTTTAAAACAACTTTTTGATTTAGAGGTTTCTTCCATTAGAAATAATTAGCCCATCCTGTACATACAGAGAAGAGACAGTCCTTGTCATAAAGAGTTAACAGTCTAAATCAGAGGTCTTCCAGGCGGTACATCAACTCATCTAGAATAATGTTTCTCAATCTGGGAGTTGTGAGCCCCAGGGGGGTCACAAGCCATGTCTGGTGTTAGGGGCTGGCAAGCAGGGCAATTGCCTGAGGCCCCATACCACAAGGGGCCCCACAAAGCTAAGTTACATGTTTCAGCCCCAGGTGATGGAGTTTGGGCTTCAGACACCTGAAAGGGGTACAGCAGTCTGGAAAGTCTGAGAACCACTGGTCTCAATCAACAAGACAAACAAAGGATGGGAGGGGAAACAGGGGCACAGAAAGATGTCACACAGCAGTGCTGGGAATGAAACTCGGGTCTCCTTTGTCCAGCTCCTGTGCTTGTTTCACAGACTACACTGCCTCCCTGAGCTCATAGGACCCTTATTTACATAACTGGGAGTCCCTGTGTAGTGCACTTGCAGGATTGGGCACATTATCTTATTATCTAGAGGCTTTTCCTTTTCTACAAAAGAAATGTATTGGGGCAAAATTCTGATCCCCTCATTCACATGAGCAGTCCCATTGGCCCTAATATTGTTTCTTTTGCTTCAATGAGTCTTAAAGTTAAGCACACGCCTAAGTATCTTTCTGAATCAAGTCCTTATTCTTCCATTTTGATTAGACTTGTCTGCTAATTGAAAGTGATGACAGCATTCTCCAGGTGTCCAAGTGCTCTTCTCATCCATGACCTGCTCCTGCACCCCTGAAGTCAGTGGCTTGTAGCCAGCTCTGTTGCTATAGCTATATGGACATATGGTAAATAAGGTATAGGTATGAACTGAGGCAGTAATACAAAACCTGACAGATCTCAAGCCGCTAAAGACAATAGCTTAGAACAAACTAACTAGGCCCAAGGCTTAAACATATGTAACTAACTGTGACTCAAAGCATCTTGTATTCATCCCTACACACCGTTGTAATAATCTTTCTACAAAATATGCCTTGTGAGGTATCATCTGAAAACTAATAACTCACTAGTCAATAATATCATGGTGAAATGTATATAGCAATATTATATGTAAAGTTATGAGTTCCCCCTTTACAATGTAACTTGTTCAAAACCAGACAGCCCTGCTTAGGCAAAAGTTGTTAAACAGGCCTATCCTAAACAAAGGAATGTGTGTTTACCTCAATTTGCATCTAAGTACTAAACAGAACCATCAAGAATGCAGGAAGCCAAGCAATTTACATTTTTGCAAACAAGACCGGTGGAGGTGAGGAAAGAGCATGGACCCTTCTTCACCACCAGACTCCATGTCCCCTTCCTCACTGCTTGAATAAATTTGGCTTTGAGGGGAAACCTTCAGAAGAATCCATTTCAAAGGTTCACTGCACTATAAAAGAAAGGGGCAGAAAACCCCAAGTTTTCTCTTTCACCTGATACGACAAAGGAAGTAGCACCTTTGGGCCTCTGGCAGAGATTATAACTGAGGAGGGGGGTCAGCCCCCATCTTGCTGGGAAACTGGGTGAGAAGAGCTATCTTGAAAAAATCCTTGAACCAAACCTTGCTAGATTAAAGTTTTAGAATTTTAGATGTGTGTTTTCACTTTTATTTTCTTGTAACTATTTCTATATTTATACCTGAACTCACTTAAAATCTTATCTTCTTTTGTTAATAAACTTGTTTTACTATTGATCTAAACCAACAGTGCTGTTTTTGTAATAAAGTGAATGTCCACTCTGGTTAATGTGTCAAGCTGTTTTGGGTTTTTTTGTCTCCTTAAAGAAGTGAACGTACTTTATTATTCCTCTGAATGTTGCAGGAAAGAACTGGCCATGTCAGAGCACACAGGTCGGGAGATGTTCAGGACTGGGATGGGTTGAGGTTACCTGCTAACATTAATCAAATCTGGTAAAGACAAAAGTGTGTCTGTGATAAATGCTGGCAGGCTGTTGGATTCAGAGTGGTTGAATCAGAGCTATCCAGCATACAGAACACAAAGTTCATGCTGGCTATGTGTATGTCCCAGGCTGGGAGCCACAAGTAGAAGAAGCTTTTGTTGGGCACTCAAGGTTATAAAACAAGTGGTGACACAACCTTTGACTGGTCTGAATTGTAGCCTAGAACGTGACACTAAACCATAAATGACCCTATATCACAAAAAGTCACAAAAGAGAATGATGTTTTAAGTCAGTGTTGCTAAACTGCTTACAAGTAACCACAAGATGCTGGTTTATACCAATTTTAGTCATTTGAAGTTTGGAACATCAGCAGATGTCCGACCACCAGAATGCCATGGTAACTAACTGATGTATATGCTAATAAGCTTGAGATAAAAGTCTAATAACCTAGAGGATAAGTGAATCCCGGTATTATTAAGATGAGAAAATTCAGATAAGGAAAAGGGGTTGAAACCGCTACTGAATATGCATTAAGAAAAGGGGTATCAGTGTAACACATTATAAAAGCTGGTCTGTGTGCCTTGGGAAATGCCAGGATGACACCCACTGGTGATTATAGTAATGATGAAGATGACAACAATGAGGAAGATGATGACAGATACTTTGAGTTTCTCTGCAAGGGATGATGTAAATAGTGCAAATGTTAAGTGCCCCGTTGTGTTCTCTCTCTCCTTTACCAGACTGCAATGTGAGTACTGTTGTTTGGTTGACTAATAAATGTAAATATTATAAAAAGAGCACTGTGTTGTCCTTGTTATGTTCCATGGGATTCCCCTTTTATTAATTACATCTCTACTGTAGTCAGTCTTGGGATTGAACCCTCCCCTTGGGCTGGGTAATTAATCAAAGTAACCTATAACTATATAGGCTGCAGGGTCAGACCTAAAAGACCTACAGAAGTCAGTGGGAGTCTTGGGTACACCAGGATGTCAGCGGTCAGTGTCCAATAAGCTGATTCCCATTAAATTCAAGAACAATAAGGGATTTACAATATCATTCCATCCGTTACTTCTGCATATTTTCTATTTTTAAAATTAACCTCCTTGCAAGAGAATGAAGATCATTTAATAAGAGACAGTTTAGGTAGAAATGAAAAAAGAAAATGGTTTTACTCCTACCTCCTCTTTCTATTCATGTTACTATTTTAGTAATATAATAATAAATAATAATAATAATAATCTATAGAACTGTACAATACCTTACTGTTCAACTGTATATAATGCTATTCACTGGCATTATCCCACAGCACCTGTCAGACAATGCCTTTATGGTGAAAGAATGATGAACAATGATGAGCTTAAATCATCCCATATTGTGACACAAGCCAATGAATTCCAGAAAATTCAGAGCTCAGGCTGACATAGTGTCCTCTTCTTGCTACTGTGAAATCTCACACTCCAAAACACAAACTGCTGGCCCTTCACGAGAACTCAGATTTTACTTTGTCTTCTGTGCTTTTTGTTAAAATTCGGAGAAGTTACTTATGTGTATGTGTGTGTCCGGGGGGGAGGGGAGAGATGCGCATTTCTGTTTTTATTATTTTTCTTGTTTGTTTTGTTTTGAATAAAGCAAACAAAAAATCATGAAAGGTTCTAAATTGCATGTAATGTCTCCATGAGAGAATGGGATGGCTTCAAAGGAGTCGTTCCACTCTTCTGAGTCAATATCTACACTTAGTTTTCATACTGTACAATAAATATGTATTCATTTTAAAAGGCTTCCCAGAAGACAAGATTGGCTTTTCATAGAGCTGTTTCAGTCTATTAGTTAAATATATGTTTAACTATTGTAAAGCCTACTATTTACCCAAGAAATTCAATAGCTCTTATAGGGTAAACTCAGTAAATCAGGTGAATGCTCACTCATACATGCTTTTTAAAATGAATAATAAGTACTGTAAAGAACACAATGGCTCCCCTCTAAGAGCTTCCTAATGCTCTTAATGCTAGAGCTGTGTTTCAAAGGAAACACATACCAGAACAGTGATCCATCTAATCTAGTCTGTGACAGGGACCTGTATCAAATGCTTCAATATGAGAAGTGAGCAATTATGGAATAATCTGCCCATAGGGGAACTTTTTTCCTAACATCCTTTCTTAGCAAAACCTACTAAAATCAGTGGACAGGCTTTCACTGACTTCAGTGGTTTTGGACCTGGCCCTTAGATGTCAGCAAAAATACAGATCTTTTCATGGAATTTTCCCTTTTTGGTTTCATGCTGTTTTGCACTAAAGATTGGTTCTGAAACAAAACTTAGCCACAATATGGTGAATGTTTTAAAAACATGATTTAGATATCATTGGGTATTTTTGTTTTGTTTTCTTTGCCTGCACGGATCAATGTATGTGTTGAAATTTGATAATAAAAGGCACTTGTAGCATCATGTAACCTTATACTCAGAAACACCATGTGATGATAATATACATATTTTGATGCACTTTGCTATCTTGAGACACTAACATCTGCAAGTTTCAGAGTAGCAGCCGTGTTAGTCTGTATTCGCAAAAAGAAAAGGAGTACTTGTGGCACCTTAGAGACTAACAAATTTATTAGAGCATAAGCTTTCGTGAGCTACAGCTCACTTCATCGGATGCAAATTAAGCAGACGTATATAGCAGAGTAGCCATGTGCACTGCAATGTCAGTTTTCTCATCATTTCTATGTTTCTGAAAGGCTCTATAATATTTTTGAAAGTTATATGTCAGAGTGTTATTAAAATTATAAAGAGTTCAGTGGTAACCATTTTCTGGAAAGGCCTTTCTCTTTCTTCCTCCAAGTGAAATATCTCCCTTCCGCATTCTATACTTCCTGGGTGCTCAGATTGGTTCAAGGGAAAAAACAATCTTCTGAAACCCAAAATGCAATAGCTCTAATAACGGACAGTCAGATGTTGAAATGGTCACAATTACTGTCAATTGACACACACATTGAGCCAAATCCTGATCCCACTGCAGTATGTGGAAAAATTCCCATTTACTATGATGAAACCATGATTTAACCTAGCCAAACAGGCTATTTGTTTTCTAAAAATTATTTCACATCCTTTGCAGCATTCCATAACTGGATACTCTGTTGCAGAACTAATAAACCCAGACTTGAGAAAATGATATTGCATGATTGAATGAAAGTCCTTTTAATATATGGTGAATATGGAGACAAAATGGCAAAATACAAATTCTTCTTTCATTCTCCCAATGGATTCTTTTTCAACGACTACATTTTAAAAGCCTACATAGTGCAAATAACTGATTTTTCATTGACAGTATCTATCTTTCCAGTGTCTGATTAGCTGTTGGCTTTATTTACAGCTTTGAGCATGTGATAGAAACATAGGGAGGAAGACATGAATCTTTCTGCCTCAGTTGACAAGGCAACTAATACATTTCTAAGTCTCTTTCATTCTTGTTCCACTTACCTGTAAACCAACAGTGTCTGTTGAATTATTTTTGATATTGAATCTATTGACGAACTGCAAAGGTTAAAATTAAAGTGTGATTTATGCTGTAATCAGTAGCATGGTGCTACAGTACCAAGTGATCGGTGCAAAATTATAACCATAAATATACTTCAGGATTTCCTTTATAACCTCTGCCAAACAGCTCTATATTTTTTTCTCTTTCACTCTCTCTCTCTCTTTGCCTCTCTCCCTGTCAGAGGCATTGTAGGATAAGAAATGCAAATAATGTGCTGATAAAGATCATAAGCTCTCAGGTCTTGATGACTTTGTGAACAAAACCCTGGTCTATTTCTTTGGAACTCCATTTTAACTCCTACTTAAAGTCCTTGAATAAATGAATCTCAGTGGTGTAATATGTGCTCAGTTTCTCATTGACAGAGGCTACAGATCATAAAACTACCAGACATAATTCACTGCAGTTCAGTACTGTTGGATGTATCCACTAGTATAAATAATTACTTCGCCATTGAAAAGATAAATTCTCCAAATCAGAATATAAGAGATGTTGATCAGACCCTCCTGGCCTTGTGTGGGCTGTAAGCTTTCAACTCATGTTATGTTCAACAAGCAAAAACTACCCTCTTTACATGTACACGCTCTGTACATGGGGATGTAGCATCTACCAAATAACAGGCTGTCTTTGAGAAAAGAAATGGCAGTTAAGAAATTCGTTTTCCTTATTAAACATCTCTTGAGTGTTGGGGTATCTTTAAAATATAAAGGCCTTAAAATTGAGACACCCTGAAAATGCAACAGGAAAATTTCTCATGAATAATTTTTGTAATGATTCACACACAAAACTGGGTTTGAATGAAAAAAGCCCATCAAAAACTCATTTTCATAGGGTGTATATACCCTATGCTGGCCTGGCAATAAAAGAGGTAATGCAGCAACCACCAGCCAGGACTGATTGGCAGCCCCTCAGTAGCTGGGAGAATAAAAAAAGTGGAGAATCAGAGGTGTGGGGTGGCTGCCAGAAGAGCAAGCAGGCTGGAGAAGGAAAGTCCTGCCAGCAAGTTGGTGAGAAGCCGCCCACAGACAACATGCCAGAGAAGAGACAATTGAGTGCACAGACTAGAGAATCCTACACAACTAAAGGAAATAGAAGGGAGTTCAGGCCACTGCAGGAGGAGTTGAAGCTTGATTCCACCTGCCTGGTTTAAGCACCCTGAGTGGGAATCCAGTGGAGAAGGTAGGCCTATGTTCCCCTACAGACTTCTCAGAGAGTTAAGAATCAAAGGGGTTTCTAGATCCCTAAAAACCAGGAGCAAGCTTCCCCACCAAGTATAAGGGGAAATCTGTATGCCCAGCAGGACTTCAGCTAACATCCTTCATAACCCAGAATGGGACTACCATGGGGACTCAGTCCAGAGTAACTGACTGACCACCCCACCAGACTGAGTGGACTCCATGCAACACTCTGTCTGACCAGAGGCGACGCTGTTACATTAGCACATCTACCCATACCATATTTAAAGACAATAAGAAATGTTGCTATTAAAGAATCATAAATGCTCTCCAACTCCCCACCCTTTAATGGATTAAGGGGTAGAATAGGATAACATGCTGAAGATGGTACTAAAATATAAATATGAATAATTGCTAAATGAGAAGATTAAAAGCTTTGATAGCTCTATTTAATGATTTGTAATTATGCATACTGAATGAGTATAGATAAGATAACACTTAGGCCAATTGTTTTTGCCAATTCTTCTTTTACATAGAATTGCTGGTCTACTTCAATTGGCATTATTATCGACAAAGGTAAAAGTGCTTGAAGTTTTGAGGCAAAAACACCAACTGGTAATTACCAGAAGCTTTTTACTTGGAAGATTGAGGAACAGGGTGAGACAAAACACCATGACATAAAAACTGCACAAACAGTAAAAAAAAAATAAAATAAAAAATGAAGAAGCTGGGTAAATTGAAGCTTGCATATGATTAATGAATAGGCTACATAAATAAATACGTAATGTGCTAAAAGCTGACTGAAGAAAAGTTATATAATACGAATATGAAGATGTTTAAGAATTCAAGAATGTGGTCCAAATTGGAGAAACACTGGACCAGAATCTGAAAGAATGGGACTGAAGGACCAGACCAAAGGATGAGTGGAGGCAAAGACCATCATGAAGTATACCCATCATCACCCCAGTGCCTGGAATGTGATAACTTGATCCCACAGCCTATACCATCTTGTCTGTTATTACTATTTGGCATAAATATATGTTCAGATACTATAAGTCACAACAACTCTGTTTGAAATGGTATAACAAATATTTGTATCTCTCTGAACTTTGAGATTTGGCACCAGCAATAGAATTTCCAAAATATCACAAGAGAGAATATTTTTGTAGCACTGTACTCTCAATCTGACAAGAACAGTAAAGTACGATACAAAACCATGAGCACATTCTCAAGAGATTTCCGATCCAATGTTACATTTCTAAGATGTTTGGTTAGCACTCAGATCAAATTAAATTTAGTGAAGATATTCAATCCAAACCCAGCCAGGCCTTTGTCCTTCCATCATGTGATGTTAGACAACTGTGTTTCAACTAGACTATATGAAATATATGGGAATGTAGTCAACCAGATTAGAGAAGATAGAGAAGGGAAGAGACAAATGGAAAAACATGGTACCGTTTAAGAACTATAAGTTCTCCCTCCCTTTTCGTCACTAATGTTGGCTGTGCCAAAAGCGAAAAGCATCAAAGTAATCTACTGTGGACTGGCTGTGGGAGAGGGATAAGCCATTCTATAACTCTCTTGCCCTGGAAGACAAAGGTACAATGAAAAATTGCATTATTAGGACTTTGCAGAATCTGAATGATTTGAAATCTGAGACTGCACGATTCCTAAATCTGCAGGTAAGAAACCTTGTTAAGAGTCTAATCCCTGTGATGCTGAAAATCCGGATTTCCTGGAAGGAATTGCATTGTCAGCAATAGGCATAGTGCCAACCACTGGCACAAAGGGGTTAAGGGAGTAGAATTTCTGAAGCCTTAGCTAAAACCTTAAAGAAATCTGTCTCCTGATAGTTGCATGTTTTAATCATGCTGAAATATGTATTTGACTTTCCTGGACTAATTTAGTGCATATTTTTAAAAAGGGAAAGCTCTTTTGGAATGTAACCTAAAGGGACAGATTTGTCAATGATGTACTGTTTTAATTGGTAATACAGTGATTTTCTACTTGTACAGCACCTGTAGGAAAGGTAGAACTAATGATGAATGAACCAATTCAGGCAAAATAAGAATCGGAAAGAACTTTTGCCCACATTTTTCAGCCCCAGAATATGTCTGGCAAATCTGTCTCTCCCTTTTACACTCCTACGACTCATTGCTTAATATACTGAAGGTCTTCAAGCTGTGGTCTATACCCATTCTTTAAGGAATGCAGTAGAGATAGTTTCTCTCCTATATCGTTGGCTGGCGTACCTTGGAGGTGTAAAGCAGCTTGGACTCCTCCTGATCTTGAGTGGTTTGGCCAAGTGGCCATCTCCCCGTTTCCAAACATAATGTGAATGGCTGTACCTAGCAGTGTCTGTGCTGAAATTTTGTTGCATCTATTCTGTTCAAGTTTAATGGCATTCTGGGGCTTCCCTAGAATTTGTTCCTTATAGTGACTGGCATGTTGCTGGAATCTCAGCACACATGAGGATTTCTCTCTTTGCAAAATCATTGGCTCCATGGACATTAGCATTACTTTACTGTGGATATTACTGAACTAATGATTCCTCCACATATGCCAGCCTGGCCAAAACTAAACTGTGGAACTTAAACACATAATGCTAAAGAAAGGTACGGAGTGAACACAAGACTAGACACCAAGAACTTACGAATTCTGTTCCCAAGTCTAATATTGTTTCTAATTGTGATTGTGGGCAAATCACTTTCCTGCTGCCTATAAAATAAGAATAATACTTATCTACTTCTTAACGGTGTATGAAAGTGAATTAGTTAGTGTTTATAAAACACTTGGAAGGTGAAAAGCCTGATAGGCACAGTGCTGCTAGAGAGGTTTAAATGTATTGAAATGTGTTAAAATGCTGTAAAGAAAGGCAAACCTACTCAGAATCTGAGTGTTCTTCATATTTTGATTAAATTTTGCATAGAAGTTGATCATATTTTGCAAGGTAACCCTTTTTTAGAGAAATTAATCCACATCTCAGGAAAAATTGCCCAACTCTGTGTGAAATGTGGCTCCAAATGTTGATGCTAAACATTCAACTGTTTGCAAACTTTTCAAAGCAAAACTAGAAAATCACTCACAATTAAATGGAAAAGAAACCAAAACCAAAATTCTGCTGAAAAATGCAAAAAAGCAGAAAGTGTAGAAAAACGACCAGCTGTTTTGCCTAGTTTCAGCCCCAATCATAAAATGAAGTAAAAAAGAAACATTTTGAGCTGAGATATAAAGACAATAAATGACTAAGTGGCCCAATAGGGAGAGGAAGAGATTGGGCAAAACATGAGATAAGTTGAAACCAAATGGTGAATAAATTAAAGTTTTAAATAGAAATTGGATGATTGATGTTCCCAGCTCAGGAAAATACTTTTGAAGCTAGAGATCCTGCTGTCATTGAGTCTTCTTCTGCAAAGGGAATGCTAAGGAATGGATAACAGATTCATTTGCGACAATGAGAACTTCATTGCTACTACTCTGTACTTACATAGAACAGCAGCTGTGAATTTGTTTGAAACTTGATTAGGTTTACAACCCCCTGCTAAAGTGCTGCCTCACCAGTTTTGGGACTATACTAGTTTGGGTTTTTTTTGTGTGTGACCTGTTGTATTCAATTAAAATTGGTGCTGTGAAAGGACCCCTCATATTTTTAGTAGACTGAAATTACATTGCCCAGACATAACATGTTATTTAGCAGTGACTGAAAAGGCACTCCACAGATCAAAACACTGATTAAATACAGCTTTGATTTACCAGAGACAATATTAGACCTTCCCACTGCTGTTGTCATTTGGGCTGCATTGGAGCATAACTTTCATGAGGATAAATTCACATTCAGACACTCATTTTTTTCTGGGATAAACTGGGGTCAGGAGTATAAATACTTCCTGTCTTTCAAAGATTAGAAAAACACTGTGAGCATGAAAAAGCAGCTACCTCTAAGCTTCAGAGTAGCAGCCGTGTTAGTCTGTATTCACAAAAAGAAAAGGAGTACTTGTGGCACCTTAGAGACTAACAAATTTATTAGAGCATAAGCTTTCGTGAGCTATAGCTCACTTTCATCGGATGCATTTGGTGGAAATTTTTCCATTTTTGTGGAAATGTAGCTCACGAAAGCTTATGCTCTAATAAATTTGTTAGTCTCTAAGGTGCCACAAGTACTCCTTTTCTTTTTATCTCTAAGCTGAGGACTATGTCTTCATAGCAGAGAACAAATTTTCATTCATGACTATGGCCCACGTGTGTCCCCAGAGACTCACAAAAGGAGGATATAGCCCAGGAAGATGGAAGTTTTGTTTTAGTGTAATCATACTACACTGCTGGTAGGAGTATTTTAATTGGTAAATGTTTTCTGAGTTAGAGCCAGGGGAACCAATTGTCAGGATATCAATTACCCAGACTCATGCTGCGTAGCACCTTCTTTCAAAGGGGCTACTTGTTGGGTGAACTTCTTCTCAACTTGAATAAAGATTGTAAGTCCTCTGGTTTCATTCATTTATAATTCTGAAGATGGGAATGCTTGTGAAATAAGTCAGCAGTATCACTGAGGTTAATGAAACTGCGCATCTGGCGCAAGCGATGTATTTAGTGCTATTCACATTTTTCCCCAAGGAACTGAGCACATTCTGTTCATCTTGAAGCAGCATTTCATTCTGGGGATTTATAGATATTTGATTAACTATCACCACATCTGCACTAAAGAAATTCCTCTAGGATGATGTTAATGTTACTGTGCAATATTATAGTCTGAAATAAAGGGGTGAGAGACAGTGTGAAAGCAGAGTCTTTATGAAAATCCCCCTTAAGGCTTCAGCTTTAGGAGTACGCCTCACAGTCTACTCTGTGTGGGGAGAAAAAGTAAATCCCATCTCTCTAAAGAGTCAAATTCAGAGGAACTCTGTGAGGGAATTATCTCAGAAATATCCTCATCCAGTGCCCCCTCTCTTTGGTTTTACTGAACTAAGATCATTAAAGTCAAGGGTTTGCCTATTTGGATCCAATTGCAGGATCAGAACCTAAAAGAGCCTTCAAACATTGGTCCTACATTTCTTTACACAAAAACGTAAAGTGGATGGAAAAATAGATATTGTTAGAATTGAATATAAATGAGGATAAAATAACTTCTTTCTGACCCTAGCAATAATGAGATATATCCCTTTAATTGCACAAGTGTCCACAATGTAACTGTAATATTATTTAGGTGAACTTATTAAAGTAGAAGTGAGGCAAAATAATACAATTAAAAACAATATAGGATTGTTTTCCTCAGTCTCTTCTTATAATTGTATTGATTTGCAATTCATCGTTCTATTTAAAATTCAATATTAACACAATTGTAATGTATCAACCTTCCTCTGAAATCAATCCCATAGCCATTGCCAGGCCCCAATATGAATTAATAGCAATGTTAATTTTATTCTGCCAGGTGCAAATTGACTGATTTATCACACCATTATAGAACCATCCTGCTCCTTCAATTTGTTTGCAAAATAAAGTGTGGCAAGAGAAGAAAACATACTAATGTGTCTGCACGTTCTGCTGAAAATAGCAGTGAGAAGAGAGAGTTATTACTCACAAAAATTAGCAGTGATTTTTGGGAAAAGAATGTAGGCCAGATACTCCAATAGTGTAAATTAGCACAGCTCTGTGAACTTCATATCCATCCAGAAGCTTCTGGCTTCAATGGAGCTACGCTAACTTACAGCAGGTGAGAATCTAGTCCTCAGTGCAATATACTTGATCGGCAGAACTACAAGCCAGTCAGCCTCACCTCAGTCCCTGGAAAAATCATGGTGTGGGTCCTCAAGGAATCAATTCTGAAGCACTTAGAGGAGAGGAGAGTGATCAGGAACAGTCAGCATGGATTCACCAAGGGCAAGTCATGCCTGACTAATCTAATTACCTTCTATGATGAGATAACTGACTCTGTGGATGAGGGGAAAGCAGTGGACGTGTTATTCCTTGACTTTAGCAAAGCTTTTGATACGGTCTCCCACAGTATTCTTGCCAGCAAGTTAAAGAAGTATGGGCTGGATGAATGGACTATAAGGTGGATAGAAAGCTGGCTAGATTGTTGGGCTCAATGGGTAGTGATCAATGGTTCCATGTCTAGTTGGCAGCCGGTATCAAGTCGAGTGCTCCAAGGGTTGGTCCTGGGGCCGGTTTTGTCAATATCTTCATTAATGATCTGGAGGATGGCATGGATTGCACTCTCAGCAAGTTTGCAGGTGACACTAAACTGGGAGGAGAGGTAGATACACTGGAGGATAGGGATGGGATACAGAGGGCCCTAGACAAATTAGAGGATTGGGCCAAAAGAAATCTGATGAGGTTCAACAAGGACAAGTGCAGAGTCCTGCACTTAGGACGGAAGAATCCCATGTACTGCTACAGACTAGGGACCAAATGGCTAGGCAGCAGTTCTGCAGAAAAGGACCCAGGGTTACAGTGGACGAGAAGCTGGATATGAGTCAACAGTGTGCCCTTGTTGCCAAGAAGGCCAACGGCATTTTGGGATGTATAAGTAGGGGCATTGCCAGCAGATCGAGGGACGTGATCGTTCCCCTCTATTCGAAATTGGTGAGGCCTCATCTGGAGTACTGTGTCCAGTTTTGGGCCCCACACTACAAGAAGGATGTGAAAAAATTGGAAAGTGTCCAGTGGAGGCAACAAAAATGATTAGGGGACTGGAACACATGACTTATGAGGAGAGGCTGAGGGAACTGGGATTGTTTAGTCTGCGGAAGAGAAGAGTGAGGGGGGATTTGATAGCTGCTTTCAACTACCTGAAAGGGGATTCCAAAGAGGATGGATCTAGACTGTTCTCAGTGGTAGCAGATGACAGAACGAGGAGTAATGGTCTCAAATTGCAGTGGGAGAGGCTTAGGTTGGATATTTGGAAAAACTTTTTCACTAGGAGGGTGGTGAAGCACTGGAATGTGCTACCTAGGGAGATAGTGGAATCTCCTTCCTTTGAAGTTTTTAAGGTCAGGCTTGACAAAGTCCTGGTTGGGATGATTTAGTTAGGGATTGGTCCTGCTTTGCGCAGGGGGTTGGACTAGATGACCTCCTGAGGTCCCTTCCAACCCTGATATACTATGATTCTATGATACTTTAGCAATTAGAGCACAGGATGGAGAAGCAGGACACTTGGCTTCTAAGCTCTGTGTGGGGCAAAGATTGTCTTTTTGTTCTGTGTTTGCACAATGGGGTCCTGGCCCAAAATTAGGGATCGTAGGCAGTATGATAATACACATAATAAATAATAACTCTATTTCTGGTTCTGACCCAAAATTTCCCCACCTGTAAAACAGGCATAAGAATATCTTCCAAATCTACTCATAAGGATGTTGTGAGGTTTAACCAAATAAAGTTCATAAAACAACTTAAGATTCTTAAAGGAAAACCTAAGGTGTGAGTATCCAGCAAGATCCTTTCAATCTTGCACATTATCTCTAGTATAAAAAGTTCTTCACCCTAAATTATACCCCCAGCAATACCATTCTCATATGTTTAACAGATTGGAATTAAGTTAATAATTCTGTTGATGATGTGCAGTATGGAATATAATCCATCTGAACCTGAGATTCTCAGCTCTGCAGGGCTAAGACCAGTTGGATACATGGTATAGACCAGACTTTGGCATCCTGAACCATTTTTTATTGGCCCATTTTTAAAACCTGCCAGTTTTAGAATCTCCAAAAACATAGACTTCTCCCACTTCATCTGAAGAGGAACTCCTTTGGCTATAAATAGCAGGCTGTTACTGTCAACTGGCTGTTGCCAATTACCAGACAGAGACATAATTGCACTCACTAAAACAGTGTGTGACACACACATTTTATAAATGGAAAGTGATTTGCTCAAATTAAGTTCTAGAAATGGACAGAGGTTCTCATTGTTTACAAACGAATTTGCCTGCACCTAATTTCAACACTGGCTCATCCTGACTAAGAATAATCTTTTACAGACCATTTTCAGATACTATAAATCTGTCTCTTGCCCATAGTGATTGCAGAGCTAATTTGCTTGTGAACAGAAGCAGCTAATAAAATTACATCTTCTAAAGTAGCTGAGATGCATGAAAAAAACCCAGCCGTTAATGTCTGATATTATTTAGATTTTTAATTTTTTTTGACTGCTGGCATTATGCAAAGTGCAGTCATTTTAGTCATTGATTTGGTTGCCACTAACTTTTCACAAGGATGTGTTTCATGGCCTGGAGCACTGCTTAATAAAAAATAAAGCAAAAGTATCTGTTTTTAATTATGTAAAAGGCAAAATAAGCTAACCTTTACTGATAACATACACTGAACTTGAATAAAGCACTAGCTTCCTTAGCAGAAGCCTGAGGGCCTCATGTGATAACATGAAAAATGGAGAACAGAAGTGCAATTATAAAAATGCTGCAAGTACTTATCTAATTATAATTTTGGCCCTATCTAATTTTAAAACATTCTGTTCTACTTGGAGTAAATTACCTAGTGCACAGGGCTGACTTCTGTTGTTATACATTCAACATTGTGTTCTCTTGTCATTTAGTTGTTTCTACTTTTATCAGTGAGTCCTATTAGAAGATGGGTCTAATGTGCTTGAAAATTCCAACCTGTGTTCCTGAATTTTGGAATAAATGAAGTAGAGATAACCTGGATAGAATCCTTCTCAGACTTTACATACAAAAGGGCAGTGCCTTTGGACAGGACTTTGAAAGTTTGAAATAGCTTTATGTAGACATCCATTGGGAACAGACGTTCAATAAAATTAGTTTATCTTGATACTGGAGTATGTTTATTCTCAGATCTCAAAAATCTGAACCAAAACAATGGCAATGAGAGGCTCAGTACCTGCTGCCATCCTAGAGAGAACAAGATAACATGCGTTAAAGAACTGGCAACAAAGAAAACAGAACAATGAATAGAAGAAACAAAAAACAGTAACAAAGTTAAGGAAAACAGGCTCAGAGAAGATTGAGGTAAAAAGATGAAGACAGAATAAAAACAACAGGTAGCATATTCCTGTCCTAACTATAATCCTAACTCCACCATTTCTGCACGTTTGTTTGGCACTTCTCCCCAGAAAATGTGCTTAATAAGCATCCCTTGATTAAGCCTCGCAATGATGTATTATCTCTCCATATTACAATGGGATAACTGAGGCACAGAGAGGTTAGTTACTTATCCATGGTTATTGTGAGAGCTGATACTAGAATTGAGGGATGTGATTCTGTTTTGTGCCTCTAAGAAATGCAGACCAGAGTTCAGCCCAGGGAGAGTGGGGGCTAAAATGTTCTTTTAGCCACCATTGGCCCTCCTGATCCTGAGCACTTCCAGAGAGTGGAGAGAATCTGGAATAATTTAGACATCCCCCGGAAACTGTCTAAATTATGACAGTCTTCTTGGTCTGCCCCGTAAATTGCAGTAATGCTTGTTGGGTACCTGCCCCAGGTACAACTCTTTTTCCCAGAATCCCACCAGGCCTTGTGAGAGAGTTTTCTTACGACTGTCTTGCTCAGTTCCAGCAAGAGGGGACTCCTGCCTCCAGCCAGACCTGATACTTTCAAGGCCCCTTATTTGCTCCAAACCTTTTACGTGGTGTATGGGGCTGAAGGAGGGAATGATAATTTTACCCTAGATCTCTGGCTTTGTAAACCTATGTTTTAAGCCCTGTACCACAATACTTTGCCTTTACTTGCTGTTGGTACCTAGTAAGGACAGTGTTTGTCACCATGACAGTACTTTGCTCAGGGACAGGGACACTGCTCTCAGTATTGGTGGCTCCCTTTTTGCTTCTGGGAGAGAACCTTTGTCTCACTTTGGATTCTTTTCCTGTAATGTGACATCAAAGCCTAGATTACGAGAGTGTTGATTCTGTCCTTCTCCACCTCCTTTCCCCCTCCACAAGGTGCTATAGCACATCATACACCCTCAGCATCTATTGCTCTTGCTGTAGTACAGGCTTGTGCACCACACTGATTGTGCTGGTTCATGTTGGATTGGTACTGTCTCACAGTAAGGGCAATATGAAGTTGCATTGCCTCATGGAGGTGCTACCAGAAGAGAGGTAAATTATTGTACTTAGGGCTGGTTCTAGGTGAGAAGCTGCACCAGTATGGCCAAGAGATACATTGCTGTGGCCTTTCCCTATGGAGCCCCAATCAGATTTTAAAGCTGCCTTCCCTTGCAGAACCTCTTAGGGAAAATGGTGGCAATATTGCTCTGCGAACCATCAAGGTGAATCTCTTTGTAGGAGAATTTTCACCCATGGTCTTGAATGTACTTATAGTATCCAGATTAAATACAGCATTTTCACCTTTCTCTGTGGACAAATAGCCATCTCTTAATTTTACATCCTCCGTTTAATAGACTCTTTTATAGTAAATAGTATTCTACTGACTGGGGAAATAAGAGTTTCAAATATTTGTCTGGAAGTTGTCTGCCAAAATATATGACTTTCTAGGTCTAGGAGAGTTTACCATCTCTGAGCTAAGTGGATGAGTATAGATGCTTAGATGGATCTGATTTTATGTGCAAATCTCCTCCCTCTAAACTTGGTCCAGTATGTCACATCTCTTTTATGTCCTCATAGTTCCAAGTCATGTTCAACGTGCACCTTGAGAGGCATGTAAAAATATAATGAAAAAAAAGAATCCTACTTGCATAAGTAGCTTTTATTATAAAATTACATTTAATTAAATCACAGCCTTATTATGCAATGAGGTTAATTGCAAATAAGCTAGTTATCCGGTGATGGCTACTTGTTATATGAGATACTATGGTCTGGATTCTGATACTCTTAATCATGTTGAATAGCAGCTTATACACCACAGAATTCAATTAATAGAACTGCTTGTGGAGCAAGGTATTACTCAGTGTGAGTAAGTGAATCACAGTCTGGCCCTATCATTGCAAATACCAAACTCAAATGGTGCAGGGTAGTTTACACATCAATTATAGTGATGTATTAAAAAAAACAGAACAAAACTGAAATGTGCATTCACTTGTTTGGAGCTTATTTGAAAGCCATTTCTTTAAAATAAAATAAATAATAATAATTCAAATAGTTTCCACTGCGGACTGATACTGCAAAATGAGATGTGAAGATCAAATCTAAGAGGATTACTCTTTTCAGCACTTTTGATGAGCTACTGAAAACAGATATGTGATGTACTAGTGGCTCTCAAATTTTGGTCTATGAACTATTTTCATGGAGATCTGATGGCTCATGTATGGCCTGATCAAAATCCATTGAGGTTAGCAAGAGTCTTTCCATTGACATTGATGGGCTTGGGATCAGGCCCATGGTACTGCATTCTACTACTTATTTCCAAATATACAACAGCATTAAAAAAACCGCTAAGAATATACTAGCTGTTTACCTTATGTTACTTTTCCATATAATCAACCGCTGTAGTTGCCATATAACATGACCAGGTGATCATGGCTAGCCAAGAGACAGGCAGAGACCATTGGTACTATCTGTTTATTTGTCTCCATTATCAAGCAAACACAAAAGATCTATTCCCTACAAAATGTGGACACAGTCAATGGGAGACGAATTCATATTCATATAGCTTTCACTTTGTTGCAAAACCTTTGTGGTTCACAGAACCAAAGGCTAAATAAACTATTTGAGGAATAATCTGATTAAGCAAATATGTCTCTAACTTAAATTCAGAGGTGTAAATAAACTCAGCATTTTGAATTTCTACTAGCAATGTTCCTCCAAGCTGGGGGACATAACTCATAACAAACTCCAGCTCTTAATGATTTACAGTGATATTTCCATGCAGACAGAAGCTCATCATTTGGTGTCTACAAAACAATGTGCCCTGAGCAGTTGAGAATAAAAAAGTAGTTAAATGTGCTGGAAGTGCATTGTCTTAACAAAAGAACTTAAGAATGGCCATACTGGGTCAGACCAAAGGTTCATCCAGCCCAGTATCCTGTCTACCGACAGTGACCAATGCCAGGTGCCCCAGAGGGAGTGAACCTAACAGGTAACGATCAAGTGATCTCTCTCCTGCCATCCATCTCCACCCTCTGACAAACAGAGGCTAGGGATGCCATTCCTGGCTAATAGCCCTTAATGGACTTAACCTCCATGAATTTATCCAGTTCTCTTTTAAACCCTGTTATAGTTCTAGCCTTCACAACCTCCTCAAGGAGTTGTTCTACAGGTTGACTGTGCACTGAGTGAAGAAGAAATTCTTTTTATTTGTTTTAAACCTGCTGCCCATTAATTTAATTTGGTGGCCCCTAGTTCTTATATTATGGGAACAAGTAAATAACTTTTCCTTATTCACTTTCTCCACAGCACTCATGATTTTATATACCTCTATCATATCCCCCCTTAGTCTCCTCTTTTCCAAGCTGAAAAGTCCTAGCCTCTTTAATTTCTCCTCCTATGGCACCTGTTCCAAACCCCTAATCATTTTAGTTGCCTTTTTCTGAAACTTTTCTAATGCCAATATATCTTTTTTGAGATGAGGGGAACACATCTGTAGGCAGTATTCAAGATATGGGTGTACCATGGATTTATATAAAGGCAATAAGATATTCTCTGTCTTATTTGCTATCCCTTTTTTAATGATTCCTAACATCCCGTTTGTTTTTTTGACTGCAGCTGCACACTGTGTGGACATCTTCAAAGAACTATCCACAATGACTCCATGATCTTTCTCCTGATTAGTTGTAGATAAATTAGCCCCCATCACATTGTATGTATAGTTGGGGTTATTTTTTCTAATGTGCAATACTTTACATTTATCCACATTAAATTTCATTTGCCATTTTTTTGCACAATCACTTAATTTTGTGAGATCTTTTTGAAGTTCTTAACTATCTGCTTTGGTCTTAATTATCTAGAACAGTTTAGTATCATCTGCAAACTTTGCCACCTCACTGTTTACCCCTTTCTCCAGATCATTTATGAATAAGTTGAATAGGATTGGTCCTAGGACTGACCCTTGGGGAACACCACTAGTTACCCCTCTCCATTCTAAAAATTTACCATTTATTCCTACCCTTTGTTCCCTGTCTTTTAACCAGTTCTCAGTCCATGAAAGGATCTTCCCTTTTATTCCATGACAACTTAATTTACATAAGAGCCTTTGGTGAGGGACCTTGTCAAAAGCTTTTTGGAAATCTAAATCCACTATGTCCACTGGTTTACCCTTTTCCACATGTTTGTTGACCCCCTCAAAGAATTCTAATAGATTAGTAAGACATGATCTCCCTTTACAGAAACCATGTTGACTTTTGCACAACAATTTATGTTCTTCTATGTGTCTGACAATTTTATTCTTTACTATTGTTTCAACTAATTTGCCCAGTACTGATGTTAGACTTACTGATCTGTAATTGCCAGGATCACCTCTAGAACCCTTCTTAAATATTGGCATCACATTAGCTATCTTCTAGTCATTGGGTACAGTAGCTAATTTAAAGGACAGGTTACAAACCATAGTTAATAATTCCGCAATTTCACATTTGAGTTCTTTCAGAACTCTTGGGTGAATGCCATCTGGTCCCGGTGACTTGTTACTGTTAAATTTCTCAATTAATTCCAAAACCTCCTCTAGTGACCCTTCAATCTGTGACAATTCCTCAGATTTGTCACCTACGAAAGACGGCTCAGGTTTGGGAATCTCCCTAACATCCTCAGCCATGAAGACTGAAGCAAAGAATTCATTTAATTTCTCTGCAATGACTTTATTGTCTTTAAGTGCTCCTTTTGTATCTCAATCGCCCAGGGGCCCCACTGGTTGTTTAGCAGCCTTTCTGCTTCTGATGTACTTAAAAACATTTTGTTATTACCTTTTGAGTTTTTGGCTAGCTGTTGTTCAAACTCCTTTTTGGTTTTTCTTATTACATTTTCACATTTAATTTGGCAGTATTTATGCTCCTTTCTATTTACCTAACTAGGATTTGAGTTCCACTTTTTAAAAGATGCCTTTTTATCTCTCACTGCTTCTTTTACATGGTTGTTAAGCCACAGTGGCTCTTTTTTAGTTCTTTTACTGTGTTTTTTAATTTGGGGTATACATTTAAGTTGAGCCTCTATTATGGTGTCTTTGAAAAGTGTCCATGCAGCTTGCAGGGATTTCACTCTAGTCACTGTATCTTTTAATTTCTGTTTAACTAACCTCCTCATTTTTGCATAGTTTGCCTTTCTGAAATTAAATGCCACAGTGTTGGGCTATTGAGGTGTTCTTCCCACTACAGGAATGTTAAATGTTATTATATTATGGTCACTATTTACAAGCGGTCTTGTTATAGTTACCTCTTGGACCAGATCCTGTGCTCCACTCAGGACTACATCGAGAGTTGACTCTCCCCTTGTGAGTTCCTGTACCAGCTGCTCCAAGAAGCAGTCATTTAAAGTATCGAGAAATTTTGTCTCTGCATTTTGTCCTGAGGTAACATGTACACAGTCAATATGGGGATAATTGAAATCCCCCACTATTATTGAGTTTTTTATTTTGATAGCCTCTCTAATCTCTTAGCATTTCATCGTCACTATCACTGTCCTGGTTAGGTGGTTGATAATAGATCCCTACTGTTATATTCTTATTAGATCATGGAATTATTATCCATAGAGATTCTATGGAACATGTGGATTCACTTAAGATTTTTATTTAATTTGTTTGATTCTACATTTTCTTTCACATATAGTGCCACTTCCCCCCAGTCCATGCACGACCTGTTCTGTCCTTCTGATATATTTTGTACACCGGAATGATTGTGTCCCATTGATTGTCCTCACTCCACCAGGTTTCTGTGATGCCTATTATATCAATATACTCCTTTAACACGAGGCACTCTAGTTCTCCCATCTTATTATTTAGACTTCTAGCATTTGTGTACAAGTATTTTAAAAACTTGTCACTGTTTATTTGTCTGCCCTTTTCTGATGTTTCAGATTCTTTATGTGAATGTTTATCATCTGATCTGGCCCATACTTTATCCTTTTCCATCCTCTCTTCCTGACTAAAACCTAGAGAATCTCTATCAATAGACTCTCCTCTAAGAGAAGTCTCTGTCTGATCCACGTGCGCCGCTGCAGCAATCAGCTGGGGAGAAATGGGAGAAGATGAAATATCAGGCAGACTGGTACTGGCTTTATGAGAGAAAGCTAACCTCCATCGAACTGTGGCATTAGACTGGTTTCTGCTAGCTCATGCTTTCTCCATACCTGAGTTGTCTAGAGGGCACTGTGCGTATGCGTAAAAGAGTGCCAATTTGAGCAATATACCTATGGAGAGAAAATCTGTTCCCGATGCATGTGCCCGAAGGTAGAATGGGCGCGGTCTTGGCGCCCTTCACCATGGCCTAGGGAATGTGCACAGCTGCCCTCTGAAGGCATGTCCACAACTCCTCCTGCAGCTGAAACTCTGCTTGGAAATTGCATCGCTCCCTCTGGGATCATCCTCCACTTGCCCAAGGCTTTGATTTCTAAGTTTTGTCCTGTAGCTAAGTTCCTAGCCTGTCCATGTTGGAGGCAGCCTGGCTGCAGCTTTAGGATCTGTCCATCTCCTGTAGAGACTGCCTAGGTGTTGAACTAAGGAGGAGGCTGATGAGTTGATAGCGACTGCCTTATTTTTCAAACTTACTAACGTTTTGCTCCCTTTTGGGGTTCGATGCACACAGTATCCTGGAGGCCTCTGATTGCTGTGTGTATCTGTCAGCACCCAGAGACTGCCCCCACAGCCACCCATCCTCTTGATTAAATTGGTAGGGTGGCTTTTCACGTGTCACATGCTCTTAGATCCTAATTCTGGAGATCTCAGCCCTGAGCATGGGAGACTTTCCCTCTGAATAGAGGGAAATACAGAATACTTGATAATTAATCTGACTGATTCACCAATCTAATACTCAGACCAGTTGATCTTTATGGTTAGAAAATGGGGGAAGGAGAGATTAAAACTGATGTTTTGGGTGCAGAGGGGAAATCTTTTGAGGCATTAACAAAGTAGCCTAAAGAACTTTCTTGTGCAAGATTATGCATTTCTCTCCAAGGTATTGTACTGCAAAGCACTGAACTCTATTCCACCCTCCCTTGGTGGGAAAAGTCCTACAGATTTTAATAGAGATGAAACCAGTAAGACACTAGGGGTATTTAATAGGATTATTACATTATTAAAGGCAGGGAGGCCTAGCAGTTAGGGCACTGGTCTGGCACTCATGAGATCTGGATTCAGTTGTTACCCAACAGGCCAGTGAAAGAGCTAATCTTGGGTAAGTCACTTCAACTCTCTGTGTCTCAGTTTCCCTATATGTAAAATGGGGTTTATGACACTGACCTTTTGTAAAGCACTTTGAGATCTATGGATGAAAAAGGCTATACAAGAGCTTGGGATTTATATTATTAGAACAGGTTGGAAAACAGAAAAATAAATGGTCAGAAAATTGCCAATAAACATGCGAGTACCTTTAGAACTGATGCTGAAAGCCTGTAGAACTATGGTATCCTTTCTACAGAATGCTGACTCTGCTCTAGTAAAATTCCATAGCAGGACCAGAATTTTCCCTCAAAGTCTCCAGGACTTTTCCATTAGCCTGGCAAAACAAATAACGTGGGTTTTTTAAATATGGAAGGGTCACTTGTTTTGTATAACTTCTCAGCTGTTCTTTCTTCCATGGTTTGTTCCATTCCCTTTTCAAAAAAAGTGAAGTTCAAACTTCTTATCACTTCCATTTGGGAAAGATTTCACCCCCCCCCCTTTGAAAGAGTGACCTTGGCTTGTGATGTTTATCTACTCGCTCCTCGTGGTGGTAGCTATTCTAGTAACAAATGTTTGTTCAGGTAATCTGAGTTCTTCCCAGCTAACTCGAGCAATAGCAAATCCCAACCTATTGTACATCTAGTGGCTTTTGCTTTAACGTCTCCAAGAGTGGATCCTAAATTCTAACTTGATAGTTAGAAGCTGGTGGGGGTTTTCTTCCTGCTCTGATATTTTCAGAGTGATGTACATTTTGGGTCATTACTATTTAGCAGTGAGTTTTTGCTACTGTGTTTCTTAGTCATCTTTCAATACCAGAGTAAACAGCTCAGAAGTTAATCTTGCACTGCCTCAGGGCCACTCTGGAGCTGACAATTCATTATCTTTCGGGGGAATAAAATCTACTGGCAACTTCTGACTCCTGCAGTGTAATAGGCCAGGAGTTGTAACAGGCTCTGTAACAGCAAAGCCAACATGGGGGCTATTCTCTTACTGGGGAGAAAGAGACTCTGTTACTATCCCACTGTCAGAAAACCCAGTGTCTGAAGGTTGGGAGCAGGGGAAGGTTGTGTAGGGTACATGCAACTGCTGCTGGAGAGTCTCAATTTACAGCAAGGGTTGAAAATCCCACCTTGTGTAAGCCTGAGGAAGCTCTCTCCCCTTTGCACAGATTTAAACAATGACCTTGGGTTCTAAAAAGGCCTAGCAGGCAAGGCTGATTCTTCACCATAGATTTCAAAGCCCTGTCCTATTGATATATCAATCAACAGGATCTTGAAACTGATCTGATAACCAAATAGTAAACAGCGAAGAGACAAAACAGAGAAAAGGATCTCCAAATTGTCACATGATTGTGTGAAAATTCTGTTGTCTCAGATCTGTAAGGATGGCAGCTTTTGAAGAAAATATTCTAAGTGAGTCCTGTGACTGATGAATACTACCAAAAGGAACAAATAAAAGTATAGATGAATATTTCAAGCAGTCTTGCAAACAAATTCCTGACATATATTTCTTGATAGCATATGCAATTATTGGCCAAGTTCATTACAGTACATGTTAGCATTCAAAAGACATATGAAAGCAGACTGTGGCTTATAACACATGACTGATGCAGATTAGGATGATTGTGCCTCAGAGAAGCATGATCTCTCTGGGGTTACTCTTTGTACATGGTGGATACACAGTCTGCATTACATTATGCTGAAGCAGAATATTTCTACTATGACCCAGAATGGCAGGGGATGATGTTATGCTTATAAGAAGCACACGGAATCTTTTTCAGGGAAAGGCAATACGCCGCCATTTATTGAGAATATAGCAGTTAGCATATGGTTTTCGGTCACACCCACACACCATGCACACAGTCCTGCCAGTTGATGTTTATAATGACCAGTCCAGAGTCTGGACCAATCTAGTGGCCAGCCAGATTGGTCACAGAGGGGAGGAGGGCTCTGTTGATCGCAACCCAATGCTCTGGAGTTGTGAAAAGATAAACCCAAAGTCCCATGGCCAAGCACCCTGTTCTTATCGTCTCTTTTCTCTGTTGAAGTCTATGGATTAATTGGTATTATCTTTTGATATTAACATTCCAAACACCCCCGAGAGGGTCATCCTGTCCTGGTTTCGATTTAATCAATTGTCTTGTCTTTAGGGGTGCCAGCCTCCACCTCAGGGTTGTCAAGCATAGAATCATAGAATATCTGGGGTGGAAGGGACCTCAGGAGGTCATCTAGTCCAACCCTCTGCTTCATTATCCCCTTCCTTCATTATGGATGCACGTTGATGGTTCTCTGGTTTCATTAAGTTTTTCACTCCTCCTCTCTTGACCATCTGACTTTAACAATGGCCTTTACACCTTATCTTTTCCTGATGCATGCACTCCTCATTCATACAACCAGTCTTTTACAGAGCCCTTCAAAGGTATACAACAGTTTTTATATTGAGCAAGAAAGGCACTGTAAATTAAACCTTACTAAACCATGTAATCAAAACAGTTCACATTGTGGCTTGGGCCTTCAACATTCCTCTAATCTCCTTAACATAGACACAATACAAGATCCTGTCTCTTACTTACTAAACCTTAAAGCAAAGAAATCTATATTTAACTACAGTGCCTAATTTATAATACATATAGAAACCATAGTAGACATTATAACTTATCCTAAAACAAAAGGGAGACCATAATCAGTCATAAGGATTGTTCTGGTCTGTCTCTGCCTTAACATCAGTACAGACGGCAGTCTGTCAGATGCATTTCTACCAATGTCCCAGAGGGTCATTCCTTTCTACTATTCAAAAAGGGTGGCTGGCAGGATGATAAAATCATACATTAATTCTTATAGTACAAATATAAAATCCTACTCCTACAATGAGACCTTCTTTTCAGTATCCTGCTTCCCATCTTGGGGAGAACAAAGGGGCAGCCATTGTGAGCAGCCCTGAATAGCCGTACTAAGGGGAGTGAGTTGGGAGCATGGGAGGTGTGGGACAGGGCTGGGAAGCATCCACCAATCCTACAGTGAGGGTTTTTTAATAGAAACTCAATGAGAGCCAATGAAATTCAGCATGTGGAGCAAGAAATGCTATGACAGTCATGTCAAATGGTACGCATGCCATATGTAATCAAACAAGTCCATTTCCTTCTATCTGAAAGGTGAGAAAGTGTGAAGATGTGTAGCGTTATAAAAGGCATTAATAAAACCCAAAAGTTGCTGTTCTAACTGAAAATGAACTGAATGTACTACTGACTGTTTTATGGTTTATAATCTATTGGCCAGATTCTCAGCTAGTATAAATTATCATGGTTCTATTACTTCTATGGTGCTTGCTGAATTATACTAACTGAGAATCTGGCCCTATAGGTGGAATTTTCAAATGTACCTAAGTGAATAAAGGAGATTTAGGTTGGATATTAGGAAAAAAGTTTCTAACTATATAGATAGCTAAGTACTAGAACAGGTTACCTAGGGAGGTTGTGGAATCCCCATCCTTGGAGATGGGGACAAAAACCTGTCTGGTATACTTAATCTTGCTTCAGCACCAGAAGGCGGGGGTGGGGTGGGGTGGGGTGGGAGGGTGCGGGGGGAGGAGAGGTGGACTAGAAGACCTCTTGAGGTCCCTTCCAGCCCTACATTTCTATAATTCTATTATTTAGGAGCACAGATCTCAGTGATTTTCAATGGGACTTGAGCTCCTAAGTGATTTAAGGACTTTTGAAAATTGTACAATTTATTTATTGTCTATAAAGTATGGTGACCTATGAGGAAATATCATAGACAGCAAAAATCCCTGGCTTTAAGAGTGTTACATTTTCTGTTCCTGTAATTCACAGTTAGCTATTAATTGACCGAACTTGGAGTAGCCGAGCTGGCAAGGTCTATTTATATTAAACACACAAGATCCCAGACCATGCATATGTGCCAGAAAACTCAAATAAAAGCAATATATAATATGTGAAACTGAGGCGGTAAACTGAAAATTATCAGGTGACATACATTACCATGTGAAATCGCTACATCAAGTGTGATGCCTCAGAGTGAGCAAGGAAATGAACATGTTGACCTCAATTTAAAGGATGTAACAATGTAAGAAGACTCTGTTAATTAATCAAAAACTATCCCAGGCGATATTGAAATTACCCCAAATCAGCAGTTCAGGAATTTTACTCATTAGCTTATATACTAGCTTCAAAAACTCTGAATAGCAAGATGATGGTGAAGAAATGAGGTAGTGACTAATGGGGAAAGTGAAGGGAAACTCTCTAGTTTGATTAACTGAAAGATGAGCATAATTCCTTATCTTCAGCAATCTGCCTTAGATTGGGGAGAGGCTGTGAAATCCTATGGGGCACTGCTCTTGTATTAAATATGCCCATCTTGAATCTGATGTCTAACTCTACAATATATTGCATACTTCTCCTTTGTTATGTTTACAGCTTTGCATAACAGGTTAGATCAATTCAATAAGCAACAAAAATGTAATGAAGTGCTTACCATACTGAGTTAATAACCCAGTGTGGCCAGTTCCAATGATTTTATCACAAGTCTTGTGATATTTGGTGTTTTTCTTAAAACCACAGTTCCTGGAGGCATGAGATTACATGAGAATCTCAGCTTTATTTTTTTTAAAGTCCTGTGATTGCAGAGAGAAGCTGTAAAATGTGACCTGAGTGCACCAGTAGCAAATACAAAGAAACACCAATATTCACTGTTTTAAAAGGATCTTATGATTTTGAAGCTTATCTCATGATACTTTTAATGCTTGGGGTTGATACAGCTGGTGGTAAATCTCTTCCAGTATTGTACTTTCAGCAATGGCCAATGTTTAATGATTAAGAGAATGGTGGTGAAAAATGATATAATCATAATGCACTTAATCAACTGTATAATGCAATAGGTGAGAGGGAGAATAAAGTCCTTCCTGATCAATTTATGCCATGTGATTTGATTGCTTATATTCCTATTAGTTTGCGTAACTACAAGTCATTAATGGTCACTAAGTTATCCAGGTCTTTTTATATATAAATACACCCCTAGTTTTTGACTTGATGACCTCCTGCAGCAATTAATGCTATAGGTTGAATACATGCCACATGGCTGGCTCCTTACTTGGCAGTGCTAGTTACAGTACTATCCAACATAAGTAAGGGCATCAGAATCTGGCCATAAATTTATATTCCTGTCTTTTGCTGTTCCAAGCCATCCAGCAGCACCTTGAGTATGAGAATAGACTAGTGGCCACTAATTTGGACTGTCTGATAAGATTAGGCAGTCAGATTTTCAGCTGGTGTAAGTCAATGTTACTGCAGTGAAACAATGGAGCTATGCTGATTTATACCATATGAAGACATGTTCCTCTAGGGACTTAAGAAGCTAGTATAAAGTGTACTGGATACAGAGGACTAACTTCCAAAAGACATATAGGGCCAGAAAGGCATTTGGTAACCTAAAGATGCAGAAGGTGCCTAAGGGACTTTCACAAGAGCCTAGGTGTCTAACTCCCAGTGCAACTCCTTGATTTGAAAATCCAACTAGGCACCTGTCTGCATCTTTAGGTGACCAAATACTTTTAAAAATCAAGTCCATGGTGCCTATCTGGTCCAAGCAGGAATTTCACAGAGAAGCTCTGTCTAACTCTGAATCAACAAGCAGATGGATAATTATTAATTTTTGCATTCAATAATGCTGATTTGATGGATGCATGAACAGATTCTCTTGGCTGCTGCTGTCATTATTTATTGTCAAAAGGAAAGGAGATTTTAAACAAACAAGCCCCATACTTTCTATGCTTAGCATGCTGTCTCGGGACTGGATACAATAAATCCAAGGAATGTGGCACACACACATCACCAGGATTGGGTCACCATAGTTTATCAAGCACATGCAAAAGACTGGCAAGGACATTATTGTCTAAAGGATGACGGGAACCTAAACAGTTTCACTGAAGCTTGAGGAATAAATACAAAGGTGGATACAGTATTTCAGGAAACCATAATACTGCAGTAATAACTTAATTCTGTCTGTTGCTGCTGGGCTTTGATATTAATAGCAAACAATCTATATATGTTTAACTCAAAAGCCAACCAAAAGAAGTTAAGTATTGCGGTATAGGCATAGACAAGGGGCACACAGAGGCCCAGGTAGTTTGAAAAAGGGTAACTGCTTTATGGCAAGACAATGCAGAAGTAATTCAGATAGTCAGCACTACTTCTGTGGGTATTGAGACTTTCCAGACTAAACTCTTAAGCCCTGATCAACTTAACCAAAAAACAAAGGCCGAGTGGTATTTGACAGAATTCATTAAGCAGAGCAGGAATTTCCTAGCAGATTACAATGGATGGATTTTAAAGGGCCAGAATAGCAATTGCTACAGGAAGTGATGTGCTGATTCAGTAGGTGGCACTCTTTCTTCTGTATCAGGTATCAGTATTGAACTAGTTTCCCAGCATGATGTTAAGGAGTACTGAACTGTTAAAGGTGTATTACTTTTTGGCTGAGATAGAAAACGAAAGTGCTGATTACCAGTGGCCATTATAGATCATATAGCAACTATTGTAAAAGTGGGATATCAAACAATTACTCTGGCCAAATTCTAACTCATGGGTCAAAACCTGAGTTAGTCCTTAGTAAGACAGACTATCACTGAAGTCACTAAAAATTAAAATGAAATAAGGTCCTCAGGATTTGTCCCCAGGTAAAATTCTATTTTACCTCCCTGCTCTACAGTAAATTTTCCTCTGCAGTTCCAATGGGTTATGTAATGTGTTCTATCTACTGTCCTAACCTTTTGAACTGTTGCATTCCTGTGGTTATGCATTCCAGTGGTGGCTGATAGATCCCCTATCTGCATCAGGTGAATATTGTATGGCTTAATTAAATTAATGTTTGTAAAGCATTTTGAGATCACTGGGTGAAAGTACAAAGTATTATTTATATCACGATTAATATTATTTGTATCACCAAATATTATCTCTCACTACTAAGAAAAAAATGGAAGATATCACCACACCATGATCTTTGGTCCCATCTGGAGCTAAATCATATATAGAGAGATATAAGTCCACTACTGCCTTTGAGAGTAACTTAAGTAGTAGAGGCTTATGCTCTTAGATCCAGAGATTCTAGGTACAATCCCTGAAACCACCCAGTGGGGAACGGGGTGTCATTTTAAGGGGAATAAAGATCTAAGTTCCCTTATAGTATCATTCTACTCAGCGCTGGTTAGTCCTCAGCTGGAGTACTGCATCCAATTTTGGACATAGATGTATAGAAAAGATATGGAGAAACTGGAAAGAATCAAGACGCAAGTGACAGAGATGATGAAAGGGGCAGAATGCAAGCCAGAAAACAAAGACTGAAGGAACTGGGTACATTTAGTTTGGAAAAGAGGAGATTAAGGTGTGATATGATCGCGGTCTTTAAATACTTGAAAGACTGCCATAAAACAGGTGGAGAAAAGTTGTTATCTCTTGCCTCGGAAGGTAGGACAAGAGGCAAGGGGTTCAAACTACAGCATAGCAGGTTTAGAAAATTTTGAATCTCAGGAAAAACTTCCTAACTGTAAGAACAGGAAGACAATGGAACAGACTGCCTTGTGAGGTTGTGGAAGCTCTACATTGGAGTTTTTCAAAAGAAAGCTGGATAGCCATCTGTCTTGGATGGTTTAGAAACAGCAAATCCTGCATCTTGGAGGAAGGTTAGACTAGATGACCCTTGTGACCCCTTCTAGCCCTATGATTCTATAATTCTAGCTAGTAGTAAGGCTCCATATTCACCTGAATACTCAGTTTAGGGGAGAGAATCAGGCCACCACTTGCCACAGCTCCCAATTGGCTGGGAAAAGCGAACTGCGGCCACTAGCTGTTTCCGTACCTGTGGACCCTCAGGTAAACAAAGTGTCTCGTGGCCTGCTTGTTCAGGGCTTACCCTGAACAAGCCGCGAACCAAGTTTGAGAACCCCTGGTTTAGGGTGACCAGGTGTCTGGTTTTCGACTGGAACACCCAGTCAAAAAGGTATCCTGGTGGCTCCAGTCAGTACCATTGACTGGGCCACGGACTGTCCAGTTGGCGGTGCCATGCAGCGGGGCTGGCAGGCTCCCTGCTCGCTTCCATGCCACGTGAGAGGCAGTCGGCATATCCCCCCTTTGGCTCCTACGCATGGGGCAGCCAGGGGCTCCGCACACTGTCCCAGCCCCAAACTCCCTTCTGCATCCTGAACCCCTCATTTCTGGCCCAACCCTGGAACACACACTTTCAGCCCAGAGTCCATACCTCCTCCCATACCCCAACCCCCTGCCTCAGCCTGGAGCTCCCTCCCATACTCCGAACCCCTTGGCTCCACTCCCCAGCCTCGAGGCACCTCCTTCACCCCAAACCCCTCATCCCTGGCCCCATCCCAGAGCCTGCACCCCCAGCTGGAGCCCTCACTCCCTCTTGCATCCCAACCCACTGCCTCAGCCTGGAGCCCCCTCCTGCACTCTGAACTCCTCATTTCTAGTCCCACCCCAGATCCTGCACCCTCAAATGGAGCCCTCACCCTCTCCCACACCCCAGCCCCCTGAGCCAGCCCAGTGAAAATGAGCAAGTGGTGGTGGTGGGGAATGGAGTGAGAGGGGCGGGGCCTCAGAGAAGGGGTGGGGCATGGGTGGGGCCTTGGAGGAGGGGCAGGCATGGGGAGAGTCAACAGTGTTCGGTTTTGTGTGAGTAGAAAGTTGGCAACCCTAACTCAGTTACTCAATTTTATATCTCTCTGCTTTCCAGGTCTTCTTCACTAACAATACTGCCTTCTACTTCCTTACATGCTTTGAATCTGTATTTCTGCTTTACCTGCAGATTGCACACTGCAAAAGAATTGTGATAGTCTCTCCAGATTTCCCCATGGACTGTCGGCCTCTTTCTGTAACACGCTTCAAAATCTCTGACATCTAAAATGGATAAGCAGTCTCAGAATGTACAATTGTTGACCTTGAATATGAAGCTCATATTCAAAGAATAGCTGCAGTGATATTTCTGTAATTTCCACATCAGTATGACCCTATGAAATCCCTTTCTTAAGTCAGGCCAATTAGTAGACAAACTGACCGCAGATGGAGAGTGACCAGTAAATGTAGCCTTGGTGTTTTTGTATTCAGTAGTCAATGGGTAAAATTCCAATGTCAAACAGTAGAAATTCTGATGCTGCAAGAGAAACTAACCACCCTCATGAAACAGACCAGAAAATAAGATCCAAAGGGAAAGAATTAGGTGAAGAGGCCATCTGAGTGTACTCCCATGGAACGGAATGGGAAAACTTCACAACTTTTCTGTAAACTTTCACACAGATATAGGGACAAATTCTAATATCAGTTACATCTAGAATTCAAATTTGGAGCGAGTCCAGAGAAATTTACACGGATGAAACTGAGATCAGATGACACTATAATGGGAGAGGTTGTAAGCACTTTGGAGTACAGAATTAGAATTCAAAATAACCTTGACAAATCAACGAGATGAAATTCAACAGAAAGAAGTGTAAAATACTACACTTAAGAAGGAAAAATAAAATGCACAAATATAAAAAGGGATATAACTAGCGAGGCAACATTACTGTTGAAAAGAATCTGGGGGGAATATTGGTTAACAAATCAAATATGAGCCAACAAATTCATGCATTGCAAAAAAGGCTAATATCATTCCGGGGTATATTAAAAGGCGTCGTATGTAAGATAAGAAAAGTAATTGTCCCTCTCTACTCAGTACTAGTGAGAACTCAGCTGGAGTACTGTGTCCAGTTTTGGGCACCAAACTTTAAGAAAGATGTAGACAAATTGAAAAAAGTACAATGGAACACACCAAAATTCATAAAAGATACCAAAAACCTGACCTACAAGGCAAGCTTAAAAAAAACTTGGGTTTGTTTAATTTGAGAAAAGAAGACCAAGGGCAGAGGGGACCTGATAACAGTCTTCCAATATGATAAGGGCTGTTATAAAGAGGACGGTAATCAATTGTTCCCCATGTGCACTGATGGTAGGACAAGAAGTAATAGGTTTAATCTGCAGCAAGAGAAATTAGGCTAGGTATTGGGAAAAACTTTCTAACCAGGAGGATAGTTGGCTTCCAAGGGAGGTTGTGGAATCCCTGTCATTGGAGGTTTTTAAAAACAGGTTAGACAAACCCCTGTCAGGGATGAGCTAGGTTTACTTGGTCCTGCCTCAACATGGGAGGAAGGATCAGATGACCTCTCAAAGTCCCTTTTCTGTCCTAAATTTCCATGAGTCTATGATAAAGGGCTCTTTATATCGTATAAAGCTAGAGGAATGCTGGTTGCCCTAACAGCTCCAGCATGTTTCTTGGTGAGCAGTTCAAGTGTATGCCCATTCCACCAGACTGTTCAACTCATAGCACTACTAAAGAGCTCTGAAATATTCTAATTTTTCCTATGGAAATGGACAAAAGGGTCTTCCAATCAACAACATGATCTATTCCAGAATTACAACAATAAATTTTAAATTATTGTAAATTGCCCCAGTGATGGGCATCATGCGTGAAATAAATATCTGCAACATCTGCATATCTATTATATCAACTTATAATATAGAGTTCAAAATGACAATAAATACAATGATCAAAATCCTGAGAGATGCTGAGTAACTACAATCCCCATTGACATCTGTGAGAACTACAGGTTCTCAACCAGTCTTCAGCCACAGGAAATGTATTGTGCATCTTCTGAGCACCTGTAACTACTTCTGATGCCAATGGGTCCATTCCAAGTAATGACAACACTCCCACTGACTTGAGCGTTTCAGGGTCAAGCCTAATATAGTTGCTGGTGCTCAGCACCCTCGGGATTTGATCCAGTGACATTAAACCAGCCAGAAAGACAAACAGCAGCAAATTAATTCCTCAAGTAGTTTGGAGAGAAAAGGCAGCTATAATGTCTCATCATCTATTTTTAAACCATGGGCATCCATACATGGATGACAATCATGCAACAGGGCATTCACACTACTGTCAGCTCAGCCAGTGCTTAAAATGTTCTGAAAAAAGATGAGGGGGGTGTCTACCATAAACTGGGTGCAGCAACTTTAGTAAGACAGTGCTTACAATGTCCCTCTCAACAACTCTGATTTTTTTTGGTTATCATATTTATTGGTGGGGGCACTCTGTGGCCCCTAAGGATACACCTCTGCCTCCCATACACACACATGCGTGCGCCTTAATCACTGAGCTCAGTTCACTATGTCAGTTACACAATTGTGGTTGGAAAGTGCCAATTAAAAGTGGCAGAATACAGTATGCATTTACTATCCTAGTTTGTCTGGATCTCAAAAACACCACAGCTCAGTATAATTTAGTACAATCTGGTAGCCTTTGCCCAAGGAAGACCCAGCAATGAGATAACAGGAGAATTGAAGGTCAGGCCTGAACTGTCATCAGAAGCAAATGCAAAGTCTGCCTGCACTATATCTATCTCTAGTAAATAATGTGCAAGAAATAGGATAAAGTTGGAGGTATATAGTGCAGAGAAAGGAAAATGAAAACAAAATCTCTGCTAGTCATTGTACATGTGAGGCATAAAACCACATTAAAACTACCAATTTCATTAACACAAAGGTAGAAGGATTGGAATTCCATGTAACAACAACACTTGTATTGGATGTCTGATTTTTTAAGGAACAAGATCTGTTTAAAACTACATTTATTAGTGTTAATGTAGCAACTAATTCATATCAGAAGTGAATAAGGATAAGAAATTTTACAGAAGGGACAATCGAGGCAATAGAATTAGCTGCTTCTGAGCTGAGGACCTCACTCTTAAGTGTCTTTTGGATTACTTTTTGTATGTGTAATCCAGTTAACATAGCATTTAAAATATATTAGGAAACATCAACTATAAAACTGCTTTTCCTGTAAACATAAACTAAATGCTAAATTGAAATTGATTTTCTGTGGAATTAAATTACATCCATATTAATGCTAAATAAATTCATTCTGATAAATGTTTTACATTGAATACCAAAGTAATTCATAGTGATTAGTGATTCACTGTGAAGCATGTTGCCCCTCCTTGTTAGAGATCATTTATCACATATGACTACTTCCGTCTTCCCCCTCCCGCTGGGAAGAAGCAAGGCAACATTAATGAGGTATAAATTACATTTTATTCTTCACACTTAGTCACCCCAATTAGTAAAAACAGCTTTTTAAAAAGCAAGGTACTTTTTCAGCTTCTCCTTTGCAAAAATAGGGAAGAAAGAGAGTCATGAAACAAAACCCATGTCATGTACCCTTGTACATTTCAATGCCTCATTCTATAAGCCTTCTTATAAAACCACAGCATGTTTACAACTACATTTATAACCTCACAAAAATATTCCCTATTACACAATAGATACTACTCAGAATCTAACTTTTATCTTCATAATTAATATCCTTATGCTCCTAACAACTATCTCCCCAAAAGGAAAGAGAAAAGAAACCAACAAAGAATATATTCCCAAGGCACAATAAACTTTTCAATTTGCATTATGAACTTTTCAATTTGCATATGCTTGTTCACTTAGCAACATCTACTGACATCCCTACTCTTTCTCTTTATATCAAAATGCCATTTTCCTTTTCAAGGCAGAAACTACCACCCTGAACATTGCCAAATGATGTATATTTGTCAAAAAATAAAATTAGGTTTCAAAACTACTACACATTTTTTAATTCTCAAGAATTCTCAATTTCTTATTTAAACATGGTGAGATACACAGGGAGGGAGGGATAGCTTAATGGTTTGAGATTGGCATGCTAAACTCAGGGTTGTGAGTCCAATCCTCAAGGGGCCATTTAGGGATCTGGGGTAAAAATTGGGGATTGGTCCTGCTTCAAGCAGGGGGTTGGACTAGATGATCTCCTGAGGTCCCTTCCAACCCTGATATTCTATGAGAGAGAGAGAGAGATTTTAGCACTTGACATCAAGGATCTGTTTTTAAAAGGGCTGCTGATGGATGAAAATTGATAACGACAACTCAGAACGGGACATAGAAACTTTAAATTTTAGATCAACACTCAGCAACAACAGTCCAAATTCAACCAGAGTGGTAATAACCAAAAAAAATTGCATATTTGATAGATCTCTCATGTTCTTTGTAAAATTAGTTGCTCATCTCAGTCCTGTTTCTACTGGATAGGTTTCCAGATCACAAATATGTGAATTATAGATCTGTTCTCTTTTTTATCTACCTAGCTATCATGTTTTCGTTATTGACATTATTTTAAATATTCCTTTTTATGGAGGAAATGCCAATAAATGAAAGAAAATCAATAATATTGACACCCTCCCCCAAATTAGGAAGCCATATCTGACAGATAGAATATATCAGATTGCATTTGCAATACATACACTTGTTACAGCTACTTTAACAATTAACAGATTTATTCCTTGCATAGTTTTATGTACTTTACTGTTAAAGATTCTGAGTGTCCTTTACTATGACTGAGTTTATTCTTATCTGTTCTATGAAATTACTGAAAAATATAATCACAATCAGCACAAATTAGCATCCCGGTTGTCCTTCCCATTCACTGAGTTTTAACATCATCATCTAGACGTTTCCCTTCAATGACATGGTTGTAGCATGTTAATGGGGAATATGCAGTGCTTCTGCCTATGCTTTAAAATGCTGTGGTTAAATATGGGACTGCAGTCTCCAGGGTTATCGGTTACATTCCTTCCACCAGGACAAATTCCTTAAAAAGGAATGCAAATCTTTCCTGCTCTTTTGATAGGAGATACTATATAAAGCTGAGTTGTGAGATACGTTGTCCTTCTTTGTCTAATCAAGTATTAAAGTAAATACAGGTTCAGAATGTTCTATCCATAATGCTGCATTTTCCTGTAACTGATTCATTATGGAGCGCTCTGAAATAGAAATGAAGTATTGTGTAAGCAGAAGAAATCTGAAATATTTGGGACTTAATTCAGCTCTCACATCAGTGTAAATCTCACATAGGTGCATTGTCTATGTGTACACAATGAGCTAGGGATGTGATTTCCCCTGCTGACGTACACATATTCACCTCAGCTGTTATCAAGCTAGCACAAGGACAAACAGCAATGTAGACACTGTAGCACGGGTAATGGCAGCAGAGCCATGCCAAGTACAAACCTGCCTGAAAGAAGTGGGTTTGTGCTCAGCCCTGTTCAGTGATGCCTCTGCTGCCACTAGTATGCTTCACTTCTCTTTATACTCACATTAGCTCCATAAGAACTGGCAGGGGAATGACACACTTAGCTTGTAGTGTTGCCATAGCCTTAAAATCAGTGGAGTTATGACAGTATAACTAGGAACAGGTTTTGGCTCTGATCTTTTCCTAAGGCTATGTTTGTTGAAAAAGAGTAGGAGAAATGTAAACCCTGAGTATCCAGAAATGAAGTGAAATTAAAGAATTAATCATTCCCTTTTTCCTTATCCCCATCCCCCACACTCAGAAAAAAAGAGGAACCTTAACAGTGAACTCAGCAATGACCTCCTGAATGCATGTAATGTGTGCCAGTCTGATGTGCTCACTTGTTGGTATAACTGATATAAACATGTTTGAGGTCCCAATGTTTTGAGTGCAAGTTTGATGAAACTGCGGTATGTATTGCTTTTCGGTATTTGTTGGAGATGAAGTAAAAGCCATACAGAGCACTGGAGTGTTGAGGACAATATGAAGGTGGAAAGGTATGCACAAGCCTTTCTCCTAACTCCTTATTTCCATGCCTTTAAGGTTTTGGGTGGCTGGAGTATATGCTGCCACAACCTGAACTATTACTAAATGTAGTTTTTGTTTGTTATATAGAAGAAGAGGCCTGTTTTGTACACAAGATGATATAGTGATTGGGCCAGATGCTGATACAGTTATTCAGGGGTTCTTAACTTTTCCATGCTATGACCCCTCTCCTTAAAGATTTTCAAGACCTTCCTCCCATCTATCCATAGAGAAAAGGAGAATGACCACACCCCCTTGAAATCTATTTCCAATCTCCTTGGGGGTTGTGACAGCCAGCATGGTAACCTGTGCCCTTACTTAAATCTAATAGCACCTTACCTCCTAAGTGATCCCATTGATTTCAATACAGTAGGTGCATACAGTAAGGTATTAGAACCTGACCCATAAATAATAAAACCTGCATGGAGAGCTAATGAGTCCAATATGTTCACAGACTAGAATCTTAACTGGCAGATGGAAGAGGATGTTTGTGGTTTTGTCAAAGATGACTGTATTGGGATTTAGTTTGAGGTTTTGTCAAAGATGACTGTATTGAGATTTTAGTTTGATTGTTTTTGATAAGTAGGTATTAGACCTTAGACCAGTGGTTCCCAATTTAGGGGCATGGCTTGCTCAGTGAAAGCCTCTGGCAGACAGGGCCAGTTTATTTACCTGCTGCGTCCACAGGTTCGGCTGATTGCGGCTCCAACTGGCTGTGGTTCACTGCTCCAAGACAATGGGGGCTGTGGGAAGGGTGGCCAGCACGTCCCTCGGCCCCCATCACTTCCCGTAGCCCCCATTGGCTGAGAGCGGTGAATCATGGCCACTGGCAGCTGCGATCGGCCGAACCCGCGGATGTAGCAGGTAAACAAACCGGCCCGGCCCGCCAGGGGCTTTCCCTGAACAAGCGGCACCACTAGTTTGGTAACCACTGCCTTAGACCACCCTGTGCTTTGCTGCACACTGGGTTACCCACATTTGCCATCCTTGCTTGTCAACTGTCCTTTTCCCCAGATCTTCCCATTTCATGGTGAGGTGCTTGATGTCGTTCAGAACTGTTCGTTTCCATGTTATTCACAGTCTTCCTCTCTTTCTTCTTGTGTTTTCTGGCTTCCATTCAAGGGTGGTATTTGGTAAGCATTCTTCTTCCATTCTCAGCACATGTCCCAGACACTGATGTCTTCTTTTGGAGATTATTTGTGAGATGGTACCTTGTCCAGTAATTTTTCTGACTTCTTGATTCGTCTTCCTATCTCTATATGTTATTCCCAATATTCTTCTCAGACATTTGTGATGAAATGCAGCCAGCTTTTGCATATCTTTCTTGGTAAGTTGCCATGTCTCATTGCTATATGTTGTGATGGCGATAACAATTGCCTTGTACACCTTCAGTTTTGATTTGAGGGAGATGTTTTTGAGTTGCTGGATGTTTTTGAATCTTCCAAATGCAGCATTTGCCTTCCTGATTCTTCTTATTTCCTCAGAACTAGTACCATCTTGTCTGATGGTACTTCTAAGATATGTAAAAAAAAATTAAGTAGGTATACTACAGCCATAATCAGATAGACATGTTCATTTTATGTCATAGTCAATTATTGTTCAAATGGAAAATTCCTCAACAATTCCTGTTTTGAAAGAAATTTGTCCTGTATTTTGCTGCATGTGTTTAAAATTTTATAGAGACTTAAACAAGTGTGGTGTAGAAATATAACAATTCTGATATAGGGTGAATACTCCCCCAAACGCCTAAAATATATAGCAGTGAAAATAGAGTATAAAATACAAAGTCTGAGTATGTATGGAAGGTTAACTTTAAAGGCGCATAAAATAAAAAGCAACTGTCAAGAAGAAGAGATCAGCAGTTGGAGAAGAGGAAGAGAAGAGGACATGGCTCCTACCCCTACGTCATACATGGAGTTTATAATTTGTAGCCCTGGAGACTGAGGTTGTCAAAACAAATAAGACCGGAAATGTGAACAATGTAAAAAGGATTTACTCAGGGAAGTGAAGGAGGGAAGACAAAAGGAGGAGGAGAGGGAAAGAAAAGGGTAGGAAGGAATGCAATGAACTATAAGAAGTCAATTTGGTAAATCAGACTTTCATTTGGGTTTATGCTCAAATAGATTTGTTAATCTCTAAGGTGCCACAAGTACTCCTTTTCTTTTTGCAGATACAGACTAACACAGCTGCTACTCTGAAACCTTTTACCACTGGAAGTTAACATGTTACTTACTGAAGGTGAGAAGTTGAAGCCAAAGAATCATGGGATTTGTCAAAGGTCATCAAGAAAAAGATAGATAGCCATGTCCCCCTCCTGACTGTCTGTCCCTAAATAACACTGCATTCAAATCTAGATAATTAATTATGGCCTAGGTGACAAAGTGAATGAGATCTGAGCAAGGAAATGTCAATACTGGATTGGGAAAGGATTGATCTGATCCAAGATCAAGTGTTTCCTGCTTCCAGTATGGAAGATACAGCTGTACATATAAAACAGATTTTAATTCTGTTAAGAGGATAAGACCTGTCGAGAAAGTCTGTAAATATGAAGAAATACAAAGGTGGGGTATATTTCTAGGGCCCTTGAAAGTTACAACATACAGGAGCTGAAGTAAACTGCTATTTTATGTCTATCCTACAGGTACGGAAAATGTGTCTGTGTCCTTTTAACCAAGAGGGTTCATTCAAACTTATTGTCAGAATCTTTCATGTGGAGAAAGATTGTCATCACTAGTTGCAACAAGATGCAATAGATGGTCCCTGGGATATTTTGGAAATCAAAATAAACAAAGTATTATTTAATCCTATTCTATTCAGGTTCTTATACCACACTCTTCACTGTAGTATTTGAGCACCATCCAGTCGTGCATTAAACAAGGTGACTAATATCTGTCACTTGTTGTATGCTCTCTTAGTCTCTCCAAAGGGTTAGATGTGTGTGCAGTGTAGTATCTTGTTTTGGTAGGCTGTTTTAGTTTTCTTTTGGATTTTCTGGGTTTTTTTCTGTGTGTATGTCTATACACACAGACACACACTCATAATCCATTATGTATTTAAGTTAGCGAAGACACTTTCAAAGAAATGAGCCTTGCACTTGCAGTGCAAGATGGTGAGATTTGTGTTGGTCATTAGTTTCTGGGGGAGTTCATGCCACAGTGTTGGACTAACCCCCAAGAAAGTTTTCTCTGCTGCACAGAGATCTTTACCTCTATTGTAGAGAGTTCCATTGTATAGGGTTGCCAACTCTGACTGAAGGTATTCTAGGAGATTTGACATAATGTCATTTTCTTAAAATATCCTATTAAAATCTCCCAGATTGCTTTCCATAGTCACCAGGAGATTGATGCCAATTCCAGGAGACTCCAGGTCAATCCTGGAGGGTTGGCAACCTTACCATTGTACCAAGGAAAGACATTGTTGACCATGCCTTCATACCAGAACTTTAGGCAGACTTTTAGATATTCTTGGCTCAGGCCATGAAGCACCTTGAAGATAAGGACCAAGACCTTGAATTTGGTTCAATAGTCTATGGAAAGCCAGATTTGATATTCTCATGGTAGCCTGCGTAGCTGAGGATATGTGCACTAGTTGGAATTTCTTAAGTACTGAAGTCTTCATGCCCAGGTTTATTGCACTGCTGTACTCCAGTAGACAGGTGAACCATTCAGAAAGGTTTATAATCCATACATGTCCAGGAAGAGGTCTACAGGTTCGACTTCTAATCCTGATTCTATGCAAAGATGTTTTTTTTTGCTACCCCCTACAAATTCACTGCACAAGGTCATTCATTACGGAGATATCAGCTAAGGACATCAAAATGTCAGGCAGGCACCATCTGGATGGAATATATCAATAATGATTAGCATTGTCCAGAGGCGAGGGCAACAGTTAAGCATTAGCAGCATGGCTACAGCTTAGATAAATAGGTAAGGTTCAGAATGGCCTAGAAACATATGGGCCCAAAACATAGAAGAGCCAATAAAAAGTCTTTGCTCAACCTGAAACGAATTAACAAAATGCAATAACTTATTAAAAGCAACACCAAATAAAGAGTACAGTTCTACTGATCTGCCCATGAGATGGAAACAGCAGTAACTATTCCTGGAGCACCACTGTTAAGTTAACCTGTGTTGCCAGCCATGCCAAATTTCACTCTATTGTCCCCGGTACATCCATTTACAACATAATTATCAGTTATATACACAGTTTCAAGGCACATCTGTAATCTAAACTCATGTGTGCCTTTTAATAATTTATTTTCATCCCATAAAATCTGGTTTCTCTTGTCTCATCAATATGCTTGGTAACATGCACTGCCAAGTCAGACCTGGCAGTCTTTAATGATGTTACATGAGTGTGACCTCTTTATTACACTCTCTTCTGTTTAACTTAGAAACAACAGACATCTGAGCTTTGATAGACAGATAGATCATTTTTTCTACACTGTTTATGGGGAAAAGAACTTCTTGTGGTTCTGAGAAATTCTTAATGAGTTAGACACTCAATAATGAATTTACCATGCAAAGAGAGAGTGAAGGCATATTTGATTAAAATATTATTAAATAAATGGTTAGTTCATTGTAGAATTAAGTGGCAGAATCATTGGGAACGTCACAAACCAAATACTTCTGTGTTGCCTAATCATCCAATAAAGAATATAGAACTAATTAAGCATTATGTCTGACAGTATGATATTCGCAACATTATACACTCACAGCCAAACACTTAGCTGATGTAAATCAGAGTAGCTCTATTGACGTCAGTGGAACTACACAGATTTACATCAGGTAAAATTCTGGCACCATTGTACAATGATGAAGCTGACCTGTTTCCTGAGATCTTGTTTCAGGACCTGTGAACTGTATTATATACAAAGGGGTTTAGTAGGGTGATCGTTAGAGTAAGATATAATGAAAGATTATTTTGTTGGTGAGATATGGTAAAATCATTATACATCTTTTGTTGTGCCTCTGAAGACCATGATAATGCAGACAAGTATATAGATGGAACTAGAAGTAAGGATGTCAGATTTATTATGTTTAATAAAATCTAATAGAAGTTATGCGAATTTACCTTATGGAATGTTTTATTCTGGAATTGTTTATAGACAATATTCATAGACAGATACTAAGGTCAGAAGGGACCATTCTGATCATCTAGTCCGACCTCTTGCACAATGCAGGCCACAGAATCTCACCCACCCACTCCTACGAAAAACCTCACCTATGTCTGAGCTATTGAAGTCCTCAAATCATGGTTTAAAGACTTCAAGGAGCAGAGAATCCTCCTTCAAGTGACCCTGCCCCATGCTACAGAGGAAGGCGAAAAACCTCCAGGGCCTCTTCCAATCTGCCCTGGAGGAAAATTCCTTCTCAACCCCAAATATGGCGATCAGCTAAACCCTGAGCATATGGGCAAGATTCACCAGCCAGATACATACAGGGCCAAAGCCTATCATCATTATTATTCAGTCTTTAACTCCAGTGATGTTAATATGAGTTTCCTCTAAGTGATGGCTGTAGAAGGGTTTCAGGATTAGGATAGTACTGTACACTATGTTGTCTTGACCAACATTTATACATACTTTAAAATATCTACTATTTTTTTTAAGTCTGCTTAGCCTAATAGCAATTCTGTATAGCACTCTGTAGATTTCTGAGATTTCTCTATTTTATTATTTCATTCTTATAACTGTATGTCATTGTTCTTGAAACAGAGGGAAAAGAAAAAATAATAGAATCTTCTTAACAGGGACTCTAAAAACAGCAGTAGCTATAGCCTGATTAGAGTGAAAGAAGTAATTGAAATGCTTTAATAATCATCTGGAAAAACTTCGTTACATTTGTTAAAGGTTTGACTTGAATCTTTTAATATGTAGAATACAATTTGCAAGAGAAGAAAGAAGAGGAGGTACCAAAGATAGAAATAAAAAGGGTTAGCCATAAGGGTTTTTTTCCCCCAATTGAAAGGCCTGAAAAAGGATAGAAAGCAAAAGGATTCAGTGATAGCTTCTCTGATGCTTATGAGTTGTGATAATTTTTTTTTAAATTAAGGCTGTCCAAAGGTAACAGAGTGCCAGATTCTGATCTGAAAAACAATGGTGTAAACCGCAGTAAACTCTGTTGATGTCACTATAATTACTTGGAATTTATGCCAGTGTAACTGAGATCAGGATCTGACCAAACAACTATTTGATTGCTGGAGAAAAGATAGATTTTCTTTCATTTAAATGGCATTATTATTAACCTAAAGGCAGTCAAAAAAGACACACTTGCTTTCATCAGCATTAAAATGTGATGCTACTTCAAAATGACAGTGGTAGTATGTTGTCTTTTCAAAGGAAGCATGAGCAGAATAACCATGAGTAAAAGTTAGTGAGAGAGAGGATGTGTAAAAGATCTCAGCAAAGGAAATCCTGGCTCCTAAAACAGGTAAAAGTCTGTGAAGACTACAGAAAAGCAACTGAAAACTTCTCGATGACTAAATGTTTCCAGAACATGCTCAGAGCAGTCAGGAATGAACCTAATAATAATTCATATGAATATTTCTCAAAGCTTCTTAAAATACTACTTTGTTTTCAAAAATCTAGCAACTAAAATTAAAATGCATGAACTAGTTTAAGAAAAGTAAGAATGATCTGGACCTCAGCAGTACTTTGAATTGATTCTGATTATTTTCAGTTTGAAAGAAAAACTTCTAGTTTTACAATTTCAAACAACTGCACACCTTGTATCAAGCAGGGTCTCACCAGGTTTGGCGATGTCTGCTGTGGGAGGAGCTACTGCTTTTGAAATGTGACATTTCTAGCTAAGGTCAGACCCAAGGTCTACTTTGGGTCAGAAAGGAGACAATGCATTCTATGGTACTGTTGAGCCAGAAAATGCATGGAGATCATAAGATTTGGTTACAGGAATCCAGAACCCAGCAAAGAGTGTGAAACCTAAGATCTACAGCAGAGAGTGAAACCTTGGTTCCACTTGAGTAAATGTGAGCTTTGCCATTAGTAGAGCCAGGATTTCACCTGAGATACCTTTTTAAATTGGTTATCATTAATTTTTTGGTTAGATAGGGGAGTAGAACATAGAAAAGGGTGTGACAAAAAGACTTCCAATAGCTCAGATAATCATTTTAAGAGTCAGGAGTTCTCTGACTGAAGCAAATTGTGAAACTGCATTTAAAGACCAATGCATTTTTTGAGGGGGTAGGGGAGAAATGGGGAGGGGGCAGGGGAGTTCAAGTTCTATAAACTGGTCAAAAAGCAGCAAAAATTGTTTTAAAAAATATGTGCAAATTTTACTTGAAAAAAAATCAGGCAATATTTCCAAATATGAAAAAAAAATAATGAGATGCTCTAGTTTGTAGAACTATTTTTGAAAATATAGATTTTTCCAAGATGCTTCTTCTGTTACAGGGTTTTCATTTGACCTTCTGCAGGGCGTTGACCCTTTCCTCCTCCTCCTGTGGACTCATTTGAATGGCTGCTTTCACCAATTCTCCAGCTGAGATAGAAACTGTTGCACAGAATCAGAGATGCTATCAAAAGACTGGGGAGGAAGGATAGTAAGTTCCCGTGATATATTGAATAGGAGGATGTAGAGCAGTTTATATCCCATTTTCAACAAACGGTGACCATCAATACATTGACTGGCCCCAAAATGAATGGATAATTTGTTTATGGACCATGTTAGCAGGAAGAGAACTAGGAGCCTAAGCAAATATTCATTAAAGTCAAGGGGATTCTTTCTATTGACTTTATTGTGTTCTGCGCCCAATTCTTTCTATCATAGTATTTTAGCTGTTGGAATTTCTCATTCCTCCACTCCACTAAAGGAGCTTATTTTATAATTCTTAGCAAGTACTTAATAGGCAAACAATAAAACAATATAATTAATACTAGCTGAAGAGGTGATTAGAAGAAGTGTTACAAAAATAAAATGAAGATAGAAAACATTGCTAGAAGTGGAGGGAAAAGCTAGTCTTCATTTAAAAACCAAACACTGTTTTTCCATTTCTTTTTATCAAGATATTTCATCTTGACAAACCCTTTAGCATAAATGTTTCAAAACTCCTGAGTCCTTGTACTTAATACAGTCAAGACCCTGAGCTCTGAACTATCATATACCATTATCATGTTTCAGATGTCATCTCTTATCCTCCCAACTGTGCAGATTTTACCTCATATTTGTATTTGGTGTCAGCATCCTAATATATGATCTTTGATTATTGATCCAGTCCTTTGGAACTATAAGCAGACAATAACAAAGCATTAACTTCACAATGACTAACTATATATTATTCCATGCACTTGGAATGCAGTAATAACTGTCAACTAATGATTTTGAATGAGAACTGTCAATTAATTACAGTTAACTTACGTGATTAACTCAAAAAAACTAATCCCGATTAAAAAAAAATCATCATGATTAGTCACAGTTTTAATCACACTGTTAAACAATAGAACACCAATTGAAATTTATTAAATATTTGTGGATGTTCTTCTACATTTTCAAATATATTGATTTCAATTACAACACAGAATACAAAATGTACAATGCTCACTTTATATTACTTTTGATTACAAATATTTGCACTGTAAAAATTACAAAAGAAATATTATTTTTCAATTCACCTCACACAAGTCTTGTAGTGCAATCTCTTTATCATGATAGTGTAACTTACAAATGTAGATTATTTTTGTTACATAACTGCACTCAATAACAAAACAATGTAAAACTTTAGCGCCTACAAGTCCACTCAGTCCTACTTCTTGTTCAGCCAATCACTAAAAGAAACAAGTTTGTTTACATTTACGGGAGATAATGCTGTTCACTTCCTATTTACAAAGTCACCTGAACGTGAGAAAAGGTGTTTTCATGGCACTTTTGTAGCTCATATTGCAAGGTATTTGCATGCCAGATATGCTAAACATTCATATGCCTCTTCATGTTTCGACCACCATTCCAGAGAACATGCTTCCATGCTGATGATGCTTGTTTAAAAAATGCATTATTTAAATTAGTGACTGAACTCCTCGGAGGAGAATTGTATGTCTCCTGTTCCATCATTTTACCTGCATTCTGTCATATATTTTGTGTTATGGTAGTTATGATGATGACACAACATATGTTGTTTGATTTAAGAACACTTTCACTGCAGATTTGACAAAACACAAAGAAGGCTCCAATATCATATTTCTAAAGATAGTCACAGCACTCAATCCAAGGTTTAAGAATTTGAAGTGCCTTCCAAAATCTGAGAGGGATGAGGTGTGGAGCATTCTTTCAGAAGTCTTAAAAGAGCAACACTCAATGAGGAAGCCAAATAACCACTAAAAAAGAAAATCAACCTTCTGTTGGTGGCATCTGACACAGAATCCATCATCAGCATAGACACATGTCTCTGGAATGATGGTTGAAGAATGAAGGGACATGTGAATCTTGAGCACATCTGGCACATAAATATTTTGTGATACTGGCTACAACAATGTCATGCAAATGCCTGTTCTTACTTTCAGATGACGTTGTAAACAAGAAACATATAGCATTATCTCCTGCAAATGTAAAAAAACCCTGTTTGTATGAGCGACTGGCTAAACAAGAACAAGGACTGAGTGGACTTGTAGGCTCTAAAGTTTAACATTATTTTATTTTTCAATGCAGTTATTTTTTGTACATAATTCTACATTTTTAAGTTCAACATTCATGATAAAAAGATTGCACTACGTTATTTGTATTAGTTGAATTGAAAAATATTATTTCTTGTTTTTTTACAGTGCAAATATTTGTAATCAAAAATAAATATAAAGTGAGCACAGTACACTTTGTATTCTGTGTTGTAATTGAAATCAATATATTTGAAAATGTAGAAAGCATCCACAAATATTTAAATTAATGTATTCTATTATTGTTTAACAGTGCAATTAATTTTTTAATCATTTGATAGGCTTTTTTGAATATTGTTTTCAATAGCTTTGAAGATCATACTCAAATATGTATTCTTGCAGATTTAGAAAAAATGTCTAAAGCCACCTTTAATTGTTCAAATAGCTACAAGTTCTTTGTGATTTATAAATTACTTTTTGATAGTGGACAAATTATCCAGAAGAAGTTATCAATGTAATCTATTAAGTTATTTAGTAGCTGCACAACTACTATTTTGATAATTCAGTTAATAAGCACTATATGTTCTTCTTCCCATATGTCTGACCTTTAGTAATAATGATATGTAGTTTCTTAAGAATATGAATTTGAGAGTGATTAAAGCATCTTGAAGAAAATTAGAGGCATTTATTGAAAGGCGCACTAAAATAATTACTTCAGTGCTGCTTCATTTATACAACTTAGATTTGGAATTCATGAGTCCTCAGTTGGTACAATTCCCATTAACTAGACATGTTTAAGATTTAATCACTAGGATTTATAATGATTTGATCAACACTATAATATGAAATTGAAGAAGTCTCATGTGAATTAGTTGCTCTGTTTGACCTCTGTCATGAGTCATAGATATGGCTCATTTGTGGAAAAGAGACAGTTATAGAAGCTAAAGCCTTATGGACCAATAAACCATTACACTAGAAATGTGGGAGGGACCTAAAATCACTAACCAAAGTCATGCTAAAGCCATACAGTGCATGCTGGGACACAGGTTTGTGAACTGAACTTTGTGTATACTTTCTGAATCTCTGTCCAAAGTTGTTTTGTTTATGAATTAAGATTATTTAATTTAAAAGACTGCTAGGAAATTCTGGAAATGACTTCTATGAGGCCTTCGTAGGTTGTTGGGTTTGATTGGGTTTTTTTTGTTTTTTGCTTTGTTTTGGGGTTTTTTTAGGCTAGCTAGCTAGCTAGATGCTTTTATACTTCCTGACTCAAAAAGAGTTCATTTGGTTGTGTGGATTTTTGCTCTGAGTGTCAAAAGAGCCAAAACTCGGTCCTGAAGTTGACAAAAATCATTACCCCTTTACCACAGGACATAAAGAAGATCACCTTTTTTTCCTTTCCCCTTTGCCTATCTTATCTCTTATCTGTGTTTTGTTGGAGATATTTACCTGAAAATGAAATCAAATAAGTAAACTAGGAACAGTTTAGTTGCAATTCAGTTAACATGTCTATCATTTAGGAAAATGTTTAAGAAATAAAGACTGGATTTGTAGCTTGCAAATATAAAAACTGTGCTGTTAACATGTCCTGTTAGAATGTGTTTCCATGAAATGATTTTTCATAATTGTTTTTTTGGAATCTGGTTATCAGTAATTTTAAAAGCAATGGAAAATTTTTCTGTGAAAAAGAGAGAAGGGTGAAAAATGGAAGCTAACAAAGCAGGGGCAGAGCATTACTCTAGTAATGATTCTACAATGACTGAAAAAGGACTCAGGTGGCAGAGATGAACAATAAGTGTAACGGCTCTTCCTGGCTCTAGCAGACAATTAGCCCAGAGTTCCCAATTGTTCATCTCTGTGGCAAGTAATTTTTATTGGTTAACTTGAAATGACAGCCAGTTCTTAAAACAGTTTGATGGATAAATCAAAGAGCTCCTGGGAAGAGACTGACTCTGTTTAAATAAAAATAGGTCAACTGGTCAAGGAAGAATCAGAAAATGGAAAAGGAATCAGAATATCATGGCAATGTATTTAGAAAGTCATAAAGTGTGAACAGGCACGAAAAAGAACCACTGCATAAAATTCAGTAAAACCTGAGTGACTATAAAGCTGCTCACATCAGGTTAGAGCAGTAAAAGATGGCATTGTTCAGTTGGTGAATGATAGAATAGAAATAAAGTAATAAGAAGGTTGAGAGATGAACAGGATAAGTACAACAGCTTTTAAGAACACACTGTGGTTTAAATAGCTCACACTGGAGTGCCAACAGCAGAAAAAAAATCATAAGCCTATCAGATGCAAGAGTAAAGGAGTGAATTGGGTAATTTACAGCTAGTGCTAAAGAAATGGAATGTGTTAAAGGAAAGGAATTTTGCATTTTTCCTAAAGGAAGCTACGGTGCGGCCAAATACTGGTTGTGTACCAATTTTCACATAAGTTAGTAATTTGGCAAGATAAGTCAAAGTACAGAAAAGTTTGTTTCGAGGCAGAAAAAGAGTAATAAAGATAAGTTCCTTGATGTTCTGAAAAATATTTTACAGAGCTAAATAGAGAGGCTATGTGATACAGTAGTTGGAACAGATAATATCAGGCTGTTGTATTCATCATGTACTTCCTCTGTCCATAAATGGAGACTGTCACTAAGTTCAGCAGAATTTTAACTTGCTAGAAAAAGTTCTGAGGAAGGTATTTGGCAATTACATAGACAGTTTCTTGCAGGTGTGTTTTTGGAATCAGCCTTTGTTTTCACCAATTCATTCCTGATTATTACAAAGACTAGATTACAAACTTATCACTGATCCATTTGTTGCTGTGAATACACTCAGTGGAAAGCACTCAGTTTAAAGAAGTGGAATATTTTGGGAATTTGCACAAGTGGATGAGAGCTAGTTTCATGGGAAAAATGAGCCCTGACAAGAATAATTTGACTGATGTGATAAAGGCAACTACTGAAGTTTTGGGTAAACAAATGAATTCCTAATAGAAATAAGCCTGCAGAGGCTTCTGTTGGTTTACATTAGTGCTGTTTCTTCCTAAAAATCTAAAAGCCTTGGCAGGGAGGGACAAAGTGATGACAACTTTCCAAAAGCAAAGTAAGAGAGATTAAAGCCATGCTGAGAAACCTATTACAAAGATAATTGACTCTGGGGACTTTTATCCCAGTCCAACCCTATCTACTGTTCCTCATTCTCCTCCTACATGGCACATAAGATTACATACTCTCAGTTCTCAGCCAAGAAGACAAGGGCCAAGAACAACTACTCTACTGAGATTTCAGGAAAATGTCCCATTCATCAGAATGTTCCTCTGCTCTGCAAAATCAAATACTAGACTTGGAAAGGATTCTGAGCATCTTCTCTGTTTTACAGTGCAAGACAGGATTAGAGCTATGGTTGATTTAGACAACTGAATTGACAGGATTGCAGGTGTGGATGATAAAGGCCACTGTGTTGATATAGTATACTTGGATTTCAGTAATGCAGGTTTTTTTATCAAAATGTCATGTGGTATGGAATTAACAGGGCACACATTAGATGGATTAAAAACTGGCTCTCTGACAGATCTCAACATACAGTTGTTAATGAGGGGATATTAATGGGTGGGGCTATTTCGAATAGGGCCCCCTGAGATCTGTTCTTGGTTTACCTCTTTTTAATATATTTACTAGCAATCTGGATGGCAATGTAAAATCTTTTCCTGTAAAGTTTGTAGATGACACAAAGGTTGGTGGGGTAGTAAATATCAAGGAGGAGAACTTACTGTTGCAGAGTGATCTGAGTTGCCTGGTTAAATGGTCACAATCCAACACAATGCATTTTAATACAGCCAAATGCAAAGTGATACACTTGGGAACCAAGAACACAGGTTACAGCTACTGGATGCGAGACTCTGTGTTGGAAAACAATGAATCAGAGGAAGATATGGAGGTCATCATAGATAAATGTCTCAATATGAAGTTTTAGTACAATGCTGTGGCAAAAAGGGCTAATACAAATCTTGGATGTATAGACAGGGGATTGTCAAGCAGAAGCAGGGAAGTGATCTTGTCTCTGTACACAGCATGGGTAAGACTGCTACTAGAACACTGTGTCCAGTTCTGGTGTATACACTACAAAAAGGATGTGGAAGTACTAGAGTGAGTTCAAAGGAGGGCCACAAAAGTGATCCAGGGGCTGGGAAACAAGCCTTATGATGTGAGGCTTAAAGAACTCAATTTATTTAGCTTATCAAAGGGAAGGTTGAGCTTATCAAAGGGAAGGTTGAGCAAAAATTTGATGGGGGACTTTTCAACCTTGTTGACAAAAGAATAACAAGATCTAATGGCTGAAAGTTGAAGTTAGATAAATTCACCCTTGAAATAAGATGCAATTTCCTAGCTGTGAGAGTGATTGTTAACATTGGAAGAGTTTATCAGTTGGGGAGGTGGTAGACTCACCATCTTTTGGCATATTTAAAATGAGATTAGTTATCTTTTTACAAGATGTACTTTAATCCAGTTTCTGGGATAAATTTTATGTCCTGTGTGTGTGGATCAGACAGGATGGCTGTAATGGTCCTTTCTGGTTTGGAATCTATGACTCTATGAGTCCCCCGGTTAATTTGTTTCCTTCATGGGTCACAGAGAGAATGGATTGCCCTCAGCATGCTTATAACATGGGCAGCTCTGCACTAAGTGAATGATTATAATCAAATCTCATGCTTCAGAGTTTCAGCTGGTCTCATACCAGGGTGAGGAAGGATTTTTCCTCCCAGTGCACAAATGGGTAGATGTATTCTGGGTTTCCTCACCACAACCACAGCCCTCTGAGGCATCAGTGATTAGCCACAGCTGGACATAGCACACAGAATAAGGTGGACCAAAGCTCTTAGGTCAGTGGTGGGCAAACTGCAGCCTGTGGGCCACATGTGGCCCATCAGAGTAATCTGATTGTGGGCCGTGACACATTTTGCTAGGGTGACCAGATATCAACTGTGAAAAAATGGGATGGGAGGGGGTGGTATAATAGGCGCCTGTATATGAAAAGGTCCCAAAAAACGGGATTGTTCCTTTACAAACGGGACATCTGGTCACCCTACATTTTGCTGACATTGACCATCCGCAGGCACAGCCCCTGCAGCTCCCAATGGCTGCGATTCGCCATTCCCGGTCAATGGGAGCTGTGAGAAGTGGCGGGCCACAGGGACATGCTGGCCACCACTTCCTGCAACTCCCATTGGCCAGTAACACAAAACCACAGCCACTGGGAGCTGCCTGTAGACGGTCAACATGAGCATAATGTCTTGTGGCCTGCAAATAGATTACCATGATGGGCTGCATGCGGGCTGCAGGTTGCCCACCACTGTCTTAGGTAGTACAGAGAATCCTCTTTCTAGATGCCTAGCTGTTGTGTCTTTCTCAGGGTCATACTGATTGCCAGTCTTGGGATCGGGAAGAAATTTGCCCTCAGATTGCATTATCTAGAACCTTGAAGGGGAGCAGGGGTTCACCTTCCTCTGCAGTATGAGGTGCGGTTTACCTGCTAGGATCATCTGATCATATCTCAGCTAACCATTTCCCTGCCTTTGAGGGATCCCTGGGCTTTGGTAGTGCCTTGGTCTCTCCTGTTCTTTCCCTGAAGCACAGTGTAGTCTCCTGAGAACTGAAATTGTTGAGTCTAACTAAGGTTTTAGGATATCTGGATGAAAATTATTGGCCTGTATTATACAGGTCAGACTAGATGATCTAATGGTTCCTTCTGGCTTCAAACTGTATGAAAAAACTGGGTGGAATGTTGATTGTCTATTAAACTGAAGGAATGTTGATGGTATCTTGTTTGATTGACTTGAGCAGAAACATCATTAGCAAATGACAAATTGATAAAAAAAGCCTGGAATCTGTATCCCTAACTCTCAGACTAAAAAGAGAATATGCCATTCTTATGATAAATTGCAATAAATTAACCTTCAACACTGAACATACATGTGATTTGTAATTTGCATTTGATTCACATGCAATTGAACACCTCCTTTGGTATATTTAAGGAAGACTCCATTGAAATGATATTGGGAGCCAATTTATCAACCAATAAAAGTCTTTATCAACTCAGAGGAGAAACTTTTGCAAACTTTCTTGAAAAATACATTGTCATTAATTTTAACAGGGAATTCCATTTCAAACTACATTATAGAATCCTAGGCAGTGGCAGAATCTCAGGAAAAACAAAACTCAGAATGTAACAGGAGGATACCTCCTGCCTCCAAGATTTCTGAGCACATGCCAGATTCTCATTGTAACAGATAACTATGACAGCATAGCTTGATTGCTTTGCCAGTGGTGTTGCAAGTGGAACAGACAAAGTGCATTTGAATGTACTGTTGCATGATCTCTCTATGAATGCAAATGTTGGATGTGATTTGTGGTTTGGAGGTAAGTGTTTCAATGCCAAACTGACATTAATTTTGGGAGCCACTCTGATGTGTAAAAAGAGTTGAACATGTTTGAATTATTTTAGTCAAAGAGTGGGCTGGTTTGAGATATTTCCCACCAGAAGATTCTTCCGGGACCCAAGGAAAAACTGAAAGCAACTAGCAACACATCTTTTAACCAGTCACTCAGACACCACACTGGTACATGCCATACAAGAACCTAAGCAGAAAGGAAAAGTACTATTATGCTTTACTGATTGGGAATTTGGGGACCTAACTCTCTTAGACTCCTTTGAAAAAAAAATCCCAGATATGACAGCTGTCTTGTGTATTGGAATCTATGTGGTAATCAGACTAGTTGTAACTTTGGACCTGTAAGAAGGAAAGGTTTTGACTCATCAGAAAAGGTGACTGTTCCCCTTTAGAGTGTGAAAAAATAAAATGAGGTCATGATGAAGCCTACTGGAGCTTAGTGATTCAGTTAGCAAATTTTCCATCCAAATTCGATCTAATAGTCCCACTTTTGGGAGTTGTAATATGGTGAAGACAGACATTAAAGGACCTGCCTGGGTATTTAAATAAATAAACAGATTTTAAAATGGTGAAATTTGGGCTGACCCTGGTTATTAATTATTATTATTAGAATTACAGCAGTTCTTGGAGGTCCTAACTGAGATCAAAGCCCATTGTCTTGGATGATGAACAGAAACATAGGATGGGATTCACATAGATATTTAGGTACCCGACTCCCACTGATATCAATAGGAGTTAGTCACCTAACTACTTTTGTGAATTCAACCCATAGTGCCTTGAAGAGATCACAATCAAAATAGAAAGGACAAAGAATCGGAGAAATGTAGTATCATCATAACATTTTACACACGGGGAACTGAGGCACAGAGAGATTAAGTAACTTGACTAAGGTCACATGGCAAGTTTGTGAAAGAGACAGGAATTTTTCCCAGTTCTCCAGAGTCCCATTTCAGTACGTTAACCACAAGACCTTCTGTCTTCTCGTTAGAGAATCTACTTGTGTTTTCAGAGAGAATTGCTGATCTCTTAGTAGAAAATGATGCTCCTTAAGTTTCACCTTTCTATAACAGGATCAAGTTGGTGTAGCTGTGACATTAGCCCAGAATGAATTTGTTCCATCTATTTCTATTGTGGGAAAAGAACCCAGTGCATACGTATATAACACCAACAGACCCCGGTTGCTGGCAGGCAGGATCAAACCTGGGATCTCTAAAGCCAGGTGGTAGAAGCTCATGCACTGATCTGAAAGCCACCTGGCTGTTAGCTAATGTTGTAGAGCGGATTTATAATCTCTCTCTAAGTGGTCTCAGTGCCTCTAGATGGAACAGAACACTATCGCCATATATAAATGACAGGTTTCAGAGTAGCAGCCGTGTTAGTCTGTATTCGCAAAAAGAAAAGGAGTACTTGTGGCACCTTAGAGACTAACAAATTTATTAGAGCATAAGCTTTCGTGAGCTACAGCTCACTTCATCGGATGCATTTGGTGGAAAAAGCAGAGGAGAGATTTATATACACACACACACACAGAGAACATGAAACAATGGGTTTTATCATACACACTGTAAGGAGAGTGATCACTTAAGATAAGCCATCACCAGCAGCAGGGGGGGGAAAGGAGGAAAACCTTTCATGGTGACAAGCAAGGTAGGCTAATTCCAGCAGTTAACAAGAATATCAGAGGAACAGTGGGGGGTGGGGTGGGAGGGAGAAATACCATGGGGAAATAGTTTTACTTTGTGTAATGACTCATCCATTCCCAGTCTCTATTCAAGCCTAAATTAATTGTATCCAGTTTGCAAATTAATTCCAATTCAGCAGTCTCTCGTTGGAGTCTGTTTTTGAAGCTTTTTTGTTGAAGGATAGCCACTCTTAGGTCTGTGATCGAGTGACCAGAGAGATTGAAGTGTTCTCCAACTGGTTTTTGAATGTTATAATTCTTGACGTCTGATTTGTGTCCATTCATTCTTTTACGTAGAGACTGTCCAGTTAGGCCAATGTACATGGCAGAGGGGCATTGCTGGCACATGATGGCATATATCACATTGGTAGATGCGCAGGTGAACGAGCCTCTGATAGTGTGGCTGATGTGATTAGGCCCTATGATGGTATCCCCTGAATAGATATGTGGACAGAGTTGGCAACGGGCTTTGTTGCAAGGATAGGTTCCTGGGTTAGTGGTTCTGTTGTGTGGTTGCTGGTGAGTATTTGCTTCAGATTGGGGGGCTGTCTGTAAGCAAGGACTGGTCTGTCTCCCAAGATCTGTGAGAGTGATGGCTCGTCCTTCAGGATAGGTTGTAGATCCTTGATGATGCGTTGGAGAGGTTTTAGTTGGGGGCTGAAGGTGATGGCTAGTGGCGTTCTGTTGTTTTCTTTGTTGGGCCTGTCTTGTAGTAGGTGACTTCTGGGTACTCTTCTGGCTCTGTCAATCTGAGGTTTTCCTCCTTTCCCCCCCCCTGCTGCTGGTGATGGCTTATCTTAAGTGATCACTCTCCTTACAGTGTGTATGATAAACCCATTGTTTCATGTTCTCTGTGTGTGTGTGTATATATATAAATCTCTCCTCTGCTTTTTCCACCAAATGCATCCGATGAAGTGAGCTGTAGCTCACGAAAGCTTATGCTCTAATAAATTTGTTAGTCTCTAAGGTGCCACAAGTACTCCTTTTCTTTTCATATATAAATGGTTACACATAAAAAAATGATGGTGTCTAAATTAGCTGTTACCACTCAAGAAAGAGATCTTGGAGTCATTGTGGATAGTTCTCTGAAAACAGCCACTCAGTGTGCAGCGGCAGTCAAAAAAGTGAAACAGAATGTTTGGACTCATTAAGAAAGGGATAGATAATAAGATGGAAAATATCATATTGCTGCTATATAAACCCATGGTATGCCCACATCTTGAATACTGCATGCAGATGTAAAAAAGATCTCATCTCATCCCATCTCAAAAAAGATATATTGGAATTGGAAAAGGTTAAGAAAAGGGCAACAAAAATGATTAGGGGTATGGAAGGGCTTCCATATGAGAAGAGATTGATAAGACTGGAACTTTTCAACTTGGAAAAGAGATGACTAAGGGGGGATATGATTGAGATCTATAACATCATAACTGGTGAGGAGAGAGTAAATAAGGAAGTGTTATTTACTCCTTTTCATAACACAAGAACTAGGGGTCACCAAATGAAATTAATAGGCATCAGGTTAAAAACAAATAAAAGGAAGTATTTTTTCACACAATGCACAGTCAGTCTGTGGAACTCTTTGCCAGAGGATGTTGTGAAGGCCAGGACTATAACACGGTTCAAAAAAGAATTAGATACATTCATGGAGGATAGGTTCATCAATGGCAATTAGCCAGGATGGGCAGGGATGGTGTCCCTAGCCTCTGTTTGCCAGAAGCTGGGAATGGGCAATGGGATGGATCACTTGATAATTACCTATTCTGTTAATTCTCTCTGGGGCACCTGGCATTGGCTGATGTCGGAAGACAGGATATTGTGCTAGATGGACCTTTGGTTTGACCCAATATGGCCATTCTTATGTTCTCATGCATAATTTGACTCCTTGTATATAAGGGACAATTATTAACCATTGCCTTCTTCATTGTAAGTCAGATACTTTCTTCTTGGACTGGAGATGTAAAAGGCAGTATGGCTATTGCTTGAATAAAAATAAAAAGTTCCATATTGAGGTAGTGCAAAAGGAAAACAAAACTTCTTGGGAAAATTATGTAGAGGTCCAGCTTCTTGAAATTCAGCTGGGAGTACAGAGGGGACAGGATTTAATCCAAGCTAATAGTGAAAGAAAACACTTCTCACCTCTCCCAGACAAAACATCTTAAATTGAATTTCACAGAAGATGGGTGAAGTAAACTACTCTTAGTGAAAGAACTAATGGGCCTGTTCAAATCAGGAGAAGATTGTTGTTTCATAGTGCCACACTCATCATGAAGAGTGTCATATAAATACCAAGATGAATACATAGTCAATCTATCTCTGATAGAAAGGTGGTCTTGTCTGTGATGTGTTTTTGTAGAAGAGATTGGTTTTTTGAGATGGGGAGAGTGAAAAGGATGGATGGCCATTATAAAAGAAATTGAGAACATAGATAGGATATTCATTAAACACAATAAAACCACTCTGCTTAGTTATTTTACCAAATAGCAGCATTAGAAAGCCCATCAAACCCAGTATTAAAACAATGTTTAAACAATTATACCACTCAATGCCATTTCATTTACTCCAATTTCTTTATTACAATAATAATCAGGCAACTGCAAGTTAGCTTCTCTAATAACTTCTGATACAATCCAAACCTATATGCCACTGCTGCATACATTAGAGATAATTTGGACAGATGTTTTACTGACTTTAGCTTATTAAAATTCACCAAATATGAGCTGTCAAACTCAAACTGCTTCAAGCACAAAAATTATAAGATGAGGTAAAGGAACTAAAAGAACAAGACTGTATCATGATGTCATTTCTTGGAAGGGGGAGAAAGAGAGGCTTGGGTCAGCTAAACCAGAGAGAAACAAAAGAAAGAACAAGAAGCTAAGGTTGACATTGCAAACAATACTTCTAAGTATTTTTCCTCAACAGCAATGGAGAATAAAAGAGGAAAGTGAAGAACATGGTTTATATCCCAAGAATTTTAAGTTATTTTCTTTTTCCCCTTCTCCACTCCCTCCTTAACCACCCCAGAAAACCTTAGGAAAAAAACAAAGTGGAGATAAAGATATGTCATGGGGGTTCTATGATCTAGTAGATAGAGCAGAGTACTGAGACTATGAAATCCTGAGACATTTTCCCATTTCTTACAGTCACTTTGTGTGACTTTAGGCAAGTAACTTAACGTCTGCACCCCAATTGATTTATTGATAAAAAGCACTATTAGCAATCATTAAACAAATAAAAAAAATTTCATCCTAAATGAAAACAGGCATATGCCATGAAAGTGATAGCAAAAATAAATAAATAAAATCTCCCAAACAAAACAAGAACATGTCTTTGAGTTTGTGGGGACAGCATATTTTATGGATGATGGCAGGTTTTTTCCCCCTTCATTGGGCTTTTTATTAACACTCTTTTATATGCCTCTGTCTCAATGAACCATCTGCATTGGGGCCAGATCCTGAAAGATAAGCATCCTTAACTCCCATTGAATTTAACATAAATTGGGTCTTTTGTAGTAATGAGTAATACTAAACCAAAAGATGATTAGCATATGTTGTTATTCATAGAATCATCTTCAGCAATTCTTGACCATATTGCTAACTGACCCCTTTGTAACTTCAGGCAAAGGCTAAATTACATGCATTAGGTTCATTAAGTTGCCTTAGCAACTCAGTACTTAAATCTGTCACCACAGTAGCTTTTCATTGAGCATCTGATATTTACCGTCACCCTAACCTCACTAAAGCAAGACAATGCCAACTGAAATTTGCCATGAGGTTCTCTTCCATCCCTAGAGGGTCTCTGGGGAAAGTTTGAAGAAATTAATGATAAATGATATTTGGGGCAGAAAAGTCGTTGAAGACAAATATAAATGTAATTTTTTACAAAAATACTAGCATATTAGATCACAAAAATTGCTTGATCTTGAAACTCAAGTTTCAACTTGAAACTCAAGTGTCTTATCTTCAATGAGGAGCAGGGCCTTTGGATGTTTTTGAAAGTTTGTTGGGTTAGTTTTAGAGTTATTCAAACCAGTGTGGGTTCTCCCCCACACACACATTCCAAGCCTCTATGAAATGTATAAGGAAACTACGTTAGGCAATCTAATAAGCATTTAGCTAAAAACTGTGGATTTCATGGCACCATTAAGGCATACTGAGTTTAAAAAACTACTTTAAATCCTGCACACTGCAATGCAAACAACACTACCAGGGCTAAGAAACCTGCGGAGCGCAGAAGCCTACAGATGAAGAAAGAATGATTAGAGTTAGATGTTCTATGGAGAAGAGACCCATAAGTGTCTACTTAAAAACAGAAAACACTCTTGAGGATTGTTTGCAGAGGTCCTAAAGCACAGACTATTAGGATTAAAACTTGTTGATAAACTCTGCAGGACAGATTGTTAGATGCTACAAAATTAAAAAACTAAGAGAGTAATTGGGCTTGCTTTTATAAGGTATGTTGTTGGCCCTAATTGAGGTGGGATAATAGGGGGTATGCTTTCCCCTGTGGGGGGCTCTAGCTGCAAGTATAAAAATCAGACTTGAGGTGCTTAGAAAGAGAGAACTGGTAGGATGGTGGTGGGTTTGTTTTTTTAGTATTATTTCCTGGAAATGTTTTCTCTTGTAGGTTGTTTTATCTAAGGAGATCTTTTGCAAGGGCTTTATTCCCTTAGTAGAAAGATTTATGTGTGGTATTTCTCTTTGAGAAATTTAGGATACTCCCCTGTCCGCATGAAATAAACACTTCATCACAGAATTGTCATAGCCTAAGACTGCCTATTTTATTTTATTATACTCTTTCAAGATGACAGCTTTTCACAAAGCTTATAAGTTTACCCTAATCCTGACAATGCATCTTCACCTGCTCAGATAGCTGATGACATGAGGAGGGGCAGAACTAAGTAGTTTACCTTAACTTTAAGTTTCCATTTCCAAACATATTTCTAATTTTTTTAAATTTCCAAAAAGAAAAGGAGTACGTGTGGCACCTTAGAGACTAACAAATTTAAATTTAAATTTAAAAATTTAAAAATAAATTTGTTAGTCTCTAAGGTGCCACACGTACTCCTTTTCTTTTTGCGAATACAGACTAACACGGCTGCTACTCTGAAACCTTTAAATTTCCAGTTAGTTATTGCAGTGTTCTAATAAAGATGATTTCAAAACAATTGATCAGGCATTGTAACCATAAATTCCTGCTAATAAAGTTAACCTGAGAACAAATTAGCTAATGTTTTCCCCCTGCCCTTTCAACCCATGAAATAAGTTATTTATTTGCACACTGCTTAGGCACTTAGCCTAGTTCACTGCTTTTCATTCCAGAGGTGTTTCAGTTCAGTTGATGAGGCAGTACATGAACAATAGCATATATTGTACTTATGCAATAGCATATATTGCTTTTAGTAATCAGTCACCAGTGTCAACATGCAGAACTAAATATAAAAATATAGATGAAAATCTGCCCCCATAATAGACCAGGGTGCCAGGTGCTGTGCAAATATAGAACAAAAAGACAGACATTGCCTTGTAATCTAAGCCACTATTGATTGCTTTCTACTATATTGGGCCATATTAGAAGTGGTGTTGGCCCCCTGAACCAAACTTCAATACGTTCATACATAGATGAATGTAACAAAATGTATTAAATAGTAACCATTAAAAGTTGATATTTACCAACACTCATGCTGCATAACTGTATCTAACAGAGCACAGTATACCACAGAATAGAAGATATCTCTGGTAACTATGTAACTGCTGACACTTGTAAATGTTTTGTTATGGTCTCTTTCTTTGTACTGTTGAAAGCCATCTGGTTATTTCATAGAACAAAATTCTACAAATTAAATATTGTAGAGGCTTTACATTCTTGTTGATTACAAATGTATTTTGTCCTACTACTAATGTAGTATTAAATCTAAACACTACTTACTGAGAAGGATCTTAATATTCATTCACTATAGCTGTCAAATTTAAATACTTTACATTCTAAGTTACTGCACTTTTGAAATGAATATTTACAGTCTTGAGCAAATTTATTTTGTTCTTTTCTAATAACTACTATCCTACTGATTTCTCACATCACTGTTACTCACTCATTTAACTTTAAATGTATAGATTCTCACTCAGTGCAGTAATTGTATCAAGAAAGAAATATGGTTTTAGTACAACTCATAATTTTAAGTTAATGATTTCTACCAGATCTGGGGTTTGAACACTTCAATATTATCTGGATCCTCAACTTTGGTTCAACACATTATTCTTGAGTGTAAGAACTGGAATTACGCTTTGCCTTTAAAGGATCTATACAAGAGGGTTGAAGTAGAAAGCTTCTGCTATCTTCTCCCACTGCAAACTGAGTTAAAATCAGTCCCAGAAAGAACTCTGCTACCCCTGTGCACCCACATAAAGTCTAAGCAGAATCTGTCCCAGAGTGAAGGGGATGGAGGGAGAGAATTGGCCAATTTAAAAAGCACATTCTAGGTTGATATTTTGGATTGTTGTTCAGTTCCCAAGTGGTGTATTTATTACACAAGAACACATTGTTATATCCATTGAAATACAGGCAATAACAACAAAAAGATATAAATGAGCATTCCAATAAAAGCCATATTACATGTACAATTCTTATATAAATTGAGATGTGGCAGAGAGTGACTAACTGTTTATTATTGGACTATTAGAAAATTGAATATGGTATTGTATGCAACTGTGTAAAAGCAAATTCAGGTAACGTGGCATCAATAGACAGTAAAGGGTACTGTAATGGACTTCTTTGCCTTACTATCTGATTTGTGGTAAGATGTGCTTTGAAAGAGGTTGGGGGAATAGAATGCTCCCCCCATGGCCTCAGCAGTGGGGGACTTTAAGTCAGCAGGGGAAAAGAAAACCCTGGCTCCTGTGGGCAGTCAGCTGCCTTGTAGTCTGCAGGAGAAGAGAGGGGCTCTGGACAAATTAGTGGGCCACAGGAGTATAGCAACACCTATTGGCTCCCAAACATTTAACGGTAGGCTTTGGAAGCCCTTCCCTAAATTCTGGAGGCCATTCTGTGCAGGAAGAATAGCTGTAAAGAGGCAGTAGAGGATAACTGATAAATGGACACAAATCAGACGTCAAGAATTATAACATTCACAAAGTAGTCAGAGAACACTTCAACCTCCCTGGTCACTCGATTACTGACTTAAAAGTCACAATCCTACAACAAAAAAACTTCAAAAACAGACTCCAACGAAAACTTCTGTATTGGAATCAATTTGCAAATTAGACACCATTAAATTAGGCTTGAATAAAGACTGGGAGTGGATGGGTCATTAAACAAAGTAAAACTACTTCCCCGTGCTTTTTTCCCCCCTGCCCCATTGTTACTCACACCTTCTTGTCTGCTGTTGGAAGTGGGCCATCCTGGTTATCACTACAAAAGGTTTTTTTCTCCTGCTGATAATAGCTTACCTTAACTAATCACTCTCGTTATAGTGGGTACGGCAACACCCATTTTTTTCATGTTCTCTCTCTGTGTGTGTGTATATATATATATATATATATTCCTACTGTATTTTCCACTGCATGCATCCAATGAAGTGGGGTTTAGCCCATGAAAGCTTATGCTCATTAAATTTGTTAGTCTATAAGGTGCCACAAGTACTCCTCATTCTTTTTCCTGATACAGACTAACACAGCTACCACTCTGAAAGGGGATTAAAGATTCATAGGACTGGAAGGGACCATGAGAGGTCTTCAAGTCCCACCCCCTGCACTCAAGGCAAGACTAAGTATTATCTAGACCAGTGGTTCTCAACCCACGGCTCACAGCTCACGCATGTGGTCCAATTAGCACACAGCTGCCCAGTCCACTCAGCAGAGGTCCAGGTTCCTGGCTGCCCAGCACTGTGGGGTACCGGCTGCCCGGCTGCTCAGCGCCATGGGGAACAGGCTGCCCAGCCCAGCATGGCGGGGTTGGGGCCACTGCCCAGCCCTGCAGGGTTGGGGCTTAAGGTTGGGGCTGGGCCCATATGCAGCCCACAATGATAAATAGGTTGAGAACCACTGATCTAGATCATCCCTGACATGTGTTTGATCTTAAAAATCTCCAATGATGGAGATTCCACAACCTCCCTAGGTAATTTATTCCAGTGCTTAACCACCCTGATAGGATATTTTTCCTAATGTCCAACCTAAACCGCCATTGCTGCAATTTAAGCTCATTGCTTCTTGTCCTATCTTCAGAGGTTAAAGAACAATTTTTCTCCCTCTTCCTTGTAACAACCTTTTATGTACTTGAAAGCTGTTACATTGTTTGTTCCAATCATGGTGCACCTTTTGAAAGCTAACAGAGATTATAGTTTCAGAGCAGTATAAAGAAATAATCTGAAAACATATTACAAGGCTGAACCAGAATTTTGTTCAGCTAGCTAAGAGCCTGAGAGAAACAACAGGTGGGGTCTACTTGTCACAGCCGAAGGTCATTAGTGAGAATGCTAATAAAGCAGCAGAGAGGAAGGAAGAGGGTCATAGGGGTGTCTTCTTCTCCCCTGCCCAGGATAAAAGGGAAGAGTTGTTCAAATCACAATACATTCTCAGCATCTGTGAACTTGGAAGTGACTCTGCAGGAGAAAGTGAACCCATAGCATGTGTGAGCCCAGCTAGATGAAATGTGGTCACATTGAGGTCATTGAGGTTCAATTGATAGGGAAGCTAGCCCACTGCTTTTCCTCTGGTGATTTTTATGAGTTTTGCAATACTTGGTGTGTTTCTTAAAATACTCAAGACCCTGCCATTTAAAAATCAATGTTTCTAGGCCTCAGGGTTGTGGAGATAAATATGGACTCTGAAGGCTCACAAACCAGAAGGCAAATGAAAAGAACTCCAAATATATTACTTTTAAAATCTCCTGATATTTTAAGCTCATCTCTTGGCTGTTTCCAGCACTAAGAGAGGCTGGCACAGTTGTATAAAGACTCTGACAGTATTCAGATTTGTTGGATTTTTTGATAATGTGATTCACCTCATTCATTCAGGTGCCCCTGGTCCTATAGTGTCAAAATACATTGAGTCTTCAGGAAAACTGTCAAGACTTCTTAAGATCGAACTAATCCTTTAAATGGGGCTGTTTGAGTGATAAAAAAAGAACCTACTAAGACTGCCAATATAATTCACAAAATGAATTTTAGTGATCTGTCAAGGGACTGTTGGAGTCAATATTTGTAGCACATGAAATGGCAAACATTGTGGAACTAGAAAGCACCATTGCTTGCACTGCTAGACTAGCAAGGTGACAACCAGTCTGGCCTTTCAAATGACTGTGATAGTTTGAAGTTCTGAGAGTCTATTTGTCAAAAGGGTCAGCAAATCTTATAGTATAGTGGTTTGTTTTCTGTTTTTTTCCCTCCTTCCTATCTTAGGGACATCGAGCATAAAGCCAGAAATGCAAGGGCTTATCGTAGAATTACAGTGGTTATGAAAATGGCTGAGACTGTGAAAGAAGCAATGACCTAGAACTGCAGGAAGAATTACCAACAAGTAGCAAAGTGCTTAGGCTGTACACTGACATTTCTGATTCATGAATGATGATAACCTAATGGTGGATGATGGATTATATTGGTAATATATGATGTAGCCTGTTCTTCCAGGAAAGAGACCTTCTTGCAAAGGTGCATGAGTCTCTGACTCATAAGCACTGGACTTGTCAGAGATAAATGGGAGAGAGGCATGTAACCCTTAGAACAAAAAACACTGCTCTAACAAATTTCTGTTCCTCTTCCAGGCCTTATGGAAAGTAAACTGACAAAGATTAGCTGACAGTCTGAGCTGATAGACTAGCATTGAACCTTCTTCTAATACCAGTGCTCCCTTGTGACATCAATGTTTCCCCTCTGCCATGCAGTGGAAGATGTCCAGGGCTTTACAGGTTGGCTTCTCAGTGGTAGAGAAATCAGTGACAGAGTCTGGGTGAATGCTCAGTGTGACTTGCTTTATTACACACAGAGAGAGAGAGAGAGAGAGAGAGAGGGAGTCCCTACATGAGATGGCCAAACAGAATGTAGGGCAATATCTTCTTTCAGGAATCTCAGCCCAACCTAATGCCAAGCTCCCAGGGAGCGACTCTGCCTCTAGAACTGACTTCAATCAGGGCTGAAGGAAGAGAGCAATCTCTCCTGCTGTTCATAGAGCTCCCTCTCTCCCAGAGCTGCCTCTGCACTAGAACTTTTAAAAAACTACAACTAACACCACCACAATATGTCTTGCCAAGAGTCAAAACTTGCTTGCACACTCAGAAAAAGAACTTGGAAGACTAGGTGTAATAGCATCACCTAGCCTAACAATAGCTTAAAAAATGTCTAATTCATTTATATGTCGGAATCATGTCTAATTACTATGTACTCTACTGCTTTCTCTTAAACACTATGCATATGTATATGTACTGAGCATTAACCAACAATGATGCTGATTTACAAAGGATATCTCTTGGTTTTGCATGTTAATTTCAAGGTCTCTATGTGTAAACTAGTTGCGGTTAAGATACAATAGATAGTGCTTACAATAATAAGTGATTTAAATGTTCAGTTACATTGTTTTACAACAGAAATATATTCTTAGCTTCACTTTTATCTTAACTTATTTTTATAAGTCTGAAATCTAATAAAATATTTGTTTCTTGCAGAACTTTTATATTCTGGGAAATGAAACAATGGCTAAAGTTACTAAAAGTTACTGCTATGAATTTTTGTTTATTATAGTTACACGTGCACAAGAGGGTTAGCATTTTTATTCTTTTTATTTTCAGGCAAGTTCTGAAATCATTGTTTTCTACAGTCTTATAGAAGAATGGTTTATGGGCATCTTTTGTAAAAAGATCTTGGGAAAAAATCCTACAGACAAAATTATGCTTCTCTGCTCAGGAAGAATGGCTTTGTGGCCTTTTGTGTGCCTTAGTTTTGTGCAGAACTTATAGATACTAAATATAAACCATAGCCCCCATCTTGAAATCTGGTCAGCATGAGTGGATCCATAGAGTGATTCATTGACTAAGCTGGATCCTGTGCAGGTGAAAGGATCAGCCAGTGTGGAGTCAGTTGCAGGATCTGGGCTTGAAGGTGGATAAATGGATTGAGCTATGCTCTGCCATTGAGCTGTGACAATTTTTGGAAAGTGAAAAACAGAAAATTCACTAGATTAGTATGTAAAAAGAAGCAAACAGTACAATATATTTGCAAATAAAAAATGTATCTCTACATTTTTTAAAGGTTTCAGAGTAGCAGCCGTGTTAGTCTGTATTCGCAAAAAGAAAAGGAGTACTTGTGGCACCTTAGAGACTAAAAAATTTATTAGAGCATAAGCTTTCGTGAGCTACAGCTCACTTCATCGGATGCACATCGAATGCATCCGATGAAGTGAGCTGTAGCTCACAAAAGCTTATGCTCTAATAAATTTGTTAGTCTCTAAGGTGCCACAAGTACTCCTTTTCTTTTTACCTTTTTTAAAGTATCTGTTGTTAATACATAGTCTATCCTTTCCATTTCATTATTCCTTTCTATCTTTATCCCATCAGCAAGAGGCAAGGGCCATGGTAGTATTCTTTTTAATGCCAAGAGTATTTCTATCCTTTCCACATCAGTACGGAAACATCCCTTCAGTCCCTTCATTTCTGTTACCTAGGCAGACTCCATTCTTTTGCCTGTTGGTAGACTGCAGTAATTGAAAATTCATCTTTTATAACATCTTTTAACGAAATGTACACATTTCTGAAAACAATGTTTCTTCTGAGTACTTTTACCTCCCTTTTGGGAAGGTGGGATGTCCTGCTTTCCTTTCCCAGATTGCTCTACAATCAAAAGAAAAGCTTTTTAATGTACTTTGTCCTTTAGAGCTACACAAACACTATAGGATTTGCCTACTAGTAGAGTTCATTGTACTCCCCATTTGCAGTAAATCAGGAATCAAACACAAAGGCCCAGATACTGAGATGTGGCTGAGGATACCTCTGCACAGATAAGGAACTGCAAAGGTGGTTTTAAGAGACCTTTATCTCCCAATCCCTTACACCTTGAAGCTGGTATGATATCATATTGGTCCCCAGTGCTAATTAGAGCAGCCTGAAGGATGATTTAATTTGAAGAGGATGCCAAGAGGCTGTTCCAGCAGCCAGGGATCATCAGGGTGTAGAGCGTCCCTAGCTATGCTTTTTCTCTTGACTAAACCCTTACACTGGCTAAGGGAGGGATGCTGGAATAAGAGCAATTATGGTGTCTATGCCACCCGGGGATTACCCTATGCAGGGGGAAGCCTCTACCATCTGGGTAAAACAACTATACAGCACCACCAGAGCTGAGTGTGAAAGTCATCCCATCTGGGAAAGATCAAAGCTGTAGAGTCTGAGCAAGATGACATTTAAATCAATGAACTCCTACTTGCTTCAATGGGCCCTTGATAGATGTCTCTTTAAAACAACTTTATTTTTCCTAATGCTCATCAGCTGATGTAAAGGCTTATGCTTAAAATAATCACAGAAATACTTGCTGGAAAATCTAATCTACTGTAATTATTAGCATTTCAAACATCCAGACTAATCATCCTATATTTATATTCTCATTTATTTTAGAAACTGAAGACACTTAACAAAAGTCTGCAGCGTAAGAGACAGTTCTGTTTTCTAGCCCAAATCAAGTACAAATATGCAGTTAAGCCTCCTACTCTAGAGCAGTGTTTCTCAGCCTTTTTGATACCAGGGACCACCAGCTTGCTGCCTTCCTAAACTGTATCAGGGAGATTGAGAAACACTGCTCTAGATCTTTCTTCTACGGACCAGATGATTCCCTTATTCATGTGATGTAACACCTTCCCCCATAAGTGTAATCACTTTGGAATTAAAGGCCTAATTGTGAACAAGGGTATCAGGAGTTGGCCTTAATAGATTTAAGACCACCCTTTTCTTAAGTCCTTTTCAACAACTTTGGTCTCTGATTTTATGGAGGGACTGGAAATCACATTTGCTACCACAATTGTCGTTCATTCTCATGTACTTGTGGGTTAGCCTAAAAATGCAATTTCTTATTGTAGGGTCCAACTTTCTGTTGACACCAATAAACAGATACTTCTAAGACCTTCTGAAGAATGTGTGTTCTGCATTTTGAAACTTCTTTTTGGCTTTATATATTTTGGGGGGGTTTTTTGTATAGTTTGGAACTTTCTCCTATCTGAAATCACTGTTATGAGAAAGATTTGAATTGTCAGGCTGTGAATGATTAACTGGAACTGGGCATAAGTAATTTATATGTCACTCTGTTACATATTATCTGGGCCTATTATACATATTATTGAGGGATATGTCATCTCTTTCAAAGTATAGATTGACACTTAGTGCCAGTTAGATAAATGGCAGTTCTTTACATCTGGTTGGCTTAGACAGTGTATCCTTTTTCCTTAAAGAAGTTCCTTAAAGAAGTTCTTGGATTCACTATATGGTGAAAAAGTTTACCTATGCTCAGCACCTAGCACAAGTGCCTAATACTGACTTTACCTCTGGGTGCTACTGCAATAAGAATATTACATAACAAAAATAATAATGCAACTGAAATGAACCCATGAAAAGCATACCTGCTTGCATTGTTCCCACATGCTTATAGGATGATTTCCTGGCAGTGCCTCACTATAATTCTTCTTTCTTGGTAGTGCACACAGACACATTAGAAATAGGTAGGCTTGTGAGCTTTGGTGTTTCAACTGCAGCATATAGCCATACACAGTAAGGAGGGGTACTTTCCACCCCAAGGAAAGTATAAGGATGCACTCTATTTCATCACAGTACATTGCACCTTTCAGAAGGGTGGAGGGATAGCTCAGTGGTTTGAGCATTGGCCCGCTAAATCCAGGGTTGTGATCTCAAACCTTGAGGGGATCTGGGCAAAAAAAAAATTGGGGATTGGTCCTGCTTTGAGCAGAGGGTTGGACTAGATGACCTCCTGAGGTCCCTTCCAACCCTGACATTCTATGATGCTAAGTGACATGACTAGCATTCATCACATGTGATTCTCTCTTTGTCAGAGAGACACTGTATCTCCTGGATCCAGCTGCACAGAAGACTAGTGCAAACTCTGACATCTCTTTTATGGAGATGCAGCATGCCTGCCCCCTGACTAGCCACCTCTGCTGGTCAGCACACAGCAGGGGAGTGGCGTGCACTCCTTCTGTTTGGTCTTATTACTCCATTACAGCCCTTGAACTCCTCCAAGCACAGAGGCTGCAGTTCTGGATGCCCCTCATGAGAAAGTGCAAGGGGGATGGAGACTTGCCTTTCTTTCTTGCAGTGTTTGACTGAGTAAATGGGAAGCTACAGTCTTTCCCATTGTGAATTTGGGCCCAAGAGATGGGAGGGAAGAGGAGGAGAGAGATTATTTATTGACCAGGTTCTGCATTCAATTTTAGCTTAGATTTGTGGCCTATGCGGTTTGATAGTTCAGGGGACTGGAAATGAGAGTGTTTCACCTCTCCCTAGTGATTCAGATACAGCCCAGCTCAGTTGTAGCTTAAGATCATTACCATCTCCTCACAATTTAGTAACCTTTGAGGAATCATTGGTGATCTCAGTCCAGTTCAAAGTAACCCACTGTTCACAACACTGAAAACAGCTTCACAAACAGAACCAGCAAAGAAGCCAAAGACTGCAGCTTCTGGTATGCACATATGTTTTACTTGGTGTGAAGTTTGCCTTATGGTTGATGTGAATTACAGTCCATTTCCTTCTGGGCAGAATTTGGAATGCTTAGGCCTGCACTGGTATAAGGTAGGAATTAAAGGGCTGAAATGACAGGCATGGCTGCTCTGCTTGATTTACTAATTTTAATGTTTACAGCCTCACCAAAAATGTTATATCATTCAATGTTATAAATGTCTGTGCCTATGTAGTTCTGATGCTGAAGGGACTGGACCTGCTGAAGTTTTGCATCTGGCCAGAGAGGTGATGGTTGCAGTAGAGTGGGTGGAGGTTCTGGATCATAGAAACCTACACAACAGAATTTGGATTAATGAACATGCGTTTAGTGATCATTTAGCTGTATACATCTTAGATTACTTTCCACAACACATTTTTTTCTGGAACGTATGCTAATACGCTGGGCATTTGGTTGCATTTCAAACATGCTAGGCTGGTATGTGCAAGTCCGAACAACTATAACAGACAACTACTTGCACTTTCGATAATAAAGATTACATATTAAAGGCCAATTGATTATTCAAATGTCTTGATATATATGGTCAAAAGTTAGTTCTATGAGCACTGAGTGCCACCCCATTGCACTCAAAGAATGGGAGTGCTAAATAAGGGTGCTTTTAACTAGCCTGACCTGCACTGGCATACCAGTGCACAGTAAAATAAAGATCTGCTTTCAAATATAGAGTCATACTGAGAACATCTTATGCAGGTGAACAATTAATTTACAAATAGTTCCATTTGTAAATGTTGACCTTGGTGAATAAGAACTCCAGACTGTGGCCCATGGTGATTTGCCAGCTATGTAAGTGTCTGATTTGTGAAGCACAACACTTAGTCTTAATGCAGCATTTATTCAGCTACTGAGTGAGTTTTCCAAATCTACCATTAAAATAAGAAATAGGTCCATAAAATCAAAACCAAATACAAAAAATGTTCTCCTTGTATAGTTCTGCTCTTGAGGCTGGTTTGTTTTTGGCTTTATTTTCTAATTTTCTGAGTCAGTCATAAAAATGGCCTCCAGGTGCCATGCAAAGAGAGGCCTGAGCTTACTGCTGGGTCAAATAGTTTGTGTCACCACTAGTTAATGTTATATTAATATTTTATCCTGAGATATTTGTGTCTCTTATGAAGTGCATTTCAGTTATACAAAGAAAGAACATGAAGACTACAATCTAAGGAAACAGATTAACATAAGAACATCAATGTCAGCTCTTACCTGAAAGAGAATAAATAAGAAGTAATAACGATTTTTTTAAAAAGTGACTTAAAAAGTGTTATTTTTGAAACATTACAATTACTTTATAAAATAGGGAGGGGGGGTTCTTTAAAATTATTAGATATTTTAAGAATTTTAAAACAAAAAAGAAAACAAAAAACCTAAACAGTAAGCCAGAAAGAAATACTGTTTTCACACAGTGTACAATTATCCTGTGGGACTCATTGCCACTAGATTTCATTGAGGCCAAGACATTACAAGGATTCAAAAAAGGATTGGATGTTTATATGGATAACAAGAATAGTTAGAATTCAGAGTTTTCTCTCTCTGTATGTGTACAAATAAGTAATTTTGGAAGGGATAAAAACTCTCAGAACACAAGGTGACTTTTTTTTCCATAGAAGGGTAAGGAGGAATCTTTCCCTGCAGATATATTATCCTACATGTTCTGTGTACCTTTTCCTAAAGCAGCTGGGGTGGACAGAATGAATACTGGACTAAATGAATCATTAGTTTGATCCAGTATGACAATTCCTGTATTTTGCAATTTTCTCTTCTAGGATTACATCACTCTTAATAGAGCAGCATCGAAAACAGAATTTCCATTTTGTAGGATATTCTGATTTTGAAATTCAATTTGTTTCAAAGGGAAAATTTAGAGAAAATTGATATGCTCCTGTAGAAAGTTTTAGATGAAAAAGTATTTTTAAAGTAATGTAAGACATTTGGATGTACTCAAGGCAAGCTATTGGCACTGAGGAATTTATTGCATTTATGCTTTATTTTTCCTGTTTGAAAATTCCCCTAAAAACTATCACAATTTCCATTAATTTGTTTACAGGTTCATAGTTTGAAATTTCCCCTCCAATATGTTTATTACATGATAAATGTTTTACCAAAACATACTTCACGCTAAGTATCACCTGAAGAGTGGTCACTGCGAGTATTGCTTCAAGACCAAAGAAAGCAGCCCAAATGTGTCCCTTACATTTTTGACTTGTAGTGGCAAAACCTGCTGGATTTGCAGAGTATCTACCAGCTCACATTCCCTGTTTCATAGGGATAACCCTGCCCTCCTTCACACCAGTGCAATAGAACACACAGGCAGTAACCACTATGATGCTGCATTTTAAAATGTTCAGGGGCATGTAGCCCCACCCGTCTGCTCACCCAGGTGTGCTCACCAGATCCTGTCTTCTTGTGCAGCAGAATCCCACTCATTCTGCTGTGTCTGGGGCTCTCTCCCTTCAGAATTTAATTGGCTAGAGGAAGTGCCTCTAGCCTTTAAAATTAGTAAAAAACATTAGTAAATCAAACGGAGCTCCAAGTAACATTTACTAATCTCCACTGGAGTGAAAATGTCAATAATTCTTGATGAGTTTTGATACAGCAAAAAAGAAAATGAATTAACAAATCAGACTAGGTCCATATCCCTATTTCAGCAAAACAACATCTGAACATACGCAGCAGATGCAAATAAACCATGATGCATGGCCTTTTTAAAGGTCATAAAATAACAAGCAGTTCTAGCCTAACTGATATTGGCACATCCATTGTAAAGAGGGGGAAATGTGATCAATGATAGGATGATAAGACAGAAACCTACAAAATAGATACATCATAAAAAAATTGACAAGATCAAGGTACTGCCCTCTCACATGACTGTATGGGTGCAAATGTGAAGATTAGTGCCACATACACAAGATGGAGCAGAGAGAAGGGGCATGTTTTACAATGAAGATGCAATACTGAAGGAACCTGATTCAAAAGAAGGTTAGGTGCTAGTGAAGGGGAAAATAAAAGGTGAAAACTGAAAAAATTAGTCTCTAAGGTGCCACAAGTACTCCTTTTCTTTTTGCAAATACAGACTGACACGGCTGCTACTCTGAAAAGGTTTCAGGGAGTGAAGTGTTCAAAGAATATTTATTTGGAATATATGAAAAGAGAGGAAATATCAGTGAAGCATCACCATCTTACCAACAAAGTCAGGGGAAGGGAATGATGATAAATACTTGGGAATGGATACTCAGAGAGAAAATGATCAATGAGTGGATGGGTCAAGTCTTAGTGAAACTTCAGGTCAGTTTTATTTTTGGGTGGCTTCTTTTTTTGTTTTTAATTAAGGATAAAGTGAAAGACCATTTAGACAACAGCATGACTGAGCACCAGATTGGGACTCGCTTTGGGTCAGTACACAATAGCTAAAATACCACAAGAGCTATCTCCATGAGCTTGCATCTATGGGCTGGATTCAAATATAACCTGATCCTAAATGCAAGAACTCATCCAAGCTAGTGACAACTAGTGGTTCTAGGCACCTCAAAGGAGTATTAATTTCTCACTGGAGAGCAGTAAAGGGGTAGAGACCTTCAATGTCTGATGGTGCCAGCTCCATAATAAAGGATCATATGCTGCACTTTATAAAAGAGCGTAGCAGGTGCTACTCTGTCCCGCGCTTTCCCTCAAACCTGCCGCAGGCACAAGGGCTCCTGGAGTTCCATTGGAGCAAGTCACCTCTGCACTTTCCCATGATGCTATGCCCAGAAGGGATAATCCAATCCCAAGTGAACACTGAGTACTACAAACACAATACTGGGGGGGGGGGTAAGAGGAGGGTGGGGAACAGGCCAAAGCTTGAGCTGTAGTTGTTCTAACATTACAAGGGTTTCCACTTGGATCAACAAGCATCCATATAAAAATCAATGGAATTGTTACCTAATATCAATAGGCTTTTCAAAAAAATGTTCACACTACTTGTCCAGAAAGAAAATGTGAAGAGCTAAATGAAAATAGTAAACTAGGTTTTATGCAGTACATGCATAGCTGATTGTGAACCAGGAACATCTGAATTAGCATTTACAGCAGCTTAGACTGGATGCTTTGGTGATTGCATACAGCCAGCACACGAATTTGTATTCAGTGTATTAGTAGGCATCTCTTTGATGCATTTTCACAGCATGAATGAGAGAAAAAGATTGTTACATCTCACTTAGGATATTTCATCTTTCCTTTACATCAACAATTCCATCATACATTACACCACTTTTTTCCCCTTTGCAAACATTTTATCACTTAGTACATTTTAAAGATTCACAGAAAAAGACATCTTTTATTTTAACCACTAAAAGTCATGTTGATATTCAAATTAAGAAACCAAACAAGATAGCATATTTACTATTTACAGTGTTGGGATTTTCCCCAGACCTCAACCTCCCGATTCCAAGGACACAGTTCAACTCCAGGCTTATTATTCAGGTTTTGTTATTGGCATATTGCAAAGCTAAGCTTTATCAGGCTTAAGCACAGTCGGGTGGGTATAGGGTGTACCACAGCTCCATAGCACATGAATATAAATCAGTTTATATACCTATTCTAAAACATGCTACCACACGCACCACAATCATATCACATATTCTACGACTGGTCTACTAATTTTTGTAGCCAATCCCCATCTAGATCATGAGCTATTGACACACTGCACTACATGCTAGATTACAGCTACAAGCTATCACACATTCCTTTCTTCCCTACTATTTTTTATCTACTAACTACATATGATTTACAAGGCCACAGTGAATTTGTGCTTTGTCTATTGTTTATCTCTTATTTCTTTCTTCTGCTTCCATTCTTCATTCAAGCTAGGCCTACATCCACTCCTTTTCATTTTTTTTGTAATACAATATTTTTTTTTTCATTTTCATTAGGTTTCTTTCCCTAATTGCTTAATTTTTAAGGTTTATTGTTCAGCAACACATTCCGAGGACAACAATGGTGGTTACCAGTTGCACAATCATGAAAAGTAAACTTAGTATCTGAATTATAGGATAGAGGCTTACTTCCTCTGGAATGGCCCACCAGGAGTTAACTCTTTTTGCAATGGTGGAGTTCATCTCCTTTTCTTGTTCAGATATGAACTGACAATTGTTCTACATTGTACCTACCAATTCAGGTACATTAACTGATAACACATATGGGTGTGAAGAGATTGTTCATCAGTGATGCCAAATCACTATTATCAATCAGCTCCTTGGTTAGTTCTTCCTGGATCTGTATGCTGAGCCAACTGGGCCTGGGTCCTAATCTGAACTAGAATGGTGGGGGTCAGACAAAAACATCCATTTCCTAGATCTGAAGAAGAGCTCTGTGTTACTCGAAAGCTTGTCTCTTTCTCACCAACAGAACTTGGTCCAATAAAAGACATTACCTCACCCACCTCACCTCTCTAATATCCTGGGACCAATATGGCTACAAAAACACTGAAAACAATATATTGCTGAGTGGCAGGTTGATCTTAACTAGATCCCAATTACATGGAAGAGTTATTCTGGAGGGACAGTATGGCCAATGGAGCCCTGGTTTGGAAAATAATGAGAATCACTGGTTTAGGGAATTTGAACATGAATGAAAATCTTAGTCTAAACTTAGAAGTTATAGGCACTGATAAGATCTGGGAACACTCCATTTCCAGCATCCCTCTTCAGAAATTACCAATTTAGGGATAAGGGAATTATGTAGTGGGATGTGTTATAAAAGGAAGGTAGTTTCCTTAATCTCCAAGAAACATAGTGTTTTCTGTGTAGCTAGCTGTGTTCTGTACTACCTGGGAATACTGCAGAAATGGCCCCCTTCACTGCTCTATTAAATGAGCAATTAACCATGAGTTGGGATTTTCTGACAATGTGTTAATGCATTTTGCTTTAACACTAACACAGTGGGAATAACTGACCTGCTACTGTAGCTCCAAGGAGCCAATGCATAATGCATACAACCATTTGCTGAACATGATGGTGATGCCTGATGCACAATGTTATCTCCTTGCTGAGAAGGAAAGAAGGGAGGTGGTGCTAATTGTTAGCATAAGAGTATGCTGGAACATCATTCTTGGATGTTTTCTTTAAAACATTTTGTTGCACAAGATACTTCTCTCTGGTCATTATCTCTGCTGCGCTGGATACCGCAGCAGAACATCTGCTGTTATGGCCTCAGTGCAGGGGGAGTGCTCATTAGAACTGTGCAAAATATATTATCAATCCTCAGAAAAACCATAAATGGTCTCATTGTTTCTTGGTGCCCATCTGTTTGTTTTATCCATCTGCTGTGTATAGTCTTATATGTAAGCTATGTCTACACTATGAACTAGTGGTGTGATTACCTGCTTGCATACACATACTCATGCTAGTAAAATGAGTATAAATAGCAGTGTGGCAGCATGGGCTGTGAAGGCACAGCTGAGCCATGCTGAGTACAAACCCTTGCAACTGTGGTAGCATGGGCAGTGCTAATGGAAGCACAGCTCATACTGGGTACAAAGCTGCCTGAAATCAGTGGGTATGTACTTGGTACGGCTCCGCTGTGCCTCTGTTGTCACTGCCCATGGGCATGGTACTGTGGTTACACTACTATTTATATTTGGGCTAGCTCTCATTGAGCTAATGCAAGTGTCTATACAAGGAATCACGCTCCCAGTTCATAGTACAGATGTAGCTTTGGATTGTAAACTCTTTGGGACAGGGATTTCTAGATGTGTTTGTCCAGTGCCTGGCCCAATGGAGCAACTGACAGTAAAAATCAGGCTTAGGGGCCAAGGTCTGGTGCATTCACAAATCTTAGCCATAACCTTAAATGTTTGAGTACAGGGCCATTGTTCATCAAATAGATAATTTTTGAACTATCCAACCACTATCACTGGCCCTGAACAAGCTGTACCTTGCTTCCTTCAAGGACAGCCAAAGGAAAAGAAGGGCCCTGCCAGGCGTGGCTGGACAAAGGTGAGCAGCCTGAGTACGAGCAAGTAGTTTCTGTAGAAAAGGGGTGACTGGGGACACAGAGGAGAAGAGGCAATTTCTAAAACCTCTGAAGCAAACTTCTGACCTTTTTCATGAATCCAACAGCCAAGGTGCCCGCTTCTCATGTAATGTAGCTCCTATTGACGTAAGTGAGAGTGGAGTTTGGCCAGTGTTAAGTGCTTTTAAAAATCCCACTCTGTATGAGAACTTCCATAAAATTTGTTTCATTGGGAGATGGGTGCCTAACACCAATAGGCTGCTGTGAAAATCCAATCTCAGCACTAATTCTGCATGTTCACTACATATCTCGTATAGCAGCCATGTTACATTATGCACAGTATGTAAGCAGGACAATTCAGTGTACCTACTGGCTCCTCCACATACTGCACTGGATGGAAGAGGAAATATTCATTCCTTCTGCGCCTGCCTGGTACTGCCTGTGCCGTAAGAAGAGGTAACTCAGGGCCACCTATGACAATAGTATACAAGTCTAAGTGGTGCTGTTGGTACAGTGCCATTTTAATGTATAGTATAGATGGAAATGAAGATAACAGTTTTCTGTCACCATCAAGTAATTCCTCTTTTGGCAAGAAAGAGTGAATTGCCAATCTGTGAACTGAATTTTCTTTAACTGGTTGGAGCTGGGAGAGACAGAATAACATGATAGGAAGTCTATTGTCAGGTACAGTAGCATCAGAAATGTTTTAAGGATTAAATATTTCTTTCTCTCTTTTCTTTTAAATAAGGTGGGGGGAGAGTGCAAAATTTAATTTATTTCCAGACAGATACTGCTAGCAATAAGGTTAAGATATCCTCCCTTCCTGCAAGACAAAAATAAACAACCATGAAGAAAAAAAAGCAATAAAGTGATTTTTCCCAGCTAGTAAGCTTTATTAGCTCTTCAAGAGAGTGTTTAGTTTATAAAAAAGGAAAGGTTTTCTAGCTTTCTGAACTTGAAACTCCAAACTCATACCAACTCTCTCTGCCGAGCTCTCCATGAAGTGAAATATAGGGATTGAGTCCTGATGGAGCAAAATACTTAAGTGCATGTTTAGCTTTAATCATGTGAGAAGTCTCACTGACTTCAATCTGACCTTCAGTGAGGAAGTGCATTAGTAACAAAAAAGATACAAAGGTCCTGCAGACCTTTACTTGTCACCTTATTTATGGGAGCATGGGTTTGCAAGAGCTGACATTTTGTTAAGGTCTTTCTGTTGCTGTACTTCATAGATCTTCTTTGGTACTATTATTAAAGGACTTGATCGCACAACCCTTACTCATTGATTCACAAGGACTTTGATCCCACAAATACTTAGGAAGGTGCTTAAACATTACTTGCGTAAGCAGTCCCATTAGTTTCAGTAGAACTGTTCATATGAGTAAAGTTATGCAAGTGCTTAACATTTTATAGATTTGGGGACAAGAAGAATGTTCTTAGAGTCAATCTACCCCCAAATTTAGATGACTGCAAAACAACTGTAGTTTGACTAGTGTCCTCTGAAATATACAAAAAACTTGATTACTTCAAAGCACCTGAAATATATCAAATATATTTGTCTAATCTTTATAGAACTGAGTAAAATTTCATAAGTTAAATTATATTAGAAGCATTTTCCCCCACTTAAGAATCAGGAAGTGAAAATATATATATTTTTTTCATTGAGCAAGCTCAAGTAAATGCAAAATGAAACAAATAATATAAACAGTTTTCAGAGTAGCAGCCGTGTTAGTCTGTATTTGCAAAAAGAAAAGGAGTATTTGTGGCACCTAAGAGACTAACAAATTTGAGCATAAGCTTTCATGAGCCCACTTCATCAGATGCATTCAGTGAAAATGTAATTGGATTTTTCATGTTTCTATTCTAATGATCTATGTTGTTAATATCTTTTGTGAATTTTAAATATTAAAAAATCCCAAATTTTTGCTTAAAGCAAATTTTGATTTGTGCAAAAATGAAGAGCAGGCCAAATTGCAAATAACACACATTCAATTTTACACTCAACTATGCATTTCATCCAATTTTTTTTCAGTATTTATGCAGTTTTATTTTTGGTATTTATCTCAGCTTGGAAAATAAAAATCTGTGAACTCAGGTTCAGTTTTGCTTAGAGGGTCTGATCCAAAGCCACTAAAAGTCAATGGAAAATTCTCACTGACTTTATTAGGCTTTAGATCATGCAGATAGTCATTTTAATGTTGTGAGTAGTGCAACATTTGTGTACCAACACTGTGAATGAAAATATTCTTCAAATTTCCATTATATTTTTCCATCAATTCCTGAAAACATTTACCAGTGGTCTTAGGTTTTGAAAGCTTATTTTTTCAAAATATAAATTTTGGGTCAAATTTGAGTTTATAGTATCCTTTAATTATCCAAATACTACATCAGTTTGTTAAAGTATTACAACACATACAGTAAACATCACACTTTTTGGAAGATAATTTGCTGATGTAAATGAAGTTGGTTATGGCTAGCTAATTTATAATAATAAATATTAAACCTCAACAAATAAAACCTCAGTGTTTCAGCAATGCAGTCGGAAAATGAAATTGCATATCACTATGTATCAAGCTTACTATAAAAAGTTACTCCTTTATTGTCTGTCTTCGTGTTTGCACAGAGACTAAAAGCAATTAAACAGGATGTCCTTTACTGTGCAATGAACTCTAACAGCATCCCCAAATTTAAAATGCATTTAGTAACTAAAGAATTTTTGAAACAATTTATTTTCTTGAATTTGAACCTACGTAACCTAAAGCTTCAATATACAATCAAGCACAATTTTGCAGAGAAAACAGTTTGTGTCAGTGTTAGACATTTAAATTACCCTATACTTGTGTACTGTATCTACATTATATAAGTTTAATCATTTTTACATGCATTCAGGAAAAAAATATTTCAGCCTTTTCTTGTAATTGAAAATATAAAAGTAACTAACAGTTTGGCAATAAAATCTTCTCTTTCCAGGAAATGCAAACAATCACTCTTCAAGTACTTCTAACCACATCACACTCAGTGAGTCTTCCTTTGGGATTAGTACTAATCACTCTTTCTACACCTGCACAAGTCTTGTTGATTTGGAGGGCACGTTAACACCATTGGGAATCATCACACGGCGATGGTTACTGCACATGGTCTTGACATTTTCTAACTGAATGAATAGCAATTGGATCTTGGAAGCATGCTTATTATGACCTGTCATTCAGGTTTTTTTAGAAGCTAATCATATCATCAGTAATAAAGTCTGTTCTGTCTTATCCCTGTATGAATAATTAATTTTCTTAGGTGTAGAACTGTTACCACAGGTTTCACTAAGGCAAGGAAACAAAGCATTTAATGGTGTCATGTCTGGGGAATGACTATTGTTCATACAAATACCAGAGACTAAGAACAGCGTTGTGCAAACAGGAATATCTGTGGTTCATTATTTGTTATTCACTGTCTTTTGGTTTTGTATATGTTAAAAGTTTCCATCAGCCACTTACTACAGGTACTGATTAGGAACAATACCATTTTTACTTTTACGACCATTCACACACACACAAATGTCTGCAAAGATGTCAGATCTCATGAATCCCTCATGATATCTAAAGATCCCACTTCCTTGACTCTCTAAGTCCCTGCTATTTTTCAGTGGCAGAAATGGGCTGCCAAGCCACAGCCCTGAACATTAGGAAGTATGGAGCAAATCCACTCCTCATGATCTACAATGTTCATAATTAAGCTTTATTGGACTAGTTATATATTTGCTATCCTAGTTTGCCTGAGTAATCTGCAATGCTCCCCCGACCACCATGTCCTTTTAATATAGATTGTGCAGGATGCTTTTTACACTAAAATGTAGGTAATATTTGTTGAAATTATTTTTACTACCAGAAATGCTTGAACTATAATTCTCAAAAGCATCAGATTCAAGTTCATGATCATTCCACACATGTGGATGGTCCAATAGATGGTCCAACAGTCAGCCCTATGAGCATAGGAACACCTATAATCCTGAAGATATTCAAGTCTTGCAGGAGATATCTCAAAGCATACAAACAACCAATAACTTTCTCCCAAACAGGTATGATGCTGATATTACCCCATCATCTCAAAGTGAGTGAACGCTGGCTCAGAGCATACAAAAGTCAATGAATCTGAAAAGCTATAGCAGCTGGTGATACAGTACATGAAACTTTATTTAATATTTTCAAGTTTATAAGTGACAAGATAGCAGCCTTAACTTTAATTAACTTGGAGCTGTGTGTGCACAGCCTGCAAACTTGTAACTGGACATTTACAGCCAATGAATGCCCATTTCCTTGGAGAGCTATCCTAACAGTTTACCTCACAAACTAATGGACCTTCACTGCTCAGTTTACTGAGACAAAGAAAAAGAACAAGGAGTACTTGTGGCACCTTAGAGACTAACAAATTTATTTGAGCATAAGCTTTCGTGGGCTAAACCCACTTCATTGGATGCATGCAGTAGAAAATACAGTAGGAAGATTATATAACACACACACACACACACACACACACACACACACACATGAAAAAATGGGCGTTGCCATACAGACTATAATGAGAGTGATCAATTAAGGTGAGCGATTATCAGCAGGAGAAAAAAAATCTTACTGTTACACTCACCTTCTTGTCAACTGTTGGAAATGGGCTATCCTGATTATCACTACAAAAGATTTTTTTCTCCAACTGATAATCATTCACCTTAATTGATCACTCTGATTATAATGTGCATGGCAACACCCATTTTTTCATGTTCTCTGTGTGTGTATATATCTTCCTACTGTATTTTCCACTGCATGCATCCGATGAAGTGGCTTTTAGCCCACGAAAGCTTATGCTCAAATAAATTTGTTAGTCTCTAAAGTGCCACAAGTACTCCTCGTTCTTTTTGTTGATACAGACTAACACAGCTACCATTTTGAAACCTGAGACAAAGAAGAAATCTAGATATTTGATTCAAAACAACTCAAATCCATGTGTTTCATTATGACTGAAGCCAAGGACAATTATGAAGGCATTTGCTAAAACTAGAAGAAGCCACAGGGCAATTGATATAATTTTTTCATGAATCTGCCCTAATTGTTTTCTGTACTAAAACTGTATAATTAAATTTGTATTTGGCCTCCAAACACTGTCTCCTCCAAAATCTGCCAGTAAAAGTGAAAACAAAAACTTGTTTTGTTCAAAGTTTTTCTTTATGGTCAAATACGGTCAAGAATGGGCCCAAGATCTGAACTTCATCAAAGTTCAGCCATATATGTTTGCAGAGTTTTGAGAGAGGGACAACTTCCAATTCCAGATCCAGATATCTCTGACATTCAGTGTTTCTAGGAACTGAGGATTGGTTAGGTCCCTATTCCTAAATAAATGTAAATACAAAATGCAAATAACGTGTCCTGAAAAGGTGAAGCAATAACTTTAAAAAGCATGTACATTTGGGTTTAGATTTTCAGTGTTTCAAACAAGGTTCAAAGATTTGATGGAGAAAGTGCACATAAAAGAAAAGAGAAAATAATCAGTAAAGGGTGGATAAAGGACAACATAATCTCTTTGAGTACAATAAAAGTTGCTGAGCCTGTAGCAATGCCCAAATGCATGCGTTTAATATTAATATATAAACAGTAACGTGCAAACTGTGTGGCATGAAATAAGAATGGAGTCTGATTGGAAAAAGGCCAGAACTGATGTATAAGTTTTCAATACTAAAAGAAAACAATCTTGAGGAATAATCATCTTATTTTTCTTGATTGAGAGATACATTTTAGTGCTTTGTATTTCATTTGAAATATATATACTTTAGCATTAATTCTGTGTAAAACTATAAGAAAAGAAATATGCCCTAGGTCAGTATTACATTGCTTTGCATCAATCTTATAAGTACTAGCATAGTACTTATTGTTTATGAATATGTGTGTGCTTCCATTTGAAAAAGAATGCATTGCAGTAAATATCAGCTGGCTAAATTGCAAACCCAAAAGTTAACTAAAAAATGTCGTTATGAACATTCGTGCAAGTGCAAATCATCGCATGATGGCAAAATGTGACACATTTCATCACTGCCTGACAAAACACATGATGATTAAAAATCCCAACTGTTTTTTCCTCTTAGTTTGTTCATCTGGACTAGCATGTAGAAAATGAATGGAAGGAGAAAGGTCATTGTATCCATTACAAGGACATCATAATGTATTCACTCCACAAATTCATTGAGGATATTTTATGAGACTTGGGTGCCTCATATAACCCATTTAGACAGAAGACAATTAGGGTATGTCTACACTACAAAATTAGGTCGAATTTATAGAAGTCGGTTTTGTAGAAAGCGTTTTTATACAGTCGAGTGTGTGTGTCCCCACACAAATGCTCTAAGTGCATGTAGTCGGCGGACTGTGTCCACAGTACCGAGGCAACAGTTGACTTCCGGAGCTTTGCACTGTGGGTAGCTATCCCACAGTTCCTGCAATCTCCACCGCCCATTTGAATTCTGGGTAGAAATCCCAGTGCCTGATGGGGCTAAAACATTGTCGCGGGTGGTTCTGGGTACATATCGTCAGGCCCCTGTTCCCTCTCTCCCTCGGCAAAAGCAAGGGCAGACAATCGTTTTGCACCTTTTTTCTTGAGTTACCTGTGGCAGATGCCATACCACGGCAAGCATGGAGCCCACTCAGCTAACCATCACCGTATGTCTCCTGGGTGCTGGCTGACATGGTACTGCATTGCTACACAGCAGCAGTTTATTGCCTTTTGGCAGCAGACAGTGCAGTATGACTGGTAGCCATCGTCGACGTAGTCCTGGGTGCTCTTTTAACCAGGCGCCTGGGCAAACATGGGAGTGACTCAGCAAGGTCATTTCCTTTGTTTCGTCTCATGGCGATTGAGTCCTACCGGCAGTGCACTGTCTTTTTTAATTTGCAGCCAGCAGAACACGATGGCCAGTAGTCATACTGCACCGTCTTCTGCCGAGTACCCGGGAGGTGTACAGATGACAGAACGAGGAGTAATGGTCTCAAGTTGCAATGGGGGAGGTTTAGATTGGATATTAGGAAAAACTTTTTCACTAAGAGGGTGGTGAAACACTGGAATGCGTTACCTAGGGAGGTGGTAGAATCTCCTTCCTTAGAGGTTTTTAAGGTCAGGCTTGACAAAGCCCTAGCTGGGATGATTTAACTGGGACTTGGTCCTGCTTTGAGCAGGGGGTTGGACTAGATGACCTTCTGGGGTCCCTTCCAACCCTGATATTCTATGATTCTATGAGGTGACAATGGCTAGCGGTCTCACTGCACAGTCTGCTGCCAGCATGATGTATAAAGATAGATGAAGTGGCTCAAAACAAGAAATAGACCAGATTTGTTTTGTATTCATTTTCTCCTCCCTCCCTTTGTGAAATCGACGGCCTGCTAAACCCAGTTTTGAGTTCTATCCTTGAGGCGGCCATTCAGTTTCTCGCAGAGCCACCCCCTTTGTTGATTTTAATTCCCTGTAAGCCAACCCTGTAAGCCATGTCATCAGTCGCCCCTCCCTCCGTCAGGGCAACAGCAGACAATCATTCCGTGCCTTTTTTCTGTGCAGATGCCATACCACGGCAAGTATGGAGCCCGCTCAGATCACTTTGGCAATTAGGAGCACATTAAACATCACACGCATTATCCAGCAGTATATGCAACACCAGAACCTGGCAAAGCAAAACCGGGCGAGTAGGCGACATATGCGCGGTGACGAGAGTGATGAGTACATGGACACAGACTTCTCTCAAAGCATGGGCCCTGGCTATGTGGGCATCATGGTGCTAATGGGGCAGATTCATGCGGTGGAACACCGATTCTGGGCTCGGGAAACAAGCACAGACTGATGGGACCGCATAGTGTTGCAGGTCTGGGACGATTCCCAGTTTTCTGCAAAACTTTCGCATGAGTAAGGGCACTTTCATGGAACTTTGTGACTTGCTTTCCCCTGCCCTGAGGCACAAGAATACCAAGATGAGAGCAGCCATCACAGTTGAGAAGTGAGTGGCAATAGCCCTATGGAAGTTTGCAATGCCAGACAGCTACCGGTCAGTCGGGAATCAATTTGGAGTGGGCAAATCTACTGTGGGGGCTGCTGTGATGCAAGTAGCCAACGCAATCAAAGATCTGCTGATATCAAGGGTAGTGACCCTGGGAAATGTGCTGATCATAGTAGATGGCTTTGCTGCAATGGGATTCCCTAACTGTGGTGGGGCCATAGACGGAACCCATATCCTTCTCTTGGCACCGGAGCACCAAGCCAGCGAGTACATAAACCGCAAGGGGTACATTTCAATAGTGCTGCAAACACTCGTGGATCACAAGGGATGTTTCACCAGCATCAACATGAGATGGCCGGGAAAGATGATGCTCACATCTTCCGGAACTCTGGTCTGTTTCAAAAGCTGCAGGAAGGGACTTTCTTCCCAGACCAGGAAATAACCGTTGGGGATGTTGAAATGCCTATAGTTATCCTTGGGGACCCAGCCTACTCCTTAATGCCATGGCTCATGAAGCCATACATAGGCAGCCTGGAGAGTAGTCAGGAGCTGTTCAGCTACAGGCTGAGCAAGTGAAGAATGGTGGTAGAATGTGCATTTGGGCATTTAAAAGCCCACTGGCACAGTTTACTGACTCGTTTAGACCTCAGTGAAACCAATATTCCCACTGTTATTACTGCTTGCTGTGCTCTCCACAATATCTGTGAGAGTAAGAGGGAGACGTTTATGGCGGGGTGGGAGGTTGAGGCAAATCACCTGGCTGCTGGTTACGCACAGCCAGACACCAGGATGGTTAGAAGAGCACAGGAGGGCGCGGTGCGCATCAGAGAAGCTTTGAAAACCAGTTTCATGACTGGCAGGCTACGGTGTGAAAGTTCTGTTTGTTTCTCCTTGATGAAACCCCCCACCCCTTGGTTCACTCTACTTCCCTGTAAGCTAACCACCCTCCCCACCTCCCTTCGATCACTGCTTGCAGAGGCAATAAAGTCATTGTTGCTTCACATTCATGCATTCTTTATTAATTCATCACACAAATAGGGGGATAATTACCAAGGTAGCCCAGGAGGGATGGTGGAGGAGGGAAGGACAAGGCCACACAGCACTTTAAAAGTTTAAAACTTATTGAATGCCAGCCTTCTGTTACTTGGGCAATCCTCTGGGGTGGAGTGGCTGGGTGGCCGGAGGCCCCCCCACCGCATTCTTGGGTGTCTGGGTAAGGAGTCTGTGGAACTTGGGGAGGAGGGCGGTTGGTTACACAGGGGATCTAGTGGCAGTCTGTGCTCCTGCTGTCTTTCCTGCAGCTCAACCATACGCTGGAGCATATTAGTTTGATCCTCCAGCAGCCTCAGCATTGCATCTTGCCTCCTCTCATCACGCTGCTGCCACCTTTCAGCTTCAGCCCTCTCTTCAGCCCACCACCTCTCCTCCCGGTCATTTTGTGCTTTCCTGCACTCTGACATTGTCTGCCTCCATACATTTGTCTGTGCTCTGTCAGTGTGGGAGGACAGCATAAGCTCAGAGAACATTTCATCGCGAGTGCGTTTTTTTCGCATTCTAATCTTTGCTAGCCTCTGGGAAGGAGAAGATCCTGTGATGCTTGAAACACATGCAGCTGGTGGAGAAAAAAAAAGGAACAGTGGTATTTGAAAAGACACATTTTATAGAACAATGGGTACACTCTTTCACGGTAAACCTTGCTGTTAACATTACATACATAGCACATGTGCTTTCGTTACAAGGTCGCATTTTGCTTCCCCCACGCATGGCTAACAGCGGGGAACATTTCTATTCAGCCATAGGCAAACAGCCCAGCAGGAATGGGCACCTCTGAATGTCCCCTTAACAAAAGCACCCTATTTCAACCAGGTGACCATGAATGATATCGCTCTCCTGAGGATAACACAGAGAGATAAAGAACGGATGTTGTTTGAACACCAGCAAACATACACTGCAATGCTTTGTTCTAAGTGATTCTCAAGTACGTGCTACTGGCCTGGAGTGGTAGAGTGTCCTACCATGGTGGATGGAATAAGGCTGCCCTCCCCAGAAACCTTTTTCAAAGGCTTTGGGAGTATATCCAGGAGAGCCACGAATGCAGCCAGGGCAAATTAATCATTAAACATGCTGGCTTTTAAACCTTTTATAGTATTTTAAAAGGTACACTCACCAGAGGTCCCTTCTCCACCTGGTGGGTCCGGGAGGCAGCCTTGGGTGGGTTCGGGGGGTACTGGCTCCAGGTCCAGGGTGAGAAACAGTTCCTGACTGTTGGGAAAACCGGTTTCTCCGCTGGTTTGCTGTGAGCTATCTACAGCCTCCTCATCGTCGTCTTCCTCGTCCCCAAAACCTGCTTACATGTTGCCTCCATCTCCATTGAAGGAATCAAACAACATGGCTGAGGTAGTGGTGGCTGAACCCCCTAAAATGGCATGCAGCTCATCATAGAAGCGGCATGTTTGGGGCTCTGACCCGGAGCAGCCGTTGGCCTCTCTGGTTTTCTGGTAAGCTTGGCTCAGCTCCTTAAGTTTCATGTGGCACTGCTTCAGGTCCCTGTTATGGCCTCTGTCCTTTATGCCCTGGGAGATTTTCACAAATGTTTTGGCATTTCGAAAACTGGAACATAGTTCTGATGGCACGGATTCCTCTCCCCATACAGCGATCAGATCCCATACCTCCCGTTCGGTCCATGCTGGAGCTCTTTTGCGATTCTGGGACTCCATCATGGTCACCTCTGCTGATGAGCTCTGCATGGTCACCTGCAGCTTGCCACACTGGCCAAACAGGAAATTGAAATTCAAAAGTTTGCGGGCCTTTTCCTGTCTACCTGGTCAGTGCATCTGAGTTGAGAGTGCTGTCCAGAGTGGTCACAATGGAGCACTCTGGGATAGCTCCCGGAGGCCAATACCATCTAATTGCGTCCCCAGTACCCCAAATTTGACCCAGCAAAACCGATTTCAATGCTAATCCCCTTGTCGGGGGTGGAGTAAGGAAATCGATTTTAAGAGCCCTTTAAGTCGAAAAAAAGGGCTTCATCATGTGGACAGGTGCAGGGTTACATCGATTTAAAGCTGCTAAATTCGACCTCAATGTCTAGTGTAGGCCAGGGCTTAAATTTGTTTTGTTTGTTTTTTTTTTAAAAGTCTTCTGAAGCACAACTGCATTGTGTCCCTCATAATTTAGTGGTGTAGCTATCTCATCTAGGATATGCCATATTTAAGAGGGATAAGTATTAGAAGTGCTGTAAGAATTTTCACCATAAGCACACACAATGAATGGATGAATATCCACTACACACAATCCATCACGCACAATATTTTTATAAATCAGATGCCAGTTACTGTATTATCCGTAGGTATTTCTTCTTCCTGTTTACCAGGTTTTTCATTGTTTGCCACTCAGTGCAGATCAATATTTTTCATCTGTCCTTCAATTGAATGGATTACATCAACATTTTGCTCTGTCCCAGCAAGTAAGTGGCTATTAGTAATATAAAGATACCACAATAAATGGATATAATCTGCAAAGATACTGAATAAAATAAATAAAATGTATATAGTGTTTAATAAAAAGAAAACATTTGGCCAAATTCATCTCTTGTCTACCTCCATTGACATCAGTGGAGCAACAGCGTTAGGACAAATTTGACTCTCAGTGTTCTAAAGAAACATTTGGATATTGTTACAACCTATCTTTACTTGGAGCATATGGAGGATGCTGTTGAACAACATCAGAGATAACCAAACTTTGCCCAAACTTGGGCTGTGTTTGGGCATTACCAAAAGTTGAAGGCCACATTTAATTTTTATAAAACGAAGTGGCTGCCCTAATCTCTCATAAATCCTACAGAAATTACATTTCACAGCATTCCTTTATCTGGGAACATCAAAAAGTTCTCCATTTGGATCAAGATGGAGCATTTCATTCTGGGAACCCTAGTCTCTATAATCCACATGTCCCTGTAATGGACAATTGTAGCTGCAGGTCACAGGGTAGAATCCCCCCCCCTTTTTATTTTTAAATCTACATATCCTTGTTCAAGCACTCATGAAATCAGAATAATTTACAAATACAGGGGAATGATTATATGGAGTAGAAAGAAAAATTATAAGGAGTGGAGGCCCACATGAATGAAAAGTTGATGGATGGGACAATTAGTTAATCATAGATTCATAGATACTAAGGTCAGAAGGGACCATTCTGATCATCTAGTCCGACCTCCTGCACAGCGCAGGCCACAGAATCTCACCCACCCACTCCTACGAAAAACCTCACCTATGACTGAGCTATTGAAGTCCTCAAATCGTGGTTTAAAGACTTCAAGGAGCAGAGAATCCTCCCTCAAGTGACCCGTGCCCCATGCTACAGAGGAAGGCGAAAAACCTTCAGGGTCTCTCCAATCTGCCCTGGAGGAAAATTCCTTCCTGACCCCAAATATGGCGATCAGCTAAACCCTAAGCATGTGGGCAAGATTCACCAGCCAGATACCACAGAAAATTCTTTCCTGGGTAACTCAGATTCCATCCATCTAATATCCCATCTCAGGGAATTAGTCCTATTTACCCTGAATATTTAAAGATCAATTACTTACCAAAATCCCATTATCCCATCGTACCATCTCCTCCATAAGCTTATCGAGTAGAATCTTAAAACCAGATAGATCTTTTGCCCCCACTGCTTCCCTTGGAAGGCTATTCCAAAATTTCACTCCTCTGATGGTTAGAAACCTTCGTCTAATTTCAAGTTAAACTTCCTGGTGGCCAGTTTATACCCATTTGTTCTTGTGTCCACATTGGTGCTGAGCTTAAATAATTCCTCTCCCTCTCCTGTATTTATCCCTCTGATATATTTATAGAGAGCAATCATATCTCCCTTCAACCTTCTTTTAGTCTTTTTGAACAAACCAAGCTCCTTAAGTCTCCTTTCATAAGATAAGTTTTCCATTCCTCGGATCATCCTAGTAGCCCTTCTCTGAACCTGCTCCAGTTTGAATTCATCCTTTTTAAACATGGGAGACCAGAACTGCACACAGTATTCTAGGTGAGGTCTCACCAGTGCCTTGTATAACGGTACTAAAACCTCCTTATCCCTACTGGAAATGCCTCTCCTGATGCATCCCAAAACCGCATTAGCTTTTTTCACAGCCATATCACATTGGCAGCTCATAGTCATCCTATGATCAACCAATACTCCAAGGTCCTTATCCTCTTCCGTTACTTCTAATTGATGTGTCCCCAACTTATAACTAAAATTCTTGTTATTAATCCCTAAATGCATAACCTTACACTTCTCACTATTAAATTTCATCCTATTACTATTACTCCAGTTTACAAGGTCATCCAGATCCGCCTGTATAATATCCTGATCCTTCTCTGAATTGGCAATACCTCCCAGCTTTGTATCATCTGCAAACTTTATTAGCACACTCCCACTTTTTGTGCCAAGGTCAGTAATAAAAGGATTAAATAAGATTGGTCCCAAAACCAATCCCTGAGGAACTCCTCTGGTAACTTCCCTCCAACCTGACAGTTCGCCTTTCAGTAGGACCCGTTGCAGTCTCCCCTATAACCAATTCCTTATCCACCTTTTGATGTTCATATTGATCCCCATCTTCTCCAATTTAACTAATAATTCCCCACGTGGCACGGTATCAAATGCCTTACTGAAATCTAGGTAAATTAGATCCACTGCATTTCCTTTATCTAAAAAATCTGTTACTTTTTCAAAAAAGGAGATTAGGTTGGTTTGGCACGACCTACCTTTTGTAAAACCATGTTGTATTTTGTCCCATTTACCATTGACTTCAATGTCCTTAACTAATTTCTCCTTCAAAATTTTTTCCAGGACCTTACATACTACAGATGTCAAACTAACTGGCCTGTAGTTACCCGGATCACTTTTTTTCCCTTTCTTAAAAATAGGAACTATATTACCAATTCTCCAATCATTCGGTACTTCTCCTGAGTTTACAGATTCATTAAAAATTCTTGCTAATGGGCTTGCAATTTCAGGTGCTAATTCCTTTAATATTCTTGGATGAAGATTATCTGGACCCCCCGATTTAGTCCCATTAAGCTGTTCGAGTTTCGCTTCTACCTCAGATATGGTAATATCTACCTCCATATCCTCATTCCCATTTGTCATGCTACCATTATCCCCAAGATCCTCTTTAGCCTTATTAAAGACTGAGGCAAAGTATTTGTTTAGATATTGGGCCATGCCTAGATTATCTTTAACCTCCACTCCATCCTCAATGTTTAGCGTCCCCACTTCTTCTTTCTTAGTTTTCTTCTTATTTATATGGCTATAGAACCTTTTACTATTGGTTTTAATTCCCTTTGCAAGGTCCAACTCTACTCGACTTTTAGACTGTCTCACTTTATCCCTACATGTTCTGACCTCAATTAGGTAGCTTTCCTTGCTGATCCCTCCCATCTTCCACTTCCTGTATGCTTTCTGCTTCTTCTTAATCACCTCTCTAAGATGCTTGCTCAGCCAGCTAGGTCTACAACTCCTTCCTATGAATTTTTTCCCCTTTCTTGGGATACAGGCTTCCGATAGCTTCTGCAGCTTTGATTTAAAGTAATCCCAGGCCTCCTCTACCTTTAGATCCATAAATTCTTCAGTCCAATCCACTTCCCTAACTAATTTCCTTAATTTTTGAAAGTCAGCCCTTTTGAAATCAAAAACTCTAATTGCAGATTTATTTTTGTTAATCCTTCCATTCCGTTTGAACTGAATTAGCTCATGATCACTTGAGACAAGATTATCCCCTACAACCATTTCTTCTATGAGGTCCTCGCTACTCACCAAAATTAAATCTAAAATGGTATCCCCTCTGGTCGGTTCAGCAACTACTTGATGAAGGAATCCATCAGCTATCGCATCTAGGAAAATCTGAGCCCTATTATTATTACTAGCACTGGTCCTCCAGTCTATATCTGGGAAGTTAAAGTCTCCCATGATCACGCAGTTTCCATTAGTATTTACTTTATTAAAAACATTAAAAAGGGCTCTATCCATATCCAAATTAGATCCCGGAGGTCTATAGCACACCCTAAGCACTATCGTAGGAGAGGCTTTACTAGTTTTCTTCCCCAATGTAAGTTTTGCCCAGACGGACTCTGTCTTATCCATTGCATCGCTTCTTATTTCTTTACATTCTACCTCATCATTGATATACAATGCTACTCCACCACCTTTACCTTTGTTTCTGTCTTTCCTAAATCAGTCGCTTATCATTGTTTATTAATTATTTATGACAATTAGACGCTGCTTGGAGTTAATCATTCTCACTATATATGTCTTTGGCATGTTACATAACTGCTCATTTCTTCAGTAAGCTCATCAATAAAATAAATTTAATAATACTTCATAGATTTTAAGGCCAGAAGGGATCATTTGATCATCTAGTCTGACCTCCTCTATAACACAGGCCAGAGAATTTCACACAGTTACCCCTGTATTGAGATTGGTAACTTGTGTTTGATTAAAGCATATCTTCCAGAGAGGCATCCAGTCTTGGTTTGAAGACTTAGTTGAAAACTTAATTTGAAGTCTTCTTCCCTGGAGTGTTGTGAGTCTTCAGGCCAATACTGCAGTCTTTATTCAGGCAAACTTTCCTTTCAGAGCAATAGGAATTTTGCCTGGATGATGACTGCAGGTTCAGGACATAACTGGTTACTATTCACAGAGAGTTTTGAGATTTTTGGAGAGAAAGGATGGTCTTGTGATTAAGGCACTAGTCTAGGATTCAAGAGATCGGGATTCAGTTTCCAGCTCTGCCACAGACTTCCTGGGCGACCTTGGATAAAGTGCTTAATCTATCTGTGCCTCTGTTCTCATCCAGTAAACTTTGGATAATACTTGTTTCTCCAACCCTATGTCTTTATCTCTTTAAGCATCAGTCTTGCCTATACACCACACACACACGCACCAATGTGGAACTCCACTGTATTTTAGTATTGATTTTGTGTGATGAAGCTATTCATTTTCAGGGCCAGATTCTGACACTTTGAGTAGTACCTTTCTCTATGAATGGTCCCACTGATGGCTGTGGCAACTCTGAAGGAGTTAACATACTATTCAACACAAATCAGAGGGTTATAATATGTCCCTCAGTCATTAGTTGTTCATCGGACGCTTTAGGTTCTTTTACAACATTTAAAATTGATGTTCTCATAAAAAACTATTTGAGTGGAATTAGCTTTAGTTAACCAAGGGTCTGATCCAGTATGGAGTCTGTGTTCCTAATGGGACCTGTGGGTGCTCAGTATGTCTGAAAACAGGTGCCTAAATATGGATTTAGGTTCCTAAACATAGACACACAAATTTGAAAATATTAGCCCTAATTGTTAATCTATGTCCCCCAATTCACTCTTTTAAAGGATGCATTATGAGAACTGTAGGTTTTGAAATTGTTTGCACAAAGCATAGCTAATTAATCAATTTGGTTTTGTTTTATAATAGGGTTCTTGTTGTACAGTTTGTCCCTTGCAATATAATTTAAGAGGATTACCAAAATCCATGTACTGTATATTACTTTTTAATGAATGTAATTATTCATATTGTGTACTAAGTAACATTTCCTGGAATCGTGAAGTCCAACTGGCCCTTTTCTTTGTTTACCAATGAACAAAATATAAAATACAACCAACTTAATGGAATTTCTGAACCAGTTATAATAATTCGCTCTATAGGTGGTGAAATACTCCTCAGTCCAGCCACAGATGAAGCCTCATGAAATTCCACAGCTTGGCTGATATTTATGTTGAGCATTCTGCTGCAATGAAGATTCCCTTCCCAAACATTAGATAGTAGGGTAGAGGGAGACCTCCCTTTAATGGGGCTATCCTCCAATAATGATAAATGACACATTACCTCTATACTGGTGATCTGTGGTAAGAACCTATTCTCCTTTCCCCCTCCAAATTCCTCTCTGCAGGATTTGCAGTAGAAGAAGGAAGAGGTCTTCAGTCTTTCAAATGATTTTTGGGGGGGGGGGTGTAAAAATAAGAGTTTCTGTTTTTCTGTGTTCCTTTGTTTTCTTCTCTACTGGAGTTAACTGAAGATTTAGGACTGTTGGAATTTTTCTACCTGTACAGCTCTGAGAAATGAGACAATGAAAAACATGGTTTAGCATTATTCAGGGAATAAGAGTTCTTTACATAATCCCTGTCTCCTTGACCCTTCTACAGGTTCACTATTCCTAGTTATGAAAGTAATTTCCTTTGTTGTCCTCATGCTCTTGACCAGTCTTTCTACTAAATAAGTCATCCTCATGAATAACTTGTCATGTTCATGGCAAACTAAGACAGAAATTAGATTTAAAAAAATATGAATGGTGGAAGGTTGGAATGTTTCACTACTTTATTTGTTAAAATTCAGAAAAATAACAGAGCAAGCAAAAATAAAGTGGGCTGCTTCATTGGGCAAAAGGGCATAACTCACTACACCTTGCTCTAGAATTTTTTTTTTCCAGACTGTCTGTTGCTCCCAAATTGCACGCTTCACTACATAACCCTCTAGACTGTAGGGGTGGAGGACCAGGGACCAGGAAATATTCATCCATCCACCTCTCCCCGACCCAGGAAACACACACTTCTAAAGGGATAGCCTGCAACTCCAACACAATACTCAATTAACCACAGTTTATTCTTGTGGGTTCTTATACACACAGACACTTTTATCATCAAACCCAGAACCTTCAGCACTAAAAACATAGCCTTCTGTCACTTAAGGTAAAGAAGTGCTGTTTTGGTTGTGAGAAAGTAGCCAAGCTAAAGTGAAGGACTGCACCACAACTAAAGTGGGGGCAGAATTTGTCTGGGCTTACCCAAAGAAGGGCAGCTCTGTTTTGGGAGGGCGGGGGGAGGGGGAGGGACGGGGGAGAAGAAGGTCAGAAACTGCTGCAAAAAAGGTGCTTGGTCAACTTTGCAGCAGTGAGTCAAAAGCCCCCCTCCCTCCCAGGAATGTGCATAAAGGTACAAAACCTGGGTGGGGCAAGTCTCTTTGCTCCATGTGGCGAGGAAGCCAGCAGCAATCAGGATTAAGTAGCATGGCTCCAGTGGCATGGAGAAAGATGATCTTGGGAAAACAGGGGGTTGTTTCCGCCCGGCCCCGGAGGCAGGCAGAGAGAAGACACAAGTGGGATGCAAGGGAGGTAATTTAGCAAGTAGAGCTCAGCTGCTTCATGTCAGGGGACCGAGTGGCTTCAGGGCAGTGTTTTCCCCAGGAGTTGAAATGGGGGGTGGCGGTCAGGACTGATGAGGGGTGAGACCCGGACGGTGAAGGTGGGCTGTATGGCACCATAGTAAAAACTGAAAAATGCTTCATGACCATTTTATTAGATTTTAAAATCACACAAATTAAAGTTGGCTACTCAAGCCTTCTGTGAAGCAGTACATCTACATCCTTCTTGGTTTCTTGTAATAATTTTGCACAACTCTGTTAATGAACTTCTTGAATGCAATGCATTCATCTTTGGTAGCTTCTCGTGTGTCTGTTACTTCCATTCCTTCAGTTGATATGCTCATTAGTTCATTCACATGATCAGGCAGAAGGTGACTTCTTTCAAAAACACAAAATTCTATTCAATGATGAAAAAGAACGCTCAACTGTAGCTGTTGTAACTGGAAGTAGCAAGAGATGAATTCCTACTTCTTTCAGCCCATGAAACAGCACAAAGATTGAGTCGAGCCACTAGTGATGATTAAAAAAAAAAAAGAAGAAGTTGACGTCAAATCTTCATTCATTCATTGTATGATACTCCACTTTGTGTTCAAATTCTCTATTCTGTCCTGAGCACATGGCAGCCCTATTGCTGGTAGTGCCTTACTCCACTCAACTGTTGGTGTTTTATAAGACAGGGATCTGTAAAAGCTGCATAGAGGTTGAGTAGAATCTAGAAGTCGCTGTTGTAGATTTTTAAGAATCAAGTCTGTGTACTTTTTCAGTTATACTAACAAACACTTTGTTCTGGGCCACAGTGCTCGAAGCACCACAGGCCTGGCAGAAATACTCTGAGAAAAACACAGCTGTGAGTTACTGGCTTTATTGAAGGTTAGTGATCCACCCACAACGGGGACTCCAAGCTGTCATGGAGGTGGGGAACCCAGCACACCGGAGCTTTGCCTGGGATGGAGTCCGACGGACGGGCAGACAGTTAGCATTAATAAGCATTACACAAAACCAGCTCATGAATATAAAGTTAGGTGCTTCTTAAAGGGGGGCTTTCTACTATCTGGCAAAGGGCCATGCAAAGCAGCTGTGTCCTTCAAGAACTATCTCCTACAATAACAAAGCAGCTGTGTCCTTCAAAAACTATCTCTATCCCACAGTAACAAAGCAGCTATCTATGTCCCACAGTAGCCTCTCAGCTCGAGAGGAAAGCGGAAGTTCCCTGGCTGGGCCATAACAAAGTCTTCCGCAGTCCCTTACACACTTCTTGTCCTCTTCACTTAAGGATTCAATATAAATGCCTTTATTAGTCAACTTCTGGACTGAAGTCTTTGTTTCTTCCAGTACTTTTTCAATGGATAGCTCTCTGATTGCTCCAAATGTACCTTCTGGACAAGCTTTGCTGGACAAAGATCTACTACTGTTGTAGCAGATGCCTGGATGGCATTGTTTAGTGACTCAAGTGGTTTCAACAGTAGACTTACCAGAGAGAGAATGGCAATTGTCTTCTCTGAACGTAGTAGCAAAAGTAATCCACCAGCCTCACTACTTAGATCCATCCTACCTTGGCAGATACTTTCCAAAGCCAGTAATAATGTCTGGAGTAATTTTAAGACAACAGCCAAGGATTGCTCATGAGAAAGCCAGAGGATTTAGGTAAAATTGTTCACTTTGCCTAATTATAGACAGTCTGGTTATATAACCAACAGGGTCATCTACCTTTCTTTAAACAAAATTATTTTGCCCATTTATGAGCTTCCCTAGTTATCTAACTATCTACTAAGATTTGGCTTCACAATAATTTTGGGAACAAAACCTGACCTTAACATACAAAGAGAAAAGTGCCCCCACCAAAGATGTATTCACTCTCAAAGGTCTGATCTCTGCTAAGATTTGTTCTCCACAGAGAGACATACAGAAGACGTTGTAATGGAAGTAACTCTGAAACCAGTTTATCACTGTGATTCTGTTGTTTTTGTTGTTTTGTTTTGTGTTTTCTTTTCCTTCCTTTAATAATATAAGAGCCAACATTAAGAGTTGTGATTATTTTTCTTGGTCTTGATAATGGTGTCTCCTAGAGGTATCTAGAAGAACTCCTGTGACTAAAATAATGGGAATCACATTCCCTGAGATAGTCTCGTGAATAGTTTATGAACAAATCAAAAGATGGAATTAGTTTCCCCTGATTTTGGCAGTAAGAGAAACAATGAATAAGATCTAGCCTACCATTTCTTGTTTCCCTGATCTATATATTTTTATCTGCAGTGTCGTTGTAGCTGTGTTGGTCTCAGGAGATGAGAGACAAGGTAGTTGATGTAATATCTTTGATTGGACCAACTTCTGTAGGTGGAAGGTACAAGGTTTTGAACTACACATAGCTCTTATTCAGGTCTGGGGAGGGAAGCAGAGTATCTGAGCTAAATACAAGTTGGGACAGATTGTTAAACAGAACGGGTAATTCATGTTGGAAGCAGTCACTTGAAATGAAATGGGCAACTGGGGATTAGATTGTTATACATAAAGGGTTTGAAATGGGCAATTAAGGGTAGCAGGCAGTGTGATATGTTACAAGTTGTTGTAATGAGCCATAAAACTAGTGTCTCTGTTAAGTCCGTGGTTTTTGGTGTCTAGCAAAGTCATGAATTTAAGTTCACCGGCTTGCATTCTGAAGATATTATGAAGCTTTCCTTTACTGAAAAGTATTGAAAAATGGAGCAGATCTCTTTTTGAAAAGTGTTCATCTCTGTGTATATGATGTTTTTGTCTTTTATCGTTTTTCTGCGTGAGTCCATTTGAGAATGTAGTGAGTGTCTGAGTTCACCCACATAGTTGTTGTTGGGGCATTTGGTGCACTAGATGAGGTATTGGTATGAATCTTAAAAGGTATGTTGAGGGGGGTATTGATTGTCGCAGCAATTGAACTAGGTCTGCAGGTATTTCATCTGTTCTGGCAGGGTCTGGTGCAGCGTTAAGTTGAGAGGTCCTGGTCTGTGCAGAGCTTGCTTCTGATGATGATCTTGGAAAGGCTGGAAGGTTGTTTGAGAGTCAGAAGAGGGGGTTGGGACAGATTTCTTTCAGGATGTGGTCCTCATCAAATATGGGTTGTAATTATTTGATGATATCCCTTGTGGGAGTTAGTGTGAGGTGGTAATACCAACTCGGGTGGTGTGGTCAGTGGGTTTTTTTTTGTTCTGTATTGAAACAGGTTCTCCTGAGGTATTTTGGTGGTCCTTTCCATGATGCTATCTACTTCTCTGATGGAGTGTCCTTGTTTAGTGAAGATTGTAAGTGTGCTTAGGTGTATACACTGGACTTTTTCTTAGGAGAAAATTCTGTGACATCTGAGTGCCTGGCTGTAGATTACAGATTTTTGGTGTGTCTGGGGTGATTTCTGGATCTGTGAAGATAAGTGTGGTGACCAGTGTGTTTCTTGTCCATAATTGTTTGTAGGGTTGCGTTGTTTAAGATAACCAGGGTATCCATGAAGTTGATGCTGGTGTGGGAGTTTTCTGGAGAGTTTGATGGATGGGTTGTGATGGTTGTTGAAGTTGTACGTATTTGAGGCAGGGAGCAATACCATCATGGTGAGGGATGTTGGTGTATAGGGAGATCACATCTGTGGGGGCAAGATTGTTAATATTGCAAAGTTTTGGGGGGAGGTTGGTAGTGTCTTGGAGGAAGCTGGCCCTTTGTGTGGTGAGTGGTTTAAAGATGGTTTCTATGAGTCCTGATATTCCTTCAGTGAGTGCCATGGCCGGATTTGATGGGTCTTGTTTGTGTATCTTGGAAAAGAAAAAGAAGATAGCTTGGATGGCTTTGTGGGAGATGAAGTTGTAAATTTTTTCTTGAAGTTGTATGGGGAAAGATTTGATGGTATTTTTAAATTCCTGAGTTAATTGTAGCATGGCATCTTCTTTGACTTCTTTATAGTAGGAGGCATCAGAGATCTGTCTGTTGGCTTTGTTGATGTGGTCATCATGATTAAGAGCTGCAATACACAACACTTTCAAAAGGCAAGCCTGGGAATGTAAATCCATAACTCTGCTAGACATCATGCACTTAAAATTGGTTTTATGGCTCATAACAATTTGTGTCACTCTTCCCTTAATTCCTGACCTCATACCCTTTACACATAACAACCTAACCCCAAGTTGCCCTCTTCATTTCAAACAACCACCTCCAACATGCATTACCCCTGCTGTTCTACAATCTGTCCCAACTTGTATTTAGCTCAGACAGTCTGCTTTCTTCCCCAGACCTGAATAAGAGCTCTGTGTAGTCTGAAAGTTTGTACCTTCCAACTAAATATTTTCAGTAATTTTAAATAAATTGACTTGGTGTTCAACAATTTAAAATTACTCCTTCCTAGCTCACATACCTCTAGAGATGGAAATATCCCCTTTGTAACAGTAATGATTCTGAACACTCTATGGGCCTGATCCAGTTTCACTCATGTCAATAGGAATCTTTCCAGTGGCATCAATGAGAGTTAGATCAGGTCCTATATGGTAAAGTGTATTTGTTCTTGTTGCTTTGTCCAGTTTACAAAACCAACGGACCTACAAAAATGTAAATATAATAATGTGGTCCTAAGGATACCTTTAACCAAGGGAAAAATATTTAGAAATACATATATATTTGTTCGACGTTTACAAAAGATTTGCTGCCAAATTATGCAATTTGTGAAGCTGACTATTGTTGGCATGTAGTTTTGAGGCAAATTGGAATGTTGACAAAAATGTCTTCTACATTGTAACAAACATTTTAAAAGAAAGTGTTGATTCTGGTCAAAACTTTGCAGCTTTTTTAACATGAAATGTTAAAAATATTTCCAGTAGAAAAAGAGCAGAGGAAGTGAATGTTGGGGATGGGGGGTGAAACCTGAAAACTGATTTTTTTTTCAATTTTCACTTTCTTGAACAATCTTAAAGTTCTACCACAAAAAAGGGAGGAATATAGAGGGAATCTTTTCATGGAAAATATAATGCTTTTTTAAAAAAAAAAATCAGCTCTACCCCTTGTGCTTATGCAGCATGGCAGGGAAATAAAAGTCCCATATTTAGCAAAGACACATAGGGTAGAGGCACATAATAAACAAGAATTATTATGCCTCATGTCCTTTTCAACATCTGGCTGTATCTCATCCCTCCACACCCACCACATTGGAGAATAGCTCCGTGCAACCGTAGGTCGGACCAGGGAGAGCTGAGGTGGAGTCAACGGAACAGATGCCCAGAGAAGCATGTTCTTTGTCAAGTCCATTAAACAGCAGAATGCTTTAAATATGGTAAATCACTGCTGCTAGAAGTATGTGCCAGTATGTGGCATTTCAGTGCCATGTCCATGTGACTGGAGATGAGGTACGCTATACAAAAGTGGTGGATGCAGCTGGGAAATACTCTAAGAAAGAGTCCTGCCGTGCATAAAGTTAAGGATCCACGTAGTTCTTGCTTCTAGATGCTAACCTCAGCACCTTTTTCTTGGCCTGTTTCTTTTCTAGATCCACTTTATCGCCAAGGTAGGGAAGAGATTGTAGAATGTCAATGGCTCAGGAGACAGCTGTCCTCTTGTTCTAACCCCATAAAGGTTTTCCCCTAACAAACTGCTGATGCCTCACATAAAATATTGAAATACATTCCATTGATACACAATTCCGCTTAAATTCATTTTGTTTTCTAAAATGCATGTGATTATGTACAAGTATATTTCTGGTATTATGTTATAGAACCTATCTGGGGAAGTAATAGATCAATTATAATTTATCTCGAAATAATCAAATTACTTGGTATATAAGATTTTACATTTCTTTCTACTTAATGACATAGGAATCCAAAATCTAATTTACTATGTCCCTAGAGTTCAATTAAACCAGATGTTTGAAAAAGAGATAGTGAAGTAATTTTATTCGAGCAACATTCAAGAACATTTTCCAAAAAACCAGAAGGCAATTTATCTAAAGCTCTGTGTCCCGCATACTAAACCTTTTCTCATTGTTTACTGTCATCTTAGAAACAATTTGCATATAGGGTACATTTTACTGTGTCAAAATAAGAATGACTGCAAAGTCACACTGTTTTAGTATCAGGGATTTGATTTATGCTCTCTTACAATGTGACAAGATGCAGAAAATTCTGTTTAATTGTACAATATATGCTGCATTTGCTGTCTGACAATTTGTAACCACCTGAAAATAGCCAGTATTGCATTGTTTTAGGGGTCTTTCAATTATTGATGAATTTAACAAAAGCTGTATAAATAAAAAAAGGAGTACTTGTGGCACCTTAGAGACTAACAAATTTATTTGAGCATAAGCTTTCGTGAGCTACAGCTCACTTCATCGGATGCATGTCTCTAAGGTGCCACAGGTACTCCTTTTCTTTTTTGCGAATACAGACTAACATGGCTGCTACTCTGAAACCTGTATAAATAAATAGTTTCTATCCAGAAGCCTTTTATAAATAAGTCAGATGCCCATTTTAAACACAGAGAAGTTCAATGTCTTTTTCACCATGACTTTGTTTCTGTATGTTTCATCAATCCCTTGTGGAATCAATTTGCCACCTTGCCTCTGAATTAATAAGTATCTCAATTACATGTAAAATGTTACACTGCATTAGCATGAAGGTATAATCAATAAATGACCAATTCATTCAGCATTTGGAGAAACCTTGCAGAATGGAAGGTCGTGCCTGATGAGAATACAATAGCAAAAGTCTGACCATGTGATTGCAGTGATTTGACAATAATTATGGTATTACTCTTGCTTAGACAATGCTTAAACAACTCAGCAGTACTGACTAAAATACCATTTTGTGGTAAGTTCTACAGGTCTGAAAACTGCTGCTGACTGTTCTCTTTTATGTGTAACCAAGTGCTGTTTTCCCCTGAAAAAATACACTACTGGTTCATGCATAGAAGAAGGGAATGTATCACCTCTTACACAACTCACATGTTCCTGAAGTAGCAGTGCACGGCTTTCTTTCATGAGTATGCTTTTTCCCCAACACATACACAGACAGTTTGAGAACCACTGGTAAATATATATATTTATTGTATTAAAATAATAATTGGAATGAGGAGTTTCCATGCCTCCTCCCATATCATATCACTGCTCCTTCAGGCTCTTCCCCATCATGATATACGATAAGGAGCCTTCACAGACCTTGTTGCCTCTTCTTGTCTCCCCAACCTTATTCTCTCCTTATTCACAATTGCACAATTTCTGCTCCTAGAATGTCCTACTATACAGCAGTTATTCAGAGTGAGTAGGACTCTACTGATTCCAAATTGAATGGCAGTTTTCCACTTGGAAAGAGCTTGCTGTACCACAGAATGCTGTGGGAACTGGCAAAATGGCAATGTTCTGCTTAAGATCAAATGCTTGCAAAAAATCTGAGCGTTAGTATCAAAATAATCATGAGGTACAAACAGGTAGTTTCCTACAACTAGAAACCCTATCATGTGCTTTTCCTCTACTCTTAAAAAAGTAGAAACAGATTTTGTGAAGTCTGTTCACTTTTTGTGAGGTAATCACATAGGGCTACATGATGGCAGCCTTACTCACTCTTAGAAATACCTTACTCCACAGATGATCCCATTGACTTTGGGAGTCAAGTATAATAGATTTTAAGGGCAGAAGACACCATTGGATCATCTAGTTTGACCTCCTGTATACTATGTAATAGTCTGGCCCTTAAGAGCAAAGTGTGATTGTAACACACTTTCGTATACAGAATAGCACTGAGGGGAGAAACACCACCAAAGTCACCAATAAACATCTTTGTTGTGAATTCAGTTTCCTTCCTTAAGAAAATTGCTTTCCATTTCCAAAGGAATCATTGTTCACTTTTGTGTGTGTGTGTGTGTGTGTGTGTGTGTGTGTGTGTGTGCGTGTGTGTGTGTGCGTGCAAAAGCACAGGTTAATCTTCTCTTTTCACCAATTTCAATAACTGTGAGCATTTTTTGCATACTTCCAGCTGCAACACAGGGTCTTATCTTTCTGAGCTCAGGAATGTAATTTGATAGAAGATGAAGGTAACAGTTATGCTTGCCCACCTCTCTATCCCTCTCCTAAAGTTAAGACAAACAACTGACAGTACTGAAAAATTATCATTCACCGTCACCAGGCAGATTGGAGGAGGCACCAGGATGTTAGACTGTATGCACATGGCTAGTATGCTAGCTGCAGTTGCAGCATCTTTGTAAATAGTGCTCTCAATTAAGAGCTAGTTTAGTTTTAGAAACACGGAGTCCTCTTATGTTATTAGCTAGCACATGGTACCTGAAATATGGGGACAAAGGTCAGTCTAGTGAGATCCACAACAATGATAAGAGTGTGATTAACAGAAAAACAAAGCAAAACCTTGAAACACAGCAGACAGACAGAATGGAAGAAATCAGACCACTGGGATGCTTGATTTCCAGACAAAGAACCTTACAGAAACATGGAAGCAAAAATTGATTTTGTATATAGAGCTGAGAGGTGCCGGGGAGGGTGTGTGATAAAGATGAGAAAATACAGCTGACTAAGTTATTTGAAGAATACTGTGATCCCAGACAGAGACTGTAGAGAAAAATACTGTTTTACTCAAAAATGAGAAGTAGAAGAGGGAATCGATACTTAAACATTACAGAGCTGAGAACTCTGGCCTCTACAGTAACTTTGGGGTCATTCCCAAAAGATTCCCAAATGAAAGACAGATCTTTGTGTGACAAATTATTCCAGTTTACAGTAAAGCTTGTTGAAAGACACATATCTAATACTAGATAAATGTTTCCAAAAAGCAATAGCTGCTGAACTGTCGAGGGGAAGTATCAAAATGATAACAAACCATTAGTGGAGAACAAGAGCACAGGATCAAGCTAAAGGAACAAAGAAAACAGGACAGACAGACCAATCAAAAACGCAAGACTGATTAGGAACAGGAACTTGAACCTGGATCTCCCAAATCCCATTTGAATTCCCTAACCACCAGAGTATTGGCTATTCTGGGGTGTGTGTGCGTCTCTCTCTCTCTCTCTTTTTTTTTAAATTTTTGAAAAGTCTCATTTTTGTTCCAATATGGAATAAAAACAAATTTCAAAACCTCAACATTTCATAAAACAGAATTATTTTCTAGCCAGCACTAGACAAAAGTCATGAACTGATAGTGTACCAATCAATATGTAGCCCATCGGTGATTGCCAGTAGCAAAAATTCTCAACGGCAGGAGGCACATCCCTAGATCGGGAGGGCTCTGAGTTACTACAGAGAATTCTTTCCCAGGTATCTGCCTGGTGGGTCTTGCCTACATGCTCAGGGTCTAACTGATCACCTGTTTGGGGTTGGGAAGGAATTTCCCGCCTGGTCAGATTGGCAGAGACCCGGGGGAGGGGGGTTTGCCTTCCTCTAAGCATGGGGCATGAGTCATGGGTCACTTGCAGGTTTAAACTAGTGTAAATGGTGAATTCTCTGTAACTTGAAGTCGTTAAACCATGATTTGAGAACTCATCCAGAGATTAGGTGTCTTTCTGAGGAGTGTGTGGGTGAGGTTCTGTGGCCTCTGATGTGCAGGAGGTCAGACTAGATGATCACAATGGTCCCTTCTGATCTTAGTCTATGCATAGTGCCAATAATTTTTCCAATTCAGAAAGTTACTGAAAAAACAACAAATGTATGTTCAGGAAAATGTTTCTGATTTAGGATGCGTCAAGACCCTGCTACATGCCCATGCAGGAAGTGAGAGGATGTAAGGTAGCTCCTTGCTATCTCAGTGTTAGCTACCTGTATTTTGTTAACATCATTAGGATGAGACTCACTACTATGGAATTATTACCCCATATGTGTTTTCAATTTGCAGTCTGGGGTTTCTGGGAATTTTCTGTAAGGGGCAAATTTTGAACAGCTTTCTATTTAGCATCAGTAAGGGTATCAGAATCTGGCTTGTCGTCATCTGGACTTCTCTTCATACTAAAGCCCACCAGAACATGGGAAACCACTTGGGACAGTACATAAACCACCATATTTCTCTGACTCCCCCTTCTCCTTTTGTCCTTCCCATGCCTTCTCTCTTTCTTCCTTCTCCTCTTTCCACTCCCTTCGTTTCCTTTCTGTCATCTACTGCTTGGGCCTTCTATCTCTCTCCTCTGTCTCTTCCTCTTCCCTGCACACCTGTTGTCCCTAGTCCCTACCTGGTCCCTCCTACTGTGTGGAAATACTGGTCATACAGACCTAGAACCCATTGGTCTGGTTTGTCTGATTAACAATCTCCCTATGAACCTGATTCTGAATTCCATTTGCACCTTGAGTAGCACTTATGCTTTCAGTGATATAGGGGCTTGTGTATGATGGAAAACACATTATCATAAAGAATTATTTCTTGTTGCCCTGCCTGAAGAACAGTGCCTATGTTTGTCAATAGTTTCTTTTTTCTCCAGCTTCAGATGCTTCTTCCTGGTATCAGTATTTAATAGCATACATGTGGTTTCTATTTCCATATTAAACTATTGGAGATAGGCAGCTAGACGTACCTCAATATGCAAGAGGCACAGTCAGAGACACCAGAGGTATGAAACAGTAGGGTCCCCTGAATTGAGAGTAAGCTCCAGTGATGATCCTCATATAGGGGGCTCCAGTCCTGCAACTGATAGCAGCTAAGTAGACTGCTGCAATTGTGTGGAGCCCCACTGAAGTCAGAGGCATAATAGTCTATCCCCTTGCTATCTGCTGCAGAATCAGGGCCAAAATGACTAAATTTCCTGCTGCACAAAGTTATTGCATGCCCTTTTAAAGATAAAATAATTTCAAGCATATGGCGGTTGTCATTATATGTTAAATAAATACGATTTGGCTACGAAAAATCATTTTACCCTCATGAGGCACAACATTCACCGATATTTAAATAAGATATCCTAAATTAAAGAGCCTTTCTACAATATTTTTTGCTGTACTGGCAGTTTGAGCTCCTACTGTGTTATCCCAGTATGTATCATATCAAATTCATGCACTGGTGATTAAATGAGACAGCTGTAACAATTTTTAAATACTTCAGACTCCTTTCCATTTACTCCTACAACATCACTATTTATGCAGGTTGTGTTTTATGTTTTTATATGCATTATAAAAACTTATTCATGGTGATGTAGATTGTCAAAATACTAGGAATGTATTTTCACTCTGATCATCCCTTGTTGGATTCAATTCAGTGACTGTGTCCCCAGATGAATTACTTCAACACTGGGATCCATTACAGAAATGACTCTACAGTCCTTGAGCATTAGGCCATAGAGAATTTGCTGCTGGATGAATAATTGTGTACATGAAAAATGGAAAGGACTAAGCAGATGTTGGTATGTTGTGTTGATACAAAGAAACCGTGTTGTTTGTTCTTTTTAATCTCTTAACAAATATCTGAAAAGGTCAAGAGTAATAATTTATGTTCTTCCAGTTTCATGTATTAAATTTGGGCAAATGGAGAATCTAGCATGATCTCAAGTTGGGAATCTTAATGATTGGCCAAATTTTCCCCTAATTACATTCGAGTAAGGACAGAGTAATTCCATAGAAGTTACTCCAGGTCTACCTACATGTAGCTGAGAGGAGAATTCAAAAAACTAGAGGGAAACTTCTAATGGCAAATTATTCATAGAAGCATAGGATAATGAGACTTTTTAAATTGGTCTTCAAAAAATTTGCCAGGTAAATGAGAAACCTGAATTATGACCATAATTATAAAAATATATTCTTTGTGTATAGTATTGCTTTTTCACATTACAGATGGTTTTATCTGATATTACTCTACCAAATTCAGACAATAATCAGAAGTATTTGAGTGAAAACGGGGAAATATTTTCCAGCTATTTTAATGAGATGTTAATAAATTACACATTTAGGAAAATTAAATAGCTTACACTAACACAACAAATGTTTTTTTTTTCACTTTAATGCCAGACTAAATTATTTAAAATCAGTGGCCTCTCATTACATTACAAAATATCTTTTTAATATAGAAAGAAGATAACAGGATATGTATATTAACATCATGAATGTTCAGCATTTTCTCCCTTTGAAGTGGATGCATTGATAGGCCATTCATGACTTGAAGTGATTGCAAGCCCATGGCATCATATTGTGAGGGCCTTAAATGATGTCAGTTTCCTTTTGGAAAAATGACTTTCAATTACTCGTGGGCACAACTGCTCGTGCAATTGTTTCAAGTTAGTGAATTTTTAATGATAGGCGGAGCTGAAGAGTTTGCTATACCTTAATTCAATTCTGAATATAGTCCTACAAGTGATATTGACTCACTTTTTTTTTTAAAGCTCTTTAATACCTTTTTATTCTAGGGTGAGATTTTCAAAGCTGGCTAAGAAAGAAAGATGCCCAACTTCCACTAAACCTCTTGGGTTTTTTTGAAAAGCTGTCTTATTCTTAATGGGTCTGATCCAAAGCCCATTGAATTGAATATGATGGGCTGTGGATGTGGTCCTATTATTGCTACTACCATAGTGATTTTATCACAACTCTTGTGATATCTGGTGTTTCCGTTAAAAGCTCCTGCTCCTGAAGCCATGTGATTACATTAGAATCTCATTTTTTAGCTCTCATGGCTACAGCTAAAAGTTTGAAAATGTGATTCAAGTACTGTAAATGGAACTCAGTATATATGTATTTAAAAAACAAACATGATTTTTAAGACACTCTTGATTTTGGGGAGCCAAGACTTATGATTTTTAAACAGCTGTGCTTGACAATGCTGCAATTACTGTGCAGTACTTCATATTTTAAAGGGCTGTGAAAGTATTAATGAATAATATTTTATATTATGCTTTTAATTCATTAATATATGTGTGTTACAATATTTGAAGTTTCCTTTTAGTTTCATTGTATTTATTTATTACAAATATCGTAGAATAGAAGAAGAGGGGTAAAGTATTAATAAATCCTATGTAATATGCTTGAACACCAAATCACATTTACATATTTACCTTAGATACAAGGGACCATATTTATGTGTGTTGTGAATGGCTACACTACGTAAGTCAGTCACTCTGGGCCAGATTCTGATTCCTGTCCTCACACTGTCTAGCCTTTTACTCCATTAACTTCTCTGGAATTATTTACGGAGTAAAGCAAGTGAGGGGTTAATTATCTGGTCCTTTAAGAGAACGGATGTGCCTGTATAAGTTGTATGATGTTGCATTTTATTAACAATGTAAGTGTTGCCTAAATGTCTCTAGTCACATAGATATATTAGGGATGGTGTAGGTTTTGTACAGGAAATTCTGACAGTCCAAATTTGTTCTCATTCCAAACAGGAATAAAAAACACAAATCTTGACATTTTACTGTGGAACAGAAATTCAAAACAAACAAACAACAAGCATTTGGTAACATTGAAACATTTTGTTTCAATAATTTTCAATCATGTTGTTTCATTCAGAATATAATATATTATGTACAATATAGAAAATAGTAAATATAATGGATACATATAATAAAATGAATATGGACTGAGTATCACATTAAAAATGAAATTAAACTAAACATTCATGTCAAAATATAGCATTTCAACATTAACAAAACAAAATGATAAAGCTGAGATGTTCATTTTGTCTTTCTCCCTCAACCATTTTGTTTAGATCAGCACATTATTTCAAAATGTTTTCATTTTGATGAAAGTGCATCTTCTGATGGGAAGATTGTTCCACCATTTTTTTTTTCAACCCGATCTAGTGTAGTAAATACAAATGGAGGTAAGCTCCTGGGAATGGTCAATTATATACATCTTTGATGTGCTGCCTGCTGGAAACTATTTGGAGATCTGTCCAAATTAAACTCCCTCAGTCCCTATTTTAAAAGGGTCTCTGAGTCTCAATTCTGCAAGCTACATGCCTAATTTTAAGTACAACAGTATTCCTATTGATTTTGGTGAGATTATACATGAAGCTTAAAGTTAGGTGTTGCTGAATAGGGACCTTAGCGCCTAGTAACAAGCAAAGCATCATGGTCCTGCCTGCTTTCTCCAAATGCTGGTGGCTCTGAATGATATGCCCTGCATTAAACTTAGTTAGTTCCCATCCATGGCTTAAAAAAGTAATCTTTCAAAGAGCCTCCTTTAATTGTTACAAGTATTTTAATCTCACTTTCCCAGCCACAATGTCCCAGGGGACTTTCTGTAGCAGAATTTCATTTGAACTGTAGCTACCCATGACCAGAAGAAGAGATAAAGACCAGCTGGAAGTGGATCCTTTCTAACTGAATCCAGCCCTTAGTTATTATAGTGTTTCATAACTTTACTTAATATTTTATGTGTCCATTTATCTGATCCTAGTAAGAGACAGTCATGACAAACTGAAAGCCTGATTCTGCCTGGCTTATATATGGGGAGCAGTGGGAGGTGGAGGGTGCAAAGAACAGGGGGTTACACTTTTCTTACTCCCCTGTGGGAAGGGGAGCTAACCAGCAACACAGGTAAGCTGTAGCTTGTAGATTTGATACAGTGGTTGGCACACAGCCCAGAGGATCTCTGATGCATGCATAGGATCTCTGAAATGCCTCCTGGTACTCCCTCAGGCTTGGTGTCTCTCTACAACATGCATCACTATGGGATGTGCCTATAGGAGCTGTTGACTGATAGATTGGTAGACTCATCTATGTAGAATGGAGACAGAGGGCCACATTTTGATGTCAGTTATAGTGAATTACACTGGAGTAACCTACTGGCTGCAGCACAGTTACTGACATTATACACTTTTATGAGTGAGATCAGAAACTGGCCCAGAAATGTTACTCTAAACTCAAGTTCTACCGTTTCCAAGTATGAAGGGTAGGAGTGACTAAAAAAAAGTAATTTTTTCACAAACACCTCTCCCCTTTGTTCTAGGCACAATACTTATGACATTCTCTCCCTTATTTCTATTCAGGTGGCATGATAAAGAACTTGTGGGGGCAGGTGGGTGAGAAGTTTGAGAATTCTAGCCAGGGATTAGGATTCTACAGATTTGTTTGAAGCAACCCTGAACATTTGGAGACATTTTGAAATGTGCCCAGTGCCCAGCAGATGAATGTCAGTTATAAAGCTAGAAAACAGAGCACTAGAATAGAGCTGGGTTAAAAGAGGCTAAGAAAGAAATAGCACTGGTCACCTTGAAGGAGGTTAGAGCAGGACTAAGTGTGGTTTGACATCCCTTTGGAGTAATTTAATAATCTCCATAGCCAAATATAGTATCTTTGCTAGTTCTATACACAACCTTAAATAGCATTCTATGTTGATAAGTAAGATTCTGCTCTTGGAAGCATGCTGGTGTAGTATATGTAAATACCAAATAATCCCATGATGAGTATACCAGAATGGTATCTCCATCACCCTTTGGATTAGTGAGCAGCTGCAGTATGTTTCTAGTTTACACTCAACCACTTCTGTAAAGACAGGTGTAGAAGGCACTCAATGGGATTGAAGACAAACCTTCCCCAACCCGTTAGAAAGCTAGCATTTGTAGAGACATGCTAGAAGGAAATAAGGTGCATAGATTCTGTACTGACAAAGACAGAATAAGAATGTGAATAGGTGAGAATAAAATAGATGTTCTCAAAGAGTTTCTGATCTGCCTCTGTCCTTTCCTGTCCCCTGCACACTCATGCTGATATTAGCTAGAATCTGGCCCTTCCTAAAAAAAAGGACGAGTCAAAAATAAACAACAATGAAGGGGAAGTGCATCATTACACTGAATCAAGAGTAGATTGTTACCTAGGGAAGTGGTTCTCAACCAGGGGTACCTGTACCCCTGGAAGTACACAGAGGTCTTCCAGGGTACATCAGCTCATCTAGATATTGCCTAGTTTTACAACAGGATACATAAAAAGCACTAGCAAAGTCAGTACAAACTAAAATTTCACACAGACAAAATAAGAAAGGAAGCAGTTTTTCAGTAAGAGTGTGCTGTGACACTTTTGTATTTTTATGTCTGATTTTGTAAGCAAGTAGTTTTTAAGTGAGGTGAAACGTAGGAGTACGCAAGACAAATCTAACTCCTGAAAGGGGTACAGTAGTCTGGAAAGTTGAGAACCACTGATGTAGGGGAGAGCTCCACAATATGCTGGTGTGAATAATTTAATACAATTAAATTATTTGTATAATTTAATATGAAGATCAGACAGGAAAATTAAAATCAAATTTATTACAAGCTATACAAATCTGGTGTACTCTCACTGTGTACATAGACCTTATTTAAATCTCAAGGAGAAACTTTTTGGCCTTAAGTGCTTCCCTTAATCATTGTGTAAAATTACAGAATGTAGAATTAAGTGAAAAGGAATGAATACTTTTTAAAGTATAGGTTTCAGAGTAGCAGCCGTGTTAGTCTGTATTCGCAAAAAGAAAAGGAGTACTTGTGGCACCTTAGAGAGTAACAAATTTATTTGATCATAAGCTTTCGGATGCATCCGATGAAGTGAGCTGTAGCATTTTTTTTTAAAGTACAGAGGGGCTAAGTATTAAATTCTCAGAATCAGACATTTTAATATCCCCTGCTCCTGGCCAATTTTCTATAGCAGGGATGGACACGCAGAATTGAATGCTTATTGTCTTGCTAGTTTTCCAGGTAAATATGAAGTGTTTATGTTCTATTATGTGTAAGTAGGAGCATTGCCAGCAGATTGAGGGATGTGATCATTCTCCTCTATTCAGCATTGATGAGGCCTCATCTGGAGTATTGTGTCCAGTTTTGGGTCCCACACTACAAGATGGATGTGGAAAAATTGGAAAGAGTCCAGTGGAGGGCAACAAAAATGATTAGGAGGCTGGAGCCTATGATTTATGAGGAGAGGCTGAGGGAACTGGGATTATTTAGGCTGCAGAAGAGAATGATGAGGGGGAATTTGATAGCTGCTTTCAACTACCTGAAAAGAGGTTCCAAAGAGGATGGATCTAGACTGTTCTCAGTGGTACCAGATGATAGAACAAGGAGTAAGGGTCTCAAGTTGCAGTGGGTGAGGTTTAGGTTGGATAATAGGAAAAACTCTCCCACTAGGAGGGTGTGAAGCACTGGAATGGGTTACCTAAGGAGGTGGTGGAATCTCCTTCCTTAGACGTTTTTAAGGTCAGGCTTGACAAAGCCCTGGCTGGGCTGATTTAGTTGGGGATTAGGTCCTGCTTTGAGCAGGGGGTTGGACTAGATGACCTCCTGAGATCCCTTCCAAGCCTGATATTCTATGAGTCTATGATTCAATAAGCACAGAAAGTGCTAAATTGGATGTAGAAGACTGCTACCTCTAGAAAAAAAAATGGATTACTTAATCAGTTTCTGATAATATAGTTAGGCCTAATTACCACATCATTAGACACACACAAAAATGGATCACAAAACACAGCCCTTAACATTTACAAACAGTAGATAAAAATATGAAACATCACATAACTTTCTTTTAAAGTGTAATTAGAATACAAGACACAGTGGTCTTCTCATAGGGCCCAGTCCTTCACCATTGAAGTCAATTAGCATGATGCGGCCCACAAAATATAGGATAAAATCCTGTGGGGGCAGGATTTCTCCCTTTTTTCAATAATCTTGAATAATAGCATCAGCATTGTGGTCAACACTTAGAACTGTAGGATTTTGTCCCTCAATTGACAGTAATGAGAGCTGTATTAAGCTGTGTAAATAGGACGACCAGGATGAATGTCCCTTTCCCTCCTCCATCCTGGTCGTCCTATTTACACAGCTTAATACAGCTCTCATTACTGTCAATTGAGGGACAAAATTGGCTTGTGTGGATTCATACACACCATGAATTTCACTTTGAGTTTTTTATTCTAACCAAACCTTCCATCAAAATTTATCTGAAACTAGAGATGACGCTAAGTTATACTTAGAGCTGATCAAAAAATGGAATTTCTCACCCACAGGAAATTCTGATGTTTCACTATTTGTTTTCATCCCAAATTGGGACAAAAATTGAAATTTTTCATAGAACAAAGCTTTGAAAAATATTGATTCTGAAGTGTCAAAACAAATGTCATTTTCAATCAAAACAAAACATTTGACATGTTTGGCCTTGGGTCAGTTCAGCATTAATGATGCCATTTGCTAGAGCCACCACACTAGCTCCTGAGAGTTGTAGTTTAGAATATTATTAGGTTTTGACTCTATCATTCCCTGTGGGGCACGATCCCTGGCTGGACTACATTTCCCATGATGCACCACAATTTTGGGAGTCTCATGAAGCACTGTGATATTTCAGCTACAAGTAGAAACCATGGTGCATCATGGGAAAATGTAGTTCAGCGTGGGACCACAGCCTGATGGGGAGAATCAGGGGACGTGTGACCAAGAACAACAACTCCCAGGAGCTTCCACAGCACTGCAAACAGATAGATCCTTTAATGTCAGCCCCTTCTCAAAAGCAAACATTTGGAACCACATCAATCCCCACCTGAACAAAAATGTTCTGTTTATATTTTCCCAATGGAAAATTCCACCAAAATTTATCTTTTCCCATGGATAACTTTGATTTTGATTCTAACCTATTTTCCGATAAACATTTTATTCAAATATGTTCAATCAGCCCCAATCACACTATTTAGAAAACAAATCTCAAAATGACCCAAACTTTCACAAGAACATTTTGGTTCAGCATATGATAGCGATGCTGTGAGAACTATCTGTGAAATTCCAGTACAGATGTCAAATTACATTAGAGTTTCTGGTTTGTGTAGGTTGTGTTTGATTTATGGGTGCCTCTATTAAATTTGAAATAATTATAATACATATGAACTACAAACTGAAGTCTACATGGAGAAATGCAAAGTATTTCACTTAGGAAGGAAAAATGAAATGCACAACTACAATATGGGGAATAACTGGCTAGGTGAACGTACAGCTGAAAAGGATGTGGGGACTAGAGTGGATCACAAATATAAGTCAACAATGTGATGCAACTGCAAAAAGGTTTAATATCATTCTTGGGTGTATTAACAAGATTGTCAGATATAAAACATGGGAGGTAATTGTCCCACAGTACTCAGCACTGGTGAGGCCTCAGCTGAAGTACTTGTCCAATTCTGAGTGCCACACTTTAGGAGAGATATGGACAAATTGGAAAGCATCCAGAGGACAGCTACAAAAAAAAAAAAGATTTAGAAAACCTGATCTATGATGAAAAGTTAAAAAAGCGGGGCATGTTAATTTTTGAGAAAAGAAGACTAAGGGCAGGACCTGATAGTCTTCAATTATGTTAAGGATACTTATAATGAGGACAGAGATCAACCGTTCTCTATGTCCACTGCAGGTAGGATAAGGAGTGACAGGCTAAATCAGAAGCAAGGCAGATTTAGCTTAGATATTAGGGAAAACTTTTTAGTTGTAAGAGTAGTTAAACTCTGAAAGAGGCTTTCCAGGGAGGTTGTGGAATCCCCATCATTGTAGGTTTTTAAGAACAGGCTGGTTTTTAAGAACAGGGATGGCCTACATTTATTTGGTTCTGCCTCAGCATAGGAGGCTGGATTTGATGACCTTTCAAAGTCCCTCCCAGAATTACATTTCTATGATTATAATAAGTCTAGATTGTGAATTTACACTATAACCTGATTATGGGCAGCACATAGCTTCACTACCCCAAGAGGACTCAGAGAGAGACTTTTTTTCTTGCTCCATCTTTCCTCCAAACAGAATACTGGCAAGTAACAGATGATTATTCTCACACCAGAATCAGCTTGGTGTAGAGGAAGGGGCAGAGTTACTGCACTTGAGGGAATAGTGGATACACAATGACTGCTTATACCATGTGACTAGACCCAATGTCCAAGGAAGCCACAAACACACATAAACACGTACTTATAGGAAATTGTCTTACTCTTGCTTAAGCACCTGTGAAGCCCTGCAGGCTGGATCACAATTAAACCCTTTTATCACATTATTTCTTCAATCTCTTCTGTTGCAATGGCCCATATGACTGAAAAGTGTAGATATCAGCTAGAAATTTCTCCTTGAAGAGTAGAGATTACAGATTGGCTAAACACAGTTTGCTTTAATGTCTCAGTTAAAAAAAATTGTATAGGCATTATTCATATGAATTACATTAATCTTCACTTGGGTAATGCTTGGGCTGATGTAAACAGCTAGTGGCATCCCTCAAAAGCCATAATAAACTAAGAGTGTACAATTAGCTGAGTTTCTTAAATGTATAAACTGAAAGAAAGAAAGAAAGAAAGAAAGACATGAATAAAAACCAGTGACTAGAAGTTAATTGTTAATGTTTGAATCAGAGGAACTTCTGAAGCATCATATGTAAGGCTACAATTTTGTCAGGGAGGTTGTGGAAGTCACAGATTCCGTGACGTCCAAAGACCTTCATGACTTTAGCACCAGTGGCTGGGAGCAGCAGCAGGGAGCTGTAAGGTACTCCTGCCACCTGAGGCAGTGGGCTATCAAGTTCCCTGGCCAACATGGCGGGGCAGGGGGATCCTGGCACTCTGAGCCCCCACAGGTGGTGGGGGCCTAGGAATTCCCAACCACCCCACAGCTGCCCAACTCCTTCCCATTTTATTATGGATATTTTTAGTAAAAGTCAGAGACAGGCCACGGGTTTCCATAAATTTTTCTTTATTGCCCGTGACCTGTCTGTAACTTTTACTAAAAATATTTATGATAAAATCTTAGCCCTAATCATATGTAATTTTAGTTCCTGGATAGCTCTAAAGTAATATGACCTTTTAATAGCACCAACAAAATTCTGATTTTCCAGTACATAAATCAAGCTGAAGTTTTAAAAGGCATGCTATCTTGATTACACAGAAAGGTGATACACTTGACACATTCAGTATGGCACTTATTTTCTTAGTCTGATGTCACCACTTCATTTTCTCCCTGTCATCACCTTTTAAAAAAAATAAATTGATATATAAAATGTTCAAACGCTGAGTCTACAAGAAATTGATACTTATAGCTGAATGGAATGAATACAAGGTTTAAAGATATTGGTGCTCAACAGATGTATTGTTGAAAAAAAAAGACTAGATTTTTTTAAAAATGTAGCTAAATACAAGAAATACAAGCATAGTAGATCATATTTGTTTTTCATTGGCAAAAGTTGTAGCAACCATTCTGGTGACTTTGGACTATAGTATCTATAGCTAATAAAAGAATTGTACATAGCGCATAGAACTCTGCCATTTCAACATATTCTCTATAGCTCAGTTATAGCAAGTATCCATTCAAGCTTTAGTTAGCAATTGTGTGAATGAAGTATTCAAGTAACATAAGCCTTTTTCAGTCTGCATATTTTCTAAGGTGAGTAAAAAAATTGGGAGTTTCCAACAAGTGAATAGAAATGTGGCCTGAAAATAGCAGTATTATCATATGCATTTATCAGCTAGTCATATAAAGCATAAAAGAGAAGATTTATGATGTCAACAAAAGGAATGTTATTAATAACAGAGTTTTATAGATATCAGTGAAAATGTCAGTTAGCAACTTTGTCAATGGATACACTTTTACCATGGGAAAAGGTGTGTGTGAAATAGCTTTCGAGGTTTAGGCAGAACAGAAATATTATGCTACTGGGAGTATGCTTAGGAAGGGATTATGTTTTGGCTGACAGCACATGGATCAGTTGATATTTTAATAAAGCCAAGTGGTTAGGTAGCCTCTTAGATTTTCGGAATTTTTGTAGGTAAGTACCATTGGATAATATGTAGTTAAAACCCTGAATTTGAAGTAACTCCAGTAATACGGACATTTTTGGTAAACCCTCATTGTCTGACTTTTCTGTTATTTGCAATTTGTTTCTCTCCCCTGAATATGGAATTCATAAAGAAACCAATTTTGTTTATCTAAAACTCTGATTATCCAAAGTTTTCAAATTCCCCAGAAAAATGTGAATAACTAGAGTTCTCCTGTACAGCCCACTATGTGCCGCACAAGGAGATGGGGGAGAGCAAGGGCCACGGCTCCACCCCACTTCACATTTACTGGACACAAAGGAGAGAGCCTGCTGCATCCTCTCCACGGTAACTCTGCAGGCATATTGGGGTGCAATCCTAGAAGTATTGCTTCTGAAAAATTCCTCCAGGAGCTGCACAGTCTAATACTCCTAAAGGCAGAAGACTCTGCCCATGGGTAGAAAGCAGCTTATATTTTGCATGCAGATGGAATGCTGTCCACCTTCCCATTTCAGCAGCTGATCATCATTGAATATACAAATGTGGAATGGTACTTAAATAAAACAAGAACTCTCTGCCTGATAATCAGTTTCTTAACAAACTGATGCACTGGCCAGTAGCCACAAGACTATACCTAATCAGTGTAACCATGACTAGCATAACCAATGTATATTAATGGATAGTGGATAGCCAGTTAATGATATGAGCTTCCTGACAAAAAGGGCTTATGGGTTAGTAGAGTAAACTGGTTGTTTGGCAGATAATTATAAATCAAAATTGTTTATTCATCATTCTGTGGATTGAGTGCAGCCTAGTCTAAAAATAATTTGCCTTCATCTGAAATAAATTGAGGTATGCTGTTCTGGGATTAATTTTTGTGCCTTCAAAGATTATTTAGCAAGGCAGTGATTCCTAGGAGGTATGTCATTTTCATCTGCTTTCATGGCAGCTCTTCCACTCCCTACTTGTCACCCACAGAGAGTAGCACAGAGTTGGATCTGCTGTCATCTGTCAAAGGAAAAGGAGATTCCTCTCCCCTTCATCATATGACTAACACAGAAAGCAACTGTCTTCTTTTTTGTCATCCACATTCCAGACAACTATTCTCCTTTTTTGTCACCTCTGCATGATTTCTCTTCGTTTTATCAGTGTTTTCCAAAGTGTTAAATTTTACTGCTGCTGTTGCCAGCTGACTTTAATCCACACTAGTGGTAGCTTGTGATTCCTTTTCCTGAGCTCATCATGCCGTTGGCTTGTATGTTCATTTTCATTGGCAATTTGGGGAGAAACAATGCAAAAACATGCCCACTAATCATAGAATATAGCTACACTCCAAATGCTTACATAAAATGGCAGTGGCTAGGAACTTTGCACATTGGTATTTTGTTTGTACATAACTAGGGGGGGTGCGCTACAGGCCAGAACCTCAGGTGGTATAAATCAGTGCAGCATCTTAGCTATCTCCAGGTTTACATCAGCTGAAACTCTGTCCCTCTATGTTTAACTCCCATTGGTATTAACATGATTTATACATGTAGAAACCCCTCATTATCTCCGCTGTGTTTCTACCATTCAATGATTTTTTCCTCCCCACCCATTAAGACTTGATGAAGACATCACAGAATGGGGTGATTAGTGGAAAAAGGTTATTCACAAATATGTTAATAAAATCCAGGTAGCAATTAAATCCTGCCTTATGCATTACACTTTTGGAATGGTTACAAACCTTCACAAGACAAGGTGTCAGATAGTTTATGAAAAATGATTTGTGGTACTGTAGCCAAAATATGCTCTCATGACAAAATTAACCATGGGAGGGAGAGGAATTAACACTAGAGTTGTTGGGGATGTTTCTTTGTTTTTTGGTGGGGATAGGCATGAAGGAAGACAATTTGGAGGAGGAGTCAAGGCAGAATGAGAGAAAAAGGAGCAAGGGCTACATTCTGTCTGCTACAAATAGTAGTAGTATTTATTCTTCGCATTATAGTAGTGCTTAGGAACCCAAGTCCCAGATAAACACTCCATTGTGCTAGGCATTGTACACAGAATTAACATATAGACTCTGACCAAAGAGCTTACCAAGTTCTTCCACCTCTATGTATGAAAGAATTTTTTTTTTTTTTGCAAAGCATAGATACAAAGACTAGCACCATTTATTTTGGTGATCAAAAGAGACCATGACCCAGATTGTCTCCTGTGTCAGGATCTGCTTGGTGCAAGCAGGTTTAGTAGAAGGGGCATGTGGGAACAAGCTATGCCTCCTTGATTCTCATAGTACATCTGCAAACCCTGGATCCTCAGCATAAAATTAGTACAGTTTAAAGGTACTCTAATTTACACCAACTGAGTGTAGTCCCTATGGAACCATATATCAGCTGAAAACTGGAGGAGCACAGGCATGCACAATATGCCTCTACATGGAGAGTGTAGTTAGCATAGAAGCTAGTTATGTGGTGTTACACTAGCTCAGAGCTTCCTTATACTGGGGGCTTCTCACCTGACCAGTTAGGACTAGATTCTGCCTCCTTTCACCACCTGAATGGAACAAAGAACAGCCAGAACAGAATGAGAGAGTATGGTCCCATATTACTATAATTTAAATCTAAAAATTTTACATTTTTAGCCAACCTGCATCCAGTGCAGTTATCCTACTGCAGTATCGATTTATTAGGACACAAACATTCATTCTGTAGCTATAATTCCACTTTTAAAGACATATTAGCCTTACATCCACTGAACATGTTTGTAATGGAACAAAATCCTTCTCTTGCAGTAAGCTCGGTAGGTGTTAAAAGTAGAATTCATTTGCAGAATCCTAGCCCGTTACACAAGCAATGAAATAAAAAGCCTTTCCAAATTAAATACTCTCTAATTCTCTGTTCCAGTTGCACATTTTAATTATGATTCTAATTTACTGTAAATGTGACATCAGAATCCTTGTCTAATGCTAGGAATTTGGATTTAATTAAAAAAATAAAATTATACTAAGCAGATATGTTTAACGATTATAGTGTAATTAAAGTATGCAATCAAATTCGTATAAGATACATAATCTTAGGATACATTTACAGTGTTCTCTCTGTAATCCACTCTGTATTACAAAACTAGCTGAGATGTACCTCCAAACTGCACCGTAGGTGGATAAACTTTTCTCTGAGCATTGTCTGCTGATGCATCGTGAATGATGGTTCTATGAGCACAGCAGAACACAGTTTGAGTTCTAATTGCTCACACCATCACAGCTTTCTTTTTTCGTCTTTCTGTTCACATCTTACATTGTCCTCCTAGTTCTGCCTTTTTCACCTTTAACATCTCCTGCATAACCTATTTAGAAATGACTGACAGTTCAAAGTGGTATGAATTTACATTAAATACAAGAGGTTTTTGTAGCATAAATCTTTTCTTACTTAAATTTTAAAAGCTCTTTAAAGTATTATCTTGGAGCAATTTAAATAGGTTTTGCATTAGCATAAAAAGGACAAATTAAGTTGTATAGGAGACTGTAATGCTCCTACAAATAATAGGTATGTTTTTCTTCCTCTTGATAAAGTAATTTTTCTCCTTTGGTATGTGTGCAGAACAGCATTTTCAAATATTCCTGTAAAAATACTGGTGCTGGAATAGAGGGGGTGGGAGCTATTGAATGGTAACATTTTCATTAACGGAAAGGTTAGATTTTTACTAAATTGATGCTCTTATCGACATTCTGTAGAGACAGAAAATAAAACCAATCAGTACAAATCACAATTTCATAATTGGCTTCCCTTTGAACCTTGGAAAAGAGAACTTTTAACATGCTTATAGCTCCTTAAAGACCAATCAACAGTCTTCATAGAATGTTCAAGGCCACAATACTAGGATAACAAGATGGATTCAGTTGCAGTTATTCACATCAACCATGGGGAAACAGGAGCATGGAAATAAGATTATTTTCTTTTCAACAAATCACACGTTTAGACTGAATATCTTACAGTACAATAAATGATGGCCCAACCTTCAAAGGTGCTGTGCCTCAATGGGAATTGAGGTCTCTCATCACCATGAAAGTTCATATCCTAATAGGTTAGATATAGGCAGCCTATACAGTGTTCAACACAAGGGACTGTAGGAAAGGAACTCATCTTGCTTCCATACTTGTGCTCTTTTTTCCGCCGGTTAACATTAATACCTTTGCAACTGAATTTAACATTAGAGCCTTGTAGATTGACCTTGAAAGTTTTATGAAGATTTTGACAGTATGCCAGTGAAGGCATTCAGCATCTCGTGGGATTGAGCCCTGAGAGATTAGATGCAGATAAATCAAGAATTATAACATTCAAAAACCAGTCGGAGAACACTTCAATCTCTCTGGTCACTCAATTACAGTGAGTAATTATAATTACTCAATTATAGACCTGACAGTGGCTATTCTTCAACAAAAAAAACTTCAAAAACAGACTCCAATGAGAGACTGCTGAATTGGAATTAATTTGCAAACTGGATACAATTAATTTAGGTTTGAATAGAGACTGGGAGTGGATGGGTCATTACACAAAGTAAAACTATTTCCCCATGTTATTTCCCCACGCCCCACCCCCCACTGTTCCTCAGACATTCTTGTCAACTACTGGAAATGGCCCACCTTGATTATCACCACAAAAGGTTTTCTTCCTTCCCCCCACCCTCTCTACCTGCTGGTAATAGCTCATCTTAAGTGATCACTCTCCTTACAGTGTGTATGGTAATACCCATTGTTTCATGTTCTCTCTGTGTGTATATAAATCTCCCCACTGTATTTTCCACTGAATGCATCCGATGAAGTGAGCTGTAGCTCATGAAAGCTTATGCTCAAATAAATTTGTTAGTCTCTAAGATGCCACAAGTACTCCTTTTCTTTTTAGATAAATCTTTGCAATACATTTTCATGTGTCAATATCAGTCGTGGACAAAACTAAAAAATTCAGAATTCAGGTTCTTTTTGGAAAAGCATGCAGATGTAAGGATACTCATCAGAACTCTGAATCTCTTGAATCTGCAAAATTAGGCTGGAAACCCCATGAGAACAAGTTCTCTTCCCAGCACATGCAATCAGAAACCTGAAATGGAAAGATATAAATCTTTCTAGTTCAGAATCTTACAAAGACCTGAGTTTGGTTCAATACATGAACAAAGTTTCAGTTAGAGAGGGATGAGAAACAGTTCTTTACCCTTCCAAACTGGTTTTAAAAGATCTAGGCATATTGCACAAACAGGCTGGTATTTTTATTTGGGCCTAAGGGAGTAAGGCAGCCAACTGCCATTGAAAACCAACGGGATTTGGGCATGTAATTCCCTTTAGTCCCTTGAAAATACCTGCTGCAACACATGTGGTCATTCTTCTAAAAGCATTGGTCTGTGTGTTTTTAATGAATTATTTCTTAATAATAATTTATATAAGCACATTAAACAAGATTTTCAAATAATAGTGTGTAAAGTTAGGCTCCTAAATCCAGAATTATCCATTGGAGAAAGTGGCTTATTTTTCAAAAATGCTGGACACCCAGGAGAGAGGCAGCATCATTTGGCTAATAACTTATATTATATTAGAATTTTTATATTAGAGTTGTTTCTACCTTGTTCTTGAAAACATATCCAATATATTGACAATACAATACAATCCATCGTGACTGCCTTGAAATGAAAAAGATATCAGGGTTGTAGTATTGGATGGAACACTTATTTCACTGTATAATAATTTTGGCTGGAAGAGGAAACTTAGATTTTATTACTGGCTGTCTACTAATTTGCTGTTTGACATTGCACAAGTACCGTAGGGAAATTTTTCAAAAGGGTGGCAAGTATTACATTTGTGTCTGTAAATTGCAATTGCCAACTGTAAGCAAGTGTGTCTGTTCACTGGTGTATGTCAGCAATTAAGAGTCCAAATCCTCTAGTGTACACATTTAATTTTGTGGGCACATAGTTACAGTAGGGACACAAATTGGCTCTGCAGTCAGGGATATCAAATATTAACCTGGAAGAAAATGCAGGCTAACATTTTTCTTGGCTTCAGTTTCTCTTTAAAGCATGCATAATGATATTCTTCACTTTTGCATTACCTGCACCAACTATAATACCAGTATTTTCTAACTTCAATATGATTTGCAATACTTACTCTACATTTCAGGCTAAATCCTCAGCTGATGTAAATTTGTATATTTCACTAAAATCAATGAAATGGTTAAGGATATGGACCTTCATGCCTAAACCAAATGTTTGAAAGCTGATCAAGTGCTATACCTCAATTTTGAGAATGGATGTCGTCCAAGAGTGGAAATGCATTCAGTTGCCTATTGTGAACTACTTTTTAACATTGCATGTAAGTGTTTTTCTGCAAAGAATTTGGCATATGGTTAGTTTTAACTTTTACCTGCTCCAAGTCTTTATACGAAGTGTCTGCGATGCCAAATAGTTTTATGAATCCATTTATTTTAATTACATTATTGCATCACATATCTTGTGACTTGTTGAAATTATATGCACACAGAGCATCAATTATAAGTAAATAGTGAATGATCATGATCATACAAAATTCAAATTTTGTGTATAATAGATACACATTGTAACAGAACAAAGACATTGGTAAGTGCCAAAATCAATCTATATTCTTCTGATGAGCTAAGAGCAACCAGGAAGCTCTCTCATTCAATGAGAAAGTAACTACAATGTCTGAAAATGCCAATGTATTTGATTGGATGTTCTGTGGGAAACTAGTCTCAGACGCAGACCGAGAATTATAGCTAAACTAAATTGAACTGATGTCTTCAGGATGGATCACAATCATTTTGTAATTCCTTTGTCCTTACAAATAAAAAATAATATTTATAATATTATGCTAGTGTCTAGGAACCCCAGTCATGAATCAGGACCTGTGTTAGGTATTGTAAAAACAAGGAACAGAAGGATGGCCCCTGCTCCAAAGAGCTTCACAATCTATGAAGTGGGGTTCCTATTATTTTTAATCATAACATTGAACAATCCATTTAAATAACAACAGAGTTCACTATGGTACCGGTAATTAACTTTGGAGTTCCTGTATAGATTCAGTGGCTGGGAAGCCCAGCATAGACAGTGTAGAAGGGATCACTGCTATTCAAACCTCTTTCCCTAAGCACCCAGGAGGAGGAGAATCACAAATTCTGTGTCTGAGCAAGTTAGGAATTTGGTATCTATGAAGATACAGGTGATCAAATTTTCAGCTGGTGTAAAATGGCAAAGCTCCATTGAAGCCAACATATAGATTTTGTCTCTAATGGCCTGATCAGGTATAAATCAGGAAGAGATCTATTGAAATTATACGGGTGCTAATGTGGTTCAAATGAGGAGAGAATAAAGCCTTCTGTGGACACACCCTCAGGAAACAGGTTAGGAATTCCTGGTGCAGAGCTCACAGATCAATACATAGGTGTGGCAGTGTCAGAATTTGGCTCAGAGAATGTAATTCAAAGAAATCAAACTATTAATTCAAAATATCTGGCCTTGCAACTTACAATTTCTAGCAAGGAAGCATTAATCTTTTCCTCCCACTTCATAGCCCTCCTTATTAATATCAGCTTCTTCCTCACAAAAAAAATCTCTCTGCTTTGTCGATATCTTTCCTAACCTGAACCCTTGTCCCTTATAATGTCTTCAGTTATATTTCCTCTCTTAAATTGTAAGTTCTTCAGATAAGGTTACATGTCTTACTCTCGTGTTTGTAAAGCACCATGCAAATTTACAGCCTCTATATAAATTATTAACAACATCATTATTGGAATTAGGAACAAATTCACTTATGCACATCACACTTTAAATCTGGCTAAACATTAATGATAGGCAAACTGGGAACATTTTCCTTTGTGTGCCAGCTTGCTTTTATTAAATAAAACCTAAGTAGGTTTTCCTTTTCACAAGTCTGAAGAGAGTTTAACATGCTGATACATTAAAGTATATCGGCTCTCATATTATCAAGTCAAAATAAAGCATGCATGCCTTAAAGTGATACAGTAGGTCTAAAAGATGTTCTTCTTATTTTAGTTATTGTGGGCCAACTTCTGCCAATCTTACTAATGAACTCTACTCTGTCATTAGTCTCATTTTTCTCAGTAGGGCTTTTGACTAAATCTGACTGAAATTATTTAATGTGAGGAAGGTCAGCCCAATCTTCCCCTGTGAATTTTACTCTAACTCATTACTCAGAGTGTAAAGCTGTTAGCACGTCACATAATATAGGATATCTCAAAAATGTCATGGACAGATCCAGAGTATCACATTATATGGACCATAATAGATCACACTAGCATAGAAATGAAAAAGAAATTAAACATCCAGACAGAAATTATATTAGACAAAAAATGTGTGTTTTTTGTTGTTGTTTTTGGTAACTTCATTAAAGTCTGATTTGGGTAAAATAAACATTATTTCTATCAGTCATTTTCAAAGATATGAATTAGACAAACCCAATAAAACCATTCTTTTCACATTGCTTTTCCCCATACAGCTACAGAATATATCAATGAGAAGCACCTATTTAACACAAATAATTGGGCTGTTTAAAGGGGCTAGCCAGGGCTTGACCCTCTCCGGGGTGGCGGTGAGCCACCCCGGCTCACTGCACACAGCTGAGGATTGGGGAATTAGTTTGGCTGTGAAAGTCTTCCCTAGTGGCTCTTGTGGAGGCAGAAAATAAGTATAGTTATGCGGGGCCCTAGGTCAGAGCGGGGCAATAATGCATCAGCAGCTCAGGTCCTCAGGCAGGGTTGAGCAGTGACAGTACAAATAATAGTGAGTGCAGACCTCCAAACGGTTTGGGAGAGGGGGAGACTGCCACCCACGAGTTGGGTGGCAGGGGGGATGCAGGCCCTCCCACTCTACTGCGTCCCAGCCTGGGACCCTAGCAGCGGTAGAAGACCCACTGCTGAGGCAGTGGGGATCCTGGCCACAACACACTGACATGGGTGACAACACACAGACTAGGGTCGGCTGCCCCCGGGCTACTTCCTGACTCCCCCTCTTGTGGTACCCGAGTCACGGTGGTGTCCTCCGGGGGGGTCCAGCACCATGGGTTCCTCGGGGTAGCGGGCGAGTGGCAGGCCCAGCAACTGCTCCGGGTAGCGGGCACCGGGCAAGTCGGGCCAGGCCTGGTGTGCACCTTGGGCTGCAGGGGCTTCCCAGTCACAGGCTAGGCTGGAGGCGTCTGGCCTCCCCAGCGGCTGGCCCTCCAGTGAGCTCTGAGGGCAAGCGACGAGCCTTTATACTTCCAGGTTGCCGCCTGACCCTCTGAGGGGCAAGCTCAGAACTCCCTAGCTTTGCCCACCCGGGCCTCTGGATGGGCTCGCCCCTCTCCGGGGTGGCGGGGAGCCACACCGCCTCGCTACAGGCTGCTTGAAAAAGGGGAATTATTTTATGCAAAGGATTTCAAACAAATCAAATCGTTTTCATTTCATTCAACATTTTTCTTGGGATTTTTTTTTTTTTTTTGGACTAAACCATTTAAAATAAAGATAATAATTAGAAATTAAACATATTGCATTTGGGGGCCTGGGACCTTCCCCCACCCTTTGCTTCCTTATTTTCCTTTGGAAAAGGGAAAATAAAACCAAAAATAAATATTTGAAATGTTTTGTTTTACCTCCATTTGATTTCAGTTGAATTGTCATTTTTTTTTATTTTGAATCCATTCCAAATATTTTTTTTTAATTTAAAATCATTTTGGTGGAAGAAAATCAGAAAATTCTGAATGATACAAACATCTTTGTGAAATTTTCAGATCCCTCAAAACCCTATTTTTTTTTTCAAGAAACCTCCTACCCCCCAAAGCTCTTGGATAAAAAATTTCAAATCAGGCCTAGAAATAATTTCTGAGGTGTCAGAGATTTTAAGGCCAGAAGGGACCATGGTGATCATCTATTCTAGACCTGTTGCATACACCTAATAGTTCCTGCATTGAACCCTTGAATTTAATTATTTTTATTTCCCTACAGTATCTCACCTTTTTTCCTGTTCTGGGCCCTGACCAACAAAAGCTTTTAAGCACATGATTACTTTAAGCACACTCCTTTTTTAATTAAGGAGTGCGGACTAGATTTTTAATCCAGGGGTAACATTATAAAAACACTTGAGTGACTTAGGACTCTAAGTTTCATTTTCAAATGACTTTCAATAAGACTTAGGCTCCAAAGCACCTAAATTACTTTAAAAAATCTGGACTTTGGTGCTTTTGACAATTTAACTCCAGATGTATATTTTAAAATCCCCTCATCACCCATCCACTTTCAGCTTCTGAGTTTTCTTTTCATGTCAACTCACAGAAATACTCATTTCTCATACTGCAATTGATTTCTCCAAGGCTGCACTTGGCCTTGGCTTAGGAGCTGACAGTCACTCCTCTGATAATTTTATCTGTTTTAGCAATGCAAAGACTGGATTCTGTGTCAGCCAAGACAGTCTCCCTGCTAGGCACAAGCCACTAGCGAACAAATGACACAGAGCTAGGAATATTCAAGAGGCTTATTTATTACAGTTAAAAAACAAAACAAAAACACACCACACCATGATCTACTCACTGTAGTTCTACCAAATAGCTTCAAAATAATGGCTGATAAGGCCACATTAATATTAGCTGAAGGACACAGAAAGGGGAGTGAAGGGGCTTGTCTCTTAACTTCCCTAGAAGAGAAGAATCACTGTGAAAAGGCATTAATTCAAAAATCTGCATGTTCTAAACATATGCCAGACTTTAAAAAGCCTCCTAACATATTATATATAATGTGGAAATCTTACTAAGATCAATCATTTTTTTCATCTAATGTAATACTAGCTCTAAGATCACAGGAAAATGTGTTGAAATGTAAGATGTGCAATTATTTCCATATTTTTTTTCCTGCAGTGGCCTGACATAACCCTATGTGATCCAAGATGAATGACCATATACAGTGTGATTCTGAGGAGCTGCATGCCGCACTAGTGTAATCCCAGCTGAGAAGGTAGAAAAATATATTGGCAGCTGTCAATGAATCTATCGGGGGGAGAGCAGTTGCGGCATGACAATGGCAGATCTGGGGTTTGAGATTACAGCTGGAGGAAAACTAAAGCACATCACAGAAGTGATGTTCATAGCTTCCAAGAGATAGGACTGCTCAGAGTGTTCATGGGCTTTGAGCACCCCCTTCTGGATTCACATGTATCCCAGAGGTGGCATCTCATTTTCATTCTCAGCCTCTAAGGAGAATAAAAGCATCTTCCCTCCTTGGCTTCTGGGGAAGGCAGCAAAGCTGAACCAGCAAAGAGAGAAGGGGAGACAGAGAATTAGAAAGTTTAAAAGCTAAAACAGAAAGAGTCTTGTTCTTGAGAGAAAACAAATTGCATATAATGGAAACATAAATTGAGAAGTCAAAGATGGAAAAACTCTATTATTTAGACCAGTGGTGCTCAAACTTTTTTACTGGTGACCCCTTTCACATAGCAAGACTCTGAATGCGACCCCCTCTTATAATTAAAAACACTTTTTAATATATTTAACACCATTATAAATGCTGGAGGCAAAGCGGGGTTTGGGGTGGAGGTTGACAGCTTGCAACCCCCCATGTAATAACCTCGCAACACTCTGAGGAGTCCCAACCCCCAGTTTGAGAACCCCTGATTTAATTCATCCCCCTGCCAGTTCAGATGTGTGTCCAACAATTTTTTTCTCTACCTCTTAGCTAAAATTTTGTGTAATTTATAAAGGACATAAGTGGTTAGGATTATCAGGTGACCCAAAGGCTCCTTTGCACTGCCAGAGTGGTGTAAAGAGGCCTTAGTGTAAATGCAACTCAGACACAAAAAGCACAGGAAGGGATAGATTAGAAAGAAAACTCCCATCCAACCGCTCCCGACTCCCACAGTGAAAGCAAGTCTTTCAGAAAGTCATAATTCTGCATGTTTAATTCATTTTTTGCTAACTAGAAACACCTCAGACACAATTTCTGTCCCTAGTTACAACTCCACAACCCAGGTGGCTTCAGGGAGCCCACATGGGTATAAACTGAGAGCAAAGTGCGTCCTTTTCCTTCAGAGAGGAAAAGGACTTTGACTAATACAGCATATAGGGTATTTTGGGATCGGTTAGCCTTAAAAGGCTGGGTGCTAACTGAGGACCTGAACTCAATATATTTGGCAAAAAAGAAGGATCTAGCATTTATCAGAGGTACTGATGAACTCTGATCTCGGTAATCACACAGTCCAAAGAAACTGATTCTTGACCATTCAAAGAACAAGTTCAAATGATTAATAGCCTTAATAGCCTTGTTTTAACCTGATTTGCTGTAGAGACGCTGTGCCTTTAATTTGACTCCCCCGCTGCACCCAGCAAAAAACAAACCAAAAAAAAAATCAAATACATTTCCTGTCCTAATTTGTTTCATTTCTTTTTCATTAGCTGTTGCTCAGTTTAATAAGAGAAAAGTGACCTCAGCGGAATTTCTTATTTTAGTTGAAAACCAAAGGATTGGCACTGACTCCCCGTCTGTACATTAGGAAATTATACCCTTTTTAATTTCTTTAAATATATATGTTACCCCAGTCTGCAGAAATCAAGCTGCCAAAACAAAATGCTGGTAATTTAACCAGGTACTTTAACTGAACATCTACCAAAAAAAAAAAGCCACCTTACTTACAAACTGAGGACACATTGTAGCAATGAGCCCCAAACTTTTGTAGAGGTGGTGATTATATTTCATGAAGCACAGTCCCATGTCCTGTTCCCCATCCCAGAGGGGTGTGCACAAACTGCAATGTCCCTGTCAGTGGCTGGTAGAGCTCTTTACCCCAGTGTCACTCGTACAAAATTGTCCCTGCAATCCCCCATCTACAGACACTCAAAGTGTCTCTTTTCCCCATGAACGTAGCAGTGGAGGGTGACTAGGAAACAGCTTGTACCCATCTCCCCTTTACCTTACTAGCACAGGGACAGCGTTCGCTAGAACTTGGGTGTTGTCTCGCTGTAACCTTAGTCTTGTTATTTATTGTACAATTTGTATCAAATTTACTGCTAGAAGCATGGTTTTTTTCAGCCATTTTGTTGAATCATAGACAAGAAGGTCATAGTGCTTTGTGCTACAAATGAATCCAAAGTCATCATTGGTCAAGGCCATTTCTAAACTAACACTCCTATAGATACCTCCAATGCATGACTCACAAAGCAGCAAATGAATATGAATACATGTCCACTATGACTGGGAAGCAGAGGTTATGCAGCATGTTTCCTCTCAATTTTCAGTATCCCTTTTGCCTGGACAGTATATATGGGGTGTGACCTGACATAGACAGGCAGGCGTCTATGTGAAATGATATCAGGGAAACCTGCCTAGTCTCTAATAGAAATACCCTTGGAAGATAATTGACTCATTCTATGGCTTATACCCTCTATCTTCACTGGAGAAGGAGGAGATAGTATACAACTGCAGACCAGGGGACCAATGGCAGAGGGGACAGTTAAGCAGCCATTCTGACAAGTGTGAGAGGAAGCCTGGCAGGAACACACGTGGACTTGCACTCCCTGAAAGTTACCCATATGCATATGGCTGAGGTCAGAATTCAACACAGATGCTAAGGCCACCTAGGTCTTGTCTCTACCCCTTTCCTAAATTATTACTGATATTTTTTATCTGGGCTTTTTTTCTCTTCTGTCAGTGGTTTCATGGAAGGGACTAATTTGAATACAAATGCTGTAGATTTCACATGTTTCTTCAGAGCTAAAACTCTTTGCCTGCCCAGCTGAAGATATGGTCACAAATCCAAATGTGAATGGTGAAAAATATGGCACGAAGGCATCTTCGAACCTCAGCAGTTTAATAGCCAAGACATACTCTAGCCTCTCTCCTGCCCTTTGTAGAGAATGTGTTGCAATAATCTGGCCTGTAGTGGACAAGAGCATTTACCACTGTGGCTCGCTCCTCACCACAGAGGAAGAGGAGCACTCTTCTGGCCTTCCATAGAAAGAAGCAAGCACTTTTGAGCACTGCTGTTCTTTGGAAAGGAAGTCCTGGCTCACTGAAGTCAGAGGCAAAACTCCCATTGACTTCAGTGGAGCCAGGATCTCACACTGGGTGTCCAGAAGTAACAACAAATACAAGAGGACCCTGAGGATTGCATGCTACCTTGATAATCAGGGGTGTCTGCCTCGGTAGATATCATAGCTCTTACTAACACTTTTAAATAGAGGTGACTGGAGAAGGACAACTCTGTTTCATGATAACTTTCAAGAATTGAAATTTCTGCATTGGAATGAAAACAAAACCTTTTGAACATTTTCACAAAAATGGAAGCGTGCTGGGAGGCGGGGGGAGGGAGGAAGGAAGAAGCCAGTTATTGTCATCATATGCTATTTCTTCCATGAATTTAGTTGTTGAAATGAAAATATACTTTTCCCTCCTTTAATCTTCCGGAAGGAGGTAGAAATAAGAAGAGTCAATAGTGCTGCTGCTGAAGGTTAGCATAGGGTTCGAAGTATAAACTTTCTTAGCAAAACTTGATCCAGCTTCCATTTAAGACACTTGAAGACTCCCATTGCCTTCTGTGGGCTTTGGATCAGGTCCCATATGCAGTTTCTCAATTCACCCAGTTTATACAGAGAAAATTTGACCTTGGATGAAAAGTAGCTTGTTCATAATAAAACCAGTTAAAATGGAAGGAACAGAGGTCAACATGGCAAAATAGTTAAAAATATAGCTGGGTGGAACACTGGTGGCAAAATGCATGTTTGCCAATATAATTGGGAAGGTTTCTGGGGTCAGGATAGCCAGGGGTGGGGATAGATGAGGAGCAAGGAAGGGGGAGAGAGAGAGAGAGAGAGACACACACACACACACACACACACACACACACACTCTTCAGCTCGGTGATTAGGGTACAGGCCTAAGGGACCGAGGTTGAGCAGGAAATCCCTGCTCTCTGCCTTATTCAAAACTCAGGTCTTGATCCTTAGTCTCTCACATGCCAGGCCAATGCTCTGCTTTGCACTGCACCATCCCAAATCAAACCCCACACATTTCCCTCTCTCCCTCCCCGTCCCTCCTTCCTTCCCCAATCAACCATGAGGAGACAAAAAGTCTATATTACACAGATGGGTAGTTAGCTTCTTTTCTATTGCATTTGCAATGTTCTCTATGATGCGGTAGCAGCTGTGATGAGAATGGTGGATGTCCCCAATCTATGCTCCATTTAACTCCTGGAATTTTAGATTACATTACATTGTGGAAGGTAAAAACTCCTTCTAAGCAGTGAAGTGTAGGGTCGTGAAACAGTGTAAAGTTTTTAATAACTTTTGGGTTCATGTCTTCTGCCCATGCTGGCATCTTGTTTGCACCTTTCTTCTATCATCAAAATAGACCTAGCAGTCCTCACAAATTGTATTTCCTAAAGCTTAGTCCTTCAATAAAAACAACATGTATTTTACATTTTATACTATTTACAGTGGTGCTATGTGACAATGACAAAAACAGACAGAAAAAATATTTTACCACTGAGCAGGGAAGTCAGGATTATTCCTAAAATTTCTCTTTCACACACTCCCTCTTCCTCATTATAGACATTGTATGTTGAACCCCTCCCAGTCCCATGTTCCTGACATTTAGCTACAGATTTAAAGAAACAGGACACTTACCTTCCTCACATGAGTTTGTCATTATTGAGACTGAGCATATACAAATATGCCAGATGGATGGTCAGATGAATGGTATTTGCCGTTGTGGTATGTTGGAGCTCAGAATATCCCTGAGACACACAATGGGATCAGGCCTGAGATTTAATCTTAAAAGTTAGGTATGACAGAACCCAAGGAAGTTTAAATTATTAGTGGCATGTATTGTCACTAAGATTTCATCAAGATAGAAAGACTAGAGTGAATAGTCCACTCATAGAATCGTAGAACTGGAATAGACCTCAAGAGGTCATCTAGTCCAGTCCCCTGCACTCAAGGCAGGACTAAGTATTATCTAGATCATCCCTGACAGGTGTTTGTCCAACCTGCTCTTAAAAATCTGCAATGATGGAGATTCCACAATCTCCCTAGGCAATTTATTCCAGTGCTTAACCACTCTGAAAGTTAGGATTTTTTTCCTAATGTCCAACCTAAACCGCCCTTGCTGCAACTTAAGCCCATTGCTTCTTGTCCTGTCCTCAGAGCTTAAGAAGAACAATTTTTCTCCCTTCTCTTTGTAACCTTTTATGTACTTCAAAACTTTTATCATGTTCCCACCCAGTCTTCTCTTCTCCAAACTAAACAAACTCAATTTTTTCAATCTTCCCTCAAAGGTCATGTTTTCTAGATCTTTAATCATTTTTGTTGCTCTTCTCTGGACTTTCTCCAATTTGTCCACATCTTTCCTGAAATGTGTCACCCAGAACTGGACACAATACTCCAGTTGAGGCCTAATCAGCGCAGAGTAGAAAGAATTACTTCTCTTGTCTTGCTTACAACACTTCTGCTAAACATCCCAGAATGATGTTTGCTTTTTTTGCAACAGTATAACACTATTGACTCATATTTAGCTTGTGATCCACTATGACCCCCCAGATCCCTTTCTGCAGTACTCCTTCCTAGGTAGTCATTTCCCATTTCCCATCATGATATGTTTGTGTCTAATGTAGCGGATATAGAATGATTAAAACCTTTAAAGTTGAAGCTAACATGGGGGAAATCGCAGAAGGCACAAATCTACATAGTGGCACCTTCACCACCTTCCTCTCCTTTCTTTAGAGAGGTTGAGAGAGTGCATGGAGGTATAGTGCCTGGGTATACTGTGCTTCATCAGACTCTCAGCTAGCACAGCTATGGAACAAAGAACAAAGCCAGGAACAAAATGTAAAATCAGTGCACCTGATGATTGAATCTATTGAGCATTAGACCACTACTCAAATAGCCCTATGAAATCTACAAGACTATTTGCATTGTTAAGATACTGCTTAACTTGACTAACGGTGACAGATTTGGAAAACCAAAATTGGGGGACAAATTTGTTGATGAAAGGTGTGATTTTAAACAATCACTTTTCAGATCAGAACTGAATTTTCAGTGGTCCCAAGACTCCTCTTACATTCAATTTTATAGAAGAGTCACGTTCCTTATATTGTGACACAAGCATCCAATTTCCTTTTTTGCCTCCCACCCACACACCCCAAACTAGTTCTGACTGAGTTTCTGTATAAGTGATTTCAAGGCTAGGAATCACTCACTTGCAAAAAGGAATACTATGGTAAGCTGGTTGTTCCTTATCTCAATTGCATTTGGTTATTGTTCATAGGTTATTTTCATTGATGAAAAGAATTTTAAATGCTTCCCAGATCTCAGTACATGTTAATGATGTAAAGCAAGAATGAAAGAATCATTAGTAGGAGTGAAGGAATGGGCAAGTGTACAGCTCTGCAGCCTTAAAAGTTTATATGTCCAATAAAGGTGTCCTTGTCTTGCAGGCTGAATTCCATTAAATAATATTGGGGGCTAGATTTTCTAACGAGTTTGGCTCCAAATTACGCATTTAAGGAAGGGCCTGATTTTCAAAAAAAATGCTCAGCATGTAACAGAGCCCAGTTGTGACACCTACAATCACATTTTCAAATAAGTTTGGCACCCCAGATGCTGAGCTCTGTTAAAACTGTGGTCACAGAGATCCTGCAAAGACTTACACTCATGTCCTACTTTGTGTACTGTGAGTAGCGCCTTTACTTCAAGCTGGCAGGATTGGGGCCTTATTTTGGTGCCAATGAGCTCTTCTTAAAATCTGAGACCAGTTTTGGATGTTGAAATCTCCTAAAAATTCTGGTTTTTATCTTGTAAGAACAAACACTTCCATCTTGCATCACAGCTGGAAGTTTAAGGCTTTAGGACTTTAGCATTTTATGTTGTATCATATATAAATAACAAGTAGCAAATGCTTCTACCTACTCCATGGTACACAAGCTAAAATCACCATTTTTCGGTGTCACACCCTCAGCTACTTGTCTGTTCGTGTGAAGTCAGCTCCTCCATGGCTGGTGGTCCCCTCCCGCAGAGTCAGCTCCCCAAAGTCAGTTCAACATATGGTTCAGAATCTCTAGATGGGAAATCCAGAGTAAAGCACAGCTGACCCCTTGGTCTCTGACAGATTCCTTCAAATATTCTTGTTGAATTTGGGTCCCTACCTATCCAGGGTCAACTGCCTTTCAGCTCATAATGACTAACTTTCTACAGCAGAGGTGGGCAAACTACGGCCCACGGGCCACATCCAGCCTGTGGGACCGTCCTGCCCAGCCCCTGAGCTCCCGGCTGGGGAGGCTAGCCCCTGGCCCCTCCCCTGCTGTCCTCTCTCCCCAGCAGCCACACCGCTGCATGGGCAGCACGGCTGGCTTTAGCCGGGCAGCAGGGCTGCAAGCTCCTGTTGCTCTAAGCAGCATGGTAAGGGGGTAGGGGGAGGGGGTTGGATAAGAGCAGCAGTCCCGGGGGGCAGTGAGGGGACAGGAGGTGTCAAGGTTCTTTCCCCACTCTGAACTCTATGGTACAGATGTGGGGACCTGCATGAAAAACCCCCTAAGCTTATTTTTACCAGCTTAGGTTAAAACTTCCCCAAGGTGCAAACTATTTTACCTTTTGCCCTTTGACTTTATTGCTGCCACCACCAAGTGTCTAACAAATATATAACAGGGAAAGAGCCTGCTTGGAAACGTCTTTCCCCCCCAAAATCCTCCCAAACCCTACACCCCCTTTCCTGGGGAAGGCTTGATAAAAATCCTCACCAATTTGCATAGATGAACACAGACCCAAACCCTTGGATCTTAAGAACAATGAAAAAGCAATCAGGTTCTTAGAAGAATTTTAATTGAAGAAAAAGTAAAAGAATCACCTCTGTAAAATCAGGATGGTAAATATCTTACAGGGTAATCAGATTCAAAACATAGAGAATCCCTCTAGGCAAAACCTTAAGTTACAAAATGACACAAAAACAGGAATACACATTCCATTCTGCACAACTTATTTTATCATCCATTTAAACAAAACAGAATCTAACACATATCTAACTAGATTGCTTATTAACCCTTTACAGGAGATCTGACCTGCATTCCTGCTCTGATCCCAGTAAAAGCAATACACAGACAGAGAGAACCTTTGTTTCTCTCCCCTCTCCAGCTTTGAAAGTATCTTGTCTCCTCATTTTGGTCAGGTGCCAGCGAGATTATCCTAGCTTCTTAACCTTTTACAGGTGAAAGGGTTTTTCCTCTGGCCAGGAGGAATTTAAAGGTGTTTACCCTTCCCTTTATATTTATGACAGGGGGCAATTGGATAGGCATGGTAGTCCTGGGGGGCGTGCCCGGGGGCAGGGTTGTGGATAAGGGTCAGGGCAGTCAGGGGATAGGGAGCAGGGGGGGTTGAATAGGGGGTGGGGTCCTGGGAGGGAGTGGTCACGGGACAAGTAGCGGGGGGGGTTGGATGAGGGGGAGTTCTGAGCGGGGCTGAAGGAACAATAATCCACACTGTGTAGAGTCAAGCACAGGAGTTTATTATGTACTGCACTGGCGGAGTGTCACTTTGCTTATCAGGCTCAGGGACACTGCAGAACAATTAATTACAATAGATTACACAGGGTGCTCATTGGGCAGAGAGAAGCAATGGGGATGGGTTTCCAAGCCCCTAAATAGGTTCTAGCAGCAAGACAAAATAAGCACAATAAGCCAATGGTCTAAAAGATTACCTAATGACTCTGCCCAAGGCTCAAATTAACATATTGTTGAGACACAGTTAATTACCCCCAAACTATGTCTATTAAAGTGTATAAATTGCATCCTAATTTTGGGGTCCAGGGGAATGAAGTAGCAGCTCTCCCAGTTGACCAATAGGTACATTCCTGGAGATTTAAAGCAAAAAAGCAGGAATTAGTACTTAACAACAACAATTGTTTATAAGTTTACCCTTGCATTTCTGTGGGCTAGGACTGGCATACATCTGTGAGGGGAGGGTGTCATAACTATTGTCAATCATATTAGGCCTCTCCCTGTACTCTGTCTGGGATCTGAAGGGTATTCTACCACTATCTCCTCCCTGCATTAGGGAGTAACTGAGGCCTTTTTCAGTGCTTCATGTGTCTATAACTCATAAGGATGCCCAATTACATTCAGAGTTATGCTGACTCCGTTTACTGACTTGAAACACACAAAGGTTATGTGTTTACCCCAGCTTTCTCTTAGCCATGTACTGTTCTTTGTTAGCTAGTTCTCATCTGGGCCTATATGAAAAGTTCTTAGCAGAAACTGTAGTTAGATTTTACATCCACAGCAAATGGATTTTGGCCCTTCAGGGGCAGTCGGAGTGGGACGTGGGAGGGGGCACATAGGGGGCAGGGTCCAGATTTTTGGGGAGGCACAGCCTTCTCTACCTGGCCCTCCATACAGTTTCGCACTCCAATGTGGCCCTCGGGCCAAAGAGTTTGCCCACCCCTATAATAAGGGGTTTGCCTCTGGGCTGTCTGTACCCTTGGCTGGTAGAATTTTATCCTGGATGTTACAAGCCACCTGGAGAACGGCGTTTGCTAGATTTTCTTTCAGAATTCTGGTAACATGTCCGAAAAACATAAAATGCTAGCTGAGGACATTGGCCCCAATAATCTGAAATAAAGAGCAACTGTAAACATCTCCGTTATGAATTAATTAATTCTATTTTACACCCAATATATAATGTTGGCATTTTGTGTGGAAAGTCTGAGAGGCATTTTGTCCATTGTTTGCAACTGTTCTTGAACATGGTTGTCATGCTGAGATGATGTTAATTCCATATCCAGGACAGGATTAAATGCTGAAGGGCTTTACAATTTAAGAGTTTAGTTTTGAATAAGTTGAGCTGAAATTGCCAGTTGGACATTCACAAATATGGGCTGAGATGCAGGATGGATGGAGAAAGGTTTTTAAAAGAGAAGTAGATTTGTGTGGTGTGAAGATGTTATTTGAAGCTTGTGGATAAGAGCACCTGCAGATGGAGTGTCGAGACGTCAGAGCATTGGACCAAGGATTGAATCTTGGGGGACACCCCCGAAAGAAGGACAGGGGAGAGAAGGACTTTTCAGATGAGACACTGATGAATTATCCAGGAGGTAGCAGAAGAATCTTGAGAGAACAGATGTTCTGAAAGCCAGTGGATTACAGGTTTTCAACTTTTAGGAGTGGCTGATGGTGTCAGTGGCCACAAGAGATCAAGGAGAATAAGAAGGGGAGACAAAATGAGCCCTAAATTCCATAGTGAAAGCTCTCAGTGATCAAAATGAACTTGTTCACCAGAGTCTTCTGGGACTCTGAGAGGAAAGAACAAGTCTACCTAAAAACAGCTCCATCTACCCTTGCTCGATCCAATGTGTAGTTTAGTCATCACCAATAATGAAGTTTGTTCATAGCTCTAACAATGGGAACAAGGGCTATTATTGAAGTAGATGAATTTTCATGGTGAAGCACTTAGCATTGTCAGGAGAGAGGCAATACTGATTAGAAAATTGAGACACCATCGATAACAGCTATTTTCTGGGACTCTGTTAACCATCCAATCTATGTCATTAGTACACTCCAGTTCAAACAGTCATTCCTAGTGAATCCATTAAAGACCTCACATACATCCAGACCTTCAAAACATATGGCCTTTAAATATAAGCCCCAGAGCCAGAAGGTTTAGACCAGGGGTGAGCAAATTTTTTGGCCCGAGGGCCACATCGCGGTGCAAAACTGTATGGAGGGCTGGGTAGGGAAGGCTGTGCCTCCCCAAACAATCTGGCCCCCACCCCCTATGTGCCCCCTCCCACTTCCCGCCCCCTGACTGCACCCCTCAGAACCTCCAACCCATCCAACCCTCCCTGCTCCCTGTCCCCTGACTGCCCCAACCCCTATTCACACCTCCGGCCCCTGGCATTCCCACACCTATCCAACCGCCCCTGTGCCCGGACCACCCCCCCAAATCTCCATCCCATCCAACTGCCACCCAGGACCCCCTGCCCCTTATCCCCCCTACCTCCTTGCCCTGCCACAAAGAGTGGCAGGAGCTCGCAGCCCCACCACCCAGCCAGAGCAAGCCGCGCTACCCGCGTGGCAGCATAACTATAGGGGAGGGGGAACAGCAAGAGAGGGGCCGAGGACTAGCCTCCCTGGTGGGGAGCTCAAGGGCAGGGCAGGATGGTCCAGTGGCCAGATGTGGACCGCGGGCTGTAGTTTGCCCACCTCTGCCCTATTACGTGGGTGCATCAAGTCTGTTCCAACACTGAAGTTTTGACCCTCAAGCTCTTGCGGCCCCACAGGAATGGAACAAATGGCAAATGATCTCTATGGCCGACTGGTCTGCTAAGCATTGAAGAAGAACGCTTCAAATCTATGAACTTATCAAGCTGTTGATTTGCAACTTCCCTCTGCCACTGATGCCAACTCCCTTGTCTGCTTCTCTCAATAATTTCTATACTTTTTCTCAGGCTGTATCCTCTGCATGGAACAGTCTGCACAAAATTAATAAAACTGCCATATTAACCTATTTTAAATCCGTTCCTAAAACCTACCTCAACCATGTTGTCTTCAAATCACATTGCCATAAGGATCAGCTGATGATTTCTGGGGAGGGGCAGAAGAATCAGTGTGGAGGATATGTGGGGTATAAATGTACTAGTAGTATAGACCGGCAGTAAATTACTACCCACCAGGAGCAAGTAGGGAATAGAGAGGAAATTGTAGTTGTATGAGCTATGCACTGCCCTTCACTATGGGCTGTGTCCTTGCTTCAAAACGTCTTCTAATAATGTCTATTTGTCTATTGAATGATGTTTTGTATTGCACCCAGTTACCTTTGTATGTGTTTTTATATAATATAAACTTTAATTAAGGTGCCTGGTTCTGTATCACTTGTCTGTGTCATTCCCTGATGTTCGTAGGAGACATTGATTTTCATGAGATGTATATCTGGCCTTCAGAAGGATCCCGGGACAAAGAAAGAGGTACAAGTTGATAATGAATCACCTCTGGGCACTTTGCTGATGAAAGTATCCTGTGAAAAATCTGCTTCTACACGGGTGAAAATGTTGCTAATTCATTCTTTCTTAGCTATAGTGCTAGTATTATTCCCAGTACACAGCATTCCCTTCTAAGTGTGAACAGACAAACAAGCAGGTTTCAGATTCACTTAGCACTTTTTCTATCAAGATGTTCAGGATGTATTCTGGACCGTAAATTGCAGTATATAACACAGATTCTAGCTATTACTGCTGACTTCTAAAGCGACTACATTAAATGGATTACAGATATTAACAATTCAAACTGACACTATCTAGATTCCACTACACTGAGGTGAGAAAAAACATCAACCTTTTCAACATTGTGGCGGGCAGCACAGAAAAATGTCTATGCTGTTCATGATTATATTATTTGTATAATGGGAGCAGTGTGCTAGGTATTTTACACATGGTAAAATGGCAAGATTCCTGCCCTAAAGTATTTTACAATCTAAACAGAAACTACAAATGAAAGGATGTGAGATGGAAGTGATATTTCATACACCTTCTGTGAGTTCCATCATTTTCCTTTTGAATCTTTCCCCCCCTTCTCCTTTGCTTTCTCTTGTCAGCATTTTGAGAGCAGGCATTATTAGAAATTATAGTCCTGGTTTAGGGCCTGATTCAAAGCCCTTTAATGGCATTACTCCTATTGACTTCAATGGAGCTTAAGGAGGGGCTTGCAGGAGAAGGATCGAGATAGAACAGACTAGGTCTGAGAAGGACTCAACTTTAGATTCCCTAAAGCATCTGTAATATGAAGGTCCAGTAGTTCAGAACCTCCCAAAGCTTGTCCAGATAAGGTCCTTAGCTGTCATACTCTCTGCATATACAAGATAACCTTTCTAAAGCAAGCTCCCTGCCATCCATGGGACAAATCCACAGCTGCTGTACATTTCCACATGAGGATCTGGCCCAGGATATACAGTCTATGATACACACAATTACCCAGAGTAAGAACTTTTGGTTTCACAATTTCATGTTTTTCGGCTCTAAATTCCTCCCCTTACAAAGCATAATGGCTGTCAATGCATTTCAAAGCTTCGCTTTGTTTGGCTCTGGTGCTTGAGATATAGCAGAATTACCCTGTTTAAAACTGCTGCAGGGAACAGCATGATCCTAGGCCCCTTTGTATAAAAAACTGTCCTTAGCCAAGAAAGCCATTTCATATTTATTATTTTTCTCCCTCCCTCTGTCTTTCTAGTAGGAGCATTGAGGCTGGTTGCTGGCAAGAAAAGTCATCCAATTGAACTCTTTATCTATGTCTCTCCTCATTAGGCTAATAAGAAAATGTAACTGACTCTTTCAGCCTTTCTTTGAATAAACTGGTGGCACCCATAGGGGGCAAACAGGATATTTAACACTGATTCTACCATGCTCTAAATCATGTTAGTGGAATATATTCCCTTCATATCTCTTCCAGACAAGTTGCAGGAGTGAATACAATAAGGTCAGGGCAGTGGTAGAATTCAACCCATTGTACATTTTAGTTTCAATCATTGCTGTGGTTACTCTCTCATCTATTAATCTTCCACTGGCTTAGCCCCATTGAGGTATCTGAAAGACTCAAAAAGCCAAACCTTCAAAGACAAGCACTAAGTCTGTGCCGGCTGTTCTCTGGGGGCTTCCTGCAGTGTAGGTGAATACTCCCTAAAATGATGAGATTATTATATGAATATTACAGTGGCTACAAATGCAAAGTAAAGAAACATATTATATGCACTTCTAAGAAGAAGAGATCATGTGTTATTAGTTACTGCAAATACTAGATTCCAGACTTCAGAAGTCAAGATGGTTAAGAGAAAAAAAGAACACCACATTCTCTCCTGTATCTTTGCTGATTTTTAAACTGAACTAACATTTTTATGGTTCTTTGCTCTTCTGTTTTCTGATTTATGAATATGCCAAGAGTCTCACAAGATGGCCTGTTCTTTTGAGATTTGCAGCCTAAATGTGCAGATTCAAGGAGTTCGAGAGTCATCTGGATAAGCACTCAAACTTTTGGATACTTATCTGAATGAAACCCAAATCGATGGACTTTCTGAGGACTGCTTATCTGTATTTAAACACATTAGGGCAAATTTTTATTCTCAGAATTAACTTCACTGAAGTTCAGATTCACACTGGTGTAAGAGCACAATTTGGCCTATTTTTCCATAAACTTCAATAATTTTAATGAAAACACAGGAGTAGATCTTCCACTGATGTAAATTGATACAGCTCAATTGACTACAATGACTTCTAAGGAGTGATACCAATTTACACTAACTGAGGAACTGATTTCTAGTTGAGATATCCTTAGATTTTTATTTTTTAACTTTATCTGCATATTGCTATGGGAAACCATCATAAGCAGGAGAGGAAAAACTAAAGCAAGCTCTCAGTGGAGGACCACAGAAAGAGTACAAAATATTAGATCACTCATTCTATATTAGAGCATAAGCTTTCGTGAGCTACAGCTCACTTCATCGGATGCATTTCCGATGAATTGAGCTGTAGCTCACGAAAGCTTATGCTCTAATAAATTTGTTAGTCTCTAAGGTGCCACAAGTACTCCTTTTCTTTTTGCGAATACAGACTAACACGGCTGCTACTCTGAAACCTGTCATTCTGTATGTTCACAATGTTTGAAAACAACAATACTTTAAGCTAGTGGTCCAGTTAATTAGTTCTGAATTATAATGAAAGTGTCACAGAAGTATTTATAACAGCTACATTTATACCAAATTAGTTAATCATGCTTAATGCCTTTTCAGTAACAACGAAAGGAATTAACAACAATAAGGTTATTATTTTAAAATATTACCAGTAACATTAAACTTCTCTGTATAATCCAGTGCAATATTGAAAGTTTAATGTTGTCATTGTCATCTCCAAAAGCTGGGCATGTGTGCTGGTACTCAAAGCCAAGCTTAGCTCCCTGACTGAGCTCTTTGAACTAGATTTCAAGAACAGCATGGAAAATGGCTAGGAATAGGAAAAAGGAAAATGCATTCTCACACATTTTGCCCAGAACAATATTACTTGATGTTTATTAGTTTAAACTGATCATGACATTCTAAATGTAGCCCCTCTACTGTACACTGAAGTATATTTGTTATGAAAGATCACTCTGTCATGTGAAACTCCTGCAAAATCTGGACACAAGGGACTAGGGCAGAAGTCCTATTCCAAATGATAACCTTATCTCTGATTCCAGTGTTTGACACAAGAAGTAGACTAATTCATAAGATCTAAGAAGTGACAGATGGAAGTGTCCTGTTAGAGCCTCAAGTCCAGCACCCTGAAAATTCAGGATATAGTCCCTAGCAAGACGATGGATAAGATATAAAAAAGAGAGAGTTGCTATACCTGATCTTGACCATGGTTTTGTAATTATTTAGATTAACTTAACGGTATATTTTTTACAAGTTTCTTACGTGATTTTCTCTGAAGCTTTTTTTTTTTTAAACAAACAACACTCCTTCAGAGGCCTCGTATCATGGCACATCTGCTCCTCGAGGGCTAAGCACATTGCTTGCAGAGCTCTGCCATCCCCAGCCCTGGCATAACTCTTTTTGCCATCTTGGGCTCCACTCTCCATTAGATAGGTTATTCCTGCATAGAATAGTGGAAGTTCCATGGAATGAAGCTCTCAGGCTGTCCCTAAAATTCTACAGTTGGAGGGAAGGAGGAGGAGACCCCAATGGAAACACACCCACTCAATAATGATTCCCCATTTACAATTATATTTTGGCACCTACCCATTAGACAGTTTTTAATCCATTTAATGTGGGCCATGTTCATTTTTTATAGCTCAAGTTTTTTAATCAAATGTCACGAGGTACCATGTCTTATGCCTTACAGAACTTTATGTATATTACATCAACACTATTACCTTTATCAACCAAACTTGTAATCTCATCAAAAAAAATATACCAAGTTAGTTTGATAGGATCTATTTTCCATAAACCCGTGTACATTAGCATTAATTATATTACCTTCTTGAATTCTTTATTAATTCAAGTCCCATATCAATAGCTCTATTATCTTGCCCAGGATCAATATCAAGCCAACAGGCCTAAAATTACCCAGGTCATCCAGTTTACCCATTTTTAAAAGTTGGCATAACATTTGCTTTCTTCCAGGTTTATGGAACTTCCCCACTGCTCCAACACATATTGAAAAATCAACATTAATGGTCCAGCAAGCTCCTCAGCCAGGTCTTTTAAAACTCTCTGAGGATTACTGCCAGTTATCTCAACCTGCTGATTTAAAAATGTCTAACTTTAGTAGCTTGTGTTATATCCTCAGAGATATTAGTGGAATGTAAAAAGTGTTATCACCACTGTATGATGACAATATCTTCCCCTCGCTGTCCTCCCCAAAATACAGAACAGATATTTTTGAACAGTTCTGCCTTTTCTGAATTATTATTGATAATTCTACCATTCCACCTAGTACTGGACCAATGCCATTATCAGGATTCTTTTTGTTCCCAATATATTTTAAAAACTCCTTCTTATTATCTTTAGCTCTGCTGGCTATAGATTTTTCCTTGTGTCCATTTGTCTCCCTTATTAATTTTCTACAATTCCCAACTTCTGATTCATATTCATTACTATCAACTTCTCCTTTTTCCATTTGCTATCTATAATTATTAGTCTCCTCTTCCCCTCTAAACCAGGTCATTTTTTCCACCACTATGTCCTCCTTCCTTATTGCTGCTTTTGGGGCATGAAATAAGGTGTTCTTGAATGATTTCCAATTATCATTCACATTTTTTGGAATATATTTTTCCTCCCAGCTAATTTGACTCAATTGTTTTCAGCTTTGTGAAACTGGCCCTATTTAAGCACCCAGAGAGAGAGAGAAAGAGTGTGTGGATGAATAGATAGATTTACTTTAAAAAAAAAAACAGTCTGGACTTTATTCTGCTTGCACACTCTAAATGTGATCGAGTCATGATCACTTGTACTTAAGCTACCATTATTTTTTAATTTTATGATCAGTTTCCCTTTACGTGTTAAGACAAGCCCTAATAAATAATTCCCTGTGTTGCAAGGTTCCAGTCCACTGCAGCCATACTAGATTAAGAAGGGCTGTATCTTTTGTTAGGTCCATTCACTATGACCACCACACACACATCCAATTTATTTATTAACTACCCTCACCATGATATTACTCTGATGATAAACTGTAAAGACTAATTTTGATTCTCACCTTGAATATGTGTAAATTGAAAATGAATCCTTGCACAATGCACATAATGGTCTAGATGAAGAAATTAATAGGCTGTTTTGAATCAGGTTACACCTGGTTTAAGGGGGAAAACACCTTAGAATTAGTATTTTGAGCATATAGCTATTGACACACTTTTCTGAAAAATGAGCCTCATATGTCATACATCTAGCTGCAGGTACCCTACATGTTTACTTCGCCTTCTTGCAGTCACAAGGGATCTTGTGCCATCTACAGATTTAATATGAGTGATATAGAATATCTCAGCAGTGAAGGTTGATTATTATATTTCTTTCATGAGTATGAAAGTCTCATAACTCAAAGACATCACAAGTGTCTACAGAGTTTATGAGTTATTAAGGTTGGTCATGAGAAAAAAATATAATCACTTTTTACTGGTGAAATATTCAATTTATTTTATGAGAAAACTTTTTATTGATTACCATTCCAAGAATAGCAGGCAGGTAATAAAGCACGCAGGGGAGCTGGTTGTCCATCCGTCCATCTTTCCGTGCAGAATATATAACCATTGCTTTTTTGTCTTTAGCCAAAGAGGCTCAGCAGCCAATAAGAGATTATGTTTTATTTAAATAGCTAATGTGTTTTACTGCTCATATGTTAAAAATGATTATCCCCCTCCCCTTTCTGATTCATTCATTAACATTTTCTCACAGTACACCAACCATGAGAATTCTCAGGTTGTAACAAACATGCTTCCTGATGCTTTTATAATTGACATCCCTTGGAAAATAATTATAAGGGAAAAGTGGACTTGCATAAAGAAATCTAAACATAGTGAGCCTGATTCTGTACTAAAATAGGTCCTGATTCAACAAGCCACTGAAGCACATGAGTAACTTTACGCTCATGAGTAGTCATGTCAGCTCTGATAAGACTATTCATGTGCTTAAAGTTGCACACAGCTGGCTGAACTGGGTCTTTAAGTAACTTTATTGAAATTGAGGGAAATACACTATTGGAAATGAGAGCAGAATCAGGCCTAGAATTTATACCATAGTGATCTATTAATTTTATAACCTACATGATGAAAACTAAATGCTTTGGGAAAAGGCAGTGTAAAGGAAATGAATGGAGGACGGAAAGCTGCCAGCCTTACTGGGGTGAACAGGGTGTAGTCAGTGAGAGCTGAGGTGTTTAGCAATCAAACTAAAAGGAAATGCTTAGTTCTGAAATTCATATTTATCACTCTGTGTTTAAGCAAGACTACACTACTACTTTAGAAATGACACATGTACATCTTATGTTGAGAGATTCCTTGCATGTTTGGGTATAAAATTCATTCCATCACATTGTAAGATACTGAAGTTTTACAAAAAGTGCCGGCAGAAGACCGTAGTTCTTGTATTTCAAAACTGGATTTCCTGGCAATTGATTTTGTATGAGGGAGGATTTAAAAAAACAAGTAGGGTCAATTTTATTTTTGTTGCGAGCACACAGTGGATTAAATATACCCTTCCAGTTAACAAGAATGGAAGCTGTTGTATTTATAATCTGCAGCGTACTTGTAAGCATTTTGCAGTTTGGGAGGCTCTGACATAGTTACGGAAGACAGGAATGTGGAATGTTTGATTTCTTCTGAATGTAGACAGATCAGCTATTTGCCAAGACAGTAGGAGAGAGGGAACTTCCCGATTTGGAAGGGTGTGAAAACCTGAGAGGGGATGTGCATATAGGAAGATACTTGATACTCTGATAAGGTAAAGAAAAATGTGGGCTAAGTCTGCAATGTACTCAAGTCAGAATACCAGAGCTGGAAAACTTAAAGCAGAAAAAAATATTGTTAAATGTGCGCCTAACAGAATCTGAGGTAAGATGAAACGTGTCTTGTTAGTTTTGTTAATAAACCCCAAATCTGGGCCGGGCTCACCCAAATTTGTGGAAGAAACCAGGTAAAGTTACTAGAGCTACACTCCCAGGGAGGAGAGGGATGCAGAGATAGAGTGAAGGCACAGGATCTATATAGGAATGTCTCTATCCCTTAGGAAGATGCCTCATGTCTGCATTCACTTGAGTAGACTTGGCTGCATGGCTGGACTACATCATCTATGGTGTGCCACATTCATGGACCTCCCCCCAGGGCACAATTAATCCACTAGGCACCAGCAACAATAATAAAATGTACTACTTGGATTTTTTAAATCCTCCCTATAAAATCAAGTGCCAGGAAATCCAATTTTGAAATACATGAACTATGCTATTCAGCTGTCACTTTGTAAAACTTCAGCATCTTACAGTGTGATGGAAGGAATTTTGTATACAAACATGCAAGAAAAAGCTCAGCATAATATGTATGGGCATAACTTCTAAAGTAATATGGAGCCTTGTTTAAGCACAGAGTGATAAACAGGAATTCCAGAATTAAGCATTTTCTTTTAAATTGACAGTTAAGCACCTCTCACCAATACTCCTTGTTCACCCCGGGAAGGCTGGCAAGAGCAGCATTTCAACTCACTGTGGGTGCCATAATGAGACATAGTGGAAGAAATGGTGTCACTCTGAGGTGAGCTGGAGATTTATACATGAAAATTCCAATATCTAGGGCCTCAGTAAAAATATATGGTCTCAGTCTCCCCTCATGTCTGTTTTTACACCCATGTAACACAGTTGACTTCAACAGAGTTTCTTCTGATTTATACTGTGAGGGTTTGTATAGATGGTGAATTAAGATGAATTAACTGAAGGTGGGAAGTTAATGTACATAAACACACAAACTTCTGAATGAGAACATTCACATGGGGATTTAAAGTGGCCTTAGTTCACTGTAACTCAACCTTCCTTGGATTTAATGTGCTTTAATTTATGCACACTAATTTAACACCTTTAGTTAATTCCTCTTAACTTTCTGAGTATTGCTGGGTAGACAAGCCTTAAATCAGAGGATCATCAGTTTATAGTCTTCTATGAGGTCCATATTTTCCCCAAAGCCCTAAGGACGTTTATACATAGAAATATTCAGATACCTGCTTTTACATTTGTGATTGAAGTTAAATGCTCTCTTTCATTTTGTCTGCTACTAAAATAAATGCCAGCTGGGAGCCAGGAGCCATTCTGAGAGTCCCTGTGAAAAACCACAACATAATTCAGGTAGTCAACAGAACTAAAATTAATGTACTGGATAAAATCAGTCAGGATTCACAATATGCTATATTAGGCACCTTGGAACATGGGTAGAAGAAATTAACATTCTGACTTGCCAATAGTTCTTGTTCAAAGAGGGCAGTAGCTGCATGAAAGATTTGAGTCATGTAAAGAAGTGTCATTTGCTAATTAAAGTGTCAAATCTATTTATTAAAGTTATTTCTAATTTTCCTATTCCATTTTTTTTGTTTTTCTCATAAATATGCAGCATTCCAGCATGCAACTTGCTGTATGTCTGTCATTAATAAAAGACTATTGGAAACATTTGTATGTAGACCTAGAATAAAAGCATTGCTAGGATATAATTGGAGAAGGTGTGTGTATCGGTAAAGTAATATAATAAAATATTTAATGAAATCTTAAGGTATATGGGATATTTTGTCATTGCTAGGTTATGGCTGTTAGAAAATAGCTTTCAGTGTAAAATTAGTTTACTTGGAATTCATGATGTTTATGCTGCTGTAAAAGGAACTACAACAAACAAAAGAGCACATTTAATATGGATTGAATTTCCACAGACATCTATCAATTATATGAATGCTCTCCATTTTGTGTTTGCTGTGCTCTTTTGTCTAGTTTTTGGTATTCCCATAGTAAGCATTTGAACTCAGGACACTAAAACTCATAATGAAGCCTTAATATAAAACAGAGGCGAATATGAGTTTTATATAGCTTCAGTAGAATTAAAACAAGTGGAGGAGCTAATAAAAGACAAACTAACAGACATTTATGAACTTGCAATACATGACATCAATATGAAATCTTGGTAAATTAGTAGTCATAACCACAGCAGTGTTTCACAGAAGTTAAATTATTGAAATGTTAATTAATTACATTGTGTGCTTTAAGACATCTTTCAGAGTAGCAGCTGTGTTAGTCTGTATTCGCAAAAAGAAAAAGGAGTACTTGTGGCACCTTAGAGACTAACAAATTTATTAGAGCATAAGCTTTTGTGAGCTACAGCTCACTTCATCGGATGCATTTGGTGGAAAATACAGAGGGGAGATTTATATACACACACAGAGAGAACATGAAACAATGGATTTTATCATACACACTGTAAGGAGAGTGATCACTTAAGATGAGCCATCACCAGCGGGGGGGGAGGGGAGAAGAGGAGGAAAACCTTTCATGGTGACAAGCAAGGTAGGCTATTTCCAGCAGTTAACAAGAACAATTGAGGAACAGTGGGGAGTGGAGTAGGGGGGAGAAACAACATGGGGAAAGTTTTACTTTGTGTAATGACTCATCCATTCCCAGTCTCTATTCAAGCCTAAGTTAAATTGTATCCAGTTTGCAAATTAATTCCAATTCAGCAGTCTCTCGTTGGAGTCTGTTTTTGAAGTTTTTTTGTTGAAGGATAGCCACCCTCAGGTTTGTAATCGAGTGACCGGAGAGACTGAAGTGTTCTCCGACTGGTTTTTGAATGTTATAATTCTTGACGTCTGATTTGTGTCCATTTATTCTTTTACGTAGAGACTGTCCAGTTTGACCAATGTACATGGCAGAGGGGCATTGCTGGCACATGATGGCATATATCACATTGGTGGATGCACAGGTGAATGAGCCTCTGATAGTGTGGCTGATGTGATTCGGCCTATGATGGTGTCCCCTGAATAGATATGTGGACAGAGTTGGCAACGGGCTTTGTTGCAAGGATGGGTTAGTGGTTCTGTGGTGTGCTGTGTGGTTGCTGGTGAGTATTTGCTTCAGATTGGGGGGCTGTCTGTAAGCAAGGACTGGCCTGTCTCCCAAGATCTGTGAGTGATGGGTCGTCCTTCAGGATAGGTTGTAGATCCTTGATGATGCGTTGGAGAGGTTTTAGTTGGGGGTTGAAGGTGATGGCTAGTGGCGTTCTGTTATTTTCTTTGTTGGGCCTGTCCTGTAGTAGGTGACTTCTGGGTACTCTTCTGGCTCTGTCCATCTGTTTCTTCACTTCAGCAGGTGGGTATTGTAGTTGTAGGAATGCATGATAGAGATCTTGTAGGTGTTTGTCTCTGTCTGAGGGGTTGGAGCAAATGCAGTTGTATCATAGAGCTTGGCTGTAGACAATGGATCGAGTGGTATGATCTGGATGAAAGCTAGAGGCATGTAGGTAGGAATAGCGGTCAGTAGGTTTCCGATATAGGGTGGTGTTTATGTGACCATTGCTTATTAGCACCGTAGTGTCCAGGAAGTGGATCTCTTGTGTGGACTGGTCCAGGCTGAGGTTGATGGTGGGATGGAAATTGTTGAAATCATGGTGGAATTCCTCAAGGGCTTCTTTTCCATGGGTCCAGATGATGAAGATGTCATCAATGTAGCGCAAGTAGAGTAAGGCCATTAGGAGACGAAAGCTGAGGAAGCATTGTTCTAAGTCAGCCATAAAAATGTTGGCATACTGTGGGGCCATGCGGGTACCCATCGCAGTGCCACTGATTTGAAGGTATACATTGTCCCCAAATGTGAAATAGTTATGGGTGAGGACAAAGTCACAAAGTTCAGGCACCAGGTTAGCCGTGACATTATCGGGGATACTGTTCCTGACGGCTTGTAGTCCATCTTTGTGTGGAATGTTGGTGTAGAGGGCTTCTACATCCATAGTGGCTAGGATGGTGTTTTTAGGAAGATCACCAATGGATTGTAGTTTCCTCAGGAAGTCAGTGGTGTCTCGAAGATAGCTGGGAGTGCTGGTAACGTAGGGCCTGAGGAGGGAGTCTACATAGCCAGACAATCCTGCTGTCAGGGTGCCAATGCCTGAGATGATGGGGCGTCCAGGATTTCCAGGTTTATGGATCTTGGGTAGCAGATAGAATACCCCAGGTCGGGGCTCCAGGGGTGTGTCTGTGCGGATTTGTTCTTGTGCTTTTTCAGGAAGTTTCTTGAGCAAATGCTGTAGTTTCTTTTGGTAACTCTCAGTGGGATCAGAGGGTAATGGCTTGTAGAAAGTGGTGTTGGAGAGCTGCCTAGTAGCCTCTTGTTCATACTCCGACCTATTTATGATGATGACAGCACCTCCTTTGTCAGCCTTTTTGATTATGATGTCAGAGGTATGTATGATCTCAGATTGTTTCTGAGGCTGTGGATGGCATTGTGTTCTGCACAGCTGAGGTTATGGGGCAAGTGATGCTGCTTTTCCACAATTTCACGTCGGCGGAAGCACTCTATGTAGAAGTCCAGACTGCTGTTTCGACCTTCAGGAGTCCACCCAGAATCCTTCTTTTTGTAGTGTTGGTATTTTCCACCAAATGCATCTTATGAAGTGAGCTGTAGCTCACGAAAGCTTATGCTCAAATAAATTTGTTTGTCTCTAAGGTGCCACAAGTACTCCTTTTCTTAAGACATCTTGTTACTCTGTCTGAGCTAATTTGTTGGTTATTTATGGAGAAATGTGAAATAAGACCTTTAGAAATGTTTGACTTCTTTAAAGATCTTAAGTAACAAATTGTTCACTGCAGAATCATTGAGTTTGATGGACAGAAGGGAGCACCAGCTCATCTAGTCTGATCTCCTGTCTATCACAGGCCATCAAAAAAATCCACTCACCTGTGCACTAAGCCCAACAACTGAAATTAAACTAAGTATTACAGCCCTCAGGAGACTAATATATTGTGCCACATTCAAAGAATAGGAGAGTGCACCAGTGCCTGGGGCCCCTGCAATGTCAAAGAATTGATTAAGTGAGGTATGCCCAAATGATCCTGACAAGCGATACATACCACATGCTGCTGAGGAAGGTGAAAAACCCCCCACTATGTCTCTGCCAATCAGATCTGATGGAAAAACCCCATGACTAATGATCACTTAGACCTTGAACATATGAGCAAGAAAAAGCCTGCCAAGTGCCTGAGAGAGAGAATTCTCAATATTACCTCAGATCACTGGTCCTACTCTGTCCTATGTCCCATCTCCAGCCACGGACATCTCTGCTGCTTCAGAGGAAGAAGACTGCTCATCATCCATAAAAAAAACATGTTAACTAATAACTAAATTTTACTGAAAGTACCACGTGGGGCTGGCAGCCTGAGGCCAAACTGCCCAGAACTGACTGCCCAAGCCTGAGCCACCCGAGGCTGGTGGTTTGGTTATTATAGAGAGTCAGAAAATGAAGGCTCAGATAAGTGAAGTTCTACTGTATATCAATAAGATATTGTGTTCAACTGATATCTATAACTATTATGGCTAGTTTCAGAGTAGCAGCCGTGTTAGTCTGTATTCGCAAAAAGAAAAGGAGTACTTGTGGCACCTTAGAGACTAACAAATTTATTAGAGCATAAGGTTTCGTGAGCTACAGCTCACTTCATCGGATGCATTTGGTGGAAAAAACAGAGGAGAGATTTATATACACACACACAGAGAACATGAAACAATGGGTTTATCATACACACTGTAAGGAGAGTGATCACTTAAGATAAGCCATCACCAGCAGCGGGGGGGGGGGGGGGGCGGGAAAGGAGGAAAACCTTTCATGGTGACAAGCAAGGTAGGCTAATTCCAGCAGTTAACAAGAATATCAGAGGAACAGTGGGGGGTGGGGTGGGAGGGAGAAATACCAAGGGGGAATAGTTTTACTTTGTGTAATGACTCATCCATTCCCAGTCTCTAATGAGTCATTACACAAAGTAAAACTATTTCCCTATGGTATTTCTCCCTCCCACCCCACCCCCCACTGTTCCTCTGATATTCTTGAAGGTTTCAGAGTAGCAGCCGTGTTAGTCTGTATTCGCAAAAAGAAAAGGAGTACTTGTGGCACCTTAGAGACTAACAAAAATTTGTTAGTCTCTAAGGTGCCACAAGTACTCCTTTTCTTTCTGATATTCTTGTTAACTGCTGGAATTAGCCTACCTTGCTTGTCACCATGAAAGGTTTTCCTCCTTTCCCCCCCCTGCTGCTGGTGATGGCTTATCTTAAGTGATCACTCTCCTTACAGTGTGTATGATGAAACCCATTGTTTCATGTTCTCTGTGTGTGTGTATATATAAATCTCTCCTCTGTTTTTTCCACCAAATGCATCCGATGAAGTGAGCTGTAGCTCACGAAAGCTTATGCTCTAATAAATTTGTTAGTCTCTAAGGTGCCACAAGTACTCCTTTTCTTATTATGGCTAGGGAAACTAAAGTTCAGCATTTAATTTTAATCATAGAAAAATGCAGATTTTTGGGGGGAGAGGGGTTAATCAGAAGGTTTTTTTTTTTAAATCATGGAAAAGTAGGATCCCTGATCGTCATTTTGATGGAAACACTTGTTCAGTGGCCACTGGTGGTCAAAAATAATATGTTAGCCTGCATTCTGCAAGGCAGAGAAATTCATACTGAAAGTATAGTGCCATAATGCAAATCAATTATATGCCTTACTGATACTCTGTTCCTCTCCCAGAGCACACCCTAGAGACCAGGGCAGGGTCTTGGCACTCACCCAAACTCTGGTCTGCAACCTCTGGGCATTCCACCACTCCAGTCCAGTTGCAAGTCCATGTAGTCCACACCTTCCAGAGCTGTCAGCAAATAAATTAACTGATGGGTAAGCATGGAAGGGCTTTCTCTCTTGAGAGGGTTTCTGGCAAGCTGTGGCCGCAAATGAGCTTAAAAACTAATATAGATTAATAGTTCCACAAAAGTGGTTCAGAGCCAGGCTTTGCCTTCCTTCAAGGAGGGGAGCATCAGGCACTGGTCATCCTAGAAGCTTTTGGCCTGAGCCAGCCCTTCTCCAGGAGCTGAGGATTATAGACGTACTCTCTTTTTTGGACTGTCCCAAACTGTACTGTGTTCTGCTTTTAAGTGACTTCCTTTAAGTCTGATCACAGGTGTTGCAGGTCAGGGCTGATTGAGGTCTGAATAGCTCATTAACCTCATTTTACTTAGTGTGGGGTTTTCATACACCATTTCACCTACTTTGATTTTTCTATTCAATAATAGTTTAAGCTTCATTAAGAAACTTAACTTGATGGATTAGTAGAGTCATATAGAAAGCCCACTCTTGAAGAATTTGTTGGGATAGAGCCTACAGATCTGACATTTGTTTAATATAAGTCTTTCAAGAGGTATGTTGATATCAAGACATTTTTCTTAATATTAATTGTTGAAGTCTTTTTATTTTTTCTTTTCACCAACAGTTATACCTAAGTAGTGTATGCATGCTTAAATCAACTTATCCTCTATGTGCTTAACAATAAGACAGACTTTTGTTAGATATCTTATCTTTTATGTACAATAGCACAACTAAAATAGTATTATACACTTATAAGAATATTAGCAGTTCTAAAGTAATGACAGGCTGCTATATTTCTTCAGAATATCAGGAAGATCACTCAAAGTAATCAAGGCATATTTTTCCAGCTGTGAATCTATAAATGATTGCTAACCTGTTTGACAACCATTGATCGAGGTTTGGATTATATATTTAATATTTTCATTGGTTGCTCTCAGTCTGAGATATGTGATAGTAACCAGGTGAGCAAATGAATCGAAAATAGCTTGTTCTAGGAAAAGCTGTTGATATGATGTAAAGACTTAGATTTTAGATGAAGAATTTTCCTCTTAAGACCATAAGCTATTCAGAGGTGTGTTTCAAGGGAGTCCTGAAAAGAACCAGGGCTGTAAAAGAAGGAGAAAATATGGGATCTCAATTTCCTTTCCCCTGTATCATTATGGAAATGAGTAGTCAGCATGAATGTTATATGTATGCAATCCACTTGTTAACACTACATGTGACATTTGTATTTCTGCAGGATTAGTTGCTGTGAAGATACAGTAGGATTTCAATGTCAATATCATACTTCAGCAAATCACATTTTCTACACCACAGCTGAAGTCAATACAACTTACATCGCTCAGAGGTGTGAAAAAGCCCTCCCCCTCTGAGTGATGCAAGTTTTACGCTGCCGTCAGCATAGCTTCTGCTTCTTGCCAAGGTGGAGTAATTATGAAGATGGGAGAGTGCTCTCCCATAGCACGGCATGTCTTCACCAGATGCGCTGCAGCGGAGCAGCTGCATCAGTGCAGCTGTGCCGATGTAGCACTGTATTGTAGACTTACCCTTAGTGTGGAATCTGACTTGAACATTCAAGAAAACATATTTAATGGATGAATTACTGTATAATTACTGTATATTCCAGAAACAAATAAAAAAATACTAAGCTATGTATATCTGGGGTATATAGCCACAAGGCAATAAGAAGAAAAACTCTTATCGAAATTAGCTGATAGTGCATAGAAGAAGTAATCTAAGAGAAGTTATGTGTACAATAATCGATAATATTTGTATAGTGTTCTAAATGGATGCAGCCCCACAAAAAAGAAAGTTGTGGTAAAACAAACAACAACAGTCCTTACCCCCACCCCCGCATTTAAAGAGTTCACACTGTAATAGCCATGAGGCACTGGTAAAGAATCACTTTCTCTTCACACTGAATGAGGAACTTTATTAGAATAAGGAAAGCAGCATTATCCCTAAAGCAATTGTGTGTCTTTGCTTCATTGGGGAACTTCTGCTTAATAACTTCTCCATTTCCTCTCCTGCCTGGGTTCCTGTTGTAGATATAAAGAGACCATAAGCATCCTCCCAGCTCTTCTGCATAACCAATCTGTAACAAGAATTAACATTCAGAACAAATGGGGCCTCATCAGAATGTACCAGCTTCATCATTTAGACATCTTCAGGAGGATTTTGTTCAATTGATTCTCTCAGATTATCAAATCCCAAGAGGCTAGTTCAGTAGGTATAGGAGTTTTCTTGACAGGGTTATTTTCTTTCCACGGAGCCATGGAGAATGAATATCATTACCACCAAGAACACACATCAATTCAATTGGGATTTGAACAAGCAGAAGGGGCTGCCTCTTTTTTCCTCTATTAAGTAACTTGATTAGTCCCAAAACATGTAGGATGTCACTGTGACCAGTGGCAACAACTGGTGTACAATATTTGCCCTCATCCAGTTCCGAGTTTCATAGTTTTAAGTTTGGGTAAATTTTGGGCTGAATCCTGATGGTTAAAGAGGAAAGCTGTACCTTTGGCCTCTCTGAGCCTCAGGTTTAGGGCTGCTTTGTACCCTCAGAGTGACCCAAAGCAGAAATAAAGCTGCAGCGAATCATGTCTTATGCCTTCCTGCAAATGCCCCTAATAATAAACATGAATGGAAAGAAAAAAATCAAAGAAAAAATATGCATGTCATCAGGTCTTAAAACAGAGTATCTAGGGATCAATTTGCCAGGGCCAGATCATGACTTGCAGGAGATGCAGGGGCACAAAAGAACTCCCTGACCCTTAGGTTCTCTGTGCAAGGGAAGATCACAATAGCATCTCCTGTGTCATTACTGTAGAAAAAACATGGTCAAACTAAATTTATCTACATAAAACGTCTGCAGAAATGTTGGGGCTGAGGGGAGGCCAATGGAGCATAAGTAGATACATTTTTAAATCCATAGACAGAGATAACTAAGAACTCAAATGAAAGGAGGGAAATATGAATATTGATCACCAAAGTAACTAACTAACTGGGTTTTCTGGAACTCTTGCAATCAACTGGCAGAGTGCTGCTGACTTACTCTCATTTTGATATAGTCACTAATCATTTGTGACATGATTCACCAAAGATGACAGGTAAAAGAGAGAGAGGGCTTCTATTAGAAACAGCTGAACTTGCTCAATGTGGCATTTTTCGACATAACATAAAGCCTACTCACTTCATTTGGCTTAAGAAGTTATTCTTGTCAAGTACACATACAGTAGCTGTAAAATACAAGTACTGTACTAGAACAGCTTGAACTTATCCCAGTGACTTTTGCTAACAGACACTATGAGACATGATTTTGATTGTTGCTGCTGCTTCTAATTTTTTTTCTGAAAGCTACGGTTACAAAAGTATTTTGAGCAACTTATTTCAGGCTTCTGGAAGTGACTGTTTCCAGCATTTTTTAGAACGGTTCTTCAAAAAGATGGCAGTTTGTTGCAATCATAGATGTTTTGCCTTCCCACATACACAGTGGGCACAGTCCTCGGTTGTGTCAAATCCCAGCTTAGACATCTTGATGCCTTCCTTGACTACAGGCTATCCAGGGGCCAATCAGGCTCTTGGCACATAAGGTTCAACAACTTAGGCTGCTCTAATTTACAACATATAGAAGAGTCCACTCTCCTCTCCCCTGCCCCCAGGGGCGTGTGCGCGCACACACACACACACAGAAAAACCAAAACTCAAAACAAACTGGCCAAAAAATGTGTTTTCAGTTTTCAACCAGAAATATTTTTGTTCTTGGGTTTTCAATTTTTTTGATGAAAGGTCAAAATATTCTGTAGAAAGCAATATTATTTGAAGGAGGCAAGAAACTGTGTGTGGGTGAGACCCTGACCTTGTAATTTCAGTTCCAAAATGCTTTACCCATTTTGGCATTATCTTCAGAGCCTGAAAATATGGGGACACCTGCTAATTCACTGGGAAGGTAATATAATATTGCAGAAAAATATATTAATAGTTGGTTATTTATTATTACTATTGTTGTGGTAGTCCCTGATCAGGGTCCTGTTGTGCTAGGCGCTGTGCACACATAACAAAAAGGCTGGTTCTTTAATAGCCAAAGGGTAACTTATACTCTCTTCTGCATTCCACACAGATCTTGATTGTAACATGAACAAAGATTAGTGGCTAGTACACAAACACAACTACTGTATATCTAAACCAGCCAGTAAATGCATGCATCTGTTTGCTGTAATTCTTGAACTGCACGTCTGCAGTTCCTACTGAAGTCCATATGAGTTTTACATTCATATCAGAGTAAATCTGGGCCCAAGAAAAATATTTAGACCCTTGCATTCTTTGGGTATTATAGCAATAGATTTTAAATTTTAAAGGGATTATTGTACTTTGCAAATCATTAAGGTCATTCAACCAACAGCATTATACAGCCGAAGGCATTAATAAAATTCTTGAAATTAGAGGTGGAAAAGATCTATTACATTATTTTATCCATCCTTTTGAAATCTGTAGCTGCTGAGAAATGTATAACCTGCCATGTCTCATTGTTTAATTAAAGGTATTATTTTAATGGTATCTTTTACTGTGACTTTCAGAATAATGGACTTCCATTCCCTTTATATATATATCTCCACACACACACACGCCTTCTTGTGATACATCCCTTTTGATTCATTGATTTGTTAATTCACACAGGTATGTGGCATCCCAAAATGGCACATCAACCCAGAACCACAAGAAGTGAAGTAACACTGAAATAGCATAAGCATAAATTTGCTTTCAAGCTCTGCTCCAACTGACTCACCCAACAACCATTCAGAACTTATTTTTATAAGATGACCCAACTGAGAGCAGGGCCCCATTGAAATAGACAATCCTAGTTTCTAAGAACATGGGCCCAGATCCTCAAAGATATTTAAACGCCACTGAAATCAGCCTATGAGCACATGTATCAGATTAGGCCCAATACATGATTTACGTGGCCAAACACTTTGTTAATCATTTTGGGTCTTAGGCAGGAGATAGCCTATGTTTCAGCCTCTTAGCATGTGCATTGCTGCCTATGTCTACACTGCTACCTCCATTTGCAGTGGTGTACGAAGTATGTATAGCTACATGCTGCAGTGAAAAGCAGGTTGTGTCCCTATTGTAGCGCCCAATTGTGTCCCAGTTGTGTAGCTATGTGTATCAGTGAAAGACCCTGGCAGGGGGCATGCAGTGGGGAGCTGATGGATCCTTTCCCCACTGCTGGAGGTTTTCCCTATGGTGGGAAACTATGCCTTCCAAATATCTGAATTAGTTTGATCACTGTTACTTTTTTAAACACGATGAGACTGCTGAGGGAATAGAAACCTAAGAATTTAATCTATGATGCATGATAACATGCAATATTTACTAGATCTAGATGGAATTTATATTCACATTGGTAAATTCCCATTGATTTATAGACCTGGATTTATCTCATACCTCTACTATTCAGCACATTACTTGTCAGTTAGAGATCAATACATTACTGCATTTACTCCAAAGTACAGCTTATAAAAAAATGTATACAGTTACAGATGGGAAGTTAGTGCTGAAAAAGCAAAAGTTCTCAGTTCTGTAAACTTCAGATACATTTGAAGTCACACTACAGAAGGCAAACATGAAATGTAATTGCATAGGGTTAATATTGCTAAATACTAAGAAAAGCACTTATATCAGGTATCAATTTGACAGTGGCTAGGTAATTGCCAATGTAACGGACAAATTTTGGCTTTTTTAGAACACACATGCAGAACATCCTTTATACAGTAATGGAACTGAGACATACAAAATAAACATAAAATATAAAATTGTTGGTTTTGAGGGCTCCACAGAGAAGGATTCTGTAACCAGGTGTTTGAGCCAAAGCCACTTAAAGTCAATGGAATGACTCTCATTGACTTAAGTTGATTTTGGATCAGACCCTACAGGCCAGATTTTCAAACGTATTTAGGCATCTCAAAGTGCAGTTCGGTGTCTACTGGTATTTTCAAAAGTGCCTAACTCAAACTGACTTCCCATTGATTCCAATGGGAGTTATGCTCCTAGGCACTTTTGTAAATCTCATTAGGCACCTATTTTTAGGCATTTAAAGTTATTTAAAATCTGCTTTTAAGTGTTTAGATACTGTAGTGTTCAGTATGGTATAAGAACCCAGAAAGTTAAATTATTTTAAGACAAGGTCAGTCTGTCTAATTAAAATGCTTTAGATCTAATTCACCACTGCATTTTCTAGATTTATGCTGGTGGAAGCAATGGAGTAATGCTGGTGGTAAACTAGAATAATGCAACAATGAATCAGGACCTTTATTGTTGACAAGCCATCAAAGTTGGGTACTGTGATGACTGATTTTTGTACATGTTGCCTTCCTGCTTTGTGCTTTCATCTCCCTGTTTCTGTTTGTTTCCTGCTCTTGGGAACTCAGTGTTCTAATTCTGTTCCTGTCTCTGCATGAATAGTGTGGGGTGTTTGCAGTTACTCAGAGCCTGCTGCTACATATCTACTGTTTCGACTGTTATGTTAGGGTCAGACTGTTGCTGTCCTAACTAGTTCATGATTAGTACATGCATTGATTGACAGCTTACCTGCGTCTCTTTCTTTTGTGTGTGTGTGGGTGTTCTGGGGTGCATCAGAGAATAACGTTATGGCATTGAGTGCTTCTATTCTTCAACCTATAATACCCATGCATCCTTTGGCTGTTGACTGGTGATACCCGTATATGGAATTTCCAGAACTATGTCCTGATCAAGCAACTCTCCGACACTGCTGTAGAACTGCTTAAGCCATGATGGCATTAATATTTATGATGGACTCCCAGAACCTAAGTTTTAATTTGATGCAGCTTGGCAGCACCTCAACAAGTATTTCAACACTGGAAATTCTGTTCTGCTAAAGAGGAAAATGTTTTTTGAAGTTCGTCAGTAGCCCAACAAAACCATAAGTGCATTTGTATGTCATTTGCAGCAGTTGGCCTGGGACTATGAATTTGGGGCATTATGATAATCATGCTCAGGGCTATTTTTGTGACTGGCATAGCCAATGACTAGCTGGACAAATGGTTACTGGCCAAATATGGTAGAACTCCAACTTTTGATACTGTGGCTTTTAGGAGTGAAGTGTTTGAGAGGGCTCATACTGAAAGTGGCTCTGTGTCTCAAACTGCTGCTACCTTTGTGCCTACACTTAAACCATTTGTTACTTCTACTTCCATGGCCAGAGTCATATGATGCTACCTACTCATGCTCCATAGCCTCAGCAGCAAAAGGTGCCAGTTCCTGTTTCTGCAGTGGTAGCATGGGTCACTTGGCCAATTTCCCTGGCTAGAAGTGGTTAGTTCCAGGCTTGTGGGAAGGGAGGACAGTAAGTTAATGTACCACTAGTTAATGAAGAGAGGAGGCTTGAAGTGCATACAGTGAACATGGAGCTACATGAAGACCGCCTTTACTAGGGACCTTGAGGTTTCCTTCAGTAAGATCTTCTAATGTGGCAAGGTGCTGGAGCTGATATCCCATCTCATGGAAATTAATGGTATACCACTGAAGTGCATGGTTGATGCAGGTGCAAGTTAACATTCTACCATCTGGGTTAGTTAACGATCTGGACATTTGTCTGAATACAGTGGTTATAAAAGCTTGGAATTCGTATGCTTTTCAGACAGTGGATGAAGCTGTAGGTTCTGTACTTTAAAAAAGGCATAGCCTTGATTGTTAAATTTTACACTCTTAAAGGTGCTCAGACGAATTATGTTCCATTGCTGAACCAGAATCTGTGCTTACAGCTTGATATTATGCATAAACTCACAGAGACCCCTCAGGAGTGATTGTGTCAGTTAGAATAGAAGGGGATACACCCCCAGTATATAATTCAGGGACACCAAGATTTATTTAATGGTGACGATGTTCTGTCCACAAAATAAGTGTAGCAGCTGGATTTGAATGCCAAGCCCTTTTGCACTTGTGGACAAGATCCAAGCAGAATTGCAGCACATGAAAGATAATGGTATCATTCAGGAGATGGAAGGGCCTATGGATTGAAGTAATCCATAGTGATCATATACAAGAAGAATGGCAGCATTGACTATGCATAGATTTTAGGGTGCTTAATAAATATGTGAAACATAAGCAGTTTCAATTGCCAAACTTTGAAGAGGTGACATGTCAGGTAAGTGGATCCTGGATGTTCTCTGTGTTGGATTACCAATCTGGTTATTGGCAAATAGCTGTGGTTGGCAGTTTTCAGCTATTATTGACCTTCAACATGCCTTTTGGGAGGTACAGCTATCAATGACTCCCTTTTGGGTTAGTCTCTGTTCCTGAGGTATTTTGGAGTGGTTTCTCAGTTCCTCAGTAATATCCAGGGTGCATGTTACTATTTGTAAGACATTGTTCACTTTGCTATAACCCTTCCTGAGCATAATGCTACTCTTGATCAGTTGATAACCTGACTCCAACAAATTAGCATAAAGTTGAATGCAGCCAAGTGCAAATTTACAAAAGATGCTGTAGAGTTTCTAAGGCATTTGCTGTCGGCCGATGGCGTGAAACCAAACATGTGAATAGCTACAAGTTGTTGCTTCGCTACTGTTACAAACTGTAGTGATTTACATTTGTTCCTTGGCCTACTTCAATACATAAGTGGATATGCTCTGCTCCATTTTTGTATCCTTGACAAACTGCTTGGGATTTAACCTTGGGTAATTTGTTTGGACTAAAGAGGTAAAGCTGGCTTTTCAAACCCTGCATCAAAACCTCTGTCAGATCCAATTCTGTGTTAATTTTGATTCATGGATTCTATAGTGATCCAATTGAGATCTGGGCACAGTTCTGCTGCAGGGGGGATGGCCAGTTTTATGTGTGTCCCATACCATTATCACAACAGAAGCAAAGTATTCCCAGATTGAGCTAGAGTTCTTGGAGATTGTTTTCACTATTGTACGGTTCAAAGTCTACTTAGTGGCAAGACATTTTATCTTAGAAATTTTGAAATTTGCCTATTCTGGGCCCTTATCAAAAGGCTTTTGACCTGCTGAGTGTGAGTTGCAGGAGCATGACTTTAATTTGTTATATATGAAAAGAAGAGATAATATACTTGCCAATGCTCTTTCAAGAAATTCAGCTGGGTTGCCAGCCTCGTATGCAGAAATATTAGAGTACACTGGATGCTTTTTACTGAAAGATATGCCAATTGAATTAGGGCAGACCACTGACATCTTCAGGATGTTGATTTATGGTGATATGTCCTGCACGAACAGGTTGGATGGATTCAGTCCTTAAGAGAACTTTGCCTACACTCTACAAAATTTGTTTGAAGTTTGCAGTGCTACTCTGATGCAGAGGAGCCCAGGTGATTGTCCCAGCAGCATTGTGACAAGCAGTCCTGGATGTGGCTCATTAAGGGCATTTGATTATTACAAAGATGGAGGAATTTCTGTGTAGTTATGCTTGGTGGCCAGGGCTGTATTCAGACGTTGAACATTGTGTTCATTGCATTGCAGCCTGCACAATGCATAGAATTACTGCTCTTCTGGCCCCTTTGAAAGTGGTGGTCATAAAGCGACCATGGCAGAATTTGCAGTAGATATTACTCACGTCTCCATTGCAGGCTGCACGACGTTGCCCGTTATAGACTATTACTCATGTTACCCCTTTGCATTCATAATTTCACAGTGCCCCCTCAAAGGAGCTCATTTCCTACCTAATCACTCTATTTGCAAGGTTTCACCTACCAGAGAGCCTTGTTTCACATAATGGGACAGCTTTTGTAACAGGAGAGTTTGAAAGCTCTCTGACAGGTATTGGTACAGTATGTTAGAAATCTGCTGTATACCATCCCCAAGGAATGGGATAGTGGGGAGACCGCATGGGACTCTGAAGAAGCATGCCTGGACAAGCAACGTATGTTAAGTGAGGGTATGGAAGCATTTTCGATACTCGTGTCATGATCTTGTGTACTGCAGGGTGCAGAGCCTGGTGAATGCATTTGCTGCATGGAGAATGCATTGTTAACAGCGAGACATACATCTCCAATAGGGTGCCACTGAAATATTTGGGGAGAAGAGAAGGAAATTGTGATGATGTATGTTGCTTTCCTGGTTCCTGCTCCATATTCCTTTTTTGTCTGATTTCTTTTCCATGAACTCAGTGTTCCATTTCTGTTCCTCTCTCTCTCTCTCTCTCTCTCTGAGTGCACATTTATGTAGCATGGCATATATGCAGCTACTTGGTGCTTGCTGCTACATATCTCCCCATTTGTACTGTTATGTTTTGCCCTAACTGGTTCATGGTTAGTACATATTTTGATTGACAACCTGCATGTCTTGCTTTGTGTTTTTATTGTGGATTGGAAATTGTTGTTCTGGGGTACATCAGAGCATTGCACAGAGCATGGCAGATGCTTCCCACTTCCTGTCTCTAATGATCAGGGCATGATATATTTTAGTTACTTCTATGGTGCTCATCAGCAGAGTAATTAAGTTTTATGATACGTTATAGCTCCCTCAATCTTCAAAGTGCTTTACAAACATTAACCACTTCCATACAATATATATTCAGCAACACTATCATAGCTACATTTGGTGGAGAATTTATGTCACCCAACATCGTTTTTGCTTACTTTGTTGTCCATGGCCATTCTAAGGGATATATTAATGCATGTTTTTACTCAAAGGTGGCAGTGTCAACTACCATATCAAATTCAAGGCAACCTGTTAAACACCCTTTTTGGGAAGCCTCTTGGTAAAATGGCAGCATATAACTTGCTGAGCAATGGCAGGTGGGGTAAGGCAGGGCCTAATACACTTCTGCTTTGCTTATACTTAGATCCTGATCCTACAGTTGTAAGCTAGCAAGATATCGATTGACTTCAATGAGCAGTCTAACCTACCTTAGAAGTGTAGGATAGGGTCCAAGTATAAAAATGAGTCCCAGGGCTGAGATTTTCAAAGCAGTCTAAATAACTCTTCCATTAATTTTAATGGAGGTTCATTTATCTAAATCCTTTAGACTGATTTGAAATGCTCATCCTTTATAGTCTACATAAAAAGTTTAAAACCATAATTCTTGGAATAGAAAAGGAAAACCAGTTCAGGAAGAATGGAAACTGAGCTGTGCTATGGTGTACATTGTCACAATACATATAGAAAAGATATGAATATAGAAATCTTTCCACCAAAGGTGCAATTTGCATTACAATATAAAAGCATGGATTTCACCTGAGTACCTTCAACCAACTCTGCAACTACACCGGACCTTTCAGCTTCCTTTTGCAAGTACTTCATTATGCCTTTTGAAAAATGACTTCCATTCCAAAAATGATGTGTTCTTCCTAATTTCCAGGCACAATTGTCTTTAACTAGAAATGAAGTAGATTTGAAGGGTTCATATGTTGAATATTTCTGATCCTTTGAAACCAACGATTATTCATAACAATCAGCTGTGATCCCTTGGCCAAAGTTTAAATGATGGTAATTTGAAGTGAAGGTACTATCCAACAGTGGTTGCATAAAACATTTTAAACATGCTGCAGCTGTTCAATAAAATAAAGATTTTGTACAGCAAAGCAGCTGAAAGTGGAAAAGTATTGCATGCATAATTGACTAACTGATTATTTAATACACACTCTTCCCCCTGCTTGAGTTGTTCTAGCTCTTCAATGTAAAGTGGCCTAGAGATCAATCAGATAGGCTTGACATTTTTTGGAATAGAGTAACATCAGAGGAAGTCTCACAAATCTGTTGTATGCCAGCCAAATTTGCTTGGAGTCCTTGTCACTGCTCCCATCTCTCTGAGAATTGAATGATGGATTACAGAATTGCCTAAATGACTTTAATGACCTGTGCTATTTTGTCTAATGTCTACCCAATATCAGGAAGATTTATACATCATATGCATACCCAGATTCATTTGACCTGTTCTTGCATATGTGGCATTAGTTATCTCGGACAGAACTGATTCACTAGAATTTTTTATCTAACATAAACTGTTCTAGGCAGAAATCGCTGAGATTTTCATGACTTGAAAAGTGACTGAGATGGGAGAGCAGTTTTCTCTTTCTGACATATGAATTTTCCACTAGAGCAAAAGAGGCTGCAGAAAGAAAGACACTGTCAAAAGGGAGTAAGAGAAGTGTCACTCCTGTAGGCAGACACAAACCCCATTTCCTGGTTGGAAACAATGGCAAAGATGTGGTTTTGGACTGCTGCAGCCTCTCTTTCTGAACTAGTATTCCCTTCCTGAGCACAATGTTTCTGTTGCTATTACTGATGGATCATAACTCCATAGAATGTTCTGAGGACAACAGCCAGGCAAGAGGAGAAAAGCTAGTCAAATAACTTTAATGGATAAGAAGATTTTTTTAAAAATAAGGACAAATTCTCACAGTTGTAAATGTCTGCAATTCCATTGACTTCAGTAGAGTTCTGCCAGTTTATGATGGTGGTGAATTTGGTCCATAACTTCTGCGAAACAAGACAAGATGCTGTATGGCATAGGCTACAGAATATTATGCTTATAAAATAAAGTCACCTGTCCCATTTCTATTTAACTGCAGAAACCAAGAGATCATATTTGCCAGTAGAGAGAGCCAGAGCTTGAAATAGTTTTGTTCTAATCCCTTCTCAACAAGCATTACAACTCCTAGGGGACCTGATTAATGAAAGGAAATTTCATCTACTCTTTCTCATCAAAATTTTAATGGGGATTTTTCTATAATTTAAATAAGACAGTTTCCTCCCTCCCCATCCTCCACCTCCCCTCCCACTAGTGTATTTACATAGGAAGGGAACTCAGAGATTCATGGAGCCTCTGAACCTCTTCCAGAATGCTCCTTACACCCACTTCCCGCTGAGGATGGTCTTCCTAGTTTCTGTTACTTTGGCCAGAAGAGTGAGTGAGCTTCAGACACTTATGGCTGAATCCCCCTCGCCACACACACAGGCACACAACATTGCACAGAGCTTGCTTTCTGTAAGCATACCACAGATGAGGCACTCATCTGTTTGTCCGACCTTAAGTGGTGTGTCATCTCACAACTATTTGGAGTCAACCTCCCCAACCCAAGCTCCCACACCACAATGGGCTAGTCTCCCTGTAGCTACCAGATGCTGTCGTTGGAGAAGGACCAGTAACCTTCTACTGTCCCCATTCAGGCTGCCTTTCTCCCCATCCTGCTTCTCAGGAGACAGCCAGCTAGCTTACTATCCCCTTCTGCTTGTTTGAGGGGCTCAGTGGTAGGAGGCCTCTATCCTTCTGAACTCAGCTCTCTTAACTGATCATTCATTCCTTTTCTTTTTTTTACTTTTAAACCAAACCATTCAGAACACCGTTCCTCCTTACACCAATTCCTCTCCTTGTCCTGAAATTACAAGAGCCTCCATGATGCTATTCATTGTTCTACACTGCCAAGACAAAATGGCTCTAAAGATAGTGTAAGAAGCCAAGGGTCACTCAAGGGGAATTTTCTAGTGTCGTTGAACCATCACATCTGCCTCTACACAGGGTCTGCTGGTGGCCCAGCAGATGTAATCAGGGGAAATGAGCATAGCTGGGGTTTCCCTAGGCTCTGCTGAGCCCTGGATGCTGAAGCAGCTCCTTATGGACATTGACATCTGGCATGCAGCCCTTAGGCTGCTGTAATGTACCCTGGGGGACTAGACCAGCCAGAAGACAACACAGGAATGGGGAGAGTGAAAGGCCACATTTATACCACCCTTCTCCTAAACTGTGCTATTCTCTTTTTGGACATATCCATAAACCTAGACCATTGTTCCTATAGAAATTAACAAACACTTATGGATACTATAGCTTTTGTTCCATGGTTCTCTAACAGAAAGCCCACCCGAGCAGTATTTGAAACTATTGTTCCAATTGGTATGCATGCAAATCCCACACATGCAGCTTTACATACCAGTTTTTCAAGACTGGAATAGCAAAATATCATAGATTCATAGATACTAAGTCAGAAGGGACCATTCTGATCATCTAGTCCGACCTCCTGCACAGCGCAGGCCACAGAATCTCACCCACCCACTCCTATGAAAAACCTCACCCATGTCTGAGCTATTGAAGTCCTTAAATCATGGTTTAAAGACTTGAAGGAGCAGAGAAGCCTCCCTCAAGTCAACCATGCCCCATGCTACAGAGGAAGGCGAAAAACCTCCAGGGCCTCTCCAATCTGCCCTGGAGGAAAATTCCTTCCCGACCCCAAATATGGCAATCAGCTAAACCCTGAGCAGATGGGCAAGATTCACCAGCCAGATACTACAGAAAATTCTTTCCTGGGTAACTCAGATCCCATCCATCTAATATCCCATCTCAGGGGATTTGGCCTATTTACCCTGAATATTTAAAGATCAATTACTTACCAAAATCCCATTATCCCATCATACCATCTCCTCCATAAACTTAGCAAGTAGAATCTTAAAACCAGATAAATCTTTTGCCCCCACTGCTTCCCTTGGAAGGCTATTCCAAAACTTCACTCCTCTGATGGTTAGAAACCTTCATCTAATTTCAAGTCTAAACTTCCTGGTGGCCAGTTTATATCCATTTGTTCTTGTCTCCACATTGGTGCTGAGCTGAAATAATTCCTCTCCCTCTCCTGTATTTATCTCTCTGATATATTTATAGAGAGCAATCATATCTCCCCTCAACCTTCTTTTAGTTAGGCTAAACAAGCCAAGCTCCTTGAGTCTCCTTTCATAAGACAAGTTTTCCATTCCTCGGATCATCCTAGTAGCCCTTCTCTGTACCTGCTCCAGTTTTTAAACATGGGAAACCAGAACTGCACACAGTATTCTAGGTGAGGTCTCACCAGTGCCTTGTATAATGGTACTAAAACCTCCTTATCCCTACTGGAAATGCCTCTCCTGATGCATCCCAAAACCGCATTAGCTTTTTTCACAGCCATATCACATTGGCAGCTCATAGTCATCCTATGATCAACCAATACTCCAAGGTACTTCTCCTCTTCCGTTACTTCTAATTGATGCGTCCCCAACTTGTAACTAAAATTCTTGTTATTAATCCCTAAATGCATAACCTTACACTTCTCACTATTGAATTTCATCCTATTACTATTACTCCAGTTTACAAGGTCATCCAGATCCTCCTGTATAATATCCAGATCCTTCCCCGAATTGGCAATACCTCCCAGCTTTGTATCATTTGCAAACTTTATTAGCACACTCCCACTTTTTGTGCCAAGGTCAGTAATAAAAAGATTAAACAAGATTGGTCCCAAAACCGATCCCTGAGGAACTCCACTGGTAACCTCCCTCCAACCTGACAGTTCGCCTTTCAGTAGGACCCGTTGCAGTCTACCCTTTAACCAATTCCTTATCCACCTTTTGATGTTCATATTGATCCCCATCTTCTCCAATTTAACTAATAATTCCCCATGTGGCACGGTATAAAATGCCTTATTGAAATCTAGGTAAATTAGATCCACTGCATTTCCTTTATCTAAAAAAAAATCTGTTACCTTTTCAAAAAAGGAGATTAGGTTGGTTTGGCACGATCTACCTTTTGTAAAACCATGTTGTATTTTGTCCCATTTACCATTGACTTCAATGTCCTTAACTAATTTGTCCTTCAAAATTTTTTCCAGGACCTTGCATACTACAGATGTCAAACTAACTGGCCTATAGTTACCCGGATCACTTTTTTTTCCTTTCTTAAAAATAGGAACTATATTAGCAATTCTCCAATCATTCGGTACTACTCCTGAGTTTACAGATTAATTAAAAATTCTTGCTAATGGGCTTGCAATTACAGGTGCCAATTCCTTTAATATTCTTGGATGAAGATTATCTGGGCCCCCCGATTTAGTCCCATTAAGCTGTTTCAGTTTCGCTTCTACCTCAGATATGGTAATATCTACCTCCATATCCTCATTCCCATTTGTCATGCTACCATTATCCCCAAGATCCTCTTTAGCCTTATTAAAGACTGAGGCAAAGTATTTGTTTAGATATTGGGCCATGCCTAGATTATCTTTAACCTCCACTCCATCTTCAGTGTTAAGCGGCCCCACTTCTTCCTTCTTAGTTTTCTTCTTATTTATATGGCTATAGAACCTTTTACTATTGGTTTTAATTCCCTTTGCAAGGTCCAACTCTACTCGACTTTTAGCCTGTCTCACTTTATCCCTACATGTTCTTACCTCAATTAGGTAGCTTTCCTTGCTGATCCCTCCCATCTTCCACTCCCTGTATGCTTTCTGCTTCTTCTTAATCACCTCTCTAAGATGCTTGCTCAGCCAGCTTGGTCTACAACTCCTGCCTATGAATTTTCCCCTTTCTTGGGATACAGGCTTCCGATAGCTTCTGCAGCTTTGATTTAAAGTAATCCCAGGCCTCCTCTACCTTTAGATCCATAAGTTCTTCAGTCCAATCCACTTCCCTAACTAATTTCCTTAATTTTTGAAAGTCAGCCCTTTTGAAATCAAAAACCCTAGTTGCAGATTTATTTTTGTTAATCCTTCCATTCAGTTTGAACTGAATTAGCTCATGATCACTTGAGCCAAGATTGTCCCCTACAACCATTTCTTCTTCTATGAGGTCCTCGCTACTCACCAAAATTAAATCTAAAATGGCATCCCCTTTAGTCGGTTCAGCAACTACTTGATGAAGGAATCCATCAGCTATCGCATCTAGGAAAATCTGAGCCCTATTATTATTACTAGCACTGGTCCTCCAGTCTATATCTGGGAAGTTAAAGTCTCCCATGATCACGCAGTTTCCATTAGTATTTACTTTATTAAAGACATTAAAAAGGGCTCTATCCATATCCAAATTAGATCCTGGAGGTCTATAGCACACCCCAAGCACTATCGTAGGAGAGGCTTTACTAGTTTTCTTCCCCAATGTAATTTTTGCCCAGATGGACTCTGTCTTATCCATTGCATCGCTTCTTATTTCTTTACATTCTACCTCATCATTGATATACAATGCTACTCCACCACCTTTACCTTTGGTTCTGTCTTTCCTAAACAGCACATACCCTTCAATACCTGTAGTCCAGTCATGACTACTATTCCACCATGTTTCTGTTATCCCTATAATATCTGGTTTCACTTCCTGCACCAGTAGCTCTAGTTCCTCCATTTTGTTACCTAGGCTCCTCGCATTGGTGTATAAACATCTTAATTTTTGCTGTTTGGCCTCGCTCACATTTTGTACCCTATTAGGCACAGCCATTCTACAGCCAGTATAACCTATTAGACTAGTATCCACACCGCCCTCGCTCCTTATATACATTCTCCTACCCACGGCTGTATCCTTTCTTACTTAGTCTTCTTCCCTCTCAATGCTAAAATCTGGCGTGGAGATTTCCTGGACATCTCCCATCCATCTCCCCCTAATTCCTAGTTTAAAGCTCTCTATCAGTTGTGCCAGCCTCGATCCTAGAAGTCTATTTCCTTCCCTACTCAGATGTAGTCCATCCCGAGAGAACTGTCCTCTGTCCGTGAATGCCTCCCAGTGGCCATACATCCCAAAGCCCTCCTTATAGCACCCCTGCCTAAGCCATCTGTTGACAGTCATAATCTTGTCACACCTTTGTTGCCCTTCTCTAAGAACAGGAAGGATCCTGCTAAAGATCACCTGAGCCTCAATTTCCTTAAGTGTCTTCCCCAGCCTAGCATAGTCTTCTTTAATACTTTCCAGCGAGAATCTAGCCGTATCATTTGTTCCCACATGAAGAATAATTAGGGGATTCTTTCCCACTCCCTTTAGGATCCTTTTCAACCTCAGGTCTACATCCCGTATCTTAGCACCCGGAAGACAGCACACCCTTCTATTCTCTGGATCAGCTCTAGTTACAGGCCTGTCTATTCTTCTCAATAAAGAGTCCCCGATCACATAGACCTGCCTTTTCCTGCTGAAGGTGCTAGTCTCCAGTCTCTCCCCTGTTCCCTCTGGCTGCAAGTTCTTTCCATTCCTATTTTCCCTTATAATCCTCTTCAACCCATCCTGTATCCTCCTGGGGCTCATATTTGGTGTAGTCTCCCTTGACTCTTCCGCTTTTCCTATAGGACTAGCCTCTCTTCTCTTCTTCCTTACCCTTCCACCTTCAACAAGTACCTGCTGAGCCCCTTCTTCATTTTCCAACTCTGCAAACCTGTTCCTAAGCTCTATTTCTCCTTCACTAGCCCGTCTTTTCCTCTGCCTGGTTCTTTGAGTCACATGTTTCTACTGACCACTTTCCTCACCCAGTCTCCCCTCAAAATTCCCCAGCCCTGCTTCCATCTGTGAGTCTGAGCTTTTCCCTTCAGATACCTCATATCTTTGCTCCATCATCTGCTCAAACCCCTTCCTAAACTCAACGAGACTTTCCACCTGCATCTCCAAACCTCGGATCTTTTCCTCCATCAGCTCTATCAGACGGCATTTCATGCAGAAAAAACTCTTACCAGGTCCCCCCTCCAGGATCATGTACATACCACAGCTTCCACATCCAGTCATCCTCAATGTGTCTTCCACTACAGGAGTCACTCCCACAGCTGCCTCTGTATCTATCATCGCCTTCCCACCTAAATTCTGTTAATCTGGGAAACACAAGTCACACCAAAAAGACCACCCCCCCCAACAAAAGCAAACCCCAAACAAGCACCACAATACAAACTCCCCTTGCAAACTCCCACTCAAACTCCCCTGTTTAGAGCTCTGTTTGCTAGCTCCTGTGCCACTGCAGCTGTCTGATGTCTCATGTGCCAGTTAAGTTGCATTGAAGGGGCCTGATTTTCAGAGCCATTGAACATCACAGTTTTAGGGGAACTGCACCTCCATTGTCCCTGGAGGGCCTCCACTTAAATTTCCTGGCTCCCAGCAGTCGCTTCTCTTGGGTGGAGACTCATGTCTCTCTCCCTTCTGACCAGGGGTTTTAAGACTGCACAGCTCCCTGCCTTACAATGTGCTCTCCCCAGCAAGCAAGGCTGCCTAAATGCCAGTGCCTGTGCATTGCACTCTCTCCAAGGGCTATGACCACATATTGCCAGCAGTTACAAGTTACACAGCTCTTTCACTCTTAAGCTAAAAGCAATACAGAAAAACTATATCAAAATTCCTGTAGCATGCCAAAAGTTTACCAGAGCTTACCCATGAGTCTTACGGGGCCCTCATCAGCCAATGTCCTTCCAACCCTTCAGCAGCACTGGGACCTCTTTGGACAGAAGGTCTTTTCTGATCCAGCAGTCGGAAAGAACACCCTAAGTCAGTTCAAGCTCATCTTTTTATACTAAAGCCCTCCTTTGTCTCCAACTCTCTGAAAAACCTAGCTTGAATAAGTATATCCAAACCACTCTAGAGTTGTTTAGTCTCCATTACTTGTCTTAATGACACCCGCTGTTTTTCATTCCTGTGGGAGCTGTGGTAACAAAATCATATATAAGCTATTCATAGATTTGGTCCCCAACAACACTTCATAGGATTGAAGTGCCTGTCACATGGAGCATATGAACCTATGAACCCAGTGGCAGCTGCAGATTCCCAGAACTTCTGAAAATCAAATCCAAGCTGTAGAAGCTGATGCAACCTGTTAAAAGATTAATAATACCCTCAACACCCTCACTTATTTAAGTAATCCTCGATCATACAAATAGTTCCATAGGACTATGTTTGCTACTATTATTTGAGTTTGCATGGTAGCCCTGAATTAGTTTATAGTGAATTTATATTGAGATGGTGGGGAGAGAGGCAGCAGCAATAAAGCATGATTTAAGTTTACAGGGGATATTTTATGGGGCGTTCCTGTTGGGTCCTTTAATGTCCCTGTTATATACAAAAAAAGGTTTTCTGCAAGGACAAATGAATAAGATATAAATAGCTGCTCTCTTGAACCCCGTATAGACTGTGCAAATTCAATTATTTTAGGCTAAATATAAGTACCATACACAGTCTGGGATCCAAACCAAAAATACAGAACTAAATTTCTGGAACACAAGCAAAGATATTTCTTTGTCTCAGTCACACAGCAGATAATTTAATATAGAAAAGCTTGCATCAGAGCCAAAAGGAACACAAACACACACACAAATTAACAAAAATACCAGGGGTTTTAGTTCATTTCTTTTAAAGTCCATACTGTTTGAAACAGAATGCTAATAACTGTGTTATTATTTTAAAGCTGCAAATATTTTCTGACATTACCAATACTATTTCTCGGGAATGTAAACAATATCATATAACCAAAGGAGAATTCCATTTTATCATCCTGGTCTTTAGACTCCAGAAGATGTACAGATACACACGCTCTCTACAGATGAAATCCATATGTTTAGTAGAGATAATGAGCAAAACTGTGAACAGATATTATTATATATCTATATATATATATATATTATATATAGTGTAAAGGCTTCATAAAGATTTACGTATCTGACTAGATAAACCTGTTAATACCATAACTCACATACACATTTTGGGGGGACAGGTCTATAATTTCAAAAACATGTTTAAATTCTTTGCAGCAATACATTTAAAACATGGGAATATTTACAAACAGAAAGATAATTTTTGGTTTTGATCAACTAATTTAACAATATAAATCAGTTTATTTTAATTATCTACTTGATTAGCAAGGTTGTACTGTAGGAGTTATATTTTTCTTTCAAAATGTAGATTGCCTTTTACAGTATTATATTATCCATTGCCCAATATATAATATGATCACTGCTGTGAAGAAAGATCTGATTTTCAAAGTGCTTTATAATGACTATAATATCTTTAATTTTTAATTAGTGCTCAGCTACCACAGAAAGTCAAAAAAAGTTTATCAATTGCTAAGTAGTTCCGTTTGCTAGTTATTTTTGTGAGGGTTGCAACATCCCTTTTCTAGAATTTAAAAATATGTACAAAGTATCACAGCATGATAGGTATGGGATTACCAAAGGTCTACACTATTTAAAACATTTAAAAAACAAACAAACAAACAATCTACATCTGCTCTTCTTTGGCTCAGTTTTACTTTCAGCTATGTAAACACAACTCCCATTGAGTTGGCAGAATTCAGCCTTTGAAGAAAGTCTGAGCAGATAAAGAGAGCAAGTATACCTGTTGACTTTCAAAAGCCTACTGCAAGGGTAGTAAGATTGTATGACAGATGGCTTGTCTGCACACAATAGTTGAACTGCTTTAACTATACTGATATAGCACAATAGTTAACCCAGTACAACCCTTATTACAGTGAATATAGCACAACTGAGAGCTACTATATAAATGAATGCTCCATGCAAATGAATACGATAAATAGCAGTAAAAACGGTGATAGAGTATTTTTCAATATTCTCTCTATAGCTGCTGTACTGAACACTAAATTTGTATTCAAATACTGAATAAATCAAAGCAAAGTGAATTTAATTGGCCTATTAAAGAGTATACTGCTAATGTATCTTGATGCAACTTTGAGCAGCAGTAGCCGTTGTACAGAAATAAGGATAAATATAAGGTGTCCTAAGATGTAATGATAACTGATTCTAACAGGTACTTAGAATGAGAATATTTGTTTAGATCAATATCCAATTAAGAGTCTGGCTATTCAGATTCTACTGTTTAGTTTCCCATCAAATTACTGAAGCTAAAGCTATTAGCAAATCTTATTAGTTTCATGCTGATCTCTTGAGATATTTTCCACCTGACTACTTTGTGTCCCTTAAAAGATAATTCTAAACACAGTGTGATATTGATTGTTTCAAGGCTGTAAAGTTAACTGATCAAACATAGTCAAAGAAAATGTTACTGTATATATAATCAATCTATGGGGTGAGACTAGTCAGCATAAGAGGCTAATAATTTCCACTTTGTAAAGAGATTAACATCTAATCAGTAATTTAAAAATTGAATGGAGCCCTATTTACATTTGTAATCATACAGACACAAAGTACTACTGCACTAACGTAGCTGCAAAAGCATCACAAATGTGTGACTTATCAGTGTCTATAGGCATTTTTTTGAGGGAGAAAGAAGAAATAATATAGGGGCCCTCCTTTTTTGTGCTCTTGCTTTCCCCACAATTCTTTGTTATCCTTTCTGCCTGGTTGGCTAACGTTGAGCCTGTCAGACACCAGTCCAGTTTCTTTTGAACTCTGAATAACCACATTTGTGGGGAAGGGCTCAGAGTCAGGGTTTCTTAGGGCTAGATTTGTGCTCCGAACTGTAACTCTTCCCCTGAAAATTTTAGACTCTGTGGATTGAGGGTTAGTGGACCAACTGGCTGGCTTTCTGAAGCATGAAGATGGGAGAAGGTCTGTCTGACTGCCACCATCAGAAGATATTTTATGTAGAAAGTAGGATTAAAAGTTACTTGCTGTATTTCTGAAAAGAGTGGTGGTTGGCATTGTGATGGCGAAAGAAGAGGAGCTAGGAAAAGGAGATAGCCATCTTGAAAGAAGTCCATGGGGGCTACTCTTTCCCAGTCTGCCAAGAAGTTGAGATTCTAGATCCCTTTGTGGAACCTCTTCTTTCTCCCATTCTTCCCACAGATATTGGGCTTTCAAGATGAATGTATCTTCTTCCTTCCCTCTCCATTTCAACAGCCCCTAACCCAGACAAAATGCAAACCCTATATAACTTGAGTTTTGTATTTATAATGCTCCACAGAGTTTGAAATCCAGTATTTTAGCTAATGCATTACAACCCCCCCCCCCCGCACACACCTCTCCCTTCCACCAAATGAGTTCCGCCTCCCGAAATTCCCCTCTGCTCCCTGAATAAGAGACAGAATATGGCTGATTCTCTCAGATGGCTAACATCCATAGACTTCGCACCTGCCTTACTTCTGCTGTTAAATGTCAATTGATATAAGTGGACTAGTGTCTGTTAATTAGACTATCACTTATACAGTTTAACTGGCATGATGTGAGAAGATGAGTCTACTTATAAAAGGGATCTGCGACTATTGTAAAAAACACTGAATGAAAAAAACAAATCTCTGCTTGAATATACAGTCAGAATTCAATATCTATTTTTTCTTAATACAAGAAACTTTTTACCTTCAGCTCACTCTCAAAATTAAATAATCTATAGGGTTAATGCTTTCTCTCTAATGCACAGAGTTTAAACAAAGGCATCATTTAGTCCAGTTGGCTTTTATATCTTTCTGTCATTCTTGGTCCCTGGACAATGGGAGGGTACTAATCATGATAATGTTACATAATGCTATGACTCTCTCATAAGTAAAAAGTGCACACGACTTAACAGGATCTTCCTAATGAGATACAGAATTCACAATTCATAAAATCCATGAAGAAAACAAGGTCTTGTTTTCTTCATATAATCAGCAAAATAGTTATACGATCATTTTTCTATAATCATCCATATTTTTAAGTATGGATTATTTTAAACCTTTAACATAACTTGATACTTCCTCTAACAGGGCTCATCAAAGTCAATGAAAGGCCATTTCTTGACACCAATGGGCTTTGGATCAGAGAGTCTCACTAATCATGATGGAATGTGTCCATAACACCAGGAGACTGGACCTGATTATCCTCTCACGGCAGTTTGACATTACTGTAAAACCTGATTCTTCTTGCATTCACCCTAGTGTAACTCCACTGGAGTCAGAATTATTCTGGTGTAAGTAAGCAAGAAGAAAATCAAATGCACTGTCTTTTCAATAGAATTGTAACAACACTGTGTTGCTTAGTGGCGGTATTAAGACATATAAGGTCACTCATTTTATTTTTTATGTATGTACTTATATGGAAGGAATTCATGTCAATTAGTATCTTAATGAGCTAAGAAAATTGTCATCTTTACTGTTTTTTATTGTTTCCTCTGTCAAATATTTGTAAATGGTGCTTTACAGAAAGTCAGACAAGTAACATAAGACTCATAAAAACTTTGTAGCTTTCCAGGGTCTGGCATTAATATGAAGTTAGACGAGAAAGGGACCATTGCAGGGGACTGGACTAGATGACTTCTCGAGGTCCCTTCCAGTTCTACGATTCTATGGATTGTCCCACTCAAACCTATCAAGTTGCAGCAAATCAAGTAATTTTAATGGAGAAGTTCTTGTTTCCATGCAGAATTCTTTCACTGTGACTAAAATGAAGCCTGCGTTAAGAAAAGAATTCCCTCCTATAGTTGCCAAAGTTGATACTTAAAGAATGTTCACAAAGAAACACGAAATTGTATTAGTGTGGGAAAATAAGTACATAGTTAATGTAACATTAAAACAAAACGAGCATGATGACCTACTTTCCCTGTTTTACTGAATCAAGTTATGTCTTGAGAGACTGGAGATCACCACTTAGACTCTCAGAGTATCAAACATATTGCACATTAGATTTCAGTGACAGTTCAGAACTTGTTTTTGTTTTCCAGAGACAATAATATTTAGCTGCAGTGGCAGTTGTGCATAATATAGCTTTCTCTGGAAGTCTGTATACATTGTCTGGAAAGTAGGATAATAAAAATGGAAAACTTTGGGATTGTGTGTGAGTAGTGGTGGGGTGGTGGTGGGAAGGAACACTCAAATTATTACAGACAATGGGCCAGATCCCATAACTTGTACGCTTGTGAGTAGCCCTATTGATTCCCAACTGACTTTAAAGTCCCAATGGGGTAATATGAAAGGGAATTTTGCACATGGATCTAAAGACCTGACATTTTCCATCCCTGTAAAACTATATTCACTGAAAATTTCCAGTTGACATGTTTATCCAATATTTGTCAAAAATAAATTTGAGCAGATTAGAGCATTTGAAACATTATCTGTTATGCAGTAAACAAAAGGAACTGCAGTAATGTTTAAATAGAAAAATAATTAAGTAGAAAAAAAATCAAAGGCTTTTTTGTTGTTGTTGGACAGTATGGGGCTTTTCCTCCAATACCTAATTTTGACTTCAATGAGGCTATTCAGTTGCTAAAAGTTATCCCTCAGCTAAAATGCTTTACTCAGTTGGTCCTTAATTTTCAATATACTGCTCAAGTTTTTACATGTAAATTAAAAGAAGCAGACTTTGTTTTAAATAGAAGGATAAAGTCTGTTTTCCGTTGTATTTGTGTTAATCCACCATCATTTCATTGACTTTGGGAGAGTTGCTCTGGATTTATACCAGTAACTGGAACAGAAATTGGGTCTGCTATGTGCATTACAAAGAAATAATTTCAATGTCTCCATGAAGAAAAGAATGCCTTGGGTGATCTAAAATAAAATATTTCATACTTTGAAAATCCTGGAAAAAAGAAAAACAGTAAAAACAGAATGGAATGCTCTGAGAACTTGGAGACATCAAGAATTCACTCTTGTTTGGTATACTTTCTTGGTACTTGGTTGCCTTTGGCATGCATAAAACTTTGTTATTACATTAATATTAATCAGTCAGGCAATCACAACTGATGACAGAATAAAAAAAATGTTGATGTATCCAAGGGGGTCTTCAATTTTTAAAAAATTGTTCCTCAAGGAGTACTGGTCATGATGGCTAACGTTAACTTTTAAAGAGTAGAGCTTTTGTTTTAGAAGGAATACTAGATATGAGCATTGGCCTGCTAAACCCACGGTTGTGAGTTCAATCCTTGAGGGGGCCATTTAAGGATCTGGGACAAAAATTGGGGATTGGTCCTGCTTTGAGCAGGGTGTTGGACTACATGACCTCCTGAGGTCCCTTCCAACCCTGATATTCTATGATTCTATGTGAAAAAATATTTATAAATAAAATATAAAACACTCTTAGCTCCCTAAACATTGGAAATTGAACCTATTTTGAAAATCACAGGCCCATTTCTAGGAAAGAATAGACAAAAATGGATCTATTTTCCTAGCAAAGAAGACATTTGAATCAAAAGTGTGTGTTCAGTTTTCATACAAAATTATGTATTTCATCCAGGTTGTATATAAAGTGAAATTTGGGGCATGCAAAAAGCAAATTTCTATGTGAATTACTATTGTACATAAATTGTGAATTGGGAGACATAAGAAAAGGTATTTAAGCTAATGCATTGCTTAGTCATATATTCCTATGTTTTAGAAACAGACTTATAACAACAGGTTTCAGAGTAGCAGCCATGTTAGTCTGTATTCGCAAAAAGAAAAGGAGGACTTGTGGCACCTTAGAGACTAATAAATTTATTTGAGCGTAAGCTTTCGTGAGCCTCAGCTCATCCGATGCATCCGATGAAGTGAGCTGAGGCTCACGAAAGCTTACGCTCAAATAAATTTATTAGTCTCTAAGGTGCCACAAGTCCTCCTTTTCTTTTAGACTTATAATAAATAGATGTTACCAGTATGTTAGTGGTAAATTTAAGGCTGTCCAGACATGCCTGGATACTACTTCAACCACCAACTTTAAACACCATAGACAGAGCAACAGTTACAGACAGTACCTGAAATCTAGGGAATATAGGGGATTTCTATAAATATTAAAGAAGAGAACTTTAATTACAGAAATAGTCGATTATAAATTGCACCGTATTGCTAAATATAAAATGTCTGTTTTACATCTTCTATCTGTGGGTAAAAGCCTGCAGATAACATTTCTTTAGACTGTAACCTCTTCAGGGCATTGACTATTACTATGTGTTTGTACAGTGCCCAGCACAATGGGGCTCCAGTCTCAGTTGGGACCTCTAGATACATCATGCTAACCTATTTATTCTCTAATCAATTAAGACCTGAAACAAAGTCCATTAGCATGATTCAAAAACTACCCATGGGCTTTAGATCAAGCCCTAAAAGCATACCAGGAACAGGTGCCCTCCTTTCTTCCAGTCCTCTGCATACTACTTGTGAAGATTTGCAAGGTCAAGCTGGTCCTTGCAAGGTCCCTCTACTGGAGTGAAAGCTATCTTAAATCCACCCCAGTGAAGATGGAGGCAAAAGCAGTGAGTGGGGGTGGGAGGAGAGAGCATAGGAGGATTATAAAATGTGGAAGGGGTTGACCAGGATTGTAAAATAAATAAAAAATAATAATGAAGTTTACTTAATGACAATCCCTGATATTGTAGAGTTCCTGACACTACAACTATGTGGACATTGAGGAATTTTGTTATTTAATAACCTTTAGTGCACTATCTAGTGTAAAGCACATTAAATATCAAGTAATGCAGCTTTTTTCTCCTCAATCTCGTATGACTGCATCTGTTACAAAGGCTAACTTACTGATTAATGGACTCCAAAGAAAGACTGTGAAATTGTGTTCACCATATTGATCAGTCTGACATTTTCTGCCTCATACATGGCTCTTTTTGTAGTTACCTCCTCTTATTTATGTGTTCCATGTACAGCACCAGAATGCATCTATTCTGAGGTATAATTACAGGGAACAGAAATGGAGATGGTGTCTATTTAAGAAAGGAAAATAGATTTTTCACTAGTTTTGTTCTAGTAGATGAAATGTTAGTTTCTGCCTCATTCAACCTGCTTTTAGCAGGGAGTTCAATTTCAGCAGAAATAACAGAATGACTCGAATTTGATGCCTAGATCAAATTGGGAATATGTGAAGAAGACTGCTTCACTTTGTCATTATTTAGATGGACTATTTGGAACTCAGTTTCTAAAATTAGCGCATTATCAGTTCTAACATGAAATAAGAATGTAATTGCCTGTTGCAGGGTAGATCAGTATGTTGTATGTTAGAAAACAAGTGTGTATTTTTATTTTCAGCCAGGAAGTGATCCTGTTATCCTTAGTGAAATAAGATATGGGCTAATAGATTTGTAGAGGTTTGTTTGCCTACAATATCATTTAAACTATGCAGTATGTTTAAATGATCAAAGCATTTTGATTTTTTTTAAACTTTAGAAACTTCAATACTATGCTCAGTTTACGTTAGACCCATTTGTATGGTCAGAAATTGCATGTGACACTTAAGAAATGAAGGCAATTCATCAATAGTTTATGCAGTATTAGTCAGGTTTCTTAGATGCATATAAAATACAGAAAGTGTGAAATATACACACACACAACCGCCACTGAAGTCAATGGGAGTTTTGCATACATGTCTGCAGATGAAATTCGGATGTATATTTCTGAGATATCTAAAAAGCAAAGTCTGTTTCAGATAATTGTGTTGGTGACTCAATAGATTGCAATGTATTTGTAAAAATAAAAAGCACAAACATTTGTTTTTCTTAGGGAGAGGGTGAACATTTTGTAGAGCTAATAAGCACTAAGGTGGCTGGATTAGGGAAGATTCTTGACTGTCAGGCTTTCTTGAAATATCACAGCTAGCAAAATAGAATACTGTAATATTGTACAGTAAGTCAGCTTTAAACTAAGTTACTCTAACACAGTCACGGAAGCTAATTGCTTGTGGCCGCTTGGCCAGGTACACATATGCAAAGTGTGTATCTGGATCCTTGTTGGAGTAATGTAATGGACTCTTTGCCAAAACACAATACTCTAAGCTTTAAAAGAGGGCATTTACATGAGTGTATCCATCTACTTTAACATTGTTCACATCAGGCCTGTAAAGTCCCAATTATAAGCACAAATTATCACAAAAAGGAATATAAATATGGCAAACTGAAATCTGTGGTCAGTGCCTCAGCTGATGTGTGTCATTTCACTCACTTTATGGAGCTATCCTGAATTACATCACAGGAGGATCTGGCCCTCAGTTTTTAATTTGGTGAAACATTCATCAATATTTCCCCCCATTACTCATCCAGCTCTCTATTTAGCATTAAATTATGACAGCTGACCCAATGCAAGTGAATTACAATGAGCTCTGTCAACAGATGATTGCAAAGTGTACATGAGTGAACCAGGACTAATGGTATTGGACAACAATTGACAAATAAATGTGAACAAAGATAAACAACGTCTGTTTAAGATTGGTGACGGGATGAAAGGCAAATAATAATGAACAATGTCAGACAAAGATTGCCAAACAGATTATGATGAGAAATGTCCTACCCATTGCCTAGCAGGCTTAAGTAAATGAAGATAAATGACACCAGATGTTGATTAGTGAGTAGTGAGTAAATGAGGGAAATGTGGGAGAAAAGAATCTGAAGTTGTTTAAAAACAGAGAGACAAAGCCAAACTACATAAGGTATATAAATATATTAACTTTTTTATTATTCTTTTTAAAGAATAATATTAACCTCTTCCCTTTTGTGGACATACATTAAAATATGGTCTCTTCACATCATTCACATTTAAGATGAATGTTCTACAACTTTACAAATGCATACACAATTGATTTTCAGGTTGACCTAAATTGGCCTCCATTTGTAATCAGTTATACCAGCAAAATTGTTTAAATTTCCACTTATAAATACCTGAATACTTTTTTATTTTTTTTAAAGGAATACTTGTGGCACCTTAGAGACTAACAAATTTATTTGAGCATAAGCTTTCATGAGCTACAGCTCACTTCATTGGACGCATTCAGTGGAAAATACAGTGGGGAGATTTATATACATAGAGAACATGAAACAATGGGTGTTACCATACACACTGTAACCAGAGTGATCAGTTAAGGTGAGCTATTACTAGCAGGAGAGCGAGGGGGCGGGGGGAACCTTTTGTAGTGATAATCAAGGTGGGCCATTTCCAGCAGTTGACAAGAACATCTGAGGAACAGGTTTCAGAGTAGCAGCCGTGTTAGTCTGTATTCGCAAAAAGAAAAGGAGTACTTTTGGCACCTTAGAGACTAACAAATTTATTAGAGCATAAGCTTTCGTGAGCTACAGCTCACTTCATCGGATGCATTTGGTGGAAAAAACAGAGGAGAGATTTATATACACACACACAGAGAACATGAAACAATGGGTTTATCATACACACTGTAAGGAGAGTGATCACTTAAGATAAGCCATCACCAACAGCAGGGGGGGGGGAAGGAGGAAAACCTTTCATGGTGACAAGCAGGTAGGCTAATTCCAGCAGTTAACAAGAACACCATACAAAGCAAAGCTGCAGCGATTAGCAAAAGATCTTCTAAAGCAGTTCCAAGTAAAGAATATCAGAGGAACAGTGGGGGTGGGGTGGGAGGGAGAAATACCATGGGGAAATAGTTTTACTTTGTGTAATGACTCATCCATTCCCAGTCTCTATTCAAGCCTAAGTTAATTGTATCCAGTTTGCAAATTAATTCCAATTCAGCAGACTCTCGTTGGAGTCTGTTTTTGAAGCTTTTTTGTTGAAGTATAGCCACTCTTAGGTCTGTGATCGAGTGACCAGAGAGATTGAAGTGTTCTCCAACTGGTTTTTGAATGTTATAATTCTTGACGTCTGATTTGTGTCCATTCATTCTTTTACGTAGAGACTGTCCAGTTTGACCAATGTACATGGCAGAGGGGCATTGCTGGCACATGATGGCATATATCACATTGGTAGATGCGCAGGTGAACGAGCCTCTGATAGCGTGGCTGATGTGATTAGGCCCTATGATGGTATCCCCTGAATAGATATGTGGACAGAGTTGGCAACGGGCTTTGTTGCAAGGATAGGTTCCTGGGTTAGTGGTTCTGTTGTGTGGTGTGTGGTTGCTGGTGAGTATTTGCTTCAGATTGGGGGGCTGTCTGTAGGCAAGGACTGGTCTGTCTCCCAAGATCTGAGAGAGCGATGGCTCGTCCTTCAGGATAGGTTGTAGATCCTTGATGATGCGTTGGAGGGGTTTTAGTTGGGGGCTGAAGGTGATGGCTAGTGGCGTTGTTTTCTTTGTTGGGCCTGTCCTGTAGTAGCACTCCCAGCTATCTTCGAGACACCACCGATTTCCTGAGGAAACTACAGTCCATTGGTGATCTTCCTAAAAACACCATCCTAGCCACTATGGATGTAGAAGCCCTCTACACCAACATTCCACACAAAGATGGACTACAAGCCGTCAGGAACAGTATCCCCGATACTGTCACGGCTAACCTGGTGGCAGAACTTTGTGACTTTGTCCTGACCCATAACTATTTCACATTTGGTGACAATGTATACCTTCAAATCAGCGGCACTGCGATGGGTACCCGCATGGCCCCACAGTATGCCAACATTTTTATGGCTGACTTAGAACAACGCTTCCTCAGCTCTCGTCCCCTAGTGCCCCTACTCTACTTGCGCTACATAGATGACATCTTCATCATCTGGACCCATGGAAAAGAAGCTCTTGAGGAATTCCACCATGATTTCAACAATTTCCATCCCACCATCAACCTCAGCCTGGACCAGTCCACACAAGAGATCCACTTCCTGGACACTACGGTGCTAATAAGCGATGGTCACATAAACACCACCCTATATCGGAAACCTACTGACCGCTATTCCTACCTACATGCCTCTAGCTTTCATCCAGATCATACCACTCGATCCATTGTCTACAGCCAAGCGCTACGATATAACCGCATTTGCTCCAACCCCTCAGACAGAGACAAACACCTACAAGATCTCTATCATGCATTCCTACAACTACAGTACCCACCTGCTGAAGTGAAGAAACAGATTGACAGAGCCAGAAGAGTACCCAGAAGTCACCTACTACAGGACAGGCCCAACAAAGAAAACAACAGAACGCCACTAGCCATCACCTTCAGCCCCCAACTAAAACCCCTCCAACGCATCATCAAGGATCTACAACCTATCCTGAAGGACGAGCCATCGCTCTCTCAGATCTTGGGAGACAGACCAGTCCTTGCCTACAGACAGCCCCCCAATCTGAAGCAAATACTCACCAGCAACCACACACCACACAACAGAACCACTAACCCAGGAACCTATCCTTGCAACAAAGCCCGTTGCCAACTCTGTCCACATATCTATTCAGGGGATACCATCATAGGGCCTAATCACATCAGCCACGCTATCAGAGGCTCGTTCACCTGCGCATCTACCAATGTGATATATGCCATCATGTGCCAGCAATGCCCCTCTGCCATGTACATTGGCCAAACTGGACAGTCTCTACGTAAAAGAATGAATGGACACAAATCAGACATCAAGAATTATAACATTCAAAAACCAGTTGGAGAACACTTCAATCTCTCTGGTCACTCGATCACAGACCTAAGAGTGGCTATACTTCAACAAAAAAGCTTCAAAAACAGACTCCAAGGAGAGACTGCTGAATTGGAATTAATTTGCAAACTGGATACAATTAACTTAGGCTTGAATAGAGACTGGGAATGGATGAGTCATTACACAAAGTAAAACTATTTCCCCATGGTATTTCTCCCTCCCACCCCACCCCCCACTGTTCCTCTGATATTCTTTACTTGGAACTGCTTTAGAAGATCTTTTGCTAATCGCTGCAGCTTTGCTTTGTATGGTGTTCTTGTTAACTGCTGGAATTAGCCTACCTGCTTGTCACCATGAAAGGTTTTCCTCCTTCCCCCCCCCCCTCTGCTGTTGGTGATGGCTTATCTTAAGTGATCACTCTCCTTACAGTGTGTATGATAAACCCATTGTTTCATGTTCTCTGTGTGTGTGTATATAAATCTCTCCTCTGTTTTTTCCACCAAATGCATCCGATGAAGTGAGCTGTAGCTCACGAAAGCTTATGCTCTAATAAATTTGTTAGTCTCTAAGGTGCCACAAGTACTCCTTTTCTATCTGAGGAACAGATTCCGCTATTCCTACCTACATGCCTCCAGCTTTCATCCAGACCACACCACACGATCCATTGTCTACAGCCAAGCTCTACGATACAACCGCATTTGCTCCAACCCCTCAGACAGAGACAAACACCTACAAGATCTCTATCAAGCATTCTTACAACAACAATACTCACCTGCTGAAGTGAAGAAATAGATTGACAGAGCCAGAAGAGTACCCAGAAGTCACCTACTACAGGACAGGCCCAACAAAGAAAATAACAGAACGCCACTAGCCATCACCTTCAGCCCCCAACTAAAATCTCTCCAACGCATCAAGGATCTACAACCTATCCTGAAGGACGACCCATCACTCTCACAGATCTTGGGAGACAGGCCAGTCCTTGCTTACAGACAGCCCCCCAATCTGAAGCAAATACTCACCAGCAACCACACACCTCACAACAGAACTACTAACCCAGGAACCTATCCTTGCAACAAAGCCCGTTGCCAACTCTGTCCACATATCTATTCAAGGGACACCATCATGGGGCCTAATCACATCAGCCACACTATCAGAGGCTCGTTCACCTGTGCATCTACCAATGTGATATACGTCATGTGCCAGCAATGCCCCTCTGCCATGTACATTGGTCAAACTGGACAGTCTCTATGTAAAAGAATAAATGGACACAAATCAGATGTCAAGAATTATAACATTCAAAAACCAGTCAGAGAACACTTCAATCTTTATGGTCACTCGATTACAGACCTAAAAGTGGCAATTCTTCAACAAAAAATTTCAAAAAGAGACTCCAGTGAGAGACTGCTGAATTGGAATTAATTTGCAAACTGGATACAATTAACTTAGGCTTGAATAAAGACTGGGAGTGGAAAGGTCATTACACAAAGTAAAACTATTTCCCCATGTTTATTCCTGCCCTCCCCCCACTGTTCCTCAGACGTTCTTGTCAACTGCTGGAAATGACCCACCTTGATTATCACCACAGAAGGTCCCCCCCCCGCTCTCCTGCTGGTAATAGCTCACATTAAGTGATCACTCTGGTTACAGTGTGTATAGTAACACCCATTGTTCATTGTTTCACTCTAAGGTGCCACAAGTACTCTTTTTCTTTTTGCGAATACAGACTAACAAAGCTGCTACTCTGAAATCTGAATACTTTTTGACACTCTCTTATACAGACATCTAAGCTGATTGTGGGAGCAATATGCAGATACAAAAACAGAGGCATATTTTCAAACTCTCAAAATATAGTATATAGCATGGTGATGTTCTAGTACTACAAATTATTAATCTAAAGATGAAAAATGTTCACATTTGGCATTTGTTAGGATAAAATGTCACTGCAAGTTTAATTATTGTGCATTGCTTTCCATGCTTTCCAGAAGCATAATATGCTCTTCAGCTATATTTTTTTCTTACACTTCTATTCATAGGATATTGTACTAGGGGCAAGTATCAGAGTATGAAACTAAAGGATTGATAATAATTCAGCCATATAATTATGTATTTGAATAAATCGTAGATACAAATACCAAAAGCACAGCCAAAGTGCAATTACACTATAATTAGTGTAAATAATTACTTCAGTCACTGAGTTATAAAATTTGATGGATTTGTAAAAAGAGTTATGTGAAATTGTGCTTTGAGTTTACAAGAGTTTATGCAAATATTGTCTTTGTTTCTTATCAGCTTGGTATACAACCCTTCAAAGTTTTGCTTTGAGATTCAGGCTCAAACACACCCAAAATCTCAACGTAAACCTTTGCATAAACCACTAAGTTTTCAACTGGTTTTCTTATCAAAACTGTAAATTTCACATTAATTTGATGCAAAGCTATCTCAAATTGCCTTGAAACTACACCTAGACTTGCTCAAAATGTTCCTTAAGCTTCTTTGAAATAGGTTGTATGGTTTGAGTTTGTAATAGGACTGTAAACCTGGTAAATTTGCTCTATTACTGGAGAGTCATGAAACCCAGTTGAAGTCAATGTTGTTGCCCTCTGCAGTATTTGCTTCTCACTTCAGTCACTAATTTAATGTAAGAGACACAAAGAGGAAGAAGTCCTTGATTAAAAGATGAATTTGAAGAGAAGGCTTTGCCACTTGGTGACATAAAACAAATTAACAAGATTCTGGTAAGACCAAAAATCTCCCATATGGTCATGTCAAAATATTGTAGAAAATATCAATTTTAACCTTTTATTTCAAGCTATAGTACCCTGCTTCTCACTCTCCAGTACAATGACAACATTAGTAAAGGGGTACACATTTATAGACTGATAAATATTTCTCTCTCAAAGGAAGCTAGACCAGATGGCAGAACAGGCAGTGCGTACTTTGAGATGGTGCTGAAATGTTATTTAGACCCAGTGTCCACAAGGGCTAGAATGTTACCACTTACTTAGCTGTTATCAAATAGTGAGTTGTGATAACTGCTACCAATTGGCTATGAATTGTGCACACAACTGGTCTATGTTAAAAACTTTTTATTTTGGTTACCCTATCCCCCTTCCCCCACACACTGTTCCATTCACATGTTTTGTCTTAGTTAGGCCTTGTCTACATTACAAAGTTATGTCGACAAAGGGCCAGTGTAGAAACCATGCTTGATTTTCTCTTTAATTGCCCTCCAGGACGTGTCCCACAATGCCCACCGTGACCGCTCTAGTCAGCAGTTTGAACTCCACTGCCCTGCAGCCAGGTAAACAGCCATCTGCCCCTCCCTCTTAGAAGCCCTAGGAATTTTTGAAATTCCATTTCCTCTTTGCCGGTGTGGAGAAATCTCATTGCAGGTGACCATGGCAGGTTATCACAGCAAATGCTCTTCCACTTGGACCACTGTGGAGCTGCTGGATCCACTCAGTATATGGGGAGAGAAGGCTATGCAGTTTCAGCTGTGCTTGAGCCGTAGGAATTTTGAAACCTATAGGCAGATTTCTCAAGGCTTGTGCAAAAGGGCTATGATCGGGACATGCTGCCGTGCAGAGCGAAGATAAAGGAGCTGAGGCAGGTGTACCATAGGCAAGGGAGGCAAACCATCACTCTGAAGCTACACCTAAGACCTGACAGTTCTATAAGGAGCTGCAGGCTATCCTCAGTGGCGACCCCACCTCCATAGCCAAGAGCCCCGTGGATACTTCACTGGGACTGGAGGCGGCAAAAAGAAGACCTAACCCAGAGGATGAAGTCATTGATGAAGAGGTGGAGTTAGATGACCATGTGGAGCTCCTGGCAGTGTCGCCCAGTGGGGCAGGCAGCCAGAAACTGTTCACCACTCTGGATGTGTCTAGCCAGTCTCAGTAGTTGCTCTCCAGTGAGGAGAGGAGATGCCTGGTAAGTGGCTGTGGTTTGTGTAGTGCGGGGGTGAGTTCAGGGTATAGAAATGTAGAATGCTGGCTGTGTTTCTGTGTGATGGACATTTCCCAGAGTAGCTAATCAGTACTGCGGAACAGGGTGTTGATGCACACCGAGATCTCACAGGAATCCTCCAGAGAGATCTCTTGGAAAGTTTCCTGGAGGTACTTGGCAAGCCTCGGCCAAAGGTTCCTTGGCAGGGCTGGTTTGTTCCTTCCCCCATTGTAGGGAACTTTCCCGTGCCATTCAGCAATCATTTGTGCAGGGACCAATGCAGCACACAGGTGAGCAGCATAGGGAGCAGGGCGTAAGCCACAAGCATGTAGTAGAATCATAGAATCAGAGAAGGTTAGGGTTGGAAGAGACCTCAGGAGGTCATTTAGTCCAATCCTCTGCTCAAAGCAGGACCAACCCCAACTAAATCATACCAGCCAGTGCTTTGTCAAGCTGGGCCTTAAAAACCTCTAAGGATGGAGATTGCACCACCTCCCTAGGCAACCCATTCCAGAGCTTCCACCCTCCTAGTGAAATAGTTTTTCCTAATATCTAACCTAGACCTCCCCCACTGCAACTTGAGACCATTGTTCCTTGTTCTGTCATCTGACACCACTGAGAACAGCCTAGCTCCATCCTCTTTGGAACCCCCCGTCAGGTAGTTGAAGGATGCTATCAAATCCCCTCTCACTCTTCTCTTCTGCAGACTAAATAAGCCCAGTTCCCTCAGCCTCTCCTCATAAATCATGTGCTCCAGCCCCCGTTCCCCAAACATTTTTGTTGCCCTCCGCTGAACTCTCTCCAATTTTTCCACATCCTTTCTGTAGTGGGGTGCCCAAAACTGGATGTAATACTCCAGATGCGGCCTCACCAGTGCCAAATAGAGGGGAATAATCACTTCCCTCAATCTGCTGGCTATGCTCCTACTAATGCAGCCCAATATACTGTTAGCCTTCTTGGCAACAAGGGCACATTGTTTACTCATATCCAGCTTCTCATCCACTATAATCCCCAAATTCTTTTCTGCAGAATTGCCACTTAGCCAGTCGGTCCCCAGCCTGTAGTAGTGCACGGGATTCTTCTGTCTTTAAATGCAGGACACTGCACTTGTCCTTGTTGAACCTCAGATTTCTTTTGGCCCAATCCTCCAATTTGCCTAGGTCACTCTAGACCCTACCCCTACCCTCCAACATATCTACCTCTCCCCCAGCTCTTTGTGGGCCACGAACTTGCTGAGGGTGTAATCCATCCCATCATCTAGCTCATTAATGAAGATGTTGAACAAAACCGGCCCCAGGACCAATCCGTGGAGTACTCTGCTTCATACTGGCTGCCAATTAGACACTGAGCAATTGATCACTACCCGTTGAGCCCGATGATTTAGCTTTCTATCCACCTTATAGTCCATTCATCCAATCCATACTTTTTAACTTGCTGGCAAGAATACCATGGGAGACCATATCAAAAGCTTTGCTAAAGTCAAAGTATATCATGTCCACCGCTTTCCCCATATCCACAGAGCCACTTATCTCATCATAGAAGGCAATCTTGCAGGACTTGTCCTTGGTAAATCCATGATGACTGTTCTTGATCACCTTCCTCTCCTCCAAGTGCTTCAAAATGAATTCCTTGAAGATCTGCTCCATGACTTTTCCAGGGGCAGATGTCAGACTACGTAGTTCCCCAGATTCTCCTTCTTCCTTTATTAAAAATGGGTACTATATTTGCCTTTTTCCAATTGTCTGGGATCAACACAAGTTTTCAAAGATAATGGCCAATGGCTCTGCAATCACATCAGCCAACTACTTCAGGACCCTCAGATGCTTTGCATCCAGCCCCATGGACTTGTGTATGTCCAGCTTTTGTAAATAGTCATTAACCTGTTCTTTCATGACTGAGGGATGCTTATGTCCTCCCCATACTGTGCTGCCCAGTGCAATAGTCTGGGAGCTGTCCTTGTTTGTGAAGACCGAGGCAAAAAAAAGCATTGAGTACTTTAGCTTTTTCCACATCTGTCACTATTTTGCCTCACCCGTTCAGTAAGGGTCCCACATTTTCCCTGACCACCTTCTTGTTGCTAACATACCTGTAGAAACACTTCTTGTTACCATTCACATCCCTTGATAGCTGCAACTCCAATTGTGCTTTGGCCTTCCTGATTACATCCCTGCATGCTGGAGCAATATTTTTATACTCCTCCCTAGTGATCTGTTCAAGTTTCCATTTCTTGTAAGCTTCCTTTGTGTGTTTAAGCTCACCGAAGATTTCACTGTTAAGCCAAGCTAGTTGCCTGCCATATTTGCTATTCTTTCTGCATGTCAGGATGGTTTGTTCTTGTGCCCTGAATAAGGCTTCTTTAAAATACAGCCAGCTCTCCTGGACTCCTTTCCCTCTCATATTAGCTTGCCAGGGGATCCTGCCCATCAGTTCCCTGAGGGAGTCAAAGTCTGCTTTTCTGAAGTCCAGGGTCTGTATTCTGCAGCTCTCCTTTCTTCCTTTTGTCAGGATCCTGAACTCAGCCATCTCAGGGTCACTGCTGCCCACATTGCCACCCACTTCTACTTCCCCTACCAATTCTTCCCTGTTTGTGAGCAGCAGGTCAAGAGGAGCATGGCCACCAGTTGGTTCCTCCAGCACTTGCACCAGAAAGTTGTCCCCAAAACTCTCCCAAAACTTCCTGAATTGCCTGTGCACTGTTGTATTGCTCTCCAAGCAGATGCCAGGATGATTGATGTCCCCTATGAGAACCAAGGCCTGTGATCTGGAAACTTCTGTTAGTTGTCCGAAGAAAGGCTCACCTACCTCATTCTCCTGGTCTAGTGGTCTATAGCAGATACCCACCATGACACCACCCTTTTTGTTCTTGCCTCTAAACTTAACCCAAAGTCTCTCAATGGGCTTTTCTCCAGTTTCATACTGAATCTCTGAGCAATCATACTGCTCTCTTACATACAGTGCAACTCCTCCAGCTTTTCTTCCCAGCCTGTCCTTCCTAAACAGTTTATACCCATCCATGATAGTGCTCCAGTCATGCGAGTTACCACACCAAGTCTCTGTTATTCCAGTCACATCATAGTTCCTTGATTGTGCAGGACTTCCAGTCCTTCTTGCTTGTTTCCCGGGCCTCTTGCATTTGTGTACAGGGACTTAAGATAACTAGCCAATTGCCCTACTTTCTCAGTATGAATCAGGAGGCCTACCCTGTTACATCCTCCTCCTTGTGTTTCCTCCCAGCATCCCACTTCCCCACTTACATTAGGGCTTAGGTCTCTATCCCCTGGTGGACCTAGTTTAATGCCTTCCTAACTAGGTTAGCAAGCCTGCCTGCAAAGATGCTCTTCCCTCTCTTCATTGGGTGGATCCCAATGTTTCCTAGCAATCTTTCTTCCTGGAACAATATCCCATGGTCAAAGAATCCAAAGCCCTTCTCCGACACCACCTGTGTAACCACTCATTTACTTCCACAATTCCATGGTCCTTACCTGGGCTTTTTCTTTCAGCATGACTTATGCCTCAAACTCCTTTATCCTTCTTCCCAAAGCCACATAGTCTGCAGTAACCTGCTCAAGTCATTCTTGGCCTTAGTAGATGTATCCTCGCTTCCCTGCTTGACCCTCTCTATGGAAAAGTTTAGGAGAATATTAATTTTTTTCCCTAGTCAGCTGCACTGCAACCCTTGTGGAATGCTCTGTTCCCCATGTAGAGCACCCCCGCCTCACCCCCAGACAACACTCACTTTGCTCTGGGTGTTTGCAGAGATTTGTGCTTGCCAAGGGTCAGTGAGAAAGTGATTGTAATGTTACAAATGGTGTATTTTACTGAAATGTTTCAATGTTGTGCATGAACGTAACAATCATGCTTCTGTGCGTTGTTCCTTCTGCTTCAGCAGATGTGGCCTTCAAGAACACCCCACACACCAGCCGAGTGTTTCCGCCAGATAAGAAAGCACCTAAGATGGAGCAAAGACGACATGTTCCAGGAGGTACTGCACTTCTCCAATGCAGAGAAAAGGGAATGCAAGGTGGAGAGAGAAGCCAAAATGCAGGACAGAAAATAAAATTAGGAGTTTGTTAAGGATGCTACTAAGCGGATGATTAACGTCATGGAGGAGCAAATGCAGATGCTGAAGTCCTTAATAATGCTGCAGACTGCGCAGATGTGTACCCACCCTCCCCTGTAGCACATTCAGAACTCTTTTCCATTCCCCCCCCCCCGCAAAACGCTGCCCTCACAGTCCTTTCTGCTTCTCGGGACTTCTCGGTTTCCCCTTCACTCTACTCCCTCAGACAACTTTCAAAATTATAGCTGGACCTACACACAGCTCTGAAAATCTGCCCTTCACAGGTACCTCCTTTCCCACCAAACATCTTTGTGTGTGTGAATGTGTATGTTGTTTCCTGTGCAATAAAAGCAAAGTTTTTGAATGTAACTCATCTTTATTTGTTTCCTACAAACTGAGATAGCAGGCATTACCAATACATACATAGGCAGTTTAATCATTTGCTTACTGGAATGAAAGGCCCCAAATGTCACCATTGCTTCCTAAGAAAACTACATGTAATGTAACATTGCAACACCAATCAGAGAGATATACATTACTGCTTCTCATTTTCAAAGTGTTGCCTCAAAGCCTCCCTGACAATGAAAATGTTGCTAGGGAGTGTAAAAGAGCAATAAACAGGGCTTTTCAAAGGTTTATGTATCAGATTCTGTACAGATGACACTGTCTGAAATGTCGGATTTTACATAGACTACAAGCAAAGGATTCATAAAATGCATGGTTGCTCTGATACCCATTAACTTGTTCATTCTTGCAAATCAGTCTTGAGGAAGGTTATTACATAGCTTTGTGAAGCAGTAAACATCAGCGTTAAGGGTGATCTGAAACAAGCTCAACAAACTTTATGTTCACAAATTGAGGAACTAGTGATCAAATGGTAAAATTACAGGGTAGAAATATTGAGCCACTTACTAGCAGATAGCGCCGCCCCCGCCCCATTCCTAAAAGCATTCTAAGGAAATGCAAAGCATTCTGAGTTCCAGACATTTAATAGTATAGATTTCACATATTAGCCCACCAAGAGCAACAGGAGTGGCAACAATTGACAAACAGGAAGAAGCCTAACGTCTAGAATTTTGCTTGTAAACACAACCCTATATGGGTACAGCAAAGAGCTACCCTGCCCCAGGAACAGTACTGGAGGCAAATACCAGAATGCCTTTCAGCCAGTCCTGGTGGGCTGGGGAATCAACCCTTTAAATGACGACATACTTACCCTGCAATGCTGGCAGACTCTGCTGGCTGGCACAGAGAAGAGAGTATAGCCACAGCTCTGCCTACTGTTTGCTCCTTCCCATTTTCTCTGCTAGATTTGGGCACTGATTCCATGGAGGAATAGTTAGGGAGCAGTCCCAGCTCCCCAGGGGAGGGATAGGATTGACATTTTTTTCAACCCTTCCCCAGACGAGACAATGTAAGGAAGATCCCACTCCTCTGTACATCCAGATAGGTTCTAGCCTGAATCTAGCCCCTACTTTGCAATGAATCATTCAACCAGCTGTGCTATGAACCTTCTGAGAGTCACACATCCTTAGGTTTATCCATTATAATGGTACAAGTGAAAATATGAAGGTGTCTTATTGCGTAGACAGTTTGCATGTTTTATCAGGGACAGAAAAACTGCATTCCAACTCCGGAACTAGACCAAAGTGACAAAACTCCTCATAAGCTCCCACTGATTGGAAACACTAACTAATGTATTCTTGAGAGGATTTTGATCACAAAGCTGTCCTCATCTTTCACTAACATGATTCCGTGGCCAGTTTTTGCTGTTGTTTTGTTATGTTAATGTCCACTGGTGGATAATCAATTATACATAATACAGATAGCAAGTAGAAATCAGTGAAGAAGAAATACTAATTTGTTATATATTAATGATTTGGCTTAAAGTTAACAGTGGATGACCAAGCGTTTATTTAAGATTAGTAATCATTTAAATGCCAAATAAAGGCAAACAAAAACCCCGCAACATGCTGCTTTTGTAACAAACTGATATATCGTAGTTTGATAGACATTGATATGGCCTCCATCTGAGCAGCGTGCGGTAGTGATGTGCTATCATCCCCATATTTAGATGGGGAACTGAAGCCCAGCAAGACTAAATAGCTTTCCCAGGGTTGCACAAGAAGTCTGTGGCAGAGGAGGGAATTGAATCCTGGTCCCTGGCAAGTGTCCCAATTACTGGACCATCCTCTCTTTCTGTCCTTCTCCCACATGCATTTGGAATTGGAGCATAAATTTTAAGCATAACCAGCTACTGCAGATAGGAAACATATCAGTTTGAATAATTATCGCAGGTCCTTCTCTTCACCCAGTTTTATTCTTTGTAAGTTTCATGGGTCTTTGAAAGCACAGCCCAGAAAGAAGGGACCTGAGCCAATTTTGTTCAAATCCATTGCCTATCATCAGTGGGCATTGCTTCTTGCAAAGTGCTGACATATCTCTTACTAATAATAATGAAAAGTGAATTTGAAGCCAAAGGAGTTGCTACCATCCTTACACTGTTCACCAATCAGCACTAGTTTCTAAGACGTTCTCAGGCTCCTTAATCTATAGGAAGTTTTAAAATAAAAATGATGCGTCGCTAAAAATATTGTATCCATGTCTCAAGAAAAAAATCTGCAGATGTTTAAAGATGAAAACAGAAATACTCCCAAATTAGATACCCTACTCATCCTTCATGCTTATATACGAGTGCCCTGAGTCTAAGTATGGCTAAGTACTTTTAGGAGGTCTTTTTTTACAGAATATCTGTGGGTGGTCATTGAAAATATTCTGGCTTCTGGAGAACTGAATGAAGCTGAAATGCCTGTGAATATATGTACCATTGTTAATTCATCTATACAGCATGCCACTTTGTGCAGTTATTTGTCTTACATGCTAGAGGAGATCTTTGAATCCACAGCCCTGATAAGAAGCCTCTTCTATTCCCATTACTCTTCATTTATCCCCCTTCTCGCAAGTATCTGTAATTTTTCCTCTCAATTACTCTATAAATGTGGTGCCAGGTGCGAGCATGCATCCATGGATCCAGAATTGGTTCTAGTGATCATAGCTCCATTAAAGTCAGTGCAGCACCTGCCATTGACATGAACGATTATTTACACCGGCTAAGACTCTCCCTTCTGGACTCCATGCTCTAAAGGGGCCTTTTTGCTGCAGCGGTTTCATCCTTCATTGTGACAAAAGCATCCCAAAATGCAAGGCAACTTCCATCATGTTCCTACAACTCAAAAGGCACAACATTCTGACACATGTCAAGGCATTGGGATGAAACATCACACTGCTGAACTGGAGTCCTCTACTTAATTTGACCTAAATTAATAATATAACTTATTCTGCCTGTGCATGGTGCTAAATGAGCAATGATCAAAAGGGTGTTATTTTTCAGACCACTTCTTAAACAGAACTCTGTAGACATACTGTTTAGCTATCAGACTACCACTTATTAATAGACATTCTACATGTAATTGCAGGTAACTAAAGTATCTGGTCATGGATGTCCCAAGTCATTGCTGGTAATTATCTCCCAATGATCCTATAACAGTTGGAAATCAACTTTGAAGTGCTAGATGCCAATTGTAAAACTGGAGGACAGATTTTCAGCTGGATTTGAAAAGGAATGTACCAATTTGTTCCAGCTGAGGGTGTGGCCCTGTGTATTTATTTTATAGTATTTTCTGATGGTGAAGTAAAATGAATCATCTTCTTTCTTGTTAGTCTCTAAGGTGACACAAGTCCTCCTTTTCTTCTTTCTACTGTCTATCTTGGTTGAATGAAAGTGTTCTATTAAATTTCATTCTTCATCACCTTTTTCTTCATAACCCATAATAATGAACAGAAAGTTACTTGAATAATGTGCTCTTGTAACTGCCTGTTAAAAACAGCCATTAAAATAATGAACTACGAAATTAATTCAAAGTACTGCAGACAATTCATCAGTAGTTTATTCAAGTTACACAGATCTTGTTTTAAAAGTTGTGTGGAGATGCCTATTATCTGTTGCTAAAGTAATGTTTTCAAAATCAACATTATACCTATTCTGGAAAATTCCTGAGTTAATTTGAACAGTGGAGCACTGCAAAACGAAAAACAGAGAACATGTTATGCAACATTTAGTTCTATTGAGCCATCCTGCACCATAATTTTACCAGTTAATCTATGTTTCCGTTGTGTTTAATTCTCTTACTAGGAACTGATTGCAGATGGTCCCATCCTTTATCACACAGCTAAGACTATTCTCTAATAAATTATAATGGCTACAATATAAGCCCCCAGATCTAAGACAATTCATTTGTTATGGGAAGTTAATTAATATTTTTCCCATTTCTATGGAACATTTACTTTCAAATACATACTATAATCTAGAATCTGGAACTTAATACTATTCTTTGATTAGATAACAAGAAAATAAGAACTAAAAACTAGTTTCAGAAAACAAGAAAATGTGTAAAACTGCGGGGACTAAAAATGATTTCACACAAACTTGTCCACAGTTGAATCTGAAGTTAGACTTGTGTGCAAGTGACAATATTCTGCATAATGTAACTTCACTGTTTTATAATAATAAAACTAAAAAACCCAAGCAGCATTATTTTAACAACTCAGTTATTAAATGCTGGCTTGTACAGCTGCATTTAACTATTTCTTAATTCAAAATGGTACACAGGAAGATGTATTTGTATTGTGGAATTCATTCAAAATAGCTAAACCAAACATATGTCCACATGGGATTAAATGGGTAGAATTTGATCAATTGCCTACTTTGAAGTCTGTGAGACCATTGACATGCTTGAAGTTTAAAGTGAGCTGTAGCTCACGAAAGCTTACGCTCAAATAAATTTGTTAATCTCTAAGGTGCCACAAGTACTCCTTTTCTTTTTGGGAATACAGACTAACATGGCTGCTACTCTGAAACTTGAAGTTTAAGGCATGTGTTTAAGAGCCTTGCTGGATCAGGGCCTATGTGATGTAGCTCTTTAATCATTTGGCTTTTTTTCTGCATTCTTGTAACTACTCAGTCTACATAAGTTCTTTTTTCCTGAACGGTTACAAGTAATTCAGAGTCCATCCATGCAGATGAGCTAAACTAGTCCTTCCAATGTGCATTCCTGTGCACCTTGCTCCATTGAATTTTATCTACCATCAGGTTGCCTTACGTAGCTAAGGGAAATGTAAGGTACATTTGAAGGAACAATTTTAACTGCCCCAGAGAGTTAGGCTAGTTTAAGCAGAGAGGAATTTCCAGATTGTTTTCTTCAAGGTTAGAACTGGCAGAGTAGGCAATTTATGGGATGCCAAAAAATGCCTTTCCATGCATTGTAGCATGGTAAGAAACGCTTAAGGATCTTCTGTAACAGTTCGACCTACAGGTTGTGCATTTTAATGACAGAGGTGGCAGACCTTGAATGTCTGGTTAGGAAAAGTAAGCTATTTATTCAGTAAAAGGTACATAACATGAATAATGAATGACCTCTAGTGAAATCTGTATAGTCGCATCCAAAATGCTTACTCATATCCGTAGTTCCATCAATAATTTTCCATGCCACATGCAAGTTAAAATTCAGACAGTATAAAATATATTGTTTTTATCCAAAAAATAAGTTCAAAAGTCAAAAACTACAGTGCAGCAAACTGCCACAGTGTACAATATAGTGTACTATATGACATAAGTGTTTTATAAATACAATAGGCCAAACTCTTCCCTTAGCCAGGCTGACTCCAGCGTTTTTGCCATCTCAAGCGGCAAAAAAAACACAAAACAAAAAACCTTGCCACCGAACACGGAGGCGGAGCGATGGTGCGGCCACCGAATTGCTGCCGCCGCCCAGGGCAGATTCCCGGACACCCCTTTACATTACATAAAAAAGAGTTAAAAGGAGCATATATAAAAATATATATATAAAATCACTTTAAGATGATGAATTGGTTTTGTGAAGGCAAGCATATTTAAACTTGTTTCCTTCAAGCTTCAACACAACCTGGTTTAAGTCCTGTATCCAGACTTCAGTTTCATGCTGAGGGAGGCTGGGAGTACGACTGCATCACTTGGTTTGAAGTAGTTTCCATTATATACTGGGTTTGCAGTTTGGTTCAATGGCTCTCAGCACCCCCACTATAAAAATTGTTCCAGCCACCCCTGGTTTCATGTGTACATTCAGATATTTAGATGCCTAAATGGTAGCAGTTGCAAACACCTACATAAGCAAAGGTCATTTTTCCAGATCAAAGCCCCATTGAGCTCCATTCAGTGTGTGGGTCTTGTGGATGAAGTCTCGAAAATCAGAAGTCTTGCCTCCTCTGATGGACATTAATATTGAGGGAGTATTTTTCATTAAACTAAGAAATATAAATGATAATTTAAATACAATAGAACCTCAAAGATATGAACACCAGAGTTACAGACTTATCAAAAGTCAAGCAGCATTGCAGACCAAAAAAATAAAAAAGCAAATAATGTACTACAGCTCTGATGCTGAGGGCTTCAGCCATGGAGGTGGGGGGGACTGCAGCCGTGGGGGGCGGGGGAGGTCAGGGCTCCGGGCTTCTGACCCTCGGGAGCACGGGGCTCAGGGCTTTAAACAAGTTGGGGAGTGTTGAGGCTCGGGCCTTCAGCCCCATGGCTCCGCTCCTGGTTTCAGCCCCATGGGGGAGTCACAGGGGCTCCTGGTTTCAGCCCTGTGGGGTACACCGGTGCTCGGGGTTTAGCTATGAAGGAAGTGCCAGTTTCAGCCCCAGCATTCCCCCTGTAGCTAAAGCCCCGAGCCCTGCCCCCACCACCCCGAAGCAGGGAGCAGAGCCATGGGGAGCCCTGAGCCGCAGCTCCCCCCTCCCCCACCCTCCCGCCAAGGGCTGAGGCTGGGATCAGAGCTGTGGGACTGAAGCTCCGAGCCCCGGCGCCTCCTGTGAGGCTGAAACTGGGAACAGAGCTGCAGGGCTGAAGCCCTGACCTCAACACTCCTCCCATGTCTAAAGCGCTGAGCCCCAGCGCCCCAAAGAGTCAGAAGCCTGGACCCCCCCCACACACACCCATAAGCCTGACTTCCCCCCACCCTGTGGCTGCAGCCCCAATCCCCCAGGTGGCTAAAGTCTGTTACCTCTTCTTCAGAGGTTACAGACTGGAGCGTTCTGGAGTTACGGACTGCCTCCATTCCCAAGATATCCATAACTCGGAGGTTCTACGGCATTAACTTTTTAACCAACTTTTAACTTTTAGGTGCCCCTATCATGCCAGTACCCATAGGCACATGCCTACTTGGAAATCTGGCTCTGGTTCTGGGCTGGCTTCATTTCACTGATCTTTGTGGTACGTGGTTTCTAAAGTGCTAGAGACCATTTGGGGAAGAAACTTGCTATGTGGCATAAGTATAAAATATTACTATATTTCTCAAATCAAGACATTAAAAATTGAATCAATGGCTTTGAATCATTAGAGTATTCACTGAAATTAAAAAGATAGGTGCTACCCTTTTCTCTTCTCAGTGTCACTCCCCATTTATTGCATCTTGTCTTAAAGAAAGGACTGCATTCTCAGCTGCCGCAAATTGCCAGGGATCTGGGCTTAAGTATGTAAACTCTGAGGAATGAGGTGTCTTTTCCTATGTCTCCATAGCACCTTCTATATGAGGATTCCAGTAAGCCGGTGCCATTTTCAAGAAAAATCTGGAATTTCCCCAAAAAATTGTAAGTATTGTCAGTATTCAAATAAAGGTATCAAGTTTCCATACTTCTTCACTTGACTATAGCTACCTGCCTGATCAGTCTCTCTCTGGAGATTATATTTAAAGAAAAAGCTGTTATCTGTGAGAGGTGCTGGATAAAGTTCTGTCCAACAGTAGAGAGATTCACCCTCCTGCAGAGTACTGTCTGTGCCAGCCCTGGAGAAGTAGGCCATTCAAAGTGGCCAGAAACAAATAAATCATATGCTTATCAGCCACCAACAAAAGCACACACACTACAGTGATTAATATGCACTCGTGTGGAGAGCTGCTCTTTTTTGCCATTAAAACATGCATTACTTACATCACATCTTTCATTGAAGTCTTCTAATTGTACTACACTTTCTGATCATTTAATTGCCTATGATATTTTGAAGATGCCATATTTGCTCAACTCCTCCTGAACTATTTAAATTACAATGCAACGGTAAAAGCTTGCTCTCAAAACAACTCCTTTTCTTCATTCTCCCCCATTAGCATGAGCACAAAACCCTGTTAATGCAAATAAATGTTACATAGTTAAAAATCGTGAAGACTCAGGAATGATATTATGGTTCAAATGGAAAAATTAAGTTGGCTGTGTTGCACATCTTGTATGTTTTTGCTTATGTATTTTACATTTTGAACAACTTGCATGTTTGCATTTCTGGACTAATTTAACTGTACAACCTTAATGATCCGTGTTAATGAGACAGATCCTCGGTTTGTGTAAATTGGCATTGTCCCATTGAAATCAATTGAGCTACCCCAGTTGACTCTAGATGAGGACCTGGCCTCATGGATTTTGTTTATGTATTTATTTTTGCATTTGATTTTCCCCAAAAAGTGTTAAATAAAAAAAAGAAATAGACTGTGCTTAACATTAAGTCATGACTTTGAGGTTCACCTGACATTAAGGTGAATGAGGTGTGGGTATCCCTTTTGATAATGCTATTGATCTTGCTCCCACTGAAAGCACTTGAAATTAAGCCATTGAGTTTACAGAGGAACAGAGAAGGGCAACAAAAATGATTAGGAGTATGGGACAGCTTCCATATGAGGAGAGATTAAAAAGAAGGGGGCTGTTCATCTTAGAAGACAGATGGCTAAGGGGGGAGATATGATATAGGTCTATAATGTCATGAGTGGTGTGGAGAAAAAGTGTCATTTACCCCTTCACATAATACAAGAACTAGGGTTCACCTGATGAAATTAATAGGCAGCACATTAAAACAAACCAGAGGAAGTACTTCTTCACACAACATATAGTCAACCCCTGTGAAGCTGGTTTCCATGGAATATTGTGAAGGCCAAAAGTATAACTGGGTTCAAAAAAAGAATTACATAAATTCATGGAGAACAGGTCCACCAATAACTATTAGCCAACATGGTCAGGGACGCAACCCTGTGTGCTGGGTATCCCTATACTTCGGACTGCCAGAAGCTGGGCCTGGATGGCAGGCGATGAATCACTCAGAATTGCCCTGTTCTGTTCATTCCCTCTGATGCCTCTGGCATGGGCCACTGGGCTACATGGGCCATTGATCTGACCCAATATGGCTATTCTTATGAAAGTTCAATGAGAGCAGTACTGGGCATATTACTTGACTAGGTCAATAGATTTGTTAGCACAACCTGGCAAACCACAGAGCAGCACAAGTGTTGACATAGGGCGGGGGGACAGGGGGAGAGGGGTTGTTGGCAGAATATTTCAGAATTTAGCAAAATTTTGAAATATTCTTTTTTATTTATTTTCCAGATAATTTGATTCTCCTTCCTAATCAGTAACAACTCTACCTCTGAGAAGTGTACTTTTTGAAATTATTACAATGGTGAAAAATGACATAACCAATTGGGTAATTAAAGGGACAGAGACACCTACAATGACCATATTTATGTGGATACCAGATGCTTATAGGTATCTGAATTTTTGAGAGAGAATCAGGAGAAAATCTGCTGTTGGAGGTCCTGCCGTTCAGACCCAATCCCTCTTTCTCATAGTTTATGCACTTTTATTACAGAGATATTAAAAGATTTGTCTATGACATGGAATTTAGCAATTTTAGCTTTTCATCAGCCACAAGAAAAATTTTGAAAAAATTGTTGTGACTTGCCTCATTTTGTGTATTTTCATGATCTGCAAAATTGGTTGTGACTTTCCATTTTCATTAGGCTTTCACGTTTAACAGGAGCCCTTTTTCTGTTTCCCCCCTTAATAGCACAGGTGAGGTCAAATCAGTTAAACAAAAAAGCCCTCTGGCTTTAATGAAGAAGAATTTACAGAAGTGGGCAGATAATGAGGGGTTGGATCTGAATCATATATATTAGATCTGCTAATCCCACTCCAGGCTAATCATACTAATACTACATATTCCTTGTATTTGAGGATTGTGAATGCACTTTAAATTATTAAATCAATGATGATTTAAAGGACCATTGAAGCCAATGTAAGCTCTGTCACTGACTTGGAGGTCCATTGTATTGAAATTAATGGGATCAGGATTTCAACTGAGATCATATGAACCTGTCTACAGCATTGAACTTCACTCTTCAGATTCCCAATATGGGAAGGATAGATAGTTCAGGAAGTATTTTTGCTTTTCCTTTACATTTCAATTGCACCTTCTATACATGAATCAAAACGCTGTTCAGACACTGAAGTCCAAACACCTGTAAAATAAGGTATTTGGCTCCAATCTTTCCATCAATCTGCATAGGTAGACATTTGTGCCTGAATGGAACCCAAATGACTTTAATGATTTAAAACCCACCTATATGGATATGGTTGCAGATTCTGAGCATATACAGGTACATCTATACTACAATAAAAAACCTGCGGCACCAAGTCAATTGGCTCGGGCTCACAGGGTTCAGACTACAGGGCTAAAAATTGCAGTGTACACCTTCAAGCTTGGGCTGCAGCCCACATTCTGAGAATCAATCCAATGGGGTTTCAGAGTCCTGGTTCCAACCCTTCACCAAACATCTACACTGCAATTTTTAGCCCAAGTCCTAGAGCCCTAGTCAGCTGACCCAGGCCAGCTGCAGACCTTTTATCGCAGTGTAGACATACCCTGAATGTGGATGTTCCCAATTTATGGCTGAGAAAGCTGATGCACACTAAAGTTAATTATCTTAGTCAAGGGCAAATCACTATTTAAATAAAAAATCTGCATGGCTCAATGAAAACTTATTTGATAAGACAGAGGGAAAGCAAACCAGTACTATCATTTGTATCATAATGAAGAGCACTCTGTATAAACAGTAGCACCTCAAGCTCATTGTTATTGATTAAACAGAATCTTAAGAGCATCCAAATTTCCATATTGAATCATTTGTCTAGTATCTTATCTATTGCAATGACCAGTAACAGAATTTTAGAGCAACACACAAAAAACTCCTGCAGTAAGTAACTGTGGAATAATTGGCCCATAGGAAAAATTTAAATAAAAATCCTCTCTCATTTCCCCTCCCCTTGTACAGTATATTGATTATGAAGCATTACCCCTTTCCACATTTCTTGGCTTTCTGCCAGAGCTTGACTGTTTATAATTGCTAGGTGACATTATCATTTAATAAAGATGCCACAGCAAGGTTTAGGTTCATGAGCTCCCCCCCCCCCCGCCACCACCACCATTGTCGCCTTTCCTTATACTTAATAGGGCTGCAAACCTTATTTCTTACATTGCTGCTCCCAGAAGAAGCATGATTTACATTACTCCCTTCCTAATCAGTTTCCTGCTCCAGTTCCTAGACTCCACTTGGAAAACAGAATTTGATGCATTTTCCACATCATACATTAAGCTCTTAACTTAAGTAGTTTTAGAGGCTTAAGTATTGTGAATGTGTAGATAAATAATGTATTTCAAGCATTATTTGATTGTTTTAAAATAGAGAACAAACATTTCTTATAGATAAAAGGGAAGGATCCTTAGTTTCTGCTGCCTTTTCATTTGGTGATGTTTATTTATTTTTATTATGGTTATTCATATACAAAACTAGAGCAGTTAAACATTTATTTGACAAGAGTAATGAAATGCAGGAGGCCTCAGAGGGAAAAATACCCCTTGTGATGCATGGAGTAGAAGGCAGCTTGTGTATTCAAAGCATCATTGGGTTAGATGCATGACGTCTTGAAAGCTGTTAAATGCAGAGTTGTGATGCTGGCAAAAAATATTATTTCAAGTACACTTGAACAGAAGTCACTCACACCAGTGACATTTCTCTCCTTTTCTCCTACTCCTTGCAGCTGAAATTGAAAGTAGGTCATGCTGTAGCTGTTGTAGATTCTACATTAGAGAAAGGAGCAGGATCAGCAAATTGGCTAAGCTAATTAAAAACAAACATTCATGAAGCTGTTTAGCTCTCTTTAGTGTAAAATTACCACTCCACTGACAGAAAGGGTGAAGATAGAGGATATCTGACAGAGTAGAGTGGCTGGATAAGTCTTCAGAAAGTTAAGATCTGGAATTTAATGCAGAAGAATTCAGTTCTGATAAGAATCCAAACATATAAGTATGAATTAAAGTTTTCTCAAGTCATCTAGACTTCTGGAGCCTACAAAGGTGAACTGAACATTTAAGAGTTGTATTATTATCTGTTGGTGTCGAAATCCCATTCTAGTCATCCACTCCTAACTATAGTATCTACATATATTCTGTAAAGTAGTTGGTTTATGGGGAAAATCGGTAAGTATTGTGGATAATGATCTTCTAGTTCTATTTTTTTAAGGTTCCCACAAGAGCCTAGAATTTCAGAGGCGTATTTAAAACAAATTGAAAAAAATTAAAAATACTGTGCATGAAATACTGTCCATAACCTTCATTATTTCAATTATTGCAGGAAATTGAAACTAAACAGCATGCAAAGTGGTGAGGGAGGCCATATTTTCTCGTGGGTTGAGAATGGTGAAGGAGGCAGGCACCCTGAGTTCTAGCTGTTGCTCAGCCTCTGTTTGGCCATGTGATTGTGTGCAAGTCACTTAAGGCTAGATTTAGTTTAAGACAGCCTATGGGGCTCATGCATAAGAAGGTGGGACCATCCCATTCAACCCCAGGGAAAGCACTGAGACAATTTTGCCTTGGTGAAACAACGCCTCCCAGAACATCTTGGTTGCATGGGGGAAATGTGATTTGCAATAGCCCTTTTGGCACAACAGCATACTCCCCCTTGGTGGCCAGATATATTCTTTGGCCAATTTGGCATGGTGGGGAGAAGAAGTGAAGGTACGACTTAGCATTCTTCCCATTCATTTCTACTCCCTTTTTGGTGAATTATTCTTGAGAGCTCCAGGGATTGTAGCCCCTATACTCCTCTAATAAGTCATACCTCTTCAAAGGAACAGTGCTATGCCTGTATACCCAAGTACCAAGCCAGCCCTATTTTGAGGTTTTAAGTGCAACCTAAGTGGTACATAGGCATTATGCTGGCCCTTAGACAGTATCTGAATTTCTCCTTATGTGAATTTTGCATAGCTCTGTCCCTTAGCTTGCTTTGCAAAGGCCACTGTTTTGAATGTTTCTGATGAAAACAGGGAGGGTTTTTTATACTAGAAGAAATGTAAATAGTACAGTGTTCTGCTACTGTGCCTCGTTGTATTCATTTTCAAAAATGCTCCCTTGAGGGACATTATTATTAATTATAGATTAACAAAGAAAATTCCATTCTGTAGTCTTAACAAGAAAACAAGATGGACTTCCTAGATCAGAGCCATAAGATTATATCTAACAACAAACCCAAGGAATAGAGACGCAGGAGACCAAGGCAATCTACCACTGTATTATCAAAACTTGAGGGGTGCTGGAAAATGTAATTGCTGTGCAATTCTACTGACTATGCTAATAAATGTTAAGTGGGGTAATCACAAGGCTAGAGACAAAAAACAACAAATGCAATATTTGTTTTCTAACTAAAGTTTATTAACCCCTTCGGCAGCCTCAGTAGAGAGATTTTTCCAGACAGAAACTAATACGAAATATATTAGTGCTTACAGCAGAAACTCAGGAGTTGTATCAAGAGCCGCAAATTAAAAAAAAAATAACATATTGGCAGTGGTTTGTATCATCACTGAACACAAATATAGGCCTAGACTCAGCCCTTGGTGATAGTGTAACTGTGAGCACTCAACAGTGGAACAGCCTCCCCAGGGAAATATCATGGTGTCACAGATAACTGAACACTGCAGTCAGAGTGGGGCCAGTGGGTTGCACTGGCTGGTAAGGGAAGTGCTGAATTTCTGCATCCCCAGAAGAAAGGTAGAGGAGCAAACACCTGCTGCCCTCTATCCACGGGTGCAGCGAGGTACAATTCTCACTATCCCAACTCCTGCTAGGTGAATCAGTCTCACTGTGTGAATACAGATTACTTACTTGGTGATATGACGCACATATGATGCGTTTCTGCAAGCTGTTACCTACCATTGTTACATAGCAGGATGAGATTAATTACTAGTCCATGTAATGATGATGGATGGCTACTAATATCTCTGAAATCATCCATAATGCCACTCACCTGGTTAAGGAATATAATATTTGAAATAAAACTCCTCCTGGAATTAGCAATGTGAAAAGACTAGCTAACCCTTAAAATCCTCCAGTCCATTTACACACTTCCTATAGTGAGATGGTCAGCCCTTTGACACAATGGATTGATTGCACAACTACTCTTCACTATGGAATCTCAATTTCTTATTTAACTCCACCACTGAGTGTTCTTTAATAAATTGCCATTTCTTCTGTACATTTTGCATATAGGGGAGGCCAGGTTATTGAATCATAGAATCAAGTAGGACTGGAAGGGATCTCCTGAGGTCATCTAGTCCAATCCCCTGCATTCCTGGCAGGGCTAAGAATTAGCTAGAACATCCCCGACAGGTGTTTGTCTAATCTGCTCTTCAAATTTTCCAATGATGGAGATTCCACAACCTTGCTAGGTAATTTATTCCAGTGCTTAACTACCCTAACAGATGGAAAGTTTTTCCTAATGTCCAATCTAACCTGCCCTTGCTGCAATTAAAGCCCATTGCTTCTTATCCTATTCTCAAAGGCTAAGGAGAGCAATTTTTCTCCCTCCTCCTTGTAACAATCTTATTTACTTGAAAACTTATCTCCCCACTGAGTCTTCTCTTCTCCAGACTAAATAAACACAATTTTTTCAATCTTCCCTATAAGTCATGTTTGCTAGACCTTTAATCATTTTTGTTGCTCTTCTCTGGACTTTCTCCAATTTGTCCACATCTTTCCTGAAATGTGGCACCCTGAACTGGATACAGTACCTCATGTGAGGCCTAATTAGCATGGAGTAGAGTGGAAGAATTACTTCTCTTGTCTTGCTTACAATACTCCTGCTAATTCATGCCAGAAGGATCCACTATGATCTGCAGGCCCGTTTCCGCAGTACTCCTACCTAGACAGTCATTTCCCATTTTGTACGCGTGCAACTAATTGTTCCTTCCTAAGTGGAGTACTTTGCACTTGTCCTTACTGAATTTCATCCCGTTCGGACCATTTCTCTAGTCTATCCAAATAATTTTGAATTTTAATCTTATTCTTCAAAGCACTTGCAACCCCTCCCAGCTTGGTATCATCTGCAAACTTTATAAGCGTACTCTGTATGCCATCATCTAAATCACTGATGAAGACATTGAACATAATACAATCCAGAACTGATCCCTGTGGGACCGCACTTGATATGCCCGTCCATCTTGGCTATGAACCACTGATTATTCTCTGGGAATGTTTTTTCCCCATCAATTATGCACCCACATTATGTAGCTTCATCTAGATTGTATTTCCTTACTTTTTTTTATGAGAAGGCCATGCGAGACAGTAACAAAAGCCTTACTAACGTCAATATATACCGCATCTACTGCTTCTATCATGGGCTGCAGGTGCTTAGCATATCGGCAAATCAGGACATCAGTCTTCACATTATATGACTCAAGACAGTGCCCAGGAACAGTGGGAAGTCACAACCCTTAAAGTAGTCTTTCTAGATCTGGATTTACTTATTTGGACCAACTACATTTATACCCTAGCATGAGGAATGATTTCTCTCCTCAAAGCTCTGGGTGAATTGGTAAATGCAATCTCACGAATATGAAACAGATTAGAGGAATCAGACTCAACATTTGGAGAACCTGAAACCCTAAATTTCGAGCACTGAATCAGAGTTTATTGTTCACTTCAGGCTGGAAGTATTACCCAGTCCACTTCCAAAAGAGGAGGTCAGAAACGTCTTGGAGAGTGCAATATTGCCCATAATAATGCAACAGAAGAAACACTAGAGCCCTAAATGTTAGCACCAGCCCTACAGGCAAATTTCCTAATACCATCCATCCATGATTTCCATGTAGCGTTAGTAAGCTGAGCAATGCAGATGTTAAGTTAACAGAAAGTTTCCGTAACAATCAGTGGTTAATATAAGCAAAGCTGCTCTGCCACCTGGTGAATATGTGTGTATGCAAGAGGTCTTTTTTGCAGTATTTATCAATATACAAGAAGAATTCAAGAATTCAAGCTTTTCTAGATGCTTATACTTAGATATTTGAATACTTGCAATCAGTTACAAGTGACTCCTTTTCTAGCACTATAGGAAACTAGTTGTTTTTTTTGTCAATAGATAAGTAATGTATTTTTTTTTTTTTTTTTTTTTTTTTTTTTTAGCAGTACATGTTTTAATTTCCGAGGAAAAGTGATGAAATATTTGTGGGGCTGGGCAAATAATTTAACAGGGCTAATGTATTTGATTAATTTCACCTCATTTTCAATTCATGAATTGAAGTTATGATTGTTTCAATTTACTCATTTAAAAAAAAAAACACCAAACAAGTAGTGCTCAGTCCATAACTTGTTTTAGAACAATGTATTGCAAGTATTTTATATTCAACAATTGAAATTCAAGTTATTTTGATTGGACCCAGGTTACATGGTATGTTACTGTCCCCTGACTGAATGAACACAATCCCTTAAGATCAGCATGAATACTTTCCATTATAAACTTGAAATTCCCTTTCTGCAAATATTCTGCAATAAAAGCTTAAGTGGTTGTTCTGGCACAAATTCCTGCCAGTAAAACTTGATCACTGGCATATTCATGACAGTTATACCTAAAAAGTCACAAATCCAATCCAAGAAAATTCATTTAAAAATTGAAGTGAATATCCATGGGAAAAAAATGTTTGCCATTTTTGTTTAATACCGAATATGTCTCCATCTCCCTATCCTCCTAATGCAGAGGAATCAAGAACTAAATTAACCAAATTATAGGTTTCAGGGGTATCATAGCTCTTCTCTGGCCTAGATATAAAAATTACATAAGACATTATTGTTCATAGTGGTGTTGTAGTCGTGTTTATCCCAGGAAAATAGAGAGACAAGGTGGGAAAGGTAATATCTTTATTGGACCTCTGGTGTTGTCTGGACCAGTGATCTGCTAGGTCACCCCAATCCTTGACTCTGGGAGACAGCCTTTACCCTGCTCTGCAGTAAGAACCCCCATTCCTGGGCTGTTCACGCACAGCCTCTGTGTAAGCGGCTCCTTAGATTATGCAACTGAATGACACTAGCCAATATCTCTGGTCCCAGACACCACCCTTGGAATCTCCATCTTGCAGTGCCCAGTTATGCCCACTGGACACTGCAAGCTTATACGAGTTCATCAATTTAACAAAGAAATTGATGTGTACCAGGCTTGTTATCTGAAGGGGAGTCTCTGACACACTTCAAACCAAATGCATTGCTTCAGGAAGAACAAACAGATTTATTAACTACAAAGATAAATTTTAAGAGATTATAAGTTAAAGCATAAGTAGTCAGATTTGGTCAAATGAAATAAAAGCAAACACACATTCTGAGCTGATCTTAACACTTTCAATGCCCTTACAACTTAGATGCTGCTCACCAGAGGTGGGTGGTTGCTCTTCAGCCAGGCTCTCCCCTTTGATCAGTGCTTCAGTCACTTGGTGTGGTGTCTGTAGAGTTAGGTGGAAGAGAGAGAGAGAGAGAGAGAGAGAGAGAGAGCATGGCAAATGTCTCTCCCTTTTATCATGTCCTTTCTTCCCTCTTGGCTTCCCACCCCCCTTCAGAGTCAGGTGAGCATTACCTTATTGTAGTTCCAGACTGACCAAAGGAAGAGGGGTAGTTCCCTTCAGAGTCTAACAGATTCTTTTGTTGCTGCCTAGGCCAGTGTCCTTTGTTCCTGTGAGGCTTGGCTACGTTTGTCCACACCTGCCCTGATAAGCTGTGAACTGCCCCTCTGTTCTTACAGAGTTTTTGCCTGGGCTTATTTTAAGCCACGAGGATACATTTTCAGCTTCATAAGTACATACATGAAATTATAACCTATAACATTACTATAACATTATGGTAAAAACAAAGAGCAGTGCATCATGAGCCTTCTGAAGACACCCAACATGATAAACTTTGCATTGGATACCACACCATCATTTTATAAGGATGAACATGGGAGTGTTTGGTGTTCCCCCAAGGTACAGAGCATCACACAATCATAGTTCACAACTATGATGATTATGTCAATGAGGTCAAACAAATCTTCACACTACCTATTATAAAGAACTCAAAGGCTACCACACACCACTATTTACCCAGGAAATCAAGGATCTCATCAAATCCTTCCCCAACCAGAGCCCCAAGAGAAACTCTACACCCTCAGCCTCCATGAACGCACCCCAGGGACCTTCTATGCTTCCCAAGACACACAAACAAGAGAACGGAGTCAGACACAGCATATCTGGCCATGGCACTTTTAATGAAAAAAATATCAGGACTCACAGAAACCATCCTCAAACCACTCACCACACAAAGGGCCAGCTTCCTCCACAAACTCCACAACGTTAACAACCATCAGAACACCATCCTTGCCACCATGGATATCACCTCCCTGTACATCAATATCCCACACAATGACATCACCACCTCCTAACTGAAATATGGACATCAGATATGCACCCCAAACACCTGGGCCAAACTCATCCATATCAAAAATGATTAGAGTATGGGACAGCTTCCATATGAGGAGAGATTAATAAGATGGGGACTTTTCAGCTTGGAAAAGAGACCACTAAGGCAGGGGAGGATTTACCAGTAAACACAGGGAGCCCCAGGGCCAGACACTAGGGCAAATCAGCACCTGCACCCCCGCTCTCCCTCCCCCCCCCCCACACTTCTCTCCAGCTGCGCGGCTGCCCCTGTTCCTCCTGAATCCTCCACCCATGTTTGCAGGGCTGCCTTCCAAAATGGACTTTTGAGCTGCAGCCCAGGGACCTGCAGCCCCTTTGTTCGGGCAGCCCTGCCTGGAGCGGGGGGGCCTGCTCCTAGAATCACGGCCATAGGGGTGGTGCCACACTCTGCGGAGCCCCCTGTACTCCCTCTGCACCAAACAGGAGCTGCCCCAGGTAAGTGCTCTGCACACCCTGCCTGCCCCAGCCCTGTGCCCCCTCCCACACGTTAAGTCCCTAATTCCTGCCCAGATTCTGCAGCCCCAGCCTGAGCCTCCTCCTACACCCTAACTTCCTCCCAGACCCCACACCCTCACTCTGAGCACCCTCCCAAACCTTAACACCCTCCCAGATCCTGTAGCTCCACCCTGAGCCTTAACTTTCTCCCAGACCCCACACCCCCACCCTGAGCACCCTCCCACACCTTAACTCACTCCCAGACCTGCACCCCCAGCCCTGAGCCCCAGGAGGACAATGGAGAAAAAAAATGAAAAACGGGCAGGGGGAGGGGGAGATGAGACAGAATGAAGCTGAGCACAGGGCCCCACTAATTCTAAATCTGCCAATGCTCTGTGAGAGGATATGATAGAAGTTTATAAAATCATGACTGGTGTGGAGAAAGTAAATAAGGAAGTGTTATTTACTCTTCTCATAACAAAACTGGGGTCACCAAAGGAAATTAATAGGCAGCAGGTTAAAAAGAAACAAAAGGAAGTATTTCTTCACATAACACACAGTCAGCCTGTGGAACTCCTTACCAGAGGATTTTGTGAAGGCCAAGACTATAACAGGGTTCAAAAAAGAACTAGATAAATTCATGGAGGATAGGTCCATCAATGGCTATTAGCCAGGATGGGCAGGATGGTGTCCCTATCCTGTCTTTGGCAGAAGCTGGGAATGGGTGAGAGGGGATGGATCACTTGATTACCTGCTCTGTTCATTCCCTCTGGGGCACCTGGCATTGGTCATTGTCAGAAGACGGGATACTGGGCTAGATGGACCTTTGGTCTGACCCGGTATGGCTGTTTTTATGTTCAAGCCATAGGAACAGCCATAGGTACTAGGATGGCTCCCCAATATGTGAACCTCTTCGTGAGCCACCTTGAAGCATTTCTGGACAAATGTGCCACAAAACCAGTGATATACCTATGATACATCAATGATATTTTCATCCTCTTGACAGAGAGCCAACTTAAACTCCCTCTAAGATTTCCACATCTTCAACTACCACCACCTATCCATCCACCAAGCTCTGTCTAGAGCACTCCCACCCCAGCATCAACTTCCTAGACAAAACAATTAGTTTCAACAATGGAATCACACAGATAGCTATATCGAAGAAGCCCATGGTTCATCACACTTACCTTCACAGAGCCACACGAAACACACTAAGAAATCTTATTTACAGCCTGACATTCACATATCACAGAATATGCTCCAAGGAGAAAGTCTGGTATACATACCTTAACACTTAAAAACACCTTCACCAGACAATGACACTCCACCAGAGAAGTAGATCACATCATGGAATGGGACACCCAAATACCTTGAGAAAATGTGTTTCAATACATGAAAAAACTCTGACCACACACCCCTACTTAAAAAGAAAAGGAGTACTTGTGGCACCTTAGAGACTAACAAATTTATTAGAGCATAAGCTTTCGTGAGCTACAGCTCACTTCATCGGATGCATTTGGTGGAAAAAACAGAGGGGAGATTGATACACACCTGTTCATATCAATCTCCCTTCTGTTTTTTCCACCAAATGCATCCGATGAAGTGAGCTGTATCTCACGAAAGCTTATGTTCTAATAAATTTGTTAGTCTCTAAGGTGCCACAAGTACTCCTTTTCTTTTTGCGAATACAGACTAACACGGCTGCTACTCTGACACCCCTACTTGTCACCTATCACCCAAACCTGGAACCCAGATAGGGTATCGTTAAATAATTAAGTATAATATTTGATGGGCCCCTCATCCTGAAAGCAATCTTTCTCAACCCCCCTCTTCTGGTCTTCAAACACCACCAACAACTTTGTGTTATCATCAGAAGCCAACTCCCCACAGACCAGGACCCACCAACTCAAAGGAGCACTAAACCCTATCTAACAGATGCAAAACCTGCAGACATAGCTCAGCTGCTACAAAGACAACACACCTTTCAGGAGTCCGGGGTCCTACATATGCCTATCACAGCATGCGCTGTTCCTCATCCAGTGCACCAAGTAACTCTTCTGTGGGTGTAATCAGAGAGACAATCACTACATCTCCTCTGTTGCAGAGTGACATACCCCTAGTCCCTTTGGGGCCTGATCCAAAGGCCGTTGAAGTCAGTGAGAGTCTGTTAATATGGATGGGCACTGAATCAATCCCCTGGCAGTAGCAGAGTGTATTTTTATTAAGCTAGAATACTAATCTGAAAGGATATCTTCCTCATTGAGTTTGTGAATAAGTGTTTAAAGTGATAAGATATAAAAATGAAAACACTACCTGGTTGGCAGCTCTGATACCATAAATTCTGAGAGAACATTATGCTTATTTGTAGTTTAGACTCATTATGGTCAACCAGTATCCATCATGGGGAGATTACTCCTACAAAAACAATGCAATTTATGGAAATCCATATCACAAATCAATCATGAGAGCATCTGGAACTGTGATTTACACACAGAGCAGAGTGTGTTCACACAGCAAATTTATTGCACGGTATCCTTATTTCAAAGGATACTTACAGACATCCAAACTGTGCAAAACTATCAAAATCAATGATAACTCCTTTTTAGTGCTTTTCCAACATTAGCTATCCAAATACTTCAGTTTTTAATTTATTTATCCTCATCATTCCTTTGAGGTAGAGAATTATCATCCCCATTTTATAGATGGGGCACTGAGACACAGAGCGGCTAAATGACTTGCTCAAGGTTACATAGGATGTCTGTGGCGGAGCAGAGAATTGAAACATTTCTTTTGCAAAGTGGTAAAGACAAAGCATTAAAAGACAGGAGTGCAATCAAATATACTGTGCACCAGGGAAAGCATCTCACCTTTATCACAAACACTCCAAATAGAGAGACACTTGGTCATTTCCCTGCAAACAAATTTGTGCATCTGGAAAAAAATATGCCATCAGACAGATGCAGAGGAGGTCTGTGCAAAAACTATGGTTGATGATTCCCTTTCATAACAAGACATGTTCATTACAGATAGATCATTATCGTAATAGAAAGCTGAATCCTCCAAAGATGTAAAGTGCTGTTAATTATGTCTTAGGGTTGCTTACAGAACAGTTCTTCAGCTTATACCAGTTCCAACTCACCCACCAGCTGATGAATCTACTGTTTAAAATATAAGATTATTCATGCTCTTTTACCAGGAAGGTATCCAGTCACCTTTATTATATCAGAAACAGAAAATGCAAATGAATGTTGTGTACTCTTTTAGTATCAATTACATCTTTTATATACTAGTGAATGGTGAATCTAAAGTTCTGTCACAGTAATGAGTTGTTTTGTGATTGAAAACGTGAAATCCTTGGAAGCCCATTAGAAAATCTGATATTGATGGAGATTTGCCAAGTTCTAAAGCACAGTAATTCAGACAGCTGCAAACTATTTTAAGATGTTCACCATCTGGGCCCAGTTCTGCAGCCTTTACTCCCACTGGGGTGAAATTCATCTCTGAACAGGGGTCCGGTGCAAGACCTATGCACAACTTAAGACCTATTTTGAGGTCTTAGAGGATTTTAAGTGACTCATAGGCCTTGTGCTGGCCCTATGCACAAGGATGAATTTCACCCAAGATAAGGACGAGATTTAGAATCAGGCTTTTAGTTAGTGTTGATATTAGAGATTGGCCTAAAAGTATGAATGATGAATGTGACAGTTGAAGTATAATAAGCACAAAACCCTTGTTTGCATAACATTTGGGATTTGTACAAAGAATTCCTCATGTGTCATGCTGAAAATGTGTCTCTTGCATTCTGGCACATAGATTTATATGCCCAAATTCCAGATTGTATTTTTAGTTTAATACAAGTGTGGGGCATTAAATGTGGGGAATAAATGAAAGTGCCAGTTAAATATTACTTTTTTTAAATTATACTGTGTAATTTTTGTTTTTTAAACATGAAAATCTTTATCCAGGAGTGGTATGTGCCTAACGTAAAGAACTAGTTGAAAATTTTGTGACAGAACAGTTTTCCTTCAGAAAATGCTGATTTGACAGAATAGTAGTGTTCCATAGGAACATGTTGAATCCTCTGAAACTTTTCATGGAAACCAGACAATCTGAGGTTAGCTTGCCAATTTACCAGCTGTCTGGAGTTTTAAAAATAAATCAATTTCAATTCTTCCAACACAATTTTTTGAATTTCCTTTTTGCATAAAACTGGAATTTCCATTTTAGGATTAGCTGTACTAATGAACATGTACATGGGGCTAGGTTTTCAGAAGTGACCATCTCCTATAATTGAGGCCAGATTTTCAATTTTGAGCATCTAAATGAAGTGGCTAGATTTTGACCAGAGCTCAGCATCTCGCAGCTGCTACACCATAAGTATCATTAGAGCTAGATGTTTATAACTAATAATAAGTAAAATGTTGCATTTCTATAGGCCCTTCCACTTCCAGTATCTAGAAATGCACTGTAGATATTAATGAATTAAGCCTTTCCACACTCTTGTGGAGTAAGTATTCTCAACATTATGGCCAGGGAAACTGAGGCACAGAAATGCTAAGCTCCATTTACAATTTCATCCAGAAATTCTGTTGCTGAGACAGGAATAAGCAATTCCAGGAGTTTGTTAGACTCAGTCCCTCAGAGAAGCATTATCAGCACACCCATAATGTAGTCCACGATCTTGCAGCCATGAACTTTGCTGCTGAATCCTCCCTTTGCTATATAATTGTGTTCCAGAATCTGAAGTGCCAGCAACTGCCTTATTTATACAGAACCCAATCTCCCGCCAGCCATTGCTCCTCCTCACGCTGAGGGGGAGGGGCAACTTCCTCCTCACAGCTTATCCCTGTGGCGAGTTTGCATGAGAGTTCACAGAGAAAAATGATCGCTCAATCTTTATCACCACAGGTCACCTGCTTTTCAGTGAGATTGCAGTGTCAATGTGGTATATATAAGCTAAGTAACTGCTGCAGTTTTATTTTATGTGCACTGCACTTTTAAATATTTATGCATCTGCCATCTACAAAGCCAGAAGCCATTTTTGGACACAATGAGCATGCTACAGAGGAGACACTGTACTCTTTCTTCTGAAAGAAAATAATACATTTCGAATCTGAAATAAAGGTCATTCAGATGCTTTCTGGAGGGAAAAGCCACCAAAAACCCAGCGACAAACATCAGATTGTAAACCCAACAAAGAGCACAGAGTATCACTGTATTTCCCTCTTGGGGTTTTGGTAAAAAATTGCATGGAGGAAAAATTGTCAGGAAGCAATCAAGACCCAGTGACATTCCTGGTACAAGTAAAAGGAAAATAATGAATGTGATGTCCAGAGTTACATGAAAAAGGTTCAAAAATAGAAAAGGGCATCAACACTGAAGCTGATGACTATGTAATTACTGTAAGAAGAAATATGCTTTAATTTTCCACCTGCCCGAGAAAGTTTTCTCCTGTCTGCAATTTTGGTGACTTTGTCAGAGACCTTTAGAGATGGTTTTTGTTCTGAGAATTAAGCGCAAATTAAGAAAATTTGCTGAATGCTGTTTGTATAAAGAAAATGATCTCCTGGAAGGAGCTGTGAATAGAGAGTTAGTGTTTGAGTCTGCTCAGAAGTTCAGACTCCTTGCTTCACACCTCGTCTGCTGTAAATAAGGCAACTTGATTCATCCCACAGAAATCTTGCCTCCTGCAAACTGTGTTTGCACAGAATGCATGAATCTTCCTCTTGACCAGCAATCACCTTCCAATTCCTTCCCATCCCTTTTCTTCTTGCTCATCCCCTTTCCTGCTTCATTTCTCCTTTTTTTTGCATTGCCTCTACCATCTTCCTGTACTAACACTACCAATAAGTTCAAAGATGATCACTACACTACCTACCATCCAATTTCATTTTATTTAGAAACATTTTGCTTATAGGAACAAAATTCATTTTCCTTGAATAATATGCCATTCTCACAAATGTTAGCAAAAGGCAACATGAAAGTGGGGCCACATGGCATCGGAGTTCAGTTTCTGATTCACCAAAATGTCTGGGTAGTTCTTCCTGCTAGCTGAGCTCATAAATGTGAAGAACTTGCTCATAGGAATTCACAACACTTCAACGTAATTCACATCAAACCTCCTTTCCTCAGCAATGACAAATGGATCCACCAAACGCATTTACAACCCCATTACCAAACTTAGTTCCACTTTGATGTGACCTGCATCTTACTGCTATACAGAGGGCTTTCTACTGAAGAGAGAGTTTATATATTTCATTCAGAAATTAACAAAATACACTCAAACTGAATCCCTCCTCCACCCCGATAGCTAAAGGGATTTCTGACAGAATTGCTACCAGTGACAAAGGTAGTATATTAACATTTCAGGCCATGCTTTGATTTATATTTACTTTAATCCACTTTATTTTGATCTATGTTCAAAGACAGAAACGGGATCCAATTTTTTTTCAAAAAAGGTAGTCTTTTTTAACCACCTCGAAACTCAGACTTATTTTTGAAGATTGACCAGTATGCCATTAAGAACCAACCTTTTTATTTGCTGTGGGAAACAGGCATGGCTTACTTTATGGGCATTATAATCGCTCAAAAAGTAGACAAAGGGGAAACATTATACATTCAGATGTAGTCAGTGCTTGAATAAAATTAATGCAAACAGTAGAGGTAATTTTGGTACTGATTCTGCACAAAACTGGAAGAAATGAAGTTAACCTACATGAGACCAATATTAATTTGAATATTGCCCACTTTTCCCCCTCATAGTGAGTAATATTCAAGTTAAAAGTAAAAATCATAAAGATTTCTTTTGAGTGTTTCACTCAGAGTTACATAGAACTTTTGTTCCCTTTTATCAGAAATTGTACAAGATAGTAGCAATCTTCAAAATATTCCAGAAATATTGAGATGAAATAGTCACCATGGCTCACAATTTAAGATACAACTGAAAAAGGAAGAACACATCAGCAAAAGGAAAGCTACATGCCCCTATGAGTTTGACGACTTAGGGACTGATCCTGTTCCTATTGAAGGCAATGGAAAGAGTCACACTGATTTCAGTGGGAATGGAGTCAAGTCTTTAGAGCCAAATCCTTACCCAGGATTTCAACTCATTAGAGTTTTGTCTAAGTATTGTGACAAAGTTCCTCCTCTGCCTTGGTGGGTCCTGCGCTTATTGGCGGATTTTCTCGCCGCAGAGGTGCACGACAGCCCTCAGTTTGGCCACTTTCGTGGCTCAGATTTGTCATTCACTCAGTTAGCCTCATCACTGGCCAGCATGGGGAAAGGAAGAAGAACAATCCCCGCAATTTCTGCTGATCCACCTAGTGGATCGGGGAACAGGCCAGAGACCTTCCCCTCTAGTGGAACCCACAGTCCAGTTCAACTCCTGCAGTATCAAGTAGGGAGTTGGGGGGATGGAGGGAACCCGGGCCCGCCCTCTACTCCTGGTTCCAGCCCAGGGCCCTGTGGATTGCAGCTGTCTACAGTGGCTCCTGTAACAGCTGCGTGACAGCTACAACTCTCTGGGCTACTTTCCCAGGGCCTCCTCCCAACAACTTCTTTATTCTCACCCCAGGACCTCCCTCCTGATGTCTGATAATGCTTGTGCTTCTCAGTCCTCCAGCAGCATGCCTTCTCACTCTCAGCTTCTTGCACCTCTTACCCCCAGCTCCTCACATGCACACCACAAACTAAAGTGAGCTCCTTTTTAAACCCAGGTGCCCTGATTACCCTGCCTTAATTGATTCTGGCAGCTTCTTGATTGGCTGCAGGTGTTCTAATCAGTCTGTCTGCCTTAATTGTTTCCAGAAAGTTCCTGATTGTTCTGGAACCTTCCCTATTACTTTACCCAGGGAAAAGGGACCTACTTAACCTAGGGCTAATATATCTGCCTTCTATCACTCTCCTGTAGCCATCTGCCCCGACCCCGTCACAGTATGTATTATTATAGTGTAATCTAGGTGCCCTATTGTAACCGCATAGTAAGAAAAAGTCCATGCCCTTAAGAATTTTACCTTCTCCATGGTGGTATGAAATGACTTGCCCAAGTTCACACAAGGCTAGAAGCCAGGTCTGCCAAGTCCTAGTTCATTGAACTATCCAGTAGACTACATTGCTTCCAATAAAGGCTATAGGTTATGGACATTAAAACTAGGAGGAGAAAAGACTCGGGCTTGACAAACTATTATATCTAGAAGGTACTGAGAAGGACTTTTGGGGAGTTTGTGATTTTACATTAATTGAAATTAAAATATATTGCTTGGCTTTATCATTATGACATGCCACAGACTTCAGTCTCAAGGGCAGCAACATTTGCATATAGCTTTAATTTCACTTTATTTACTTATTGTCATTTAGGCAGTAACAACAATTTCCTCAGCATGATAACTTACCTGGATTTTTGTTGCTCTTTGGGGACTTTACTTTTTACCATACAAATACCATTAGCACTGTTTATTTTTGATGATTAAATATTATCAAATTTGCATTCTGTTTTCTTATGAGTTAGGTGTCAGGTACAGTAATTACTAGCCATTTTAATAACCTTTCCATAGGTTGCACTAGGACGTCTTCCCCTCCCCCATGCTATTTTGTGTTTTACAAAGTATTTTGCTTTAAAGGATTAATCACCACAAGAGTCTCTCACCAGCCTTTCCTTATTTTTTTGGTCTAAAGCATCAGGGCACTATTGCTCTCTCATTTCTAATATCTTCTGCTCATCTCTCCCTAAAGACATCTTGGATTATATAATCTCACAGAGGCTTCTCTTTTGATTCTCCATTGAACCCTGTACTTTTTTGTGTTTATCATTTTCACAAGATGAAGCCCTTATGGTCTAGTCCTTTGCAAAGAAACGCTGGTTCTTTCCGACTTTCCTAAAATTTACTAGGCTTTATCCTTTCTTCTACAATGATTATGTAATTCAAAAAGAGTCATATAAAGAGCTATTTCCCATTAGGGAAGTATGAGCTTATTCAGATCAAATCCCTGATTTTCAAGGATGCCAAGGCCCCTTGATACCACTCCAGCAGCATAAAGATACTATTAAAATGAGTTTAAACATTTTACACTAAATATAGGTTTAGGCACCCAGGTTTTAAGTTTTTGGCATAAGAGTCTATGAGGTCAGAGATTTAAAAAAAAAAATCTAAGGAAAAGGACATCTGTTTTCCATGTATGAGCATGGAGACAACTGGGTGAAGTAATATCTTACACCAACTTCTGTTGGTGAAAGAGAGGTGCTTTTGAGCTTACACAGAACAGCATCTCTGTTAGGATACAGATATTCAGGCCTGTCTGTAAAGGCCTATACTCTAAGGATTTAAGTGTATTCTTATCACTTGGCTAGTTATAGAGGTATAAGAAAGAATCAAGATCACTGTCGGCTGGTGTAAGGTCCTTCTCTTACTGTGACAGTCTGAGGCCCTGTTCTTAGGCTAAGGCCTTTGGCTAAGCAGCAGAGGCAGCCATAAACTGGGAAGCGACCGGTCACATCCAAACTAGTCACATTGAAATAAGGTGCTAGTGGGCCGTTAGGATACAATCCTGTCCTGATAATGCCTATCGCCTCCAGAGAAAGGGAAGTGCCTAGAAGATGTAAAAGGAAACTTAGTTTGATAGCATCCTGTCTGGCAAGAACTCACTTATCAATAGCTGGGATGTGAAATCCGCACTTCTGTATTATTTTGTCATTATAGTTTCCACTTTGCTGTTTGTCTGTATAATCTCTGTCTGGTTCTGTAATTGTTTCTGTCTGCTGTATAATTAATTTTGCTGGGTGTAAACTAATTAAGGTGGTGGGATATAATTGGTTACATAATCATGTTACAATATGTTAGGTTGGTTAGTTAAATTTCAGGAAAATAATTGGTTAAGGTATAGCTAAGCAGAACTCAAGTTTTATTATATAGTCTGCAGTCAATCAGGAAATGAGTGGGTGGGTGTGTGGGGGGGGATGGCAACAGGGAATGGGGGTGGGGAAATTGGAATCATGTTTGGCTAAGGGCAGGAATGGGAACAGGGACACAGGTATAAGGCTCTGTGGTGTCAGAGCTGGGAAGGGGGACACTAAGGAAGGAAACTGGAATCATGCTTGCTGAAAGTTCACCCCAATAAACATCGAATTGTTTGCACCTTTGGACTTTGAGTATTGCTGCTCTCTGTTCATGCGAGAAGGACCAGGGAAGTAAGTGGATGAAGAAATAAGCCCCCTAACAATCTCTGTGTAAACTCAAAAGTTCATCTCTCTCACCAAACAGGAGTTGGTCCAATAAAAGTTATTACTTCCCCCACTTTATCTTTCTAGTATCCCAGGAGCAACACTGCATATGAGCATAAACAGAGAATTTTATACTATTCTCTGGGGAAAGTATCATGTTTTTAGTGTAGCCAGTCCACTGTAATTTTTTCTTTCTGGCAAAGGAGAAGCAATTTGTTGGATGTAGGTGCAAAGGGTAATTCTGATCCCTCTGGCGAGCAAAGGCAATATATTTAGGCTACATTATATTATATATATAAAGTATTAAGGAGTTTATACTTCATAACAGGAATGCTGCTATCCAGCGAGAGAGTTAGGGGGAAAACTTTCTGAATTTTGCAACAAAATTGTACACGTTCACCGAATATATTTGTGAGGAAGAATTATTACTGAAGTGTTGTTCCCTGTATGGAATTACTTTTAGATTTCAGAAAGGATTAAACCAGGAGTTTTCTATAGGAAGTAAAATGAGGCTTTATAGAAATTACTCTGAGACTTAATTAACAGAAAACTATCCTATTTATCAAAGTTTTAAACTATCCTCTAGAATTATAATAGAGGATTGGATCCCTGCTGTAGAATTCTAAAGGTTAGTTTACACATTTTATGGGAAGGTTACTATTTATTAAGTTATGTTGAACTTTTCCTTGAGGGTAAATTTCTCACTTTAAATGACATTGGTGAATCTAGATGACATTTCATAGAATCATTTACGTAATTAAAAGTTATAAAGTGGAAGTTTGCGAATTTTTGTCGCTGATAAGGGAGACGAGATTGATCCACAGAGCCAGTCTCAGTGATTATGGATACAAAATGAAAGAAAAATAAGTTAAAAAAGGGCCACTTTAGAGGTCAGAGAAAGATGCCTGCTAAATATCCTCTTAATAGACATTTTACCCCAAATGAGTTTGTAGTGTTTAAAAACAACACAAGAGCAATTTAAAAGGTGCCTTAAAATTCTTACCTTTGGACATATTCAGTGGTCAGGGATAAGGCACACAGAGTGACACGGGGCTTAAATTGGGATGTTATTCTACAGGCAGCCAGACTAGATGATCATAATGGTCCCTTCCGGCCTTAAAAATCGATTCAGCAAATCCATGAAAAGTCAGGATGTAAGAAAGACAGGACAGACTCTGCTGTGTACTGTAGCCAGTTTGCATTACACCTTTGGTGTAGACTGGCCTCAAAGTGGTGGTAACCAGAACAAGGAGCAACACTTCAATGTAAGGGCAACCTTCAGTTGGCATAGAGCCAATGTAGGGGGCTTTCTGTATTGCTAGTGAGAAAGGCATGTCACTAAAAAGAGAGGGTGTAGTCCTGGACTATAATTTCAGGCCTTATTGAGTTTCAGACTGCGTTTGACTCAGTGCAGGGGAAATATCATCAGGATCAGGAGAAAGCACAAATATGTGCTTTCAGCAATTTTGGTACCTGAATACACCCCAATGTGGTCTCTGTGCAAGTCAGATGCACCGCATGATACAAAGTATAGTAACTATCAACCTTTATTGCAATTTAGCATCATATCCATAGTGGATTACATGCTCCATACCACAATGGACAATGTCATTAGATGCCTCTGAGGGATTGTGTATATTTCTACACAGGAAATTTAAGAGTATGAGGGCTGTATATTTTTTTTTAAGTTAGACTTTAGTTTGATGCCTGGCTCTTGCTAAACACCTTTTGTTTAAGACCCATAGTCTCCATAGATGACATCATCATTTTTCTCTAAACAGAAATGAATTCTGCTGGCACAGCTTGCATCACTTCATTATTAATCCAGAGAAGGGGACAGTAGGCTCAGATTAAGGCACATTAATGCTAAAATTCATAGTCATATAAATAAGCAGTTCTTTTTATGTATATACATAAGGAAGAGTGCTTTCTTCCTAGATTCATTTAAACATAGGCCACAAGAATAAGGGCCAGATGGTAATGACTTTCAGTCACTATCAGTCTTACCCAGATTCAAATGAGTGGTCTAGATGTGCAAGATTCGTCTTCCTCATTCCCAGTCCCCTGTAGCTGCTTTTAAAAACTTTCAAAGAGAACTGCATGCCTTCCATTTAGGGTCTGATGTTTGGCCTGAGCTGTTTTTTTGTTCTCTAGTAAGTAACAAGATAAGGATCCTAGTTACCGTATTAAATGATGGCCTGGAAGAGGGTCTACAGAGCTATTTCAGAGTGAATGTTTTGATGGTGTTGTGTGATTTGCGGCTTAAGTATTTTCTTTTAAGGGGGAGATACACAGAAAAGAGAAAGGGAAAAGGTGAAGCAAATAGTATGAGAGAGGTGAAAGCATGGAAAATAGGCCCCCCTGAATCTCCTCCCATGGTACTGACACTTACTCCACTACTGAGAGTAATAAAAGTGATAAAGCAGAAAAAGTGTTCAGGTTAATCCATTGTTTCCTATGGGCAATTTATCAGATCATCTATAGACAAAGAATAAATATGCATTAATGAAGCATCATAAAGATATTATATATAGAGAATTTCCTTCTGACTAAAGCACATTTTCTTACTCAAATCTTTACTTGGAAAGCAGAGACCGAACTATAGGGTTAGTCTACAGAAAGGGTTCACATCACATGCATTCCAACTAGCAGCAACATTCTTCAGCCCCAGCCTTATACATAAGCAATGTAATAATAGAGTGTAGTTGTACATAATCAGCTGTCCAGAATGCACTATACACATGGTAGTGTAACAGATGTGACAATATCCTGGGCAAACCTTATTGAATTAAGTTGAACATTTTTGGAGTTTGTTTTACTAAAAATGCAAGTGTTTATGCATTATTGCAGGATTGTAAGGAATGTCTTTAGGAGGAGATGGAATTAATGCAATCTCTGGGAAGGGTTATAAACTTCAAAGAATCATTTGGGTTAAGAAGTTTGAAGTAGCTTTCCTAGGAAGTACTGTGGAGGTTTTTTTAAAACTATACCCTGGAGACTGAAACCCATTATCTACTGATTACCTGCTCCTGGAGACTACAGATTACCCCCCCACCCCTAATTATATATAGGATGAACTAAACTGAGAAGAAGCTGTTATGAACTTGTGACCACAGGAAAAACTCTAATGTAGGGTTTGAAGGACTAAGCACTAACCTTTTTGCAATTGGGGAATGACCTCTGGTAAGCTTATTAGCATTCATGTAGGTTGTTTTATTGTTTTGAATATGTTTTCTATTTAATGCTTTTACCTTAAAAATAAAATGTTCTTGCTTAGAAATAGCTGTGTGGTAATTTATGACTGGGGCAATTACACTGTTATTAGTCTCTCAAGAGAAAGCAAAGCACAGACACTGGCCTGTTGAGGCATTTTACCTTGCAGGGGAATAGCACAGTTTAGGCAGGGAACTGTTCCTCCTGGAAATACCTCAGCTAGAAGGGAGAGAAAGACAATCGCTGCCTAAGAAAAGTGATGGCCCAGAGGAACTGTAAATCAGAGTGGGTGCCCTTGCTGGACCACTGAGAGAGAAGTACAGGTTTAGTTGCCCTGAACTGTGATTTCCTGAACTGGCAGTATGTCAGTTGTCAATGTCTTGCAATGTACACTGCATAGAAAATCATACTCACTGATTCATGAAACTCACTAAGAAACTGATAGCAATGTATACCTGTTTTTGCACTCAAGACAATTAATCCTATGAGGTCAGAGTTCCATTTCTGAACTGATTGTTGCTGTGCATCTGGGCACTTGCCACATGTCCAAGAGATTCTCTGCCCTCCTCCATTAAATTTAATGGCTACCAGGAAGACTTCTAGTGACAAAAATGATAGAAAATGGTTTCTTAATTTTCAGTGTCTCTAGAAAATGAAAAATATCTGAGCAGTATCCTTGTCCTTGGCTATTGTGAACAGTATGGGTATCTCCCCCTCAGATATTGAGTGAGTTCTTTCAGGACCACAGACAAAATGATAGAGCCATGAAACTCTTTTCTTGACCTCCATTTTTCAACCTATGTCTCATGTGTCACTCCTTTTATGGATGAAAACAAAAAGAATCTTGGTTAGCCCTGGAACAATTTAAGCACCATATTGCAAAGCATCTCTATTGGTATATATTTCTAAGAGGAGATTCATAGATTCACAGATACTAAGGTCAGAAGGGACCATTATGATCATCTAGTCCGACCTCCTGCACAACGCAGGCCACAGACTCTCACCCACTCACTCCTGCAATAAACCTCTCACCTATGTCTGAGCTATTGAAGTCCTCAAACCGTGGTTTAAAGACTTCAAGGAGCAGAGAATCCTCCAGCAAGTGACCTGTGGCCCATGCTACAGAGGAAGGCAAAAAACCTCTTCCAAGCTGCCCTGGAGGAAAATTCCTTCTCGACCCCAAATATGGCAATCAGCTAAACCCTGAGCATATGGGCAAGATTCACCAGCCAGATACTCAGGAAAGAATTCTCTGTAGTAACTCAGGTCCCACCCCATCTAACATCCCATCACAGGCCATTGGGCCTATTTACCATGAATATTTAAAGATCAATTCATTACCAAAATCATGTCATCCCATATATATGTTTTGTGTATATATATGACACATGGTGGATGAGGCCCAGAGGCCCCTGGAGGCCTCAGGTTCCTGCCACAGCCTATCCCAGAGAGAAGCGGAAGACGAGAATTCTGCCAAGTCCTAGAATGGCTGCAGGGAAGCAGCCAACGAGACAGCCTGCAAGGAACAGCCTATCAAGGACCAGCAGGGCTATGTAAAAGGAACTTTAGAACAAAGCAGCCATCAGTTGCTGTCCACAGTTGGAATGGAGAGGACCAGGTCACTGGCTGGCTGAAACAGCAGCAGGACCACGGATAGTTCAGTGTAGGCAAGGACTGGGGAGCTAAGAAGCAGCTCCTTGCTAGCTGCTAGGACTGCCAAAGGACTGAGCCCGGGAGGGCCTCAGTGAGGAAGCCCTGGGGGTATAGCCCCATACCAGGAGCAGGACTACTTAAAGAATGAGGCTGGGGAGAGCTAGAGACACACCAACTGAGAAGTACTGAGATAGGCTCCTGGTGGACTGTATACCCTGGAAGGTATTTGTTCTGATTCACATACAGTGAGAGAGACTCGGCTGGAGGTGAGTCACTGAAAAACTGTCTGAGAAACAACCGACCGGGGTTACCATATCTGAAAGACTGCAGAGAAACCCGACCAGAAGGGGATGCTCACAAGAGGTATGTGACACGCCATTACAATATATAAAAATCAAACAGAAAAAAAAACTACAAGTAGGCCATTTAAAGCCAACTTAATTTCCTGCAGCACTAATGGGGAAGCAGCACAATAATTCTCATTTATTACTTAAAAGGGAGTCTGTTCTTGTGTCACTTTCTTCATTGGGCCCCAAAGATTACTGATTACAGCACAAGTTCAAGATACATTTTGTTCCTAGCAGAGTTCCATCACAGGTATTTGTAAATTTCTTCCTCTAATCCAGAATGTCCTGGGAAAGAGTTTCTTCAATAGTGGAGCCCCAGAGCTGCCCCAGGACATTCATAGTCAATTACTGGAATCTCTTAATTTATCTTCCACCTGTTTTATTTTCCCTCTATTTTTCTGCCCATTTATTTTCCCAGTCACTCTACCCTCGGTGGCTGCCATTAAAGTACATAATTAGGTGTTAAAATAAGGGATAGCATAGCTCTTCCTCCTCTCTTTAAAGCACAAAGGAGCCTCCCTCCTCTCCCTGGCTGGAGCAAGCAGTGCTCCCCGCCACAGGTACTGTTCTTCCTTAACTGGTGTGGTAAGAACTCCATTTCCTTTTTCAGTCTACTTTGCCCATTGCATTTAACTTCTAATAGACAAGGCAAAGTGGCTAGATACATCTGACACAGGATATTGGTACCCAATGTCCCACTCAGCATACTAGCAAATATCTTAATATGTAAGAGTTCTGCATGTGTCTTCTTCAGGATACTAATCTCTACCTTTCTTCCTCCATGTTCTAGGTTTAGGGAGTTAACAGTATCATCACTAGACCAGCAATGTTACATATTTTCACAAGTTAGAAGCCATACAAGGTTTCACGACCGTGTTGTCACCATAACTCCTTAAATAAATGTAAAAAAATCCTAAGCTGGATCCAACAGGGCATTGAGTAAAAATGGTAGAAAGCATTAATATGAAGAGTTAATATTCAATTATTTTAAATTTGGCATAGGAGAAACTCACTGAGATGCAACATCTCATTTTTAGCAGAATCACAGGAAAGGAGTGCATACATTATCAAAAAATAAAACAAATCTCAGTGCAGTGGACTCTAAATTCAACATGCCAGTTTAGCATAAACCCCATGAATATTCAGTAACTTCATATTGTTTTCAAATTAATATTTGATTTGAAGAACAGCCAAACAGACAACTTGTCAGTGTTTTTAAAATTATAAGGTTGAAATGAAAGGAAACAATTCACAACAAATTTTAACAGCTGGATGTATTTATTTCCTTTAATTATCCATTAAAATCTTAATGTACAGCAAGCCAGTTTAAATCTTCAAGGCAAATTTGATTTATCATAAGTAGAAACTTCTCTGGCTCTATTAGATATGTTTAATATGGGTCCAATCCTACACCCACTGAAATAAATAGCAAAACTTGCATTGACACCATGTAAACATAGGGCACTAGGTAAAATAGGATAATGAAGTTGCAGATATGAAAAAGCTTTGAGTACAGGACATAGGACATGATCCATTTCTCATGGAAGTCAATGGTAGTCTTCCCATCGATTTCAGTGAATTTAAGAGCAAGCTTTTAGGTACTGAATGCAGTTTTACCTGAACAATGGCTGTGCGATCAAGCACAACCCTTTAAAGCGTTTAAATGCCACAATAACTGTTGCTATTTGGCTGACAGATTCTTTTAAACTCTATTTGAAAATAAATGTTTGTTCCTTTTTAGAGAGTAATTCTAACTCCCAGTTCTTACCAGGAGACTGGTGTAGCCACTAGAATATTTCCAATAATGCCTTCAAGATTCTGAATTCTGATTGCCAATGAAGTGAGCTGTAGCTCACGAAAGCTTATGCTCAAATAAATGCGTTAGTCTCTAAGGTGCCACAAGTACTCCTTTTCTTTTTTGCAAATACAGACTAACACGGCTGCTACTCTGAAACCAAAGATTCCCTTAGTTACATATATCTAAAACCTTCAGAACATAAGTTCCCTCTTAAGAGCTGGTCTCTTGTATCAGTGCATTACTTTTCCTATTTCCAATCAAATTTTAATGAAGATATTATTGTCATGATATTTACATCTCAATCATTGTAGAATTGAATTCCCATCATACTGCTGGTGCACATGCTGTAAGTGGATTACACAATCAGATGCTGTAGCAATCATTTTTGTCAGTGTCAGGATGAAAATAATGGCTATTGCAACAAACTGTTGACTTCCATGGGAGCTACTTGCTGAACACTTCCCGCTTCTTTTTATGCAAGATTAGCAGTGCAAGGAGCCTTCCTTGCCCCTCTCCCTCACTGACTTTGGGAAAAGGCCTGCCACAATCCCAGTCCTTGTTCTCTCCAGATTGCCAGAGTGATGGTTGTCTAGCTCCACTGTAAAGATTAGATCCCTAAAAGACGACAGGGGACTGATCACACTTCCACTTCTTCCTTCTACTCCCCTATAGCCTCTTCCACACCCCTCAGTAAAGTGGCTGAAGGGGGTTTCATGTATCCCATGCTCACAAGCATGAAATGACTCCATACCTGTAAAACAAAGCAGGGTCTTTCTTAAGAGAACTATATACAGAGGTGCATCAATTCTAGCCACACACACAGGCTGACTTCTTGGTACACCATCTTGACTTTCCTAAAGCACCCTGTGCTCCTCCCTCCAAGTTCCATGCAGATTGATGTTTGATAAAGAATGTGGAAGCCCCCACTCTGCTGTGAAGCCCCTTAACCTTCCAGAGAATCTTGCTCAGGTTCTTAGCTGAAGCGCTAAGGTGGGCTGTGGCTTTAACCAGCTAAAGTTTGGCTGGTTAGAGTGCAACTTTTGGGCTAAATTGTGTCATTAATGCATAGCTATGTGTTGAAAGCAATGTCAGATGCCTCACAAGTCCCCTATGGCGAGGTCAGTGTGCCACCCTTAACAAGGGTGCAGCATGCACTCCATTCCATGACCAGTAAGCTCTGCAGCAAGGGCAAGTTGAACATGCTCCAAACCCCATTCACGCTTTCTTTGCAGACTAGTGACCCCTGTACTGCTAGCCAGCTGGAGTCCTTGCACTCTAAGATTCTAACTTTGCCTGGCACTGCTTGCAGATTCTCCCTACATGGTACACCCATAGGGCACAAGGCACAATCTTGCCCATTGTGGGGTGTTTGTTTATTGGCGCTCTTCACAGCAGAGGGATAATAATGGGAAGTATTAGAGGTTCTGATCTCAGTTACACTAGTGTAAATCCAGAGCCATTTCACTTCAACAGTTTCACCTATAGTTTTCCCTTCCACTTTTCATGCATGCCTTTCTTTGGTTACACAAAACAAATAATCTGAAACATTAGGACTTGATCTAAGGACATCAATGAAACCCATGCATTAACGATTGTAAGAGTTTGTAACTACCTCAGGCCTACAAAAAAGCCAAAAAAGTTTAAACATATGATAGAAGTCCTTTAGAGTAATCTTTGCAAAGCTGTGGTGTTATGCGTTTGCAGCTCTGCTTGTTGAGAGACATAGTAGTAAACCTTTATACTTATACAGGAAAATGATTAGTCAAGGTTAAAGCTAGGACTATACCATTAAAAAGATGACAGCAAATACTTGACTGCTATTTAAAGATTCAGTGGCCAGATAGAGGAAAACTTGAATCTGTTAATGTTTCAGCTCACAAGAGCTTTTCCAGAGCTTGCAAATTGTGCAAACAGAAGCGTAAATCTACAAGTTCTACACTTCGAATTTGTAGCATTTTCAGAATTTATGTTAGTATAAAGTAATCCTCTGGTTATTCTCAAAGTGTCCTTATAGTACATGTTTCTCAGTGCACAAGTCAGTTCTTCATTGGGGATGCAGTGTGAAAAAACCAGACGACTTAAAAGGTTTGAATCCCTAGTCAGAGCTGCAGTTTGTTTGCTTCAGTGGAGCAACATCAGTGGAGGATCAGCCCCCATTGTATGAAATAGATCCTTCTTTGCATTGCGCTCCTTAGGGCCCCAAGTCTGTCAAAACTTGATTAGTCCCACTGAACTCAAAGGGATTATTCCTGTGCAATATGTTTTCATATATTTAAGAGTTTAAAATTAATTGGGTGTGTAAAGTTTCTCATATGCATGAATGTTCGCAGGATTGAGGCTTAAGTTTGTAGAAATGAAGTCATGCTAGATATAGCAGGAATCTCTCTGATGCTCCTTAAAGACATTCTTTTTAAACAAGGATGAATTATTCTGGAAAGTATCAATGGAAAGTTTAATTATCTACATAAAAGAGTAATTAGTGTGAACAATATTCCTGGGTCATAGCTATTCCACAGGGAAAACAGAAAGCATGTCCCTCCCCCAATATAGATGGGCCCGCACACATCTCACAGCTCAATGAATAGACATCATTGAAACTGTAGTGTTAGAACTTCTAGAAGAGGTAAACACAATATTTAAATGATTCACTCCTTAGAAACCAAATTGAAAATCCTACTTTCCAAGAAACTAAAAGCAGAAATAAGACTAGACAATAGTAGGAGGGGAAATTCTCTGAAACATTAGCTCAAGAGTCACATTTCATATCCAGGGGTTCAGTCTATCCCATTGACTTTGCTTCCCTCAAAGTTTGGATGATTATTCTAAATTGAGTCTTTAATATTTTTTTACCCTTCCTCTTGAGCCAAGGATTATTCTTTTTCCTACGTTCCCCTTTTATAAATAGCCTATTCTTGCCTTTCATTACAATTGCTTCTACCTGATTTCTTTCCCCCGCCTTTCAAATCCACTTCCCTCACCCACCCACCCGCACCTCCATTCATCACCATCAGCCCAGTATGATCCAGAAATATTTTTGCAATCTGAAGCCAGAGTTGTGGAGAATTATATTATACATGGGAAAGTTTGAAATTCTGGGGACATTATTCAAAGAACAAAAATGTACGAAGTTTGAAGTTGCCAACTGGAACAGAGGGAACAGCGAGAAAGCAGGCTGTAGAAAACGTATTGTCTAGGACTTGGTCTGAAATTGAATTCCATATGAGAACAGAGTATTGCATCCTAATGAGATACTTAATACTATCTAGTACTTGGCTTACTTTGTGACTAGATCAAATAGAGAAAGAAAAGAAAACAGAACACTGTTTGCAGAGCTAGAAGATATTGTACCTGTTGTAGGATGATAGTCTCTCTTTTCACAACCATCAAAAATAGCCAGAGTACTAGAAACAGCAGATAATAGAAACCTTTCTTCAGCGTAAAGAGCTAGTTTTGGGGCAATGTCTTGTAGCCATTTGGCCCACAGAACACCTGTTGACCTCACTGGGAATTCTGCCGTTTAGTATCACAAGGGTCCTGGACCTTTATGTTCTATATGTCAAGTTGGTGTCTGACTTCAGTCTTGGATTGTCTATCTGTATCATGATATTCCTCTTGCTGATTTTATTCTGTATCCTGGACATTCCTACACTGTCATTTTTGTGTGGTTGGAAAGCATTGTCACGATACAGGGACATTTAAATCAACATCTCTCTGTAATTAGCACATTTTAATGTTTGATACAGTGGATGTTTTTTCCCTAATGGCCTGGTTTGATGGTCTCACTAGCCGATTCTAACCAGCTTAACCACTTGCAGTTTTTTTGACATACATTGCTGCAATCTTCCAGAATCTACCTATCCAGCCTATCAATCAATGTGTTTATTACACAACTATAATAGAATCTCTAGGTTTACCTCCCCTATTCCCCAGATGTCTGATCCCTGCCTACTGAATACTAAGTTTCTTAGGCAAAATATATTCTTACATCTCTTCCCTGGGTAACTTCTCTATAAGGGTGTAGAAAGGTGGACTCACCACTGATATGCCCCTAGTGGTTGAGCATGGCATGGCAGGCTCTTTTCCAGCACCCCCTGCTAACGATCACCTCATCCAGCTAGGGTCTCCCTCTTCTCATGACTCAGTCCTCGGCCAGCTGATGTTTAGTTCAAGGGTAGTGAAGTCCAACACAACAAGAATCCAACATTCTTGCATGCAATTTCTCAGCCTTTGGTCCTTGCATCCTTTTTTCAGGCCTTTAAATTGTCCTTATCCTCTTATGTCAGAGCTTCAAGCCATCTTCTAGTGGCTGGCACAGAAATCCAGGCCCACCCTCTACACTGGGTTCCAGTCCAGCGAACCTAGGACAAGTAGCCACAGTCTGCTCCATCAGATACCTTGTTGCTGTCTCCCTGGACTCCTTCCTACCATTATTCTTCCTTCATACTTTTTCTCCAGCCCCTTCTTGGGCTCTTTATAATGAGCATCTCCCAGAGCTCTGGTTCTTATCATTTTGTCAGAGTCAGACAGTGGAGTGCTGCAATCCTGTATCTTCCAGGTATCAACCTCCTGGGGATTCCTCAGTCCCCCTCAGGTTTCTCTAATATTATAAGAGTGACTGCAGCTTCTCTGTAGTCCCTTTCTGCTCCATGCTTCCTCTCAGTAGCACCATGCTGCTGGGCTTCATCTGCAATTACGCCTGGCTCACCCTCCAGGTAAAACCAGGTGGGTAACTGACCTCTCAGGCCTTCATTAACTTTCACCAACTGTCAGAACTACATATCCCATCAGAAGTGGACTCTAAGTATATTTTCTCTGGACCATATCCTTGAAAGCACCAGGAAAAACTCCAGCCCATCCATACAGACTGTTCCATCTCTGCCCTCCCCTGGTGCATATTATCCCAGCATGGCCTGGATGTGCAGTAGAGACAGAAGGGAGTAGGCCACATACCATGCACAGTCCTTCCCAGAGCTCCCACTAAAGGGCTGCAACACTGTAGCAATCATTCAGGGCAGTGATTAAATGCCACAGTCTAGCCTCTGGATTCTGGTACTGACACTAAGTTACAAAATAATGTAAGGCAATACAACAGACTCCTTATAATTTTACTGATTTTAATTTGTTTGCTTGGATATTTCTCCTTTTGCTGATGTACTGATCCTAAACCTGCTCCCATTGAAGTTAATGTAAATTGTATCTACTAAAGCTTAATTCCCAGAGACACTCACATGCACAAAACAGAGTTTGGGGTTTTCATCTAGAAATCAGAAATGGGCAGGATTTTGTTTTGATGACCAATCCTAGTATCTAAAATAATTCTAACTGATATTGAACATTCATGCCTAGTGTTTCCTTATTTTAGAAAAATACTGGGGTAAGTAGTCTAATTGTGCAGGTCAAAACATTTGTTCTTCAGATCTGTTCTAAAAACGTATTCAGGGTCTAACAAAAATTGCTCGATAAATTCAAGATTTAGTCAAATTATTTCAAGTGATGATTCCAGTGTCAAGTGGATGCCATTTTAAAAAAAACAAAATCAATACATTAAAATTGCCATGAAGAATACAGTAGATTATAATTAATAGGGCTGTCAATGTTAATCGCGTGAGTTAACTGCGATTAACTCAAAAAAATTAATTGCGATTAATCAGTTTTAATCACACTGTTAAAGAATAGAATACCAATTGAAATTTATTATTTTGGATGTTTTTCTACATTTTCATATATATTGTATTGTGTGTTGTAATTGACATCAGAGTGTATATTTTTATTACAAATATTTGCACTAGAAAATAACAAAAGCAATAGTATTTTTCAATTCACCTCATACAAGCACTGTAGTGCAATCTCTTTGTCGTGAAAGTGCAAATTACAAATGTAGGTTTTTGTGTTACATAACTGTACTCAATACCAAAACAATTTAAAACTTCAGAGCCTACAAGTCCACTCAGTCCTACTTCTTGTTCGGCCAATTGCTAAGACAAACAAGTTTGTTTACATTTATGGGAGATAATGCTGCCCTCTTCTTATTTATAATGTCACCAGAAAGTGAGAACAGGCATTTGCATGGCACTTTTGTAGCTGGCACTGCAAGGTATTTATGTGCCAGATATGCTAAACATTCGTTTGCCCTTTCATGCATCGGCCATAATTTCAGAAGACATGCTTCCATGATGATGACGCTCGTTAAAAAATAATGTGTTAAGCACATTTTTCCAGAATAGCAGCCGTGTTAGTTTGTATTCGCAAAAAGAAAAGGAGTACTTGTGACACCTTAGAGACTCACAAATTTATTTGAGCATGAGCTTTCGTGAGCTACAGCTCACTTCATCGGATGTATTCAGTGGAAAATAAAGTGGGGAGATTTACACACACACACACACACACACACACACACACACACACACACACACACAGAGAGAGAGAGAGCGCGAGCATGAAACAATGGGTTTTATCATACACACTGTAAGGAGAGTGATCACTTAAGATGAGCTATTACCAGCAGGGGGGAGGGGGAGAGAAGGAAGAAAACCTTTTGTTGTGATCATAGAATATCAGGGTTGGAAGGGACCTCAGGAGGTCATCTAGTCCAACACCCTGCTCAAAGCAGGACCAATCCCCAACTAAATCATCCCAGCCAAGGTTTTGTCAAGCCTGACCTTAAAATCTTCTAAGGAAGGAGATTCTACCACCTCCCTAGATAACACATTCCAGTGTTTCACCACCCTCCTAGTGAAAATGTTTTCCCTAATATCCAACCTAAACCTCCCCCACTGCAACTTGAGAGCATTACTCCTTGTTCTGTCATCTGCCACCACTGAGAACAGTCTAGATCCATCCTCTTTGGAACCCCCTTTCAGGTAGTTGAAAGCAGCTATCAAATCCCCCCTCAGTCTTCTCTTCTGTAGACTAAACAATCCCAGTTCCCTCAACCTCTCCTCATAAGTCATGTGTTCCAATCCCCTAATCATTTTTGTTGCCCTCTGCGGGACTCTTTCCAATTTTTCCACATCCTTCTTGTAGTGTGGGGCCCAAAACTGGACACAGTACTCCAGATGAGGCCTCACCAATGTCGAATAGAGGGGAACGATCACGTCCCTGGATCTGCTGGCAATGCCCCTGATTATACAGCCCAAAATGCCATTGGCCTTCTTGGCAACAAGGGCACACTGTTGACTCATATCCAGCTTCTCGTCCATTGTAACCCCTGGGTCCTTTTTTGCAGAACTGCTGCCAAGCCATTCGGTCCCAAGTCTGTAGCGGTGCATGGGATTCTTCCTTCCTAAGTGCAGGACTCTGCACTTGTCCTTGTTGAACCTCATCAGATTTCTTTTGGCCCAATCCTCTAATTTGTCTAGGGCCCTCTGTATCCTATCCCTACCCTCCAGCGTATCTACCTCTCCTCCCAGTTTTGTGTCATCTGCAAACTTGCTGAGAGTGCAATCCATACCATCCTCCAGATCATTTATGAAGATATTGAACAAAGCCGGCCCAAGGGTTGGTCCTTGGGCCGCTCCACTTGATACCGGCTGCCAACTAGACATGGAGCCATTGATCACTACACGTTGAGCCCGACAATCTAGCCAACTTTCTATCCACCTTATAGTCCATTCATTCAGCCCATACTACTTTAACTTGCTGGCAAGAATACTGTGGGAGACAGTGTCAAAAGCTTTGCTAAAGTCAAGGAACAGCACGTCCACTGCTTTCCTCTCATCCACAGAGTCAGTTATCTCATCGTAGAAGGTAATTAGATTAGTTAGGCATGACTTGCCCTTGGTGAACCCATGCTGACTGTTCCTGATCACTTTCCGCTCCTCTAAGTGCTTCAGAATTGATTCCTTGAGGACCTGCTCCATGATTTTTCCAGGGACTGAGGTAAGGCTGACTGGCCTGTAGTTCCCAGGATCCTACTCCTTCCCTTTTTTAAAGATGGGCACTACATTAGCCTTTTTCCAGTCTTCAGGGACTTCCCCCGATCGCCATGAGTTTTCAAAGATAATGGCCAATGGCTCTGCAATCACATCTGCCAACTCCTTTAACACCCTCGGATGCAGCACATCCGCCCCTATGGACTTGTGCTCGTCGAGCTTTTCTAAATAGTCCCAAACCACTTCTTTCTCCCCAGAGGACTGGTCACCTCCTCCCTATGCTATACTGCCCAGTGCAGCAGTCTGGGAGCTGACCTTGTTCGTGAAGACAGAAGCAAAAAAAGCACTGAGTACATTAGCTTTTTCCACATCCTCTTTCACTAGGTTGCCTCCCTCATTCAGTAAGGGGCCCACACTTTCCTTGACTTTCTTCTTGTTGCTAACATACCTTAAGAAACCCTTCTTGTTACTCTTAACATCTCTTGCTAGCTGCAACTCCAGGTGTGATTTGGCCTTCCTGATTTCACTCCTGCATGCCCAAGCAATATTTTTATACTCTTCCCTGGTCATTTGTCCAATCTTCCACTTCTTGTAAGCTTCTTTTTGTGTTTAAGATCAGCAAGGATTTCACTGTTAAGCCAGCTGGTCGCCTGCCATATTTGCTATTCTTTCTACACATCGGGATGGTTTGTCCCTGTAACCTCAATAAGGATTCTTTAAAATATAGCCAACTCTCCTGGACTCCTTTCCCCCTCATGTTATTCTCCCAGGGAATCCTGCCATCAGTTTCCTGAGGGAATCAAAGTCTGCTTTTCTGAAGTCCAGGGTCCGTATTCTGCTGCTCTCCTTTCTTCCCTGTGTCAGGATCCTAAACTTGACCATCTCATGGTCACTGCCTCCCAGGTTCCCATCCACTTTTGCTTCCCCTACTAATTCTTCCAGGTTTGTGAGCAGCAGGTCAAGAAGAACTCTGCCCCTAGTTGGTTCCTCCAGTACTTGCACCAGGAAATTGTCCCCTACATTTCAAAAACTTCCTGGATTGTCTGTGCACTGCTGTATTGCTCTCCCAGCAGATATCAGGGTGATTGAAGTCTCCCATGAGAACCAGGGCCTGCGATCTAGTAATTTCCATGAGTTGCCGGAAGAAAGCCTTGTCCATAATAAGCCTTGTGATAATCAAGGTGGGCCATTTCCAGCAGTTGACAAAAACGTCTGAGGAACAGTGGTGGTGGGGGGGAAATAACATGGGGAAATAGTTTTAGTTTGTGTAATGACCCATCCACTCCCAGTCTCTATTCAAGCCTAAGTTAATTGTATCCAGTTTGCAAATTAATTCCAATTCGGCAGTCTCTCGTTGGAGTCTGTTTTTGAAGTTTTTTTTGTTGAAGAATAGCCATTCTTAGATCTGTAATCAAGTGACCAGAGAGATTGAAGTGTTCACCACAAAAGGTTTTCTTCCTTACCCCCATACCCCCTCCTGCCGGTAATAGCTCATCTTAAGTGATCACTCATTACAGTGTGTATGATAAAACCCATTGTTTCATGTTCTCTCTGTGTGTATATAAATCTCCCCACTGTATTTTCCACTGAATGCATCCGATGAAGTGAGCTGTAGCTCACGAAAGCTTATGCTCAAATAAATTTGTTAGTCTCTAAGGTGCCACAAGTACTCCTTTTCTTTTTAAGTACATTTGTGACTCAACTCCTTGGGGAAGAATTGTATGTCCCCTGTTCTGTTTTACCCGCATTCTGCCATATATTTCATGTTATAGCAGTCTCGGATGATGACCCAGCACATGTTGTTCGTTTTAAGAACGCTTTCACTGCAGATTTGACAAAACTCAAAGAAGCTACCAATGTGAGATTCCTAAAGATAGCCACAGCTCTTGATCCAAGGTTTAAGAATCTGAAGTGCCTTCCAAAATCTGAGAGGGATGAGGTGTGGAGCATGCTTTCAGAGGTCTTAAAAGAGCAACACTCTGATGCAGAAACTACAGAACCCGAACCACCAAAAAAGAAAATCAGACTTCTGTTGGTGGCATCTGACTCAGATAATGAAAATGAACATGCGTCGGTCAACACTGCTTTGGATTGTTATTGAACAGAACCCATCATGAACATGGACAGATGTCCCCTGGAACGGTGGTTGAAGCATGAAGAGACATATGAATTAAGCATTGGGCACATAAATATCTTGCAACGCCGGCTACAACAGTGCCATAAGAATGGCAGTTTTCACTTTCAGGTGACATTGTAACCAAGAAGTGGGCAGCATTATCTCCTGCAAATGTAAACAAACTTGTTTGTCTGAACAAGAAGTAGGACTGAATGGACTTGCAGGCTCTAAAATTTTAGATTGCTTTATTTTTGAATGCAGTTTTTTTTTGTACATAATTCTACATTTGTAAGTTCACCTGTAATAATAAAGAGATTGCACTACAGTATTTGTTTTCGTTGAATTGAAAAATACCATTTCTTTTGGGGTTTTTTTACAATGCAAATACTTGTAATTAAAAATAAATATAAAGTAAGCACTGTACAATTCGTATTCTGTGTTGTAAGTGAAATCAATATATTTGAAAATGTAGAAAGCATCCAAAAATATTTAAATAAATGATAGTTTCTATTGTTTAACAGTGCGATTAATCATGCAGTTAATCGTGATTAATTTTTTTAATTGCTTGACAGTCGTAATAATTAACAAATGTTTGTCTTTTACTGTTTGTTTTTCTCCAAACAGAAAAAAGAGCAACTGTACTACTTATTTTGACTGTCAGTATTTTCAGAGAACTAAGATTTATTTTTGAAAAATCATCTGAGTGGCAGTCAAACACTTTCAGTCACTAAACAAAGCATAGTAAACATTCTCTTACATCACGGAGAGCTGAATGATTGTGCCAAAACATATGCTATCTGGCATTCAGGATCTGCACAAATCTACCGAATTCAGTAGCACTCTCTGAAGGAGCAAAGACCTAAGCCATGCAGAAACAATTGCTGAATTGAGACCTAAATGATCAGGAAAGAAATAATAAATGGTGGGTTTTGTAATTTTTAATTGTAATGAGCCATCGAAAGAAAATAACTGAGCAAGTGAAATGGAGAAAAATGTCACTTAGGAGAAAAATCCTGTAAATATCCAAATATTATACATCTGTACCTCTATCATCCTGGAAACTGAGCTTAAATGACCGTAGAAGGACAATTTTAAACCACTATTAGGATGCTAGCACATTCTATTGGTGCTCAATCTTTTGCAGGCTTACACAATGATCTTCTTTAAATGACAGCTAGGAAAACACAACCTTTATCTATTTTTAAAATCTAATCTAATAAAGAACATTGCTGTAACAATCCTATAGCAACCCAGTTTGTTAGCAACCTGATCTGATAACAAGATAATGTTTCCAAACATTGTGGATGTAAAAAATCAATCTGAAAAAGATAAGTCTTGTATTTAAAACATTTTAAATACATTTTAAAATCCCAGTTGCTCACAAGCTCTCAGAGATTTGCTAATAGTCAGTTTTATAAATATTAGACCTGATCCTCCAGCAACTCCACATGCAGAGTTCACATTCTTTGTAGCACTTCCAAATACCACGGGTCAAAACAACCCTTTCCATGGTAAAAATCAATAAGGGAAGGAAGTCTTCTTGAAGATTCCCTCATGCAGATACCCCCATATAACTGTCAGTAGCTTCCCTCTTGGAAGAAATGACTGTAGGGTCTGCTCAACCTCTCAGAGCCCCAAAAATGTGAGGATTTGACTCATGTTATTTTAATGGTAAATATCACTAGAGAAGAAGGATGTCCTAATAGTTAGGGTCCTATCCTGGGACCTGGGACTCTAGTTCAATTCCCCCCTTGGCCACAAGCTTCCTGTGTGGCCTTGGGAAAGTAACTTAAGGTCAGATGTTTAAAAAGGACTATTTAGTAGAGGAGGTTGGAGAAAGTTCAGTGGAATATGTGTTTTCATCAAAAACAAGATGTTTCATAAAATGGGGTTGATTTCACTGGAATTTTGTTTGAAGAAAATCAGAAAAAAATTCTGACAATGTCAAAACGTCCTCAGAACAAACGAGCTGAGGTGTTTTGGTTTTGAAACATCTATTTGCAGCTTTTTAGATTTTGTAATATACAATACAAGATTTTTAAAAAGTCAAAAATCAAAATAATTTATCAAAACAAAACTTTTCAATCTGTCCAAAATTTGGGAAGGGTTGTCAGGAAGAGAATCTGAATTTTTCCTTTGTGAATAATTTCAAAATTTTCAATTTCTGTTCTGATTCAGAATGAACCAGGATTCTGAGGGTCTTGGAATCTTTCACAAAAACGGAACTAATATTGCCTACATAGGTTTAGTATATACACATCTAAAGATACAGAGTTACCTGTTAAGCACTTTTGAAAATCCTAGATGCCTACATGCATCTTTTAGTGCTTAAATACATTTTAAAAACTTTCCCTTAGTCTTTGTCCCTCTAAACTCTGACCATCTATCTATAAAATGAGGATATTAAGCAGTTCCTTACCTCCATGTTTTGAAAACAAGTACATATACATTCAGATAAGATACTATGGTAATAAGGGCCATATAAAAGTACCTAAGCCAGATCGTATACTGCTTATGTTATTGCACACTCTTTACAAACAAACAATGAAGGCCCAACATGGCATAACTATTTTCAGGCTTGAATCAACACACACTAAGGTCAATGGCAAGTCTCACTTTAACTTCAATGGACATTGGATGAGGTCCTTAATGCTCAAAATCTACCCAACAAAATGTATTGCAAGCAGTATAACAGACACTACCTTCTATTCCAACCCTACAGATTTTAAGGCAAATTTTGAACCTCTTTGCCTCAAAAGCCAAAACTCATACATCATTGGTACCTTCAGGAGGCCATAAAGAAGTTTAGAAATCAAAAGAAAGTTTCCTTACAATGACCATATGAAAATAAATGGATAAATATATGAATTTCTAGTAGGTGGAAAATGTACATGTCTTATAGTTTGGATAAACTGTTTAAAAACAGTTCCTCTGAAGACAAATATGATTCTGTAACATGCCAATGTCTGCAATCTTCTGGGTAATACTGCTGGCAGGTTAGAGATGCCTGAGGGCACCCTGAGTTCATGTACCCAGTTTCTCTACTAAAATGGTATTAGACAAGATTATATCACGTAATCTGCCATTTCCCTACTTGCTTCATCCCCACAGGTGCAGTCCCCTCACAGAGCTGGTGAGTTTCACCAAGATCTGCATTGAGGATCAGCAAAGGAAGGAGAGCACTACCTTGGGATAATTTGGTCTAGATTGCCATAAAATATGGGGGGGTTCTGATAAGCAAAGCATGAATAATAATAAAGCCTTTTATTTCCAATTTCCACACTATAAGGTAATGCCAGTTTAAAAGGTTGGGGGAGGAAGGGACTCTGAATATTGTGGCCTTGATAACACCAGACTTGACCCATGCTGATAACCATCTTGTAACACAGAAGGGAACCTCTTAATAAACACTAAACCTTTCTATTCTAAAAGATTTCAACTACTCAAATTACCATAAATTAAGGTGTTTAAGGGAAGGCTTTTAAAACATGCAAGTCATTATGTGCTCAAAGAACACCACCAGAATGCTACCTTTTGTACTCTTTTGATAATATCTAATCTGCCTGGTGGTATTCTGCATCTCGTCTCCTTTATAGCATATGTCCAAGAAATGGATAGTTATTGAAAGTAAAGCTCTTTCAAAAGTGTTTGCAAATGTTTGCCATATGTGAAAAAAAGTTTTACTGGAGAAAATTGCATTTCATTGTGTGCAAATGAAACTGCTGTCTTCATTTACCAGAGCGGGTTGTTTTAAAGGATGGTTTTGTAGTGAAATTTTGATATATTGTTCTTATACATTGATAAGGTCAATAAAAGAAATATGAAAGTTAAAACTCAAGCTGAATCCTATATCTGTGAACTGCAATTGTTTAGGAAATCTCTAGCTATTTTTTGTGCACGTGTGCTCAGAAAATGTGCCAGATTGGCAGCGCTGAAAATGGAGGTCTTCCATTTTTCTATGGAACAGATGCATCAAGGACAGAAATATGGAATATGTTAGACAAATCTCACAGTTGAGAGATTGGTTTAATTATGCACTGCAAATTCAGATACTTAACTGAACCTTTTGACGTCTGTCTTTTCCTTCATCAATTCAAATAGGCCCATTTTCCATGTCCCGAACACACAACTCCATTTCCACATTCCTATTGTTATACTCCAATTAGTTCACTTTCTTTGTTGGTAGAGAAAGTCACTCAGGTGCGAAACTCTCCTGGACTGGAGTCAGCTGATCTAGTCTCTTTTCTGGTTCACTTTACAAGACAGACTTCCAAGTATACTTAGTCCCGCCATTAGTGCAGGGGATTGGACTAGATGGCCTCTAAAGGTCCCTTCCAGTCCTACGATTCTATGAATACAGGCCTTAACCCCAGAGATGCCTGGAATTCACAAGATATGTTGCCTAGCAGGTTGTTAGACATGCCGAGACTCTCAGTTCCATTTAAGAAAGAAAAAACCTGTTGGGGCCCATGAGGAGGATGGGATGAACTTTTTCTAATTCCAGGTTATGGATGAGTCCTCACTTTTTCCAAATCAATTCACACTCTACAGTATATCAAGGAAAGCAGTGTCACAATGATGAAGAAAGGATACTAACTCCCCCAGTTTTTCCAGCCTGATCTCCTCCTCCACTCAGTTCAGTAACTTTCTGCCAAGATTTAACTTGGATTCAGATGATATATTAGGATCTTTATGTGAATGCTTGAAATTTTCTTTAAAACGTTGGCCACATTCCAGCATAGACAGACATATAGAAGAATTCCTCAGAAGATATTTAAGGTGCGTTACCGAATATATTGTGCTGTGCCATCTTAATATTTTCAGTACTTCCACTGTTGTATGGATTAAATACAAATCTCAGCTAGCAAATATAAATAGTCATGTTAATTTTATTTCTGTATGGATACAGATGCATGAGGGTGTCCCTGTGCTCTCATATGTTTGTCTAATATAGGGTATTTCTAAAGCACCCCTCACCTTAATATCTTAGTGTCAAAACCAGTAGATATTTTTAATTACCTATTGTACTAACTAGTCTCTTCCAGTCATGAGGAAATATGGCCTAAATTTTCAAAAGTGTCTAATGATTTCGGAGGCCTCAAGTTTTCAGTGCCCAACATGAGTCAGATTAAAGGACTGTAAAATTCTGAAATAGTTGAACACCCAGATCCTCAAAACTAGTCAGTCTTCAATGTGAATTAGGCACTTAAATACATTTGGAGATCTGGGCCAAAGCCTCTCAAAGGTGTCCCAATTTGGGGTCCCAGAAATTGAGGCACCTAAAAATCACTGGCCATTTTTAAAATTGAGGCCTTTATTATTGCTAACGGCTGTTGGAATAGGGAGGCTAGACTGACAGCACATTTAGCAAGGTGCATAGCTTAATAAAGGATGTTTGATTTTATACTGTGGTTTTACAAACGCTCTCTCTCAACAGTGCACGGTAGACACATTACAGAGTTTACATATTTACATTGTGTTTTGCACCTTCATATGCTGATACTATTTGTAGTCAACAAAATTATATGGAGGGAAGGCAGAGTCAGATGTACTGTGTGATAAAGTTAACAATAAAAGAGAGACTTCAATATAGGGCCTCAGAGTTCGAAGGATGTCATTTAGACAAATACAGAATTGTACAGTTCAGCTTTTGGAGGAAAGAGTGTTAAAGTTTAAATACAGTATTGTATATCCGTATAAATTATTTTGGAGCCAGATTCACTTTTTTCCTAAGGTAATGTGAATGAAATAATTGATAGCATTTTTATGAAGTTGCAGTATGTCAGTCACTGAATAAATCTCATCCACAAAATTTTAATCCTCCTATCTACAGTTGGTAGGGATTGCAGTAATAATATATATGTACTCCCTAAGCAGCAGCATCAACAAAGAGACGTGTGCTTTGGCATCTAGTTGCATTAAATAAAATTTAGTCACTTTCCCTCCAATATGATGGTTAATATTTCATGCCAAAGGATATTGTTAAAAAGGAGAGTGAAATGGAATTTCACCCATAGTATTTATTAGCGGTGAGCCTACACTAGAGGTGAAGTTGCATTTTAGAACTTGATCTGGATCCAGATACCATGCCTCATGCCTCTCTCTCTATATCAGGCCAAACCAGAACAAATCCAATTGCCCTGAAGTTTTGGAGAAGACTGGATTTAGAACTGAATTTCTTGGCTATGAACTGTTTCCAATACACATCAGTATTACACATTAAGCTTGTAAAGATTACATATTGAGTAAGGTTGTGCAAATATGGCTCAGTGTCTCTTCTCTCCTTTGCTGCTCCTGCTTCTAATATGGCTTTGCAGAGAGAAGTCCCTTCATGCTCTGTACTTGGTGTCTCTAGTATGTATTTATCTGGTAAGAAGTTAGCACTCATTCGCTTCCAGGTTATAAGTAATGAAATAGCAGAAAACAAATATATAAAATGAATAAAAGGAAGAAATGTCTGGAGATGTTTCTGTTGCAAGGAAATATCTTGGTTCCTCTAGAACACATTCAGCAACTGAAAGGAAGATTTAAGTTTCCTTATATTACTGCAGATAAGAATGCTTGGCTTCTTGAATCCAGATTACTATTTTGAATCTGTATAATGGAGGTAGACTGTACCAAGAGGGAATTTGGACTGCAAAGATTTCAGGGCCTCCTCTTCCCCTTACAGGCACAAGGTCCACCAGCTAAAATCCCAGGTCTCATTTACCTCTGGGAGCTGGCCCTTTTAGCCATTATTCATACCCGCTACTGGGCATGCCAGCAGGTAGCTTGGTTGCATCATGCTACCTGGTATCTATTTCCTGCCCAATCCCATCTTTAAATGTCCCTGAGCCAAATGTCATCCCCCCCATGAATCTGAAAAAAGTACGCCATCATCCCTAAAGAGCTCCAACACATTCTTCTGGATATCCCTTTGTGAGACAACTGAACCGTCTGCATCTGTAAAGACTCTGGGAACACATGCAACCTTCCTTCCTCATGTGGGATCTCAAAACCCCCAAACAATTCCATACATAAGCCATATCAATCTTAAAATAACCCTGAAACAGTGCCCTTCACACCTCTAATTTAATTGAGGTTGGGCTTGATGACTTACCCTCTTTCCATCACATAGGGCCTTTCCTCTGCCCCTAGTAGCAAGTGAGGGCACCATGCTGACATCTACATTTCATACACAAATACTTGTATTTGCAAATGGAATGGAAACATTTTCCTTTCTTAAACACGAAATAGACATTACAGCTGATATCCCCTTTTGAACTCTTGTTTTGGTACCCGTAACCTGTTCTCTGTATAAACATGGTGGACTAGATGGCATAGAATCATGCACTCTACCCACATGTCCTAGTCCTTGTTTACCCCTGAGCAAATGTGGCTTGCCTGCTGTCTTAAGCCTAATCTCTTTATATATCTCAGCCAAGCCCAACCCCCAAGTATGGCTTGTGCCTTGAAATGACATCCATATGCTTGACATCCATATCCTTGCTCTGGGGTCCCCTTTTGCATAGTACACTTGTTCATGAAAGGCTAAAATCCAATGTCCGAGCCATTTTTGGTTGGAGTCTGCCTTAGGAAGCCAATTGAATTTGCATTTCCTTAGCAACAAACTAATACAAAAGAACATACTGGTGAAAAAAAAAAAACCTGTTGTGACCAATAGGATTCCATACTGAAATATATTGGGTTATCCTTCTGTGAAGCAAGTATACAATATAAAGGCAGCTTCATATCATATAGCATTTTAATAGCTGTATTCCAAAGTGCTTTACTGATTACAACAGTTGAATCACTAAATTAAATAAACAGATAATAGAAGAGATTAACTCCAATATTAAAAGTCACAGACAAGTGAGAAAAGCTGTTTTCCAATGAGATTTAAAAAGGTATGGTAAGTCAATGAGCTAGAGAGATTCAGAAAGGTTGCTCCAGGTAGGATCTTGAGAGGAAAAGGGTTATACATTAGTGGCAAGAAATATAAGTTAAAACAGTGAGTCAACAGAGCAGAAAAGAGCACCAGAAGAAGAGAAAACAGTATGGTCCAACAGAGGGAGGGATTCTGGAGACTGAGTTGTATTCGCAAAAAAAAAAGAAAAGGAGTACTTGTGGCACCTTAGAGACTAACAAATTTGTTAGTCTCTAAGGTGCCACAAGTACTCCTTTTCTTTTTTTTGTGAATACAGATTAACACGGCTGCTACTCTGAAATGAGTTGTATTCCCAGCTCTCTTAGTGACTTGCTAGGTGAACGTGGGTAGTCTCTCCACCTCCTGTTTCTTCTCCTCACACCCTTTGTTACATCTTTGGGGGAGGAAGGCAAACAGTGCATAGCACAGTGGGAGCTCCCATCTCAGCTGGGTCTTCCTCTAGGCATTAAAATATAAACAAGGGCCATCCAAAGAAAATCCATTGGGAGAGGGGTTTTTTTGGAAGAAGGGCAATCTTCAACTGTAGAAGAGGAGATTTCAGATAAAAGTTAACATAATCATGCTGCTTTTTAAGTAGGAGAAGGAGGGAAGCAGGATTCTGTCTATTCTGGAGTCAGAAGAGCTAGAACCTGGGAAGGCCATAGAAGAGAATGAGGATAGAATTCCAGGAAAGAAAGAGTCAAGGTGCAGCGTACATGGACAAACTGAAACAGGAAGTTTCCTCTGAGAAAGAGATTAGGAGTGGAATTCAACATTTGTATATCTTGGGGGTTTGAACTGATAAAGGTTGCAGACGTAAAATAAATGGCAAAACTATTTTCTTGTATTCATACTTAGGGGGAAAGGACAGAACATCTTCCATTTCTACCCATATCTACATACAGAATCCAGTTGACTTCAATGGGAGTTGTCTGTATAACAACTGTAGGATTGCTTGCACATAAGGGTAGGCTGGGAAGTGTTCCTTCTGAATCATATCTAGTATATGCAAACTAACACTGGAAATCAACATATCAGTCATGTAAAAATTTCTTATCACATTAGTTTGGATTATGCCCGAGTTCCAGGGATAATAGTTCAGCAAGCTTCTGTTTTATCCCCAAACTCCTTAGAACAAACATTTATCACTAAATGTCTTGTTATTGCTTGGGGAAAATGTCTTCTAAATTGAGCTTATTGATCATCATCACCTATGTAAAACTTTAGCACCATGTATGCAGGACAGCTATTACTCATACAATAGCTGAGCTCATTAAAACTATCTACATAATTGAATTAAATAAATTAAATAGTACTTACTCTGCATGCTGATTTTAACAACAATATATTTAGGACTGTTGCAAGTGGGGTTCTGCAGACTTTTTTAAAAATATGGTATTTTAAATTAAAATCTTCAAAACTTTACCTAAAAAATGTGTATGAACAGAAGGAAAAATGTGACAAACCATTTTCTTGTTGCTTCAATCAAAGCCATATTAAATTGGCATAATCTGATAAATGGAAAAACTGAGTAACTAAAACTATACTTTGAGCCCCCCAAAAATAGAGAGTTTGATAAATTCAAAAGAAAGCATCAGATTGTGGTTGGCCCTATGTGGGTGTGCTGAAGGAAGGAAGGAAGGAAGGAAGGGAGTATGGGTTACTATTTCCCTGCTTCTGTCCTACCCCATAGAGGAAGTATAATCAATACATAATAAAACATGTCCAGGGCTAGGTATTCAGATCTAGACAAAAACAGGTAACTGTTTGGTAGTCTGCGGTGATTTATCACATTACTGTTAATTGAAATGGTAGTTAAGAAATAAGGTCACAACCTCATTTTAACAGAGTTGACTAGTGGGTCATTTCTATGCATGTTGGGGACAATAATAATACATAACCTGCATGCCTTCAGTCCCACTGCACATAAGCCATTCTCACAAGCAAAGTTTAGAAGAAAGCCAATTCTTTTGCTTTTCTGCAAATTCTATTTTTAAAGAATTTATTAAAAGAGCTATTTGGCAAACTGAGGCCATGATCGTATAGAAGCTTACTTGTATGAGTACCTTTACACACATGAGTACTTCCACTGGTTTCAGTTATTTGGAAGGAAATACTCATCTTGGGTCATTTTATTCACATGCCCATCTAAGATTTAGCCTTGAAGTGCATTATGAAGAATTAGAATTTAGTAGTCTAATAACTTTGAACAAAAAAATATATCAGCTTCTAAAAATCAGATCCCTGAGAAATTAATTATAAACAGGGAAGGGAAATATCTGCTACATCCTAGAAGGAAAAGTAGGTTTATTAGTCATGAATACACACACACACACACACACACACACACACACACACACACACCCTTTCTATACATTATTCATTTATCTTAAGTACTCTATCAACAAAGAAGTGGGCAACATTTTAAATTAAAGTTCCATTTATAAATGTTTATTGAATGATAAACAAAGCTATATTCTCAGTGACTTAGAAGAAATGTTCTCAAATTAGCTAATAATTCTTAAGTGATTTTAAAAAGATACTGTAGGCATATTTTCACATAAAAATAATGTTACAGCAGTGGACTGAGCCTTTTACTATCTGATGTTTGTGATTTTAAATTATGAAGAACATTTAAAAAAAGACATAACACTGCTGCTGTTTATTTTGTGTATAATAAAATAAAGAGAGACAAATTCTTCCCTTGGATATATGTGCACATTTCCTGTTTACTTGAAAATCAAGACCATCTGTATTTGATGGCAGATTATAATCCACTGTGCATTTGTGTTATAAAATATTTTTAATATGTTGGTCAATCTACTGTCTTATTTTGTACAAAATATTCAAAGGATTGTCATTTCTCTAGACTTTGAAACCTCAGTCTCCTCTAGGCAAGAGGTCTTGTCACTTTTGGAGAGACGCAAAGCAACAGAACTAGTGGAATCTTGAACTCAAGTTTCTCAAGCAGGCAATACATAATCAGATCTTTTACTAGTTTAAAGCACCTTTTCCTTCTAATGGAAGCTCCAACTTCTGCTCTACTGCTTCTCAGCAATTCATCACTAATTTTGCGTCCCATTTTTCCCTACCATCACATGCAAGTAGGACTAAAATTAAGAGTCAATCACCATCTTTGCTGATCTCTAAGACTGCCCACCCCCAAAGTACCAGCCATTTCAATGAACTCATGTTTTTGTTTTAACTCCTCACTTCAAGAGGTTTTTTCCAGTGTCTTCTCCACTTCTTTGAATTCACTCCTCACTTCCTCCCAGTTCTTCCCAACAACCTTTTTTAATCCTTAGTTAAAATAGTCCTAGCTGAGTGACTACAGCGGTTGCATTCCATACCTACTTATATCAGTATTTAAAGGGGAAAAAATTCTTACTTTTGTATAAAAAGATACATAAACAGATTTTTCTTCTGGATTTCATACACTTACTGCAGAGACAAAGAAATACCTTGCTAATTAGAGATAGTGTATATGCTGTGTGTATGCTTATAGTTATATACTAAGCCAACATTTTAGTGAATGAATATATCCAAATATGTATATTTGGAACAGTAACAATATATTTTACATAATTCTAAAACAATTTATCATAGACTTGAAAGGATGACCATTGAAGAAATAGTGCCATTAAAATATTTTTTCTTGGCGTAAACCTTCTTATTTCCCAAAATATCACCAAGCCCTTTTAATAAAAGGGTTTGTTCAAAAGTGATGATCTGAGCTATCTTTAGTCCGGTAAACCCTTTAACCCAAAGGATCTCAAAACAATTTACAATCTAGAGGTCAGTTAATCCCTTCTGCTTTTTGCCATGAGGAGGAAGAAAGTAGACTAGGAGCGAAAATTGTGTCTGAAAGATTGGCTCTCTCATATACACATGCCCCTCCACCAGTCCTGCCAAAATTCCTGTACAAAACCTCTGATCATTCAGTGCTATGTTGGTGCTGATAGGAAGTGGCTGTGTGAAATGGGTAGAAAGTTACAAAATCATCTCCTTGAAAACCTCAGTAAGAGGGGGGCTGAGGGGCCAAAGCAGCAGCTGGAGATCCCTCTCATATAAGGTAGTTCCCAGGTAGGATAAAGACCCAGGTAGCTGATTCTATGGCAGCTGTTCCTGGCATAGTGTTATTCCAAGGGCATCATTCTGGGTACTCCTGAGAATCTAGCTCAAAAGTTACAAACATACAAATTGATAGCAAAGAAAAAATACTCACACCCCCCCCATGGCTCCATCCACCCACCCACCCACCCACAGTTACATTTCACACAGACTCAAGTGTCCTGGCCTGTCTTTATCAGCATCTTACTGATTATTTTTCTCACTTCCAAAGTCTCATTTAGGCAACAGGAAAAACAGAAATCATTTGTATTTCACTGAGGTACAAACTGCAGAGCATCCCCACACAGACACAAAATAGACCTCCACTGTTACTTCTATTAGATAGAAACAGTAAAATGTTTCTCAACTATTTTCTACACAGTATCAAGTGGAAATTTTAACAAAGCCAAAGAAATAAAGAAGAAATTATAGTGTGGTGATAGACAAGCAGAATAAAGGAGGATATTTCTATATATGCAAATTGTTTTAATAATAAAATCATAAACTCAAACATATTTAGCTGGATTAGCTGTACCTTATCCAATCTCAGATTTTATAACAGAGTGGGTTTAAAACACTAGATTTGTTAAAGAAGAGGCTCACAGAAGACAAGATGCAAAAGATCCTATTTTGGATTTTTTTTTCAATCAATTTTTTGCTGCTTTTTTTGTATTATGAGAAACAGGACTCCAGTTTCAAAATTTAGGATGGGATAATACCATAGTTTATCAAATTAACCTCATAGCATGTTGATCCAATTATTTATATGACCAATTGTTAGGCCACAGAATTTGATATAGGATCAAAACAGGAACATGAACAGATGTTGTTTGTCACACTGAAGTGATTGAAGGAGGTTTCAGGAGAAATTTAGACTATATAGTTTGAAAGGGAATAAGAAATAGGGTAAAATTTTCAACTACATGATTAGGCATCTAAGTGACTTATCAAGACTTAAAAGACTTTTTAAAAGATGTAATATAACTCAAACAAGTTATGAGTTTGATGTGGAAAATTAATGGGTGAGGTTCCATGACTTGTCTTATCCAGTAGGTCAGACTAGATGATCATGCTGGACTTTGCAGGCTTTAAACTCCGTGAATTTAAGTTCCACAAACTTTCAATGGGACTTTGGGAAATTGTACCAAAAGAGCTATAGGAAAAGTGTTGTCTTGTGCTACTAAAACCTAGAATCTTATGTCCCAAATCTACATTGAAAATTAAATGGACCCAAGTGTTTGTTTCTCTCTGTTTCTGTGGAAATTACCTTGTTTCAGCTCTTTGAAGCATACTTCTCAACATCGCACCTAAAAATTGAAAACTCTTCATAGCTTACATAAGTAATCACATATGGAAGTGTTAGACTTTTTGTATTGTATTTACATACTATAAGGTAAATCTCTACTAGTGTATCAGTATTCAGAGCATGCAAGGAATGCAGCAGTAGGAAGGCCACCTGTCAAGCTGAAAAAAAGAACAAGAGCTATTGGAGAGAGGATTCTGCAAAGTGACATTTGCTAAAGTGACAAGATAGAAAGTGCTCTCTATATCTGCTTAAAATGAGGGCGGCACCAAAAGATCTTGTATACATGAAACCTTCCAAAGACATTTGGTGGATCAAGGATTGAACTATATTGCCTATCTGAAGACAGACCATCCTTACTACCTGGAACTAGTTGCATCTAATAGACATCCCAACCCATCTTTGAATTTGGCTTTATCATGTCATGTGCAAAAATATTTTAACTAGATCAATTAACTATTACAAAATGTAGTATTTTATTTACTGATCAAAATAAAACACTTTTAGTTAATGTTTTCTGTCTCCAATATACCCTTGATATATAGAACACATGCTGCTTGGATGTACATTAAAAGCCAAGAATATTGACTCTAAGCTTGAAGATGATTTTATATATAAAATCACACACACGCTCGGCAGGATATGGAAGTTTAAAATAGCATTGCAGGAAATATTCAGAGATTTAAACATACTTTATGATGGAGGTTCAAAACAAATTCTCAAGGCCAGGAAGGGGATGTAATCCAGTCGCAAGTCATCTGCTGATGTATGGCAGCCTCCTACTGGAACATCTGTGCTATTACTGAACCCTGGGCCTCCCCCAGCTTTTTAGGTGCGTATTAGGGTGAGGGGCGGAGTGAGGGAAAAATAGCGAAGCTTTGCTCTTCTACACCAGTCCTCCATTGGTGTTACTTGTGGCTACCTGGCAATGCCTCTAAGCGGTGTTGGGGACTGAACTGTTCCTCAGAATCAGGAAACCAGAACCAAACAAAAGCTCTTTACAATTTTAATTTGTTCTCTAGCAGCTAAATAACAGAGAAAAACAATTTTAATATATTGTTCATCTACCTTCTCTCAGTTGCAGCTGCTGTAAATACTCCAGCATACAAAAGGATGGATGGATGGATGAACAGAGGCAGTTTGTCCACTGGACTGGAACTCAGGAAACTTGGGTTCTGTTTCCTGCTATGCTATTGGATTGCTGTTTGACTCTGGACAAGTCACTTTACCCCTCAGTGCCTCTCTCTTCCCATCTCTAAAACATGAATACTGAACAAAAGTAGTAGGTATTGAACACATGTATTGCTATCTTCAGATTTAGTGTAAACCACATACATGTTTAAAATAAAGCTAATTTAAAATAACCTGAATTTGAAAACAAAACCAGTGGAGAGTATTCTTCATTGGAAATATTAAGCTGTAGTATTAATAATAATAATAAAAAATTATTATTGTCTGACATGCTGCTGGGGATACCAAGAGTGGTGACCCATCATTACCTCTCCGCCTCAGCAAGGAAGAGTTTTGCTGGTGATAAGACTGTGTGTCAGCTCCCTGCCACACCAGTCTGTCTTACTCCCCTCAAGACTCTCTTGACCCAAACCTTGCCTAGCAGGTAATAAGAAGTGAACTCCAGCCCCTGAGCTCCTCAGAGCTATTTCTCTGCAATGCACAGCCCCTACCACTGTGCATTCACAGAAGATATTAAGTTCACTGCTCTGTTGGAGAGTCAGTACATCAAGACTTATTAATTTAACTGGGGTAAATGCACCCTTCCCTTCAAACACAGCACTGAATTGGTTTATAGTAAAAGTAAACATGTTTATTAACAAAGCATGGATTAAGTGGGATCAAGTAAGAGATAAAAGGTACAGAAAACCATCAATAAAAGGTGAACATACACACACACACACACACACACACACACACACACCTAAAACGTAGTCTAATCAGATATAGTCTTTGTTCAACATAGTTTCTTTCACCCACAGTCTCCTTTCCAGACATTTACTTGCTGTCCTGTCCAGGACCCATCAGAGAGCTCAATTTGCTTGGTTTCTTTATTGTCTCAAATGAAGGATAAAGATGGAGTCTCTGTTTGATACTTATATCCCCAACGGATGTTTTTGTCTTACAAGTCGAGGTGGCGTCCTGCAAATTCAGTCTCTTCTGTCTCTTTGGGGTGCAGGCCCCATGTTAATTCTCTCTCTCTCGAGTTCAGGAACAGGATAACTCCCTCTGGTTTAGCCTGATGGCTTCGTTTACTGCCAATATGTAAACTGAGGTACACGTTTATCTAGGACAGATCTGTTTATCACCTTTAGTTAGGCTAGGCAGTCAGGTCTTAATCATACAGATGGAATTTATAACTTTACATCTAAAGTTAACACATGTGGTTTACAAGGTATTAACAACCAGCAAGTTATTAGCTTTCCAATACCTCTCAAAGCATATTTTGTACAATTCTTGCAGTAGTGTGTAGGGTGTGCATACAGGAATGCAGAGAATTTGTTCTCCATCTGAGTCTTTTTCCAGGCTCACACAGCACCAGTATTAGAGTTCACTTGTGAAACTGACAAAGGCATTGAAGAAAATTTCTGCAAAGGTGTTGAATCTGCCACAATGCCATCATGACAGTTGCTAGGACAACTCCAATTATTTATTATTTGATTCTTAGAAACAAACATCCCATTGCCTGAGCCTGCAGATGCTTTCATATTAATAAAATGCATTTAAATAAAATATCATGCTGCCAGCAGTTAGTAGCAGCAAGCAGAAATGTCCGCTGATCTGCCAGTTTCCCCCGACTATAATAAAAACATAGCACCATATTATGCACCAGGTACTGATAGAGAGTCCACTGGAATCAATGGAAACACTTTTGGACTTCAGTGGGTTCTGGATCAGGCTTTCAGGTACTATAGCTCTTATAATTTCCTCCCATGGAATCTCCCAGGAATACAGTAACAGTTCCTTCCCTATTGTTCCACCAGGGATTGCCTTCCCCCCTGAAGAATGGCCCACAAATCTCACTCTCAAACCTGATAAATGTCAGGACTATCCATGAAGAGGCTCCATGGCTCAGCACCAGCTCTGGCCCCAGGGAGTGTTTTCTTTTCCAGAGAATCTCCATGGGGCTAGATAGGGAAGGGGGCGTGTGTTCCACCTATTTGTCTTCCCAGACCATACAATTTGCACACCATCCCTTGTGCAGATCTTTGGCCAGCATTGCACCTCTGGCACAGTTTGGTGGAAGAAAGAATGGAATTGTAGAAGCAGATGGGGTGTGATCCTAACAACTGACTTCAGTGGCTCCTGATTCCTTACACATGTGTAAAATCAGAATTCAGGCTCCAAACCCAAAGGTGACATCTCTAACCCATTGCAGAGAAATCCTAAAAACAAAAATAGCCATAAGTGAAATTCTATTTAGAAGTCAGGCACCTAATACTTTTGAGGATCTGGACCTGAATAACTAGAAGAGCTTTGCACAATACCTTTAAATTTGGACTAAGTCAAACTAATAAAAGGTGTAAATCCAACTTCCGCACCAAGGACCCAATTTGCCTCTCATTTACATTAGGTAAATCAGTGATTTCAACAGAATTACACCAGAGTAAAGGAGACCACAGTAAGGCCCATGCCCTTCAAAGATACCATGGCCCAACAAAACTATTTTTATAGACCTTCATTTCATGCAAGAGGTTATTAATTCACATTCCTAGCAAACAGTGCAATCTTCACAGCAGTTAAGAGCATGACTGATCATTCATGTAACCAAGAGACACATTATTTGATTTCATAATTATTAGATGGTTCTTATGTTCTATTCCCAACAGTTTGAGTTCACTAACATGAAAGACAAAGTCCTCCCTATGCAACCAGTTATTTCAATGCCCATCACCATTTGGTTTTATTGCACTGTGATTTCCCAGTTTCCCCTTGTACCTTTCCTTCAGGCAGAACTTTCTGTAATGGTCAAAGTGTGAGCTGTGTTCCTGCCCACATAAGGGAATAAAGCTATATTTGTATCATGGGTAGCAGGGAATAGGAGAAGCAGCCTCCATATGGTTGGGAGTGGTAAGGTTGGACAGTAGGTGGGGCCTTGACTCAGTACCTTCCCTCCCCCATGAAACCAGCTAGTGCAGCTCAGACAGCACAGGCTGATGTAATTTGTGCCAGATATAGAGCTGGAGCAGATTATTTCCTCCCTGGAGAAAGAAGAGTCAGGGACAATCGTGCAACTTTGACTACGGTCCCTGGTCTCCTCATGGGGCAGTGCTGTCCCTTACCCTTATTTGTGGCAAAGCCACAGTCTAGCCTGACATTAGAAACACACAACTTGTTCAGAATGAAACTTTAAAATCTGCATGGCTTGAAATGAAACCCCAGACCCAAAACTTTAAAGCACCTTTGCCAAAAGCTTTGCTAAGGTTTGTGACTCTTTCCAGGAAACCTAGACCAACTCATAGGTTTGGAGATAAAATGATATGCCATTCATATACCTAGTGAAAGGAAGTGAAATCCTTTAGCTTTTTCTGGGATGTGCATTATATAATGCCTTTCAAGGAATGATAGTTGTAGGCACATAAAATGTTTGCAACCAGCTAGAAGCACAACACTGTAATGTGTTGATAATTCTAATTCCATAGTGATGTCAAAAAATGAAACTTGTCCAGCATAGAAAATTTAAAGCATTCTGAAACTGTATTATGACTGATGAACACAGTCAGTATGAATATTCAATACAGACACAGTGGTCATTGTTAAGCTAGCACTTGCCTACCTTTCTCACATGGCCTTATCTAAAATATTTTGATTTTTTTGTCCCCTTATGCTTAGAATAGAAAAAAAATGCAGTCTCTTGAATAACATTTACCAATAGATGCCATTCACTGGTAACTTGTAAGTAGCAACAACGGTATGCAACTAAATGTAAGGGGACTGTTGCCCCCTTACTAACATTCAGTGGGGGTGTTTTAGTTGCTAGCTCCCAGTACTAAAAGGGGGGTTGATGAGAAATCAGGACCCTGAGACTGACAAGCCCCAGGAACAATGGGGAGAGGCCAATACTCCAGGTCAGCCTGAGTGACAGGGTGGACAGGCTAACCAGGGAGTCAGGAGGCCAGGGAGGTCCCGTCCGCTGTGTGAGCTGGAATTGCCTGGGTCAGACAAAGTGGGGTTGAGCTAAGGAGAAAGCAGGGGCCCAAGCTGAGCTGGAAAGCAGACCCTGTCCTGGGAGCAGAGCTGCACCCCCCAAAGCCAGAGGCACAGCCCAGAGAGAGCAGACTTGCCCTGGGAGCAGAGCTGCAGCAACCAGAGCCAGAGGGGCCAGAGAAGCAGCCCAGGAAGCAGGTCAGTGCTGGGAGCAGAGTCACAGAAGCAGCCTGCAGAGCAGACCTGTCCTGGGAGCAGAGCTGTAGCAACCAGAGTCAGAGGGGCCAAAGAAGCAGCCCAGGGAGCTGGAGGCAGAGCAGCAGCAGTGCAGAGACAGTGGTGCAGCTGGGGCTGGAGCAGTCCGGAGCTGGGTGTGGTGAGCCACTGGGGAGAGTGAGGGGGACCCTGGGCAGCGGGCCCAGCAGAGGGAGATGCCTCAGCCAGGAGGCTCTGCAGGCCAGGCTTGGATCGTAACTCCGACAGGGCGGGGGCGTCACTGTGAAGAAGGGTCCTACCACTTAGAGCCTGAGAGCGTGTGGCCACCACCAGAGCAAGTGTCCAACCCACAGCATCCTACAGCACAGCCAGGGCCTGAGAAGGCGGCCTGGGACTTACAAGGAACAGGCTGTGAACTGGCCTGACATTCCAGAGACACTGTTTGTGATGTTCCCGGCCACAGAGAGGGTTGATGAGTTTCCTTTAACCTTTCCCATTTTTCCCAATTCTTTTTAAAATTAATTGTTGATTAAATAACTTGCATTTGCTTTAAATTGTATGTAATGGTCAGTGGGTCAGAGACGTGCCCACTGCAGAGAGAGAACCCCGGAGTGGGGACACTATAGCCTCTGTCCTAGGTGACCACAGCAGGGTTGGGGGTTGAGCCCCCCAGGAATCCTGGACCCAGCCTTGTTGGGGTTACGAGGACTCTGCCAGACAGGAGAGTGGAAGCGGAGTCGTCAAGGGCAGGGAGGCCATGGGCTAAAGGAAGTGGGAGCGAGGACTCGGATCCTTTCACTAGCCCACTTCACCAGGGTAGTGCAGAAGCCAGGAAAGTTCCTCACAATAGTGGGACTATTTTCCCACTTACATAAAAACAAAAAACACAACACTAAGAAATTATCACTGATAATACCAAACTGATACATCCTGAAAAGAACTTTCCCAGAATAAAGAATTTAAATAAAAGGGGAGTATTTCAAATCACTTCAATATGTGGATTGTTTTTAAATAATCCTCATTTCTTTACACAATGGTTAGAATCACTGGAGATAAATCCCAAGTGTTTTAAATAAAGTTGTTCATTTGTCTTGATCTTCTAGATTTATTAAAGTGATTACCAGTGTTGTTTTAATAAAATTGCAGTCACTCATTCCTATTCTTCTGCCCAGAATTCCTTAATGCTAATATTAAAATACTCTACTGAGAATTTACAAAGTTAAAATAAATTATAATGATTATTTATTACAATTCTAATACTTTTAACAATTTGAGATTGTTAAATTTGTTGTTCATGTGCATTTCTTAATCTATTATTTATTTCTTATATTTGTGATAGCTCCTGAATATTTTAAACATACACATTATGGAAAAATGGCTACAGACAATTGAAATTTCTTTATTTTTATCATCATTCCAATTTGCTTCATAGAATCAGGGCTTGCTGGATTGGATTTAAATGTAAAATTTGTTTGGATTTTTTGCAATTTTGGCTCAATTTACATAAATTATGTTAGGTGGTTTAAGTTGTTTTAAATTTTATTTTGTTATATGCAAAGGAACAAAATAAACTGGTTTCTTTAATCATGTTGTACATTTGCCACAAAACATATATTTAGAGCTTTATGTACGTCTGTTGAGCATCAGGGTAGAATGATTCAAGGGCTTCTCTACACTTTAGGATAAATGAATCCAAACTAACTAAAGACATGAATTTAAAACAGATTTGTTAAACTGCATTAAATCCCTGTGTGGACATACTTATTCAGAACTGAAGTGGCCTTAATTTAGATTATTTTAATTTACTCTAGGCATCCAGTTTAACACTTTACAGTCAAGGGGGTAGATTTCCAGCAAAGCCCAATCATGTCTATAAGTACTGGAAAGCCCCTGTTCAACTTGCAATAGCTTTCCTCCAGACACCAACTTACTGTGATTTTAATGAGACTATAGAAATATGGTTCAAAAGAATTTTCCTTGATTTAGCCACCTTGTCCTTAAATCCACTTTTACTTTATTATTCACAAAGGTTAAACTGAATTTTAACTTATAATAAAAATATAATAATGTTAGGATCAGGCAACATTTGCCAGTTTCTAAAGGACTTTTGATAAGCAAATCTTCTAAAGAAAAGAATACCAAAGGCACCATACCCAGGAAAAACTAGTGTCACATGACAAAAGGCAATACCTCAAAGAAAGTTAGTCTGCAGTATATGGGTTCTTTTGAATATCAGGGATAGGTGACTCAGATCGGAACCCCAGTGATAAGGTAAAGTACTTTAGTCTACATTCAAAACCGAAAAACACTGGCTGATGATCCAAGATTGTGGCGAGGGCAGCTGTGTGACTTTTAATCAGTATCCATCTATTTACAGCTCTTCTTCACTGTGCACCACTCTTCTTTGTGGTGAGTGCATTGAAGCTAATAGGAGCTGGGAGTGCTCTGCACCTTACAGGATACAGCATTCAGCCCACCTACTCAAGTCAGAGCCCAGGTGTGTTCTTGTGAAGGACACAGTGAACCAATTACTTTCAAAACTGCCCTTTCTTTTCCTACTGGGCAGCAGCTGCCCAGAGCTCCTACTTATTCCAGAGCATGGTTGGATGCTTGGCTTCATATTTTTCACTGTAAGATTCTTTTTAAAACTCAATTTTAAATGAAAGCCAGGGGAAAGTGGAGATGAGTTGTTTGAAGTTTCACTCAGAGTCGTACTCAGCTGTAGCTCACGCTCAAATAAATTTGTTAGTCTCTAAGGTGCCACAAGTACTCCTTTTCTTTTTTGCGAATACAGACTAACATGGCTGCTACTCTGAAACTCCAGAGGTGACTCTTCTTTGAAACTGCCCTCCTCTTACCCCTTCATTTCTCAAAAAATCCACCAAGCCATGTGATACACACATGTAGATCTATAGAAAGTGCTTCAACATCAAACCCATCAGTGATATAAAATTCAACAGACATCAGATAAAACATATTAAGAAACACTTCATAAACCACCACATATCATGAAAAACAGTTACAAGAATTGTCTAGTACTTGATTCCAAGGCAAACGAAGAAAAACTACTATGAAATCATGGTATTCAGGAGAGATTAATTTTCCAAAATTTCTTTATCTGGAGGAATTAGTTCTGACCTGACTGTCCGTGCTCATTTTTAATCTTTTGCGGTGTATTCCTGTTTTGGGCCATTGGTGCTTGGGTGATTCATAAATAAATGCAAGAGCCTTCTGGAGGTAAACTGGAATTGGGCTCAGTTATACTGTTCAAGGGACTAATTGTCAAAAATATGTCCTCTTTTGCAGAGAAAGAAATATTTCCATAATCAAAAATGTGAGATTTCATCTGTTTGTGGATTTTTTCCTAGTACAGTAGGATGTGCGGTGTATTCAAAGCCAGTAGCCACTCTGAGCTAGATTTATGGAAGGATATTTTCAAAGTTTAACAGTAAACTAGTCGACCTTCATTCTGCAGAGTAATTTCAGTTCTGTATCTGTAGTTTAATCTAAAATGGATGTACTCTAAAGTAACAGTTGGGCCAGATAAAAGGTAGTTTATATTATCACATGCATTCGTCCCTTCTGCCTACATAGAAGCCCTTGACTTTTCCCACAAGAAAGTTAGGTCTCTGCTTCTTTGTGTTTTAAACATTTCTTCAGAAGGAATAAAAATTATAAACTATAAGCAACAAATGAGATAACCAACATCTTTTGGGAAAAAGCTAATGTCAAGCCATGGAAGTTAGAGTGGTAGAAGTTGCTTTCCAGAGATTCATGGTCTGGAAAGCGAGTTAAAAGCTTACAAATTTTGCCAGTCTTCAGGTTGATAGCAAGCTTCAGACTAGCACATGTGGCCAGATTTAGCCTAGCTCTATTAAGCTTTGGCCAACGTGGAACTTAATGACCACCACCAATTATGGAAATTCTTTCAGAAAGGGAAGGTTGTGTCAGTGATCCAGAAGGTGACATCACAGCCCAAAACATGAGTGGCACAGATCAAGGATAGGGCTTTGGCAAGTTAGCAAAGGGATGTACTGATTTAGTGTCCCTTCAATATCCTAAGTCAGTGGAGCTCCAATGCTCCTGTAAGTGCTTTGCCACCAATGAAAAACCCAAGGGGTGGGAGACAGAAGTACTAGCACTGTCTCTGCCCTCTTTAAGGGTGATCGCCCCACAAGAATCAACTGTAACAGGAAAGTGACATTTACACGTCCTTGGGCGATTTTGGCTGAAACTAGCTCATTTCTATGCAGGGCCGAATCTTAATTCCATTCATAGAGTATCAGGGTTGGAAGGAACCTCAGGAGGTCATCTAGTCCAAACACCCCACTCAAAGCAGGACCAATCCCCAACTAATCATCCCAGCCAGGGCTTTGTCAAGCCTAACCTTAAAAACCATGTACGGAAGGAGATTCCACCACCTTCCTAGGTAACACGTTCCAGTGTTTCACCATCCTCCTAGTGAAAAAGGTTTTCCTTCTATCCAACCTAAGCCTCCCCCACTGCAACTTGAGATCATTACTCCTTGTTCTGTCATCTGGTACCACTGAGAACAGTCTAGCTCCATCCTCTTTGGACCCCCCTTTCAGATAGTTGAAAGCAGCTAACAAATCCCCTCTCATTCTTCTGTTCTGCAGACTAAACAATCCCGGTTCCCTCAGCCTCTCCTCATAAGTCATGTGCTCCAGCCCTCTAATCATTTTTGTTGCCCTCCAATGGACTCTTTCCAATTTGTCCACATCTATCTTGTAGTGTAGAGCCCAAAACTGGACACAGATGAGGCCTTACCAATGCCGAATAGAGGGGAATGATCACGTCCCTCGATCTGCTGGCAGTGCTCCTACTTATACAGCCCAAAATGCTGTTAGCCTTCTTGGTAACAAGGACACATTGTTGACTTATATCCAGTTTCTCGTCCACTGTAACCCCTGGGTCCTTTTCTGCAGAACTGCTGCCTAGCTACTTGGTCCCTAGTCTGTAGCAGTGGATGGGATTCTTCTGTCCTAAGTTCAGGACTCTGCACTTGTCCTTGTTGAACCTCAGATTTCTTTTAGCCCAATCCTCTAATTTGTCTAGGTTAGGGACAATTTTGAGTGACTTTAGTGAAAATTTGCAATATTAGACTGAGTCAACATTGGGTTTACAGGTAATTCTGAACACAGGAACAGTCAGTCTCCGCAATCTCCTAGGCCATTACAGGTTACAGAACCTGACAATTTCCCTAAATTTATAAGCCAAGTCTCTAAGGGCACATCTACACTGGATCAGGGAGCAAATCTTCCAGTCCAGGTTCATGGACTCATGCTGACACTCTAAAAATAGCTGCATAGATGGTGCTTCTACATTGTGGATTCAGAGCCCGAGCCATAGCATCCACACAGCTATATTTAGAGTACTAGAATGAGTCTCTAACAAGAGACTGTCAACCAGGATGGAAGGCTTGGTCCCAGATGCAGTGTAGATATTCTCCATGAGGTTTTGGTTTATTAATTTTTTTAAAAAAATATCATTAACTCAATTAGTAGTATATATTTATTTCTCAAAGCAAAACAGACCCATCCCTCATATAACAGGTATGCAACCATTTCTATATTTCATAAAAACTGACCACATCTGTGTCCTAGAACAGGAGGAATACCTCCTTATCCTGTGATGTGAGGTTTGAGGACAATTCCAAATTGCATTACCCTTCTTAAAAAAAATAAATAAATAAAGGCAGCATTTTGTATCTAAATGAACTCCGAGACATCTGGGTAGTTCTGCAGTGCATTCCAGGTGTTATGCAGGTGTCCCATTAGATGGTGTTACATCATTCTTCTATTAAATTAACCCCACATTTAGAGAAGTGGTATGGTCTCATGGGTAAGGCACTGCATTAGGAGTCAGCAAAGGACTAGTATGACCTTTGTCAAGATGCTTAGGTCTAGATCCTCAAAGGTACTTAGTATCTAACTTCTGATGTCAGGTAGAAGGTAGGAGTCTAAATACTTTTGAGGATCAGGGCCCTAATCTCTGTGCCTATGTTAACCCTTTGTCCGTCTTTTCTGTTTAGATTGTAAATTCTTTGAGCCAGGCTTTGCCTCTTACTTCATACATGTACAACGACTAGCACAACAGGCCCCAATCTTGATGGAGTCTCCAGCCACAAAAGTAATACAAATAAATAATAAAGATGGAAAATATAAGTGGTTAAGAAAATAAATCTTACAAGCTCACAGTAAAATTAAAGCTACGTTTATACTTAACCACCAGCAGTTCATAGCAAATATCCAGTTCCAGCAAACTATCACTATGTACTGTATATTGCTTAATATTTAGAGCTTCTGGATTTTTTTTAGTTCTGCCCACATGCCAAATTAAATCTTAAAGAAAGCAATGAAAACTATATAGAGCTGGTTCAAAGCAATTCATTTGCAAGTTATGTTTCTATGGCTAATTAAATAAGTTTCCATGTAATGCTTATGCAGTCGCTAATTTAACAGCCTAGAAGATTGCTTTTGTCCTGTGCTTTGTGTATTCTTCTTCTTCTTCACACTTCTCTAGTCTTTCACAAGGTTTATGTTTTGATGACATTCAGAACGGGAAGCCTTTTGATGAGATGATGTAGTTTTAATAAAAAAATTTGTATCGCATGGAACTATTATTCAGTATGTTATCTGTGAGGTTAAGTGGCTGTTTCAAAGTATTTTGCTCAATGCTCACTCACTGCGGCCTAATCCGCAGACTCCACTTTCAGGCTAGGCAGTGTGCTGGGCACTGAGTATTCCACCAGATGGTGTCAACAAACGACACTTCCATGGGACAGCTCAGTAGCTGCACTGAAGCCTGGGGAAGGTCTTTCTACCAAACAGCTGAAAGGGCTCTTCGCAAATATCTCATACAGCCCTGCAGCAGGGAGGGCAGGAGGATCCTCCACAATCCAAATCTTTAGCCCTTCCCCACAAGCCTCTTGAGCTCTAATACAGGAGCATACATTCCTGCACAGACTTCCCCTCCCCAAATCCAGAACCCTGTTCTTTCACCAGGAGCAGGATTTGAGCCGTATCATCCAAATCAAACGATGGGTATTACTAAGGATGAAATTCTCATCTGTGCAGTGCCCAAAACAGGCTTGGTGTGGGGAAGATTCAATCTGTCCCCCACAGCCCATGAAGTAGCCACTAAGCTAGAGTAATACTGTCCATGGCCCATTAGGCTCCCCTGCATTAGTTTTTTGACCAGTGGATGTGCCTAGCCATGCTCCAAGAAATACCCTCCCCAGACTGTCATAGGGTGCAATAGACCAATACTTAGCAGCATGCAGAGAGCATCTGCACAGCTTGCCCCCTCCTCACAAAGGAGGATTTCATCAGTTCCACTGCATTTTGGGTCTTGTGTACCCATGCATGGGATAAAGATCAGTGGACTTGTTCAGTTAAAGTACCTGTGTCAGTGTCACGCAGAATTTAAATCAAACATGAGCCACCCCTTTTAAGGGCTTTGAAAAAGTTTCTTTATTGTCTTTTCTTTTCCTTCCATTTTCACAGCCTCTGTGCTTCCTACTTTCAGACAGGAGTGAAAGGAATTGGGGGGGGGGGGGAAGAGGAATCAGGAGAAGACACCACACAACCACAGATTGTGGATATTTCCACTACTTTTGCTTCTGGCCATGATACAAATTTCATAAGAAATTTTGTCTGAAATGTTCATCTCAATACTAAACCTCTTTGGTCTAGGCCGGAACAGATAATCTTCAAAACACTCTGAACCTTTTGGGGTTTGCCCATTGCTAATTCTTCCCTGAATGCAGGTTAATGCTTTGAGTTAACAGTATTTCACCTTTCAGAAGAGACCTGAAAACTGTTCAGACTTAGCTACTGGGCTGTTTGTATGAGGAAAGGGAATTACAAAAGGGAAAGCTTCTTTAAATATATATCCACAGTAACCTAGAATTCAATTTTTGTAGGCCAAATTCAACACCCAGCAAATAATGGTACAAGTTACACAATTAGCTTGATTCTCCATTCACATGCATAGGACTTATACTTGTGCCTCTCCATCGATTTTAGTAGAGCTAATTATGACTTACAGTGAGAGAACAAAGTTCTTGAGATAGTGCTTGTTCCAGCCATGCTTCCTGTACTTAAAATGGAAAATATTAGAACCGCCAGTACTTAGAATCAGAACAAGCTATTTACGGCCTCATTTCAACAGGGTATTTAAATATGTGCATATTCAGCTCGACATCAATGGCACTATTCATGTGCTTAAAGTTAGGCATGTGCCTAAGTAGCTTGCTGAGTCAGGATCTAAGTGTGACACAGTACATGGGAATCAGGCTCAATGGATGTGCCAAATGAGTAATTTATACCCAGGAGGCTGCTGATTTGCCGCATCCTGGATCTTCAGTATGGAGGGGACAGCTGGTCTGTTTACCTCCAAACAAGTGCTTTGGGAGCCAGCATGACTGGCCCTCTCCACTAGCACCTCATTACCTTTTAAAATTAGGTTATTTTCCCAGCCATGCGCCCTCCCCTCCCCATTATCGTTATGCATTTTCAGTCCTGGTAGCTGCATTGTCACATTCAGGGATCCTATTTAGCTCATATTTTTAAGATCGGGAGGAAAAAATTAAAATGTGTGTTTGCTCCCTTTATGTACCGTTAGGTGGACTAAGATGGCTGGGAGGCAGAGATGACTAGAATAAAAGGATTAGGGTGACTAGACGGCAAAGTGAATAACTAATAGTCACAACCTTCTTCCTGTCAGTTATCTGTGTGTGTAATCCTTTCCCCAAGAAACCCTCACAGGATGATTGTATGTATGTGTGTGTACACACACACACACACACACACACACACACACACACACACACACACACAGTCCCCAAGTGAGGGAATGCCAGGTACTGAAAAAAGAACAGGAACAAATACAAGATCATTCAAATGGAAAGACACCAAAAAAGGACAACAAAGGTGGGGGGGGAGCCTAGATTTGTGATCTTCAGTTTAGTTAGTTAGGAATTAGAGCTGGCTGGGAATTTCCTGTCAGAAGTTTCTCATTGGAAAACGCCTGTTGGTCTAAACTGAAGTTGTTCATGTAATTCTGTGGGATGGCAAACCCACTGCCTTACTCCTAGCACTCTACTAGGAACTATAAGCCAACACACCTGTCGTTAAGGTAATCCTTTTGACAACTTCTCCCTGCTTTTCTATTCTGTCCCATTGCTTTTGGAGCCAAGAGAATTTCTCTGAAAACCTTTGGTACTAAATTATGCATAGTGCAGTAGAATGCTTAGTCTCTTTTTCCCCTTTTGAGAACCAAATAGTATCTTTAGCCACTCAGGAAATTGATATTTCATAACTCAGTCATCTCAAGCACAAGATAATTTTTGTTAGGCATGTTATTAAAGCTCAGTATTCTTCAGCATAAAGAGTAAATCTGATTTTAGGTTTTAAAATAATTAGTATGGCAATCTTTACATTAATAATTATATTTTTAGAATCAGATACTGTAACTGGTAAATTGAACAAATACAAACAAAATTGTTCAAATCCCCAATCTGACACAGGAAATAAAGCAGAGAATATATGGTAACCTAAGGTTTCATTTTCTATGTTAAAAATAGTAGTGCAATGCCATCTACTTGTTAGTTTTCAATACTGCTAGCTGAGGAAACAAGATCTATCTAGCATTCCTCATAGATGCTGTAGCCTTTGAGAGAGAGAGTGTAAAAGAGAGCGAGCTATGTCAAGCCTTTAAAGGAGAAATGATTAGATTAGTATGCATCTGGCATATTCAAAGCATCTCTTCTAAAAACCTACCCCAGTTCTCTCCCTTCCTGAGGTATTGCTTCCCAAAGGCCAGATTTCTGGAAATCATTTCAGAGTGTCAGTTTATTGGCACCTTCTGCCACTTCAGTGTCATTCTAAATAATTGAAAACCTTGGCCAAGAGTCTGATCCTGCTCCCACCGAAGTTATTTCTATGGGGGCAGAATCAGGCTCCAAGTTCAGAAGTAGATTACGTACGAGTTTACCCTACTGATTATAAGATGCACACTTGTCTGGTTTTTTTTTTTTTGGGCGTACAAGTTTTCAAGGATGACTGTTATACAGCTGCATAGAGCATCAAAAGGATGTTAGTCAAGTCAAGTGCAGATGAACCAGAACAACTAGTGTAAGAATCCCTCTTATCCCCCTTACACGAGTCTTCCCATTACAAAATCCCATATTGTAAAATACCTGCAGAGGGAAAACTGTTTACCAGGAAACAAAGGCAGGAGGGGAAAACAGATGCTGATTTAGAACATTTGCTGCTGTTTTTCAAAGATCTAAGATGACTCATTTGTTTATTTTCTAATTTTTCCCTCCATGCTGTCATGGTCTCCATGTGGGTCTCTCTCTCTCTCTATCAGTGGCCTGTAACAGTTCTCTTTTGCTAGAGAAGCCTGTTTCCTGGAGCTGCAAAGACTGATGTATCCAGTGAGTTTGAAATGTAGAACAATTCTTGTTTCCTAGAAAAATAACCATTAGTGTGACTAAAAACATTAGAAATGAGACATCTGATTATCTCCTGTACCAGTCAGATGCCATATCACTAGCTTTTCAACACTTCTCTGCCCGAAGCCTTAACTCTCTTTTCAAAGGGTTTGAAGTTCAGTCGGATTTGCTTTCTGAAAAATTACTTTTACCAAGTTTTGTGAGTTCCCTAGGACCAATCCTAAAACAGCAAGTCCCCAAGGAGGATTTCCTCTTCTGTAGATTACTCAGAAAAGAAGAGGAACTGAAATAATAATACCAGGAAAAGATTATTTGTTACCAGTCTGTCTCATGAGACTAGCCAACCATATGCCCAAGGAAATGCATAGTCCATTCTACCACGCCATGGGTGGGACTATGATTTTGATTCACTTTGTGAATGACCTCCCTGTGCCTCAGTTTATCAGTATTGCTACTTGAAACATTTAAAAAAAAAAAATCACGAAAAAGTCTGGAGATTGGCTTAAGAATAGTATATTTTGGGTTCTTTTTATTTTCCTTCTGATTTTTGAAGGTGTAGGATACAATAAGGTTGTGTGTGTCACAATTTCCTAATTTACTCTGCAACCAAGAGGACTAGCAACTTTTTTTTTTAAATAAAATGAAAGCTGATAATCTTGATTACAGAATTCTAAAAGCGGAGGCTTCAAAAAACAAAAACAAAAAACAAAAAAACCCACACCAACCAGTTATTGCAAGACTTGTGAAAAGATCATGAAAGTTGGTGCCACTAATTTACCCATCTTAAATAGTTCACACAATGTTCTTAAGGCTTAAATAATTACCATTTGTAAAGGTATCATTGTGCTGGTAGGGTAGCCAGAAGGACTCAGATAAGCCAGTGGCTCCTGCACAGCCAGGGTTTATATGCCCTCCCCCTCCAGCCAGAGCCCATCTGACACTCAAGTCAGTGAGCAGACAACCTGCTTTCCCAGCTCCTTTTCCTGATCCTCAAACAAGGGGAAGGTGATGGTGTTCAAGCAAAGGGTTGCGACTGATGGCAGCCCTAACGTAGGTAGAAACAAAGGAAGGAAGAAATGGTGACCTGCACTGTACATGTTATTGCTGGCTATTTCCCAGAGGAATCAAGTTAATAACATTGCAGCCTAGTTAATCCATATCCCTTGCAGCTTATCTTTCTTCCTGTGTGCCTGACACAATGGGTGAGAGCACATCTCAACCCATCAAGCTTTCAAACTGCACAGCAAATTATCCAATTGTCAAAGCTGTGAATGAGGTGTAGTCTAATTCAAATCCTAAGAGAGGGAAGCCCTACATGCACATGTACACTTACTGGGCTGTTTCCAGTGAACTTCATTGACTGTACATACAAAAGTGCACCTTCAATAGATCATTCTCTATGTTTTGTGCATGCAGATTGGATACAGCTTCTAATTCTGCAGGTCCAGCTTAATATAAACAGTTAACATAACTGAAAGGGATATTCATAAAATCAAATTATTTTTTTGAAAAATAAATCTGATTAAAACGCTATACAAGAGCAAGGTATTAAACTATATACAACTCCTCCCACCCCCAAACTCTGATAAGTATAGAGTGCCCACAGTATGCTAGGTACTTTTACACAGATGTAAGAACATAGTGTCCACGCCTCAGTGAGCTTACACTCTAAACAACTAGAATAAGAATGCCTGTCAGAGAAATATTAACATAATATTTTATTTAAAGTGTCAGCTTGGCACCCTCACTTCTGAATTGGTAGGATACAGGCAATCTAACATGCTAAATTTAATTAATTTTCCTTAGATAACTTCTATGACTTATGATTTCTTAGTGCTCTACAATGAAAAGGGAATGAATGATATGAAGTCACCAGAAATTCTGATGCTCCAAGGATGTGACCACTTGAATGAATGGTCATGCATGGGAGACATGAAAGTAAATGATATTTTAGTAAGAACTCATTCCCTAACATCTTGTTTTTACTATCTGCTCAACTACTACCCTATAACCAGAACCAGAATTAAGATCTTTGAGCTTTTACATGTTTACAATTGCTATGGAAATCAGTCCTTTCATATCTTTACATTTGGTACATCTATCTTATTTTATCTGCAGCTCTCAAGGAGGCAACCTGCTGTGGTATAACATAGGATAATAGAAAGAAATAAAAACAGAAAGCCATGGCAGTTTCGACCAGATTTGAAATAGGAAAATTCCATGAAAGGTCAGGAGAACTGGAAGTTGAAAGAGCTAACACTATTTATCCTTCTCTGTAATTGTTAGAGATTGATTTTGTCTGTGTATCGGACTATCCTTATGCTTAGGAATGTTTAGAAATAGATATTTACAGGCGGTTATCCTTTTCGTGTACATTGTTTCATATGAGCTTCCTCCAGTTGAGGTTGGTGCAATCAGCAAAAGTAGGCAGGAAAATCTGATGGACAGACATGTGTGCTCAGTGCCAATTTAGAGCAGCAGGTAGGGATCATACTTATGTTGCACTTCATATTTTGAAAGCACTGCACAAAACATTAATTAAGCCTCAACACCCCTTTCAGGCAGTAGTTATCTCCATTTTGTAGCCGAAAAACTAAAACAGAGTTTACATGACTCACTCAAGACGACCACACAGCTAGGAATAGAATTGAGGAGTTCCTGGCTCAGAAGTCAAATAGACTGGAGCATGGGACTAACTACTGTACTTCTATGCCCCTGCAATAACTACAGGAGCCTTCTCTCTCCTTTTCTATGTCCCTTTCTCAGATAACTGTTGAAAAACAAAGAACCAGATCCCCACTGGGACATATTAGCATAACTTCATTGTGTCACTTAAGTCAATGTAGGTAAGCCTGTCTGGGCCAGCTGCTGAGCTGTGGTAAAGTATTTTAGTTTTATCTTAATTGAAGTGTGGAGTGGTCCTGTACATACATACAGACACCCTGGTCATCTGCAGGGGTCATAGCCAGGACTCCAGCACCAGAAGCGCAAACCTCCATCTCCTTTCAGTTAACAGGCTGTTACAATCACTATGGAAGCCACTAAACGAAGATATGCACTAAGCTGATGTGTTGCATAATGATAGCTGAACTCCCAGAGGTTTGAAACAGATAAGCACCCAGAAGCCTGGCTGTTCATCCAAGGCTTCTGAGCCTCTTGGTCAATCTTAGGAAGAGTAGTCCCCTACCTGCAAGAATTTCAAGAGCTATTGCACATGTATGAATTAAAAGTTATAGTTTTGAGCCCTATATTGATCGCTGAGTGGTTCCTCTGTTGTAGCTCTGGCTTTTACTAGAATATGAAATGAGGGTCGGCGAGTTGTATGGGCCCCTGGTGCCCGTGCTTCACCAATAGCAGAGCAGGAGGGCCAGGCTCCACCAAAGTTCGAAGTCGGGTCTCTTCCCGGCCCTACCTGCCCCTGCGAGCCTTCCCTGGAGCATCTCCCCTGGCCCCGCCTGCCACACCCGGGCAATTTAAAGGGGCCTGGGGCCCCTGAAAGGACTATAAAAATGGCAGCTATGAACTTGTTTCTTGTAAATGGTGTTTTCATGAGTTAGTATACATCAACATATAGGAAAGCTTCAGGTTTCTCCCCACCCATCCAGAGATCTGTTTAAAGTGGAAAAGTATCAATGCAACTGCAAGAAAAAATAAATAAAATCCTGATATAAAGGAAATTACAAACATTGCTGAGTGTTGCTGGCATTGCCTTATAGTACTGCACGTGCCAGATTTCCAAACTACCTTATGAAATTGCATAGCTAAATTTTGTGGTGCATGCAGGACAGACTTTGTCCAGATGCACTTTGCATCTGTATTTCACATCATTGGATACAAATTTACACAGTTCTAGAAACTGAAAACTTGACAGTCTCCAATCCTGTGTGCTATATTTAAAATTCAACACATTTACTTCATACCTGGCTCTTGAGTAACAGATTCAGGCAAGATAAAATCCACCCATTTTCTCTCAAACCTTGATCCATTTTTAGGGTCCCATATGGAGAGAGCTTTTTATTTTTATTATTATTTTATTGAGGTTCTGAAATGCCTGAATTCCGCATTCCACTTGATACCAGAATCATAAGTGCCAAAATACCTCAGGAAGCTTTGTGGTAAGCGCTGATGATATTTCCAGCTGGAACACAAAAGGAAGTGCTGGTTATCTTATGAGAAACCGTGGTTTCTCTTTACCTGGAGAAATACCTCTTTACCTGGTAAATTCTTTACCTGGAGAGTTAGAATAAGCATTCAAACATCTGAATTCCAAATATGCCTGAAGCCCAGGCCTTTGTACAAATTGATGCACGCAAGATGACATGTAGAGGGTCAGATCATGGCGTTAAGCCTCTGTCCATGTTGGAGGAGCGAGAGGGCTGTACTGCAATGGGAAACATTGGAGGAATTCTAGCTGTCAGGAATTGAAGGATTCATACAGTTCCCTCCTTGCTCACTTTTCATTAGCTAGTTGAGCTAATCTAGGACAAGGATCTCAGCTATCACAGTGATGGCTGCAACATAAGAATGAAAACAGAATAGTTACTTGCACTCCCAAGCAATACTTTCCCCAGCACAGAGACACAAAGACAGAGGAAGACTCTGTGCACCTTCTTCCTGCATCTATGTAGGATCAGCCACATCCTATCTTTAGGGTCTAATCCAGGGCCCTCTTCTTTGACCAAGAAGGGCCTCTGTGCAGTACAGATGGTGGCATTTCCCTGTGACTGAAGCAGTGGACTGTAGCATGTTCTCCTTCCACTGCATAGAGTCCTACTGAAAGGCGAACTGTCAGGTTGGAGGGAGGTTACCAGTGGAGTTCCTCAGGGATCGGTTTTGGGACCAATCTTATTTAATCTTTTTATTACTGACCTTGGCACAAAAAATGGGAGTGTGCCAATAAAGTTTGCAGATGATACAAAGCTGGGAGGTATTGCCAATTCTGAGAAGGATCGGGACATTATACAGGAGGATCTGGATGACCTTGTAAACTGGAGTAATAGTAATAGGATGAAATTTAATAGTGAGAAGTGTAAAGTTATGCATTTAGGGATTAATAAGAATTTTAATTATAAGTTGGGGACACATCAATTAGAAGTAACAGAAGAGAAGGACCTTGGAGTATTGGTTGATCATAGGATGACTATGAGCTGCCAATGTGATTTGGCTGTGAAAAAAGCTAATGCAGTTTTGGGATGCATCAGGAGAGGCATTTCCAGTAGGGATAAGGAGGTTTAAGTACCGTTTTACAAGGCACTGGTGAGACCTCACCTAGAATACTGTGTGCAGTTCTGGTCTCCCATGTTTAAAAAGGATGAATTCAAACTGGAGCAGGTACAGAGAAGGGCTACTAGGATGATCCGAGGAATGGAAAACTTGTCTTATGAAAGGAGACTTAAGGAGCTTGGCTTGTTTAGCCTAACTAAAAGAAGGTTGAGGGGAGATATGATTGCTCTCTATAAATATATCAGAGGGATAAATACACGAGAGGGAGACGAATTATTTAAGCTCAGCACCAATGTGGACACAAGAACAAAATGGGTATAAACCGGCCACCAGGAAGTTTAGACTTGAAATCAGACGAAGGTTTTTAACCATCAGAGGAGTGAAGTTTTGGAATAGCCTTCCAAGGGAAGCAGTGGGGGCAAAAGATCTATCTGGTTTTAAGATTCTACTTGATAAGTTTATGGAGGAGATGGTATGATGGGATAATGGGATTTTGGTAAGTAATTGATCTTTAAATATTCAGGGTAAATAGGACTAATCCCCTGAGATGGGATATTAGATGGATGGGATCTGAGTTACCCAGGAAAGAATTTTCTGTAGTATCTGGCTGGTGAATCTTGCCCATATGCTCAGGGTTTAGCTGAGTGCCATATTTGGGGTCGGGAAGGAATTTTCCTCCAGGGCAGATTGGAGAGGCCCTGGAGGTTTTTCGCCTTCCTCTGTAGCATGGGGGATGGTTGACTTGAGGGAGGCTTCTCTGCTCCTTGAAGTCTTTAAACCATGATTTAAGGACTTCAATAGCTCAGACATAGGTGAGGTTTTTCGTAGGAGTGGGTGGGTGAGATTCTGTGGCCTGCGCTGTGCAGGAGGTCGGACTAGATGATCAGAATGGTCCCTTCTGACCTTAGTATCTATGAATCTATGAGTCCTGACCTACATGGCAGTGTGCAGGGCTCAGGAGGTGATCTGCAGAGGTGAACCAAAAAGCCACAAAGAAAAAGGGAGTATTTGTGGCACCTTAGAGACTAACACAGTTCCTCCTGTACAAACCTGATTATATAAATTTCAGTAACTACTCTGGAGAGATTAGGCTGAAGTAGTTTCACTCCCTAGGGGGAAGGGGAGGAGGAAATACTCTCTCTCCCCCAACAGCACACAGCCAACCTACTTGAGCCATCCACTGGGATCTGGAGTTGTGCCATACTATAAATCTGGAGGGAAATTAGGTATGCCATGCTGTAGGAACTAGATACAAATTACATTCTTTCTATGAATGGGCTACTGTAGCCCATTGTTCAAGCTTGTGTGCTACATTGTGTTGCCAGTCTTTAGCATGGACAGACAATTTCTCTTATTTATATAGCACTGTAGCTGCACCCAGAGCTATGAAGCAATTGAAGCAAAAAAACAGATGCCAGCCTTGAGGAGCACATACAACATCTGGAGCTGTTATTCTACAGAACTAGAGCGGAAAACAGTAGTTTTGGTTCTTGGAGGTCATTATGGTGTAATAAATTTGTTAACTTCCACTGGCACATGTCTTCATGATGGTTTATACAATCACCCATGCAATTGCAATTTAAATCTTACGTTACCTATCCTAATGTCCTTGACATCAGCCTTGGAGAGCTCTTTTCTCCATATCTCTTGATGTTAGGTAGGTAATGTTGTATAACCCTTTCATTATTGTAACTCTAAGTTATGCCGCCCTTCCAATTTCTGATGTGCATTTACCTGTCTAGCCACAGTATGACTCACTTTCCATAATTTTCATTTTGAGTTATAATGAAACCTTCCATTAACTATGAAATTGGTTCCTCCCCTCCTTCAGCCCATGGAGTTTCCATCCCATCACTTTTTGTCCCGCCTTCTCAAGTCAAAGACATATTGGTCCCTAACTCCAGTTCAAATGAAGCCAGTGAAACCATTCTAATGCTCCCTGCTCTGGTCCAGTCATTTTACCTTAAAAATGGAACCCTCTGTAGCCAATGTTGGGAGGGGGAGGGGGGTACATTCTAGTCAGGTAATTATAAATTTCATTCCTGTCGTTTCTTCCAGAAGCATAGAAAGCAATGAGACTAGCAGCTGCCAGATGTGACAAGCCATATAACAATACAAGTTCGAGGCAAAAGGATAGTCCAGTGGTGAAGGCACTAGCCAAGGACCCTAGAAGACTTGGGTTCAAGTCCCTCTTCTAACAAACTGTCTGTGTGACCTTCAGCAAATCATTTAGTCTCCAAGACTTATTTCCCCATCCAAAAAAATGGGATAATATAATGTTTACCCACCTTACAGGGAGACAGGAGGATAAGTGCATTAAGGACAGAGGTCCTCAGATATTATGGTAAAGGGGAACATGAGTACCCAAGATAGAAAAGTCTGTCCTACTACATCACATGCTCTAGTTCATACCCTACTACACACCATCACATGCTCTAGTTCATACGCTAGATGTTTTTCAAAAGTATAAATTACTTATGTTCAATGTAGTTTAGTTTCTTTCAACTTAGAAACAGAAAAGACCCTTACATTGAAAAAACTGACTTTGTATGCATCACACAGACACATCTGCTCCTTAAATGGAGCTCTCAGGAGGAATAGATGGCCTAGAAGTTTGTTAATGGGATATGGAGAGCCTCATCTCCAAGTCTGTCAATTGAATCCAGAACAGGTCAGTAGTGACTGAAAAGTTATTTTTCAGAGACGACTGTGATGCATAATGAAACTGCCTGCCCACTCTAATTTCTGTTGAACAGATATCCCTATCACAAAGAAACACTGCCACCATAAAAGGTATCTTTGATGGCACTCTCAGTAGAGACTCCAAAGACTGGGTGGGTAAAGATTTCTCAGGCCTAGTGCTCCCTCCAGCTCATCTTGTTAGGCAAGGTATATGTGGGGAGAGAATCTTCTTAGGTTGCTACTGCCTGTGCTGCACTGTTTGCAGAGAAGGTACTGAGGAATTCAGCCTCCTCCACAGCTGTCAGTCTAGTAACTTTTTGTCACATGCAGATACATTATTTTTACTTCAAGAAGTCCTTACAGGGACTTTGTGCCTATTGTGTTTCGTTTTATAATCCATGATTATGAAACCCCAGCATTCTCTGATTTATGTACCACCTCTCACTCATTCTAAACAAGTTCCATAGAAACATTCCTTAAGCTCCAAGAATTTCTGATCTCGTCCCTGCTCTGTAAATTAAACCCTTGACTGATTCATGAACTGTAAAAAATCCTTTGAGTTTGTATCAAGTTTCCTTCCAGAGAATACTATCAAAATACCTATTACTGCTTATTGCAATTAAACCTGCCACCTCCAGAAAGTGATAATCAAGTCTCATACAACAAAAGCACAAATCAAGAGATAAAACATGAGAATTAGGAAGTGTCTAAAAAATTGTATCGTCTGCAGCACACAACTAAATTCTTCTCCTTGGAGATAAGAATGTTTTTTCATCCTTGAAAGGAGATAGTGAATCTAGCGAATAGCAGGGTGATCTAGTGAATAGCACAGACCGGCGAAGGTGAGTTCAAATGGTTCCAGTGAAACTGGATCTCTCAGGGGCCCATAAAGGTCAAGCCCCACCTCTTTGAAAAACACACTTGAATCTTCTTCCATAATGGGGCCATAGTCAGCTCTATAAAGTCTCTCATTTTACCTTATCTGCATTCTTGAATTTTAACTCATTAATTTCACTTGATATACCTCCAAGTTTCGCAGAAATGATCTTATATGTGCATTCTCTCTGAATTTCAGGAGATAGTTAGAACTTTCCATTGGAATGGCATAGCCATTCCAAACCTCACAATTCATTCAGGAAGAGTTTGGTGGGCGAATCCTTAGTCGACTGGATCTCCATCATGAATATCTAAAAGCACAAGAGTGGTGTTCAGGCCCATGAAAAAGATCAGAAAAAAAGTGTGTTTCTTGGAACATGCAAAGTTCATCCATGTTCCTAGTGAACAATCTACTACTCACACTTCTGAGTCTTCCTTAACTAATGAAGATATTGATTCAGGTTTGTCAGACTTGGGTATTAGATTCTGATACTGGGACAGAAAGTCATCCACTGGTTCTTCGAGCAACTATTACGTATGTGTTTGCTGAAAACTCTGATTGAAATCATGGTTAGGATTTTGACTTTGACAAGGCAGATCTAACTATCTGGCCACAATTGATGGATTCTGTTCACTGCTTTTTAAATAGAAAGCAGTCCCATTGTTAATTTAGAATAAGACTTTTTAAACTTAAATGCAAAGGAAAGCAAATATTAAAATAGTTTTGTCAAAACATTTAGTGGAGAGTTAGACCAGCAATCTTGGTCGATGTACAGTTAGACTCTTGCTTCCTTCTCCTGTTTCACTCTCCTAGCCAAATCCCCATCTTCCTTTGTGACCTGTAAAACTAGGTTTACAAACTTTTTCCAATTTAGCAAGCAAATATGCCAACATGAATGCTTGAAAGAATACGTGGAGTCAGTTGCTTGCTGGATGGAACTTGCAGAACATCTGGAAAAGGATTGTGCAATTGACAAAGGTATGCAAACCTACTGTCAGATAAAGGACACATGGCATAACATTTTGTTTTGTCTTTTGGATATTAGTGTCTATAGGTGAGGTGTTCAGGATTGAGAGGTTCAAATGAGAGATTAGACAATCCTTATAAAGGTAACTGAATTTATTTGAACTTCTAGCAAGGTAGGAGAGTATGGTGCAAGATCACCTGGAAGATACTAAGATGCACTGAAAAGGTGATGTACTTATCAAACTCTATTCAGAATTCTCTATTATGTTTGGATTGTACTCTAGACCTCTCCTGAAGGGATTAAGTGCCTCAGTTGTTAAGGTATGTTGAGTTTTCAAGAGACTGAGCAAATGTTCTTGAAAGCATGGTAGATTTAATTGATATCCACACCAAAACAGGGGAGGATACTGCAAAGGTTATTTTAGAGATGCTAAAAAGGATAGTTTAGATATGGCTAATTGCAGGGCACAAATTTCAGAAACAGCATACAAAAAGGTGTTCTATATAACAGCCACAGCATACAAAAAGGTGTTCTATATTGAATTCAGCAAATAAATTAGTATACATCTTTCATTCCATGTGCTGCCCACCCACCAATTCTTGTTGGAGAAGCTGCTCCAATGGTAGTTCTAAGGTATTTTATATTTTGATAGTTATTCAAGATTCTATAACCTGTTTTCCCACTTCTAGTCGTCACTGGGATGTGTTGAGGAAACAAAGCGTATAAGCATTGCTTTAAAGCTCCAGAGCATGAGGAGAAGGTCCCCAAGGATAGAGGCAATCCATCCACTGTGTAGTCAGGTTCTAAGGAACATGCTTCTTCAGAAGCTGAAACATTAGGAATATCCATGCAATCCAAAGAGGGGGGGGGGAAAAAAACCTCAAGGAGGAATGGAATGCCAGGCAAATTTTCAAAGGATGAAAGGTCATCAGATCCTGAAAAAAGTTTTTGAATGTGCGGGTTTTCAACCCTGTCCTTGATACAATATTAACACAACTGGATGATAGGACGCAAGTATATTCGAGGTTGAGAAATGTTTGCTTCTTTGAGGGCAAGAAAATGAAAAGTCTTAACAACCAAGACCTAAAGAGGCATGCTCAAAAGTTAGTAAACCTGGAGGATATAAACTTTTGAGAATTCAGAGTAGCAGCCGTGTTAGTCTGTATTCGCAAAAAGAAAAGGAGTACTTGTGGCACCTTAGAGACTAACAAATTTATTAGAGCATAAGCTTTCATGAGCTACAGCTCACTTCATCGGATGCATGAGCTGTAGCTCACGAAAGCTTATGCTCTAATAAATTTGTTAGTCTCTAAGGTGCCACAAGTCCTCCTTTTCTTTTTGTTTTGAGAATGAGACTGAGCTCTCTGCCAGCTTTTCCAAGTGAATCTTTAAGGATGGCTTGGAAATGAAGGTGCCCATTGATTTCCTTAGCTACATTCACAAAAGGTCTTTAGATCTGAGTGTTCCTAGAACAAACAGCACTGCTGCTAAGGAAAGACCAAAAGTAATCAAGACTGATCTAAGAATTTCCTTGGGACAGGAAAGGTTAAGTGATCTGGCAGGTACTTCCATAGAGAACTCAGAAGCAAGGTGGATAGATTGGGATGAGCTAATTAGATTGCTTCAGAGAAGGCTAGGAAGGTCCCTTTCTGAGAGTGATTGCAATGTTTTGTTTGTGGTGCACAGAGGAAAAAACTAGATTTAAGTCTTCGAACCAGGACTGGAATACTTGGCATGGCACTGGTGCATAAGGTATTCAACTGGTAGCCAGAAGAACCAGGTTCCATTCCCAGCTCTGCCATCAACCTAATGCGTCACCTTGGGCAAGTCTCCTCTTTCCCCTCTCCCCAACATTTTGTCTAAATTGTAGGCTCTTTGGTTTAGGGACTGTTACTGTGAATTTGCAAACTTCTTAACACAATGTGATCTTGGACTTTGTTGGGGGCACCTCTTGGTACTTCAAATAAATAATAGTATTTCCTATGCCACTTTGCTGCTGGTTAACTTAATCTTTGTTTGGTCTTTCAATTCCTTTAACACTATTTAAGAACCTCTCTAGAACTAATAAAAATCGTTCTCCATATATAATGCATGACTGAATACATTTTAGGATAAATGCATGATAAAGACAGTTATCATGCCTCTTAATTATAGATTCACCTGCTTGCACGGTGCACAATCAATGATTCATTAATGCATTCAATTTCTGGGTAAGAGACTTCTAAGTTGAAAATATTCATTGGTTTCCTCATGTAAATTCTTCCCAATTTTATGGGGTTTGGGTGTCCTTACAAGTATTCCTAATAGAACCTCTTAAAACTGGCTGGTTCCTTTATTTAAAAAAAAATCATAGAAATGCAGAAACAAAATAAATAGTCTTTGATAAGCAGCTCAATTTGCCTGAGGCAAACCATCCATTCCCAAGAATGACTAAAATAACCAAGATAAATAGCCAAGACAAAGGGGCTAAGATAAACCTATACTAAGTTACAATATTGCTCTTATAAAATACTGAGACAAACATAGCTAAATTGCTACTGTGTCAGGCAGTCAAATTGCTTGTCTTGTCTACACGACTTTTATAAGTGACTAAATGCTTAAAAAAAATAAAAAACAACAAAACCCACTATTAATTCACTGGTTTCAGAGTAGCAGCCGTGTTAGTCTGTATTCGCAAAAAGAAAAGGAGTACTTGTGGCACCTTAGAGATTAACAAATTTAAATTTGGAGAGGAAAATTTGTTAGTCTCTAAGGTGCCACAAGTACTCCTTTTCTTTTTATTAATTCACTGTGACACTATACATGACATTACATTTGTTTTCTGGGACTATTAATACAAATCATTTTTTGTTCACAAGAATGTGCATAAGAAGTGAAAGTCTCAAATAATTGAGCAAATTTGTGTCCATAGGAAGCATCAAACTAAATGTGTTACCACTAGACTCCACAAACATTGAATAGTGGGAAAAGACAAAGCAAATATTTCTCAAAACACGTAAGCTGAAATAAGTGAAATTTTTTGAAGTTATATACAAATGACAAATTCCTTAAAGGAGAAAACCAAAAAACAGTCTTCCTATAATTCACAAACAGAAAAGAAATCAGTTACTTGCTAAAAATAGTGTGGCCATCTTTAAACAAAAAAAATTTGGTTTAAATTTACTGTTGCAAAATGTTTAGATACTGAGTGAACTGATTTAGTTTGTAATTGGGGAAAAATGTTAAAGATCATAAATGTTTTATACATTTCCAGTATAAAAAGTTACATAGAAATATTTTAATATAAATCTACCTGTGAGCAGGATATTGGAGAGAAAAATCACAGTGGACATACTAGGTCTTGTTTTTGCCCATTTGATATCTGAAAGATAAAATTGCCTGTCTATATTTCTGCAATATTTGCAAGTCAAACTTTCTTACATTTTTCTTTTCTATTCATTATCTGAATTTTAAAGAAAGACCAACACGCTATAAGCCACAGGGGCAGAACCTGCACAAGTTTACTGTTATATTAACATCAGGGGCTTTATTTTAAATTGGCACATATATTTTCAAAGACAGAAGCACTGTGTTTTTTTATCATCATTGGTTTTCAACATCAAAAAGATGCATTTGTCACCAAAAACCCAAGACAAGACACCACTAGAACTTTTTCATTGGAAATATTCTAGTCGTGAATTTAAGTCATACCGTTTGTGCAAGAAGAGATGATTATGAAGCTTTGAAATAATGATAAGCAAACTGAGCTAGTTTGGATACAAGCTCAAACCACAACAAATCACTTTAATGGTATGAAGAAATTCTGGATAAAATGAGGGCTGTGGGGTGAACCTTATTGTGTTGAACCATGGGAGGTAGGTTGGTTTAGGGGCCAGGTTTTGGGCCATAAAGGATGAGTAAGGTCTAGAGAAGTTTCAGCTCTTCGGATCTGATTTTCCAGTGCTGTGAACCTTGTGTAGTCAAGCATTAGTGGCTGTAAAAGTGCTACCTATTTAGAATCCTCTACTTATTTAATTCATTTTACATACACTTTACTCATTTGCATTTTTGCAAAGTGAGTGTAAACAAGGTTCAAGGAAATGGAAAATCAGGACCATGAAATACAACACCTTTGGTTATCTTTATCCACTTGTATCTTTCTGCCAGCTAAGACCAAACTGTGGGGCAAAAGAAAAAAGTTTTTAAAAGATGCTAACAAAGTAGTACAAGTTTTATAACCTCATTATTCCATTTTGGATGTAAATACACCACAATAAGATTGTGCTAACAATCTTGTGTGATAACAAACTCACACTTACTTGGGTAAGTTAGGCCAAATCATCCTCACATTTACACCAGTAACTTAGCTGACTTCAGTGGAGTCACGTCTGATTTATACCTGCGTTAGTGGGAAAAGAATTGGGGTCATGGGGTGAAGTCCTGGTTCCAATGAAATCAATATTAAAATCCCTCATGGTCTTCAGTGGGGCTAGGATTTCACCCATGATTTTCATTTAGGGCCAGAATTATAGGGTGGTCAGCACCTTCATGTTTCAGTGATTTGGATGCTCAGCATCTTACATGATGCCTGATCTAAAAAGCCCATTGAAGATAATGGAAGTCTCTCCATCAGAAAGACTGATCTCAGTGGGCTTTGGCTCAGTTTCTAAATGAGGAAGAGCTGAAGAGGTATGATCCCATATCTTTTCAGGTAGTTCTTTATGAGGATTTACTGGTTAATGATTCTTTTCCACATTGCAAAGTACCACAGCTTCAGGCAGGGCAATAAAAACATGCATTTAATATACCCCTGCTGTAGCAGGCGATTCCACTGCAGGGGAAAGGTGGTGGGGAGAGAAAAAAAGCTCCTCTCTCTAAATCAGTCCAGCTGCCAACAGAACTTTTTTTTTATTGTAGAAAGCATTTTTTTTAATTTTCCTCTTCTCCTCCCACAGGAATTCCTGCATAATCCCTCATTTTTCCAGCCTGCATTAGATCTTACAGCTTGCAGAGCACAGAGAGACTCAATCAGCGAATATTCAGTGAATTTATTGCTCCATTTGTGGGTCCCATTTAGCTGCTTGAAAAAATAAGTGGAAACGAACTACAATGAAAAAAAAAAGTTACGCATGGAGTTAAAGGGGGATTCCTTTCTATTATTTTTGCATTTCAGAGGGGGAAGAATGAGGCTGCTTCACTTCAGACTTGATGCCATTTGCCTCAAGTTTTAAAGAAAATGAATAATTCACATGAAAACCAAACCCCATATTAAAGTTTGTGAAATGAGAATTAAAGCTTTTAACATCACATAGCTTGTGACTAGAGCAGTGAGAATATGTTTTTTCTTAGAGCAGAATAGGAGGAAAGCCAAGTTCTTTTGAATAAGTGCCCTTGGTTCCTGACCCTCTCTGAAAAGTTTGCAGTAGCAAAAAGTAGGGGGGTTGCTATATTTTTGTTTGTAGCAAAAATAGCACTTTTTGCAAACTTGTCAAAGTCCATACTTTCGGCCAAGGCCTGAAGGAGGTTATAAATAAAACAGGAATTAACCTGGCACATCATAACCATCCCCATGAGAAGATCACCTCAGAACATTCCAGTGACATACATGCCCATGGTGTGGAGTGAGGATCCCCCCAAAGATTCAGGCAGGCTCTTGGGTGAACTGTAGAAGGCCAGCACCAGAGCTGGGCAAACAGTGGATTTTTTTTCAGTTCATTGGCAATTCCAATCAGAAAAAAAATTGATTAAATTGAACCAAATCCCAAACCTGTGGAAAATTTGGACAAGTTTAAAGAGAGCATTTGGGACACTGACATGGAGGCCTACTTTATAACCTTTAGCCCAGTAGTTAGGTTAGAGCACTCACTGACACATGGAGAAATGGGTTTGATTCCTCTGTGTGCCCAATGTGGAACAGGCCTCCCATATCCTAAATGAGTGCCCCAACCGCCAGACTACAGAATCATCCACAGGCTGTCCCTGTTCAAATCCATCGTCATAATGAATGGCTCTGCATTACCACTATGAATGACAATGAATAGACATTGGAAAAAGGGGGGTTTTGGTCACAAAAAATACATTGTGGGATGTATAGGCCAGGGCTTTAGACAACAGTAAATGAAGACCAAGACCCAGCCAGAGGTCAAGAGAGCAAAGTTATTTTCAAAGTAGAGATAAGAAGGTATTTAGAGGAATGCCACAAAAATGGAGGTTGGTTCTTTCAAGGTACTTAAGCAAATAATCCCAATCAGTCAGGAAGTGGCAGGAGGCAGGGCATTTCCAGTGAACAGTTTCCGATCTGGAACATGCTTCCAAACTTAGCCTGCAGGGGCCTGAATTTGCTGCAAAGAATATCTTCTTTTCATGGCACTGTATGTGTGTGCGCATGTGCATAGCTTGGTGATGAAGAAAATCTTGTGTTTGGGGGTTTCATGCGTTCGAGATTAGAACAGCAAAAAAAATAGAGCCATTGTGTAAATACACATTTTAAAATAAATGAAAAGGCTGAGAGCCTTTCAGATGATATTCACAGGCTATATTAATCTAGGACTAAGTTTTTAGGGCTTTTACTGCAAAGAGGCAGGCCAAAGGAATAAAATGATGACATGGAGTAATTGAAACATAGGGAAAAGATATCAAAGTAAGATTCATCTTGGAAATACACAAGCTAATACAGCCATGTGTTCAAATATTTGTCCACTTAGCATGTTTCTCCACTTAGCAAAAAGATACATTTTTAGCACTTTTAATCTCTCCACATAAATTAATCCCTTCAAACCTCTAACGACCTACTTGCTGAATTCCCTCCAGTTTTCACTCTCTCTGGTAATGAGGTGACCACAGATGAATGCAGCATTCCAGGTGTAGTCACACCAGAGCCATCTAAAGAGGGTTTAATATCTATCTTCTGTGTTGCATGATGCCTATGCATATGCAGCTGAAAACAGTATTGACTTTTTTATTGTTATAGGAAACTGCAAACACCTAAGTCTCTTTCAAAGCACTAAGGTTTACCATTGGGTTTCAGATAATTGCTTGCATTGTTTTAAGGCGAGTCTCATTTCTGCACAATTCCTCCACCCCCCTCTTCGCCTTCAGCGGTACTTTACTCTGCTCCTACTGAAATCAATGGCTCCATCTGTGAACTAGATACTTCAATGTCAGCAAGAACTCAAATCTTTATTCTGGCGATATTGAACATCTCTGGTATTGTTTTTCTTTGCACTAATTCAAGTTGTACTGGGAGGGGGAAAAAAAAAAGACTAGCATAAACAGAGGGGAGGTCAGGCTAACTATCCTGGATGTGTTTCTTTGTAGATGTTGGGAATACCAAGTTAATTTTAATGGTGGGCATTTGGGTTTTGTATTTATAAATGGGCTATGCTACCAATTCACAATCTGCCTGAGGAAGAGCTGGTGCACAGCTGCAGTGTGTCAGTAGTCATCCCAGGGAATCCTCCTGTGGAATAGAAGAACTGTAGCAGTTCCTACAAACATCCTCCTCTCTTGTGCCAACTTCCAGTGCAGTTAGGGTGACCAGATAGCAACTGTGGAAAAAAATGGGATGGGGTGGGGGGGTAAATAGGCACCTAAATAAGAAAAATTCCCAAAAAATGAGACTGTCCATATAAAAATGGGGCATCTGGTTACCCTAAGTGCAACGGACATGGGAAACAAGATATTGCCAGCAGGTTCCCTCCCAGTGATCTCCCATTGCCAGAGGAGCCCTTTGAGCCATAATCAGCTGGGTATACAATAGAGCAGCAAAAGGCAGCTTTAACTCATGCAGATGAGCAACCCTGAACCTAGCACCCTCCTCCTGTGTTGCTCCAGACATGGCTTAGATGCAGCCCATGATCAGGGACACTATCTACATATGTAGATGAGGGAGGACTTTAGTATTCAAGAAAGTTAGCCCTAAACATCTTTTAAAATTAAGAAAGAGAATAATGAGGATTGTTAAAGTGCCATTTTAAAAAAAATGGCAAGACTCTGGAGCCCTAATATTTCGCCTTCCTGTGCTTCCCCTCAAAAGAAACTAATATTTTGGATGTGAAGACAAAGTCTAAAGTAGAACACCATTGCCATCATACTTTTCATTGTGAACTCTGAACATCTGTGAACTGAGCTCTGAAGCACTCAGCAATAATCTCTTGCGTAACTGCTGTATTCATCAACAGATAAAGACAATGTCAAGTCTGAGAATAACCCTGACAATAAAATTGCTGCCCCATACTATTATTAGGACTACAAAATCAGTCATATGCTGAAAGATTTTTAAAGGAATGTGGGGATTTGTATTTTGTCAGCAGTATACTGATGATGCCAATTCAATCATATGTTGGGATTTTAAGTTTCAAGGTAAAGCAGTTGCTCTTGTTCGTTCATCCATTCTAGCTTAACAGTTATTAGCATTTATAGGAAGAGGTTTCCTTTTCCTGTGAGATACCCCTCTGCTTCTTTATTTGGGGGAAATTCACCCCTTTGCAGAGAAATAGCACATTGTCCACCACTTAAAACCACTTCAAGCTTTATTTTGAAATCTCTAAACAAGTCTGCTAGAACCACTTTGTTCTCTTTGACATCAAGCAGTGACCATTTGTGGGGGAAGGATTTTTGTTATTGACTATATTTACTATGAATTGTATTGAAGGCACTAGCAACAACTAGAATTGAGTTTACTTGAATACTGTCTCTCACACATACAGCAAAGGTCAAATTCTGCCCTCTAGTGCTAATGCTCAGCTCCCAGCTAATACAGTGGGATCTGCATGCACTCATATGGATGACAATCACCCCTATGCAGAGGGCACCACTTACATCGTCTGATTAGGGATTAAGTGGTAGTTAAATGGAAAGTAAGTGATGCAAAGCCAGCACAGTGGTAAATTCCATGTGTCTGAATAAAGAACTTGTCTACAAATGCCTTTTCTTTCTTTCTTTTTTGGCTGGGATGGGTGAAGGCAGCAAGACCCAGGTGACAACATTAAAATGAGTCCAGGAAAATTGGAGTGAATAACTAGGATATATAGAAATCAAAGTTATTTCATCTGTGCGTACATAGTTTTATAATTCTGGTCTGCATATGCACAAATGTAGCTGGGATATTTTGAAAGTTAGTAAGAAACTGGTTTTAAAAACAGTTATTAAGGATGGACTTGACTTTTATGTGATGTCACATGAATGAAAGTAAGATAGATGGGCACGTTGGGGAGAGATGGGATAACATTTCAGTTTTATGAAACAGATTAAGGTATTTATGTGATGCATTCATTTTACCAGTAGGAGAGGCAATTTTTACTATTTAAACCCTAGGCTGGGAGGTAATGCAGAAATGCATCCTCACCACAGGGTGCCAGGAGAGGAATTGTATGTCAGGACAGGACGTCCCGCACTAAGGCCCTTGGAGCACTGGTGATGTTGCAGCCTTCTTCTCAGTCTACAATCTGTAAGTTCCAGGGGCCTGCATGCCAGTGAGGAACATTGAGCCATTGCCACTACCACCTTGGGCAATGTGCGTGCCTGTTCCTTGTAAGAGTGTTTGAGGTGAAAGCTCCCCACACCTTCCTGCCCCACTGAGAGGGTCAATTATCATCTGGTTCTACATCTGTAAGCAAGTCAGTCAATTTTCCCAGCACAGAGTTCTTTTTTGCCTATTGTCTTCTTTAAGAGTTGGCAGTATTGGTATAGGCCCAGATCCTTGCACTGACTCAGTGCAAGTCAACTTTGCATCCACATGGAGCCCCATTGAAATCAATGCACCTCAACGCAGGTGCAAAGGGCTAGCTGCATGGAGCCAATACCAAAACTGGCCTAGATCCCATTGTCAGGTCTGTTTTTGTTTGCAGGAAGGTGTAGAATAGTTCAAATTTATTAGAGCATAAGCTTTCGTGAGCTACAGCTCACTTCATCGAATGCATCTGATGAAGTGAGCTGTAGCTCACGAAAGCTTATGCTCTAATAAATTTGTTAGTCTCTAAGGTGCCACAAGTACTCCTTTTCTTTTTGCGAATACAGACTAACACGGCTGCTACTCTGAAACCTAGAATAGTTCAGTGTATCAACATCAAGAGAATGATGGGTCTACCTCTTCCCACTGTATAAGGCAAACTGTTGATAAACTATGTGACTGGAGAGTGCATAAGAAAAAAGTGGGACAACTTTGCACATGAAATATTTTTATTCTTTAATTCAACTGAGCAAGTATAAATACTAGGAATGTGTACTTTCATGAAGTCTCGGATTCTCTATTATCCTTTTATAGCCTCCACTTCATTATCATCTCTATGCTTGGTTGAAAATTGGATTAAAATTATACAAATAAAGAGACCAATATACAATAATTCACAAATACAGAAGCTTGTGCAACAGTTACACAAGATTAATGTGTTTCGCTTTCTTGCTCCTTCCTTTCACCCCTGATAAAATTAAGCCTTAAAATTCATCTAAAAGGCCACATCAGGAATCTAACTTAACCCCATGAATACAAGTACTTCTGAAGCAACTCCAAATTTGATTAGAAACTGCCACTATCCTTTCAAATCCTAGTTTTCTAAATAATTTGCACACAGAGTGAAAGCCTGCCCTGACTGAAGTCAATGAGAGCCAAGAGATTCTCAAAAGCACCATAGCGATTTAGCAGTCACTGCTCCTTGCACTTTTGCAAGTTCCATATATCCCACACTAACTCAATATCCACTGAAAAATTCAGGTCAGGCCCATCGTGCCAAGTTTTTTCACCTCTTCATAAAATCATGGAAATTAGAAATGGAAGACACATAAGAGTGGCCATAACCAAAGCCTGCCAGGCCTAGCACTAGGTAGAAGTGCAATGGAGAAGAATCCTCCCTGTTCAGAATAGAGAGCATCTGTTCATCCACACAGAGGCTAATTCAGCCCAATGGATCTGGCCCGAAAAATCAATTTGGAATAAAGACCCATAGACCCCTCTCTCCCTGCCAATTACAGCTAATGTTTCTGACATTACTTTCTTCAGAGGCTAAAAAGGAGGATGAAAGTAAGTCCAAATGAAAGGTTAATGCTGTGACAGGAGAAAACGGTACCATTATCAAGCACATGGGGTTGAAGTTAATTAGCTCACACTACACAAATGGCTTTAGCCTGAGAGATCAGTATGTGATCTAGAAACATTTTACTAATTCTCATTTTCAGGCCAAACACAACAGCACTCAGTTTCTAATGCAAGAGAATCATATTCCATTTCTAAGCCAAATAAAATGGGTCACTTGTTGTGTTTTAATAATGGACTAAAATACATGACAAACCCCTACCATGATGATTGCAGACAATTTGGTCATGAAGTTACTCAGATAAAATTCTAGTTAGGCAGGGAAGTTAAATGGACCTCATTATATAAAGTGGCTAATTTCCCTGCCACGCCAGATTTGCATGTGGAAAGGAGAAGTCAGCCACCCCAACAGTGCTCTTTCTTCATCATCTAGAAGATGCCTAAAACCGGAGCTGAAAGTGCCCAACCCTTCCACTTTAGATCAACCCCATCTCCTTAAATTGAACCCCCAGATCTCACAGTGAGTGATGACATTGGTACTTAGGCACATACGTATTGCAGGTATTGTTTCCAAAGAGGGTAGCTGGGCACCCTATTTAAGCAACTGCACTTTGGAAATTGGACTTTTAATAGAAATCTTTATTTGCTTTATTGAGAGCAACACTTTATTTATTGAGCAAAAGAGAATGGCTCACTTGTTTCATATTTGCAGGGGCATGACATTGCTTGCAGTGTCATTGTAACTCAAACTTGAAAAATGGATTAAATCTAAAGTTTTTCAAATATACTATACTAAAAAAGCCATTTAAATGAGTGTGACATTACAGAACAGAATACCAAATAAACTAGACAGACTAAAGAAGATTAGGACTTTCAGTATAAACATTATCCCAAATGGTGATCAGAACAGTGATTATCCTTGCCAGAAAATAATTTTAATGTAATATTACTATTTAATCCAGAAACTCACTGGTGCATGTACAAAGAGGAGAATTCTCCAAGAAAGACTTACTCCAATTATTCCTCTTTTTATACATAGGCACTGAAATGTGTTTCTTTAACATGTATTTAAAACATGTAGACCCGAAGTCTTAGGGTCTGATTTTCAGAAACACTGAGCACCTGCAGCTCTAGTAGACTTCAGTTGGAGTTCAACCCTTCTGCAAGCCAGGCCTTTATTCTTCTCCCAAAATATATGTTTAAAAGAGTGGACTGAGTATTTCTCTCAGTTACATATGAACCTGCATGACTTGTTTCATGCAGACCACATGAATCAAACTCTGCTATTTTAGTACATTTGGACAACAGTAGAGATCACTTGGCCCAGAACTGTCTGATTTGTAACCTGATTATCTATTCAACTTCACTTTTATAATTGCAGCATTTGCTTCATGGCTGTGGTGCTACCAAAAGTCTTAAGATATCAGAAGCAACTCTGAGGGGCAGAAAACCAAAAAAGCCTGGAGTTTCATGACAGAGAGCTGAGGTTAAACAAGTATACCCCACTTTTCTCACCAAGATCATTCCACTTGTCTATATCCAAACCTTTCCCTCTCCTCATGGCTATAGTATACTCCCACAATCGCCTCAATTCTGTACGATTTTAAGGGGAGAGGGCCCACTCTGCACCCCATTCCTCCCCCAAACCCACCAAGCCTCCTTGAATAACAAAGAGGATAAGTCTGCCGTTTCCACTGCCACCAACTCCTTCACTCAGGCAGGGACAGAGACATTCCACAACCCTGAACACACACACTCCCTCACTAAAGATTATGGAGCATCTCCAGCCCTTTGCTCACTACAGAAGCCATTGTCAAGGGACAGTTTCTGTATTCCTACTGCAACAGAGGAGTGGAAGCACTCTGTTCCCAGGAAACCCTAATTGGAATAGGGAAGTAACAACACTTCCCAGGCAAACCCTTGAAGAAGCATTGCCATCTGATGCCCAGCACAAGGCTCCAATAAAATATTAAGGGGTAAATGGCAGGGCTCCAGATTACACAGAAATTTTATGGGGCATAAAGTTAAGGAGGTGTCTTCAGGCCCCTCTCAATGGCAGGTGGGAAGAGTATGTGCTGGGATAACAGAGGAAGTAGATTATGCAGACAGCATCAGCTCAGATTCTTTATACAGCAGCACAAGCATGCACAGCATATACATTTTTTACTGGATGTCAATCCCTGCCCTGAAGAGCTTTCATTCTAAACACAGATGTTATTAAAGGTAAGCATGTTAAGACATGGTATTAGAGGAGAGAAGCACAAAAGTTGTAATAGTATGATCAAGTGGTTGCATTCTTTAGTACTGCAAATATCTTTCTAACCAATGGTTATCGACTAAAGTAGCTTATTAATATATGTGGTGTGGGTTTCTGAGGGAGTTGAAGAGTACCAAGTAACAGAGGTTCAGAGCCCATTCTTAAGCCTAGATCAAACTCCATGAAACCTACAGAACCTGCACCCACTCTTACTCTGTGTAATTTTTGAATTCTCTGAAGTCTTTCTGTCAAGGGTTATGTCCTAAGGTCACACACTTGGGCTGAAAGCAGGCACCTCACTTACCTTATATGTCATAGCAGCAGTCTTGTGGTACGGGTGGCGTGCACTTGCTGTACTTCTTGTCAAGCCCACATGCTTCCATGGGGACATAAAACAATCCCAACAAAACCAAAAATAGTTCCCAGACCCATGAGGGACCAAGCCACCTCCGTCCAACAAAGGAGGGGAAAGGAGTCTTTCAGGGACTACAGGAAGTCTCATCTACTCCCCTCTAGTACAGCTAAAGGCCAAGAGTTACTCCTAGGGCTTTCAACAAAAACAAAACTAACCAATCATCTTCTCTCAGAGGACTCAGGCTAGCCCTATTCTCAAGCTTTTCCTCAGCAAGTAACCCACTGCCCCAGACAGGGAACTCAAGCGCTGCTTGTTTCAGAGTGCCAACCAAGTGCTCAGAGTTCCTCTGTTTTAAGGGCTCGCCTTCAGGCCTGACAAGCCACACAGATGTGGGAGGTGGGGCCTGATAGAGAACACAGGAGTTTTCACCCCTTCTTGACTGGTGGGATTAGCTGCCCCAGCACACTTGGATATGTCACTAATACACACAGTTTGGATTTGATTCATGGAAATGCGCATTTCTATTGGGTCTAATTCTTTTAAAAGGGGGGGGGGGATTTTCAAAGGCACATGTAGCAGGAATCAACAGTGATTTGGACACAGTGATTATCCCAGCCAGTCCCCACTAGGTCATGTGAATTCAGACTGTCAGTAAAAGTGAGACATATTTGCAACACTGACAGACTGGCCATAGTGGGTCAACCCTCTCCATGTCAGTTATCACATGACTTACTTCACCTCCTCCCTTCCAGAGCGTAGCTGGGCCTGTAGCCTCTTAACTGTCCAAGCTTCCTTCTTTTCATCCCATTCCCACTCCCCTGTGGCAGTTGGCATCTTCCCTCATGTGCTGGGGCAGATAACTAGGGCTTTAAGTCACGTGAGCTCTCAGAATGTGAGCATGGCAGAGTAATGTTAACTGGGTGGGGGTCCGTCTTGCATAAGGGCGAGTACTCCTTCCAGCTCAGCCCCAGCCGAGGGATCCCCCCCATCCCCAGACTTGCCCACAGAAGGAAAGGAGAAGCTGTGATTGTTGGTGGTCCCCGTGGGTTCTCCCTACACACTCCTAGTATATCTAACAGAAAGCCTTTGCGAAAGATTACATTTTATAATAAGCATTGCCTAACTTTTCTGTATGTTTGTGGACTGGATTATACCAACATGTCTAAAGTAGGGTTTTGACAGTTTGAAGGGGAAAATATTAGGCACCTAAATGCCATGCAAGTCTTTGAAAATTTCCCCTAATTGTTTAAATGGCTTTCACTGCAGGTTTTAATTCAGGAACTTTGTCCTCTCTGTTGAACTGGGTTTGTTTCTGTCCCATGGTTTTCAGTGTTCCTGAAGAGCTATTAACTAGCTGTCAGCTGCTTATGCAAATTAGGTGAACAGACAGTGAGGGTTTGCAGCAGCCAGGAGAAAAGCATCCTACTGCACAGTTCAATTCTGGTGTGTCTACTGTCTCATGAATTAGTAAATCTTTCCAGTTTTAACTGTTCATTCTCCCTTCCTTCCTTCCTTTACAACCAATAAAGAGACTATTTCTCCAATATTTCCATCCCAATAGGCGGCACAGTTGTCAAATTCACAACCATGTACAATGCCTGAAAACTTCCCTTTCTCCTACCAATAAGCCAAAAAGAATTCTTTCAATAAATAATTTTTCCTTTGATAAGAAAATCTTCAGTTGTTGAAATAGTTATAACCACATTTCAATTCCTTATTGATCCCTTTGTAATCTGTAATGATTTTGTTTGATGCAGTCTGTTAAAATGAGTTTAAGTCAGAGGGTCTAATCCTGATCTCACTAGTGTTGGTGTAAATCAAGAGCACACTTAAAAAAACGTTTGCAATCGTGGCCTTTTATTTCCAGCCCCCCAGTAAAAGCTGTATATTTGTATTAAATGTTGAACCTTCACAAGAGCAGCTGCTCTCATATTTCCATCCTCCTAAGGCTGAATTTTACAACAGTATCTGAATCAAAACTAGAAAACAAGTCCTTTCGGAGTTTGGATTTAACTAGGACTCAAAACAAGTCAAGATATCTTCAAATTTGTGGATTTTAAATCTAACCCGCCCCCCCCCCCCAAACTGAAATGTGAAGTGTTTCAGATTCAAGCTCCCAATTTTGTCCTCTCTCTATAAATGACTACATTTGAGAAATCTGTGCCTATTATCTCTCCAAAGCGAAGAATTTCAGCAAATCACAGCTCAGGATAATGTTGAACTTTTTACTTCATAATAACCCTGATATCTGAGAGAAACTAGAGGCAAAACTTATACAAATGAGCATCTGCGTGCATAGATTGCTCATCTAACTACACTTTGCAAACATAGCTCTGCAATTTGCATATGCAAATGTAGGGCTTTTCACATTCAAATAAAAGCACCTGCAAGCATCTTTGAAAATGTTGCTTTGCTTTTGTTTAATCAGATCAGTCCTTTTCAATGCATGTCACATTTTTCAACAGGTTTTTCCTCAAGCCCTTATTGTTTTCATCCCTGCTCTCAGACAATTATTCATTGACTCAGATCATCTGCTAAAGTGACATGAACAGACAATGGGAAGTCCAAGAAAGGAGATGCATTGAACTTACAAACACTCACAAAGACAAAAGAACATTTTTTAAATGTTGTAGTTCCTTGCATCTTCTTTTCTCTTGCAGAATATGTCTGAGCATTATAGATGGAGCAAGAGGAAACTAATGATTTACTAGTCTACTTGTTGCTTCATACGCTCCAAATGCATAAACAAAAAGAAAAGGAGTACTTGTGGCACCTTAGAGACTAAAATTTATTAGAGCATAAGCTTTCGTGAGCTACAGCTCACTTCATCGGATGCATTTGGTGGAAAAAACAGAGGAGAGATTTATACACACACACAGAGAACATGAAACAATGGGTTTATCATACACACTGTAAGGAGAGTGATCACTTAAGATAAGCCATCACCAGCAGGGGGGGGGGGGGGGGGGGAAAGGAGGAAAACCTTTCATGGTGACAAGCAAGGTAGGCTAATTCCAGCAGTTAACAAGAATATCAGAGGAACAGTGGGGGGGGGGGGGGGAGGGAGAAATACCATGGGGAAATAGTTTTACTTTGTGTAATGACTCATCCATTCCCAGTCTCTATTCAAGCCTAAGTTAATTGTATCCAGTTTGCAAATTAATTCCAATGCAGCAGTCTCTCGTTGGAGTCTGTTTTTGAAGCTTTTTTGTTGAAGTATAGCCACTCTTAGGTCTGTGATCGAGTGAACAGAGAGATTGAAGTCTTCTCCAACTGGTTTTTGAATGTTATAATTCTTGACGTCTGATTTGTGTCCATTCATTCTTTTACGTAGAGACTGTCCAGTTTGGCCAATGTACATGGCAGAGGGGCATTGCTGGCACATGATGGCATATATCACATTGGTAGATGCGCAGGTGAACGAGCCTCTGATAGTGTGGCTGATGTGATTAGGCCTATGATGGTGTCCCCTGAATAGATATGTGGACAGAGTTGGCAACGGGCTTTGTTGCAAGGATGGGTTAGTGGTTCTGTGGTGTGCTGTGTGGTTGCTGGTGAGTATTTGCTTCAGATTGGGGGGCTGTCTGTAAGCAAGGACTGGCCTGTCTCCCAAGATCTGTGAGTGATGGGTCGTCCTTCAGGATAGGTTGTAGATCCTTGATGATGCGTTGGAGAGGTTTTAGTTGGGGGTTGAAGGTGATGGCTAGTGGCGTTCTGTTATTTTCTTTGTTGGGCCTGTCCTGTAGTAGGTGACTTCTGGGTACTCTTCTGGCTCTGTCAATCTGTTTCTTCACTTCAGCAGGTGGGTATTGTAGTTGTAGGAATGCATGATAGAGATCTTGTAGGTGTTTGTCTCTGTCTGAGGGGTTGGAGCCCAGCAGAAGAATCTGTCCTATCTCGGGGCCTCTCCTTTTGCCCCTCCACCCCCACGAACATGATACAGTTCTGTGGTGACCTAGAATCCTATTTTCGACGTCTCAGACTCAAGGAATATTTCCAACACACCTCTGACCAACATATTAACCCACAGAGACCTTCCTGCCAACACTACAAAAAGAAGGATTCTGGGTGGACTCCTCCTGAAGGTCGAAACAGCAGCCTGGATTTCTACATAGACTGCTTCCGCCGACGTGCACGAGCTGAAATCGTGGAAAAGCAGCATCGCTTACCCCATAACCTCAGCCATGCAGAACACAGTGCCATCCACAGCCTCAGAAACAACTCTGACATCATAATCAAAAAGGCTGACAAAGGAGGTGCTGTCGTCATCATGAATAGGTCGGAGTATGAACAAGAGGCTACTAGGCAGCTCTCCAACACCACTTTCTACAAGCCATTACCCTCTGATCCCACTGAGAGTTACCAAAAGAAACTACAGCATTTGCTCAAGAAACTCCCTGAAAAAGCACAAGAACAAATCCGCACAGACACACCCCTGGAGCCCCGACCTGGGGTATTCTATCTGCTACCCAAGATCCATAAACCTGGAAATCCTGGACGCCCCATCATCTCAGGCATTGGCACCGTGACAGCAGGATTGTCTGGCTATGTAGACTTCCTCCTCAGGCCCTTTGTTACCAGCACTCCCAGCTATCTTCGAGACACCACTGACTTCCTGAGGAAACTACAATCCATTGGTGATCTTCTTAAAAACACCATCCTAGCCACTATGGATGTAGAAGCCCTCTACACCAACATTCCACACAAAGATGGACTACAAGCCGTCAGGAACAGTATCCCTGATACTGTCACGGCTAACCTGGTGGCTGAACTGTGTGACTTTGTCCTGACCCATAACTATTTCACATTTGGTGACAATGTATACCTTCAAATCAGCGGCACTGCGATGGGTACCTGCATGGCCCCACAGTATGCCAACATTTTTATGGCTGACTTAGAACAACGCTTCCTCAGCTCTCGTCCCCTAATGCCCCTACTCTACTTGCGCTACATTGATGACATCTTCATCATCTGGACCCATGGAAACGAAGCCCTTGAGGAATTCCACCATGATTTCAACTATTTCCATCCCACCATCAACCTCAGCCTGGACCAGTCCACACAAGAGATCCACTTCCTGGACACTACGGTGCTAATAAGCGATGGTCACATAACCACCACCCTGTATCGGAAACCTACTGACCGCTATTCCTACCTATATGCCTCTAGCTTTCATCCAGATCATACCACTCGATCTATTGTCTACAGCCAAGCGCTACGATATAACCGCATTTGCTCCAACCCCTCAGACAGAGACAAACACCTACAAGATCTCTATCATGCATTCCTACAACTACAATACCCACCTGCTGAAGTGAAGAAACAGATTGACAGAGCCAGAAGAGTACCCAGAAGTCACCTACTACAGGACAGGCCCAACGAAGAAAACAACAGAACGCCACTAGCCATCACCTTCAGCCCCCAACTAAAACTTCTCCAATGCATCATCAAGGATCTGCAACCTATCCTGAAGGACGAGCCATCACTCTCACAGATCTTGGGAGACAGACCAGTCCTTGCTTACAGACAGCCCCCCAATCTGAAGCAAATACTCACCAGCAACCACACACCACACAACAGAACCACTAACCCAGGAACCTATCCTTGCAACAAAGCCCGTTGCCAACTCTGTCCACATATCTATTCAGGGGATACCATCATAGGGCCTAATCACATCAGCCACACTATCAGAGCCTCATTCACCTGCGCATCTACCAATGTGATATATGCCATCATGTGCCAGCAATGCCCCTCTGCCATGTACATTGGCCAAACTGGACAGTCTCTACGTAAAAGAATGAATGGACACAAATCAGACGTCAAGAATTATAACATTCAAAAACCAGTTGGAGAACACTTCAATCTCTCTGGTCACTCGATCACAGACCTAAGAGTGGCTATACTTCAACAAAAAAGCTTCAAAAACAGACTCCAACGAGAGACTGCTGAATTGGAATTAATTTGCAAACTGGATACAATTAACTTAGGCTTGAATAGAGACTGGGAATGGATGAGTCATTACACAAAGTAAAACTATTTCCCCATGTTTCAGAGTAGCAGCCGTGTTAGTCTGTATTCGCAAAAAGAAAAGGAGTACTTGTGGCACCTTAGAGACTAACAAATTTATTAGAGCATAAGCTTTCGTGAGCTACAGCTCACTTCATCGGATGCATTTGGTGGAAAAAAACACTTGCTTATGCTCTAATAAATTTGTTAGTCTCTAAGGTGCCACAAGTACTCCTTTTCTATTTCCCCATGGTATTTCTCCCTCCCACCCCACCCCCCACTGTTCCTCTGATATTCTTGTTAACTGCTGGAATTAGCCTACCTTGCTTGTCACCATGAAAGGTTTTCCTCCTTTCTCCCCCCTGCTGCTGGTGATGGCTTATCTTAAGTGATCACTCTCCTTACAGTGTGTATGATAAACCCATTGTTTCATGTTCTCTGTGTGTGTGTGTGTGTGTGTGTGTGTGTGTGTGTGTGTGTGTGTGTGTGTGTGTGTGTGTGTGTGTGTGTGTGTGTGTGTATAAATCTCTCCTCTGTTTTTTCCACCAAATGCATCCGATGAAGTGAGCTGTAGCTCACGAAAGCTTATGCTCAAATAAATTTGTTAGTCTCTAAGGTGCCACAAGTACTCCTTTTCTTTTTGCGAATACAGACTAACACGGCTGCTACTCTGAAACCAATGCATAAACATTCTCCTTTAAATTGCAGCTTGTATTATCTACCAGTTCCCTATCCAGCTGCCGTGTCCTCAGACTTTCACAAACATTCTTGCAGGTGCAAACACTTGTGTACAACCTTGGAATAATCTAGCACTTGCATGCTTGAGAGTGTATTAAACTATATAAAAGGCACACACAAGTCGTAGGCCATTTGTAGCCAGTTCCCGCTGGAAGTGCAGATGCAAGTATGTCGGAACGAATTCCAAGTACACTAGAGGAGGCTGCCCATTGAAAATCTGATCTCTAATCTGAGAGAAGAGAATAGCTGCTTTGCAATAAGATGCTTCAGGAGGAAATAATATAATTTCTAGCCTAAGGCAGTAAGGTTGACTGAATAGCTTCTACTTTGACTAACCTCTAAACTCTCTTAAAAGTAAGGAATATTTTTGTCAGAAACAAGAAGGAATGGAGATTTATCACTGCATTCACAAAATGTATCAGATGTTCAGGAGCTTTACCTTTCTTAGGCAATTTTTGCATAAGTATTCTGTCTCTAATAAGGAAGGACTAATACACCTGAATAAGTGTTAGACAGACTCAGATTTCATGTATTCAGATTTTACCCTGGAACTGAATCTCTGAAAGGCATCCCTGTTATGTCAGCATCCGACACATTTTCGGGTGGAGGTACTACAACATTTCAAGATAATGCAGTTAGACCACAGGATTGCTGACAGCAATCTTCATGCTGAGTATCTGAACTTCGAATTAGTGAATGTCAAGTAGCAGCAGCATAGCAGGTGCCATTAGTAGTGGCATCAGAAGATAAGATGCAAGGTTAAGTGTAAAAAGAAAAGGAGTACTTGTGGCACCTGAGAGACTAACAAATTTGAGCATAAGCTTTCGTGAGCTACAGCTCACTTCATTGGCATCCGAAGAAGTGAGCTGTAGCTCACGAAAGCTTATGCTCTAATAAATTTGTTAGTTTCTAAGGTGCCACAAGTACTCATTTTCTTTTTGCGAATACAGACTAACACGGCTGCTACTCTGAAAGGTTAAGTGTAGACACTAATGGCTTTGAAAGCCTAGGAAGAGAGCGAAAGGCTCAGAAGATAGAGGGGAAAGACCTGAGAAGAAAGATTTAAGAACATTATGCAGAAACGCTTGGAGACAGATAGGGTTGGTGGTGCATATGATGTAGAGATACTGATTACATTTCTTATTGTGTTTATTCATTTATTTCACATAGCTCACCATGCAGCAATCAAATTTGGGTCACTGTCAATTTGGACAGGATTTGAACCAGTGATTTAGAGGTATAACCCTCCACATTTTATTATCCAGGATCCATGCACCAACCTGTCCTCTTTAGAATCTGTGTTTGAAATAAGACAGCTTGCACTTGGTTTCCAGATTACTCGTGGTTACAGAAGTATAATCTTGTTAGTCCAGGAGACAAAGAAAAAAACGAAAAAGCAGATCTGTGGGCGCGAAAGGATGAGTGAGAGAACAACCAACACATGACAGACGTTAGTCATGTTGCTTAATGCACTACTGGAAGGTGCTCAGATACTGTAATGATGAGGGTCATATAGGAACTTTTATAGAATAGAAACATTCATTGGACCAATAAAAAGACAAGCTTTTGAGACTCACTTCAGTTTGCTTTTCAAAGTGCTGATGTGAGCCAGTGATCCAGAATATTGCCATCTCTCATTCCAATAGCAGATTGGAGCAGTGAGCTAAGACTGTGTGACAGGTAATGATTCCTGAAGAGATGTAGGATTTGTTTTGCTATCAATATGCACTAGTAAATAGCCAAGTACAAGGAGACAAAACCAAATCATATAAAGTACACAATGGACAAGCTGATTCACCACTGGCACTACACCTTACGGCTGGGTGTGGTGTAGCAGCTATTTCCACTCTAGCGCCCTTGGTGACAGTCACTCAGGTCCTGCAAGGACTCTGTTCTCACAGCTTGACTATCTGGCAAAGTTATGTTTTAATTCCACAAATACAACTAAAGTCCAAAATGTCCCCATAACAAAAACACACCTACCTTATATAGGGCTTGTATGCCTCTTCTTCGAGCCCAGTAAGGCAAGCCTGTCCTACCTTCTGTTCTGCACCAGGTCTCCTGTATTAGGCACTTAGGTCTGCTCCTTGAAATGCACTGCTACTTCCCTGGGGTTCTTTGTACCTCTGAGCACCATGTTTTTCTTCCCTGCAGCCTGTGCTCAACACAGCTGATCCTTTGGTTCTCAGACCTTTGGCTTCTCCCAAGGTCCTCCCGAGACTCCATCTTTCTCTCCTGGAATGCCACTTCTTCAGGCCTGCCTTTCTGTGCCTGCCCCATTCCACCCCTGTGGCCTTCTTCCATCTGCCTTCACCAGGCCCTTTCCAGATAAAAGGAAGCCCCTATTGCCTCTCTCCTGGGTTTCTCGGTCTTAGGTCCCTGTCCTGGACATTCCATGTACCCTTCACTTCCTTGTTTTATGAAGGTGACCCAGCTCCTTCCCAGCTGGGTCTAATAAATCAAGCCTGATACATCCCCCAAGTGCAGCAAGGTAGAATAATTGAGCTCTTGAACCCCTGAAATACTTGTGTTCACCTCTATGATGTAAACACCTCAGGACATGCATCTCTTCACGTGAGTTAAGCATTCAAGACCGTGCAGGATCAGGTCCCTAATTCCACAGGTAGATTCTGGTCACTATATAAGGCAGCATAAACCTTAATCGACTCAGGCCTCTCGGGAGCTGAATGTCTTCAACTCCCATTGAAATTGATTGAAGTTGAGAGTTCTCAGCATTATGCAGGATGGCATTAAAACAAATAAATCATGAGTGGATTTTGAGTTTCTCACTAAAACCCCATTGCATGACTTTGCTCATGTTCCTTTCTAGGTAAGGTTTGAATGTCCCTCTTGGGAGCATTTCCTGTTTACTTTCCACGTGACAACAAATTTATGACAACTGATGTGATGCCATGTTATGACATCAATATTAATAGTATCACATCAATAAGGTGTTTTTTTCCTGACATGTGGAAGTCTTCAGAAACTACATCATATATGGCTATTATTTACTGAAGAATATAGCTCACTTCAAAAATGCTAGAATATTGTACAGGAAAACAGAACAATAACTCACATACATCAACAATTACTGCAAAACAGGACGGTCTTAAGTCTAATCTTAAAAATGTACAGCTAGATTCTGTTCTATTCCACAAACACAGCCCAGTTGAAGCCAGAGGTCTTGCACACCTGTAAACATGAGCAAAAAAATGTGCAACTGAGGGCTCCATGACTGACTCCCTGAACTGAACCTGAAACTGCCCAGGATTCTTCCAAAAGGCACTTAGATTACATATTTAGCCTTGGTCTACACTAGCAGTTGAGGTCGAATATAACAGCATTAAAATCTATTTAACCCTCACCCGTCCACATGACGAAGCCCTTTTTTTCGACTTAAAGAGCCCTTAAAATCAACTTCCTTACTCCATCCCCGACAAGGGGATTAGTGCTGAAATCGGCCTTGCCAGGTCAAATTTGGGGTACTGTGGACACAATTAGACGGTATTCGCCTCCAGGAACTATCCCAGAATGCTCCATTGTGACCGCTCTGGACAGCACTCTCAACTTGGATGCACTGGCCAGGTAGACAGGAAAAGGCCCGCGAACTTTTGAATTTCAATTTCCTGTTTGGCCAGTGTGGCAAGCTGCAGGTGACCATGCAGAGCTCATCAGCAGAGGTGACCATGGTGAATCGTAAAAGAGCTCCAGCTTGGACCGAACGGGAGGTACGTGATCTGATCGCTTTATGGGGAGAGGACTCCATGCTATCAGAACTACGTTCCAGTTTTTGAAATGCCAAAACATTTGTCAAAATCTCCCAGGGCATGAAGGACAGAAGCCATAACAGAGACCCGAAGCAGTGCCGCGTGAAACTTAAGGAGCTGAGGCAAGCCTACCAGAAAACCAGAGAGGCAAACAGCCGCTCCGGGTCAGAGCCCAAAACATGCCGCTTCTATGATGAGCTGTATGCCATTTTAGGGGGTTCAGCCACCACTACCCCAGCCGTGTTGTTTGACTCCTTCAATGGAGATGGAGGCAACATGGTTTTGGGGACGAGGAAGACTATGAGGAGGAGGAGGAGGAGGCGGCTGTAGATAGCTCACAGCAAGCAAGCGGAGAAACCAGTTTTCCCGACAGCCAGGAACTGTTTCTCATTCTGTACCTGGAGCCAGTACCCCCCGAACCCACCCAAGGCTGCCTCCCAGACCCGCCAGACAGAAAAGTGACCATTGGTGAGTGTACCTTTTAAAATACTATACAAGGTTTAAAAGCCAGCATGTTTAATGATTAATTTGCTCTGGCTGCATTTGTGGCTCTCCTGGATATACTCCCAAAGCCTTTGCAAAAGGTTTCTGGGGAGGGCAGCCTTATTCCATCCACCATGGTAGGACACTTTACCACTCCGGGCCAGTAGCACGTACTCGGGAATCATTGTAGAACAAAGCATTGCAGTGTATGTTTGCTGGTGTTCAAACAACATCCGTTCTTTATCTCTCTGTGTTATCCTCAGGAGAGCGATATCATTCATGGTCACCTGGTTGAAATAGGGTGCTTTTGTTAAGAGGACATTCAGAGGTGCCCATTCCTGCTGGGCTGTTTGCCTGTGGCTGAACAGAAATGTTCCCCGCTGTTAGCCACGGGGTGGGGGGGTGGGGGGGGAAGAGACAAAATGTGACCTTGTAACAAAAGCACATGTGCTATGTATGTAATGTTAACAGCAAGGTTTACCATGAAAAAGCGTACCCATTGTTCTATAAATGTGTCTTTTCAAATACCACTGTCCCTTTTTTTTTTTTCCCCTCCACCAGTGGCATGTGTTTCAAGGATCACAGGATCTTCTCCTTCCCAGAGGCTAGCGAAGATTAGAAGGTGAAAAAAAAAAAAAAACGCACTTTCGATGAAATGTTCTGTGAGCTCATGCTGTCCTACACTGACAGAGCAGTGGAGAGGAGGAGAGGTGGCGGGCTGAAGAGGAGGGCTGAAGCTGAAAGGTGGCGGCAGCATAATGAGAGGAGGCAGGATGCAATGCTGAGGCTGCTGGAGGATCAAACTAATATGCTCCAGCGTATGGTTGAGCTGCAGGAAAGGCAGCAGGAGCACAGACTGTCACTACAGCCCCTGTGTAACCAACCGCCCTCCTCCCCAAGTTCCATAGCCTCCTCACCCAGAAGCCCAAGAACATGTTGGGGGGGGCCTCCGACCACCCAGCCACTCCACCTCAGAGGATTGCCCAAGTAACAGAAGGCTGGCATTCAATAAGTTTTAAACTTTTCAAGTGCTGTGTGGCCTTGTCCTTCCCTCCTCCACCACCCCTCCTGGGCTACCTTGGTAATTATCCCCCTATTTGTGTGATGAATTAATAAAGAATGCATGAATGTGAAGCAACGACTTTATTGCCTCTGCAAGCAGTGATCAAAGGAAGGTGGGGAGGGTGGTTAGCTTACAGGGAAGTAGAGTGAACCAAGGGGCGGGGGATTTCATCAAGGAGAAAGGAACAGAACTTTCCCAACATAGCCTGGCCAGTCATGGAACTGGTTTTTAAAGCTTCTGTGATGTGTACCGCACCCTCCTGTGCTCTTCTAACCGCCCTGGTATCTGTGCATAACCAGCAGCCAGGCGATTTGCCTGAACCCCCCACCCCGCCATCAACTCCCCCTTACTCACAGATATTGTGGAGTGCACAGCAAGCAGTAATAACAGTGGGAATATTGGTTTCGCTGAAGTCTAACCAAGTCAGTAAACTACACCAGCGTAATTTTAAATGTCCAAATGCACATTCTACCACCATTCTGCACTTGTTCAGCCTGTAGCTGAACAGCTCCTGACTACTCTCCAGGCTGCCTATGTAGGCTTCATGAGCCATGGCAATAAGGGGTAGGCTGGGTCCCCAAGGATAATAGGCATTTCAACATCCCCAACGGTTATTTTTTGTTCTGGGAAGAAAGTCCCTTCCTGCAGCTTTTGAAACAGACCACAGTTCCTGAAGATGCGAGCGTCATGTACCTTTCCCGGCCATCCCATGTTGATGTTGGTGAAACGTCCCTTGTGATCCACCAGTGCTTGCAGCACTATTGAAAAGTACCCCTTGCAGTTTATATACTCGCTGGCTTGGTGCTCCGGTGCCAGGATATGGGTTCCGTCTATGGCCCCACCACAGTAAGGGAATCCCATTGCAGCAAAGCCATCCACTATGACCTGCACATTTCCCAGGGTCACTACCCTTGATATCAGCAGATCCTTGATTGCGTTGGCTACTTGCATCACAGCAGCCCCCACAGTAGATTTGCCCACTCCAAATTGATTCCCGACTGACCGGTAGCTGTCTGGCATTGCAAACTTCCATAGGGCTATTGCCACTCACTTCTCAACTGTGAGGGCTGCTCTCATCTTGGTATTCTTGCGCCTCAGGGCAGGGGAAAGCAAGTCACAAAGTTCCATGAAAGTGCCCTTACGCATGCGAAAGTTTTGCAGCCACTGAGAATCATCCCAGACCTGCAACACTACGCGGTCCCACCAATCTGTGCTTGTTTCCCTGGCCCAGAATCGGCGTTCCATGGCATGAACCTGCCCCATTAGCACAATGATGCCCACATTGCCAGGGCATGCGCTTTGTGAGAAGTCTGTGTCCATGTCCTCATCACTCTCGTCACTGCGCTGACGTCGCCTACACGCCCGGTTTCGCTTTGCCAAGTTCTGGTGCTGCATATACAGCTGGATAATGTGTGTGGTGTTTAATGTGCTCCTAATTGCCAAAGTGATCTGAGTGGGCTCCATGCTTGCTGTGGTATGGCATCTGCACAGGTAACTCAGGAAAAAAGGTGTGAAACGATTGCCTGCCGTTGCTTTCACAGAGAGAGGGAGGGCCTGATGACATGTACCCAGAACCACCCGCGACAATGTTTTTTGCCCCATCAGGCATTGGGATCTCAATCCAGAATTTCAATGGGCAGCGGAGACTGCGGAATAGCTACCCACAGTGAAACACTCCGGAAGTCGATGATAGTCTCGGTACTGTGGAAGCATTCCTCCGAGTTAATGCACTTAGAGCATTTTGTGTGGGGACACACACAATCGACTATATAAAAATGATTTCTAAAAGACCAACTTCTATAAATTCGACCTAATTTCGTAGTGTAGACATACCCTTAGAAATAGTGCAAGGCTTGAGTGGCGCCACAAGAAGATTGCAATCTGAAACAAGCACTCCATGGAGACACACAGAAATTAAAGGGAGAATTCTGTCCTTGGTTTCCACAGGAATCAGAGGGTCTGTGCATTGCAGATTAAGATCTCAGTAAGGAAGTTAGAGTTATCACTTCAGTGTGTACTCCCTGGGATACCAACAGGAGCTCTGGCTCACTCAACCTGTCACCCCTACCTACATGGACTGGGGTGGAGCATGTGTGTAAAGGTATAGCCTACCTTCACCCTCTCCCTCCTTTCTGAATGGTAGCACACCTATGGGATCAATGGAGAGATTGTGTACCCCAGGCCCTGGTCCTACGCCATTAAAATCAATAGAAGATTTGCTATTGATTTTAGCATGAACAGGATCATGCCCCAGTAGAGTACAGGCCAGGCTCTGTGCACAGAAAAAAAAAAAAAAAAAAAAAAAAAGAGTAGAGCTCTTTGCAGCCTGCTCCACTCTCATTCAATGGCCCCTGCAGGAACTGGCCAGGACCTGGACTTAAATAAACAGAGCTAATTTCATACCCAGGACAACAATTCTATTGACTTCAGTGGAGTTACACTTCAAATGAATTTGGCTTAAAAACTAATTATTTTAAAACCAACCCAAAGACTAATGGGGATAGCAGGTCAAACAAACCAGGGAGAAATTACAACAGTTTTCCCATTGTCCAAATTCAAAATGTTTTTGAAAAATGTAACAAAATGTTGCATATTTCAAACATTTTGACCCCGTCTATGAATGGGCAACCAGTGCGAATAACTATGAATGTAAGCATCAAAAATGCCTCTCTCCCTCTTCAGCTTCAGAGGTGGGGAAGCTTTATCTGGCCCAGCAGTGCAAAGAAACCCCTATACCCCTTTTAGGATTGCTATCCCATAACCCTTGTTGGTACTCTGCCTCCTTGTGGGCTTGAAGAAGGAAGATGGAGGCTAATTTGGCTGGTAGGCTTATATTGTGCTGTTCTGTCCAGCTGATGGTTCCTGCATATCAAGGTAGGGCTTATAAATCCTTTCTGCTTGGCTGAAGGTGCCATTCTGCCCTGGGAAGTGAAGCTTCTACCCCTTGGGATTAGAATAGGACCAGGTTATCGGGTTTTGCTGTGAGCATCCTGTGGGGCTTGGAAGGAGTTTTTAATTAAAAATTGGCCAGGAAAGGGTGTGTTTTTTACACTTTCTTTTTGGCAGCCCAGGGAGCCAGTGAATAGGTTAGGTTACAAAAAAATCATTTTGTCACAACTTGGCAAAAGCCTAGTGCAGGTATTTATTCAATAGGGTGTCTGGTTCCCTGCAATACCAGAATTGAAGTGGATTAGGAAAAGGTGTCTCCTAAAAAAAAAATAGGTGGGAAAATGTGTCTGAGGTTCATAATACATAGGAATATAGGACTGGAAGGGACCTCTTAGGTCATGATGGGCAACCCCTTCATATAATCCCATTCATTGATTTATTGAAATTCCATTTTAAAACTAGTTCAGAGGTTTACCCCTACAACTCCTATTGGGAGGCTGTTCCAGAACCTCACACCTCTTGTGGTTAGATATGTCTTCTAATTTCCAGCCTAAATATATTCATGGTCAGTTTATATCCATTTGTTCTTGTGCCAACATTGTCTTTTAGGCTAAATAACTCTTCTCGCTCATTGGTCTTTAATCCCCTGATGTATTTGTAGAATGTGATCCTATCCTCTCTCAGGCTTTATCTGGTCCAGAGAGGCGACAACCCCATCTTTTCCACCCCCTTAACCTTCATACAAAGCAAGGGCAGTGGGGTCCCAGCAACAACGCTGAGATCAGGTTAATGGGGAGCAGGACCATAGCCCTCACCTAAGTGTAACGGGGGTGGGGACTAATAGCAGCCCTCCACCCATTGGCATGGATTATGGATGGAAGGATGACCTACACTGGTTGAATTATTGCACAATAGTAGAATGTTGCAATAGTTCACATATGAAATATGGACTAATGTTTTAGCTCAGGAGTTCTCAAAAAATTCATACTGTAAGCCACAAATTATAGGGGGAAATTTCCTTTTGGAGAACCTCTTATTTTATTCATGCTCTTATAACAATCCAGTGGCATCTAGAGCAATTGCTTACATAGAAAACTAATGTATTTTTAGTTGTCACTACTGTAATGTGACAGCTCAAAACAAGGAAAAGGAAACAGTAAAGCTAGAAGTGACCAACAGGAGCTGGGGCTAAAAAAAATGTGTCCCAAGTTGGTGGTAGTGGATGGTTTTGTTGTTTTGTTTATGGAGAAAAATGCAGATTTGGTGACATTGCCACATTTTATGAATTCATGCTGGTTTCAGCAAATTGTTTTTAAAAAAAATCAAAATATTTCATTTTGACATTTTCAGAACAAAATGTTTCAGGATTTTTCAGTTTCAAATGATTTTGTTTAGGAATTTTCCTTAATGTTATTGGATATCTTCAAAATTGTTTTTAAAATGCTCAGACTAAGAATTTCATTTTGGGCTGAACAAACATTTCAATCAACCTAAAATGAAATTTTGTTAAAAACTTTTGAATTTACCAAATGTTTTAAAAATTTAGTTTCCAGTTTAACTATTTTTATTCATTTATTTTTCAGAGCTGCCAGCAAAATGAATAACCCATTATGAATTCAGCTGTAGTGGGACAAATCCATTTTCTCCATTTCACCACCAACTGCTCCATGGACCATTCGTGGCCAACAAACCATAGATTAGCAGTCACTGTTTTAGCAGATGGAGGAATAGTTGATTTTTAAAAGATACCAAATAAGTAACAAGAAAAGGAGTACTTGTGGCACCTTAGAGACTAACAAATTTATTAGAGCATAAACTTTCGTGAGCTACAGCTCACTTCATCGGACCAAATGCATCCGATGAAGTGAGCTGTAGCTCACGAAAGCTTATGCTCTAATAAATTTGTTAGTCTCTAAGGTGCCACAAGTACTCCTTTTCTTTTTGCGAATACAGACTAACACGGCTGCTACTCTGAAACAAGTAAGTAACAGTGACATGACGTAGATAAGGATCTAGTGTAAACTGAAAGAAACAAATACAGCTGAAACAAGTGTTGAAAACTATCAAACTGTATTGATAGCAACAAAATGTGGCCCAAAACTAAGCTACAGACAGTCTCCATTAACAATCCTCAATTCTTGCATTCTTAAAGTCAAAAAGATAAGACATCCATACATAGAAAGCCTGTCAGTAATACTGTTACTAACTTCAGGAAAGAAAATCTGAAAGGAATAGTAGAGTGGAGATTTTCAAAGAAGCTTGAGGAAATTAGTCACTCAAGTTATAAATTTTTAAATCCTTTAAGCATGTAAGATTCTGATAGGTGCCTAGTGGAATTTTCAAAAGTGCTTTCAAAATCTGCCCCCCCCCCCACCATTGAATTTCAGTGGGAGTTGGGCACCTAAATCCTTTGAAAATTCCCAGCCTAGATCAGTTTATGGAGGATAATGAAACTCATGTGACTAGAGAAGAATGGAAATAAATTGTGGACTTATTCCAACAAAAACACATTTTCTGTCATTATTAATTTTCCATCTGTAATTTGAGAGAAAGCAGAAAATGTCAGCTTCCTCTACACATGGCTTCTTCAGTTCCTGATGAAGCTACACAGGGGTAGCCAACATTTACCTGCTTGATCTTTAGAAACTTTTTACTATTATTTCCTGGGTTTTAGAATTTCTTATTTCTTCTTCCAAAATATACATATTGCTTGGTAGTTCAGTTAATATCCCTGTGATAAGTGTGGGTAAATGCTGACTTCTTAATAGCAACCACTTTAAACATAATGAGAAAAAGTGAAGGACATGCATTGGACTACAGCAACATTTCAGCAATATGCATATGTTAGACAGCAGCTATTACTGCTGTACACACACATTTATATATACATATAAGGTTAGATTTACAAATGATGCCTGTAATGTAGTACAGGTTCAATTGTAGAAATGTGACAGAGCTAATATATGCAATTCTATTGTACATATAAACTCAAATAGGATTGTTATGTTTGGTAGCTCTGTCATATTTACTTTAGAGTAGAAACCAAATATTTCTCAGTTCCTGACTATAATACAAAACAAAACACTCTACACCTAAACACTAAAAATAGTTACAGTGTTAAGAAACAAGGTGAGCTTCTATTATAGTATGTCAGAATTCATAAAGGTCAACCATATTTTGGAAACATGTAGACCTCAGAAAAAACCACAAGGTCGCTTTTAGCAAATCAGAACACTATTGTATTGCATATTGATTACTGACAGAATACAAAGCCATCTGGTATGTAAACTCAGCCTTAGCAGATGCAATGCATTTGGAAAGTGAAATATTCATTTGTATTGTGAACTAAAATTAGATCTAAAGTGTGCTCAAAAGCGTAACTAAAACAGATTGTCCCTTCTAGCACTCATGTTGCAGACATTAATAAGGCCTGCATTTGCGGATTCTATGTTCAGACCTTTGATCTGTTTATTATCCCTGTCAAGCTATTAAATGGAAAACATCTTTCCTTCAACCAAATATAACTCCAAGCAATCATCTAAATGGTTCTCTTAAATTTGTTAGCTGTTCAAAGTTGCCAGTTTCTTAAGAAATTATGTTTTACCTTTAAAATCCTGCACTATGAAAATTCACCTAGTTACAAAATACAGTTTTAGTAGTTTCAGTCACTTCTAAATCTCTAAAATAAAGTAAAAGTAAACAGAAATGTTTGAGAGAGGGTCACTTTGATATCTCACATATTGTAATTGCCACTGTTCAAAAGTAAAAGAAAAGGAGTATTTGTGGCACCTTAGAAACTAACAAATTTATTGGAGCATAAGCTTTCGTGAGCTACAGCTCACTTCATCAGAAGTGAGCTGTAGCTCACGAAAGCTTATGCTCCAATAAATTTGTTAGTCTCTAAGGTGCCACAAGTACTCCTTTTCTTTTTACGAATACAGACTAACACGGCTGCTACTCTGAAACCTGTTCAAAAGTAATATCACATTTGCTGTGCTATAGTAATGGTGTGTCCAGCTAAACTTTTGTTCCAACTTCATATTTTGCATGCTAGCTAGTTCATTGTAAATTAGGCCTTTTATCTCCAGAGAGTGGGTTAAATTCAGTGCAAGTGGGCACAATTGTACTGAGTAAGCAGAGTTGCACTAACTTATGCCAGTGATGAATTTGGTCTTGGATTCAACCAAAGGCTATTTGAAAAGGAAAAAAAAAAATGCTCATCTCATCTGAGACCCTTGCAATTATTGGGATCAAAGTCACCAGGCAGTTTTGCTCATTCTTATTTTCCTAACTGAATGGTCTCAAAATTAGAATGCTCAGCACCTCATAGGATTGAGCACAGTGTCTCAATCATTCTCCTGCTTCAAATCTTATCTCCCAACTGCTCCTTTTTCACACCACTTTCTCTTAAGCCAACTGTGCTGGAGGCTTTCAGGCTTTATCCTTAACAGTTTTTTTTAAACTGTCTTTCCCCCTTGACACCTCACTTTCTAGTTCCCAGTATCTATGCAGACACTACTGAAATCCCCATCACCATTAACCTCCTCTCCATTTTTTTTTTTTAATTTATTTATTATCTCCTTGCTAATTTGCTTACCTTGACTGACGGCTTCTACTTGGATCACAAATTTCCTGCTTCAGAATTATTCAAAGTCTTAAAAAGAAAAGGAGTACTTGTGGCACCTTAGAGACTAACAAATTTATTAGAGCATAAGCTTTCGTGAGCTACAGCTCACTTCATCGGATGCATTTGGTGGAAAAAACAGAGAATGCATCCGATGAAGTGAGCTGTAGCTCACGAAAGCTTATGCTCTAATAAATTTGTTAGTCTCTAAGGTGCCACAAGTACTCCTTTTCTTTTTGCGAATACAGACTAACACGGCTGCTACTCTGAAATCAAAGTCTTAAGTTATTCTTCTGGGTCCCGTTTTTCTCAATTGACTCCTTCATCTGTCTCCTTGATATTGAACTTAAATGTGCTCCCAAGGGCAGAAATCGGGGGATCATCCATGATTCCAAATTTCCATTTACCTCCCACATCTCTCAACATACCTGGAATATAGCCAAAACACATCCTTCCTTGACCCCACTCAAGAGAAAAAAAAAACAAACAAACTTTATTCATACCTTGGTTGCTCCACTTCCAGTCTTGACTGCTGCAATTCGCTCTTACGTTGTCCTAAATCTCAACTCTCTGGCAGTCAGTCTACTCTTTGCAGCATATGACTGATACTCACTATAAAGCATTATGTGATGCTCTGAATGCTGGAGGCCCCATAGTGTTCGAGAGGCAAATGCCCGATTACAAAGGCACTTTGTGATTATAAATGCATTGCATGTCACCAGAAATCTTCCTTGAAACACAGCTTTATTTTGTACAGCTGGGGAAAATTATATTAGCCTTGTTTAACTTCCCTCACTGTTTCAACCCTAGATACAGCAGATACATACTGGCAGATTTCACAAGCATTACACTTGCTTTACATTGGCTTTTAACCAGTTTAATTCTGGTGCCAAATTAGGAACATTAAACATCTCCTGATTTTGCTTTGTTTACGGAGTCAGTGTTATAGCAACTATCAAAGTCAACTCCACTCCAATTCTATGGATGGTTCCAGAGTAGGAGGAGACGACATTCTGGAAGCCTATTGCAAAGGGCAACTGAGACATGCAATCGTCTCACAGAAATGTATTGCCCGTCATCTGATATTGCTTAATTATAGCTTGTGGATGGTTAAACCAGTGAAGGAGTCTGACTGGCTAAACATTATGAAGTACTTCATCCTAAATTTCCTCAAAAACAGTTCATGCATGCTCATTTTCTGTTATTTGCTCTTTTCAAAACGTGTATTTTCAGTGTTAGGAAATTTGGAATTTAGGTTCCAAAGTTCCTTTAGAATTTAGGTTTTTGCCAGTTTTGATACAGTGGCTGGAGTACATAGTGCAGTTTACTGAGATCTGGTGTCCATTATCAATTCAAATCAGAAAGCTCTCAAGTATGAGCCAGAATGGAACGTTGCATTGTCCAGATTGTAAACTCCTTGATTCCACTGGTGAGCAGATACTTGTATGAGTAGTCCCATCGAACTACTCACCTGCACATGTAATAGGTTCAGAATCTGGCCCATACAATAACAAAGGATATTTATTAAACAATTTATATTCAGTTTGCATGTGTAAAGAATGTTCAATATACTTTGTCTTTCCATGGACTTTGATAGAATGTCTGTCTAGGAGACCCCTTTCACGTTATAAAACTGCACTAAATAAAAGCACCTGTATATAAAATAGAAACTCATGGTGAAACAACAAACTGTTTTGCTTCAATACATCAAACTTCAGTGAATTCAAAACTCCTCTCACAATGTTACAAGAAACCACTAAAAAATGAAGTAAAGTGGCAGAAGAAGCTCCACTGGTGATGGTGCATATCAGCATTAGTGACACATTTTCAAGGGATACCTCACAGATTATAAACAACTTCAGGGAACTCTGAAGGCTGAAGGAGAGGAATGTCCAAATTATCTTCCTGGAGATCCTTCCTGTCCCACAAGAGAAGGAAGTTTCTGGAAGTGTCCTACAGCAAGTAAATGGTGTAAGGTAGAGGGTTATGGTTTTGTGGAACATTGTACAATTTGAAAGACCTCCATCTCAGTAGAAAGATAACCAATCTCCTTGGAGACAGGCCAGGTATGCTAGTCAGGAGGGGATTAAACTAATAACAAAAAGGGAAGGGGAAGAAAGGAACAAAAGAGTGCTCATTTAGCACAAAGATCAAGAAACTGAGAACAGAATTAATCAAAACAAAGGACAATAACAGAAGAAATTATTTGACTTGTCTATGGTAGGAGTCTGAGGAAAAACAAAAGTAAGTGAAATTGCTCATTTTGGTATTACTGAAAAATCCTGATAGGAAGATTCCCATGATTGGAATGTTAAGATTAAAGGTTTTAACCTATTTAAGAAAGGCCAAGTGAACAAAAGGGGAAGGGCCTGGCATTCTGTCAAAAATGGCATTACCTCGTTTATGAGCCACTGATAAAGGAGAGGTAAATGATTGTGAATGCTTATGGATCAATGTTCTAACCAGGGCTTAAATTCTTACAGAGTGTTTCCCGGATCCCCCTACCCCACCACCCAATATGCTATAAAAAAATCCAGAGAGTTTGAAAATATTGACAGGAGCTCTACTGTGGACAGCTCTGGCTGAATTTAAGCCCTGGTTCTAACAGATAAAGTACAAGTTGGGGTATTGGTAGGGGGCTGCTACAAAAAACAGAAAAGGAGTACTTGTGGCACCTTAGAGACTAACAAATTTAAGGTGCCACAAGTACTCCTTTTCTTTTTGTGAATACTGACTAACACGGCTGCTACTCTGAAACCTCTAGTGACATCTGTTTTCTGTAATGACAGAACAGGATAACCAGTTCCTTGAGCACCTATCTGCTCTTAACAAATTTTTTAAAAAAGCTTTGTCACCTGGGAGACTTCAATCTGAATGACATAGGCTGGCGGTGTCATACTGCCAATGCTAAAAAACACATCCTTTGAATTTCTAAAGTTTACAGAAGACAAGAGTTCCTAACTCAAAGTGTGATATTTGCCAGGGAATTTTATATTAGACCTCATCTTGACAGATAAAAGAAACTGATCATAGAACTAAAAATAAATTGTACCTTAGACCTGGTCTACACTAGGTGTTGAGGTTGAATTTGGCAGTGTTAAATCGATGTAACCCTGCACCCATACACATGACAAAGCCCTTTTTTTCGACTTAAAGGGTTCTTAAAATCGATTTCCTTACTCCACCCTGACAAGGGGATTAGCGCTGAAATCGGTTTTGCTGGGTTGAATTTGGGATACTGTGGATGCAATTAGAGGGTACTGGCCTCCAGGAGCTATCCCAGAATGCTCCATTGTGACCGCTCTGGACAGCACTCTCAACTCAGATGCACTGACCAGGTAGACAGGAAAAGGCCCACGAACTTTTGGATTTCAATTTCCTGTTTGGCCAGTGTGGCACGCTGCAGGTGACCATGCAGAGCTCATTAGCAGAGGTAACCATGATGGAGTCCCAGAATCGCAAAAGAGCTCCAGCATGGACTGAACGGGAGATACGGGATCTGATCGCTTTATAGGGAGAGGAATCCGTGCTATCAGAACTACGTTCCAGTTCTGGAAATGCCAAAACATTTTGTCAAAATCTCCCAGGACATGAAGGACAGAGGCCATAACAGGGACCCGAAGCAGTGCCGCGTGAAACTTAAGGAGCTGAGGCAAGCCTACCAGAAAACCAGAGAGGCCAACGGCTGCTCCGGTCAGAGCCCCAAACATGCCGCTTCTATGATGAGCTGCATGCCATTTTAGGGGTTCAGCCACCACTACCCCAGCCGTGTTGTTTGACTCCTTCAACGGAAATGGAGGCAACACGGAAGCAGGTTTTGGGGACGAGGAAGACTATGATGAGGAGGCTGTAGATAGCTCACAGCAAACAAGCGGAGAAACCGGTCTTCAACAGCCAGGAACTGTTTCTCACCCTGGACCTGCAGCCAGTACCCCCCAAACCCACCCAAGGCTGCCTCCCGGACCCACCAGGTGGAGAAGGGACCTCTGGTCCCTTAAAATACTATAAAAGGTTTAAAAGCCAGCATGTTTAATGATTAATTTGCTCTGGCTGCATTTGTGGCTCTCCTGGATATACTCCCAAAGCCTTTGCAAAAGGTTTCTGGGGAGGGCAGCCTTATTCCATCCACCATGGTAGGACACTTTACCACTCCGGGCCAGTAGCACGTACTCGGGAATCATTGTAGAACAAAGCATTGCAGTGTATGTTTGCTGGTGTTCAAACAACATCCGTTCTTTATCTCTCTGTGTTATCCTCAGGAGAGCGATATCATTCATGGTCACCTGGTTGAAATAGGGTGCTTTTGTTAAGAGGACATTCAGAGGTGCCCATTCCTGCTGGGCTGTTTGCCTGTGGCTGAACAGAAATGTTCCCCGCTGTTAGCCACGGGGTGGGGGGGGGGGGGGAAGAGACAAAATGTGACCTTGTAACAAAAGCACATGTGCTATGTATGTAATGTTAACAGCAAGGTTTACCATGAAAAAGCGTACCCATTGTTCTATAAATGTGTCTTTTCAAATACCACTGTCCCTTTTTTTTTTTTTCCCCTCCACCAGTGGCATGTGTTTCAAGGATCACAGGATCTTCTCCTTCCCAGAGGCTAGCGAAGATTAGAAGGTGAAAAAAAAAAAAACGCACTTTCGATGAAATGTTCTGTGAGCTCATGCTGTCCTACACTGACAGAGCAGTGGAGAGGAGGAGAGGTGGCGGGCTGAAGAGGAGGGCTGAAGCTGAAAGGTGGCGGCAGCATAATGAGAGGAGGCAGGATGCAATGCTGAGGCTGCTGGAGGATCAAACTAATATGCTCCAGCGTATGGTTGAGCTGCAGGAAAGGCAGCAGGAGCACAGACTGTCACTACAGCCCCTGTGTAACCAACCGCCCTCCTCCCCAAGTTCCATAGCCTCCTCACCCAGAAGCCCAAGAACATGTTGGGGGGGGCCTCCGACCACCCAGCCACTCCACCTCAGAGGATTGCCCAAGTAACAGAAGGCTGGCATTCAATAAGTTTTAAACTTTTCAAGTGCTGTGTGGCCTTGTCCTTCCCTCCTCCACCACCCCTCCTGGGCTACCTTGGTAATTATCCCCCTATTTGTGTGATGAATTAATAAAGAATGCATGAATGTGAAGCAACGACTTTATTGCCTCTGCAAGCAGTGATCAAAGGAAGGTGGGGAGGGTGGTTAGCTTACAGGGAAGTAGAGTGAACCAAGGGGCGGGGGATTTCATCAAGGAGAAAGGAACAGAACTTTCCCAACATAGCCTGGCCAGTCATGGAACTGGTTTTTAAAGCTTCTGTGATGTGTACCGCACCCTCCTGTGCTCTTCTAACCGCCCTGGTATCTGTGCATAACCAGCAGCCAGGCGATTTGCCTGAACCCCCCACCCCGCCATCAACTCCCCCTTACTCACAGATATTGTGGAGTGCACAGCAAGCAGTAATAACAGTGGGAATATTGGTTTCGCTGAAGTCTAACCAAGTCAGTAAACTACACCAGCGTAATTTTAAATGTCCAAATGCACATTCTACCACCATTCTGCACTTGTTCAGCCTGTAGCTGAACAGCTCCTGACTACTCTCCAGGCTGCCTATGTAGGCTTCATGAGCCATGGCAATAAGGGGTAGGCTGGGTCCCCAAGGATAATAGGCATTTCAACATCCCCAACGGTTATTTTTTGTTCTGGGAAGAAAGTCCCTTCCTGCAGCTTTTGAAACAGACCACAGTTCCTGAAGATGCGAGCGTCATGTACCTTTCCCGGCCATCCCATGTTGATGTTGGTGAAACGTCCCTTGTGATCCACCAGTGCTTGCAGCACTATTGAAAAGTACCCCTTGCAGTTTATATACTCGCTGGCTTGGTGCTCCGGTGCCAGGATATGGGTTCCGTCTATGGCCCCACCACAGTAAGGGAATCCCATTGCAGCAAAGCCATCCACTATGACCTGCACATTTCCCAGGGTCACTACCCTTGATATCAGCAGATCTTTGATTGCGTTGGCTACTTGCATCACAACAGCCCCCACAGTAGATTTGCCCTCTCCAAATTGATTCCTGACTGACCAGTAACTGTCTGGCATTGCAAGCTTCCACAGGACTACGTCAACAATGGCTACCAGTCATACTGCACTGTCTGCTGACAAAAGGCAATAAACTGCTGCTGTGTAGCAATGCAGTACCTTGTCAGCCAGCACCCAGGAGACATACGGTGACGGTTAGCTGAGCGGGCTCCATGCTTGCCGTGGTATGGCGTCTGCACAGGTAACTCAAGAAAAAAGGTGCAAAACGATTGTCTGCCCTTGCTTTTACGGAGGGAGGGAGGGAACAGGGGCCTGACGATATGTACCCAGAACCACCCGCGACAATGTTTTAGCGCCATCAGGCACTAGAATTTCTATCCAGAATTCAAATGGGTGGTGGAGACTGCGGGAACTGTGGGATAGCTACCCACAGTTCAAAGCTCCAGAAGTAAACGGTTGCCTTGGTACTATGGACACAGTCCGCCGACTACATGCACTTAGAGCATTTGTGTGGGGACACACACACACACACACACACACACTCGACTGTATAAAAATGCTTTCTACAAAACCGACTTCTATAAATTCGACCCGATTTCGTAGTGTAGACATACCCTAAGATACAAGTGACCAAGACATGGTTATATTTGTTAAGTGCAAACAGAATAGAGTCCAAACCAGTAAAATATAATTATACATATATACTTGGTGCTTTAAATGAATCATTTTCATAAAACTAAAAACTTTTGAGCCAAATCAATTGGGAGAAAGAATTTAAATAGACAAATGTGAGTAATTGGAATCTATTTAAGAACACTTTATTAAATGCCCAAGAGGCATAATCAAGAAAATAAGCCAACCTGTCTTAGCGGGAAACAGAAAGCAGATATTATATAAATAACAAATGGAAGAAAGAGAAAGTTGCTAGCTTCTGATTTATATCCTTTACTAAAAAGTGTAGAAAATTAAAAAGGGAAGCGAAAGGATAAACAGAAGTGACCTGTGGCTAGCAGAATTAAAGGATAACAACAAGGAGTTTTTAAAATACGTTAGAAAAAAAGATGGACTATTCCATTACTAGATGGAAATGGTACAACTGTCAATGCAGATAAGGCAGATGTGTTGAATAAATACTTCTGTTCTGTATTTGCGGGAACGGGGGACGAGAATGTAATATAATATGTTCATTTCAACATTAACGAAGGAGTTTGTTAAATAGCAGCTACTAAGGCTAGACATTTTTAAAAATCAGCAAGTTATCCAGGCCTGAATCCAGGAGTTTTAAAGCAGCTGGCCAAGATGCTCTCTGAATCAATACTGCTAATCAACAACTCTTTGTACACTGGGGAAGCTCCAGAAGCCTGAAAGAAAGCTAATGTTAAACCAATATTTTAAAAGGGTAAACCTGACAACTAGGGTAATTATAGGCCTGTCAGCCTGACATACATTCTGGGCAAGATAATGGAGCTACTGAGAGGACTCAATTAATAAAGAATTAAAGGAGAGTAATATTATGCCAGTCAATATGTGTTTATGGAAAATAGGTCTTGTCAAATTAACTTCATATTTTTAAATGAGATTATAAATTCAGCTGATAAAGGTAATACTGTTGATGTAATATACTTCTGTGAGGCATTTGACTTGGTACTGCATAACATTTGGATTAAGAAATGACTCAAACAATACAAAGTCAATATGGCACACATTAAATGGATTAACAACTGTCTGAAAATGTAATTGTATTCAGAGAATCATCATTGAGCAGATGTGTTTCTAGTGAGGTCCCAACAGGGATCACTTCATGCCCTTCCCCCCCCATGCTAAGATTTTTATCAATGACCTGGAAGAAAACAAAACCATTACTGATAAAACGTGCACATGACAAAGATTAAAGGAACTGTAAATAATGACGAGGACAAATCACTGTACAGAATGTTGTGGATCTCCTGGTAAACTCAGTTCAAGCAAATAATGTGTTTTGATATGGCCAAAACTAAAGTAATACATCTAGGAACAAAGAATTTAGGCTGTCCTTACAGGATGGGGAAAGCTGTCCTGGAAAGCAGACACTATGAAAAGTGGTGGGGAGTACTTGATGGATAATCAACTGAACATGAACTAGCAATGCAACATGGTGACGAAAAAGGCTAATGCAATTTTTGGCTGTATAAACAGGTGCATATTGAGGAGTAGAGGTTGTATTACCTCTATTCCACTAGCCTTGGTGCAATGGCTAGTGGAATAAAGTGCCCACTGCAATTGTGGTATCCCCAATTCAAGAAGACTGTTGATAAAATGAAGCAGGTTCAGAGAAGAATTATTTAAAAATTGGAAAACATACCCGACCATGAAAAACAGATTGAACTCTTTGAGTCTCCCTTAACAATGAGAAGGTTAAAAGTTGACTTAATCAGAGTAGAAGGACCTACATGGGGAATATAAATCTAATAGTAGATGACTATTCAGGTTAATTCTTTGCCAGATTGATTCAATGGCTTGAGGCTGACACTAGACAAATTTAGACAAGAAGTAAGGTTCAAGTTTGTAAAAAAGAGAGAGTAATTAACCATTGGACCAATGCTATGGATTGTGATGGATTCTCCATCACTGGAAATTTTTTTACTCAAGATTGAATGTTTTTCTTAAAAAATTATGCTGTAGTTCAAACAGGAATTCATTCAGGTCTGTGTTCTACATGACGTCAGACCAAATAGTCATAGTGTTCTCTTCTGGGCTCATAATCTACTAAATTTTTTTTTCAACTAAGTCAATTTAGTCAGACAAAACACATTTCTAGGTTCAGTGAGTCCATCATATTATGATCATCTCGGTGTTCTAGATACACCTCTGATATCCCTCTGATACTGCAACATGGAAGAGACAATACTGTGTAGCAAGAGTTTTCAAACATGTAACTTGACAGAGAATTCTCTTTACCCTTATATAAAAGGTACCACAATCTGCACTAATAATCAAAAACACTCTGCAAACAATATGATTTGTGATAGCATTTTGAATCATTTAGGAAGTCTACTTTAGTGCTCCCAACTTAATAAGGTCCTGATCCAAAACACACTGAACACAAAGGGAGTCTTATCAGCTTGAATGGGCTTTGGATCAGGCCTCAAGTAGTCATGCAGAAAACTCTTCAATTATGTTACTCTGCAGTCCCTAGCTGTACAATTGCACTGTTGATCAGTAGTTAGAAAGTGTTACAGTTGGCAAACATATGTCCTCCCACCCAGAACCAGAGTACCACATAGAAACAGCCCAGGCAATATTTTTCAAGTAGCTCATAAAGTAAGTAATTGGTGGAGGAAAAGAACAACACCGTCCCAGATTCAAGTTACACCAACAAGCAGCATCCCCAGACACAGTCACCCCTCCCCCATTTCCCTAGTACCACTCGAATATACTACACAAGGCCTGAATATTTGCTACCACTTGGCAGAGGAGTAATACGAGCCTCAGAATGGAACACTGGTGGTATCAGCAGTAGGGACAATATCTTTCTCTGCCAGGAGGTCCTTTGAACTTACTCTGCAAGGAGTCCCACCAAGGTAGCTCTCAACATGTCTAAGGCTAATAATAAAAAATAGGTGTCAACTGGAATCATCATTTAGAAGTTCATTGTGTGACAGAGTTTTGTTTTTCTGCATATCATTAATTGGTATTGGTTTAGTAAAATTATGTTTTCCTCCATTTCAGGTGGGGGAAAACCTAATTTGCTTGGTGAATTTGGCTTTTTATAATCTTTACTATGAGGGGAAAGTCTCTTCACTTATTTTACATGAGTATTTATCTTATTATAGAAGCGCAATATAAAAATGTACAGTGATCGCAGTTAGCTTTGACTGGAGGCCAGGATAGATCATCATCATAGAAAAGCAACAGATTAAAAATGAGGGATAGTCACTGCCCAGATTAAGAAGCTTTGAGATACCTCTCCTATAAAAAAAAATTAAAAGCAAAGTCAGATACTTGAAGGGACAAAATTAAAAAAAACTGTCCACTCCATATTCTAGTGTGTCCTGATCCTCCAATAAAAAGAAATAGTTCACAATCCATGAAGATCAGACCTCAAATTCTTCTCATCTCCATCCATGGAATAACCTGCCAAAGAGGCTTCTATTTCTTGGTGTTGCAGGTCAATGGGCATAATCTTCTAAAAGAGAGCACAAGGATCAAAGATTTTTCTCATATTTTCTTGGGATACTTATTTTCAAAAATAACCCTTGTAACCATGAAAGCATACACTAAAAGCATGCTGCCACATTTAAAGAAATCCATTCCCAACATAAGAACTCAGCAACAGGTTTTAACTTGGAAATAGCAACCTTCTGTACCTCAAACTAATTTTCTCCTCTTCCTCTTGTGTCAGTTTATTCACAAAAGCTGCTACCATAATGATGTCACATACAAGACAAAACAAATCATCATCACTGGAGTCACAAGTTGGTTTACTTGCTGAAGACTCCCATAGGGAAGGGCACATCATTTACAATTTCAGTAGCAGAAAAAAATCCTGTATTTATAAGAACTGCTGGACACTCTGGCGTTCTTTGTTTCAATTAAGTGCATATTCTTACTCATCTTCTCAGGGACACATTGTGGCAGGATCCTTGGGATCTGGGCCTGGTGGTTGGAGGTCCCAGTGCAGCAATGTCTGAAACAAAGACTCTGTGGGGCAAGGGCAGACTTGAAAATTAAGATTGAGGATTAATATGGGGATTAAGATTGAAGATTAAATCTGGGGGAAAGGCAGGCTTGAAGGAAGATTTTTCAGGGTAACTTTCTTTTTTCCTTTCTTCCAAATTTCCTTTTGGAAGGTATCCTGATGCTTACATAGATCTGGACTCCATTCAGTCTTACTACCTCCCTGAGTTTCATCCTTCAGAACAAAATCATTTGGATTCATTCCAATTATTACCCACTAAGTGATCAAAATGAATTTGAAAGTGAAGCTGCGGAAGGAGATTTGATCTGGAGCTATTTCTAATCCCTTCCTGCTCTCTGTGCTTGCATTGCAAGCACATCTGGGTTTGTTAAACTCAAAGTAGTACAACTCATTTTGAATACTTGTGAAATTGCAGTCATGAAAAATTCACTCAGGCAAATATTTCTAAGGCAGCAAGAATTGGAAGCAGCCTCATCAAAACCTTGTGAGGGATTCTTGAAATGCTCATATCAAGGTCACTGTCAACATAAAATTGACTATTAAGTCAATGTGCCCAGTAAACAGGAGAAATAGGAACAGTGACTTCCCCAACATGGTCTGATAGTAGGTAGGTGATGACGGATGTCAGTTGTAGCTCTTTCCTCAAGAAAGCAGACTCCTTGCTTCATCAGAGGTCAGGTTCAAAGGGTGGGTCAGAGTTAAAGTCCAGTTGTTGGATAAAGTTTTTCTTTTTCTTTGAGCCAGCTGAAATGACTTCAGGTAAGCAGACAAAGATCTAAGGCAGGACTGATTTTAAACCAATTAAACATCATGGTATGGGGTTCTACAAGCTTTAAATCCCAATTAACCTGTAATCTGGAGTGGCAGAGAAAGAAAAGGACAGATGCAAAACAAAAACCAAAAGTGATAAAAGCAAAGAATCACTTTCCCCTGTTAGGTACCTCTGGAAATTATAGTCCCTGAATCCACTGAGAATTATCTGGACTGTCCAGAGTAGTCCTGACCAGATTTTTCAGTAGTCTTTTAAGCCAAATAATCTTTGCTCATAAACAAAAAGAACCTTGGGCACACCAACAAATATCTAGTCCTTAAAATAAAATTCCCAAACATGTAATTGAGTTCTCCCTAGAATGTCTTTAGCTAAGTGATTTAAGGAAACTTTCTAGAGTTCTGTGGTAACAGTTCACAACCTATAATTCTTAAATCCATTACAGTCTCCCTGATGGAGAAACTATGTCAGTTCCATTTTTGTGACAGGTCTGCCTGTTTCCTTTCTGTCTTTGTCCTTTTACAGACGTTCCCCAGATTACCCAAGACCCCATTTACACAAATCTGTGCTTACAGAAAAGGTTCCGTAAGCTAGAAATAGGAGAGTTTGGGGTTCTTTTTGCGTGTAATGTTCGGGTATACATTTCTGACTTACACAAAATTCAAGTTACTTGCGTAAGTCAGGGAGCATCCATATTCATCATTTATTTGAAGGCTAGGAGAACAATCTTGGGGAAATGTTTTTTTCCTGTCCTTTTCTTCTTAGCATATGCACAAAGTACCTCAGGTAGCATGCGACCAGGATTCATCACCGAATTTGGTCCGCTGATTGGATCATTAGCTTCCCCGGCCCAAGCCAGATACTGACTGAGTACGATGTGAATGCTGATCTATGACCCCCTCTTGTCCCGGGATTATATTTATCTAGCCCAGAGGTCTCAAACTCAAATGACCATGAGGGCCACATTGGCCCAAGGGCTGCATCAGACACCCCACCCTTGCTGCCCCCAGCCCCTCCCGCACTCCACCCCTTCCATGAGGCCCTGCCCCACCCCCATTCCAACCCTTTCCCCAAAGTCCCCACCCCCTCCCTGCTGCCAGGGAGTTGAGATGCAAGAGGTATGCAGGGTGCAGCAGGGGGCTCTGGGCAGGGGGTTGAGGTGCAGGAGGGGAGTGGGGTGCAGCGGGGGCAGGCAGGGTTTCGGGTGCGGGCTCTGGCCCAGCGCTGCTTACCTAGAGTGGTTCTGGGGAGGCAGCGGCGCGCACCGGGGCCAGGGCAGGCTCACTGCCTGCCTGCTTGACCCCGTGCCGCTCTGCTCCAGGAAGCGTCCAGAACCATGTCCCTGGGGGGGGGGGGGGCACACGTCTCCATGTGCTGCTCTTGCTGCTCCTCCAGGCACCGCCCCCTGAAGCTCCCATTGGCCGTGGTTCCCCGTACCCGGCCTATGGGAGCTGCGGGGGCGGTGCCTGGAAGCGAGAGCAACACATGGAGCCCTCTTTCCCCCTCCCCCCGGGGCATGGTTCTGGCTCACGGCGCCACCGGGTAGGCAGAGGTGCACATGGGACGGCAGGCGGGAGCTTGGCGGGCCGCACGAAATAACCCATGTGTTTGAGACCCCTGAGCTAGCCCCTATTGTGAAAGTTGCATTGTTGAGGAAGGTGGTTTTCCTAGAAATTTCAACAGCAGCTGTCAATTTAGATGCCTCCTTCCCCTGCCCCCCCCCCCCCCCAAAAAAAAAAAGACACCAGGCTTCCTTTAAGGAGAACTGCACTTCAGTGAACTTGTATTCTGATTATACATTTAGAGAATTTAGACTTCAATTAAATGAGAATCAGCTAGAGTAAACACAATATTTGAGTTGAAGTTGTTCTGTAAATCTAAAAGTGAAGGCCACTGTCCAGGAAAGATAGAGTTGTGCTCAATTCTCTGATTTAATTGGTATTAAATACCATTTAAAACAAAATAGCAATGAATCTGACACATTCTGAAGCCAGTGTCTTAGCTGATTATTATAGTCTCATTCTGACATCAGCTTTTTCTGATTATAGAACAGAAGTAGTAAAAATGTACGTGAACATGCATTTTGTGCTGACAGCATCCTATTTCATTAAACAGTACTATTATCTCATGTTGCCCTTTCCATGACTCTCAAGTTTATCTTAATGTGTGTTTAGATATTCAAGTGAAAGGAATTGCGATAAACTATGCTGGAATGTTCAACTTACCATGTTAGAATATCCTCTGACTTGTTTTTAAATTCATCAAATCATGCTCCAATGAGTTTCTTTTAGTAAGAGTGTGTTGTTGTATTCATATCAAGGTGCTAGTTTAAGTTGATCTATTCCAATCCAAACTCCCAAAATAGTTTAAATGGATAGAAAATTAACTAAAGACATTTTGTATTCAAAACATTAAAGCATTTTAAGATGGTTGACACCAAGTCTGAGAAAGGAGTAATCTCAGAATTTCACCTTTTTTTAGAACCAAATTCAGTGATGCTTTTTTGATATAATGAATATTCATAAGAGGTGAACGCATAATGCACGGCACCATTTAGGCACAGTCCTGCACTGGGGGTAGTGTGGAGCTGCATAATTCCAGATAGAGTACCGGAGGCATTCTGCCTGGATTTCTGTAGCACATAGAAGGGCGTAACCATTTGTCTAGGAGCTACAGTGTACGCCTGTCACCACCGGGGCCACCCAGTTCCACTGGCCAGTTTGAAAGGGTGGAGCCATGGTTCTTCATAATCTCCTCCCCCCCACCACCCCTTTTAAAGCATCATGAGCCCTTGGGCTTGGGGGAGTAATTGAGAGCACAAAGTCTATGTTCCCCTGAGTGCAAGAACTGTAATTATGCCAGGCCCTTAAGCAGCCTGCACAAAGTGTGAAGGAAATTCTTTATGCCCCTTCCCATATTGCACTCCAAGTCAGGATCTAACAGAGGTTGTCTGCAAACGCTTCCCAATTTCCATTATTTTACTTCACTCTGATTAGACAATGACCATTTCATTGTGCATATTCAGTGCTCAGTATTCCAACCCCAACCTTCTTCCTTAGTTGGGACTGGCAACGGAAGTCATAGGGCGCATGAATCATAATCAGGAGGTGGGTGTAAAGAAGCTACTATGCATTTGAATCTGGTCACAGAAAAATAAAGTGAAATTACATTAATCCAAGAGGAAAATAAAGGTTTGAAAAATAAAAAGGTCCCATGATTTTCCTAGACGGTCAAAAAGCTTGTACATTGTACAAAAGGGAAGTTCAAAAACATGTCTACTTATTTAAATCCTCTGAAGTCTGTTGGATTTTCAATCCACTTTTTAGCTACAGCATACATGAAGAAAATTATATGCCAAGTATTCAGATATGACATATGAAAAAGTTCTTAAGGGTAGTCATTCCTTCCATGTTTAAGACTTGCCAGACTTTTGTAAGCTATGGTGTTTAGTAAGGGAACAGTTCAGTTTTTCCTAAACTGCAGCCAAAATAATCCTCCCATCTAGAAAGAGAACTGTCTTGTCCTGACCAATTGTCACCATCCACTACTTATAAAACTAAAGTAAGGCATAATTACAATTAAATTTCAGTGTTTTCTTTCCAACAATCGGAATCTTTCAATTTTGGGGCAATTCCTCTATCCAGGAATCAGAAGATTTTACTGTCACACAATCCCTGCAACATATTTCAACACCACAAAATCATTTCCTGTAGTCTATTTGGAGTGAAGTAGAAATGACACAAAACTTTGCATTAATACAATTTTTAATTAAATACCATTTTTACAATGTTCCAAAAACAGAAAGCTAAATCCTATCAGGACAGCCAATACAAAGGTCTCTTTATCAAGCAAAAAACAAAACTATTAGTATGTTTGTTCAGCAATTAGTAAAGTGTATATTTTAGCTAATAGGCCTTCAGTAGTACTAATCAGAAAGAAACTTCCACTTAGAGCGAAGTCTTAATACTGCGGTGTTAGTCTGCAAAACAGAGTTTGATTAAAAAAATAAATTTAGGAAAAATTGCTTTATTATAAAGTTGTTCAAGTGTTGCAAATGAGGTGATAGAGTCGCATAATATCACATTCAGTCCAGAGGCTAAAACTACTGAAATGGACCGGTAAAAACAATGTGGGAACAAAAGAGAAGGTGAACCAAAATAATGTAAAATTTTTACCATCTTTGCCCAAGAGTGCTACCTATGACAGACAGTGGCCTGTTAAAAGATATTTAGTAGTATCAGATTTGAAAGTGGCAAAAATATTAGTTTTACACTAGAAAGAATTGATTATTCAGTCTCTTTCAGGCAATATTGGAGATTTGCATGGTACTGACTATGAACTGCTTTAACCGAGCTGCAAATCATATTTTCTTCCATCCCCACTCTCAGCTATGTTAACTGCTCTCTTGTCGGTAGACAGAGGATCCAGGATCATCATATAGTTCAAGCAAACATCAGATAGAATAAGATCTCAGAAGGGTTTGCACATTTCTAGTGCAAATATCTCTAGGAATGGAATATGATTCTACTCTTCGGTCATAGGGTATGTTACAGCCACCAGGGGCTAGCTAATTTAAAACTACAGTTTCTTGCCCCTGAATTAAACCCCATTATAATAGACCACACTATCACTATACCACTTTCTTTCCCTAAATCCCTGGCCCCATATGGTAGTATTTCTGAGTACATATGGTGGTTACAAACAAGAAAAGTCCTCAAACTCTTGGATATCTCCTTTTAACTTCATGGCCATCCACCAACTGTATTTTGAAAATTATAGAAATATATATATCTTCAACAGTTATAATTCTGATAATATAATATAAAAGTCTGACACTTATTATACGTAGGCAAAGTATATCTACCTACCTCAACTGCAAGGCAGTAGGCATCCTTATTTGCATATAGGAACTTCATGCTTTGTGAATATCCCCAAATTTCCAAAAAGAACCTAAAACATGAGGGTGAATTATCCTCTATGACATTCTGTTTGTCCACTCAACTTTTTTCTCCCTCAGGCCCCACAACAGCCCCTTCTCAGCTGGAGAAGGTTGGACAGAACTCGTGCAGCATTAGTCAGTACCATTCTGGGTGCTGGCCAGAGGTGTCATTAACTGTGACCAAGTTGCTCCATTCCCTTGGCTTCTAGTGTGCTACCTCTTCACTGCTTCCATCTCCTGCCAACTGAAAGGAACAGGGACTAATCTCAGGACTTAATCTCCAATGCCCATATATCTGCACAACACACCAGTACTTGGCCACTGGACTAACCTTGCAGAATAATATTTTTAAAGGAATATATGGCATGATGCTGAAGCAAAATATCTGGAGTTCCAATACACAATGCCACACAGAATGCACCAGCTGTTAAAACTATTATAATTTGCCTGAACTAAACAGGTGAGTGAATTTCACATCTAGTTCCAGATGATGGAAATGAAAATTATATCTCAGTGTAAATACACAGTAATTCTGTTTTCTGTAACAATAAAACACCATACATTCAGCAAGTCTGTAGCAATCTACTGTAAACATCAGCGAAGCCTCCTCTTGAGAGAGTAGAGTACCAACAAAGTGTCCAATGCAGGACTATTCAAAAGACAGAAATCGCCAACAGCTGCAGAGATCATCATGATTTTGGACCACATAATTAAAACCAAAAGTCATTACCATCTCAATGGCTGTGCAATGGTGCATGTTAAAAACAGTTGACAATTTGTGTCCAGTCCCTAACAACCAGGTGTTCACAGCACTAAAACTAATATCACAGTTGGCAACATTGCCATTAGTATCTTGCCAGACAAGCCAAGGACAGGGTAAAAATGGAAGCTCTTAACTCCTATATGTGATCTTTCCAGGTTAGGGCTGAGGCATATTGGTAGAGTATTATGTGCCAGTGTTGCAATTGCATAGATGGAGAGGACTGGGTTGTCTTGTGCTGTCACTTTGTTGCTGTGCAGCACAACTAAATTCACTTCAAATACTTCTGAATATATTAAAATGTACACACTAGTGGAAATGCGATTGAATGCACTTGTATGACACTTGCATTGACTTCAGTGGGATCACTGATATCAGCAAGTGATCATCCACTGAAGCCAGGGTTACAAACAAACAATCTAGTTTGTGTGTTGTGTTTTGTTCTAAGTGCTGTGTAACCTTTTGATTTACATCTTCCCAATCAATACTTTAAAATAAGGAATAAAACCAAACTGAATGCTTTAAGGTTTGATCCTCCATGGCAGTGTTTCCCTGAACAAGTGGTGTCCCAAGTTTGGGAAAGCCCCTCGCGGGCCAGGCCGGTTTGTTCACCTGCTGCGTCTGCGGGTTCGGCCGAACGCAGCTCCCACTGGTTGTGGTTCACCGCTCCAGACCAATGGGGGCTGCGGGAACGTCCCTCGGCCCGCGAGGGGCTTTCCCTGAACAAGCGGCGTCCCCAGTTTGGGAAACACTGCCCTAGGGAGGTTACAGATAATTTATTAGAGGACTAAATGATGTGAAAAATTAAAGATTTCATTTAAAATGAAGCAAACATGCATTGCAATATAACCATACACTGCACTTATGTTCACACTAAGTTGAAATGATGCATCCAGGTGAGATCAGTCCCTGGATGGGAAGAATGGGTCTAACCTTTCTCTAACAGTTCCTGGATGGTGTATGGCAGTGCCTAATATAAAATTAGCATGCTACCCTTTTAATAATCATTACAATAACATCGTCGTCAGTTAGCATTAATCCTGCCTTTTACCTTTTACCAAATTTTTACTATATTTCTGCTACCATAATTAAAATCCCTTCTAAAGCCACACTGCTATTTCATATTAAACTCACCTTTAACATCTGCATAAATGCCATAACAATAATTAATACACAGAGATAGCTTTAATGTTTTGGAAAATGCTAAAAAAAACATTTATAAAAAAAACTAGTTAGGACCAATAAACGTGTACAACAATACTAGGTTTTATGCCCTAACTTATCTCTGAATTATCTCTCTTCACTTTACTCACATCTTACCAGGACTCGCTTGATTGTTGTCAAGCCTATTTTTAAGAAACTGGTTTTTTTGGGACTAATTGTGTTTCAGTACATTAGTATACAATATAAGCAAGTATTTTTACACTACACATACCACAGAGCTAATCTTTCTACTGCTAATTTAACATCCTTGAGACGTTTAAGTAGTTGGCATATCTGCTAGATTGTTCCTTTAGATATGGCCTTGGATATTGGTGTGTTAGCTTTCCCACCCCAGGAGTAGCACCAGGAAGGCATGTTGTCTCAGACACTGTTCTGAGGTACAATTCCTCCCAAACTCCACTTTCTCACTAGGGAATTTTCCCACTCAGGGTTCAGTAAGGAAGGGCAGAGGGATGGCTCTCCTTCCCCACCCACCTTGGCAGCCTCCCAGCCCATTTGGTCTTGGGAGCAGTACTAAGGTGCCTCCCCTCTTCCCTGTGCCCAGAGGTGCAGTCCACATAGATGGCACATGGTGTGGGGGAGGCAGGTGAAGGTCTGACACCCCTTTGCCCTCCTCCCCACACCATTTCCACACATCAATACATGATTGAGGACTAGAAGGGGCCCTTAATTTTCATTTGAACCCTGAATTCATTGCGACAAGGTGGGTGAGGTATCATTTTGTATTGGATCAACTTCTGTTCGCGAACAAGACAAGCTTTTGACCTACACAGCTTTCAAGCTTCTAACAAGATCTTTGTCAGCTCAAAAGCTTGTCTCTCTCACCAACAGAAATTGGTCCAATAAAAATATCACCTCACCACCTTGTGTCTCTAATATCCTGGGACCAGCATGGCTACAACAACCTTCCAAACTGAATTCATTGTCAGTTTTAGATAGTTTACGTTTAGTGATGGACAAGAAATTCAAGTGATACAACATACTATGTTGTGCCATTAATTTGCATTTTGTTGCTCAAACTGAAGTTGTCTGGATAAATAAAGAAATCAATATTTAACTGATCTTTTGGAGTCTTTGAAATGTTATGCCATTTAAGCAAGAAGTGTGGAATTAAAGAAGGCAGCTCATTTCCTTGTATATACATTGTTGAACTCAACTCCATGAAATAATGTAGATTAAGACATCTTTTACCATTTAAAGAAGAGCTATGATTGCAGTTTACCACTGCTGCAGATACATACTCTGAAATATTTTCTCATAGGGCTGCATAGTGACAGATTTTGAAAGAATGAGTAAGCTTACCCATGTTTTTTCAGTCCTTGTTTTCTTTCCAAGATCTTTCATAGTATCTTACAATTTATACACCAAGTTTATACACCGAACATTACATTTAAAAATAAAAAAAGTTAGTAGAACGATATGTATACACACCCCATCTGTATAGAACAGTGTTTCCCAAACTTGGGACGCTGCTTGTTCAGGGAAAGCCCCTGGCGGGCCAGGCCGGTTTGTTTACCAGCCGCATCTGGCCCGACCCACCAGGGGCTTTCCCTGAACAAAGTGGTGTCCCAAGTTTCGGAACCACTGGTACAGAAGATTAGGTGAAAGCCCCAGTATCTGAAAAGGCCATGTGAACTTACACAAATTTCCAAGGATCGCTTCTTACATTCCTTGCATACTCCAGGCTCCCACTGAAATCAACCTTGGATGCTCGGGGTCACATGACTCGATACAAAATGTTGCCCGAGTTGTCCGAGAAGATTCGTATCATGATTTAGGACTCATCCACTTAGCAAGTTAGAGCATGGTAAACCAGGGTGTGAATCTACAGTGCACTAACTTACCATGTACTCGCTGGCCATCTGGACCCTGCTACACCATACACTACAGAAATTTTAATGCACTGCAGCAGAATCCAGATAGCCAATGAGTGTGTGGCAAACTAAGGCGCTGTAGATTCACATGCTGGTTTACCTCATGTGAATTTGCCATGTTGGCAAGCCCTTACTTTATCTTGCCTACTCTACCCTTTCCTAAAAGGGCAGTGGAAAAGTGGGTCTTTTTCCCTGAACTGCAGCAGTCTCTCACCTCCATACCATCCTTTAGAAAGAGAATCAATGCAGAGTTAAAGCGGCAAAGAGTCCTGTGGCACCTTATAGACTAACAGACGTATTGGAGCATGAGCTTTCGTGGGTGAATACCCACTTTGTCGGATGCATGCTCCAATGTGTCTGTTAGACTATTAGGTGCCACAGGACTCTTTGCCGCTTTTACAGATCCAGACTAATACTGCTACCCCTCTGAATGTAGAGTTAAGAAGTAAAGTGAACAGACCTTAACACCTCCCCCCAAAAGAAAATATTTTACCAAGTGGATTAACTATAGTAGGGATTCATCTTGTCCAATTGTGTTTCCTAAAAGGACACAGCCAGTCACTGAACAACAATATTCCGGATGGCTCAAAATAGTACAGCATCTTTTTCAGTAGAAAGTTCATCTCACTCCAAAACACAGACAAGTGGTTTTGATGGACACATATGTCTTCTTGTAGGATTTGACACATTTCATGAAGTAGAAAAAGAAGAAAAGCAACCTCATTTACAAACAAATTTGAGCTTGCGATGCAATTTGAAGATTAGAATAAGGAACACATAAATTTACAAGACTAGTAATTAGAATTGATGTATTGCCTTCCCTTATTAAGCCTATTATAATAGGAGTAGTAATAAAAGGGAAATATTCATATTAAAAACTCAATCGTCTAAATCTTTTGTTTCTATAGAAGCTTCAAGACAACTGGTTTAATAGTCTCCACTTAACTTAGAATCAGGCTATATTTAGCTTCATTTGTTAACAAAATCTGTTATAAAATTAGTCAGTTCAAGCAAAAACTTTAATTTGGAGTAAAACTGTGATAGGATTGTCTGCTTTAATTTTCAATTGTACAAAATAAAAATGTTCCCAACACTGATTGTGCAACTCAAGACATGTTACCTAAAATACATAACCCTTCCTGACATTAGACCCAGTAAAAAATGTTCAAAAGAACATAAGTCCTATATTCAAGTGACTTAGGCCCAAATCCTCAAAAGGTATTTAGGCATTTAACACTTATTGATTTCAATAGGAATTAGATACCCAAATACCTTTGGGGATGTGGCCTAAGTCACTTCTGAAAATGGGACTTGGATTCTTAAGGCACTGATACTTTTGTGAGTTTTACCCAGCTTACTACAATGTGTTGCCTACACTCAACTCCCACAGGGAGTCATATGAGAATTAAAGGTGTTCAGCATCCTGCAGGAACAGGCCTATAGTTTATTAGAAGTACAATTATTCCATTTCCTTATGTCAGGGTTCCTTTCCCACTCTGAACTTTAGGGTACAGATGTGGGGACCTGTATGAAAGACCCCCTAAGCTTATTCTTACCAGCTTAGGTTAAAATTTTCCCAAGGTACAAACTTTGCCTTGTCCTTGAACTGTATGCTGCCACCACCAAGTGTTTTAAACAAAGAACAGTGAAAGTGCCCACTTGGAGACGTCTTCCCCCAAAATATCCCCCCCCCCCCAAGCCCTACACCCCCTTTCCTGGGGAAGGCTTGATAAGAATACTCACCAGTTTGTGCAGGTGAACACAGACCCAAACCCTTGAATCTTAAGAACAATGAAAAAATCAATCAGGTTCTTAAAAGAATTTTAATGAAAGAAAAGGTAAAAGAATCACCTCTAAAATCAGGATAGTAAATACCTTACAGGATAATCGGATTCAAAACATGGAGAATCCCTCTAGGCAAAACCTTAAGTTACACCAAAAAGGACATAAAAATAGGAATTATACATTCCATCCAGCACAGCTCATTTTACCAGCCATTAAACAAAAGAAAATTAACTCATTTCTAGTTAGATTACTTAGTAATTTAATAGGAGTTGTAAGGATGCATTCCTGATCTGTTCCTGGCAAAAGCATCACACAGACAAACACTGTCTCCCTCCTCCCCCTCCAGATTTGAAAGTATCTTGTCCCCTCATTAGTCATTTTGGGTCAGGTGCCAGCAAGGTTCTTGTAGCTTCTTCACCCTTTACAGGTAAAAGGGTTTTGCCTCTGGCCAGGAGGGATAGCACTGTATACAGAAAGGTAGTTACCCTTCCCTTTATATTTATGGCACCTTATAATACAAGGAATCAAGTAATCGTGTACGTATATTTCAGTAAAAAGAAGAGTACTTGTGGCACCTTAGAGACTAACAAATTTGAGCATAAGCTTTTGTGAGCTTATGCTCAAATGTATTAGTCTCTAAGGTGCCACAAGTACTCCTGTTCTTTTTGTGGATACAGACCAACACGGCTGCTACTCTGAAACCTGTATATTTCAGTAACACACACAAAGTAACTCTTCTACCTACAGCAAATAGCTTTTGCCAAGTCAGTAAAAGCGACTGCTGATGAGAGAGCCATGTTCTGCTCATGTCTTCTGATCTGTTTACACAGAACTTTCAGTTCTTAGAATACCCCATTGTAGTTTAAAGTTTGCTCTTCCCACTGCCTTACGGATTCATACACCATAATTATTTACAGTTTCAGTTTCTCCTCAGTTCTCCACCAATGAGAGAGAGGGAAGAGAGACCTCTCTACCCAGAGATCCTTATTGGTTCTGCTAGCCTGCCTTTCTGCCCCCACCCTTTATTTTCTTCTTAGATCTCTGGCATTAATGGGCCAATCTTAATAGTTCTCTCCCCCATTCTAATCCACTAATTAGGTGCCATACACTCCAGCCTGGGAGAATTAATTGGTGTTTGGATACCAGAGTGTTGGTTCTAGGGTAGATAGAAAGTGTGAAAAAGTATGGACACTTTGGGCAGTATAGTTGCCTATATAAGACAAAGCCCCTAATGCCGGGGCATCTGGTCACCCTAGTTGGTTCCTACCATTGTCACAATATCCAGGTGTGTGTTATCATTGTTTCTTGGGTGGGGGATTTTCAAAAGAGCCTATATAGACTAGGTATCCAATTCCTATCAAAAGCCAATGGAACTTGGGTGTTTAACTCCCTTATGCTCCTTTGAAAACCTCAGCCATTGCTTGCAGCACAGATTATGGAACAACATTAGTAGTTGGGCTGGAATGTGAGTCTCAGCAGCTCAGGACGAGTGCTGTTTAACTGGGAGAGTTGGAGGAGAGTATAGAACATACGGTCTTTGTTTATGGATGATTGGCCTTGCCCTCTAGCAGCTAGCTCAGAAATAAGGAAAATACTGTGCCAGATATTATAGGAATTGTGAGAAGCATGTATTCTTGGAAATAAAGGACCCGAATTAAAGGACCCGGCTCAAGTGCTCATGTGTTATTTAACTAGTAATTGTATGTTGTTTTCAGCACTTATGAACCACTTGTTTTATTCCCCATGGTACTGAGCCAGCCCAACCTTGTACAGTTTAGGACATCTAATGAGATCACATTTTGAGGATTTGTTCTGCAGTGCTGTAAAACATCCATGGCCTGATTTACCAGAGTGTTTCTGCAGTTTATGCCAGTGTAACTCCATTGATTTCAATGCAAGCAGGCCTATAGTTATTTTTTCTAGCCAAGATTCCCCTGACAGCTCTTTTTATCTCCTGTCATTAAGTGCAGGCATTTTTTATACCTTCTCATTGAAGGTATCTTTCCTCTTTCTGAATGGTATGACAGTAGTACAGCCATTTGTTCAAGTACACACACACACACACACCCCCATCATAAAGATTTTTGCCTGAGGTTACTAGATTTTAATTTGAACAATAAATGCTGGCTTTCCAAGCCTTCCTCTTTGTCTTGAGTTCTCTCCATACTATTTCTTTATCATCAATCACTCCCTGCAGGCCAATAAGAAGTCCATCAGTAATGGTAGCAGTAACAATCACAGAACACATTCTCCACAATTCTAATCCTGGTTCTAATGATCTCCAGAAAACAAAACAAATGGATGGAAAGTCAGATCACTTAAGAGATGGACTTAGAAATCTAATTTTAATTTTTGAAAATGTTGGCTTAAAGTATTTAAACAAAACAAGCAGTTTAATCATAATTAACCAAATTCTGCACTCTTACAACCTTGCAATCCCAGTGGCTTCAATGGCAGCAGAATTTCACTCAAAATTCTTCAAGTACACTGAGGCCAAGTATTACTTTGGATAAATAATGTTTAGCACTTTTACAAAACTGGATAAGAAGTCTGTTCCTCTTATTACCAGAATTTAAATCAAGGGCACCTTGTTCCTATAGTCTGTGCACTTTAGCCACGGCAGAATTATGTAATCCAAAACACAATGAATCCAAAGGAAAGATACCCTGTGATTTCAGCTACTTTGGTACAGCTTCTTGATGCATTGACTGGTCTTAATTTGGTTGTATATGTAGAGCTCTTATTCAGCCTATATATTGCAGTCTATCATAGCAGCAGCTCTTATACTGCTCATTCCCCAGTATCTAAACTCCAAGTTAAAAATAAACTAGAGTCTAATTGTTTTAATTGCAGAAATAGTCTTGAATATTTGAACTGAATGTAAGAGAAGCAGTGATATCTGCCTATGTTTACAGAATTTGAAGCAATAGCTGAGAAGTCTGATCTACCCCATTCATCTCACTGATACCTAATATTTTAAAAGTAATTTCACTACCCAAATCATGTCAGAAAAGAAAAGGATGATTGCATTATGATGATCTGCATCATCTACTGTGAGAAAGCTCATTTTGGCACCATCTGAGGCTTGGGAGATAGCTCCTTCTTGAGTGGAGGGAATAAATTGTGGTAAGTGCAAGATGTCTAGCAGAGCCCACTGAAGTATAAAAGGTTTCTCAAAAAGGGGAGGTAAACACAGGAAGCCAAATAGAGCATATGATCCTGACCAAGGGATGCTAAGTACAAGCTGGCAGAAGCGCATTTGGAATGCTGATGGGGAGCCAAGACAATGAAGACATCAGAGGAAGTGAGCTGTAGCTCATGAAAGCTTATGCCCAAATAAATTTGTTAGTCTCTAAGGTGCCACAAGTACTCCTTTTCTTTTTGTGAATACAGACTAACACGGCTGCTACTCTGAAACCTGTCATATATGGATGGAGATTATTTTTGTAGGTGAAGCTTGGAGAAAGTGATATTCTTCCAATCTACTCCCTGCTTGTTTTTTAAAGCAAGACCTACATAAAATGAAGGGATATTGATAATTTATAATGGAAATTACAAAACATATCCAACTGTCTTGAAAAACAGTGCCTTGAGAGATGAGAGCAATGCCTGAAGTATTTACATAAGTAGGGATTAATGTAACTTAATTTAATTTTGAGAGTTCCAGATAAGCTGTACCATGATCCAGCTTCAGATGGCGTACAGAATGTCTACCTATATCAAAATCTTCAATCAGATTTGGAAATACATTCAGTATTGTCCTGTTTAAAAAAACACACGCACAAGACATACAAACAAATTAAAAACAGCAGTAGATACTGGTAAGAAAAATAAATAAAACTTCAGTAATAAAATATTCATGCTTAAATTATATTGTCACATGGGAAAGAAAATCAGAGGGAGAAAATGGTTCATGAGAAAGATTGATATACAATTATTGTATGTGTGTTTCAATATACAATAGAGTTTTGCAGCAATGTTTAAGGCAAAAGGATAGTGATTTATTTTGACAAGTTACAAGTAACAACCAGTTCTAAGTCACCATTTGTTGCCGATAATCAATACCACTGTCAGCTGTATGTGCATACAGTAACAAGTGGCAAGAAATCTGCTCCCACTCATGTACATTTGACAGGTATCTTATAGCCAAGTGAATGTATATTTCAATAAAGAGGTTGTGGCCCTTTGCATGCATTTGTGGTGGGGAAAGAGGAGGAAAAGTTTTCCATGCATTGATGTATGCTTGCAAGTTTCCAGTCAGTAACAGAATAAAGTTTGAAATTTCCAGTTTTCATCCAGATGTTGATTCTGTAAATTAAAGTTAGGACAGACTTCCTTCCACCATGGATGTTCCATCACCATGGGAATAGCCATCCATCTTTTCAATTCTATTCGCATTCATTGCTGCTGATAATGAATGTAGGCTTCCTGATTGAAACAGTGTGTGTGGAAAAGATGGCGGAGGCACCAGAGTTGTAGTGCTCACATACCAAAGTGAGGAAAGCATCTGTAGTAGAGAGCCAGACTGTATTTTTGAAGGAGTCAGGAAATTCCATGAAGCTCCCTTTGTAGAGTTTTTGACATTTCTCTCTTGGGGTCAAGTTGTTTGACCCCCACTCCCTTAAAAATCTTGTCCTGCCCACAAATCCCAGTGATATTGGGGACTCACAGTGTGCAAAGGCCCCTCTGTGTGGAGTCCATGCCTTCAGGGCAGCTCTGGCTGCCCTGCAACTCTGTCCAGGCCCCTGGAAACATGGGTCCATTTAGAGACCTCTGTTAAGGGGTGATCTCATTGTGGGGAGAACTTCATTGGAAAATTAGCATGTAGCTTGCTCCCACAAAAGTCAATATGACAAAACTCCTATTGAGTAGGGTCAGGTCTATAGCCTCTGGCTTTCCTGTTTAGTTTCCACTGGTTGCTTTGGGATGGGGGAAGATATACAGGGCCCATGTCCATGAAGGTAAGGCTATGAGTCTAGGGAAAAAACACGAGTGGAAAGTCTCCATGATGTATTTTTCCCCTTCCCCCCCCCCCCCATCCCCATTTTCTCCAGAGAGAGAGAGAGAGAGAGAGAGAGAGAGAGAGAGAGAGAGAGAGAGAGAGAGACAGACACACACACACACACACACACACACACCTTGTTTTTTCAGTAGATGGGAGGGAATGTTATATAGCCATATGCATAAGCTTAAGGATGTCGTCAGGACCTACAAGTTCCATTCCCAGCTCTGCCACCTATTTGCTTTGTAATGTTGCCCCTCTGTATAGCTCACTTTCTCCATTTGTTTAAAAAAAAAAAAAAAAAAAAAAAAGGCATTTCAGAGACTAAGTTAATGTTTATAAAATACCTTTCCTCTTTGGACACAAGGCACTGGAGAAACACAAAGGATTGTTATTTCAGTTACTATCTGAATCAGAGACAGTAGCTTAGCTTTGAAGATAAATATTGCATTGTCCAACAGAATGAGAGAGACTGACCCCATGTTTAGTGATTGGTTACATGGCCATGAAAAGAAAAAATACGAACACCATACACACACACTGAACTTCACCTCCATGCAGAGCTAATAGGTAAACATTTTAATCTGTCTTGTCATATTGCATGAACCACGATACAGGAAGGAGAGATCAAAGGTTCCATAACGGGTGGCTGTGTGTAGACAATGGACCAAAGAGAACCAGAGCTGCTGTCTCAATAAAACAAATGTATGTTATCAGGCCTTGTTGTACAGCACAGCTGTATAGTCTACTTTATCTGCTCTGTTCCAGATGTCGTTATGATTTTCAGCATTGTCTTGGTTATTTCTACATTTGTGAGAACTTCATATTCTTAACAATTACCAATAAAACCAAACTTTATGTAACTGCTCTAGTACATGCCAGTAATATTTATTTTTATAATGCACTTTGGACCCCTGGTATGGCTTATATTTTAATAAAGATTATTACAAAGAAATACCATTCAACCCAACAGGTCATTTTACAAGAGGACAAGTATATTGTCTGAACAAATATCTTTTTGGCATTTTATAGCAGACGTATATATTCTGAATTAGGGCAGGCATGTTGTATTAGATTAATTGGTAACTGGTATTGCTCAAGAATATCATGCATATTCACAATGGATTAGACTCTGCCCCTCTATTGCTCATCTGAACAGTGAGATAAAAAAAAAGGAATAAGGTCCCCTCGCTACCTTCTTGCTCAGCCTGATCTTAGGTCTGAGGCAGAGTGTAGTCTTTGATCTCAGGATACTCACTGCTGCAAGAAAAGGGATAGAGAGTGGCAAGGAGTGGACAAACCTTCTTTTCCAATTCACAAGATTCATGGGCCAGGCACAAAGGGGAAGCAATTTTCATCCTTTCAAAGGCTGCAGTAGTTTAGGGACAGATTTTTAAATATACTTAGGCACCTAGAAATGCAGCTACATCGGCACAGGAACTAGTGGTGTGGGAGGTGCTGCAGCCCCCCAGGTTTTATGGGGATCCTGGCAGATGACACCGCACCGAGGCTCTGCCTCTGGCCCCATGTGGGGTCCCAGCCCTACACCTGGGTCTCTTCTTCTGGCCCCCCACATGGGGTCCCAGCTGTTGGCTCTGCTCCCAGCCCCCCACACATGCTCCCAGCCCTGCATCTGGGGCTTAGGGTTGCCAGACTTGGTTGGATGTATTCCTGAAGATATCCCATGACAATCTTTAATTCCTGGAGAGTTCAGGCCAATCCTAGAGGGCTGCCGGCCCTGCGCCTGCCTCCAGCTGTGGCCCCAGCTGCCGGCCCCCTTACCCCATCCAGGCCCTCTCCTCCCGGAGCCACGTCCCTGCTCCTGGCCCCAGCTCTGCGGGTGGGGGTGCATGGATGGGGTAAGGGAACCCTTAATAGTGGGGGTGCTCCAATACCACTGTGCAGCTAGGTGCTTTTGAAAATCCTACTAGACACCTACACCCAGATTCTCAAAGGTATTTAGGGGTCTAAAATCCTTTGATTTCAATTGACAATCAATTGATTCTATCTTCAGATACCTAATTTGGCCCTACTTTCCCCTGGAACAGGAAAGGAGAAAGACAGGGAGTGTGATTGAGTTACATGCTGCCTCTTTATCAAGTCTGATCCTTGAAGCTGAATCTAGCCAATAATGGCAAAGCCTTCAATCAGCAATTGCAGGAACAAGACCATGTTGTTGAAACAACAGTGTTCCAACTCCGCATAGCCCTAAGTAGAAATGAAATATAACTCTTATGAGATGAAGTTGATTCCCCTCCCCACTTAGAGTAAGTGGGCTCTAATTTCAGTTTTTTTACACTAACAAACGTACTAGAATATATTTGGATGCACACAGTATACAGGGAATTTCTGATTTTTACATACAAAAGATAAGCAGAACAGCAACATTTTTAAGGTTTTTCTTCAGTGTTATTTGCATTTTTGCACTTATGCAAAAAAAAAAAGCAGAGACAAAACAGACAAAAATTTGGAAGCTTACAGGCACATATGCAATAGTATGCACGAACATTAGACTCAGATGAGCCAGGATCAGATTCCTAAAAATCAGGCCCATAAAACCACTGCAGTAGATCATTCCAGGGACAGCGTTAGCTCATTTAAAAAAAAAAAAATCTCTTGAATTTCACTTTGACCTTTATACAGTAACATAAAACCTGACCCTGTAACAATGCCTCTTCCAGTCACTCTCAAGCTTTTTCATTTTAATACAGAGATAGCAGGTGGCACTCTTAACACTCGCACTGAGAACTAGGCTGATCACATTCCCCTCCCATTTTCAATCCCATAATAATCTTGTGGCAACTACAGTAAATATGAACACAGGACAGTACTTCAAGGGAAGCATTTAGTATATTTGACCTGTCTTTTAATGTCATTAAGGAGGAGAAACCAGCACCATGTGACCTTCCAAGCTCTCCCCAGACCACCAGGAAGGTCTGTGGACCAACAGTTCAGGGTCAAATCTGCTCCTCTTTCTGTGATCTTAAAGGTCCTGAAGAAGAGGAGCAGAATGCTGAGATCCTGTGAAGGCAGCTTGTGTATCATGGAGCTGGGTTCAGTATGGCAGAAGAGGGGGTAGGGGCTCTACCAATCTAAGACTCCAGTGGCCATTTCCCTCATGGAGCCAATGTACATATGCACACTGCAGCAGCACCACTAAGCACAGCTGAAGAAAATGGATTCCTCCCCTTAGTTGTCAGGGCAGTCCCCCCAACACTATGCCTTGCAATAAGGATTTGGCCCTTCTTCATTAGCAGTGTAAAACAAAATGAGAATATTGACTCTAAAATGTACATCCTAGTAAGGCTTTTATTTGAATATAGCTTAACTATGTTTAATTTAAATAAAGGAGTAGATACTTAACTCTCACTTGACTTCATACAGTGATTCAATAAATGTGTATTCATATAGATTATATGTTATTTCCAAAGAAAAGATCCAAAAGTAATTAACAGGTAGTTTTTCTCTGATTATGGAGACAAAAATAACTCTGTATGTACCTATAATTGCTTCTAGATAATATTTACCCTACACTACAGTCGTCATGTACTAGAAGTACTACTTAAAAAGTGGTTTGATGGGTCTCAATTACCATTTCTCCTGTCTAAACTACACGTTTAAAAAAATGTAAGGTACTGTCATACAATGCAGTCAAGTGCATTTGTCTTTATTTTCTTTTGGTGGGGTATTTAGCCCTCGTAAAATATTGTAAAACTGCAATAAATGAACATCATCTTCTTCTATCACATATATAAAAAGCTGTCAATCTACAACTTAGATTTCTTCAGTGTAGAGTGTTATTGTTTACATAACAGTTTTGATACAGAACAATCTACATTTGCACTTAAAATCCTTCTATAACGTGTGTAAAATGAACGATAGAAAGTTGAGCTGCTAAACCAATGAGGATTAGGAGGATAAATATCTCATTTTGTACAGCTTGAATAGAACCAAGAGAAACGTACTGGAAGATGTTTCATACATAAATGTACCTCTGTGCTTCACTTTAGCCATCTGTAAAAATGTATACTAAATCCTTGTCCCAAAACTTGTGAGATTTAAATTAAGAAAATATACCATAGAAATACAAGTTTTGTACTATTTATTAGTAATTTTTACTGGTTACTTAGGTTCTAAATAGCATTCAGGGTATTTTGGGGATGTTTAGGTACATGTAGCTTTATATAATAGCAAGCAAAGTTCTAAACATAAACTCTAAATGTAAAGGGCCAGATCCTCAATTGGTGTAAAGTGGCATAGCACCCTTGATTTTGATGGGGGCAACCCCCAATTCATACCACATAAGGATCTGGCTCCTAGAAGTGAGTAATGTTTGGAGACAGGTTATATGTAGTACTTAAAAATAGTTGTACAAATGCACTTCTGGATCGGGGCTACTGGTGTTTTAATGTTCCATTTACCATTTCTTAACAGTGAATCTGTAATTTGGTAGCAGAGTATGGATGTTTTATAAATTGAACTCTGAGGTGAAACAGATTCTGATGTTTGTTCAATTTATGTTAATTAAAGTGTTTATGAAAAGTTTAAATGCATTAGCACCCTGCACAGTTAGTTAACATAATCATATGAGACACAACTGTCTTTGTCTAAAACATTTTTAAGAATTTACATACCATATGCCTGACAATAAAGCAACTGATCATTGGAGTACTCGCATTGTAGTTCTTTCCAACACAAGCAAGGTACAAGCCATCACTGTCAAACTGACTTTTCTCCTGAGAAGCTAGGCAGGAGTGGTTCAACATGGATTTCCTATTCTTGACAAATTACTGTGATTTTATCTGTTTGTTCTTTTTAAATGGGAACTCTATTCCCAGAGCCATAATCTGAATCCATTGTTTTTTAAACCAGCCTAGTTATATTTCTTCTGCAGATTGCAATTATATTTCTAAACTATGCTTTGTATTGTCTGAGTCCAGCAAAAGGAAAAAAATTGTGAACTTTCAATTAACAAAATTGCCATAACGTACAGAGGCTGTCACAATTCTCTTCTTGCTGAGAGAAATAATTACCCAGCCCAAAGATAACCAGCACAAAACCACTATCAGAAAAGATTAGCTCTTTGCTCCTTAGAGTCAACCCATACGTGCTGATAGTGGTGGGGCAGAGCGAGCACAGCAACTTCAGCAGATGTTACTGAGCATGCTCAGTCCATGTGTGCATACCCAGTGCAAGCCAAGCAGCAACTCTAGGGCGGGGGGGAGGGGCACATGACCCCAAATTCCCCCCCTTGCCCCATGCGTCACCTCTGCCTCATGTGTAAAGCTCTTTGAGATCCACAGAAAAAAGATGGAGTATCAAGTATACTTTGTCACTTTGATCAGCGTTGCCATGTAAGTGGCTGTCCCTGCTATGATATAGAAGCCCCATGTCAAGCCTGAAGGTGCCTGCAGGGCCATTCTAAACATCACTGTCCCACCTCATCTCTGCAAGATGATCTTTCCTGATGAATTCAACAACAACAACTGTAACATGGCTCAGCGCCCATACCCACTACCAGCTATACCTACTACCAGCTACCCCCAAATCACCCCCAGTATATTGCTGAAAAGGGAAAAAACAACAAAAAAAAAAAAAAAACAGTAGAATATCCACAAACCTACTCACTACTGGCAACCATTCAGCCTTCACCATCATATTGGTGAGAGGAAAGTGCTCCAAAATGCCCTTCAACTGAAAAATGCAGTTTAATCATGAAGATCTCCTGATGCTGGATTTGTACCTGTAGTGCCAAGCAACTCAGGCCCCACAGCATTACAAAATCCTGCACCAGGAATGGTGTTGCTATGCTAAATACACTACCCTGCAGCAAGCCCAGCAGCAGGTTGGGAGCAGAAGCATTGCTAACAGCCTAGTGTTGCTATCTCCAAAGCTCCATACTAGCAGATGGGAGAGCAGTTGGCTCAGAGCTACCATGATTATTATCACCTTCTCTTGTTAATCACTACTCACAGACTTGCAGTAATGCCAACATAATCACTGGACATTATAATATTCTTCTGGACTAAGCATCAAAATGTTAATATTCAGAGACTTTGGGGGCTGTAAAGTCTGCAGCCATGAACCCAGGCTTGTTTTAAGCCATGTGAAAGATAATTCCTCCTTTCTCTTTCAGAAATAGCCTTGAAAAGGTAAACTAGTCACTAGGATTCAGAGTAGCAGCCGTGTTAGTCTGTATCCACAAAAAGAAAAGGAGGACTTGTGGCACCTTAGAGACTAACAAATTTATTTGAGCATAAGCTTTTGTGAGTCTAAGGTGCCACAAGTCCTCCTTTTCTTTTAGCCACTAGGAGCGATTTCTAAAGTAAATCAGAGTTTATTAATGGTTCTGCCTAGAATTGCCCAAGATTAGCCTAACTGGCACATGAAATCCATGGCCATGTTTCTCTCAGCCTACTGGAAACTCCAGAGCAATTCTCATCTCTGCTGGATAGAATGATACCCTGGCTGCCAAAGAGTGCTAAAACCTTCACAAGCTTTCTGACAGCTGTCAATTATCTAAGTGCAGGAATCTGTTTCTTTACAAGAGCTGAGGACATCACAAACATCCAACAGTGTTTTAAGCACTCACAATATGATCAGCTCTTGAAGGTGAGGGAAAAAGAGTGTTATTTTCAAAGTTTATTTCAGAAAGAATTATTATTAATTGAAATCAACCAGGTTTAAAGTCTGAACTTAACGTGATGAGTTTGCCCCATGTTCTTTGATTGGGGAATCCCAAACACCAGAGTTGTCTGAAAGTGTATATTTTAAGTTCACCACTAACTGTATAAACAAGACAACACAGCTTTTAGATGCATTTTTAGGCAATTAGAGCTCTTTGAAAAAAAATGAGATCTTTATAAATCAAAATTGTGTGTGTGGGGGGGGCGGGGGGGAACAATAAAAATTGTCAAATTCACATTTAAAGTTTTTCAATCAACTCTAATAATGAAAGGCTGTTATACACCTACCAGCTTTAAATAAAGCAATGCTTGAACCATGCATCTGGTGACCAACCCTAAACCATTGATCATTTGGGTTTTGCAAGAAAAAACCCATATTGAGGAGGTCTTGCAAAGCAAAATCTAGTTCTTGGGTATTGCCCCTCTAGTGAGGGGATCAAACACTCATTTATCTAACCCTCCAGAACAATGGCTGTTTGGATGCAGCGTGACCCAGATATCAAGTCATTTCTGTTTCTGCAAATCTCAATCCCAGTAGCAAAGGGTTTGCAAAACCCAAGTCACTTCCTAATGTTTTCCCAGCTCCTAAAACAGAACTTAAACATTGTTATACATCATATTGCAAACAAACCTTGCAGCTGAACAGTACAAAGTGGAACTGCTCCCACAAATGACTGAAAACTATTTCCAGCTCAATCCTTCAAGTGCTGAATGCTCTCACTTCCACTGACACCTTCAGCTCCTTCAGAATTTAAATTCAAAACTAATCATGAGATACTAATTTTTATTGCAAGTTGCAATAAAAAAAGAACAAACTACATTACCTGCTTCAACCAGCAAGAGAATTTTCTCCCTCATCTGGCCTGCACCCTAGTTTTATTTGATATACACTTCCCTTTACCTGATTTTTAGCTTTATCAATTAGAGCCCTTCAAAGCAGTCAGTACATAATGATGAGCTGGTCTACACTACAAAATAAGGTCGGCTTAAGAACATAGCTCAGGTCAGTGAAGTTTCATGCCTTATGTGGTGTAATTAAGCCAACCTAAGCCCCAGCGTAGACACCACTAGGTCAATGGAAGTTTGTTGACCAACCTACCACCTCTTGGATTTACTACAGTGAGAGAATTCCTCCCATTGCTGTAGTGAGTGTCTACACTACAGCAGCACAGTTGCAGCACTACAGCTGGAGCACAATAGCATTTCTAGTTTAGATGTACCCAATAACTTCAGCAGACCTGTTGGTCAGTTTGCTGCTTGCAGCTCTTCTCCCTTTCTAGAAGAATTAAAGGAATTGGTGGTATTATTTCCAACCAAGATATAGCAAGAAGCCACCCAGGTTCTCAGGTTGCTTTTTAATCCTGTAACTTTGATAATGCTGCCACCCTGAGTTTTGAAGACATAAACGACACGCTGACAGCTGTTTTCTGTGAGGACAATGAAAATTGACAGATTTAGCCAAGTATGAAGCATGACAAATTGTAGCAAAGCAAAAAGGAAGGCAGTGCTGTGCTCAATTCAGAAGTGAGCTGATATTTGCTAGAAAGCTCATGGGAATTCTTCAGACAGACAATCTACAAGACGCGTGCTAAATGTTACTTGCATTAAAACAAAATCCGGTATTGATTGCAAAATAATTTGCTTTTAATGAAGACTGAGGAATAATAATAAAAAAAGAATCACTCGTGGTTTCAGTCTTCCAAGTATATTGTGGCTTACTTGCCTTTTAAACATGCAAGAAAACCTCATAAAATGGGACATGACGACATTAGCAAATTCCCTGTATCCTTTCAGACCTTTGCTCTGCTTTCGTTTTGTTTGCATCCCATTGAGCCGATTTTCTTCCTTCCTTTTCAAAGACCTGATGAGAAGTAAAATTCTCATCCATTTTACCCAATTGAAGGGATCACCTACAAGTATTTTTTTTCCTATTTTTTTCTTCTTCTCCCCACTATTATACCAGGACAGTCACAGCTTACATTCAGAAAGCATGTAGTTTTTGTAGAGCAGTAGTGGGCAACCTGCTGCCCATCAGGGTAATTCACTGGTGCGCTGGCAGACCATTTGTTTACACTTGCACGGCCACCCGCAGCTCCCAGTGGCAGTGGTTCACCGTTCCCAGACAATGAGGACTGCGGGAAGTGGCAGCCAGGCCCGTGCTACCTCCCACAGCTCCCATTGGCCAGAAACAGCAAACTGCAGCCACTAGGAGCTGCAGGTGGCTGCGCAAAGGTGTAAAAAGGTCTGGCGGCCCACCAGTGGATTACCCTGACAGGCCACGTGCCCACCACTGTTATAGAGTATATATGCATAATAGCCACAGTTGTGGCCTAATTTTCACCAGATTAAACTATGGCCTCCATTCACTAGATGTTTATAGGATTTTCTTGTATAATTTTCAGTTGTTTTATTAAACAAATTTGTCTTTGTCATCATCATAAGACTTTTCTCCAGCTTCCATAAAGTTTGATTCCATTTGCTTTAGAATTGGTCAGAACTTTAGCCTGGTTCTTGTATGAATTTAGAAAAAAAAAAAGCCTTACATTTAAATACCACTTTTCATCGCAAAGAACTCTGCAAACTGACATACAAACATGTACAATTTAGTCTGCCACCGAAATGCTGCTGCATTTCATCCCAGAAGTAATGTTTTAAGAATGCGCAGCAGCAGCCATAAGTTTAACACTGGAAATGGACAATAGTCTTCAATTTCAGCTGCATGTTATAAATTTTTGTAAGCAGAATGTAATTGTAAAATGTAGCCCTAAAACAGGAGCCTATTGCCGTGTATGTGTAATCCCCTTTTCTCTCCACCACCCCCACCCCTTTTCTTTTTTCTGTTCAGCCAAAAGCCTTATTGAGGTAATTACAGTTACTGTTTCTACTTGCTCTAAGTTAATATGGAAGCATTCCCAGACAAGGTGACACTATGGAAGCTTGAGTGACTATAAACTATTTCAGCATACTCTGAGTAGTGCAGGAAGTGATTAACCCTGTTTTGAAGCCAGTGTGGAAGTTTTCATTAAGGGCAGACTTTCCTGTATATACATACATACAGCCTTAGTTAGAAGCTGGAGGCTCCTGACGAATCAGTAGTAATTCTATTAGGCCATGGGGTACAAAACTGGCAGCCACTGTGAGCACTGCAAGGAAGAGACAGAGCTGCCAGGATAATAGAGACTGAATCTGTGGATTGGATCTCCATAAAGTTTCCTGTAATTTTACCAAAATCAGTGGGACTGAGATTAAGAAGAACATCAGAAAGGAGAAATTATAGACTGGAGGCAAAGTCTCTTTGTGAGTTGTATCAACCATTGAACCAAAGACACTGAATGAGCCTAACAGCTACAATAATTGTCTTTTTTTTTTAATTTGAAGTTGTGTATGTGCTCAATACTGTGCATGCTGAAACAATTGATAATGTAGTACAACAGAATGTTTTATCCAGTTGCCAATATAATCCCCAGGGTGAGCCAACATGGGCAAAAGTTCTCTTAGGTCCATGTCCCAATCCCTGTACTTATTTTGTGAGATTTAAATATATGGCTCTGAGAGTCTTCATTTTAAAGGAAAAACACTACATCTGTAGTTGACGTTAGGCTAGCTAGGATGCATGTAACTGCTGTGCTGTAACAGTTTATATTTCGGGGTGCTATTCAGTAAAAAAAAAAAAAGTGCTGAAAGACAGAGAAAGAAAAAGGTCTTATGGTAAAGATTGGTACTGAATTCCTAAGATGAAGAAAAAAAGGGGAGTGAGTCCTATTAGAATTTCCACCCTTTATCATTTAGAAGGTTCCTATAGAAAACCCAGATGTAGTCTCTTGCAATTCATATGAATTCATAATCTGTGCTTAAGTCAGATAGAGGAGTTCTGTAACACAGAACTGACAAGCAAATCACAACTAGTACAAGCCTAGACTTCTCCCCCCATATGTAGGTTGCATATGGAAGAATCAAACATCCCACACCCCGATTTCCTTAGCAAGTTGCTGTGTATTAAATACAAGGTGCACAGTGCCTTTTGTTCAGTGGTGTGATGCAACATATATCTGAGTAGTTTACAGAGCAAACAAACAAGTCTCCCAATCAATATATACCAGAAAATGCACTCACTGTCTCACGTTCTCTCTAAGCAGAATTCTGTGCAGAACTTGTTTACAGCTGAATTTAGGCATTTATAGCTTCATATCGCTCATGCATTCAGCTTCAGTATTTGATCCTATGACCACTGAAGTCAATAGCAGTTCCCATTGAACCCATAATGCAGAAGGAATTAACACTTTGGTTATTGTCTTAACCATGCTGTACAAAACATCTAATAGCCCTGCTTTTGTGAAAAGTGTCATAGGATCTTAAATGGCCACAAGTGGTCAGGGTGATATAGCTCCTCCAAAAGCCATTTCATACAAAATTGCTTGCCAAAGACTAGTGTTAATACAACAAGCCACCTTCTGAAATATTGTTTCATGCAGTTTAGTTAGACTAGCGATGCATTGGACAGGTACGGGGAAATTAGGTATTAATGATTTACTGCCTTAGTGCAAGATTGTAGCTTTAAGTCACTCCCTGTGTGCAGGAGTGGCAGGAAGAGAAGCTCTACCTTCGCCCTCGCTCTTTAGAGACTAACGGTACAGTCTGTGCTGGACCACCAGTTCTTGTGGCCAAAAAGATTAAGGATCAAAAATTATTGCTGGCCCATGTACATGGGCACAGAAATGTTAGGAGACTGCTTCTTGCATTCTTCCCCTGTAGGGTAGCGAGTGTGTGTATATACAGACATTAAGTAGTATGGTCTTGTGGTTAAGTCACTGGACTGAGATTCAGGAGATTGGTCCTGCCATGATCTGCATGTGATCCTGGGCAATCGTCTGTCATGCAGTTCCTCATTTGTAAAATGGGAATTGTCTAGCTTGAGTTTTTAGGCTAGAAATTACTCAGGATACAGTCTTGCTATTGTTTTGTATAGTGGCTCACACAATGGAGCCCTGATCTTGGTGGAGACCTTTCAGTGCTACTGTAATAGCAATTCTACTAAAATAATAAAGATGTTGCCCTCTTACAGCGTGCCCACAGAAAATACGAGTTCTACTACTATGATTAGCTGAAGTAGTAAAAACCTGTGGTTTGGGAGAGTAGGTTTCTAATCCTGGCTCCCTATTTAGTGCATGGGTTGAGTTGGATAGGAGATTAATAGTGTCAGTTGCCTGCACCCATAGATTCTTTATGCACTCCTTCACACCAAGGCTAGCCACAATCTAATTAGCACTCACATCCAAACAGTAAGCCTGTACAATCATGGGTTTTCATGCAATGAAAATTCTATACTGACTCGAGATGGGTATCTAGGTCTATCCACTCAGCAACACACTCTTTTCTAGACCTACATCCCACAAAGCTTTAGGTGCATGCTTAGTTTTAGGTACAGTGAGTAGTCCCATTACTTCACTTCTCAGTGCTTCTGTTTCTCCTTCTACCCTGTCTGCCATTACAATACCTAGACAATAGGCCCCTAGGCCCTACTGTACTACAAATGATCAGCAACACACTTTGACATGATTCTGTATCTTACTCTTGGGAAAAAAAATCTCAGTCATGCACCGTAATAAATCCTGTATAGGAAATGAAATTTTGCCACACATAAGAGCTTAATTATTCAAAGAATTTAGTGCTTTTATGGTTAAAAAAGTGTTTAATTGCTGCTTATACAGTCATGGACAAGCACCCTTCAGTCTGGCCAAAAGGGTTTTGTGATGTATAAAGTGTCCAATTTACCCTGGGAAAAACGGAAAAAAAAAAAAAGACAAAAAACACCACACACCACTCAGGTGTAGGATATTGCTTGTTATTTTGTTTAAGCCCCAAAGAGCTGTGCTTTCCCTAGGGGACTGAATGTAGAGTGAAACTGACTAAACCCCCAGACTTAAGTAGTTAATTTCACACTGTGAGCAGAACTGCAAATGAGAAACATGGTCCGAGTCCAGCAGTACTTGCCATCACTTTTCTCTGTTGAAGAGTGTTGCTGAGTTCAAAGGAGAGGAAAAAAAAAAAAAAAAAAGAAGAACTGGAAAGGAAAGAGCTGAGGGAGTTGGGCAGCAGGAGGGAAGAGGCAGAAACATACACAGAAAGAGGGCTAACTTTGCAGATAGGCTATCCAGTACAGATAAAACAAAACACCCCCAAACCTACCTCAAAAAACTAAAAGACCTGTGTATTCCATAACTGTTGCCTTTGCCTCACTTTCCAATTCTGGGATCTTTCCAAGACAAAAGCAGAAGTAGTGATGAATTCCATGTGATAAACTATTCTTGTAAAGTTTCCTGCCCAACCGTATCTACCCAAAAGGGTTGGATCTTTCAATTGGCTAAGGGTAAAGTGCTGAATTTTGAATGCTTAGCTGTGTCTAACTTGACCTCTGAGCCTCAGGATCACAGACCTATACTTAAGATGTTGATCACTATAGTGTTCCCAATGGTACTAAAGTGGAGAGAGATACACACACACACACAGGCTAGGGGGAAGAGGTTTCAGTGCCTCAAGAACTGAAAATTTTTGTCTCAGTCCTGCAAATCTTTATTCACATGAGGAGCCCTAATCCAGCAAGGAGGTCTGACCTCACTGACACCGGTTTAAATCTGGAGTAACTCCACTGAGTCAGAATTGCACCAGTCTAAAGATCAGAATCAGGTCAATTAACTTCAATGGGGCTGATGGTTTATGGCCTATATGTAAGGTCCTTTTAGCACCTTACCCTACTGCTCCTTCCAGTTGAGCTGTTTCTTATAAGAATGCACAGGCTTCCTGTGGGAAGACCAGTGAACATTGCTACCATTTAATTTTGAATGCCTCCAAGGATACGTCTAGGCTGCAATCACGTGGTACGATTGCAGCTTGAGCAGATATACCTGAGCTTGCTCAGGTACCGGAACTATGAAGCCACAGTGGCATGCACTTCAGCATGGGCTACCCCTGAAAGTAATGTCCTAGGGTTCCTGGTGGGCTTGTACAGAAGTGCACAATGCTACAGTTTCACAGCTCTAGTACCCAAGCTAATTTTAATCTAACTAGGTTGTGTATCTCTACATGAGCTGCAATCTTCCCCAGTGTTTGCAGTGTAGAAATACCCTAAGCCACACGGAGGATGAGGGAGGGAACAGGTTGGGGAAAAGTGCAACAAGCAGAGAGGATACAATAAGATGAGCCAAGGGCCCTGGAATTCATAAAGCTGCCTTTGCTTCTTGGTCTTCAACTTAGCTACCAACAGATATATTAGTGCCTTGGTTTTCCCCCCCCCATTGCCATGGTAACTGTTAAGCAGACAAAAAAGGAAGGAAAACACCAAAAAGGAAGGAAATGAGGCACAGAATAGATGGCCTATTTTTTTTTTAACAAGCCAACTTATTGTCCAGATAAAAACTCCTCTCCTTGGCTCAAATGAAATCAAAAATTGGGAAGATTTGAGGTAATTCGTAATGAAACTGAAATATTGACTTATTGTACAGGGATGATTTTACTCCAGGAGGGATCAGTTAGTGGTTTGCTCTGAACTCCAAGCCAAGGATAGCCTGTTGTTCCACTGGAACTAATCAGAAGGCACATGGTGACTGACAGTCACCTCCCTAGGTCCCCCTGCCCCACTCTGCAGAAGAAAGTACTCTGTCAGGTACAGCCCACTCCCCCTAGGCTGCTGGCAAGCTGTGCTCTAGACACTCACTGCCCTGACCTGCACACTCCCAACACACGTGTGAGAGGGGCATGGCAGCCCTACAGGGTGGGCATCCTCCCACACTGCTACTTGCAATCTAGATGGCCAGTAAGGTGCTTCAGTTTTAAGAATATCAATGCTTGAAAAGGCCTTTGTTGTAATAAAGGATTTTAAAAAACAAAGATGCTTTTTGATCCTGTAGAACCCCAACTGTCTGGATTCCAGTTATCTGAAGCGGTTATCCCAAGAGCAGATACGTCATCTGCGATCTGTAGCTTGGGTTAGCCAGGATGGGGAAAAATAAAGGGAAGTTGCTGTACTGGCTGGGTTCCCCAATGCCAGATATAGGACAAGGAAGGTATAGGACAAGGTCTTTGCATGCAAAGAGATTTCAATGCATGAAGTCATACCTGGGTTGATTTTTATGTGGCTAAATACTCCATTGACCCAACAACTTCCCCAGTCCATGAAACTCTGGATTCCTGATGCAGCAAGCATCTTCCAAGATATTTGGATAAATCGAGTTTCTACTGTATCTTAAATACCTGAGATAAATACCTAAAGGTATACAAATGGATTGAGTATTGGCGAAAATGTATCTAACCTAAGTGGCAGAAAGTCCAACATTTGAGCCACAATAATGCAGTGTTAGGATCAATTCTGCATCTGCAGGGAAAGGAACAATATCTTTTTTGGATCTCATTTTTCTGAGACTGACTCAGCTGTGCCAGTTTTACCAGAATCGTTTTTGTTTGGATAATTCCAAATTCCCCCCCCCCCACCCCCCCAGTTCTCCCAAGTTGTTAAAAAAAAATCAAATAGTAAATATGACTGGATAACAGACAGGATCGGCTCTAGGCACCAGTAAAGCAAGCATGTGGTTGGGGTGGCACAATTCCAGGGGCAGCATTCCAGCCTTTTTTGGGGGGTTGCTTGGGCAGTTGCACTCTTGGTGGCAAAAAAACCTAGAGCTGGCCCTGATAACAGGGTAGTTATCTAGTAACAGCTGTTAAATATACTGACTCAAAAAGTTGATTACTGGGTGAGAACAATCATGCTACCCATAGTATAAAACATCCTGGCATGACTCAGAATTGGTTTGGAGCAAGAAGTAATAGTAGCCAAACACACACACAAATGCATTTTACTCTCCGAGTGCTTCTGGGAAGGAGAGGGTAAATATTTTTAAATAAAGTTAGTTCTTTTTTCTTTTTGCAATTGTCTTTGCTGAAGTTAAAAAACAAAACTAAAAAGTAACTTCTTTATTAGAAAGTCACCATTTCTCCATTCATGTTACAATTCCTGAAGCTCTGATGACCTTCTCAGGGTCACACTGCATATCGCACCATATATACCTAAGGTAGCTCAGAAATTGTATTACAGTAAAAGCAACTGAAAGGAATTAGGATGCATTTTTGCTTCAGTGGCTGCAATAGACATAAAGGGAATCTTCTGAATCCTGTGTACTTCATACGTTCCAGGCTTTGATTTGTTTCACATCTTAGAATTTCTACAGAAAAAAAAGTCAGCCAAAATAAAAGTGACAGTTCTTAAAATTTTACATTACAGTTCTGTTAGATTTAAGGTTTGTCCTTTATTTTTGTGGCAGGAAAATAAAAGGGATTACATGCAGGAGAATTCTCTATATTATCAGGAGTATACTTGTGAGCTGGTTTTTATAGCACTGTGCTTGATGGCTGTTCTATTTGTCCCTCGAAGCAGAGCACACTAAATTCCGAAATGAGAGAAAAACTGCTGTTTTAAATAGTTTTAAGGTCACTGAATGGAAACCTACTGGCTGCAAATTTTGCTCAAAATCTCATCCTGGCAGTATCGTGCAGCAGTAATGGCATGCGTTATTTGATATGGATGCCTCAAGTGATTAAGACATAGCACACCTTCACTACTGTTTAAATGCCAACCATAACTTTAATTGCTTAAATAAGCAGCAATAACTGTAAATGGTTAGAACATAAGCACCTGAATACCCAGCAGTATCCCAGTCCAGGGGGTTATGCATCACTGGCCATATAGAGCCACCAAAGAAGGGGTAATGTATTTACCCCTACCAGTCCAATCCTTGGGACTCAGCCAATTGTCAGAGCTCCCAATCCACAATTACCTTGTGGAAGAGATGAGGGTGAAGACGAAAGGTGTTTCAGTCTATACCAAGCCTTGAAGTCAACACCATGCCCTGCATGAGGTCCCGAACAAAAGATTTCTTCTGTATTCGGGTTTGGTGACACACTGTCCTCTGCTATTACAAAAGTTTCCCCTGAATACTCAGAATATATCAATATAGAAATAAACCACCACATTAAATCTCCAAGGTGCCTTAGGGAAAGCAAAAAAAACCTCTGTGCATGATAATCTACTGTGGGTTAAATTCTTCCCCAGTTTGAACAGGAGATCAGCTGATAGCCAAAGCTCTCAAGGGACTTACATTCCACAAAACCAGTGACCATGAACAAGCCACATCAATTAAATAAATAGGGGGAGCAATTGGGAAGAAAGCACAGAGCCAACCTGAGTGCCCTGCCATAGTGCCTGCATAAACAATGCATCCTCTTGAGAGTAGGGGTGAGGACCAATAGCAGTCCAGTTGCACCACACCAAAGGATTGCAGTTAAAGTTGTCCTATTATGACTCCTTCCTCCCTGAAGGGGAAAGGAATGCAGAGAGAAGGGTTCCCTCCTCTTGAAATCAAGGGCACCAAGGGTATCTATTCCCCTGTCAGTCTCATTAAAGCCCCACAGCTATGGGCAATGGAATATTACCAAATTATCCCTTCCAGTCAGTCAACAGAATGACATTTGATTGATGCTAACAAACTGAAAATTGCCTACAAAGAGCTAAAATGTGTAAAATTGCAAGCAATATGCCAATAACTAAATCAAGTCAAATATTAAATGTATACTAGTACGGATTATGAACAGGCAAGATTCTTTTCTTAGCTACCTCATTCAAATTCCAGATTAATGCCACCAGACTCAACGGAGTTGTTCCTGATTTACACTGGTGTAACAGAGCAGGATTTAGCCATGTTTTTAATTTTTTACAGTATTCCAACATTGGGACATCAGATGTTTTACCATACACCAAAGTGTCTTAGTGTGATCTTGTTTTTCCACAGGAAAGCCCATACTCTTTAGCAATAATCTTCCAAGGTAATGGTAAGGTTGAGGAAAGTATTTAGGCCTTTGCAGAAAGCCAATACAAATAGCCCTGATAACCCAGACCTTACCTCTTCTGAATTAGTCTGACTTGCTTGAGAATTTTCTATCCTTCTCCTCAGTCTCCCTAAAACGTAACTACAGCTCTAATCATGAGTCATGATCCCGCTACTAACACAAAGTCTTCAACTGATCAATCTTCTTACCCCCCACACTGTTGCGTTTTACACCAAAATGTCCATAGTTCCCTTTCCCCATAGATTTAAAAAAACACACACACACACACACACACACACACACACACACACACAAATGTTTGAAAAGAAATGGGTGAAAACTTCAGCAAGACAAGAACTAGTTGGAGCAGTTTCCACCTCCTCCATAGCTTCTAGTTCTCTTTTAAATTGGCTTCCCTTGCTGCTGCCCAGAGTGGTTCAATACACATAACAACCACCCATGTACCTTCCTCCCCCCGCCAGATATCCTTAATAGAAGGGATCAATTCAGAAATGGAAGATCAGTTAAAAAAAAAAAAAAAAAAAAACACACACACCACTTCACTAGTCACCATCTCATCCTATTCCCAGGCAACAGTAGCTCTATAATAAAGTTTATGACAGGTTTTCTGTCATTTTGCACATTCTGAGATTCATATTAGACATAGTTATTAATTCTGTAGTTGGAATGTCCAAATACCCATTCCCCAAAGAAGGTTCTTGTATATTAAACATCAGTTATATTTTCTTATTTCTGAAAGTCAGCACTAATCAGATAATTGTTAATCAACTTTTAATTGCATCCAATTAAAGAAGTTTCACAGCTGAGTTATAAATCCCTGAAAATAAAGAATTTAATGGGCATCCTAGTTGGCCCTTAATTACAGTTATGTAGTGGTATTACTAGAGACAATTCACTCAAAGTTTTCAATATGGCCAGTTTACCCAAGCTTAAATTCAGTAAATAGGAACTTGTCACTTCAGGTAACAGTCTGAAGCCAATATGTCAAACAATTTATACATATACAAGTTTTTAAGATGAAATACCTCTTTTGCTTTTCTAGGTTTTGGAAACCTTTGTTTGTATCACTTAAAATAATGTGGAATGAACAGAAAACAAATAAGCTCAAAGAACCAGTCTGCCCATATGTTAGAAGGGTAGACTCACTGCAGGGGCACCCCTTGTGGGCATGGCAAAGCAGGCTTTCATCCTTAACACCCCACTGCCAAAAGTCACTCTGGTCCTGGGGTGGTGTGCCTGTTCTCAAAAAAACCTCTAGCCAGATAACTAAACTCTCTCCCATTTAGAGGTACTAGCATCCCAAAGGGGCAGCATTCTACATGATGCTAGCCTTCACTTCAGTCTAATAGCTTCTTCCTCTTCAGGGCTCCTCTTCCATTCCACTCTTCTGTGGCCCCAGGGCTTCTCCCTGGAGCCTTTCAGTGAAACTCAAAAGTGAAACAAGCCACAGCAAAAGCAACAGCTGCTCCTCTCCCTCATACCTGAACTTCTAATCCATCCTGGGTCATTCCCAGCACTACATTCCCCATAAAACACTGATTCTAGTCTTGCTCTTAGTTCGGAGTCTCAATCCTATCTACCCGTCTGCTTGTGCGTTGGCCTTCTCTCAGGCCCACTTCAGGAGTCTCCTTACCTCTGCTACCTCCCAACAGAGCCATGAGATAAACTCCCTCCTCTGTTCTCTACTATCAAGGGATCTTCAGAGTTCCTTCTCTTCCCACAGATTCCTTCTAATTTTTGCTTTCTTTCTTTATAGAAGTCACTCAGCACCTTCTCTAGCTAGGCTTCATCTTTAATTAAGCCTGGCTCACCATCCAGGTGCAGACAACAAGCATAATTGGTCTCAAGCTGACCTTAACCCTTTTAACGGCATCATGCTATATAAAGAACAAACATTTTCTGTCCACATGATTATTTTAGATGGAGAAAGCCACTAAATAAGAAATAAAAGTAGACACTCCAAGAGAAAGCACAGTGTGTGTCCCCTTTGAAACTTACTGCACCAAAACTCAGAGTAGCAGCCGTGTTAGTCTGTATTTGCAAAAAGAAAAGGAGTACTTGTGGCACCTTAGAGACTAACAAATTTATTAGAGCATAAGCTTTTGTGAGCTACAGCTCATTTCATCGGATGCATTTGGTGGAAAAAACAGAAGGGAGATTGATATACACACACACACACACACACACACACACACACACACACAGAGAGAGAGAGAACATAAAACAATGGGTTTATCATACACACTGTAAGGAGAGTGATCACTTAAGATAAGCCATCACCAGCAGCGGGGGGGGGGGGAAGGAGGAAAACCTTTCATGGTGACAAGCAAGGTAGGCTAATTCCAGCAGTTAACAAGAATATCAGAGGAACAGTGGGGGGGGGGGGTGGGAGGGAGAAATACCATGGGGAAATAGTTTTACTTTGTGTAATGACTCATCCATTCCCAGTCTCTATTCAAGCCTAAGTTAATTGTATCCAGTTTGCAAATTAATTCCAATTCAGCAGTCTCTCGTTGGAGTCTGTTTTTGAAGCTTTTTTGTTGAAGGATAGCCACTCTTAGGTCTGTGATCGAGTGACCAGAGAGATTGAAGTGTTCTCCAACTGGTTTTTGAATGTTATAATTCTTGACGTCTGATTTGTGTCCATTCATTCTTTTACGTAGAGACTGTCCAGTTTGGCCAATGTACATGGCAGAGGGGCATTGCTGGCACATGATGGCATATATCACATTGGTAGATGTGCAGGTGAACGAGCCTCTGATAGTGTGGCTGATGTGATTAGGCCCTATGATGGTGTCCCCTGAATAGATATGTGGACAGAGTTGGCAACGGGCTTTGTTGCAAGGATAGGTTCCTGGGTTAGTGGTTCTGTTGTGTGGTGTGTGGTTGCTGGTGAGTATTTGCTTCAGATTGGGGGGCTGTCTGTAAGCAAGGACTGGCCTGTCTCCCAAGATCTGTGAGAGTGATGGCTCGTCCTTCAGGATAGGTTGTAGATCCTTGATGATGCGTTGGAGAGGTTTTAGTTGGGGGCTGAAGATGATGGCTAGTGGCGTTCTGTTGTTTTCTTTGTTGGGCCTGTCCTGTAGTAGGTGACCAACATTCCAGACAAAGATGGACTACAAGCCGTCAGGAACAGTATCCCCGATACTGTCACGGCTAACCTGGTGGCAGAACTTTGTGACTTTGTCCTGACCCATAACTATTTCACATTTGGTGACAATGTATACCTTCAAATCAGCGGCACTGCGATGGGTACCCGCATGGCCCCACAGTATGCCAACATTTTTATGGCTGACTTAGAACAACGCTTAAATTCCAATTCAGCAGTCTCTCATTGGAGTCTGTTTTTGAAGCTTTTTTGTTGAAGGATAGCCACTCTTAGGTCTGTGATCGAGTGACCAGAGAGATTGAAGCGTTCTCCAACTGGTTTTTGAATGTTATAATTCTGGACGTCTGATTTGTGTCCATTCATTCTTTTACGTAGAGAGACTGTCCAGTTTGACCACTGTACATGGCAGAGTGATAAACCCATTGTCTCATGGTGTGTGTGTGTGTGTGTGTGTGTGTGTCAATCTCCCTTCTGTTTTTTCCACCAAATGCATCTGATGAAGTGAGCTGTAGCTCATGAAAGCTTATGCTCTAATAAATTTGTTAGTCTCTAAGGTGCCACAAGTACTCATTTTCTTTTTTCTGATTGTTTAGAATCATGCATGTTATAAGTTAAATGAATGAAAAATAGGTCACATCCACTCTAGCGTCTTATCTGCTAGTAGAAATATCAATACCACCCACATATACTTGCTGGAAGGCAGCATTACTATGGAAAACTTTCCAAAGTAGTGGAAGCCACGTACAGGTTGTAAGTACAATGATGCTTTGAAGACTAGTTGTTGCTGGCAAGAACTCTTAGTAAACTGCTGTTTGCATTGGAAACAGCAGTCATGATAACCAGCTTAACTCACAGTTAGGACAGTTATTGCCAGAAAATAGCGCTAGTGCCACATGACATCACAGTTCACAGTGGGTATGAAAAAATTGTTGCCCAGATATTTTAAGTTATTTAGGTGTTGGGCTGGTCAGCATAGCAAAGGTAAAGCCCCATATTTTCAAAGTATTTAGGCACATGGAAAAGAAGATAGGCATATTTTAAAATCCTACTAGGTGCCTAGGCACTTTTGAAAATCCCAGTAGGTGTCTGCCTTTTTAGGCACCCAAATACCTTGGAAAATCTGGCCCTATGTGATTTAGATTAGCAAGATCCATTTACAAAACTGACATAGGCGCCTAAGTCAATGGGAGTTAGGCACCTAAAAACAAAAGTTTTAAAGGTTAGGTTAGGTGTTGCAATGCTGAGTGGAGAAACACCAAAATACCTTTACAAATCTAGATCTCAAGGACTGTACAATCCTGTGTTACAGCCATCCCAACCATTTTCTTGCCAAATAATGATGATTTCACCAATTCTAAATTATGGATCTCTGGAAGAAATCAAAGGAGGAGGAAGCGGACTGGAGGAGAGAAAGTATCTACAGAAATAACTTGGTTGGTGGCAATGGTGGAAAAGCTGTTACAGAAAAAGAGCTGTACATGATTGTTCAATGGAATTTAAATAAATATAAAATTTGCTTCAGTTTGCCAGGAGTTTTTCTGAATATTATTAAATCTAAACAAGAGCATCCTGATACTTAAAGATAAATGAAAGACACTGAAGTGACAGGCTGAATTATTCATAATTAACTCTTTAGCCAACAAATTTGGCCCATTTTAGCTGGTCACAAAATACCTGTACCAAGGATGTGTCTTAGAATTTATTCTCTATTCATAACTGTTTGACATCAAATACTTCCCCATTATTGCTTCCTGCAATGTGCAATATAATTCACTATTTAAACTGTTTGATTTGTCACCTAATTCATATGGCATTGTTTCTGCACCACAACTAAAAAAAACTTTCATAAATAGGGTCATGTGTGGAAAATTATCTTTTTGGTCTTTGATTTTCAGAGGGAGAAAGTTAACTGCAGAAGAAAGCCCTTTAAGAAAGGAGAGAGTGAAAATGAACACTAAGAAAAAGTCTACATAGGAGCCCCCATGTGTGTATATTGTGCCAGAATATAACCAGACCTTGAACACTTTAAAAGTCATTCTGTTCTTCTTTACACAATAAAGATCATTATATTTGACTCTATATGGATCTCGGAATAAATACTTGAGCTCCTGATTGACTAAGTGAGAAAGTCAGAAGTTACTTTTATTCCCTGTATAGTAGACTTTATATTCAAAATTTTCCTTTCTGATAGTTGAAGACTTATTTTGACACCCAATTACTGCTTGGGTATGTACATGGATAATGCTATGTAAAAGGATGTGGGCAGCTCCTTTTTCTGGCTTATTTAATTGCCTGAAGTCTCTGGCTAGGAAGATTTGGGGAGCCATGTAAAACTACACATTGTTTCATATAATCTGCTAGGGCTGTCAATTGCAATTAATTCAAGTGATTAACACAAAACAAACTAAACTAGATAAAAACAGTCATAATTAATCCAGTTTTAATCACACTGAAGAATAGAATACCAATGTAAATATTATAAATAAATATTTTTGGATGTTTTTCTACATTTCAATTATAAACACAGAATTCAAAGTGTACAGGGCTCACTTAACAGTGCAATTAAAACTGCAATTAATCGCAACTGTTTTTTTAATTGTTTGACAGCCCTAATATCAGTGGAGTGCATTGATTGAATCCTCTGGTTTCCATTTTTCTTTTGTCATACTGTAATTCAATATGGGCATTACCACACATGCTCAGTGCTCACAAATCCTTGTCTCCCTCATTTTATTTACTGCATTAGTGCCAGGTCTTTTGCACAGGGATTTAGAGAACCCATGCCTTACTGCTGGATTGTTACATCCCACTATACATGTTATCCCATGCAGTCATTCACAAACTATTCACCACAATCAGTAATGGTATTTATGTTAGTCCCATGCAAACATTACATGAACTAATTTGCATGGTCGTCCCCATACTACAGGGGGACCTAAGCAGGAATCTCTAGGAGCTAGAGTGAAGGGGTCAGGAACACCAGTTGTGTTCTAGTGCTTCCTCTCAATTGAGGATAAAGGCCCAGGAAGGGGGACACACACACACACACACACACAGGTAATGAACAGGGCTGGCAGATGACAGATGGGAGGGCTTCAAATTTCTTGAAAATAAATCTGTTCCAGGAAGGTGGTCTTTTGGGGAAGAGATAGAGGAGGACCAGATAACAACCTTTAACATAGTTGAAGGCTGTCATAAAGACAACAGTGAGGAATTCTCCATGTCCATTAAAAAGTAGGACAAGTAGCAATGAGCTTGATCTGCAGCAAGGGAAAGTTAGGATAGATATTAGAACAAAAACAAAAACAAAAAAAACTTTCCAACTCTGTGGGTAGTTAAGCTCTAGAACAGGTTTCCAAGGGAGGTTATAGAATCTCCCACCTTGGAGGTTTTTAAGAACAGATTGGAAAAAAGGTGTCAGGGTGGTTTAGGTGTAACAGGCAAGTCATGGGCAGCCAGACCTAACGGTCAGAATCCACAGTCACGAGCCAGAAACCAGAGTCAGACTGGTTGGGATACCACGGGGTCAGAGGCAGGAGACCAACTGGAGGTCAGATGCCAGGAGTCAAGCCAGGCTGGAATGCCAGGAAATCAATTTGAGGACACACAAGGCGCACACAGTCCAGAACAGCATGAAGCCCAGTTGATGATAATCTTTAATGGATAATGCTCAAACTTCATCCATCACAAACTAGATTCAGCCAGTGTAGACCCTAGTGTAAAGCGATAGTGACAGAAAGTCTGCTTGTACGGGAGAGATTGTAACAAATATCCACATCTTTCTCTCTTCTAATCCCAGAAGGGCCCAGGGGAGTTCAGAAGATGAGTGGCACTAGCCTTGAAGCTGGTGTGGACAGAGAAGCCATGGATGTTCAATGTGTTCCCATCAGGATCCTCCACTACAGAGCCTCAGCAGTAACAGAAAAATCCCAAAGGCAACATTAGCAGTGTGCTCCCTTGTGGTGAATTGTCCATGTAATACAGCATTATGTCTTGGATAGTGGCCAGGACCAGATATTCCAGAGGAAGAAGTTGCGAGAAACTCTAAAGTAGCCAGATGTGGGATAATCTCCACCCATAAAAGGCTTCATCTAACACTTAGAAATTGGTTAAAGCCCTGAAGCATGAGGGTTTTATAGCTTGTCCAAAATTCTAATTTCACTATTCAGTCTTACACCTCTGGATATTCCTATTATCCATGTAAATATCCTGATTGAGGGGTATGGTGACTGGTAGAGTGGATTTCAAAAGGTGCTCAATACTGGCCTAGCTCTTCTCCTATTAAACGCAGTGGTAAAACTCCCATTGATTTCAGAGGAAGCAGAATTAGGTAAATGCCATGTGCTTTGGAAAATCCCACCTGCAATGTAAATCTCCTGTTGTGAGCTTTGATGTAGTTTGCAGTCCTATTAGGATACTGTAGTTTAGTCACACTGGTGTATTTTAGCTAAGCAACAGCGACATACATGCTTAAATGGTATCTATTCATATTTTCAAATGAAAATTGTGAAAGAAACACTTTTGTAGATAGTCATGTTCTAATATTGTTCTATGGTAGGCTTCTGAGCATTATGCTTAGTCTTAGGGATTTACAGTAACAATATTGTTAATTATATATATCCTACATAATGCAAGAGGAATTAGCTAGTGAACCTCTGTAAATGCCATATTTAAAAATCATTCTTGTCTTATACGGAGGCAAATGTTCAGCAGACATTAAACAGATTTATCATAGTCTTTTCAGAGGTTCCTGAAAAGGCCAGTGAAAGTTATATCCTTAAATGATTAATGTAGCCCTTCAGATTTTCATCAGAGTTTGCTTTACTATGGCTAGATTCAAAACCCTTTTTTGTATATTACCAGACCACATACCAGCATATTAACAAGACTCAATACAGGGTTGTTTTGTTGCTGCTTTACTAAAAAAAAATTATAACCAAGGATTTTACATTTAGATTATCTGTTTTCAACAGTGACAAATTCATTATCTTCACAATATGCTTCAAATTTAAGTGCATTCACCAGAGATTAAAAGAAAGCAAGAACTCACTGCCAAACAAGTGTTTGTTTTGTCTTCATTATCATATTTACAATGTAAGACACTTGTTCACATTGAGAGATGCAAGATCAAGGGCAAAGCTCTTTCCCCCCCTTGTGGGGCGATTCATTCATATTCTCTACCATGACAATTGATGTTAAGGCCTACAAAACGTTGCTTGCATCTGCAAAGTGAACATATGTAAAGAAAATAGATTGTTAAACACAGATGAAAAAGTGAGATAAAATTATATGCTATCTCTGTGGACTTTTGAACTATTGTGGCATATAAGCAGAGTGATTATGAGCGTTTCAATATAAAACTGATGCTGTGTGTTTTGTCAATAGTTCATGGAAAAAAAGTATACTTTGAAGATAGAGAGTCCCTTTTTCAATCCAGCCTTCCATGGTGTGCTCATTTGTGTCCCACTAGGACCGGATCCAGACAGGTGCTGAGCACCTTCAGTTTCTCTTGGGCTTCAAAGGGCACTCAGGGCACACAGCTAGAGCAAACACTTGTTAGTGGTATGGGCAGGGATGAGGAGCAGAATGGCACATGTAGTTCCAACAGAGGTAAGTGCTTTATTAAAGACTCCCTGGAAGTGACCCAGATAGTCAGCAGCTATTTTGGGGTTTAGAAAGACCTGCAACTACTCTTATCACATCTGACAGGAAGCGTCGACCCAAAGAGAGAACTCAGCTTTTGAACACCTCGACCAAAGTCTCTGCTCCAGAAGAAATTTTTTATACTGGTCATTTGAAAATATTTGGTATTTTATTGAAATTCAAAGACTGATCTAAAAATCAAAAAAGTCTCCCCCCTCCCCTGCCTTTTGCTACTCTGTTTCTAGTAGATGCAGAGAACAAGATCATTCATGGATAGTAACATTCAGGTCCCAGTCAGCATATATACATTGAATGAATGCTAACTTCTGTCAGGTCCAGTGGTCCCAGAAGATAACAAAACCTAGTGATCGGAATGGTTTTAATCAAGAAACCTGAAGATGATTTTGTTCCAAATGAGGGAGTTCTCTCCCAGGAAGCTTGTTTTTCATGGGTTATTTTACATATGCAGCACAGTGCTCCCAGTTTTGATTTCTTCCTACAAAAACTTTTGATTCCCTGAAATAGAGCATCTGAAATAAAAATTAAACAGACTGAAGAGACCACCACATTTTATAAGTGCTTTCCTTTGAGATAAAGGCTTCAGTGCAATAAACTGCAAAGAGAAAAAACCCACTCACGCAGTATTTTCTATTATGCTTTTTTATATTTTTTTTTTTGGAGCAGGGGAGTGATCATATTAAATGCAACTTGCAGGCATGATTTCCTCACTTCCTAGAGATAAAGAAAGCAGCAGCTAGATCATATTCTACAGTCTTTGAATGGTCCACAGCTCCATTTTAAATTTGGAGTATCCCATGTAGAAGGAATATGGCTGACAGTGTGGGGCATTGTATAGCCCAGTAACTGATGAACAGCACCTTTCACCACTAAGATTATAAATTCAAAGCCACCTCAGGTTGGTGATGACAGAGCAACCACCATCTGATGTTTGTTTGGTGATCTGTCTGACTAGAGTCAGAAATCAGAGTCCAGTTCCTTCCTAATGTCTAAATGGAAAAAAAGCACCATTACATAAATGGTGCCATGTCTACAGAAAGATCCAAGTTGCATTCCTAGATCTCCACCCATTGCTCATTAGGGACAAGATTCTGGGCTGCATCCAAGCTACACATCATGGGGAAAGGGATCATTAAAACATCTTTATTCCCCACCCCCAAAAAAGAAAGTTTTGGTGCTCTCCAATCCTGAGGACTGTGCAAAACACCACAAGCTGATCATCCTCAAAACTGCATTATTTTTTTTATGAACCCAAGGGCCATTGTGGCATTTATAGGTTGCCAGGGAAAGATGCTCCAGCATAATGCTTTTCCTTCAAATATTCCTCCTGAGCTAGAGGCTAGTAGAAGGTGGTGTAGGACTCACTGCAGTGGTCTTACACTCCCAGAAAGTCCCATATACTGGGAGAGATCCTCTGCTTCTGGTTAAGGAGGCTTTAAGGATGCCAGAGTAATGAAAAGTTACTTTAACAAACCATGGATCTTAGTTCTCCCAGGTTCTCCTTCTTGAATTTTGAGGGCAGTAGAAAGAGTGATTCATTGTTAGAAACATAAATGCCCTTCACCTTTGTTATAAATAATAGCAATTACATCACTATTAATTATGTTGCATTTTCCGTTGCTGGGAGCTACCTTCAGCAAATAGTTATCTATATGTAGATCATTTAGATATGAACAGCTAATGGATTTAATCACCTGCTGATCTTCTAAAACACTACTTCACTGCATACCTTGCAGTGTACTCAACAGAAAAGGTGCCTTAAAAACTTGGGAAAAAGTTTTGACGGTCACTAATGTCACTAATCTGAAAATCAGAATAATCCAAAAGCCGTGTCTCACATCAACACAAATTAGAAAAAGTAAAAGCTAAATGGGTCTTGCTCAGATTGTAATTGAAATAAGGATAAGGAATAAGAATAAGGACTCACCAGCTGTAGATCAGCAGAAATTTTTTTTTAAATAGATAGTCTGCTTCCATCTCATAATTCTTATAGAATAGTCCACCATGAATCTACTTTCTGTGCAAATCCACACAGGATATCACCATGACAAAATATAAGCACCACCAAGTATTGCTCCATGCATATGAAGAAGTGGGGGTTTTACCAACAAAAGCTTATGCCCAAATAAATCTGTTAGTCTTTAAAGGTGCCACCGGACTCCTTGTTTTTTGTGGATACAGACTAACACGGCTACCCCTCTGATACTTGCCACCAAGTATTATGGGTCTGTCACCAGGATGACCTTATCACCACAGAAGGCAGGTGGGATGGGAGAGGAAGGAAGCCAGAGAGCAGAGTAAGCCTTAAAATAAAGGCGTATCCATATTTGTTTTACCAGAGTTTTATACCCATTTTGCTCTTAGGTCCAGAATTTAAGTTCTAAGGGCTCTGTTTTTCTCAAGTGCGTTTAAAGTCTTTCCTTTTCCTTTTGGGGAGCCCAAACTTCAAGTCTTTTAAAGGGATGCAGGCCTAGTCTATGCCCAAATTCTCCCTGGTTGGGTACTTTTCTTTCTAAGGCTCTGTCACATTCTCCGATACTCTTCTCTGCTCCTGGGCTCCAATTTAGCATTGCTGGGTTACTTTATAGGCTCTACACTGCTAGCTTTCATCACACCATCCCTGAGGAAGCAATAGCACATCCTTCCAGGAGCTGAACTTTCTCTTCCTTATATAGGCTCAAGACTCCTTGTGCTCCCAGCAGCCTCTGGGGCATTGTGGTTGATTAAAGCCAACTTGACCACCTACAGCTGGTGTTCTCCTCCCTCCTTCATGCGAGACTGCACTCTGCCACAGCGTCCAAAGCCCAGCTTATGGACTCCCATTGACTTCATTGGGTCCCTCTGTTAGGCCCTATACAAGTGGGGGGGGAGAAGAGACAAAAAACTTCTAAGCATGCACTTGTCCTAGTATTTGTGGCACCTTAGAGACTAACAAATTTATTAGAGCATAAGCTTTCGTGAGCTACAGCTCACTTCATTGGATGCATTTGGTGGAAAAAACAGAGGAGAGATTTATATATACACACACACACACACACACACACACACACACACACACACACACAGAGAACATGAAACAATCTCTCCTCTGTTTTTTCCACCAAATGCATCCGATGAAGTGAGCTGTAGCTCACGAAAGCTTATGCTCTAATAAATTGGTTAGTCTCTAAGGTGCCACAAGTACTCCTTTTCTTTTTGCGAATACAGACTAACACTGCTGCTACTCGGAAACTTGTCCTAGTATGTGACTAAGACTCATCACAAAGAGTCTAATTGTAAAATTATAATTGGCAAGGATAAAATGCAAGATTGATTTTTCTATGACACATTTCAATGCTCTTATCTTCATTCATCCATCCTTTCCTGATGTAAAAGTATATGTGAGGATAATAAAAATACAAGGACACCAAATTTGTGAGGAATATAACTGTAAATATGATCCACAAGCCCAACTTGCAATGAAGGGCAGTTGGGAGGTATGTTGTTGTCATGGCCAATAAAAGGATGTATTGAGAGGAAGGACAATCTAGTGATTATGGCACTGGCCTAGGCTTTGGGAAACTTGGATTCAAGACCCTGCTCTGCCACAGCCTTGCAGTATAACCTTGAACAAGTCACTTAGAGAACGGAAAACTGGGACAGAGACTATCTGTAAAATGGGGGTGATAGCACTTCCCTACTTCATAAGGCTGTTGTGAGAATATGTGAAAGACTGGAAGATACTTGGATACCTTGATAATGGGAGCAACAGAAGTACTTACAATAATTTTGGGGTTATTTATGCAGATAGAATTGATAAAACTTCACTGTGGGAACTCTATGAAGACAAGATGAAAGTCCTTTCTGAACTTTTTCTGCACAAGATCTGTAACTTCACAGAAACAGATAAGAAATAGATAAAAATGTATAATTTGAAATGTACAGAGAAAGACAAGACAAGGAAAGACAGGACAGGATCAGTGCAAGTGTGTGCAGTGAAAACTACATGCCAGCTGTCAGCATTTCTACATTTTACTTCTTTCTCAATCAAAGAAGTAATCACCTCCTCTGTAAAAGGTTTAGAAGTTACCATTGCAATTGGCAGCATGGGTTTGAACTGCAAATGAACCTAACTGATAAGATACTAGCTCCCATACAGCGAGATCAACCTATGCCACTTCACTGAATACTAAATAATCAAAGCAAAAAAGTGTCAAGCTTTGTAATAAGACAGCCCAGTCAAAAGACACAGGGAAAGATATTGCCCACAGGCCTACAATTCTCTGTCTAACCTCAGCATATATTAGGAATACAATTTTAAAAAGTCAGTTAGGGCTGAAAGTGAATAGAACTTAGCAGCCTAAGTGTTTAGGCAAGACTGAAATCAAAGGGAATTAAGCACCTAAATACCTTTTGAGGATCTGGACTAATGTCACTTTTGAAAATAGGACTTAGGGAGCCATTGATTAAAACGTTCAAAAAGCATCCAAGTAGAACTGCTAGGGAAATGTCCACTGGAATGGTTTTCCTTTGGAAAATATTGATTTGGAAAAACTGGAGTCTTCTATGCCTAGTTTCCTACCAGCTCACCCACTTCCCTGGCTCCCCACGGAGCCTTGGAAGGTAGGAGTGGCACTGCTCAAAAAAAAAATTTAAATTTCTGTTCCGAAATAATTTTTTCGAATGTGTCCCTCATATGGGCAATTTTGAAATTAAAAAAAAATTTTAATTTAGAATCCCCACTCCCATCCCCCAAGAAATGCAGAATTTGACATGGAGGAAATTTCTGGTTCTCCTATAGTTCTAAGCCTAAATCATTTAGTTGACTTTGAAAATGTTGCCCTACATCCACAACTTAAAATAGCTCTCAAACTATGAAGCCCGGTTATCTTTTTGCTTTGTTTTTACATTGCCTCACATGATAGGCCTTGCATCTGCCACAACAATTATAAATATGACATTAGCCATTAAAACGTGCAAAAGGGACCCAAATGAGGAACAAAACCAAATGGGAAGGAGAGAGAAATATTGAGGGATTATTTAATATATGCAGATTTCTAAATAACCTATAAGATATATCCATAAGGGTTATTATAACTGGAACATGTGCAGAGAAGGGCTACTAGGCTGATCAATGAATTGAGGGCATATCTTATGAGAGAAGACTAAAGGATCTTTGCTTGTTTAGCTTAGAAAAAAAAGGCAGGGGCTGAGTGGGGATATGATTTCTCTATAAATACAGCAAGGAAGGTGAAAAAGCTATTTCAGGACAATGCTGGCACAAGAACAAATGAGTATAAGCTGGCCACGAACAACTTCAGACTGGTATTTGAAAAAAAGCTTCTAACCCTCAGAAGAATGAAATTCTAGAACTGTCTCTCAATAGAGAGTTGTAGGGGCCAACAACTTAATTTGTTTTGAGAGAGAGCTGGACAAAGTTAGTGCAATTGTATGACAGGGTTCCAGGAGGGCAGGGGTCAGCAGGTTTGGAGCTCACTTCTGGTTTCCTTCTCTCCCACCATCATAATGCTGTGTACATGAGCGTTTATGTCGGTGTAATTATGTTGTTCAGGGGAGTGGTTTATTCACACCCCTGAGTGACATAAGTCACGCTAACATAGGCTGTAATGTAGATAGCCTTAGGCTTGGCAAAATTTTATTTTTTACTACAAGTTTGATGAATATCAATATTTTAAGCATTTTTCCTTTATCTATATACAGTTTCATACTGGTGAAAAGTTATGATTTTTCTATTTTTATTGATGTAAAGTTTCACAATTGTGGGAAATTTAGCAGGTCAGAATTTCTTAATGACAATAATGCTGAGATCCAAAAAAAGTTAAAATGTTTATAACCCTTAACATACAAATTGTAATCACATGTCAAAATATACAAAGTAGATAACCTCAAATCCAAATCTGATAAATTTCCAAGCATCATTTTTCTTACTTTAATCTATCTGTAAATTTTAAAAATACTGATGAAAATTTCATAGGCTTATGTGGGTGCAGTGAAATCAACGTTTGCCGACATTTACTGATAAAAAAAATGTAATCCCTCTACATCTGTAATCCTGCCTAATCTGATGTGGTGTTGAAATTGCCTGTATGATATTTACTGAGCTAAAGATTTGCACCCAAAATTTATTTATTTTTCTTCGGTAAACTTTATAATGGCTTGCAGCTTAGGGTCAATGTCTCAAGAGACCACCACATGCTTCTATTGGTCTACAGTGTAAGACTTTAATGAGGAGTCTTTATTATTAATCTTTACCCATTGTTTCTGGGTAAAATTGAACAGAGAACACGTGGAAGCTTCTCTTGAAAATCTAGGATTAGAAAGTATTCATATATGCTGTTGACAGCTTCCTCAGATTCAGGCCAATTCATCCCTGGTTTTAGTCATCCATGGGCTTATTCCAGGGAAGAATTTGGTCCATTATCTTTTAAACAAGCTTTATCCAAGGTATCATGCTGAAGATCAATAAAAGAAAATACTTTCTTATGAAATAGAGTTACTCTGCGGAACTCAGTGGAGACAGGATATTTATGTAATCCTTGCAATTATAATTTCCTTGACAGTGTAACAGCTATGAATCCTTATGCTTTAGGGAATAAATGCCTTTCTATCTGGGGTGAGGAAGAAGTTTCCTCTACAATATCATGTTTTATTTCTCATTTTTATGTGCATATAGGTAGAGTAGAGCCCAACATGCAAAGTTTGAATACAAATCCAAAAAGTTTGGTTAGGGCCATCTCTAGCCTGATTTTATGCTTTTTTCTGAAGCTTCTTGACTGCCATGTTCAGAGACAGAATATTAAATTGATCAGAACTTTTAGTCAATTCCAATATACCAATTATATAGTTATAAAATATCCTGAAGAATAAAGTTAGTGGTTTTAAAATTATAGACAAAAACCAAGAAGTTCTATGTTCTTCGATGAAAAAATTCAGCAAAAATTTCAATTTAAAGATTTGGTTTTTCCACCTGTTCTTAAAAAATAGTGCTGTTTGTTTTCTGCTATAAATCCAACTATACAGTACTGTTATCCTTATCATTTATCTGTAAACAATGAGAAATTAGAATTCCAAAAAGCAATATTAATAAGTGAGTACTGGGCAATATTTTTATTCTGCTAGATAGTAAACTACCAAAGCACTACATGCAACAGCACATGTAGAATGGATATAACTACAATTCACCCAGACATTGCAACTAGGTACACACTTTCAAATATATACACCTATATATGACATGGAGTACTCTAGTATATAATGCTGCTATAAAAGCTACCATGGTTCAACAGTACACTGTTTAAAATTAGTTCTTTCAGCAGAGTCCTCTGCAACATTGCTTCACTTACTGAATTCCATTTAGACACTGTGCCAAAGACACCTCTTAGATGTAGTTCCATGCATTTGCGCCAGAGAGGAATTTGGCCATCGGCATCCCCTTTGGTTTGAGATTCATTTCTTATGTGTCTTTTATGAGTCATTTAAAAGAGGATTCAAATTGAAGGTCATCTTCATCTCTATCCAGTGAATGGGCCGTTAGGTAAAATCTCTTTATTTCTGAATAATTTGGCAAGATCTAAAAATAAACTAGAACTTCACTGAAGCCTTGGAATACATTAGGTTATATAAATATGTCATCAGAAGACATTCAGATACAAGTTACACATTCAACCTCTAACTCCAGCTTCAATTTTGGAGGTGGGGGAGGCTATGATACTGTACAGTGCATTGATCCTTTTTTCTTTAATCTTATCTCAATGCTATACTTTTCACATTAACACCAGTAATATTTGCACTTCAAAATTGGTTTTTAATCAGAGACATTCTTTATAGAAACTGCCCCCCCTCCCCTCCCAAATCTTGCTTTAAGATTTGGTCACTAGCTTCAGTTGCTCTAATGGTAACTTGAATGCAAAAAAAAAAAAAAAAAAAAAAAAAAAAAAAAAAAAAAAACCCACACACCACACACACAAAAACCAAAACTAAACAAGCAAAAAAACCCACTAATTGTAGTGCATGGACATAAAGAGTCTTGCCTTAGGTAAGACCTACAGAACTCCTTACCACAAAGCTCCCAGATTTAAGCTTTCTGCTGCAACTTATCTGGTAGCTATGGAGGACCAAGAATTCAATACTCTCTCCACACTTCCCATTCTTTATGATAAATCATTACAACTTAAATTAAAAAAATGTATATAAAAACAATCCAAAATAAACTTAGTGCCATAAGACTATTTACACTGTTATGCCCCCTTATCAATTGCATTTAAATAGTCCTGAACAATATTATAAAATACAGTCTTTGATGGATCTGAACAGTCTTCCAGACCATGTTTGCATTTGTGTGGAATTTTTGCATGGAATTCCCTGTAGAGTGGGCTCACTTAAGAACGGCCATACTGGGTCAGACCAAAGGTCCATCTAGCCCAGTATCCTGTCATAGTAGGTAGGTGATATGGAAGGGGGGGATTCAGCTGTTGTGACCTGCACTGGATGTGCCATGTTTGTCTTTCTTCCACAGGACAGAAGTGACTTTGTCTGTACAAAGTGCAAGCTGCTCTCCATATTGGAAGAGAAGATTGAAGGTCTGGAGCAACAGGTAACGACCCTGCGTTGTATACGAGAGACTGAGGATTTTCTGGACCAAACTCAGGATAGCCTTCTAGGGGCACAAAGCTCTAAAGATATAGAGCAGGTTGCACAGAGGAGCCAAGAGGCCAGTGAAGAAGCTTGGCAACATGTGACCTCCAGAAGAGGTAAGCGGAATGTCCGGGTTCCAGTAACACAGACACAGGTAACTAACCGCTTTCATGTTCTCTCCACAGGTACCAATGCGGAGAGTGGACCAGATGATATGTCTGGGGGGAGAAAGCAGAAGGAGACTCCGCTGGTTGGGAGGCATGAGATGCGATGTCCTGAGGTTGGGGGTTCCACGACCACCACTCCCAAGAGGAGAAGGCGGGTGGTGGTGGTCGGGGACTCTCTCCTCCGGGGGACTGAGTCATCTATCTGCCGCCCTGACCGGGAAAACCGAGAAGTCTGCTGCTTGCCAGGGGCTAAGATTCGTGATGTGACGGAGAGACTGCCGAGACTCATCAAGCCCTCGGATCGCTACCCCTTCCTGCTTCTCCACGTGGGCACCAATGATACTGCCAAGAATGACCTTGAGCGGATCACTGCGGACTACGTGGCTCTGGGAAGAAGGATAAAGGAGTTGGAGGCGCAAGTGGTGTTCTCGTCCATCCTCCCCGTGGAAGGAAAAGGCCTGGGTAGGGACCGTCGAATCGTGGAGGTCAACGAATGGCTACGCAGGTGGTGTCGGAGAGAAGGCTTTGGATTCTTTGACCATGGGATGGTGTTCCATGAAGGAGGAGTGCTGGGCAGAGACGGGCTCCATCTTACGAAGAGAGGGAAGAACATCTTTGCCAGCAGGCTGGCTAACCTAGTGAGGAGGGCTTTAAACTAGGTTCACCGGGGGAAGGAGACCAAAGCCCTGAGGTAAGTGGGAAAGCGGGATACCGGGAGGAAGCACAGGCAGGAAGGTCTGTGAGGGGAGGGCTCCTGCCTCATACTGGGAATGAGGGGCGATCAACAGGTTATCTCAAGTGCTTATATACAAATGCACAAAGCCTTGGAAACAAGCAGGGAGAACTGGAGGTCCTGGTGATGTCAAGGAATTATGACGTGATTGGAATAACAGAGACTTGGTGGGATAACTCACATGACTGGAGTACAGTCATGGATGGTTATAAACTGTTCAGGAAGGACAGGCAGGGCAGAAAAGGTGGGGGAGTAGCACTGTATGTAAGGGAGCAGTATGACTGCTCAGAGCTCCGGTACGAAACTGTGGAAAAACCTGAGTGTCTCTGGATTAAGTTTAGAAGTGTGTGCAACAAGAGTGATGTCATGGTGGGAGTCTGCTATAGACCACCGGACCAGGGGGATGAGGTGGATGAGGCTTTCTTCCGGCAACTCACGGAAGCTACTAGATCGCATGCCCTGATTCTCATGGGTGACTTTAATTTTCCTGATATCTGCTGGGAGAGCAATACAGCGGTGCATAGACAATCCAGGAAGTTTTTGGAAAGCGTAGGGGACAATTTCCTGGTGCAAGTGCTAGGGGAGCCAACTAGGGGGAGCGCTTTTCTTGACCTGCTGCTCACAAACCGGGTAGAATTAGTGGGGGAAGCAAAAGTGGATGGGAATCTGGGAGGCAGTGACCATGAGTTGGTTGAGTTCAGGATCCTGACGCAGGGAAGAAAGGTAAGCAGCAGGATACGGACCCTGGACTTCAGGAAAGCAGACTGACTCCCTCAGGGAACAGATGGCCAGGATCCCCTGGGGGACTAACATGAAAGGGAAGGGAGTCCAGGAGAGCTGGCTGTATTTCAAGGAATCCCTGTTGAGGTTACAGGGACAAACCATCCCGATGAGTCGAAAGAATAGTAAATATGGCAGGCGACCAGCTTGGCTTAATGGTGAAATCCTAGCGGATCTTAAACATAAAAAAGAAGCTTACAAGAAGTGGAAGGTTGGACATATGACCAGGGAAGAGTATAAAAATATTGCTCGGGCATGTAGGAAAGATATCAGGAGGGCCAAATCGCACCTGGAGCTGCAGCTAGCAAGAGATGTCAAGAGTAACAAGAAGGGTTTCTTCAGGTATGTTGGCAACAAGAAGAAAGCCAAGGAAAGTGTGGGCCCCTTACTGAATGAGGGAGGCAAGCTAGTGACAGAGGATGTGGAAAAAGCTAATGTACTCAATGCTTTTTTTGCCTCTGTTTTCACTAACAAGGTCAGCTCCCAGACTGCTGTGCTGGGCAACACAAAATGGGGAAGAGATGGCCAGCCCTCTGTAGAGATAGAGGTGGTTAGGGACTATTTAGAAAAGCTGGACGTGCACAAGTCCATGGGGCCGGACGAATTGCATCCGAGAGTGCTGAGGGAATTGGCGGCTGTGATTGCAGAGCCCTTGGCCATTATCTTTGAAAACTCGTGGCGAACGGGGGAAGTCCCGGATGACTGGTAAAAGGCTAATGTACTGCCCATCTTTAAAAAAGGGAAGAAGGAGGATCCTGGGAACTACAGGCCAGTCAGCCTCACCTCAGTCCCTGGAAAAATCATGGAGCAGGTCCTCAAAGAATCAATCCTGAAGCACTTAGAGGAGAGGAAAGTGATCAGGAACAGTCAGCATGGATTCACCAAGGGAAGGTCATGCCTGACTAATCTAATCGCCTTTTATGATGAGATTACTGGTTCTGTGGATGAAGGGAAAGCAGTGGATGTATTGTTTCTTGACTTTAGCAAAGCTTTTGACACGGTCTCCCACAGCATTCTTGTCAGCAAGTTAAGGAAGTATGGCCTGGATGAATGCACTATAAGGTGGGTAGAAAGCTGGCTAGATTGTCGGGCTCAACGGGTAGTGATCAATGGCTCCATGTCTAGTTGGCAGCCGGTGTCAAGTGGAGTGCCCCAGGGGTCGGTCCTGGGGCCCGTTTTGTTCAATATCTTCATAAATGATCTGGAGGATGGTGTGGATTGCACTCTCAGCAAATTTGCGGATGATACTAAACTGGGAGGAGTGGTAGATACGCTGGAGGGGAGGGATAGGATACAGAAGGACCTAGACAAATTGGAAGATTGGGCCAAAAGAAATCTAATGAGGTTCAATAAGGATAAGTGCAGGGTCCTGCACTTAGGATGGAAGAATCCAATGCACCGCTACAGACTAGGGACCGAATGGCTCGGCAGCAGTTCTGCGGAAAAGGACCTAGGGGTGACAGTGGACGAGAAGCTGGATATGAGTCAGCAGTGTGCCCTTGTTGCCAAGAAGGCCAATGGCATTTTGGGATGTATAAGTAGGGGCATAGCGAGCAGATCGAGGGATGTGATCGTTCCCCTCTATTCGACACTGGTGAGGCCTCATCTGGAGTACTGTGTCCAGTTTTGGGCCCCACACTACAGGAAGGATGTGGATAAATTGGAAAGAGTACAACGAAGGGCAACAAAAATGATTAGGGGTCTAGAGCACATGACTTATGAGGAGAGGCTGAGGGAGCTGGGATTGTTTAGTCTGCAGAAGAGAAGAATGAGGGGGGATTTGATAGCTGCTTTCAACTACCTGAAAGGGGGTTTCAAAGAGGATGGCTCTAGACTGTTCTCAATGGTAGCAGATGACAGAACGAGGAGTAATGGTCTCAAGTTGCAATGGGGGAGGTTTAGATTGGATATTAGGAAAAACTTTTTCACTAAGAGGGTGGTGAAACACTGGAATGCGTTACCTAGGGAGGTGGTAGAATCTCCTTCCTTAGAGGTTTTTAAGGTCAGGCTTGACCAAGCCCTGGCTGGGATGATTTAACTGGGACTTGGTCCTGCTTTGAGCAGGGGGTTGGACTAGATGACCTTCTGGGGTCCCTTCCAACCCTGATATTCTATGATTCTATCTGACAGTGGCCAATGCCAGGTACGTGGGAGGTCATCCATTCCCAGCTTCTGGCAAACAGAAGCTAGGGACACCACCCCTGTCCATCCTGGCTAATAGCTATTGATGGACCTATCCTCCATTAATTTAACCAGGTTCAAAAACAGAACTAGTCTCGGCCTTCACAACATCCTCTGGAAAAAAGGAGTTGCACAGGTTGATTGTGCAGTGTGTGGAGAAATACTTCCTTTCGTTTGTTTTACACCTGCTGCCTATTCATTTCATTTGGTGGCGCCTAGTTCTTGTGTTATGAGAAGGAGTAACCAACACTTCCTTATTTACTTTCTCCACATCAGTCATGATTTTACAGATCCCAATCATTTCCCCCCTTAGTTGTCTCTTTTCCAAGCTGAAAAGTCCCAGTTTTATTAATCTCTCCTCATATGCCAGCCATTCCATACCTCTAATCATTTTTCTGAACCTTTTCCAATTCCAATATATTTTGGAGATGAGGTGACCACATCTGCATGCACTATTCAAGATGTGGGCACACCGTGGATTTATATAGAGGCAATCTGATATTTTTGGCCTTATTAGCTATCCCTTTCTTAAATGATTCCCAACATTGTTTGCTTTTTTGACTGCTGCTGCACACTGAGTGGATGTTTTCAGAGAACAATCCACAATGACTCCAAGATCTCCTTCTTGAGTGGTAACAGCTAGTATAGACCCCATCATTTTATATGTATAGTTGGGATAGTGTTTTCCAATGTGCTTTACTTTGCATTTATCAACATTGAATTTCATCTGCCATTTTGTTGCCCAGTCATCCAGTTTTGAGAGATCCTTTTGTAGCTCTTCACAGTCAGTCTGGGACTTAATTAACTTGAGTAGTTTTGTATCGTATGCAAAATTTGCCACCTCACTGTTTACCCCTTTTTCCAGATCATTTATGAATAAGTTGAATAGGACTGGGCCCCAATACAGACCCCTGGGGGACACCACTATTTACCTCTCTCCATTCTGAAAATGGACCATTTATTCCTACCCTTTGTTTCCTATCCTTTAACTAATTACCAATCCATGAGAGAACCTTCCCTCTTATCCCATGACTGCTTACTTTGCTTAAGAGCCTTTGGTGAGGGATCTTGTCAAAGGCTTTCTGAAAATCTCAGTACACTATATCCACTGGATCCTCTTGGTCCACATGCTTGTTGACCTCCTCAAAAAATTCTAGTAGATTGGTGAGGCACAATTTCCCCTTTATAAAATCCATGTTGATTCTTCCCTAACAAATTTTGTTCATCTATGTGTCTGACAATTTTGTTTACTATAGTTTCAACCATTTTGCATGGTACTGAAGTCAGGCTTACCAGCCTAATTGTCAGGGTCACCTCTGGAGCCCTTTTTAAAAATGAGGGAGGGATTTGCTCACTTTTGACATGGTGTAGCATGAGGACATAAGACAGAGCTATACTTTAAGCAGTCACTACAGAAATTTATGGCTAGGGGATTTTATATACATTAATGCAGTGCAACACATCCTGGTCCCCTCTAGTTATGGTGGAGTGCCAGGAACTCTATATTCACACCACAATAATCATTCTAACATAAGAAAATGTGACAACAAATTTGAAGACATCTCAGGAGTAAGCTAGAAAAAGCGAAAGCATTTTAGCCTTCTGATATTTGAAGAGGTGGTAATCTCTCAGTTTTGTATGGACATGGAATTGATCAGTCCATGATGCATCTGTATTAAAGTTTTGAAGGTATTCAGAATATCCTATCCTTCATTTTAAGGCAAACATTCATTATGATCCCAAAGTTTAAGAGGTCCTGTTCATCATCCATTCCCCCCCTCTCTGCTTCCCCCCCCCCCACAAACACACTTTTCATTTACATGGTAGGAGCACTCATCTTGGTACCTGATTTCACTGTGTCATGAAGAGGAACTCATCTCAGTAGTGTTAAATACACAGGTTTTTTTTTTTAAATGAAGTGACAGAAGTGTCTAACTTTTAAGAGGACTATTTTAGAATGCAGCATGATTATATAGATCTACAGAAGTCAATACAAGTATTGGAAGTGAGGGTGATCCAGTTTTAAGAAGGAAGGGTAGGATGTGTTGACATGATTGTGCAAAATGTAGGAATAGCTATCCACACAGAGACAAATCTTCTGCCCACAGCAAAGACCATGTAGCTCTAGGCAGATATGCAAGGAGTCAGGAAAGAAGAATCTTAACTGGAAGTAGCATCCTCAAAGCTTTATTTGCTTCCTTCCCACAAGGGAGAAAGACAGACAATAGCACTAAGCCTACCTGCCCACTCCTGCCCCCACGTAAGTGTGGGGAGCTCACACCCCCAGCCCCTTTTGTGCAGTGGAAGTCAATGGGTTCCACTGCCATGGGGCTCTCACTGGCAGCAAAGGAGAAAGCTGCCTTTACCCAAATATGAAGCATTTGTTTACATCTGCAAGTGATTAGACAAGGAAATAAATACCTTACACTCCTATTACACTTTTCCTCCAAGGATCTCACACAACTTTTATACAGGTTAAATAATTAATGCTTATAAACCCCTCCAAAGTAGTCCACATGTTCATTTTAAGGCTGGAGAATGTGTGACTTGTGCAAGATGGCACCACAGTGGCAGTAGTACAGAACCCAAGAATAATGATTTCCAGTCCCCATCTCCAGCCACTGCCAGGATGGCATCCCTCAGACTAGATGATCTGGCCTTGAAATCTATGTACAAATGCCTTTATGAACGGCTATTAAAATGAATAGGTCAAATCCTCTCTCCTTGCACAAAGCCTGAGTAAATGAGCTCTGGACACAGGTTCTCCACAAGTATCAGGAGGTTGGGGTGAGAAAGGAGAATTCTCCCTCTTCCCCTCAGGCTGTACAGCAAGTACTGGGTTGCTCTACAAAGTCCAGTACATCCCACTGGCTACAGCATTATGAGAAGTGAAAAAAAGGAGGTAACTGATGGATTCTAAGAGTAGCAAACCCGTTGAACTCTGCCATGAACACACACAGAATTTAGGTGACAATGGTATGCACATACCTGACACAAAGTGATACATTGTATTTTAACCACACATACTGAAATAAAAAGCCCTAGAAAATTTTACCTCTACTCTCTACTTGCAAGTTACCACATAAGCTATATTTCTGAATTTAGGTGTTCTACTTTTTCTTATTGAGCGATTGTCGTTAGGCTTAGTGATGGGAAGCCAGTAATGAAGGATAGCAAAACTCTGGCCTTTTCCCATGACAGTGATTTTGTCAAAACCTCCTTTCATCCCTTCACTGCTAAAGAGGGAGCTTATTTGCCCTGATACTTTTTGTAATGATGAATCTAAAGGAAGCTGTTTGTGAGTTTCCCCTCCGTTAGTCGGCATTGTCTTTCCTATGGTTACACAGCTCTTATTGCAAGATGAGCACAAAATGAAAGAAAGTTGCTTCAGCTATTTCACCATCACCCAGACCCAGAGAGAAAGAAATAGTTTAAAAAAAAAATAGAGCTGCTGATAGTGTACCACAGCTGCTACATATGTACCACATCCGTGAATATAAAGAGCATTGAATAAAACTATTGCTTTGAGGTTTGACATTACAGAACTTACATACTTTTCTATTTTAACTGCATAAACCAGATTGTATCCACTTATTCATACTGCATCTCAGCATACAAAGTCAAAGTGAAATACTTGAGCATAGTTCTTACTCTGTATGTACTGTGTTTACAAAGATACTGGTGGGCTATAAAGTCTGCACATATTATACAGCTACCATATAGGATTTATTCAGCCCATTAACTATCAGTAAACCTAAGTGAGCAATGGGACATTTTATTAGTCATTCTGCTCTTGAAGTGTACATTTCACATTGGATAAATAGTGATTATGAGTAATGACTTTTTAAAAAAAAATATACCCTCAAAAAAAGATAGTCAGTGAGGTAATTTTCATATCTTCAGTTTAGAATATGGTAGCATAAAAGGCAATGATTCTGCAAAGTCCCAAGTGCCCTCAACGTGCAGGGGAGTAAACGGAAGTTATGGCTCCCAGCAACTTGATAATGGTGTATAATCCCAAGCGAAGACCCAATCCAAAGCCCACTGAAGTAAATTAAAATCTTTCCATTAATGTCCGTTACTTCAGTAATAAGTCATTGACATGACCCCACTAGCAAGTTAAGAAAACACCAATGATCCATTTTCAATTAGTGCAGTACATCATCATGGGAATTGAGATAGAGTTGAAATGGATTCAGCTTTTGAAGCTGGTAACAAAACTCAGATTGGTTATCCAGAGCTAGCGTAGTACCTGCCCTGCTAATATAGGTTGGTGGAGAGAGTATGACCAGTAAATGAGAAAATATTACAAATACATTACGATACTCCTTTGCCACATTGGTCTGCAATTTTATGGAGTCTATTTATCTATAAGGCTGCATTTACTGAATCATGTCCAAGATAAGACTACCACAGGATGCTATTGTTTGAACTGCCACTAATGTCATAGCTAGCACTCTGGCATGGAATGTATATTAATGTAGTTGTTACTGAAAATATGATGGGGAAAGTGATACTAAAAGCATCAGAGTAGTAACAAATGAGTGGGTTTGTTGTCATGGGTGACATTGTTTCCTGCAGCATGAGATAAGGAAGCACAGTTTCTATTATTCTGCAGCAGGTGAGCATCATCTTGGGTGATAGCACAGAAAAATCTTTTAAAAAGATATTCACTTACAATGAGTAAGCTGCAGTGAAGGTCAAGTGTAACAGGGCTTTCTCTTGCTTGCAGTTTAAATTTTCACTATGATATTTTCATCAGTTCCCTAAAACTGATTATTCTTATGTGCTTGTTTGCTTTGGGATGGGGGGGAAGAAGTAAACACTATATTCTCCAATACTGCCTAATTTTCAAGTGCATCAGTAATTGAAGTGGGACATTTTCCACTGGCTTCAACACCTGCTCAACTAGAAATCTGATCTTCATGCTACAGACAGCATAACTTTTCTGACCTTTTTTTCATTTATGCAATGGATCACTTGGGAAGCACCCAAAAAAATCAATCATTTCACCAGCCAAGGAAAACTTGCCTCTTCTTGACCATTTTTATCCTGCTGTGCAAAGTTTAAGTTTCTTCAGTGAAAAAGAAACCATGTCCAGTTAGTGTGACCCATAGAAGAGCATCAATACTTTGGTCCTTTTTAAATATATACACAGTAACACTGAGTCATTTCCACAAGACCTATGTGCCATGTTCCAGGCTGCAATTGTGGCATTTAGGTGAGCTGGGTATATGCAGCTGAATGTATTTCTATTTCTATCTAGGCATTTACAGGCACGTCATCACCTCAGGATCTGAACACTTCACAAATATTAAATAACTTGTCCTCACAACAGCTCTGTGAAGAAGTTCTATTGTCCCATTTTAGAGATTGAGAAGATTTTTTCTTTGCCTTTGAAAGCTTCCCTGGGGCCCTTAGTCAAGGTGTCAGCCCCAGTACCACACAGCCAAAGGCATAGTCTGGTAAACTGGTACTGCTATCCAAAGACATCGGATGCCATAGTCTAAGTTATAGATTACAAGTTATTGATATGAATATCACAATACTGTCTAAGTCCTCCATCCTGCTAGGCACTGCAGAAACACCAGCCCCAATCCTGTGATGGGTCCCATCTATATGAAGTCCCATTGATTTCAACAGGGCTGTAGGCTGCCACAAGTGTCTATGTGGCACTCATTGCAGGATTGAGGCAACCGAACAAAAGAACTATCCTTGGCCAAGAAGATAAGCAGAGATGCAACAGTGGATGGAAAAACAATTGATGTGAGTGAAAGAGCGAAGAACAGTAATAAGAACACATTTTAATTTACAGCTATGTGCATAACTTGATGGATTTGAGTTGAAATTAGGTTGGGTTTTTAGTCATGATATAAATAATTCACATGAGAGATTTTGTAAATTTGGGCTTTGCTAGGTTGCAGGCAAGTGTAAAATGGCTTTCAGGTATACAAAACTGAATTGACTCCCCTGTCCACTGCCCAAAAAAATGGCTACCACTTTTTACAGTACAGCCTTAGATGATTAAAACATAAATACACTTTTCTGAGAAGCTACAATTTAGCTGTTATCCAGTTACTTCTGATAATAAACTTACTTCCCAAGGGCCAGATTGAGATATTTGAACACTTGCCATAGGGACGCAGTTTTACAAGGTCAGATACGACAGTGATACGTTCAATAAAAATCAGAAGAGAATAGAAGTTTGATTAGGCATGGCTAAACTGCAGAGAATGAGGTTTTGTAAACTTGTCAAACAACTGATGTTGGGGGGGGATTTACAAAAAAAAGACTAATTTTACAGGGCTCATCTATCATTTAAATGCACATTTTTAACATGAATCAAGGGGAAAAAGTATAACAAGACACTTTCTAATTTTTAATGTGATGTGGCCATTTGTTAAAATTTTGCCAGCACACTTAAGGAAGCACTGGATGATTTCCATGCCTCTGATAGAACTTCTCCTAGATAGTTTTCTCTGAACCTCCTCTCCCCCCGCCCCCATGCTTGGGAGAGGCACCCCAGAAACATGCACAAAACTAATGCATTATTTCAAAGCTTCCTTCAAACTCTCCTTTTCCACGATGCCTCCAAAACACTTGAAAATGGTTGGACAACTAGCGTGCCAAGACTAATGACCATCATGCTGCCCAATATTGTCCCATTGTTGTTATACTCACATTGTCTCATCATCTTCTTAGACTGTAAACTCTTTAGGGTACATACCATCTTTTAGGCTTTGTACAAACAGAAGTGCAATGGCATTCTGGTCCCTGACTGGGGCTCCTGGGTGCTATGGTAAAACACAAACAACAACTTCTATACTCACCATCACTACAAGATATCCCCAGGACTCAAAGATATTTCTGAAGCTCAAACTGTGTCTGTCTTTGGAGAGAACCAGATTGCACTAAGTGTCAGCTGTTTACAAAAACTGTTCCCACGTCTCCAAATTATACAGTCTGTACCATGTTATCAGGGTATGCTCAATATAGTTTTCTGAACAAAGTCATAGCATTTGCTACAAATGCTTTCAATAACTTTTTTTGGCAGTTGATGCCCTGGTCAGGGGGAGGGGGACTGGAGGAACAAAAACAAAAAACCCACTGTTTAGAAGAGGAAATAAATGATTAGATTTCTCAGACCTTAGCACTCCTCACTGTAAGCACACCCATTCATGGTACATGGATTTGTTACAGAATAAAAAGTTTTTAAGCAAACTGGCCCTATAATTTCTCACAACTTCTTTATATCCAATAACTATCAAACTAGTATTTTTTTTTAAAAAGCACAAAGTTTTGGATCTGGAGATCCTCATTTATACTGCTATGAAACAGGAATAACTCCTGACAAAACAGAAAGACTCTAGATCTGATTTTAATAGTACCTTAAAACTAGAGCCTTGTGCCCATCGTACTCAGATTTATATAATGATCCTGTAAAGGACAAGTAGTTCAGGAAACTCCGGCTATTAATTTTTGTAGGAGTATAAATTTAAGAGCAGACCAAATATTAGCTAAACAGGGAAAGAAATACAGAAAAATATGGGGGATGGGCTTCTGCCACAAAGTTTAGATGGATGCAGGCTTACCTAGCAAAGCTTGTTCAAGCCTACAGTTTTGATTTAGTCTATCTGAATTTAATGCTAATAGAGACAATTGCATGGAAATAAGATAATTGCGTTTAAGAGTTCATCTCGTTCTCCTGCTTATTCCTCCCCTCAAGTCAATTTTATTTTGTGATATTCCCAATGGTGACTACAGAAATCACCACAATGTCACATAAGGCAAGGAGTAAGCAACAGGATCAGGGGAATGTTTAAAGAATGAGGGCTCCATTTATATCCAATAATCTTAGTAATTAAAATAAGGAAAGGGAAAACATGACAAGTAGATGATTCCTATAGAATCAAAGCAATAAGTAACAAATAAGACAATGACTTTGAGTACCCAATTTCTGGAGTGAAGACTGCATGCCAGCAGTGCAAGGTTTTTGACACTGGTGACACCAACATCACCAGTGAGTGGTCCTGAGTAGAGGATTAAGAGCAAAATTGATCCAGTGGAAGTGTATTTATTTTTAGCCTAGTACAGAGTAATGAGATGCTTGATGTTTACTAGATTTATGAGCTCAGCTGACTACCATCTTTGGATATAATCTACATCCCTCTAAACAATTGTTATAGCAAAGCCTAAACTAGACTCATTTGGCTAGCAATAAGCTTTCTGTGATGTTTGCTCTGGTTCAACTATTTCTCACGTTCCCCTAGAATTATCTGATTGGAACATTCTGATCACTATAGTGAACAGGTCAGGTTCCCATAGTGTGGCCATGTATTGGTAGGCAAATTCACTGTGTGTGTGTGTGTGTGTGTGTGTGTGGAGATGACATTTACATCTGCTACTTCATGGACTTTAGCCCAATAATCTGAAATTGGGCTAGTATTTTCTGCTCACCAGGAATAGAAAAATATATTCTGATCTTCAGTAGCCAGGGTGTCAACAAAGTGGCTTCCTGGCACCTGGGAAGTTATATCCATTAACACCTAGAATCCAATTTTCAAACATACAAGCCTCATTTACCAAAAAGCATCACAAATTCTGCAGGCCAGGGGAAATACAGAGCAGTGAAGCAAGCCATGGGACCATCACATATGGAACAGTTTGATAGCGGATTTACCATGTCCAACTTTTAACAATTTTGTAAAACCTTGGTTTCATATACAAGTTGTTTTAAAAAAATTACACTAAAGTAACACCCTTTGCTCTCCATTACTGCTTCACCTCACTGTGAAGCATTACTCCCCATCTATAGCCATTTTTTGGCAAAGGGGAAGCCTGATCCACTAACACAGTTCCCTCCTGAGCCCCCAAACGGCAGTTTGCTACACACAAACACAAAACTGATAGCTTCTAAATTCCATATGGGGAAATCAATTTTTTTTTGGCTTAAGCATATAATGCTCCTTGACCATCACCTCAGTAGGAAATCCATTCTGCCTATTAACTAGGTGTGTATAAAATAACTTCTTTAAAATGTTAGTGGATAGAAGTCTTTTGTATTGCCAAAACAATGAAGACACAAATGGCCAAATCTCTTTCTCCCCCGTAAAGAGTTTCTAACCAACAAGGATTATACTCCGAAAAGTCACTGTAACATAGCAATTTTAGTATTAATTCGATTCATAGATACTAAGGTCAGAAGGGACCATTCTGATCATCTAGTCCGACCTCCTGCACAGCGCAGGCCACAGAATCTCACCCACCCACTCCTATGAAAAACCTCACCTATGTCTGAGCTATTGAAGTCCTTAAATCATGGTTCAAAGACTTCAAGGAGCAGAGAAGCCTCCCTCAAGTCAACCATCCCCCATGCTACAGAGGAAGGCGAAAAACCTCCAGGGCCTCTCCAATCTGCCCTGGAGGAAAATTCCTTCCCGACCCCAAATATGGCAATCAGCTAAACCCTGAGCATATGGGCAAGATTCACCAGCCAGATACTACAGAAAATTCTTTCCTGGGTAACTCAGATCCCATCCATCTAATATCCCATCTCAGGGGATTAGTCCTATTTACCCTGAATATTTAAAGATCAATTACTTACCAAAATCCCATTATCCCATCATACCATCTCCTCCATAAACTTATCAAGTAGAATCTTAAAACCAGATAGCCTTCCAAGGGAAGCAGTGGGGGCAAAAGATCTATTCCAAAACTTCACTCCTCTGATGGTTAGAAACCTTCGTCTAATTTCAAGTCTAAACTTCCTGGTGGCCAGTTTATATCCATTTGTTCTTGTCTCCACATTGGTGCTGAGCTGAAATAATTCCTCTCCCTCTCCTGTATTTATCCCTCTGATATATTTATAGAGAGCAATCATATCTCCCCTCAACCTTCTTTTAGTTAGGCTAAACAAGCCAAGCTCCTTGAGTCTTCTTTCATAAGACAAGTTTCAGAGTAGCAGCCGTGTTAGTCTGTATTTGCAAAAAGAAAAGGAGTACTTGTGGCACCTTAGAGACTAACAAATTTAGAGCATAAGCTTTCGTGAGCTACAGCTCACTTCATCCGATGAAGTGAGCTGTAGCTCACGAAAGCTTATGCTCTAATAAATTTGTTAGTCTCTAAGGTGCCACAAGTACTCCTTTTCTTTTTTCATAAGACAAGTTTTCCATTCCTCGGATCATCCTAGTAGCCCTTCTCTGTACCTGCTCCAGCTTGAATTCATCCTTTTTAAACATGGGAGACTAGAACTGCACACAGTATTCTAGGTGAGGTCTCACCAGTGCCTTGTATAATGGTACTAAAACCTCCTTATCCCTACTGGAAATGCCTCTCCTGATGCATCCCAAAACCGCATTAGCTTTTTTCACAGCCATATCACATTGGCAGCTCATGGTTGATCATAGGATGACTAATACTCCAAGGTCCTTCTCCTCTTCCGTTACTTCTAATTGATGCATCCCCAACTTATAACTAAAATTCTTGTTATTAATCCCTAAATGCATAACCTTACACTTCTCACTATTAAATTTCATCCTATTACTATTACTCCAGTTTACAAGGTCATCCAGATCCTCCTGTATAATATCCCGATCCTTCTCTGAATTGGCAATACCTCCCAGCTTTGTATCATTTGCAAACTTTATTAGCACACTCCCACTTTTTGTGCCAAGGTCAGTAAAAAAGATTAAACAAGATCGGTCCCAAAACTGATCCTTGAGGAACTCCACTAGTAACCTCCCTCCAGCCTGACAGTTCACCTTTCAGTAGGACCCGTTGGAATCTCCCCTTTAACCAGTTTCTTATCCATCTTTCAATTTTCATATTGATCCCCATCTTCTCCAATTTAGCTAATAATTTCCCATGTGGCATGGTATCAAATGCCTTACTGAAATCTAGGTAAGTTAGATACACTGCATTTCCTTTATCTAAAAAAAAATCTGTTACCTTTTCAAAAAAGGAGATTAGGTTGGTTTGGCACGATCTACCTTTTGTAAAACCATGTTGTATTTTGTCCCATTTACCATTGACTTCAATGTCCTTAACTAATTTCTCCTTCAAAATTTTTTCCAGGACCTTGCATACTACAGATGTCAAACTAACTGGCCTGTAGTTACCCGGATCACTTTTTTCCCCTTTCTTAAAAATAGGAACTATATTAGCAATTCTCCAATCATTCGGTACTACTCCTGAGTTTACAGATTCATTAAAAATTCTTGCTAATGGGCTTGCAATTTCAGGTGCCAATTTCTTTAATATTCTTGATGAAAATTATCTGGGCCCCCAATTTAGTCCCATTAAGCTGTTTCAGTTTCGCTTCTACCTCAGATATGGTAATATCTGCCTCCATATCCTCATTCCCATTTGTCATGCTACCATTATCCCTAAGATCCTCTTTAGCCTTATTAAAGACTGAGGCAAAGTATTTGTTTAGATATTGGGCCATGCCTAGATTATCTTTAACCTCCACTCCATCTTCAGTTAAGCGGCCCCACTTCTTCCTTCTTAGTTTTCTTCTTATTTATATGGCTATAGAACCTTTTACTATTGGTTTTAATTCCCTTTGCAAGGTCCAACTCTACTCGACTTTTAGCCTGTCTCACTTGATCCCTACATGTTCTGACCTCAATTAGGTAGCTTTCCTTGCTGATCCCTCCCATCTTCCACTCCCTGTATGCTTTCTGCTTCTTCTTAATCACCTCACTAAGATGCTTGCTCAGCCAGCTTGGTCTACAACTCCTTCCTATGAATTTTTTCCCCTTTCTTGGGATACAGGCTTCCAATAGCTTCTGCAGCTTTGATTTAAAGTAATCCCAGGCCTCCTCTGCCTTTAGATCCATAAGTTCTTCAGTCCAATCCACTTCCCTAACTAATTTCCTTAATTTTTGAAAGTCAGCCCTTTTGAAATCAAAAACCCTAGTTGCAGATTTATTTTTGTTAATCCTTCCATTCAGTTTGAACTGAATTAGCTCATGATCACTTGAGCCAAGATTGTCCCCTACAACCATTTCTTCTATGAGGTCCTTGCTACTCACCAAAATTAAATCTAAAATGGCATCCCCTCCAGTTGGTTCAGCAACTACTTGATGAAGGAATCCATCAGCTATCGCATCTAGGAAAATCTGAGCCCTATTATTATTACTAGCACTGGTCCTCCAGTCTATATCTGGGAAGTTAAAGTCTCCCATGATCACGCAGTTTCCATTAGTATTTACTTTATTAAAGACATTAAAAAGGGCTCTATCCATATCAGATCCCGGAGGTCTATAGCACACCCCAAGCACTATCGTAGGAGAGACTTTACTAGTTTTCTTCCCCAATGTAATTTTTGCCCAGACGGACTCTGTCTTATCCATTGCATTGCTTCTTATTTCTTTACATTCTACCTCATCATTGATATACAATGCTACTCCACCACCTTGACCTTTGTTTCTGTCTTTCCTAACAGCACATACCCTTCAATACCTGTAGTCCAGTCATGACTACTATTCCACCATGTTTCTGTTATCCCTATAATATCTGGTTTCACTTCCTGCACCAGTAGCTCTAATTCCTCCATTTTGTTACCTAGGCTCCTCGCATTGGTGTATAAACATCTTAATTTTTGCTGTTTGGCCTCGCTCACATTTTGTACCCTATTAGGCACAGTCATTCTACAGCCAGTATAACCTATTAGACTAGTATCCACACCGCCCTCGCTCCTTATATACATTCTCCTACCCACGGCTGTATCCTTTCTTACTTCGTCTTCTTCCCTCTCAATGCTAAAATCTGGCGTGGAGATTTCCTGGACATCTCCCAACCATCTCCCTCTAATTCCTAGTTTAAAGCTCTCTTTATCAGTTGTGCCAGCCGATCCTAGAAGTCTATTTCCTTCCCTACTCAGATGAAGTCCATCCCGAGAGAACTGTCCTCTGTCCGTGAATGCCTCCCAGTGGCCATACATCCCAAAGCCCTCCTTATAGCACCACTGCCTAAGCCATCTGTTGACAGTCATAATCTTGTCACACCTTTGTTGCCCTTCTCTAGGAACAGGAAGGATCCCGCTAAAGATCACCTGAGCCTCAATTTCCTTAAGCGTCTTCCCCAGGCTAGCATAGTCTCCCTTAATACTTTCCAGTGAGAATCTAGCTGTATCATTTGTTCCCACATGAAGAATAATTAGGGGATTCTTTCCCTCTCCCTTTAGGATCCTTTTCAACCTCAGGTCTACATCCCGTATCTTGGCACCCGGAAGACAGCACACCCTTCTATTCTCTGGATCAGCTCTAGTTACAGGCCTGTCTATTCTTCTCAATAAAGAGTCCCCGATCACATAGACCTGCCTTTTCCTGCTGACGGTGCTATTCTCCAGTCTCTCCCCTGTTCCCTCTGGCTGCAAGTTCTTTCCATTCCTATTTTCCCTTATAATCCTCTTCAACCCATCCTGTATCCTCCTGGGGCTCATATTTGGTGTAGTCTCCCTTGACTCTTCCGCTTTTCCTATAGGACTAGCCTCTCTTCTCTTCTTCCTTACCCTTCCACCTTCAACAAGTACCTGCTGAGCCCCTTCTTCATTTTCCAACTCTGCAAACCTGTTCCTAAGCTCTATTTCTCCTTCACTAGCCCGTCTTTTCCTCTGCCTGGTTCTTTTAGTCACATGCTTCCACTGACCACTTTCCTCACCCAGTCTCCCCTCAAAATTCCCCAGCCCTGCTTCCATCTGTGAGTCTGAGCTTTTCCCTTCAGATACCTCATATCTTTGCTCCATCATCTGCTCAAACCCCTTCCTAAACTCAACGAGACTTTCCACCTGCATCTTTTCCTCCATCAGCTCTATCAAACGGCATTTCATGCAGAAAAAACTCTTACCAGGTCCCCCCTCCAGGATCATGTACATACCACAGCTTCCACATCCAGTCATCCTCAATGTGTCTTTCACTACAGGAGTCACTCCCACAGCTGCCTCCATATCTGTCATCACCTTCCCACCTAAATTCTGTTAATCTGGGAAACACAAGGCACACCAAAAAGACTACCCCCCTCCCAACACAAACGCCCCTTGCAAACTCCCACTCAAACTCCCCTGTTTAGAGCTCTGTTTGCTAGCTCCTGTGCCGCTGCAGCTGTCTGTGTTAGTGCCATCTAACTCCCACAGTTAGAGTTAAAATACCAAATTAGGTCTGAATGTCAAAATAACTCAATTCAGAACCAGAGTTTGGGACTGACCCATTGTAAAAATTAAAAGGAACCATTTGCAAAAATTTGATCCCAATCTCATTTCTACCTCAAAGTTTGGGTATGTTTGGATCCAGTGCTTTGCACCCACTTCTACAGGCCAAGATAACTCACATCACCACTGGTGATCAACAATATTTCAGCACTTTTGCCTCCAACTGGACATGCAGTGCATGTAGCACACATTTCTCTGCAGGTCATGTATAAAAATACACACTCTGAACCTTTAAATGTCTATGACCCTGTTCTCTGCAGGGGCATCTGCCATCTTGTGAGAGAGGAGATACAAACTCTACTCTCTCAAGGAATCTTTACTTTTCTTCTTTCTTGTTTTGTTGTTTTCTTTAACCTAAAAGGTCATTCAGACTGAATATGTATGCTTGCTTTTTTAAATCTAGAAAAAAAAACCAAGACAAAGCAAACCATCTATATTCAAACATCCAAAATAGGTATGAGTAGAATTGGGAGGAAGAGTTCATGTGGGGACTTCTTAATATATATGAGCTAATTCACTCATTTCTAGTACTATCACAAGCTTTTCAAAAGGGACATTTGAACAAGTCCAGAAGTGCTGAACCTGCATTCTACCCCAAAACAGAGAGCATCACACATTTATCATTTAGGGCAACAATGAGAGCAGCTGGGAATGCTTTTCTGGCAATTTGCTTAGGATGGTCTACTGCAAAATGAGAGTCATACCTAGGATACATTACCCTTATAAGAATGCATGAAGACCAAGGGTTAGCTGGTGTACAACTTATTTATGATGACATATGGATTACTGCTCTGGTTACCAAGTAGATTGTTTGGTTGCATTAGCTTTCTGATGAAAAATAACTCTTACAGAATAGGCAATTCATTTGAGATCCATAGAGAAATGTGACATTTGCCAAAGCAATTAGTTTGCATTCAAAAATATGTCAATTACCAGGCAGACATTTATGTGGAAATGACTAGAGCTGGCTAAATTATTCTTTGAAACTAATTTATCCACTGAATTTAGCACTTTTTTCCTGGTTGTGAATTATCCATGAACAAACTGTTTTTTGTAGATCTATTTGTTATTGGTAATTGTCTGCTGCACAATTCATGTACATTTATTTCAGCCTATGGGCTGCCCACAAGCTGTTCACTGTTTGTAGCATGTGAATGGTCACCTCCAATAAGTCACATTATTCTTTCTGCTCCCTGGATTGAATAAGTGAAATAGGAGAGTAATGAACAACAAGGAACTAATACTTTTTTTTTTTAAATATAAACACACAGGCAAAAGTGGGCAGTCACACAGAAAGCAGCTACTCCCCTAACATTTGTGTGTTTGAATAGAGAATAAAATGGGTCAAGAATACAAGCTGTTTGGAGTCTGAACAGCTTATGTCATCTTATTTGACATCTACATTTCACAGCCAAAAGCATGGTAGGCCCCTCGCAGTGCACATAAAAACAGTCCATGCCAGAAAAGTTTACAGTCTAGCTTGATCTGACACAAAGTGGGGGGAAGCAAACCAACAAGGATGAGGAGGGGGAAGCTAAAAAGAGCTGCAGGAGTCACCTGGTGTGCACCCAGGGGGAGCAGAGGATTTATTTTCTTTATACAAAATAAAATTTCTGGTGACCCTTCCATGTAGGTGTCATGGCAAAAGTGGCTCTTGGGGAAGAGCTTGAATGGGGAGACACCTGATGCATTTCCTGAGCTCATGTATTTCCTAAGCAGGAGGTAGCATGGAAAAAAAGTTCAGAGACAGTTATGGGAGAAGCACACAACTGGAGTTTCAAACCTTCCACCACTGGTGGAGAGGATGGAACAGCAGGCAATATAGTAAGGCTATACCTGCCCTACATACCACTGATGACGGAATGTCGTGTACGTGTAGCTATACATGCCTGCGAGAAGCACACCACAATGTTGTGGTAGCTACATGTGTTAGTGAAACATTCAGGGAGAGGGGAGGCACTGGGGAAAGGTTTCATCAGCTCCCACTGCTGGAGCTTCCATTGTGGCAATGAACAGCTCTGGCAGAGGGAGGCACCAGTGACAGGTGGGAAAAGGCTCCGGCAGTAGGACATTGTAGTGTAGATAGGGAGGCACAGCATGAGCGAGTAGAGAGTACATAGGGTTTGTGCTCGAGTACGTCTTTACTCCACTCTCCTAAGCAGGGTCTTACCATCTACACTGCTATTTTTTAAGCTATGCAATGAGGAGTCTACCTGTACCTTCTTTACATAGTGCTGAAAGAAGGGTGCAGTGTAAACACACCCTAAGACAGGATGGGATGAGGGAGAGTAGAAAGAAGCAAAAAGTTATATGAGGGCTTGAAAGCAAAGACAAGAAGTTTAAATGTAATGATGGGGAAAGCCAATTGAGGGATCGATAAAGAGGGAGGAAGGACTGAAAACAGCGTTCTGCAGTATTTGCCCAGCTCAGATAAGGATGATAAATGCAGGAAGAGAGAGTATAGCAAAATCTCACAGTCCCAGAGCACCCCTTTATGACAGTGACATACTGCAGCAACTTTGCCCCAGGTTCGCGTGGTTTTGTCACAACTCTGACCAGCCACCAACACCTTACAGGCTGCTTCAATTACTTAGCCCTCTAGCTAAGTCACATTTAGCCTCACCTCCTTCCAGGGTATTGAAGTCCAAAGTAAACAAAGCCAGATCTTGGCCCCAGTTTCAAACTGGGCCCAGCCCCTTCTACCCAAGGGGGTCTGTCTTCTCTCCTGTAATTCAAGCACTCCTCTGTCCACCTGCTGGGCTCAGCTTTCACCTTTCTATCTCTCCCCTCAGTCCCTCCTGAGCTACTTTTGGCTGCTCCTTGCTCTTGTCTGAGCAGCTACTCCAAGGCCTTCCTAGCTGGAGTTTTCCAAATGCCCTTGACTACCTTGTGCTCTCCCTCAATTCCTCACAGGCACCACACTATGGGGCTGGACCTGGACCTGCACCATTGAAACCAGTGGGATTTTTATTACTGACACCAACAGGAACAAGAGCAGGCTCTGTATACATTGTCTTATTGGTCGGATGGTGATACTACTAATAGTTTCTACCAATGAGCCTAATAACCAGAATGCTGGTGTTATTTTACGTGATACAGGGTTTTTTAAAAAAAAAAAAAGTAGTAATTGAATTGCCTAAAAGACTATCAATGAAAGGCCCTTTTTCCAAGACAATTTACATTCACATTGACAATTTGTATGCCAAGTTTCAGCATGATGCAGATTAAGTGGACTGAATTATGAACTCCTGAATAACTGGGTATACAGTGGAAATGGCAATGAATACTTACAGCATCATAAAAGTGATACTATAAATACCAGACATTGGAAATGCAAGAAAAGGAAAGGAATGAGTGATATGGTCTACAACTTTGGTTTGCTATAATTTTACCATACTTCATTAAGAGTTTACTTTATACTTTTTTTAAAAAAAAAAATGCTGCCCTAATTGCTTTTTTTACAATTGCAAGCTAACTTGAGAAAGTACAAATCATTAGGATGAGGAGGAAAGGGAGCATTGCTTAATGGTCTTAATTACCTGGCTCCTAGACAAGGCAAGCCATAGACTTGTGCCTTTTCTAGTAAGACTATGGGATTGTACTGAAAACAAGTTGACAAGATTTGTGGCAATGTAGCTCTACAATGGCAATGTAACGTGACTGGGAGCTTTCTAGAACAGCCTGCAAATTAAAGAGTCATTGAGTATCAATTTTCCAAATCCAAGATTTAGTTCTTGCCTTAGTTAATGAACACTTTCACTTCTTCCAGAAGTTATTCATTCTTTACCTGTAAAATGCAAACTATTTTTGTCTTCCCCATGTTTAAAAATACCCTGTTAAGAGAAAAGAGTGAGCAGAATGCATTGGATAGGGATTCTTGTCACAAAGATAGATCTATATGAGAGACTAACACCTATGTGCTGCAACATTCTCTCTCTTCAGTTAAGAGAACACATAGAACTCTACGTTAAATTGTCTTTGGTTCCTTATTAATAATGGTTCTTCAGTAATATTCTCTTTTTTTTTTTTTTTTACTTGAATTGTTAGCCAAATTCAAGGCCTTGATGGTTGTTTCAGTAAGGAGTAGGGGAAGTTGTGATTTGTTTTATTGACAGAGAGTGCATAAACCCATTTCCCTGAATGCAGCAGGAATCTAACAGGAGACTGCTTCTTTGCTCACAGTCCAAGCCCCATTTTTCTTGGCCCAGCCCTGAGAAAAAGCTATCAGTTCTTCAATGGTTTCCTGCAGTGGAGTGGAGGTTGCTATTGTTTCAGTTATCTATGTCTATAAAGGAAATCAATCATTTCTTACATTTATCCCAAGTGAAGGCCATCTGTTATATTCCCTGGTTTCAATGGGGTTAACACAACGTATAATAATACTTAACACGTTTTAATTATTTTCCATTATTTGAGTCTGTTTAAATAATAAATAAAATAATAATAATAATAATACCAGTTAGTCAACCTGTATCAATTAACATTTATAAATGTGCCACATACTAATGGGTTCAGGGCCATTTTCATATATTCTGTTTCATTATTGTAACTTAATGTAGGGCCCTAAGGGAAACAGCCTAGAGCAGGGGTTCTCAACCTTTTCCTTTAACCCCTCCCCAAACATGCTATAAAAAACACTCCAAGGCCCACTTGTGCCCAAGACCTGGTTTTCTGCACATAAAAACCAGGGCCAGCAAGCAGGGCAATTGCCTGGGGCCCCCATGAAGCTACATTGCTCAGGCTTCTGCTGCAGCCCCAGGGGTTTCAGTCCCATGTAGTGGGGCTTTGGCTTTCTGCCCTGGGCCCAGCAAGTCTACCGCTAGCCCTACTCACAGGCTCAGAGGGGGTCCTGGTTGGGAACCACTGGCCTAGTGCAGTGTTTCCCCAAACTTGGGATGCTGCTTGTTCAGGGAAACTCCTGGTGGGCCAGGCTGGTTTGTTTACCTGCCGCATCTGCGGGTTCGGCCAATCGCGGCTCCCACTGGCCATGGTTTGTTGTTCCTGGCCAATGGGGGCTGTGAGAAGCGGCAGCCAGCATGTCCCTTGGCCCGCGCCGCTTCCCGCAGCCCCCATTGGCCAGGAACAACGAACCGCGGCCCGTGGGAGCCGCAATCGGCCACACCTGCTGACACAGCAGGTAAACAGAGTGGTCGGGCCGGCCAGGAGTTTTCCCTGAACAAGCGGTGCTCCTAGATTGGGAAACACTGGCTAGAGTATCATTAAATGCTCTGGGAACATATGTCAGGAATGCCACTTGGTTTAGAATTTGGTTCAGTTTTTAAGAGAAGTGACAGCCATTTGAGTTAAATGCCAAAGTCACACAATGAGTGGCAGAGCCTGGTCTAGAACCTAGGTTTTCTGAAATCCACTTTCTCTCAAAAAGCTTCCCTCCAACCATCACATCATGGGAAGGAAGTTTGCTCAATTGCAGAATAGGCCACCTCAGAACCAGCAGGATTCTGACCTTCATATTGGCTTTGAGGGCCTTTCCATCCCTAAAAATTCTGCTCCATTCCAAGGGTTCCTCTAGCTAATGCTACCTAGAGGAGTCTCTACTATTGCCTTCAGAGGGTTCCTCATTGAGGAACGTATCCAGATACTGCATCAACTAATTGTCTGGCAATTTTTCCACTGGTGTCTTATAAAGAAGGTGGAATCATGCCCAGTCCCAATCCATCCACTCCACCAGCTTCTGATCTCTTAGCCTCTACATTCCCACTGCACGCATGAGCGCACGCACACACACACACACGATAGGAGAGGTCCTCTAGAGCCATTGCTAATATTGGGGAAATGATAAGGATCTTGGAATTTACCTTGCTGACAAGAAGATAAAAATGGAGCTTTCAAATTACTCATCTCTGATCTGCAAGTCACTTCTATGCAATTAACATTAACGTAATCACATCTCTGGGAAGAAGATATCCTCCCATAGAACTACTGTAAGCCAAAAGTATTATCCACTGCTGTGTTGTCCATCATCTCCTAGATATCAAACAAGAATCTCTAAGAGGAATTAAAAGAGCATTGGGAAAATTCTAGTAACTGGAACCATACTGAAACAGGTTTCAGACCCTGTAAAAACATCAGCTCTTAGTTTTCATGTTCTTTTCTAGATCACTGCATGGGACACCAGTGGTAGTAGTCAGTGTAATTTATTTAAATCTTTAATTCTCTGCTCAGTAAAAGAAATAAATTAGCTTTCTAAAAAGTGTGAAGAGAATTTTTAATATTTTAGGTTTATGATCAGGTATTGAGGCAACTGGTGAATAGCCACACATTCACAATCACTGCCACCATTAAATGAAACGGCATCCTGCCATGCAAAGGGACAGAATTCAGTTTCCAATGTGTATAGAACTAATGTGAAAACTAAAAGCTGCAGCCATGTATGAAGGGTCCTCTTGCAAATCTTATTACTTACTAAATATGAAAACAGAGCCAAAGCTTTACCTTAAGCCTGCAAGGAGTGCTTTATGTACTCGAGTTACCTCATTTACGCTTTAAGTGGTACTCAGTAAAAGCAGAGATGTGTAGTCAATATCAATGCCTTCATAATAAGGACCACCTCATGAATGATGGAATTCAAAGCTGTTTCACATAACTTCCCATTAATATTTTTCAACTTTTCTTCCCAGAATGGAATGCACACTTCGCCAGGGGTAAGCTGTCCCCTTGGTTTATGCTGTACCCTTCTGGGCAACCAATCATGCACAAAGCTGGCCTTCTCCCTTCTTCAAGCCTACGAGGAGACTGAGTGTCCATGATGATGGAAGGAAACAAGTGGGGAAAGAGAGGGTGCAGTGGCAATAGTGTGGCTGAAAGTTTTCTTCCCATTGCTGATGAAGACAACACCTCCAAGTCTGGAGCATTTTGGCTGCTTGGAGATTCTTTTCCAAAGCTAGCCTGAAGCTTAAGGGAAACTAACACTCACCACAAGAAGATTCTTGGACTTGTTCTTCAGGTATTGTGTACCAGTATGGTACTTACGCCAACATTTGATGTCTTAAATTAGGCATCTAAGTTCATATCTATATAAACAGCCTTATTTTCATGGTTCTTAAGAATCCACTGTCAGTGGAAACTGGTCATATGGCTTATTGTCATCTATAGCACCTTCTACCAATCACATATTAGTTGTGTCTGTAACATGCTTATAACATCTATTTTATTAACCTTTATAAGCTATTTGTAAATATACCCTTAACATGAAGGGTGACATTTTTCTGTGAACTTCATTTCAAGCCAAAACTTGCCACTTTTCCTTTTCATATGAAGCTCTTTGTAAAATACTTTCAAAATTTCTCAGCTTTCTAAAACGACTGTCCACTTTCCTTATGTAATAGCTTTAACAGTTTTTTTTTTATTAAAGAAAAAACAATTTGAGAAGTGAAATGAATGCAATACCAAATGGTGTGATCCTATGAACTATGTTCAGAGAAGCATAAAATTATCTGCATTTGAAGATTGATTAGATTTGACTCTAATGCTGGTACTGCATGTTAAAATATATTTTTCCCCTCTGCAGTTACGGGATATGTAGTGGAAAAAAAAAAAGATGCCAGAGAAATGGTGTCAACATTTGTAATTGCACAACAATTATTCTTCCAATTTACCAATGACCTAAATAAGTCACTAATTAAATAGTTTTGCACTATTAGCTTACCCTGTTTCATTATTGGCATCGTGCCTGTTTTAGGGGGCTCAAAAAACCATTAATCACTTTTGCTTAAATGGGTGTTATGAAACTCATGGAGATTACACTTTAGCTAGGCACTGAAAGCCAGAATATCACCCATAACTGATTGCTCAGAGATGCTCAGTCCAATGCCACCCAGTTCATTCCAGCCTCCCCTGTTACCCAAGAAGCCTGAGATTTTAACTTAACCAGACAGCACTTCCTGTCCTGGGCAATATAAACAGACTGAGGACAATCCTAAAATTGATATATGTCATCCAGAAGGAGTCTGAGGAGTTTATAAACAGGATTATTTGCAATAGCAGGAGACTGGACTTCAAGATCCAAGAGATCCCTTCCAGGTATAGACTTGCGGACTTTAAGGTCAGAAGGGATCATAGTGATCTAATCTAACCTTCTTCACCTATTCATTCCTGGGATAGATCCTTAACCTCTGGCTGAGTTACTGAAGTCCTCAAAACCATAGTTTAAGGACTTCAAGTTACAGAGAATTCACCCTTTACAATAGTTTACATCTGCAAGTGACCTGTGCCGCTTGCTGCGGGGGAAAGGGAAACAACCAAACCCCCCCGCCCCCACACACAGGGTCTCTGCCAATCTGATGGCCGGGGAAGAATTCCTTCCCAATCCCAAATATGGTGATCAGTTAGACCCTGAGCATGTGGGCAAGACCCACCAGGCAGATACTACAGAGAATTTTCCCAGGTAACTCGGAGCCCTCCCCATCTAGTGTCCTGTCTCTGGCCATTGGGGATTTTTGCTACTGTCAGTTGCTGATGAGCCACATACCATTGCAGGCAGTCCCATCATACCATTCCTTCCATAAATGCATCAAGCTCAGTCTTGAAGCCAGTTAGTTTTTTGCACCTATTCTCCCCACCCCCCCCCCCCCCCCCCCCCCCACCCCCCCCCCCCCCCCCCCCCACACACACACACACCTTCCCTTGGAAGTCCCTTCCAGAACTTAACTCCTCTGATGGTTAGAAGCCTTCATCTAATTTTGAGCCTAAACTTGTTGATGGCCAGTTTATATCCATTTGTTCTTGTATCCACATTGGCACTTAACTCCTCTCCCTGCCTGGTGTTAGTCCCTTGATGTATTTATAGAGTGCAATCATATCTCCCTTCAGCCTTCTTTCGGTTACTTATGTTCCTATGATTCACAGAAGCAACAACTGATTGCAACAGTTCTATCAAACATCCTTATTACTGAACAATTTGTAGTTTCTTTTCTCAAAGCAAAAATAAGTGTAAAGAGCAATTTACTTAGTTAGACCATTACTTATGGGAGGGAAACTGACAGCTGGCTCCTCACGGCCCTGATTAGAACACTCCAGCATTATTTGGAAGGCACTTAAGTTACCTGACTTTCTATGGTCACATGTCCAGTTGATTCCACATTCTATTATCTTTTCTTATGGGGATTAAAAGTGGGGAAAAAAGTCACTCATGGCATAAGGTAAAGTCCAGAGGAAAAGGCTCCCTCAGCCAAAACAAGAACAAAAACCATCTTTATTCAGCTTAGCCTTCAGATCTTAACCCTCTTCTGGGGAATGTCACTCATCTTGGTGCTGCAGTTCCTTATGTTCCACACAAACTTTTGTTGAAAATTATTTACTACATCATAGATGAGTTATAAACAAGAGGAATGAAGCACAAAGCATTTTGATGTTCCAGTAAGAAGGATTGTGTGTGTCCCTTCTTTGGCTCTCACACACCTATGCACTTGGGCTTTGGTAGGTTGACAGGTATGAATCCAAGTCATTTAAAAAAGTGTCAAATAAAATCCCATTTTCAAAAACCACACACACTTATGAGGCAAGTTACAGCTTCAAGGAAATGCAACCTTTCTAGTTATGCCTCCCAAGATGTGTGGTGTCCTGCTGTGAGGTAAGGGAGAAAGTCATTGGGCCTACAGTCTTTATGTATATGGTAATCTAAACAGGGGAACTATTGGTCACTGTATTCTCTCCAAATTATTTCGTCTCTTCCTATTGAACTATTATTGGGTCACCTGCTTCCTTCTGAAAGTCCTCTGACAGCTCCCACCAGGAGGGCAGTTATTGGCAAGATAAGAGAGCCTGGAGGCCATGCATCTGTTGAAGGCCGGACAGGTTGGCACAGAGTTTAAAAGCCTATGAATCTGTAATATTTGGCTTAGTCCAGACAAAAAACAAAACAAAAAACACACCACCACTACTTCGCCGTACATTTCACAGCACTGGGTCATGCTGTGCTACTTGTTACTCACAATGACTCGATCTGCATTCCCTGAGCAGCCTTCCCAATTTCAATAGGCATGCTCACAGAGTAAGCCAGTACACAGTGTAGCATAGTCTGACCCCAGAATAGTTTCAAAACCAATTCTGCCTCTTTTTACCCCTTCTAAGAAAAGGGTCTGATGGGGAAAACTGTAGGTGTTCATTTTTGTCCTCACAGACTTTAAGGTCAGAAGGGACCATTATGATTTTCTGGTCTGACCTCCTGCACAACACAGGCCACAGAATCTCACCCAACCACTCTTGTAATAAACCCTTAACCTATGCCTGAGCTATTGAAGTTCTCAACTCATGGTTTAAAGACTTCAAGATTCAGAGAATCCTCCAGCAAGTGACCCATGCCCCACGCTGCAGAGGAAGGCAAAAAAAAAAAAAAAACCCTGGGTCTCTGCCAATCTGACCTGGAGGAAAATTCCTTCCAGACCCAAAATATGGTGATCAGCTAAACCCTGAGCATGTGGGCAAGACTCACCAGGAAAGTATTCTCTGTAGTAACTCAAATCCCACCACATCTAACATCCCATCATAGACCATTGGTCATCTTTACCACTAATAGTCAAAGATCAATTAATTGCCAAAATTAGGCTATCCCATCATAACATCCCCTCCATAAATTTATCAAGCTTAGTCTTGAACCCAGATGTGTCTTTTGCCCCCACTACTCCCCTTGGAAGACTGTTCCAGAACTTCATTCCTCTGATGGTTAGAAACCTTCATCCAATTTCAAGTCTAAACTTCCCAATGGCCAGTTTATATCCATTTGTTCTTGTGTCCACATTGGTACTGAGCTTAAATAATTCCTCTCCCTCCCTAGTATTTATCCCTCTGATGTATTTATAGAGATCAATCATATCTCCCCTCAGCCTTCTTTTGGTTAGGCTAAGGAGGGCTTGGCTTCTTTGAGTCCTTTCGTAAGACAGGTTTTCCATTCCTTGGATCATCCTAGTAGCCCTTCTCTTTTTCTGTTCCAGTTTGAATTCATCCTTCTGAAACATGGGAGACCAGAACTGCACACAGTATTCCAGATGAGGTCTGACCAATGCCTTGTATAATGGTACTTACACCTCCTTATCTCTACTGGAAATACCTCACCTGATGCATCCCAAAACCACATTAGCTTTTTTCATGGCCATATCACATTGGTGGCAGTCATCCTGTGATCAACCAATACTCAGAGGTCCTTCTCCTCCTCTGTTACTTCCAACTGAGGAGTTCCCAGTTTATAACAAAAATTATTAATCCCTAAATGCATGACCTTGCACTTTTCACTATTAAATTTCATCATATTACTATTACTCAAATTTACAAGGTCATCCAGATCTTCCTGTATGATATCCCGTTCCTTCTCTTTATTGGCAATACATCCCAGCTTTGTGTTATCCACAAACTTTATTAGCACACTCCCACTTTTTGTGCCAAGGTCAGTAATAAAAAGATTAAACAAGATCGGTCCCAAAACTGATCCTTGAGGAACTCCACTAGTAACCTCCCTCCAGCCTGACAGTTCACCTTTCAGTAGGACCCGTTGGAATCTCCCCTTTAACCAGTTTCTTATCCATCTTTCAATTTTCATATTGATCCCCATCTTCTCCAATTTAACTAATAATTCCCCATGTGGAACTCTATCAAATGTCTTACTGAAATTGAGGTAAATTAGATCCTCCGTGTTTCCTTTGTCTAAAATAAATAAATAAATAATCTGTTACCTTTTCAAAGGAAGAGATCATGTTGGTTTGGCATGATCTACCTTTTGTAAAACCATGTTTTATTTTGTCCCAATTACCATTGACCTTGATGTCCTTAAGTACTTTCTCCTTCAAAATTTTTTCCAAGACCTTGCATACTACAGTTGTCAAACTAATAGGCCTGGGTCATATTTTTCCCCTCTAAGGATAACTCTTTCTGGTATTTCTATTGTCTCTGCCAATCAACATTTACCCATTCTGGCAGCCTTTGTTCACATGAGCCCAGGTTGTAGGATCAAAGTCACTATTTTACTCACTCATGAGAATGTATTTGCTCTATGAGCCAGATCTTCAGCTGATGTAAATCAATATCACCCAAAACTTGAAGTCAATTGTGCTACATCAGCTGGGGATCTGGCCCCATTTAAAAAGAAAAAATCAAATCCCTTTACAAAGAAATACATTAAAGGCTGAAAATGCAATGGCATTGTATAGCATTAGCACAGCATTTGGGTAGGTTGTTAAGAAAAAAAGAGTACATATTGTATCCCATAGGATTTAAGCCAAATGGTGTATTTCATATCAAGAAAATATAGAATTTTACATGAATGGCCAAGTGGCTGGAAAACAGCATGCAACACAGCAGCAGGGGTACCAAAAACAAGGATTTAATGCTTGGAAATAAAAAACCCAAAACTGAACAAAATGCAGCAAAATTGTGAATATCCATCAAAAAAGTACAGTCACTTGTCATCAGCATTCCAGTCTAGACTACAGCCTAGGACTACATCTAAATCTACAGCCTTACTGTTTGCATGGTAGGTGCAGAAAAGAAGCACTCCATCTTCCCTTCCCACACCATGCATATTAGCCAAGACAAGATGTGCTAAGATTTAATATAAATCCAGTTCTGGTCACTGTGCTGGGCTATCCATGTGAGTCTGCAGGAAACACTTCAAGGGAGTGGGATTAACCCACTCTGCCAACTGAAGAAACCAAGGTTTTGGCCCATAAATTTCATAGATCACTAAGACCCCTGTCAGTCTTCATCAGATGCCAGGAAGCACAGGATCATCTGCATGCAAGTATTTTGCCTTAACAGCTCTACATTGATGACATCTTCATCGTCTGGACCCATAAGGAGGTGGCCCTTGAGGAATTCCAAGATTTCAATAATTTCCACCCCACCATCAACCTCAGCCTCGACCAGTCCACACAAGAGGTCCACTTCCTAGACACTACAGTGCTTATAAGGGATGGTCATATAACCACCACCCTATACAGGAAACCTACTGACCACTATACTTAACTACACGCCTCCAGCTTTCATCCAGACCACATCACAATCCATTGTATACAGCCAAGCTCTAAGATACAACTGCATTTGCTTTGATCCCTCAGACAGAGGCAAACACCTACAGGATCTCTATCAAGTGTTACCTGGGATTCTTTCAACCCAAAGCTCTTGATAACTTTTACTCTGTGTGAGATGGTATCAGGAAATAAATCAGGGGAGACACGGCTGTCTGACCGATAGATGGCTGGCACAAACAGGACAACACAAGAATGCTTTCACTTAAAGCTAAACTTTACTTAGTCTCAAGCACTTATAAACACATCCGCAACAGGTTAGTAAAATACCACCAAACCTTGATAATTACCAAAGCTGAGTGTGGCTCTCGAGTGACACAGTGGCAGTTTGTCTGCTGGGGGGGAGCACAAGATGCATCCAGAGGGAGAGTCCAGTCCTGAAGAGTCCCACCACCTCAAACTTTCCTCTTTTATTTATACATTAGTAATAGAATGACATGTCCCTTAATGCAAACTTGTCAAGTAAGCAGTTTCAATGGTCAAGCAAGAGGTTTCTTCTTATCATCAATTAACCAGGTGTGGGTTTTTCCAGAGTTTGCAGCCTTGAGGCTCCAATAGACATTGCTGGGGCACATCCTGCTCTTCTATAATGCATGTATCAGCAACTTCAACACAATTCTTATCAGGAAGGACATGGGGTCAAGCTGTCCTCTCTGTGGCACCCACAACCCCCCCACCCCCGGTTAAACAGAGACTGCTGAATGGCCAAATTTACAGCCTGCTGACTTGGCTGCTTTTAGCCATAAGCCATAGTGGTTTCAGGCCCTTTACTGGTTTGCCAAAGTCTCCTTATACACAAGCCTTCTTAAAATTACAATACCCACCTGCTGAAGTGAAGAAACAGATTGACAAAGCCAGAAGGGTACCCAGAAGTCACCTAGTACAAGACAGGTCCAACAAAGTAGTATCACCTACAGCCCCCAACTAAAACCTCTCCAGCGCATCATCAAGGATATACAACCTATCCTGAAGGATGATCCCTCATTCTCACAGACCTTGAGAGACAGGCCAGTCCTTGCTTACAGACAGCCCCCCAACCTGAAACAAATACTTACCAGCAACACACAACAAAAACATCAACCCAGGAACCAAATCCTGTAACAAACCACGGTGCCAACTCTGTCCACATATCTATTCAAGGGACACCTTCATAGGACCTAACCACATCAGCCACACCATCAAGGGCTCAGTCACCTGCACATCTGCCAATGTGATATATGCCATCATGTGCCAGCAATGCCCCTCCGCCATGTACATTGGCCAAAACAGACAGTCTCTATATAAAAGAATAAATGGACAGAAATCAGGAATCATAACATTCAAAAACTAGTAGGAGAACACTTCAATCTCTCTAGTCACTCAACAACAGACCTAAAAATGGCAATTCAACAACAACAAAAAAAACAGACTCCAACGTGAAGCTGCAGAACTAGAATTAATTTGCAAACTGGATACCATCAGTTTAGGTCCGAATACAGACTGGGAGTGGTGGGGTCATTACAAAACCTAAACCTAATTTCTCCCTATTGTTACTCACATCTTCTTGTGAACTGTCTGTAATGGACCACTTATTAACACTTCAAGAGTTATTTTTCTGCCCTTGGTATCCTGCTGTTAATTGATTTATCTCATGAGACTGACCTCACACTTAAGGCAACCCCCATCCTTTCATGAATTTATACCTGCTCCTATATTTTCCACTTCATGCATCTGATGGTGAAGTGGGTTCTAGCCCATGAAAGCTTATGCCCAAATACATTTGTTAGTCTAAGGTGCTACCAGGACTTCTCGTTGTTTTTGCTGATAGCACATTTACCACTCTGAAACCTATCCTCACTCCCGAGCTCCATGGCACCATTCTTTTTTTCCTACTGCTAATGAGAAACACTTAACATGCATATGAATTATCTACAATAAAAGTGTTTCATTTTGCATTCAAAGAAATCAGAGTCACATGATCACTTACATCTGTGTAAGAGTCTATGAAAATAGAAAAATTTTGGGAAGAAGTGTCTTCCTGAATGATGAAATCACTCAAACATTTTTACCACAGATATAAACAGCTCTACATTGGAGGAATATACTCCAACAGCTGCTAGTATTACAGAGATGGGATATGTTATCTAAATTATGTATGTTTAAGCAAGATTTCTTGAGCTCAAATGGTATTAAATTCTCTGTCAAGCAAACAAGCTAAACAAAATATTTTAAAAATCTACAGATTATAGAGCCCATCTCATTTAAAAATCAACCCTAGAAGCTGTGAAATCATACATCCTGTAACTAACAGCTTTCTTAGTCAAGGAACATGAAAAACATTATGAAGCTAATACCAAAAATAAAACCAGAATTACAATTTGATTATTCTATTTACAGCTAAGATTATTTCTAAACAGCTATTCACCTTTCTTAAATTTTATACAGCAAAATCTTTTTATTCACTGTTTAGATTGCATTGTTATACATAGATAGTCAGCCACCACAATAATTTACCCAATCTGACTTGAAAGGTGCGTGTCTATTTTCCATTATTCTCAAATGTTACAAATAATTCAGTTCATAAAACTGATCCACTCACTTAAAAACCACCAGTAAATAAGAAAAAAGACCAAGAACTTCATTCAAAAGGAGAAAACAATGAATATGAAGAACCTTGTCTCATCGGTTTATTGAAGTGACCAGTGTCATGTGCTAGCAATATTGGACTATTTGCTGTTGTGTATATGGTATTCAGCACAAAGCTCTTGAAATGAGCCTCAAAGACATTATGAGTAAGCATTTTCTTATTTTGCCACTGAAGAAACCAATTATAACAACTATAAGAAATATAATTGCATGAAACCTTATTAAATGAATATTAATACTCCAACAGAGCATAATAGAATTGTATTTTCAAGTTTTGCCACATTTCGTTGTTGGATGATCACTGCACAGTAATATATTCAGTGAAATGTCCTGGAGAATTAAAAACCATATAAAGTCAAAATGTTAATTAAAGTATGCTATACTTCATAAAAATGATATTGTACTGGAATAGTAATTTACAATAGAGGGAGCAGATATTGTGAGGAACATTGCTTGGATATTTCCTTTCCCAGGGCTAAGAATTTAATGAGGGGGAAGCAGTGGTACGCTACCCATGGTCTATCCACAATTCCAAATTCTGCCCACAAACCCCAAATAACCAGTGCAAGCTGAAAAATGTCAAAGTTGTGATGAAAATTTGTTGGAATTTCAACTTCTGACAAAAAAAAAAACACTGAACAAAATTAATATGAAACTTTTCAGTCATCTCCAAAAATAACTAGATATTGCTGCTAAACTGATCAAAAGTGAAAAAGCTTGTAATCTAGACATAATTTCAGAGTTAATATCCCATTGAGATGAATGCTAAACACTTCTCTTTCCATGTCTAAACTCTGACATTTTTTCTACATTAGTGATTCCCCCCCCCCAGATTCCTGATGGGGGTTATTTCTAGTTCAGATGGTCTAATGGTTACAAAATTTGGATCCATAGTTTAGACCAATCATCTGCCGTCATCAGCATTTAACACACTCCATCATATCCTGCTCATAGCAGCCCTAAATTGACACAAAGCTTAATGCACCAGGGACAGCCAAGTGGTTCTTCTATGTTTTCCCAACATTGCTAACAATAATGGAGCTGAAATAGTATTATCAGTGTTGGGAGCACAAGTATAGACAATGCTAGATGGCACAACATAAGTTCCAGTTTAGAGAATTATCTTCATAACAGTAAGGACTAGCAATTTAACACTTATTACAAAAGTCTTCCTGTAATTAAAAGTAACAAGACCACCATAAAAGTGCTGGATACCACTCTAAACTGGCTCAATCTGTCCAGTGTCTCTTACATACTTAAAAACTTTGCCAATGCAAGGAGAGTATTTTCAGGTGATTTATTTCCAAGCTCCCATATTCCCTCACCATCCCTGATTGTCCAGAAACTGAGCTACTACAGACCCTTTTAAACAATTGTGACATTTCTTTATTAAAGCTGATAAATAAGTGGTGATAGTAATTTCCCCAATTGAAAACCACATGTGGAAGAATTAAATGGCTCTAAGAACTTCAGAATTAGAGTTCCTCCATTCTCACTGAGGTGATTAACATCCTTAAAAGAAGAATGATTCATATCATAATTAAGGATAAACAGAATAGCTCTACAATAGCACAGTAGCAGAGTGTGGCCACTTACTGAGCACCTCCCTCCATCCCAAGGGCAGGGGTCACTTTACAGACATCCTGCTCAATTTGTCTCCTCTTAAACACTCCAGACTGCAACAGGAGATCATAGCTCTTCTGTGGCAGGTTTAATACCAAATAAAGTTCACTCAGATCTCAGCATTCTTAGTCACAACATAATCCCACAATCCTTGAGTCCCCAAAATAAAATCCAAATCATAATTCACAATTCATACTTAGCTCTTGTCTTTCAATCATATGCAGAGCTCATTCTGTCAGTCTGCTCCACCTGAAGCTGCTAGTTCCCAGACCTTTCAAGCTAGAGCTCACTCCTCCAGCTCTGTTTCCTTCCCTTATCAGCAACTCTTGATTCCTGAGCTATCCTCTCTTACTTCCAGGCTTACTATCTTTAGCAACCACCTCCATTCTCTTAGCTCTACCCATTTCAGCTGCCTTTTATATGGATCACCTGATTCCGCGCATGTGAGGCTCATCCCGTAATTAGCCCCAAGGTTCTGCAGCGCACAGGTAAGCCACCCCATGACAGGCACAACTGCACCACACAAACAAGAGTGGGGGGGAACACAAACCCATCAATGTGATTTGCGGATTGGAGTGCAACACTAGAAGCAGGATGTCACTTAGACAGTACACTTCACTCTCCTACTCGGACCTGTGGAATCCCTTTATCAGAGTTTGGGATTTATGGATCAAAAGGGGACAGGCTAATGTGGGAGAGGGAAGGACTTGGGCAAACGCTGCTCTCTACAGCAGTGGTTTCCAAACTTGTTCCACCACTTGTGCAGGGAAAACCGCTGGCGGGCCGGGCCGGGCCGGTTTGTTTACCTGCTGCGTCTGCAGCTTTGGGGCTCCTTCACGGGGCCGTGAGCACGGGCATGTACTTGGCATGGTTCACCCCAATCCCGGACACCTGCCCCTTTTGCGGCGTGAGGGAAACCCTGGCGCATGTCTACCTAGAGTGCGCCAGTCTGCAGCCCCTATTCCAGCTCCTCATGAATATTTTGTTAAGATTTTGGTTGCACTTTTCCCCTCACCTTCTTATCTATGCACGTGGCCCCACCAAGTCACGGGACCTCCTGGTCAACTTCCTCCTGGCCCTTGCTAAAGTGGCCATCTATAAAACCAGGGTGAGGAGGTTGGCCGATGGAGTCTCCTGTGACTGTGAGTCCTATTTCTGATCCTCCGTCTGTTCACGCCTCCAGGCAGAATTCTTCTGGGCGGCGTCTGCTGACTCCCTTGACACCTTCGAGGAGAAGTGGGTGCTGTCCGGGGTTCTCTGCTCGATGTCCCCGTCCGGTTCCCTTCATTTGACCCTTTAACCGCACCCCTGTCCCTGTTGTTCATTAGTTGTCCCCTGTAATTATTTGGCTTTCCAGGTCCTGTGGACCCTCCTCTTAGGCTGGGGGGTGGATCCTTTAGCAGTGGACGGGCTTCGCCCGCCCACTTCCTGGATCCCAGTATGGCGTCTGCAGCTTCGGCCAATCGCGGCTCCCAGTGGCCATGGTTCACTGCTCCAGGCCAATGGGAGCTGCTAGAAGTGGTGCAGGCTGAGGGACATACTGGCCATCGCTTCCAGCAGCTCCCATTGGTCTGGAGCAGCAAACCACGGCCACTGGGAGCCGCGATCGGCCGAAACTGCAGATGCAGCAGGTAAACAAACTGGCCCAGCCCGCCAGGGGCTTTCCCTGCACAAGTGGCAGAACAAGTCTGGGAACCACTGCTCTACAGCATCATACCCTTTCTGAAACACATAGAACAACCCAGGATAAATTAAGGTGAACCAAAGATCCACCTCTGGAAATTTGGGTAACCATATAAGTCTAAAATTGCCTTTATACAATTGCACTCTAGGGAGGAAATACACTCCCTGCAAAAAATATACATATACATATATTCTATAGTGCAAGTAGAAACAAATTTGGCTGGAAAGAAAGAAGTAGGTGCCGAATGAGAGAACTCTTCATCATATTGCCTCAAAAGAAAAAAAAGGTGAAAATAAAAATCACTCCTCAAATAGCATCTAACTCATTGCCTTCTAAAGAGCTTTCAGGCACTGTGTATGAAAGTGCTATGTAAAGTTAAATCCTATTCTCTTCTTGCAGTATAAATATTAGAGAGAGAGAGAGAATACATTAAAACATATTGGATAGTGTTGACCTTTTGGTGTTTTGCCAATTTGTGAATACGGCAAAAGCTTGCTAAGCTGTTCCTCCCTCTGTTCTTTAATTCCTTAAAATATCCCTCTTCCACTCGTGGCAGTGAGAAGAAACATTTTCATTGAAAATACATGCCTGTCCTTTCATTCAAAGGTTCTCAAACTTTTCCACAGAGTGAACCATAACTTCATATATATTCATGTAGATCACATAAAAATAAATCAATAAATAGAGGGATACAAAGTTTTTGTTTTTTACCATGCTCACAGAATATATAAAAAATACCTGAGTGCTTTTGTGGAAACTTCCAAAAACATTTCACTGGTAGTCTGAGACCCAATGTAGAATCATAGATTTTGAAGTCAGAATGGATTGCTATGATAATCTAGTCTGACCTCCCTGTATAATACAAGCCAAAGATTTCTGCATCAATCCCAGAACTTCCATTTGATATAGACAGACATGTACCCTTGAGAAATTGCAGCCTATACAAAAGAGAAAATTCTGAGACAGTCATAAGGCAGGTTGAGAATGGAGCAACTACTTTACTCCGTTCATGGCAGTTGTAACACATATTCATATTTCAAACTTATAAAACCCAGACAATATATATTCTCCAGGAGTTTAGGTGCTGATATAAGATACAATACAATTCTGATTCCATACAATGGGCTGCTCATCTTGCCCCCTAAAGAAAGATACATACCCTCCCATCACAGCTATTCATGTCACTAAACCCCTCCTAGCTACAGCCATGAGAAGTTTATTCTGGGCCTTATCCCAGTCTCATCAAAGTCAAAAGGAGTCTTTCTATTGACTTCAGTGGGCTTTGGATCTAGCCACTCTGTTTATAAGACTAATGGTTTGCTGGTTTGTTATTTCAGGGTAAAACATCACTGCATTATCTTGTAATAATCAAGCTATTAATGTGTGGCAAAATCTCAGCTTCCTGTGCTTTTTTGCATATTGTTTTATTATAAGCAAATGTATGTGTATTCAGCTTTAGTTTCTGAATATACAAGTGCCTCATAAAGATACCTGATTTATTAACATTTTTAGTAGCTGCAGCATACACTGCTCATACAGTGAATTTTGGACTCTTGTTCCTATATGGCAATTGCCGATTGCTAACGTTAGCCATAATGGCTTTTGAAGTGTATTCAGAAAGTTGGATAAAAACTGTTGTTATTTTCAGCCTACACCTGCTGTACTTAGCAGTGCACTCATGCCACCTATTGGCAAATTGCATATGAGTCATTAACATTCCTGTTGGGCAGAACAAAATGTTTTAGCTATGAAGAATTATATGATCTGTGTTCAAAATGGAGAATAATTAGGCGGGGGGGGGATAAACTTTCATTTGCATGAGTTTAATTTCTATTGCAATTAAGGGATTTTTACACTTGTGTTGTGGTCAAGACCGTAAAATTCGTAAATAAATAAAGTGAATAACTTGTTTGAAATAAAATATCTGATAGGAGAACTGGAAGGAGTAACAGCTACTTCTGCTACACCCAATCCAGTAGTGTTAACAAGTACTTGGGCAGAGTTACTTTTACAATCATTACTATATTGTCAAACCTGCTTTCATATATGGTGGGAAGGTATTCATGTAGGTAGTGGTACTCTATCTGGCCAAAGGAAGAAAAATGAGCAGTGCTTGGAAGATTTTCCAGCTAGCTAAATGAGATCACCTGGAATGACACCCTTAACACAAGGAATTCTTTGCATGTTTGAGGAGGAGTAAAACACTCAGACACAGCAGTTTGGGGAATAGCGGATCAAACTCTCATCTCAATTATATTACATGAGCGTAAGGCCTGGAGGGGTTCGCCATTAAGATATGCCAGATGCAATTCAGATCAGAATCTTAGCTAGTGATTTTGAGGAGAGCAGAGAGTATATACTAGCTGAAGGTTTGAACTAGACCTGGCTGTCATTGAAAAATCAAAATTAAAAAAAATCATTGTGGGAAATTTTAATGTTGACCAAAAAATTAAAAATATTATAAATTTTTGTTGAAATATTTTTGGCTTATTGACTAGCTTTGGGGTGGTCAGTTTTCAGTTTTTGAAACTGTTCACTGAAATTTTAAAAAATATAAAGAAAAATTTTGCTGTTTTTTCAACCAGTTCAATTTTGAGCACAGCTGCTTTCAGCACTCCTATGAGTTTTAAAATTTGCTCTTGACAGTGTATTTTGGTATTGCTGCCATTTAAATTGCTGTTCAAAAGTATAAATCCTTCTAAGTAAAATAAATTAGTACCTGCTTTACTCATTTTCCCCCAGCTAAATGTCTACTCATACTTGAAGTCCATTCTTCCTCAACCACCCAGAAACCATAAGGCAGGTGAGAGAATTTGAGCTATTGCCAATGAAACTTAGTTTTATTGATGGTTTCCTGTGGTGGTGTACTAATAAATAACACTTGGAGTATACACAATACCTTTCATCTGAAGAGAACAACATGTTTTACAATAGTTATATGTTACCCTATGAGGCAGATATTAATATTCTGATTTTACTTGTGGGGAAAGCAATTCAATGAGCAGTTTTTTGTTTTTTTCTTTTGTCACTGAGTCAGCCTGTCCTCTCCCACTGAGGGACTGAGATTCCTGGCTCCTCATTGGCCCAGCAAATTATCTATATAAATCGCTCCATCTGAAGCTCCCTTTGGCTTTGCTAGGTGTTTCTAGTCTAGTCTGTCCCCACTCCAGACCTTAAGCAGTCTGGAAAATGATGTCTGGAGGTTCTGGAGCCATTATTGCTGTATTCCAGAGGGTAGGACCCCCAAAGGATCAGTTCAGTATTCCAGGTGCTGGATCTCTTTGTTGTGAGCAATGTAATAGTTTGTCATTGTCAGAGCTGGGAGTAAAACACAGGAGTACTCCTTGATACTCATCCCTGTGCTCTAACCAATAAAACCCAATTCCTTTCATAGCTGTATCTTTAAGATGAAAAAAAAAAGAAGCACAGCAGGTGGTCAATACTAATTGAAATGGGAGTCCAAACTCTGCCACTTGCCTGTGATTGGCTGGATTGCAAAATGTCTGTTCCAAAAATTAGCAGAAGCCACTGAGAAGACAAATGTGCTGCAGTATAGTCCAGTGTTTCTAATGAACCACAGTCCTTCTCATTCAAATGCTAGTCTCTTTACTTCCTCATAAGTCAAAGGGTCAGATCCCCAGCTGGTGTAAATCAACATAGCCTCACCGAAGTCAGTGGAGCTATGCTGGGCTTACATCCGCTGAGGATCTGGCCCAAAATACTTAAATTATTTCAGAAAGTTATCATGGAATCTGGTTGTTTAAAATTATTGTGATGAGTTTTTTAGGCTTAACAGGTTTTGTTCTCTGGCTTCAGTAATGGTGCCTTCTTACCATAGCTCCCCATAGAACAATCTGTATTGTATAGTCACCTTAGAGAGTGTTTCCACTAAAATGACCATAAACAAAGCTATAGGAGTTGTTTGTTGTAGATAGCAGATCATATTCTCAGGTTTCAGAGTAGCAGCCGTGTTAGTCTGTATTCGCAAAAAGAAAAGGAGTACTTGTGGCACCTTAGAGACTAACAAATTTATTAGAGCATAAGCTTTCGTGAGCTACAGCTCACTTCATCGGATGCATCCGATGAAGTGAGCTGTAGCTCACGAAAGCTTATGCTCTAATAAATTTGTTAGTCTCTAAGGTGCCACAAGTACTCCTTTTCTTTTAGATCATATTCTAATTTTCATTACAAAATCTGACCACTGAGAAGACAGGGACATCTTGTAATTCTCAGTCTTTAGTACACAGATGTGATATACTCATAAGTGTGTCTTTTTTGAAGGTTTTCTGGTCAATAGTTCAGAGATCAGGGATGTCTCAAGTATTTGCTGTTTCAGTATTCATTTCTGTTGAAAACTTGAGCAATATTGGCATAAACCCCACAGACGTACTTTCCTGTCAGTTATTTTCTTCAGCACCCCCTACTTGTCATAGTCACCCTTTAACTGCATCATAGAAGCAAAGTGACAGGTTTCAGAGTAGCAGCCGTGTTAATCTGTATTCACAAAAAGAAAAGGAGTACTTGTGGCACCTTAGAGACTAAAATTTATTTGAGCATAAGCTTTCGTGAGCTACAGCTCACTTCATCGGATGCATTCAAGGAAAGTTCAGTCTTTGGACTAAATCTCAGTGGAAATGTACAGATATAGCAAATGTAATGAGTACTGTCACACAAGAATCCTTTGTAAAATTTCCCACGCAACACTAACTTTCAGCATATTGGAAATGTCACATTCACAATTTCATCTGTGAGTCTGAAGATAAGATGACACTGTTATTCAGGACCCACAGCAGTTTGCTGCTTGCTAGTAATTTAATCCACCACTTCACCAAATCTGGAGCAGTGACAGAGTTTTGAACTGTGGCAATTATGGCCCTCCAAGCAATGACCTCATTTCCATTTGATCCTTAGTTTTGCACTGCCTTGTAATCTTAATGTTCTTTACTGGGTGAAGAGAGAGGCAGAAATTGGACCACTGACTAAGCCACCCAGATGTCATCTTTCAAACTGTTGGCAGTGTGAGAGCCCCAAGGAGCTCTGAAATAATGTTCAGGATGAAATTGGTATGGTTAAGATGTCATTCAGAGCAGAAACTCCTTTGGTAGTAGGTCAGCTGAAGATCTGGCAAGTCAATAAGGGGAATTTGGACTGAAATCCAGTCCACAGGGTTGTTATGTGATGAGATCATGGAAAGAAGAGTTCAGATTATAATTTGGACAAAATAAAAAGTGCTACACTTTTAAATCCTTTTTTCCTCCTGGTAGATGGATGGAGAAAGAGAGCGAGTGGTGTGTGTGTGTGTGTGTAACCAAATAAGAAACTACAAGACACTTATCTAAACGTCACTAATTTTCAAAAGGAAAATGATTTTGCCACATTTCCCCAACAGGGAAGTCCTTTATCACTTGACTGAAATCCTTTAGATACCTTCAAAAGTCCTTTCTAGGACTGTCTGCTATTATCCATTGCAGCCACAGTCACCATCTTTCTGAGTGAGGAAACATATGGAGAGGAATTTCTTCAGTATGTATTAAAGTATATGCTTCACTATTGGTCAGATTTTCGGTGGTGTGAGGCATTTTCTGCTCCCAGGCCTGAATAAACTGCTTTTCCAGCCATCCTCCAAGGGAGCAAGAAATATAGTGTTTATAAATATAAATGCACAAGTTGGATTCTCAAAGAACACACCATCACAGGATAATGCCTCTGTCGCTTTTGTGACATCAGAGAATATTACTGTACCTGGCTGGCCTGTGCATGCAAATGATATTTTGTCTTTGTTTAACTAGGCCAGTGGTTCCCAAACTTGCTCGGCCGCCTGTGCAAGGAAAGCGCTTGGCGGGCCGGGCCGGTTTGTTTACCTGCCGCTTCCACAGGTTCAGCCAATCGCGGCTCCCAGTGGCTGCGGTTTGCTGCTCCAAGCCAATGGGGGTTGGTGAAAGCGGCACAGCCTGAGGGACGTTGTCACGGTTCCTTTCCCACTCTGAACTTTAGGGTACTGATGTGGGGACCTGCATGAAAGACCCCGTAAGCTTATTCTTACCAGCTTAGGTTAAAAACTTCCCCAACGTACAAACTTTGCCTTGTCCTTGAATCATATGTTGCCACCACCAAGCGTGTTAAACAAAGAACAGGGAAAGAGCCCACTTGGAGACATCTTCCCCCAAAATATCCCCCCAAGCTCTACACTCCCTTTCCTGGGGAAGGCTTGATAAGAATCCTCACCAATTTGTACAGGTGAACACAGACCCAAACCCTTGGATCTTAAGAACAATGAAAAATCAATCAGGTTCTTAAAAGAAGAATTTTAACTAAAGAAAAGGTAAAAGAATCACCTCTGTAAAATCAGGATGGTAAATACCTTACAGGATAATCAGATTCAAAACATAGAGAATCTCTCTAGGCATCTTAAGTTACAAATCTTAAGTTACAAAAAGACACAAAAACAGGAATATACATTCCCTCCAGCACAGTTTATTTTACCAGTCATTAAACAAAAGGAAATCTAACGCATTTCTAGCTAGATGACTTACTAAGTTAACAGAAGTTGTAAGGCTGCATTCCTGATCTGTTTCCGGCAAAAGCATCACACAGACAGACAAACCCTTTGCTCTGCCCTCCACCTCCAGATTTGAAAGTATCTTGTCCCCTCATTGGTCATTTTGGGTCATTTTTTGGCAAACCCGGGAGGTTCTTATAGCTTCTTAACCCTTTACAGGTGAAAGCCTGTTACAGGTTTTGCCTCTGGCCAGGAGAGATTTTATAGCACTGCATACAGAAAGGTAGTTACCCTTCCCTTTATATTTATGACAGACATACTGGCTGTTGCTTCCAGCGGCTCCCATTGGCCTAGAGCAGCGAACCATGGCCAGTGGGAGCTGCGACTGGCTGAACCTATGGACACGGCAGGTAGACAAACCGACCCAGGTCGCCAAGGGCTTTCCCTGCACAAGCGGCAGAACAAGTGTGGGAACCACTGAGCTAGGAAATTAGATGCATTTAAGGTAAGTAAGATGTAGTGGATCTTTTCAGACATATCATGCTCTCTTTGGTCTCAGTAAAAGCGCTTGCTTAATACACAGAAATGTACTAATATTAATGTTTTGCACTTATATGGTGTGTGACACAGCATGGCCAGAGGGCAGCAGGAGAGTGTTAGAAGGGAGCCTTATTCCCTGTAGAGGGAAGAAAGTTTGCTATAGATTAATTAAAGCACCTGAAGCCAGTCACCTGATAAAACCCCCCTGCTTCAATCAGACAAGGGAAGGAGTTGAAGCAGAGTGGATTGGTGTTGGAGCAGAGATAGTTTGGAGGGAAGCAGAGGAGAATTTGGAGAAGTGCTGCAGTGGGCTAAGAAGACCAAGACCCTAGGTAAAGGGACATCTGGTTTGTGCAGAGGGAGGACAGGAAGCCCCACAAGCTGAAGGGCAGGAGAGGGAAGTAGTCCAGGGGAAGGAACCACTAGTTCAAGGGGTTTACTGCTATCCCTAGGACACCTGGGCTGGGACCTGGTGTAGAGGGTGGGCCTGGGTCTCTCCCTCTCCACTCCCCTCTTCTAGGACGCTAGTGGGGCAGTTAATATCCCAGTTCAGGGATGAGAAATGGTGCCCTGAACCCTCTCCAAGAAGAGACAGTGCAAGACCCATCAAAGTAGTACTGGCAATTTGCCACAGGTGTAATTAATCTGAGAATCTCAAAGAGCTTTACATGTAATTAAGTCTCACAACAGCTTCTGTGAGAGAGGCAAGCATTTTATAAATGGACTTGTTAAGATTACACTCAGTTTGAGTGATTTGAAGCAAAGTAGAATTAATTAGTTCTTTGCTCCAATCAGTCAGCATATCTCTCTCCTTTCTTGGACTGCCTTAGGGAAATGTATGTATCCATACACATACTCACCACATTTTTTCTTTGTTACAGTATATATCAAATTCAGTCTCATCTCCTGAGCCTGCTACCACAGTCTTTAGAACAAAGCTTCTTTTCAACCATAAGTAGATATCAAGAGATGTGGACTCATGGGAGTGATATCTGCAATGTTAAAGCAGCAGCCAGAAAGAGGTCTCCTCTGATACCCAGGTGTAGAAAGACACACACACACACGGTGAGATTTGTGACCATGAGCTGAAGTTCTGGATCAAGACTTTAAGATGTTCATCCAGTACAAGAACTCATGTATGACTTAATTAATGGTACTCAATAATGGCTGATGTGGAATGTGTAGGGCTTTGCACTCCTTTTCACAGGGGGAATATCACCCTTAATGTATATTGAACATAAGCAATATCATAACAATACTCCTAGCAGATTTCAAAACAGTTTCTTGGAGAACCTTAAATATTTAAAATCAAGGAGGCTCATATAAAATTGTCTCTGTGATAATTATCAGTAATTATTCATAATGCACTTCCTCATGCTAACAAATTCACTGAGACGCTGATTTAGATCCCTTTATTGGGGTTAAGACAAGTTATATTACAGTTGCTGTAAAGATACTGTACAGTACTTTATCATATTAATATGACTAGAACTTTGAGTTTATCATTGTATTTTTCCCTCAGTTGGAAAAAAAAGGTACATGTATGAGATATAAAATGTTCACTTATTTCCATTCCAGGGCAACGTGGAGAAGCATAGCTAACTAAAGATCTGCTCATTCAAGCAATCATTGCCCAGCAAGTTCATAAATCAAAGTTAATTAAGCTGAAGCATCATTTTTGATGGGACTGAAATTTGCACATATATAGTTAATAATGAATAATTATAGGTCATTGCTTTATCAGAAAAGACATGTACCATTCTTTTAATTAATTCTATTAACCTTTTTGGCAAATACTAAACTAAGGTTATACGTGCCAATTAAAATTAATTTTATATGGAAGATTTTAAACTGCAATAACTGTATCCTTTTAAAAGGTAACAGTAATCAAAGCTTTTATGTTTTTGATCAAATGCACACTGCATGGTGTTGTGTTCTGCCTTGGATAAAATGCTGTTTGGAGAAAATGGAAGTTTACTCTTTCTTGCAGTCACCAATGTAAATAATGTGTTGAATTTCATCCATTTCTTTTCCCTGCGATAAACCTAACTAAAAAAAAAAAACAAACCACTTATGCTTAAGTCATATTGATTTCTACATGCTTTAATGCACTGTTTCCCCAATGGTGGGCCATGGGAAGGGTCTAGATGGGTCACAGAGCCAGTGAAGAGGGTTGGGCCTGGGGCAGAGGGTGGTAGCTGGAGCCCCTGCCCAGCACTTACCCCACAGTGGTAGCTCCTGTCCCACAACGGCAGGCCTGGCTTCCTGCTCCAGGCATTGCAACGGGTGCACAGAGTCACGGTGCCACTCAAGTTTATCCCAACCACCCCCTTTTGGGTTGCAAAACCCAGTGCAGGAATGCAGGCCCAGCACTGCAGGACAGCAGCTACCTGTGCAAAGTGAGTGTGGTGCAGGCTCATTCTCCAATGCGCACACACATACGTGTGCACACACACACACACACACACCCTGAGGCCTCCTCTCTGCACTGGTCCAGGATTTGGGATTGCACTACTAGGTTTGAGGCAGCTGCTATGGGTGGTTGGTGCCCCCTTGGCAGGTCAAGGAGGAAGAGGCAGTAGCAGAGGAGGAGAAAAATGCTAGCATGTGACTTTGCTCCCCTCCCTCCCATAAATGTGGGGTGGGGTTTGCAAAAGACAACATGCAGTTGGTGGCTCGCCTTCATAAAAAGTTTGGGAACCACTGTACAGAAGTTCTGCTCTTAGACAGAATCTAACAATTCACTAGAATTTAACCCATTAGTTTCATATAGTTTAATAACAATATAACACCATCAGTATAGTGTGACAATATCTATGTGATTTTATCCTGAAGATTCAATTTTCATAAGTTTCACCAAACAAAAGTAAGCTTAATTCTCAGAAATATTACACTTGCTTTACACTAGTGTAACCTCACTGACCTCAGTGGATTTAAACTGATGTAAAAACAGAGTGGAGAATCAGTCTCAGGATAAATAATTAGATGGATGGATAGACAGAGCGCATGCAATCTCACACCATTAATTGACCTGGAAAGAGAAAAGAGAGGTTAAAAGTGTAACAAAGGTGGTGATAATTTTGTTTTCTAGCCAAAAAAAAATCCACCACTTTTTATTTTTAAAGTCAAAGGTTATTGATGGGGGGTGAGGGGGGAAATGGGAATATCTCAAGGAGAGGAAAGGAGGAAGGAGAATATAATAGAGATATTTAGAAAGGTAGAAAATGAAGGACAACCACAAAAGAGAAAAAAGAAAGGGGAAATATAAACCAGGAGGTATTAAATTACTGTATTTCTTTAAATGTACAGAAAGTTTTCAATCAACATGCTATAAAATATCCACATTAGTAAGTACCACTATATCTATGCAGGGCCTTGTTCTCATCTCATTTTCACTAGCATAAGTAAGATGCAACTTCACTGAAGTCAATACAGTTAAAATTAAAAGAGTACATATGAGCTCCCAATACCTATGTCTCATGGTCTTACTCATCACAAGCATACTGTGATATTATGAGCTTGATTCTAGTTTCTCATTTGTTTTATATCTATGGTATTAATTCCATGGAAGAAGAAACAGAAATTTATGTTCATAAGGGGGTGGACAGGAATGGTACAAAAAGGATAGGAGGGTATAAGCAGAACCTTTTTAAAGGTTGCTACTCTCCCTCTTAGACATCTTTTCAATAAATAAAATAACCAATAACAAAAATAAATGTTAAACTATGTACACACACAAATAGATAATTGTCTTAGTGGTCTAACCTCAGTCCTGGAGTAATTCCATTTATTTCAGTGGATAGACACTGGACATAAATTTGACTTGGTGTCTTTTAAAGCAATAGTAGAAAAAACTGCAAATTGCCCGAATACACCTTAACATTAATGCACTGCGGTGTGATTATGAAGGGGGCTTTTATAGCACTCTGTATGGGTAGGTTCGTATGATGTGCACCTCGCAATGTGCTTAACTACACTACAGAGGATTCCAAGTTTCAAAACTACCTCTATATCTTTATATTAAGGAAAATCTCAGCTGAGGGAATGTAGCTATGTGTCTTAACTGTTTTGAAAGCCTGCTATAAAACCTACTTATTCCACAGGTACCTACATAGAGTTTAAATGAGAGAGGAAAGAAATCCTCTGAGATATAGACATACACTGCAGTCAAAGTTAAATATATTCTTGTAAGAGTTTGTCAGCCAACTCACACCTTTGACCCATGGAAACCCTGGAGCATCTGACATCGGCTGTCTAAAAGACAGCAAATAGAGTGATTGACTCCACTCCATGTGAAACCTGAGCTCTCCTGTTGGGGAGTCCAACAGCCTGTCAAAAGCTGGAGAGGACAATGGAGTTAAGAAATCAGAGGGCATCTGTTGCAATTACAGGATAAATGATTTGAAGAAATGGAATTGGGGGCAAGGGAATGGAAGGGATCTGGCTGGTTAAGAGAAGGAAGATTTACACTGGGAAGTGGCTTGCATAATGACAGGTTTCAGAGTAGCAGCCATGTTAGTCTGTATTCGTAAAAAGAAAAGGAGTACTTGTGGCACCTTGGAGACTAACAAATTTATTTGAGCATAAGCTTTCGTGAGCTACAGCTCACTTCATCAGATGCATTCCGATGAAGTGAGTTGTAGCTCACGAAAGCTTATGCTCAAATAAATTTGTTAGTCTCTAAGGTGCCCCAAGTACTCCTTTTCTTACTGGGAAGTGGGGAAGAGAGGAAGGAGAAGTGAGATAATGGATAAGAACCAGACCAAACTGAACCTCCAGATCTTCTGAAGTTTCCCATCCTTATTGTAAGTACCTGCCAGATGGAGCACACAGGGTAGGATAATATCTCAGAACATACTCCCTAATCATGCTCAGACCCAAATTATATTTCCATCTGTCATGAGACCATTCCATTTTTTAGCAGCACATTTCTTCTGTTCACAAAGAATATGAGGAAAAAGTAATTTCAAGTCATCCTATTTGAAGAAGGAGCCCTCAACACAGGTTGATATGTGCATGAGTCTTGGGTCATATCCTGAGCAGTCTACAGCACTTACAAGTGCCATTGACTTCTGGCAGGAATTGCATCCGTTCCTAATGATGTTCTGCTCAGCACTTCTAATGATGTTGCCCTTTATTTGCTAATGAATTAGGGCCAATTCCTGCAATCACACACTTAGCTTTATTCACATGCTGAATGTATATGGAGGACTGTGCCCTTAATTAGCAGCATTCTAGGTAGATATCATAACTTAATGTTGTTTAATTATATGCACTTCAATAAAGCATACAGATCACCTGTAAGACTTCTTTCATGAGGGGGCTTTTATATAAAGTGCATAGGGAAAGAGAGAAGACTGAATTTTAAAAGAAAAATAATCAGCTTGTCGGTATGAAGAGCTGAATCTATAAAAAATACTCTATCTTACTCATGCCAGGGCTTTAGAGGGTCGTGAGATGGAAAATGCTTCCTCTTGGGATTGGAATACTTTGCCTCAGGCTACTTTTGCATCTTATTTCATTGTCTAGACTGATCTTGGGAAATTGGTGACTGCAGCAGAGGTACAAACTAACATCTGGCTGAAACTCCTTAGATCATCATGAATGTATCCCAAATTCCCTGTAATTAAAATAAGCTTTGGATCAGGCCTCTTCTTCAGGAGGCTTTGGCTAGTTTGATCCATACAATATAATGTGTGTTCTTATGCTTCGGTATGGTAGGTTTTCACGCATTTTAAATTGGAAGAGTTGATTTTGTCTAACCTTGGTTTCTCAAAACTAAATTGACCATTCCTAAGCCACAGAAAGACCCAAGTGTTCATGTCCATTTACCTGAACCCTTGGGGACATTTTATTTACATACATAGGCAGGAGTACTATCTGGTCCACAACCTGTTTGATTCTCCCTTCATTCTGTTAATCTGGTTTGAACCTTGCAGACAGCTAATGCAGGCTAAAGTGAAACTTAAAGCTATAAAATGGGAAGGGAGAGAATTTGAATAGACCTGTACGTACAAGTCATAAAGTATTACCAATGACAAATGTATGTTCTAGAGCCCAGAAGGGACAATTCTAAATAGATGAGCTTCAATTTAATTTTAAAAGGGACAAGGATGTCCATAAATTTTACAACTCTTAGGGGAAGTTCCACCATTAAGTGCCAGCTCCAAGATGTTTGAACTTTATGTTGGGGAATATGCAGAATTACCAATATTTACAGACCACTGCTTTTCCCATGTATTAAAAATCAAACTTTATCTTATTAATATTTATATTTTGGTAGTGCCTAGAGGCCCCTTTTAGAGATCAAAGTCCACTGTGCTAGCAATGTAGAAACAAAAAGATGATCCCCTCCCCAAGGAAGTTACAAAATAAGTAGGATCAACAATAATATTTCAGACTGAGATTTTCATAGAAGACTAAGAGTTAGGCACCCAACTCCCATTGAAATAAAATTCCAGCCTCATTCTTTAGATAACTCATTTTTGAAAAAATGTAATAGCCCTCAGTTGTTGTGATTCCATAGAAGGATGGTACATGCAAATAGATTTGCATATTACTGGTATCTCAGAGACATTTGTCAAGTTCAAAAGCTTTCAGACACTGTATCAAAAACTGTACCACTCCACAGATAACAGGTTGTAATACTTGTTTACTGCTTTCTGCGAAGATCCTCATGAAAGTAAGATCTCTCTCTCATTAGCTTAGCCTGATGAGTCAAATTTGAAATAAATAAACATGAAAAACAAATGGAGGTTATAACTCAGCACAAATATGCAACATTATGGACTAGATCTTCTGCTAATGTAACTCCATGGACTACTGATTATCTGACTCTATTATTATAAAACATGTATGTAAGACTGTAAATTTACACTGTACCCTACAGAACATAGGTCCAGGGCTGGATTAATGCAAGGGATTTAGGTGCTGCAGCCCAGGACCGGCAGCTAAGGGGGACCCAGCCAGAGCCTGCACCTCAACCCCTACCCCAGGTCAGAATCCCTTCCTGCACCAAACTCCCTCCCAGAGCCCACACCCCCTCACCCTCTCCTGTACCCTAACACTCTGCTCCAGCCTGGAGCCCCCTCCTGCTCCCAAACTCCCTCCCAGAAAAAAACTAATATAACTTCTGTTCTAAGGTAAAAAGTAGGTTATTTTGAATTAACTATATTCTACATGTTTTAAGACTGAAATGTAACCACAGAACAGCTTTATGTTAATTAAAAGACAAGTTTAGTATAGTGTTAATAGCCTCAATGCCATAATTGTGATCCCTTTGTTTTAAATTAGGAAAAATACTTGTATACAGGGGCCCCACAAAATCTAATAGCCCTGGGCCCACAAGAGAATTCATTTGACCCTGCATAGGTCAGACATGTTTCTTGTCCAAAAGTTTTACAGCCTAAGCATATTCTTGAATTGTTTGATTGTACAGAACAAAAATAAATTGTTGCAAAAATAACCAAAATATTATCCTTGTGACTTCTGAACTTCTCCACAATCAAAAGTCTTGAATGTTGAATAATAAGTTATAAATCTTATCTTATATCTTAACTTAGTATAAATGCATAAATAAAAAGCACACAATTTAAACAGCATAGGTCAGATCCTCAGGTGATGTAAACTGGGATAACTTCTTTGAAATCAAATTTCCCAATTCCTTGCTACATTTTTCAGATAGTTATGGAGCAGGTTTTGAAAAAAAATCCAAGTCTTTGAAAAATGACTGCCCACTCTGATTCAACTCTCTCCCCTTGCTGGTGGGAGGAAGAGTGATTTTTCAGCCAAAAATTGTCAATTTATCCACCCACTCTCTTCTCATAACATTAGACTGAAGATTGCCTGGAAAAGAGGGTGAAGGGGAAGAAACAAGCTACAACCAAAGAGTATACAGTGATTACAAATAAACTGTACAGCAATAAATACATCATGAGAAATATTAACAAAATACTTCTCTGGAAAATGAAAGAGTTTCACTGTTAAAGCTCTCTGATTTTCCTAGCCTTGAGCAGGAAGCTCACAAAGTAAGATGATGATCTCCAAAAATCCCTTATGGAAAAGACCTAGAGAAATTAATTAATTGAAAATGATAATCTTTCTATAGGTTTTTTTAACCTTATAGTATTAAAAATGAGTTATATCCCAGTTATAGAATCTAAAAAAGTGATTCTCAAAAAACACAGAATATAGGTCAAAGTAATTTGTGTAGAACCCTACTGATTTCCTCCCCATTAGATCTGAGATGGTGTTTTCTTAAAGTTGGGAAAGACTTGGGAGAGAAGATTTTTAAAGTCAGTCATCCTCAGATCACCTGGCTGAATGGCAGTGGAGTTTATCTGACATTTAGGGCTGGAAGAAAAAGTTGTTATGCAATAGAGTAATGTCTCTTCTATTGCATGCCAGTGCTTTGCAATAATGCACAGAACATTGATTCAAGTGAAAAGGAAGTTTATTTTTATCTTTATCAGTAAGTGTTTATTTTAGTGGAGATTAGTGCTTCATTACCTTTTGCCTTTTATTAGATAATTAATTTTATGTGGCTACTTTACTGCGATTAAATGGTACATTTCTCATGCCACTATTACTTCCATTTCACTGAATCTACACCTCTCCACTATAGCTTGAGCAGCCATTAATTCACCCCACCCGAAAGAACAATTGCAGGATTTTCTCCTTTCTTGTTGCCTACCATTAATTTCACTGAAATGTTTTGGTTTTGGCAGCCTGAAGAGCCTTGCTTGGTGGTAACTGTATGGAGTCGAATTTGTTCATCACTTCTCTCCTCTTCAAATGCTGCTTCCTGCCTTTAGTATCTACTTTCAGTTCCTGATTTTAGTCCCTGATCCTTGATTTTTATTAATGATGCCTATAATTTCTGTGTAAGAGGTGGAGGTTTGCTCAAATTATAACCCAGCAGTGCTTGCTGTTTCTTTCTCCCTTTTATTAATCTGGAGGATGTGTTCAGAAAGAACACATCCACGTACTATAGAAAGGATTACATACTATGGTTACAATGGCCTTAAAAGTATCTAGGGAAATAAATTACACAGATTACAGAGAGCGAAGTAGGTAGGATGGATAGATAATACCTTTCACTATGTAGATATTTTTCCAATTTAAAAATTGTTTGTACTAATATTTCAGTGTGTAAAGAGATCAATGATTCTCTCTGCTCTTTTACTAAGCTTTTATTATTTACTACTACGAAATTATTCTTCAATAGCCTTGTTATATTAAGCTTTTGTATATAACTCAGTGAAGAGTCACAAATGTTTTGAATCAATTCAATAGCTATAATTTTACTAACTAGAGAATGGCACAATTTTAAAAAAATAAAAACTATGGGGCAGATCCTCTGTATGTGTAACTGACACCACTGGTGCTATGCTGATTTACATCAGGTGAGGATCTGGTCCTACACACACAATTATGGCCCTGACTCAGGAGAACATGTAAGCATATATTTAAGTTGATCTGTATTCAGGAAATGATTTAAGCACATGTGGAAGTGTTTTCCTGGATCAAGGTCTATTAACTATAAACTATAAGGCAGATACAGTTGACAGGGCAAATAAAGTGATACCAAGATACTGCTCCTATTGCAGTCAATGGTACTTAGAGGAGAGGAAATAAATGACTTTTTTGGATTGGTGACTGTCCTGAAAAATTAAAAAATAAAAATAAAAATTTGGGTTGGCTCCAAAACGGAAATTTTTCAGTTTTCTCTCACCAAAATGAAAAGTAAAAATGTTTTGTTTTGTGTCAACTGAAAATGTTCTGGTTTGAAACAAAAAATTTTGCTCAACCCAAAAGAATGTTTTTAGGGATTGAGTTTTGTTTGGTTTTGGTTTTCTTTTAAATAAAACTATGTAAATTTCTAAACAAAAACACTGAATCAAAATGAAAAATTAAAACATTGTTCTGAATATATCAGAACAAATGGATTTCACTTTTTTTTCCCCATTTTTGTGGCCAAAATTTGCCAAATTCAACCCAAATTCATGAATCATTTCAGTCAACCCAAAACTGCATTTTTTTGGCAAATAAACTATTTGTCTGAAAAATTTCTCCCAGTTCTAATGGCAATGGAGATTTGCCATTGATTTAAAGGGTGCAAGATACAACCTATATTTGCATGCTAATTTAACTGACAATGAATTGTAGTATTTCATATCCTTTCATTGAATTAAAGAATATACATGATTATATGAATAATAGTAATTAGCTTTCATATAGCACTTTCCATTCAAGGAACTCAAAGAACTTTGCAAAAGAAGGCAAGAATCAATACCATTCTTCAGTTAATTGAATGAATATTAAGTAAATTTTACTAATATATATCCCTAGCTATTTGTGACTACACAAGAGCATATCTTTAGCACACTCTAAGCTAGTACTCTTTAAAATCTTGGATTGGATGATAAGACATTTCACATTCCCTTTGAAGAAAATATAGAATTTGCTTAGTCTGAGAGCATAACATATGATGTCATACAAAGATAATATTCTTTTAATCGCAGTGGCATTTCTTTATTTTTTCTCCACTAATGTGACTTCAAAATAAAACTGGCTAAAAAACAAACTAAGACACGTCTCAAAAATTACTTTGATAATGCTAATATGCCCTTTAAAATTGAGGCCAACTGGGAAATTGAAAGGGTGACAAGTGGAACCAGCTTGTTATAGGCTGGCATGATACCAGTCATTGGCATGGCTTAAATGACAGTAACCGTATCTGGAAAGTGGTTGATAAGGAAATCCTGTTATAATGCTGTGCTAGTTTCTTTCTTAAATTACATCGTATATGATTTTATTTGTGCTGTTTCTTGATTTTCTGACAAATTGATTTTTTTTACTGAAATGCTCTTGTGCTTAAACAAATGCATGAGAAGTGACTTTCAGCAGTTCTTTGGCAAAAGGAAAATCTAATGTATACTGAATTAATTTGATCACCCAGGGGAGCTCTTTCAAGGGCCCCTTCAGTTCAGAAGACTAAAATTAATGATAACAATTTACAGTGGACTTTTCAAAGGAGTTAAAGGAATTAAGAGCCTAAGACAAAGGTCCTAAAAGATATTTAGGCACCTAGCTCTGCATTGGACCTGAACCTAAGTCTCTGAGAGGTCTTTGAAAATTCCACCCTTAAATGTAACCAGAACAACCTCAGAAGAAGGATTCTAGAGAAGGGCTCAGTCTTCATCAGACAATGGAAAGGGAAGAGTTGCGGTAACAAAAAGAGATGTTCAGTGCAGAATTACATCATTACAATCCTATTCTTGCCTGCATTGTTTTTGGAGAGAGAAAAGGAGGCACATGATAAGCTAAAGATCAGCATGACTGAAAAATGGAAAGAAAGATTATTAAAAATATAGATTGAGCCATAGGCACCGACGCTGTGGGTGCTTCAGGGCTTGAGCGCTCATCAAAAAATATAGCGTGTGTGCAGCACGCGCAGGGCCAGATTAATCTTTTGTGGGCCCCAGTACCTGGACCATGGCCCTGCCCCCTGCTCCGCCCATGCTTCACCCCACCCCCGCTCAGCCTTTCCCTCCACTCAGCCCTGCTCCCACTTGGCTTCTCCCCCCCAAGGCCTCACCTATGCTCTGCTGTGAGGCCCCGCCCCCACTCAGCCTCTTCCCTTTGAGGCCCCACCCAGTGCTTGCACGAGGGGAAGGGAGAGGAGCATGCATCAAAAAAGCAAAAGTCAGCACCTGTGGACTAAGTTTAATTTTACTACCACGAGGAGTCTTATTGATTGCACATTGAAGATGACTTTGCATTTTAATTTAAAAGACCCCCTAGTTTCTACTTTAATCCAACATTTTCGTGAGTACCCACTAGTTTTGAGTCCCTAATGCCCAGCTTGAGAAAATAAACTTTCTACGTCAAGCATATTGGGTTCTTGATAAGGGAAATGCTATGCAGGAGCATAGTAGGGAATAAAGCCCCAATCCAGCAAATCCTATCAATCGGACTACTCAAGTGTTTGGATCATGGACTAAGTCCACAGCCCAAGCAGAAGTGGGTATTCTTTACACTTTTAGTTAATTCCCTTTTCTGTGTTTTCAAGTGGAAGACTGTCACCTTAATTTTTTTCCTCAACTACAAATTTTTCCTCTGACTTTAATTAAGCTGTCCTGTATTTCAGACATTTCCTGAGCTTGGCATAGCTGTCACAACTCTGTCACAAGAGGGGCATAATATCCATCCTGCTGATGGCATTTATATTCATGATGAATAAATTCAGTCCCTGACATCTAAGATTTTCACAGTCTTTTTCTGCTGTAAAATCATCTTATTATGCTGTCAATAAAATGCTAAAGAAGAAATTACCTGAAAATGAATTCACAGCATTTGTCCCTACTCACCAGTCAACACATTAGTTGTGGCAGCATGAAAGAACCAGCTACGAAAAAGAACAAACAAATTAAATTGGTAAACCACGTCAAACCCATAATATATCTCCAGGAGCAAATCTCATGTTTTTAATTCACTTTAATGGTGCAATAAACGACTTGCAAGCTAGATGAGCTACTTTTATATAGATATATGTACACACACACACACACACACACACACACACAAATGTATGGCCTGAGAGGTTGAGCTATTCAAATGCTTCTATGGCCAACATTAAGTGGTATGTAAGCAGCCCATAATCATTCATGAATTTATCCTCACATAGCCCTGTAAAGTAGTGAAATATTACCCCATTTTACAGAAGCACGTAATGATTAAGTGACTTTGCCATAGAAAACTCAGGAATTCTGTGGCAGTACCAAGAGCTAAATCCAGTTTCTCCTGACTCATAGCCCAGGTACTTAACCACAAGACCCTTCTTCCTCAGGGCAGGGTTTGTTTCAGATATGAAAATGTTGTGGTCTTTAAAATGTATTTATTTTTTACCCCTAAGAACTAGATTTTCCTGATTCCTGCCCAATATAATTTAATCTCTTTAATTTAGATAATCAAATATAACTTTAAGTCTTTTTGTTAAACAAGAATACTAAATTATCATACCCCAGGTCAGATTTTATCTCCTTTATTTGTTCTGAGTACTAATAGAGAATGGATTCCATAATTATCAAGACTGAATTTTGCTGGATGACATCTAAGCCAGAAGCACAAACAGGAATGATACTGGTACAGTTTTACATATATAATTGTATGAGTTCTCCAGTAATAACTATGTGCTTGTAGTATGCCATACTTTCATATGCTTAAATCTGGAAATACCTCTTGTCGAGTGAATTCCAATTAAAGTTCTTTTTTAAAGAGGTTATTACCTCACAAGTTAATTCACTGTCACAGAAACTTGTAATGCCGAAAAGAAAGCAGAAGAGTTATATTTATGTGCCAGTTGACTATTAAGACTGTGCTTATTGATGTTTAGCAGCTATGTAATGGGAATGATATGACTCTATAAAATTGAAATTACAATCATATTTCAGGCACTCACTTTAAAGAATGGCCAAATAATCTCCCTAAGAGTTTTATGCATTACCTCAGGCACATCTTTGCCCCTCTAGATTTTATCCTGTCTTTGTTGAAATACTGGGAGCACAACAACAGTTGTAATTCCATCTACAGGTCTCTTCTCCAAGGGTAACTGTTGGTCTTTTTCTCTATGTCTGCCTGTGAAAACAGATTGGCTGGATACAGTATTTCCATTTTCCTGGAGTGTAATTTAACACCACATCATAATTCCTTAACCTTAACATCCTTCTTTGAATTTTCATGGGACACTCATTCAAAATATTTGCATATATATAGCACAAACACGATTTCCATTCCCACTGCAAAAGCTTGTGGCATTTCCCATGAGATCATGTGGTGAACTGAAATGCCACGAATCATTGTTGACACTACAAATAGTAGCCTGCAGCCTTGATAAAGTAGGTTAATAGTGTTATACAATTATAAAAGCAACATTAATATGATTCATCCCACCATGATATGGTTACTGGTGGAATTTCTTCTATGCATGTGAACAAAATTGACACCAACCATTTTTCTTTCGGGATATTTCTCATCCCTGCACTTAACATTACATATTGCCAGGAAACATCCTAATATTCCAGGCTAGTCCTTTTGGGTCCTCCGGGAGATAGCATCTCAGGCAGAAACCCTTTTGAGTTCAGCAATTTTATTACACAAACCAGCCAAATCAACAAGAAACCTAGTAGAGCCATTCTCCTTCTCATTAGACTTAGGGCTTAGCATTCTTTTCCAAAGCACCATAGAAACATTAATTAACAAAAGGCCCTAGGGCCCCAGGTTTCCTTTCACTGAATGTCCCAGCATTCCTCTAGTCTGGAGGGCTCAGTAATAGGAAAGTCATTATTATTGTGCCTCTAGATTCAAATTATTGGGAGTTAGGACCTCGAAGGAAAGGAGCAAAGGAAGGAGAACCAGTAAGAGTGAGACTGCAGGAATAGAGAGCTACATGTTCAAGGAGACCTGTAGTAAGTGCTTTTCAGAGAGCCATGTTCTACAGTTTACAACACTATATAACCAGCAATTTTTCTGCAGCTGAACAACAAATGAATGCTATTAAATTGGCTGTTTCATTACAAAATCCTAAACTGCATCTCTTCCATCTGCACTTAGTCCTCTTGAAGCCTCAAAGGCTACACTCCCTCCATACTGAAGAATAGTTCTCCTGCTGCATTCACATCTATGGCCTAGGTATTCAGATAGGACTAGTGATTCTGAGTGCCTTACATTTTGCATCTCCAACTCAAAACACCTTGAAGGGACCTGATTTTCAGAAAGAGCTGAGCACCGCCCTGTGCAAATTAGGCCTTTTAAAGGGTATCTTAAGTTTGACAACCAAGAACAGAGGCTTCCAAAACCACTTGTCACTTTGGAAAACCTTGGCCTGTGTATTTTTCCCAGGCCTTTCCATGTTACAGTAACTACTTTAAAAAAATTCCACATTTATCAAAAGCAGCATAAATCAAGTTACAGCTTAGCTAAACTTTCCCTGGACCCTCTTCTGGCTACTCTTTTCCAGAAAAGTTCCATTCATTTCATCTGCCCTGCTTTCCCATGGTGCTTCCCCAAGTTCACATCACATGATCTGAGTCTCAGACCTCGCTTCAATATTCTACTGGAATCTTCCATCCCAAGAGAAAATCTGATCTGATACATCTCTCAACCTTGTGCAATTAAGCCCCAGACAATGCTATTTCAGTGCTCTTCCAAAATGAACCTCTTGAACTTTGAGGTTCACCATCACCCTTATTATCTTCAAGGAACATCCAGCTGACATTCTTCTTTCCCAAAAACAAGATAGAAAGCTTAATTTTTCCTCAGGATTGTTTTCTGCTCTTCTCTCTAATTCTCCTTTTAAAGTTTACTAATTTGGACAATAAAAAGTGGATATAAAATGAACATAATATGTCAGATAATGAACAACATTGTCAAGAGCTTAATTGCACAAGGTTTATAGATGTCTAGAGCACAAAATACATGACATATTAAAACAAAATTGTTTAGACTCTGTTAATGTAAGGTAAATTAGATATAATCTGAGAAAAAATGAATCAATTAGAATCAATTAGCAATTAGAATCATATTTAGCAAACCTGCTCCTGCTTTATTTTTGTGCTACTAAGGATTCGTTGGTGTTAACCTGAACCTCAGTCCTGTTGACTCCTTCTTGATACTCTGAAAAGGGCTTTCTGATGGAACTGGGATCCTTGCAGAGAAGGCAGGCCAGGGCCTTGAAACTAGTGAAGAGGAACAGGGCCATCTTATGCAATCATGGGATTTGGGTGCTCGATTCTCTGATTCCGCCACATGGTATAAACCCATCCACATAACAGAAGAATTCAGAGGACTCTGTGCAATAGGAACATGTTCATCTCCATAGCTTTCTCCTGAAGATTCTTCCTTTGGAAGGGAATAAGTTACCTCCTTCTTCCTCTCCTGGAATAGCTATAGCTATGCACGTTAACATAAAGAAATCAAATCTCATGCTTCAGGGTTTAAGCTGATCAGATTTGATGTTGGTTGTATCAGAAAGGAAGCGTCCATCCCACACCCAAAGCACACTGTATACAATTAGTTATGGATGACACCCTGAAGCCATAGAAGTCAGTGGCAACTCCCATTGCCTCCAGTGGGGAAGCATTTCACCCTAGGTGTATTATTTCAGGGTAGGGAGAGGGATGTTGTCTTTCTTTGAAAGAAAATATTGACCATTGGTAGAGGCAGGATACAGATCATATCTGGCACTGCATATCCTATATTCCCAACTATACCTGACAAGGCCCATGTTCTAACCCATGTCCCTGATTACTTGCTTGTCATTTAGAGCAACTGTGGTTTTGACCTTTTTGCTGGTTTCACTTTATTAACTTTTAAAGAATAAAATTAATTACATATTATTATTCACGTATACTTTTGCTGCTTCAATCAGAGACATAAACCTATTTAGTTTTACTTCTCTTACTTCTATCTTGTAATGCAAAGGGGTCCATCTCGCAAAAAAAATTTCTTAAAATTACAGTATTTGCCATTAAAAAGTCAAGCTTTTGGGTTCTCAAATGAAAGGGGGTGCTGTATGGCATGAAGGGGCAGATCCCTTGAGCTCCAGAGCCATGAGCTAATATCCATTTCCATTCCAAGTCCAGGACCCCTGATTGACCCTCCCCAATGAAGGAACAGATGCCTCCAAATCTCTGGAGAGTCTCCAGGCAAAGATTTGTCTACTGGAAGCTCTAAAAGTTACTGAAAAAAACAAAGAGAAAAGAGGTCTACTTCCTGAATGAGATGGTGATGGGCCTGCTGAAGAAAGTTGCTGCACAGAAGCTATCAAGGCCACAATACAACTGACTGCTGCTACCTCAATTAACTCTTCTCTGCAATCACTGACAGGATGGGTAAATGAAGCCAAAGGGAGAATATCATTGGTGGAATGTCAGGTACAAGTGCTTTCTGCCCACTGGCCTGCTTCTCTTAAATCTAAATTGGCAGGCCTCTTTTGAGGAAAAGTCTCCCCACAATAATCTGAGAATTAGAGAGTTCCTGAAGGAGCAGAGACAGGCAACCCACTAGAATTTGTCCCCCAGATCCTCTCAGAACTGCTTAGCGTGCCGGATGATTCTAAATTTGATTTAGAGAGAGCAAATAGGTCCCTGGTGCCTAAGCCAGTCTCAAATGCCAAAGTTCATGCACTGATTGTCAAATTTATCAGATTTACTGTAGAAGAATAAATAATGAAGCTAGCTCATGGGAAAAATGTTTTAAGAGATGCCACAAAATAAGATAACAATTTTTCAAGATTCTGCAAAAGATGTGGTTGAAAAGAGATCAGGCTTTAGCAGAGCAAGGGACTTTGCCAAGGGGCGAGGGCTCAAATATTTTATAAAGCTCCCAGCTCAGTTTCATGTCAAGGTTGGTGAGGAAGTGCATCTGTTCCTTAAGCCACAAAAAGCAGAACAATTTTAATTAGCCTACATTCATTGAGTACCTGTTCTATTTTATGACAAGTTTACTTCTCACTTGTCATGTCTGCCCTACCTGCATTTATGAATTTACCAAGTTACTGTGACTAACTCACATACTTATTTGGGTTCCTCTTCTGCTCCAAGCTTATCTTTTATTAAAAAACTTTTGGGGCATGTATATCAAATGGCTGAATGGGAAGCACCCTAGCAGAGGACCTCACTCCAAGCTGATCTCATGTGACTGTGGACATTATTTATTTTAAATTGTGTATTAGAAATACTGAGTATCCCTGCTTCTATGTTTTTGCTAGGGAATTAATGAAACATTTGACAGCATCCCTAAAGGAACAGATCAACATGAACCATTTCTTTGTGATTATTCAAGTCCTATCTGTTAGCTCAGCACCTATGTATACCAAAGAGAACAGCAGGGGGCAGCATAGCTCCCTGTTGGTCAGTAAAAGTTTGAGGGCTCCACTTTTTGGTGCCAGTAGGAAATGCCTTATTGCTGGGGGTCCTCAATGCCCAGCAGCTTGACATCCCATGTGCTGGAAGCGTGAGACAGCTCTTCTCCCTGCAAGACATCATGGAAAGCTTCACGGGAACTGAGCAATGTAGCTGTAACCCCTATGGACCAACGGAGCAGAAAAGAAGACCAGTGTGGTTTGCTAAGCTACAAGGACAGTGATTTCTGCTGTCCCTATCACCTCCTACTTCCTCCCTCTCACCCTGTCCCTGATTTTCCATTTCCCCTCATCTCTCCTGCACGTCTCCCCGCTAAGCCTTTCCCCTCTACCCACTACTTCCCTAATCTCTTTCCCTAGCTTCCCCAGCTCCTCTCACTCTGAACCCCCTCCTCAATCTCTACAATCCTGTTCCCCGCCCTGACACCTTTTATAAGCTCAAACCCCAGGTACACTAACATGAAGTTAACATAGAAGCATCACTTGTTCAATTGAATTATTTGTTGTGTTCTTTGGTCCGTAATTTACAATTTGTGGGAACTGTGTGATTGCTCTTTTAAAAGCTTTATTTAATATGGGGAAGGGAAACCGAATGTTTGGTTGCAAACTAAAATTAGGAGGGAACATGTGGCCCTGGGAGAAAAGTCCCCATAAACACGCAATGTCTCACTCAGCGCACCAAGCTGTATTACCAATTCTCTGGGGTTTGCTTTGGCACACTGAAAAAGATTACCTATTAGGAGATAGTATACAGGCATATCTTTGACATCCCAAATTAAGAAATGTTATGTTTGTGGATTGTATGCATCCTTTCTATCTACTGCAATGTAGTTTACCTCCTTGCAGTATGGGAAAAATAGGTTAAATAATAATTTCCAGTCATGGATCGTGGTGATGCTCCTGGCCTGGATAGTATGTCTCCCTGGACCAACCTCTGGGACTTGGTTTAGTTTTGTTTAAAGCATGAAGTGTTTGATGATTGTTTCCTTTTCTTTGTGATCTACTATGGTCAGTAATATAAGTTGTATGTTTTTATATTTTTGCTCTAACTTGGCTTTTTGTGTTCTTTTCTTCCTCCTCTCTGGAGCCCTCTCCTCCCTATTCCCTGGAAGTCTGACAAGTGGCAAGCATCTGGCAGTGTAATCCAAAATCTGTGGAATAAATATCTAAGACACTTCGTCTATAGACTCCCCCCTCCCCACATTGGTTTCTATGTGGTAAACAGGATGGTATGTAATAGAGCAAATGGTACAAACACCTTCATTTGTAAGACTACATGTACAAAAATAATCCTTAACATAGTCAAAGGGGTCCTGAATCTTAATTTTATTCCCTGGAGTGTAAAGGGCACAACACTCCAATTAAAAGAAAAAAAGTATACTTATTATTAATGAAAGCAAAAGCAGATGTAGTGCTTTTGCAGGAGACTCACTTGACCGCAAATGAGGCTGCTAAATTAGAATGTGACTGGATAGGAGAAGTAGTGTCTTGATGTTTCTGATCCAAATCCAGAGGCGTAGCCATCCTCTTCCATAAAGCACTGGCAGTAACAGTCTGAGTCAATTTCAGATGATATGGGCAGATTTTTAATCCTTAAAGTCACCATACATTGATCTGAAATAATCGTTGCTAATCTGTATGAGGCTGACCTTGATGATCCTGAAACCTTTCATAGGTTTTTACTAAGTTATATAGAGTCCCATATCCCTACTGTGGTTTTAAATGAGGTGCTTGATCCTTCTGTAGACAAATCTTGGCCTCAGGCTCATAAGCCAACCAAAACTAGAATGGCTCTGGAGCTGCACATTGAAGATCTGGGACTATGCAATAACTGTCATTTTATACATCCAATGGGTTGGGACTAGTCTATAGGGTGACTCCTGTTCCCCTACAGAATTCTTTTTGATTTCCAGGGATTTGTATTAATAGAGGAGTCAATTACAGAATTAACTAACTGCCATCTCTAATCATGTGCCTATAACTCTTCAAATAGCAACAGACCCAGATGCGAAACAGCCATGTAGATGGAGATTTAATTCTTCACTTATTAGATCCCCATTTCAATTTTTTTCTTGAACAAGAAATTAGCCTGTGCCTGGAGACAAATGAACCCTCAATATCTTCTAGCAGGCTACTGTGGGAGCCACTCAAAGCCTATTGAGGGATAGAATTATAAATTTTGCATCTGCCAAGAAGTGGGAACGTGGAAAAAATGATATCCCTAGAGATAAAAGTAAAAGAGCTCCATTTATCCTATGCCACAGATCCATCTGCAGGTTTGCTGCAACCTCTGATTAATTGTAGATATGAAGTCAGTAAGTTGCACTCAGTGCAGGCTGAATTTGCCCTATTTCAGCTCAGGTAGGACTTCTGAGAATTGGGTGAAAAAACTGGAAAACCTAACACAAGTGACCTCTGCATGCAAAATCACGGCCATCAATGATAAACATGGTAAATTATGTGCACCACTAAAGATATCGAAGAGGAGTTATTTAATGTCTATAAAGATATGCACAAATTGGACACCTCCTCCATAGATACTTTAGATCAATTTTTCAAAAGTAATACATTACCGCAAATTACTGCCATCCAGCATAGAAACCTTGATGTGGCCCTCAGCTGAAAGTTATATCTGGGGTTATGTAAGTACTATGCTGTGTTTAGTTCCACCATAGAGATTTTGTGTTTTGGTGGTTGCAAGAATTACCAAGTGGATGATTTTACACCAATGGAGGAGTAGGCATATGTCCAGGAAAGAGCAACGGTATTAACATGTGTCTAAGGGAGCAGTGAAAGAAAGAATACCTTATCGACACAGTAATTATATGAGTCTGAAGAAATTTGGACCCTATATCTCAATATAGTTGGATAAAGAATGCTGAGAGCTCAAATAATGCCAGATTTCTGTTCCGCCTGACCTCTCCCCTCTCTCTTTCTTCCCTCCATTCCCTCCTTCCCTATTTGTGTGTGTGTTTTTTTTAATCATTATTGTCACCCCATCCTACCATGTTATGTCTGTGTAATATTATTTGATTTTGTATTGTCTGTTTTTGCAACATTGACAAGATTTAAACATTGACAAGATTTATTGGCTAGCCTGTGAAATGTGCAGTATTTAGTAATAGACAACCTATAAGTCATTTATCTTTGTAATTGTTTCTTTATGAAAATAAATTAAAAAAACAAAGTTGAGATAGATATGGTAACCGCAGAGCAAAGTTTGGAAAAACAAAACAAAACAAAAAAAACACCCAAGCTACGAAACCTTTTGAAAATTTTCAACCAACAATTTTTTCCTGCTGAAATCAAGGGGTGTAATTGAAAATGACTTTGGCTGAAAAATTCTTCTTGATGGGAAATTTTGAAATGAAATAAAAAATGTTTTGTTTCATTTCAATTTTTTTTTGTTCTGTTTCTCAAAACACAAAAACTTTTAAAGTCTTCTTACAGACTGGTAACTCTACCACTCTGTGCCTTTTCTAAAGTTGAAGACGTTTTGAAAAGGTACAGAGTAGAAGAAGGGGAAAAAAGGGGGTAGGAAAGTGTGTGGAGATGGGAAAATCCAAGTCTGGACACTATTAAGTGACAAAACGGGGCGGGGGGGAGATAAAAAATCATGACATTTCATTTTAATGGTTCCATTTCAACCCCTGCAAAATGGAAACTTTTTTTTGAGGGAGCTGTACAAATAACTCTGATTTTCTCAGATACCAAGGTGTAGTAACTGTAGAGGAAATAGGTTTCAGAGTAGCAGCCGTGTTAGTCTGTATTCGCAAAAAGAAAAGGAGTACTTGTGGCACCTTAGAGACTAACAAATTTATTAGAGCATAAGCTTTCGTGAGCTACAGCTCACTTCATCGGAGGCATCCGATGAAGTGAGCTGTAGCTCACGAAAGCTTATGCTCTAATAAATTTGTTAGTCTCTAAGGTGCCACAAGTACTCCTTTTCTTTTTGTAGAGGAAATACTCTCTTTTCAGTAGCAACCATCTATCTGGGAACTCACTATTCTAGCTAATACACGTGACATTCTCCCTTCACAGCAGATGGTGCCCAAATGTTGAAAAAATACAGAACAGAATTTAAACTGTAGACAATCAAGACCAAGATTTTGAAAAGTGACTAGCTAACTATCGATACTTTTTTCATACCCAGGCCTTCAAAACCCAGTAGGCTTCCGGAAGGAGGCTAGAAGTGGTGTGTAATGGAGCTGCAGCTGAAAACTTTTTCAGTTTAATGATCAAGTAGCTGGTTAAGAACATTTAGCTTTTCATTTAATGTTCCATGTTATCTTCAGGAATATGGCATTAATACTGAACAATCTGAGAGTGATTCTAATAATTAATGATCATAGAATCAGCATATAGTAATTCAAATAGTTAAGATTGTACACTCAGACTTTAAGGCCAGAAGGGACCATCCTGATTATCTAATCTGACTGCCTCCACATCACAGACCACAGAACCCCATAATAAGATGTATGTCAAAATAAGCTCTGGAGAGTCACAGGCATAGAGTCCAAGATTTCTCTAACATATTTTTGTGGTTACACAGTTTCTCTACTTACCTGGTCAGCCTCAAGAGACTCCAAATGGCACATTCATTGTAGATTGACACACAAAGAATGTCATCTCCATAGCAACCGCAGTCATAAAAACATGTTCAGAGAGTAGGTACTCAGCACCTTCTAAAATCAGGCCCCTTTAAGGTATTTCAAGTTAAGAACCCAAATCTTGAGGCACCCAAAATCCATAGCTACTTTTTTTAAATCTTGACCCTCAAACTAAAACAAATATAGTAACAACAACCAGAGACAACGTGTGGGGAGGGAGCATGTGCCCCCCCTCCCCAATTTGCTGCTTTTGCTTTTACTGAGCAGGCTCACATGGACTGAGCCTGTTCAGTAACATCTGCTGAAGCCACTGTCTTCACTCTGTCCCCTGCCCCCTATCAGCAGGTACAGATCGTCTCTGACCACATCAATAAGAAGCTTGAGAGCAAACTGGATCAAATTTTCAAATCTTCCTCACATTTTGATAAATCCTGTAATAAAAACTACCCTTTAAGAAAGGTCACCTGTTACTGTAATTCAAAATAAAATCCAAATCTCAATCATCTAGACTGTTGTCTTGCTATAGACACGCATAAATTTTGGTCTGCAAGAGGTAAACTTGCTTTAGTTCTCCATCAGAATAAAAACAAATACATTAATTGTGTTTGTTTTACCGCTTTCATTTGTCAAGCTCTTAAATAAAAAGGGTCAAGGTGAACACACTACGTTTTCAGTGAGCTCTCGTTTTTGCCCTCCAAACCCTGTTGGATGTAGGTCTGCTGATGTTAATGTCAATGGAAATATCATGGAAACATGACTGCTTGTGATATTTCCAATGGAAATACCAAACAAAAGAAATATTCAAATATTATTTGTCTTGTAAATATCATAAGGATATTTACTGCTAAGAGCAAAGTAGGGGGAAGAAATGGACAGCTGAGAGGACTGACGAGAATGAGAATGGAAGATGGAAAAACTCTTAATTATAGTGTAGCAAACAGGTTTGCAAGGATACAAACCCATAGAAGAAAAAATGTTCAGGAGATGGTCATCATACTGGATGTCAAAAGATTACTAGGATTTAGAAATGCAAAAGGACCAAGAGAAATGGAAACCAGTAGAGAAAAGTGAAAAATCTGAAGACAGAACAGTTTTGCAACAGACAAAGTGTTTTTTAGGGAAGGGAAGTAATATATCAGAGGGAATACAGTGATGGAATATATAAATAGCTCTAATATGTATGTATATTGATATCAACATATTAGTACATTGAGGTAAGTCTTCTATAGAGAATTATTAAAATATAATTTGGTTAAATAAAATGTATATTGCTAGTGCCAATTAACAGTAGTATGGATATGTTTCCTATTATTTAAAATACTGAAAACTCACTCAGCATGGTTCCCTTCCTTAATCCTAACAAATAATTTCTATTGGCAAAGGAACTGATCTTCTTGCAGGTCATCCTTACAGAGCAGAGACTAAATGTACCCTGGTATAATTAGGCGCAACAATGACTCATTTGTTTCAATGAGAGTTGTGTCCACTTACTTGCTAAGTTTGGTCCCAGAACTGACTGCCAGCAAAACCACTACACAATGATTGAGAAATAATGTGGATCTTAGAAAAAACATTATGTTGATTTTAAGAAGCCTAGTACTAAATAACTATGAGAATTCAATTATACCCATGTTTTCAAAGTCCAGTAGGCTTTCGGAAAGAATATAGCAGAGATGTGCAACTGAGCTGAATCAAACTCTTTAGTGTATTGGTCAGCAAGTAGCTGGTTAAAAATATTTAAGCTTTTCTTTTAATATTCCAGTTTATCTTTCTGAATTCGAAATGAATAAAGTCATCTACAAGTGATTCTAATTATTACCGATCAGTTAAGAGATAAGTAAGACATCTAACATATGCAATGGAAATTCATATATGTACTGTCCAAAAATTTCTTTCATATTTTTGTGGTTACACAGAATTCCTTTGCTCTTCCTTCCTAGTTAGTCTTGTGAGACAACAACAGCTACATCTGAGACTCAAATGTTATGTCGGGATTCTTTTCTCCCTTCCTGAACAATGTTAACTGCACAGTTAATAGTGTTCGCTTAAACATAAGTGAAAGGAAATCAAACTTTTATTTTCACATTCTTCTAAAATAGCAGATAAACTCTTTATCTCTGTTCAAATGCATTCAACCAGTTAATATCTTCAAAAGGATTTTATTTATTATTCAGAGATGAAACCAAACTTACTTAGATCATAATCTTCAGTGTTCTTTATTTTTTTCAGGATACTTGTCTGAGCTGGTTTGAGATAAGATACCAGCTAGAAAACAGCTCAAAGATAAACCATCATCTTAAGGATTCATATGGCATAAGTGTTCTATTGATCCTTGTGTTATGAGATGCCATGTCATTCCATTCCCAAGCACATTTTACTAGTTCAATAAATGAATCCAAACTTTAATGATCAGACTACATACATTATAGCAGTAGTTATTTTCCCCATATACTTTGAGGATTGAGTTTCATAAATTGTTGATTGAACTGTCTGGTTTGTTGATCCAGCCAAATTTTCAAATAAAATGGTTGTTTGCTTTGAAAATTGAATTATGGAGTCTCATAATTGAGATATCTAATTTACTAGATTTGGGCATATTTTAATGATGACCATGTAGAACCCTGGCTCTAATACTCCAGTGCCTAGTTAGCATTTTGCGTTACATGTTCAACTGTTACCTTTTGTGCAATAGAAGAGTTAACTACATCCTTACTATAATGCACTACTAGTGAGTTCCCAGCTCAGCATAACAAGACTGCGGTTAGCACTTAAATCCTCATGGGGTGTGGCTCTAGCAACAAACTGCTCCAGCTCAGAGTCTACATCTAGTCTAAGGTTCTATGTATTGATCTGCAGGATATTACTGGACTGGAGCTCAGCTGAGCTCCTTTTGCAAGACTTACACAATGCTTATTCTTTGCTGCTTTCTATACAGGTAGATAATTCTTGTCAAATACTTGCTTACTGTTTCCCTGAGCTGACTTTTCATATTTTTGTTGTGCCGTATGATTCCTAGACCTGGGCTGCCCACATGGCATACTGTGAACTCAGTCAAGTTGTATGGACACCACTCTTTAGGCTGTGGAGGCACATCCTCAACTTTCACACATCCAGACACTGATATGTATATGCCCAGTCTTGTGAACTTGCTCCCCACATTTGACCTTGCGGGATCAGTTATAGTAAGGAGTGCTATTAGGCATCAGAATTAATTGAATAAGTTGTTCTGTTATGAGCGTATCCAAGAAATCAGCTACCAACGTATTTAACTCTTTCAAAAAGAATATACATGTAGGTCAACAAAGCAATGAACACAAAATTTGATTAGTAAAGGTCTTCTAAGATGTGTAGCTGGTACAGGAAAATACATAGCATGAACAGCAAAGTATGAAGATAACTGCTGAACTATGCAAAATGAACAACAAAATAGCTTGTTTATGAGTTATGGATTTTATTAAATGTAATTACTTGGAGCTTTAAATCAAGAGTGGCATCAAAAACAAGTGTCTCTCGAATTTAATTACTTTACCCTGTGGCTTGCATGGTAAATGGGAATGGTGAGGTTGATGGTTAATAGTATTAAACTAGTGTGGCTTCTATGAAGTCCTGTCTAGTCATGAGTGTTTATTAGGGGGCAGTGGCTTTTAAATGAAAATATCCAGAATATAAAAACAATATTAAAGTTTACAGGTGAGTCAGCAAAGCAATACTGAATGGAAAAGGTAACTAATATGTCTCACTTAAAATGCATAGTATATTTTTAAGTTGATAGAGAGGAATAGGTTATCAAAATGCAGATGCAGTTGTGGAAATCACAATGGAATTCTAAAGTTGAAGCTTTCCTTAAAACTAAGGCCACGGTTTTCTAGAATAGCTGAGGATTGTCTGTGCAAGCAACCAAGAAAGCTTAAAAACAATGTCTATGAATATGTGGTGCATGCTATGAAAGGCTTGAGAGAACTCATGAACTAGAGCAGACAGTTTTCTGATTTGTGTAAAATAATGATAATAGAACATTACAGTTTTACTGACTGTATACACTCTTATTTCTTTCAATTTATATACATAAACATGCTTATCCCACACAGTACGCACTGAGTTCCTGGAATCTCAAGTATTGTATATCAAAGCAGTTTGCTGGAAATAAGTACTAAGAATTCCAGAAGATGGTATTGCAGGGCTTTGATTTGCCATGTAGGTTATAATACAAGGACAAGACAGGTTCTGCTAACTGTAGAGAAATTGTAACAAAGGGCCCCTTATTGCCAGAATCTAGTGAAATAAAGAGTTTGAGGTTTGCTTTGATTCCTGAACTGGGCTCAAAGAGAACTCAATCAATACAACCTTACCCTCTGAAAAACGGTGTGAAAATGGATCTTCTAACCTTTAGAATACTTGTGTTAGTCCTTCAGGAAACCAGAAGAAATACCATGTGATCCAATCCATACAACTACCATGAAGTGACAACTCAGCTTAAAACTAATCACCAAGAACTGTCTTAAAATTTCCCTGACACCCAAGTAGTGTGGAAAATGTTAGGCCATCTTCTGCCATCCGTTCTCACATTGATTTCAGTGGGGCTACCCACAGTGTAAGGGTCTTCTCAATGTGAGTACGAGTGGCAGAATCTGTTGCACGTCTTGCTTCAATGAAAGTATCATGGAGGGTGGGGGAGCACACTCCACATTTCTTAAAACTAAACCAGTTTGTGGAAGCAGTTTTTATTCTAATTCTGAGTCAAAGACTCTGTCCTGCTCTACTAAAATCCACTTGTATTGTCATCAAACAACAATACTGTCTAACTGAAATATGAAACTATAATCAAAGACTGGCTTCTGACTAGATGAATGGTTCAGAGTCGAGTAATAAACTCCAGGTGACTGAGCAGCTCAGCTCTCTCACATATTTATGTCTGGCTTTAAACATTTCATAAAAAAAATACTAACTTTGGCTCTGTCAGCCATTCCAATATTTTTAAAAGTTCACCTTCCTCTGAAGTTTTTGACAGACTGATTCAGAGGAGTAGTATCTCTAGTAGTTAGAGGCTAGGACTGGGAGTTAGATGACCTGGATTCTATTCCTGACCCAGGCACTGGCTTCAATGGCACCAGAAGGGCCTAAATGCAGCCTCTCTGAGAAGCTATTCTTTCCCTTTTTGGGGAAGTCAGTTTGCTGTGCCTCAGGTTACCCCTTTGTAACACAGTAGTAAAAATACTCACTGTCTCTCCAAAGTGCTTTGAAATATTCAGAAGAAAAGCACAATGGTTGAGCTTTTAAAAGCCAACCTGAGGATTTAACCACACAGCTCCCGATAAATAAAAATCAATGGAATTTATGGGGCTAAATCCCTGAGCTAGTTTTGGAAATCTTAACCTATAGACAATGAGTGCAAAGTGTTCTCTTATTAAAGTTAACTTATTTCAAACGTATGCACAATTTCAGTCAATACAGTAGTACACTAATCAATGCTGTGTATGTGTAACTAACATGATCTTTTTTCAGAGTAGCAGCTGTGTTAGTCTGTATTCGCAAAAAGAAAAGGAGTACTTGTAGCACCTTAGAGAATAAGTCTCTAAGGTGCCACAAGTACTCCTTTTCTTTTAACATGATCTTGTAACACATTAGAGCAGTTTAGTTTTACAAAGAAATCCTGTTCACTGCCACATAATTCTCATATTACTTATGTAGAGGGCTTGGAAAGGAAGGTGGAAATCCACACTTTTACCTACATAAAATATGATTTTCCAGATAAATTATTTATCGGATGGCTCTGTTAAGCCTATAAGGTCTAAGCATTTCCCACAGAAGGAGGAGAAAAAAAAAAAAGAGACACTTCCAGTGATAACATGTAAAATATGGATAAGCAACATTGTTACAAAAAACAGAATTACCTAAGCAGGTTGCGTAAATCATACACCATCAAGTTATATGTAGCTTTGCTCTAAAATTAATTCAGTATTTAATAATTTAGCAATAAGAGATGAGAGGGCATGCACTGCAGTGTATTATAAAATGGTTCTGAAACTTCAGAGGTTTGAAAATGCAGTCAGGGGACCATGTCAATACTCACTAATTTCAGCAACATACCAAACCGTGTCACTGATTCCAGTACTAACCCAGGATTCTTACCTACTCCTCCAGTTCCTATCCACAAAGTTTCTCCAGCTATATTATGTGGCAATTCAATGAACTGAATTCAGGAACACAGCTGCAAACAGTAGTACTCTAAAAATAGACATTGAAGTCAATGTGCATTTTCCTGAGTAAGGAGTGCAGGATCAGGCCTTATAGCGGTAATCAAAGAGTGAATCACCACTTGCCGTTTCACTGCCTTCTTTCAATACTAGTTTCATTCCCTTTGTCAATGCATTTTGGGGGAGAGATGGCACCTTTGTGTTTTGGGGGATTTTTTTACAGCACATGGTATTTTGTGGCGCTACTGGAAATGAATAAATAAATAATGATTGTGAAAACTGTCCTGAATGTCATTACAGTATATTTGTTGTGTTTCCCTGCTGCCTTCAGCAACCCTGCAGATGAACCAAATCCAAAAAACACACTCATAGACAAGCAGTTAGAGAATCTCTTAAAAAGTACAATAAAAGGAAAGGGGAAAAAAAGATAGTGGGATGCAATATCAAGAGAGCCAATCCTGCTTTCCTTATAGATTCATAATTCCTGCTGAAACCACTTGCTCACTAGTAACCCCTATACTTTCCATAATAATACAATTAATCTCAATAATAATTCATAAAATTACCACCAAATTCTGCCCTGGAAGAAGATAGAATGTTGTATTTAAAATTCAAAAGACTCTATTGTGAACAGCCATCATCCTGCCCAAGCTATTATATTGTCAATTTTAAAACCAAGAGCATTCCATATTAAAGTGACATTTTAAAATTATTTTATGATGCATTCATTCCTTCATCTGTATATAACCTAACTTAAGACCTGTGTGGGCAAACATTTAAGCAAGCATGTGCTTACCTTTTCTCATATGAGCAGATCCATTAATGCTAATGGGAATTAAGCAAAAGCATATGCTTAAGTGTTTGTACAATTAGGGCCTGAGATTGGAAGCTTCTGAGGATATGGGCTCGGTCTTCTTTTATTCGTGTTAAGCTCAATATACATCTAAGTTGCTACAGAAATGATAATAAAAATAAAAAGTTGCACTATAAGTAATTGTGAAGAGATAATTTATCTGAATAAGTGTCCTTTCTTAAATTAGTGAACACTTCTTACAATATATAACACGAAAGCACATTTTCCTTAAGGAATTATAAACATTTTAGAGCTATTTACATTTTCTAAAAAGAAAGCAAAAAGGTCAATGAAACAGAAGGCAGGCAGCCAATTTGGCAATGAACTCCTGCTGTCTCTTAAGATGAAAAACACACATGGCACCAGCTAGAGCATATTCAAAGTTTACAAAAGATCCCAAATTTACCTAAACAAATCAGTTTTCTTTAGGTACATTAAAGCTAAGCACAAAAGCATTTCTTTTGATAGAAAGTTTAGAGCTCTTTCAGTTTTACACGTTAGCAACACTAAAGCTGCCAGTACGCGCTCACTGAAGTTGCTGATAACACTCCAGTCAGAGTAAAGGGCACCAGTGAAGCTGAACAGCGTGAACGACATTGTCAGGTCAAACTCAGCCCAAATTTAATCAGTGATCCTGCACATGGATCCAAATAGACAGATTCACATGCCCACAGAGAGCTCTATTAATCTTAATAGAATCTACATGGGTACAGGAGTCTTTAGGCATCCAGGCCATGGGCAGTCAGACCTAGTGGTTGAAATAAGAGTCCAGGAGCAAGCCAAGGGTCAGTACTGGAAGGACAGAAGCCAAATGCCAGGGCCAGAGGGTCAGCCAGAGGCAGAGCCAGGAACTGAAGCCAGTAGCAGGAGGGGAATAGGGACTGAAACAAGGGCAAGTGCAGCTACAGGCATGGTACACATTGAGCAGCCATTGATCTACTGTGGCAGCCAGGCCTATAAACCACGCTGAGCAGCCAGTCAGGGGCTGTGGCTACTCTGTCAGTTCCAAGACAGTGCAGCTGCACTCATATGCTGCCTAGAAGTGAAGTTACCCAGGAAGCAGGCCAGCAGCTGGTCCCAGCTGATCTGGACCCTACATGTGGGTTTGATTTTAGAGCCTTAGTTTTATAAAAGCCTTTATGAAACTTAAGACCAATGAAAATATTTCTATGAACAGTATTTTTAATTTCCAGTTAGACAAGTTTTCCTTTTTTTTTTTTTTTTTTTTACCAGGGGAGTAGGAGATCTGGATCCACACTGGATCATTCCCAAAGTTAGCGTAAGGGGACTGTTGCCCCCTTACAAACATTCAGTGGGGGTATGTTAGTTGCTAGTTCCCAGTACTCAAAGGGGAAGAGTTGATGGGGAATCAGGACCTTGAGACTGACAGTCCCCAGGAACAATGGGGAGAGGCCAATGCTCCAGGTCAGCCTGAATGACAGGGCGGACAGGCTAATCAGGGAGTCAGGAGGCCAGGAAGGTCCTGTCCTCCGTGTGAGCTGGACTTGCCAGGGTCAGACAAAGTGGGGCCGAGCTAAGGAGAAAGCAGGGCCCAAGTTGAGCTGGGGAGCAGAGCTGGTCCAGGTCCAGAGAGAGCAGACCCTGTCCTGAGAGCAGAGCTGCAGCCCCAAAGCCAGAGGCACAGCCCAGAGAGAGCAGACTTGCTGTGGGAGCAGAGCTGTAGCAGGCAGAGCCAGAGGGTCCAGAAAAGCAGCCCAGGGAGCTGGAGGCAGAGCAGCAGCAGCAGCAGTGCAGAGACAGAGTGGTGCAGCTGGGGCTGGAGCAGTCCGGGACCGGGTGTCGTGAGCAGCTGGGGAGAGCGAGGGGGACCCTGGACGGCAGGCCCAGGACAGGGAGACACCTCAGCCAAGAAGCTCTGCAGGCCAGGCTTGGATCGTAACACTGACAGGGTCACTGGGAAGAAGGGTCCTACCACTTAGAGCCTGAGAGCGTGTGGCCACCACCAGAGCAAGTGTCCAACCCACAGCATCCCTGCAGCACAACCAGGGCCTGAGAAGAAGGCCTGGGACTTACAAGGAACAGGCTGTGAACTGCCCTGACGTTCCAGAGACGCTGTTTGTGATGTTCCCGGCCACAGAGAAGGTTGATGTGTTTCCTTTAAACTTTCCCATTTTTCCTAATTCTTTTTAAAATTAATTGTTGATTAAATAACTTGCATTTGCTTTAAATTGTATGTAATGGTCAATGGGTCAGAGACATGCCCAGTGCAGAGAGCGTACCCCGGAGTACTCTCCTAGCCCCTGTCCTAGGTGACCACAGCAGGGTTGGGGGGTCAAGCCCCCCAGGAATCCTGGACCCAGCCTTGTTGGGGTTACGAGGACTCTGCTAGACAGGAGAGTGGAAGCGGAGTCGTCAAAGGCAGGGAGGCCACGGGGTAAAGGAAGTGGGAGTGAGGACTCGGATCCTTTCACTAGCCCACTTCACCAGGGTAGTGCAGAAGCCAGGAAAGTTCCTCACAATAGTGGGACTATTCCCCTGCTTACATTAGGGAGTTTGTGAATTCAGGTTTTAGTTGGGGCCCATCTTTAGGGCTTTATTTTGTTTTATTAAGAAATAAGTATTCTCTTGTAGTTCTTGCAACCCAAACATTGCAACACTGTGCTAGGCCCTGATCTCGTTCCATCTAAGTTAATGGCAGAACTCCCACTGACTAAGACTGGAGCAGAATAAGGTCTCTAAGGACATGTCTACATTAGCATTTATGTTGGCAAAACTTTTGTCACTCAAGGGTGTGAAAGAACACACTCTTGAGAGACATAAGCTTTATCAGCATGCATAGCGCTATGTCGGCGGGAGATGTTCTCCCACCAACACAGCTACCGCTGCTCATTGAGCTGGTTTTATTAAGTCAACAAGAGAGCTCTCTCCCATCATCGTAATGCAGCTACACGAGCGATCTTACAGCTGTGCTGCTGTAAGCTTGTAAGTGAAAACATGGCCGAATATTAAAGGAACTGACGACGAATTCAACAAAATAAATACAAACATAAAGGAAACTGATTAGTCCACTGTGTTTCGACATAGCTGACACCTGAGTAAAATCATCAACAAGCTAGAAATTCTCAAGTCTTGATTTCATTATCTTTCCATGCACTAAAACTCCACTCTATAGGCATGTGTCTATATAACTCAGACCTCAACTTCCCATAGTGATAAGCAAGATATAAATGGAAGAAAGAAAGAAAATACCTACTCTTATACAAATCATATATAGCACATGAGCACTAGGAGAAAGTCAACCTGTAATATTTCTTCTCTTTACTTCCAGCACCATGGTACAGGAAACTGTTCTCTTCACATCTGCTCTGGTTTTTGTCCTGGAAGTCTGAAACAGTTCAAAGCAAAAGCCATTGTTTAATATTTGATTTAGTAACTCTTGAAGTGTCATGTTTCTACCCCAACTGCCACCTGGATGTTCTATACTGCCATGACCCCAACAGTCATCAAGAGCAGCTGCCCTAGTCACAAGCTCAGATGCTGTGATGCAATAACAGTTGTCTCACTCCACTGCTGGGCAGGGCTCTATCACTACTCTTAAAGGAGACAAATTCACATTTGCCCACATGGCCTCGTTATGGCAGCTCTGCTGATGTAAAGTGGCCATAAAGCTGCAATAAATGCCTCTGAGGAATTTCTCAATGTAGGGGCCTCTCCAGCAGACACAGAGGCAGCGTAAATAGCTGCATGCCATCCCCTGCTGGAGCTCCAGAGGCATGCAAGGGGCATTTCCAGCGGGGAAGGATGCATGGCTGGGGCATTCCCATAGGAGATGTTGGTAGATGGGGACACGTTAGTGGCAGCTGCTCTACCCTGGGTCCCAGGCCAAACCAGCTACTAGCAGTCCCAGCATACAGTAGGCAGAAAGATGGCTTAACCTACCTTTACACCTCTCTCTCAGTCCCTATTCTGAGCTCAGTTCAGATGCAGGAATGATATTTGTCAGGGTTCCTCTGGGACCTCTTCCACTCTGTTCCTCATGAACTCAGTTCAACTCCAGTTTTATCCTTCAGGTTCCTTTATTTCGCATACAACAAAGCGGCACTGAGTTGATCAGACTCAAGCATAGTGGGTGGGCATAGAGTGTACCACACATCCAAAGTTACATAGCAAACCTCTTCCTTTGTATACATTTACACATGACATTGCATTTACTACATATCACATGTTTTGGGCTTGGCTTAATTACTTTGTAGGAACCAATCCTCTGTCCACGCACTGGCTATGTACAGCTTGCTCTTTACCGCATCTTTACATTCCCAACTTATCCGTTGTTACCTTGTCCATTATAAATAGTTCCCGGAGTGTTCCCCTTTATCTTAGCTAATATGGACATTCTGTTTCAAGACTGCTCATTTATTTACCTCCCTAATCCTGTCTCCCAAAAAATAAGGCTTCACCCATGTCCAATTACTCATGTCAAGCCAGGCTTAAAATATTAGCCCAAAGTTTCTCTGTCAGATGGCATTGGTTTTAACGAAACAAACTTCACTCAAATATTTAAGCAGGATAGTCCATGCTCTAAGGTCCAGTAGCAATGGTTCATAATGGCAGCATGTCTGAGATATGATCCAGAGTAATGCACTTGATAGCAACCCTAGTTTCAGGTGCTGAAGGAAAACCAGATCCATTAGGCCAGGCAAGACCATTAATGGGCAGCAGGTATAAGATAGGGCCACAGTCTGTGAGATCCTGAGAATTAGATTCTGTATGCAAAGAAATTTTTTTCTTGACACCTGGAGGGATTCAGGTTCTTAAAGTTCCTATTGAAAGTTGAATTCTGGCAAGGCTGTGACCCACCACAGAGTCTTGTTCTTTTGATATCATTCCCAGCCATTCTTCATGCTAAATAAATAAATAAATAAATATTACCGAACACAGCAAGATATCAGAAACATGGGACCAAAGTAAAAGTAAGTATTTGTTGTACTGAACTACTCCAACATTTGTTTGCCAATGGGAGCTGTGCCAAACCACAGGTGGTGCTGTATGTTTTCAAGATATGAATTCCCAGAATGGGTTATTTTCACAATTTGGCATTTGCACGTTTCACTCCTGGGAATCTTGAGAACAGCAACAAAATAAAAAAAATAAATAAAAACATCTAGAGCTAATTGCTTTTCTCCTTTCCCAGTGTTGTATTTTTAGATAATAAAGCGATATGAAGTCAGCCTTGAAAATATGCCATGAAAATTTAACAGCCCAGGCACAAAATAGACTTGGCCATCCCCTTGACCATAATTGTGGACAATAGTAAAAAAAAGAAATCCTATTATAGGATGTTTTCCAGCCCGCTTATGAGGAGAGGGGCTTCAGACTGCTACTCCAGTCCTTTCCTGTTGCTCTGGCTCTTAAGCTGGGGAGCAGTGGGAACCCTGCACCCACTCCACAGCCCCTACTGCAGCATCTTAGTGGGCTAGGAGGAGAGGGGCTCAGCTGGACTACGGAGTTCCACTGTCTGGGGGAGAATGGATAGATGAGGGCAGTGTCCTGCAAATCCCTATACCAAATACTAGGCTGGATGGGATCTTTTAGCAAAGAGTCGAGGGCTGTAGGGTCAGTGACTATGAGGTGTCCCTAAGCAGTTGTCTGGACATACCTGGGCTCTTAATGGCAGGATAAGGCCATTAAGATCCCAGGGCTTGAGAGGCTTTCTTGAGCATTGGGCTAGAGATTGGGATTCTGGGTGCAGCTTAGAAGTGGGCTCTGCAGAGCTGCAACTTTGTGGTCCTACATTCCCTGGGTGGCTATGGCCCCAGACTGCCTGGATCCTGGCCAGGACGGAACCCTCAAGATATCTGTATGGCTAACTGAGAAAAAAATCTGTGATTTTATTGCAATCAACTGTGTACTTCTTCACCTCTGTGACGGGGCACACTTGCCTTGCATCAGACAGGAAGGGGTTCATGCCAGATTGTGGGCTGAGGAAGCCATGCCCCCTTCTCCCTGCTGGGCATGCTCCAGCTGTACCAGTGTAAAAGAGAGCAGCCCAGCTCAGTCAGGAGGAGATGCTGGTGGGGAAGGATGCGTACCAGGAGCTCCTGCTGAGGATGGCCTCCAGCCTGTGCCAGAGGGGAGCGGAGACGTGGACCACAGCCTTGGAGCCCCAGCAGCCCATGGAGTGGCTGATGCTGGGGAAGTAAGAGATCCCACTGCCTCCTGGACTATAACACCCATGACTGTGGTAGGAAGTGACCCAGGGACAGTGTCGGAGTGGTATCTCCCATCAAGGTAAGCTTGGTGTGTTTTGGTGGGACTCCCCACTGAGCTGCTAGCAGGTCGGGTGGGTCTGGGCCCACCACCTGGGCCACTGGCCTTCCTGCCGGCAGCCCCCATGGACTCCGGCTGCTAGGTTGTACTACCCTGAATGAGTGGGGCTGTTTGCATAGACTCTGGCCATTGGGCTGCACTGCCCTGACAGTAGGGATGTGTTGCATGGACTCTGGCATCCAGGCTGTACTACCCTGAATGAGCGGGGCCATTTGCATAGACTCTAGCCATTGGGCCACATTACCCTACAGCTACGTCCAGATGTGAGGACTTGAGCTGGGGGAAATAGGCATGTAAGGTTTGTGTGCCTGCCCCCATTCCCCGAGGAAGGCAAGTGCACTTGCCCCAAACAGGACAGGGCCCACCTTAATTGTGTCACAACCTCCTACCCCGTCTGTTGGTGACTCTCGCATGTCCTATCCAGCTGATTTTGAACAGCCTGATCTGCAGTGCAGGGACTGCAGGCAAGAATTTCAAAGGCACTTAAGTAATTTAAGAGTACAAGACCCATTGAAAGTCAGTGGGATTTGTGCTCCTAAATCACCTTGGAGCTTTTGAAAATCAATCTCAAGTCTTTACACATTTTGTAAAGGGCCCAGAACATTTCTGAGTAATAATAAATAAATATAAATAAAACCATCATATCCTGTCAGGAACTCAGATTTATATCTCAGACTAAAGATAATGAACCTCATTCTCCTTCAGTTTGTATAGATATTCACACCTGGGCAAAGTGATTGTAAAATGACATCACCAGTGCAAGTGAATGAGAAAATTCTGCTCTGGCAGCATTTTATGCCCTCATTGACAGGTTTCATTGGCTATACGAGGGCCAAGACAGTGAAGAATCAGACTCCATGTGACCAATTCTCATTTACCCTAAGAATATAAGAATGTCCATACCAATGGTCATACCAATGGTCAGTCAAGCTCAGTATTGTGTCTTCTGACAGATGCCAATGCTTCAAATGAACAGAACAGGGCAATCATTAAGCTAACTATCCCCTAAGGACTATTATCACTCCTCTAGTAATGATAAGGGACCTAAAATGAGCATAAAGGTAACTGATGTAATGGCACCTTAGTGTAAATGAAAATCAGGCTTAATGTGCTAACAGGTGTGCGTACTCTGTACTAAGGAATTTGTTCAGTCAGAGGTAAGAGTGCTAGTATGTAATCCCTAAACTCACTTCTTGCAGCACATTGTTTTTCCTTGGAGGCTTCTCATTTAAGGCCCTGTCTACCCATAAACTTGTTTTGGCATAATGAAACTGGTTTAAATTTAAATAATTTCAAATACCTGTGAGGACACTCTTTCTTAGTTTAAAAGTAGCTTATTTTAGGTTAGTTTAAAATGTTCTTAATTTTAACTAAACCATGATAACATGAAATAAGAGTGTAAACACAACCCTTTTGCACTAGTTTAACTGCACTGATTTTTAAATTGCAGCTTACAATTACACATGTATACAAGTCCTAATGCCCCTCGATGTCATGATGATGGGTGCCTTAGAAATAAAGAGTGTACTAACTGGAATAACTACTTTATCACATGTTGCTTGACTGTATACCTGAACCTCTCAAGGCCCAGAACTCAGCATGGAAAAAAGACCCATATGAGAGACAATGTGGGGAAAAAAATAATGCTGGAAAAAGTGATTTGGGATTCATGTATTTTATATAAATGACACTTCTATAAACCTTGTGAACTCAGCATTTCTCATGTCAGCTATTTACAGCAATAAAAGGATTATTACTTAGGTTTGTTACAGAAGGATATGAGGAAAAGTTGTCAAACTCATCATGGTCCGCATGATTCTAATGATCAGGTTCCAACTGAGATACCAACAATTTTCTATTTGCAAGCAGATAAAGAATAGAAACAAGAAACTCTAGTTATGTATCACCACTACTGCTGGAATTCTAAAACTGCATTTTTTCTTAACTGTGTTTGCTCTTTGCATGCAAGATTTAAAACTATGCTCAACTCAAAAGTGGGGTGGGAAGTGCAATTATACATACTAAAAGCAAATAACATCTTTTACTTTTGTTCAATTTACCTAAAAATATTAGGCTTCAAATGAGAGAGAAATGGTTATTACAAATACTGATTTTTATATCTAGTTCATTATATTAAAATAAAGGGCAAATAAGGAGAAAAATGATGGTATAAAACACTGTGCCATACTGGAAAGAGCAAGACTAGCCTTATCTATCTTCTGTATGTTCCGTTTTCCCATAAGTGGCCTCACATATAATGTTAATGGTGTTCATAAATAAAACCTTCCATTTTGATATCTACTTAATGTTAGCTGCTTAATATTTCATCCCTGTGACAGTCTCATACTGCAAGATGCTGAACACCCTGACCTCCCACTTCCTCAGGAGTTACAGGTGCTCTCAGCCCTTCACAGATTTGCACCTTGACTTTGTAATCTGCTGCCCTTTTCTTCTTTCATTTGTGTATTCTCTTTTAGCGTGGGTGTGGTGGGGAGCTAAACTGGAAGGGCAGGGTTTACATGCCCTCTTCCAGGTATGCCAGGCCAGTGGTTTACCTGAGCCCCACCAGCTCAGGTGATGCCTCCCCCTTCAGCCATTCCCTCCCAACTCTAAAAGGAGGAGGGATCCTTAAAGGAGCCACTACTTTTTTTTCCCCCCACCAGTCCAGACAGAGCACCCCTAACTTGAGGTTGTGGGGATTGCATGTCTGTGTTTTTATGCTCTTTATCAGTTGATTGCAATCTTTATTATTCTCATTCCTTCTTTTTCTGCCTTTATTTTCCAGAATAAATATTTATTATTCTCTCACTCATTTTTTTCTTCATCCCAATTATTTATATTTACAAACCAAAGTCTTTCACTGGAAGCTAAGTAATTACAGCCCAGGGTCAGTTTCATGTTTCAAACGCTAAGGGGCAGATGCTTATGACTTTGCGGCGTAAGCAATTAAACCAGCAGAGGATCTGCCCCCTAGATATAAAATAAGTGGAGGGGGAAGTAGAGATCATTTTCCTTAGTACATTCATGCTTCCTCAGAAAATTAAGCTGCATTAAAATAATTTCATTCTGCTGTGCAAGGAATATCTTAATGTTAGATGTACATTTCAGTGTATCAAAAATATCACAGTAAATATCCACTAAATTCAGGCCACAATTTTACGGTATATTCACCAAATACAGATAATTTGGATCAAAATTGGGTAACTCAGCAGGAAGAGGCTGTTTAACCTCAATTCCTTCAGAGGTGCTGACCCACATATTATCAAACACAATGTTGTTAGTGCTTTGATTTCTGTTCAGATGCTCTCTAGCTTTCCAGAAAGGATGGCATGACATCACATACATTTTAAAACTCTGATGTCTATTAACAGGAAGCTTCCTACAAACTTGGAAACTTAGTTAGAAAGGCAGCTTGCTAGGTAAATTAAAGGAATAGCATATCTTACGTTTGGAGGCGCATTTCTTCCCACTTCAGCCAATTTATGCCAGGCAAATGTGCTGGAGTGGTGTGAAGGGCCTCTAAAAAACCTGGATCCTCCAAAGAATAGGTATAGACACTGCACTAGAGAATCAGACTGACTTCCAAGAATCCTTTTGCAAGTCCTGGTGTAAGGTGTTTGCCAGCATGGGGCTGTAGGTCAAGAGTGATGTTCCAGGGTGGGGCTGCAGCATACAGAATTTAGGCAGAGCTGTAGCCCATAAGGCAGCCCTGGGAAGACAAGTAGCTATGGGTCCATCTACACCACACAGCATGTATCCACATCCTGACTTGTGTGCTTGCAGGTGTGTGTGAACCAAGCCTGCTTCCAAGCAGCCATACTGCAGTGTGGATATACTCTTAGACAGGACCCCAGTAGAGCTAAGTTATGTTATGGGACTGCTGAGCCCCTAGAGTAGCCCAGGATTTGGCAGGCACAACGATGATTTAAAGCTTCCTTAACCACATCTTCATGTGAGCTGTAAGTTCCACAAGAGATGCAGCACAGAATCTCCCCCACAAACTTAGACCTTCTTCCATCTTGCATAATACAACAAATGGGAGTTCTGGCGTCAGCACATTTTAAAGGCATGCTATTTTCTATCAGAGCTGGTCAAACTAGTCATTAGACAAACCAGTCTGAAACCTGACACGTACTCGGCACGGCTAGCCCACAGGGCTGTTCACTGCTGCCGATGTCAATAGCACTGTTCATGGGATAAAGTACCACTTGGCATGAATGGGGTGGCAAAATTTAGACCTCAGAACAATATTTATTATGAAGTGAGCCCCTTCTCTTGGTTAGTAAATGGTTTACAAACACATCTTGACTTTCTTAAAGTTGAATTCATTATTTGTATTTGCAAAATAGTTCCGACCAATAATTTCCAGGCTATGAATGGGTTGCAGACTGTTTGCTTTGACTATTCAGCATTAGTTATTCTTTATTTCTGTGGTGGTGGTGGTCACGTAAGTTACATTACATTGTTTCTGTTCCTTGCCCAAATGACAAACATTTTAAAGAGGAAAATAACTGGGGCAAAAGGTAAACCATCATCTTCCCAACCTGCTCTGTTTGAGCCAGTTTATTCAGTTAATATAAAGCCTGTTCCTGTTTCTTGTAAAAAGCTGATGCTCTGTGTGGTTTATCCTGAAGTGAATCCAACACAGTAAAACACTGTCAGACGTTCTTTGAGCTCTAGCCAAGAAAATCGAAAGTAAGCTGAGAAGCTATAACAGCCCGACTGGGTAATAGCAACATTCACTCATTATTGCTCCCAAGAAACATGAGTGAGTTGGAAAGAGGACAAATTATTGGCTACGTAACCTCACTTGGGAACAGCAGTGCTCAAAAATGCAATATTAAATCATTTCTGTCTGCATCCCAATTCATGAAGTCTCTCCTATGGCTCTTGAACCTAGCAAACATTAAAGAGTATTAAGACCAATGATGCAACCATAGCCAAAAAAATAAACTGTAGCAGAAACAACACAGCCAGGTAATAAAGTGAAACATGCTTTTCAACCACACTTGAGTATAAAGATCCATTATGACCTTCAATATCTGTGGGACCTGGCCTTGGTCTATCCACCCATCCGCGCCCCCCCCCCACCTGTAATTGTCAAGATGAAAAGGTTTATTTATATATGGTGCTGCTTCAAATGAGTGATTTCAGCTTTGTCATAGCATTATCTGCAAATGCACAAGCAGAGACAGTTTACGGCTGCAGATGACCTCAAATAGATTATCCCCTCTTCTATTTGCCATTGCAAGTAACAACAGCAGAGGAAAATTTGAACCAAGAATGGACTGCCGGGCTTGAGATGGAATTATCAGGAAAATATTAGCAACAACACAGCACATAACATAAGAGATATTGCAAATGATAAGGGAGAAGGGACTAAATCATGATTAAGCCATAGAGCTGAGTACGGGGTTGTGATGGGTTGAGTCACAGAGACCCCCTTGGGACTGCCACTTGATGTGCTGAGACTACCTCTGAGCCCATTTTCCCTGGAAGCTTGGGACTTCAGTACCCTGCCTTGTTGAGCCAGATATGCTAACCTGCTGCAAACGCAGACCCAGGTCTGAAACATGTCCCCCAAAAACTGCAGACTTAACAGAAAACTACTTAAGTGCTCCTGTCTCCAACACCCAGATACCCAGTTCCCAATGGGATCCAAACCCCAAATAATCTGTTTTACTCTGTATAAAGCTTATACGGGGTAAACTCATAGATTGTTCATCCTTTATAACACTGATAGAGAGAGATGCACAGCTGTTTGCTCCCCCAGGTATTAATTACTTGCTCTGGGTTAATTAATAAGCAAAAAGTGATTTTATTAAGTATAAAAAGTAAGATTTAAGTGGTTCCAAGCAAAATAAAACAACCACACAAGACTAAGCCTAATACAGTAGGAAAATAAATGTACCCTCAGAAATGTTCCAATAAGCTTCTTTCACAGATTAGACTCCTTCCTAGTCTGGGTCCAGCAATCACTCACCGCCCCCCCCCCACCCCGTAGTTACTGTCCTTTGTTCCAGTTTCTTTCAGGCATCTCCTTGGGGTGGAGAGGCTATCTCTTGAGCCAGTTGAAGACAAAATGGAGGGGTTTCCCAGGGTCTTTTATAGTCTCTCTTGAGCCACATCAGAGCCACAAGATGGAGTCTCTAGCCACCTGGGCAAGACACATGTCTATGAATGATTCAGCTTTTTGCAGGCAGACGCCATTGCTTATATGTTAGTTTGAACACTCCCAGGAAAGCTCAGATGTGGATTGGTGTCTCCCAAAGTTCATTGTTAAGTACTCCAAATTACTTGAATAACCCCTTCACACTATGTTGACCAAATCTGCCTTATGTGGTCCTACAGCAAACACTTTAAATGCAAGCTTAGAGCCAACGCTCATAACTTCAGATATAAAAATGATGCATGCATACAAATAGGATGAATATATTCAGTAAATCATAATCTTTGCAAAGACCTGTTACATGTCATATCTAGTGTGACAAAGCTCTGTCCTTGCCTCCATGGGTCCTGCGTTTCCTGGCAGATATCGCTAGCCTCAGAGGCTCACTGTGACCCTCCACGTAACCCTTCTTGCTTTAGAACAATGGTCACAGTCTACTGAACCATTTTCATCATAAGCCAATGAGGGAGATGAGGAGAATTTATCCTTCCTTGCACAGTCTCTGTTGTCTCCCAATCTCAGTGATTAATCAGGGGGCAAAGGTGGGGGGGAGCCCGGGCCCACCCTCTACTCCGGTCTCCAACCCAGGGACCCTAATAGTATCAGCTATGGTAACTGACCTTTTAGAAACATGACATGTACAATTTCCTGGGCTACTTCCCCCACAGCAGCCCTCACTTCCTCAAGCTCCACTTCACCCTTACCTCAGGGCCTCCTTCCTTGTGCCCGATATGGTGTGTACTACTCAGCCTCTCCAACAGCACAACTTCTTCCCACAGTTCCTGACATGCACACCCACCTGACTGACTGGGAGGCTTTTAATTAGTTTCAGCCAGCCCCTGATTGGCTTCAGGTGTCCCAATCAACATAGCATTTCCCCTGCCTTCTGGAAAGTTCTTAATTGACCCCAGGTGTCTTAATTGACCTGGAGCAGCTTCCATTTCACTAATCCTGGTACCAGGGACTTGTTTAGCCTGGAGCGAATCTCTCTCTCTCTCTCTCCCTCCCTCCCTCCCACTGCTCTCCCATAGCCTTCTAGCTTGGAGGGAGGTGGGAAGCTGCTACTCCTGCTGCTGCTAGGACCTAAGCTCTCCCTGCTGCTCCAGCTGCTCCCCTGGCTGGGCCAGACACCCACCCCCCCTTCTCTGCTACCTGGTTGCTGGACCCCCCACACTTGGGTGCTGCTACTGCTGCAACTGCAGCCCCGGGGGGGGGGGCTGCTAGCCCACTCCCCAGAGAGGAGGAGTGAGGAACCCCAGCCACTGCTGTTGTGGATACCACCACCACCACCTGAGAGGGGTCCTTTCTGCCTGCCTGGACGACCACCTGGAGTTCCTGGAGCTGCTGCTGCTGCAGAGGCCGCTGCCTGGAGCTGCTGAAGCCCGAGGAGAAGAAGAGGATCATCTGCCAGTGGAGCAGCACCTAGAGACTTTGCAGACCACCGTGGAGGGGACCATAAGACTGAGTAATTTCCAAACTGTGCTCTTGTGGTGGGGGTTTTGACTGTGTTTGTAGGGACACAGGGGGTGTGGTGTGGAGCTGCCCCCCGATCCATCTGTGTGTCCCCCCCAACCCCCACCACTATTACCACCACCGCTGCCCCTCCACCACCCCCACTGGCTGTATACCATCTGCCTCAGCTCCTGCCTCTGGACTCAGCTGCTTGCTTGGCTTGCCACGCCCTTTTTCCACCCTTTGGGCCAGAAGCAGCAGCCAGCTAAAAAAGACTTGTGCAAGTGCACATGGGCACATGTGCCCCCCCGGACTGCCTAACCCCCAGCTTTGCCCTTTACTACCTGCCCCATTTGCCACTTGCTTTGCCTCCTCTTTTGCTCCAGCCCCCCTTACTAGCTTCAGTTTGTTTGCCTGCCCCGCCCATTTCCTTCTGCAGCCTTTGTTTGTTTGCCCCGCCCCAGCCTCTGAAGCTAGCCCCTTGGTTTCCCTGTTCTACCCCCAGACCGCTTAGCCCCTCGCTCCATGTGCCCATGCCCCCTCCCATGCGCTTGTGCAACTCCCCATTTCAGTTGCAACCCTCTTCACTGCACCTTTCAATGTTGTTGAATCCTGCCCCCCATAGTGCACCAAGAGGAGCCGGAATTTCCACCTTGTGTCGGTGACTGACCCCTAACCCCTGATTGCCCCCCGTCCAGCCCACCCCTTTTGGCGCCCTCCTCCCCTGCCTGCAGCCTAGCGGGGAGGAGTGGTCGACCTGCTTCCCCTCTCCCCTCCTCCTTTTGATGTCCTCCCTTTCCTCCTTGCTCATGATGGCGGGGGATGAGACGGGCGAGACCTCTCCAGTAGCCCGAGCTCCCCCCCCCCGCCTGCCCCTCTGTCACCCCCCCAAGCTTCTACCTCTGCTGCCAAACCATCTGCCATCGCCCCCGTTGGGGCACCAGCAGCGACGGGCACCGGGGTGACCTCCACTGCTGCCACGTCTATCACCCCCTCAGATTTGCAGGGAGTCCTCCCAGCCGGCGGGAAGGGCCAGGGGAAGAAGAAGGGGAAGGGCCCCGCTAAAAAGACCAGGCCCTCCATGGCACGGGCTGTCCCCGATGCCCCAGCCCCATCTCCAGCTGGGGCGCCCCTCCCCGCTGTTCCCTCCACCAGCTCTGCAGGTGTCCCTCCCCCGGCCCCTAGAGCATACGCCCAGGTGGCGGCAGCCCCCCCGCCTGCCGCTACATCATTTCTACAGCCCACCGCCTCCGCTACCATCTATAGCGGCCGGGGCCCCTTTCCCACCATGACCAGGAAGCACGGCGTCCGTTGCCTCCTGGTGCCCGCCTCACCCCACGTGGAGACCTATGTGCGGGCATTGGCGAGGGTGGTGGGGCCCACGGCCATTGTGGCGGCCTCCAAAATGTATGGCAAGGTCGTCTTCTTCTTAGCATCGGAGGCCGCCGCCCAGGAGGCGGTGGAGAAGGGCCTGGCGGTCGGGGGCGTGTTCGTCCCCTTAGAGCCGCTAGAGGACCTGGGCGTCCGCCTGGTCCTGACCTCCGTCCCTCCCTTTCTCCCCAATGCCGCCCTGTTACCCGCCCTTTCTACCTTGGGAAAGCCCATCTCTGTCATCAGCCCTCTCCCGTTGGGCTGCAAAGACCCCGCCCTCCGTCACGTCCTCTCCTTCCGCCGGCAAGTGCAGCTTCAACTGCCGCCGGCGGCGCGCGACGGAGAGGCACTGGAGGGGTCCTTCCTAGTCCCCTACCAGGGGACCCCTTACAGGGTGCATTATTCCACGGGGGAGGCCCGGTGCTACCTCTGCCGGGCGATGGGGCACGTCCGGAGGGACTGCCCCCTGGCCCGGGAAGGAGGGGCATCCAGGACACCCGAGCCCCGGCAGGACACCGGCCCCATCATCGCCGACGCCCCTGGCTGCCCGGCACCCGAAACTGCCCCTCCTCCTTCCCAGTCCACCATTGCTCCCGTTCGGGCCCAAGGGGTACCTCCCCCACTATGCCCAAACGAGCGGGAGAACCCCTCCCCCGCTGTTTGCAATCTGGCGAGGCCTGTGGAGGAGGGTGCAGCAGGTACACCGCCCTGCCTGGGAGAGGACCCGCCCCAAGGGGAATCTTCCCTCCCTTGTGCTGCCCCACCGTTACCCCCTTGAGTCCCTGAGCCATCGCCTCTGCCCCCTGACACAACCCCTGCTAGCCAGCCCCCGGATGATGCCATGGAGGGCTGGGCCCTAGTCCAGGGGAAGCGGGGCAAGCGGAAGGCTCGAGCTCCGCTCCTCCCATCTGACGCGGAGGCCCCCCGGAAGACCAGGAAGGGGGGCACCGATGCCGAGCCTTCCGCTCTACCCACGGGTGTGTTCCACCCACCAGAGCCGGCTGGGGAAGACGTGGCAGCACTGGAAGACGGTATCTCCCCTCCACGGGAGTCCCTCCCCTCCAAGACCCCCGAGGCACCATTTGAAACCCCAGTGTGCCCCGAAGTAACCATCGCGTCAGGTGCCGGCGGGGAGAATCCCGGGGTAGCGGAAAACAATTTCCCCTCTATATATGAGGAGATCGAGGCCCTGGGTCTGACCCCGGTCACCCAAGGGGAGGACGATCCTACGCCAGCGGGCCTCGATCTGGGCGACTTCTTTCCAGCCCCCTTTTCCCCATACTCCCTCCCCGTAACCGTTGCTTCTGCTCCCACCTCCGAGGAGCCCCTGGACTCCTCCATCAACCCGGCTGCAGAGGGCACCCTGCTGAGAGCCACTGAGCCAGTTGAGGCGACGGCCAGTGCCATGCGGCTGGAACCTGAGCCACCAGGCGCATCCCTTGCTGGTGAGGAGCATTCGACCTCCTTTCCGGGAGAGGACCCTACAGAAGAAAGTCCACCTCCTGATGCCGTGGCTGCCAAATCCACCAGAGAGCTTGCGCCCGGCATCAGTGAGAGCCCTCTCCCGACCCAGACTCTCACCTCTACCCCTGCCCCTGCCCTTATCCCGCCCACCTCCCGAGATATCATTGCCACCCCTGGGACTGTCTCCTTCCCCTTTTCAACAGATGACTCCCAGGGAATGGCCTTTGTGTTTGCCCGTCCCGACCCACCAGGGGCTGCTATTCTCCCTCCGCCGCCCCCTATCGCCCCAGCATTCAGGTCAACCCATCAAGAGCCCCGTCGGGGGTCCGCACCCTGTCTGCCCATCTCGCTGGGCCAGGGGGCTGTACCAAGGGCCCCATCGGGGAGCAACCAGACCATAACCCCAGCCCCCCATGCGCTGCGAGAGGAGTTGCGGGAGTTCCTAGAAGACGTCTGTGGCTCCCGCAACAAAGTCCAGCTTGCCCTCCAGCGATGGGGGGACTTTAATCAAATCCTCCGGGCCGCAAGGGCCCTCATGGGGGAGGGGAAAAGGACCGGGAGACAGGGCGCCGCGGCCTACCAGCGGGTCCGCCACTTCCATGACTCCTTACTCACCTACGGGTTGGGTCACGGACTGCTGCGCGGCCCGCCGGGAGCCACGAGCATCCCTGCCGGCGAGGATCCCCCCCAGCCCTCCTCATGGCACCCTTTACCATCGCAACATTGAACACCCGTGGCTGCAGGATGGGTCTTCGCAGGTCCCAGGTGCTCTCCTTCCTTCGAGAGGGGAGGTATTGTGTTGGTTTTCCTGCAGGAGACCCATACGGATCCGACCGCCAAAGACAGCTGGCGGCTGGATTGGGGGGACGGGGTCTACTTTAGCCACCTCACAGTTCATACGGGTGGAGTGTCGACCCTGTTCTCCCCCGACCTACGGCCCGAGGTGCTGGGGGTCGCCGAGGCTGTGCCGGGTCGCCTGCTGCACCTCCGGGTCCACATGGAGGGGCTCGTAGTCAACCTCGTCAACATCTATGCCCCAGCAGCGAGCCCGGAGCGGCTGCAATTCTATCAGCAGGCATCCGCCTTCCTCGGCACCTTGGATCCTCAGGAGTGCCTGGTCCTGGGAGGGGACTTTAACATCACCCTTGAAGAACGGGACCGCTCGGGGACCGAGCAGAGCCCGGCCGCCGTCGCCGTCCTCCAGGAGATAGTCGAACACCACTCCCTGGTGGACGTCTGGCGCGACCACCACCCGGATGACACTTCCACGTTCACCTTTGTCCGGGTGGAGGCCCATCAGTCGCGCCACTCCCGGTTGGACCGCATTTATTTATCACGCTTTCATCTTTCACGAGCCCACTCCTCCAGCATCCGGCCGGCCCCATTTTCTGACCATCACATAGCCACCGTGACAGCCTCCCTATGCGCGGAGAGGCCGGGGCCGGCCTATTGGCATTTTAACAACAGCTTGCTGGAGGATGCGGGCTTCGTGGCGTCCTTCCGGGAGTTCTGGCTGGCCTGGCGAGGGCAGCGGCTTGCCTTTCCCTCGGCACGGCGGTGGTGGGACGTAGGGAAGGTGCGCGCCCGGCTCTTCTGCCGTGACTACACCCGGGGCGCCAGCCGACGGAGGGATGCAGCGATAGAGCAGTTGGAACGGGAGGTCTTAGAGCTGGAGAGACGTCTGGCCGCCAGCCCCGAGGATCCACCCCTCTGCGGAGCGTGCCGGGAGAAGCGGGAGGAGCTCCGGACCCTCGAGGACCATCGGGCCCGGGGTGCCTTTGTTCGATCCCGCATCCGTCTCCTTCGGGAGATGGATTGCGGCTACTGCTTCTTCGGGCGAGGAGTACGGCAGGGGTGCCCCCTCTCAGGCCAGCTGTACGCTCTGGCGATCGAGCCCTTCCTCTGTCTCCTCCGAAGAAGTTTGACAGGGTTGGTGCTGAGGGAGCCGGAGCTGCGGCTGGTCCTGTCGGCGTACGCTGATGACGTGCTCCTCATGGTCCAGGACCCGGGCGACTTGGTGCGAGTGGAGGCTTGCCAGGCCACCTATTCAGCAGCCTCCTCTGCGCGGGTCAACTGGGTCAAGAGCTCTGGCTTGGTGGTAGGGGACTGGCGGCAGGCGAGCTCCCTCCCACCCGCGCTTCAGGCCATCCGGTGGAGCACGGGTCCGCTGCTCTATCTGGGCGTTTACCTTTCTGCCACGCATCCCTCTCCGCCGGAGAACTGGCAGAATTTAGAGGGCGGGGTGATAGAACGACTCCGGAAATGGACAGGACTGCTCCGGTGCCTCTCCCTTCGAGGGAGAGCGTTAGTGCTTAATCAACTAGTCCTGTCCATGCTCTGGTACCGGCTCAACACCCTGGTCCCGGCCCCGTCTTTCCTGACTAACCTGCGGACATCGATTCTGGAGTTCTTTTGGTCAGGACTGCACTGGGTCCCTGCAGGAGTTCTCCATCTACCTGTGGAGGAGGGAGGGCACGGCCTCAAATGTCTGCTTACTCAGGTCCATGTCTTCCGCCTCCAGACCCTGCAGAGGCTCCTTTATGGTGCAGGTAGTCCGGCGTGGAGCATACTGGCGCACGCCTTCCTGCGCCGCTTCCGAGGGCTCCGATACGACCGGCAGCTCCTTTATCTCCATCCGAGAGGTCTTCTGCGAGACCTCTCCGGGCTGCCGGTCTTCTACCAGGACCTCCTCCGGACCTGGAAACTCTTTACAATGAGCAGGTCCGTGGCGGCCACCGTGGGGGCAGATCTCCTCGCGGAGCCCTTGCTACACAACCCCCAGCTCCGTTTGCAGGTGGCGGAGTCCCGCTCGGTGCGCCAGAGGTTGGTCCTGGCAGAGGTCACAAGAGTCGGAGACCTCCTGGACTATGACCGGGGAGACTGGCTGGATCCCCTAACCTTCGCTCAGCGCATGGGGCTTTCCAGACCTTGTACTCCCCGACGCATACTTCAGGAGGTGAAGGCCGCTTTGCCGCCCGCTGCTCGGGTTTATCTCGACCGGGTCCTGCACAAGGGCACGCCCCGCCCACCCACTACCCCAGGCCCGCCGGACCTTTTAATTGGACCCCTGCCCCGTGGACCCAACCGATCCCTTCACCCCTTCACTAGAAGCCGGCTGCACGAGATGCAGCCGGTCTGTTTTCAAACCGCGCCAAGAAAACATCTCTACACGCTCGTGCTCCACACCCTTCACGCCCGCACCCTCGTGTCCCGCCCCGATACAAAATGGCGGGACCTCCTGCCACCTTTGGAGGGTGAGGAGCCCCGGTGGGCCAGCCTATATTCCATCTTAGTCCCAAAGCCCGCCGGGGATGTCAGTTGGCGGCTCCTTCACGGAGCCGTGAGCACGGGCGTGTACTTGGCGCGGTTCACCACAATCCCAGACACCTGCCCCTTTTGCGGCGTGAGGGATACCCTGGCACATGTCTATCTGGAGTGTGCCAGGCTGCAGCCCCTACTCCGGCTCTTCACCAATATCTTATTACGTTTTTGGTTGCACTTCTCCCCTCACCTTCTCATTTATGCACTCCCTATCCGTGGCCCCACCAAGTCACGGGATCTTCTGGTCAACCTTCTCCTGGCCCTAGCTAAAATGGCCATCTACAAAACCAGAGTGAGGAGGTTGGCCGATGGAGTCTCCTGTGACTGTAGGGCCTATTTCCGATCCTCGGTCCGTTCACGTATCCGGGCAGAGTTCCTCTGGGCGGCGTCCTCTGACTCCCTTGATGCCTTTGAGGAGCAGTGGGCGCTGTCCGGGGTTCTCTGCTCGGTGTCCCCGTCTGGTTCCCTTCTTTTGACCCTTTGACCGCACTCCTGTCCCTGTTATTTTATTAGTTGTCCCCCGGAATTTCTTGGGTATCTAGGTCCTGTGGATCCCCCTTTTAGGCTGGAGGGGATCCTTTAGCAGTGGATGGGCTTTGCCCGCCCACTTCTCGGATCCCAATAAGACAACTTTTCTAAAGCCCTCTGGCCTTGCCCCATCACACTAGCATAAAACATATTCCAGTTATGTCATATTTACACTCATAAGCATATTTTTATAAAGCATTATGGGATGCAATGTCACAGGGGTAGTGGGGAATTGAATCTCTAAAATATCTGCTCCCAGTGACATGATCTGGGAGGGAGCACAGCTGCTGCTGCTTCATTAAAAGGAAGAACACCCCCATACTGAGCCACTGACATTGGCTGGTATGTATATATGGTATGTGTCTTCCTTGGAACTCTGTCCCATTCCCAAACTGCTCTGAGCATTCTAAGATTTTACCTATGATAATTTCAATTTTGCTGCACCTTAAGTCCATAACATTTTGTCCTGTCCTCGTAGACTGAGGTGCTGAGCTTCCAGTGAATTACTGCGTGAAAGCTCCTAGCAGCAGATCCTGACTAATGAATGTAATTGGTCATTGTCCTCTTGATTACAACTTTATATTTTGCAGATGGATGTATTTCTTCTTCGTCTTTTCTGTGAAATAAACCTGGCCTGTTCTTTACCCTTCCTCATAGATCCTACATTTCACACACTATCTCTTCTGCACTCTCTTCAATGTGTCCATTTATTAGTCTTTTCTTTTTCATAATGAGGTGCCCCAAACTGAATGCAGTATTTTAACTGAAGCTGACCCAGTACTGAGGAGAGAGAAATAATGACCACGTTTGTCATCTTTGCCTCTGTAAAAGACCTAGCACGCTTTGGATCCTATATAAAAAACAAACATTAATACTTTTTCAGGTGATACTCCCATACAGTATTTACCATTTTTCCCCTTTTGTAACAGCATTGACTCATTCAACTGATCTGGTGTAACTTCCAGATCCTGCTCTAAAGTTCTTCCACTGTCCAGCAGTACTCCTCTGCTAACGCCCCACTCCTGCGATCTGCATGGAGAAATCCTTATACCCTTGGAAGTCCCAGTGATGAAAATGCAGGTTTTTGGTCAAAATTGTGCATTTGATTTGATTTTTTCCTGCCACATATTAACTCCATTGTAGATGGTGTTAGGTTCACCTAGGTAAAGGATTAGAGCATATTCGCAAAGCTCAGACATATTCCTAACCATAACAATATAATAGATAATATAGTTGAAAAACAATTTGTCTGAGTATTCCCATATGCAACACCATGAAAATTTACAGTTTTAAGAGCAGTACATATCCTATCTACTCCACACACAATTACAAATGTAGACCTGATGCAAAGCCCATTGCAGCTGATGGGAGTCTTTCCTTGGATAAGGCCCTTGAAGCGTTTTTTACTAAAACATTTTTGAAATTCCCTCTAGATACCTATATGAATCTGTAGCCACCTAAATACTTTTACATCTGGCCCACTGTCCTCAAAAAACCTCATAAGATCATTTGAATACTTACAATAGCATGAGCCTCCCCTGTATGACTTCAGCTGGGAGAAAAGAAGAAGATGATCAGCAACTTTTGCTAAAGATGAATATTGCTCTTAACTGGTAAACAAACAGAGCACCTTGTTGTTTTAGCTTACGGTGTAGCAACTGCAGTGCTGGATTTAGTTTTTTATTAATCATTTCCTTTTACAGCAGTTAGTGAAATGTTTGATCATAAAGGAGTATTTTCCCCCAGGTTAAAATGTGCTTAATAAAAAAATAGGAAGGAAGAAGCAAAAGAAAATGTGTAGGATAATGTATCTAGTTAGAAATGCATGAAATGTGTGAAAACATGCCATGGCTGGGTTGTTGTGCGTGTTATGACAGAAGTAAAGATTAGACAGACAGATAATGTAATGGTGCAATGAAACGTACAAAGATCAGAGTGATTTTTGGACTGCAGTCTTTGGACCACAGCATGTCTTATCTTTGTCTCACACAAATCTGAGCATGCTAAAAAATCTGGGACTTACAAAGGGGGCCTACAAGAATTAAGCATTCCACCCACATTGAGCTCTCTTTGAACAAATAAATAAATAAAAATAAAATAATTAATAATAATTAACACATTGCTTCATCTTTATGAAAATGCCCCTTTTTAATTCTGGAAACAATAGATAAGGCCAAACTGTGCATACCTCCCTAACTGCACAAATTAGTTCCATCTCACTTCTTTTGTTTTCATGGCTCATTTGTTATATAAAAATCTTACCTTATTTAAACTGATACCACAGTGATCTTTTTCATTTACATTTGTAGAGACACTAGGGGGTCAAAAATTCAAAAGGCACCTTTTTTTCTCCTATAAGTTTGTTTGAATTTTGCATCATCATCATCACTTCTTGAAAGTGTACACAGCAGAAGTACCAGGGTGGATTGTTTTTCTTGGTTCTCCAGCTGTTAATGTGAGAAGTGTTAAACCATGTTCATTTTCATCTCCTACAAAATAAGAAAAAATATGTTGCTTCAATAAATTACTTTGACATAAGGCCAGAATGCATTTGCATGTTTTAGAATGTTCTCTTTTAATAAAAGTTGTTGTACAGACTGAGAGCAAGGCTGCACTACAGTGGTACATCGGCACAACTGCACCAATGCAGCTGTGCAGCTGTAGCACATTTGGTGAAGATGCGCTAGGCCAATGGGAGAGTGCTCTCCCACTGGCATAATTACTCCACCTCAGCAAGAAGTGGAAGCTATGTCTGTGTGGACAGCGCAAAACCTGAATCGCTTGCAGGGGTCTTTTTCACACCTTTGAGTGATGGAAATTATATCGACTTAGGCTGTTGTGTAGACCTGCCGTTGGAGGCTCAGCAACAGAGCCAGAGAAATGTCATGTAAGTAAAAGGAGGCAAAAGACGAAGGGAAAAAAATCAGTGCTACAGGCAGCAACAAATGAGAAGCCCTAGAAGTTAACAATAGATCTAGCTTAGCTGATTCTTTGAGGACCCAATTCTGCAACCTGTTCTGTACAGGTATATCCCTGCCCCCTCGCAGCCTCCCAATGGGTATGCCTACACTGCATCCAGGAGTGAGCCTTGCACCCCAGGTTGACAGATTTATGCTAGCGGGGTTATGCTACACAAAAATAGCTGTGTAGACATTGTTTTGACATTGAAACTAGGGCTGGAGCTCAGGCTTTCACACCTACCCCCTGCACCCCTGAGTCACAACAGAGCTTGTAGGCCTTCTAAGGCCACTGATGTCAATAGAAGGACTCCTATGGACTTTAATACATTGTGCAGGAGCCTGAAGGAGTAGGAATCTTATTGTGTATCTTCCAAACAGTAGCCACCAAGAAAGACATCAGAAAGCAATTACATCTGTTTAAGAGCCTGACACTGCAACTCTGTGAGCAGACCCTTGCACCGAAGCAGAGTCCCATTCATTTCAAAGGAATTTTGTCCGTAAGAGTCCCCTGCATGGATCTGATTACAGAACTGGAGTCTAAAGCTATACAAAAGTCTCAACTGTGCTACAGCAGCACATACTTCAACATTTGTTAGCATTTACCTCATTTTGACTATATGCTTTTTCAAGACTGCTCCTCACCTTGGGCACTTTTAGCCTGTCTACAAGTCCCTCCACTGGGAGAAGATATCTGATTTAAGAAGGCATGGCAAGATTCAATGGCTCAAAATTGAATTTAGAAAAATTCATACTGGAAATAGGATACAATTTTTAACACTGAAAATAATTGACAAATGAAGCAGTTTGCCAAGGGATGTGGTAAATTCTTAATCACATGGAGTCTCTATGTGGAGAATGGATGTCTGTCTTAGAGATACACATTTGTTTCACCACAAGCTAGGACTCAGTGCAGGAATTACTGGGAGAAGTTCTATGGGCTGTGTTCTGCAGGAGGTCAGGCCGGATGAGCATAGTAATTTTTTTCCCCTTCAAATGTATGAAGCTATGAAATGTCTAAGGGGCCAAATCCTCATGCATCCTATTCACGTCAATGATATCTTCTGGGAGCTACAAAGCTAGAACATTCACCACGCAAGTCACCCTCCAAACTAGTGAAAATTCTCAAATGCCAGATCAGAAACAACAAATATACAGTTCAACTGATGGATAAAAATTTAATGCAAGTGTAATACGAAGTTCCAAACAAAGCTGATTACTAGTCTTGTTATCTGATCAATACATTCTCTATTCCAGAATAAAAAAAAACTTTAAGATGAAGTTAAGGTACAGACCCATATCAGTGGTTTGATTACGTTACCTTTCAAAAATGTTAGTTTTTAAAAGAATCCACAAACTAAGAAACCTAGGGGACACTCTTCTCAAACAAGTTTCAGAGTGGTAGTCTGTAAACAATTCGGAGTCTTTGTGAGAGAGTAACAAATTTATTTGGGCATAAGCTTTCGTGGGCTAGAACCCACTTCATTAGATGCACAGAGTGGAAAATACAGGAGCAGGTATGAATACACAGCAAAGAAGGTACCTCTAACTACTTAAAAACTACCCATTAGAAGTCACTATTTTGGTGTCAATCCAGTAAGGAGCCTATCATCTTCCTTGCTTGGCATGTAGAATATTGAAAAGATGCACCACAGAATATCAGTTACCATTTGTTTCTTACCATACAACCATTTGTTCTGTTCATGGAAAAATTATAATTTAATGACTTAAATATATAAAATTTGTGTATGGCATTCATACTAGTTCACCCAATTTGCTCCAGCTGGGGCTCTCGAGCTCTCTAATTAGTGGTCACTGGCAGAATGACACTCTTTTGCTAGGATGGATAACGTTATATTAATTTCTGATTATTCCAGGACAGAGGAAAGGCAGGCCTTGTGCCTTTTCTCAGAGATTTAATAATGCTGCATTTCCAGAATTTCTTACCTTTGAGTTTTATTTATTTTTCCACCTCACACTAAATTTAGAGCTATAGTCTTGTCTGTTTAAACCACAGGAGCGTGATGGAAAATTTTGATTTTGTCAAAAATCCCCAAACCAAACATGGAAATAATTATGGCTCAAAACTGCCAGAAATTAGAGAAATTGTTTTCAGATGAAAAATTTTGTTTTTTCCAGAATTTTAGTTCTCTGGTAAAAATTGTCAGTGACAGCAGCCAGTTTCTTAAAAAATGATTTAGTCAAAAACCCAATTTTCCATCAAAAAAAGATTCACAGAACTTTTTCAACCAGTCCTATAAAATCCCCCTTGGAAATGGTATGGGTTTTAAGCCCCAGGACTTGCAGTTCCCGGAGATCTGCACAGATGACAGGAACACTGTCGGAGGCAAGAGCCATCTGTGCAAAAGTGTTGTACCTCTGCATTGTTTCCTGCTGCCTCTTGTATCCCCAATCCCAAGGCAGCATGGCTTCTGCAGAAAACATTATGAAAGGGATTCACCATCCAGCTGCTGCTATCAGGAACTAAACTTTTGTTCAGGATGGGGAGAGGTATGGGGTGCCAGGTTGGCCCATGGGTTTTGAGGGAACAGTGCTATGTAGAACAACTAGCCTGACATACGCTTGCAGATCCATGGAACTTGAATCCCGTAGACTGCCTATAGAGGGACTTCCAAAAAAAGCATGAGAATGACTGAATCAGTCCTCTTTTTTTTTTTTTAATGCCTCCCTGATATGCATGTGCAGGTTTGTGCTCATCTGTTTTCAGAAGTGGAAGAAAGTGCCTGTGTCCCAGTTACTACTTTCCTGATTACTTATCTATCACTTGAGATTGAAAAGAGGAAGGTCACTTTCTTTTACAACTTCAGTTTTAGTTACTGATAATGATCTGTTCATGGAAATTTAAATATCCCAGCAGCTACCCAGGGACCCTTTGGCAGCAACCTTCTGCCTGCCCTCCTTCTCTCCCTTTACCCGTCTCTCTCCCTGGGCCATTTCCCCTTCAGCCCCTTTGCACTGGCTAGGCCCTTTTTCTCAGGGCCCACAGCCCGGCAGGTACCAGGCAGGAGTACCCTTTTGCTTCCCGCACCTGCCCAGCACTGCACTGTCCTTGGGGCTAGTCTCCTTATGCAGGAGACAGACCTTCATCCTCTGAAGGCATGGGAGAGACTGCCTGCTCTCTTCCTGGGCAGCCTTTATACAGGGCCTAGCCTAGCCCTGATTGGGTCTCTAACAGGCCCTCCCTGATTGGCTGCTACATTGTGGCCTGTACTAGCCCAATCTGGCATGGGAGTTGGGCACCACCAAGGATTATAAAGAGAACTTTTAAATTGGCACAATCTAACCGTGTAACACTTTTCTCTTCCCAAAGGTTTAAAAGGGAACAAAAGTTACATTTGATTAGTTTAAAAATAGTTAATTTGAATGTGCTCCAGTTTCATCTTGAACAAGAAAAAATGTAGTTTCTGTGACTGTCAGGCCATTTTAATAAGTTAAAGTGTTTTCTTATAAATTATTCATCTCCTCTCTCCTATTTTCTAGTTTCTTCCCTCCTTGACATATTATATTATTACACTATGTCTTGTATACCAAATTCCTTCACTCAAATCTACCATATTCTACTCTCCCACTAAATAAATATATTAAAGTGCTTCTTAGTATCCTTTCTGCCATTTGAATTGTATTCTATAAAATGCCATCTTTGTTCTTCTCTCCTCCCTTTCATTTTTTTGGAGAGGGGCCAGAGGATGGAGAGAATTTGCAGATTTCTAGAGATCTATAATCCTCTAAGCTTGTCTCCAATAGTGACCAATGCCAGATGCTACAGAGAAAAAAAGTGCAACACCCCCATAAAACATACAGCATTTGAGTTTTGTGTAAATACTCAATCCTATCTAATGGCCTGTTTATGTCCTGAAGCCCGTGGTCTGATAGTCCATCTTATCAAGTGAATAAGCAGACTCTATTTTTATATTCATGATGAATGAATTTACCCCAGCCATTATTTAGAGTCTTATTGGGACAAATAGAGATGAAGTAGTCCTACCCAACAATTAATGGATCTGTTACATTTGGCTAAATAGAACAGACTCTCAAAAACATGTCTTTTTCATATACTATTTGTTAGTCATTCAGGGATGGCTCAGTTTTGGTACAGAATAAGCAGTTGAACAATTTCTTTAAATATTAATGCCAATTATTAGTCTTTCAAAAATGTTCCCCATCCATCAAATACATATTTTAGAAGCTTCACTTTACATGAGGGAGATTGCACAGCTCCCATAAAAGTGGATGCTGAGCTGAATTAATTTGGAAACATATCTAGGTTCCCTGAAATTATCAAAAGATGCCTCCAGGTAACGTTTCATGGGCAAAGAATCTTTGCCTCCAGTTTTGACACCTACACTTCTCACCCAGCATGAGGATTACTGTGGCATATTATTGTTGGAAGACAGTGGAAGTATTTATGAGCCCTTCTCCAGGCAGAAACAACTCTTCCATGAAGAGACCAAGAGGAGTTGAAGGTAGGTACTGTAAGAAACCATGGCAATTGTCCCCATAGTACATTCCAAACACTTTGAAAGATCTTTAAGATCCATAAGTGCCTAAGCCAGAGACAAAAGGCAGGAAGGCATGGACTAGTCCGGATATGCCCCGGGGCAAGTAAAAATGACAGCATCCCAGAACTCAAGCAAATGGAGGCTGAGTAGAATCACACTAAGGATCCATGAGACCAGCAACCTGATCCCATTTGATCATCTAGTAGCATAAAAGCAGGGAGATGAAACTCGTAGGGTACCAACATCTGAATGCTCAAATAATGAAAGACTGGCTGTATGGTTTCATTTTGAGATTAAGAGGACATAAGAATAAAGATCGCAGTTATCAAGTCTTACTCCCTAAAGTGACTTGGAGGTAAATTATACAGCCTGCCTATACCATACCTTCCAATGTCCACCACAGAGAGGGATAAAACCCTAGGAAGATCACTCACTTGCTTTTTACTGGCCTGGAGTGTAAGAAGACGTCTGTGCCTCTTATTCAGTATGCCACATGGAATGGAAAAGATCTCTTGGGGCATTAGAGAGAAGTCCTCAAAGACATACATTCACCAGAGTAATGACAGACTGTGCCACGTGGTATCCTGAAGCTATCCCACTTTGAATCTCAACAGTGCAAGCCATAACAAAGATACATTGACTACTATATTTACTCAACTTCTTATAGACCCAAGCACCAATCTCATGCCCCAGCTGCCGCATTAGGTATGTGACCTGCTGTATGTCAAGCCCATACATATCATGCCCAGACCAATGGCCTTGTGAATCCATTTTCCTCTAGGATTAAATTTCTTGTTTTTTCTGTGAATGCCTTATTAGAAAACAGATATAGCTGTCTGTCTTAGATTTTGTGGCTCATGCACAGCCTCTTGGCTCCTTACATCTCTTCCCCCAGCTTGCTAATCAGTGCCCAAACGCCTACTTGAGATGAGCTCCCAAAGAGAGTCAGATAATCAAGGGTGTTCTATTTTCTTTTGATCTTTGCATAGCTTCTCTATTTAATTAACTTCAAGTGCTGTATTTTCCAAAGCGGCAAAGGGAGGATTTTATTAGGAGGTGTGGTGCATATTAGATAGTAATGTGAATGGAGTGAAAATGAAAAATAGCTTGTATGAAATTACACAAAATGTTCTTTAACATGTCTATTGCTTAAGAGGCTAACTACCCGGTGTGGGGAGGGGCAAATTTCAAAGTTGAGTGCATAAAGTTGTGTTTCTAAATGCACATTTAGACACCTGGGGCCAGATTTATAAAGCATTTAGGTGTCTAATGATGGAGATAGTTATGGGGGTTCTAACCCATGAAATCTTATGCCCAAATAAATGTGTTAGTCTCTAAGGTGCCACAAGGACTCCTAGTTATTTTTGCTAATCTGTTTAGGTGCCTATGTAGATTCCATGAGGCACCTAACTCCCATGGAAAATCACAGAAGTTAGGCACCTAACCTGTTTGACAGAATTCCAGCAGGTTGAATAACTGGCTAATGCTAAGGAGTTCAGTTTGGACCATTTTAATGCAAATGTGGAGGTAGACAAGCTGAAACAGCTCATCTTGTCCTCCCACGGCTGTCCCACACAGTGCACTGGGACTGTGTAGACTTTTATAGCTCTTCTGCAATGCTGTGAATTTCACCCTGAGTGCTTGTAGTGGGCATGCTGAGTAACATGGGGAATATTTTAAGTGGCACATGTAGAGGGAGTCACATGTATAATCCACTGTGTATGGTTCTGAAAGCCTATCCCATCAAATTAATGTACACTAATAATTTATTTCTCTCTCAGGAATCAGCTAAGTAGAAATATGTAAATTGTTGCAATATGAAATGTCAACACTTTTGAGTAAGTGGCAAATCTTCATTAATTGAATCAGCTTCAATTATATTAACAAGATTAATTTTGAATTATTAGTATGAAAACAGAGCATATGACTTGGAAAGCCTTTTTTTAATTGCTACATAATTATAATGGAAAAATCTCTTACATATAGGTCCACTTTTATAAAGGTTAAATAAATAAATCTATAAAATTTATTCTGTTAGTTGCTGGGAAACCTTATTGTTGATATGACAACCATGGCCCAGTAAATCAGATCACTGCTTTCTTCTCATTTGCATGAGGGCTGGGTACTTACATTTTCAATCTTCTATGTTATAGTGACACCTACAGAAAAAAAAAAAGTTAAAGATGGGGCACACAGGGGAAAGAGACTGCATTCGAAATAATTCTTCGGTGTTGCCAAACCATGCTACTAATATATATGCAACATGTGTTGTGTTAAATGTCTCTAATAAGGAAACTTTTAAATACTCCACAGATCCCTTGGGGCCTAATTTATAAGATTTTTCACAGTTACCATGTCTGAAAATCCTGCTAATAGCAAATTTCCAAGCAAAGTTAGTTATTATAATTGCTGAATCTACTTTATTAACACTATTTCAGAGGCACTAAACATTATAGTTTTAAAAGGATCAGCATTTTTCCCCTGTGCTGCTGTTGAATTCACAAAAGGCACATCTTCGGGAAGCTCCTCATTGACTCTGTATTATTGCAGCGCTGGTGCACTGTGTGAGCTTCTGTGAAAATACATTCTTGTTTTTACCCTTTGAGGGGGAAAAGTGCTCCTTGTTTTTACCCTAATAACCCCATTCTGCCAAACAAATAAAAATGAAATAGGAAGTAATACTTTATCTGACCTAGGTCAAACTCTTTTAAATTCACCTTAATAGTCACATTCCTGGACTCAGAGGGGTAAATGTGTTTAAAGGTATAGGTATCTGAAGCTATATTCTCTTATTTTTAAATAAACAATTTGAGCAATGTTAAAACTAGATTTTTTTTTCAGGCCTTTATGCTCCAATAACCTAGAAACCTGCTCAGTCACTACCCCTTGAAACACAACTCTTTTCTTCTGTCTGCTCTCTCCACTAGACACCACACCTTTATCTACTTCTAAATTAATGGGAAGTTAAATATCACTACATCAAAGACCTCACATCCCTGAAGAGGAATCCTGCTTCAAAGACTTCAATGAAAAACCCTGAGTGAAGCGAAGGCACTTATCTCTTGGGATTTATTCCTCTCATAAACATATAGCTATCTGGTGGGGAGGAAGGCCTTTGCTAAAATATTTTAGTGTCTCTGGGGCTCAAGACAGCACAGATGGTTGTTCTGAGAGGCTGGTTGATGACCAAACAGCATCTAGAATTTTCCTGCTCTTTAGGGTTCCCTCGTCTGCTTCTCCAGTTTGATTCCTGCCTCTCTCATGGTGACAAACTGGAAGTCAATCTCAGCTCTATTTGTCTCTTGACCAGACAATCTAAATAAATAACCCCCTCAGTTGTACCTCTTGTAAAAGCCCTTTCACATAGAGCCCTTAAATATTTTCCAGCCCTCACTTACAGGAACCCCCACCTTGGAGCTGTGACACACAGCGCCACTCAGAACACCTGAATGGGAGAGAAGTTCATACAAGTCTCGCCTGTATGTAGTATCTGAGCAACTCACAATCATTAACGTATTCATTCTCAAAACATCCTTGTGAGGAATGGAGGTGTTATCTCCATTTTACAGATGTGAAATTGAGACACAAAGTTTCAGGCTGTGGGGGAGGACAGACTTGAATCCTGTTTCTTTTGAGTTCCAGGTTAGCACTCTAACCACTGAACCGTATTTCCTCATTCATGGAGGGAAATACTCTTCCTGAAGCAGTAGCTGAGGCATTATTTGCATGGGCTGCAACAGTTTCTCAGCTTCACTAAGTGGGAAAGGTCAGAGGAATGGGAATACAGGGAGGAGTGAGGAAAGCAGTTAAGGACTAAATCAAACCCTACCCTCCCGAGCTTTGCAGATCTTCCTCATAGCTAAACCAATGTTGCAGATAGACTGAGTGGGGGTGCAGCATTATAGGGATATACTAGAGGAGGTGTGGGAACAGAGAATCTATTGCTCCCCAGATCCTCCCCTGAGTAGAAGTGCATTTGGGTTGTGAAGGGCTGTTTGTCCTTGTGGGTGGAAGTATTCACCTTGAAGCAGCTCCACAGCCGGAGTGGGAGGGTTGCTATCTCAAAGCCCCCCATTCCCCACCACGGGTATATTCAGCACACAACTCACTGCACAAACCTGTGTTATTAGTATTAATTTGACAGCAAGCTGCTCAGTTCTGGGCTCATCTTATTTTTGTATCTTCAAAGCACCATATGCACCATTAGAACTTCGTAAGTAATCTTACAGTCTGACCTTGGCAGTGACAAAGCACCCTCAGCTCCCTTTAATTTCAGTGGGAGCTAAGAATGCTTAGTACCGTGCAGGATTGATCCCTTAGATAGGGCTGGAGTTGTATCTTCTCTCCTCGTCTGTTACCTGAGTGCCTTTGTGGGGGTCTATATAAATAATATTATGGAAGTGTTACAGGATAGTTGTCATCTACAAACCAGAGTGTCTGCCTAGTTACTATTCATAGCAGTTGTCTGTGTATACAAGCTCATGTATGGTTTTTCTCTTAAATTTGTAAAGAAAAAAAGAGGGCAACAATAAAAAAAATGGTACAATGTTGTCCTGTACATGTACAAAGGGACAGTAACCCCACACATATAATGGAGAACAAGGAATGAACAATGACAAGGGGAGCAAAGATGAAAGAGCCCCTTATTAGTAAGAGCCAGATCCTGGGAAGTGCTGGGAGTTCCCTAGGACTTCAGTGGGGATTGAGTACCCTCAGTACCAAAGAGGTGCTCAGCACCTTGCTGGATCAGGCTCAGAGTCTCATATCAAAGAACTAGGACAATAGCAAGTGAATTGCTCCTTCCCGCCTCCCCTACACAAATACAGTATATAGCAATCAATAAAGGCAAGTTCATTATCTCGTTCTTCCAAAGCCTGTCATATCTTACCTGTGTTAAATTGGTCCCTGACTTAAGTAATCATCTCTTTCAACCCCTTAAGCAATATCACAGAGTGGGAACTAGTGTAGGAGAAAGCCAAATATCACCAGCAACTGTAGCAGTGGTGTTGGGAAAGCAGAGGTATTTTTGATATTAGTAAGCCTATAAAACATTCAGAGTTTAGAAGGGAAAGATTCCTTTTCCAAATCATTACAGACACTAGGGAGATGGAAACTAAAATATTAAAAAATTGTATGTTGCCATAGGCATCTTCTAGTTCGTTGTTCTGCACAGTTCGTTTTAGTGATTCACTTAGATGTTGAAAGCAGAACATTAAAAGTTCACAAACTTGTGGAATCTCCATAGCACAGAACACTGAAAGTGATAGCTGCCAGTTGGCTTTATTGTTCTGATTACCTTTGCACTTGCTTTTGGAAACAAATGAAGATTTCTTAGTGTGCGCTTACTGAGGGTTTTAAACACTGTTGGCACTGAGTGCCAACCTCAGTGACAATCACATGTCAGTCAGCATTTGGTCTCTTCTTTGTCACTACAGAAGTATTTTTAATTTACGTGTGTATCGACAAAGGGGTATGTGATGTTGGAAGATCAAAAGACACCGTTTGGCCCCTGGCTGCTACTGTATAGTTCTCCCCTCATAAAAAATTATTGCAACTTTAGTTTCTGCTGTCCTTCCTCACTGCTTTAATTTTGTTCTGTACACTTCATGCTGGTGAACAGTAAGGTATCAGGTTTCCATAAGGGGCTCCTCTCCTAATCCTCTCCTGTGTCCAGCAGAAGCAATTTCCATGCTCTTTTAGTATTTTAAAGGAATATTGTGCAGTAATGATAAAACGAGAGGCGATACAGAACAAGAAGATAGGAGATCTGGAAAGAGGTATCTACCAAGTGCTCTAGCTGCTCCTCATAAATTGATCTCACCTGGGGTTCTGCTTATGGCAAATTCTTGTTTCCTGCTGCATTACAAGGTAAGCAATAAGTTACAGTTCATCACCATCAGTGCTCAGTCTGCTTCAAGTCCTGAGGAAGAATGTTTCACTCCCTTTGGGTTTGGTGGTGTTGTTTTTAAGTCCTGTTTTATGAAAAACATGAGGTAGGACATTTTCATTGGGGCAACTGAATTGACTTCAGTGGATTTGCTGCTGATCTACAGTGATGAAACTAAGATCAGAATCAGGAACTCACTTCCTGCCAGCAGATCGAGGGACGTGATCGTTCCCCTCTCTTTGACATTGGTGCGGCCTCACCTGGAGTACTGTGTCCAGTTTTGGACCCCACACTACAAGAAAGATGTGGAAAAATTGGAAAGAGTCAGCGGAAGGCAACAAAAACAATTAGAGGGCTGGAGCACATGACTTACGAGGAGAGGTTGAAGGAACTGGGATTGTTTAGTCTGCGGAAGAGAAGAATGAGGGGGGATTTGATAGCTGCTTTCAGCTACCTGAAAGAGGGTTCCAAAGAGGATGGATCTAGACTGTTCTCAGTGGAGCAGATGACAGAACAAGGAGTAACGGTCTCACGTTGCAGTGGGGGAGGTTTAGGTTGGATATTAGGAAAAACTTTTTCACTAGGAGGGTAGTGAAGCACTGGAATGCGTTACCTTGGGAGGTGGTGGAATCTCCTTCCTTAGAGGTTTTAAGGTCAGGCTTTACAAAGCCCTGGCCGGGATGATTTAGTTGGGGATTGGTCCTGCTTTGAGCGGGGGTTGGACTAGATAACCTCCTGAGGTCCCTTCCAACCCTAATATTCTATGATTTCAGCTTCTCCATCAGCTCTGGGTCCTCTTTGATAACTATTTATTTTTGTGTGAGAGTGCACTTTCATCTGGTCCCCACCTTCTATTTGACCCAGAGGAGCAGGTTGGAACTGCAGTTCCTATGTCCTACAGGAGCTTGTAAATGAAAATTATAATTTGTTTTACTTTTTTACTTTTTTTAAAAAAAAATCTCAAGGCTCAATAGAAAATATAATTTTCAAATAAAACACATAATTGTATCTTTTCCCCCCAACTCAATCTCCCCCCACCAACCAGCTAAACCTTACCCTGCCAAGCAAACTCCCACTCCAGAGGACGTCTGAATAAAGGTAGTTTTCCCAGTTCAGGGCAATGCACCTGTATTACCCCAGTGGTTCAGTAGGGCAGGGATCAGCACCCTTTGGCACGTGGCCTGTCAGGGAAATCTGCTGGCGGGCTGGGATGGTTTGTTTACCTGCAGTGTCCATAGGTTTGGCCGATCGCAGCTTCCATTGGCTGTGGTTCGCCGTTCCAGGCCAAAGGTGGCTGCAGGAAGCAGCATGGCCTGAGGGATGTGCAGTTGAAGTAGATCTCTTTCTTGATTAGCAACAAATACTTTAGAAACAGAACTATTTTTTCAGTAATTTTTTCACTTTCACCATCACATATAAATGGCCATCCTATCTGCTAAAATGGACAGACCTGTGTAACTACAAAAGTCAAATTAGCTGTACAAACTGCAACATATTGACATAGGCCCAACATATTGAAATATCATTTTCCCAGAAAAACTCAGTTCAGATGCAGCATCTGTTTGTTTGTTTTTTAATGAGTTCTGGCTCTTTACCAGTTTTCCCAGCTGGGTTAACTGACGCCCAAGTCAGTCAAGCGATTTGACCAAGGTCACACGGTGAGTCAATGGATTTAGATTCCAGATTAGATTTAGATTTTAGATTTTAGCAATTTTTAGATTGCTGAAAGATCATTTGCTTTAATCATTAGACAACACGTTCTGTCACTGTATATATAAATTCAATGAGAGCATACTCTGAAAGGACGTGCATATGTCGCATTAAGGGATATAAATATATTGTTCCAGAGATGCCGATGTGCATGATTTTAAATGTCTAGATCTTTAAAATATGAAACAGAGAAAACCTGGTTACTTTTCTTCAGCTCCTCAGTACACCCACTCTCTCACTATACACATCAATATCTGAAAGCACAATGTCCTGCTGTTTAGAACCCACAGAGAAAAGTTTACTCTAGTCTCCTAATCTTTTAAAAATAAATATTCCGTAATCCTTATTAACTTTAGTTGGGGTATTTTTTTCGCTGTTTCGGTTTTTGTTTTACTGGTTGGTTAGCTATTGATTATTTTGCTCAATTTTTGATTATTAAAAATGTACTATTCTGGTATAGGCTGGCAATTTGTGATGAAGGAATTTAATGTCTGTGTGATCTGCTAGTAATTTTTGGTTCTCCTTTGTTGTGCACACACACAAAAAAAGTGTCAAACTAATGGCAACCAGTTACTTGACTCACGGTCTCTGCAAAGAATTTGGGAGGTGCTAGCAGAGCCTCTGGGCACAGACTGCCTGACAAGGATGCATGATGGAGAACAAAGCAGGGGCTGAAGAGCCTGCTAGAGGAACAAAGGTTAAGGCAGCTACTGGCAGGGAATTTCCAGAAAAGCAAGAAGGTCTTCCTCTGAATAAAGGAAGATGAGTGCTGAGTAATCCAGCCTCAGAGTCCTGAGAGATGGGAGTGCTTCCAGACGTTGAAGAGACATGCTCCAAGGGCTTGTCTACACAGTGGGGTGTGGTTTTTAAAGCACATTAAATATGTTGTAGACCCTGCTGGCATACACTAAAGGTTCCTTAGTACATTTTATGCAGTAGGGAACCTTTAGTCCCACGAGCAGGGTCTACGCAGACCAATTAATAAAAAACATGTTAATGCGCTTTAGAAAGCACACCCTGTGGTGGGCATTACCCCACCGTGTAGACAAACCCTGATTCTATTCTGAAAACAGAAGACTCATTAGCAACAACCGCCTCTGCTGTCCAGTCTCTCCCTCTGTTCTTTTCTTCAATTCTGAGCTAATAAGAGATGGAAGAGGAGAAATTAGAAATAAGCAGCTGGGCCTGAGGCACAGGCTCCATTCTTCCCAGAGTAGGATGCAAAGAAAATCTGGAGAGAAGTGAATCAATTGGGGCCTTCTACATAAGGCTTGATTGAAATATTCTTTGCTTTGCTTTCCAGTAGGTGGCATCTCTGCTATCTCTATTGGTAGAGAGAGAAAAGAAGGATGGATGACAAATTATCAGAAGTACTCACCACCACAACTGGGGCTATATTTTCCAGGGGAACTACTGGATGCTGAACAGTTTTAAAAATTTGGCCACTTTGTTTAGGTGTCTAATGGGAGCCACTAGGTACTTCTGAAGGCCATTTAAACACCGGAAATGCTATTTTCAAATGTTGATTTGTTGTGGAGTTAAAATATATCACTTTTGATAAGTAATAAAGCATTTACAATTTAAAAATAGAAACAACCACAATATTTCTGACTTATTTTTTATTAAAAAAACACCTACTAATGGGATGTTTGCCACATTTAGTTGATATTTTTAGTGAAAAAGTCAAACAAATGCAGAACATTTTTCTACCCATTTTTATAAAGCAATTGGTTAGTTCTGTCTGGCTATATTCCTTAAAATGCTGTGTGAAGGTCATTAAAGTGCCATGCACCATAGATCCTTGTATACATGAGATATTTCATTGTTATTTCTCCATGAATATTTCACTGCTTTGGCATTTGTGTGTGAAATTCAAAAGCAGGAGGGTGTGGGAGGAAGGACTTCAATGGCATTTTTGCATGATAAAAAAAGACTACAGAATTTGTCCCAAAATAAGGAAGGAATATATATTTTTCCAATAAAATAGGTCATGCTGTCCCGACCATTTTTTTTTAATAAAGAAAGGAACAAGAAGACAGTATCTGGAATTAAAAGCAACTCTGTTGAATTTGCCAAGAAATTTAGGTCCAATTTTTCAATAGGACTCTGTTAAAGCACCTGCACATTTTGTGGACACAGCCGTTGGCATGTATGGACACCCACATCTGAGTGAAAATGAGGGAAGTGAGCACCAAACTATACTATTTATAATTTTGATATGTGACTGATTTAACATCACTATAAAGGCCTGCAAATAACTTGTGAACATAAAGTTATATCAATAAAGGATGCAACAAAAACATCATCTGCAGGAGACAGAATTTGGCCCAGTTACCTGCTCTCCATTACATGCATGCATCCCTGTTGTGTCTTTCCTTTGAGATAGATTCTGGAAAGATGTTTCTGCTTTAAAAAACAGCTCATATAGAATCTCACAAGGCTTAGTCCTATTCTTAGTTCTTATTCAACATCCATATTAAACAGGTTGGGGAGATTTTAACATGTTGTGTACCATTAACAGAGCCGTCATTAATTTAACTTCCATTTCCACTAGCTTTTGTGCAAAGGGAGGAGCAGACAGAGGTGGCATAAAAAGCCAATGACAGAATGACACTGGAGGTAAGAGACTCCCAGTATGCACATCCTTACAGGTACTATTGATCCTTCTCATAGATCATGGGGAATCCCTCGGTTTTGCAGATCCCACCCTCTCCATAGGGAGAGAAGAATGCAGAGGAATTTCCATTAGAAGAACTTCACAAGGTTTCCAGGGGAGTTTTTTCTTCCTCCCATAGATTTTTTTTTCCATGACAGAAGAAATATCGGGTCCCGTGTGATCTTCCTCCCTAGATATACTATTACAAAGTTTTCCAAGCTTTAATTCTTCTATCCTTTTCCATTATGCACAGCAGAAAGAAATGATGGACCCCTAATGCCAAGCAGAGAGAAATACTGCATTATTCTGGCAGCAATAGCCTATGCCTTGGCAGACTAGTTAACACTGTTAGAGCTTTTGAGTTGCCTACAACTTGTGTCATGTGTTTTTTTTTTTAAGTTGATTAGCCTCCTGGGTGGCTTTGGCTTCTGAGACAAGATTTTATTTCGACAACATGCTGAGGGTACAGCTGTCTAGGCAAGAGTTATTTGCAAGTGATAAAACTCTTAACTTACTTCTCTCCCAGTGTTCCTCTAAATGAAGTATAGCTGGAGCCTGTAGCTTTTGTTTGTTTGTTTGTAGCTATAAACATTAAATTTGCTTAGAATCTTTTCAGGGCAGGGACCTTGTCTGTAGAATGCCTAGTATGTTTTGGGTGCTACATAAAATAATAATGATATAAAAACTACACGAGCTGTGTAACTTTTGCAAATGCACATTAGCATTGTGGGATAGTTAGTGCAGTAGGCCAGGGTTCTGACGTCCGCTGCAACCTCAGAGTTCAGTCATCTTTCAATGGCACGTGGCACTGTATTTGCTGGTCTCCGTGTATTCCTTGTTGTTACCACCATCACAAAACCACTGCATAATCCACTCTGCTCAAGACTGACCTGGGCATGGAAGAGCAAGGAGGAAGGAGATTTGGGTTTCAGGTTTGCCAAAAGGTTCTCATGAGGTCTTGAGTGAGTGACTTAGGGTGAGATTTTAAAAGTGGACTGTCACTTCAATTTTTGGATGTCAAATTTTAGATAATGCATCTCAAATGGGGCACCCAAAAACTGAGACACTCCAAATTAGTGGACACTTCAGAACATGTTGCTTCTATGTATTCGTCTGTAAAACTGAGATGACACCAACCTACCTGACAAGGTTATTGTGAAGAAGTATAATCATCATTACAGTTGGGCTCGACTTGCTATCTCTGCTCAAAAGTAGAGTTCAAATCTGGTTCTGGGCCCTAACTTCCCCAAAGTCTGGAAAGAAGGATGAGAGGAAAGGGATTATATCTGGTGGGTTTAGTTATGGTCAATCCTTAAGCAAGAGCAGGTTGCTAAAGACTGCAAGCACAAGAGTGTTCCAAATCAGGAGTAAGGTGCATTGAGAGTGTTTGCCACATTTTTGTCAGTTTTGCTACTTTCTCACACTTTTTTGATGTAGGTTAAAACACAGCCCATTTATCATTACTGATGTTTTTATCTTGATGTCCCATCCCTGGGCTCAGCAATCAAAAAGACATGCAAACAACTTCTTATGAAGTGGCAGAATTGTTTAGAACTGAAATCCTTTCCTTTAGATGTGAGCTGTGTGACACTTGGGATCTTCAGCTGGCATAAATGAGTGTCTCTCTTAGATTAGCTGAAGCTATGACAATTTACATCAGCTGAGGATCTGGCCTGTGGTTCAGAAGGTTTGTGTGAAAACTTTTTTTGCCATTCCAGTTCTTGTAAGATTGTGTTTCAAAAGACTCAACATAAAATTCAGCCAAAACCTCAGCTTCGTATGGTTTCCACTTGAAAACGATAAGCTAGTCCAGTAGAAGGGTTTTCTCTTTTTAAATGTTATTTGTAACATACAAACATTACAGAACTACATCTAACAGTAGTACATACTCCATAGAAACCTTTCTGACCACAGCCTTATGCTGTGTAAAGTTTTATGTTTGCCAAGTTAAAGGTCTTATTGTTTTGCCTAAATATACTGTATTCCCAAGGCTAGTGCCACTTCCCAATATTTATCTATTAGGGAAGGTACCTGTGTAATTAATCTATGTGCTTGCACACAATATATACCAACCCTTCCCGTCTCACATACACACAGGGAGTCAGGACTAGAAACCTGGTTCTTCGGCTTAAAAAAGGCTTGAGCTAGAGGCATGAGAAAACTCTTACCTGATAATTTTCTTTCTATTAGCAGCTTCTCTCCAAATTCATCACTAATAGATTAGTGCCTCCTACCTACAGTATTGGAAGTAGTCCAATGTTGTTGCTAAAGGCTCCTGGACTAAGCCCCGTCAGCTCAGGCCACCAAAAGAGGTCTTCCACAGCTGTAGAAACTCTCCAGCAACTGATTAGTAGCATTAAGACAACCACTTGATACAATATATTAATTAACCTTACAACAATTATATAGCCAAGTCTCCCTTTTGAGAAAAATTTCAAATTGTATTCTGGTCATTTGCCAGATTACCATGGTGGGTTGAATAAGGAGGGAAGCTGCTAACAGAAAGCAAATCATCCAGCAAGAAATTTCTCATTCTATTGCACAGCTTCTCTCCTCATTCATTAGTCATGGGAAGTAGTGAGCAGCGCATCACAGAAGTAGGGGGGAAAGAATAAGCAGAGTTTTAATTATTACTATTGTGGAATAATGGGCATGAATAGATGTTCACCCAGATATAAAGCAAGAGCTTTGTAAACTAATGGGTTATGCGGAAACCAACGCATTAACACATTTCTACCAAGAACTTTTTTTTTTTTGGCAGAGGATTGGAAACTCATTTTTGCAATTATCCTCGGATAAGGCTCAGACACATTTCTCCCAGTGTCCCTAAGGACTTCTGTGAATAGCTTCCCAGATGCCTCTCATGCCAACTGGTGCAGGATTTTAAACTCTTGCTTGCAGCAGCTTTGAGTCTCTACCTCCTAGGCATTTTGGATGGAATGAGATGAACAGGGTACAACTGCCGTGTGTACTCCATATACTTGAAATAAATCTTTAGTGCAACAGGAAATCAGAAGAGTGCTAAGAGTTAGAACAAAGTGATGGGGGGAACTATTTCCCAGGAATTATGGAAAGAGGAACGTACCATGAGCAGCAAAAGTTTCTGAAGCTACAAGAGTAACCTTTTCTTCCTGACAAAATCAGTGTGATTCTTTTATAGATGGGAACTAATTCCAAAACCTTTGTCTTCTGGAGACAGTGATGGCTAGAAAGGCTAATCACAAGCAGGGTTGCCTTTTAGTCTGGTTGTACTTACCTGCCCATGAAGGGACATTTCGCTGTAATCCTTGAAGAACACCCAGTTTTACACTGCATTAGATATGTGGTTCCATGTCCTCAGAAGGCATTTCTCTAGGTGCATTTGCCACAAGGGGCCACAACAGTGGCTCCCATAACCCACCCAGCAATATTGTTAATCAATCCAACTATCCTCTTAACCCAGTAAAAGAATCTGTCCTATCTCAGGGCCTCTCCTTTTGCCCCTCCACCCCCACGAACACGATACAGTTCTGTAGTGACCTAGAAACCTATTTTTGACGTCTCTGACTCAAGGAATATTTCCAACACACCTCTGACCAACATATTAACCAACAGAGACCTTCCTACCAATACTACAAAAAGAAGGATTCTGTGTGGACTCCTCCTGAAGGTCGAAACAGCAGCCTGGACTTCTACATAGAGTGCTTCCGCCGATGTGCACGAGCTGAAATTGTGGAAAAGCAGCATCACTTGCCCCATAACCTCAGCCGTGCAGAACACAATGCCATCCACAGCCTCAGAAACAACTCTGACATCATAATCAAAAAGGCTGACAAAGGAGGTGCTGTCGTCACCATGAATAGGTCGGAATATGAACAAGAGGCTACTAGGCAGCTCTCCAACACCACTTTCTACAAGCCATTACCCTCTGATCCCACTGAGAGTTACCAAAAGAAACTACAACATTTGCTCAAGAAACTCCCTGAAAAAGCACAAGAACAAATCCGCAGACACACACCCCTAGAACCCCGACCTGGGGTATTCTATCTGCTACCCAAGATCCATAAACTTGGAAATCCTGGACGCCCCATCATCTCAGGCATTGGCACCCTGACAGCAGGATTGTCTGGCTATGTAGACTCCCTCCTCAGGCCCTACATTACCAGCACTCCCAGCTATCTTCGAGACACCACTGACTTCCTGAGGAAACTACAATCCATTGGTGATCTTCCTAAAAACACCATCGTAGCCACTATGGATGTAGAACCCTCTACACCAACATTCCACACAAAGATGGACTACAAGCCGTCAGGAACAGTATCCCCGATAATGTCATGGCTAACCTGGTGGCTGAACTTTGTGACTTTGTCCTCACCCATAACTATTTCACATTTGGGGACAATGTATACCTTCAAATCAGCGGCACTGCAATGGGTACCCGCATGGCCCCACAGTATGCCAACATTTTTATGGCTGACTTAGAACACTTCCTCAGCTCTTGTCCCCTACTGCCCCTACTCTACTTGCGCTACACTGATGACATCTTCATCATCTGAACCCATGGAAAAGCAGCTCTTGAGGAATTCCACCATGATTTCAACAATTTCCATCCCACCATCAACCTCAGCCTGGACCAGTCCACACAAGAGATCCACTTCCTGGACACTATGGTGCTGATGGTCACATAAACACCACCCTATATCGGAAACCTACTTACCGCTATTCCTACCTACATGCCTCTAGCTTTCATCCAGATCATACCACACGATCCATTGTCTACAGCCAAGCTCTACGATATAACCGCATTTGCTCCAGCCCCTCAGACAAACACCTACAAGATCTCTATCATGTATTCTCACAACTACAGTATCCACCTGCTGAAGTGAAGAAACAGACAGACAGAGCCAGAAGAGTAACCAGAAGTCACCTACTACAGGAGAGGCCGAACAAAGAAAATAACAGAACGCCACTAGCCATCACCTTCAGCCCCCAGCTAAAACCTCTCCAATGCATCATCAAGGATCTACAACCTATCCTGAAGGATGACCCATCACTCTCACAGATCTTGGGAGACAGGCCAGTCCTTGCTTACAGACATCCCCCCAACCTGAAGCAAATACTCACCAGCAACCACACCACACAACAGAACCACTAACCCAGGAACCTATCCTTGCAACAAAGCCCATTGCCAACTCTGTCCACATATGTATTCAGGGGACACCATCATAGGGCCTAATCACATCAGCCACACTATCAGAGGCTCGTTCACCTGCGCATCTACCAATGTGATATATGCCATCATGTGCCAGCAATGCCCCTCTGCCATGTACATTGGTCAAACTGGACAGTCTCTATGTAAAAGAATAAATGGACACAAATCAGAGGTCAAGAATTATAACATTCAAAAACCAGTTGGAGAACACTTCAATCTCTCCGGTCACTCAATTACAGACCTGAGGGTGGCTATCTTTCAACAAAAAAACTTCAAAAACAGACTCCAACGAGAGACTGCTGAATTAGAATTAATTTGCAAACTGGATACAATTAACTTAGGCTTGAATAGAGACTGGGAATGGATAAGTCATTACACAAAGTAAAACTATTTCCCCATGTTATTTCTCCCCCCCCCCCACCCCCACCGTTCCTCAGATGTTCTTGTTAACTGCTGGAAATGGCCTACCTTGCTTGTCACCATGAAAGGTTTTCCTCCTTCCCCCCCCCCGCTGCTGGTGATGACTCATCTTAAGTGATCACTCTCCTTACAGAGTGTATGATAAAACCCATTGTTTCATGTTCTCTGTGTGTGTATATACATCTCCCCACTGTATTTTCCACCAAATGCATCCGATGAAGTGAGCTGTAGCTCACAAAAGCTTATGCTCAAATAAATTTGTTAGTCTCTAAGGTGCCATAAATACTCCTTTTCTTTTTGCAAATACAGACTAACATGGCTGCTACTCTGAAACCAGTCAAGGAATGAAACTAACGCAGGGCAGCAGCAATCCTAGCCATTGAAAACAATTGACTATGGATTACCACTGCCAGGAAATAAATGACTGATCCAATGAAGTTTGGGATCTTTGCAAATGTTTACCATGGTGGTAACATTGTGGCCAGAACAATGTCTGTTTGACCCCTGATACACTGTTCTGTGCATTGAGTTCACAAGCTCTTTATTGTGAAGAACTGGCAGGTATGAATCCTTTCCAGCAGCTATCCATCTATGAATGGGTCTGTTTCCCTAGACGGAGCACTGTTTGGCATGTTGTCTATGCATAGGCAGAGGTGCATAATTTGCAACCTGAGCTTTGTGGGTTTGTACTCACTACCACTTAGGCTGGTATAACTATGTCACTCAGGAGTGTGAATAAGCCAACGTAAGTTGCACTGACCTACGCACTGGTGTGGACAGCGCTATGTCAGTGGGAGAGCTTCTCTCACCAACATAGCTACTGCCACTCGTAGAAGTGCTTTTATTACGCCATCAGGGAGTGCTCTCTCCCGTCAGCACAGAGCATCTTCACCAGAATCACTACAGCAGTGCCACTGTGGTGCCTCTATGCGAGGTGGGAGAAGATGCAGAGCTTTTGTGTAGGAGAAAAGCCCCAGCAAACAGTACTGTTGGGGGAGGGGAGAGGCAAAAGAAAAGGGAGTTAACTCCTGATAATCACCCCTTTATTATTTATATTATCTTACAACCTAGGAGCCCCAGTGCTGGACCAGGACCCCATTGAGCTAGGTTCTGTACAAACTCAGAACAGAAGGACATCCTCTGTCTTCAAAAGCTTCCAATTTGTGTATAATAGGAGACATAACAGATGGAGAGAGACAGGGAGACGCAAGGAAACCATGAGACAAAATGAATAGCAGCGGTCTCAGCTCTCCAGAAGACCAGCCATTGTCAAGTTGCTCATGAACAATAATTGCTGCCTTGTGAAGATGATGTTTGCTTTTGCCTTTTGGGGACTTAGAGTCTCCAAGGTTTGCAAGATTTACCCCAAGCATCACGAGAGTCCCTTGACGTGGGAGGAAAGTGAGCTGTGTAAGAGCCTGCTCCTTTTCTCCAGGATGCTTAGAACGATTTCAACATCTGGGGACAGCCTTCCAATCATTTCAGGGTTTCATTTCCCCCAAACAGTCTGTGTCTGTTATGGGCCATACTCCCTTCAGTGGCCAGATGGAGTCTTCTTCATCCTTAGACTTTCTCCCTGAAATGCTCAGAAGATCCTAATCAGGCTTTTTTGGTACTGGAAGAGAGGGCAGGAGACCCAACATACCAGTTCAATTCTGGGCCCCTTGCCTGGGCAGAGAAAAGATTACTGGCTATGAAAATGCAGGGCATAATTCCTCCTTTGTAGAGCCTGTAAATGCTGCCTTACATAGGGAACTGAGTTTAGATTTGGTGTATGGCTTGTGAGACAGCTCTGTCATTCCTGAGGGGGGAGGGACACTGCAGCGATGGATCCAAGTGGTTGAAATCACCATGCTTAAGGTGATCAGATAGCAAGTGTGAAAAATCAGGACAGGTGGTAATAGGCATCTTTATAAGATAAAGCCCTGAATATCGGGACTGACCCTATACAATCAGGACATCACTAACCATGCTGCCAAATACCCAATCCAGGAGAGGAGGAGAACAGATTATAAATCTCTATTGCACAACAACAACAAATAAAGTTATGAAATGAAATGGTCAGGAGAAACTCAAGTTCATACTTCCACCAAAGCCAGAGGCAGAAAATGTGGTGGCCACAGTGGAAGCTTAGTCTAGGAGCCCCCACTAATGAGATTGGATTACCTCCCAATTCCATGGGTTCTTGGGGAACCCAAGACTATGAGCTGCCTTGTTACCCCCTATATACATTGTAGAAGTTTTGGCTGTGCCTGGCTGGATGTCAGCTCCTCAGCACCACCAGCCTTTCAGACACTCAAGCATTCTCCTGTAGGGTATGCCAGCCCTGTCTCTGCACTGCAGGCTAACAATAGGTGCACCCCAGTCCCTGAGTCTGAGTTTGACGTATTCTCCTGTGATATCTAGACCCTAACACTGGCTACTCTCAGTGTCTCTGCACGCAAAGGAGCATTGTAGCTCAGTTTTAACATAAACCATCGTTCCTGTAAACCACACAGCAGTGTTGAGCACTTATAATAAAAGAAAAATAGATTGATTTAAGAAAGTGTGGGATTGAACCAGAGAGTGATGGAAACAAATGATTATAGTACAAAACAAAATCATAAAATGTGAACCTAGGTCTACATTTATTAATAGTTACCTCTCCTGTCTCATAAAGTAGGTTTCCACCCCTCCCCCATACTAAATTCAGTCCATTGCAGAGCTGGCTGGTATCAGGAGGATCCAAATGTTCATGAAACACCTCTGCTTCACCAGTGGTTTCCCTCAGGGAATGGATATAGACTGCTTCTCCCTGCTCTGTATTCTACTGAAAACAGCCTTTTGTTTCTATTCACGGATAGAGCAAACTCCTGTCTTCTTATAAAGTTCCTTATTTTACCTTCAAGTGGTTTCAGTTGTTTGCAGTTGCCCCTGATGGTTTTCCATTGGAAGTCTTAGTATTGCTCAAGGCTAAACAGTGGATCTTTGCATTGCATCGCTGGCCAAATGGGCCATCACCGAGACGCATTATCCCCTGGTGACTAATTTATACTCCAATTCCAGAAAGCATACTTTCAATATAAATATATCATTCCTTAAATATTATCAGTATATACATCTTGGAATGATTATGAATCTTGACAAGTTACGAGCTTCCTGGAGATACATTACATGTTACCTGTAAGACATGCATTTGGTGTAATAAGTTTGTCAGGTCTGAGGTGAGAGTTGTTTGCAAAGAAAAGGGGATCCTTTGCCCAAGGAGGTCTCTCTGTCACAGGGGCATTGACCCATTAGAGATAAATGAAGAGAGAAGTTATGCAATAGAAAACTAGATCCATTGGTGATAGAAGTAATAGAGGTCTTTTATCCTCCTTGTGGGAAACATCTCACATTAACAAACAATTGCACCTGGTGGTATCTAGATGGTTAGTTATGATAAAAGTGGATTGACATCAACCTGGAGTAACTATTTATTTTGATATCCATCATGACCAGTAATGCCACAAGGAGACTTAGAAGATTTTTAAAGTTTCAATATTAACTACTGTCCAGATAGATCTTGTAAATGTAGCACTAATAAGGCACTATTGAGATATTAAAATGTTGTCCCATTAAGTTGCATTGAGTAAAATCATCATAAGTTTTCCAAAAATTATAATGCTGAATATATTCAGATGGAAAAAATGCATGCAAATTATGCTCTGGGAAAGTTATTTTGACTTTTAAAACAGACCCATTTCATACAGCATATGAAATGTAAGTTGGTGATGCTTATCTGAGACAGTTAAGAGAAGTTAATTTGCACTGCAGAATGGAATTGCATACACTATACAGGGTTGCCTTTTGAAGTCTTGTAACTTATAAATGTCTTAAATTGTCAAAGATATTGCATGTTGCCAGTGAAGTACAAAAAATGAAGTGCAAAGGGGACATTTGTCTATTGTTTTTTGATGAAGTTAATGGTATTTGAAATGGTAAACTCCTCAGGACAGTGACCTTCTCTTTCTGCGTAAAGGCTTGTTCAGCATCGTGTTCATTATTAGCATTCTGAAAAAACAATATTTTTTTTTCAAAATTAGGCAGTCTAAATAAAAATACTTAACTGCATATATGACCTAAAATGTCCCTGGTAGAGTTAAGTCTTACTCAGCAACTACAAAATAACAAAGATAAACATTTAACATTTTCTCCAGTTGCACAGATATATTTCTTGACCTTGGTTGCTATCTTGATTCCAGTGCAACCTAGCTAACGGTTTGCTGCTTTAGCTAGCTTTTTTGGGTACCAAGGACATTTCACATAATTAGCAAGTCCTGGCAATTATCTAAAGGATCTCTTTGTAATTATGGTTGTTAAAGGCCATACTATAAAAACACACCATAACACAGCTGCAGATGTCACTGCCTATAGCTAATTGCTTTTGCCATAAATAGAGCAATTCCTAATTTTATTTGGACTTTAAGTATATTTATAAGTTAACAATGTGCCTACATATTTGGTATGGGGTAAGAAAACAATTGTGCAGTGAGAAGGCAATGTAAGGAGAAGTCCACTAATTAGCTTACTTAATCTCTACCTGAAAATATAAGTTTTCACATCCCTTCAGGATGAAATTGGGTTTTCTGGCAAAAAGGTACAAGTTCTGCAATTTCCAAACATTCAACAGAAAGTGGCTTGAAAAGTTGCATTGGAGCAAACTGGCCATCACTTAGAATTGTGCCCACCCAATTAGTTTCCCCACTGTTCACAATAAAACAGGAATGGGAGGCAGGATTGAGAGACAAATTTATACTAGACATCTCTTGTTAATTCTGCCATATTTTTGGCAATGTCTAAGTATCCCACAAAAGGTGTACATACCCACCTGCCCACACCTGGGGTAAACGTCTTACTTCCTTGTGCACTATTCCTCCAGCCAATCCTTGCTGATCTTAAACATAAAAAGAAGCTTACAAGAAGTGGAAGATTGGACAAATGACCAGGGGAGGAGTATAAAAATATTGCTCAGGCATGCAGGAGTGAAATCAGGAAGGCCAAATCACACCTGGAGTTGCAGCTAGCAAGAGATGTTAAGAGTAACAGGAAGGGTTTCTTCAGGTATGTTAGCAACAAGAAGAAAGTCAAGGAAAGTGAGGACCCCTTACCGAATGAGGGAGGCAACCTAGTGAAAGAGGATGTGGAAAAAGCTAATGTACTCAGTGCTTTTTTTGCTTCTGTCTTCACGAACAAGGTCAACTTCCAGGCTGCTGCACTGGGCAGCACAGCATGGGGAGGAGGCGACCAGCCCTCTGGGGAGAAAGAAGTGGTTTGGGACTATTTAGAAAAGCTTGATGAGCACAAGTCCATGGGGCCGGATGTGCTGCATCCGAGGGTGCTAAAGGAGTTGGCAGATGTGATTGCAAAGCCATTTGCCATTATCTCTGAAAACTCATGGCAATCGGGGGAGGTCCCAGGTGACTGGGAAAAGGCTAATGTAGTGCCCATCTTTAAAAAAGGAAAGGAGGATTCAGGGAGCTACAGGCCAGTTAGCCTCACCTCAGTTGAAAAAATCATGGAGCAAGTCCTCAAGGAATCAATTCTGAAGCACTTAGAAGAGAGGAAAGTGATCAGGAACAGTCAGCATGGACTCACCAAGGGCAAATCATACCTGACTAATCTAATTTCCTTCTATGACGAGATAACTGGCTCTGTGGATGAAGGGAAAGCAGTGGACGTATTATTCCTTGACTTTAGCAAAACTTTTGACACTGTCTCCCATAGTATTCTTGCCAGCAAGTTAAAGAAGTATGGGCTGGATGAATGGACTATAAGGTGGATAGAAAACTGGCTAGATTGTCGGGCCTCAATGGGTAGTGATCAATGGCTCCATGTCTAGTTGGCAGCTGGTATCAAGCGAAGTGCCCCAAAAGTTAGTCCTGGGGCTGGTTTTGTTCAATATCTTCATTAATGATCTGGAGGATGGCATTGATTGCACCCTCAGCAAGTTTTCAGATGACACTAAACTGGGAGGAGAGGTACATATCCTGGAGGGTAGGGATAGGATACAGTGGGACCTAGACAAATTAGAGGATTGGGCCAAAAGAAATCTGATGAGGTTCAACAAGGACAAGTGCAGAGTCCACAAGTGCACTTAGGAGGGAAGAATCCCATGCACCGCTACAGACTAGGACCCGAATGGCGAGGCAGCAGTTCTGCAGAAAAGGACCTAGGGGTTACAGTGGATGAGAAGCTGGATATGAGTCAACAGTGTTCCCTTGTTGCCAAAAAGGCTAACGGCATTTTGTATAAGTAGGGGCATTGCCAGCAGATCGAGGGATGCGATTGTTCCCCTCTATTCGACATTGGTGAGGCCTCATCTGGCGTACTGTGTCCAGTTTTGGGCCCCACACTACAAGAAGGATGTGAAAAAATTGGAAAGCATCCAGTGGAGGGCAACAAAAATAATTAGGGGACAGGAGCACATGACTTATGAGGAGAGGCTGAGGGAACTGGGATTGTTTAGTCTGCGGAAGAGAAGAATGAGGGTGGATTTGATAGCTGCTTTCAACTACCTGAAAGGGGGTTCCAAAGAAGATGGATCTAGACTGTTCTCAGTGGTAGCAGATGACAGAACGAGGAGTAATGGTCTCAAGTTGCAGTAGGTGAGGTTTAGGTTGGATATTAGGAAAAACTTTTTCACTAGGAGGGTGGTGAAGCACTAGAATGCATTACCTAGGGAGGTGGTGGAATCTCCTTCCATACATGTTTTTAAGGTCAGGCTTGACAAAGCCCTGGCTGGGATGATTTAGTAGGGGATTGGTCCTGCTTTGAGTGGGGGTTGAACTAGATAACCTCCTGAGGTCCTTCCAACCCTGATATTCTATGATTCTATGAATCGGGGCTCTTTAATTTAGAGTACTGGGTGAGAGAAATTCTTCTTCCACTACATCACAGGAGGACTACAAATGTTCTCATTCCCCCACATTCCAGCCTCTCTTGCCCGCTGAGTCACCTAGTTACTCTGATTTCATTGACTTCCTGGCAGTGTTATGTGCTCTGACTTGGGAGTTTGACCCCAAGACAGGCAATAGCCCTAGTGGACAAAAACAACCCTAACTGATGATGAAAATATCATTCTTTATTGAATTACTTTAGAAGTGGTGAAATATCATGCCTATTCAACATGGTTGCCAGCTTTTCACAGGTGGTTTATGAATGATTTATGATTGCATTTCTATTATATATTCCTACAATAAGGTAGACACCAGCTGATTATGGCTGGCACAAAACAGTTACTCTAAGCTGGAACATATTTTGAACAATTGCCTTATTTGTAAATCTGGCTGGAAATCCATGAGTCTGTATTTATATTTGGATCCATGACTCAGAGTTTATATTTGTTTAAGAGTTCTAAACATTGGAAGTCATCTACTTAAGCTGCATCGCAACAATAAGAAGTAAATAAGGGGAGCCCTTAGAGCATCAAAAATCTTTGCCACTGAGCTGCAAGGTGTGTTCAGCCCTATCCAGATGAATGGATTTTCTGCATAAAAGTAAATTTTTATATATAGGTCAAGATTCAAGGACTAGCACAGCTGCTGTGGTTACTGTTGTCCATTAAAAGTAATGAGAAGTATATTGCATTTATATAGTGCCTTTGATGAAAATGAATTACAAAGCATTTACAAATTAGAGGCAATGATATGACTAAAAAACAACACTTGTGGGGTTTTTTTTTGTTTTTTACAGTAGACAATGCATGAAACTTGGTTATTAAAACCAAAATTCCAAACCTAACAAGGGGCTATTAGCGAGGAGAACTTCCATTGGTTTCAATGAGAGCAAAATTAGGCTAACCCTGCGTCCTTTTGAAAATCTCACCCTTAAAGTTAAGCTGTTTGTGTAATTTGTGCCTGTAACAGGGTGGACCCTTTAAAGGTTTAGGGGTGGGCAGGAACAGCAGTCTGGAAGGGAGCCCAGCAGGCAGATGGTGGGAATCATTTGCCCCAGCTGAACAGCATTTAGTGATTGGAGCTGATAATTCCCAGCCAGGTGATATAAAGGAGAGTACTGGCTCTATGAGAGCAAGGGAGGACTAGAAGAGTACTTTCCTGTAGCAGAAGGCTATGAGGAGGCAAGAAAGCCCTGTGGAACCCCAATCCAGAGCACTAAGTTTTTGGAGGCCTGAGGAATCCACAATTTTAAATGAAGCAGTGGGAGCAAGAAATTGAACTGGTTTTAAGACTGATCTTTCTAAGTGTTTAGAAGGAATGGTATGATGAGGCTGTCTACAAGGGTATATTGTCCATCTGCAACTACTAGTAGCAAATATCTCTAATGATGATAAGGAGGTTTTAGTACCATTATACAAGGCACTGGTGAGACCTTACCTAGAATACTGTGTGCAGTTCTGGTCTCCCATGTTTAAAAAGGATGAATTCAAGTTGGAGCAGGTACAGAGAAGGGCTACTAGGATGATCCGAGGAATGGAAAACTTGTCTTATGAAAGGAGACTTAAGGAGCTTGGCTTGTTTAGCCTAACTAAAAGAAGGTTGAGGGGAGATATGATTGCTCTCTATAAATTATCAGAGGGATAATACGGAGAGGGAGAGGAATTATTTTCAGCTCAGCACCAATGTGGACCAAGAACAAATGGGTATAAACTGGCCACAGGAAGTTTAGACTTGAATCAGACGAGGTTTTTAACCTTCAGAGGAGTTGAAGTTTTGAAATAGCCTTCCAGGAAGCAGTGGGGGCAAAAGATCTATCTTGTTTAATGATTCTACTTGCTAAGTTTAGGAGGAGATGTATTATGGGATAAATGGGATTTTGGTAGTAATTGATCTTTAAATATTCAGGGGTAAATAGGCCAAATCCCTGAGATGGGAATTAGATGGATGGGATCTGAGTTACCCAGGAAAGAATTTTCTGCAGTATGTGGCTGGTGAATCTTGCCCATATGCTCAGGGTTTAGCTATCGCCATATTTGGGGTCGGGAGGAATTTCCTCCAGGGCAGATTGGAGAGGTCCTGGAGGTTTTTCGCCTTCCTCTGTAGCATGGGGCATGGTTGACTTGAGGGAGGCTTCTCTGCTCCTTGAAGTCTTTAAACCATGATTTGAGGACTTCAATAGCTCAGACATGGGTGAGGTTTTTCATAGGAGTGGGTGGGTGAGATTCTGTGGCCTGCACTGTGCAGGAGGTCGGACTAGATGATCAGAATGGTCCCTTCTGACCTTAGTATCTATGAATAATGGCTCGAGATGGGACACTAAATGGGGAGGGCTCTGAGTTCCTACAGTGAATTATTTTCCAGGGTTCTGGCTAGCTGGTCTTGCCCACATGCTCAGGGTTTAACTGATCACTAAGGCTACAATTTTGTCACAGTGGTCACGGAAGTCATGGAATCAGTGATTTCTAAAGATCTCTGACTTCAGCCCTGGGTGGCTGGGAGCTGCAGGGTCCCGCTGCCTCCTGCAGCGGCAGGGAGCTGTGAGATACCCCTGCCACATAAGGCAGGGGGGCCACCAAGCTCTGAGCCCATGAGCCACCATGAGCAGAGGGGGTACCCTGCAGCTCCCTGATGCCACAGGCAATGGGGACCCCTGCAGCTCCTTTGCTGCCATGGATAACAGGGGGAACCCCCTGCAGCTCCCAAGCCCTGTGGGGTGTAGGAGGCCTCCCGCCGCAGCAGCAGGGGTACCCAAGCAGTTCACTGCCACCATGGGGAACAAGGGGACCCTGCAGCTCCATGCCATGGGTGGAGGGGGACCCTAGAGCTCTGAGCCCCCACAGGTGGAGGGTCCCTGGAAATCCTAGCTGCCCAGCCCGTTCCCATTTTATCATGGATGTTTTTAGTAAAAGTCAGGGACAGGTCACGAGCATCTGCGAATTTTTCTTTATTGCCCGTGACCTGTCTATGATTTTTTTTAAAGTTAGGAAGGAGTGAAAACAAGAGATAATGAATTGAGTTCCAGACATAACTATAGCTATTACCACCGTGAAAACCTAAACCACAATCCTTCATTGTTTCTTCTGTCCTTAAATTGGATCCTGAGCTGGGGGCCCAATCCCCTCACCCTCTCAACTTATCTCATTTCTAGGAATGGCACTGTTGCTTTCATAATACTGCAGCCAGCCCACAGAGTAATTGAAAGTTGGCTCAATACGAGTTCCTCACCAAAATACTTTTGCCTTCTGTATCAAGTTGTCAATCAAAGTGATATTTGAACGTCTTGTCTTTAAGAGCTAGAAATACATAGTCTCTAGTTCTTATTTTGGTGGTTGTCTCTTTTTTGGCTTGCTCAGAAAATGAGGTGACATAGCTTGCATTTTCCCATTTACAAGTCTGTTGATAGCTCATTTTTAACAGGATGAGGAAAAAATGTGGAATCTCTTGCTGGCTTGCAGTAACCAGTGAACAGTGGCAAACATCAATTTTTGTCAGCTACCATGTGGTGTCCTCACCTTTTTCTTTATATCACAATGTAGGTCGCCCTATTGAAGGCTTTCTTATTCAGTGACAACACAGAGAGAGAGAGAGAGATCGAGAGAGAGAGAGAGTGTCACATTTCTGGTAACACAGCTGGAGACCAATGCTAAAAGAATGGAGGGTGAAATCCCGGCCCCATTGACATCAGTGATGCCTGGATTTCAGAGAACAGTTACAAAACCTTTTAGACACAGTGAACTTTGGATCTTGGCTGGAGCCATCTTTGCAGACGTTCCTAAACTTGGACTTTCTGGTCCCACTTCTCAGGTCTCTCTGGCTTTTTAGGTGGATACTGAGGAGAGGGACTCCAGATCCAGTGACTGATTCCCTTCCCCTCTTTCCACAGCCAACCAATCAGTTGCATCTGGTCTTTAATAAGCTGTGTGGGGTCAGAGGCCATACTCCCTATAAATTGTAATGCCTCTTCTTACCTCAGTTTCCTCATCAGTAAAATGGGAATAACAATTTAACTCAACAGTGGTATGGTGTGGTCATTTTAGGCCACTGGCAAAGCTGCTAGCTACAGAGAAAGAGACACAAAAATTAGCAGCACTAACAACTACTGAATAAAAGGAGCCCAGCTAAGTAGCACAGTTTTTGTCAAAACACACCAAAAAACATGATTTCATTTTGTTTCCTAGTCCTTCCATCCCAAAACTTCCCACTTGATTCACAGGAACCAGAAGCAACCTCCTAGTTCCAATACAGCTGCTTGGTATTTAACCCTTCACTTCCACACCGACTCAACAACTGAAAACATAGTTAACCCTCAAGTGCTTTAGCTATGGCTGACACTACTAAGAAATCAAGCACACTGCTAGCTGTCAGAGGAACACAGAAAGATTCCGGTGCAAGGTGAGCAAGACATTTCACTTCAGCAAGAGCACAAGAAGGGATCATGTCTACACAGCTATATCTGAGTGGCTTTCAACGTGGGGATTGATGTTGTGATGGGCTGGGTCACAGAAACCGCCTTAGGACTGCCACTTGATGTGCTGAGACTACCTTAAAGCCCATTTTCCCTGGTACCCTGACTGGTTGTGCCAGACATGCTAGCCTGCTACAAACACAAATCCAGGTCTGAACCACGTCCCCCAAAAGCATCAGGCTTAACTGAAAACAGCTTAAGTAGTGCTCCTGTCTCCAACACCCAGATACCCAGTTCCCAATGGGATCCAAACCCCAAATAAATCTGTTTACCCTGTATAAGCTTTATACAGAGTAAAACTCATAAATTGTTCACCCTCGATAGCACTGATAGAGAGAGATACACAGCTGTTTGCTCCCCCAGGTATTAATACTTGCTCTGAGTTAATTAATAAACAAAGTGATTTTATTAAATATTAAAATTAGGATTTAAGTGGTTCCAAGTAATAGACAGAACAAAGTAAGTTACCATGGAAAATAAAATAAAACACACAAGTCTAAGCCTAATACAGTAAAAAACTAAATGCAGGTAAATCTCACCTTCAGAGATGTTCCAATAAGCTTCTTTTACAGACTACAGAGTAGCAGCCGTGTTAGTCTGTATACGCAAAAAGAAAAGGAGTATTTGTGGCACCTTACAGACTAACAAATTTATTTGAGCATAAGCTTTCGAGAGCTACAGCTCACTTCATCGGATGCATGCAGTGGAAAATACAGTGGGGAAATTTTATATAGACAGAGAACATGAAACAATGGGTGTTGCCATACACACTGTAAGGAGAGTGATCAGGTAAGGTGAGCTATTACCAGCAGGAGAGAAAAAACCTTTTGTAGTGATAATCAAGGTGGGCCATTTCCAGCAGTTGACAAGAACGTGTGAGGAACAGTTCTTGTCAGAATAGAGATAACCTATCCTTGCAACAAAGCCCGTTGCCAACTGTGTCCACATATCTATCCAGGGGACACCATCATAGGGCCTAATCACATCAGCCTCACTATCAGAGGGTCATTCACCTGCACATCTACCAATGTGATATATGCCATCATGTGCCAGCAATGCCCCTCTGCCATGTACATTGGCCCAGCTGGACAGTCTCTACATAAAAGAATAAATGGACACACATCAGACATCAAGAATTATAACGTTCAAAAACCAGTCAGGGAACACTTCAATCTCTCTGATCACTCGATTACAGACCTAAAAGTCGCAATATTACAACAACAAAAAATCTTTGAAAACAGACTCCAATGAGAGACTGCTGAATTGAAATTAATTTGCAAATTTAATTTAAACCATTAAATTAGACTTGAATAAAGACTGGGAGCGGATGTGTAATTACACAAAGTAAAACTATTTCCCCGTGTTTATTTTTCCCCCCTGCTGTTCCTCACACGTTCTTGTCAACTGCTGAAAATGGCCCACCTTGATCAACACTACAAAAGGTTGCTGAGCAGAGATTGGCACCCCAATCACATGCACCTCCGGAGGAAAGCCAATAGCTGCCAGGCAAAGGGCAAGAAGTGACATTGGTGCTCCGGCCAGTCACCAAGGAGACTATGATGCCGGAGCAAGTGCAGCACATTCAGTGTCAGTATCCAGAGGAGCTGTTTGGGAAGCAGCCCACAGTGGGACTGGCAGCAGAGGAGCCACCAGAGCCAGAGCCTGGTAAATTCTTCTAACATGTTTTTTATTAATACATGAATGGGAGGACTCTCCAGCATATGGTCCTATTGAGTTATTAATACAACCCAAGATTGTAGTGTGCTTCCATTCAGGGAGGATCTTATACCAATTTCCTAGCACCTTCTTCCTTTCCCCTGACACTATGTGGGACACCAAGAACTGAGAGGGTAAAACAGTTAAACAAGCAGTTATGCATTTTTTACTAGTTACTCATTGACCGCTTGAAATATGGGTTGGGGTACTACAATTTGAAGCATAACATATCCCTCGCAGCTAATACAACACATCTTATACATCAGCCACACCTGCACCATCTCAGACCACATGTACAATGAGTAAAAAACAAAACCCAGTCCCAAACCTGGAGTGTGTACTTGGTCCACAACTGGTTGTAATAAGTCCAAACAAAACCAGAATGTGTATTTGGTCCACAGCTGGGTGAAATAGGAGTCCAAACAGTACAAACAACAGAGACCCAGAGCCCCAGAGGTATTTGGGCACCTAATTCCCATTGAAATCACTTATAATCTATCTTTTGTAGTTAATAAATTTATTTTGTTTTAATGTAAGCTAGTGAGTTTGGAGTGAAGTGTATGGGAATCTTAGCTCAGAGAGGCTGTTGTATATTCCTCTCCACATTGAGGGGGAGGTGAACTGGATAATAAATTCACACTGATTGGGGTTTGGACCAGGGCAGGACGGTACCGCTCTGGGGTCCTAGGCTGAAAAGCTGACCAGCAGTGGCTGGTTAGAGAGCCTGCATGTAACTGCAGCTTGGTGTGTCCATACCTGTGTGAATGCTGGTGGAAGCGTAAGACCGGGAGCATGTCTGCAGCTTGTCACAGCAGCACAATGTGAGAGGGAACCCAGACTGGTGGGTCAGAAAGCTCAGTGGTACCCAGTTCCAGGTGCACTCCCAGGGGAACCCGTCATATACATTACAGAGTTAGTTCAACGCAAGCAGCTTATGTTGACCTAACTCTGTAAGCATCTACAATAAAATGTAGCTCCCACCAACGTAATTTGGCCACCACACCGACTTAATTCCACCTCCACAAGCAGCATAGCACTTAGCTTTATGTAGTTAGGTCGATGCAGTGTCAGTGTAGACGCTGCATTGGTTATATTGACTATTGCTGCCTTTCAGAAGCTGTCCCACAATGCCCCACATCGACAGTTAAATCGTTGCAAGCGCTCCTGGTAAGGATACGCACCACTGACACAAGGAGCATAGTGTGGAAGTGCAAAAGCAATTTAATTACTGCCATGGCTGTATGTTGAAGTAACTAAGATCGACTTAATTTTGTAATGCAGACTTGCCCATAGTCTTCCCACTACATGTCAAGTTCCTGCAATAAAATGGATGGTCTAATTCACAGTAAAGGTTAAAATTACAAATTACATTCATAAAACCAAATGGAATTCATAAGTGGAGTCATCATGCCAGACTGGCAAATGGATGGAGTATGTGAATTTTCTATTTCTACAATTGTTTAAATCTGTTAAATTGAAAGAACAAGACATTTAACACCTTCTCACTTGATTCTAAAGGTTTTGGAAAGTGTAAACCAACAAAGTAGATCCTGACATTTCCTTAGACCTTATTAACGGAAAGAGATTTTTCTTCCTTTTAATCTATCTTTTGTAGTTACCATTATATTCAGTTGAGGCCAATTATTTATGTACATGTTGGGCAAATTCTGCAGTTACTACTCAGTGGGAGTTTGCATCAGCCATGAGTGAATAGAGACTGAAGGATTTGTCTTGTTGTTTTTCAATATTTCCACTGGAAACAAATACAAAGTAATTCATTTCTACCTCTGTCAAGAGATATTTGAAACTTGGCTCTTGTGCATTTCCTGTTAGCAACTATCGTTTATTCTTTTACTGTGGTGAGCTTCTTACAATTATAATTCAAAAAAAAGAGGATGTGGAATGACCAGTTCATGCAGACTCTGAAAATCTAATACTCTTCACCTAAAAAAGACTGCCACTAAGTAATTGCAGGTAGAGTGTCAAAAACTACAAATAAAATCAAATGGTAGGAAGAAGATGTACCACTTCATATTAGATCTTTCTAAGGGCTTGTCTACACAGTACTCAGCAAGCTGCTGTTTGAATCTACCTGCCATTAGACTTCTGTGGTCTGACTGTTCACATGCACCCTGCTGATGTGCATTAACGGTTTTGTTAAGGCACTTTGAGGTAGTCCTGTTTCAAAGAGGACTAGATCAAAGCAGATAGATGCAGCAGACAAGCACAGGGCACTTGCCATGGACTAACTAATTGTGTAGACAAGCCCTTAGTAATTATTTGTTTAATTTTTTCTGAAGTCAGTAGATAATATCTTGGCCCTATTGAAGTCAAAGAGAGTTTTGCCATTTACTTATAAAGCATGTGGATTTCACTCTATACATACAACATGGGGTTTGGTTTGTTTTTTTGGAGGGCTCCATTTCTTGGGTCTGTTAATTTATCTACAATTTTAATATCAGTTACTTTTTATTATCATGCCTCCCCTGCCTTACAAAGAGCATGAGCATTTTCAGATAATCCTAGTTAAATCCTATAATCCTTATATAATCCTCGTTAAACAGTTGGAAAGCTTCTCATTCCCTAATTCATAAATGCCCTTGTGTTGGTTGTTTACAATTAGTCAAAATTCAATGATCAGTGAAATAACAGATGTATTTTTCCCCAATCTAAAGGGGCTGGATACATTAAAACTGACTGGTTTTGTATGTTACTGATTGAATGAGGCACACGTAAACCAAATTACAATGGAAGAGAGATGATGCAACATTACATTGTTGATGTACTTTGCAATGTTGCAAGTACAGCAACAATTAGATAAATGATAAATTCTTTAAGGAGGGTGGAGGTGAACGAATATGTCCTGCATTTTGGGACAAGGAATGATCAGAAAAAGGGATCTATGATCTAGTAAGTCTAATGTCTCTAACTACTATGAATTAAAGTTATTTAACAGAATACTGTATTTCTGGGAAAGAAGCTGGTTTGGCTACTGTTCCGTTCTTTTCAGCTAGCAAATAGTCAGGATGGAAAAAAATAAGGAGGCTGAAGGTGCTTCTTTCAGAGCCCTGTTACTTTAATACAGAGCATAAAACTTCTTGTGTCAGGCTGCCTTTGTTGTGCTGGATCTGTACTCCAGGAGGTTGAGAGCAAGTTTTCTATAACTGCTCCTATGAAATTAAACATTGCAGCTAAGGCCTAGCCTACTATATGACAGCTTCAGCCACTATTTAAACCCAATGTTTAAACAGGCAAGCATTTTTAGGGTAGCAAAGATCCTAATGAGAATGCATTACAGACTTCTCACTGATATGCTGGCAGGCATTGCTCAGCAACTCTGAAAATAAGGCCCAAGGGTCTCAAGTTGAGCACCTAAAATCAGTGGCTATTTTTGAAAATTCGAGCCTGTGGCTTCATTAAAAATGCCATAAAGTTAAAAACAACAATTTTAATGGACAACCAAACAATCCAGGTATGGGATTGCTATTTTTTACCAAAGTCTTTTTAAACTACTAGGTTAACGCTGTGTTCAGTAGATCAAAATAAGCTCACACTTACTCACCACAACAGACAAATAGACATTTCATTACTCAGTACAAAACAGAAGATGACATGTAAGCATCTCATTTCCCTGTTCTCTTTTAAAAGCTATGCTAGGTCTCGATTTTTAATCACATTGCCAGCTGTCGGTTCCTTCAATATTTTTCTGCAAGAGTACAGTTAGATCTGTTTAAACTTATGCTTAAACATTGATTCAGAAATACTGGCTATTTGGCCTTCTAAAACAACAGACGTGATGCATCGTCTATCTACATCATCTTTTACTTCCTGTAACCGAGCGGACTTACCCAGCCTCTTGCTGCTCATCTGCAGGAATTAGTGGGTCAACCTCTGGAGAGCCCTCTGCTGAGCCGCCTTACCACTAGGCCCGGTCCCTCCTCCCACTGGGGTGCCCCAAAAATCCCTGAGGGTCTCCCCTCCCTGGGGAACCCCCACCCACTACCTCCACCTCGGCTTGGCTACTGCCAGTCATCGCTTAGCCCCACTCCCTGGGGCAGACTGCAGTGTATCAGCCTCTAATCACCGGCAAGGGGGGTGGGACCTGCTGCCTCTGTCTACCCATGGGCTGCCCCCTTGCAACCCCAGTACCTAATAGGCCCTGATCTAGCCTCGCAGCCTGGAGGTTTCAGGCCAGAGCTCCCCCTGCTCCCCTGGCTTTTCCCCCTCAGCCCTGATCCAATCTAGGTACTCCCTCTGGTCCCTGCAGCCAGGCCCTTCTCTCTCTGAGCTGCGGCCTGATAGGGGCGTAGCCCAGCTGCGGCCATTTCCCTATTCAGCCTAGCTTTTCTTGCCCTCGGCCCTGGCTCTTGCCCAGGGCTGGCTTTTAAGCCCCACAGGGCAGGAGCGGGTAACCACCCTGCTATACTTCCCATCTATGTTGTACAAAAGTTTTCACTTGTGTGCCAGTAAAAACAATTCTCTTGTATTGGCTTCTTGTTTCACTTTCGCTCTTTGAAATTTTTTTTAAAATCTTAATAAGTGAAACTAAATGGTTGGTGCTTCAAATGCTTTAACCTTACCAATTTAATCTGCATGTTAAATGCCCTAAAGATGTGAAAAGTTGTAAGTGGGAAGCTAGGTATTAGTAAGCTTCACTGAGTGGTAATCATCATACATTATCCCAATAGCAGTTCCCCAATACAGGTGCGTTGCATCTTTTGTGCATTTAACATGTGCAAATTCAGCTTTGCGCAGTCTGCAAAAAAAAAAAAAAGAGAAAAATAATTTAAATACTGTACCCGTAGTGCGGGTGATTCCGCCCGCCATTACACTCAATGTAATATTGACTATACGCGATTTTCGCTTTATGTGCTGACTGCGGAATGTAACCCCAGCGTAAAATGAGACTCACCTGTAAATGTCTGATTTAGCTAATGTTCCATATGAGCCAATAAAGTGGGTGCTACAGTAATAAATGAGAATAAGAGACTTCAAATTACAGGTATGTTCTTCAGATGGTCACTCCTCCTCCATCTCCCAATGAATAACTTGATCCGGCCAAAAGAGCTGCTGTTTGACATTTTTTTCCAAATTCAGATACAATAGTATGCTTAAGCAATAAATGTATTAAATGCAATCAAATGCATCCGATGAAGTGAGCTGTAGCTCACGAAAGCTTATGCTCTAATAAATTTGTTAGTCTCTAAGGTGCCACCGGTACTCCTTTTCTTTTTGCGAATACAGACTAACACGGCTGCTACTCTGAAACCTGCAATAAATGTTGAGTACTTTGCAGAGTCTATAGGACTTTCTGTCAAAGAACTAGAGGTCAGGTGGGAATAAAGTAAACTGTAAAGTTGAAGGTCTTGAAAAGCCTACTACAGAGAGTTTCAAGTCATCTTCTATTCCAAGTGTATGGTTTGTTTGTTTTTTTTAAAGTAATCATTGAGATATATTTTTCAAAGTACTTTTCAAATAAAAGTAATTATACTTTTAGCAAAAACAAATATTTTACCATTTAAACATCACAGATCAGCATTAAATTGCATCATGAAAACCATAAGGTTTGTTAATAATTGCAGAATACCATTGCTCTAATGCATATTCAAGGTGCCATCTAATGCATTTTAGTGAAAGAGCAGGCTTTTTGCAGTCACAAATCACAATAACAATGTTCTAATTATGTTTGACAGGCATATATCTCATGATTACAATAGCAAAAGCAAAAAAATAAATGGTTTCTTGGGGATATTCTTTTAAATGTAGAGCAATCATGCGTAAACCATAGAAAGCAGGTTCCATGCTTTAAATTTTCTATTTCTGGACAAAAGCATCTCCGAATTAGGAAATCTTTGACTGGTTATGTCAGGCAAGAAGCAATCTGTCTACAGATGGGTACAACAGTTGTTACCAGATAAAGTTTTTCAATCCAATCCCATATTAAAGATTTCCCAGAAGTATTCAGAAGCATCTTCATCTGTTCCATATCACAAAACTATCTCTTTGAACAAAAACATGACTTTCTCTCAAAGTACTATCTTCATCAAACAAACAAACCTTATCACAATGATTTAGGGTTCTCTGGGCTCAGTCAAAAAATGGAAACATATGTACTTGCAGAAATTTCTGGAAAGCACTAGGTCAATCTAGTATTAAACTAAAAGATATAGAGGCTCACCCAGTATTTTAATACAGTACTTTGAAGAGGAGAACTAAAATCTGAAAATGAAAGTGAGTGTGGATAGACAGAGATGGATTTTAAGTTAGTCTGTAACTTTATTAAACTTAACCCCAGAATGCCCCATTTCCCCATACCAGGCATTTAAGTAGATCCAATCCAATCCCATCTAACCTACAACTCGGGATAGTCAGTGGAAAGTTTATCCTTACAAGTCAGCTCATTCTTCTGAATCTTCTCACCTTCCCCCCCGCCCCCCGCGAAAGGGACAGAAGGTACCAAAAAAGGACCCTGGTCTCCACATATTTCCAGTCTCCCCTTTTCAATAGGGACCAAGGTCTGACTGCAAAATCCTAAGTCTCTTATTTCTGGGCACTGGCCCTTTTGGCTAAACTAAACATTCATACAATTCCTATTATTAAATGTCTGACTCCTATTCCTAGATGGGTCTTCATGATACTGTGAGGAAAGGAGTTGGGGGGAACCTTACCAGGCCTCAACCAATTTTGCCACAATGGGAAAAATTAGTTCCTGACCACCACCCCCAAACCAAAACAGGTGATCTATCAGATCCACAGCATCCTAAAAGCACACACTAAATACAACATAACTAGAGGCAAGGAGGGTGGATTCAGCTAAAATGGGCTATGGGCTTGAGAAACTCAGAACAAGGATTTAGATAATGATTTTGGGGAGCAAGGAGCCAGTAGGCTTCCGTGGCTTTAAGACTGGCCAATGGGTACTGGAGTGTCCAGGAGGATGAGGGGTCTAACCCTGCCTATACTCCCCTTTTAATTCTAAACCTCTCCAGCGACTTGCAGATCCAATCAAGTCTCCCACCTGTAAACTAGGTGGGCAGCCATTAAGGAGGACCTGACCATATAGTCACCTGAGAAAACTGTTTTTAACTATATTCCATTGGGTACCTCCTGGGCCATTCCAATGACAAACATTTGTTCTGAAGAAGAATTTGAATGGGTCATTGGTAAAGGGTCATCCCTGGCCAAAGATCTTTTAGCTGTATTTAAAAAGAGGGCAGAAATGCCCCAATCCCACATTCTATTAAACTATTGTGCCAGTTCATAGGGTAGCTGAAAAGTGACATTTTTTACTGATTAAGGTTAACATATTAATTCTATGTAATCATAGCCTAGTTTGTGGGGCTGAAATTCACCAATTAACATCCATGCATCCTGAGGGTAAATAAGTTTTCAGCTCGGAGAATTGTGAATGGAAGCATGAAACCTAAGAATCTGTGCAGCTAGTACCTTTAAAGAAAAGTAATTTTTTTCCAAAGGAAATGTTTTGCAAAGATTCACAGGAAGGGTCTCGTATAGTCTTTGCTCACTGTGCTTAACATCAGGGGGAGAGACAATTGTCTCTTTCAAACCATATACCGCTGCCAGGTGTTGAGCTTCCTCAACATTCTTTGTAGCAACAAACAACTTGCAGGATCAAGCTTCTTGTTTCTCAACTATCTAAGGGTACGTCTACAGTGTGAAATTATTGCGAAATTATTGTATTAGAATTTTCGGAAGCGATTTTATACATTCAGTCTTGTGTGTCCCCACTAAGAGTGTGAATTCGGCGGAGTGCATCCACAGTACCAAGGCTAGCATCGAATGTCTGAGTGGTGCACGGTGGGTAGCTATCCCACAGTTCCCACAGTCCCCGCCACCCATTGGAATTCTGGGATAAGCTCCCAGTGCATGCTGGCGCAAAACACATTCTCGCGGGTGTTTCAGGGTGTGTGTCATCAGTTGCTCCTCCCTCCGTGAAAGCTACGGCAGACAATCATTTTGTGCCTTTTTGGTGTGCAGACACCATACTGCCTTCAGCAGACAGTGCAGTATGGTGCACTGCTGTTCTCATCCTACTATGAATCCACCTCGCATTTCCTCTCGTCTTCCTATGTAATCTCTATAATATCTACTCTCTCTCTCTCTCGCTCATCGACCGCTTCCGCTGCCAACTCTGCTTGGCCATTGTGAACTGAGTAGCACAGCTTCTGCAGCCAATGCTGTTCTCCTGCTCTTGCCGTGCTACCGAGCATTTCCATGTTGTCTGCCCTGGGCTTCTGCCTCCTTGAAAGCTACAGAAGACAACCATTTCCCACCTTTTTTTGGCTATCATGAACCGAACAGCACTTCTTCCACTGCCACTCTGCTCTCCTATGTTTCGTGCCCTTTTTCCAGGATTACCTGTGCAGGTGCCATAGCGCGGCAAGCATGAAGCCCGTTCAGATCTCAGCTGCAGTTTTCACCATTGTAAATACCTCGCGCATTATCCAGCAGTATGTGCAGTACCTGCAAAACCAGGCGAGGAAGCGATGACAGCACGATTACGATACTGATGAGGACATGGACACAGGCGTTCCTAGAAGCACGGCATGTGGCGATTGGGAGATCATGGTGGCGTTTGGTCAGGTTCATGCCAGGGAACGCCGATTCTGGGCATGGGAAACAAGCACAGACTGGTGGGACCGTATAGTGTTGCGGGTATGAGATGATTCCCAGTGGCTGCAAAACTTTCGTATGGGTAGAGCCACTTTCATGGAACTTTGTGACTTGCTGTCCCCTGCCCTGAAGCGCAAAGACACTAAAATGAGAGCAGCCCTCACAGTTGAGAAGCGAGTGGCCATAGCCCTGTGGAACTTTGCAACTCCCGACAGCTACCGGTCAGTCACAAATCAGTTTGGAATGGGCAAATCTACTGTGGGGGCTGCTGTGCTGCAAGTAGCCAAAGCAATCATTGACCAGTCACTATCAAAGGTAGTGACTATGGGAAATGCGAAGACCACTGTGGATGGCTTTAAGGCGCTGGGGTTCCCTAACTGTGGCGAGGCGAGAATGCCTGTGATGGTGGACTGTGCTGATGGTCACCTGTGCTGATGAGATCGCCACGGTGACCAAACAGGAAATCAGGTTTCAGAGTAGCAGCCGTGTTACTCTGTATTCGCAAAAAGAAAAGGAGTACTTGTGGCACCTTAGAGATTAACAAATTTATTTGAGCATAAGTTGTAGCTCACGAAAGCTTATGCTCAAATAAATTTGTTAGTCTCTAAGGTGCCACAAGTACTCCTTTTCTTTTTGCAAACAGGAAATGAAATTCAAAAGTTCCCGGGACTTTTACTGCCTACCTGGTTAGTGCATCGGAGTTGACAGTGTTGTCCAGAGTGGTCACAAAAGAGCATTCTGGGATAGCTCCTGGAGGCCAATAACGTCGAATTGCATCCACAGTACCTCTAACCCGGAACTGTGATCTCTATTTTAGCACTACTCCACTTGCTGAGGTGAAGTACAGAAACCGGATTAAAGAGCCCTTTAAATAGAAAAAGCCGGTTTGGTTGTGTGGATGGAATCAGTTTTATTTCGAATTAACTCGGCTAATTCCAAAATAACTGCGTACTGTAGACCAGGCCTTAGGTTTCAGTAAAATGGTCTTAAAAGATGCAATAGTATCAAACACATAGTAATATACTATTTGTGCTAAAAAAAAACAAAACCCATAAATGATTTTTAATTTTAAACATGTTTTATTTGTAGGATAGACTTCCAACAACATTCTTCAGCAGTTAACATCTTCAACACCTGAGAACTGCCTTCTAACAGGCTGCCTGTTTTATACTATGCAAAGAAAAAAAAATTACAGCAAGTTTTGGTTGTGGGGTTTTTTTTTTGGGTTGGTCAACGTAGTGCTATAACTTCTTGCTTGTCTCTCAGAGTCTCTTCCTCCTCATCTGTATGGCTTTCATCATAGTCTCTTAAAAAAAAAAACCCCACACAATACAATGATTATCAACAGTTTGTGTTCAAGGTCTTCAAAGAAACAAATCCTGGTAAAATTTTTTGGTCCTGTTTCTCATACTCATCTAATGTTAGCTTGATTTATCATATTAAAAAAGGTATGACCACTGTGCAATCGGTAAATTGTAACAAAGTATACTTTTGGCCAAAACTACTGCATCCATTTATTTTTTCTCAACTTCGGACAAGTTGTTTCTCAACTCTCTCAATTAGGTTTGGCAGAATTTGATTTTCTTAAAATAATTTCACTGGATGATATCAATGTTTATTTTTAAGCTTTTTAATTTATCAATTTAAATGTTAACAGTTGTGCAAAATTATGGGTGGGGAGGACAATTATTTAATTACAGTAGATGTTGAGGTTTTAAAAGTTAAAGCTTCAATACCATTAAACACAAATGGAATATTTTGATGCTGATAAAGTAAATGTCCTCAAAATCAAATTTTAATGTTATCAAGCAGTTTCTTACTTTCCTTATGTGTAAATTTTGATCATTATTGACGAAAAAATATTTCCATCAGTTTGTGTGTGCATGGTGAAATCAAAGTTTACCAACATTTACTAATGAAAATCTAATTCTTCCAACCCCACTCTTAGCTAAGCGGTGAGTCAAAAGTACCTTCCTTATCCTGTCTCAGCTGAAAATCCCAAGTCCCAGAATGAATAAGCTAAGTAAGGGGTTTTCATTTGTGCCATCATCATTGGTTTAAATAGCAATCAAGAAAAAAAACAAACTAAAATTTGTTTGAAATAGCTTTCTAGAATCTCGAGCATAACATTTCTTCTGCTACTGTTTTTATTTAATTTGCAAATTTTGTTTAATTTCCTGTTGACATGCACCTGCTTCATTATTAACATAAAAATTCTAAAACAGGTTTCATTTCCAAAACATAGTACAAAGTTTAACTAATCCTTTGAGATAGAATCATAATTATTTCCATTTTATAGATGAGTTAACTGAGAGGCAGAGAAGTTGAATACTTTTCCTAAGGTCATGCACAGAATTCATGTCAATCAAAGAATTTTCTGGTTTTCAGTCACATGCTCAGTCCACTGGACCGTCCTGCACCATGACTGATGACAGAACAGTTATGGAATCAATGTTTCCAATTAACCTATGCCTTTTGGTTAGTTGGAAAACAGTTTCCACAGCAAACTATTGAGGACTTTCATTAACAGGTGCAATTTTTATGTGTCGTGGCAACAGGGCAAGGTATTTAAAACCAAAACCCAATAATAATAATCTATAGGCATTTACCAGCAAATTACACCATTTTCATGATTTCTGATAGCTTTCCCTCCCCCACGAGAGTTGCAACAAATTTCCTATCACCTAGACCTGTCCACACACTGTTCTTTCAGATATCTAGCAACTAGCAGTGTCGTTCTACTTTCCTGGCAACAGCAATCATATCACTGTAACTGCCAGATATCGAATTCCAAGTAATATATCAGAGGGAAGATGTAGAAGACATGGTTAAATAATGGAATTATACAATTTTTTTTATCAGACATCAAGCAGTGACTGAGAAAATGGAAACATCTGCATTGCAATGGTCCAGAAAAGGCTTAAAAACAACGTTCAGCTCTGAACAGTGTACAAGAACTAATGTTTTCCAATAAAAAACAATTTCATTATTTTCTTAAATTAAGATTGCACAAGAAAAATAAATTAGACTAGCTATGTAAATTACTTTGTGTGGTCATGAAATTTCACATTTAATAAATGGGTCCTTTTTTTATTTCTAACAAAGTTTTATTTCTAACAAAGAATAACTCTTTCCCCAATCACAGATGTCATGAGTCAGCTAGAAATTACTTGGCTAATTTACAAAAGCAGCATATTTTTAGATTTATATTACTTCTACCCCAATATATTGCTATAATCTTGGTGGCTAGGGAATATTTTTTCTTATTTTTAATGGATTGTATTCCCGTACAATTTTCATCTTTACATGTTATATTAACTCTGTGATTTAACAAAACATTATGCAGTGTTAGGGCATTTTTTAATTCTTTTACAACAATCCCATCAATATAGTAAGTCATTCAGATGAAACACATATATTAATAATTGGCCCTTTAAAACAAAAAAAGTCAATGAGTAGTTTGCTAAACAGCTAAAAAAAAAATAATCAGCAGGTTTAACTTACCTATAAATATCAACTCTACTGTGGTATTTTATTTCTAGGTTATTATGGAAATCTGTAATATTTTCACTTATCTTCTTTGAATGTCTGCTGAAGGCGGATAAGTCTTCAGAGGTAAAGCTGTAAAGCTTTTCCTGCAAATCTGAAATATTTTGTCATTTTCAATAGCCTATGTAACAAAAGTGCAGTATCTACAATATATGGTCTCTAAAAACTTTCTCAGAACAGTATAGTCATATCAGCAAAAACATGACATCATTAAGATAATAGTGATAAAACACTCTGGTTTCGGATGTTACTGGAAACACAAATTAAGTATAACTTTATTATATGGTTGCATCAGTGTTTCTATTATTTTCAAGAGTTCAAAATAAGGACAAAATACCACAACTTAAAGCTTGAAACACAGGGTCCACCAGCAGCTGCTACTATAGTTGCATACATTCCTATGGTCTTGAAATACCATAGATAGGGCAGAGAGAGCTGATTTACTAGTTCACAATACTTCAAGAAGACTAAACAACATGGATCCCCACTCCTGGTGATATGTATGCACCAAAAGTTATATGGTCACTATGATTGCTAGAGGCTGCACCACTTCTTTATGACACTGAAGATGCATAAGATAATATAGCCCTAACTATCCCTCCATTACTTCCACTTTTTCAGAAGCCTGTAGCAAAATCTGAAGAAGTGGTGTCAGAAGCAGAAATTAAGAGTGTGACCATCTGACAGTCTTCTCAAAAGTTACTGGTATTTTATTTCTCTTTCTCCTTTGAGTATTGTTAGTGTGCATCCTAACCCCTGGGAGATCAGCAGTAACAGAAACCTACAAGGATGTGGGTTGGATGAGAACTAGTTAAATGACAACTGCAGGCCTGAAATGTGCATCGTAACTCAAAACCAAGACTAAAGTAATGCTGCATGAACATATACATGGAACTCTAAAGTACCAGCATTATACGTCTCGATGGAAGAATCTCTTGAATCTGGACTACAGTTTCCATGTATCATGTTGCATCACAGCCTGGGACTCCCAGGAGGCACCATGGTGGCTCATCAAGAGGAAACCATGATATATTATGGGAACTGAAGCCTAGCCCATAAAGGAAATCTTAGGCATGAAGCACCCAAACTACAACTTCTATGAGGGACTGAGCCACACCTGGAGTATTGTGTCTAGTTTTGGTCTCCCCACTACAGAAGGCATGTGGACAAATTGGAGAGAACCCAGTGGAGGGCAATGAAATTATTAAGGAGCTGGGGCCAATGACCTATGAGGAGAGGCTGAGGAAACTGGGTTTATTTAGTCTGCAGAAGAGAAGAGTGAGGGGGGATTTGATAGCAGCCTTCAATTACCTGAAGGGGGATTCCAAAGAGGATGGAGCTCAGGTGTTCTCAGTGGTGGCAGATGACAACAAGGAGCAATGGTCTCAAGTTGCAGTGGGGGAGGTTTAGGTTCGATATTAGGAAAGAATATTTCACTAGGAGGGTGGTGAAGCACTGGAATGTGTTACCTAGGGAGGTGGTGGAATCTCCATCCTTAGCAGTTTCTAAGGCCCGGCTTGACAAAGCCTCAGCTGGGATGATTTAGTTGGTGTTGGTCCTGCTCTGAGCAGGAGATTGGACTAGATGACCTCCTGAGGTCTCTTCCAACCCTAATATTCTATGATTTCTAAATTAAAAATTTTGGTTTTCAATTTTTCATCAAAAAGTTTAAATTGTATGAAAGAAAAAAAAAGAATAACCTTATCTAACCATCTCTATTCACCATAAATTGTCCCTTAAATAAATGGTCTTCACAGAGGTGGTCTTAAGAAAAACAAAAACAAAAAAACCACAACCCCAGGAGAGAAGTGTTTCTTTGCCAACACTGCCTGATAACTGGCATGCGTCATCTTGAGATGATGCATTAATAAGATTTCCTTCTTGGCCTCTTTTTCCCCCCTGTTTGATTTGATCCTGGTGGCAGGGTTCATTTGCTGTGTTCATTATCAAAGATCAAGTAAGCAGGTGGCTGTTAAAATACTCAGACCCAGAAGGGGTACCTGACACATCCTGTCAGATTTCTTTGATAGACATGCACGAGGTGAGAGATCCATAAGTATGAGCTCTCTGCAATTTGTTCCTATAGAACTGAGCTGAAGATTATGTGATGGTTAAAAGTAAGAAGACTGTTCTATTAAGCCAGAAAACTAGAGTTTTGCAAAGCCCAGAAGGATGTGAGTACTTTGTGCTGGATCAGGTCTTTAATTTTCCACAAATCAGAGCTCAAATAATGATCATGAACATAACAATACTGTAATTTGCTTTACATTTTTGCAAGCATAAACACAGCTAAATTACTCTTATGTTCTCACTGTAAGTAATTACCTGTATGACTTTTTAGTTCATTTTCCAAGCCAGCTAAGGCTTGTTGATCAGCAGTATATTCTAAGAGAGGGTCATTTTGTTCAGTTACATCAATGCATTCAATTTTTGAAATTTCAGTAGCAGCTCTAGATAAGGGCCGAGTAATTAAATTTCTTGGTCTTGTCTGAGAGTGTGTACAGCAGATATCATCAGATTTCATAGATTTAGAGGATGGTATATTTCCTGACAAAAGTCTTTGGAAACTATTATCTGAAAGAAAAACAAAAAAATCATTACTGTCTTCTAATTGTGAATCATGATTTTAGATGTATAATAGAATTTGATCTCACTAATGTCATTTTCTCTAATTAAAGTAATGAATTAGTATTAGTCTTGGGAGAATCTGATTTTTAAATAATTTTGACAGATAATATTGATTTAGATTTTAAGCATTTTTATCAATTTCAGTTTTCACAGTTGTACAAAATTATTGGGGGGCAAGCAATTAAGTACAGTAGACACTGAAATTCAAAAAAGTTAAAGATTTACAACCATTATAACAAATTGTATATTTCAACACTTGATGCCGATAAAAGTAAACATTCTTAAATCAAACTCTAATTTAAAGTTCTCAAGTAGTGTTTTTCTTACTTTGCCTATCTATACATTTTGATTATCATTGACAAAAATATTTTTCAGCTGTTTGTACGTGTGCGGTGACAACAATGTTTACCAGTAAAAATCTAATCCTTCCAAGCCTAATTATTATGACTGAACATGTACATAACACAATGAAAATTATAATGAGAAGTGGCATCTGACACTCCTTTTATAGTGCCATATAACTTTCTGGAATTCAGTATTCTAGATTGCAAGTTAACACACTTGGTCTGTGTGGCACAGAATATTTTTCTGCCATGTTTAAAACTATTTGGTTCTGCCATTTTTGATGTGTATAAAAATAAAATATGAGTGTATAAACAAAAACAAATAAAATTTCAGATTTTTTGCACTGAATTCAAAATTGATTTTAAATCGGTCAAATAATACTTTCTAAACAATCAAAATGTCAACTTGGTTGCTCAGGATAAGCGAAGAAATATGTGAGCTGTGTGTCTTGGGTGGGAGATAGTTGAGGTTGAGAAGGATAACTGATGAGATGAGAGAAGAATAATTTAACTGCTCCTTTTGTTCCTTTTGTTTGTTATTATTTGTTTGTTATTGTTTAGCATTTGTAATATAATAGCACTTAAAGGCTCTAAGATCAGGACCATATTGTGCAAACCACTGTACAAACACATAGTAATAGAAAATCCCTGCTCTAGAAAGGTTTATAATTTAAATATACAACACAGACAAAGGAAGAGAGTGGAAACTGAGGCACAGAGAAGTGGCTTACTAAAGGATATGAAATCTAAGTTTTAAAATAAAGTAAACAAAGTTGTTTGTATGGAAGTTGTGAGAAAGATGAGTTTATGAGAAAGATGAGGTTTGAGTATATACCGTTCAATATGTTGTTTAATTTTTGCTGTTGGTGAAGACATGAATATATTATATTCAACAGTGTGGCCACAAGCATTTGCTACTGCTGCTTGTTAAATGTTTAAGAGGTGCTTGATACATATTTTAAGAACACGTAATACTGAAATGGAAATTTTAAAAAAGAAAGCTTTAAAATGGTTAAAAACTGAGTGCAGGATCTTATCCATGGCTGCCAGTTTCAATTTCACATTTAAGGCTTGTATTTTCAAATGCTCATATGGGAATTATGCATCCAACTTCCACTGAAAAAACAACAGCAGCAAATTCTTATTATTACACGTGTTACAATTGTGTTAATTTGAGGCTTCTTGTAATATTCACAGTGTGGAAATGAGATAGACTCTCTTACTAAATATGAAACCAAATGTTGAGAATGCTACAATAGGAACATTTCCAGGATGCAGAAATAGCTATAGTATAACTCGTTTAAAAAATACAGATAGACCTAAATACTGTTCACTTTTCTCAGAAACACCCATTGGATTAAATTGAGTCTTGTGAGTAAAGTGAGCTGTGTTTGGCCCTAGAATAGTTATTTGCAAATAAGTACTGTAATACATTCTGTTTTGTTTTTTCTAGTGATTAAGTGAACTGAAATAGCCAAGATGACCTTGGGATATGTGCCTGTTATACACATATCTTAAAACATGGGGGCTCCAAATTGAAGTGCCATCATTTACAGTATTTCTGGAGTATGGACAGCAGAAAATGGTACTTCTGAAAATGATTACACAATTATCGGTAACTATCATTGTATGACGTATCATTTCTTTAATAAAAATGTTGATATAATTTTTCATTTAACCTATTACAGAGCTGCTGCTTCCCTCAATACAAATCCGTAAAATCTCATATCATCAACATCCACTACCCACCCCCTACTGTGCACCCAGAAGGGGAGATAAATCCAAGTTAAGGACTAATATCCTATTGATTGTATCAGATTACGCCATACCAAGCATTTTAATTTCGTAGGTGCAGATTAGTGGAAATTAGTTTGTGAAAATTAGGTATTTCAGATACGAGGCTGTTTTTAGTATTAGAATCGAATAATAAAAATTTGGCTCTGATAAAAAGAAATTGTTTTCTAATATATAAGATTTCCTGTAAAGACTCTTCTTTAAGCAAAGGCAATTTCAAACAATTATAAATTAAATAAAGTAAAGTAAAGTAAAAGTATTTGCAACTAAAGTTTAATGGCCAATATACACTATAAGCTGTTACAAGCTTTTTAAGATCATTAATGTTCCTAAGGTGTATTTACATTGAGTTAAAATAAAAACTACAATTTTTAAAAAAAATTTAAAAGAAAATATAATTTCTTCTGCCTGAACAAGGAAAAGGCAGTGGAGACAAACAGTTCCAACTTGTGTAGTACAAGAACGAACAAATCAGATTGCTCTCAAGCCTGCCTGCCTGTTTCATAAAGACCAGTGATACAGGACCAAGGTAAAATGGTTATATTTATGTGACTGTTTTGCATTCAACTATAGTACAGGTACATCATATTCCAAAACTACCATAAAGTGAAAATTCTTAATGATGTCAATTACTCTCTTTATACAACTAAAACTATCTTGGAACTTTGAGTTATCGTACACCTTCAAAATCTACAAGTTCCCTAGTGATGACAGTGAGTTAAAAATGTGAACCACCATGAAATTTAATCATGTAGTTATTGTGCATCTTTCAACACAGTAAGCTCCAAAGAGAAATAGTTACTACTTATTTTCTCTTTTTATATAGTTTTATTACTCTCTCACAGGCTCTTTTTAGATTTTAGATCAATTTTATGATGTGTTCTCTGGATTTTTGGAGACCAGGTAAATTGTGGCAGTGATGCACTTGCAAATTTATTTATTCACACTATCACCTGTACTAACCACATCTTTCCAACTACTTCAGGGCCAGATTCAACTCTCAGGGAAGAGTCCATAGCAAAGCCTTCACTGAATTCACTAGACATTGATAGGATATGCTATAATAAGCTGTATGGGAAAAGTCAAAGAAAAGATGGTTAAAGTTAGTGGACTCAGTCTAAGGGTTCACAAAAAGAAAAGGAGTACTTGTGGCACCTTAGAGACTAACAAATTTATTTGAGCATAAGCTTTCGTGAGCTACAGCTCACTTGATCGAAAGCTTATGCTCAAATAAATTTGTTAGTCTCTAAGGTGCCACAAGTACTCCTTTTCTTTTTGCAAATACAGACTAACACGGCTGCTACTCTGAAACCAGTCTAAGGGTTGTGCAACACAGAAGCCAGCACTTAATATGTCTGGAGACTACCATATGTGGGTATTGCTGTCTACCTGTTGCCAGGGCCAACTACTGTTATACCTCAAACACCGATGGGTAGGGAAAGCAAGCTGTCATGTAGCTCCTTGGACCTTTAGTGAGCTCCTGCTGTCTGTCAGTTGTTGAGCTCACAGTCAGCCCAACCCTAAATGCTGGCATCTGGAAGACCTTTGGGAGTACAATTTGAGAATCACAGTCTGACTTCCGAGTTTGTTATTGGATTTATCCATCTTTCAAATTGAGTTATTTTTGGAGATGCGATTGAGGCAAAGTTGGAAATCCTGGTCTAATTTTTTTTTCGGTATTCCCCAGATTACTTGAGGGACAACTGAGTATGCTTCAGATTTTTCATTTTTCCAATATCTAAATCTAAAGTTAAACTGGATAGACTCTAAAACTACCTATTTTAGAAAAGAATAGTAAACTAGCATTCCAAAAAATAATTAATTACAAATTGTATCGGACAGATCTAAGCCCCTGAGCCAACAAATCACTGAAGCATGTGCTTAGCTTTAAATCAAAGGGACTACTGATATGTTAAATTTCAGAGTAGCAGCCGTGTTAGTCTGTATCCTCAAAAAGAAAAGTAGTACTTGTGGCATCTTGAGCTTATGCTCAAATAAATTTGTTAGTCTCTAAGGTGCCACAAGTACTCCTTTTGATATGTTAAAGTTAGCCTGGTGATTACCTAACCTGCTAAATCAAGGCCTCGGAAAATTGTTATCTTGTCAATATTCTTACCAGTGGGTGACCTGTGCATTAATGTCCATGATGAAACTCCAGCACATAAGTTTTGTAGTTCCAAACTACTTGAAGATCTGCTCAGTTCACTTTGCAAGACATCCTGTACTACAGAATCATCAGCATATTCACTTAAGCTAGTGTCTCTGAACCAACATCCCTTTCCTGAAATAAAAAATGCAACATAAATAGCACCAGAAAAATATTAACACTTTTTTCATGTGCATATTTATTTAGCCTGTGAGACTGTAGCTGCTGTATTATTTCTTTATGTCCAGAGAAGGTCAACAGTGCTATAATTAAAAAGTTCACATGACAAAACATACAAATACATTTTGAAGTGATATGCAGATAATTTGTTATACATTTTGTATTTTACAGATTCTATACTTCAAGTAAGAATTAAGTAACTTTTCATTAATAATTTCAGATGCTTTAATGGAAGCCATTAGAAGTAACAAAATAGACATAATTTTAAGCAGACCATCACATCAAAATTTACCACCAGCAGAAAAGTGTGAAGACTGACCGGAGTCCAAATTCTCAGGTGACAGAGAGAGAGAAAACAAGTATATTGGTGTAATTTACAACTTAAAATAGGGGGCTGGTTTATCCTATGCTTTCTTACATTCCATTAGTTGCTCTTCTTGGTAGAGCGAAATATCATACCAATATCAGCCAATTTATCATATAGACCTAAAAATTATACCACAGGACCTAGCACATGCTTATATAGAGGTAGAAATAAATCTATGCACAGATAAAGGCTATGATGCACTGCAACATATGTACTCAATATGTAAAGTTCAGTTGTGGAGGATTTTATTTCCAGATTGTTACCTGAAACTGAAGTACTGTTTGTAGAGCTGCAATCTGAGAAAGGTGAAGGAACTGAATCAAGTCTTACTTGCTTAGAATTTGTATGCAAAATAAAGAATCCCTCAAGTCCTTGATATTGGGTCAAAGTAGGTTTTTCTCTTAGGGCTACTTCCTGTAATAACTAGGATAAAAGACAAAATATTAAAGACCACTAAAGGCTTATATTGTCTACTTATACCAAGTCAATATTAATGCAATGTTCATGTCATAAAACCTGAAGTCATTCTAATTAATATAAAAGTACTTTTTGTGAAAGGTTTACCGTTTAAGACACGGAATATTTCTAAAAAAAAATCCTAAAAACCTATCTTACTTAGTAGTCACCAAAGTAATCGGAGTATTACCTCCACTGATCTTCACATTTCTGTTAAACCATTGGGGGTATGACAACATAGGGATTTAAAAATGAACAAAAAAAATCACACACAGCTGGGCCAGGTCAGCTGACTCGGACTCATGCTCCAGGGCTGCAAAATCGCTGTGAAGGTGTTTGGGCTTAGGCTGGAGACTGAGCTCTGGCACCCTGCAGTGGAAGGTCCCAGAGCTCGGGTTCTAGCCCAAGCCTGAATGTCTACATAGTGATTTTTAGCCCCTTAGTCTGAGCCCCGCAAGACCCAGCAAGCCACAACCATGGTGCACATCTTTTATCCCAGTGTAGGCATACTGTGTGATCTGTAACCATGAAAAGAGAATCAAGATTAGTTGCCTTGATGAACACACAAAGACTGCATTCATAAATGGAAGCAAGCAAACAAATCTGCTCCTCAGACCTATTCAGTGAGAGATGTTTGAATACTGTAGTTTCCATAGGAGGGCATGCTCAACGTGAGACAGCAAAGTTAAGGGGGAAAGGGAGGGTGAGCAGCAGGCCACACAGAGCAGCCCTTCCGAGATTGCAACTAGCCACCCGTTTTCTCTTGCTCTTTCTGAACTATCCCCGTAGAAGACTGAAAGTGTGGGGGTGAAAGCACTTTTATCCTTCCCCAGTTGAAAGACTGGGGCCGTGACAGCCAGCACTCCTCCTGCCCCACTAAAATTACATTCATGATTACCACTATTTTTAATGGAGTTACTTTGTTACTACATATTAATGTGCAGTATTTCATGGTAACTACTGTATATGGTTAACTACCAGTACCACTCTACTGCATTGTGCCAAGATAAAAATGTTGAAAAGGTGACAGGGCAATTATGCAATATTTATTTGAAGAATAGGTACAAAACATTTTACCACTGAAGCCTCTGTAGTTACAGGTAAAATCAAACTCTTGCTTGTGTGGAAACTGTTAAATTCCAGTGAATCTGTATTGTTTTTCAATGATCTTGTCATGAGGGAAGGTTCATTGCTGCCTAATTTAAGAAGGTCAAAAGTCTTCTCAGGTGACATACAAGCACTAAGAGATCTTCTATAAGTCTTTGTTTTAATGCTTTCTTTTTCTGTTACAGCACTTTCATGAGGACGGCTGAAAACTGTTTCTTCTGTGCTAGAATGGATGCAATCAGTATAACTTCTTTCATGATTCACTGTAGATGTTCTTGCAGATGAAACTAAACAAAAAAAGGACAAACTGGATGTCTACAGATATTCTCAGGAAATTCAAAACAAAAATGTGCAGCCTTATAGCATTTTACTGTTAGATAGCCCTAAGATGTCAAATAAGCAATTCATAAGGAAAACAATTGACTTTCATGTAAACTTACAGCTTGATTTTCAGAGATGATGGGCAGCCAGAGCTCTCATTGAAATCTATGGGAACCAGAGGTGCTCAGCTCCTCTAAAAATCAGACCCATAACAACTCATTATCCATGAATGTATTAAGTCATTTTGTATCTGACATTCCTAGAGGGGCAACTATCTCTAAGAAAATGCTTTATGGAATTGTCATTTTTCCTTTTAAAAAGGCATGAGATCTAATTGGAAACAGATGAACAACTGCAATAGCAGCATTATAATTTAACTACAAAAAAGCGAGACGGCTACTTGGAAGTACATTTCTTTGAAAGCAGTAGCAACATGCTCTTGGGGCATGTATCTTTTGTATGCATCACAAAAGTAATGATTAAGTTTTTTTTTTTCTTTTTATCTTAAGATATAGCTATTTGCCTTTCCTTCTCTGCCCCCAAGGTAACACATAGCACACCTCACTGTCCAACTGTCAGTTTCTCTTTCATGGTTTGGGCCTGAGCTTGAACCAAATGCAAAAAAAGAGACTGGCTGAGCACATACAAGAACTAGTTTCTGACAATTTGCAAGGAAGAAACAATTAAATGTAAAACATTAACCTAACATACTAATTATTTAAAACACTAATTATTAAAGAAAAATGGCACAGTAAAATAACCCAGTTTTCTGATTCTGGAATAAGAAAAACAAATGGTTTTCTGACTCGTGCTTAATAATGATTTCACAATACAAAGCTGCCACATTTTCAGATGTCTTTCACAAATCCATCCACAAAATTTTGCAGGTACATCCATTTAAGTATTCAAATACTGCCTCTGTGCATGCAAATCAGACAGACAGCTAAGCCAGGCACCCAGTCTGCAAACATTTGTGTACATAAAAACTGATGCACACAATTTGTGAATATATCAATGTGCTCCATTAAAACTTTGAGGTAAGGGCCATTCTGAGCGGTTGTATAAGCGTACAGTCCATTTAACTCACATTCTCTAAATAAACCTAGAGACTTTGGTTCAAATCCTCGCCTAGTATAATTGAGTCCTAATTATGCATGCCATAAACCCATATATTGCAAACATTATCTCTCCCTAATAATCAAGCTATAAACTTGTTTTTCTGCATGCCATACAATAATGAATATTCAAAGTATCTTTAAAGAACAAATGTTTTTACTTTTGGCACAAAAAACCCATTGTATTTAACTGGTTACAATTTTGACTGCTACAAACACAGAAAGATCATCATATAAAATACCGTACTGCCTACTAGAATAAAAGTTCTTTTCTCTCCCTCCATGTAAGGAAAATCATTGCAAAAAATAATCTTACTAAAATTTACCTTTAGAATTTTCTTTAACAGGAACACTGCTTCTATCATGAGGAATGAAAAGGTCTTTTTTGTCAGATGTAGAAGCAGAATTAAGAGATGTCTTGCTAGTTACAGAAGCAGCTGGTTCTGGTAAAAAGTCTGATATTGTATCCTTCTGATTTTCAGGTACTGCATCACTTTTTCTTTTTCTTTTTTAAAAAAACAAAACAAAACCAAAGAAATTTCACACACAAAGGCTCCTAATAGACAATCACATCCAAAAATTAGATAGTTTTTGGGAGGTCATGGAAGTTGCACAAGTGTCAATGGCAGTACTCAATATGAACTTTAATTTTTAGGATACAAAAGTGAAATAAAACCATATTTAAAAAGATAAAAGGGCTTGATTACAGTGATTCATAATTTTGCCTGGACATACTAAATTAACCCAAGGGTATTTCTTTAAGAACATAATGTAATCGTAGATACAGCTTTCAATAATATACTGCCTCGGACTTCTTGGCACCCAAATCCTGATATGAAAGTACACAGAGGTCATGTGAATGCAAGGAAAGATGTTCACTCATTCAAAAGTGTGTGTTGCACATTTTAATGTGTGTTTTTATTTTAAAGTACCTTGCAACCTCTTACTCAGACAGGACCTTCACCAACAAGTCATCTATGAAAGAGGAGATGAAAACCTTCCCACAGTGAAGAATAATGGAACAGTCAGGATCTTTGAAAAGACCCAGAGGGATGGGGAAGTCAAATGACAGTGTCATGTATTAAAGATACTAGTCACCTAACACAAACTGGATATATTTTTATGAGTAGGATGAAAAAAATGCACATCACGGGCATCTTTAAATCAATTAATGCCAACAAAGTCCCCCAGATTCCACGGCTGCTTTGAATAAGCTGTGTCTCCATTGAAACTTATCATGAAAAAATTGAGCCACTTCAGATCCAAGACAAGACTGTTCCCCTTCCTCTACCACAAGAATCTCTGCTTTTTCTGCGACCTTGCAACTACTGCAAGCTAAATTGTGTGAACAAAGCCTGTCCGCCATAGATTTGCTTTTAATCTGGTGTCTTTTGCTACTTCATCTATGGGTCAAAACAAAGAAGTTAATACTAGTGGTAAACCCTTTAAAGATGTGGGACATACCTGCTTTGGGAAAACATTTTTTGTACATGCTATGGATGGTGACAAGACAGTCCCACAAGCATGTTGCTTTTCAGCTTATACCTGTAAACAGACTGGAAGCTTGGCACAGCAGCAAAAGCATAACAGGCCCACGCTGTTGTGTGGAAGGGAAACTGAGGCACACCGCCTCATGGCATTGGTGGCTAAATGCCTAGACACCTACACTTTAACTGTTATTGCTGACTGCATTCTGTTAGCAATACTACACACCAACATGTTTTCAAGCACCCAGGGACCAGGAACACCAAACCTTACTAGAACACCTATGAATGACATTATATGGTTTAAAGGTACTGAAAGGGAGTGTGACCAGAGACAAACAGGTATTTTACATGTACTGCCTCCACCACGGACAGCGTCCAAGTGTCTGACAGTAAGTTCAGGAGAAGGGTGTGATGTTGCACCCCATAATGCTTTATAGAAATATGCTTATGAGTATAAATATGACATAACTGGAATGTATTTTATGCTAGATATGCCATGTAACATATCTCTACAAAGGTTATGATTTACTGGATATATTCATCCTATATGTATGCATGTATCATTATTGTATTTGAAGTTATTAATATTGGCTATGTACTTGTTTGATTTTAAGTAGCCTCAGTGAAGCAGTTGGTCAGCTTCTTGAGAAAAGACTATTCTCAGTAAGTGCCCCCAATCAAGAAACACTTAAGCTAACAATGAACTTTGAGAGACACCAATCCACATCTGAGCTTTCCTGGGAATGTGGCCTCGGCCTGTAAAGAACTGAGTCGTGCATGGACATGTGACTTGCCCATGTGACTCCAAAACTCCATCTTGGAGCTGGATTGTGCACAGGAGAGGGGAAGGGGTTTCCACCCACAATGGAGAGACTATTTAAGCCCCTGGGGAAACCTCTCCATTTTGTCTTCAGCTGGCTCAAACGATAGCCTCTCCACCCCAAAGGATATCTGAAAGAAACTGGAACAAAAGACAATAACTACAGCGGCGTGAGTGATTGCTGGCCCCAGACTAGAAGGAGCCTAGTCTGTAAAAGAAGCTTATTGGAACATCTCTGAGGGTGAGATTTCATCTGTAATCACTTTCTTATTGTATTAGGCTTAGACGTGCATGTTTTATTTAATTTTGTTTGGTAATTTACTTTGTTCTGTCTGTTATTACTCGGAACCACTTAAATCCTACTTTTTGTATTTAATAAGATCACTTATTAATTAACCCAGAGCAAATATTAATACGGGGGGGGGGGGGGGAACGCGCAAACAGCTGTGCATATCTCTGCATCAATGTTATAGAGGATAACAATTTACGAGTTTACCCTACTTAAGCTTTATACAAGGTAAAATGGATTTATTTGGGGTTTGGACCCCATTGGGAGCTGGGAATCCGAGTACTGGAGACAGGAGCACTTCTTAAGCTGTTTTCAGTTAAGCCTGCAGCTTGTGGGGGACGTGGTTCAGACTTGGATCTGTGTTTGCAGCAGGCAAGAGTGTCTGGCTCAACCAAGGCAAGGTACTGAAGTCCCAAGCTGGCAGGAAAAACAGGCTTAGAGATAGTCTAGGCACATCAGGTGGCAGTCCCAAGGGGGTCTCAGTGACCGAACCCGTCACAAACAGATCCGCAGTATAGGCTACCTTTATGCTTGTTGCCCTCTAGATGGTCTGGGACTCATGGCACTGATTCAGCCACTCTTAAGAGTGGTTGGAGAACTGAAGCAGCAGTCCCAATGGAAAGCACTGCCTTTTAAAATTTGTTTCGCTTAACAAATATTCATATTCAGGCTCTTATGGCCTGGAATGGGTTTTTATAGCAAAATATTTTCTTCAACTCAAAAAAATATACAACAAACACTTTACCAATGAGGTTCATAGTATTATATCATACTGTTATGGCAAAATATTTGCTGAACTATGATACGTCAGTCATTACAGATCACTAGTTCAGTTCCTAGAAAGTAATGAAATCACAAACTACCCTATCATATTGTTCCATTTACCTTTGTTCATTTCTCAGTTTAGTGGATCCAACTTCCATCGCTACAGAGTTGCATGATTCATCTAGGTCCTCTTCACAAGACTAATTAAAAAATACACACACACACACACAGGGGAAGAGAGAGAGAGAGAGAGATTAGCTAAACAGTTCAAAAAATATACCATCACAGTGGGTGAAAAAACGGACAGATTACTTTTGTGTGACCTCTGTACAGTTGGTGCCATCAGGGGAGAAATACTAAGAACATTTATTTACTTTTGGAAAACTGAACTTTCTGTGGATGGACTGACACCATTAACAATATACCAAAACAAGTACTTTAACTATATTTCTGATGATCTACGGTATTCCGTTTAAGTTTGAAGTCTAGCCAACTTAACTTTTCTGTTTAGCTCTTACTAATTTGAAAATTTAATTGCTCAATTTTTTTAAAGGATACAGAATAATTAAAATGAATCATTTGCACTTTACTACTAAGAAACATACTTACATCACTGAGTACCTCAATTTTCAAAGCAGACTCAAGATTCTCATGAACCGTGTAAAACTTTTCCGCTCTAAAGAGAGCTGTCCAATATTTTTTCATATCTTCAACTGGGAAATACAATTAAAGTAGTGCATTCACTTTTATTTTAATTTTTAAAATATTTTTATGTATTAAGTTACTGGGTTGGGGTTTTTTGGAGAGTGGGTGGAGGCTGTTTTGTTATTTTAACCACCATAAGTTTCCTTTGTTTCCTGACTACTCACATACATCTTCAGGAAAGAACAATCTACTTGCAGTTGTTCAGTGAATATGCATATGAGAAAGAATTGTAAGGAACTAAGATTTAATAGACTCAACTAATAGAAGTCCAACAAACCTATTAAATCATCATCATCATCATCTCCTCCTCTTTCTCCTCCACTCAGAGCCTCATCAGGTTCATTCATCAGGTTATGCTTAGGTCTGAATTCATCTGCTTGAATACCAGATATTTGATTAACTGGCATTCTTAAAATAAGAAGGAAAAGAGGAGTTAAGTCTTTAAAAGTTTCAGTATTATTACTATCACTCTCATACTATTATAGTGAACGCTGAGACTGAAGTTTGGGTCTCATCACGCAGAGCTGCTTGTGAGAAAGGCTGAACACCCGTGACTTCCATTGACTTCTATAGGCATTGATGGTACTTAGTACTTCCCAGAAACAGGGGATAACAGAATTATCGAGCACCCTATATGCTTCAGATAATGTATTCTTACAGTACTAAGCTCCATAAGAGTGAGCTGAAACTCCTATATTTTTTTGTTAATACCACCATCAAGTTTTACAAAAGGTTGTTATTTTTGTATTGATATTGAAGAAAATCTCTCTAAAATAATTCCAAAATAACAATTCATCAAAATAGACATAATTAGTAATTTATTTTACAGAAAAACAAACACACAATCATCTCATCTAAATTTTCCAATATTTGTTTAATATGTTCTCAAATATTCAGATAAAATTGCTTTAGATTGCTCATATTAACAAATGCAGCTATTTCTGCATTCTTTTATTAGCAGTGTGTGATTCAATGACTACCTTCTATGCTTCTGAAGCCACAGTTTCTCCATATAGTTTAGGCTTTCTTCTTTGAATTCAATTTTAACAGGTTTTCTCAAAATTGTGAGATGGGTCTGTACCTCACAAACTCCCATGGATTCTATAAGTATAAATAAAACTGTAATATATATCATTAAAATATGTTAACAATATGCTTTCCTTTTTTAAACTATAAAATTCATTTTAATTAACAGTACATCAATAGTCTATGCTTGGTTTACGTGTTTGCTTATTCATGAAATTTAAAAGGTTAATCTCATATTATTCATATTCTGTTGAGAGAGTTATCTGGAACTTGTAGCCCATATGAAAAGTGAGTTTACAATCTAATTTGGATTGATTGGATTTGACTGAAAAAAATTCACTCTCTCTCTCAAGGCTAAGTCATCATACCCTGTGTGAAAACAGGCTTTAAACTGAAGATTTATTCAGAGTTGGGTAGCTGACATCAGCTGACTTCTTCTTCTGCTCCTTAACTGGTAGCAAGTAAATTGGAAGTTAAAAGGATATATGTAAAGATTTCACTGACAAGCAGTAAAGGAGAACTGTACTGTTAAGTTTTTCTAATGCCTAATAAAAGACAAGAAACTAACCGTTTAAGACAATGATATATCTTTCAAAGTATATGCATTATCTGTACTATGTAAGCTTGCTAATTAATTCTGAAGGTCATGTACTTGGAGGTATGAGATTTCAAAAACAGATTTACATGGGATACATGTCCAGATTGATATGTAAGACCCCAGACTTGGACACACTTATGTCTTACCTTTATGCATTGAAAGCAACTGGGCTGCTCAGATGCATAAAGTTAAGCTCATGCACAGTTGCAGGATCAAAACCCATAGATTTCCAAATAAAAACCCCAAATCATAGGAAAAGGTATTAGTAAAAGTGAAAGATTATTCTAAATGTATCAAGTAGCAAGCCATTTATACTTCAGAAAGAGAGAACAGAGCAAACTGCCATCCATATACTAGTGGAGACACAGAATATCCTGCACAAATCCAAAGAAACAAGATTTTGTTTCATGGTTCATGATTAACAGACCACATCTCTTCATAGGGAAGGAGTCAACCTGATACTCAGAGATTGATGCAGATACTCAGCTATGAGAGAAAAAGAAAATGCACTAAGATGTAATGTACATAATCTTGAGGCATGTGCATTGCTCACCTCAATAAACAGGCAGTAATCTTTAGGCTTTGAATTTACAGTATAGAAGTCTCAGGTGAAAGCAAGAGACCCAAGATTGGAGAGGTATATGACAGAAGTGCTTTGAACTCTTAGCAAGTACCTTTGATCTGAATATCTGAAAAATCCGTGGCAGCAAAATCTTATTAAATTATTTTTACAGATTTCACTGAAGAAAAGCGGTTAAATGACTTGCCCAGGGTCACAGAATCAGAAATAGAACTCTGGTCCCCTGCACCACCAGTAGACAACACTGTCTGTATACTATTCCACTATTCTAAATAGTGGAGAGAATACTTCAAGGAAAATATATTCACTATTCCTAGAAAATATGATCTTCACCAACAGTGTCTTAGAAACAATTCCAAATACTTAAATCCCTGTTTGCAATGTACATAAAAAGGCTATAATATTCCAAAAACATAATGCGGCCTACTTGAGCAAACTGAAGTTATAGAAACAGATTAACCAGCATTCAGAGTGCTTCAGTGTACAAACAGAGACACTAATATTCATTTGGTGTATCTTACATATTGTATACTTGAGGAACACCATCACAATAATAGTATGAAAAAAAACCACACAGTAACATTTGAAAAATATTTCAGAAAGTACAGACTTGCTAGCAGTATGTAAATGAGCTGTTTACTCATTTACGTACTGTTCTGTGCAGCACTCCATTCTGGTCTTCATTTGGTTCTAGGGAGCCCAGCATCAGTTTCCCTTCGTGCCAGAGCTCCTCAATAAGTCCAGCAAGGCCTTTGTCACATACCAATGCTCCTTCTTAAGGACTAGTTTATCAATGTACAATCTGCTCAAATACAGTCTCTTTCATCCCAGACTCCCAAAAGGTACAGCTCCTCCTTTCCTTTCCTCCTCCTACAGCAGCTTCAAATAAAGTCTGTTTTTGAGGTCTTTCACTTGGCACACGCCCCTCCTTTGTGAGGCTTGTCTAACACAGCTACTTATTAGTCTCTCTCCTGTCAGACCGCTCTGGATTACTCAGGCTTGTTTTCTTAAAACCAGTGCTCTCTGGATTCTGGGCCACACCTCCAGAAGGCTTCCCCAATTACTTCCCTCAGCAACCCTTTCAGCTGCTCAGTCCCAGCTCAAACAGTTCCTCCCTGCCTTTTTGTCCACTCTTCCCAGTTTTATAAAGCTTAGGGACCTTCCACTTCAATCAATCAGCTGCAGTTAATCAGCCAGAGGCCTCCTCTTTCAGTCAATTGGGCATCAAGGAATCAGTCACACTTTCACCCTCTGACACACATTTTGTCAATCTATTTGATGTATTGTTAAATCAGTGCAATGGGTAGAAAGGAAAAGATTTACTATCTAAGAAAGGGGCATACAGTTTGTGTCATGAATATATCATATATATCACGTTGGTAGATGCGCAGGTGAATGAGCCTCTGATACTGTGGCTGATGTGATTAGGCCCTATGATGGTGTCCTCTGAATAGATATGTGGACACAGTTGGCAACAGGCTTTGTTGCAAGGATAGGTTCCTGGGTTAGTGGTTCTGTTGTGTGGTTGCTGGTGAGTATTTGCTTCAGGTTGGGGGGCTGTCTGTAAGCAAGGACTGGCCTGTCTCCCAAGATCTGCGAGAGTGGGTCGTCCTTCAGGATAGGTTGTAGATTCTTGATGATGCATTGGAGAGGTTTTCCGCAGTTTCCATTGCCAACTCTGTCCACATATCTATTCAGGGGACACCATCATAGGCCTAATCACATCAGCCACACTATCAGAGGCTCGTTCACCTGCGCATCTACCAATGTGATATATGCCATCGTGTGCCAGCAATGCGCCTCTGCCATGTACATTGGTCAAACTGGACAGTCTCTATGTAAAAGAACAAATGGACACAAATCAGACGTCAAGAATTATAACATTCAAAAACCAGTCGGAGAACACTTCAATCTCTCTGGTCACTCGATTACAGACCTGAGAGTGGCTATCCCTCAACAAAAAAATTTCAAAAACAGACTCCAACAAGAGACTGCTGAATTGGAATTAATTTGCAAACTGGATACAATTAACTTGCGCTTGAATAGAGACTGGGAGTGGATGGGTCATTACACAAAGTGAAACTATTTCCCCATGTTATTTCTCCCCCCCCCCAACCCCCCACCATTCCTCAGACGTTCTTGTTAACTGCTGGAAATGGCCCACCTTGATTATCACTACAAAAGGTTTTCCTCCTTCTCCCCCCCGTTCCCCTGGTAATAGCTCATCTTAAGTGATCATTCTCCTTACAGTGTGTATAATAAAACCCATTGTTTCATGTTCTCTGTGTGTGTATATAAATCTCCCCACTGTATTTTCCACTGAATGCATCCGATGAAGTGAGCTGTAGCTCACGAAAGCTTATGCTCAAATAAATTTGTTAATCTCTAAGGTGCCACAAGTACTCCTTTTCTTTTTGCGAATACAGACTAACACGGCTGCTACTCTGAAACCTGTCATGAACTATGTCACCTTCCAGTAGCATGGTAATCAGCTGGAAACTTAGAAATGGTCATTTTAATAAAAAATTATGAATTCATACATTACTAGTTGATACTGTAAAGGCTGATATACGCTCATCAGTACATAAGCCTTGAGAATATGCACTATTGACCAAAATGGGTTCAGTTTCCTTTTTAAAAATGTATGTAGCAGAAGCTAATTCTTACCTGGTTGAGCCTCATCAGAGTTCTGTTCCTTTTTGTGTTCATGACCTCCATTTCTCCATTGAGTTAAAGCTTCTTGAAAGGACTCTGCAGATTCTTCCTCATCAAAAGTACCATACAATAATAACCCACCATTCTGATTCTCAGAAACTGCCCCTGTTGGTACTGTGGAAACTTCCTGAATCAATTTCAGGAAAGTGATCAATCAAATATGTCCTAATGGCAACTGTCTTCCCCACCACACACACAAATACCTGATGACAAAGGACTAATGGTTTCGCATCTTAACTGCTGAAGGGATTCAGTTCTTCCATGTGGTCCCCTTTCTTATGCACTACATTTGAGTTAAACTGTGATCAAGATAATTCAAGGCTATTTTTGGAAATCGCTCCTTTTAGCCAGATTGAATTGAGATACCCCATCAACAGAGCTCTAAGCCAGACTACTAAACAAATGCATAAAGGCATGCAGATTTATAGCCATAGAGTTTAAGGCCAGAAGGGATCACCAGATCATCCAGCCTGACTCAGTGTATATCACGGGCCACATGCATACTAAATTCAACTAGGAATGAATGCAATTTCTAAATTATCACTACTATTAAGTAGTACTATTAAGGCCATTCATATATTAGTGATAAGTATAAAATAGTTTATTATTAAAAGAAAATAGTTAATTCTAATGCTATAGATGTAATCTGCCAAAAGTCCAATAGAATCAGGGCTTGTTTCATTACAAGCAAAGCAGTAGCAATCTGAGGTCCCGCATCTCATGCAGACCACATGCAGAAACATGGACCAGAGGGGTGGATCAAATGGATAGCCTGATCTAACTTTTGGCAATTTGTGGCACCAGAAATCACAGGGCCAAAACACTAAGGAATTATGAGTGTAAAAATTGAATTTTCTGTTGTTTTACAGGAACACACACAGCTCACAGAAATTCCTCAGCCTACCTCAGCATTGCCTGTTGACATTAGCAGAGATGAAGAAATGTCTGACATGAACTGATTCTTGCTATTTGCTTTCTTCTGCTCATGATTCTCTTTGGATTCATCAGGATTAAAGTATTTCATGAATTGATGGGTAGCTTCTAATTTTCCAACTGATACACGGGTTTTTGCCTACGAACAATATAGATCACCAGATTAATTCAAAATAAACACACACACTTTCCACTAAACAATGCTCAAATTACAGAGGCAGAAACAAATAAACAGAGCAGAACACAGAATGATGGTGGACTGACCATATCCTATCTTCAACAATCTGAATCAAACTGAATATTCAGATCAGACAGGAATGTAAGAGACTACCAGATTATTTAATGTATATGGGAAATAATCTACACAGCGCATGTCATATGTTAAAATAACTTTATAATCAACATGCTATAAAATTTGTAACTAAGGAAGGTCAATCAGATATTGGTTAGATTTTGTCTTCTTTAAAACTGCAGCTGGAGAGACCCTTAAGAGATGAAGCTGATTTAAGTAGCTCAAAGAAATTCCAAAGAAAGGCTGGAAGTACCAGGTCAAAGGCTGGAAGTAGTTCTTAGATGACAACACTTTTAATCACATTGTTGATTGCATTTTTGTTGTAGCTGTGTTAATCCCAGAATATTAGATACCAGGTGAAATATTATCTTTTATTGAACCAACTTCTGTTGATGAAAGACTCAAGCTTTCTCCAACAGAAGCTAGTCCAATAAAAGATATTACCTCACCCACCTGGTCTCTTTAATTCCATTGCCACTTTCTTTTATTCCTCTGCAACTTACATTAGTATAAAGCAAACTGCTCCATAAATTTCATCTTATGAGGTTCTAATTGCCCATACTTGAACAATTACCTAAATGAGAAAAAGTAAAACCAAAGAGAATAGAAAAAAGAATGCAAATCTCCTCTCTCCATTTGTCCTGTGGAAAGATTTTGTTTCAGAGCCACATTTGGGATCTAGAAAATACAGTGGACATAGAATGCTAAGTAAAAATATGTATGATGCCACAAAGGTCCCTGTGTTTCCCTGCTATGTAAAAATATGCATAGAAGAAAAAGCTAATAAGAATACTCCTTGGGTCTCAGGACAAGCAAGAATGCACACAGGAAGTGTGGCCAGAATAAGCTGAAGAACACAAGATGCATTGTAAACCTAGGCCCAATCACTTTGGCTCTGTGACTTCAACCACTCCAGGGAACTCCCTCTAGCTCCATCTACCTATGACAATACAGTTGATCTAGTATCCTTGCTGTCAATGGCTTGCACCTCGCATACCACATTCTACGACCTTCCAACGAGCATGCAAGAAGAGTTAATGTTGCTTCAAGCTACATTCGCTTTTTGCCATTTTGACTGAATATATTCTATTCAAATTCTTATCCCATAATTCTCACCATGATATGGTGGGGGATACATTTTCCCAGGGGAAATATATTACTTTGTTGTGTCCTCTATTTCTGATTCCCCAGAACTGCTGGCAACAATCCACGTCAGCAAAAGATCACTAAAATATTTGGAGACCAGAAGCCACATATTTTGAGAGAAGGAGACCTTCTCTACATGATTGCATTTCCTCTTGGCAGGGTTCCTTAAGGCATTTTATGCTCACTTGCTTCCCTCCAGAGGTAAAGTATAAGGCCAAAGAAAATGAGTTTGGTGCTCTCTAGTCACTTTCCATTTGATTTTTGACCACAGCATTCAGGTGAAAATCAAGACTAATATTCCCTGCTCAAGAGATAGTAGCATGTGGAAGCAAGTGAAGCAACTGACTGAATTGTTTGTGGCTCTAAATGGTACTACAACACATTTATATATGTCTATCACAGATATTTGTAAAACTGTCACCTAGAGCTCTATCTATACATTTTACACAGCATTACTCTCTTGATTTGGCATTTTGCTAATTTGTTTTGGAATTAATTCTATTTAACTGATTTTGAAGAGAATACTCGGATGAACATACTGGACTGGTTCCTATATTATTATAGTTCCTAGCAAGTGATTTTAGATGCTCTCTGAGTTTCCTCTGCCTTGCTAACTAAACAAAATAAGATTATGGTGAAACATTCCAATTAGGGGGTAGGATTTTGAAAGATACTGAAGTGATTTCAGAGTACAAGTCCCATCAACTTTCAGTGGAACTTGTGCTTTCAAAAATCCCATCCATGATCCTTTCTAAACTTGGTATGATGTGTAACTGGCTGTTTCCACACCAATTTGTTGAATTTTGAATTAATAAGAATTGTATCTTAAATGCATAAAATGATCAGGAAAATAATAAAAATTGGTCATATTCACAGGTTTTACTGTCACAACCTCAACCTAAAGAATCTACTGCAAACTGTCATCATACTAAGAGGATTAAAAAAACAACACCTCCAATCATCTATTTAAAAGAAATGCTGGTTCCTTCCCCTTCCCCCCCACCACCCCAATTTCTACAGTTACCTGCCATCCAGTATGATGGCTCAATTAATCCAAAAATTAACCTAATTTTGCTTTCTCAGCATCAAGATTCTATAATTTACAAAAAGGTTAAAAAAAAACATGAAAACAGAACAATTAAAAATGAGCATTTTCATTATACTTGTTTTTATACTAACTTCAGGGCAGATCTGCAGGTGGTATAAATTAATTACTTCAGTGAAGCTCTGACAATTTACAACAGCTAAGGATCTGTCCCTTCCTTTCAAAAGGAAATTTTGACACTGCCACTGATTTTTAAAATCAGGGTTCAAGTATTATTCAGAATGTGTCTATATGAATATTTCCTTTCCACCTCCTCACAAAGACTGTTTCACTGGGCTTTCTAAATGTATTTTTAAAACATGAAGATCAATAGCACTTAAGTATTTAGGATGATGGCAGGCTGTCAATCTTTTGGACTAACAGAAATTCAATTATTTTGGCACAAATGTCAGAAAGTTATTTTACTGTAAAAGCATTCCAGATAACATAATGTCATAAAGATGATAGCAGCAGATCCAACCTACTTCCATTCCTCAAATGTAATGCATCTTGATTGCCAAGGACTTTCCTGAACCCCATTAAGGCCTAGGACTGTAAAAGCAGCAACTAAGGCCACAGTTGGATTTTCAATTTTCTCCTTTATCACATTAAAAATAAACGTATTCCTGCCATCTCATACACGCTGAACAGTTGAGACTGGATGTACAGCTACTTACTTGTTTTCCAAAGCCTTAGAGGCACACTAAATAGATGCTCTAGCACATATCAATACATTCAGTGTTAGGCTTTGTAGATTAGCTAACTTTTCCAGAATTTAGCAAATATCGTTTTATGTCATTAGCTTAATTCTCACTGCCTTACATTTCCCATTTTGTGCTGTACTTTTCCTTTGTCTACACAGCTGACACAAAGATTCTTTCTTCCTCGCTCCCTTGCAATACATCTGTTCGCATGCTTTGCTAGATGTTTGCTATACTAAAAAGCAAAGTTACTATCTATAACTGTTTAGGTATTTGCTTCCAGGGATCAATCATTATGGGGATTTGGAGTCCTAGTACCAGGAGCTCTGAGCAGTCTAGAAGGGCAGTCCTTATTGAGGCCATATAAGTGTTTCTTACTTTGACTGTTCAGATCCTATACAATTCTCCCCCAAGGAGTTCAGTCACAAATTTATTTAATGCATTATTTTTTTAACGAGCATCATCAGCATGGAAGCATGTTCTCTGGAATAGTGGCCAAAGCATCAAGGGGCATATGAATCTTTAGCGCATCTGACACAAATATCTTGCAACGCCAGCTACATCAGTGCCATGCAAACACCTATTCTCACTTTCAGGTGACATTGTAAACAAGAAGCAGGAAGTATTATCTCCTGAAAATGTAAACAAACTTGTTTGTCTTAGTGATTGGCGGAACAAGAAGTAGGACTGAGTGGACTTGTAGGCACTAAAGTTTTACATTGTTTTATTTTTGAATGTGGTTATTTTTTGTACTTAATTCTACATTTGTAAGTTCACCTTTCATAATAAAGAGACTGCACTACAGGACTTGTATAAGTGAACTGAAAAATACTATTTATTTTATTTTTACAATGTAAATACTTATAATAAAAAATAAATATAAAGTGAGCACTGTACACTTTGTATTCTGTGCTGTAATTGAAATCAATATATTTGAAAAATGTGGAAAACATCCAAAATATTTATATCAATAATATTCTATTAATGTTTAACAGCGCAATTAATCATGCTTATTTTTTTTAAATTGCTTGACAGCCCTAGTTTCTGCTATATAAAGGGAAAAGAAAATATGATGGCATATGCCCTGTTCAGGAAAGAGGGCTCTGACCTGCTGCCTCCAGGTCGCCAGCAGCTAGTCCTCTGGCAGCTTTGTACGGGGGGAAATGTGACCTTAAGAGCTTCCCAGTTTCAGCTGGCTTAACCAATTCAGTGTACACAACTCACTATAGTTATAATCTGTATATAAAAAGTGTCATGTGAGATATCACTGGAAAACTAATAAAACTCACTGATATTAACATTCTTGCATGATGTACATATGTGGCGTATACAAGAAGTTATTAAGAAGAAATTACGTACCTTGTGCAGTAACAACTGTTCTTCGAGATGTGTCCCTATGAGTGCTCCACTGTAGGTGCACTTGCGTCATTGTGCTGCTGATCAGAGAACTTTGATAGGAGTGTCCATTCGGCCCGCACACATGCTGTCCCCTACTCATGCCCTGTCACGAGGCTAACCAGCATGTGCGGGCGAACCCCCACTCAGTTCCTTCTCTATCACAGAGTCCTTGACAAGAACTCCAAAATAGATGGGAGGAGGGTGGGATACGGAGCACCCATACGGGGACACATCTCGAAGAACCATTGTTACAGCAAAAAGTGAATAACTTTCTCTTTTTCTTTGAGTAGCATCCCTCTGGATGCTCCACTGTAGGCAACTCCAAGCAGTATCCCCACTGCAGGGCTGGAGCTTCGGAGTCAAGTCTTTGGATGACAATACTGTAAAACCGAAGATAGCATCGGAGGCAGAGTCCCCGGTAATCACATAATGTTCTGCAAAGGTATACACAGACGCCCAGGTTTTAGCCCTGAAAATTTCCAAGATAAGGATGTTCTTGAGGAAGGCAACAGAGGAGAAAAACGACCTCATGGAGTGCATGCTGTGAACCTGATAGCAGTGTTTGATACAGTTCAAGACCCATTTGGAAGGTCTCTGAGCCAATATTGCTACATCTTTAGACCTTTTCATAATGGATAAGAAAAGCTTAGATTTCCTAAAGCTTTCATCCTGTCCAGGTAAAGGGCCAAACGTCTCCTAATGTCTAGTGTGTGCTGTGTGGCCTCACTGTGATAACAGGGTAAAAGGTCAGGAGGTGAAACAGTTGGTTTATGTGAACAGACTAAGCCACCTTGAGGATTATCTTCAGGTGCAGTTAGAGTAACCTTGTCCGGAAAGTATACTATATGACAGGGTGTGCCATTAATGCCACTACCTCCCCAATTCTCTTCACTGAGGTGATCGCCACAAGGAATGCTGTCTTCATGGACAGGTATGTGAGTGAACAGATGGCCATGGGTTCAAAGGGTGGCCTAGTCAGGCTTTTTAGTACCAAGTTTAGGTACCATGATGGGGGGGGGTGAGGTGGGGGAGGGAAAGACATCTGGGTTGGAGAAAAAGGTTTACTACATCCTGGAGGAAACACTGTGTAGTGAGAGCACTGAGTCTCTATTTGTTGAAGGAAGGCTGCTATGGCCAGCAGGTGAATTTTGAGTGAATTAAGGGATAGTCCTGATTTCTTGAGAGCCAATATATACTCTAGGGCAGTGTTTCCCAAACTTGGGATGCCGCTTGTTCAGGAAAAGCCCCTGGTAGGCCAGGCTGGTTTGTTTACCTGCCGCGTCCGCAGGTTTGGCTGATCGCGGCTCCCACTGGCTGCGGTTTGCTGTGCCTGGCCAATGGGGCTGCGGGAAGGGCGGCCAGTATGTCCCTCGGCCCGCGCCAATTCCTGCAGCCCCCATTGGCCGGGCAGAGCAAACCGCGGCCAGTGGGAGCCGCGATCAGCCGAACCTGCGGATGTGGCAGGGAAGCAAACCAGCTGGGCCCGCCAGGGGCTTTTCCTGTACAAGCAGCGTCCCAAGTTTGGGAAACGCTGCTCTAGGGCTATTGGGAGAGTAGCGCCTGTCGGGGAAATTTGCTTGGAATTACAGCAAACATGAAACCTGGTCCACTCTTGCTGGTAACTATGACAGGTAGCCAATTTTCTACTCTGTAGTAACATTTCCTGTACCTCCTCAGAGCAGGATCTTTCTATGTGTTGGAAACAGAAAGGAGTCAGGCTTTGAGTCGGAGTATCTGCAAGTTAGGGTGGAGAGTGCATCCTTCGTTCTTCGAAAGGAGGCACGGAATGGGATGAAGAGGGATCTGCAGACACTTCTCCAACTATGACAGGTAAGGGTACCAGGTCTGTGTTGGCCAGATGGGAACAATCCGTATAACATTTGCTCTCTTTGTCTTTTTATTTGAACAAGATTTTTAGCAATAGAGGAAAAAGCATATGGAAGGCCCTTGTCCCATGAAAGGAGAACGTCCCCTAAGGAGTGCTGTCCGAAGCCTGCCTGGAGCAGTAGCGTGGGCATTTCCTGTCCAGGTAAGTGACAAACAAGTCTATTGTCAACATCCCCCAATGTCTGAATATGTTGTGAAGTACTACTGAGTTCATCTCCCACTCGTGGTCAGTGGGAACTTGCAGCTAACACTGTCCACTTTTGTGTTCTGTACTTCTGGTAAATAGGCTGCTGAAACTGTCACATTGTGGAAAACACACCAGTCCCATAGCTTTAGTGCTTCTGCACAAAGGAAAGACTATCTGGCATGCCCATGACAATTTGTGTAGTAAATGAATGCTATGTTATCTATAAGGATCCTTGTGTGTACACCTCTGATCAACAGAAGGAAATGAGCACGTGTTCCTCACCGCTCTGAATTTGAGGAAGTCGATATGAACATGCCTCCATGGGTAACCATTTGCCTTGTGTTGCGAGGTTGTTGAGATTGCTCCCCATCCTAAGAGGGATGCATTGGCAATGAGGAGTAGTGACGAAGAGGGCTGTGCAAACGGGATCCCCATACACTGGGTACTTCTACCAGTTCAAGGATTGTTTGACCTTGGTGGGTAACAATAGGGGGTTTTTTTAGGCTGTCTCTGTTCGACCTGTACACTGAGCTGAACCACAACTGGAGACGCTTCATGTGTAATCTGGCCTGAGCTATCACAAACGTGCCCACAGCCATGTGCCCCAGAAGTTGAAGGTAGTGTTTGGCTAATATTTGAGGGCTGGTCTGCACTGTCTCTGTGGACAGATTGAGGAATCTATGTTGTGGGAGGAGCACTCTCACTCAGAGTTGAGACCAGCTCCTATGAACTCTAATCTTTGTACTGGGGTTAATGTCAATTTTTGGACATTGATTTGTAGGCCCAGGCTTCTGAATAAGTCCACAGTCACATGGGTAACCTATAGGGTTTTGAAGGAATGAGCCCTGAGGAGGCAGATGTCCAAATAGGGGTAGATCATGATCCCCTGGGAACAAAGGTGAGATGCCATTACCGAGAGGACCTTGAAGAATACTTTTGGCATCGATGATAGCCTGAAGGGGAGTACTCTGTATTGATAGTGGTACTGTCCTAGGATAAATCTGAGGAACTTTCTGTGGGAAAGTAATATTGAAAAACGGAAATAAGCATCCTGAAGCTCGAGGGCTGAAAATCAGTCTCCCTGTTCCACAGCTGGAATAATCACTGCTAGAGTGACCATCTTGAATTTTTGAGCCTTGACAAACTTGTTGAGTGCTCTGAGGTCCACTATGGGTCTCCAACCCCCCTTTTCTTGATACGAGGAAGTAGCGAGCGTAAAAACCTTTCCTTAATACTTGCTTAGGTACTGGTTTTATGGCTTCTACACAGAGGAGGTTGTCACAATAAACTCTCATGAGAGGCGTCCCTGGAGAGGGATGCGAAGGGTGTTGTGGGGGAAAGCGGGGTGGCAGGGAGGTGAAATGAATGGGATACCCATTACAGATGATTTCTAGCACTCATTTGTCAAATGTTATCCTATTCCCAGGTGCAGTGGAACAGAACAAGGCATTATCCAAAGGGACGCAAAAGGTTGGTCAGCATCAGGTAGCTCTTATGTGAGTGATCTGTTGGTGCCCCGTCTAATCCATCAGAATTAATATTTTGAAAGTGGATGGTTGGAAAGACGAAGGTTGAGGGTCCAATGGTTTGCACTTTGTGAATCTGGACTCTCACTTTTGTAGTTCATAAAAGCATTGAGATTGATATGATTTAAGAGAGGAATAAGATCTGCATTTACTCTTCTGTCCAGGTGCATAAATCCCCAATGACTGAAGGATAGCCCTGGAGTTTGTGGAGTGATGAGTCCATCTTTTCCGCAAAGAATTTGGTGCCTTCGAAGGGAAGGTCCTCCACAGTTGTCTGTAGTTCCTTGGGGAAGCCAGATAAATGTACTGAAGAGGCTCCTTGCATCACTACTGCTGTGGAGATGGATCAGTATCAGTCACGGTATCAGTCATGTTGAGCACTGATTGGAATGCCATCTTGGTCACCAGTTGTCCTTCATTGATAATGGCCCTTAACTGATCTCCGTAAGATTCTGGAAACTGATAAATAAATTGTATTTGGAATAATCAAAGTAGTCGTATTTTGCTGTTAGTGATTGATAATTTGCTATGCGGAATTGTAGTGTGGCTGACCAATAAGCCTTTCTTCCAAATAGATAGAGATTTTTCCAATCCCTATCATATGGGGTGGACTTCGCCTGGTGTTGAGGACCTGTGGAGTTGATATCGTCTACGGCAATAGAATTAGGTGGTGGATAGGAGGAAAGAAATTCTGTGTACTTGGCTGGGATGTAGTATTTCTTATCAGCTAAATTACAGGTTGGCACAAAGGATGTAGGGGCCTGCCATAAAAGTTTGGCTGGATCCAAGAGAACCTCATTGATGGGGAGGGCTACTCTCGATGAAGAAAAGGAGTGTAACATGTCTATCAGTTTATGTTGTGATTCTTCTGCCTCCTCTAGAGGTCATTGCAGAGTGTCTGCCACCCTCTTAGCTAAGTCTTGAAAGGGACAGCAGAGGGGGCATCACTGCCTCATCTGGTGAAGGGGACAAAATGTTGGTCAGAAATGTGACCTCTTCATCAAGGTCTACCTCCTGTTTCTCCCTCATCTCTTCTGGAGGTTCAGTGGCTCTAGATCAGTGGTTCCCAAACTTGGTTCGCGGTTTGTTCGGATTAAGCCCCTGGTGGGCCACAAGATGCTTTGTTTACCTGGAGCATCCGCAGGTACGGCTGGTCACAGCTCCCAGTGGCCATGGTTTGCCATTCCCAGCCAATGAGAGCTGTGGGAATCAGTGGCCCAGCTCATGCTGCTTCCCACAACTCCCATTCGCTGGGAACAGCGAACCGCTACCACTGAGAGCTGCAAGCAGCCGTACCTGCGGACACTCAGGTAAACAAAGTGTCTCTGGGCCCACCAAGGGCTTACCCTGAACAAGCTATGAACCAAGTTTGGGAACCACTGCTTTAGATGCCGAGGCTAATCGAAGGCGCTTCATTAATTTGTAATGGGCCACGCTAGATGCCCAGTAAGCATAATGTCTATAAGCCTCTCACGGGTCCCATTGGGATGGCAGGAAGGGTCCCGGTGGCTGGCACCATAGTTGTCCATATCAGGGTGGTTGAGGGCCCGATGGACTGTACAGCTTTGAAGGTCCAGACTGGTAATGGGCACTATAGGGTGCATGAAAGGAGCGATGGGAAACAACCTCCTCCTACTAGCCACCAGACTCTCCACTGGACAATGGTGGTGCATAGCATGGTGCTGGTGGTGACTCCCGAGTTCGGGGTAGTCTCAGTACCGAGCAGCAGAGACTCAGATACATTAGATATTGTAAAGTCTTTGGAGCATCTGAACTCCTGTGTTGCTGGGGAGGTCAGTACCAGTGATGGCTGCTGGTGCGGAGACGACAGTACTGACCAGGTCAGCAATGTATGCCAGGCTAAACGCACCAATGTTGTTTGGCATACCATTGATGGCACTGAGGCGTTGCCCATACAGAGGATTCCTCCCCCAAGCATGGTCTCTGTCTTTATCTCTCCCAGTCAATATCATAGTTTCAGTGCCTGGGCCCATCAGATTTTTAGGCATGTCAATGCATCCTGCTGACACAATACCATCTGAGCTCTGGGTGCCATGTTTGGCCAGCTCCAGTGCCATCGGTACTGACGATATCAAACATGCCAGAGATCTTTTCCAGCTGGTTTGGGCTCATTCTGGGGATTCACAGGTCTCTTTTTTTTTTGAGGCCTTATGTGAGCGTCTCATGGTTTTAGTTCACCACCTTTGGATTTGGAGGGCTCTTGTGAAGATTCCTATTTGGGTAAATCTTGGCATGGGTCTGAAGGAGGTTGGAGAGCTGCCTCCATTAGAAGGAGTTTAAGTCCGAGCTCCCTGTCTTTTCAAGATTGCGGCTTCAGTTGCTGACAAAAACCACACTTCTGAGGAATGTGGTTTTCCCCGAGGCAACAGACACTATAAGAATGTCCGTCCATTACAGGGAAGAACTCTTTATATGAAAGGCATCTCTTAAACCCCAGTTAATTAGGTATACTCTGGAGAAAGGGAAAGAAGTAGATAAAGTTTGGGGGGGGTTAAAAACAAAAAATCTCTAAACAAATATAAAAAGATTAACTACTATTTAATTTTGAACAACAGAGTTAGCAATCCGATGAACAGACTGCTAATACTCCATCTATAGCCAGGAGTGGTTGAGAAGAAACTGAGGGTGAGGCTCACTGCACACGCTGGTTAGCCTCATGGCAGAGCATGAAGAAGGGATAGTGCATGTGCAGGCCAAAAAATACTGCTTTCCAAAAGTTCTCTAATCAGCTGCACAGGGACGCAAGTGTACCTATAGCAGATCACTATTCTAAGAAGAAGGAGTGTTACAATTATATTCTTAAAATGTGTTTAAGCAGTCTTCCTTAGAAAAAGGAATGTGTACTTAATTCTCTGACCAGCCCTGTCTTCAGGCAAAGACAATGAAGGTCCATATTTACATACCAGGTATACAAAAATATCAAGCTAACAAGTGGGGGAGAAGGTAGCATGGCTTCTATGCCTCAGCAGGATAGAAAAACTAAGTCTGGGTTTTACTTTCAAAGAATACATTGCAAAGGTTTACTAGTCTATACAGACAAGGGGACTGAAGGTCAAAAGATAAGCAATAGAACCAACTGATTACACACAATATTACTATATTATCAAAGTGTACAGAGCTAATGAGACACTGGTGATTAATAGTATTGTGAAATGTATGTATTAATACAATATGAGGAAATATGGATACTAAATGATATTATGCTTTAAAGTCTATGGCCAAACATGGAGAAACAGGTTTCCTCAGAGATAAAAGAAAAGTTAGCTATCTACCAATTAAATTAAGCAAGAAACCTGCCAGAAACAATGGAAGACAAATTTACATAGAAATCAGCAAGGAAGTGGGGAGTCCACAGGAAGGGAAGAACAGCATGAAGTCATCCTGCTTCTTGAAACAAAGTCACTTAAGTTTGGAAGACATAAGCAAAGCAGAAACCATATTTGCGATCCATCACCAGGCAGACAAGGGAACAGAGCTCTTGCAAGCTGAAAAAGATGTGTCCTTCAACCAAGAGGGGTGGGGGGAGGGAGTCTCTGTCTCTGGGAAATGAATATAGATAAGAAAAAACATCTTGAATAAATCCTGTACCTTGCTAGATTAAGTTAGATGTGTGTTTTCACTTCTATTTGCTAGTAACCCTTTCTAACTTTATTTCTTTTATGTGGCACCACTTAACCTAAATCCTAATGTTAATAATTTAGTTTATTTTTACCATGAGAAAACTCAGTGCTGTGTTTAAGCAGAATTGTGCATTTACCCCAGTTAAGTTAATAAGCTGTGACGTGCTTATGTGTCTTTAGAGGAACAAACAAACATTATTTCTCTGAACTGCCCAGCAGATGGCTGGACATTGCAGAGCACACAGGTCTGGGGAAATTCAAGACTGGGAGTATGTTTGGGTCACCTTACTGGTTGTAACCAAGGCAGGTGAAAGCCAGAGTGGGGCTCTGGGGCTGTAACAGGCTGCTGGGCTCAGAGCTGCTGAACCAGGTCTGTCTACCACACAACCACTTCAGGGTTTGACAAGCATACTTGTAGGTTGGTTGTGAACATCCCAGGCTGGAAGCTACAGCAACAAAGCATTGTAAGGCACCTAGGGTTGCACAGCAAATGGTGTCACAGCCCCTCAACTGGTCTGGACTGCACCCCCTGAAGACCAGGACAATCTGCCCCTGATTCTGGTATAAATCCCTTAATCTCGGTGTGTCTCAACTTCCCCATTTATAAATAAAAAAAACAATTTGTCCTCCTTTATAAAGTATTTTGAGATCTATGAATGAGACTGCAAGTTATTATTATTACTTAATTATTAATACTCCAACCTTATGTTCTGAATGTACAAATTGTGAGAACTGATAGATCAAATAGATTCAATAAATCACTGTTTGTGACTGTTCAATGTGGAGAAAATGCTTTTAAATCCGGCCAAAATAGCTGACAGAACATATATATCTTGCTGTATAAAAGTGGGCTAGTAATAGGGGTCCAAGAAGATGATTTACTACCTGCTTTTCTACACTACTGACTATCATCCCTCAATGAGCTGGGTCATCCTGTAACTGTCTTAATTTTTTCCTCTTAATGTAATCTTTCAAATAATATGCTATGAGCATGCATCGTTCTGACAAGAACACATTAATCAGAGCAACAACTTTGATAATTTATAACATTACTAAAAAGATTATACTTTTGGGGTGAAAAGGTCTGACATCTGCAAATAAATTTCATGAGAGAAAGTACCATAAAATTGTCACAGGGCACATCTTGACAATCAAACATTGTCTTTTTCCAAAAATACAGTTTGACTTGGTAATGAACACAAATTAAATTGAAAGGAAATATTTAAGTTCCCCGAGATTCAGTCAACATGCTTTTATACATATTCCCTATATTTACAATAATTTTCATATTTATCTGAAAGTAATTTTGTTTCTCTCCACAGAAGTAAGTCTAAACACTTCTACATACAGAACTCCTGACATGTTTTCTCTTTAGTTCATTAAACCAGCCCATAAAACAGTGCAGCCATAATTAATGTATCAACGAAACAAAATGAAAAACAGGATAATTTTATATAAATTTCTACAAATTGAACTGCATAAAAACACCACCTCATTTAACAAAAATCAAATACTATTTGATGTGTAAAATGGAAGAAACAGGGATCTAAAAATTGGACAAAAGTTATTACCATGATCAATTTATGCAATATAGCAAAATGTGATGAATGAGAAATAAAGCAGTTTTAAATAAGTGTGCTATTATAATTTTATGCAGAAATCCTTACTACAGTGGTCATTAAAATGTTATCATTACATCAAAAGAATACACAGTACAAATAAACCTGTACTTTAAAGATGATTTTTTTAATGCTGTTAACGCAGGCCCAAATGGCAATGAACTATACTACTTTACAAAGAACATTACACTCTTCAGATTTCACCATCGTTAAATTATTTGTTGTTCTGAAAAAAATAAATCTTTCCAATTATATCACTATCATTTTCACCAATATGTGACTGTTCATTTGACGGACAAGAGCTAATTGTATATGGGAATTCTCTTCTATTAAAATGTATTAAAGCAGCAAACAGAATAGTATGTTAATTACCCTAGCAGGCATTTACCATTGTACGTGGCTACTTTTACGACATCCAGATTAATTTGTTGCTTTTAGAGCCAACTCAAATATATTTGCACCATGTGAATGAAAACTGCTCGACACCAAACAATTTGAGTGACCGTGTAGCATAAAATCACCCCTCCCCCAGTCTGTGGAGGTTTATGTATGCAAAGTCTCTTCAACTAACAATCTGCCGGCTGCTTTTTAGAACCTTGTGGCATGACAGTTATTTCAGTCACTTTTTTCCCATGAGAAATCAAAAGATTGTAAAACCTATTAGTGCATAGAGTAAGAACTGTACATTTTTTTCCAACACTAGAATCAGTATAATATACATTTGCTGCATTTTACAGGAAGTTTCTGTACAAACACTAAAGCTCCTTTTAATTAAAATCTGTTCATTTTTCTTAGGTAAAATTTAAAAACACCACTTTTTATAAATTGTAATTAAAAAAACACTGCATGGTACAAAACTCAGCTTATTTTTAACCCAACTGATCTTAAAATTTAGCCCTATTTCTTACCTATGAAGTAGAAATACTACTCACATGCATCAGTGTTTCTAGGATCAGGGCCTCAGAAACACAGTTTGGTATATATAAAGATTTTGGGGTATTATAAAAAGTTGATGACCTTATTATAAAACAAAATAATCTCTCACCTACTGATAAATGAAATTGAAACATATATTAAAGATGTAATAATAAATGCAGAAAATATGTCATTGTGTGACAAAAAAAGGCTTCTGATGAATGAAAATGTTTAAGAAATGCAATTATTTAAACAATTAAGTTTGGAACTATTTACAGAGACAAGTTTTATTATAAATATAAGATTATCCAAAAAAGTCTGTACCTGCAAAGGAATCATTCTGTGGAGCTTCAGTGCCCCCTTCTGGTGGACTCTGGCAAAGCAACTACCACAGTAATCTTCCCCACATTCTAAGCATACCTTGAACAAAAAGACAGGTTTCAGAGTAGCCGTGTTAGTCTGTCTTCGCAAAAAGAAAAGGAGTACTTGTGGCACCTTAAAGACTAACAAATTTATTTGAGCATAAGCTTTCGTGAGCTACAGCTCACTTTATGCGTCCGATGAAGTGAGCTGTAGCTCACGAAAGCTTACGCTCAAAAAAATTTGTTAGTCTCTTAGGTGCCACAAGTACTCCTTTTTTTGAACAAAAAGTAACAATAGCAAAAATGGGTTCATGATATACAATTACTGCTGAGGATATTTTCCCTTGTTCATATTTTCCAAAATGTTACAAATAAAACTTGAGGAAATAAAATTAGATTTTTTTAGGGTGTTCCACCTCATATTAATTTGGTCATAATTAGACATTTTAAAAGAGGATTATTTTAAATTAATACAATCCAAAACCCAATGGCTAGCTTTCTATACTCAAATATTAATACTTTTGCTGCCATCTACTCACCAGTAAAGCATTTTTGGCCTCACACTGTCCACATGCCTTCCCCTTCATTTTAGGTTTTTCAGGAATTGCAAAATTTGCCATTTTATGTATAAATGGCTGTTTCATTGGCTCTGGAAAAATACAATGGAAGGCAAAAAAAAAGATCTATATTTTATAAGATGTTAAGCATGTATTCTGACTGATGGGAGTGGATATTTTGGTTCCATATACTTCTTTTGAACCCCCTTAAAATTCAGTATGTTAATGTCTTCAATACAACTATTTAAATGTTCCTAAGAAAAAAATACCATCATGCAGCACATAGGAAAATAAAATTTAGTAAGGCTATTAATTTTAATTTTAGGCTTCTTCGTGGTAACTATAAACAGTAAAGGTTCTTTTTTTCTTAAACTATGAAAAGTATCTTCCAAACTATTTAATTAACAACCTCTAAGAAACACATAAAATATTAACATATAATATTTTATTTTACTTGGTGAATACATCACTTTACCATGAATCTGTTCTTTGAGTATCTTCAACTTCACTTTTCCTGAAGAAACCTATAGTGAAACATTTATACATGTATATACAGAGAAAAGTAAAAGAAATATAAATACAAAATATAGCCACTGAAGTATGCATGTTAAAATGCTAAGCTAATGACAAAAAATAATTTGACTAATGATTTTTTTTTAAAAATGATGTTTTCATTTTAAAAGATACAAATAAGCAATGTGTTTCATATTCATGATTTCTGTGACAAAAATCATGAATTTTACTGGTTTTTCATAAAAAACATGGTCTTTGTTACCCAGCATGACATGATCTATCAATGTGATGTGGCTGTGAAAAAGGCAAATGCAATCCTAGAATGCATCAGGCAAGGTATTTCCAGTAAAGATAGGAAAATATCGATGCCATTGTACAAAGCACTAGTAAGACCTCTTCTGAAGTTATGTATACAATTTTGTGTACAAAACCCATGTGTAGCAAAGATGAATTCAGACTGGAACAGATTTAGAGATGGGACACTGGGATGATTAGGGGAATATAGAGCCTAATTTATGAGAGGAGACCAAGAGATATTGGCTTTATCCTAGCAAAATGGAGGCTGAGAGGGATACAACTGCTCTATATAAATACATGGGGGCGGGGGAAGGCACGGTGAACACCAGGGATGGAGAATAGAGAATACCTATTAACGCTGCAGGCCAACATTAGTATGAGAATGGGTATAAACTGGCCATGAATACATTTAGACTGGAAATTAAAAGAATGTTTCTAATCATCAGAGGTGCAAGGTTGTAGAACAAACGCCTTTCAACAGAAGCGTGCCAAACAACCTAACTAGTTTTAAAACGAACTTGTTAAATTTATGAATAGGATTATATGATGGGGTTGCCTGTAACAGCCGGGGATCGGACTTGATGGCCCAGGAGGTCCCTTCCAGTCTTATGTTCCTGTGTAAGGCTAACCAGTAATTCACAATCCAAGACAGCTAGGGAACCTCCAGTAACCTGACCTTGCTGCCCGGGGCTGAGGCCTCTGTTCCACCTGCCCCACACCATCTCATATTGCCTAAATTTTATTTAAATACCATTCACAGTCTATTGTGCAGGGTACAAAGAGCTCCATGTATCTCCTTCTGCAACAGCCTTCTGTGACTAGACCCCCATTTTCTAGGGCTAGAATTGATCACTTTAAAAAAATTCTCCTGTACTTTTCCTTCCAAACATAGAGAAGTCTACAGTGCATCCACACTTTCCATCCCTTGTGCATGTTACACTTTTGCCTTTTTGAAACTGTTGCCCTATGTGTCTTTACCAGAAGTGACAGCTTCAGCCGGAATTTTAAGTATCAGCAGGATACTTAAAAAGGGGAGGGGTTAAAGAAAACCTTTTCAATCTCATCCTCTACCTGCTCATGTATGAGTAAAAATGTTATTGAAATTGAGTATGTTAACTGAAAACACCTTCATAACAAACAGCTGCTCCTTCAACGCCTTCAAATAACAAATGCAACTACTTGGTCTAAGGTTGTAAATGTCTCCTTCTGGACTTATATAAATTTTATTATATAAAGTTTCTAATGAGTTCTATTAAGTAAAGCTTGCATTTCAGGATGAGGTATATAGCTTGGCTTCCTGAAGAAACATAGCAAGAAACTCCCTCTTTATGCATTATTCAGCCCAATTTGTATGCACTTTTCAATAAATCAATTTGAGCTGAAGGAATTAGGAAGCATATCTTTATTTCTAAGCTGAATTTAGACCATTTAGACTTGGGTATCCTTTTAGGATTCTTCATACTAGTTGAGACTGTGAGCAAAGAAAACTGATTTTGCCATCAGAATCAATATTTTTAGCAGAGATCATAAACATTGTTTGACTCAGTAGGTAGCTCTCGAATCACATGCAGTGCAAGCATGTGTCAATTAATACCTCAAGGCCAAAATCCTTAGCTAACAAAAACATGAATCTATTTTCCAAGAGCTGTGACACTCGGGAATGTATATTGTTGTAGGTGGCGCTAGTAGCACTGGCTACAATTAAGGTTCTCCAACACTTCCCATTATAAGAATATGTTTTCAACTGCTTATTAGTTTGCCAAACAAAGTGGACTGAAATTTTCCAAGCAGGCTGAATATTTGTCAGGTTTCACCAAAAACAGTTCAACCATTTCCGTGAAGGAGATTAGGGAAAAATACATTCTTTTGCCTGTATTTAAAAAATAAATTTCTCAACCCATTTTGTTGAGAAGCTCTAGCACCCTGCATACTTTGGAGAATGGACTTGATATTTGGCATGGGTATTGTTTTTAGTACCAGGGATATGTCTTTTACTGCTCTTGAGAAAAAAATGCCCAAGTTATAAACCTTGGAAAAATCTGAATGTGCAGATGTTTTATAGAGACTTGCCAGAGCTTTCAGCTGAAATTTGTAAAGATTCTGTCTGCACTTGGCTTGCTCCAACCCAGGGATGCAGGGACTGAGCAGGATTTTGCCTGCAATTGCTGTAGCACTGGACATCAGAACTGACAACAAGAACAATGTCTCTTCTGTGCTCTAAATAATGCCCGCTTTGCTGGCACCCAGGCAGCATGGAGGAGAAAGCAAACTGATTTGAATGTAGACATAACAAGAGCCAGGCTGGGGGCAGGTAGCAGAGGGAGTAGATTCCAAAAAGCAGCCTGGCGGTAGGGGAGAACAAGACACTGAACGATGCATGGATCCTATGGTAAAAAGGATAGGCGATTATTTTAATTAAAAAGACTATCATAATGCCAGTGCACAAGAGAACAAGAAGACTAAATTAAGATTTTACAGGCAACCTTAATTCTAGTGTTCCTTACTTCTGAGTGCTTGACTTTGCAACCATAACATTCTTTTAATGTCGTTGTTTTGTATGTACATTTCACTTTGCAGAATATACCTGTTAACCTTGAATTTCTCCTTAAGCTAAATGTTAGTATCTCCCTAAAGAAAATTGAGGATTACAAATTTTTTATAGAAGAAAAGTCTGAAAATGTTTCCTGGTAAAAGTTTTCCACACACACACACACACACACACACACACACACACACACACACACACACAAAATACTTTGGACAGTAAATATGACAAATTTAGCTAATACAGCATACTACAGTTTGATCATTCAAACAGATTTGTACTTGGGTCTTATCTAATGCCCACTGAAATTAATGGGAAGATTCCCAAATGACTGCAGTGGGTACTGGACCAGGCCCTTAACAATCTGTTCTTGTACAAGTAGCACAAACTTACCCCTTAACTAACCTAATTTATGTAATACAACATAACACCAAACAATTATTTCAAATACTGTACTCCAGAACAATCTTCCTCTAGCTCAGTAGGATAGTATATGCTCTGTGCAGAAAAACAAATACCTTTGAAACGTTACTTATAAAATATTCCATTTCTCATCTTAATACAATATTTAAAACTGTCTTATTAATTCAGTTGCATTACACCAAAATAGTGAATGACTGACTATAACCCACAAAAACCTCTTCTACATCTTGTATCTTATGAGACTATCTGCAAATCCAATGAAATTTTTGTACCTTAACAACATTTTCTTTATTTTGTGACCACACTTGAGGTTGAATGCCCAATGGTCCTGCCTGTCCAGATTGCCAACGATAGCCACTTGATCGTCTAGGAAAAAAACAGTACCCTAAACTTAATTACTGAGCATATTTCTCCTGTAAATTGGGGTGGATGAATCATTTTTCCAATATGCAGATTTTTAGTAATAGCAACAAACAGGATACCAGAAAAATGAGGAAAAAATCATCTCTGTAGACGCACTGATTCCTGAAACACAGCTCCCCTTTAATTTTGATTGCTTTCATGTCAAGATTGCAAAACTGAAAGACTGACAAAGTAACTCTTGTTGGATAATTTACCAAACTAAGTATTTTTTTACTGTCACATATAAACCTGCACATTACATTAGTTTCCTGGATGTTTACAAGTAGTTTGCTTTAATGACATGCCCTATCATTCCACTGTGAAAACTATCTACCCAGACAGTTGGTCTGACAATATCCATCAACTTTTAAAATCCCTTCATTGTCTCCCATGCCAATTTCCACAGCAGATTTATGCTTGTTGTTACCTTCAAGGTCCTGCACAATTTAGTACTATTTGCCTTGTCTTTTAGCTCTCTTTCACGTCAACCAAGACACACAACTCAGTGCTTCCTTATTATCCATCTCCTTGCCTTCTTTCATGCAGCTCCTAAGCCTGGAAGTTTCCTCCTGGATCTAGTCTACTATGATACTATACTCTCAAAACATGCTTCTTCCACAAGATCCATAAATCCTAGCCCTCAGCTCAGAGAGAGAGAGAGAGAGAGAGGGAGAGAGAAATGGAGTAAGACAAAGTGCAAGAGAGATTAGAATTTTAAAAATTGTGGAACTAACGTGTGTGTCTAATGTCAGTTCTCAGTCGTCTACTTCTCTTGCTTTCTCCCCATCCCTTCTGTCCTCTACCTGCTCTCTCTTTAAGTAGGAATAAATGTAAGATCCCGTGTCTTTGTTTTTCTCTGAAAAACATTTAGTACACGATCAGTGCTACATAAATTAAATAATTAAGAACAGTAGCAGCACCTCTATGATAGCCTATCTTGAACTGATTAGTTTTAAGGAGCAGCCAAGCTGGTGGTCTCAGTCTCAACATTAGTCTTGCACCTTCAAAACCACTACATTTTTTTAAGGAAAGAAGAGATGGCATAAAATCACTGAAAACTAAACTGGAAGCTAAAGAACGAACATACTTTAAAGGTTTTAGCTATTTATTGAGATTTTGTCAATGCATAAAGGCAACTAGAACCCAGCTTTAATTGCTCTGAGAAAAAGGAATTTAGAAATTAATTACTATGATCCAATGCAATTAATGGCACTTAGTGCTCAAATAGCATTATATACCTTTGTATATAGTGCTGTACAAACATTAATGAATTTATCCTTATAACACCTCTGTGAGGCACAAAAATAAGTATTATCCATATTTTACAGATAGGGAAGCAGACACAGAGGTTACATTTATTTGTTGTCACATAGTGAGTCACTAGCAGAGCCAAGATTCATCTATGGCTCGGCTCGTTTCACCAGACAATGGTCCCTTCCTAAATGGGTTCTTTCCATCATATATAAAACTATTACAATGTTCTAGTCTTTTTGTGGTGTTATGTACATACATTTAACTCACTGAAACAGTGACAAAAAGTGAAATACACTAGGAGATACAGGGTACTGATTGGCTGATTTAACTCCAACGTTACCATTTCATTGGGAAAAAAAAATGTCGGGGGGGAAAGGAAACTGGCTGGCAGTTCTAATATCATATTCCACTGGGGAGGAGAAATAGAAATGATTGTGACATTCGAGGTAAATCAACCTATTTCACAGGAGAGACTGTAAAAAAAAAAAACAACAACACACCCATCAAGCAAAAAACATGCTTATCACAGGACAGCGCGAGGCTGTGGAGAGGAAAGGAAAAGAAAAGAGGAGATAAAAGACAGAATAGGATAAACAAAGAAGAAAAGCAGGGAAAGGAAACAGCTCAGAGGGAATAGTGCAGAACACTACCAAAAATGCTAGTCTTTAGATGGGTTATCCACAAGTGATTTTTCAAAAGAACACATTGGGATTCCTTGATTTTACAGTTAAAAATTCCAAAGAAATTTCACCTACTCCCTCCTCTCTTCTTTTTCTCTACTCATATTAGATTGTAGTTGGTGTAGTTTCTTCTCCATCTCCTTGTTTTCTAGTTCTAACTGTACTTTCTCCAACTTCAGCTCTAGTACATTTCTAGAGAAATTAAATTGAAATATTCAAATGTGTATTAGCAGGAAAATTATAAGGACTTTGATCAGAACATGAAGGAGAATAAAAACAGATATCTGAATAGATTTTAAGCAGTTTTAACAACTTTTAATATTGAAGTATGTAACCCGTATCCCCCATAGCAAGCCTAAAACTCCAGCTCTGACAACTACACCATTTGTCAGACAGGGCTATTTTCAGGGCTAAAACAGCTGTGCATGCCCAGGAATGCTTAACCACAAAAGAGGAGTTTGCTGGAACTAGTCAACTCCATTGCTCCCCCGAACTTGTGGATGAGTGACCAGGAGAGATGGAGATCTACTCCACTCCACTCTCCTCAGCCCCTGCATGACCTGAGTGGATTCAGGCATGTAGGAGGAGAAAAGAAAGGGCGATATGCATGCCCTTCCTCCAACCAAGGACCGGTCTAACTAACCAGCAAAGCCTTCCTAGTATGCACACAGTATAGTAATTAAACTGTGTCCATACCAGCACTTATACTGGTATAGCCATGTCAGTAAAACAAGCAAAACAAAACATACCCCTAACCAACATAGCTATTCTGGTAAAAATTTTAATCGGAGACAAGTCCCTTAACACACAAAGAATTTTGAAGACCAGGGAGTAGATTTTGCGCTGCATTTTGCGCTGAAGTTGACAGAAAAACGGACCCTGGAGATTTCTGAGGCTTGGAACAACATGTTCCATGTTCATTCGGGGGATAAACCACTATATTTTGAACAGATATTTGGAAGTGGGGCAGGGCAAAATGAATTGTCACCATCAAGAAAGTGAGGACAGGATAGATTTAGGACTTGCCTATTTTGAAAAGTTATAATGGTAATGTTATGTGGGTTAGGGGTGTGATTTTTTTTTTTTACCGACATAGCTATGCTGATATAAGACTCTATGCAGTATAACTGCATCCATACTCAGAAGATTTTGCTGGTTAACTATGCTGGAAAACCCTCTTTAGGATAAACAAGGAATTAATAAAGACAGTATATATTAGATAATCTGCATAGCAATAATTCCCATGAATGAATTCAGTAAGTAGGTTAAAAAAACCTAAGGAGGAGGAGGAGGCAGATAAGAATAAGAGCCTGGAAAAACAGTAGTAGAGAGACATATCTATGATTCTTACTTTTGTGCAAACAATCTCATACTTAATGTTGCATATAAAGTTATTAAAAATGTACAGTCAACATTTCTATCATAGTCAGAGGAAATGCACTTACTTCACTTTTAATTTTACGGAAGTTCCAGTCTTTGAACCTGGCAGTATTACAAAGTCATTGATGCTCATGATTCCCAGTGCGAACTCGTCTCAAAAAAATCAGAATGATTTGTGAAATTCTTTGTGGTTAGTAACCTGTTCAAATTGAACAACTGGATTGAAATTAATATGTTGGAGCATTGTAATAGTTTTTGCAATTTTTAATGTACAGGAAAAAGAGTTGGAAAGCAGAATATAATATGCAGTTATATAATATGGCAATAAAATGCTAAAGAAAATATAAATTAAACTAAAATAACTTTTAGAGCATTTATATGAAACTCTGGGCCACATTCCAGTCTCAGTTACACCTATGCAAACCCACTGAATACAATGTGGTTGCATGGATTAACCAAGGATGAATTTGGTTCAGTATTTAATAAAACGGCTTTCTTGAAGACTATCCATAGAACAGATGGACAAAATAAGGTCCAAATACCAGTGCTAAAATGAGCACTAACTGGAGGCAAAGTCAGAATAAAACCACAGTAAAGTATTAGGGAAGCTGAAAGCTATCATATATCAAGCACAAATCCATATAAAATGATAACCATATGGTTCTTTCCTGGTTTCTGCTGTACTCTCCAGAATCAAAGATCTTGACTATACTTTCAATTATTTATTTTTATTTTTTTAATCTGAGTTATGACATGCTCATGTGATCCAGTTTCAACCTTGTAAAGACAAAACCATAGGGCAATAGCATGGGCATGTCTATACTTGTCATGACACTAATCATGTTTACTTCATTGCATTTTGGGAAAAGTTTCACAATAATCGGAAGTACGAGCAGCCTGAGACAATGCACTCTCGCATGGCCTACTACCCAAATTTCTGGAATGGCTGAAGATCATGTTGTGCAGACATGGTTTAGAGAGTTCCAGCTATATAGCAGAATGACATTGTTACAGCCTGATCACAGGAATACAGCCATAAGCCAGCCTAGGATGCTGGCAAGGATGACTCATGATTAGCAGTCACAGTTTCTTAATACACACTAAACACAAACCATCTTTAGAGCCAATCATGTTGCTAACTGGTTAAAAACTTGGTTAAAAGTCCTAGTACAGAAGGACTGAAAAGGATGACCATTTTAATGCTGAAAGAAGTGTCAGAAACATGCATCAAGTGCATTTATCTAATGTGACTGGATGCCCTTGGCAAGACTTGATGCTCCATTCATCTCAATGGATGTTCAATAATAAAAAAAAGAATCTGCTGTCAGAGTACGTGTGTCCTAGCAGCAGTGAGGTAGTTAAACAAGCTGGCACAGCTATTCTACTTTTGATTCAGACTTTGAAGATTTATGAAAAATTAAAAACCCATACGACAAAGGACTGAGGCCAGTTTAGTGGCCTCAAGTAGTATTTTTTAAAACTATATTTCTAAGGCATTGTTTAGATTTAATGCCTGTAACGCTGTTGTGACAGATATGGCAGTTGTCTACAATATTCCTGAAAAATCTTATTGAACTATTATCTGCTGATTACCTGTTCCTGTAGTCTCAAAATCAAAGATCTAAGATGTATAAAGGAAAAACTAACCTATTCATGGATATTCTAGTTCTGAATCTGAGACAGTTATGAATTTGTAACCACTGAGAAAACCCAGTTGTGGATCTCGAAGGCTGACACTACCAGAGGTTGGAGTTGGGATGACTTCTGGTAAGCTTTTTAGCTTGCACAAAGGTTCTTTTATTTTTTTTTTTTGTTTAATCTTTTCTCTGTAATGCTTTCACCTTAAGAATAAATGTGCTTGTTTAGCAGGGCCGCCTAGAGGATTCAGGGCGCCTGGGGTCTTCGGCAGCGGGGGTCCTTCCTCTCCGGGTCTTCGGGGCACTTCGCCAAAGAGATGGAGCGGAAGGACCCCCCCACAGCCGAATTGCTGCCGAAGACCCAGAGCGGATGAAGCAGCGGCAGGTCCTTCACTTCGGGTGTGTTCGGCAGCACTGAAGGACCCCTGCCGCCGAAGTGCCACCAAAAACTCTTGTGGGGGGCCCTGAAAACTCTCATGGGGGGCCCTGCGGGGCCTGAAGCAAATTGCCCCCACTTGCCCCCCCCCCCCCCCGGGCGGTCCTGTTGTTTAGGAAAAGTTGTATGGTAACTTATAACCGTTGCCAATTACACTGTTTATAGCCTCTGGAGAGCAAGCAAAACGCAGACCTGGGCCTCTTCAGGCAGTCTGGCTTGCTGGGAATATTACAGTGTAGGCAAGGAACTTTGCAGCCTGGAAAAAAATCATTCAGGAGGAAGAGAGATGTGGGTCTCGACCCACGAGATATGATGTCTGAGGAGCCAGGAGCCTACAGCGGGTGCGTTCGAGGCTTTGACCATTTTCTTTGAAGAAAGCCTGTATTAAATTATTATGCTTTCTGTCTGGGCATAGGTCATTATATCACAGTACAACAATGAAAGGCAAAGTAAATTCTTAGTCATTCAAAGTAAATGTTTACAAAAGTACATAATCTGAAGCACTTCATGTAAAAGTAGAATTTTCAAAACAATTCACTTTACCTTTAGCAAGTCACCTTAGGACGAGAGACTAATGACCTGTTGCTGTTAGATGTATTTTGTGAAGCACCAGGTTGTTCATAAAGATAATCAGAGACAAAACATTTGACTTATTTTGGAAAAAAAACCCACATGATTTCACTTTACAGTTATTTACTATACAACTGGCAGTAGCAAACACCCCACTAACAGTTAAATAAAGATTTCACTGCTATACTGTTTTAGTTACATATCAATGGTATAAATGTGACATTTTAAATTAACTGCACAACACTTCAGTTAATATGGACCCTACGCTGAAATCAGATCCATATGAGTGGACTTCTTCAACCATGTAGTACTCCACTGACTTCAACCGGACTCCGCCTGAATGTAAAAGTATATTCATTTGGATCCAATTGCAGGTTCAGAGCCATAGGTCGCAAAATCTTAGGATATGTTTTAGATATTTAAAAGCTAATTCAAAAAATTGCAAGCAGCTATGCAAAGATTTCTGAGTTTTACTTATACGAATCATGTGTGTCTGTGTATAGCTTTATCAAGTGAAAAGAGGTATTTGAGTGGCAAGCAAAAATTTCAAATTATTTCTTTCATGTTGTGACTTACAGTTGAAAATTACAAATCTTTAGTGCATACTGCTATAAAGAAGCAGGAGCAGGAGTTTGTACAGCTGTGTACTAGTTTCCTTATTGCACTGAAATTTACTCTTGTAGTCTTCATTTTAGTAAAATGCCCAATGAAATCCCCTCTCATCAGCCAGGATCCACCAGTCATGCTTGCTCTCTCTCTTTCACAGCAGTCTTTTTTTAACTTTAAAGGAAAATTTTATTTCCAAACATCCTTTTACTGCTAATTGGAATCCTAGCGAAAAGAAACTCCCAGAAAAATATCTCCTTCCTTTATTTCATTCCTCACCCTACCTCCGCCACTCACTTTTGGGCATTTACATCTTGCTACCTCATCTCTTTCTCTGATTACTGCATATTCCTAAAGCCTCTTTGCCCTGCTGCCTCCTCACCCCATTTTGTTTCCATTTCCCCATTTTCTTTCTTCCATGGGTCTTCCAGGATCTTCCCTATTTTATCTCCCTTTCACTTTCCCCTAACTTTAAAGGACATAGTTGACACCAATCTTCCCCCTTGCCAAGGAGGGATGGAGTGGCTTCCTTCAAAGTTTGTCAACATTTCTTTCAAAAGTTTACACATGAATATTGACTTAATACAGCTTTGAAACTTTACTATACAAAATAAAAATGCTGCTTTTAACCATCTTAATTTAAATTAAACAAGCACAAAAACAGTTTCCTTACTTTGTCAAATTTTTTTTTAAGACTTTCCCTTTTTCTTAGTAGTTTACATTTAACACAATACTGTACTGTATAGTATTTGCTTCTTCTCCCCCCCGCCATCTCTGCTGTCTGACTACACACTTCCGTCTCCAAATGAGATGTGTGGTTGACTGGTTAGTTTATAACTCTGGTGTTCTTACGTCTGAGGTTCTACTGTATTTCTAACATTAAGACACTTTCAGGCACCTGCACTTGCTCTGAAGACTTCCCAAGAGAGGGCCCTTGAACTTCCTCTGCCTATTTCTTAGACATTCAAAACCTCAAGCAAATTAAACTCTTGCCTTTAGCAATTTCATTAAAACTAACTCTTCTCCCAGCTAAGTAAGGTTCACAGGTTTGGTTGCTCCTCGGATTAGCTCTGGAGAGACAAGGGAGAATTTCAATGAACGTGTACAGAGATGCAACATAACCTGAATCATGAGTTAGACTTATTAAAAGTCTCATGTTTCTCTGTCCATAATGCATACAGCGCTGTAGGTGATTTACACAGCAAAAATGAAAGATACTAGGGTGACCAGATGTCCCGATTTTATAGGGTCAGTCCTGATTTTGGGGTCTTTTTCTTCTATAGGTCCTATTACCCCCCCACCCCCACCCCGATTTTTCACATTTGCTATCTGGTCACCCTAAAAAATACTATAAACAGCATGCAGCTGTACCTCCATAAAGGGTGCGTTTGCATATACATGTGTAGGACTGTCTCTAGGGTACACCTCCCCAATCCCTAGGGACTCTAATGCCCACCCCATCTCCATTCCCTTCCCAAGACCTTGCACCAATTCCCCGCCCCGCCCCCGCGCACACACACACACACAAACCCCCCTCACCCAGGGGGCTGCTGGAAACCAACCATCCATTTCCCCCCCTCCCCCACACCCTGCTCCCATGCTCTCACACAGGGATCGGAGGGAGCCCATTGCCTACCCCATCTCCGCTCCCCTCCCGGGGCCGGGGCCAAGGCCCCCACCCCCCGATCTGCTCCAATGCTCCCCCCGCCCCAGAGGTCTGCTGGGGTCCGCTGACTCGCCACCTCCATTCCCCTCCCGGGGCCCCGCCCGCGAGCCAGGCACCTGCTCCCCCGCGGCCTGGGCTCCGGCCGCCGCTGCCTCCCTGTCCCCGAGCTGAGCGGCGGGGAAGGGGCGGCTCGCCCAGGCTCCCCTCACCCACACCTGCTGGCGCGGCTCCAGCGCCGCGCGCATCGCGACCGGCGTACGCGGTTCCCAGGACAACTGCGACGCGGAATGTACCACTGAGACTGCCGGGAGGGTAGTGCGGAGTCGGGGGAAAGTCCATTCTGGGCCGCAGGAAGGGGGGGAGGTAGAGGCGAATCCATGTTACACCATGGTGAAGGGAGGGGGAGTGCTCGCTTCATGACCCAGCTGAGCAAGGGATGCTCCCCTGGTGCCCATTGGTCCAGGCCAGGGCTTGCTAGTGACTTTACCTAGAGGAGTTTTTAGTTCTCAGGCAGGGCTTGCAAATAAGCACCTAACAGCCCCTAGTAGCCCAGGGACCAAATACACCAGGGCCCTAAGCCCCACCCTGACCTGCTTTGGCCCACACCAGCTGGGTAACACGCTATTGCCCCCAGCTGAACACGCAGCCCCCAGTTAATGCAGGGCTTATCATGCATGTGGCCAATACATCCATCAGTGCGGCTACCCCCACGCAAAACACATCAAGGGATGGCCCGACCCTGTATTGTCAGCTCCAGGTGTTCAAAAACCAGGATGCAGGCTACCAAATATCATGATATGACTTTTAAGTCTCAGATTTCTAAAAAATGTTGGGTTCTTTGTATGGGCCTGCTGATTACTGAATTTAGGGTGCACTAGCTTCATGTTCCCAAGCATTTCTCTCCAAACACGAGGCCTTGAAACTTACATTCCACACCTGCCCAAACACACCCCTCCATCCTCACTCCCCCCCCCCCCAAAAGCTGAGATTCTCATGTAGTACTTTGATTCTAGCAGCTGGGAGTTTAAGAAAAAGCACTGTGAGACTTGCAATGAAATCATGAGATTTGGTAAAGCTATCGCTGCTGCCCCCAAATCAGTTGGTCTTGCTCCCACCATATTACCTTAACGCTACACAGTCTTCCCCCCATCCAAGAATTCAGTTTGTACTGGCCCCATACATAGAGCTCTCTGTGGGAGGCGTAGGTGTCCTCCTTCCAGATCTAGAGCAGGAGGCTAAGCAGCTGTGAGGCATCTTGCAACCAGAACTTATCTGCTACCGTAGCCACTTGTATAGGTGGCTCCCCTCACCCAGATGTTACTACACCAAGCACAGTGTTCTGTGTACGTGTGGGTGCCTGTTCCACCAATCAGTGGGATGTTTGTACCCTTCTGCACTATATAGAGTTGAAGGGACCTCCAGATCATTTAGTCTGACTTCATCTATGTCACAGGCCACCAACCACCACCCAGCACTTGCACGTTGAACCCAGCACCCAAGGTGAGACCAAAGTACTACAGCCCACAAAAAATTGGACTTTTATGTGCCACAAGCAGATAATTGGAGGGATAAGGTACAACAGTGCTCAAGGCTTCCACAATGGCAGGTAAATGATTAAGTGAAATATACTCATATAATCCTGGCAAGTGACCCACATCCACACACTGGAAATGAAGGCAAAATAAACGATTAAACCCACAAGGTCACTGCTAATGTGACCTGGGGAAAAATTCCTTCCCAGTCCCACACATGGTGAGCAAAGCCTGAGCATCTGAACAAAAACCAGCCAGCCAAGTCCCTGAGAGAAAGAATGATTGGAGCCACTGCACAGCAGGGGGCCCACCCCACCCAATGTCACAGCAGATTGGTTTTATGAAGGGATCCCCCTCCACTTCCACAGCTGCAGAGCTATTTGTTCCATGGCATTCTACTCCAAGCAGCAGTGACAGTTGACCCCCCACTGCAAACCTACCAATGGTGAAGGCAGCACTGGATTTATCTTTCTCCAGGCTTTGTAACTGATGCAGTTCTGTGCTCTGCTTGGTTCACATTGGGAATATTTTCAAGTGCTATTTTATTTTAAAATGAAAGTTTAAATTCTTCAGCAGTTGATGGACTTACCTGGGTGAATTCCTACAGTCAAGGGAATGGATTTAGGCCCTGGAAAAGGGTATGTATTGAGCTGTGCTGCTCACCAGGGTGATTAAGAAATTCTCTAGCCTGGGTCAGGCAGTAGATTGGCAGTTTCCAGTTGATGACCCAGATGGGAACTGAGAGGCATTCTGTATTCCAGTTCATGATGGCTTCTGGGATATGCTTGCATCATTTGTGTGCTTCAGTTAGATCAAGGAAGATCCTCCTTGGCTGACAAATCCTATGTTCAATAATTGTGTTTCTTCTATCTGAGCCAAGGTTAGCTTAAAGAAAAGGAGTACTTCTGGCACCTTAGAGACTAACAAATTTATTAGAGCATAAGCTTTCGTGAGCTACAGCTCACTTCATGAGCTGTAGCTCACGAAAGCTTATGCTCTAATAAATTTGTTAGTCTCTAAGGTGCCACAAGTACTCCTTTTCTTTTTGCGAATACAGACTAACACGGCTGCTACTCTGAAACCTGTCATTATGCAAGGTTAGCTTAGCCCACCTTCTACTTTCCCTCACTTCCGTAAGGAGCCTGGTTGCATCCATGGCAGCATGATGAATCCAGTAGCTGCTGTAGCCCCCAATCTGTATTGGAAAATACTGGAAATACCCTCCTTCTAACCACCTTTCCTCCCCATCCATGTTTTCTATTCTATCTGTTCTCTCACCCCCTTGAACCCAGTCCTAACAGCAGGACTCATTGCAAAGGTTTGTGTCTCTCTTTGCAAAGGTTTGTGTCTCTCTTTCACCCATGCTTCTTAGGTCTTTTTTAAAATATATGTTTAGGAGAAGCATCTCTGGGTGCACTGTGTCTTGAGAAGCCAAAAAATAGCTGATGGCTGAGTGGCTTAATCAGCACCTGCATGCCCCTTACAATGCTTAACTCCAAACCTACCTGGCTGAGGACATAGAAGCATCTAAGTGCTTTTCAAAGTCTCAAATGAGCTGTCAGCCCCTTAACTGCTCGCAGCACCATGCTTTTGGAATGTTCAGCCCTCACAGAGCTCAGGGAACTTGATCATGATAAGCAAGCTTTTCTGGAAATTCCCTCATGCAGCGAGCCACATTTGGGGTGTGCAGCAAGCCACTTTTGCCTTCATAAGCTTTTAAAAATTCCAGCAATGGAATTTATATGCCTGCCAATGGATAATGACCCCCAAACCATTTCTTCAAATGATGGCTAAAATGCATGGCAACACACTCATTTTTAAATCAATTGTATTTCCCAGTTTATTTGCTTCAAGCCTAGCCCTGCCAATTTTGCTAGCAGACCATGATTTATAATTGATGTTCCTTTAGGGAAAAGCCAGTCTTTACAGAAAAGCTGGCATTTCAGGAAAAAGTGCTTCATTTATGATCCAAGCCAAGCGTTAATAAGTGCAAACTACTGTCTGTTTGAGATTTATGCACTGTGAGCTGTACTTCATTTGGAAAATTTGCATTTGTCCCTTATGCATTCAAGCTGGGAGGCACAAAACAAGTTACAGAGTTTTTCTTGACTTCTTAATATGTCTGGCAGTATTTTTTCCTTCATCAACTTGGTTACAGTACAATTTTAAAGATTTTGCACCAGCAGGCAATTTTGTGATGAGAGTCTGTGGAAACTCATGTGATTACTTAATCTTAAGAAGGGACCCTATTCTGCATAATGTGTAAAGCTAAAATTATTAAGTATACTCTTCTCTCAAACTCATATTGGATTGTTTTGTGTTTCACAATAAGAATGGGTGGAAAAGCACAATAGATCATTACTTTTAACTTATTTTACACTGAAAAAATGTTTTCAAGGGTAATAGAAACACACTGACTACACCTAAGAAATTAGTGCTCTATTACTTGTATAAGAAGATGAGCAATGTGTGTTTTCTGGTATCAAAAAACATTTGTTTTGGAGATGCTGTGCCCAAAACGAACATCTTTTTTTTTAAAAAAAAAGTGTAAATACATACATAGTGAAATATTAGCTGGGGAAAGCAATAGCCTCCTAATCCTTCCGTTTCTAGCCCCTGTAGCCCTGTTTACATTCTGATTGGACAATGGATATATTCTGAAAACTATGCTAGCCAAACTGTATTCTAGACCATACGTCAGGCATGGCATAATTGTCTAATACAGTTGTAAATAAAAAAGTCTTGCTACCAATAATTAGATAAGTGCAATTGTGAACTCATTTTCAGGTGTTGTGTGACATTAACTTTCAATGACAAATATATAGCTAACCTGTTTGTTATTGTTAATGCATGTGAAAGACATACTTCACATTTCAGTATCATTGAAAGAATGTCCAAGAATACCTTTATTTCAAAAACTGGGAAGGCTGTGAAACCTTTCTTTCAAATTGTATTTTAAGAGAGGAATTCACACAACACTCCTCTCTGGATAAAGTTGGAATCAGTCCCCATAAGTTGTAAAGATTCCCATTGACTTCAGTGGGCTTTGGATCAGGCTCCATAGCTGGAAGATCATCCGGAGCCTCTAACTCCTTTATGTAGAGGATTTGGAACATTTTAATACATGGGGCATTCAGTGGGGCAGTGAATTTAGAGCTGGTATTTTGAACTTCAGCAAATTTCACCATAAATATGTTTAGATCATTTATGTTCCATTCACAATACTTTGTGCCTTTCCTCTGCTGCTCAATTCTCATTTTAGTATTATATGTTTAAATCTGACTTTTACAATCAAATTTTTTTCATTTTTGTCAAGTTTCAAAAATGCAGATTACATAAAATAGATAAATGCATTATTTCCTCCAGGTTTACTTTACTTGAAAGTAAATATTCAGTCAAAGTTCAGAAGGACAAAACTGAAATTCACCTAAAATCCATCTGGTGGAGTTGTGCTATAAGTTATAAACTCTCCTTGTTTTTCTAGGCTCTTAAAATGCCATTATCTATCTTTGTTTCTAATCTGTTTGTGATAGGTAAAACCAGGTTTGTTATCCTGTTGCTTTTTTATACTCAATCTATACTGAAAATATTTTGGAATAGTCTTTTTAAAACTGTAACCTGTAGTTTGAAAGGACTCAGGAGTACAGTGTTTGGGGCAACTGCACCTGTATGACTCCTCCATGGTCCCTCACAAGGAGGTACTTTTTGCTTCTCATGCATCAGCTGTCATCTCTCTTGGGCAGGGTCCTGCATCCTTCTCTCTCTTGACGAGTGTGTTAAGGCTGCACAGTTCCCTACCTACACTATGATATTCCCAGCAAGCCACACTGCTAAAACAGGCCAGCATCTGCACTTTGCTTTCTCTTCAAAGGCCATGAACAGCAGTAATTACCCATGCTTATGTTATCGCGCAGCTCTTTGTAAGCAAGCACATTTATTCTTTAGGTGAAAGCATTACAGAGAAATGTCAGGCACTGATAGATGTCAGTCCTTCAAAACCCACAACTGTTGTTTCCCCATGGTTATAAGTTCATAACTGTCTGAGATTTAGAACCAGAACCCAGACTGGGTGGATCAGCTGTTTCTTTTTACAGCTTGGGCCTTTTATCTCCAACCTCCGGGAACAGGTATTCAGCAGACAATCACGCTGTTCTCAGAACAAAGCTTCAAAAGGCCGAGTTTTTCTATAAGCATGGGTAGGGTCTTTGTATTAACCTTTCCCTAGATATTTCCTAGGAAATCCATTTCACACTGATTGTCCCAAAAGTCCATTCTCATTTGGCACAATTTCAATATAATCCTTTGAACTCCCAGGCCTCCCCCTTACATACAATCCCAACCTATAATGATGCATAAAGTTTGCATTTAATACCGTAAGATTTTGCAAGTATATTGCAGGAATTTGCCATATCTATCACGTACAGCTCATTGAGCCTTAGCAGGATTGGTTTGCTAGGGTTTATGCCAACTTTTGTTCTGGTTCTATTCTGGAATAATGGAGTTTTGCTTAGCATTTTAGTTTCAAATTACATAAAAGGCAAAATTCAGCTGTGGAATAAGTGGGTGCAGATCCCCCTGACCTGTGAGGAACTCACAAGTTCTAATCAAATTTTGAAATTGACCCTGTTTGTACCTTTGGATAAGCTATTTAGGATTTGACTCTCCATTGTACAGACAGGAAGCATTAAGAGAACCACAGGGAAGTGCAGAGGTCTGCTCAGTGCAGTTCAGTTAGGTGACACCATCCTTCACCAAGATCAGTGATGGAATGGTTTTGCCCTCTTAGTTATTTTCCTGGTTAGTGTACATTTCATAGAATGAGACTATTAGGATTGGAAGAGATCTCAGGAGGTCATCATGTTGGATCATATTAAAAAAGTTCTGTATTAAAATCACAAATGAGTTTGATTCCCCATAGTTTAAATTCCAGGGTATTACTAATTAAGAGGTCTCTTGGTTTTTGGTACTGTTTCTCTCCCTCTCTGTGTGAAACTTGCAAGCTGCTAATTGTGTTAGTACATTCTAAGACAGAGTCTGTTCTCAAAGCAATTCTTTATAACAACAACTGCTCACACACAGAGAGACTCAAAGCACTACTCTGTAACAACAGAAACAGCACCCAGAGACTCCCTGCCCATTCATCTTGCTTTGTTAACAATTGTGATTAAAATAGAGACAGAGGATGTATGTGGATGGATGCTTGGTGTGGATAATAACTGAATGATCAGGGAGATACCAGCCTAAGAATCCAGTGTCCATCGGCTGAAGAAGGTGTCAAGTGGAAATAAACAGAGGACCTCTGGAGGGCAGACCGGAATCCACACAACAGCTTCAAGAATGGGAGAACCAAAGAACAAGATAATATCTGGCAGCATGGAGCCGTCAGGAATGTGCCATCTGCTGATTGATTCAGCAACAGCATGATGAAGCAATTCCCATAGACTGGCACAGGAAGAAATTCCTATAAAAATGGACTCTAGAAAGTGAGAACTTTGGGGTCTGATTCTGCAAACCAACTTCCAGGAGCATCAGATGAGCATCTGACAAGGCCCTGCTCCCTCCTCCTGTCCAGGCCACCTATCCAGTGGCTTGGCATGAGCAACTCTAAGGCTGGTAACTATGATAACAACCTTGCAGAACGTGTGTGTGTGTGAATAAATATGAAATTGAATGGAATGTTATAGCTATAACTAACTGCTTACTATGATTCTTTTTGTATTCACAATAAATGTGGCATTTTGCCTTTTCCCCTTTAATAAGATCCTGCTGGTTTTTATTTTATTGTTATAACAATAAGCCTGGCTGTTTAAAAATAGCCGGAGCCTCGCGAACCAGCTGAGCGGCAGCGAACCAGCGGAGCAGCGGGGACAGCAGAGCAGCTCACAGCAGGAGTTTGCCTGGGACTGGTAAGTATCCGAGTGTGTGTGTTTGCTTGCTGAGGAAGTATCCGAGCGTGTGTTTGCTGGGAGGGAGCCTGAGTGAGTGTCTGATTGGCTGCTAGCCTGCAGGGGGCGGGCATTAGGGTGTCTGTGTGTTTGCGTCAGGGAAGCCTGGCTGTTTAAAAATAGCCGGAGCCTCGCGAACCAGCTGAGCGGCAGCGGAGCAGCGGGGACAGCAGAGCAGCTCACAGCAGGAGTTTGCCTGGGAGTTCGCCTGGAGTGAGCCCATTGAGGCTTACATCTTGCCAACGTCTCTGAGGAAGCTCCGTAGTAGGTAGGTGATATGGAAGGGGGGAATTCAGCTGTTGTGACCTGCACTGGATGTGCCATGTTTGTCTTTCTTCCACAGGACAGAAGCGACTTTGTCTGTACAAAGTGCAAGCTGGTCTCCATATTGGAAGAGAAGATTGAAGGTCTGGAGCAACAGGTAACGACCCTGCGTTGTATACGAGAGACTGAGGATTTTCTGGACCAAACTCAGGATAGCCTTCTAGGGGCACAAAGCTCTAAAGATGTAGAGCAGGTTGCACAGAGGAGCCAAGAGGCCAGTGAAGAAGCTTGGCAACATGTGACCTCCAGAAGAGGTAAGCGGAATGTCCGGGTTCCAGTAACACAGACACAGGTAACTAACCGCTTTCATGTTCTCTCCACAGGTACCAATGCGGAGAGTGGACCAGATGATATGTCTGGGGGGGAGAAAGCAGAAGGAGACTCCGCTGGTTGGGAGGCATGAGATGCGATGTCCTGAGGTTGGAGGTTCCACGACCACCACTCCCAAGAGGAGAAGGCGGGTGGTGGTGGTCGGGGACTCTCTCCTCCGGGGGACTGAGTCATCTATCTGCCGCCCTGACCGGGAAAACCGAGAAGTCTGCTGCTTGCCAGGGGCTAAGATTCGTGATGTGACGGAGAGACTGCCGAGACTCATCAAGCCCTCGGATCGCTACCCCTTCCTGCTTCTCCACGTGGGCACCAATGATACTGCCAAGAATGACCTTGAGCGGATCACTGCGGACTATGTGGCTCTGGGAAGAAGGATAAAGGAGTTGGAGGCGCAAGTGGTGTTCTCGTCCATCCTCCCCGTGGAAGGAAAAGGCCTGGGTAGGGACCGTCGAATCGTGGAGGTCAACGAATGGCTATGCAGGTGGTGTCGGAGAGAAGGCTTTGGATTCTTTGACCATGGGATGGTGTTCCATGAAGGAGGAGTGCTGGGCAGAGACGGGCTCCATCTTACGAAGAGAGGGAAGAACATCTTTGCCAGCAGGCTGGCTAACCTAGTGAGGAGGGCTTTAAACTAGGTTCACCGGGGGAAGGAGACCAAAGCCCTGAGGTAAGTGGGAAAGCGGGATACCGGGAGGAAGCACAGGCAGGAAGGTCTGTGAGGGGAGGGCTCCTGCCTCATACTGGGAATGAGGGGCGATCAACAGGTTATCTCAAGTGCTTATATACAAATGCACAAAGCCTTGGAAACAAGCAGGGAGAACTGGAGGTCCTGGTGATGTCAAGGAATTATGACGTGATTGGAATAACAGAGACTTGGTGGGATAACTCACATGACTGGAGTACAGTCATGGATGGTTATAAACTGTTCAGGAAGGACAGGCAGGGCAGAAAAGGTGGGGGAGTAGCACTGTATGTAAGGGAGCAGTATGACTGCTCAGAGCTCCGGTATGAAACTGTGGAAAAACCTGAGTGTCTCTGGATTAAGTTTAGAAGTGTGTGCAACAAGAGTGATGTCATGGTGGGAGTCTGCTATAGACCACCGGACCAGGGGGATGAGGTGGATGAGGCTTTCTTCCGGCAACTCACGGAAGCTACTAGATCGCATGCCCTGATTCTCATGGGTGACTTTAATTTTCCTGATATCTGCTGGGAGAGCAATACAGCGGTGCATAGACAATCCAGGAAGTTTTTGGAAAGCGTAGGGGACAATTTCCTGGTGCAAGTGCTAGGGGAGCCAACTAGGGGGAGCGCTTTTCTTGACCTGCTGCTCACAAACCGGGTAGAATTAGTGGGGGAAGCAAAAGTGGATGGGAATCTGGGAGGCAGTGACCATGAGTTGGTTGAGTTCAGGATCCTGACGCAGGGAAGAAAGGTAAGCAGCAGGATACGGACCCTGGACTTCAGGAAAGCAGACTTTGACTCCCTCAGGGAACAGATGGCCAGGATCCCCTGGGGGACTAACATGAAAGGGAAGGGAGTCCAGGAGAGCTGGCTGTATTTCAAGGAATCCCTGTTGAGGTTACAGGGACAAACCATCCCGATGAGTCGAAAGAATAGTAAATATGGCAGGCGACCAGCTTGGCTTAATGGTGAAATCCTAGCGGATCTTAAACATAAAAAAGAAGCTTACAAGAAGTGGAAGGTTGGACATATGACCAGGGAAGAGTATAAAAATATTGCTCGGGCATGTAGGAAAGATATCAGGAGGGCCAAATCGCACCTGGAGCTGCAGCTAGCAAGAGATGTCAAGAGTAACAAGAAGGGTTTCTTCAGGTATGTTGGCAACAAGAAGAAAGCCAAGGAAAGTGTGGGCCCCTTACTGAATGAGGGAGGCAAGCTAGTGACAGAGGATGTGGAAAAAGCTAATGTACTCAATGCTTTTTTTGCCTCTGTTTTCACTAACAAGGTCAGCTCCCAGACTGCTGTGCTGGGCAACACAAAATGGGGAAGAGATGGCCAGCCCTCTGTAGAGATAGAGGTGGTTAGGGACTATTTAGAAAAGCTGGACGTGCACAAGTCCATGGGGCCGGACGAATTGCATCCGAGAGTGCTGAGGGAATTGGCGGCTGTGATTGCAGAGCCCTTGGCCATTATCTTTGAAAACTCGTGGCGAACGGGGGAAGTCCCGGATGACTGGAAAAAGGCTAATGTAGTGCCCATCTTTAAAAAAGGGAAGAAGGAGGATCCTGGGAACTACAGGCCGGTCAGCCTCACCTCAGTCCCTGGAAAAATCATGGAGCAGGTCCTCAAAGAATCAATCCTGAAGCACTTAGAGGAGAGGAAAGTGATCAGGAACAGTCAGCATGGATTCACCAAGGGAAGGTCATGCCTGACTAATCTAATCGCCTTTTATGATGAGATTACTGGTTCTGTGGATGAAGGGAAAGCAGTGGATGTATTGTTTCTTGACTTTAGCAAAGCTTTTGACACGGTCTCCCACAGCATTCTTGTCAGCAAGTTAAGGAAGTATGGGCTGGATGAATGCACTATAAGGTGGGTAGAAAGCTGGCTAGATTGTCGGGCTCAACGGGTAGTGATCAATGGCTCCATGTCTAGTTGGCAGCCGGTGTCAAGTGGAGTGCCCCAGGGGTCGGTCCTGGGGCCCGTTTTGTTCAATATCTTCATAAATGATCTGGAGGATGGTGTGGATTGCACTCTCAGCAAATTTGCGGATGATACTAAACTGGGAGGAGTGGTAGATACGCTGGAGGGGAGGGATAGGATACAGAAGGACCTAGACAAATTGGAGGATTGGGCCAAAAGAAATCTAATGAGGTTCAATAAGGATAAATGCAGGGTCCTGCACTTAGGATGGAAGAATCCAATGCACCGCTACAGACTAGGGACCGAATGGCTCGGCAGCAGTTCTGCGGAAAAGGACCTAGGGGTGACAGTGGACGAGAAGCTGGATATGAGTCAGCAGTGTGCCCTTGTTGCCAAGAAGGCCAATGGCATTTTGGGTTGTATAAGTAGGGGCATAGCGAGCAGATCGAGGGACGTGATCGTTCCCCTCTATTCGACACTGGTGAGGCCTCATCTGGAGTACTGTGTCCAGTTTTGGGCCCCACACTACAGGAAGGATGTGGATAAATTGGAAAGAGTACAACGAAGGGCAACGAAAATGATTAGGGGTCTAGAGCACATGACTTATGAGGAGAGGCTGAGGGAGCTGGGATTGTTTAGTCTGCAGAAGAGAAGAATGAGGGGGGATTTGATAGCTGCTTTCAACTACCTGAAAGGGGGTTTCAAAGAGGATGGCTCTAGACTGTTCTCAATGGTAGCAGATGACAGAACGAGGAGTAATGGTCTCAAGTTGCAATGGGGGAGGTTTAGATTGGATATTAGGAAAAACTTTTTCACTAAGAGGGTGGTGAAACACTGGAATGCGTTACCTAGGGAGGTGGTAGAATCTCCTTCCTTAGAGGTTTTTAAGGTCAGGCTTGACAAAGCCCTAGCTGGGATGATTTAACTGGGACTTGGTCCTGCTTTGAGCAGGGGGTTGGACTAGATGACCTTCTGGGGTCCCTTCCAACCCTGATATTCTATGATTCTATGATCTAGTCCAATCCCTTGCTCAAAGCAGGACCAACACCATTTCCATACAATGTACAAGGTCTCAGAGTAAATAAATAAATCTGCAAATATTATTTCAAGCATTCTCATGCCTCTTGTTTACTTTCTGCAAAACATTCATGCAATTGAATTCTACTGGCATAACTATTCACAGAAAGGAAATTTCAAAATCTCCTATGCAATTTGTGGAAAATTAACTTTTAAATTTGCTCTGGAAAACCTTGTGCAATTATCCAGTCGGGAATAGAAACAATACCACTTTACTTATCTGAGTATCCACAACTAATCAACACACTTTGAGCAGAAACGCAGATAATTTTTGCAATCAATCTCCTATAACCCACCACATACCAACATTCTGAGCACATTGCGCTTTTAATCACACCTCTACAGTTCAAGAAAGTCTGGGGTCTTGCAAACCCATTTATTTGGGACAACCCCTAAACAGAGTAAAATTAAAATTATGCAGTGTTATTGTGCAGCCATGTTGGTCCCAGGATATTAGAGAGACAAGGTGGGTGAGGTAATATCTTTTATTGGACCAGCTTCTGTTGGTGAGAGAGAAAGCTTGTTTCTCTCTCCCACAAAAGTTGGTCCAATAAAGATATTACCTCACCCACCTTCTCTCTCTAAAATTAAATGTGCAATTTGATTTTGTTCCAGCATCCTTTATGTGCTAGGCGAGGAGTTTCAAGGTCACAGGAAAAGTGTCCTGAAGCTTTATGTTTATTGAAGGAGTCCGAGGAACATTAGACAAAGGTATCTTCTTAGCTAGGAGGAAGTGAGAACTTGCAAAGAGCCCCAGCCAGGGTTGTGATAAACCATTGTTCTTGCTTATGGTACTGAAGTTACCATTGTGGTCAATAGGCAGCTGCTCACACTCCATTCCATAGGCACTAAAATACTACACAAATTTGTCACTGAAGGGCCCCCAGTATCCATGCCCCATCTACAGGTTTAGCAGCACTGTAAAAACTGTCCTTTAGACACACTATACAGTAGCTGCCTGCACATCTCAAAGCTAAATCCTGATGTTCATTAGTTTCAACAGTCTGTACTCTGGGACAACCCCCCTTGGAAGTCCTTGGGCATTTGTTTAATTAAAAACTCAGGACTTGTTCCCTGCTAAGCATATGCATGCAACTCAGCATGTGTGCACATCCCCTGACATCTGATGCAGCAATGAGTGCTTCGCTTCTGTGACTCAGTTTCCCTGAAAAATGTAGGGACAAACTCTTATCTTGCAGGGATGTTGTGAGAACTATGTAATTAATTATTGATTGCAAATGGCTTAGAATATAAAATGTTACTACTACTCTCATTCACACCAAAGGATCACAAATCTGAATCAAGCTTTGGCTTTGTGGTAAAACCAGGTGAGTTTCAGATTTCATTACCAAGTGTTGCTCAGCTTTCTAATCTATGGCCTACATGGCTGCCAATAAAGCAGGCTGATACTTGTAAAGGAAAACACTTTCCAATAACAAATGGAAGGGATTATCGTTAGTGCTTCTAGTGAATACAGCTTCTGGGATTGTGTTTAATTTGTTCATTTTGTAAGGATAAGAAAAAAAAAGATTTGTCTTAATCCATTGAGGCTTGTGATGGACTTTCATTGTCTTGAGTGGAAGACAAGTTTTTTTTCCCCTACCACTTATTGGGACCTAATCTTAATCATATCCATTTATGAATGTCTTGAAATTGTCTGAAATATTTAAATGTGATTAAATGAAAAGATTGAAGACAACTGAAGCCTTAAGGAAAAATACCACAAACTGGAAGATTTATCTACAAAGTTTGAGAGCTGTAGTGACAAAGACTTAAGCAAATAAAAGATCTGAAGACTAAAAACAACAGTAGAGTTCTTAAAAAGGCAAATTAAGATATAAATATAAGAAAATGACTCAATATTTGTTTTAACTACTTAACTGCTGCTTGATTGTGACATCCAAACAGAATGCAGCTGCTGTCTTCTGCCTGTCTGTCCATCAATTTATCTAAGCCCTCATCACTATTGTGTAGTAGACTCCAAGTATTTAAAAATAGAAACAACAGTGTCACTCTTTTTTCCCTTCCAGCCTATAGGAAAATAACTTGTGGAGGTGGGTGGTAGGGGTAGAGGGAAAGCCAAGTCAAAGAGATGAATGCTGAACACACAATGAGGCCCCGTAGTCATTCCTATTTCTTGCTGGAGAGACTTCCATAGTCAAAATCCAGCTCCTGTGAAAGTTCTGTCTCCTCCTCCTGGTTGACAGGTTTATGGTTATAGTGGAACATAGCTGTCATTGACAGACATGGTCGCAGAAGAAAAGCCACTCTCTCAGTCCCAAATCTTGGTAGGCCTTTGAATATGAGGAGAGGTACTTTGAATTGAATTCTCTTGAGTGGAGAACCAGTGCAAAGAGCAGAGCTGCAAGATATGCCCATGGTCACCTATACTGTTAAGCAGATGGCCTGCTGTGTTTTGTACCATTTGGAGTTATTTTCTGGGCATATGGATTAATTCCTAGATACAATGAGATGTAAGAGTCAAGCCTCCAGGTCACTAACATATGGCTCACCATGGTCTACACCATATTCAGTACGATGGGCCACAGTCTTCTGGCCAGTTGCATATGGAAGCATGTGATATAGTTGGTTGGTTTGTTGGCTGGTTTTGCTTCCCTCCACCACCACCCCAGCCTTCTTTTTTTTTTCCTGACACAGCTACAGCATATGCCAGACTGAGAATTATGACAAGTTTCTTCAAGGCATCATCTTCTTCCAATCAGCATCTCAGTGTTGCTTGTGTTCAGCTTTCGCTTGCTGCTCTTTATTCAGACATTGAGGAAGCTGAGAGATGTTGTTATCTATGATTGCCATAAAGGAGACATACAGTTGGATGTCATCCATGTCTTGGTGGCATTTCTGTCCTTGCTTTTTCATCAGTTTTTTCCAATGGCTTCATATCCATGTTGAATAATATAGGCTAGAGGATTGATGGTGAGCTCTCAGCTGAGGGATTTGGAGACAGAGGCATAACTGCCTACAACTATCTTCTGGATTCAGTCTGAAAGAAAGGATGAGTCATTTCAGGACCTTGAGTTTACTGCTGCAGACTTTACCTAAACTGAGCTAAGCTTTTCTGAGGTCTGAAATGATTAATATTTTTCTTTAATTTTCAGTACTTTTTAACCTTAGCCTCTCCAGGTTTTAGCTGGAATCAGAAGTGCCAGATATAATAAGAAAGCTGGTTTGCGTGAATCCAGTTTTTGAGACAGAACAGGCCTGAATTATTATTTATAGTTTGTATTATTGTAACGCTTAGGTGCCTCACTGTAATAGGCATGGTACAAAGACAGAACAAAAAGAAGGTCCATGCCCCAGTGAGCTTACAATCTAAGTAGTGTGGACAAACTTCCTATAAGGAATCAGACTTTCGCAGATTTTTTGATGTCCGGTCATCATCGAGTGCCAGAGTTATGCCATAAATTTTTTCAAATTATTTCTAAAATTAAATTATAGTGTCTCTTTAAAATCCTTAGCAGATTTCTACCTCTACTTAAACAGTTCCTTCAAAAACTAGGACATGCCAAAAAGTAAAATGGATAGTTCACAATTATGAACAATACTGACTTGCCTTAATAGCAAGACCAAATCAACTCCCTTAGCGTAACAGAATACTATACATTATATATAGAGAGAGAGAAGAAAGCATCTTTAAAGTATCAAAAGGAATTAGACAACAGTCACACTTCTGTGGATGGAAAAAGCAAGTAATTTTTCAGGTGAACTTTCACCGAAAGTACATGCAGCAATCAAAAACATTAATGCTGACTCAGCAGATCTAGAGGGAAGGAGGACAGATGAGGAATTCTGCTTCTCCAGGAAGATTTTATACATATATATAATCAACAGAAAAATGCACAGAGCCACATATTTTTGCCAGACTCAGACTGTCCACCTACTGCTACTGCTGTGTCTTTAGCAGTTTATCTGCAAAATGCGGATAAGGATAGTTCAACTCACCTGCACAAAATCCTTTCATTGTTCAGCCATTGCCATCACATGCCAATACGAAGGGGGTCCGGTGAAAATTGACAGAAAATAGATAACATTTGTCTGGAATTATAGAGAGCTGAGCTATAGGGAAAACAATTTATTTCATATCATTTCCATTTCTAAACTTGCTAAATAATTTACCAGTTGTCTGGGAAGCACTGTGAAAAATGGACAAATGTTACTGACTTCACTGAGATAGCTACTGGTATCAGCTGGGTCAGGGAAGGTGGTGGAATATAAACTTTTTTAGGGGAAACTGATTTGTGCATTTTCAAAGTCTTTATTTTGCTATAGGCAGAGCTGGGAGCGACCCCCTATTTTAGCAAAAAGAAAAGGAGTACTTGTGGCACCTTAGAGACTAATAACCCCTATTTTAGGTTGCTTAACACTTTCCAGTTAAAGCTCTTTTTGAGAAACTGTCATTAAAATTGCATTGTTTGCAGCACAATTTTGAAATTCAGCAGGGAGAGAGCCCTTGAATAGAAAAGTGCCTTTTGTTTATCCCATCAAATTCCATTCAGGTTTAGTTAGCTATACGCTTTTGAAAATTGCTTTTTGCCCTTCTGCTTCTTGAGCTCCTTAGGAAACTGTTGACAACATTCCAAAATAATAACTGAACATGAATATTTTAATATCTGGGACCATACCACTGCCAAAGCAACAGCAGCATACACTATTAGGAATATCTGGAAGCTGCTGTAGCAATAAGGTGGAGGAAGAAGAACCAGATCACAGAACTCAATACTTGACCATTCAGACAGAACTGGATAGAAAAGGGCTTCTCAAACTTTTCAAATCTTAATAGAAAGAGTATCTCATGGACCAACCCCTCCTTGCCTTTCATGATCACAAAGTCTGTCTCTCCTTCCCTTTTTGCTAGCAAAGGTTTCCTAGTATTACTTTTCTATGTATAATGACAGGTTTCAGAGTAGCAGCCATGTTAGTCTGTATTCGCAAAAAGAAATACAGCTCACGAAAGCTTATGCTCTAATAAATTTGTTAGTCTCTAAGGTGCCACAAGTACTCCTTTTCTTTTTTCTATGTATGGAACTTGGAAATATTGATGTTGTTTTAGTTCTCTTTAGTGGTAACTATGTTGTGCTTTTTGAAAATAAATTCTCACACTGTCTATTTTTGTTCTTCATTCCATCCACTCCACCCATGTGTTCTGTGTCTGTCAAGTGGAGACAAAGCGAACAAGCAACTTGTGACCAGCTTACCTATCTGCAGACCGCAAGCAAGTGCTCCGGACACTATGAATTGTTCACAGTTTGGGAACTTATGACTATGTCTTTACTGCCAAAAATGGTGGATATTTTTACAGCAAGATAACTAACAAGTTAGCATTCTCACTGTAAAATCTTAGTGGAGACAAGGCATGGTTAGTTATTACCTTACTGTATCTACATGAGGTCAACATTATACTATCCCTCACCTTCTTATATCTAAGTAAAAACTAGAGTCATCTCCACTAGCATTTTATAGCCAGATAGCTAACTCACATTAATTATCTCACGGCAAAACACACACCTTTTGGCAGTGAAGACATAGTAGTTTAAATGTTATTAGATCATTAGTACAATATCATTACCTGGAAGAGATAAGATAGAGTCGCTAGCAGCAAATTGCTGACAAGAGAGAGCATATCAGAGATTAAAATGAGAGAAATTGTAAGAGTGCCTGTAAAAAAACACAAAAATATCTATTGTATCACTAACACCACTAGAGTCCTCTTTTGTCCCATAATGCAATGAAAACGATCTTCTCTGGTGGCATGCTAGGGTAACAATCACGCTAAAGCATTAGTTCTCAAAGTACAACAAAAGTGGACAGAGTATTGTCTGAAAATTAATATAAGACCTTTCCATCAGAGGATAAGATCAGACTACCTCTTCGCATTCCAAGAAGCTGAGAACACAGAGAATTAGATATATGTTGAGAAGTGACTAGATTACATATGTTTTAATATACACACATTACAAAGAAATCTTGTTGTTAGTCATCTTACTATAGGCTCTGCAAGGAACACAAAATCATTCTGTCTTTGTGAAGACAGAAAATCAGCTACTAAGCAAATAACATTTTTATTCTGAAATTTCAAACTTCTTCATGCTCAAGCGTTGAAAGAATGAAAAGGAAAAACATCAAGTTTGGCTGCAATAATGATCAGACTTTAATTTTAGAACATTACATTTTTTCTGCCTTTGTTATGATTATAGTGACTCCATATCTCTTCTCCTTGTGTTCTGAATGTCAGGATTTGCCAGCCTTCCCATAAACACAATTGAACCTAGAAATTTAAAGAGTATTATATATGTTTGCTGGTAATCATTAGTGTGGATTTCAGTACCAATTATTAAGAATAAGAACATAATTTTTTTCATCTATTCCTACTTTTCCCTGTCAATAGAAAATATGTCAGAGTTAAATGTAATGACACAAACAACATTAAAATCTATTCCCCTATCTGGCCAAACTGATCCTGCAAGCCCTTATTATTTGTATGAAGAAGAAATCCTATGCTAAACATATAAAATTTCATTTATATCTAAGCTACAATTGTATGGCTTGGAGTACTTAAGATACACTATTTTGTATCATACTTTCTTTGCATGTACAGAATGGTGTATGTGTAGCTCTGTAACTGTGATTGCTTTTTTTCTTGTGTACCAGAGATTTTATTATGGTCAGTTGTGATGGAAAGAATGAGGAGTACTTGTGGCACCTTAGAGACTAAGTAGTTGGGTCGTCCCATCGCTACAGGTTAAAACCCACTTCATCAGATGCATGGAGTGGAAAACACAGTAGATAGGTCGGTCAAACATGAAAAGATGGGGGTTGCCATACCAACCCTAACAAGACAAATCAATTAAGGTGGGCTATTATCAGCAGGATTTAAAAAAAACCCTTGTAGCAATAATTGGGATGGCCATTTCAAACAGTTGACAAGAAGGTGTGAGTAACAGTAGGGGGGAAAATTAGCATGGGGAAATAGTTTTTAATTTGTGTAATGACCCATCCACTCCCAGTCTCTATTCAAGCCTAATTTGATGGTGTCCAGTTTGCTAATTAATTCCAATTCTGCAGTTTCTCAATGGAGTCTGTGTTTTTGTGTTGAAGTGAATTCACTAACACAACTCATGGACAGGTCATGGGAAACAAAAATTCATAGAAGCCCATGACCTGTCTGAGTTTTACTAAAAATAAGGTGGGGGGTGCTAACTGCCAGGAGCTCCAGGTCCCTGCTGCCTACAGCAACTCAGGGTTGGCATTTCAGAGCTCAAGGGCTCCCGCCACCTGTGACAACTCAGACCTCTGGGGCCAGCAGCTGGGAGCTGTGAGGCCCCTGCTACCCCAGGGCATGAGGCTGAAACGGAAAATGTCAAGGAGGCTTCAAAGTCACAGAGGCCATGACTTTCATAACCTCTGTGACAAATCTTAACCTTACCCCTGGGTTAGACATTTTTACAATATATGCCCTACTGTGCCTCAAGTCTCTCCCTTTTACTTGCTGACCACTCCAATAACTCAGCCTACCAACCCTAGGGAATTTTACCGCACACACACCGGAATAATTTACCATTATTAAAGATTTTTTACTTTGCCTCAGGAACTAATCTCCTTGTGACTTCCTGCTATTTCCAAAGGCCATTTCAGTTTGACTCTAGTATTATACATGGTAAAATCCCATTTTTTCTCCCCAGTTGGAAGTCTCTCTTTGCAGTGAAGTCGCTACCCAGGACAAGTGTCAGATTTGAAATGGAAATCTGGCTCTGGGCGAGGAAGTCTTTTCACAGAGCTGCCTCTACATCTCCTCCTCAGAGGCCAATCAAAAGGCATTGGTTCTCATCCATGGCAGACCCTGCTTCCTTGACATTTATAGAACATTAATTTGTTATGCAGTGTGCTTAAACTTTTTAAAAATCCAGATAGTAGTCCATTAGTAAGATGTCATTTTTCCCATTTAATTAGAGATTTTTGCCAAAAATCCCATGTAGCTTCACTGGTTCTTTTGCATGTGAATTCACTGAAGATTTACAACTTGGATGACCTTTTCTGGCCTTATATGAATGCTGTAATCCAAGATAAGTTATCTCTTCACATTGCTGTGTCTGTATTTAGCATTTTTGTCCCCATGCTATGCAGTATTATGATATAATGTTATTTATCCAGAATCTTATCTTGCACAACAATTTATTCTCCTGGTCTCAATAGGGTTTTTTATCTTCACGATAAACATGGCTTTTCCTGTTGGCCATCCATCTCGAATTTACTCTCTCAAGTTGATCCTACATTGGGTCTTTTATTTATTTATTATTTTTGCACATTTGAGCTTCTCTAATTTTATTTTTAAATGGAAATATGTGAGTTATTTATATATTTAGATTCCTCTCCCAGCAGTCCCTGTTTTTTACTATTTATGGGAGTCCTTGAAGTTTTGTTTTGTTTTTGTTTTGTATTTTAACCAGTGCTATATGTACTGTATATTCAAGAGATTGAACCTAATTTGCTGACTTCTGACATGGTTCAGAGTTACAGAAGGTTAATACTCCTGTTACATGACTGGGACTGGTGTTCACTAACTGTGATAGCTACTGTTGTTCGCCTATCACTCCACATCACTGTAATATCTGAACGCCTTTCTTTAGAGATTAAGTGACATAATTAACCTCTGTCATGTGTGATTTATTCTCTCTGTCATCTTCTCTCCAGGATGAGTGTTCAGACAAGTCGTATGTGGGAAGGGCAGTATAGCAGCCTCCAGGAAAGGGGATTATTTCATCAGAAGACAGGGAATTGATCCAAATATTCCAAAATAATAATTTGGCCCATACATCCTATTTAGGTCAGGCATTAATCAGGCCTATATAGGTCTTCAAATGCCTATCATTATGACAGATTTCCTGAAACTCGTTTCCAAAGTTGCTATAACAAACTACTGATTGTGTAATTGTTAAAAATAATAGTAATTTTTCCTCTTTTATGGCAGCCATTATCATCTCCTATAAATGAGTTGTCACTCATGTTAGATACTCCTTTAATTAGAGATTTAGTTTTGACATTTTAATTTTGGCGCAGATTGTAAAACAGATTTTCATTAAACACATTGTTTAAAAAGTTGGAGCTAAAAAAAAAAAAGAGGAATTTTCCCCCGGTATTCCCTTCCCCACACACTTTTATGTGCTGATTGCCATCATATGGCTCTGTAATACAAAATAACCAATAACTGCTGCTATGTGGTAATAAGATCAAAAATGTTTATTTTGAATGTTCTGATTTCCCATTGCATCAATGCCACATGCTCCTTTGGTTCATGGAATTTATGAAATGTATTTGTTCTAAGGAATTTGCACTACCTAAAGGTTAAAATCAAAACTGGTCTTCCTCAATTGACTCCTATGCATGGGGGGGACGGACACATGGTCTTAGCTTTGAATATTTCTGGAAAATAAGTGTTCTGTTTTGTTTGTTTGGAAGGGGTTTAAAGGATCTTAGTTCAGTAGAATCATTTATGATGACCAGTAGAAAGGAAAACATCAAGAAAAATGATCTGAAAAGAGCTAAAGCTAAAATATTAATACAAAAGCTGACCTAAAACTTCTGCTGGACCTAGTACTTATAGGATTAGGGAGTCTTACTATTTAAAAATAAAACATTCTTAAAACCAAACTGATTTCACATAACTTCAAAACAATAGTTTCATACACAAAGCTTATCTAAAAGATACTTATGGATTCTGTCATGCCCAACTTTTAAATAACTGTATTAGCCTCCATGAACAAACTTTTCTCCAAAATCATTAGAATGGGGTGCCAAATTCATTCTGTGCAAATGGCTGAATTACATTTTTTTTAATTAATACGCTTAGGTCAGGGCTACAAAGCTAGGGCAATATACGGCTCTCAAGCCACACATATATGTCTAGAAGTTTTGCAAAGTGACTGAGGGGGAAAATATGGTACTTAGGTAGTAACTAATATTTTAGTTAGCAAAGTTAGATGTTGCATTCAGTACCACTTGATGGGTGGAGGAGGTGGAGAATGAAAACCATGTTTAGGACTACCATAAATTCAGCTCTTTATTGGGTTCTGTGTCCAGAATGGTATCTGTTCTCTGAGCCCCTACCCTTTGCGGGGGTGGGGAGTGCGCAGAGGTAGAGAGCTCAGAGGACAAGCATTAAGAGACAGGAAATGAAGTGAAAGCACTACATACTCCACTGCTTATAGCAGTGTACTTTTAAAATTGATGTATATGAAGCGGAATGCCAACTGCCTTTGTCCAGTCCTCCTATATTGATCCCTGCCTACATCCAACCACTATCTATACATGCTAAGTGAATATTTCTGCTGAAGTGATCAGCAGTTAAATAGTTAATGTTGATATTTATTAGTCAGCAGATTTGAGAGGTAATATCCTACTGAGATGAATAGGATACCTTTTGGCCATACTAGGCCAAATTCTGCTCTCAGCTACACTGCTGCTAATTGACATCAGCAGTATTGTCATCTTTCGTGTGATGGGGTTTACAAACCTCTCACTAAGGTGGAGGCAGGTGAAAGGCTGGAGCAGTACTGAACCAGGAAAGTGCTGCCTCTCAGGCACTGCCAAGCATTTGTTTGGGGAAATTAGCACTATAAAAAGAGCTCCAGCAACCAGGCAGAGGGGAGGAGAGAAATCATTTCCAGGAGGAGGAGTTTTTACTGAGGAGGTCTTGCAATGAATCTTTCTCCCACTTCTTTGAGACATCACCCAAGAGGCAGGGAGAACCATGTACAGGGCACCAAAGGGTTGCCTGCATGCGTCAGCCCTGAGACTCAGGGTTTGGAGCAAAGGACTGTAATCAAACAGCAGCCACGCCCCAAACTGAGACATCAGGTAGGGTAAGGAGTAGCCCACAGTAAGGTGAACAAGAGGTGGGCAAAGCGTAGATCAGCCTGTGCTGTCACACTTGGCTAGAACCTGGAGGAGTGAGAGACTGGGTCCCCCTACCCACCCGAGATTCACCTATGCCTTGCTCTGGGACGAGCAGGACTAGGGGATTACTGATAAGAAAGCTGACCCCTCTGAACCCTCTCCCTGACACATTGAACTAAAAAAGAGACTAAAGCAGCAGTCCCTGACCAGTAGACGTGCTGGCTGAATGGACAACCGTGCTAAATCTCACAATCTTATTGTGACATTGGGTGTTTTCCTACCTGTCAATGGAGCGGAAGCTAGCAAGATGGCTGCCATTTCCTTACAACCTATCTGCATGTGGAAGGGAAGCTGCCCTGAATAAAATTGGCTTCCACCTCCCACTGTTTTCTGAAAAAAGAAAAGGACTACTTGTAGGACCTTAGAGACTAACAAATTTATTTGAGCATAAGTGAGCTGTAGCTCACAAAAGCTTATGCTCAAATAAATTTGTTAGTCTCAAAGGAGTACTTGTGGCACCTTATCTTTTTGCGAATATAGACTAACATGGCTGCTATTCTGAAAACTGTTTTCAGAGAGATTGAAGCTAGGCCTACCGGCATAATGGCTGCTCATCTAAAGTTCAGTGGGGCTCAACAGGACATAAGGACTGTGAGGAGCAGAGAACAGGTAAAGAAAGTTGAAATTCTGAAGAATTTTCAACCAGTGTGGGGTCTGGATTAATAGATTAAAGCCACATCAGGCTGACAGGCCTGGAGTTTGAAACACACATGTGAAAAGATAAAATGAAGACGGAGAATGGTCTGAATGTGAATATATGTGAAATTTACAGACCTTGTTAAAGAGACACACATTCAAACCAATAGCTTTCCTAATTTCCTTATTAATAGTACTTAGTTTTCTTTTTACTCTTTGTTTTTCTTTTTGCATTTCACTTATCTTAGATAATGGTCAGACTATGCAGTGTTGTTGTAGCTGTGTTGATCCTAGGATATTAGAAATACAGTATAGGTGAGGTAATATCTTTAATTGAACCAACTTCTGTTGGTAAGAGAGAGAATCTTTCGAGCTTACACAAGAAGCTTGTCACTCTCACCAGCAGAAGTTGTTCCAATAAAAGATATTATCTCACCCACCTTGTATCTCTAATAGTCCGACTAATCAGTTTCACTTTTATTTGTAATCAGAAGTTTCATAGTCCATTTCACTTCCTTGTTCCCCCGCACTAGTACAATGTGTGGTCCTGGTTGAGTTGCAGATATTGCACAGGAACGTTTAAATACAAACAAGAACATTTTTTTCTTAATTTTATTTTCCATATTTTCCCCATGAAAGCACTAGCCCAAGATGTGGCTATCTGACACATACCCCTTTGAAAAATCCCAGGAGAGGGAGTGTAAATGCAATAACCTTACCTGTTGGATTATGTTTCAGAATAAATAGGAATGGGCGGTTAGCCACAAACTGGGAATGTGACATGCTCATGATGGCTGCCATCTGCATGCCTACAAACACAAAGCAATAGACTTTCTGTTAAGGATAAATCCTTAGCCCAACACAAAGCTTAAGCAGAAGGTCTGGGTGCTGGGAGGAGTGCCTTTGGAGTAAAGAAGGTGAGGAAGCTGCTAAGATGCCACCCTGTGTGGAGCGGGGGAAAGGAGCTACCTGAAGCCAATGACTGAAACAGCTTTGTTATTTTCTAACGTCCAGGGGATTGGATGAGCCACTGTGTAGGGAGCATAAGCATAAGCAAAACTAGGCTCTGCACCATACAGCCAGTCACCTCCCCCCACCCATTCTGGTACCAGAGGCCTTCTGTGGCCATGGAGATTGGGCTGGATTTCTACATCACAGATTAGAAATATTAGTCATTCTTACAGAAGAGATTTTGCTATAACAGATCAGACTGTTGTCCCATTATGTCAGGTGTCTAGTATAGGGTGCAGTAAGGAGAAGTGATAAATCTATGTAAAATGCCTTTCACTGAGACACACACACTGGATGAACTGCTGTTCTTGATTACCAAATGACAAATGCATTTTAACTGGATTTTTTCTTTAGTTATAAATCATAAAGACAACTGCACAATTACAAGAACAAATCACTCATCTATTATACAGCTGCTTTGTCATATGACATTTTCTTTGAGGACTTAGCACAAACTATTAAGATAATAACCTGCTGGAGATATCTTGAGACTAACTTCTTCAGCTCAAGATGTGGCATTTCATTTTAAAACTCATCTGAATAGAATACTGTAACTATATTCTTTAACTATAGTTATTACCTTCCTAGCAGGCATCTGTCAAACTGAAGGCTTAAAATGACTCATTTAAACAGTGATATATGTGCTCAAGAACAATGGTTTACCACTGAAAATGGGCTGGTTAAGAATTAAGATACGATACTGCAAGACTGTCATTAAAATAAAATCAGGTTATCTTCTGTTTCATATTAACATCCTTGCTAGATACAGTAAATCATCTCCATTACAAAGGGCTTCATGAGCAGCCCATAGCCAATATGGAATTTTGCCACTCCTAAAAGCTAGAGCAGAAATTATCATAAAGACAAGATGAACTTTTTCATGCAGTGTCATACAACTACAGTGCCAACAGGCTGGGCCTAGCAATCTAGCACTTGTTACTGTGTGAGGGAGCAGAATTCAAATCCTTTGCTCCTGGGTCAGCAGCAGCTGGGAAAATTGAGAAGACCGAGAACTCAGCCTTTGCAGAACAGGGCCTTTTATCACTCATTAGCCACTTTGAGAGTGACGTTGATGAGCTCAGAGGGAACCATCTTCAGCAGGCCTTAACGGGAGGAATGGTTGTCACAAGGCTGGGCATTTTGGTGGGGGTAGTTAATGTTTTGAGGTGCTTTGATACGAAGATGCCCCCCTCATCACTGTAATATCTGTGCATATGCCAGTCAATAACTTTCTACCAAAATACCTAATGTTACAACAATCATCCTTCTGATACAGAAAAAAGTAAATGCAAAAACTGAGAGGGGATATTTAGGCTTTAAGAAACACTTGGGAGGAAAGAAAATGCAGACAGGAACCAAAAAACATAATAGATGGTATATTTGGTGTGAGAGCAACCTCTGACTTCCTGCAGATAGTGTTATAAGTATCATATGCACTATGTAATTCAATTAGCGTTGTTCAATCCAGGGACTGATTATTTATTAAGTACTTAATATAGAGAACACTTTCAAGTAGTGTGTCTGGGAGCTATGAATTCATTTAATAGCTGCTAGCAAGCGGATTGCTTCCAATATTCTTCTTCACGAAGTGCTGAGTTGAGACACAATGCACCAAATTCTCCTCTCACATACACTAACAAACAGCAAGAGTAACTGCATTACGGTCCATGAAGGTACACGATGCAGAATTTGCTATTATTACCTAACTTTGTTAGCTGTGTTTTTAGTGTGTGTGTTCAAAATCTAAACCAAACATATATTAAATTAAAACCCCCTAAAAATAAATAGTCCAAGGTGTATTTTTTTCCTAGGACCTACACGACAGTTAGAAAACAATTCCTGAAGAGGAAACCAAATATGAAAATACAGGCTTTGACAGAAGCTTTAGCAGTCACTGCTCCACCCAACATTAGGGATTAGATAATGGCCAGAGACATTGTGCCTATGAAGGACGGACTCAATTAAAATGCTGCCAAGGCATTTGGTGGTGTGCAGAGCAGAGCACCTTATGACACACAGAGTGAAATGTATATAACTACCCAAAAGCTAGCCTTGGAAAGTCTCTTCTGGTGTGGAAGGAGGCTGGGGAGATGACAACATAGCCACACTCCAACCTCACATCCATGTTATGGGATCAGGGGCCCTGACAGTGCTATGACTCCTTATGACTTGCATTAAAGAAGAGCAAACATGAGATTCTGATTTCTCACTACACAAGGTACATTGCACTAGATCTTTTTGTCCTTCCTCTATCTCCCTTGCACTCATGCATAGGCATGCGTATTTTAAAAATTTGCTTACTTTTGGGCAAGTGGGACAAGGAAAACATACTGAAAATCAGAATAAGTACAGTGTCAAAAATCTGTTTAAAAATAACAATAGTGCAATGATTTGCATGACCTGCATTGATACAAAGTCATGAATACAAATAATTGCTGAGCCTTTCATTTTGTAAAAGTTACCTTAAAAATCATTTATTTTGGAAGAACAGGTGTCTTTGACTAAGCATACTGAAGAAAAAAATATCAACTTATAGCCAAATATGTGGGTAAAGGTTGGATTTTTTTATGTCCAATTATGGGTTGAGGAATAAAGTCCATGCCTGTTGCATGCATTTTAATAATTTAATTTGAAATGGAAGAACCGTGAGTGAAAAGTGCACCAAATGATTTGCATCCAACATTTACTCAAGATCCACTCGCATCAAGTTCAGAATACATTGGAGTGATAAGTGTTTATCCTCCTAAGCAAAGAAAATATTCACATCTTACTTGAGGATGTTGCCGCTTCACTGCCATCTTCATTTACCTCAATACAAACTTTTTGGATGGCTTTAGAAATGTGTATGTCAGATGATTCTGAAGGGAAAATATATAAATTATTACATTTTATGTTGAGAGATGAAGGCTCATGCACAATGCTTAACTGTTAAAATCAGAGGACCCTTTCCATGTTCATTTCCTAGTTCCCACTCTCAAAAAATACATGTGCGATTTCCACCACCACCCACTCTCCCATTAATGTTTGATGAGTTAAAGGGTGAAGAAACAAAGAAGCGAAGTCTAGGCTAAAGGAGAGGTACTGTATATTGAAAATATAGCATGTACACTTGTCTGTAGATGCACAAATATATTATTCATGTAATATAAGGAAAATGGTCTTGTCGGAACACTGAGATCTGAGAAATCTAGGTCTTAAACAATATTGGGTCGTGTGTGTAACATTTTCCAGAAATTAGGAGTCCATGAACTTCAAACCTTAGATCTTCTATACATTCAAAATTACAATTCACTTGCTCCCCATATTTAACATGAATCTAAGAATAAGCCCCCCTTGTTCTCTGATGTAGAATGGGAGGAAAAATTGCTTGTGTGTGCGCACGGATGTGTGTATGCATGCACATGCAGTTTTGTCTTGAGTATATACCGAAAAGTACATGGTTAAAGTACATTATTATAAAAGGTGATGACAACTGAAAACAGAGATAAAAGTTTCATAATTGTAATATCAGAATTGTTAATCACTGCACCTGTTATTCCAGAAAGGTTACAGCCGCCATTAAATATCTCTGTTACATTGAGGGAGCGCAGTGTTTCTTGTAAGTTCACTCTCTGTTCTATTTTAAACCTATAGAGTGTATAGAAAAGAGATTCATTGTATAACTATCAATATTTTCCCAGTCAATAAATGATTATCAATGGAAGCAGCAAGCCTAGTGGTTAGATCAGGAGGCAGGAAGATAGAAAATCTAGGTTATATCCCCCTGCTGTGTGCTCCTGGGCAAGTCATTTAATCTCTCTGTACCTCAGTTTCCTAATCTATGTAGTGAGTAAGTAGTTAAAGGCTACTTGTCCACTTATTGTAGTGTTCTGAGCTATATGGATGAAAAGCACCATCTAAGGGTTTCATAGTAGTACTATTACTATTTTGAACAAGAGAGACAATGTTTAAAATTATAAAGAAACCAGACATAGAAGCATTACATGGTCGAAAACTCAAGATGTAAAGTGTCATTGAGAGCAGCTGAATTTATCAGTGGATATTAAATAGCGCAAACCTTTAATTTAACTTTAATTTGTCTATGTAGTGTTACTTAATAAAGCACCTTTTTAGATCAGTGGTGGCTAAAATAACCAAATGAGGGCACACTTCCAAGCCAATGTTCATGCTCTGCTCTGCCATCCAGGAAGCCTAGGTTCTCATTTTGCCTGGCTCATTTACGAAGAGAGAGTGAAGTGAGTATAAAATGCCACCACTCATGTAAGTGAATGAAGAGTTTTGATCCGATAGCATTTCATACCTACTTGGAACAGGTGTAAAGGTCTACACAAGGTACAAAGTAGTGGAAAATCAAGTCCAATCTGATCCTCTGTTCACTGACACCAATGACAAAATTCCCATTGACTTAAGTGGGAGCAGAATCAGGGCCTGATGTCAGTAGGCTTTCTTGACTATTTTTGTATTTAATCCCTAATGCTTCCATAATGGAAAATTAGAAGGGATAATGAAAAATAAGAATACTGAGAAGTACATTACACACCTAGGGAGGCTTATTTCTACATCTTCCTCTTGTGTTTCAGCGAACCAGTCTTTTATCAGCTGAGCTGTAATTAGATTTTCTACTTCTTCTATAGTTACATCTTCTGAAGGAAGTGTTAAAACTAAGCTGAACTCCTTCCCTTTGTAAGGTAATTCCAACACCTGGTAGCTCACATTATTGTCAGAAAAATGACCTAGAATAAATACAAAACCATGGGCTTCAGTAAGCAAACTGCAACCACTAAGACAATATATATGATTTGATGGTCACCACACAGACATGCATATTTTACATTACCAAACTTTGTTCTCAGCTGAAGATGCATCATTGGTATCTTAGTTACAGAACCATCTCTCTTAGTAAAATCCATCTCATAGGTAGCTTCTGGTCTGAACTTCTGCTTCCAGTCTCCTTTGAAGTAAATAGCGTTCACCAGAATAAGCCTAGTGAGGGGACCAAATTCTTCACTTGAAACAATATTTTTTATTTTGCCTATGGGGGGAAAAAAAGGACATTAGCAAAATTTTCAGACACTATAAACACCAGTTAGTCTAAAACACAATTAAAATGTGCATGCATGTAATATTCAGGCTGTGATTTTAAAGATTCTGTTATGATAACACTCTGAAAAAAAGCCTATTGCACTCTGACATTAGAGAGTAGTTTGTCATTATACTTTTGTCCCCGTGAAGTGAACAGGATTTTGCCATTGACATAAATGGGAACCAGAGCATGTTCTTTATGTTAGGAGGGTTTTGTGTATAATACGGAATATAATACTTTCCTGCAGAGTTCCAGATTATTTTGATATTGTCACAGTGCTCTGCTCCAGAATGCAGGATTTATTTTTCAATGAACTTTTATCTTCCCCTTATAAAGAAAACCTTCATGTTATGAATCGAGTGTAAGCAATGTAAGAATGTCCATCTGAGTCTGCAGACAACATTATCTAACAGGAGGTGTTAACAATGACATTTGGGTAATTTAATTGCTTGTTATTTTAGCAGAAATATCAAGCTAATGGGCTTCTCCATTGTTGTAGAATGTAGCACAGGTATTAGGATAGGTACAGTGGGGCAGATAGTTGGTGTCAATAGTTGCTTTGGTAAGGAATGAGCCATTCAAATGCCTTTTGCCTCCAGATTTAAAGTCAGCTCTCCACCTGTCTGAAAGGGAAAGGGGAAGAACTATCTCCTCTCCCTGGTACCAATTCCCTAAATGACTCCAGAATATCAGCAGCTCCCCCACCACTTATCGCTCCTGGATACCAAAATCCCCTTTTGTCCCATACCCAGCTTCCAAAACCTCCAGCTTTCCCCTGGCAACTTCTTTGGTTCAGTTATTCGATGTCAATACAAAAATGTGCAGCACATCAGAGTTAAAATATAGGAGCAGCATAAAATAAATGGAACATTATCAAACTGAATAACACACAAAATACTATATTAATTGGTGAAGGAAGGTCAGAGGGGGCTTATAGGCAGAGTTACATAATTCTGTGGACCCTATTGTAAAATTAAGCCTGAATGTTTCACATTGGACATGGGGTTTTGGTGGCTAGCTTCTATATTTGCTTGGAGCATCAGAGTTTATTTAGCAGCTGTATAGATAGTGTTCTAAAAATTAATAGATTTTACTAACATGCATTAATGATTTACAGTAAATGTGAGAAATGGAGCACTTGTTATTAACAAATTAAATAATCATCTACTTGGCAAGGAGTAATGATTTCCAGTGTCCCAAAACCTGTAGCTGTGTAAAAATGCCTACTAAATAATTTTATTAAAAAATGCTTCACATGACTGTGAATCAAAAGAAGATCATTAGAGTTAGAAAACAGCCTGGTATTTTTCTCTTTTTAAGGGTTAGTTGCTGGTTTGAATAACAGGCTATAATGGAAACAAGGTACTAACTTCCAGATTCCTTCTTGCAAAGTCTCATATCTGTCACAGATCAATGATGCAACCACAAACCCATTCTATATATTTTAGGGCATTAAAGGGGAGGAACTTAACTAGCAAACAGTGATTTTATGAAAGGTATAGAGAGAGTTTACCATCTGTTTTGTTTTCTACCCAGGTACTTATGGCCTCTGTACAAGCTTGTGCGTCTTGGAAATTCACCAGTTTTATAGCAGTCTGAAAAAATTTCTTGTTGCTATGGAGATACTGTTCTTTTACAATGAATCCTTCTTGAAGGTAGAGGGCATTGGCAAGATTAAATGTAAATTCTTTCTTTTCTGAGGTGACAGAGAAAAGTGTCTGGAGCAGAGAGAATTCTTCACCTAAGGAAAATAAATGTTAATAGTAGCATCTTCATTTGAAGAACATAAAGCAGCTGTGTAATAGCATCATTCTCCATATACAAAATACATTCCATAATCTCCTGAAGGTTCAGGTGCAGTACAACTAAGGCTGCTTTTGAAAATGAGCTGCAATATTCTGATTGTTTCCTTTATGCTGCATGTACATTTGGAAAAAAATAGAAGATTCAGAGACCCTCCACCACCACCACCACCAACCCGTCCCCAGAATATAGTCCCCTTTCTACCCAAGCTACCTTGTAAAGGTAACTGGTAAGGTAATTAGATATTCCTCAAAACTGTCAGTGGTTTTAAGTCTTCTTCCAACCACCGCTGTCAATGTCATAAAAAATGTTTTTGTGGCACAAACCACCTGCAGATTCAGGGAAGTAAACTACAACAAAAGGGTTCAAGACTGGAAAACCCTAAGGGGGCAAATACTACCCCCACAAAGTTCAATTCTGAAAGTAACAAGGATTGCTTGTTGAAGGAGTGGGGGTAGAGAGAGAGAAGAAGGAACTCCTCTTGTTCTCTCCCACACTCAAAACTCTCCTATGCATACCTCCTTCACCCTCCACTGCAACCATTCTCTCTCCTGGTCCTCTTGAGTGAAAGGTATAAACATATTCTATATAAGGAACAACATGCATTAGCCTACACATGCAAGATTAATTCACATCACCAGCTTTAGTGCAGAGACAGATTATGCCTCTCCTTACTCTCACTGGGTGTACCTTACTCCACAAGCAGGGCCAGTGAAATCAGCGGTACTACTGAGTAAGGTACTACTCAGCATGAGTAAGGGTGGCAAAGTCTGGCTCTTTTAACCTACGTGCTCCTTCAGAGGATAATATTGAATAAGCAAAGCATGAACTAAATATATTTTAAGACAGGGTGAATGAATCTCACTGGTGCACTAATTAAATAGATACTATGAGTTGAGTATTCCAAGTGTCTGACTCTGTATGCTTTTCTGCATTGGTAACATGTCAGAGAAAATTTTTGAAGTCACTTTCACATGCTCAGGCTAACCTTATATTTGAAAGACACCCTGGAGGGCGGATAATGGGGCACCCCTACCGAGTGTATTTACACTTTAAAATCCACAATGTATTGATTACATATTTGATTTTTTATAGTTCCCAGGCCAAATAAATTCCTGAAGTAACTCCACTGAAGTCACTTATTACATCAGGGCTGAATTTTGGCCTCCAGAATTCATTTAACTCTATAATTTAATGCACTGCAAGCTGTATTTTTTACATGTATCTTCCCTCTTACGTCCCAGGCTCAGCTCATTCTATTCCTCTCCTGTTGTGTCACATCTTTTAACACGGAGATATGAAATCCATTCAGTGTTGTAACCACCCACTCTAACTAGTTTTTGTTAGTGCCATATTGCATTGCATAGGCATTTTGGAAACATCCCTTTCTGCCAGTGACTGGCAGCATGACACATGGCAGAGGTCAGAGACTTCATTTTCTAAGTAATTTGTCTGTTTAAGTATTTTCTAAAAAAATAAAAATGGTTAATAATCATCTGCTTGAATGAATGGATTTATGTCAATCACTGAAGATCTACAAGTGTGCTATAAATGCCCAGCTGTCCCTTGATAAGTCATTATTCTTCGCAGTCTATGGAAAAAGACCATTGTACCAAACAAAATGCTGCAAAGTAATGTTAAAAATATACTTTACACATTGGATTTGATCTGAAGATCAATGATCTCTATTAGGACAGATTGCATTAAAACTATTCAAAGCAATTAAAATGGACTTACTACATTTCTTGGAACCTGTAATTGAACATGGGCTTCAACTATTTCTACTTCTAGCTGTTAAAAATGCAGTGTTTTTTGTACAAAATGTACAAATTTTAAAATCATTTAGCCAACAAATGTTTTTAAGTCTTTTTCACTGTAGAATTACCTACTGTAGGGTTATTTTTGAAACTTGTAATGACTTTCCTATTACTTTTCATTAAGATGATATTAAATATAAATAAGGAAGTGGAAGCCAGGGGTGAGTGGCTGGAGTTGACTTCTTATACCCCTTAGGCCAGATTCTGATACTCTTAATTCATGTTTGGGAGCACTATACTCCGTAAGTAATCTCAAGACTTCAATGGGACGATTTATGGATAAGGTGCTATGCAAATTGCATATATAATGTATTGGGCCCTACCAAATTCATGGTCCATTTTGGTCAATTTCACAGTCATAGGATTTTTAAAAATCATAAATGTCATGATTTCAGATATTTAAATCTGAAATTTCACGGTGTTGTAACCGTAAGGGTCCTGACCCAAAAGGCAGTTGTGGTGGGAGGGGGGGTTGCAAGGTTATTGTAGGGGGGTACACTCTTACTTCTGTGCTACAAATGGCAGCGGCACTGCCTTCAAAGTTAGGCAGCCAGAGAGTGGTGGCTGCTGGCCAGGAGCCCAGCTCTGAAGGCAGCGCCGCTGCCAGCAGAAGCACAGAAGTAAGGATGGCATGGTATGGTATCCATGTCAGTGACTGAACTGGCTGCTATGGAAGAACCTGTTCTGAGAGCAAGAAATGTCTACGTGATCAGAAAGCAACTGAGGATCAGAGATGGTAGCTACTGGCCAATGTCCTCTACCCTGTTCTGCATCTTAGATATTTCCATATATATCCATTTCGGTTTTACTAGTTAGCTTCATTAGTTTGAGATTGATATTTTATTTGCATTTTAAGATAAGAGAATGAGATCTAGCAAAAGGAGCTAGTGCCATGTGACAGTGATATAATCATTCAAAACCCTGACAGTCATGTCATGTGACATGAGCTAGGTACTAAATGCCACTCACCAGCACACCTATGTGTTTCACCATTATTACACAGCATGACTGACAGTAGATCAAGCGATACTCACCATCTTTATTTCCTTGCAGTTTCAAAGCTTGTCTTATCTCATTAAGTGCTTTTCCCTTTGCCCCCAACTGCACCGTTCCAAGAAGTAAAGCAACACCAAGTGGCGAGTGTATGATGTTCTCCTCTTTAGGAGAACAATGAAGAACTTGGTAGAGCTCCACTGCAAGTTGTGTAGTGCTATCAGCCATAGGATTAGAAATGGGGCTGCAAGTTAAGGACATTCCAGCTGTAATCAAGAGAAGGCTCTGAAATAAAGCACTTCTCATCGTAGCACAGTTTATTGCAGATTTTTTCCCTCTGAATGATTGGAACTGAAATCACATTATAAAAACCAGAATAGTGATTTAACTTCATACTGCCACACTTGTCTGAGAAGTTACGATAAACAGCATCTAGCTCCTTCAATTGATTATTGATCAATTTCTTTATCTCACCCATAAATTATACACCCAGTATAAAAGAAACTTTTTAGCACAAGGAAATGTTACCTTTAATCTCTAATAGAATCTTATGTAAATCATCCCGTAAAGTAAACTTCTATACCTTAAACTTTTGTTTAATCTTGATAAACAAAAACCTATACAAGAGTAGGTTAACGTGAATATTTAAAGATAGTTTGCAAGTATCATTCTGTGCACCTTTGGCATAATGTATGTAGGGTTTCCATATTAAGTTCACTGTTTACCACAGTTAGAAGTTATCCTTTAACAAATCATAGGAAGGGAAAAGGAATGTCCTTTATTCTGTGCAGTCACTTAAGTAACTGATCCATTTAATTGATGCTAGCAATGAATATACATACACAGCTGTACTACTACACTTGTACATAGTAGAAAACACCATCCTGTGCTTGATTTTATTTGGAGTGGAATATACTATTCTAAATGGACTGTAGCTGCAAAATATTAATCTGATTCTATACTTCTAGCACCTTGAATTTTAGGGTGTTTGGATCTGGGATTTTGAATCAGTGTATTCATATAACGGGGCCATTTGTACAATTCAGATCAGGGATGAGCTTTCAGACCCCAAAGTGTGTTTGAATCCAGGATTTTGGTGTGAGTCCCTCTTGAATTCCAGGACAAATATTGCTTTAGAAATGTAGCCTCATAATACAAATGTACATTTGAATAGATCTGGTTTTATAAAGCACTCTATGTCTATCACAAAAGCATTTTACTAAATAATTAATTACATTCTGGCATAGTAATACAGCAGATATTATAAAACTCAAAATTAACTCACATGAAGCCTGGAATTCAATGGAATCCCTCCTGCTCAAGAGTTACCTTGGAATTATTAAATTCCAGATGAGCAAGCATCAAGGGCAGACAGAGAGAGGATACCTCTAACAACATCAGCATTGAGTATAAGCCTCAATCATGTTAAGAAACTAGAGATTGGAATTTCAAAGGAGTCTAAGGGATCTCCCTTAGGTTGCTTTGAGCAATCCCATCCTAAACCCCTAACTGTCCATTTCAACTATGCTACACTAAATTCATAATCCAAAGTCCACTGAAAATCACTGGGTGTTTTCTATTGACCACAATGGCTTTAAGCCCTAACATGTTAAATTGCAGAACTATATTTTGAATTCAGTTACAATTACTCGCTCCCATTCCTGTTGAAATCACGAAAGCACTTCTTGATTTCAATGGGAATAAGAATCAGGTCTGTACTTACTGCTCTGTCCTACCTTAAGAAAGCTATAGCTTAAAGGAATTTGGATTAGGCAATAATAAAAATACACACCTACATCATTTAAAATATTTAGTTCTTTTATATTAATACCAACCAGTAATGCGTTTCCTGTTCCCCAAAGCAATTTAAAGAATTAATGCATATGCTTACCTGGAAAAACAGTTTCACCTATCTCTCCACACTTCACAGCAACACTACACTTAAAAACTGGTTTGCCTTGAAACGAAAAATAAAGAGCAACAAGGACAAGGACACTACTATGTTTATCATGAAAAGCAGCATGACTAATGTACCAAAACCCATAACAGGTGGCCACAAAGTTTATTACGAAAATTTGTCTTTCTAAAATGTGTCAGTATTAATTGGGATATCTTGCCTTGTGTAAGAAATTAATGGGGAGAACTGTGTTTCAGTTTAATGGGATGACAGCATAACTCAGAAACATGACCACAATTCTAGTGTGCCCTTCTGATCCTTTTAGTCTACCGTGAGAGAGTCTGCATTTGAAGCAGAACTATGGACTATGCTCCTGAATTGACCCACAGAAATAATGGTTATTTTTTCCACATGGTTTCACCTGCAAATTGCAAATACATCAGACATTGTGGATGTATATATTTTAAGCATAGCTGATAGTGGAAGAGGGACAAAGGGTTACATGTGTTTAGCCCCAGCCTGTAGTAGAGTAGTACAGAGCATTGGGAGGCTCTTGCCTCGACAAGGCACAGTGCTGCCTGGAGTTCCCCATTGTGCTGGGGCAATGATTGGGGAAAGGCTCCTTATTCCATCCGCACACATACAGCTACATAAGGGCTGGCACAATTTTAGCCTAAACAGTTTAGTGCAACAAGCAGTGATAAAATACTGCAACATTATATAATAGATATAAGGAATACATGACAGTGTGGTGTAGAGGTTTTAGGGTGTGTCTCCACTGCAATTAAAAGCCTGCAGCTGACTCATGCCAGCTGACTTAGGCTCCTGGGTTTCAGGCTAAGGGGCTGTTTAACTGCAATGTAGATGTTCAGGCTCGGGCTGGAGCCTGGGTTCTATGACTTTGCAAGTGTGGAAGGTCCCAGAAGTAGGGCTGCAGCCCAAGCCCAAATGTCTGCACCACAATTAAACAGCACCTTAGCCCAAGGCTGTTGGTGTGGGCTAGCCATGGGTGTCTAATTGCAGTGTAAATGTACCCTTAGTCAGCCATCACAAGTTATGCAAGTCATCCCAAATGCATGCCAATCAAAAAATTGATAAAATACTGCCCTAATCAGACATTTGACATAGCCTGTATGGATTACAGAAATAGTATTTTAAGAAGTTTGAGAAACCATTAGTGCCAATATTTATTATTTCTATGAAGTCAGGCTTCCTTAGGACAGAACTACAACTGCACAAGCTTTAGAAGAAGAAGAATTTTATACATAACATATTTCCCAGCTTGCACCTCAGAGCCGTATGAATTTGAGACAAGGGTGGAAGGGGGTTGCCTTCCATTTCTAGAAGGCAAGAAGGAGCATGGCAGGTTGCTTTTTTTTTTAAAGGCTTCTGCTTGATGCTAGTCAGATTTGAAATTTAAGTGGAACTGAGATCAGAGTAAAGTTAATTCATGTTACTCAGCACCACACAGTTGACAGGGACAGTATCCTCTGCTCTATCAATGCTCTCAGCCTTGTTCACTTTTCCTTCAGCTTTTCATGAAAACTACCCCTATGTCTTCATCCATGTATCCCTATGCATGGTACAGCTCAAGTTCACCTGCAGTGCCCTTGCCCTGCTGCGTCCAAATTCCTCTTGAAGACTCCTGCCATGATGCTGACAGTAAATTAAGATGACCTGTATGTGAGGAGCGTGTTGTGCCTGTTGCCTATATTCCCCCTCCATGGTCCACTAAGGGCGCTCACTCAAGGGTCCTCAGAGATCCATGTCCCTCTCCCTCCTGATTGGGGTTTTTCCAGGCTGCACAATTCCCTGCCTAAACTGTGCTATCCTCAGCAAGCCAGACTGTCTAAACAAGCTATGTCCGCACTTCACTTTCTTGCCAAAGGCTATGAACAGTATAATTGCCACAGTTACCAGCTCTTTCTAAGCAAGCACATTTATTCTTAAGGTGTGAGCATGATAAAGAAAACAATAAAAGAACCTACACACATACAAAAAGTTTACCAGAGATTACCCACCAACTACAATCTAGTTCTCTGATGGGTATCAGTTCTTCAAAACCCACAACGGGGTTTCCCCCATGGTTACAAGTTCATAACTCAGATTCAAAGCTACAATGAATAGCTCAATCTTTCCTTTATACAACTTGGGTCTTTGATTTTGATCTCTTGTAACAAGTAATCAGCAGACAATGGCCCACCTATGAAGGCACAGCTTCAAAGGGCTGAGTTTTGGCATCATCGGAGGTGGGGAATTTGCATTCACCACCCCCTACATATTCCCCAGGGAAACCACTTGACACACTTTGTTCCAAAAGTGCATGCTTGTGTGGCACATTGTTCAATAGTCTTTTGAACACCCAGGTCTCACATTGCATCCCCTCTCTCTTGAGGTGTTACATACAATCCCGGCCCACAATAAAACATAAACCATTCGTACATTCCTTAATACAATGAACCCCAAAGATACTTAAAGTTAATTCCATAAGGTCTCCCAAGGATATTGCAGGAAAATGCCATATCTGTCACATGTGTTTCCTTTCCCCTAACCTCTGTGCACTTGTCTATCCTTACACTGTAAGCTCCTCAGAGCAGAGATCGTGTTTCAGTGTTTGGAAAGCACCAAGCACATTGTGAGCACTACCATAAAAATACAGTACGTCATAATAATAACATGGAATATGTGAAATGGCTGTGGGTAACCTTATCATATTTTATAAAACAGCATACACATTTATGATATTGTATAAATAACATTTAGGCAATGTTAAAGTACATTTAAATTGATTTTAGGCACTACTTGTTACAGTAAGTAAATAATTTTCGGACAAAAAAGTGGGATTTTTTAATACACTGCTTCTCTTTAGAAATAAATGTACAACACTCAGGAACCAAATAAAGTTTACAAACACTCAAAAACAGGAGTAACAGTTCTTCTATCTATAAAAGTGTTTTGAAAATTTATTCTTCACATTCAAGGTCTGTAGTTTAATTGTTTTGTGCTTGATTTATTGGTACAATTGTTCACTGATATTTATTTCCATATTGCCAAGGTGATCAAAAACAGTTCTGAAAGGAAGATGTTGAGTTAATTATACATATGCTTTATTTTTAAGTCTTTTTAGTTTTTACATTATAAGATGACTATTTATGAATGTCACTGCAGTGTACTTATAGAGCACATTTTGTTTGCTTTAAATCACTCTTACCATGAGTTTATATAACATGTTTTGAAATTCATACAGAAAAAAACCTGGAGTTCCTCCTACCAGTTAAAACTAGTGTTCTACCCCTTTAAACACTTATGCATATGACAAGTTTCAGAGTAGCAGCCATGTTAGTCTGTATCCTCAAAAAGGAGTACTTGTGGCATCTTAGAGACTAACAAATTTATTAGAGCATAAGCTTTCGTGGGCTACAGCCCACTTCATTGGATTGCGTAGAATGCGACAGATAGATAGATAGATAGATAGATAGATAGATAGGTAGATAGATAGATAGATACCATACAAACTGTGAGAGGCTAATTAGTTAAGATGAGCTATTATCAGCAGGAGAAAAAAACTTTTGTAGTGATAATCAAGATGACCCATTTAGACAATTGACAAGAAGATGTGAGGATACTTAACTTAAGAAAATAGATTCAATATGTGTAATGACTCAGCCACTACCAGTCTCTATTCAAACCCAAGTTAATGGTATCTAGTTTGCATATTAATTCAAGCTCAGCAGTTTCTCAATGGAGTCTGTTTTTGAAGTTTTTCTATTGCAAAATTGCCACCCTTAAATCTTCTACTGAGTGGCCAGAGAGATTGAAGTGTTCTGCTACCGTTTTTTGAATGTTATGATTCTTGATGTCAGATTTGTGTCCATTTATTCTTTTGCATAGAGACTATCCAGTTTGGCCAATGTACATGGCAGAGGGGCATTGCTGGCACATGATGACATATACCACATTGGTAGATGTGCAGGTGAACGAGCCCCTGATGGCGTGGTTAATGTGATTAGGTCCTATGATGGTGTAACTTGAATAAATACGTGGACAGAGTTGGCATCGGGCTTTGTTGCAAGGATAGGTTCCTGGGTTAGTGTTTTTGTTGTGTGGTGTGTGGTTGCTGGTAAGTATTTGCTTCAGGTTGGGGGGCTGTCTGTAAGCGAGGACTGGTCTGTCTCCCAAGATCTGTGAGAGTGAGGGATCATTTTTCAGGATAGGTTATAAATCTTTGATGATGCGCTGGAGAGGTTTTAGTTGGGGGCTGAAGGTGATAGCTAGTAGCGTTCTGTTATTTCCTTTGTTGGGCCTGTTCTGTAGTAGGTGACTTCTGGGTATTCTTCTGGCTCTATCAATCTGTTTCTTCTCTTCAGCAGGTGGGTATTGTAGTTGTAAGAATGCTTGATAGAGATCTTGTAGGTGTTTGTCTCTGTCTGAGGGATTGGAGCAAATGCAGCTGTATGTTAGAGCTTGGCTGTAGACAATGGATCGTGTGGTGTGTCCTTGATGGAAGCTGGAGGCATGTACATAAGTATAGCAGTCAGTAAGTTTTTGGTATAGGGTGGTGTTTATGTGACCATTGCTTATTAGCACAGTAGTATCCAGGAAATAGACCGCTTGTGTGGATTGGCTGAGGTTGATGATGGGATGGAAATTGTTGAAATCATGGTGGAATTCCTCAAGGGCTTCTTTTCCATGCGTCTAGATGATGAAGATGTCATCAATGTAGTGCAAGTAGAGTAGGGGTATTAGGGGACAAGAACTAAGGAAGCATTGTTCTAAGTCAGCCATAAAAATGTTGGCATACTGTGGGGCCATGCGGGTACCCATAGCAGTGCCTCTGACTTGAAGATATATATTATCCCCAAATATGAAATAGTTATGGGTGAGGACAAAGTCACAAAGGTCAGCCACCAGGTTTGCCGTGACATTATCGGGGATACTGTTCCTGACGGCTTGTAGTCCATCTTTGTGTGGAATGTTGGTGTACAGGGCTTCTACATCCATAGTGGCTAGGAGGGTGTTTTCTGGAAGATCGCCGATGGATTGTAGTTTCCTCAGGAAGTCAGTGGTGTCTCAAAGATAGCTGGGAGTGCTGGTAGCGTAGGGCATAAGGAGAGAGTCCACATAGCCAGACAATCCTGCTGCCAGGGTGCCAATGCCCAAGATGATGGGGCGTCCAGGATTCCCAGGTTTATGGATCTTGGGAAGCAGATAGAATACCCCTGGTCGGGGTTCTAGGCATGTGTCTGCACAGATCTGTTCCTGTGCTTTTTCAGGGAGTTTCTTGAGCAGATGGTGTAGTTTCTTTTGGCAATTCTCAGTGGGATCAGAAGATAATGGCCTGTAGAATGTGGAGTTAGAGAGCTGCCTAACAGCCTCTTGTTCATATTCCAACTTATTCATGATGACGACAGCACCTCCTTTGTCAGCCTTTTTGATTATGATGTCAGAGCTGTTCCTGAGGCTTTTGATGGCGTTGTGTTCAGCACGGCTCAGGTTATGGGGCAAATGATGCTGCTTTTCCACAATTTCAGCCTGTGCACGTCAACGGAAGCAATCTATGTAGAAGTCTAGTCTGTTGTTTCAACCTTCAGGAGGAGTCCACGCAGAATCATTCTTTTTGTAGTGTTGGTAGGAAGGATTCTGTGGGCTAGTATGTTGTTCAGAGGTGTGCTGGAAATATTCTTTGAGTCGGAGACGTCGAAAGTAGGATTCTAGGTCACCACAGAACTGTATCATGTTTGTGGGCCTGGAGGGATAAAAGGAGAGGCCCTGAGATAGGACAGACTCTTCTGCCAGGCTAAGAGTATAGCTGGCAAGATTAACAATATTGTTGGGTGGGTTAAGGGAACCACTGTTGTGGCTTCTTGTGGCATGTTGTAGTTTAGATAGTTTAGTGTCCTTTTTCCTTTGTAGAGAAGCAAAGTTTGTGTTGTAAATGGCTTGTCTAGTTTTTGTAAAATCTATCCATGAGGAAGTTTGTGTGGAACTTTGTTTTTTTATGAGAGTATCCAGTTTTGAGAGTTCATTCTTAATCTTTCCCTGTTTGCTGTATAGGATGTTGATCAGGTGGTTTCGCAGTTTCTTTGAGAGCGTGTGGCACAATCTCTCAGCACAGTCTGTGTGATATGTAGATTGTAATGGATTTTTTACCTTTAGTCCTTTTGGTATGATGTCCATCTGTTTGCATTTGGAAAGGAAGATGATGTCTGTCTGTATCTGTATGAGTTTTTTCATGAAGTTGATGGATTTCCATTCTCTTACACACACACACACACACACACACACACACACACACACACATCTCTTACTGTATGTTCCATTCTATGCATCCGATGAAGTGGGCTGTAGCCCACAAAAGTTTATGCTCCAATACATTTGTTAGTCTCTAAGGTGCCACAAGTACTCCTGTTCTTTATGCATATGAGTTTATTTACACACATCAGTAGTCCTATTGAACTCAGTGGGGAATCACAGTTTGCAGGATTAGGCCTGCAAAATTATCCAAATTAGCAACCCTCTGGATGTGGAATGTCCAGTAACTTCAGGCAGATTTTTTCCAAAAGACTGATCCTGCAGACAAACATGCATGGAGTGCTCTGATTGACTCCTGTTACTTCAATTAGACTTACATGAGTTAAGTTACTCACTGAGTGCCTGGCTGCAGGAGCAGGTCCCAAGCAAACACAGGAAGATTTGACCCTAAAAGTAGGGCTTACTCTGTTAAACTGTTTGTGGCAAAGTCAGCTTCATTCTGTATATAGTATTCTTTGCACTTACCTTCTTTGTAACAGGAAGGTTTATTTTTCTTTCATCTTTGCTGGCTTCTTATTTCTTTTCATCTTGTCTTCGTTGCACATTTGCTCATACAGTTGCCTTGCTTTTTGTTCACGATCCAGAATTTCTTTTGGGAACAGGCTCTTCTCATCAAATACAGCTTTCAAGGCTATAAAACAGGGATGAAATTCACATCAAAATCAATCATGTTGGGTAACATGCACTCTTAAAAAGAAAGGCACAGGAGGGGGGAGAAATACAGAAACAAAACCAGAATAAATCTGAGAGAAAAATACTAACTTTTTGCTTCCAGATCTGCTAAGAAAAGTTTGTGGCTTTTTGGAAATTACTTTATATTTTGCTCTTTCTTTTTGGCTTAATCTGTACATTAAGCATTTAGGCCCAGATTCTGCAAAGAATGCCCAGTGGGTAGAGTCCTATGCCTCATATGGAGTGCTCATTCTAGGATCTGAACCTTAAAATTCCAGTCTGCCTCTGAAGATGTGAAGCTATGAATCCTCTAACTGAGAGGGAGAAAGAACAGAGGTAGTGGTGGTTTTTTAAAACAAAAAACCAAAACACTGTTCTTTTAAATTATTTTAATCTCTTTACGGCTCTTAAGGGATAAAAAGCTGAAATCAAATTATCCTGTATTGAAATAAAAGAATTTAAACTGCTAGTTGACTGTCTGCATGACTGAGCAAGTGTATCCTGCAATCATATATCTGAGCACACAGCTGTCTGGTCTTCAGGAAACTCTAGTCCAAGATCAAGGACCAAATTCTGCCCTCTGGCGTCTATATATCCCTTCCATTAAAATCAACTCAAATGAAGCATTAAACAATATTTATTGAGTTGCTACCCTGATGCCAGGGGACACCTCTATGAGTAACTCAGAGACAGGAGGCATGCCTACACCATTCCCATGGAAGAAGGGAGGCCCAAATAATTCATTAACTTTGATAAGGCTTTTATATATTCTTATGTTGTCACCCAGGTGATGCCTTGATCATTTTAAACTAATCAGAATGTGTACCTGAGCTACTGAGATTGTGGATATGGCTTAATCATTACACTTAGATGTATGTTTACTTGCATTTTAACAAGCTTTATACATAGGGATTGAGCAATATTCCCAAATGACCATTAACAGTGCAGAGAACATAAAAATAATCATAAGTGCACTAAAACTAACTGTGCACTGCTCATTACTTCTTAAGCAAGAAGCTGCATCCTTCATGCAGAATAGAAGATAAGGAAGCACATGGCTCAAAGAATTAAGTGCATAATTTCCAAAGGTGCTGAATATCAGCAGCTCACACTTCATCTAGAGTCATGAGACTTGAAGTCAATAAAAAACCTGGTTAGACGTTTGGTCGTGGCAGTGAAAGTCCAAGGGCAAAAGGTAAAATAGTTTGTACCTTGGGGAAGTTTTAACCTAAGCTGGTAAAAGTAAGCTTAGGAAGTTTTCATGCAGGTCCCCACATCTGTACCCTAGAGTTCAGAGTGGGGAAGGAATCTTGACGGTAACTGATAGCCCATAACTACTAATTGACAGAAACTTGACTGACCCGACAAGTATCTATATTAAAGATCCATATTTGGCTAATAGTTGCTTTCCCACATTAGTGAGATGCCATCACCACTTTATTATAAACTTGGATTTACTAAGTGTTATGTTTGTGACATCTGATTGTTGGTTTTATTACCTTTGAATCTACCAAATTACACCTAATTCAATTCATGTTATTACACATTGGATCCCACTCTTTACTTTTTGTGATTTTATCTTATTTTGATTAATAGAATAGAATGTACATATGGAAGTATAAAACCTCCTTCTTCAGTCTATGCATCATGAATTTCAGTTGGATTAATGAAAAGAGGTTGGAATCAGTCAGACATAAATATAACCCTACTATTCCACATCTGAATCTTTCACAGGAGCAAGTCAGAAACAAAGCGAGCGAGAGAGACAGAACACCAGTTGGTTGGTAAACATACACTGTGTGAGAAAAAAAGATATTTTTGCTAGCTGGGAACAGGCACCTGACTAGTAAATGAAGTTCATGTGGCAATTAATCCAACCTCAAGATATAGATTACAGAAGTAATCTTTAAAATTAAAATGTAGACATGCAATGCCAAAATTTGGCCTTGCTGTTTCAGCTGCAAAGGCTTTCATTTAATTGGTTCATTCCCGACCCCACCGAGACACACACACTTAATGCTTTCCTCATACTTCTCAATTGACCCCTGCTGATTGGCTCACACAAACCTAACAGTAACTCACCTATAATCATGAATTATTGATATTAAAATAGCTAAATTTTGAAGATAAGCCTTATCAAATAAATATTACAATGATGTGTTCTACAACAAGCCCTAAATGCTACAGTAGAATGGTTAGCAGTGATGTTTCAACATCAGGATTTCTGAAGGAGCAGCAAAAGGAGAAGCACTGGGGAGTCATCAAGGAAAATGCCAGAGAGAGTGCAGTCACAATAAATGATCAGACAAGCCAATTTTCTTTATGGATCAACACTTAAGCAGTTATATAAACTTTGCCAAAAAAGTCAGCTTGGTTTTGTGTGGGAGGGAAAAGTGTAAGTTGGCAAGAGGTATAGAAAACCCATATGTATTTTAAAGAACAATACGATGTAATAGTTATTTTATTGAGGATCCATTTTGTGATGGTTTTGTAGGAATATGTAAAGCACAGTGTAATGGCTCAAGAGCACTCTGTAATCATAGAGTATAGCAGTAAATGTTTTTTCCAGTCAGCCTGGATAGAACTGCTCTGCACGTATCTTCTCACCATTTCCCTCCTTGTTTCAATGAATTTTTGTTTTTCGTGAGCGCTTTTGTTATTGCCAGCCATACGAAGATTCAGAAGTTGGGTGTGAAAAGCTGACTGAAAAATTGTCTCTTTCTGCCATTTCTTGAATGGGGCTACGTCAGAGATGGCATTGCTCCTCATGCTTGCATAGACACCCTTCTGCCCCATCTGTCACCTCCTGTCTTTTTTTGATTGTCAGTGGAAGGAGTCCAGTGTGTGCTATAAAAGTTTCCGTAAAGGGGGACTCCTCAGCATACTACCAGAAACATCCCGCTTTATCGGGACACAAATCAGCTTAGCAGAAATTCACTGGAATATATATTTTCTCTCTCTCTCGTTTGTCAAAACCTGTTAAAAATAAGATTGTTCTTTTCTGCCAAGAACAGAATCAGAAGTGAATGCTTCAAAGTAATCCTGTCTCGGAACATTTAGGGGCTGATTCAAAACCTACTGAAAGAAAGACCTCCCATTGACATAGACTGCAGTAGACTTTGTATCAAGCCCTTACAAAATAAGAAGTTGTTCAAATAGGATTATGTGTCCTGCTGCTGTGTTGAAGCCCCAGATCAGCAGCTAAACAATAAATCTTAGAATTCTCTATTACCTTCATCTTATTTTTGCACAGATGGCAAAAGCTAGTGACCTTTATTTTTGCCTTTCTGTACTGAAAGTTGGAGAAATGCGAATATAATCAAAGTCTACTTACTTTCTGAAAGAGTAGGGAGCTTCAGATTTTCAGGGCACTTCTCCTCAGTCATTTCCCTGAAGTATTTGTCAGGGTTTAGAACAAAGTCAGCCTTGTTCATTTCAACAATGTCCTCAAGGGCTCCAATATTTAATGACCTAAATGTTCCTTTAAAACAGCAGGATTATTGAAAAACCAGAATTAACTCCACATAACAGCCCAATTGTATTTCTAAGATAAGATAGCTTTTTTTGTCTATCTTCATTCATATTACTCCACTTGTTCTGCTATAATACTAAGAGACAAGAAACATTCAGCTCTGTAAACACAGCTCTACAGATTAAATCCACAATCATTTTTATTTAAAACAACCAGAGAAAGCTCAAGCTTTCAACCAAGCTTGTTGGTTCTTAGCTGAGAATTCAAGGGGGCAAAAAACACCCAGTTTTCACTTGGAAGTGACACTTTTCACAAGTCAATTTGGATATTCTCCAATTTCTTCTCTATAATACGTAACATCCTCCATAAAATACAGAGTGAAAAGAGTTTCTTTTACCTATTTAAGTAAAACCAAAGAAAATGGATCAGGTTTCTAAAGATAATTAACAATGTTAAGGGCCACCCACTTATTTTAGTTTTATCACTGAGAACAAGAATGGATCCATCCTGTGAAATTCCAGATGCTAAAAAATTTTCAGTTATTTCTTAAAGATGTAATTTAAAATTATTTGAAGCAAACTACAGATGCACTTGATAAAATGATATAATATTTATCTAGCACATCTCAACCAAATCAATAGTGCCCCAACCTCCTTTACGCTGCATTGGCCAAATTTGAAAGTAGGGATGCCTAAAGTGCACCTGTAAGAAATGAATGTGCCCCAACCCACAAATCATGTAGTTCATTGAGTTCACTGCAAATTGGACCTCTGTCTCCACCTGAATTCTTTTTGTAGGAGAGCAGGTTGTGTCTGAATGCAGACATCTATTGTAAGGTGGCCCAAGGAAGAGACCAGAACCGTTATTAACTCCCTATCAGTAGAAAAACTCCATTACCATTGGTTCGCTCAGGCTTGTTCCCCAGGAAAGACCCCCATAAGATTCCGTATTTACAAATATGCAAGATAACAACTACTGAGGTTATGAAGTCAAAATGACTGTTTACCAGTGGAGTTTTTCATGGTCTTCCCATTGAAGAACTTATGTTTCTTTCCTTTCTGGATTTTGCTTTCTTTGTATTTTTTACCCAATATCGTGTTTTCCCATGGACTGATCCTAGAAAGATACAAGTGACTCTTTTTTTTTTTTTGGCTAAAATTTAAATGCAAAAACAAAATGATAGGCATCTATTTTGTCTCCTCCTGCAGTTTCTATTTTTATCCTTTGCCTGGCATATGTTATCATGCATTCAAAGGGTCACACCTTCCTGGGTCCAAATACACTGATTGTCAGAATATAGAACATGTGTATAGCTCCATATGGCTTTTGTTTCAGTAACCATATGTTACATGACTACAAATAATCTTATAGGATCTGATTAGAAGTCTATTGAAATCAATAGAAAGGCTCCCATTGACTTCAATGGGCTTTGGATTGGGCCCATAGTCATTTTTATTATTGATGTGTAAAATGACTTACTGATCATTCAAGTATGAGGCTGCATGTTTAGCAAAAAAGAATCTAATGATTGCAAAAATCTCTTTGTAGTGAATGAGTGAAGTTTTCTTTCACTAAGATCCCATGAGAGAAAGCACTTTTAGGCCAATTACCAAGACACCAAGCCATCCCCTCCTGGCGAGTAAGCTCTTTTCCTTGTGACTATAACTGTGCAGAGAAAGGTAATTCTGTTTCGCAGAGGATTTTAAAATTTGGAACAAAACCCCAACATTTTGAAGTTCTCTAAAAAAGAGAGTGGAATACCAGCTCTGGGGCCTTGTAGCCTACCAGAACTGTAGACCTAGAGGCCCAGGCTGCCAAGGAACTGGGCCAATGGGCTAGCAGGAAACTTGGCAGGCAGGTTTTCATTGGAACTTTGGCAAAAATCGCCATCTCTGTGAAACGTTTTGATTCTCTCAAATCAGAATATTTTGAGAAAATAATGTTTTGTTGGAATTTTTATGACCAGCACTACTTTCCATCCAGACTCATTGTCATTCTGTTAAGAAATAATAAAAATGATTAACCTATTGCCCGAGCTACAGCCTCATGATATTATAAGTCTACAAAGAGAATATGCTGTAAAGGAGTGTCATTGTACCTTTAATGCTTTGGAACCACATCAACGTGTTCTAGTAATAAGTACTAAGAGGCCCCACTTCTGATGCATCTGGCCCTGACTGGAGATGTAATTGCTCCCAAGACTACATACTAGTGAAATATTTACTAGAGTACACAAACGCCATTCTCCCTTCTCATATGCTTGTAAAGGGGTAGTAGAATTGAAACAATTCCACCTCTTTGTCTTCAGGTGCTTCTGAAAAAAAATCAGCTTCCTCTCAAGAGAAGTCTACTAAACCACCTGTTCTGCTCCAGGGTAGAAGAGAAATCTGGCACTTCTCCAAGCACACATTTAGTATGTTTCTGAAAATAGCAGAATCTGCAATCTTACTGAGCCCAGAGATTTTGCTGGGGAGCATTTGGAGCATGCTTAAGCAAGGTATGTGCTCATTATTGTATTGCAGTGGTTCAACTTGGATTATTTGTTGGCAGTTTTTTTCATTTTCTATGAAAATATTAAAACTTGTGGATACTGGGTCTGATTCAGAAGTTATTTACCACAGAGTAAATCAGGAGCTACTGCACTGAAATCACTGGAATTGCTCTAAGATTATAACGAGATCCATTATATTTAAAAATGCTGCTCACCACAATAAATACTTATCACTTGCTCTTTAATCTTTAAGAAAGTACCACTATGCTCTGCACAAACAATCTTATCTATCACAAAAATGCTGTTAATTTTAATCCATTTTGCTCATACTTTGCTGATGTTATGTGACATTTCTAATAATCTCATGTAAGAATATAACCTTTTATTAATGTAAATGTTTCGTGCTATTACATTCAGGAATTTTTTTAAGCCAAAGAAGGACTTGTGTACAGTTTAATTTTACTGCTCTTATGCCTTGACACAGTCCATGTTACAAAGAGTCATTAAAGATTTAAATATTTAGGAGTACACTGTATTTTCTCAGAGATATAGACCTAACTACTTGAGCATTAAGAACAAATATAAACCCTTGGACTGGGAGGTAATGAATTGCACACTTATTATGGTTATGATAGAAGGAACAGTACAGTCTAAAAAATATCACTAAAGCAGCATAAAATGTGTCAGAAAATAATCCAATCACAAAGAGTTTTAAAATGCTTAACAAACTAAAACATACCATGCTAGGGTTCATTTATAGGAAAAAAAACATGGCCTAGTGAATTGAACACTGACTTGGACTCAGGACACCCGAGTTCTGCTCCCAGCTCTTCCACTGGCCTGCTGTGACAGTTCACCTCTCTGTCTCAGTTATAAAATACATGAAACAGTAATATAATGGGGGGAAATAGAAAGTATAATCAAACTTAACCCCTTCATAAAGCATTCTAAGATCTACTGATGAACAGAAGGAGCTAGGTGGTATTATAACATAGGCATGGTATGTCCCTGCACTGCCTAATGGGACACTCGAGGAGGAATTCTGTGCAGAGATATTGTGGCTCTGTCCCTTCAAAGGGTACATGATTTTCTGACAGAAAATGCACTTTTGCAAAATTGACATTTTCTGTGGGGAAATTTCAATTTTGAAAAAAAAAAAAAAAAAATTTCCATTGGGCAACAAACCACAATGAAACATTTCAGTTTGGGGAATGTAGAAACATTTCATTTTGATCAAAAATGAAGAAATAAAACATTTCAAAAACTCCAAACAAAAATTGTTTGTAATTCTGTTCCACAATAAATAAGTAAACACATACATAACAAAAATAAACTTTTTTTTGTCTTAATTTGGGATGAAAACAAATGTTTTTTTTAAAAGAAATGCCAAAGCCTACCATTGCAACCCCCCCTTTGATAAATGACTTACGTGTTTACAGATTCTTCTTTGTCTTCCATACCAAGTATAGCTTGTTCTGGGGGTTTAGGAGATGGCTCTCCTCCAAGAACAGGGACTTCTTTTTTCTTTAGAACGTCATCCTTTTCTTCCCTTTGGCCCACATTTTCATCTTGATTTTGTTCTCTTTTGGGGTGGGAAGGAGCATTTTCAATTCGCCAGTGCTCTTCCTAATAAGAAGAGCAGAAAGCATTTTAAAGCTGCTCAGAACTAGAAATATTTTACTACTTTTTTTTAAAACCCCTTTCATATAGAAGTACCATCAGATGCAAAATTTTAAGACAGTTATTGCTTTTCATTATTTTCTTGCACGCTTACATGAGCAACTGGTCCCCAGATCCATATTATTTACATTACAGTACCTCATAGAGCAGTAGTGGGCAACCTGTGGCCCGTCAGGGTAATCTCCTGGTGGGCCGCCAGTTTGTTTACATTTGCACAGCTGTCCACAGCTCCCAGTGGCTGTGGTTCACCGTTCCTGGCCAATGAGAGTGGTGGCCAGCACGTTCTTGTGGCCTGTGCCGCTTCCTGCAGTTCCCATTTCCCGGGGCTGGGAACGGGAACTGCAGCCACTGGGAGCTACAGGCAACCGTGCAAACGTAAACAAACTGTCTGGCGGCCCGCCAGCAGATTACCCTGACGGGCTGCAGGGTGCCTACCACTATCCTAGAGGTTACACCCAAGATTAGAGTCCTGTTATGCTAGGCACTGTATAAACTCAGAGACTGAGACAAACATAAGACCCTGCCTTGAAAAACTAATCATTTGAGCTAGTTCAACAAATTCCTGACCCCCCTCCACCCCCACTGAAAATATAGTTTAGTTTCCTGTGAGAATAATGTATATTTTGATTACATTTTTCACATTGCTGATCAGAAAAATTGAAGACTCTTATAGCAACAAGTCAGACAATTTCTGTTAAAAATGTCAGTTTTCTGTTTCAGCATTTCTGATTTCAAACGTTTTCATTTCCCAAAACTTTCTGATTTTTTGACTCTTTGTTCTTATTTGGAACAAAAACTAATTTCAAAAAGCCAAAATTTCCCCCCAAAGGGATACATCAATTTTCCTAACACCTCTACTAACACACTGAACATAGGAACAATTCTGGACCCAGAAAGCCCGACCTCCACAGCCCGGCTCCAGTTGGAGGAGGGACTCAAAAGGGAGTCTCTTCACCACAGCAGGGTGGCAGACAGAAAGAGGCAGAGCTGCACTCACTGCTGCAGAGGGACTACACCAGGGAGACCTCCTCATAGGGAGGTCTACTGAACAGAGCCACGAATACCTAGCCTACTGAGACCCCCAGATTGCCAAGGACAGCCGCCAGTCATGACACATCATGATGGTGGGAGCAAAGCTGTAGGAAGGGATCCAGAGGAGAGTGTTCACGGGACTACAGGTAACAGATTCCTGCTTTACAGTGCTATATAGGACCCTGGGTGGGAAATCTGGTGGAGTGGACCCAGATTTCCCTACCCCCATATCACTAGGTGGATTCTTACCACTAGGCGGGGAGGTTCACCCCACTCATAGTGACTAAATGTGATATATTATTAAATCATTATTTATCCTTATTAGAGCTATGATGGTTTCACAATGTTCCATCTGTTCTTCTTAGAAGACATGTTTCCATGATTCAGATATTATCTACTGAACATGGCTTCAGGAGTAGTGGTAGGTAAGAAAAAGTCAGTGGTGACTAGACCTGGACAGTAAACAATTTTCCTGCACCAAAAAAGTTTTCCAAATCAGGCAGATCAGGGACTTGAACCTGGGTCTCCCTAACCACTTTCTCTTTGGCCCACTGGTACAAACTTGTGCAGCTCCAAGAGGCGAGGTTGAGAGAAGTCTAATTTAGAATAGCCAGTAGCCTATGGTTTAAGTCAGTCACCCAAGCTGTGCAGACCCAGGTTCAAATCCGTGCTCTAAATCAGCTATTGGGAGGAGCAGAGTATCTTTCTTACTTGTTTTGGCCAGAAGTTCCACCCTAGACTTAAGAAGCCTTCCCAATAAAAGTTTTGTCAAAAACAGATACATTTCCATGAAATGTTTTATTATTTTCCACCTAAAAACCATTTTGTCAGGAAATTCCAGACCAGCTCCAGTAGTGACTCAATCTTTGCCCAAAACTTGAGTGGGACTGAAACCAAGCATTTTGAAATTAAATAAAAAGTGTGGATAACTTCCTGGCACATGTATGTTTTCATTTGCATTCTGTTTTCCCAGACAAGAATTCAAGTAGACATGCCAAAATCTAAAGAGAAAATCTGTTCAAGATATTTCTGCTATGTCTTGCACAGGAAGAGCAAACATGGTTAAACAGAATGGCTGACCCCCACAGGACAGCTCTGGCAGTACAGAAGCTGATGTGAAGGACCAGTAGTGAAGCAGTTAATTAAAAAGTCATCTCTCTGGAAGTGAAGTGTTCTCTATCAGCCAGCGCTACCCATAACAGTTGCTAAGAGAAGTGTTTTTACCTGGCCAAATATTCCAATTGTTGTACCATACACATCACTAAGAACAATACTGCAATCTGAAGAGGAGGAGAGGATGAGCAGGCAACTGCTTCGCACACAGATCTCCAGATAAGTAACACAGTCATTGTGTGGCTGAAATGATCTTATCAGGAGAGGTGGCTGGGCTACCTTGTTCTCACTGGAACCAAGGCAGTAGTCCTGGTGAAAAGGAAATGGCAGTTATCTGAGGAAAGGTGTATTTTGGATCTGGAGATCTTCTGAGCAAGCTCCACAGCTTGCTGTGTGAGATAGATGGAGGGGCAAACCCTGCCCTTGAAGGAAGGATGGGGGCAAAACTCTTTAAGATTTTCTTTCCCCTGTGTTTTAAAGAAAAATGAAATACTTCTGACAGTCAGGTTTCAGAATAGCAGCCGTGTTAGTCTGTATTCACAAAAAGAAAAGGAGTATCCCACCATCAACCTCAGCCTGGACCAGTCCACACAAGAGATCCACTTCCTGGACACTACGGTGCTAATAAGCGATGGTCACATAAACACCACTCTATATCGGTAACCTACTGACCGCTATTCCTACCTACATGCCTCTAGCTTTCATCCAGATCATACCACTCGATCCATTGTCTACAGCCAAGCTCTACGATATAACCGCATTTGCTCCAACCCCTCAGACAGAGACAAACACCTACAAGATCTCTATCATGCATTCCTACAACTACAATACCCACCTGCTGAAGTGAAGAAACAGATTGACAGAGCCAGAAGAGTACCCAGAAGTCACCTACTACAGGACAGGCCCAACAAAGAAAATAACAGAACGCCACTAGCCATCACCTTCAGCCTCCAACTAAAACCTCTCCAACGCATCATCAAGGATCTACAACCTATCCTGAAGGATGACCCATCACTCTCACAGATCTTGGGAGACAGGCCAGTCCTTGCTTACAGACAGCCCCCCAATCTGAAGCAAATACTCACCAGCAACCACACACCACACAACAGAACCACTAACCCAGGAACCTATCCTTGCAACAAAGCCCGTTGCCAACTCTGTCCACATATCTATTCAGGGGATACCATCATAGGGCCTAATCACATCAGCCACACTATCAGAGGCTCGTTCACCTGTGCATCTACCAATGTGATATATGCCATCATGTGCCAGCAATGCCCCTCTGCCATGTACATTGGCCAAACTGGACAGTCTCTATGTAAAAGAATGAATGGACACAAATCAGACATCAAGAATTATAACATTCAAAAACCAGTTGGAGAACACTTCAATCTCTCTGGTCACTCGATTACAGACCTAAGAGTGGCGATCCTTCAACAAAAAAGCTTCAAAAACAGACTCCAACGAGAGACTGCTGAATTGGAATTAATTTGCAAACTGGATACAATTAATTTAGGCTTGAATAGAGACTGGGAATGGATGAGTCATTACACAAAGTAAAACTATTTCCCCATGATATTTCTGCCCCCCACCCCACCCCCCACTGTTCCTCTGATATTCTTAAAAAGAAAAGGAGTACTTGTGGCACCTTAGAGACTAACAAATTTATTAGAGCATAAGCTTTCATGAGCTACAGCTCACTTCATCGGATGCCAAGCTTATGCTCTAATAAATTTGTTAATCTCTAAGGTGCCACAAGTACTCCTTTTCTTTTTGCGAATACAGACTAACACGGCTGCTACTCTGAAATCTGATATTCTTGTTAACTGCTGGAATTAGCCTACCTTGCTTGTCACCATGAAAGGTTTTCCTCCTTTCCCCCCCCTGCTGCTGTTGATGGCTTATTTTAAGTGATCACTCTCCTTACAGTGTGTATGATAAACCCATTGTTTCATGTTCTCTGTGTGTGTATATAAATCTCTCCTCTGTTTTTTCCACCAAATGCATCTGATGAAGTGAGCTGTAGCTCACGAAAGCTCATGCTCTAATAAATTTGTTAGTCTCTAAGGTGCCACAAGTACTCCTTTTCTTTCTGACAGTCAGGCTTTGTATTAGGTGCCCCAGGGTCTAATCCAGCACCCACTGAAATCAATGGAAAGAATCCCACTGACTTCAATGGGTACTTAAGCCCCAAGTTTGAAAATGTTGGTCAATCTTTTTCCTTTGTTAGAAAATAGGTAAAACCCAACTTATTTGCATGTATCCCAACAAACTGGGAACATGAGAAATACAAAGAGAGAATCAAATACTTTCCTTGTACCTGTATATTCCATATTTTTACCCATCCAGCTAGATCTCCCGTAATGAGGTATTGACTCATTTTATCAATGGTCATGATAATGGATCCAGCTCCACTGTGGGCTTCAAACTCTGCCATGAGCTGGCTTTTCAAGGTATTCCAAAACCTAACATAGCCAGCACCTCCACAAGACACTAAGTTTGCTCCACCTAAAACACAGAAATGTGGCTGAATAAGCAGAAAGAATCATCAGCATTCATTATTATAAGCAATTCTCTGTTATGCATGAACCCATATTTTTATTTTTGTCACTGTTTTAATATTGTGCAGAGCACCTTGGCACAGTAAACTCCAGTCACATGAAATATGTTTTACTCAATAGATATTTGAGGTATGTAGTTCAGAGCAATACCAACAAAACAAAGTCTAGTACTAAAAACACTCTTTGGGGACCTGTTGTTAACCTTTTCCATGAATATTGCGATACACTGTAATCTTTACATAACTGGTTCTCTTTATGGGAGTGAAAGGAAACCTGGTCAATCAATTTATTTTATAGATACAGAAAAAAACCCTAAATAGACCTTTTAATAAAAGATTTCTTAATAGTTGCAGATAAATCTGCAGACCTTTTCCAATATGCTTTGCAAATACATGATGTTGACTCAGAAAATGTCTGGTTAAAGCAGCAGAAGTTATAATTTACGTTCTTAAAGGCAGAGCTGCATATACCAGTACGAAACCAAATTCTGCCATGACTTGCATCCTGTGCAAACTCATTGACTTAATTGGAACTGCAGGGGGTATAATCCAATACACAGTTTGGATCTCTGTATGTAGCCAGGCTTCAGATACAGACCAGTTCCGCTGGATTATTTAAATTTACTGTCAATATGAATTCTGTGCAAATCAATTCAGATGACAATGAGATTGGATGCAAAACAAAAGAACATTGTTTGAAAAATATTCTAACATGCTATAGGAGAAGTATTGTAAGGTCTTTATTGAGGGGCAAGAAGGAAAGGAAACTGTGAAAGCAATAATCAATTATCACTATTAATCATGAGCTTTTCCAAGTACTGATCTTCAGTTTGGGCAAAGTAAGCAGAGCCACTAGAAATTACTTTACAGTACCTGTCACTGAAATATTCTTTCTAGCTTCTAGGAATAAAAGCTTAGTAATAGCATTGTTGCACTCAGTGTCAGTGTCATAGAAGTCAGCTACAGACATTGTATGTCTCCTAGAGGACATTCTTCGAGCAGAACTAAGTTGCTGTTGTAGTAACAGAGTATCTGTAAGAGACATTCCCTATTATAGTCAATAAAAGGATTTTAGGTGTATAAGTAGACATGTCAAAAACACTTGGCATCTGATTTTTTCCAGGTTTTTATTTTTATCTGTTACTTTACATATTCAAACTAAATCTTTTGGAAGTTCATACTATTAAAACTATTTATGTGAGCCAAATTCTGCCACCCTTACTCTTGGTGAGCAGTATCTCACCCTGCAAGCTGCCCTTTAGATTTCAATAGCACTATTCACAGAATAAGGTTTTTCTTCAGCAGTAAAAATAGTGGATTCTGGCTCTATGAGATTTCCAGTCTCCTGTTTAATGAGCACAAAATATATTAACTAGCTCATTTTCTATTGCCAGCAGCTGGATCAATGAGTTGCATACATAATTTGTATTATGAAGAAATACCTATTTGAAGAGAAGTTTTCCCCAATTATGGGGGGCCAGATCCTCAGAGGGTATAAAATGACATAGCTCTATTCATGTCAGTGCAGATGTGCCAATTTACACTGTCTGAACATCTGACCCATGATCTCTGCGGAATGTTTACTGAACAGCAGGACCATTAAGAGTCACTTAGCTATAATATGATCTGCACTGCCTGGACCAGATCTTCAGCTGATTAAAGTCAGTGTGGTTCAATGCAGTTATGCCAATTTACATCAGTTTAAGATCTGCTCCTCTGGGGTTTAGACCCTTTAAAGATCAGAAAGCTCATATGGTTCCTTTGCCATATCTACTGTTTTCACAATTTTTAAGCATTCTCACTCTGAAGTGTCTTGCTCATTATAAAGTGGCAGTACACCAGATAGTCCTTTCCTATGGCCCTGCTGAGTAGTGTATGTGCAAGTAAGAAATGAATTTCAAGACATGATATATATATTTCAGTATTTATTCCCCCACAAAACTTGGAAGAAACCTAAGGAAGTCTAAATAAGAACCGTAGAAGGTTTTTTCCAAGCCATTTTCTTTATACTGGATGTGCGCAACCATAAAATGTACTACAGATTACAGTGGGGAATAATTATAGATTTCCAACTGGTATGGTGCTTAACAAGTGTTATGCCACTAGTCTGTGCAGACTATTAATCCAGTGAAGTTTTCAGGTTCTGGGTAGTCTCAGGAGTAGCAGCCTCTGCAAGGTTCAGTTGGTATTATTTATTACCCAACACTGAACAAGGCAAAAATTAAGGGAATGCTCCCTGCTGAAGGTAATATAAAAATGCTGATGTAGATCTGTGTAAATAAACAGAAGCAATAGCCTTGAGATGTATAAGGAATAAATTAAAGGGAATAAAGCAAGTATAACCTCAAGGCTGCTTTCTGTCACTCTGACAAGACAAAGATATAAATAATCCCCCTAATCTCCTCTCAATGATCAGTAATTTAGTGGCACACATAATATTATATGCATAAGGCAAACAGTATGTATGTTTTGCCTAGAGCCTGAAAGCAGTGCTGCTTCAGTAAGATGCTCATTCACCTGATTTGGATTTCAGAGATTTTTGGGGATCCAGGTACATTTTAAGGTAAGCATTTTCTGTACTATTATTCCAGACAACAATTTCACCACCACAGCTCCCTGCATTGGGCAAAGAAAAGACAAAACATTGTTACAGTCACTAGCCAACCTTGATCTTTCAGGCAGCTAGAATTATTTTATTACCAACACAGCAATATTTTCACTTTTGACATGATAGGTCGCATTAAAAGGATTAGCAGGGCTTGTATTCCTACGTGTCTGTAACCTTTCAATGTTTAATCCTCTCCTACAAAGATTGCTGTAAAGGGGACATTTCTCTGGTTTTATAGAAAAGCAGGCCATGGAGAAATTGATAGAGATTTTCTAAGCAGTCCAGTGGATTCAGATGCATTACTTCCATTAGTTGTAATATGTCCAAACCCCCTACAATGCTTTGAAAATCTACCAGTTCACAAAACAAAAAGTAACAGATCTCAGACCTCAACCAAAACTACCCTTAGACATAAGCAGCACAAATGACTCTCTGGAGTCCTGTGATTTTGGGTACATTCAGCAACTAATGGCTGGAATCTACCTGCCATCAGCAGGAGGGAATGAGGGTGATGGCTGAAGTTCTAATTCTTGCTTTCAGTTTAACAAAATATAAGGTCAGACTTGCCCTGATTTGACAAACTAAGCTGTTTACCATACATTGGACCTCATGCTATTCTCACTTCCACTGGAGTAATTCACAAGTAGTCACCGGAGATACATCTGTATGAGATCATTGTACAGCTACATCTACATTTGGAGCTGAGCTAACTTCTCATCGAGTTAGTGCACTAAAAATAGTCACAAAGCCACAGTAACATAGGCAGTGGCATGGGCTTGCCATAGAGAGCATGTACCAGTGCTACACTACTATTTTTAGCTCACTAGGTTATTGAAAGCTAGCGTGAGTTTGTCTACTTGGCTGGGAATCACACCACTAGCTCCAAGTGTAGACATTGCTTAAGTGAGATCAGAATCAAGCCCATTGCATTATAATGCTTATCTCAAGCAGTTTTTAGTGAGATTGGAGAGGGCTACTTATTAAAATTTGATATAGAGAACATTCTTAATCCCCCTTCTCCAGTGGAAGAATAATGCTTTGAGGGTAAATAAAGCAAAATAACTAATATATAGTATTATCTAATTTAAAGAAAAAAGCCTTCCTTTTTGTCCATGTATTTGTGTAAGACTGGAGACACAGCATTTTCCGATCATCTCCGAGTAGCCCACTGACTAGGGCATTTGCTCTTAGGTACCATATTGAAAGCCTTTCATCTCCAGTCCACTCGTATGACTTTCTTTGTTCATTAATTAAAGATGGGCCATGAAGGAGATGTTTGAATTAGCTTTAGCCTCTAGGGTTTGGGTGCTGGTTCAAAGCCAGATGAAAGCTAGGATTCAGTACGAGACTGGAAGATGCCAAAATCTTGAGAGCTGATATTATATGTCAGGCACCCTGGGCTTAAATATCACACAATTAGCAGCTCTTACAAGATTTCTGCCACATGCAAACTAACTAACTAACTAAATAAATACATAAATAAAATAAAAATAAATCTCTCCCGGTTTTTTATCTGATTGATAATCAAACTATTGGGTTGGACCCAGAAATTTGATTCAGAGCCTTTTCTCAACTCTTTGCATAAAACCATCTTCCCCCAGAACTTGAGGTTCTGGTTTATATCTAGTACCAATAAGCATTTTTACTATCTGAGGATTATTTAGTGGCTTATGGCCTCAAATTGTACTCTAGTAAGAAATCCACATCACAAAGCTTACACTTTTTAGCCATCTCAGATATTGCTCTTGCTAGGGCACAGGTCTTCAGCCGCCAGGGATATCTATTCACAAGCACCAGATTAAAGAGGAACCAAACCCTACATCCCACACTCAGTCCTCATGCAATAACCATGACTATTAGCAACAATCAAACAAGGGATATTCAGCATAAGCCCCAGCCACTTGAGTTGAGGAATAACTCCTTTAGCTGTTTGTAAGTAGCAGGCTGTTACTGAGGCTAGTCGCTAGAGGGAGACAGTCATATGGACTAAGCCAGCAAAGTACAATTGATTAAATTTCCACTGAATTTAAGTGGAATAAATCTATATGCCACCATATTTAAATAAATTACTATAACTGTGCCCTCTCAAAAAAAACCCCCACAACATTCTAGTGTGTTTAAGTTTTGGTGAACTGAACCATTTATTCTCAATCTTTTCCTATTATTTAAGTCTTAATAATTCCAATCACCACCTCCATAGAATTCCTATTGAATCCAGGATAATGGGCTTCCTATTATAAATGTTTTCATGCTTTGGTACGTGCAAAATATCCAGGTTTAATCAGTCTGTTCGGATATGAAAAATATGGGGCGGACTTCCCTATCATTTTCTCCAATGAGAGGCTGATGTAACCCCATTGAAGCAAATTGAAATTCATTGGCATAAAACAGAAGAGAACCAAAAGTGTGCTTTTTCTGTCTCTTTAAGAAGTTCTAATTTGTTCACATCTTCTAAGTTATGTACCTCAGCCACCAGCACATTAGCTATGCCAGCCCATGCAGTAACAGAGTCAGCCTTGCATAAATCCCCAAATCCCAATTCCTGGATGATATATTAGGCAATAAATATTAGGCTACCTGTAACTAGAGTATGAGGAGGTAAAAACGCAGCACATAGGATGTCATCTTGATGCTGCACTCCTCCTTTCCATTCTGCAGGCAGAACAAAAAACTGAGTCAAGTTGCTCAGTCGGAAGACAGTAATTATTCTAAAAAAAGAGACATGCAAACAAAAAAAAAGCATAAGTGAACCTAGTCCTATCTGACCACTTCAAAAAATGTCATTGGTATCTTTTTAATATGATCATATAATCTTGAGTGGAAAAATTTAAAAGCTCTGTCCTTTTGCTTTCCTTTGCCACTGAAATTCTTCTGAGTTATAATCCAAACACGATACTTTTAGCAGCTATTTTTCTATCACTCTGCCAAAACAAAATGCTGAATCTGTCCCCATCATCACACATACTGTTCTCTGCAGTGTTAGTATTAGGGGGATATATACTCTAACCAGAGCTGAGACATGATGAAACATTTTACTGATTCTAGAAAGTGCAGAAAATACATAAAATAAACTTGCAGATTTTGACATTTCATGTGTCAAAATCTCCAAAACACATGGTATGTCATCTTCTCTCTCAAGATCTCACTTAAAATCTTTCACAGTAAAAATTTCTCTTCCACATCTTCCAGTTGTGGATGCAGCAAAAACTAAGCAAAACTGATGTTCATATCCTAAATCAGTGGTTCCCGAACTTGTTCCGCCGCTTGTGCAGGGAAAGCCCCTGGCGGGCCGGGCCGGTTTGTTTACCTGCCGCACCTGCAGGTTTGGCCGATCACAGCTCCCACTGGCCGCAGTTTGCTGCTCCAGGCCAATGGGAGCTGCTGGAAGCAATGGCCAGTACATCCCTCGGCCCACTCCGCTTCCAGCAGCTCCCATTGGCCTGGAGCCAAGAACTGGGGCCACTGGGAGCCATGATAGGCTCAACCTGCGGACACGGCAGGTAAACAAACCGGCCCGACCCACCAAGGGCTTTCCCCTGCGCAAGCAGTGGAACAAGTTTGGGAACCACTGTCCTAAATGAAGGAATCAGTCCTGCTCCCACTGAAGTCAGTGAGAATTTTCCCATTGATTCCATTGTGGTCAGCATCATACAAAGTGTCACTACTTGCAATAATTTCTTGATTTGTGTGTGGTCACTTAATGACCAATGTACTTCATGTTCTACATCAGTTAATATTAAAATTATCATTCACTTCTCCTGCCAAGCCAAGTGACAGAGCAAACACTCTTCTTAATAAGAAAAGGAGTATTTGTGGCACCTTAGAGCCTAACAAATTTATTAGAGCATAAGCTTTTGTGAGCTACAGCTCACTTCATCGGATCCTTTGTTGCAAGGATAGGTTCCTGGGTTAGTGTTTTTGTGGTGTGGTGTGTGGCTGCTGGTGAGTATTTGCTTCACAGCCCATTGCCAACTGTGTCCACATATCTGTTCAGGGGATACCATCATAGGGCCTAATCACATCAGCCACACTATCAGAGGCTCGTTCACCTGCACATCTACCAATGTGATATATGCCATCATGTGCCAGCAATGCCTTTCTGCCATGTATATTGGCCAAACCGGACAGTCTCTACGTAAAAAGAATAAATGGACACAAATGAGACGTCAAGAATTATAACATTCAAAAACAAGTCGGAGAACACTTCAATCTCTCTGGTCACTCGATTTACAGACCTAAAAGTGGCAATTCTTCAACAAAAAACTTCAAAAACAGACTCCAATGAGAGACTGCTGATTTGGAATTAATTTGCAAACTGGATACAATTAATTTAGGCTTGAATAAAGATTGGGAGTGGATGTGTCATTACACAAAGTAAAACTATTTCCCCTTGTTTATTTCCCCTCTTACTGTTCTTGTAAAGTGCTGGAAATGGTGCACCTTGATTATCACTACAAAAGTCCCCCTCCCCAGCCCCCACTCTCCTGCTGATAATAGCTCAACTTTCCTGATCACTCTTGTTACAGTGTGTATGGTAACACCCATTGTTTCATGTTCTCTGTGTATATAAAAACTCCCCACCGTATTTTCCACTGTATGCATCTGATAAAGTGAGCTGTGGCTCACGAAAGCTTATGCTCTAATAAATTTGTTAGTCTCTAAGGTGCCACAAGTACTCCTTTCCTTTTTACAGATACAGACTAACACGGCTGCTACTCTGAAACTCTTCTTAATGGCATGTGTTGGCTTTGAATTAGAGACTGTTATTTAATAGAGTGTAAGAAGGCCTCCACTAAATTCATTTCACTTAGATTCACAGATCGGGCATCTGACCAACTGTTATGAAGATGAAGGTTTGTGACAGAGAACTGTACTGGTGTTATGACTTCTAGAGTAAAAAAATGTTTGATGGTGTCAGTTTCTCTTGATTGGTTGGCCGTAGCTTAAGATAAATTTAGTAAAACATTATACCACCTACGGAATAATGGCATAAGATTCACACCACAACATCATTTCCACCACCTGCAGTCCCACTCCAAAAGGTTCCACACAGGTAGACCCCTGCATTCACACAGAGCTTAATGAAAACCAATGAGGTTTCCCTGGGGATAAGGCTGCAACCATGCAGAGTTCTTTGAAGCAAGCAGGAGGAGATGAGCATAGTCCAAATCTCCAGCTTCTGTTTACCCACAGTCTGGCAAGGAACAAATTGAACCACCTCACAAAAGTTCTTGCTCCCATGCATCACAGTCAGGGGTTCCATTGTGTAAAGTTAGCACCTCTGCCTTGTCTATCAGAAGGGTGATGGCATATGGATTGTCTTTGAAGATAACCAATCATTCCCAAAAAGATCTGAGAAAGGGAATGAGATATATATAATTCAGTTAATCTCTACCAACCAGAAGTGGAGCGTGGGGGCGGGAGTAGTAACAAAAACCTGATCATCACTTTCTAGAAGGACAATCAGAAAAAGGGCTTGTCTTCATTACAGGCTAAATCGGTGCCACTGTGATCAATGCAGTGGCATCAATTTAATGGGTAAAGACACAATAAGTCGATGGGAGAGCGCTCTCCCGTCAACTTCAGTATTCCACCTCCCTGACCAAAAAAAAAAAAGCGAACATCATTCTGGGATGTATTAGCACATGGGTTCTCAAACTGGGGGTCGGGATCCCTCAGAGGGTTGCGAGGTTATTACATGGGGAGTTGCGAGCTATCAGCCTCCTCCCCAAACCCCACTTTGCCTCCAGCATTTATAACGGTGTTAAATATATAAAAAAGTGTTTTTAATTTATAAGGGTGGTCGCACTCATAGGCTTGCTATGTGAAAGGGGTCACCAGGACAAAAGTTTGAGAACCACTGTATTAGCAGGAGTGTTGTAAAAAAGACATGAGAAGTAATTCTTTCACTCTACTCTGCACTGATTAAGGTTCAACTGGAGTATTGTGGCCAATTCTGGGCATCACATTTCAGGAAAGATGTAGAGAAATTGGAGAAAGTCCAGAAATGAGCAACAAAAATGATTAAAGGTCTAGAAAATATGACCTATGAGGGAAGATTGAAAAAATTGGGTTTGTTTAGTCTGGAGAAGAGAAGACAGAGGGGACATGATAACAGTTTTCAAAGTACATAAAAGGAGGAGGGAGAAAAATTGTTCTTCTTAACCTCTGAGGATAGGACAAGAAGCAATGGGCTTAAATTGCAGTAAAGAAGGTTAAGGTTGGACATTAGGAAACATTTCCTAACTGTAAGGGTGGTTAAGCAGTGAAATAAATTGCGTAGAGAAGTTGTGGAATCTTCATCATTGGAGATTTTTAAGAGCAGGTTAGACGAATATCTGTCAGGAATGGTCTAGATAATACTTAGTCCTGCCATGAGTGAAGGGGACAGGACTAGATGACTTCTCGAGGTCCCTTCCAGTCCTATGATTCTCTGAAGTCAACGGGAGAGCGTCTCCAGTCAATACAGCGCAGTGAAGACACCGGGGTAAGTCAACTCCAGCTACATTATTCATGTAGCTGGAGTAGAGTAACTTAGGTCAACTTACCCCAGTACTGAAGAAAAGCCCTTAGATCAGTGGTCACCAACTGGTAGATCGCGATCAACTTGTTGATCCTGGAGCCTCTGCCAGTCAATTGTAATCTCCAGCTGCTAAAAGCTCCCTCCAAGCTCCCTGCCTGCCCTGGTCCTGCACCACTCCCAGAAACGGCCATCATGCCCTCAAGGCCCCAGAGGTGGGGGCAGAGGTCTCTGCGCATGGCTTCTGCCTGCAGACACTGGGGAACTGTGGCTAATATAAGTTTCAGGGGCAGTGGTTGCAGAGAGGGGCAACACGCTGAGCCATGTGTTCCCTCCTAGGGGCTGCAGGGGCATGCTGGCTGCTTCCTGGAGTGGTGTGGAGCTGGAGCAGGCAGGGAGCTTGCATTAGCCATGCTGTGCCGCCGACTGGGAGCCACCTGAAGAAAGTGCCGCCTGGCGGGAGCCCGCACCCCTCTTGCACCCCAATCTTCAGCCCTAAGTCCCTCCTACAGCCAGAACCCCATGCCCCCTCCTACACCCCAAACTCTCTCCTGTGCCCAACCCCCGCCCCAGCCCATATCTCCCTCCCAGAGCCAGCATCCCATACCCCCCTGCACCCCAACACTTTGCCCCAGCCCAGAGCCCCCTCCTGCACCCAAAGTCCCTCCCAAAGCTTGCATCCCCCTCACCCTCTCCTGCACCCCAACCCTCTGCTCCCCCTCCCATACTCCAAACCCCTCGGCCCCAGCCCAGCCTGGACCCCCTCCCGCACCACAACTCCCTGCCTCAGCCGGGTGAAAGTGAGTGAGGTGGGGGAGAGTGAGCGACGGAGGAAGTGGGGATGGAGTGAGCGGGGCAGGGCCTTGGGGAAAGGGCGGGGACTTTGGGGAAGGGGTTGGGTAGATCCTGGGTTTCACTTAAATTCAAAAAGTGATCTTGCCTCTAAAAGGGTTAAAGGCCTCTGCCTTAGAGATTCCTGAGAGAAGGAAACCAACACCCTGTCCCAAGCAGTACCTGCTTATGGCCCCGTTGCCTCAGAAGCATGGGCACAGGAGAGTCTGTTCTCAAAGAGATGCTGAAAGGATGCTGCTTATTTAGAGCAAGGGGAAAGCCTAATAACCAGGAGAAGCACTAGGCTCTGGAGATCTCAGATAACAAGGCTGAATACTTGCCTGCTTGCCATAAACAAAGTGGGGACAGCTAGTCATCAAATGAAAATGATCAGTGCACTCAACTCATTTACTTCTCTGTGGTTCGCTATGAATATCACTGTGATTCAGAGTAAAAAAGTGGATTTGAGTCACCAATGAGCAATGATTGCTTTGCTAGCATATGTAAGCAGCAGCCGTCTTTATAAGGTAAGTTTATGTTTCTAGACTGAGCCTCTGAACACGTGCAATGAGCAGTCTTGATATTAAAAGACACTTTTTTTCCTTTTTTTCAGAACATTGCTTCTGTCTATGACATGTTCATGATCATTAGTGGGGATTTTCCTTCTGGTTCTATAGCTGTTAAAAGTCAGAAAAAATATATTTGATTCTCTGAGTTTCAAAGGGGATGAAAAGACACAAAAGCAATTTATCCCATCCTATTCCCAACCTATTAGCATAATTCTACAGTGAACAACTGCTCTATAAATTACTTCCTTAGGTACAGTAGCATCTGTATTCTCTGAGTTTTCTAATTTATGGACAGAATGTTTTCAAATTATGTCCTGCTATAATTTATCCTAGCATCTGTATACTGTCTGGATGCAGAAAAGAGAAGTATCTTTTATTTTATTTTTTTATTCCTCCAGAAGCTCAAGCAACATTAAAGAATATTTTTCCACTAGCAAAAAGCAAGGGCCTCACTTCATAAGGCCAAGCAAGGCTAAACCTGTGGTAATTCCATGCTTTAGGCACTAATTTTACAATGGTCTCAAAGTGGACAGAATTTAGATTCCAAATGGGATTCAGCTTAGTTTCTAGGGATCCATCATTGCAATGCCATTGCAGGATTGGGGCCCTAGTTTGCAAGAAAAAGCAAGCAATTTCCCCAGCTGTGCTGTATCTTTTAAGCAACACACTTTTTCTCCAGTGATGTGCAGCCAGATCTAAATCTTTTCCTGAACTGAGTTGCCAACTACTCAGTGAGTTACTGTGCTTGGAAAAAATTAGACTTTTAAAAGATAGATTTTATCTCCAGAAACTGAGTCAAAGAGTACATCTTAAGAATGTATTTCTTCCAGCATTTTTGAATAATGTATACAGTACCTGTCCCAGCCTGTGACTAATATAGTCCTCTTTAGTACCATGATCTGGGAGATGTCAACTGCTCGGTCTCTTCCAACATTGAGTTTATGGTGACAGTGTCCATTGAAATCCCAAATCTTCAATTAAAAAATAAATAAGTTATCCATAACCTCTCAGCATAGGCAAAGCAGACAATCATCTGGTAATTTAAGGATCAATGAAGAAATAAATCTATTGGATTGGATTTGCTTCATACCTTGATGTAAATCAGAGGTAACTGCATTGAAGACAATTCAGTCTTCATCAGAATCAGGCTCATAGGATTGAATAGTAAGCAAATAATAATAATGCTTCTCCATAGCTTTTATATAGCACTTTTCATCTATAGATATCAAGATACTGTAAAAAGGAAGCAAATATTACCCCCCTTCTACAGATGGAGAAACTGAGAGACAGAGATGAAATGACTTGTCCAACCACAAACAGCAGGGCAGGAATAGAATGAAGTGGCAGAGCCAGGATTTGAATCTAAGTCTGATTCTCCATTCTGTGCCTGCCCTCCCGCCTGCTCCAACCCCCCCCCCACCCCCACCCCCCCCCCCACACACACACACAAACACACTCTGAGATGACCTACATGTGACAGCTTCTTTATCCATGGAACCCCTTGAAACCATATGCAAAAGTGCATTTATTTTGCACCTTTGACTGCCTCACCTGTTCACTGCTAAGCAATCTTTGCTGGGACTCTACTAATACGCCAGCAATTTGAACATCTTTGTGACAGCTTCTTCTTAGAAATAAGAATCATTTACCTGCCATAAAAGACTTTTCCCTACTCCACCGAGAAGAATTCATAAAAAAAAAAATGTTATGCTGGTCCAAGATCTTGAATTGACATGTCTGTGTCTTGGACCAGTGACATTTTGAAGGTCTGACCTTTTAAATGTAGCCAGTTGCAAGACTGAGCCTTATAAAATCATGACAGTCTGATTTAGAGAAAAGCTATTTTGGATACATTTTAAACCATCGAAAAATTAATTTTATTTATATTACACTAGTACTTAGACATCCTACCTGAAATCAAGGCCCCATTGTGCTAGGTGCTGTACAAACAGAGACAAAGAGCTTACATAGACGAGACAAAGGGCAAGAGAGTTTCCAACTGGGAAACTGAGGCACAGAGTCATTGAGTAACTTGCCCAAGGAATTAAATGAAGATTTCTCAAGTCCAGTATCTTAAGCACTAGACCATGAGTCCTACATTTCCTGTCAAACTGAAATTTGCTCAGTTAGACTTGCAGTAGTGAGGAATCATCTTTACAGGTGAAGGGAGACAAGTAGTTCTCACTTCTAATAGATTTTCTGGAGTGGTGTTAAGGGCTTTCTGGCACTCATTTGAGTTGACCTCCATAATTCACTCATGTATTCACCAATTCATAGTCATCCTATATACAAGCCAATAAGCTCTGTATTTGCCACTCCCACAGGTATGTGTTCAGCTTAGTATTAATTAATTTACAGTTCATGGACTCCTGTAAATTAAAACAACATTTAAAAAGACTCATGGTTTGGGAAAACATTGCTCAAACATCTCATTTTACATATAAATCTATTGGATACAGCAATAATGTATATATGTAGTGATTTGAAATAAAATGTATTTGCCATTTAAACATTCATTTCACATGTTGGTATTCCATATTCTTACATAGATGTGTGTTTTATATTCATAGGAGTCTGTTGCAAAGGCATTGAAGTAATTTTTTCATAAGAATGAGGTTTGGGAAGCTTCCTCTTCAAATTTTACTGACAGTATGAAAAACTGAAATAAGACATTGTCATCCTGTAGTATTATCGCTGGACTGACTTACCCTGTGCTTCCTGACACTAGCTCAAGACTCTGTCTACATCCTAACAGTGGATTTTCTTCAGTTTGTTCTTTGACAAAGGCCTGAGCTACATACAGTTTAGAATGTGGGTTTGTTTATTTTTTTTTACTGAAATAGTTATACTGGTACAACAAGTGGGGACACAATTATACTGGTATAAAGGTGCCTTGTACTAGTATAACTTATTCTGCTTTCCATATAGGAATAAACTATACTGGTATAAACAACTTTTATGCTGGTATAACACCCCAACCCCTCCCCACCTCACCCCACACACACACTGGGCTGGTTGTATTGTTTTAACTATGCTAGTATACTTAACATGGTACGGCGTTTGTATTCAGACAAGCCCTTAAGATGGGTATTTTGTCATGAACTGAAGCCATCACTTTTCCCTCCGACCTCCTAGGTACTGAATGTTGTGTCCTTAGGACTTCCACTGCTTGGAAATAGCAGAGTGCTCTTTGGCAGCATTTAAGGCAGGCCACTTCTACTCAGCCAAGGCCAACAGTATAACTCAGTACAATCCCAAATTTCAGTGCAGACTCTGGTGTTTAAGAATGTGTTTAAAAACTTTAGCTTGATCTTCCCATATTAGAACTGGGCAGTCAAGGAAGTAACGAGATGAAGCAATACAGTACATTTTGTCTTGTTATCCAGAAAGGTTATCTTTCTGGGAGATGCTCAACTGCCAAAAAGACCTTGAATGATACCTGAGATGGACAAAAACTGTAATAATAGATGCAAGTTCCACACCACTCTCCCCAACTGCCAGATTTTGGCAGTGTTTGGTCCAGAATTTGTGGCTTTGTCTTATCTCTATAATGGGACAGAAATCCAAACATTGGATTTGGATCTGAACTTTATGACTCAGGCCCATCTCTACCACAGACACAAGTTAATAAGCAAGAAAATTGAGAGACACCATGGCACAGAGGATAGGGCACTGCCCTGGGATTCAGGAGACCTGAATTCTATTGCCAGCTCTCCCATTGAATTTCTGTGCTATCTTTGTTAGGTCACTTTTCGGTTTTCCCTCCCACCCTTTGTCTTCTCTGTTTATACTGTAAGCTCTCCAGAGAGGGTCCTTTCATATTATGTGTTTGTACAGTGCCTAGCACAACAAGGCCCCAGTCTCAGTTGAGACCTCTAGGAGCTAATGTAATATAAAAAATAGCTTAAGTCTGACTAGTTATGTCAAAACTAGCCGAGTCTGGGGAAATGGTCTCTCAGGTTGATGATTTTCAGCAACTTCGGCCAATGAAATAGGAAGAGCTAGAAATCTGTTTGGCAAATCTATTAAGTTTTTTAAATGGTATGAATTTAGTGTACATTGAAGTGAAAGACTAACAGCACTGGCTTAAAACCTGTCATAATGTTGGGCAGTGTTCTGTCAATACAGCTTTCTGTCAATACAATCCTGATCTTAACAGCATACACCTTTGGTATTAAAACACAAGAATCTCTCTTTAGTAGAAACGAAAGCACAAGTTATTAAATTTTATGGTGGTTTTTGATATGGTCAAATTCTCATTGAGATGATTAAGAAGATTTAAAATTCATTTTAACTTTCAATAAACTAAAATTTGAATTAATGTGTCCAGGGGTGAAAGGCTGGTGTTTTAACTAACCTAGGCACCATTTCAAAATAGTTGTTTTACAGTCATGCATTGGCTACCATGATAATATGCCCTTGTGTAATGACAACTGATTGATCCAAGAAAAGCAATGGAAATGTTTGTCTGGTGATTAAGGCAATAAGGGCCATTGCTGTACAGAGTCATGGATTGTAAGAAAACTACTTGGAAGGAAGGAAGGAAGGAAGGAAGGAAGGGAGGTAACAAAGAAGGAAGTGTTCTGTAAAGCACTGTGTGTATCCAAAGTGTTAGACAAGCAATTAAATTTAACTGCGTTTTCCCAACAGTGTTAGGATTTCAACCTCTAGTTGCTGAGTTCATCCCATCTCCTCTTTAACAAGGCCAATGGAAAAACCAGCCATTGTTTAGTAGCTGAGTACTTTGGCACATTGTATCTATGTGGAAAAAAACTGCAATGGAAGGAAATAGTTTGAAATGTTTTCCCCTCACACCTTTACTGTTCCATCTGTGCTTCCAGTTAAGAGCCTTGTCTCAGTTGCATCCAGTGTCATAGTGCTGATCTCAGCATTGCCATGGCAACCAGTAAACTGTTTGATTTTCTGCCCAGTGTCTATCAGCCAGAAGGTAATGGTAGATCCTGTATCTGAGCTGATTACCTGGGGGGAAAAGCAGAAATTGAGATGTAATTTACAATCTTTATATATATATAAAACAATAACCTCATACATATGTGCACTGCACTTATATAATTAGCAACATCTGAAATGCAAATCAGATAATTTTTGCATTGATTTTCCCCATCTTTTCCCTTTCATCTCATTACAAGCTCTATCATTCCCCACAATCAAAGTTTATGGGCAGGTCTGTTGCTTGTAAAATCTGCATTCGCAGCTAGTTCCAATTAGCCAAAGAGCAATGATTTACTCCCTATTATCCTTCAGCACGGAAGACAGGTGATCAGCTCCCTCAAGAGACAATATCCCAAGTTACATGCGTGAACTAGAAATGTTCTCAGCAGGGATGAAACACTTCCACAGCCCTTCAGCTTGGAATCTTGCAGGCATGCTCAACTGAATGCTTTGTGCTAAGTGGTCAGATAAATCTTCCCTGCTTATTTCAGAGAACCGATCCACTGAGTAATGGATCTTTAAAACTACATCTCTGGAAGGGGAAATAGTTTAGGGAAGCTCTCAGCATATATTAGCCCCAATTTAGAATTCAGTAGTGAGACCAGACATTATAAATTAGGAAAAAATCCATTTGAACAGATTATGGTTATTTCTTTTTTGGCATACAGTATGTTAAATTGCTCAAAAAAGATGCACTCACTCTTACTTCCATTTGCTGTATACTTACTGCTGGGTGAAATCTTCAGTCCTCACCTCAGTCCTAATTCAAGCAAGATTCCCATTGAAGTCAATGGGAGTTTTGCCTGAAAAAAAGCATTCTGGAATTTACTTTTTTTTTTTTTTTGCCTTTGATGCTCATCATTAAAGAGGTTAAGGTTCATCAGCAGTCACCTCACTGGTATCACTGTTCTAGTCCTAGTCTTACAATAAGAAATAACAGTGATATCTCAGTCAAGCATGGCAACTGTTGGCAAGTGGTGAATTTTTAAATGGCACCCTCTAACTATACACATGCTGTTATTTAATCCCTTCTCCATGTAAGTTAATACATAATAATTGCTGAGATTTAGTTGTTCTTGACTCTTTTCAAAATACCTTTCCTCCTAGTTAAAATCAGGTGCTCAAAAAGATAGTTGGCTATTTCTTCCAGAAGGAATCCAATTCCTCCCCCAGAAAATGCTAATCAAAGAGTTCTCAGCAATCTTAACAAAAATCAAATTTCTTTCATGATGCAATTCACATTTCAAGAAGTTCAAAGACATGTGCCCAATGCCATACCTGTCAGCACCTGTAGAAATTTTATATCAACCACTTATCTTCATTCATAATACCTCTGACCACAAACACAATGAAGTACAGCTTCTGCACAACTCATGTGCTTTGACCTGATACCATTATGGAATTATTCCAATGACAGGGTTTTTTTTTTTATTAGTTCCTGGCAAAATAAATAAATAAAGGACTCCCTTAATTGTTTAATTAAAAAAAAAGACTATAAATCCACTGAAATAAGTTTGCTTTCTTTCAAATTTTAGTAATTAAATGAGGCTTTCTTGTTGAGAAGCAAAATACTGCAAATTTATTGTGTTAAATTAGCTATGTTGCTCATGTTCTTAAAAGCACCATCCAAAGGAAACCCAAATTGAACTCTAATTATAACCAAGTCTGTTTTGAATATAAATTCTGCAATTTGCCTTTGTTATTCTAAACTCTCACTCTATTATCTAAGGAGTCCTAGATAATTTAAATAAGGAGTGAGAGACAAGACAGCATTGTCTAGCCATTAAGACATAGGAGTGGGAGTCAAGAAATGTAAATTCTGTTGCTGACTGCCTCTGCCTTACTGTATGATTTTGGGGGAGTCTCGCAACTTCTGTGCTTCAGTTTTCCTCATCTATAGGATGAAGTTAATAATACCTACTTACCTAATGAGGCCTACTTAGTGCACTGAGATTATTTGATGAAGGACACCATAGAAGCTGAAAATGTTATATTAATATTAGAGATGATCAGAGGAAGTGAGACTCTGGATAAATGTTCAGCAGTCACAATTCAAGTCAGAGTCAAGGCCAGGGATTAGAAGTCAAACTCTCCTGAGATGTTCTTGTGAGATTTCATCCCCAAATTAGAGAAAACTAACAGGATCACTTGATCTCAGAAGAGTTTCATCTCAATCTTGGGAGAATGACTATAGCCAGTTTCTCACAGCAATGGTCAATCAGAACCTTCAAGCAGGGCCAGCCAGTTTAAGATCTCACCAAGAACCAGAATGGTATAGATGGGTTTAAATCCAGTGATTTGAATTTGATGCCCCCATTTCCTAGCTCTTCCAAAAGCACAAGGTGCTTTGGACTAAAGGGCTTTGGATTAAGTCCATCTCCAATTAATTTTATTTATTTTAAGTAATTAGCAGACAATAAAACCTAGCCAAATACTGATGCACAGGCCGTCCACTTGATCTTGATCTCAGGGAAATGTTATGTATTGAGCTACCAATAACAGAACTGACAGGTTTTGCTAGATATGCTAGTAATTACTAAGCACACTGAACTTTTTTGGCTACTTCTCTGCATATAGGTGTTAAAATAACACACGACATAAGACTATGAAATCATAGTACGAATGCAGGCCTCAGATGTATTCTCAGACAAAAAGTGTTTATTTCTATATCAGTATGACATGCATCCATGAGTGCTGTTAGACCTATTGAGTTTAAGGAGTTCAGTAGAAACTGCTTGAAGACTAAGGCACTGTGACAAGATTACAGAGCCAGGCAATAGCAGGGCTAGGGTTAGAAATGAGGAATCCCAAGTTTCCCAGTCTCGTGCTCTATCTAAGGTACTTTGTATGGTCCGCATTATTATAATATCTAGGCATCTCACAATCTGTAACATTTATCCTTCCAACACCTCTGGGAGATGGGGCTGTGATATTATCCCCATTTTACAGATGGGGAACTGAGACACAGAGAGATTAAAACCTGAATGCACAAAAGGAGTTAGTTGTTGTGACATTGAGTCCCTGGAAAATCACTGCAATCCACAAATACTGTGTTAGGTGCCTAAGCTCCTAGACAATGAAGGAGAAGACATAGGCGCCGTAGTCTGCAATGAACTAAAGCCAGCATGCTAAGCAGAGAGCTGCCTAAGCTAATCAATGGAAGATGCCAAGCACAGTGGTGCATGCTAAGTGCCACCCCTCTCATGGAGATAGGTACTTAAGTCCAGGCTGCAGGGAGGTACCTAGCTGTGCTTGCGAGTCACAGTTGGCAACCCTTTTTGGAGTTAGGTGCCTAAACCATTTTAGCAAGATGTGAGAAGCAGGAGGAAGAATTCCATCATAATTTTAACCTACTGGTTAGGGTATTTCCCTGGGATGTGGGGGAACCCTGGTTCAAGTCCCCCTTCCACCCAGGGAGCAAAGGGATTTGAACTAGGATCTACCATCTATCCGGTGAGCACTCTAACCATTGGGAAATGGCATAGTCTGATGTGAAGATCCCTTAGTTTCTCTTGTTGAAGATGTTGGACTCTGGTTAAATAATTAAAGAGACAATGGAACAGGGACACTGGATGCTAGGTGAGAGCTCTAACCACCAGTAGTTATTCTCATGCTGTGCTCTCTCTCTCTCTCTGACTGTTCCAAATGACTCTTTACTACCACTTTTTGAAAGCATCCTCTGGGACTGTCATGCATTATAGCAGCATTCAGACAGAATGTCACTGCAGGACAATCCGGTGCGCTGTAGATTCACACCCTGGTTTACTGCACAGTAACTTGTTGTGTAGACAAACTCTACAACAGAAACACAAACTTGCTCAAGATCTCTCAGCAGGTCCATGGCAGAACTAGGATCAGACCATAGACCAGTGACCCAGCCATTTAAACCACACTGCTACCCCTTTCTGGTTGGCATATACCATTTTGCATCACTCTGTCTATGCTATTGGTATTTAATTTGTAATAATTATTTTGGAATTAGATACACTTAGAGGGAAAGTAGATTACCTACCTCAGAGGGTTGTTATGAGGATTAAGGGTGGTTCTGTGCTCCAAAACTATGATGTATCAAGTATTATTATCATTCCTGAAGTGAGCGTACATATGAGCCACACTTTTAAACCCTTAGACATCAGCTTTCCAGAATGCCTGCATCTTAAAGGAATGCACCTCCCTTCTCTTCTGTCTCCCTTTCTCATGGCTCACAGAAGCTTTTAAAATCAATAACTTCACTGAAAACATGTGCTGCTCATTAGCACAGCCTCTAGCATCCCATACTGCTTCTTTCAAAAACATGCACCCTAAGGCTAGGTGGTGGATACATATCACTGTGACTTGTTTAGCAGCTGGGCCCAGCAACTGTGGTCTTCAACAGGGAAATACAAAGATGAGTGAAGTCCTTTACAAAGCCCTTTGTTAGAAGAGAGATTTTTCTCTTCCTCCACCTTCCTTTTCTTATGGAATCTCACGTCTCATTATTTCACTCCTCCCATCTTTTCTGGCCATGCCTTTCTCTTCTTGAATCCTTCTGCCAGTTTCTATCTATCCTTTTCTAATGCCTCCTCTCTCTCTCTCTCTCTCTCTCTGACCCCCCTGCTTTCCCCCACACACACTTCTGATTCTCTGCCTTACCCAATGCCTAGTACACAGAGAATTCAAAGGCATTCCTTTTCACCAGAGCCAGTGCAGCTGGTATGTCTCATCAGCCACTTAGCAATGTCATGGGACACAAGCTCTGCTAGCTCTGCTTGGCTAATCAGTATTTTTATTAATAATAAAAATCTATACTACAGTATTTTACCATATCCTAAATGGTTTTGGAAACTTAAAACATACAGGGATCCCATCATTTCTCAATGAAATGCAGCTACCTCAAGGGTGAAAATATGTCTTCTCTTTAACATACAGCCACAATGCACAACTGTTTAATGAATGAAATGAAGAATATGTCAGCCAAGTGGAAATGTAAGAGGGATTTAGGTAGGCAGAACGCAATGAGCAGAATTGGCCTGGACACCCAGCCTAAAAACCCTACTTTTTCAAAAAGCACCACAAGCTCTCCAGTGACTACAAGAGGTCAGGACATCAGTTTCGCATCTTAAAGCAAAGCATCTTTAGCAGCACATTTCACCCTAACTTCAAGCCGAGGCATTGCTTCAGTACTGGTTCAAGGACCATCAACTGAGACTATTCCTTCCTTGCCCAGCCAAATTCTGCTGACCCAGTCCAGTCATGTTTGGCTTGTGAGATCTGAATGGATTATAGCACAAGGAGGTGTGACGGGGGCTCCCACTACCTTAAAATCTCAATCATACAATTCACTGTACCTAGTAGACTGCTGCATCCACATGAAGCCCCACTGACTTCAGCAGGGCTTCACACCTGCACCACAGTCCACTTCCATACTACAGATCGCAGAGTCAGGTCATAAGTGGTTATCCTGCTTCACTTTAACTCCTAGTGCCTGGAAGGAACTCTCTAGTACCCATCTCATAAACTAGTCTTGCTGATCTAAATACTTTCCATATTTTGCAATGAAAAAATTAAAGTGCTCCATAAGTTATCCAATTCAGCTGAATTAGACTGGTCACCTGCATAAAATACAATGATTTCGCAACCAACTTTGGTCCCATGAGTGGCATTTTAAAAAGTAATTGTATGTAAAGGGACTTTTCCTAAACACACAAGCTTTTAGCAGAAGAGGAATACAGCAATACTTTCCTAGTGATAATATAATAAATTACATTCCCTTAAACTGGGTCGGTTTCTAAAGCTTAGACAAATGGAAACACTTATTTTTAATGTAAATTTAGGGTCTGTTCCACCAAAGTGGGATTTTTTTTGTTGTTTAATGTTGTTTGATGTTTTGTTGTTTACAGCATGGGTTGTTTCTTTGACAGCATGCAGGAAAGCTGTTTCTTTTTCTTTTAATCAGTCAGGCTACTGCTACCATGCTTTAAATGCTCATTTGTACCAAACAAATCACCACCAAAAACCATGATGATCTGTTGATACCCCATATCATACCACTATATGCTCTAAGGTTTGCCTTAGCTGAATCTCAATCTATAGATAAAAGGGGCTGGTTGGGCAGAGCTCAGGAAAATCTATCACAGAGACATTTCCCTGTATAGTAACTGTAGCTCTTCATTGAGATGCAGGTAGTGCTCTGATACCAAAGACTGCAGTGCATCATTAAAGTACTGTGAAGACAAACAACACTCTCACTGCATACCAAGTGGTATTACATTTAACTGAATCGTTTTATTATGAATACATCCAGGTCTGCCACTGTAAGCCACTTGTGTAAAATTTTCTAGCGAAAATGAATCTTCACTAATTACATTTCATGCATATTTCAGAACTATCCTCAGGGATACTGTACAGTGGCTATAAAGAAGAATTTTATAATCAAGTTCATTTGCAATTGGCAGTCATACCAGCACTAACCTACATCAGAGATAACCCTAGACCATCTCACAATAGTGGTTTTATTTTTATCATCTGTGTTTCTTAGAAATGTTGGGTACACTGATATTTGATATCACTTTTTAACACTGAACCTTTATTGGAAACCAAACCACTTTTCAAATATGATAGAAAGTTTAAAGAAAGCAGGTAGTTTACTAGTTCAATTAAACTGTTGGGATACTAGAATACCCACAGTCCTTTTCAGGAAAGTCAAACAAAGACTGTAATTAGCATGCTTTAGTATGAGATAATTTTCTTGCCAAAGTAAATGGTCTCTCCATCTCTAATGTAACTTTCTGAAATCAAATTAAGAAAATCACCTTGTAGGTAATACACATTTTCAAGTTCCTTATCACGAAAATGCAGAAAGGTTCTTTATTTCTCCCCCCTTTACCTGCTTAAAAACTGAATTGTAAAGAACACAAGTAACTGCTTTCCCATGACTTGTGACCTTTCTGCCGGTTTCCTGCTTCATTTCCAACAACATCAGCTGGTTATTAAATGAGATAAAAAGCCGTCCATGAGCTTCATTAAAATAAAGGGTGGAGTGGAAGTCCAGACTCTTTGGAAATGAGCCCGCAATCCTCTGGATGCACAGCTGATGCTGAATATCCCAGAGCCTTAACACCTGTGCACATAATGATGAAGAAATCACACATTATCTGCTTTTTTTTTTGTTTCAGAATGCATTGCAATCATTAGTTATTGCAGTGATAGCTCTGGCTTGCTTCATTTGCCTTATTAACGTCTACCACCAAATACAAGATGAAAGAGGCCATCTTTGTTCAGTTTATTTTACAAAAGGCTTTCAGTGAGTATTTTGTTTTATTGTTATTTGTATTATAATCAAGGTCAGGACCATATTGTGCCAGCCATTATACAAACACATAAGACAACCTCTGTGCTGAGGAGTTTTCAGTCTAGACAGACAAGACAGAGAAAGGGGGGAGTGGACACAGCAGTGAAGTGACTTGTCCAAAGTTTTACATCACTGTAACTCCATTGGTTTCCTGGTTTATACTGGTGAAGTTGAGAAGAGAATCTAAAAGCCTCTGGCAGTTACCCTTAGAAAAACAATTAGTGAGTCAGAATAGTCAGAACAAGGTTGAAACATCAACCTTGTTGTGCCTATATTTTGCTAGTGTCCCCAGGGAGATAGAAGTGTTATATATGAGCTTTGGATCCACTAAAGCAGGTTAGTAAAAGTTACAATAAAAATCTCTCTCATAGAATGTATGAGTGTTGACACAAGAGCTTAGTGGCAAATGTTATGGTGTGTTGTGTATATAAATAAAAAGGTAATTTTTATGTCATTATTTACTTGGTAGACTGTAAAGGCTCGTTATAAATATACAACAGCTATAGCTAATAAGAGATGGCTCGTTCTGGAGGAGGATAAAAGGGAGCTATTTTTTAGCTTTCTTGAAAGCATAAAGCAGCAATATATCAGCAAGTGGATGCAGAGAAGTAGTTGCTATGCAAGCTTCTTCAAACAGCATTGCCAATGCACTTCCCTTGGTGTGCCTCACTAACCTGGCTCTTTTTTTGCACCAGGTTTCTCACCAGAAGGAAAGACTTACAAATGTGCTAAGTTAAAGCCCCTCTCCAGAGCTATAGTCATTAGAAGTACATCCAAACTCAATGAGCCTACAGGTCTCTGCATACACCAATTCTCATCTATTTAAAAAATCCCAAGCATTGGGTGACCCAATTATTTTAATGTGGTCACAGCAGTGTGGCAAATCCCAGAACACTACCAGAGAGTGGGTAGGCAAAAGCATCAAGTAGATAATACAGAGACAAGCAAGAAACAAGTCCACTGGGGAGAGAATGAGTAGCCATGGAGCGATAGCTGCCATCTTAACCCACTCTGGTAAATCCTAGTTGGAATCCTGAGTATTCCCATACTAAAAAGAAAAGGAGTATTTGTGGCACCTTAGAGACTAACAAATTTATTTGAGCATACGCTTTCGTGAGCTACAGCTCACTTCATCAGATGCATTTGGTGGAAAATACAGAGGGGAGATTGATATACACACACAGAGAACATGAAACAATGGGTTTTATCATACACACTGTAAGGAGAGTGATCACTTAAGATGAGCCATCACCAGCAGTGGGGGGGGAGGGAGGAAAACCTTTCATGGTGACAAGCAAGGTAGGCCATTTCCAGCAGTTAACAAGAACACTCCACCCCCCACTATGAAGTGAGCTGTAGCTCACGAAAGCTTATGCTCTAATAAATTTGTTAGTCTCTAAGGTGCCACAAGTACTCCTTTTCTTTTTGCGAATACAGACTAACACGGCTGCTACTCTGAAACCTATTCCCATACTGAATCTGTTCTATGGATATGGGGCTTCTGTCTCCAGGTGTGTGAACACAGCTCAATTCACAAGACATATGTTGATTAAAAGTGTTAAAACATGTGACTTTGTGCTGGTTTAAAACAAGCCCACTCTATCTCCATGACTTATCCATTATAACACATGGTGCAATCAGTGACTCAATTTCTCTTGTGCTGTCAAAATTCCGCCTTTTAAAATGGTGAATGTTATCTCTTTGCATCCTTTTCATCCCACATAACATCGGATAGAAGAAGTTTGTTGTGGTTTCTGCTGGCAGTAAATCAGAGAATGCTCTTGGTAGCAGAGGGGGCTTTTTGTTTATTATTAGACATAGAGACTCAGATTACCATGCATTCATCAGAGTGAAATAGATTCATACTAATGCCAAGAACAACGTGCACTGCTCTGTGTTTAGCATAATGGTTTAACAATCAAAGAGAAAACACAATTTTAACACTGCAATTGAAAGACATATAGTGGTGTTTAATATTGGTGCTGGCCTCACTTGTTCTGCTCAGGTTTTGATCAGCAAGTCCTTTCTTGCCTTTATAATGACAAACCTGAATCACAATCTCAAATTAGCATTAGAGAAAAGTTGAGTGTGAAAATAAACTAAGGCCTGTCTACATTTAAAACACTACAGTGGCACAGCTGCAGCTATGCTGCTGTAGCGCAGACACTACTTACACTGTTGGGCTAGGCAATCCACCTTCCTCAGAGCACAGACACTACCTCCCATTGGCATAGGTAATCCGCCTCCCTCAGAGGTAGTAGCTAGGTTGACATAAGAATTCATCCTTTGACCTAGTGCTGTCTACGTAGGGGCTTAGATCAACTTAACCCCCCCAGGTGACATGGCTAGTTCGACTTAATTTTCTAGTGGAGACCAGCACTAGGACACACTATGGACCATATTTTCAAGAAAGTTTAGCATCCACAACTGGGGTCATATTTCCAGAAGACCTCAGTTCTCAATTAGGCACCAAAATAAATGGCCAGATTCTCATATGTTGGGTATGGAGCTTTTTTGAAAATTTAATCATGTCACAATGGGAGCTGCTGGCGCATTTCTGAAAATGCTCCACTTGTGTGTGCTCAACACCTGAAAATCTGGCCCTGTGGATCCAGTTCTGTTTGCCAATGCAGGGACTGCAGGATCAGGCCCTGTAGGCAGTTTTTATATTTACCTTGTCCTCTGAGAAGCTGAAAAGCTGTTTTCGTTCAGTAATGAACTGAACAGCTATTACACTGGCTGAATGGCCTTGAAGAACTCCAGCAGGTTTCGAGGTGACGTAGGGGTTCCAGAGGCAAACTCGGTGATTGATGCCAGCAGTAGCTGTTCACAATCACAAAGCAAAATAGATTAAAACCAAAAGTACTCTTGAAAGGGGATTTTATTTCAATTAATAATAAAGAAACTGCCATCTCTCTGAAATACATAGTGATAATGGCTTTGCTAAATGAGAATGTGTTTGTTTATGTTACAAGTGAATATGTGAGAGCGGTAGTGACTGCAATAATTAATAATGCAGAACAGTTTCCATTGTAATCGCATCTGCAGTTACTCAGAACTTCCCTAAACTTGCACTTTTTGAGCAGAAATTTATTTTATGCCCTTTCCCCCAGCTAATTTGTCTTCCACTTCATAAGCCAGAAATATAAAACATCACCACATAAATATAAAACCCTAGGACTCAGTCCTTCACTTTTGCAGGCAAAATGCATACAAAGGAAGAAAATGTCTATATATGTACACATACAGAATACAGTTTTCTTAGCCCCTTAGGTTTTACTATAGAACATAAATTAGTCAGTTTTTAAAAACATACCGATTAAGTTGAGTCGAGAGTGGAAGTCAAAAGCATTAATTCCCCGGGCAATGTCAAAGGATGTAGTTTTAAGATGAGGCTTTAATTTTTCTCTCCAAGCTAGCACCAATGTGTTAACATTACTGGTTGTACTGGAAATAAAGGCATCAAAAGAAGAGCTGTATGCAACTAATTGGTGAGAAAAGAAAGAGAGAAGCTTTGAATTGATTTCTTTTAATATAATCCAATCAGAGCTAGTTTCATAAAGAACAAGGTATATTAAATCTAAACCTAATTAAAAAAAACCAATTGTTGTCAGGGAGAAAACTAACCTTGACTTCAAAGGGGTTGGGATCATGTCCACAGGGCTCAATCCTGCAAGGTGCTGAGCATTCTGGACCAGATCCAGGACTGCTCACACACATAAGTGCTTTGCTGGATTGTGGCCAGAGTTCTCAGCACATTTCAGGGATGAGTCCCTAGATGACAAGGACATACAATATATAGTGCGAGTCTAATATAGTGCTCAATGGCTTCATCTCTCACGAAGTTCAGCGGTATTAGAGGGCATTCAATACTTTGTAATTGGACAAGCAAGAAATCTAACAGAAGCGTGGTAAAAATACATCACACTGCTTTGCTGATACAATGCAGTCTCATTTACATTTTTGGTATAGAGACTTAATGAACCATACAGAATACTATATACTGGTAACAGCTAACTCTCCTTGCAGTATTCCCTTCTGAACTACAGAGCTTTGCCACTGGTTTCTAATCCCTGAGGAGTTTGGATATAAAACTGGTGACAATAAAATAAATAAATAAATAAATAAAATAAAATATGGCCCCATGTTACTAGGCTAGTTATTCTTTATTCAGTAAAGCGATACTGAAATCTAAAGTCTACATTATACAACAATTATTCCTACACAAATACATGGCAATGCTACAGTATAATTACTGTGTGATCAAAAAAGTGCAAATATCTGGGAAATTACTTTGTTATATTTCCACTTTAAATTCAAATACTGATATAATTCTTGCTCTGCAGTCCATCAGGAAAGACAAATTGAAAATCTTAAACTCCAAGTGTTGCTCTAGGACTTGAATCTGGAGGTCATAAGTGACTTTTGTGGGAATAAGATGTTTTATGTTTTAGAAGCTCGGTGATTTGCACAGTTTGTTATAAAAACAAACTCGTTTCTGACTAAATTGTATTGTAAGTCAAGCTCCTTGAAGAATGTCTGACTAAAAGGTGAGGTTAAAGGAATTTCCATAACATCAAAGTATGTAGCAAATTCAAATGCTTATCTGCATGGAAAAGGAGAAAAGGGGGCAGATTGAGACAGAAAGATTTCTTAGTGTCAGACATAGGTTAGGGAATGGAAACAATCAAAATATGGCCATGAAAATATCTGAATCTGCATTGAAAAAAAGTAATTTTATTTCCAAATGTTTTGCAATGAGTAGCTTTGTCCTTGGAAATATTCTCTATGTCCGGATCCTCGGGTGCTATAAATTAGCATAGCTCTATTGATTTCATTTTGAATTACACTATTTTACACCAGGTAAGGATCTGACCCCAAAGTGTTCTTCCAATAAGCGTGATGAACAATTTTATTCCATTCACAAACATGGACAATCCTAACATTACCCTCTGATATTATCAGAGAAATTAGTGACCTATTAAAAGACCTAATTAGATCAGCAAGTCCTTGCAAATGCAGAATACAGCCCCACAATAGAGGCAGTATCACAAATTACAACTGACAGAAAGTAGACCCACAGCTACCTCTACTTTCCATTCTCATTGATGCACCTTTGACTAAGGAATCCTTTTGTTGTAATAAGTGTTCATCTTTGCAAATAGTGTCATGTGGCTCTCCAGGATTCAATAGCTTTTGTAGAACAGCCAGCAAAGTGCACGATCCCATGGGACCAGCAAGTTTAAGAGGAGTCAAAGATCCTCTGGAATTGTCCCTTAAGACCTTGTGGATCATAGATCCTATGCAGATTCCTATGTGGGTCTGAGCCCCTCTGTTTTGTCCTTTCAGCAATGGCAACAAGCCACACTGTGATTGGCTGTCCTGCTCCCTCAAGCAACTACAGTTCATGTGTGTTCTGCAAAAGCCAGGAAGAGGGAGTTAGTGCTTGTTCAGATGGATTTTTTTAGGGTAAGAATCACTGTTCTGAAAGGGGAATGTGCCATGCTGAGCAAGCATTTCACAACTCCTGTCCCAGGCCACACTCTGGGGCCACACAATTCTACGCTCCATGTTACAGCCGCAAAGGGGCTTTGTGGCAAGATGGAGCCTTCCTTGGAGCAGCTTTTCCCTTCATCCAGCTCCCATGACTCAGTTTATGCTGGATTCCTGCCATTTTGCTCCCATCTGGGAAGTGGGGAAAGGCACACCCACTCCTTTCCTGGATCTACCATTACCACCTTTCTCACTAAAATATTTCCTAACATTTTTGCAATTCAACCATGCCCCTTCTCACCATTGTATTTACCAACAGATTTTGAATACTCTGAGTAAATTTTCTTTATGTTTTGTTCAACAGGAACCTCAACAAGCCGAAAATATTCCTTCCCATCAAGAAAGCATGTAACATCTTTCGCCTTTCCTCCCTCATGCACGTTTTTGAGACCAAAGAGGAGATTTTCCAGTGCACAAATAGCAGTTGGGCACCAACATCACATTGGGAGTCCTTGGGAGTTAGGTGCCTAATTGTTACTTGTGCTTTTGAAAATCTACCTCTTTGTGCACAAGTGTACTGTCAAAAATTCCATGGACTTCAGTGAGGATTTGCCTGCATTAGGACTGTAGAATGGGGACCCTAGACTTTGTTTTCCCCTCTCTCTAACACCTCCTGTTCGTAGTAACACTGTTTGTATTGCCACAAAATTACTTCCCGTTATTTTCGGAAAGTATCATTTTGCTGCACTATTTGCATCCTTCTCAGTGAACTATAGCCCTTTCTTATGAATGACATTTGACAAGAAAACTTATCACTATTCTTTCAAGTCTTCATGCAAGTTGATCAAATCCTATCTTTTAAAAAAAAACTTTAAAAAACCCTATATATATTTGCCTTTTATCTAGAGTTCCCACACATTGAATAAACCATTTCCCTGTACTGTGAGTTTACCAAGCTGTTCTCTCCCCAAATCTGTAACTTCAGCCTTAGTAGACAAATAAAGGACAGAGAGTACAGGACATCTAAATGACACTGACTATCTATAAAGTGTTTTATTAAGGTCTCAGGTACTATCTCTGCCTTTACAAGTTATGCTGTTTCTTGTGTTACTTTCCCCTCAACTTTAGCACATTCAAGGTCTCAAGGCTCCAACATCATTTGGAAATGTTGAGCTTGTATTTATTCTCTCTATTCTCTCTTCCCTGCCCCCCCCACCCTTTAACTTCTTTTGTTCTTGTGGTTACTCAGGTATGTCTGGAATCTATCCATATTGCACTGCATAGAGGCTTCTTGTATTCTATCATCTCCCCTTCTATATATGAACCACTTGTTAGTAACAATGGCCTTCTCACTTATTTAAAGACCCTTGAGTATGTGTAATTTCCTCCACCAGCTACCTCCCCTTGATAGTATTTCAAGGTCATTTAATACCATATCTGAAATATTCTCCATTCAAAATGCAAAATTATACATCTCCAATCTGAGAAGAGAGAAAAATCCTTTCTGTAAAGATGGAATTACTTCTATTACAGTGCTCCATGAGTGGTTCTGCCAGAAGAGTTTAGATTTTTTTTTTCTGGAAAAGAAAAAATAGAAATGAAAAATTCTGATGCTTGGAGAGAATTATATGAGCTATTCAAAATCCAAGGGAAAGTACCATAAATTGGGAGCAATTAGGAAGTGGGTGAATTTTGAAGTGAAATTGTTTAGCCAGGGATTGTATGATAACCAACAAATAGAGTGAAATTCACCCCTAAGCAAGGCCCAAGGCAAGGCCTACACACCACTTAAATCCTCAAAATAGGAATTAAGTAGTGCATTGACCTTGAGCTAGCCTTCTGCACAAGAGTGAATTTCACCCATAAGCCTTAGTAAGGGCTTGATCCAAAGACCGATAAGCCAACTGGAGTCTTTCCATTGACTTCAGTAGGCCTAGGTAGCAAGACTAAAACCAGCTAATTATGCTATTTTGAATGCCAAAATAATGAAGGGGTTTCAGTAAAAGGAAAGTAGTTCCAGGAAGGGCTACAAAAAGGATTCCAAGATGCAACCTTAAAGAGAGGCTGAACTCATCAGATATGAGAAGCTTTGAAGAGCTGTTGCAAAGAATCTTTCTGATGGTGGTTTGTATGTCTTTCAGGGGTTGTAACAAAGAGAAAGAGGAGAAATTATTTGGAGTTTGTCAATGAGGACAAGATCAAGTATACCAGCTTGAAAACAGAAAAAGGAAAATACAAAGTTTATTACAAAGAGACCTAAGAAGTGGTCAGTCAGGTGATGGAACAGTAAACACTAATGTTACTTATTGCATTGATATAATATAGCTGATCCAGAAGAATTGTGAAGTGCTTTTGCAAGCTATTCATCTTAAAATGGGAGTTGTTGGAGCTCAGCCACCTCCAGATTTAGTTCTGCATGTACATTGGGTTCAATGCAGCACTACATAATAGTTCAGCACAGGAAATGAAGAAAAGATGAGGAAGAGGAACCCAAGAATTACCTGGAGGTGTCATTCAGATGCCATCGCAGGTCATACTGAAGAGTAGTATGGATTTAACACTCAGTAGGACAGGGTAGAGGAGCTCTTCACTTGTGCTGGGAGTTGCACTAGATGACACAGGCTAGTAATAAGAAGCCTGAGCTGCTTTGGGACACTTTTTGGGAAGGTAATTTTTGGCACTACTAGCTGTGTAGTCTCCACATGTATGGCCCAGCTGAGCACATCAGGAAATCCATGCCATATATCCTTTGGATAAATAGGTTTCCTTAATGGAGCACCAGGATCTGTGCCCTAGCATGATGCATTTCCGTGTGTGGATAGAGCGAAAAGTCCTTCTAGACACCACTAGGTGTTCTAACTCTCAAACTGCATAACTGCTTACTTTGCCAATGTAAGAAAAAGAGATATTACAGCTCAGAATGCAATAAACTCCCTTTAATGGGATCCATTTAGAACTAAATCAGAATGTTGTATTACTTTACTGCCTTTGCCCTAAATGCTGAATTTGTGCAGCACTCTAGACGGGCATTCATTATAATACCCCACTGATTTATCTTTCATGCTTCATGCATCCCACATCAATAAAGGCAGACCTAAATGCCTGATTTGCAGTTACTTAGATTGGTGTACAAGCACATTTCACATTTCTCTCAGAATTTATGTAGTTAAAAACAAAAAGCACTTGCTCTCCCTGCGGGCCCAATTGTGGCAGTTAGGCACAGGCCTGAGTAGGAAGCAGGTCAGAGCCACACCTTCCCCGGGGATGCTCAGGAAGGGATTGTACCTGGGGGAGGCACAGTTCCTAACTGTCTACCCTACAGAGGGGGAGAGTGCACATTGTACAGCCTGCTTCCCCCCGCCCCCACATCAGCCCACTTTGTATGGCTATTTGTAGGAGTGGTGGGGCAATTGGCTCTGCCTGATCCCTGCTCCATTAGAGTAATATCCAATGCTGGGGTGCCTGGAGTAAGCAATGTACCTGCTCAGTGCAGAGACTGCAACTGTTCCCCACCCTTGAATGCAGGGGAAGCAAAGGGAGGGCTTTACAGGAAAGCATGTGTTCCTATCAGCACTGAGCTGCAGTAAAACACAGTAGAACATGTACTACTATATAGCATGCACCAATAGGCACCAACATCATGGGTGCTCTGGGGCTGGAGCACCCACGGGCAAAAATTGGCAGCAGGCAAGCTCCCTGCCCCAGCTCACCTCTGCCTCCTCCCCTGAGTGCACCGTGTCACCACTTCTCCTCCCAGCACTCCTCGCAGCGTAACAAGCTGTGGGGGGGGGGAGGGGGAGGGGGAGGAGCGTAAACGCGGCGTGCTCAGGGGAAGAGGCGGGGTTGGGGCAGGGATTTGGGGAAGGAGTCCAAAAGGGGAGGGAGGGGGCAGAGTTGGGGCAGGGACTTTGGGAAAGAGGTTGGATTTGGGGCAGGGCAGGGATGGAGTCAGGACAGGGCCAGGGGTGAGTGGGGGTCGAGCATCCACCGGTGCCAGGAGAAGTTGGTGCCTATGTGCACCTACTAGTCCCAGCAGCTAACAGGGTCATCTAGGGGTAAACAGTGTTTTGGGCTACTAGATTTTTAAAGACACACTTTGAAATTCTTGCATGTTAATGTGAAATGACTGAGCTGATTTGAAGTTATGAAAATGCTGGCTTTTCTTAGGGTAGGTACCAGAGCCAGACACCATGACTGTGCTTTATTACTCACAGCCAGATTCTGACTGATCCATGGGAGAGTCCCTGGGGGCAAAGTGCAAAGGAGCTGCCCACTCCCTCCATCCTTTCAGTTCCTGCACAGGCACAAAGACAGCTGCAGCCCCCATGCACCTCCCTGGGTTTGCACAGTCTGGTCCACATAGCTGCTCAGGAATGAACATCAATGTCCAGAGGCCTGGTGTGCATGAATACAAACATTCAGCTGTTTAATCTACAGAAAGGGGCAGGGAATCCTTGTAACCAAAATCTCACAAGGAGGAGAAGGAGAAGTGAGCAGGTATATTTGCAAGGATCTTTGGCCTGATTTTTATTATTTCTAGGAGTTGATAATGGAGTTTGCCTCCTAGAGGAAACCCCAGATAATCTGCCTTGGTTCCACATACCAAAAATAAATTACTGAGTCAGATGCCCTTTCATCCCATGGTCTGATCCCCTAGAGAAACCCTAGCCAGCGACTCCTTGGGAGTAGCTAGGTAAAGATTCCAGGAACCCACCTAGAAGCCACACCCCTGACAACTCCAGTGATTCCTCAGATTACCAGGTGCTTGGCCTCTTCTTGCAGGATTGTCAAACCTGAGAAGGGGCCTGTTAAGCCAATTGGTTGGGACATAGTGTTCTATTATACAAGCTACTTCTTCTATAGTACCAGAGTTATGCGCATTTATGTCAGAATGTCCATCTTGTTGTTCCAGTGCAGTGGAGTCCAATACATCTCCAACTGGGTGAGTCTTGAGCTGGAACTACTAAGAGGCTCAATCCATCCTTCAGACTCCCAGCTGTGGTAGGGACTGAGGAGGAACAGGTCTGACTAGAATTGTACCAGCGAGTCACAGAAGATACCCCCATTCAGCCCCATACTGTCATCTATAGACCCTCATGGTCTTTGGCCAAGTAATCTTCCAGAGCCCTATTGGGGCAGGGTGGTAAACCTCTAAAGCAGCAGCTCCTAGAACCGCTAATGTTGTTGCACTACTTGCTGCTATTGTATTAGTTATTTGATACCTCTCTCTTGTCCAAAGGATGTCCAATATCCTACTCCTATCACCAAGCTATAACAGGACTAAGGCAGGTTTCAGAGTAGCAGCCGTGTTAGTCTGTATTCACAAAAAGAAAAGGAGTACTTGTGGCACCTTAGAGACTAACAAATTTATTAGAGCATAAGCGAAAGCTTATGATTTAATACATTTGTTAGGACTAAGGCAGAATTTTAAAAGAAGAAATTCACAGGTTTGAGCATACCTCATGCTCTCGGAGTTGGGGTGTTCTAGTTTATCCCCAACTAACAACAAACATGATATGCTAGCTCCATTAAAGTCAATGGGAGCATTGACACAGACTTCAGTGGGACCAGGATCACACTGCACCCCAAGTTGACAAAAGTCTTTAACCATACAATTCAGGTAGTTTTCCACATAAACTCAAAACATGCAAAATGCATACGCCATACAAGGCGGCTCCTATGTTTCCCCCAGAACTACCTGCCCTGGCTTTTGGTCCCCTGTATGTCATTATCTCCTGTCTTTTAAGGTGCTTAGCCAAAATGGTCTCAGCTGTATCTAATTAGCAAATTAGCTGGTAACACCTCCCTGTGCTGTCTCTGAACCTACCCAGAAATTAATCCCCAGTGCCTCAGGCTGTTTACTGTTTTGCAAGGCCTGGCCAGAGACACTATTGGGGCAGGGCTTCAGGATCCTTTCCAAGGGGCACCAAAAGGTCTGTGTACACCCTCACAAACCTCTTGACATGAAAATAATAGTTATTATGAAGAGAACCAGGCTGCAGTTACACAGATACTGGTAACCACAACTGCTTCCCTCTGCTCATCATGAGAGTTCAGGTGCAAAGATGAACTGTGTACAGCAGAAAGCCTTCAAGGGAAAAATAATTCTCCCAGCATTAGTGATACTCATTACTATAGATACAGTACCAGTTTCCCTAGACTTGCAATTAGCAATGGCTTCTAAACATAAGTAGACCATCAGCTTTTAGTAATGAATATAATTACAGCATGGGATTTTTTTAAGCTTTCATTGTTGTTCAGATTCAGTACCTTGCTTGACCCAGTCTTTATAATGACGTTTGTGCTTTAACGTATAGCAGCATTTGTGATACCCAGAAACCAGCTCCTGCCAATTAATGGTCACAGTTGCTTCTTCACCTTCAGGGGAGCTAGTAGGTCGTTCAAACAAAGAGATCAGAGCAGTGGTAAAGGAAATGGCTTGAACCTGAGAAAGAAAGAAAGAAAGAAAGAAAGAAAGAACTTTTATTTAACAAAAAAAGGGGGGTGATCTACAGACCCCATACCAAATGCAGGCAGGAAGAGATTAAGAACATTCTCTGCCTGCAGACAGCAAATGCCACCCCACACCTGCTCATCTAGGAGAAATGTCAATTATGGAGGAACACGCCCCCACGGGCTGTAGTTAATAAGGGCAAACCCAAGTATAAAGCCCAGGGGGAGGAGGGGGTGTAGATGAACTTAGGACTTCACAGGATAACAATTTTCTGCCAGCCAATTGGCTTAACAGGCCCCTTCTCAGGTTTGACAATCCTGCAAGAAGAGGCCAAGCGCCTGGTAATCAAAGCCTACCTCTGAAAGACTTAAAACATTTGGAAGTACAAGGGAGGAAGATAGAATCCCTGAGGATAAAGTGCTATTTGACTTGTTTATATTATGTTTATGGACTGTGCCTTTTTTTCCTCCAGTGGATTTGATTTAAGCCACTGTTGACTAAATCAAAGACTGACAGACTGCTCAAACTGGGGTTTTGAACAAAGTGGTGTCCATCCCGGCTGACAGAAAGGTAACTAAACTGAATACAGCACAAACTCTCTACCTTATTACAAATTCATAATTTGCAGATATTTGAGTTTCAATATCATTGCTATGGCTATCTTCTTTAATGAGGCTTCAGGGATTTCCTTAGGAGCAAAGATCAAAAGAGCTAAATGTGTATAGTTTGGCTATGTGACAAATAAGGGGGTGACAAATCTAAAAGTAATTGACATGAGTAATCTGGAAACAGACTGTTTAGTGCAGTATAAGGCATATGACTGAGTAATGGGATGCAACTGAGACAATTTATTCTGAGTAGTAGGAGAAGCTCCTTAATAGTGAAGCTGTGGCTTCAATCTTTCAAGCTAGGAGGTAGGAACCACATTGTTGGACAAAATTATAGAAAATGCACTGTAGGGAATAATTCTACACTGGCAAGAAGTGGCCTAAATGCCCTGAGAGGTCTTTTCTATCTGTGACCACTAGGATTTTGTAACATAGCTATAATCTGTATTCTGCCTTTTCATATGTAATACTATGTATAGTATCAGTGTGTGCTATTTGAACTTTTTTTTTTAATATTGTCATTCACTTTAGTATTTTATTCAAGAATGGGCCAGCTTTCTGATTTTATCAGTCGCTACCTTGTTAGACTGCTGTTACTACTCAAACAAATCCAGGGTGAAAATGGCATAACTATCCGACAAAGTATAACGATGATACAATTATATGATTCAGCCACTAATGAAAGTTATCTGCTGAGAAATAGGGAACTCTCTGTGCCAACCTTTTAGTCTTGTTTATACCATACTTGCCTGTCCAGAGACATCCCCCAATGTTAGAATAGCTTCATTTCCATCATGAGGGTTATACCAATAGTCCATACATATCACTGTTCCCTGGAGGCCATGCAGCCTGTACTGACAAGACAATCCTTGCTTGGAATTCAGATCATAGAAGCAGATTTCTTTGTTGGTAAAAGCAATAGCTATCTGGAAGAAGGAGATGAGGAGGGGTAGAACAACATTGCTAGATTAAGCAGTTAAAATATCCTTTAACATAGAACAGGTGTGGTGTGTGTGTGTGTGTGTATATATATATATATATATATATATATATATATATATATATATATATATATAATCTTTAATGAACTGGTCAAAATTCTAGCAAGACAAATTTGCAACAAAGAATCTCCAATTTATTTTCTGGAATATTACAGCCTACATTTAAAACTCCTTTAGGTTCCCTTTCAGTATTCTAGCAATCAAATTGGCTGGCAGGAATGTTCATTCCAAAAGTGAACTTTAAATTCAAAATTGCAAGTATTAAGATTATGCAAACCTGATGCTAAGAGTTATTCTCATACAGCCAGGGCAGGTAGCAAAAATGTACGAGGATAGGGAAGATTGGAAAAAGGCTGGAAACTTCTTCTCAGTAAAACTCTGTTCAGGCTATTCCCAGACAGTATAAGGTCCCTATATCCCTGTGCTTAGACCAAGGCACAGAATAAGGGAGCCATAACTGGCTCCTTGAGAGAGCTGCACATTATGTTGTACCAGTGGGAGCTGAATGTAGCAGGGGATCTGCCCCCACCGAGTGACCGATGTGTCCAATCAAAACAGCTTCAATTTTTTTAATATCAAATACTTGCAACAAATTGAGCAAATGAACTATGAACCAAGGTTTGTTTAAAAATATGATCTAATGTATCATTTTGACTAAAGATTAAAAGTGAGAAAGTTGCAATGTTTTCTGACAATTTAGGAACTGAACAAAAATTACAATTTCTCTGAAGAGTGTAAATTGTTCATCCAGCCCTAGTAAAGATACGGTAACTAGTTAAAACATAGCTGAATGTACTGCATGCAAATCCAGTGACTGACTTTCAAACTCTTACAGATCCTACCGGTATCTGACCATTGAAGCTGCTATCCTCTTAACACCTGACTTCATAAATGTCGCTAAGCTTTATTAGGGAATATCATTCTTAGACAAAGTAACCATATGGAGCTTCATTTAATATAAAGTATGTGGCTAGTCCATTGTTAGTGTTCATAGAATCATAGAATCATAGAATATCAGGGTTGGAAGGGACCCCAGAAGGTCATCTAGTCCAACCCCCTGCTCAAAGCAGGACCAAGTCCCAGTTAAATCATCCTAGCCAGGGCTTTGTCAAGCCTGACCTTAAAAACCTCTAAGGAAGGAGATTCTACCACCTCCCTAGGTAATGCATTCCAGTGTTTCACCACCCTCTTAGTGAAAAAGTTTTTCCTAATATCCAATCTAAACCTCCCCCATTGCAACTTGAGACCATTACTCCTCGTTCTGTCATCTGCTACCATTGAGAACAGTCTAGAGCCATCCTCTTTGAAACCCCCTTTCAGGTAGTTGAAAGCAGCTATCAAATCCCCCCTCATTCTTCTCTTCTGCAGACTAAACAATCCCAGCTCCCTCAGCCTCTCCTCATAAGTCATGTGCTCTAGACCCCTAATCATTTTTGTTGCCCTTCGCTGTACTCTTTCCAATTTATCCACATCCTTCTTGTAGTGTGGGGCCCAAAACTGGACACAGTACTCCAGATGAGGCCTCACCAGTGTCGAATAGAGGGGAACGATCACGTCCCTCGATCTGCTCGCTATGCCCCTACTTATACATCCCAAAATGCCATTGGCCTTCTTGGCAACAAGGGCACACTGCTGACTCATATCCAGCTTCTCGTCCACTGTCACCCCTAGGTCCTTTTCCGCAGAACTGCTGCCGAGCCATTCGGTCCCTAGTCTGTAGCGGTGCATTGGATTCTTCCATCCTAAGTGCAGGACCCTGCACTTATCCTTATTGAACCTCATTAGATTTCTTTTGGCCCAATCCTCCAATTTGTCTAGGTCCTTCTGTATCCTATCCCTCCCCTCCAGCGTATCTACCACTCCTCCCAGTTTAGTATCATCCGCAAATTTGCTGAGAGTGCAATCCACACCATCCTCCAGATCATTTATGAAGATATTGAACAAAACGGGCCCCAGGACCGACCCCTGGGGCACTCCACTTGACACCGGCTGCCAACTAGACATGGAGCCATTGATCACTACCCGTTGAGCCCGACAATCTAGCCAGCTTTCTACCCACCTTATAGTGCATTCATCCGGCCCATACTTCCTTAACTTGCTGACAAGAATGCTGTGGGAGACTGTGTCAAAAGCTTTGCTAAAGTCAAGAAACAATACATCCACTGCTTTCCCTTCATCCACAGAACCAGTAATCTCATCATAAAAGGCGATTAGATTAGTCAGGCATGACCTTCCCTTGGTGAATCCATGCGGACTGTTCCTGATCACTTTCCTCTCCTCTAAGTGCTTCAGGATTGATTCTTTGAGGACCTGCTCCATGATTTTTCCAGGGACTGAGGTGAGGCTGACTGGCCTGTAGTTCCCAGGATCCTCCTTCTTCCCTTTTTTAAAGATGGGCACTACATTAGCCTTTTTCCAGTCATCCGGGACTTCCCCCGTTCGCCACGAGTTTTCAAAGATAATGGCCAAGGGCTCTGCAATCACAGCCGCCAATTCCCTCAGCACTCTCGGATGCAATTCGTCCGGCCCCATGGACTTGTGCACGTCCAGCTTTTCTAAATAGTCCCTAACCACCTCTATCTCTACAGAGGGCTGGCCATCTCTTCCCCATTTTGTGATGCCCAGCACAGCAGTCTGGGAGCTGACCTTGTTAGTGAAAACAGAGGCAAAAAAAGCATTGAGTACATTAGCTTTTTCCACATCCTCTGTCACTAGCTTGCCTCCCTCATTCAGTAAGGGGCCCACACTTTCCTTGGCTTTCTTCTTGTTGCCAACATACCTGAAGAAACCCTTCTTGTTACTCTTGACATCTCTTGCTAGCTGCAGCTCCAGGTGCGATTTGGCCCTCCTGATATCTTTCCTACATGCCCGAGCAATATTTTTATACTCTTCCCTGGTCATATGTCCAACCTTCCACTTCTTGTAAGCTTCTTTTTTATGTTTAAGATCCGCTAGGATTTCACCATTAAGCCAAGCTGGTCGCCTGCCATATTTACTATTCTTTCGACTCATCGGGATGGTTTGTCCCTGTAACCTCAACAGGGATTCCTTGAAATACAGCCAGCTCTCCTGGACTCCCTTCCCTTTCATGTTAGTCCCCCAGGGGATCCTGGCCATCTGTTCCCTGAGGGAGTCAAAGTCTGCTTTCCTGAAGTCCAGGGTCCGTATCCTGCTGCTTACCTTTCTTCCCTGCGTCAGGATCCTGAACTCAACCAACTCATGGTCACTGCCTCCCAGATTCCCATCCACTTTTGCTTCCCCCACTAATTCTACCCGGTTTGTGAGCAGCAGGTCAAGAAAAGCGCTCCCCCTAGTTGGCTCCCCTAGCACTGGCACCAGGAAATTGTCCCCTACGCTTTCCAAAAACTTCCTGGATTGTCTATGCACCGCTGTATTGCTCTCCCAGCAGATATCAGGAAAATTAAAGTCACCCATGAGAATCAGGGCATGCGATCTAGTAGCTTCCGTGAGTTGCCGGAAGAAAGCCTCATCCACCTCATCCCCCTGGTCCGGTGGTCTATAGCAGACTCCCACCATGACATCACTCTTGTTGCACACACTTCTAAACTTAATCCAGAGACACTCAGGTTTTTCCACAGTTTCGTACCGGAGCTCTGAGCAGTCATACTGCTCCCTTACATACAGTGCTACTCCCCCACCTTTTCTGCCCTGCCTGTCCTTCCTGAACAGTTTATAACCATCCATGACTGTACTCCAGTCATGTGAGTTATCCCACCAAGTCTCTGTTATTCCAATCACGTCATAATTCCTTGACATCACCAGGACCTCCAGTTCTCCCTGCTTGTTTCCAAGGCTTTGTGCATTTGTATATAAGCACTTGAGATAACCTGTTGATCGCCCCTCATTCCCAGTATGAGGCAGGAGCCCTCCCCTCACAGACATTCCTGCCTGTGCTTCCTCCCGGTATCCCGCTTTCCCACTTACCTCAGGGCTTTGGTCTCCTTCCCCCGGTGAACCTAGTTTAAAGCCCTCCTCACTAGGTTCGGGGATATATGGCTTGTCTACACTTACAGTGCTGCAGCAGTTCAGCTGCGCCACTCTAGCACTTAGCAAAGAAGCTATCTATGCTGACAGGAGAGCTTCTCCCGTTAGCATAGGTACTCCACCTCCCCGAGAGGCAATTGCTATGTTAAGGGAAGAAGCCTTCCCATCAACAGAGCTCTGTCTACACCAGGAGTTTGGTTAGTGTCACTGCTCAGGAGTATGGATTTTCCATACCCCTGAATGATGTAGTTACACCAACGTAAGTTTGTAGTATAGACCAGGACTCAGTTATGGTGTCTCAATTTTTGGAATAACATGGGTTGAAAGCAACAAGGAAGCATGTTCAACTCTCAGCAAGGTGTAGATATGGGGAGGGAATACTACTGGTTTTTGAACAGTGCCCCTTCTAGCTGATCTAAGGCCCTATAAAGGGAGCCCTTTCAAACTCTCTTTGACCTAAGGATGGAAGCTTTGGGATGGGCCATAAGAGTGAATGGGACTGAAATAAGATTTAAAAGAGGGGGCATCCGACTCTCTGAAGGTCATAGAAGATACCCCAGGACCTAATGACATGAGTGGGAACTTCCTTATTTAACTGTGTAAGCTGGGTGGCAAGGGAGTTACCCAGAGATACTACCAAAGCTACTGGAAGGGGTGGATATTTTACTCCTTATCTACACATTTATTTTGTTGCTATGTTTTCCCAAGCTTATGACTGTGTGCCTTTCCCATAATAAAGATGTCCTTATTTCTGCACAGTCTAAGTGTTTGAATGTGTGGAAGTTCTGCCTGTTAAGGGCACCCAGGGAGGTGCATTTAGTTTCCCCAGGTTTCTGGGTGCTGGTTTACTTATTTGCCAAGAGGGATTCTACAGACTTTGAACCCAGCACTTCTGGCTGACGTTCACCACCTGGCAAAAGTGCAATAGTCTTCATTATTTCTCATGCTGTACCGGTCTGGCGAATAACCACAGAACTTCAGTGGTTATCAATTTGATATTTTACAAGTACTAACAGACATTTTAAAAAAAGGGGTTTTATACCTTGCTTACATTCGCTAGTGAGACCAGCGTTGTCACCCAGAGGTCTTTCAGTTTGACAGCTTCTGTAGTAATCTGCAGAGTTCTCTGTAGCTTTAAGTTTTCTCCCCAGACTCCCAGCAATCCATTTCTACTTGCAGTCAGGTAACAGCTGGAGCCTTTCAAAAAAGTTACATTTTGAATAATATCTTTGTGGATGGGTGAAAGAAGTCGGAGATTCTTCCACTGGGGAATAACTGATGATCTTGTTTGTTCATCCTTCTCATTAAGGTCTAAGAGCATGAAAGAGGTCACTTTGTCCCAGTCAATGATACCATCTCGGGTCAAATCTATCTTATCAAACATCTCACCAAATTCTTCTTTTGTACTTGGTCTGATCACTGCACACATCTGCTCTGTGAACTCTTCTCTAGTCATGACCACTCTTCCATTTAAACCTGGAGACTTCAAAAAGGACAGAGTGAGACAACAGTAGTTGCACTGGTGCCCCCTTGCTAACAAACAAACATGAAAAGGAGTACTTGTGGCACCTTAGAGGCTAACAAATTTATTTGAGCATAAGCTTTCGTGAGCTACAGCTCGCTTCATCGGATGCATTCAGTGGAAAATACAGTGGGGAGATTTATATACATAGAGAACATGAAACAATGGGTGTTACCATACACACTGTAAGGAGGGTGATCACTTAAGATGAGCTATTACCAGCAGGAGAGCTTATGCTTATGCTCAAATAAATTTGTACCGCTCTCCTGCTGGTAATAGCTCATCTTAAGTGATCACCCTCCTTACAGTGTGTATGGTAACACCCATTGTTTCATGTTCTCTATGTATATAAATCTCCCCACTGTATTTTCCACTGAATGCATCCGATGAAGCGAGCTGTAGCTCACGAAAGCTTATGCTCAAATAAATTTGTTAGCCTCTAAGGTGCCACAAGTACTCCTTTTCTTTTTGCGAATACAGACTAACACAGCTGAAACCAAACATAAACATGGATTTGCCACAGACCAAGTGGTAATCTTACTTGTGGTATCTAAAGGCACATTCAGTTTGTAATAATGAACTATTTTACAAAACCTGATCAAAGGAGTGTGTCCCTTCACAAGAGGGTCATGTAGATATTTTAACAATGAAATATCTGTATAACACACCAGATTGACAGCCCTGGAGTCAAAGTTCTCTAGAAGCAAGGATAAAACTTTCCTTTGTGCAGAGGACCAAACACAAGGCCCCATGCACCACTTAACCCTTGTGGCTCTCTGCACAGGGATGAATATCACCCATCATGCCCCCCCCCCCAAAAAAAAATTCTGCTGAGATTGCTAACGAAGTTGCAATGGTGTATTTTAAACTGTGGACACCTGTGACCAAAACCTCTTCTCATACGGACTATTGAATAGCTGTCAGATGGTAGTGATTTTTAGTCACTGGGCTGGATTTGACCCGGTGAACTTGGCTGGAAGGCTCTGCATCTTATTACTAATCTCCTGAGCCATTCAGTCAACTCTGCACATTTTTTCCCGAGTCCATTCATTTGCTCATGCCATCAAATTAAGTGTACTTACATTTTTTTTTAAAAAAGGCTCTGAATGCAATACCTCATGCAAGCTCACTATTGCAATTAGTTACTGAAAAAACTAGCAGATGCTGACACAGCCATTTTTATATTAAGTAACAAAGATGAAAGAAATGAAAAAAAAGTAAATTCGTAACTTTGTGGAAAATCAGATTTAATTATTTCTCCTATTTGCATCCCATTAGCATTTCTTTGTTACCTATCTTGTTTTTCCATGTCTCACATCAATGACACTCTATCCTAGAATGCAAATTATCTTGTATTGACACAGGAACTTTTATTTCACTTTTGTGTAGAAGAACAGGAATCTCCACTTTTGTGGCCTGATTTTCAAAAGTGCTGTACCGTGCCCACAGTGATGGCAGTGGGAGTTGCAGATGACCAGCACCTTTGCAATGGTGATGTGGTGAAAGGCCATCCCACAACATTTTGGCACCTGAGGCAGGGAGCTCAAATGACGCTCCCATGCTCCCTCGTTTGGGCCAAAACTTTGAGAGGTCTCAATTCTGCCTTCTTCCTGTTCTACTCCTCTCTTGGTACTGCTCTGCTACCTTCCCCAATAAAGGAGAACTAACAACTTAAAATGCCTTGTTCAAAAATGTTAAGTAACACTTAACTTTCAAACGCCTGAACAGCAAATGTAACTTTTCTTGTCTGCATAGTAAACACTGGCATTTTTATCGGTTTGAATAATCAAAGTGGTGCTTTCCGTGCCTTCTTGGTTGCAAAGATTTGAACTGCTTCCTGCTGAAGGTCAATAGTCTGGACCAGCTCATGCTCTGCTGAGGTGGTTGCAAGGCCGACCAGCTTCTCCTGTGTCATTGTGGAGCGTAGATGTGTTTTTATTAACTTCAGCTTGGAGAAGTTGCATTCTCCACTGGCAACTGTTACAGGAAGTGTTAGAAGTACGAGCAGAGCAACCAAAGCATTTGGAAAGACAGTGGTCATCTTATTTGTGCACATATATTCCAGAACAGCCTTTGGAGTTGATCCTGCTGAAATGCATCTTGAAAGGGCTTTCAGTTCATCACCTAAATCACTCGCATCAATATCGCGCATGTCATCATGTGTCAACACTGTCTCTAGTGCCCTTCATTGTTGGTGTAGGTCTTCTTCAGGTATAGTGAGGAGTTTTGGAATATCATACAACATCCCAAATATACTGCTGTGTTCCTTGAGCTGCATGAAACATTCTTCAACTGACTGTATTGCACAATCTAGCACCTGGTTAAAAAATTCCACTTTGAATTGTTGTTTGGGGTCTTTTATGGGATTATCCTGTGCCTCGTAATCAAAATGTCATCATCTTCGTGATTCTTGTATTTTTGAATGGGTGGGAAAATAGCTTCAGTGTGAAGTTCCTCTGCCAATTTCTGTGCACTCTTCAGAATGTTTTGAAATCCCTCATCTGACCGGTAAGACTGTAGGTATGACTTTGCTTTGTCCAATTGTTCCATTGCTCCAGATATATCAAGGTCAACTCCTTGGAGCCACTTGCTTACAACATTTATTTCAAACAGTATGTCATGCCACAACACTAAGCCACACAGAAATATGAAGTTATGTATATTTCTGGTGATTCCATTTCTCTCTGCCACTGTTCTCCCACAAACAGTTCCTGTCATAGCATTATCCTCCATAATGGCAACTATGGCAACATCTGTCTTCCCAGTTTGGTGTTTGATAGGCTTTATCGCCTCCACTCAACTTTCCCATCATGTGGAAATCAGTGGTTTCAGTGTCAGAGAGGATGTTCCCAGATGTTGCTTCAAAATTTGCCATCGATGAGTTTATGCAGAGAAAAATACATAGATGCTTGGAATTTCATTAAAAAATTCAGCAGCCTCACTAGAAGTTGATGCGGCATCACTGACCACCAAGTTCAATGAATGAGAACTGCATGGGACAAGGGTTTAACTCTTGGATACATGTCTGCACTCCTCTGTTCTTTCCTCTTATGTTGGCACCAATATCATAGCCCTGACCTCTGATGTCAGCTATCTCAATTCCCGTATCTTCCAGCTTTTTAAGAAACACGTTTGTCATACCAGCTCCTGTAGTATCACCAATGTCAATAAATTCTAGAAAATGCTTTCTGACAGTCACCATTGCAGGAACATTTTCACTAGGTTCTGTGGTCGTTACAAAACGCACCATTAAAGTAATTTTGTTCCGTATGGCTGATGTCAGGTGTGCAGTCCAGAACAGAGAAATATCTTGCTGACTTCAGATCTGCCACAATCTTCTCTTTGACTTTTGTTGCCAGTAACTGTATGATCTCATTTTGAATTGTTTTTCCAAGGTAGTGGTTTGTGTACATTTCTTGGGTAGTGACTCTTCTTAGATGCTCCTGGAGTACAGCATCAAACTCAGCCATCAGCTCCACAATTTTAAGGAAGTTTCCATTGTTTGACACATACAGCTGATCTGAAGTGCTGTGCTAGGTTTTGAGTAGCAAGCACTCTCACAATGGCAATGAGCCTTTTCAGAACATTTTGCCAGTAAAGAGAATCTGATGCAATCTTCTTTTGATGCTGATCATCTATGATGACCTTTAACCTTAGTCTCATCTCAAACTCTTTCCACCTATGGAATGCTCTCTGGTGATATTCTGCCTTCTCATGGCATGCCAGATTTCTAGCCAGACTTTTTCCAGTCCTTTGTTCCTGTAGAACCCAATGTGGCTGGAACATTAGACTGGAAGAGTTTGCAACAAAAACAGTTATGCAGCATTTTGGGTTTTGAGTACATAAGCCATGGCATCTCCACTTTGTTACCAATGGGGATTTCACGCCAGTAATGTGTTAGATGGAAACTTCTATTTTCATTTTCTTTGGGGAACAAGAAGTTTTTCACTTGCTGTGGCCCATGCAGTACGAGGAAGTCCCTCAGGCTACTGCTCAAGTGGGTCCACAGTCCTGGATCATCTAGACTTAAGGAACAAAACTCAGCTGCAGCTGTTTCTTGCACCTCCACCACAATCTTCTCTGATCTACACTTTTCTTCAGGAATGTGCATGGTTACGTCAATTTGAGACAGAGATATGGATGCTGCAATAGCTGCCAAGTCACCTGCACTCTGACTAACTGGAAGATCAGGCATCTCCTCACCACCCACATCCTCACTGGGGCCAGAAGGCTCACCGTGAACATTTGTGTCTATGTATCTCAGGAGAGCTCCTTCCTGCTTAGATAGAAAAGCTTCCTTTGCTTTCTTTCTTTTTCTGAATGCTGCCCCAGAGGGGCGTTTTCTTCTTTCACTCATGACTGCTGTTCTATGCCAGCTATAGTGGCTCTCAACACTCAATTGAAGGGGACAAATAAGCAGGCTGGTAGCAGGGCCTTATTGAGGGAAGATATCAGCATCTTAAGGGCCTAACCGGCTCCTGCTACTTCAGTTGACTGCCTGTTCTCCTCAAGTGGGTTCAGGGAAGCAGCAGGAAACCGGCAGCTCCCTGCGAAGCTGGTGTTAATCAGTCCAGGCTCCTGGGGGTGCTAGAGGTACATAAGAGGCTCCTCCTCCTCTCTCTCCCTGCAGCTCCTGCTGTTTTCTGTTATTCCCTCTCACCTTTTCTCCTGCCTGCCTGTTATGTCTCTTGTGCCCTCCTTCCTCCAGAACAGCACTCCACCATCTCTGTGCATCTCAAGCAGAGAGAATACAGATGCACTAGCAACAGACACAATTTTCTACACTCTGGGTCCTAGTGGTAACCCTCCCACAGTCTGGCACCTGAGGTGGCCGCCTTAGTTCACCTTATGGGTAAGGCCAGCCCTGTGTGGTGAACAGTTGTCCATCAGAAACAGGGCTGAGTCCCCCCACTCACACACACAAACACACACGTTGAGAATCTCAATGGGATACCTAACATCACTCAGATGGTTACCCTTTCAACCTGGGGAGGATTGATAGCAGCAGCTTAGAAATGAAAAGTTCTATACCCATTCCCAATCTTGCATTTCCCAGCATCATATATTTACATCTTAATGTAATATTAATACAGGAGCTAATTTAACATTTTCCCACTGTGATGTGTTCAGCATCAAGACATTGCCATGTAAATGAGACAGCCATCTCCAGGGATATGTTTTGTATTTACCCAATTTGATCTCAATTCACTGAGATGTTAAAATGTGACATGAGAGAGAGTTTGCTCCTTTTTTAGCATAAGACTCTCAGAATATCAGCCATCCCTGCAGAGAATCACATGGCTTAGAAATTTAAAGGTGCAGTACAGAGAGAGAGCTATGCACACTTTATTTAAAGAGCATTGAATATAAAGATTTTTTGAAGAAAAAAAAGGTTCATTGGAGTCTTTTATTTCAAGATTTTTCATTTTTAATAGGCACAGCTCTTAGGCCCTGATACTGCAAACTCATTTTTAAGCAAATGAATAATTACATGATCTTAAGTGTTTCCAGAATCAGAGCCTTAATCAGGATAAATTGTCTATTGAGGTGCCCCAGTGAGAAGGATTCTTTTGTATTCCCTCTATTGATATACCTTTCCTTTTATTTTCCCCATCTTTTGATTCTGTGTTTCTCTGGTCAATTTGATTCAACTACTAAATATATTTTTAATTAAAATGTACAGCAGAATCACTGCCAGCTACTGTGAACTGCTTCTCAAGTAGATTGATATGTTGTTCCAGAACAGATGCACCAGTCTATCTTACTCCACTATTTTCACCATCCACTGAACATGGTATGTTAATGAAAGATTGTAAGGAGGCAGACAGCATGTAACTAGACTGCAGGTTGATGGAAGGTTGGAAGGGTTTGTTTTTTTCCATCCCACATCAGTGGTTTCACTTGTTTATTAAAGTTTCAATTATATTATTTTCTAGATGGTTTTCTGCCTAAGAGTCTAGGATAACATAGTCTTGGAAGCATGGGTGGCGCATGAACCGCCAGCTGGGGGAGGCTAGCCCTCAGCCCCACCCCTTCCACCCAAAGCCCCGCCAGAGCTAAGGCTGAGCTTCCATCAGTTGAGCTTTCAAGATGGCAAGAGGTGGGACACCGCCTTCTCAAAGCACATACAAATGCAGAAAGTGATCCAGGATGAAATTCTCTGGGCTGAAACCAGTAAGCCTTTCATCCTGTCTGCTACTGTCACAAAGAGCTGTGTGGATTTACAGACTAGCTTGGTTCTCTCAGTGTAGAAGACCAGGGCAGGTCCAGCATGTGGAGACTCTGCTCCTCTGCATGCTTCTGCAGTTTTGGGAAGAAAATGGGTAGGAAAACAGCCTGATTACTATGAAACTGCTAGACCACCTTTGAGAGGAACATGGGGGGCGTGGAGGGGGCAGTTGAACTTTGTCCTTAAAGAACACTGTATATGGGAGGATCTGATAGAAGGGCTCTGATTTCTGAGACCCTCCTGGCTGAAGTATTCGCTACTAGGCAGCCAACCTTCCAGGAGAGAGACAACAGAGGGCACAGTGCCACTGGCTCAAAGGGAGGGCTCATGAATCTTGAGAGGACCAGGTTTTGGTCCCAAGGTGGAATAGGTTTGTGAATTTGAGGGTAAAGTCTCTCTAATCCCTTGAGAAAGCAAATGGACTTTTCATGTGAGAAGACCAACCTACCATCCATTGAAGGGTGGAAGGCTGAGATTGCTGCCAGATACACCTTGATCGATGAAATGGCTAGGCCCTGTTGTTTCAGATGGAACAGGTATTCCAACACCAACTGGAGGGGTGACCAAGTTGGTGACAGGCCACACAGAAAAAAGCTCCCATTTGGCTAGGTAAGTCACTCTAGTGGACCGTTTCCTACTACCTAGCAAGGCCTGGCAGATTTGTTCTGAACATGCCTGCTCCACCAAGTTCAACCATGGAGCTTCCATATGGTCAGGGGGACGGCCCTGAGGTTCAGGTGGAGCAAACAACCATGATCTTGCAAAGTCAGGTCCAGGAGGGGTGGGAGCAGCAGCGAGGTTGCTACTGACAGATCCAGCAGCATGCCGAACCATCATTGTCACAGCTATGTGAGGGCTATAAGAATAACCCTTGCTTTGTCCTGCTTGACTTTCAGAAGGACCTTGTGCACCAGAGGAATGGGCAGAAATACATTGAACAGGAGCTCTGTTCATGGTAGTAAGAAGGCATCTGAGAGTCTGCTGTGACAGCGTAGAAAGCAAAACTGCTGACATTTCCTGTTCTGCTTGGTTGCGAACAGGTCTACAAGGGGAAACTCCACCTTTGGAAGATGATCTGGTCACTTCTGGATGAAGGGACCACTTGTGGTGAGAAGAGAAAGACCTGATGAGGTGATCTGCCAGAGCATTCTGGGCTCCCACGAAGTGGAAAGCTTCAAGGTGGATGGAGTGTTTCACACAGAAGTCCAACAGGCAAATGGCCTCTCTGTCCATGGAGTGGAATGGACATAAGCAAGCACCTGAAGAAGAAGAATGCAACTGCAGGAAAAGACCATTTTCCTTAACTTGACTAAACAGAAGTTTCCGGAGCACAGGCTCATAGAGAACTTCAATCATCCTGACATCCGCTGAAAGAGCAATACAGCACTGTACAGACAATCCAGGAAGTTTTTGGAGAGTGTTGGGGACAACTTCGTAGTGCAAGTGCTGGAGGAACCAGCTATTGGCCATGCTGCAGCAGAATGTAGACCCTGGACTTCAGAAAAGCAGACTTTGACTCCCTCAGGGGATTGATGGGCAGGATCCGCTGCGAGGCTAATATGAGGGGGAAAGGAATCCAAGAGAGCTCGCTGTATTTTAAAGAAGCCTTATTGAGGGTGCAGGAACAAACCATCCTGATGTGCCAAAAGAATAGCAAATAAGGCAGGCAATCAGAGACCACACAAATCTTTGGTGAGCTTAAACAAAACAAAACAAAACAAAACAAAAAAAAGAAGGTTACAAGAAGTGGAAACTTGGACAGATGACCTGGGAGGAGTATAAAAAAAATTGCTCGAGCATGCAGGGAGCATGCAGAGCAATCAGGAAGGCCAAAGTACAATTTGAGTTGCAGCTAGCAAGGGATATGAAGGGCAACAAGAAGGGTTTCTACAGGTATGTTAGCAACACGAAGGTGGTCAGGGAAAGTGTGGGACCCTTACTGAGTGGGGGATGCAACCTAGTGACAGATGATGTGGAAAAAGCTGAAGCACTCAATGCTTTTTTTGCCTTGGTCTTCACAGACAAGGTCAGTTCCCAGACTGCTGCACTGGGCAGCACAGTATGGGGAGGAGGTGAGCAGCCCTCTGTGGTGAAAGAACAGGTTAAGAACTATTTAGAAAAGCTGGACATGCACAAGTCCATGGGGCTGGATCCAATGCATCCGAGGGTGCTGAGGGAGTTGGCTGATGTGATTGTAGAGCCATTGGCTATTATCTTTGAAAACTTGTGGTGATGGAGGGAGATCCCAGATGGTTGGAAAAAGGCAAATTTAGGGCCCATCTTTAAAAAAGGTAAGAAGGAGAATCTGGGGAACTATAGGTGAATAGTTTTATCTATCTGGGCAGTTGGTTGACATCAGAAGGTTCTATAGCCAAAGAAGTCGCACATCAGATTGGTTTTGCATCGATGGCATTTCAGCATCTTCAAGGCCTCTGTCTGGGTGGCAGGATGCTGTGTGACAACTAAGATAGGAATGATCAATGGAGTAGTGATGATATCTCTGTTATTCGGAGCAGAAACATGGCCATTAACATCTGAGGAGAGGAAACTAAACAGATTTTTTAAAGTTTTCTTTAAAGCAGGTGTCAAAAGTTAGTGTATTTTTTAACAGCAGTTGATTTGATTTTGTCACAGATAAGGAGATACTTGGATGATCCCAGCAAGTTGCAGTCTTGCAGCAGTTGAGAACAAGATGACTGCAAATGGTGGGGAGATCTCCAACATGCGCAAAGGTACACTTTTAAAGGTTTAGAGAGTTTAGGCTGAAGAAAGGAGAGAATGAGGCAGACTACAAATGAGATTGGAAGATGCAATTCTGAAGGATTTAAGAAGCCTAAACCCTCTGTCAGTTCAGAGCAACTGCATCTGTATCTCATCTCAGTGATCGAGCAAGGGTACCCACTCTCAGGCTTCCAGCACTCCAGCCATTGCCTTTCTTGGCTGAAGATCCACATCTCTCTCCTTTCTGATCAGGGCATTCTGAGGCTGCACAATTTCCTGCCTTCCATGTATTAATCCTAGCAGAGACAGGCTGCCCAAGCATTCAGAGATGGTTAACAGTGTGACTACCCACAGTTATAGTCACCCCACAGCTCTTTCTGTGCAAGCCTATTTTATTCTTAAGGTAAAAGCACTACATGGAAAACATTAAAAACAATAGAAGAACCTACACAAGTTTACCAGACATCACCCAACTGTTACATGTGCTCCGGCAGGAGCTGTCCATTAACATCCCACCCTAGGGCTTTGCAGTCACAAGCCCAACACAGCTTCAGTTCAGAACAAGCATACTCATAAAACGCTTAGTCCACCCTTGATACAGTTCAGGGGTCTTTGATTTGGAGTCGCCAGGAAGAGGTAATTAGTAGACAATGGGTTTTCCTCTCCAGAGAATAGCTTCAAAAGGGTGAGTCGAAGGGGCCATTTGCATATTCCTTACCCCTGGTACTTCCGAGGAAATCCACTTCCTGGTTATTCCAAAAAGTCCATTGAAGTTCCACAGATTGTATTAGCTGTCTCCTAGAGAAGGTGTATTCACACACTACCACACACCCAATTGCATTTTTAATACAGTGGACCCTAAAGATATTTAAATAAATTCAGTAAGATTTAACTTAACTCAGTAAAGTTCAGTCAGGCTATTTCAGGAAAGTGTCAGTCTGTCGCACCCTCCCATGCTGACTCTTGGCAAAGGAAGACAACTTGCAAGGGACTGTTCGAGATGAAAGTCCATTCTTCAGACCACCATGGCTACATCATAGACCTGTGAATTTGCTGCTGCTAGCTGTGTGGGGATTCCCCTGGTGCAAGCACTGTGGAAGCCGTGTATAAGGCTGCCTCTCGAGGACCCCTTCAAAAACCAGGCTGAGAGCTAGACAGGCATGCCAGGGGTGGGGATGGGGATGGGAGGGTTGTGTCCAGGTAAGGCTGCAGCACACAGCACAGAGGACATTACAGGTAGCCTTGCAGTTCATAAAACACGCTGCTGTAACTTAGTCCTCTAGGGCAGAAATATACCAGCAGCCCCAGAGCACACTCAGATCAGGAAGATTTAAAGCCACCTTAGCCTCCTCCTTCCCCTGGACTACAAGTTCTGTGCTGCGCCCTCCCCACCCCCTTACAGGCATAACACAGAATCTCACCCATCAGATGTAAAATTTTTGCAGATTTGGCCTATATCTTCTTCTCATTAGTTGCTTCACTGACTTCTTCTGACAGCACAGTCCATACAGGAACCTGTTTCAGATCTCCAGATGAAACAAGTTCTTTGTCATACTGCTAATAGCTATATAGTTAGATGACACCCCACAGTTTTTGAATGTTTCCCGTGCTGTAAATTATTTACCTTTGTGGAAGTTACCAATGATATTGATCATGTTAAAGACTTTTGTTCAGCGCTGTCAATTTAAAAGCGTAGCAGGCTCATTGGCCCTCAAAGTCTTGTCTTTATGGCACCTATAAATTCCTGCCTGTGTGCATTCCTGGGAAAGGAAGTTTTATTAATATATTTTATTGTGGCAGTGCCTACAAACCCTGACTGACATCAGGGCCATATCGTGCTGGGCATTGTACAAAATACACAGTAGGAGGCAGCCCTTGCACCAAAGAACTTTCAGCAGTGGTTCCCAAACTGTGGGTGGCAACCCCAAATGGGTTCACGCCATCAGCAGGTGGGGTTGTGGCAATCCCTAGTGTTGGGAGGATGCCATTTTGCTCCTCATCGTGTGACCTCACATGTACGATGCATGTGAGGTCACACTGTGGAGCATGCCATTTTGCTATTCAAAATAGCAGCCTCTGCGCTGTCTGGGATCTCAGGAGGGAATAATTCATTAAAATAGGGTCATGGCAGCAAAAAGCTTGGGAACCACTGCCTGACAGTCTAAAGAGAGAGAGGAAGGAAGCATTGTTCGCTCCTATTTTATGGATGGGGAACTGAGGCACACAGAGATTGTTATTTATTCAAGGTTACACGGGACTTTTATGGCAGAAAACCCAGATTTTATGAGTCCCAGCTCAGTGCCTTAACCACAAGGCTATCTATTCTTCCTCTCTGCAAGTGTTTCAGCACCTATTGATGTTAATGTTCAGAATGTGGCTAATGTGCTGGGAAACCTTAGGAACTACCAGGGACAGTCATTCTCTGGTACAAATATGTCTTTTTTTTTTTAAATAATAATCTGGGAGGGATCATTGGTGCGAACTTTATGGCACACATACCTAGAAGTATGGCAGTGTAGAGCATACATGCGCATTTAATAAAAAAGTAAATAATTCGTGTTCTTAAAGATCTGTATTAAATGCATTTTTTCTCCTAAGTATCCATCCCAGCAATCACATTTTAATATTAACATCAGTTATAAATTCTAACAGCCCACTACATCAAAAAAAATTATACTTGGCAATCTACAACTGTCATTTCCAATTGTCTCACACATGATGGTATCTGATTTGACTTCACTGAACTACTTTAAATAGGAAATAAATCCTGTGATACTACACTGATTTGCTGACACTGTCAAGAACAGAGCTTTAATTTTTCTCACAAGAAAGGAGTGTGTGTGTGTGGGGGGGGGGAGAAATGAATCACTTGTGCTAGGCATTCAGGAGGTGATCTTAGTGTTTTTATATCAAAGTATTTGCGGTTTGGCATTTTTTAAAAAATGCCGCAACAACAATGTTCCCTCTAATTTTTGACAGGCCATGTGACAGGCAAAAAATTTCTTCTGTGCAAATTGTTGTGCTTCTTTGCAAATTTTTGTGCGTGTGGTTTCGCCATGTGTGCGGGGTTTAGGATCTGTGTGTGCGTGCACACGCACACAGCTTAGAATCATAGAATATCAGGGTTGGAAGGGACCTCAGGAGGTCATCTAGTCCAACCCCCGCTCAAAGCAGGACCAATCCCCAACTAAATCATCCTAGCCAGGGCTTGGTCAAGCCTGACCTTAAAAACCTCTAAGGAAGGAGATTCCACCACCTCCCTAGGTAACACATTCCAGTGTTTCACCACCCTCCTAGTGAAAAAGTTTTTCCTAATATCCAACCTAAACCTCCTCCACTGCAACTTGAGACCATTACTCCTTGTTCTGTCATCTGCTACCACTGAGAACAGTCTAGATCCATCCTCTTTGGAACCCCTTTTCAGGTAGTTGAAAGCAGCTATCAAATCCCCCCAATCAAATCTTAGAGGGAACAGTGCACGACAATGCCCATCTTGATCTGAGTATTGCATATTGACACATGTAGGGTGGGATTTTAAAAAGTGCCTAACTCTTGCTCTACTGAAATCAATGATCTAATTGCCTTGAATAGGAGCAGAGTTATACCAACACTGGGATTTTATTCAGGGCTCTGTCATTGACTGCAATAAGACTATTCATTTAGCGACTGATCCTACTTCCAATAAAGTCAACAGCAAAATTCCCATTGACATTAGTAGTAAAGGATCTGGGGCCAATGGAGCTGGTCCACATTTTTTTCCAATATTGCAAAATTACCTTTTATTTTTCAAAAATGAAAATTTGCAAAAAATTGTCAACTCTTCCAAAATATTTTGTTTTGCTCAACCTTTTTAATGCACATTTTATTAAAAACATCATCAGAACCATTATTGCAATGGTTGACATTTTTCATTTATCAAAACCATTTCGTTAATTTCCATAATGGTTTTAATTAATTAAACAATGATTAAAATGTTTCACAAAACATTCAGAAAAATAAAATCTGGGTCCTGTTTGATCCCTGGAAAGCATAAACAACTTTGAAATATTTGTTCCCAAAAATAGGGGGGCAAGGAGGGGGGCAGGGAGGGGAGCATGTTTAGCAGTTCTACTAGTTGAGTGAGGTATTACTCAGTGTGAGCAAGGGTATTAGAATATTACTATAAGACATGAACATGGGAGAAATGTACCCAAGTGGTCTAGGTATGGAACTCTGAGTCTGGAAACCTGTGTTCTTAAACTAACATGGCCAATCAAACTGGGTGCTCTTTTACTAAGAGGAAGCACTGACACTCAGTTTTACAGTATTTGTAAGGTACATTTTTTAAATATTTTGGTTAATTATCGCATTTAAAACAATGTTCCAACTTTCTCATTTCCTGGGCCTATTAATGGTAAAGTTTTTTTGGGGGGTGGTGGTCCTACTTTACATCGTTAAATGGGTTAACTTGTATGATTAAACTGGAAGCCTGAACTGAACGGGGATATGAAAGACAGTGAAAGGTTTCTAGGCATGTCATCTATGACAGATGTAAATAGCATGGGGTTTCCAAACTCCATTCTAACAGCTCAAGATACGTATATAACCAAAGTCATCGTCCTTTTGCTACTATTACTGTTTCATTCAATAAAAGACATTGGGTTTCCCTATTGAGAAATTCTGAGACTTGTACAGACTTTTGCTGTGGGCAAAGGAGTCACTTCAACAATGTGGCAATATTTTACAGTTGATACCAAAAATCATTTTAAGTTCCATCTGCATTAAACTATAATGCCAAGCCCATCAAAAGGGCACTTAGCAAGTAGAGGTCTTCCTATCCGCATTCCAGGTAGTACCATCAGAGTCTACTGTTTTTATATATATTATATTTTTATAATATACACAACAGTTAGAAGAACATTATTAGGGTTGCAAAGTCAAGCATTCAAAAATTATGAAAAGTCAGAGTTAAGGTTGTCTGTACATGGGAAATTTCAGCTTCAACTGTTGAAGTCTGACAAAGTTATGAGCAACTGAAAACAAGGTCTTCTAATGGAAAGTATCTTGCAGTCTTAACTATTGGTGAATCTACGAGCACCACCTATGTGTGTACATACTGGAATATGAATCAGAATCCTGGGGTCTCATCCTGTTTCCACTGAAGTCAGTAGCAATATTCCAATTGATTTTAGTGGAGACTAAAGTGGGTAAAGGGGGCTGCAGCTGAGCCCTGCCGCCCTGGGTCAGGGGAGAAAGAGCCACAGCCCAAGCCCTGCAGCCCTGGGTGGGGGTGGAGCTTGGGCTTCAGCCCTGGGTCCCAGCAAGTCTAATGGGGTTGCGACTCACTTTGGGGTCCCGACCCACAGTTTGAGAACTGCTGACCTAAAGAGTCAAACAAGAGACTATTTTGGGGGATTCAGATGGGAGGAGAATATAAATGTAAAGGCTAATGTGTTTATATTCATTTTTATGTAATTGTTTCCTGCAAGTTATTTTGATGAATATGTGTATTAATAATTTAGTGAATGCATTTGAGAGTATAATTTATCAAAGCAAAATTTAATTTGGTTGAAATTTGCTTCCATATCACTCACAAGACTCTCTGAAAGTTCTAAAGCATGTTTTTAGATGGATATAAAATTACACAATTAGACTTACTAAAGGCAACTCAGCAAATTGTAACCCTCCTCAAATTGCGCTCCAGAAATGTGATTCAAAGTGACAGATAGTTTGGAGATAAATAGAAACAATGGCTGGTTGCAGTTGGACCATACCCATAATAAAGTCCATGTATCTCAAGCATGTTAAGTGATGCACCATTCCATTTGTTTCCCAAATTAGGCTCAAAGGACAGTGACTGATAGTCTGGAGAGAAATAGAAATTGCAGTTCTTAGGCTGAATACACACAGTGACTGCAGCTATGAAAATAAATGGCAGTTTTCAGGTGTTTGTTGCACAAAAAGAACTCCATCCATTTTAAGCAGTCTGAAAGGCCACAAAAGCAGAGCAACTGGAAACAAATATGAAGCCTGCACTAAAAATTATACCCCTGAGGTAAAGCTATTGCATAGCACAGCACGGCTACAGACAGGAAGGGGATCCAAATGCAGTCCAGTCCATCTGCCCTGAATACTAAGACCCAAAGGCCACAAATGTTTTTTGCCTTAAAAGCAAAAACTACGCTCAGAAGCAACTTTTTATCATGTGAAGCTAACACAAATGATTATGACAGGTTTCAGAGTAGCAGCCGTGTTAGTCTGTATTCGCAAAAAGAAAAGAAGTACTTGTGGCACCTTAGAGACTAACAAATTTATTAGAGCATAAGCTTTCGTGAGCTACAGTTCACTTCATCAGATGCATTTGGTGGAAAAAACTTTTTTCCACCAAATGCATCCGATGAAGTGAGCTGTAGCTCACGAAAGCTTATGCTCTAATAAATTTGTTAGTCTCTAAGGTGCCACAAGTACTCCTTTTCTTTTTACAAATGATTGTGTTGCAATCACTAAATAAAGGCTCTCTGATCTGTCAAGTTGTTTGTACTTCATCCTTGTCTGTCTCTTGTCTCCTTGTCTTGCATTTTGTACGTGCAATGTATATTCTGGATTGGGGGGAAATGGTATTTAAAGTTTATTTAAAGTGGTATCTTCTTGTGTGTGTTAATACTGGTAATTGGCAAATGAAGAGCAATAGCAAACAAGTTATTTTAATCCCTGTAAAGCAATCACTGAGCATGTCCTGCTGGGCTCAATGTCCTTGCAGATGAAGCACTAGAGTGAGGTCAGCCGTAATACTTGACATCTCAATAAGCGAGGATGGGTCAAATAGAGCTTTTGAGATCTAACTATTCCATTGCATCAGGAAGGTGGTTTAATTTAGGTCTAATGAAGTACGTGATTACAATAGCTTCCTTTGCCTCAGCTGTACCTTCCCTGGGTGTTACTCTGCTAATGCCTGCTACTTCCGTATTTATCATACTGTATCTTGGCAGGAAATTACAGCAGTGTTGCTTGCATGTTCATGAGAAGCACCTCCACACAGAAGAGCAGTCAACAGGTTGATCCTCAGCTTCATCTTCAGGTTGTATTATTGCTTGTATTTCATAAAATAAAGTTCTGCTGTGCCAAAATCTACAATCTAATGAAGTGAGCAAAACATATTTCCTCTTTGAAAAGTCTAATTCAGGTACCTGTGGGTCCTGGTCTCCCATGTTTAAGAAGGATGAATTCAAACTGGAACAGGTAAAGAAAAGGGCTTCTAGGATGATCCGAGGAATGGAAAACCTGTCTTATGAAAGGAGACTCAAAGAGCTTGGCTTGTTTAGCCTAACCAAAAGAAGGCTGAGAGTAGATATGATTGCTCTCTATAAATACATCAGAGGGATAAATACCATGGAGGGAGAAGAATTATTTAAGCTCAGTACCAATGTGGACACAAGAACAAATGGATATACACCGGCCATCAGGAAGTTTAGACTTGAAATTAGACAAAGGTTTCTAACCATCAGAGGAGTGAAGTTCTGGAACAGCCTTCCAAGGGAAGCAGATGGGGCAAAAGACATATCTGGCTTCAAGACTAAGCTTGATAAGTTTATGGAGGAGATGATATGATGGGATTGCCTAATTTTGGCAATTAATTGATCTTCAAGTATTAGCAGTAGATATGCCCAATGGTCTGTGATGGGATGTTAGATGGGGTGGGATCTGAGTTACTACAGAGAATTCCTTCCTGTGTGTCTGGCTGGCGAGTCTTGCCCACATGCTTAGAGTTTAGCTGATCACCATATTTAGGGTCGGGAAGGCATTTTCCTGCAGGGCAGATTGGCAGACACCATGGGGGTTTTTTGCCTTCCTCTGCAGTGTGGGGCACGGGTCACTTGCGGGAGGATTCTCTGCACCTTGAAGTCTTTAAACCAGGATTTGAGGACATCAATAACTCAGGCACAGGTTAGGGGTCTGTTACAGGAGTTGGTGGGTGAGATTCTGTGCAGGAGGTCAGACTAGACATTCATAATGGTCCCTTCTGACCTTAAAATCTATGATTCCATGATTCTTAGTTAGATATTGAGGAAACATTTCTGTGCAACTGAATTGGGCTCTGGGGCAGTTTACCTAAAAACATTCATTACTCACAGCAGTATATAAACTGTAAGTAAGACTCAGTTAATATTTTTTTTCTTCAGTGCTTAGGTTTCACAGAGGCCTATTCAAGTAGGTTTAGAACATTTGGCTATCAGGCCTGAATCTCCCCTCATTTAAACCAGTTTCACACTGGTTTATCCCTGCCAACTTCACCAGAGTTACTCCGGATATATCCCACTGTAAGTGAAAAGAGAATTGTATTGTACCGAAAAAAAAAAGAAAGAAAGAAAAGAAAGGGTATTTTCCCTTTTGCAGTGTCATAGGCCTCTCTTCTCTGGGCTACTTTGTCACGTTATCTATCTAAGCACTTTATCCCCCACTCCACCCCTCATAATTATAGTATCTGAGTACCTTAATGAATTTAGCCTCTCAGGACCAAGAATAAATCCCAGATTTTCAAAATCCCAATCCAGTGCTTTAAGGCACAAGTCCACCTTTCCTAATTCTGTGTCTGCTTCATGGATGCAGCCCATGTTTTACATAAGGACTTGTCTACTTGATGCAGTGAAGCACTCTACAGGGATGTGATTTGTAGAGTGCTCTAACTGGCCCATGTAGACCTTGCTGGCACACACTAAAAGCTACTGAAAAGAGCATGCCAGCAGGGTCTACAAGAGGCAGTTAGAGAGCTCTACAAATCACACCCCTGTAGAGCACTTTCCCGCACTGTGTTGACAAGCCCTAAGACTCTGCTTTATGAATGCAGCTCCTATGGAGATTATTGATGGCAACTGCTAATAGGGCTGCCCTCCCGAGAGAACATATTTACCATCAAGAAAAGCTATTCTCTCTGAGGACAGGAAAACACTGAATCTGAGTTGGAACTCTGAACAACTCTATTTTTCCCCCACATCAACCTTTTTGGTCCCTCTACACTCAACCTCCTAAATCCCTGTGTCTTTGTCATAATTTTGCATCTGACCATTTACTGGGATGCCCTTATATGCATGTCAGAGCCCCTTCTTAATCAGCTGTGTGACTTGGACAGGAGCTCAAGACAGATACCTTGTATACCAGTGAAGAGTGCTGTCTTGCTGTCTCAAGGCAACTGGGCCACTGCAAATGTCATTATTTTTCAAGGAAATGTTTTGCCCACTGCACTCCAACAACAGATGTCATGATTAGAGATAGACTGAAAAGGAAGTGGGTCAGATTCTGATTTAATTTACACAGACATAATCTGGAAAAACTGTAAATCCTGAGACCACTGTAGTCAGTGGAGATACTCCAAATTTACACAGGTGTAACTGACATCAGAATTTGCCCCCAGCCTATAGGTCTCAGATTTAGGAGCAAATCAAGACTCGAATGAAATGACTCCCAAAATCACAAGATGTTTTTGTGACATTTTAGCTCCAAGTGGACAGAAATCTCATGAGACCGGGTATTTTCATATTCTTCCACCATTTACTCATGGTATTTTGGCTGCATCTCAGCCAGACAACAGGCCCCTTCTTCTCCTAGATCCAACACAGCACCAAAACAGATGGGGTGGGTTCTAATCCAGGAATTTAAATCTGAGCCACATAATCTGCCTGAAACTGGAAGAGGTTCAAAATCATCAAAGTTTCTGATTTTGGCTCATCTCTAATTGTGGTCAGTATTTGCCTGAGTCATGGCTGCACAGATAAGCAGCATGGCTTCCTGAAGAGTAGTGCTAGGTGAATGGCCCCTTGTTTGCCTAAAGCTAGGGTTGTATTGTGTCATGTTGAATACGTATGGAAGTTTTATTTAAAGCCGGTCCTGGGAAAGAAAAGATAAACATTTCTTTGATTGCCTCACTTTTAGGCAGTGAAATTATTGGGAATGTTGCCTCTTCCCCTTCCCAGATAGCAACCTATTATTCCTGATTACTGTTTTTTTATTTTATTTTTTACACTTGACTAGTATTTCTAATCATAGAATCACAGGACTGAAAGTGACCTCGAGAGGTCATCTAGTCCAGTCCCCTGCACTCATGGCAGGACTAAGTATTATCTAGACCAGGAGCGGGCAAACTTTTGGGCCTAAGGGCCACATCAGGTTTCCAAAATTGTATGGAGGGCCAGTTAGGGGAGGCTGTGCCTCCCCAAACAGCCAGGGGTGGCCCATCCCCCACCCCCTATCCAACCGCCCCTGTTTCTCGCCCCCTGACAGCCCCCCTGGGACTCCTGCCCATCCAACACCACCCGTTCCCTGTCCCCTGACCACCCCCAGACTCCTCACCCCTGACTGCCCCCTACTGCCCCATCCAACCCCTCCTCTCATTCCTGACTTCCCCCTGAAACCCCTGCCCCATCCAACCATCGCTTCTTCCTGTCCCGACTGCCTCCAGATCCCCCACCCCCAACTGTCCCCGCCGCCCCATCCAACCCCCCCATTCCTGACTGCCCCCCGGGACCCCTACCCCATCCAACCTCCCTGTTCCCTGCCCTCTGACTGCCCCGACCCCTATCCACACCCCAACCACTCACCACCCCCTCGAACTCCCCTGCCCTCTATCCAACCCCCTGCCCCCTCTCCGCACTGCCTGGAGCATCGGTGGCTGGCAGCTCTACAGCCACACCTCCCAGAGCACCGGGTCAGGCCATGGCTCTGCAACTGCGGCGTGCTGAGGCTGCAGGGGAGGGGGGAACAGCAGGGGAGGGGCCGGGACTAGCCTCCCCAGCCAGGAGCTCAGGGGCAGAGTAGGAGGGTCCCGCTGGCTGGATGTGGCCTACGGGCAGTAGTTTGCCCAACTCTGATCTAGACCTTTCCTGACAGGTGTTTGTCTAACCTGCTGTTAAAAATCTCCCTACGCAATTTTATCCAGTGTTTAAGCACCCTTACAGTTAGGAAGCTTTTCCTAATGTCCAACCTAAACCTTCCTTGCTGCAATTTAAGCCCATTGCTTCTTGTCCTAATCTTGGATTCACATCAACTAACAGAATTTTGTCTGTTTCTACATCCTATATTTCCTTATTCAGACAGACATGCTTTTCTTGATACCATATGACAATATAAACAATTGAAAATGCTTTCTATATTTCCTTGATAAGCAATTCAAAATCCTTTCAATTAATATTTTAATTAGGAAATTCACTTACCATAAAAATCTCCTGCATTTTCATAAAATCATAAATACTTAGTCTGTTTTCAAGTTGTTCCACAACATTTTTCATTGCTGCAGTGTCTTCTGTTCTGTCTGAGGTCAGACACCCAGCACTGGGCTGGAAGTCGTTAAGTGAAAGATTTGTGTAGCTCATGCTTGATTCACTTTAACATCTTCCGGCACATAGGGGAGTACTTGACTCAATATTTGTCCTTTAAGAAGAAGAATTTTATTTTATTTAATATTTTAAAAAAGAATTTTTTTGTAGAAATCCAATAGCTCAAATTCTGAGACAACGTACATCAAGATGGAAAAGATCAATTTAAATAAAGCAATAAAAACATTTTTAACTCGACTTTTAATTTTATTTCATAACATACGAGACCATTAAAGATACTCTCCAACATTCTATTTGTAAAAGGTACGGTCTACCTGGCTTCCTTGGATTATAACCAACTAATACTGAAAGCAAGTGTACAAACATTTCTATTTGATATCTGAATATGCTTTATAAAGTCATCTATTGAAAATCCATTTTACTTACCTTCTCGTTAATATTGTGATATTTAATGTTGTGATTATAAGTGATTATAATTCCATTATTTTTGAAGAAAACTTTGGTAAGCTCTACAACTTTTTTTTACTCTCGAATAAAGAGTTTAAACTAAAGGAATGTGCAGAGTCCTTTGCTTTCCTTATTCTTGTTGCTTACAAATGTTTCCTGGCAACGTATACAAAGCTAGCTAAGCTCCCCTCCCTTCTCTCCTCTGGTTATTGGTCAAAATGGAGGTGTTTGCGTAAGAGGGCTATTTGCAAGCATGACTAGAAGTATAGTATAGCTATAAAGGAATGGCAATGGCACCATATAATCAAATACACTACAAAGCCCTCCTGTAAAAGTGAGCTTTTTTACATACTACAAAATAAAATTTGTTTTAAATGAACCAGCTTTTACATCACAGTATAAAGCAAATTTGGAGTCCCACCTTGCTAATCCTCATTGGGCCCACTGCCAGGCACAATCTTATTGATTTCAGTGAAGTTTCACCAGGTAATAAATGATGAAACTTTGCAAAAAGAGTGGGTAAGATTTGACTTTTTATCCTATGTTTGGGTTTAGATCATAATTATATTACGGTAGTACTCGGAGACCCATATCAGGATGGGATGCCTATATGCAAGGTGCTGTATAAGCACAAAGGTAGACCAGGTTCCCCTGCCCTAAAGAGTGTGCAGCCTATGGGTATGTCTAGGCTGCAAGCCCCCTCTTAGTCCTTCCCCCTGCCAAAGAAAAGATGCAGCAAGTCTCAGAACCCAGGTCAGGGTTTTAGAGCCCAGGCTCCAGCCTAAGCCCAAATGTTTACACTGATATTTATAGCCCCATAGTGTGAACTCTGCACACACAAATCTGTCAACCTCAGCTCTGAGACTTACTGCCAGGGGTCTACTTTATGAGGTCTTAACCCTGCCAACACTTGTCCATGAATGGTAAGAAAAGTTTCTTGCATGCATATGTTTTGCAGGATTGGTGATGGAGCAGACAAGCAACATATGCAGGGTTGGGAAGAAGGAGAAAAACAAATATACATCATTTTATATATGTCTGTATACACTTGCTTGTTTGCACTGACACTGACTTTTGCCAAGTGGGTGTTAGTCTGTGTGTTTTCTTGCAGGCATCAGGCAGAAAACAGATCTTCAGAAGGGATTTGAAGGACAAAGTGGTAAGGCCCTTACTGATTAGTTCAGGGAGGGTGTTCCAGCCATAGTGGCAGGGTTGTAGAAAGCACAAACGTGGTTGTTGGAAGAGTGGAACTATATTTCTTTGAAATACCAATTATGAATAATTAAAAGGACATTTCCTTTCCTAGGTCCTAAATCCCATAACTAATCATTTAAAACAGAAAGAAATTTAAACATTTATTTCTTTTGCTATCTGTAAATATATCAGAGGGATAAATACCACAGAGGGAGAAGAATTACTTAAGCTCAGTACCAATGTGAACACAAGAACAAATGAATATAAACTGGCCATCAGGAAGCTTAGACTTGAAATTAGACGAAGGTTTCTAACTATCAGAGGAGTGAAGTTCTGGAACAGCCTTCCAAGGGGAGCAGTCGAGGCAAAAGACATATCTGGCTTCAAGACTAAGCTTGATGAGTTTATGGAGCGGATCGTATGATGGGATAGCCTAATTTTGGCAATTAATTGATCTTCGACTATTAGCGGTAGATATGCCCAGTGGTCTGTGATGGGATGTTAGATGGGGTGGGATCCGAGTTAATACAGAGAATTCCTTCCTGCATGTCTGGCTGGTGAGTCTTGTCCACATGCTCAGGGTTTAGCTGATCACCATATTTGAGGTCAGGAAGAAATTTTCCTCTAGGGCAGATTGGCAGAGACCATGGGGGTTTTTCGCCTTCCTCTGCAGTGTGGGATATGAGTCACTTGCTGGAGGATTCTCTGCAACTTAACGTCTTTAAACCAGGATTTGAGGACTTCAGTAGCTCAGCCATAAGTTAGGGGGTTGTTACAGGAGTTGGTGGGTGAGATTCTGTGGCCTGCGTTGTGCAAGAGGTCAGACTAGATGATCATAATGGAGCCTTCTGACCTTAAAAATCTATGATTCTATGATACTCTGTTTTATGCAGAACTCAATGTAGCTGATTTATGCTACCTGAGAATCTGGTCTAGTGATGGAGCATTTGGGTTATTAAAAATTGTCTTTGTTGGAACTAAACAAAAATTATGCTCACCTAACTGAAGTTCGGGGTCAAATTTAACCTGGAAGTGTCCCTTTAAATCCTCCATAGTACCCTCTTTCTTTCCTGTGGAGAGCATGGTAGCCAGATTACAGTCACCTTTGCTTGATCTCAGTGTACAGATGAGTCGCATCATAGACGCATTTTACATATGGGAATTCAACTATATGCGCTCGGCAAAGAAAAATAACAAGATACCTGTAAATAGTGTGGGCAATTCCACCCACTATTCCACTCAATGAGCGTATGCCCCAGAGTGAGCGTGAGATGGGAGACGTGAATCTGCTGTTCCCTCAGTTGGTCTCAGTTCCCGCATGCCTCTCATAGTGTGAGCATCTTGCCGCACTGAGTGTGATTCTAGTGTTTAAAGATGCATATTTTTTGTACAACATGGCCCCTAAATGCAAGACAACTTCATCTGGTGCTCAACCAAAGAAACAGATCTATTCCAAAGCTGGAGGAAAAACTGGCTGTGTTGGACTTACTGAGAGACGGTATGTCGGTCTCCTATGTGGCGTGTAAATATGGCCTCAATGAGTCTAGCATCCATGCCATCAAGATTTGAGAGAGAGAAATTCATCAAGCCGTGGCATCAAATGCTCCAATAACTGATAAGATGATGAGCCAGGTGCATGATAAGACTTTAGTGAAGACTGAAAAGGCATTAAACTTATGGCTGGAAGACATGAACCATAAACATGTGCCTATCGATGGCAACACATTGCGAGAAAAGGCTCTTCACCTCTACGTGCTGTACAAACCTCCTGCCAAAGAGGGACAGCCTTCTGATGAGAAGGAATTCAAAGCCAGCCAAGGTTGACTTAGCAGTTTTAGGAACCGCTTCAATCTCAAAAACATGCAGACTACTGGTGAAGCTGCATCTGCCAATGAAGAATGATTTAATTTCTGAATATGATCCCTCTATGGAACGAAGCCTCAAATTAACACGTAGTTTTACGAACGATTTGAGACCGTATCAAGAAATGTTTGAGCAGCTCAAGAGACAACAGTGACAGTTGCTGATCACCATGATTTTCAAGGAAAAGCAGCCAATGAGCCTACACAATCAACTCCTCGACTGAACCAGAGCCCACCACTTCGTCTACAACTCGCTCTCCGTCACCCAAGCTCTCCGTCACCTCTGTCTCCTGGATTGACATCAAGCTCTGATGACCCCCTATAATTACCCCCCTGTAATTAAAAATACAGTACTGTAAAATTATATTTTGCATATGTACTCTTTATTATATACTGTACATTACTGTATACACAAAACCATGTACAGTATACTATACTTTATGGGCAATTTAAGGGATTTTCAAGGGTAATTTTGACTATACGCAATTTTAGCCTTATGCACAGACTTTAGAAGCTAACCCTGTGTAAGATGCGACTCCACTGTATCTCCCAGGCATGGGGATTTCTTTAAATCCCTAGTTGAGTTTATGGAAAAATAGCTATTACTTTTCTTTTCCTTCCAGCAGTCGTGTAAACCCTATCTTACCTTCTCTTCTATTTTGTGAGAATGTAGCTGGAATTATTTGCAACGCCTATTGTTTTACCTTTTCAGTTTTGCCCCTACATTTGGGCAAAGGATTCCACTATCTTCTCTCTGCTCTGTCCAAGTAAAAATGTGATATGTTAAAAAAGTAAAAAGAAAAGGAGTACTTGTGGCACCTTAGAGACTAACAAATTTATTAGAGCATAAGCTTTCGTGAGCTACAGCTCACTTCATCGGCTCACGAAAGCTTATGCTCTAATAAATTTGTTAGTCTCTAAGGTGCCACAAGTACTCCTTTTCTTTTTGCGAATACAGACTAACACGGCTGCTACTCTGAAACCTGTTAAAAAAGTAGGATCCTGAAAACTCACCATCAGTGGGAGGTGCTCAGAGGCATCACACAGCTGCTGTGGTTGGATGTGGAAAGGAGGTCTGCTCCTCCTACACCTCTTCTAATGGTCTATTCTGAAAGCAGCTTCTGCTAAGGAAAAGGGAATGAGAGGGAAAACGATACACCCAAATAAAAGCATGGCAGAACCTATAGATACAAACATGCAGGGCTTGATCACTCCATGAATTTCACTGGCAGAAGCCAGTTTGGAATCCCATCACAGGGTAAATTGGTCAAGAGAGCAAACCATCTGTAACCCCCTCTGCTGAAGAGACCAGAGCCAGTAATCATTGCCCACAGGAAGGTTGGGCCAGATTGATGGGAAACATTGATATGGTAGTTTGTGCCACTTCCCCGGAAAGGGCTCCTACAAAGATCCAAGCGGAAAGTAAATCTACCCTACACTGCACAACACCTAGGGAAGGATGATGTCAGGCTGACCCCCCCAATGCCATCGCAGCTGGGTTGGGGAAAAATGGTTATTGCAGCAAACATCAGTTTGCATCCACAGAGATTAATCTAGACCTAAGCTATCAAGGCCACTGTAATTCCACCTCCCTTAAAATTCCCTTTAAAATTTGTTTGCCCACTGCACTCCAGTAACAGATGTCATGATTAGAGAGAGACTGAAAAGGAAGTGGGTCACTTTCTGATTTAATATACACAGACAATCTGGAAAAATTGTAAATCCTGAGACCACTGTAGTCAGTGGAGATACTCCAAATTTACACATGTGTAACTGACATCAGAATTTGCCCCAGCCTACAGATCTCAGTTAGATTTAAGAGCAAATCAAGATTTGAATGAAATGACTCCCAAAAGTACCTTTGTTGGTCCCAAGAGAGATTAGAGAGACAAGATGGGGAAAGTAATATAGTTTATTGGACCAACTTCTGTTGGTGAAAGAGACAAACTCCCTCCAACCACATATCCCTAGTTGTCACCTACCCTCACACACTGGGACCCATATGCGATATCATTAAACAGTTGATGGGAACCATATATTCTGAAAAAAAATCTTTCCCAAACCCCCTCTTCTGGACTTCAATATCCCCCTCCCCCAACCTCATCAAGCTCATCATCAGAAGCATCCTCCCCACTGACCAAGATCCACAAACTTAAAGAAGTATGGGCTGGATGAATGGACTTTAAGGTGGATAGAAAGCTGGCTACATTGTCGGGCTCAACGGGTAGTGATCAATGGCTCCATGTCTAGTTGGCAGCCAGTATTAAGTGGAGTGCCCCAAGGGTGAGTCCTCGGGCCGGTTTTGTTCAATATCTTCATTAATGATCTGGAGGATGGCTTGGATTGCACCCTCAGCAAGTTTGCAGATGACACTAAACTGGGAAGAGAGGTGGATACACTGGAGGGTAGGGATAGGATACAGAGGGACCTAGACAAATTAGAGGATTGAGCCAAAAGAAATCTGATGAGGTTCAACAAGGACAAGTGCAGAGTCCTGCACTTAGGATGGAAGAATCCCATGCACCACTACAGACAAGGGACTGAATGGCTAAGCAGCAGAAAAGGACCTAGGGGTTATAGCGGACGAGAAGCTGGATATGAATCAACAGTGTGCCCTTGTTGCCAAGAAGGCCAATGGCATTTTGGGATGTACAAGTAGGGGCATTGCCAGCAGATCAAGGGACGTGATCATTTCCCTTTAGTCGACATTGGTGAGGCCTCATCTGGAGTACTGTGTCCAGTTTTGGGCCCCACACTACAAGAAGGATGTGAAAAAATTGGAAAGCGCCCAGTGGAGGGCAACAAAAATGATTAGGGGACTGGAACACATGATTTATGAGGAGAGGCTGAGGGAATTGGGATTGTTTAGTCTACAGAAGAGAAGACTGAGGGGGGATTTGATAGCTGCTTTCAACTACCTGAAAGAGGGTTCCAAAGAGGATGGATCTAGACAGTTCTCAGGGGTAGCAGATGACAGAACGAGGAGTAATGGTCTCAAGTTGCAGGTTTAGGTTGGATATTAGGAAAACCTTTTTCACTAGGAGGGTGGTGAAGCACTGGAATGCGTTACCTAGGGAGGTGGTGGAATCTTCTTCCTTAGAAGTTTTTAAGGTCAGGGGATTGGTCCTGCTTTGAGCGGGGGTTGGACTAGATGACCTCCTGAGGTCCTTTCCAACCCTGATAGTCTATGAAACAAACTGGCACCAGACTCTGCCAGAACACATGCAAAACCTGCAGACATCTCCACTGTTACATGATCAGTTCCATCCCCCACAACACACCTTTCAAGATCCCAGAGTCCTACACATTCCTATCACAAGTGGTGTACCTCATCCAGTGCATTAAATGCCCCAACAACAACTATGCTGCTGAAACCTGACCACCACTATGCTCTCAAATGAACTTGCATAGAAAAATATTAAAAAACAAAAACGTGTCACACATGGGCAAACACTTTTCACAAAACTATCACTCCTTAGCTGACCTCTCAATCCTCGTCCTCAAAGGAAACCTGCAAAACATCTTCAGAAGACAAGCCTGGGAGCTTAAATTCATAACTTTACCAGATACTAAAAATTACGGTCTTTATAAAGACACTGGATTACAACAATCTGTATCAAATAACTCTCCTTTTTTGTCCTATGACTCCAGGGTTGTTAACAAGCCATTACACCTTAAAACACAAGTTAATTATTTATGCTAAACAATTTGTGCCACCTTGTATTCAGCTGACACAAAGTACTTTTCCCGTAAGTCTGTGTGGCTCAAAAACATGTCTCTTTCACCAACAGAAGGTGGCTCAATAAATATTACCTACCCACCTTGCCCTTTAAAATTTGGTCATTTATATCCTTTTTCTAAGGCTTAGATTTGTGATTTGTCTAGCTGATTAAAAAAAAGTGTCAAAGGTTCATGAAGCTAAAATGGAAAGCAATGGCCTCATAAATCAAAGCCTTATTTTGACAGTATTCCTATGTGGAACATATATGTGCGATCATCCCTGTAAAATGAAAAACTTAAGACAATTTCTTCCAGATAATTAAATACAAAAGGAGTATTTCCCCCAGATATGTAGGAAAAGTGTTACCAGATTTGCCCATTACTTTGGGGTATGCTCATTTATTAAGGTTACTCTTGGGGAGGGGGATGGAGGAGATTCTATAATTCTATCAACGTACTGCTTGTGTCACTTGTGTTCTCATACGGAGCTCTACTTTTCCCTGCTGCAAGTTCTCTCCCAATGGAGCTATCATGCAGGACCTAGGTTCCCCAGGGCTGGGTTCTTCCAGCCCCAGAATCAGACAAAACACACACATTAACAGAGAGCCTCTGAGAAGACTGGGTTAATCAGCACTACCAAGCTGACCCTATACGTCCCTGGACTCAGTAGGCTGGGTCGAGCAGCATTTCCAAGCTGTCACCCTCATGTCCCAGGTTCAGCAAGTCTCTATTCCTACTTTCACGTTACAATTGTTCTGGTAGTAATCCACTTGATGAGCAAACCTCACAGGACTTTTGGCCACTGCAGGGATCTTTAGTTTAGGTATGAGGAGTGTTTCTGCACAGCAAATGAGAAAGCCAAGAAACACCCATGGGGTGGGGGGAAGAGGGGGTTTGGGAGGAGACAGAAAAGCAAGCAACCAGCTTAACCATGAAAGTTATTTATTGCTTGGTAATTATCACAGAGGAGCCAAACAAACAAAACAGTTATAAAATTAACTAACTTAAATTTGATTATAAAAGTCAGGTTTAAAAAACTAACTGATCATAGAAGTCAGGTCAGAAGGCTATACCTAGAGAAAAAGAGCGTGCTGGGTTCCCATCTTGAATCATTTGGGGGTCCCAGGTGGTGGTGGTAGCTGAGGGTTTGGAGTGCTAGAGACAGGCAGAGCCCCCAGCACGATCAGGCAGAAGATGAAGTCCCTCTGGAACTGATGCAGATTTTGGAGCAAGGCATCAGAACACTTACTTGAGCATGGCTAGGGGTTGTTGTAGGGAAAGAACAATAGTTTGAGAACACTAGATTTGTTTTAGGTAAACTCATGGTTTAAGGGAGTATACCAGTTGTTTTGTTCAGGCTAGACAATATGAACTGATCATTCCTGGCTATGGGCGGTGTTCCTTGGAGTGAGCATACAATGCAATTAGGGAGCTTCATTATTTTGGATACCAATTAAAAAAAATTACTAGAATTGATCTGATAACTACTGAGCTGGGTGTGTGCAGGTGTCGGTTCATTAACATCTGGAACAGAGATCCCCATCATGCGGTGCTTCCCTGCTTTTCTGGTCCCAGAGTTCCATGCGGTTCTTGCCTTGGAATCTCTGTTCTCCATTCTGTAGGCTAATGGAGATGCCTCCATGTCCCATCTTCAATGTAAATGAGGCTAGGGGAGTTTCCTTCATCCTGTCACCCTTGTCCCAGGGGGTTTCAGTGCATCTCCCACTGCGTTTTCATTGCTTTTTGTAAACCTTTCTTCTGATTGGTTTTGGTTCAAGCAGAGGGAGGGGTGGGGGGAGAAGCGGTCTTTCCTGAGACAGACAGGCTCGTACTGCGCCCTGGTTCCTCAACACAGAACTGATAGGTAACAAAAGGTTTGTGAGGAAGATCATTGGAAAGCAGGATACAATTGAATGCCAGTCAAGGTAACTGAGAAGGGGGGTGGGGGACAAAGAGAAAGGGATGGGTAAAACAGGCTTTCATATCCATAGAAAATACTATTTATCTCATTCCAGCCAGACCCCCATATTCCATTGTTCTGGTAAATCAAAGTTTGTTTGGGAGCTTCAGAACCCAATAATTTCTTTGGGGAGTTCAGGCCTGCTACTGTTACATCTCAGATGGAGGGTAAGCATCTCTATTGAGTTTGACTACCACCACATTTACTCTCATTTTAAAATGAGTTGCTCACTTGTTTATACTCAACTTTAGCTAATAGTTTAAAGAATATTAAATCAAACATAAATGAACTTCTACATTTTTACTTCATTCATATGCTAAGAAAAATATCAAAGCAAGTACCTTTCACAAAAAGTGGCGGTTCTTTGCCCCTTTACAATCCCAGATTTTCTAAATTTTGTTTAACATTGTTTACTGGACTGGTTTCACATTTACTCTAATATCTTTGTTAAAACTCACATTCAGAGTGGATTGCTATAGGAAGACCTCTTCTGAAGTGCTTGAACTGCTATATTAGAAGACTGCAAGAAGTAAGGCTCTCAACAGTTACTCCAGGTTACTCATTTACATAGAAGCTGGGACAAGGAAGTTTTATCAAATGTAAAGATGTATTCTAAAATCCCAGTTCAGACATATAGGCCCTGATAACTCTGTTGTAACCGCATACACATTTGGATAGGATGCAAAGGTACCTATAAAACCACTTTTATGATCCCCTAATTCTAGATTGGGTCTGTGCTAAAATAGCCCCCTCCAGAGCAAGTTAGAGCAACCCAGTGGTTGCTCTAATGTAAGCTACTGCACCAAATGCTGGATACTGCAGCTAGGTATCATGATGTGCAGGGGATGGTCTACTCATGCCTCTTTTCCACCAACAAAAAGTAGTGAATCCAGAGCCATCACACTGCCCTTTTGCCACACGAGTATTTACCTACCTTGGGATGACCCTCCCGCAGCCAGCTACCAGTTTTAAGGATGCTTTACATCCACAACATGGCAAAAACTAGACAACACAGGGAGGATCTAAGCCACTTGTTGAGCTTGAGATTTTTAGATAAATCCTTTTATGAAGATTGTTTTCATGTTTCATACTGCGCCAAAGCTGTGAACTTTAAAGCATCACCATGTTGGACTCAAGAGTATTGGAACATCTGAAAAATTCACCAAAGTGCCTAACTGATGTAACATTTGGAACTTTCTACCCAACACCCATTTTAGGGCTCCTGCATCTCTAGGTAAATCAAATACAGTGTGTCCCTCACCACCATTAACAGACTTGCAGTTACTGAAAAATTGGCTGCCTGTAAGGTAGAAACAACTCTTGTCTTTCCTAAAACAGGATAGTTTTAAATATAGTAGTTCTTCATGGGAAAAAGTACAAATAAAGCTAATTGTCATGTATAATGGATATACATTTCAGAATATCATCATTTGCTGAACAAAGTCAGCTATGTGTGTGTATATAGAGAGACAAAAAAAATTAAGTATTGTAATTCAGTGCTCAAACTTTAAATACTTAAGATAGTAATAAAGAAAATAAAGTGATACGGATTGGTGTTGTGCAAGCTTCCTTCCTGAACAAATATTAACAGCGTACCTAGACCTGTTAGCCAACAGCCTCAGCAATTACAAGATGTATGTTAATTAGATGTCATAGTTAGGATATAATGAAATGCTCACTAGGTTGCCTGTCACATATTTTAGCTTTATTTGAGATTTAAACCAGATTTGACAAATTACCTGTGTAATTTGTCAGCAACATGAGTGTAATTACACTGCAGTACCTTGCCTTTAATCTTTATTTATTTTTAAAAACAAAATGGCTACTTTGAGGTCCTTTGTTTTGTCTTTATGATTGAATAATAGACATGTAGCTTAGTATCTTACTCAAAGTTTAACAATTGATCATACATTTCAAAAAAGTTTGCTCTCAGATTTAAATGGAAAACAGGAAAGCTCCCTTTTTTTAATGTTGTGATTCAGAGCCATTGACCTAAAACACCCACATAATTTTCTTTTACTTCTTACGTCTAGTGAATATTCTTAAATTATAGGGAAACAGGTTACACATTTTTTGTTCACATACAAACAGACAAACTAACAGATGTAAACTATTTATTGAATATTTGCCACCAATGTTGTTAAATACATAGTCTTGCAGTTTTTCGCATTCAAGTTAAAATGTCAGAAATAGAACATCAAATATTTACAATTCTTATAAGGAATGTTACATAATGACACATTAAGGCGTAAATTCTTTTGGCTTATAATTCTGAAAAGAATGATAATAGCAAAGTGATGCAAAATCTTCATCGTGAGATTATGATTAAGCTACATTTTTACAAAAATATGGTGTAAGATGGCAATAATCCCATTCGAAATCCTGCATTAGGTCCCTTCAAGAGGGACTGATAATTTATACAGTCAAAACTTTAAAATTTACATATAAAGGTATCCTATCCACCATTGAAAAGTACAACTCTCAACATATACAGTTTTCAGGCCACAGTTTTGAAGGTTTGGAGTATCAAGTTGGTTTGATGAATTAGTCGGTTGGCACTTACGAACACATTTATTGCCCTGTTGTAAGAAAAGAAACATATTTCAACACCAAGAACGGTTTCAGATAAATATGGACTGCTTTAGAAATACTTTATGCAATAAATATTAGTACCAAATCTGGACAACTACATGCATCCTGGCTCAGCAAAACATCACAGTGAAGCACATTCAGATGTTTTGCAGTATAGCAGCCTGCATTCAATTTACAGCTGATGACTAGATATCACAATCTTGCATGCCTTACCCATGCAAAGAATACTAGCAACTGATGGTAGGATCTTCAATATTTTTGGCTCCTGAAAATTTAGTTAAAAAACCCAAAGCTAGCTAGAGAAAAGTGGAAAGTGGGCATTAAAGGCCTTATTTTCAGAAGTGATGAGCACTTACAAGTCCAGCTGAAGTTAACTGGAGTTGACGTTTGCCATTTTCTCCCTCATCCCCATATAACAGGGCAACTATACTGTGTTGCTTCAGCATTGTTTAGTCATCTTTAATTTAAAAAAGACCAAGAATGAGGTCAACATAGATGGGATTTTTCACCTCTCTAATCCATAATTGTCAGACTGCTGTCATTTTGTTTGCTTTTTGTTGCACTTTTTTCTGGTGCCTTTTAAAAAGTCTTGCTTTGGGCCATGGCCAGTTTTGTGCAGGTTGTATCACTTCTTGTATCCAAACATAGTCAGTAATTCAAGTCTCAGATGGAATCTCATACAGTATTTTTCAGACTCTCCAGATCCTAGCACTGGCTCTTCTATGCTTTAAGATTATCAGATGAAAGGCACTACAGAAGTGTAAATTATTAGTGTGTGTTTGTGTTTGGTCTGATAGCTTTTGTTAATCATCATTATTCCAGGTTTCTAGTTTCCCACGCTAATTTTGCCTTTTTTTAATCATTTGTGTAAGCCTGTTACTTTCAAATATATTTTACCATGCATATTATGGCATATTCCTATACTAGAAGACCCCTTCAAAGTTGAATAAAATCTTATTTATAACGCCTGACTGATGTCTGATTATTATAGGAAGCTTGCTCTTTCTCCAGTTTGTTGGTGTTCTTTACATTCCTAGTACAGACTTAAGAACCGTACTACTCAGAATTACACTTTTAACTGTGAAACTTCGAGGCCCTGCATTGCAGTCACTGTCTTCAGGCTGGTGACAGGATTCCCCCACATTGTCTGTCAGTGCCACTCTTAGCATCTGGTTCAAATACAAAGATTCCCCAAAAACACAATGGAATACCAAGAGTGATTCTCCCCGTCCTCCAAAGATAGTTGAAACACTATACAGTTCACCTCAGATATAATCTTTCAGCTCTGGCAAAAAACATATTGTGTACTCTGCATGAATACTAAAGATTCCATTCACTTGTGTGAATGTGTGTAACGAGAGAAATATTGGCCAAGCACATTCCTATCTCTATAAGATCTAACCAACAATACAAATTTGCTGCTATGTCCTTGACCAAAATTTCTTCTCTTCTCCTATTCGTCTGCAGACTATATCTAACTGGTGCTTATATGATCTGAAAAGTACTTTGAGATATTGTGGTATGAAGAAAATTTCCTAAATGTAAACTATCAGGGTCCTGTATCCTCGTGGCAGTTCTACCATTGATTTCAAAGGGAGCAGGGGAGGTGATCACTGGTGGTTTAAGTTATCACCCTCATATTTCCTTCATATAATGAATGGTGCAATGTCTCCACAATGCTCTCAGCCTTTGTTGACTGACACAACAGAATGGAAAATGAAAGGCGGCTCTCCTGCATGGAGACAGACAAGCAATACCACTTGGCTGAAGATTCCGCCTGCCTCCAAGACATGTATTAGACTATGAAATCAGATCATCTTCATAACAGTAAGTGACAGTGAAATACCATGGCACAAGTGTATTCCAAAACACAAAAAGACATGAACCTTAATGAACTGCCTTTTTTTAATATATGAAAAATTAGAAGGCACATAAAAAAATGTAGACATCTATATTCAAACTGCCATTCACAAACCACTAGTTATAAACATTAAATATCTGTGCAGATTTTTAGTTGGCTTACCTTACTATTGTCCTGTTCTCATAGCTACATATACTATAGAAAGTGAATCACAATATTCAAAATTACACACCTGATTACTTTGTGTTGATTTTTAAGTATTCATGGGTTTATTCTCCCTTTACAGACACACGGAGAAATGAAGATAGACAAATGCCATGGCCATATGAGGCCAAGTAATTTAACACCACATAAAAGGGAAAACACACATTTGTTGTTGTGAAGCTGCATTCAAAAGCATACTTACTTTCCATCTTTAAAATAGGTTTTCAGAGTATCACTGAAACTTTTGGAGTATTTTACAAACTCTTTCTTTTGGTGCTCAAGTGCCTAAAAATATACAAATCCACAATTAAATAAAAAAATCTAATTCAATACCTTTACAGAACATATTTATAGTAACTCATCAGTAACAAGCTACAAAGGACTAGGGAGCAAAACCAAAAAAAAGAGTGAATTAAAGACATGCAGAACCAGGAATTCAAAAGATTTTGAAATGAAAAAGGTAAGTAATGGAATTTTTAAGCTTCTTGTCAGACATTTCCAGAAAATGAAAAATTTAATACAATGTTTAATTAATTTAATACAATATTTTTAAAATGATACAACACTGACACATCTATACATATTAAAAACCCATGCATATTGGAATAAATAAATAGAAAAAAGTATATGGCCTTAGTGACAGATTTGAGTTGATTACACTGCTCTATCTTTTCTTTTCATTTACACTTCCTTCTGACTTGTCAATGACTAGCTAAATTCCAGCACTCACCCATACACTATAAGAACTAAAGATCTTTCATATTTATGTTTAGTAGTAATAATACAATACTACATGCAAATCTTAATTCACGTACCCTCCGGTTCTGGTACTGATATTTCTTGAAGACATTATTTACTGTGTCAAGAAGTTCCTTTATTGCACTGGCAATGTCCCTATTTGATTTAAAAAAAGATAATTATAACATTTTAAATTAGCCTAATTTAATACTGAATTTTAATCACTTTCAGGAAAAAAAATCATATTTGATACTTACTTCTAAAGAATTTTATAGAAATAATGTAGATATGATGCAGGAAGACCAAATGCAAAGAACTAATCAGATTATATAATACTTAAATCCAAATTAAGTTTAATGTGCTCCTTAGACTCTGAAAGCTAGCATCTGCCCAATAATATGGAAACTTATGTTAAACAATACTATATACTGTACTCACTTGTTTAACAGTAAGAACCAAACTGTGCCTTCAGTATGCACACACAGTTCCTAGCAATTTAAGGGATAGTTGCAAGTGTGGATCTAATAGCATAATTAGATCCTTAATGTTTGTTCCAAATATGAAAAAAAAATCATCCATTATGTACCTTACATTTAGGGTACCAAGGGGCTCAAAACAGTTTGGGATTCCTTGTAGCTTGTCCAATCACACCAAAAAAATTAAACTGCCTGGCAGAAAATGTTCACATCCAGTCCTTTTGAAAGCAATTTGATGTCACTAACCCACACATAGGACTAATGTGTATAACAGTATCTAGTTTTGCAGGATTTAAAATCAATTTGAAACAAGACCAGCTAGCATCTCTCTTATTATACTAAGAGTGGTCAGAAGAGAGTAGTTATTGTGTTGTGCCACTTTCTTTGTATCAAAACTGTACAACAGTGTGCACGGTTTTATAAACATCATCATATAAAATGTCAAAAATTACACTCTATATGCAGTTTTACTATCATCTTACCAAAATTAAAAATTGCATTTCAGGATGTTTATAATCCCATTTCTTAGTCACTGAGCAGAAAGCAGAGATCTAGGTACTCTTCTGATAAAGTGCTACAGGCCATTTCCTGCTTGCAAAATTGCTGACACTTTGTATCACTGTATCAATCCAGAACAATGAATCCAAAAGTTCATTGAAAACAGCCCAACTAATCAAGATTAAGTTTTCGCATAGAAATGACATCTTTGTCTGACCCTTTTTGTTTCATGTTTAACATTAGCAGTTTTCAGTTATATAACTGTTCCCCTTAGCTTGTGAATTTCAAGCAAACACACGCTTGCTGTATTGTTGGGACATGAACGTATCTTCCTTCACCCCACCCCCTTTTATAAAAAGCAAAGGCACTGCCTCAACCCTTCTATTGAAATGTCAAGCTCTAAAAGTGAAGACTGCCACACTGTAAGACAAGGACTTGGGAAAAACAAATCAAACCCACATATGCAGTGGAAATAGAAATCGAGAATGGTTAACCAATATAGTAAGCCAGTGCTGTTTATAAAGCCAGGAGTTTTCAGTCAGTACTATACAAAAGGACTTAAAAATACCAGTACAAACATGGGCATGTACAAGTCAATCAGCATTAAGAAAATCTACCCCTTCATCCATCAGCATCCATTACATACACACATACTTTAGTAAGTTGTGTTGGTGGCAGGGAAGATAAACTATTGACATTTAGATAAAAAAAGTACGTTTATCTGGATACAAGATATTATAACATGTATGGATAGCCTCAAAACCAATAAAATTGAGTTCTAAGATTTACACATTATATATTACACAAACCCCTCTAAAATCTCAGTCAGTATTGCCCCATCTGTGCATTCAAAAACCCCATTAAAAAAAACAAACAAAAGCAAGTAATCAAAATATAAAGTGTACAAATTAAATAGCATTATATCATCGTATTAGGCTAACCATGTAATTCTAGGTTTCAGAGTGGTAGCTGTGTTAGTTTGTATCAGCAAAACAAAGGAGGAGTACTTGTGGCACCTTAGAAACCAACAAATTTATTTGAGCATAAACATGTAACTATAGATTCAACCATTTTCAAATAAGCTGCATCTTGTGCTAAGTTAACAACTGTTAGCATATACAGCATTATTATTAGTATTATTATTTTTCATGGGCATTAACAGTGTTACTACCATGACATTGATTTGTTTTATGGTCTTAGGCAAGTCACTCATCGGTTGTGTGGATAAGTTAGTTAGTCTCATGCAATTATAAACTACCTACATAATCAATCCTGTCCTATATTTATTCATACTGTGATTTATATTTTATTACTATGAGACATAATCTCTATGTGTAAGTGAAATATTGTAAAGGTATTTATCATACATTACAACAGAACTACTTTTTAATATATATGCAAGATTAGTTTCTACGATCATGAAAAGTCAAACTGCAACCAATGTCCTACTTAGCCCAAAACAAGTACAGCACAAGCAAAAGTAGTACAAAACATCTTAATGCCCCAGTGCTTCTTCCACATGCTACACAAAGATGCAATGTACAGCATCTCTGAACATGCTGGTCCATTCCTCCAGAGGAACACAGTTCTGCCAAAATCTCAAGGAGCACTGAAAGCACCACATTACATCACTAAAGCACATATAATATCTTAATATCCAAGTCAAGGCTTCCAGCTTGATCTGCAGATAAATAAAGAATGCAGCACTTACTTGATTGTCTGAAGAAATCTCACTCTATCATTGATCTCATCGGGAATCTTACTGAGAATCTGTTTAAGTGCTCGTGCCTTTTCATTTAAGTCTTGGAATTCTGGCTCTGGCCTTTCAATCATATACTCTGATAGGCAAAAAAAATTACAAGAAATGACTTACCCTCAAGTATATTTTTAGTGGCACTGTGAATATTACTATTCATAAAGCTCCATCAGTACTTCAAAGCAGTATTTTAAAAGAAGTACACAGACCAGCATTATGCATGTGCAATGGATTTCTATATCAATAGAAGCATAGTCTGTTATAAATGCTTTTATTTGATTTTATCCACTCAATCCAAAAAACCCAGAACATTCATTATTTTAATGTAATTTACAAAAAACAATCCAGGGAAGATCCACTGAATGGAATGACTGCATTGTGCTAATCCAATACAGTCTGAAAAGTTTACCAAATGGAGTGAAACCCTCTTACAGTGAATTCCTGGTTCTATCAGGGAAAAAAACACTACCATATTAGAAAGAACATTTTGCCTCCTAACTTGTGGAAAAGGCAGATTTCATGCTATAGTGAGTGAACAACATGCACTGTACATTCTAATAATTTATCATTTTCACTGCAAGGTGAATTATGCTTTTAGAATTACAGAATATAATAAATATGTAAGTTAAATTACATTTATGCTTTTTGAATTATGCTTTTAGAATTACAGAATATAATAAATACGTAAGTTAAATTACTATGTCCAATAAAATACCCATACCACTACAAGTGCTTATTGTAATATGGTTTTTCCTATATTGCAATGGAATTTGTAAAAAAAAAAAAATGCTCACTATTATAGGGGATTCATTACAGCAAGAAGTACAGGATTAACCTGTACTTCCAATGCTAAGATGAAACCTGTCCCGAAAAAGAAAACTGACAGATTTTCTATGCTAATTTTCAGATTTAATGTAACATTTGTCTCTGAGAAACAGCATCAAAAAGTAGGCTTATACCCATCAATATCAGAGAACATGCAATTAAATACAATTCCCACCGCCCATTCCCAGAGATAAATACCTTCTACGTCATCTGCAGCCATACGCAGAAGAGACTCTGTAAAGTTCACGTCTACACTTTTTTTCTCCAGAATTTTCATAATGATGTCTTGTGTAAGACCTGGATTTTCTTTTTCAGCCTGCATTATAAAGAATATTTTGATTATGCTTTAAAATGTCACTGAAGTCCTAAATATTTCTTAAAGCTAAATTTCAATGGGACAACAGATTGTACATACAAGATCAAATTATTAGGGACTAGAGCAGTTGAATAGTCTCATAATAGCAGACCACTTTGTAAAGCATTTTTTCCACAATCGCATCAAAGTGTTTTTGCATCAGGAATTTTCCCAATAAGTAATTTCACTCATTTCCATGAAAATCATTTACGGGTATCTCACACTCTCCGTTTAACTGGTTTTACCCTCTGAATAAAAATTGAAAATATTAAAATTATATTGACATAACATAGAAGACAAGAAGACATTTTGTATATTTCTATTTAATTCCTCTCAACTGCATTTTTTTCAGGTTACACAGATATTGTGATTTTCAATTTGTCCTCATATCATAACTCTCACATATCACTAGTATTACTTTTTCATAGCTTTTCAAATGCTTCAGTGTTTCTTCTAATGGAGTGTCAGTAACAGAAGAGAACACTCTCTGGAGGTGTTACAACAGATCTGCATATTCTGTTAACTGGCTTCATACATGGCTATTGCTCCTTCTCGTCTTTTAATTATTTTCCACTACTCGCGTTTACTTTAGTCCCTACCACCTACAATTAAAATACATTCCCTTTATAAAGAGATTGTTATTTAAACTCAATAATTCTTAAATATAAATATTCATTTAATTGCAATAAAAACAAAAACGTTATTACCCCTTGAGTCTAATAAAACATATAGGAGGGTGAAATTTTGTAAGATTTATTTTGGATTTACATTTTTGTTTAACAGGTTTTCAAAATCATTACCACATAATATTCAATCATCTTACAATAACACAGTCCATAGAAACAAAGTACTCACAAAGCAGAACCCCATAAAAAGGTGAAACAAACAGAAATTAGAGATGTTTTTACACTGAACTGTTGTTGTAAGCATAAGATGTTAATTCTATATTTATCCATGTAATCAATAGAAGTTTTCAATATACTGTTAAATTATCAGTTTTATTTTGAACTCAGTTCTCTCACCAGCAGCCTAGATGTACTATTTTATTATATAAGTCAACTGTCATAATATTTTCCTATCATATATTTGGATTTAATTTTTTCATCCATCTACTGATTTTTCCATCCACTTTCACTGTTGACTTCTTCCTCTTAGTTTTTGAATTACATGGATAGTATATCTCTACTGTCTTATTTTATTCCAGTCAGGTCATCTTTTGAGTCTCACAACAGCACGTTGCACTGTACTGCACTGACAGTAAGTGAAAACTTCTATGCCTGTCCAAAACTCCATTCCAATGTCAGAGTTCACAGCTTTGTACCCATATACCAACTTGGATTTAATTAAAACTCAAGAAAGAATACCTGGAAAGCTTTTAGGTGGAAACATGGGGGGGGGGAGGGGGCAGGGAATATTTATCTGTAATTCTGTTTCTCTGAATCCATCATCTTGCAAGATTTTCACTCTTACATCTTAAGAATTGGTTTTTTTGGGACCCTTGTGTGCAGTTGTAATCCTCAGGTTTGCTGGTGAGGAGACAGAGCACTTTGGTATTGAAGCTACCCTAACAGGTTTACAAGATGAAGCCAAGTCTGCATCAATATTGGCAGTGCTGGCGTTGAATCTCAGTACTCAATAGGCTTGGCTGACGGGCTTTAGCTTTGAAGATTTTACTCTTCCAAGCATTCTGGACCAGCCTCAGTACTGGACTCACAATAGTCTCCCAGGGAATGCCTCAAAGAGAGCCTGAAGGTACTTCCCGCATTTTTTCAGTGTTTTACGTGACATCTACAAACATATGTGGCCCTCCTACACATCAGGGTTGACCTAGAGAAAGTCAGAACAAAAACATGATCACTAGCTAGCATTGGTCTGTCATGCATTGACAAGGTTGGAACCCATGATCATCTTCTTAAAATAAAGAAAAAAGAAGCACCAGTATGCTGTGCTTTAAGGGCATTGAGGAAAACACTGAACCAATATATACAGAATAAGTGCTGAGACAGGTATAGAACAAGGCATTGAGATGGAAGGTGTTGCGATGCCTAACAAATCTGATGCCAGAGCATCTAGACTCAAGTGCGGATAGACAGAGAACAATGCTGACACTGGAGCATTGTACATTTACAATGATTTGTAAATTTACAATTTATAGAGAACGCTGAAGTAGTGCTGAGGTTCTGACCAAAAGAAAAAAAAAAATGTTAGAATGCTAAAAAACTACCAGTGATGAAAAGGCTTCAAAAATACAACCACCATCAGACCTGACTGAAAGTCAGGGTTACTGCAGGTGGACAGCAAATAAGACATTGTTGGGATCCCATGAAAAGCTGGAAAAATGACCAGCTCGAGGCCAGTGTCCTGTAAGGAGCTCCTCCTCCAATCATGGTCAAGAAGAAACTGATTGGAACATTTGGAGGGCAGCTTTTATACTCCACGGAGTACCTAGCTCATGCTCTACTCTGCTACTGCTACCCACAGGATCAGAGAACTTTAAAAGCTAGTGAACTACCAGTCTCACATTAAAAAGCTAAGACTATGAAGTGAAAAGCCTGCATAGAATGAACTCTTTAGAGTATATGAATTAGATTTCTCAAGATAGTCGGTACATACGGAGACTTATCAAATGCTTATTACTTCCACGGTATATCTTTTAAATGATTGCCAATGACAAGGGATGGCCAACAGCATTCTGTACAGCAGAGTACATTCTAAGCCCTGTATCAAGTGAAGTATTTCACTATTTAGTTGTATTTTTTGAGGTAATACTTTCATGATGTATTTGCTGCTAACAAGCAATAGCAATGATATCAAAGCAATGTTCTGTGCCTCTAAGGCAGAGGAGGGCAAACTACGGCCCGCGGGACACCTCCTGCCCAGCCCCAGAGCTCCTGGCCCAGGAGGCTAGCCCCCACCCCCGCAGCATCAGCGCTCTGGGCAGCCGGGTAGCACAGTTGCAGAGCTGCGGCCTGACCCGGTGCTCTGGGCGACGTGGCTGTAATGCTGCCAGCCACCAGTGCTCTGTGCTGTGTGGTAAGGGGGTGGGGGGGTTGGATAGAGGGCAAGGGAGTTTGGGGTGGTGGTCTGGGGGCAGAGGTGTGGGTAGGGGTTGGATGGGGAAGGGTCCCCAGGGGTGCAGTCAGGAATGGGGTGGGGGGTTGGATGGGGCGGCGGGGGGCAGTCTGGGGACAGGGAGCGGTTGATGGGGTAGGAGTCCCGGGAGGGCTGTCAGGGGACAGGGGCGAGAAGTGGGGGGGGCGCGGATAGTAGGTGGGGATCAGGCCACGCCTGGCTGTTTGGGGAGACACAGCCTCCCCTAACCAGCCCTCCATACAATTTTAGAAACCTGATGTGGCCCTCATGCCAAAAAGTTTTCCTGCCCCTGCTCTAAGGCATGTCTACACTGCACACTAAACCCAGGCTGTGTCTCAAGACCCTCTTCTGTCTGCACACAAATCCATCCGACTGCTTATTGCCATGGTTTTATTCATCACAAACATATATAGTTCTTTACAGAAAACACAGCAAGGCCCTGCCCAGAAGAGTTTGTATTTCAATACCTCCACTATAATCACTGCAATTTTCCCTCTCCATATACATACTTGTTTATGTTTCCAGAATGTCATTCCAAAAATACATCTACAGACTCAGTGAGAGAGCAGCTTAACTTCAATTAAGTCAAACCAAGGCAACAATGAAAAATGTACTGCAATAAAAGTTGTCTCATTGATGAAAATTAGTCTTCAGGGAACAAGATATCAGTGTTTTAGAGCAGAAATCAAGTACTATTTATAATCTACATAGGCACCAGGTGCTTGAGATGCAAGTGATGTGACTCACCAACAGTTCCCCTTATATTTCAGCACGATACGTTGACACCAGTAACTGAATCTTAATCTCTGTTCAGAAGGATCTAATACCTCATTTGCAGAAGCTAGCTAAGGAAATGTGCCCCTGATTGTATCAAATTTAATTATGCCTGTGTATTAATAGTTTGATTAATGCATTTAAGACCAAGCCCAACTGCAGAGTTGGAATTTCAAGAAGGTAATAATTTTAAGAAGTCAAAGTAGATTATAGTACATACTCCTACATTAAACTGTATTTTTATGGAGATGACAATAAATATTTAGTTTAAAATGTTTATTGCAATATATGAAAAATTTACACTACAGTTGATTTTAAAAAAATACACCTAGCTTTCATATTACAGAAGCATAATGAAAAAAGTCAACAATCTTTCTGTATTTCTGTTCAGTGGATCTTTGGATTGTTTCTTTGCCTCCTGTATAAGATTTTGTGCAGCTAATGAAAAGAAATCTAAAGAACTTTTTCTGTTTTATATCTGAAGAAAGGTAGAAGGGCCAAAGCTACTCTTAAATACATAATTCTTACCTGATCAAGGACAATCCCATTCCCTACTTTTCCCCACTATCCTCTCCTAGAGGCAATTTCCTGTGGTTCTGTCATTATCTTTTGTGAATCAGCATGGAACACTGAGTATCAGTCTAAAATGTGACATCAGTTTTTGGTCGAAAAAAAGTTACAAATTTGCATGGATATTCTCTATTTTTGTGGGACAAGCATGAAGAGAACGTCTCAAGATTTAATTTGTAAAGAACCACAGAGTCTGAGTGAAAATCTTATCCATGCTCGAACCCCTTCATGCCATGTAAACAGATTGGAGTGGTGTTAAAAGTCCCTCGAAGTCTCATATACAGCTGGGAGAAGATTATGGCAGCACAGCAACAGCAGAAGAGTGCCATAAAATTACCTCCAAATGACATCACCTCAACTGAATCCAATCTGAACTAGGAGAACAATGGGATACTTCAAATCAGTAAAATTAGGCTGCATATTTTTACTCTGCAAGCTCCTCGGCAGCTCCAGGGAAGCTTCTGTAACTCAGTCAAAGCTCTCTGCACCCAGCAAAGCAGTCCAGATTAAGCCACCTATGTACCCACCTGAAAGTCACTCCCTGGATTGAGAGTTTGTGCTAAACCTCTTAAGTTATGTGTATAACGTACACTAAACCTGGATCTGTGGGATACGGGCTTGTGGACTCAGTATTTCCATTACTATGCCTGAGAGTCCACACTGCACTGTAAACCTGGCTTTACAATTGCTGGACCCAGGTCTCTCAGCCTTGCTAACACATCCATATTGCACTACACAGACCTGTGACCTAAGCCACAGTGTAAAAATGACATGGCTCGGTTCTGACCCACCCCCTAGCACAGAGGTGGGCAAATTACGGCCACAACCTGGCCTATCAGATCTTTTAATCTGGTCTTTGAGCTCCTGCTAGGGGACAGGGTCAGGGGCCTGCCCCACTCTGGTGCTCCAGCCAGGGAGCTGGGTCGAGGGCTTGCCCCGCTTCATACGTGCCGTGGCTCTGCGCAGCTCCCGGAAGCAGCAGCATGTCCCCACTCCAGCTCCTATGCATAGGGGCAGCCAGGGGGTTCCACATGCTGCTCCCGCCCTAAGCACCGGATCTGCAGCTCCCATTGGCAGGGAACCACGGCCAATGGGAGCTACAGGGGCAGCATCTGTGGATTGGGCAGCACACAGAGCCACCTGGTTGGCACCTTGCCTCCACATAGGAGGCAGAGGGGGGACATGCCGCTGCTTCCAGGAGCTGCTTGAGGTAAGCGCCACCCGGAGCCTGCACCCCTGACCTCCTCCCTTGCCCTAACCCCCTTCCCCAGCCCTGATTCCCCTCCTACCCTCCAAACCCCTCACTTCCAGCCCGGAGCACTCTCCTGCACCCCAAACCCCTCATCCCCAGCCCTACCGCAGATCCCACACCCCCAGCTTGAGCCTTCACCTCCCCCAAAACACACCTCAGCCCCCTGCCCCCATCCCAGAGCCCCCTTCCAAACTCTGAACCCCTCAGCCCCAGCCCAGAGCCCCCTCCCCTGCACCTCCCAGTCTGGACCCCCTTCCTGCACACTGAACCCCTCATTTCTGGCCCCATCCTGGACCCATGCCCCCAGCCCAGAACCCATACCTCCTCTCACATTCCAGCCCCCTGCCTCAGCCCCAAACCCTCATCCCTGGCCCATCCCAGAGCCCACACCTCCAGACGGAGCCCTCACACCCTCCTGCATCCCAACCCCCCTACCCCAACCCTTAGCCCTCTCCAGCGCCCTGAACTCCTAATTTCTGGCCCCACCCCAGAGCCCGCACTCCCAATTTTGTGAGCATTCATGGCCCACCATACAATTTCCATACCCAGATGGGGCCCTCAGGCCAAAAAGTTTGCCCATCCCTGCCCTAGCAGGTTTCTAGGACTCTGGTCACGAGTGCTTACTGATCCAAGTCAGACTGATTTGGGTGTAGGCAGAAGTGGGGCTTGAGGCAGAGCCCAGGCTTAGTGTGTAGTGCAGACATACCCTTAGAGGCACAACACAGAATCTCACGCCTACTGCAGAAGAAATTTGTTTTAAATTTCAACATTTTTTTCCCATCTTAATTCCAGGCAAGATTTCATCTGTATAATCTATAAAAGCATTAAAATTAACTAGCCTAAAGCCAGTTTACCTCCTGCCATTGGGCGGGGGGGGGGGGAGGAAGAGAAGGAGGCTGGGGGCAGAAGAGAACCACATACACAGTAGAATGAAAACTCAAGAGGATCCTTGCAGAATTTCCATTGAACTGATTTACTGGAGATAGAGTTTGACTTAAGCAATGAGCAGAGTATTCAGAATCTACAATCCACCCATCTCCTACTGTACATTTAATGTGAAGTAGCAGTTGACAGTAAGTCTATACTAATGATGATTTTTATAAGTATCCTCTACTAAGGCTTTTTTAATATCAAAGGTGCTTAATATCAGTACATTCAGCAATGACACAAAATAACTATCTCCCCCATCAGTCCAGTACAGAATAGCACAAACTTTTAAAACCAATCATACAAGTTTGAGACAGACCAATCCATTAGTCTTTCCAAAGAAGGGGAAGCTGGGTACTCTCCTTGAAGGCCATTTGATTCTTACCAAATATTGCTTCTAAAACAAGATGGCACAAAGGGAAAATAGAGCAATAAAGCTGAAAACGCATTTATTTTAAACTGTGCTTCAAACATTTATTTATAGCATTTTTGAGTGAGACACAACTTTTAATCTTTCTTTATTAGTTTCTCACCTTAATAAAAGCTGCTCTCAGGGTCTGAGCTGCAGATAGGTTTACTCGCTCTAGCTGCAATGAAAGTTTAGAATCATTAGTAACATGAAGTTCATTAAATCAGGAAAAGTCTGAGCCTCTGTTTGGCCTTCTCTGCCATAATGGGGAAAGACAGAACAAACAAGAAGCACGCAGTTGGCGGTCTCAGTTGAGGGACAGAGACTTGGAAATCCGACCACTAAGAAGGGAAGATTTTGCTCACTGTTGTCCCAAAATAAGCTTTAAAAACTGTAATGCTAATGGATAAGGCAGGAGTGCTGATTCTCCACTGTATGCTCCTGAAGTCAGAGAATTTGACTCAAAGACAGAAGGAGGTTGACCAAAACCCAGAGCCCCATGAACAAGTCTAAACTATTTCCAGTATTTGCAGGAAGAGACATGGCCCAGATTGGGGAAAAGATGTCACAACTCAGAACTAACAAACAATCTTGCAATATAGAAAGTTACATTTTAGATTAAAATTATGTTTTAAAATAGTTTAAATTGGCCTTTATAAAAATAAAATATTCACTTTGTATAAAGCAAACCCTGCCAACCTCAAGGACTTCACCTAAGCTGAATCCGTTCTATACTGGGAAGATAATGGGATACGTCATATCAGTAAAACTGGGTCGCATATTGTTATTTAACTAAAATTAAGTATTATCGCATATTGCTGTCTTAGGAACTTGCAGAGTGTAAAAATTCATTTTGAATTGTGAACAATTATCAAAGGATTGACAAAATTCAGCATAGACATGAAGACTACAAAATGTATCATGCAGTAGCAGGAATATGCATAATACTTAATCTTCTAGGGTACACTATGCCAAGGAAAATGTTAGTCCTTTTCATCTTATTCAAACTAGAACTTTAAGGGACAGCAAAAAAGAACTAAACTCAAATTACTCATGCCAGTAACAAGTTTTTTGTTGTTTGTTTTTCCTAAGTTTCAATTTGTGCATGCGTCTATATTTGTCTATTGTCTATATTTATTTCTACCAGTGTTAACATTCTCCTGGGATCATTATTCCCTCAACAAGATAAGCCTTACCATTGAGACCCTAGAGTCACCAATACATACGCTCACCACTTTTACATTTTAGCCAGTTTAACTGTTGCAACATCATCTGCTTTCACAGATTGAGGCCAACAGGGAGCATTATGATAATCTTGTCTGACCTCCTACATAAGATAGGCCCAAAGAATTCACCCAATAGCTTCTGCATCACACTTTTATCTTCTGTTTGAGCTACAGCATACCTTAAAAAGATATCCAATTTTGATTTAAGACTTCAAGTGATGGAGAATCCATCGCATTCCCTAGGTAAATTGTTACAAAAATTAATTAGCCTCGAAGTTAAAAATGTGCTTCTTATTTTTAGTTTGAATACATCTAGCTTCAGAGTCCAACCACTGGATCTCATCATGCCCGTTTCGGCTAGCTTAAAGATCCTCTACTAATGGATCTCTTCTTCTGTAGGTATTTATAGACCTTGTTCTTGTCACTTCATAACCTTGGATAAATTAAGAAGGCTGAACATATTAAGCCTCATTATAAGGCATATTTTTTAGCTCTCAAATCTTCCTTGTAGCTTTCTTCTGAACCCTTCCCAATTTTTTGACATCCTTTTTCAAGTGTGGACTCCAGAATTGGACACAGTATTCCAGCAAGTCACACTAATAGCATGTACAGAGGTTATATCACATCCCTATTTCTGCTTGCTATGCCCCTCCTTAAACCTTCAAGGATCATGTTCATCCTCTTAGCTACAGTATCACACTGGGAACTCATTCAACTGTCGTCTACCACGACCACTAAGTTATTTTCAGTGTGGCTACATTCCAGGATAGTCTCCCATCCTGTAAGACCTATGTTCTTAGATGTATGACCTTGCATTGGGATGTATTAAAACAAATTTCAAATAGGCCCACCTTTCCAAGTGATCCAGGTCAGTCCATATAACTGATCTGTTTCTATATCATTTATCACTCCAATTTTTGTGTCACCTGAAAATTTCACCAGTAATGATTTTATTTTTTCTTCTAGATCGATAAAGATACTAATTAGTAATAATTCAAAACAGACCACTGCAGGACTCCACTAGAAACACCATACCCCTGAGATGACAATTCCCCATGTAGTTACTTTTTGTGATCAGCAGTTAACCAATTTTCAATCTATTGAATTTGGGCTCCACTAATTTTGAATGGTGCTTCTTTTCTTAGGGGAAGAAAAAAAACAGAATACCACATGGAACTAAGTCAAAGAAGGGAAAGTACATCATCAACCACATTTGTGATCACATCAATAAATACAAAGTTTATCCAACAAGATCTCTTTTCCATAAACCATGTGGATTGGCATTATTTATGCTACTACCCTTTATTTCTTTACTGATTATCCCATATCAGCCTATGATTCTGCCTGGGATCAATGTCATCCTAACTGGCCTAGTAACCCAGGAATGCCATTTAACCTTTTAAAATATCGTTATGACTTTAGGGAAGTTCTAGAGAATTGGAATAAAGTTAATGATCCAAGATCCATTAAAAATCGATTATTCAAAGAGCTCCTTGGCCAATTCCTTTAGTACTCCTAAATGGAATTTTTCTGGTTCTACAGAAGTTAATGTTTTTAACTTTAATAGTTGCTGCCTAGTTACTGATGGACTAGAAAGTATGTCCAACTTTGATAATTCAGCACTCATTTTACCACATTTCTGGATTAGCCCTGTATTCAGATTTAAATTTCCCACCTATGCAACATTTGCAGATAACCTTTGCTGTCAATACAGTGATCTTAAGGCACGACTTGAATATGAAACAATTGAAGTGACCCATGAATTACCTGCTGTTTCTATTCTGATCTTACAGGAAAGGGTCTGTTCATCAACCATTTTACACACAGAGTTTTAAAATTGTACTCTGATTAAAAGATCAGTGATGCACTACAGTGATCAGTGATGAAACTGATCTATTTTAGGTTCCCACTACTTAAACGTAGCAAAAAATCTAACTTTATAAACAGTAATCAAACCATTTAGGTGTTCAGCTTTGCTTCGAGTACCACAAAACGCACAGATTTCTAGCACCAGGAGATCATTTTCTTTTACTTTAAAATTATATTTTGCTGTTAAATTCCATCTTGACTTCCCAAGTCACAAACTGGGGCATTGAAATAATTTTCCCAATGGAACAGTATTCTCTAAAATAGGCATTACTTTACAAAGACAGGCTGCATTCTACTCTTTTCTCATTTCTAAAATTGGAGGGGGAGGGAGAAATCTACTGCTACTTTAAGTTTACGTTTTTTATACTTGCAGCCTGACATCTCTCTCTCAAGGTCCTCCTTCTCTCCGCAAAACCAGAGTTAAGGAAAAGATTGGGGCAAAAAAGAAAAAACTTAAATTGTTGAAGATTATGTTAAAGGTTGCTGATGGCTTTCAAGGATAAGGAGGATGAAGAAATACAAAAAAAGAATGTATGGTAGACTTGAGGGCTTGGTAGAACATCCTTGCATATTAAGGCGAACAGCATGCATTAATTAGTGTGCCTCTTGCCTTTTAGTTTCAGGTACCTCCATGTCAGAACAAAGTATTACACTATGAACAGGAGAAAACAACTTACCTCATTAAAAACAGGATACATAACAGCATAGAGTGGCATGGAAACCATAGAAGTGGTCTCTGCTTCATTCTTCAGCTCTTCCATTGTCATCCTCATTCAAAGATCCACTTCTCAAGAAAAATGCTATAAAAGCAAAGACTCCTCATTCACTGAAGTGTTTCTTCTTTTTCCTCGTCGTGCAAGAATACTTAAAGGACTTGAAAAATAAATTGCCCTGGGAAGGAGGAGAAAATACATATTATAAACACTGAACTACTGCCACAATTTTCAGATGAAACGTTCCTACAAAAGGTTTCAAGTAGCAGATGTAGTACCGCATGATAATTAGAGAAAAAACACATTATGTTCACAAGAAAAGAAACCCTCAGTGAATGGGATTTCTACTTAATGAAGTTCTGAAATTTTAAGTCACTGTAGCCCATGCAAGAATTTGTTTTGATAAGCAAGGCACTACTGGAAAGGCTACAGCTTTATCTCAAGTTGTCATACTCAACTTTTCTTGAAAAAAGTATGGAAAAGGAGAATGAATTGATTCTTTCCTTATAGGATTCATGTTGGAAGCTCTCACCACCACTAGTGAGCAGAAACGCAAGATTTCTAAAGACAATATAATTCACATATGTAAAATGCACACTTTTAAAGTGATATGTACTATAGACCTGAAATGGCAATATATATTTACAGATGCACAATTACTATAAACAGAAATACAAACATACAATCAAATTTTAATCTATACGCTTATGTATCTAGTTTCATTTTCTTCAATATAATCCTAATAATCACTCATTACAAGATACAATCAATCATCACTGCAGGCTTTTTTCTGCTAGCTCAGTTCTCGATATAACATCTTGCCTTTAAACAAACAGAAATCTTATGTCTTGTTACTACTCAGGGTGTGTCAGCAACTATGTTAGCTCAATGGAAAATAGTTGTTCCAGTAACTGAATCTGGTACTTAGAGGTTCTCCACCCTATCCAACCCATCTAACTTGAAGAGCATATGAGCACTGTATTGAAAGGGAAATACTCATACCTCTAAATTATCTGGTTCATGAGAAACCCACATGACAGAGGTACCATATTACTCCAACTTGAGGATTTATCTGTGAAAGGGTGTTTTATTCAAACATCAAACCTGTAACAAATATTAAGGGTTTTTTAAATATAGAATTTAATAAGGGACTTAATTGTCTTATTATAGGTCAAGAGATCAGTCCATTTTTCTTACTCATCTGTCCCTTTGTCTCATGTTCTGGTTTCTATCAACCAGGTTAACCCCATTTTAAAGTTAATTTGGGCTGCATGTTAACAGTTTTAGAATATGGTGTTGGTATAACAAAGTTTTCTAAGCTGTATATCTATATATATTTATTCCAACGGGAAAGCTTGACTACAGAATGGCAGTAGAATCTCAAATGCTATTCATTACAGAATCGTTGCATACCTCCTTTATCACCTAACTTTGCATGCCTTATTTCTGTGTTATAAAATCTTGTTAATGCAGGATCACGCAATATTTTATATTAAATAACTTATTTTTAGGAGGGATATCATCTTAAAAGGTGCTGAATCTCTTCTGTCAGCATAGCTGTCTCTACACCAGGGGTTTTGCCAATATAACTGTGTTGGCTAGGAGATGAGGTTTTTTTCACACCCCTGACCAACACAGCTGTGGGCAACAAAACTTTATAGTGCAGAGGTGGCCTTAGTGTCTGATCTGAGGGAAAAGGCAAGCACAAGCTAGCAGTTGTACACTGCCCGAGACACAAGGAAGGTTGACAAGCAGTCTGTATTCAAACCAGCTCACCACTGGCTTTTTTGCATGGAGAATACATGCTCAGGCTTAAGTGTAGTCTGTGTTGTGTAGCCAATGCATATAGAGTGTACAGAGTAAAGGAGGACCTCAATTAAATCTAAAGAAAGGGACTCTCAGCACATATGTAGAGTATGAACAGGATACATACAGTGCATTTTCCAGAGGCTGAATGTGAAAACAGTACAAAGACTCCAGACGTCAGCCTCCTCCAAGGATTAAACCAGTGTGCATTCAAGCCTGTATTCCAGTCCCTCTACTGACTCAATCTGTTTCTGCTGCTAGTTCAAGGACGTGATTCTAACTTTTAAAGTTGTTAATGGAGCAGATCTCAGCTATAGTAGAGACTATCTCTGTGTTCATGAACAACCAAGACAGCTGCATTCCTCTGGTACAATGCAGATCACAAAGCACGGACTCAAGCAGGTGAACAGGAGATAAGGCACTCCCAGTTGAGGGGATTTAGCTGAGGAACAAACTTTCAGAGGACATTAGACTAACCCAGACAGTGACCATATTCAGGATATGCTGCAAGACTTTCTTGATAGAAGCTTTTCCACAATTACATTTAAACGAATAATCCCAGCCTCCCTAAAAAATAAAATAAAAACTTACCCCAAGTAGAGCTTCCTATTACCCAAACAGCCAAAGAATCTAAGAAGTCACTTAGGGACTACCTATGCCAATCTAAAAGGACAAGTATTTAGAATGGTAATGACAGCCAGTTCAAAACCTAGGGTAGAGATGTTCAGACCTCCTATACTGGCTAAGACAATAAGAGAGCTAAGTGCACACCTGGCACTGTAAAAACATAGGATATTGTCTCTGCTCCAAGGAGTTTAGCTGAAGTTGGCACTCCAGCTCATAACACGGTGGTGGAGGAGGAGGTATATTGACTCAACTATACACAAAAAATAAGATGTAATGTTATCATCTATGGCCCATAGCAAGACGGTGGGCTGAAAGAATGCTGTATCTCTGAACCCGTATGGTAGAGCAGCAGTTCTCAAACCGTGGGTCAGGACCCCAAAGTGGGTTTTAATGGGGTTGCCAGGGCTGGCTTAGACTTGCTGGGGCCCAGGGCCAAAGCTGAAGCCTGAGGACTTCTGCCCTGGGCAGTGGGGCTGGGGTTACAGGCCCCCCTTTTACTTTGTCTCTCCCACCCAGGGTGGTGGGGCTTGGGACAGGCTCAGGCATTGGTCTCGATAACAGAAATTACTACATGATCCCAGAAGTGGGTCACAGTGCAATGAAGTTTGAGAACCCCTGTGGTAGAGGATTCACAGGACAATGCATTTAGTATTCGTGGTGGTAGTAGTGGTCTATGGCTCATAATAATGGAAATGAAGTAGGATGCGAAATCTCTGGCACACCTTGGGAACCCACTTCAGTTATAAGCACAGCTACCATGAAGCTCATGGAAATTCTAGATTTCCAACAGAGTTCAGGTTCTTTTTTATTTGAATTTACAAAAAACTTAGAACATTACCTCCCAGTGGACCTTACTATATAGTCTTATTATACATATAAGCACACAGACATCTATATAAACACACCTATTCTAATCCGTAGGTGAATTTGCAAAAATTAAACACACAGTCAAGTCAGAAGTAAAATCAGCAGGTTATCCTTACTCTAAAACCAGGAAAATAGCCTACTACTAAAACCAAGTCCTAACAATACCATTGCAGAAAGCTGCCTTTATTGTGCTACTCCCACCCCAAAATCCTGGATAATTAGAGAGGCATTACAGCATACCTTGAAGATTAACAAAATCAGGTTATTCAGAATGCAGGCCTAAAGGAAAGGAGGGAAAAAAGGCATGCTCCAACGCTCAGCCTCTCATAAAAAAATGTCTGTCCCAGCTCCCACTCCTTTATACAGAAGAGCTTCAATGCAAGCACTAAACCAACACCTTAAACTCCACCTGAAAACCAAGAATTCAGTGCATATCACAAAGCACTGATGTCATGTGTCCCATACAAGGTACACCACTAAAGTTGCAGATTGCTGCATCCTGCCAGTTGACAGTGTACAGTGCATCTCTATAACCTTAAAGTGACAAAGGCATGGACTGCAGTAGCAAGGTCCATATCCAAACAAAATGGTCCATCTCATAGCTAAGCAAAAAAAGGGGGGAAATGTCTTCCTAGACACTTACCATCAACTCCAGTTTGCAAGATCTACAAACAAACAGAATATACCAATCCTCAATAAGAGAGACATGATAATTTTTTAATTGTCTTCTGGCTGCTTCCCTCAAATTACCAGCATTGCCTTCGTCTTACCCTGATTGAACTTCAGCAGCTTATTTCCATCCATACTTCAAACATCAGGCTAAGCAGCGGAAGTTTCGAGCTGTATGTCATTAGCGTACTAAAACCACCACATATACACCACCTCAATAATCTTCCCAAGTGGGAAGATAGGTTAGAACCCTGTGGAATTCTACATGACAGCACTCTGGGGTATGGAAAAGCAGTTGCCTGACATCACTTTTTAGAAAAATGCAGAAAAAAGAGGCTATATCCCATCAACTCCTCATGATCAACTATATCAAAAAGCAGTACTTATTAATCAGCATGCAAACAAATCCTCATCTATCACCAACAGGAGGTCTCCCAATACCACCAGTACAGTCTCAGATCAAGATCAAGATCATCTGAGGTATCTAGGTACTCAGAATTGTCTCCGCACAACCTTCCCTATAATATTTTCCAAAAATGGAAAATTGGACATCAGACAATAATTTAGCAGATTCCCAATGTCAAGTGTTGGTTTCTTGAGCAGAGGCTGCATAACAATTTCCGCAGAGAAGCCACCATCCTACCCTGACTATGGGAAGCACTGCTAACCTGCAGCAAGTTCTTCCTCACTTTCTCTAGACAGAGAAAAGATAAGTGTTCAAATAAGGCCAGGTTGAGGAACAATGAACCCCCACCATCCCTAGTTTCAGAGTAGCAGCCATGTTAGTCTGTATTTGCAAAAAGAAAAGGAGTACTTGTGACACCTTAGAGACTAAGTAATTGTAACTGGCCTAAACTCAACTAGAAAAAAAATTAGCATTTGCCCTGACTAGATCCTATCCTGTATTCATGGAATCAGGCAGTTTGGCTCTTATCTATTTTTATCTGCAGAATAATCAGAAACTTCCTAACAGGAAGGGCTTAATCCAGTCACCAAGTGAAGATAGGTGGCAATGTTTGTGATTTGATGACAAACAGTAAAATGTGGTTTGTTTTAATCATGTTCCAACTTTATGAGTAACTTAAAGTTATTTAAGTTTCTAAATGACTAACCAAAATATAAACCACTATACTAAACAAATTTTTGTTTGTTTATTTTAGGAAAAATTGTGACAAACCTGATGATCAGTTCACTTTTGAAGGATTTTTTCTTTTAAAGAATGAAAATTTAGTTTATGTAAAGCAAATATCGTTACATTTACCGGACCACTGAATCACATTAGAAACTTGATGAGATCAATAAAAGTTAAACCACTATAACTAAAACTTTGCCAGTCTAACTGGGTAAAAATAAAATAAAGTAAAAAACGAACATGCACTCATTTGTATAGATTCTAGTCTCCCCTGCCTCAAACACCAAGCATTTATCAGGGTACTAAAAAAATGCTATCAGAAAGTGAAATAATACCCCATTAAAGTTTCAAAACTGGCTTGCCCAAAAAACTTTCCAAAATTAAAGAGCCACCTACGCAGAGGCTATACTTGAGAAACTGTATGGCAATCAGCTATTCCAAAAAAAGTTCTATGTGTATAGCAAAACCAAAAAAAAAAAAAATCAGGTATTTTATTACCTTTTATAACCTATAAATTTTATATTTATATAGAAATCATATAGACAATTATAATTGGGTTTACTTGTGATAAAAATGCAAATGCACATTGTAAATTAGGTACATTTCACTGTTGTGAATATGGCTGAGTGCCACCATTTAAGAAGTTGTGTGAACAATTTACAAAAAAAAAAAAAAAAAAAAAAAAAAAGGAGTACTCGTGGCACCTTAGAGACTAACAAATTTATTAGAGCATAAGCTTTCGTGAGCTACAGCTCAGCTACGCTTCGGAGCTGTAGCTCACGAAAACTTATGCTCTAATAAATTTGTTAGTCTCTAAGGTGCCACAAGTACTCCTTTTCTTTTTACGGATACAGACTAACAAGACTGCTACTCTGGAAAAATTTACAGAAAACATGAAAGTCTACCAGTCAGCTTCGTTAGTTTTGCAATTCACTCCCATCTCAACACATTATTTTGAAATACTGAAGTTCAATGTGAGATTAGCACCTCAGACAGTCAAAAGGCAGATAAACTTATAGCCCATTTTTAGTATCTCTCTACCTATCACTTACACAAGAAAGGCATCTTAAATTGGGCTCCAATTTTTGTACCTAGCCAAATTAAAATGATTACAAAACCTAAAAGAATTAGCAAAGATCACACCACTACCATTTGGTCAAGCAACAAATTATCGGCATGGATGCAATGCAACCACAGCAATGAACACGGGGAAGGTAACAGCACGCATCAGTTTCTTTATCAAGTTTTCTCCCGCTATGCAGTCTCAGGAATTTGAACATAAAGCTATTGTTCCTATCCCTGTGATTTAATCAGATGCTTCTAGAAATTAAAATGCAGCATATATTTTAGAAACCAGAATGTAAAACTAACCTCAATGATACCACAAGCCACCAAGTAAATTGATATTGTGAGGCTGAGACATGGTGGATATCTTTTATTGAAATGAGGATTCCGGTGGCACCTTAAAGACTAACAAATTTATTTGGGCATAACCCACTTCTTCGGGTGCCATGCTTATGCCCAAATAAATTTGTTAGTCTTTAAGGTGCCACCCGACCCCTCACTGTTTTTGTGGATACAAACTAACATGGCTACCCCTCTGATATCTTTTTACTGGACCAACTTCGGCTGCTGAGAGAGAGAAGTTTTTAAGCTACACACAGCTCTTCTTCAGGTGAGCTTATTTCCTGGGATAGGGACGCAATAGAGCCTTGGCCCTCATACTGTTAGGCTGGAGAACAGAAGTCAACCAGCCTTGACAAGCCTTGTTTAAAGGGACAGCCAGGTTACAAACTATGTGTTTTAAATTTTCCTTAAGTTCCTCTACAGTTATTAAACTGGAAAAAACACATCAGCATTTATGCTGTTTACTTTTTGCGTTTGATTCAACTTGGATAACAAATAGGTCAATTTCACTTTCTGCTTCTCATGCACAGGACTGCAAGATTGAAGTTAGAAAGACTAGCAAAGGGAAGTTATGAATGACGCCTATCATTCGATTTTGTAAATATGTTATAAAACCTACATTTATAAATCAAACCAAAGCCCCTTTTTAAAATATTACATGCCACGGACACACAAGACACACATCCAGGCCAAGATTTTCACAAGTGAGGGAAGGTGCCCAACTTGCCATTCATAAAACTAATAAATCCGAAAATCAGGCCCCCTTAAAGAGGTCTCAAAATGTGAGGGGAGGGGAAAGAGCCACACAGAATCACTAGCCCCTTGGCCTCCGGCACGCAGAGGGCTGGGGGAGGGGGGCAGGGGTGAAGCCTTGCGCTAGGGCCGAAGGGCAGCCCCTCCGGGCCCGGGTCTGGCTGTACACCTGCCCGCCGCCGGCTGACCCCCTCAGCCTGCTGCTGTTAACAAGGGTGGGGAGATGCCCGCCCCCGCCATCCCAGACCCCTTCCCCATCTTAGGACATTACCAGCCCCTCCCTCACAGCGGCTCCCGATCTGCCCGGCCTCAGATACCGCCCCCGCCCCACCGGAGACCCACAGCTCCTCTGGGCGAGGCCCTCAGCCGGGGCCCGGATTCTCCAAAGCGTCCTACGCCCCTAACGCATCGTAGCCGCGAGGGAATCACCAGGCCCTAGGAAAACACCCTAGTCACCTTGCCCGGCCCGTAGGAGCCGAGCGCTTCCTCCTCACCCACCGAGAAGAGGGCGCGCGCACACAACCCGGTACCTTACCTTACCTCCCCCACCCTCCTCGGGGACTTGAACGCTCTTGAGTAGGCTCCGCCGCCGCGCCGGAAGAGCCTGCCGAGAAGGAAGCGTCCGCCGCAGTTACCACACACCAGGCGTTGTCCGGAAGCAGCCCGCAGCCGCATGGGCCCCTGGGACCTGTAGTGCCGTTCCAAACAACTACCACTCCCGCCAGGCAATGCGAGGGGGCGGAGCGGGAAGCGTTGGAGGAGGAGCGGAGGGGGGGGGAGAGCTAGCCCAATCGGCGTGTCGGCCTGGAGGAGGGGGCGTGGCCCCGAGGGGGCGGGGCAGGCGTGAGAGTATGCCGGCGTCGGTGGACGCCTCAGAAACAATTCCTGAGGCGGTCGCTGTGCTCGCGGCTGCTCCAGCCCCGGGAGTAGCCCCGGTCTAGGGGAGCTGCGGCGGGGGCGGGGGGTCCGCAGTGGTTGCAGGAGCGCTCCAAGGGAGGTAAGCGCCGTTAGGTACTTCGCGGTGCGGGTGCGGCTGCGGGTGCGGCGGCGGCGGCTCCCCGCCCTAGGAAATCATTTGGTAGCTGCCCCACCTGTTTAATGCATGGCAGAGGTTTGCATGCCAGTGGACTTCGCATTCATTGTTTGGGATGTGTTCCAAAGTCCCCCTCTGACCGCTGCTCCACATCTATATGTTGCAATGTGTGTGAGTCGTTTACACCTAGCTCGCTTCTCGGTTATTGAGAAACCTCCCTCGGTTTCGGGCAGCCCCAAACCCCGTGAAATAAATTCCTGAATGTGGGTGTGGGTGTGACCTAGTGCAGTGGTATGTTTGTCCCCACCCCAGCCCACCCATTGCATTTTTTTTTTAATCTTCTATTTTATTAAAATGTTGTTTCTGTCCACGCCCCAGTGTTTCGTTTGACAGAGGCTATTTCCACATCCGTTATAGATTTGTAAATCTGAGTCCTGGCTTTGTTGTACTTGCCTTACGACTTTGTCAATGACTCGCTGTAAACGCAAAAAGAAAAGGAGGACTTGTGGCACCTTAGAGACTAACAAATTTATTAGAGCATAAGCTTTCGTGAGCTACAGCTCACTTCATCGGATGCATTTGAAGTGAGCTGTAGCTCACGAAAGCGTATGCTCTAATAAATTGGTTAGTCTCTAAGGTGCCACAAGTCCTCCTTTTCTTTTTGCGAATACAGACTAACACGGCTGCTACTCTGAAACCTGTCGCTGTAAACGGGGACCAATATCTGGTGTGTGTTGATGCAATTCAGGGTGTGTTAGCTTTGCTGGAGAAAATAATATTGAGAACTCTGAAGATTAAAGAATTTCTTAAAACTGAAAAATAATTCAAAAAAATTAATTACAAGTCTTTCAGTTTTAAGTTAATTCAGAATGAGTATAGAAGTAGGGTATTTAAAACGGGTAGCTATTTGTGTGTGTGTCTGCCTGTGTATATGTGGGTGGGTGCATGTGTTTATATAACTTGTAAGTCTCCCCTATTTGGAGAAAAAACTTTTTCAATTTGAACCTATTTTAAAGTGCCTTTCTCTTTACAACATAACATTTTTGCATTGTGTGGCTCATTAAAACATGCAACACGCCAAATTTGAAATCTCCCTCATTCAAAGTCTCACACATATCTTGACACCTCAGTAAAATGAATAGCAATCTCTGGCGGTGTATATTTACCAGCCTTCTAATACAATAATTATCCCAAGGTTTAAAAAAAAATGCAAAAATTAAGTTTTATTTCTAACCCCTTTTATTATGAATAAAAATGAAGATACTATACTAATAAATAATGATGATTATGTAAAGCACTTCAAAATCTTTAAATGAACAGTTCTGTAAATGTCAAAATAATATCACTGTTTTAAGTCCATGCATTTCCCTGTTTAAACAATGGTAACATGTTACTTGCTAAGAGCAACTGTTACAGAAAAGCTTTAGAACTTTAAATAGCATATGAAAATCAAGAAATAGGTTTTTAAAAATTTTAAATTCAGGTTTCTTAAATTTGTTAGCTCATGTAAAGAGAGTTTTTAAGAATACTGTATAGTGTGATAAAGATGTAAAAACTTCATATAACAAGAGATGTGTAGGAAGAGTGCCAGCAACTGAATGAATAGGTAAATGATGATTAAACCTATCAACCATTGGTTATAACTTTTTGGTAACAAAAAGGGACTGTCTGTGGAAAGCTATGCATACCTTTGAGGCTCCTAGTTTTGCTGTGTGGGAACAGAGATCTCAAATATTCGGGACAGCAACACAACATGGAACCATCCATCATCACCTTTTAGGTCCCGATAGCTTAATGCATAAAGAAAGCCGGAATACCCAAGATGACATCTGAATGTTATGCTCCACTTAAAAACAAACAAACAAAAAAGCAATATTCCCCTCATTCTACCATGCTTTTTATTATTTTTAATCTATTTTTGTGCAATCCTTCTAACACCAACTCATGCACATCCCTCTCTATTGGTGGGGTAGATCTAGAATTTGTGTAGTGTACAAAAATATTAATGGCACCTTAGAGACTAACAAATTTATTAGAGCATAAGCTTTCGTGAGCTACAGCTCACTAAGTGAGCTGTAGCTCACGAAAGCTTATGCTCTAATAAATTTGTTAGTCTCTAAGGTGCCACAAGTACTCCTTTTCTTTTTGCGAATACAGACTAACACGGCTGCTACTCTGAAAAATATTAATATCATTAATAGCTTTTAACTTTGTTTGGCATCCCAAATATTTTTGTTTTAATAATTGTAGGCTTATGTCTGTAAGTCCTATGGAAAATTAAACTACTGCTTGGGAAAGGTTTTTTTGTGCTTTGAAAAGTCCATAAAATAAATCAAAGGGTGGATGGGGGTGTGAGTCGGAGTCTCTCTCTCATATGAGTGCATGCACGAGGAAATTAAATTAAGTATGTTTTTAAATGAAGCTGTGTAGTAATGCACACTTTTTGTTTAAAAATTCATAAAACAGAATATTCTGTTAAATATCTGGTTTTCTTCCCTCAAATTACTTAACCACAGATTTGACTTTCCAAAACGAGATTCTATAGTCAGAGATTAATACTTTTTCCATTCACTTATCGCTTCCTGGTTTTTTCAAAACTGCTGTCGGTTGTGGTTTTGTGGAGCGTAAGGGAGAGTTTGGAGCTTTTTGAAAAGAAACTATAGATGATTGCCTTGTTATAAAGCAAGGCTTATGATATCTTTAGACCTCTTTTATAATATAGGCCAGTGGTTCTCAAACTGTGGGTTGGGACCCCAAAGTGGGTCATGACCCTTTTTAAATGGGGTCACCAGGGCTTGCTTAGACTTGCCTGGAGCCAATGCCCAAGCCCCAGCACCTGGGGCCAAAGCCAGAGAGCTTCAGCCCTGGGCAGCAGAGCTTAGGTTACAGCCCCCCTGCCTGGAACAATGGGCCGAGCCTCCCTACCTGGGGTGGTGGGGTTCAGGCGGGCTCTGTCTTCCATCCCCCCTCCTGGGGTTGTGTAGTACTTTTTGTTGTCAGAAAGGGGTCACAGTGCAATGAAGTTTGAGAACCCTGGTATAGGTCATAGTCAGACATGTAACAGCACTAAGTGGTTTTGCCTAAGGCACAGAGATTTCCACTACGGTCTTTCCAACATGGGCAGGGTTGGGGGGATTATAGATAAATGGTTGAACAAGCTACATTCAGATTGGCCTCAGGTGAGTGAGTGACAGCCACATGATTAAAGCCCTGCAAATCTGCGAATATCCGCTTTATCTCTGCGGAACATTTTTGTGGATTGTGCATGGATGCAGATCCAAATTTTATATCAAGAGCCCCGCAAATCAATCAGCTTTACATCCATGGATGGCGAATCAGATGTGGATACAAATTTTGTATCCACGCAGGGTTCTATGTATGACTTCCCTCCCCCACTTCACCTTGCTCCATGAGGGAAATATGGAGACAGTGAGAACCGACAAAATATGGTGTCTTTACCTCACCTTGCAGTGTAGAAAATATTCCTATCAGCGACCTCTAAAGGGTATTTTAGTCATGATGAAAAGCTTAAAAGCTCAGTAAACTGCAAAGAGAGTTCAACAAGTATCATTAATGTTAAAACAGTATTTTTTTTTACTCTCTTAATCTTAATGACATTGGCTAAAATAATAATGATGTGAAGAAAATCAGGCTTACAAAACAATCTCAAGATGCAGTAAAAATATTGCTTTAAAAAAAATCCGACCAAAAACGTATACATGAAGATTTGGGTAAAGTCATAAATCTCCATGTAAAATAAGGGTGGTGGTAGTGAGGGGATTACTTAAAAACTGATTCTCCATCACTCTGAATTAAATCAGAAATATTTCCCTTGAAGTCAGTGGAGGTACACTGACAAAAGAGAGGAAAATAGTTATTAATGTTGACAGTATCTTTTCTGGTTAATCTGGATATTTAAGGTTTAGATATTTAAGATCTGCCCTTCATCACAAGTAAGTAGCTAAGTATATCAAGAGCATGGCCTTGGAATGTTTTATGTAACTGTGGGAGAAGGACAGGAAACCCCAATTTTTTTTATATATAAACCATGGTTTAAGGGATATGGTATGTTTTGTATCCAACCTTCTACTTTTAAGCTTAATTCTAACCTGATGTTAAAAACTGAGTCTTTGATCATCTAAGGAACATCTTTGAATGTGTATTATCAATTTAAAGAGAAGATAGATATCCAGGTTTTTTAAATATGTTTATGTAAACCTTTATCAAGGATGAAATCAGATCAATTTCATATAGATTTTTAACTTGGATCAGTAAGGAAAAGGCTTGTTTGTGTAATTGAGTGATAATGAAGGAGGGAATGTTTTCCTCTCCAATGGGAATAGTGGTTAGAGCGGATGTTTTAGTCATAGAAATTTTGGCTAAATGTGTCGTGCATTCCCATTTATATACTCTTATGGCTATGCTAGTTCTGAATTATAATCTGGGGGTGTATTTCAGAGTTCTTTGCAATTTTTGAGTGCCTCACGCACAGGTAGGTAAGTATATATTATCTGCAGTACTACACAGGGCAGGTAAGTTACTTGTCTCCGGTGACTCAGAAAATCTGGCGGAGGTAGGCCATCCATCCTTTATGTAAACCTTATCTCTTGAGGTTAATCCTGTTTCATCCTGTGGTCCATTTTAATATATGTAAGTAAATCATTCACTTTTCATATATGTGGAATACCTGGTAGTGCACAAGTGGTATATTTTTCAGCCCCATTTACTCACAGTAGATCCCATGTCCCTTATTGGTCCAATGACTACATAGTGAGAGTATTACTTTCCTAGAGCAACCTCTTAGCTGCAGGAATTCTGACTTTGATGTCAGCTCTTGCATGAAAGTGGCTGTATAGCTCCTCCTTTGAGGTGTTGAGCCACTTCACTTTCTGTTGGAGACTATCACTCTTCAGGGTTGGGCCCTCTTACTGCATATCTCAAGTACAACTAAACCTATGGCCACTCATTATAGCATTGTGCTAGTGATGTTGTTATTGAGAAGCCACTTGTAATAAGCCTTTATTTACAGGCCCTTAATAGCTCATTTAAAAATTACCTCAATGTCTTGTGCTTATTTTTAGCCAAAGCTGAATTTTATTTTGGGGGCTGGAGGTAGCTTGCCAATATTCTATTTAGCCACTTCTGATTGATCCTAATGTGGAAACTGTTACCCTTAGCTTTTCAAACATTTTGTTCACATATGAATAAAGTGTCATATTAAAATTTCAAATTTGCTAGGGAATTACTCCTCCCCGGCAAAGAGATGTCTCTGGCATATTTGAAAAACTTGCTGTAGAAAAGAGCATTTAATAATCCACGTATTTCATAGGCGATATGCTTTGTTCCATTAACTTTGTAACAGCACACTTACGGGTGAAATTCACTTTGTGCATGACCTTGTACAGTTTCTCCTCAAGGTGCAGAGCTCGTGCTTAAGAGCTTACCAAAAACAGATGCCTAAATATGGACTTAGAACCTAACATTAGGCACCATTTAAAATCTTGCCTTAAATATTCACACACCTGTACTGGTATCTGGTACTTTGCATATCCAAATAAACTCAACAGAACTTGTACACTATGAATTATCATATTTTATATATATATGTAAATAATATAATTTTGTTTGTGTATCTGGTTGCATATGTATATGACTGTCATTAGCAGTGATCAGTGGTGACTCTTTTTAACTTTATATGAAAAATGGTAAATGTAAAAAAAAAAAAAAAAAACTTTAATGAAACATTATTATATTTGAGAATTCTTGTATTACTTTACATCGGGGCGGGCAAACTTTTTGGCCTGAGGGCCACATCGGGTTTCTGAAATTGTACAGAGGGCCAGTTAGGGGAGGTTGAGCCTCCCCAAACAGCCAGGCGTGGCGTGGCCCAGCCCCCCCAGGACTTCTTCCCCATCCAACCGCCCTCCCTGTTCCCTGACAGCGCCCCCAACTGCCCCCTGCCGCACCATCAAACCCCCCCTTCCTGACTGCTCTCCCAACCCCTGCCCCCATTCAACCCCCCTGTTCCCTGTGCTCTGACCACCCTGACCCCTATCCACACCACCGCCCCCTGACCACCACTGCAAACTCCCCTGTCTTCTGACCAACCCCACCTGCTCCCTGCCCCCTTACCGCGCTGCCTGGAGCACCGGTGGCTGACGGCGCTACAGCCACACCACCCAGAGCACCAGGACAGGCAGCCGCAGCTCTGCAGCCCCACCGCCCAGAGCATTGTGCCAGCGGCACGGTGAGCTGATGCTGCAGGGGCGGGGCCGGGAGATAGCATCCTGGGCCAGGAGCTCAGGGGCTGGGCAGGAGGGTCCCGCGGGCCAGATGTGGCCTGCGGGCTGTAGTTTGCCCACCTCTGCTTTACATGGTGAAAGCAATACTAAACAGCCACCTCATTCCTTGAACACTGCACAGTGTCTCATATGCACTGAATGAGTGAGGGGTCCTGTGGAAAAAGTAGTATGTGATCATGTAATTAAAGATTGTATCGTACTGCATGTGCTCAAGAGGACAGAATTAAGGTACCATAGGGGAACTTAATTTTAGCACTTCCTAACTCTTGAGTGCTTGATTTGGTGACCTTAAAACATTTCTTTCAGCATAGCTTTTTGTTTATGTAACTTCCTAGGTATTTAAAAAAACAAACAAAACAAATTTATGTTCAACTGTTGTTGCTTGGACTCCTATAGTAATGCCAGCAGTAAAAACCGCAAAGTTTTAGGCCCAGTGAAAAGGAAATGACACATACGAAATGACAGAGATAACAGAGCAAGTTGCATTAAGGAGTTTATTTAGCTCCTTCTAAACTCTGTGTGTGCACGCGTGCACACATGCACGTTATAGTTATCACAGAGAAGGTGTGGAGACAGTTATGTAGATTTTTTTTTTTTTTTTTTTGGAAGGAGGTATCCAAAAAGAATCTCTCGAGCATTAACCATATACAGCAAGTGGGTTGAATTACAATACCTGTAGGAAATTTATGTTATGGTGTCTAACTCATATAACACTTTGGGGGGGTGGGGGGAAGAGAAAGAAATCATACCAGCTATAAATCCAGATAATAAGACAGCCCATAAAACTTGTCCTCCAATGATTTTATTCAGCAGTGCTCAAAACAATAAAGCTACATTACATTGCAGTGCTTCAAAAGCAAAAGCATCATTCTGCTTTTGGTGGATTGGAGTGATAGTGTCTCACTCACTCACATACACACTTACATTACACTCCACATCCTGTCACTCATTTCATCCCAGACAAAATCAAAGTAGAGCCACTTGTGCCAAAAATTGTCTTGTCATTCAGTGTTGAAAAATACCCAGTCATGGTACTTGGCAGAGTGGCCATTCCTGTCATCACAGGGCTTTAAAATAGCTATATTCTCTGTTTTCAAAATGCTTTTGGAATGATTCTTCACTATCAGACTTATGCAAGTATGTATGATGACCACCTTTGTGAAGTAATTAAAATTTCAAGTGTCATGTCATATGTCCATAGATCTTTATTTCATAAATTTATATGAATAAATGAATATAGCTGCAGAATATAGCTATATTAATAGAATGAAAACTGAATTTAAGATTTCCATTTTGATGCTCTTGATCTGTATCGATCATTGCAAGATTGCAAAGCGGTCAGACAGATTCTCTTTCAAAGGGGGAGGGAAAGTTTTTTTTTTCATTTTGTATCAGTGACTCTTGGGAAGCTAATGCATTAAATACAACATACATATTTTGTCAAAAGGTTATTGACCTACTAGCAAGTTATTTTTAAAAGCTATTCCATTTTTAAGACAAATTCTCTCCAAAGGAATGGTATTCTACGTTGATTAGAATTCAAGCTAGAAGAAAGGTAAACAATATAGCCATATTTTAGTTATTTTATGCAAATACTAAAATGCTAACTAAAACTAACTTGGGGAGAGAGAGAGAAATACAGGTCTGTTGTGGTGCTGTGCTTTACTCATGCAGTTGGTCATTTAAATGTAATAGTTACGCTGGGCATTCACTGAACAAGAGCCTAATAGTAAAAAGTGCTAAGAATTCCCTGTGAGTTACTGACATCTCTCAACTCTTCATGAACTTGATAAACACAAAGGGCACTCAGTTCCTTCCAGGAAGATCTTGGCATTTAACCAGACTGGGCTGCAAATACTCTCACAATACAGTCCCATATGTGAAGTAGGGTTCCTTAGATATAAAAGTGTAAATTCTCCATCACTGGGTTTAAACTTGACAAGAATGCTTGAGGGACTTCAGTTTCCTTAGCCCAGTTTCCACATTATCCTCTTTCCTTCCATGGATTTAATCCATGTACACAACTTTTGTGTTGCCGTATCTGACAGGAAACATTTAAACGCCTATTGACTTGCCATTAAATGGACTTAGAGTTGTTTGCTTCAGCAACCTTTCAAAGGGGACTGAATTCATCATGGTGCATTGGCTTGTGCACCACCACTTCATAACAATTTAAGAGCAACTATACTGGGACAGACCAAAGGTCCATCTAGCCCAGTATCCTGTCTTCTGACAGTGGCCAATACCAGGTGCCCCAGAGGGAATGAACAGAGCAGGTAATTATCAAGTGATCCATGCCCTGTCACCCATTCCTGGCTTCTGGCCAACAGAGGCTATGGACACCATCTCTGCTCATCCTGGTTAATAGTCTTTGATGGACGTATCCTCTATGAACTTATCTAGTTCTTTTTTGAACCCTGTTACAGTCTTGGCCTTCACAACATCCTCTGGCAAAGAGTTCCACAGACTGACTCTGCGTTGTGTGAAGAAATACTTCCCTTTGTTTGTTTTACACCTGCTGCCTATTAACTTCATTTGGTGACCTCTAGCTCTTGTATTATGAGAAGGAGTAAATAACACTTCCTTATTTACTTTCTCCACACCAGGCATGATTTTATAGACCTCAATCATATTTCACTTAGTTGTCTCTTTTCCAAGCTGAAAAGTCCCAGTCTTATTAATCTCTCCTCATACGGAAGCTGTTCCTTTCCCCTAAACATATTTGTTGCCCTTTTCTGAACCTTTTCTAATTCCAATATATCTTTTTTTTTTGTTTGTTTTGAGATGGGGCAACCACATCTGCACGCAGTATTGAAGATGTGGGTGTACCATGGTATTTTCTGTCTTATTATCTATCCCTTTCTTAATGATTCCCAACATTTTGTTCGTTTTTTTGACTGCCACTGCACATTGAGTAGATGTTTTCAGAGAACTATCTACAATGACTCCAAGATCTTTCTTGAGTGGTAACAGCTAATTTAGACCCCATCATTTTATATGTATAGATGGGATTGTTTTCCAATATGTATTACTTTTCATTTATCAAAATTGAGCTCTAGCTACAATCCGCTTTTAAAAAGTGTATCTCCCTGTAGTTTTTCCCTTTATTGTACTGTATTCATCAATGCAAGATGACTTAAGTTGCCTTAGCAGTAATTAACTTGCTCCCCATATTTGCCCAGGAGGGTCAGATCCTGGCATTTGTACTCGTGTGGTGTAGAACCCAGTTCCATAAATAAGTACCATTGGAAGCAAGAAGTGAGATAATACTTCATGTAAAAAGAGCAGAATTTGGCCCTTCATCTTTGCACCAGTTCTTTGTTTACTATTTCTTCACTGAACATGGCCTCCTTTTAAGTCTAAGGGTGATTTAGATACATTTATCTGAAGATGCCCAGTATGAATTGCTTACTGTCTCACAATTACCAAAGGCGTCTACACATCTGCCACATTTCTCAGCACAATAGCAAAAATTTGCATCTTCCAACAACATCCGTTTCCATGTCAGAAGATTTTATGGTGATGCTTCCTACCCCAGTTTATCCAGTGAAGACTTTAGTTGTATTTTTATATATCTAACTAAAACTTATATATTTTTAATTGGCTCAGTAAATCTATTCTTCTAGAGTGCTTTTGCCCCTTTGTCCACATTAAAGCCGTTATTGGAGCATTTAATTGTTGTGTACTTCACATAGCAATTTAAAATCACTGAAGCAGTTCATATTTTGTCTTTTCCTCAGACATATTCAGTCTTCCAGATAAAAGCACCCTCTCCTAGTCCTTCTACTATTTATAAATATTAATCAATCAAAACCCAAGGTAGGCTGATCAACTTACTATAATAGCAAATCTTCAACATGAGATCACTTTGTTCTAAATGAGATTCATAGTAGTCTACCAAAATGATCAGCTACATATAAAACCAAGATATTCTTTGCTATCCTCCTGAAGTCCTGTGATAGATGATACAGAAAAATCCAAGTTCACTTTACTGTACATATACTAGTTTATTGTTGTCTTACTTTCTGATTCATTCAAAAGGTAAGAGTGAGGAAAACATCAGTTTGCCAAGTGAACAAGGAGGAAAAAATCAATGGGAGTAAGAGGCTTCTAAGGAGATCTTACAAACAATAAATAGAAATACAGTAAAGGAAAATAAACTGCTGGGAGATGTGCTCTTTAAAAGCAGATTGTAGCTAGAGGTGGATGAAATTTTGTGCACAAAACTTTCTCTTTTTGCCAAAAATAAAAGGAGATTTGGGTTGACTGAAATATTTTGCAAAATCATGTTGAACTCAACAAATTGTTCCTTTTTTTAAAAAAAAAAAACTCAATGTTTTTTTCAAAAAGTCAAAACAAACCATTTAACTATTGTGATTCAAAATGTCTGTTTCAAAATTTACTTAATTTTTATATAAATGTATTTAAAAAAAAGGTTGTTTTAAAGCTCAGAACTAATCACTTCATTTTGGGTTGAATTAAATATTTTTGTTTGACCCAAAGTGACTTTTTTTTGTTTTGTTTGTTGACCTTGGCTGCCTGCCTCCCCCCCCCAAAAAAAAACCCCCCACAAAACAGTCAGTAGTTCACACAGCTCTAACTGTGTAACTAGCTTATACTTGCTTTCAAAGCCATGAATAGTGTAATAATCACTGACAGAAAACTTCACTAGGCAACCTTATCTGCGTTAATGGTGTCTTGTGCCCTTCCAGAAAGTGAGTTCAGTGAAACTCAAACTTCAGAAAACAAGGAAATTCAGAGTCCAAGGACATACTAATGCAACCTTAACTCTACCCTTCTGGAGCTGGCAATAACCAATGGTAATTATCTTCATGCACTTCAGCTATGTTAGGTGTAGCTGTACTGAACAGTGCAGAGATCAGTTGGGGCTACTTGGCAGAGTTGAGATTGTGATATCAGGTCTAGGGTCCTTGGAGAAGGACGGCTTGAGCTCCATGGAGGTGAGAGATCAAAGGAAAGAGATGCATGTGTACCCTGAGGGATCCAGTATGCCTCATCTCAGCGCTGAGTTCTGTAGGTTTTCAGTAATGGGACATGGGGGTGGGGGGGAAGTCTTCTTGGTATGGGGATTGGAGGCATGAGATGGGATATGAGAGTGGTCTTTGGCTTTAGTGGTAAGTATGTGAAAGTCTAGTGTGTTAGATGGAATCCTGGGGCAAAGGGGTTGTGACCAGGGGTAAAGGAATTGTAAAACATATCGGGTGTAGTATTTTTTTTCCTGTGAAATAGGCTGAGGTTTGAGTGTAGAACAGGTGCAGAGAGCTTCTGTTCAGTACAGAACAGCTCACCTAAATACAAGTTCTGCCTTAGCAAAGAGAAGGTCTTAGAACCTGTGCTACTGTAGGGTTGCCAGGCATCCAGTTTTCGACCGGAACACTTGGTCGAAAAGGGGTCCTGGCGGCTCCAGTCAGCACAGCTGACCAGACCATTAAAAGTCCAGCTGGCCCCAGTGGCCAGCTCAGCATGGCTCCCAGAAGTGGCCGCCATGTCCCTCTGGTTCCTCGGCACAAGGGTGGGCAGGAGGGCTCCGCATATTGCCCCTGTTCGCAGCACAGGCACCACCCAAAGTGCCAACTCCACAGCTCTCGTCTGGGAACCACAGCTAGTGGGAACTGTGGGGGTAGCACCTGTGGATGGGGGCAGTGTGCAGAAGCCCCAGACCGCCCCTCCGTCTAGGAGCCAGAGGGACATACCTCAGGCGGCTCCTGGAAGTGGCTGGCAAGTGCCACACAGAGTCTATGCCCTAGCCCTGCGCCCCCTCTCCTGCACGCTGAACCCTTGCACCCAGAACCCCAGATTTCTGGCCCCTCCCTGGAGCCCACACCTCCTCCCATATCCCAACCTGCAGCCCGGAGCCCACTCCCACACTCCAAACCCCTCAGACCCAGCCTGGAGCCCCCCTCTCCCCATCCAAATGCTTCATCTCTAGCCCCACACTGGAGCCTGCACCCAGCCTTAGTCCTCACCCCAACCCCCTGTCCAAGCCCGGTGAAAGTGAGCAAGGGTGAAGGAGAGCAAGTGACGGAGGGAGGGAGGATGGAGTTAGTGGGGGCGGGGCCTCAGGAAAGGACCAGGGCGGTGCAAGGATGCCAATCAGAAAGTTGGCAATCCTAGTCCTACAGTGGGTCACGTTGCCTGAGTGTTCTGCACTGTCTGCAAAGGCGGAATGCAACTGTGTTAGGGGTATATTGGGTCATCACTCAAAGAGGGCAGAGTTAAGGTTAAGTTGGTGTAACTCAGTATTTCTTGGGTTTCAGAGGTCTGAGTTTTGCTGAACTCAATGTTATGGAAGGGCTTGAGATACTACTAGGCAGTCCTAAATCTGCATTAATTTTTTTTATCAGTGAATATATAAATAGCACCTTATATTATTCACATGACTCTGAAGGTCAGCATAAATTAGTTACAATTTAGAGGCAGATGAGGGTAAGAGGTAGAGGTACCATTTGTAGATTTTATTGACTCTTTTGATAAGTTTTCAAGAAATTGTGAATTACTTTAAATACAAGCAGTAAAATCCTGGTGCTATTGACTTCAATAGCACAAGATCTATTGCATTCAGTGCGGCCAGCATTTCACCCAGTCATTGGAATTCCGTCACTGACCTGAATATAGTATTTAAGGCTCCAAAAATCATGGAAGCACTCCTCAGAGAAAGGTAATGAGTGAGGCGCCGCAGGGCTCAGTGCTGTGATATAGCTTTGATTATTTGGAAGAGGGAACAAGCAACATCAGATCCAAATCTGCAAGCAGGAATATAGGAATTGTCCTATTAGAGTGGTTGTAATGTCAATCTAAGTTCTTGTCCTCAATGGCTTACTGTGGCAATGAGTTCCACAGTCTGACTAGAAGTTATGTGAAAACATGTTATTAGTTTTGAATTTGGCACCTTTCAATTTAAATTAGTCTCCTATTTTGAGTGTTATAAGGCAGGGAGATCAACCTTCTCTAGATCATTGATCATTTTATATAGTTTTTGTCACGTCCCTTCTTATTCATCTCTTTTCTAAGGTAAATGATGTCAATTTTTCAATGACTCTTCATATGAGAGTTTTTTCCATGTCCTTGGTCATTCTCATTGTCCTTCTCTGAATGACCTTAGTTCTGGAATATCTTTTCAAGATGCAGTAACAATCACAGCTCACAATATTCCTGGTGAGGCTGCACTATCCTTCTACAGAAGGACATTTATAATATTTTCTACCCCATTCTTTGTGTGTGTGTGTATAATAATTTTTAGTGTAACTAAACTCTGAGCACAGGCCTTCACTGAACTGTCTACAATGATGTCTCTTTCCTGAACTGATGCAGTTAATTTAGAATAGGGATTGGCAACCTTTGGCATGCGTCCTGCCAGGGCAGGCCGGGCCAGTTTGTTTACCTGCCGTGTCTGCAGGTTCAGTTGATCGCAGCTCCCACAGTCCACCACTCCAGGCCAATGGGGGTTGCGAGAAGTGGCGTGGGCTGAGGGATATGCTGGCCGCCAGGGGGCTTGTGCTCATGCCAAAGGTTGCCGATCCCTGATTTAGAAACTTGTAAAGTGTATGAGTAGTTTACATTTTTCCGTCCAGTGTTCAGAAATTTGCATTTATCGACATTGAACTTCATTTAGTACCATGTTGTCCATTCATCTAGCAGGTTTAGGTGTTTCTGAAGTTCCTTAGACTCCTTTTGGTCCCAAATAACCTGTATAGCTTTGTGTCACCTGCTAATTTTGCTTCTTGTCTACTTACCTCCCCACTTTCCGTCATTAATAATTACATTATTATATATAGTATATAAATATATGTTTGTGTGTATAATACTGTACCTACTACAGAACCTTGAGGCACCCCACTTTTACCTTCTGCCATGATGAAAATTGACCATTTAATACTGCTCTTAGTTGTTTTTCTCCTGACCTAGATGACACCAAGGGACTGTTTGCACATGTCGGGGCCAGGGATGGGGGGGGGATCATATTACATGGCAGACACTTTTCTCTTGGTTGTAATGTTATGCACTGTTGATCAGCCTGTGAAGATAGGCCCTGACACTGGAGGATCTACTAGCAAAGTATTCTGCAGTAAATTAGGCCAGGTCTACACTATAAAAGTACATCAATATAAGTGTGCCACTTAGGGTGCCAAATAACCCCCGGTGTAGGCAGTGCTACGTCAATGGGAGGCCTTCTCCTGTTGACATAGCTACCGCCTCTCGCGGGGGTGGAATAACTGCGCCGCCAGTGGAAGCTCTCCCATCGTCCTATTAGCATCTTCATTTTGCTGCTGCAGCTTTTCAAGCGTAGATCCGCCCTTTACAGATGTGCATAGATTTACAGTGTTAGGAAACATATATGGTGATGCATCTAGTGAAAGTTAATAAGAAAATAAACTGAACTGTAGCTGGTATATTATTCAAGAAAACAAAGGCAGCAGGGGACTTTAGGGTAGTTATGAGTATAATAACTTCAAAAGGGAGTGAGGGCCCACAGAGTGGCCTCAGTGTTTGGTACCTATGTGTGGCAGGGGAAAAGCAAGCAAGCAAATAGGCATCTTGGTTTCAGGGATCTTTTCAGGCTCCAGGATTGCTTCCAGTAGCACAAGGAAGAAAAATCTAGAGGCTAGCACCCTGAAATGGGACCCAGAAGACTTGAGTTCAGTTCCTAGCTTAGCTACACGCTTCCTTTGTGACCTTGGGAAAGTCATGTAATCTACTCTATGGCTGAGTTTCCCCACCTACTTACCTACCTCATAAGGGTGTTGTGAGGATAAAACTCATAAATCATAATATATTAGATGGCCACAATACTCATCAAATGTGGTGACTTTTTTTTTCCCACTCCCCTCCCAGTGGTAATCTACTAGAAACACTATTCATATTAGGTTCTCTCATAAACTATAATAAACTAGTTTTTCTTACCACCAATTTTAAACAAATGTTTTGTAAAACATTTAGGAACTTTGAGTGTAATGGCTTGAAATAACATTGTTGTACCCAAAATGAAGTAGCTATTACTGAACAGCCTAGATTTGTGTCAGTACAAACAATGCTTTCCACAGTTCTGATCAAAATAATACAAAAAGTAAGTATCTTTTCACACCTGTAAATGTAGGGGGAAATGGAGATGTTATAGGAGAACATCAGAACTCCAGAAGGAAATAAACTGTTCTTTTTATTTTTATTTAGAAAATAAGCACAAGAGACTGAAATGTTGGTTGGTTGTTTTGCTCATACAGAAATTCATGGTGTTGAGTGGAATTGAAAAGTCTATGCAAATTAGCTTGATGTGCTCTGGAAGCAAGAAATTGTTCCATCATTTAAGTTTTTTGTGAAGTTATGGAAACAACATAAGACAGACATGCTCACATGGAATTTTAAATCAGTTTTCCATGCTTGAGTAGAATAAGTGTGAACTCAAGTCACCCAACAAAATGTATATTTCTAAAACAACAAGTTAGGGCTGTTTTAGGGAGATCACTTGAGGCAATGTGCTCTTGTTGTAAGAGGCTGTTTCACCTATTTGGGATTATGGAGACCAATCAAGACTTTTTACTCTTAAATTGCTACTAATCCTATTTTTTTTTTTTTTAAATTTGTCCTGGTTGAAACACTTTATTGTCGAAGTTTGACTGTCTCTCAGCTTGCACAAAGCATAATTAAGACCTGTTGCACTCCCCCCACCCCCCGCTAGGGTCAAAGTATAATGTTCAGCTGGCTGGCATGCATGAATAATCCATCACTGTGAATCATTAACTTACAAGACCAGCTACAGTAATTGTGTCTTCTTGCAGTCTATGAAAATGTTCAGGGAAATCATTTATTTCTCTTGCCGGCACATTTAATAATTCATTTATTTATTTTAGAATGCTTTATGCATTGGGTAGCATTGGGCTGTAACCTGTGAACCAGATTTGCTTGAGGTTAAACAGATGAAAGGGAGCAATTTTATGTAAGTAAACTTCTCCTAACTTTGAATAAAGGAAATAAGTGTTGGAGGGAATAAATACATATCCTACTCTGAAACTATGTATTTCAAGTTAAGTTAACCTCTTCCTGTTTTGGTACATATAATGGATGATGATGCACGTTGCTTTGGTTAGAAATAAAATTAAAAATCATGAATAAGTTTATTAAAAGGCAAAGGTTAATTTGCATATGATAAATATTATATTTGGAAAATGGATAGCATTAACATAGTACGGTAATAAGCAGTGATAGGATGAGTCAGGTACAAAACACTAATACTCAATGTGTAAAAAATTAAACTCGTACTGTATTTAGCCTTTTTATGTTTTGTTCTAATATAGTAAGTGATTACTTAATGATATATATATCAGACAGTTATACTTTTCTGAAGGGCATAAACTGTGAGGCAGTATAGCTTACCACATAACATTTGAAAGGGCTTCATAAATCAGGTTATAATCTTCCTAGTAGTTATGGCTACCTCACCTGGCAGGAAAAATGACACTATAGGTAGGTCTTCACAACCCACTGGATCAGCGGGTAGTGATCGATCTATCGGGGATCGATTTATTGCATCTCGTCTAGATGCGATAAATCGATTCCCGAACGCACTCCCCGTCAACTCTAGAACTCCAGCTTGTGAGAGGCAGAAGTGGGGTCAACAGGGGAGCGGCAGCGGATGACTCACTGCCGTCCTCACAGCCAGGTAAGTCGACCTAAGATAAGCCAACTTCAGCTAAGGTTGACTCCCTCCTCTCCCCCCCTCCCCCGCTCCGGTGTAGACCAGCGCTTAGTAACATTGGCCTCTTTGTGAGGGATTTTCCCTGTTGTCAATGGGGTTTAAACTACTAGGGTCTACTTAGTCTGCAGCCATTCCACCATGGGTTGTGACCTCCTCAGCTATCCTAAAATAAGCAAAGTGAGGCTGGGTTAGTATTTGGATGGGAGCTCTCAGCACAACCCTCAGGGAATGATGGTGGGAGTCTTGCCTTCGAATTGGTACTGAATCAATATCGCAGAATAAAGGCACAGTGCTTCTTTTGTGGTGTGGTGGCAGGTTCATTATTTTGGTTGAAATGTAAGCCCAAGGACCTAACTCTTTTTCATTAAAGATCCCATGGTACTCAAGTAGATGTGAGGTTATTTTAATCCCCATGTCTTGGATGTTACGCTCTGTCAATATTTACTCCTATATCTAAATTTCCCTTGCATTTTTAACTGGAGAAGATATTCTTCGCTTATTCATTTAAACAAAAAAAAACACCCTTGTGTAGTGTAGTGTGGTGGTATTAAATGATAGTTTTATTTCTGTAGCAGGTGAGAGATTCTTGTGTGTATATATATGGCAAAGTCTTCAAAAATGAGCATTCGCTTTTGCATGCCTGTTTGTGTGTGCTTGGGTAGCAGTTCCGAGGCCAACTGAAGTCAGTAGGAGCCTTTTTATTGACTTTAATGGGCTGGTATGAAGACCTACAGGAATAAGTGGTACTGCCATGTTATCTGCTCTAGAAGGGAGAAACATCCAGTTATTCATTGAGTGGCAAGGAAGGAAAGGGAGCAAAGTGGCTCATTGGAATATCATAACTGACTTTCCAGTTGAATTTCTGAAATATTGATAGTGCAAATGAGTACATGTGTTAACGCATGAATGTAACCAACACCCAAATTATACGGTGACAAGCACTTTTGAAGTAGTTATAGGTATCCAGATGTCTGAAAGCAGAAAAAAGTTAAATCTGAACATAATGGACTCCTCTGGACCAGCACAGAAAGTCTGGTGAAAATAAATCTCTATTGACTTTAGGGTTATGTGTATCAGGGTGTTTATTTTTTGTTTATGATGTATTACTTGTTTGTTGTTTTTAAAACAACACTACATACTAGTGGAATGATGGAAGCTCAGGAGTTTAGTAAAATGTCCCTACTGCGGTAACTACCCCAACCAGATAAAACCTGTGAAACAGTGAGTTCCTAAAATGACTGACAGAGAAAAGATTTCCATTGTTGACAGGATTCTCATCCATCATATTGCCAAATAAATAATTAATAGATGGTATCTGGGTTTGACAAATTTGGATCCTACTAATTTGAAGATTAAGCTCGGGGTTAGGATGGAAAATCTCTGCATGGTGCCCCATATATGGGCATCAGTTTCTGATACTCTTACTTGTATTGAATGCCTTAATCCAAGATGGTTTTATTAATTTAAGTGGGACATCTTTCGACTTGGTATAAATAAATTTATTGGTACCTGGCCCTAAAACAATAAAGTAGCTTTTTGTACTAAACTTGACTGTAACATGATTGATCGATCTATCTTTTTACTTAATTTATTTTGAAAGTAATTTACTATTAAGGCTGATCAAATAGCAGAAAAAAAATTGACTGTTTTTATTTGACTTTATTTTTACCACTATATGACAACTAACATCCAACCAGCTAGAGACCTCGTCTATAATTGCATACAGGGGTGGATTAGGATTTTGTGAGGCCCTGGACCAGAGCAAGTGGAGGCCCCCGGCACTCCTGCCAAGGAGTAGGGTTGGGATCCAGGGGCAAGCCCTCGCTCCCTGAGTGGAGCGTGGGTGGGCGCAGCAGGGCAAGCTCATGTGCCCTGATTCTGCTCCCTGGCAGGAACACCGGGCGGAGCAGGTCAGGGTATGGGGGCACCCATTTTTCCAGGGGCCCCCAGTTGGCTAGGGCCCCTGGGCATGGGCCCCATTGGCTAATTCGACATTGACAAATATTATGATGCAGTCAAATTATCTGAAACATCTCTGTAAAAAACTCATCAAATAAAATAGCTGACCACTCCTACTTGCTATAGGCTTAGATTCCACTTCCTGCCTCCCGTCTTTTCTACTGTAGTCTGATGCTGTATCTTGTCTTAAGTCCTTTTTAGTGCCTAAATTCTCCCCCCTGCCCTCACTCCTTGCCAATATTACACTGTGTTCCCTTCATCCTTCCCTATATTTTGTCTCCTTTCTACATAGTGTCTTTCCTTAACTCATCCTTTTAAGGATGAGATTTTTTCAGAAGCAGCTGAGTGATTTAGGATCCCAAGTCCCCTTAACTTTCATTTATCCTTAGGCACTGTTGAAAATCCTAGCCATAATCTTTCTCTATGCTCACACCCATACCCCTCCACACACCTTCATGTGGGGCTTGGAAATTCTTCCAGACACCTAACGGTTTAAATCTATTAGACAGACAGACACAAAGGAAGACGAAAGGAAGATGATCTAGTTTTTCAGTTGTAACCCCCGATGTCAGAAACATTGTTGCTAATTCTCATGACTCTTTCACAAGTCTTGTGATATTTTGTATTTTTAAAGCCCCAGCTCCGGAGTCAGGTGACTCTATAATTAGAATCCTAGCTTTTATTTTTTAAAAGAAAATAGTTTCTAGCCCCCACGGTTGTAAAGAAAAACTTGAAAATGCAAACCCTGAAGACTTAAAAATGAGACTGCAAAGAAAAAAGCTCAGGTTTATTACTTTTAAAACTTAACTTTTTTTTTTAAACCAAATTTCATGACTTTTGGGCACCTGACTCGTGAATTTGGAATATTTGAAGTTGGAAATATTGGAGAGGGCAATCCATCTTCCACCCCAAACTACTGGGAAAGAGATTCCTACCATGATTATTTGCCTATCAGCCTCTGGCTAATAGAGGTCAGGAAACTTGAACCTTTCCTAAAGTCTCGTCACTGGAAAGAAAAGGAGTGTGTTCGTTGGTTCTCTCTCTCTCTCTCTCTCTCTCTCATCCACCCCTGAAAAGAATTTAATGTTAAAAACTTAATTCTTATATTTAGTGAAATCCTCTTTCAACATTTCCAGTTGACTAAATATATTCCAGAATTTAACACTGCAAATACCAGAAGTCCCTGCCCAGTCCATATATGACTGATAGTTGTATCTGGATACATGGGTTGTATGTTAATGAGTTAATATGATTGGATATGCTGGATACTTTTTTTATATGAAGAAAACTTATTACTGTTCCGCCTGCATTGCCCGTTGGCTTGCCCAATTATCCCTTCAGGTTCAATTAATCTCAATGGAGCATTTTTGATTTTCAGTAGATTTTCTTCAATATAGTATACTGAATGGAGTCATGTTTATAGAACAATTAAACTGAACAAAAGAAAAGGGGCCAGGTCCTTATCTGGAGTAAGTTGGCATAGCTCCCTTGAAATTCAATGGTACTATATCAGCGTACACCAGCTGAAGATCTGGCCCTGTGTAGTGACTATCCTCCAGGATAGCTTGTAGATCCTTTATGATGCGCTGGAGAGGTTTTAGTTGGGGGATGTAGGTGATGGCTAGTGGCGTTCTGTTTACTTTCTTCTTTGTTGGGCCTGTCCTGTAGCATGTGACTTCTGGGTACCCTTCTGACTCGGTCAATCTGTTTCTTCACTTCCCCAGGTGGGTATTGTGGTTTTAAGAATGCTTGATAGAGATCTTGCAGATGTTTGTCTCTATCTGAGGGATTGGAGCAAATGCAGTTGTATCTTAGACCATGGCTGTAGACAATGGATCGTGTGATGTGTCCTGGATGAAAGCTGGAGGCATGTAGGTAAGTATAGCAGTCAGTAGGTTTCTGGTATATGGTGGTAGTTATGTGACCATGGCTTATTTGCACTGTACTGTCCAGAAAGTGGATCTCTTGTGTGGACTGGTCCAGGCTGAGGTTGATGGTGGGGTGGAAATTGTTGAAATCATGGTGGAATTCCTTAAGGGCCTCCTTCCCATGGGTCCAGATGATGAAGATGTCATCAATGTAGTGCAAGTAGAGTAGGGGCGCTAGGGGACGAGAGCTGAGGAAGCATTGTTCTAAATCAGCCATAAAAATGTTGGCATATTGTGGGGCCCTGCAGGTACCCATAGCAGTGTCATTGACTTAAAGGTATAAATTATCCCCAAATCTGAAATAGTTGTGGGTGAGGACAAAGTTGCAAAGCTCAGCCACCAGATCTTCTGTGACATTATTGGGGATACTGTTCCTGACAGCTTGTAGTCCATCTTTATGTGGAATGTTGGTGTAGAGGGCTTCTACATCCATAATGGCCAGGAGGGTGTTTTCTGGGAGATCACCGATGGATTGTAGTTTCCTCAGGAATTCAGTGGTGTCTCGAAGATAGCTGGGAGTGCTGGTAGCATAGGGCCTGAGGAGAGAGTCCACATAGCCAGACAATCCTGCTGCCAGGGTGCCAATGCCTGAGATGATGGGGTGTCCAGGATTCCCAGGTTTATGGATCTTGGGTAGCAGATAGAATACCCCTGGTTGGGGCCCTAGTGGCATGTCTGTGTAGATTTGTTCCTGTGATTCTTCAGGGAGTTTCTTGAGCAGATGGTTCAGTTTCTTTTGGTACCCCTCAATGAGATCAGAGGGTATTGGCCTGTAGAATGTGGTGTCTGAGAGTTGCCTAGCAGCCTCTCATTGATACTCCGACTTAGTCATGATGACTACAGCACCTCCTTTGTCAGCCTTTTTTATTATAATGTCAGAGTTGTTTCTGAGGCTGTGGATAGCGTGTTGCTCTGCAGAGCTGAGGTTATGGGGTAAGTGATGTTGCTTTTCCACAATTTCAGTCCGTGCACGTTGGCGGAAGACCTCTATGTAGAAGTCCACTCTGTTATTTCAACCGTTAGGAGGAGTCCATGCAGAATCCTTCTTCTTGTAGCGTTGGTAGGAAGGTTTCTGTGGGTTAGTGCACTGTTCAGTGGTGTGGACTGTCAGTCTAAAAGGGATAGCTAAAGTGGCCAAGCTTCAAATGACCTACTTTGATATAGGTGGTAATCCTGTACTGTATTCTGAAAGGCATCATTTGGGGGCACAAATCTTGAATTTAGTAGTGTCTACCTAGATCTCTTTCCTGTTACCTTTTGGTCATACTTTTTCTCTCTTGAGAATTTACCAATAAAATCTATTATTTGAGACCACTACAATTGGATATGGGATATTAAGTGGAGGGAATTGCTGATGAGCACCCCATAGGGAAACTGAGTTTAGAGATTAACAGAGGGAGGGAGTAACAAATGGTTTAAGCACTGAGTCATGGGCAAAGTGAGTTGCAATTCCCCTCCCCGTAGTGTTCAGTGAATGGCAATGATAAGAGACATTGTGGAGCTGTAGCTCACGAAAGCTTATGCTCAAATAAATTTGTTAGTCTCTAAGGTGCCACAAGTACTCCTTTTCTTATTGTGGATACAGGGAGAGACAAATAACCCATGGTGCACAAGGTGTGGTTACATTCTAACATTTGTAATGTCATGGGCTGATTCACTGTGGAAAAATGTCAGATTTTTAGTTTTTCAAATAGATAAAAGGAAAACATCTGCTGCATAAGTGCAGGATAAAGATTTTTCTAACACCAACAAATTAAAAAAAATATTTAATATTAGAAGCATGTGAGTTTAGAGATCTGCTGTGACCTTTCATGCATGTAATGGCAGCTCTGATAAAAAGTGAGATTTCAAGTCTCATTGTATTAAGTTTTTAAATCCTTTTTTATCTATAGTCATTGCGGTGTCACTCCTGATACATGGAAATCAATCCTGAAATTCAGCGGAAAAAGACCACCTCAGGTTGCTGCAGCATAAGTTTAATCTTACTTAGTCTAGCAAAAGAATGAAATATAATAATGGTTGCTATAGCAGTAGTAGTATTTGTTTTTTAACTCCTATAAGCATGTCTGGGGCCATGTAAAATAAACTACATCACTGTCACAAAGTACAACTTCATATGCTGTTAAAAATGCAGGCCCTGCTTGGTTATCCCCATTACCTGTATGGATATGTCCTTTCTAGGAAGCCCTCAATAACATATCCCACTTGAGGCTTGGATCTTGTACCTAATCAACTAATTTGTTACCATATTAAACAAAAATGGAACTGAAACATCAAATGTTTGGTGGCATGTAATTGTGCACTTAAACAGGACTAGACACTTGCAGGTCAGATCAGCCTCTAACCCTTTTCCTTAGGGCTCCTGTAAGTTAAGTTGGCTCGTAATGGCCCTCTCTGGGTCCCTGTGCTAGCACATAATAGCTGGAGCACACTGCACTCTGGCTACACTCTCTCCCAACGAGCCCTGTATGCTAGGGGCTGTGAAGGTAGGGCTGAGAGAATTATTTGGTATGAAGGACTGAACTGAAAAAGCCAAAAAAAACCCTGCTTCAATTAGAAGACATCTTTCTTTTCTGAAGTTTTCATCCAAACAACCTCCTTCCCCCAAAAAGTTCAGTTTTGAGAAGTAATTATTATTTTTCTTTAAACAAGGCCATGATTACACAACTCCATGGATGTAAACTGGGTTCAATTTCTGCCAGTCAGGAAAGCTTGTAGTCAAAATTGTAAAAAATTATGCAGTGCACAGTATCTCTTCAATGATATGATTTGGTTATTTGCTTTCAATTATTGTAACATTCAGATTTTAAAAGAATCATAGATGCCCTTTTTAACTAAATGTTTTAACTAATGTCTGCTTAAATAACAAACCTGGGACCAAAATCTACCCTCAGCTATATCCATCCAGTCACAAATGAGATTGCGTGGCAGTAAGTGAGGGTGGAAATTGGCTCATTGTGAGAACTGTTCCAACAGTTACAAGTTGTCACATCTGACCTAGTACAGACTTCTTTGTCTTAATTGTGCCAATTGTCCCACATAAATAAAATGTGGTGGGAAATTTCACTTGGAGAATAGAGAGAACTCCTGGAACAGCAGTAATTGTGCTGAACCTTTTATCAAGAAGACTTGAATAGAGATGTATGTCAAAGCCAAGGCCACCCTCGCAATACACAGCCTGGATACTGGACTCTGCACTGGACTGCTGACTCTACTGGGGAGCCAAGTGGGAGGAATCTGCTCCAGCAGCACTCCCAAGTCAGGAGAAACAAACCAGAACAAAGACAGAATTGTTCCCATATTATGGGATTATAATTATTAAAGGCTATGGAGTGTTTTATCTCTAAGGGCTTCAATGGAAACGGGATCAGGCCCCTCACAGCTATTTAGAGACCTGACCTAAGTCAGATGAGTAAGTCCACAACCAGGAAGAGCAAAAACAGAGGGAAAAATTAACTGAAAAATTTCAAACTTCAAGGGGGAAAAAAGTATTACTTTGGCTACTGGATGAAAATCTGTGTCTGAAACAATTTCCCTAATCCTGTGAAGCCCTATTTGCATCAAGGACTTAGAACCAGATTCTGATTACGTTTACACCAGTATAACTCCACTGAAGTCAATGGAGTTACTCTTGATTTAAGCTGGTGTAACTCAGACAGAATCCAGACCATTAAATTCCACAAAAATAAAATAAGGATTCTATTTATTTAAGGATGGCATCAAAGAGCATTAGCATTAAAAGATGTCACACAATGTGTGAGGAATGCCAGTTTATTATTACAAAGTGTTTGTTATAAAATAACTAGCAGACCTTGCTTCTCCAACGTTTTTCAGCTTTATAGGCAATTACTGTACACAAGATGAAAGACTGTAGCAGCCACAGCCATTGGTGAGCTCCCAGACAGACTGCAATTATCCTTGGATGTGATTACACGAATCAACAAACCGTCAGGATAGCCACAATGCTGACAGCCAACCAACAGACATGTTTTAAAAATGGGATTACAAGGCACATCAATAGGCCAACAAAGCTTCCAAAGGGACCGAGCTAGTCCTGGCAGATGTTGTGAAGCCAGACAGCTATGGGACTTGTACTGGCAGAGTGCTGAATCTATCACCATCCGGCACTGTACTGGCAGTGGTTCTGAACCTGGCCAAGAACTATAAATGACTGCTACCAAAGCCTGCTGAAAGAGCTGTTGTGGCAGAAATGCTAAGCCCGACCAGCAGAGCTGCAATGGTTGCAAGTTTGAAACAAGCTTACCCATAAAACTGGACTTATGCAAAAACTTCCAAAAACCACCTAACAGAAAAATGGAAGGAAAAAAATAACTGGATAGATACTTATTTCTAAAAGGAGATGGCAGAAAAGCAAGGGAGTCCTTCAGTCGACATAGGTATATTCATTACAAATCTGAACTGTATGGAGATACAGGAACTATCATGAGCAATTAACCACATTTCTCAAGTATTTCTCTCTCTCCAAAGGGATATTCCATTATAAGATCTGTTTGACAGAAAATAAGTGAATGAAGCGTTCCTTCTTAGGACTGCTGAACAACAGACTGGATGTGAAACATGTAGTCAGGCTGAAGTGTTGCATACTGTAACTTCATATAGTGAAAAAGACCTGTCATAAATATAAAGGGAAGGGTAAACATCTTCAAAACTCCTCCTGGCCAGAGGAAAAACCCTTTCACCTGTAAAGGATTAAGAAGCTAGGATAACCTCACTGGCACCTGACCAAAATGAACAATGAGGAGACTATACTTTCAAAGCTGGAACGGGGGGAGAAACAAAGGTTCTCTGTCTGTGTGTTGTTTTAACCGGGACCAGAGCAGGAATGCAGGTCAGATCTCCTGTAAAGGGCTAATAAGCAATCTAGTTAGATGTGCGTTAGATTCTGTTTTGTTTTAAATGGCTGATTAAAATAAGCTGTGCTGAATGGAATGTATATTCCTGTTTTTGTGTCTTTTTGTAACTTAAGGTTTTGCCTAGAGGGATTCTCTCTGTTTTGAATCTGATTAATCTGTAAGGTATTTACCATCCTGATATACAGAGGTGATGCTTTTACTTTTTCTTCAATTAAAATTCTTCTTTTAAGAACCTGATTGCTTTTTCATTGTTCTTAAGATCCAAGAGTTTGGGTCTGTGTTCACCTACGCAAATTGTTCAGGATTTTTATCAAGCCTTCCCCAGGAAAGGGGGTGTAGGGCTTGGGAGGATTTTGGGGGAAAAAGACATTTCCAAGCGGGCTCTTTCCCTGCTATATATTTGTTAGATGCTTGGTGGTGGCAGCAATGAAGTCCAAGGGCAAAAGGTAAAATAGTTTGCACCGTGGGGAAGTTTTAACCTAAGATGGTAAAAATAAGCTTGGAGTTTTTCATGCAGGTCCTCACATCTGTACCCTAGAGTTCAGAGTGGGGAAGGAACCTTGACATGGTGGCAGAGGGGTGGGATTAACTAGAAATCATTTTTGAGATTTTTTTTGAACCAGAAGCACAGATTTTTTTTTTTAAAAGGAAATATTTTTTTTCCTTTGGGCTGCTGGAAAGCAGGCTTTAAGCTGAAAGCAGTTAGAGGTGTGTGGTTTTTTGTTTGTTTTTTTTTTGTCTCTGCGTGGGGGTCAGAGCAGAGACAAAAGGTAATTGTATTTTGTGAGCTGGAGTTTTCTCTACCTAAAGGCAGGGTAGTTAACCTCCTGCAGGGAAATTCACAAATCTGAAGAGGTGAGTTGTTTTTTACCTAAGAGCAACTAGAGGGGTTTTCTGTCTATTTGCCTGGAGACAAAGGTGTGGTTTTTTTTTTTAAAGGATTTTTCTATAGGCTGATAATCACTATCAGAGAACATAGGTATCCCGTTACAGCACAACATAGAGAGAGAGAGAGAAGCCAAGTTTTTTTTATTTTGTTTTTTTATTTCTAACTCTTTTGTGTAAAGTTAGTTAAAAACAGAGTGTCAAACATGACAGAGCCCAAGGCAGAAACAGCCAAAGAGGCTGCTCACAGGAGAGCTATGGAGGAAAAGGAAAAAGAGAGGAAGCATGCACTGGAGATGGAGAAGGCAAAGGCTGAGCAGAATCTACTGGATAACCCTAACCATCCTTCCCCAACAATCCACAAATGAGAGCGACTATGTCCACAGTATGATGAATCCAGTGATATTTCTGAATATTTTCTCACTTTTGAGGGACTGTGCACTCTCTCCATAAAATTCCTGAAGCTCACAAGATGACCAAATTGGTCGCAAAATTAACTGGAAGAGCTCTGGACATATTCAATAAGATGCCTATTGATGAGGCTTCTGACTATAATAAGTTCAAGGATTTGGTTTTAAAGCAATTTCAAATTACATCTGAAATGTACAGAGTAAAATTTCGAACCCTTAAGAAGGGCCAGGACTAAGTAACGTGGCTTATCTAAACCAGATGAAGGATCTGTTAGGTAAATGGGTCCAAGGAAGGGGTGTCGCTAGCTTTGACGGAGTGTGATTAGATAGCTCAGGAGCAATTCCTGAATATGTCCAAGCAGGAAATAAAACAGTGTTTATGGGATAAGGAAATGGACTCAGCAGAAAGTCTTGCTTCTTATGCTGATCACTAAGAGCAGTCCCAGACTGCCAGAGAGGCGGGGCAAGCTGGAACAAAATGGGTGGAGGGAGGAGAGAGGAACAACCCTGGTCGCAGTTGGAGCGGATACCAGAAGGGACACCCTCAGACCACACTCTACTACCGGGGCCCAAGGCCCCAACTACACACCAAGGAATACTCCAGACACCTTATCGTCCTGCCACACCATTCTCCAGCAACCCACCTCGCCCCAGTGACCCGTCAGCTGGACGATGTTTTAAATGTAACGAGCTGGGGCATGTGAAGGCCAACTGCCCCAAGAACCCCAACCGATTACAGTTCATTGCACTGGAATCACACCAGAGGTCCTCAGGCCCAGATACCTCCCAGATACCCTTGGAGCAGAGGGAAACTGTGAGTGTGGGCGGGAAGAAGGTCACAACGTGGAGGGACACCGGATCACAAGTGTTGGCTATCCACGCTTACTTAGTGGACCCCAATTTAATCGACCCAGAGATCCAAGTTGCCTGTCCAGTACAAGGCTGGTCAGGAACATGGACTTTTGCAGTCTGATGATTATCTTATCCTCATGCTGTTGGGGGAAGACTTGGACAATCATGTGAAGCTAGCAAAGAGGGTGGGAATGGTCACCCGCAGCCAGGCTAAGCAAGCCGTCATACCTAGCTCTGTTCCGGAAACTGTTCCGGTCAGAGGTGATGGACCCGGACCCCATGCCAACATCTGCAACAGCAGTAGTGGATCCAGTCCCAGAGACCCAGACAGAGCCAGTCCCAGAACCAGAACTAGCGGAACAACCAGCACCGGACCCATTGTCAGCACTGAGTCTGGTACTTGCAACCCAAACACCAGAGGGCCCCACCAGACCTGAACCGGCAGCAGCCGTTAACCTTACACAAGAGGTTCAGCCGGAGCCTGAACCCCAACATAGTGCACCAGTGGAGAGCGGTTCACAGTCAATGGAAACAGCCCCATCCCCTACATCGCTTCCAGAGAGACCAAGCCTAGGTCCACAATCCAATAAGGAACTGATGTCTCCAGCATCATTGGAACAGTTTCAGACTGAACAGGAAGCAGATGAAAGCCTCCAGAGAGCTTGCACGGCAGCCCGGAGCAACCCACCGCCTCTCAGCTCTTCTAATCGATCCAGGTTTGCTGTAGAAAGAGGGCTTTTATACAAGAAATTCTTTGATGGACACCTCAGAGATGGTTGGTATTTCCAACTAAGTACTGGGTAAAGCTCTTGAGCTTGGCCCACGATCATCCTAGTGGCCACACTGGGGTGAACAGGACGAAAGACCATTTGGGGAGGTCATTCCACTGGGAGGGAATGGGCAAGGACGTTTCTACCTATGTCCGGTCTTGTGAGGTATGCCAAAGATTGGGAAAACCCCAAGACCAGGTCAAAGCCCCTCTCCAGCCACTCCCCATCATTGAAGTTCCATTTCAGCGAGTAGCTGTGGATTTTTCCTTTTCCGAAAAAGACACCCAGAGGAAAAGTCAGTTAAATCCCAAAGGTAACTGTAGTGTACAGGAATAGGCTAGTCTCCCATTAAATAGTTTGTGAGCCCTGTGGCACCGCTTCCCATGTTCTTTGTCAGATTGCATGAATAGACCTTGATTTTCATTCCTAGAGATTTAAAGTTAGACTCACAATTCTGTGTTTCAGCACCTAGAATATCTGGCCTCCTTTTCAAAAGCATGGAACTTCCAGGCTCTCCCATTGGGAAGGTAGTCTAATGTGGCTGTCTGGCGTAAACTGTGTGGAACTTTCATGGATTTTGCCACCCGATGGCCGGAAGCAGTAGCTCTAAGCAACACCAGGGCTAAAAGTGTGTGCCAGGCACTACCAGACATTTTTGCCAGGGTAGGTTGGTCCTCAGACAGCCTCACAGATGCAGGAACTATGGAAAGCCTTTGGGAAGCTCATGGGGTAAATCACTTGGTTGCCACCCCTTACCATCATCAAACAAATGGCCTGGTGGAGAAATTGAATGGGACTTTGGGGGCCATGATACGTAAATTTGTAAATGAGCACTCCAATGATTGGGACCTAGTGTTGCAGCAGTTGCTCTTTGCCTATAGAGCTGTACCACATCCCAGTTTAGGGTTTTCACTATTTGAACTTGTATATGGCCACGAGGTTAAGGGGCCATTACAGTCGGTGAAGCAGCAAAGGGAAGGGTTTAAACCTTCTCCAGGAACTAACATTCTGGACTTTGTAACCAACCTACAAAACACCCTCCAAACCTCTTTAGCCCTTGCTAAAGAAAACCTAAAGGATTCTCAAAAAGAGCAAAAAGCCTGGTATGATAAACATGCCAGAGAGCGTTCCTTCTAAGTAGGGGACCAGGTCATGGTTTTAAAGGTGCTCCAGGCCCATAAAATGGAAGGGCCATTCACAGTCCAGGAGCGCCTGGGAGCTGTTAATTATCTCATAGCATTCCCTACCCCCAACCGAAAGCCTAAGGTGTACCATATTAATTCTCTAAAGCCCTTTTATTCCAGAGAATTAAAGGTTTGTCAGTTTACAGCCCAGGGAGGAGATGACCTGAAGGTATCTACTACGAAGGGGAAAGTGCTGGTGGCATGGAAGAGGTGAAACTCTCCATGACCCTTGGGCGTATGCAGCGACAGCAAATCAAGGAGCTGTGAATTAGCTACACGCCGACGTTCTCAGCCACCCCAGGACTGAATGAATGGGCATACCACTCTATTGACACAGGTAACGCTCACCCAATTAAACAACCACCTTACTGGGTGTCTCCTCAAGCTAAAACTGTTATAGAACGGGAGATCCAGGAAATGCTACAGATGGGTGTAATCTGCCCCTCTGGCAGTGCATGGGCATCTCCAGTGGTTCTAGTTCCCAAACCAGATGGGGAGATACATTTTTGAGTGGACTAGAATAAACTAAATGTTGTAACTTGCCCAGACAGCTATCCAATGCCACGTACAGATGAACTATTAGAGAAACTGGGATGGGCCCAGTTCATCTCTATCTTGGACTTAACCAAGGGGTACTGGCAGGTACCGATAGATGAATCCGCCAAGGAAAGGTCACCACACATGTCGGGCTGTATGAATTTTATGTACTCCCTTTCGGGCTGTGGAATGCACCTGCCACCTTCCAAAGACTTGTAGATGGTCTCCTAGTGGGATTAGGAGAATATGCAGTCGCCTACCTTGACGATGTGGCCATATTTTCAGATTCCTGGGCAGAACACCTGGAACATCTACAGAAAGTCTTTGAGCGCATAAGGGACAGAGGACTAACTGTCAAGGCTAAGAAGTGTGAAATAGGCCTAAACAGAGTGACTTAACTTGGACACCAGGTAGGTCAAGGAACTCTCATCTCCCTACAGGCCAAAGTGGATGCTATCCAAAAGTGGCCTGTCCCAAAGTCAAAGAAACAGGTCCAATCCTTCTTAGGCTTGGCCAGTTATTACAGGCGATTTGTACCGCAATACCGCCAAATTGCTGCCCCACTGACGGACCTAACCAAAAAGTAACAGCCAAATGTCGTTTGGTGGACTGAAGAGTGTCAGAAGGCCTCTAACCAGCTTAAAGTGACACTCATGTCTGATCCTGTGCTAAGGGCCCCAGACTCTGACAAACCATTCCTAGTAACCACAGACGCGTCCGAGCGTGGTGGTGGGGGGGGGGCAGTTTTAATGCAGGAAGGACCAGATCAAGTATTCCACCCTGGAGTGTTTCTCAGCAAGAAGCTGTCTAAGAGGGAAAGCAACTGGTCAGTCAGTGAAAAAGAATGTTACGCCATTGTCTAAGCTTTGGAGAAGCTACGCCCATATGTTTGGGGACGGTGTTTCCAGGTGCAAACCGAACATGCTGCACTACGGTGACTTCATACCGCCACGAGAAATAACAATCTTACTCGATGGAGTTTAGCTTTCCAAGATTTTGATTTCGACATCCAACACATCTCAGGAGCTTCTAACAAAGTGGCTGATGCACTTTCCTGTGAAAGTTTCTGGTTTTTAACTGGTTAAAGTCATCCTTGAGATGTGGAAAATATTGTTAGTCTTTATATACTCGGTAGTATATTTAGAGGTGCATGTGTCTTATTAACTCTGTTTTCTCCTAGAGCTCCAGGAAGAAATCACAGCCACCATTTCACCCTATCTGTGATTTGGGGGGCATGTTATACATATAAAGGGAAGGGTAAACATCTTCAAAATTCCTCCTGGCCAGAGGAAAAACCCTTTCACCTGTGAAGGGTTAAGAAGCTAGGGTAACCTCACTGGCACCTGACCAAAATGACCAATGAGAAAACAAGATACTTTCAAAGCTGGAGCGGGGGGAGAAACAAAGGTTCTCTCTGTCTGTGTGTTGTTTTAACCGGGACCAGAGCAAGAATGTAGGTCAGATCTCCTGTAAAGGGCTAATAAGCAATCTAGTTAGGTATGCGTTAGATTCTGTTTTGTTTAAATGGCTGATAAAATAAGCTGTGCTGAATGGAATGTATATTCCTGTTTTTGTGTCTTTTTGTAACTTAAGGTTTTGCCTAGAGGGATTCTCTCTGTTTTGAATATGATTACCCTATATGGTATTTACCATCCTGATTTTGCAGAGGTGATTCTTTTACTTTTTCTTCAATTAAAATTCTTCTTGTAAGAACCTGATTGCTTTTTCATTGTTCTTAAGATCCAAGGGTTTGGGTCGAGTTCACCTATGCAAATTGGTGAGGATTTTTTATCAAGCCTTCCCCAGGAAAGGGGGTGTAGGGTTTGGGAGGACTTTGAGGGGAAAGACGTTTCCAAGCGGGCTCTTTCCCTGCTATATATTTGTTAGACGCTTGGTGGTGGCAGCAATAAAGTCCAAGGGCAAAAGATAAAATAGTTTATACCTTGGGGAAGTTTTAACCTAAGCTGGTAAAAATAAGCTTAGGGGGGTTTTCATGCAGGTTCCCGCATCTGTACCCTAGAGTTCAGAGTGGGGAAGGAACCTTGACAAGACCAAAGACAACAAAAAAATGTAAGACTTTGTACCATTTTTGATGCAAAGGATGTTGATTACTCAGCACTGAGATAGTTGAAACTAAATAGTAAGAAATCAGAAAATATCATGTACAGAAGAGGAGTCCTTTGTCCCCAGAGAGGTTTCATTTTAAATCAGCTCCACCTCAAACTTTACTTGGCATCACATCCTTCCTGCCCTGCTAATAATATCAGCCGCCTTTGTTTCCATCTGCTGCTTCCATCTCCAGGCATCATTTCCCTTGCTATTCCTGTTTGCCAAGCCACCACGCTCTCTTCATTCAGATCCCTCCTGAGAAACACTTCTTCCCGGCTGGAGAGGCTCCCATGGCAGCAGAACTAATGCTGTTCTGAGCTAGGGGGCCAAAAGGCAGTACATATCCCCTGCATAGCGCTCTTAACAGTGACTTCAGTGAGAGAAGGATCAGTCCCCAAGTAGTAACAACTTTTGGGTACTGTCAGCCTAGTGCACATTCGCATGACCCATCTAGAGGTGAAGGGATCACTATTCTATTCCCAGTCTTCTTGAGCCTCCAATTAGTTGAGCTCTTTAGTCTTCCAATTCTTGATACTCAAAATTAGCTATCAGCTCGTTTAACATGTAATAGCTGACGTGTGCCCAGGAATTGCCCACTTCGGTACTAGCGTGTAGTTCATCACTGTGAAGCACTTCAGGACACTTTAAATATTTGAGAGTACGGATGGAGTTTCAAGTCTCTCAGTTTGTATGTGCTTTGATCTTTGTTTTGAAGTTTGTCAGCTGTAAATGCCCTCACAAAATAAGAGACCAGGTGGATGAGGTAATGTCTTTTATTGGACCACCTTCTGTTGTTGATAGAGACAAGTTTTCACACTTACACAGAGCTCTTCTTCAGGTCTTATTTGATACTTTTATATTCTGCTGATACTGTAATATCAGAAGGCATTACAACAATTTCTGTAGCATAAGTGACAGCTTTCATTACTTGTAAAAGCATGCTTCAGTACATGCGATAACATCGCCTTTAGACTTAAACTGCAGTGATGCCATCTGGCAGCTGCGTATGGTGAAACTTAACTACTGCCCTTTTAATTAAATTACAATTGGGAGTTAGCTTCTGGGATCACACTGATCTACCAAATTTCGCAGCAGAATACAATATGTGTGACTCGTTTAAATGATGGAATCTGTGATATGTCTGAGAGCAGAGGGGAAGATCTTAACTTGTGGAATTTCTTTAAAAATAAAAATTGAGAACTCATTGCTGCCTCTGATGGAAAATTATTTGACTCAATGTTGTTCAACCCCTCACATTTCCATGTCTCCTTTGAGGAGTCTTCCCCAGGTCAGCCCATTGTGGGGAGGGTACTGCACCCTGCTACCCATAGAAAAAAGCAAGGGGTTGGCTCTTGCAGATCTGTCATATTTGTGGGTATCTAAGGGAACCCACTGGGTCCCCCATCTCTGAGGTACAAAAAAGAACATCTGGGATGATCCTGAGCCATAAAACTAGACAGCTGGCAGTATATACTGAGCACCTTTATAGATTTCCCAGAACAACTACATCAAAGAAGGGATGGTCCTGGGAAAATCTGGACAGGTGGCAATCTTAGCCCCTCTGGCCCCACCTCCAGACTCTATTGCAGCTTTCTCCTCTCCAACTTAGCACAGTTGTAATGGAACCTTCTAGGGTTCCCCTCCTTTAAAGATGCTCATACTAGAACTGATCAGGAACCAGAATTTCCAGTCGGTGGGAAATCCAACATATCAAACTTTTTTTTTAGTGCCAAATTGAAACAAACACACTTCTGAAACTTCCCACAAAATGCAAATTGATTTTTTTAATTAAGACAATTAAAACTTTTCTTTTCAATAGCATTGATATACTTAATTTCGTTTTGAATTTTATATATATACATTGAAATTGACACTGCACCCAAAATGTTTAGGTTTTGATTAAACTGCTCATTTTTTGACCCCCCCCCCACTCAGTACTTCCTAAAAACTGGGTCCCTTCAAGGTGTTTCAAGTTGAGCACCCAAAATCACTAGTCACTTCTGAAAGTCTTGGTAAACTTAGATCAACACTTTCAAACTTGGGCTCTGCTAACGTTAGGAACTCAAACAAAAGTAGTCTCATTGTGAGAGGTGCTGAGCACCCATAGCATGTCTTGAAGACGACACATGTTGTGTGTCAGCCCTGCTGAAGCTCTCACTGTTGAACACACTCACTAGGCTTCTGGGTTTGGACCCACATGCTGGTCCAATGTGCTATAGAGCTTTCCTTTGGTTTGCGTAGACCATGGATTCCTTTCCTCCAGGCTCACTCCATAGGCATAGATTCTCTCCGGTAGCCCTTCTTGGAGATATGGCTTCACAGTCCTGCCGCCTTTATTCCAGTGCTGAATACACTTTTCACTACCTCCAAAACAAGTTTCCCAAATAGCATAAGGATACCTTTTTTTCCTAGAGCACCACCTTTATATTTACTCTGGTTTATAGTTTACCCTTAGGGGGACAAATGATAGTTGAAACAAGTAGATCTGGGCTTTGCAGAAGGATTTCTAAAATGATCACTCTTTCTTCAGGTGGAGGTAGGAGCTGAGTCTTTTAGGGAATTCAGGATCTTGTCTCTCTTCTCTTCCTGTATACGCCTGTCTTCTGCTTCTGGTCATTTTTCTAAAAATGGCCGGTGACAGAACCTACCTTCTAGAGAATTCCAGTACCCTATCAGGTGATCGCTATGATTAGCCTCAAGCCCCATCTTGTGATCCAAGTCAGTTGTCAGGTGGTCTGTAGCTTGGGCACTATCGACCTGGAGTCTAAACTAGAAAAATTGGTTTACACTGGGCAGTAGCTGCCTCTTTGTCCAAGGTGGTGGGGGGGGGGGTCTTCATTTTAATGGATAATCATCAGGGTTTAACAGCCTCCATTGTTAGCCCTCTGTTAGGTACAAGAATTTCTCCTGACACCTCTTGTGCATTTCAGCTCAATATGGAAGGAAGGTACAGAGCCAAGGTGAAGGATCTGTACAGTTTTATAACTGAAATGGTGTTTAGGAGGCTAAATGTAGATTATAGTTTGAAATAGATACAGCATTCATAGGCGGTACATAAACAGGTTCCATTAACCGACACAACCCACAGAAGTTGGTAGCTATGAAAATGAGGCCACTTCTCAAAGTGCCTGAATATGAATTTAAGTGCCTACTGTAACTATAAGCTATCCAAGCTTGTCTTTTGGCCACAGCCTCAACACTCTTGTGGAGAAGAGAGCATTATTGTTGGGTTAATTGTTAGAATTTGAGGGAATATGAAGCTTGAATAAGATGTCTGATTTGCTTAGCTGCTTTTTGGGGACCAAGTGCTAACTACCCTGCAGGATTGAGCCACATTTTGGAAGATTTAAAAAAAAAAATTGCATTTTTTTAATGGCACTTTCCATTCATCCCTAGCAGGCTTAGGCAATCGGACATCCTGAAATAGCATGCTTGATACCAAAAAAAAATCCCAAACCTTGTGATATCTCTTTAAATGTTATCTTTAGAGGGACTTTTTGTTTGTTTGTTTTTTTGTTTTTGTTTTTGTTTTTTTATTTAGTTCCATGTATATTGGTCTAATGGCTAATCTCCCATCATCTTTGAAATAACTTTGCTGTCACTTTTTAAATACTTCTGTGAGGTGTACAGAACTGCAGACAAAATGAAATTGACCTCAGGGTTTCCTGCTTCAGAAGGCAGTGACTGTGAATCAACAGCTGGTTTTCAAATGTCATAACCTTATTATTAATATTCATGGAGATTAAAATATAAATGTAATTGCACATTGCTAAGGCAAACATACTCAAACAAGTTTGATGCTTGACATCTGTCCATAGCAACTCTGTGACAAGAGCATACCTCATATAACTATATTAAACTCTCCTTAATTCTCAGTTCTTCCAATGCAGCAAGTCAAACAAATGTGCATATCATGAACCAGCTGACTCACTGGCTATGTGCAACCAGACTATAACAGGCACTAAAATGTTACTGATGAAACACAGTAATAATGCCTACGTGGGTGAGCAATCTTGCAGGATTGTCATGGTAATTTTGGGAAAAGCTATGGTAACAATATCGCAAGTTATGGAAACCTCTGAGCAGGAGGGGGTTGGAATCACAGCGTTTATCACTTTTGTAGCAACCAAGCTATTTTACAGACCTCTTAATACAACTCTTGCAGTATTCAGAATAGGAATATCTGGCAACTTTATTGACAATTGGTTACTGTTCCTCACCCTCAGACATAGTTCTCCTGGCAGCCCACACTCTAATTCTTGTTTTAAAAATCTGGCCTTTAAACCAGTGGCTCTCAACCTTTCCAGGCTACTGTACCCCTTTCAAGAGGTTCTGATTTGTCTTGTGTAGCCCCAAGTTTCATCTCCCATTTAAAATCTACTTGCTTACAAAATCAGATATAAAAATACAAAAGTGTCACGACACACTATTACTGAAAAAATGCTTACTTATTTTTACCATATAATTATAAAATAAATCAATTGGCGTATAAATATTATACTTTTCTGTGAGTGTGTAATATATATATATATATAAGCCTATAGACCAACAGAAATGAAGGCCCTATTGTTCTGTGTTTCTGCAGCACCTAGTAGACGGTTCTTGCTCTGAACACCTTACATATGAGTAGACAGGACAGGCAAAGAGCAGGGGAAAGAGGTATAACAGAGGGGTAAAACAAAATGACAAGGGAAAATGTCATGATAAAACCATGATATGTTGGATTGGGGGAGTGCAATTTAGTTGAGAGGTGATTACTTAAAGAAAAAAACGAGAAAGGGAAGAAGACACTGCAGGAAGGGAGGCTGGGGACAGACAGGACAGGGCAGTGCAGTAATGCGGGGGGGTATGTTCATGGTGCAGTATAGGAAAATTTGACTGTCCAGAGGACAAAGAAAATTGGCCTATGGGATACTTTTGGCAAACTACCAGGGCGTGAGTCCAGTGGGCCTGCGTCTACACTGCAAAGCAAGAGGGCTTGAACCCTGGTTCCTGGCTTGATCCTTGCTTTAACCCTTCACCCCTCTGGGGTTCTGGGACACTGGATCTGAGCCGTAGGTTAGCATGATTTGTGTGTAGACAGGAGAGAGGTTAGACTTGAGCCGGAGTTGGAGCCCTGGATTTACTGCTATACATAGCAAACAAAAAACCCCACCACCGCAAGTGAAGCTCCACCAGAATCCCCTCTAACCATCTTTTTGTCAGTCAGTTTCCCTATGTTTGGGCAGCAAGTTAATTGAGAACATCTTGTAGCACAAAAGCAATTCTGTCAGACTTCTGCAGCTATTGCTTATTTATTCCTCTCTGAACAAGTGAACACAGTCAGTTCTGTTGCCTGCACCCAAACACCTCCCCTAGCTGTTGCCTGAAGTTCTGCTCTGCGATCAGAAATGAAAAGCTGCTGATGCTTCCTGCTCCCCTCCCCAAGTGTTGTTTTGCTTGCAAGTAGCTTGCAGTGTGATCTATAAAATGACAATTCTTAGTCTAATCCCTGTGTGCCAGGGAGCTAAGGATAAGCATCATGAGTTTATTCTGGAAAGTTACTTTATTTGAAAAGTCATAAGGATTATTTGTTTATAAAATTAATAAGTGTATTGAATGTGTGACCAGGCAAACAAAGGACTACACTTTTTTTTTTAACCTGTCTGGGCATGCAGAAGACTAGAGTTTGACACTTTTTTTCTGCTCATTCAGAAACTCGGAGAAATCTTGGCTTGCAGGTGATGCTAGGCCACTTGAGTGTCTCTCTTTAACAGTTTTCAGAGTAGCAGCCGTGTTAGTCTGTATTCGCAAAAAGAAAAGGAGTACTTGTGGCACCTTAGAGACTAACAAATTTATTAGAGCATAAGCTTTCGTGAGCTACAGCTCACTTCAACGGATGCATTTTCCGTTGCATCCGATGAAGTGAGCTGTAGCTCACGAAAGCTTATGCTCTAATAAATTTGTTAGTCTCTAAGGTGCCACAAGTACTCCTTTTCTCTTTAACAGTGTGTACAATGAGCTGTGTAGTGTAACCAAGCATTGTAGAGTAGGAGCTTTGATTCTGCCTCCTCTCAGGCCCTTTTGGGGTGGTTACTAGTGCCAGCCTGGTGTTTAGGGAGTGCAGTCCTCTGTCCCATCCCCTGACCCAGTCACCGCTCTCTTACACCATTTAGACCAGAAGTTACCCCACCTGTTGCCACATAGGAACAAAACTGAAGCTGCTCCAGCCAAGGGGGAGGGTAAGTGAAAGCCACTCCTGAATACCCCTACCCTGGTCGTCTTTGAGGCTTTGGGGGGATATAACGTGGCAATTCAAGTTGAATTGTCTTGTTAGAACTGACTCCCCACTGGGTGAGGTAACTCCCATCTTTTCATGTACTGTTATATATATCTTCCTACTGTATTTTCTACTCCATGCATCTGATAAAGTGGGTTTCAGCCCATGAAAGCTTATGCCCAAATAAATTTGTTAGTCTCTAAGGTGCCACAAGCAGGTTTAAAACAAATAAAAGGAAGTTCTTCTTCACACTGCACACAGTCAACCTGTGGAACTCCTTGCTTGAGGATGTTGTGAAGGCTAGCACTTTGAACAGGGTTTAAAAAAGAACTAGATAAATTCATGAAGATTAAGTCATTAATGGCTATTAGCCAGGATGGGTAAGAAATGTTGTCCCTAGCCTCTGGATGTCAGATGGTGGAAATGGATGGCAGAAGAGAGATCACTTGATCATTACTTATTAGGTTCACTCCCTCTGGGGCACCTGGCATTGGCCACTGTCGGCAGACAGGATACTGGGCTGAATGGACCTTTGGTCTGACCCAGTATGGCCATTCTTATGTTCTTATGTTTGTTGTTTTTGCTACACAGCTACCTCTCTGAAACAGATCTCTAATGGAGTGGTCCCTTGGGAATAAAATACAATTAAAATGTTGTGGCTTACAGTTTGTGTTGCAAGTGAACCCTATGAAAGATATGGTCTTTATTCTGTTCAGTTCTGGGTGCCACATTCAGGAAAGATGTGGATAAATTGGAGAAAAATCCGGAGAAGAGCAACAAAAATGATTAAACTTTAGAAAACATGATCTATACGGGAAGATTGAAAAAAATGATTTGTTTTCTCTAGAGAGAAGATTAAGTGGGGACATAACATAACAGTTTTCAAGTACATAAAAGGTTGCTACAAGGAAAATGAAAAATTGTTCTCATTAGCCTCTAAAGAAAGGCAAGAAGCAATGGGCTTAAGTTATACCAAGGGAGGTTTAAGTTGAACATTAGGAAAAACTTCCTGTCAGGGTGGTTAAGCACTGGAACAAATTGCCTAGGGAGGTTGTGGAATCTACATCAGTGGAGATTTTTTAAGAGCAGGTTAGACAAACGCCTGTCAGGAATGGTCTAGTTATTGCTTAGTCCTGCTTTGACTGACATGCAGATGGCCTACTGGGATCCCTTCCAGTTCTACGCTTCTATGATTTGGTGTGTTTTGGGAAGGGATGGGGACCTTAATAAGCTGGTCTGTGTAGAGAGAATTTGTGCTAGGATACAGATATGTTTCCCTCTAAGGAAGCCCCTTTGCTGTAACTATGCAACTGGTTACACTGGTACAGTATTTTGGGAACTAAGGATTTGACACTATAGAACTCGTGACCACCACTGTCTTGTTTAACATACTAGGGATTTAACCTGGGACCTCTAAAAAGTGAGAGCTCTGCAGCTTGAGTTAGGGAGTCAAGCCTGTTTATCTGAGGCTGTTCTGACCCATATCCTCTAGATCAGAGGTGGGTAAACTACGGCCTGTGGGCCACATCCAGCCCATGGGACCGTCCTGCCTGGCCCTCAAGCTCCCGCCAGGAAGGCTAGCCCCTGGCCCCTCCCCTGCTGCCCCCCGGCCCCCACTGTCACGCCGCTGCATGGGCAGCACTCTGGGCAGCGGTGCTGTGAGCTCCTGCCGAGCAGAGCGACAGCGTGTCTAGCTCCGGCCGGGCAGCACGGCTGCCAGAAATGCTGCTCTGAGCGGCATGGGAAGAGGGCCAGGACTGGGGTGTTTGATAAAGAGTGAAGGGTCACAGGGGGGCAGGCAGGGGCAGTTGGATGGGGCGGAGGTTCTGCAGGGTGGAGACAGTTGGGGACGGGGAACGGGGGTGTTGGATAGGTGTAGGGTTCCAGGGGGGCAGTAAGGGGCGGGGGGTCCCAGGAGGGGGCGGTTAGGGGACAAGGAGCGGGGGGGATTGGATGGGTTGAAGTGGGAGGGGGCAGATAGGGGGTGGAAGCCAGGGTGTTTGGGGAGGCACAGCCTTCCTTACCCAGCCCTCCATACAATTTTGCAACCCCAATGTGGCTCTCGGGCCAAAAAGTTTGCCCACCCCTGCTCTAGATTCTGCACAGAGGGGTACTGTAACACACACTCACCAGTGGGTTTCATTTGCATAGCATTTTTCATTTTCAGACAAACGCTAAGTGATAGTTATGGCTTACAACATCCGAGTGAGGCATATAAGTACTTCATCATTCCCATTTCATGGGTTTGGGGAGGGAGAGGAGGAAGACTTGGAACACAGGAATGTGAAGACCTAGAGATGAAAGGTTAAGTGCTTCATTCTTAATACTGAATCTTCTAGTCTATTGAATCATCTTGTGCAATAGATCATGTTGATGGTGCCTAGCAGTAACAGCAGTGGGTACATAGAGACACATAATATACATGGAAAAATGGCATTGTAGTGGCTTACAGGAAAAAATATTAAATGAAACCCTGAAATGAAAGAGATGATATCAAAACTGTTCCACTGAATAATTTCTCTGTAAGTTTCGCTCTTTTTAAAAACTATTCTTTAAGACTTTTTTAAAATCCTTTTTTCCAAGCCTCAAACCCTTCTAATTCCTCTGTTGAGGTGTTTTACTGAAATTCATGAAAAACAGGCCACCCTAGACAATTGGCATCAGGTTTGCCAAATAGACCTTGTACAATTGTTTGACAGTGGTAGAACTAGGATTTAATTTTTGTCGAGAGCTGGAAATCCCCAGTGAAAGAGGGAAAGAAACATATGGATGGGATTAAGAATAATTTACAGAAGGAGCTCAGTGTTTGACATGTCCAGCAGCAGCGTAGCCCTGTGGATAGGGCACTGGACAGGAACTCGGAAGACATGAGGTCTGTTCCCAGCTCTGCCACTGATCTGTTGTGAGATCTTGGGTAACTCATATCACCTCTCTGTACCCGTTTCCACTCCGATCCTTGTCTGTTTAGATTATAAGATTTGTGGAGAAAAAGACTCTCTCAACACATTAGTACAGTGCCTAACACAATGTGGTGCTGATGAAATACAAATAATAATCTGATAATCCAAGTATATGATAACATTTTTGGTCACTGTGAATACTCAAAGTTGATCTACCTTATGGTTATTAACAGAAAAATGTCACTAGAGCAGAATGTTGCCACAAGTAATTGTTTCTTAATGTTAGGTAAATGTCAAGCTATAGTCAAGTCATTTATCAAAAATAAATATGAAGGAGAAAGACATTTATTTTCACAGTAGGTGACACGCTGTGGTGATTTTTCTACTGTAGTGACTTAATTTCTGGTACATCAAGAGACACAAGGTTGCATCATCAGGTCTGATGTAACCTCTTTTGTGAGGAAGCTGAGAGTGGCCATTCCATTTGGCAACATCTGAATTATTGGAAGTAAAAGGATTTCAGAATTTGAAGTCCTCTTTCCAACCTCAAGAAGAGTTCTATGACACTCAAAAGTTTCTCCTTTGTCAACAGAAGTTGATCCAATGAAAGATATTGCCTTACCTATTTTGTGTCTCTCGTATCCTGGGCTCAACAAGGCTACAAAATCACTGCAAACTTCATAGACCACATCACTTGGAACACTGAGGCCACCCATGAGCTACCCACCTTCCTGGCTTATCTGGTAAAGAAGTCTCTCTGGCTTCTTCCACTGAAGGCAGGTTCCAGCTCCAATCCTTTAGAAAAGTAGGTGACGGAGCCTGCTTTGGAACTGAAATAATAAAAGGAATGTGCTGGATTCTTGTGTGTTAACTGATTATTTTTTCCCAAATAATTATTTTTGAACACCTCTTTCTGTAATGTTCATAAGGATAAGAGACAGCCATCTCAAATAACAGATTCATTATTATGGAAAAGGCTTATATTTTTTAACAGTGATGAAGGCCACTATGTTCTACAGAAACTACTCTTACATTCAGTAGGCTTTTAGAGTGATGCATGTTCTAGAATCTTGAACCATCCCATATAATTCTATAACAGGGATAAAATTCTCTGTTTAAATTTTATTGGATGGCCCAAAATACTTACAGAAAGGTGACAATTTTCTATTAAATACTACAAGTCTTTTGCAGAATAACTTTTAAAAAGGGAAAAAAGTGTAATTGGTATGAATAACAGCAAGATATAACACTAGATATAACCTGGCTATAACACTAACTATATTAATAAACTAAGAAAATACTAGCGCTGGTTGAGCATGTTTAAAAAAAAATCGATTTGCAAATATACGCCTGTATAAAAAGAGCAAGTTTGTTTCACCATGGTTCATGGGATCCTATTAATTTTTTGCATATTCATGTAACTGCTGGATATTTGAGAATATTTGCTACCCTCTAAATTTCACGCATAATTATTCCTCCATAAAGTAACTATTCTCCAGTGTGGATTACTGAAATATTTTTAGGAGGGAGATAAGAATTATGCTGTATGAATTAGGCATATGCAGTGAGTTACAAATGGGAAGTAGTGGATGCAAATAGATAACCAGAAAATCATAGTATAAAAACCATTTCCCCAAATATTTGGGGGTAGAAACGTATTAAAGAAAAGAACCACTTGATTATAAATAATTTTGCCAAATTGCAAAGAGACTAAAGCCCAGTCTTGTACTGAGAAACTCTGACCCTTATACCTGCCTGGTGCTCTATTGACCTTGCTGATGGAGGGGTCTGGGCTTTGTTAGCTATCTGTATTATCATAGCACATGGAAGCCCTAGTGATGGACATGGGCCCCATTGTGCTAGCATCAGTACAAACACAGTATAAAAAGACAGTCCCTGCCTCAGGGAGTTTACAATCCAAGTATAAGATGAGACATGGGCTGTCAATTAATCACAGTTAATGCATGCAATTCACACACAACAAATTAACTAGATTTTAAAAAGTAGCCACAATTGATCACAGTTTTAATCACACTGTTAAACAATAGTAGAATACCAATTTAAATTTACTATAAATATTTTGAATGTTCTTCTACATTTTCAAATGTATTGATTTCAATTACAAAGTATACAGTGCTCACTTTATATTTTTTATTACAAATATTTGCACTGTAAAAAATGAGAAAATATTTTTCAATTTAACCTCATAAGTACCCTAGTGCAATTTCTTTATCGTCAAAGTTCAACTTACAAATGTCAAATTTAATTTATTTTTTTTTACATAACTGCACTCAAAAACAAAACAATGTAAAACTTTAGAGCCTACAGATCGAAACATGAATGGACATACAAATGTTACATATCTGGCACATAAATATCTTGTAACGCTGGTTACAACAGTGCTATTCAAACTCCTATTCTCACTTTCAGGTGACATTGTAAATAAGAAGCGGGCAGCATTATCTCCCGTAAGTGTAAATAAACTTGTTTGTCTTAGGACTGAGTGGACTTGTATGAATGAAAAAAATGAGGTGAATGGAAAAACACTGTTTTTTGATTATCTTTTTTACAGTGCAAATATTTTAATCAAAAATAATAATGTGAGCACAGTACACTTTGTATTCGGTGTTGTAATTGAAATCAATATATTTGAAAATGTGTAGAAAAACATCCACAAATATTTATAATTTAAATTGTATTCTATTAACAGTGTGATTTAAAACTGCAATTAATTGCAACTTTTTTTAATCTCGCGATTAATTTTTTAATAGTTTTGACCACCCAAAATAAACCACAACAGATGGATACAGACCAATGGGGGAGTACAAGGAAAAAATGAAACAATATTGGGCAATATGATAAGTTCACAGTACAAGACCGGGACCTAAATCTGTATCCAAAAGATTGACTAGCTCCAGAAAATAGTGATTTATATTTTTTTAAAATGGACGGCAGTATTTTCCTTGGTAATGTGGGAGGACAACAGAAAAGTGAGAAGGAGAATTTCAAAGCTGTTGTGTGTAAATTGCTTTGCCATGTCGGAGCCAATAAACGATGGATGTTATTGTCTGATGGATCTTTTTGCTGTATAATTAGAGGTTTTGCTTTAACAGTTAGTTAGTTCAGCAGCACAAATTTCTGCATCACTATGTTTTGACAGTGAGCCTATGAGGCCTGATGTTGAAAGGATGGGATTATAAACATCCAGACTTTTCTGGGTTTTATTTCCAGCTCTTCCATGGGTTTGCTATGTTGCCATATGCAACTTAACATTTCTTATTCTATGTGCACCCATTGTGTGTGTGTGTTCAGATTGGATACTTATTTTTATTTTAAAACATTTGTTTAGAGCCATGCATTTTAACAGATATCTTGCAAACCATAGATTAGACATGTCTCCTGCCCCAAAGGGTTTGGAATCCGTGCTTGATTGTAGTGGGAACTGAAGAGCTGTTTAAAACTTCACAGGATCAGGCCTTAATTTAATTATCTCTTTTTTTTCCTGTACATCAGTTGCTTAGAAATGTGTGGGCTCATAAAACTAGAGTTGTAGTTTATGCTGAGAGTCACCTGATGACACTCTTAAACATAGTAAGCATAGCCAGAAGTGTTTCCATTTCATGAAAAGATTTGAGGTTTCAGAATTTGTTTCCATTCCAGCATGGAACGAAAGCAAGGCCGTTCAATGTTCTTCATGTAAAAAACACAACAGACACAGACATCTACCCCAAAACAGTCAATAGCCTCTTAGTTAAGACACTCACCGAGGATCTGGGAGATCCAGCTTCAAATCAGACGCCTCACAGGTGAGTGCCCTAATCACTAGGCTATGGGCTTTTCTGGGGTAGGGGTCCTCTCCATTTTTGTTTGAAAGTTTAGCTCTGCAATCAACTTGGTGAAAAAGAACTTTAATTTCACATAAGCATACACAGTAACTTCAGAAACTAAATTTATTCTTGGTTTTTAAACACTCTTTATTCTATTCTATTTAACCTTTTCTTTTCCTTTTAATCTTTTTTTGCAGCTAATACGGTACCACTTAATTGGAGATTTGAGGCCTCTGCTAATGCAGAGACTGATAGGCTCTATCAGGCCAGTGATACTCATGGGAATTATCTAATTTTCCAGTCATAGATTAGAGCATTTTAAGTGAAGGAAATGAAGCTGAAATTATATTTGTGTATACAGTTCAGTTAATTCTGGCCTGCCTTGTAATTCAATGTAAATCCAGTCCAGCAAGGTGTTGAGTGTCCTCCACTCCTGTTGAAATCAATGAGTGTTGAGAATGTATTGCTCAGTGTAGAGGTACTCATCAGTTCAGTGGATCAGACCCTTTGCAAAAAAGAACTGGGATAGCCTAATACCAAAGAGGAGTATAGCCTGAAGCAAAGAATAAGAGAGCTGTTGGTATAAGAGCAATCCCAGTTATATGGTTGTAATGATAAGAGTCAGAGCCTCAGGTGGTGTGTAAATCAATGTAATTATGCGGATTTACACTGCCTGATGATGTGGCCACAAATTTCAGGTTGAACAGATAAGAGAACTTGAAAAATGGTAAATTTGTGTCATAGTGCCTGACAAGCGATGCCAGCAGAAATTTTCAGAGCAGTCTGGCTGGTTCTGCAAAGCTTTATCGACTGATCTGTGAAACATGAAATTAACATTCAGTACTTTAAGCAGTGCTCTTGTTCACCATTGTTTTTAAAGGCATATCTGTGAGAAATATTACTTAGTGATATAGTTCTGGCCTGCTCACATGTGAAACCCCAATTCAACAAAGCAGTTAAGCACATGCTTAATTTTAAGCATTGATGTCAATGGGCCATATGCACAAGCTTCAAGTTAAGTGTTTTTTACTTGAATTGAAGTGCTTACCTGAATTGAGGCCTGAATCAGTTTGCAATCTCCGTTATCTTTCTTCAGTTTTAAACTTCATTATTTCTCAAAATTTTGTGTGCCAGGATGTGGTTAAAAAAGCAAATCTCTATATCCAAGTTGTGAAGGGGGAAAAAAACTAACTATCCATTAAAAGGTCTCTGTCTGACCACTAAAAGGAAAGGTAGCATTGAACAAGTATAAAACTGACTAGAACTAAATAAGTTCATGGAGGATAGGTCCATCAATGGTCATTAGCCACATGCAAGGATGGTGTCTCTAGCCTCTGTTTGCCAGAAGCTGGGAATGGGCGACAGGATGGATCCCTTGATGTTTATTTGTTCTGTTCATTCCCTCTGAAGTATCTGCCATTAGCCACTGTTGGAAGACAGGATACTGGGCTACATGGACCTTTGGTCTGATCCAGTATGGCTGTTCTTATGACAGCCTTTTCACTTATTAAATTAAATATAGTCCATCCAGTTTTTGCATTAATATATTGATACCGCTTGATTCTACATATAAGTAAGGAAGCATTTTATCTACCAGAGAACTAAATGAAACTGCAGTGTTCTCTTTTCAGGTAACTTAATGGCCATGAATCTGCTGTTCTTCATTTACAAAATAATAATAATTACGTCTGATTAGCAAAACAACTAAAATGTATTTTAAGTTTAAGTTTAAGTTCTGAGGTGTGTAGGATTTTTGTGCAAGGAAAAGGGGTGGTGTTGGGCACGTGTGTGTTGCATAAACCTGATTAAAAATATTAGCATTTAAATGGTCCAAACTAATTATTGAAGTTTTCTCTCTCTAAGATGTGTGCATCTCCCTTTCTGCTATTGTTATAGCCTCTCTGGCTGTAGCACATATGGCAGACTGTTGATCAGAGTGCTGAATAGCTATCTTCACAACCAGAAGTAATTGGAAAGCTTTTTTGAAATGACAGAGAAGATGATGCAACGTGCATCAAACTAATTACCCCTTTCAGTTTTCAAAGCAAGCTGGCATGAGTTAAAACTACAACCTTGACGTGGCAAAGCACTTAAATACGTGCTTAAATCCACCCCCATTCAGCAGAGCATATGACGTTTTTATTTAAATCATTATATGCTGTTTCCCAAAATTTGGGGTCAAGCTCAGAAAAGCAGTGTGTTGCTTTGGAGAAGAACGATGGACGTCTGTTTTAATCTCTTTGTGCATCAGTTCACCATCTGTAAAAGGAAGATCATACTGCCTTCCTCCCATTCTTTGTCTGGCTGTTTAGCGCTTAAATGCTTCACGGTAGGGGAGGGTCTCTTACTCAATGTTTGTACAACGCCTTGCAAAATGGGGCACTGCTGTTTGGAGTTTCTTGTAATAATATAAAATAGAACACACACAGGCACTCATTGAGAAGGAAGTCTTAATTGTCCCAACTAGCAAAGACAGTCGTGTTCACCCTATTATGATTTATATGTTAAGTATGAAAAAGATTAAATTCCTCAAATTGCTGGGTAGCGAGCGGGCAGGTAAGAAATCCTTAGTGTCATTAAGGAAGGTAAGTGGGAAGCTAGTGACAGATAAAGTTATTAGTTTGGAGCAGAATGAATTCATTGCATCAATGTTCTTGAAAGAAATAATGAAGGTCATGCCTCAAAGACTAGGAGACATTTTCCTAAGGGAGACAAAGAAATGTTAGATGGTCTTATGATTATGCTAAAGTAGGTAGTCAAGCCATAAGCAACAGTCAAAGCTGACAGGCCCAGATGATTTGTTTTACATAAAGCAAAAGTTAATGAAATCTCCACTGCAGGCTTTCTTGATATCTTGCTAAGAAGTGGGAAGATTGATCTACAAGAAGGGATAAGAGACATAGTTAAATTCCGTTTTGGGGGAATTTATTGGAAACTATGGGATGGGACAAGGTCCATATAAATATGTAAGCAAAAAAGAATATGGATCCATAAAACAATGCCTGGCTAATATGCATGAGCTCCTTTAGTGCATCAATAAGGCCCTATTTTTGTGAACGTTGTGTAGACCCCGCAACAGTTAACAAGTTAGTGTTTTGGTTTCTCACTGAAAAAGCAAAGCAAAAAATCTTATCTGTGACATGCGTGGCTAAGGGTGAGGGAGATCACTAAATAATGGCTACATCAGAGTGGTAGCCAAAACATACACACGTCTGATTAATTCTTATGTTTCCTCATCTATGAAAAGAGGGTGGTAATGCTTAATTGCTTACCACTCTGGGCTGTTGTGAGTTTTAATTGGATAACACTTATTTAGTGCTTTGAAGATAAAATGCACTATATAAATATTAAGTAATATTATGTTAAGGTCACTGACTTCAGGGTCCCTAGTGTCCTGAAATAGTTAAGCAAACTACTAATCAGCGTTGCCAGGACCCACAAGCATCATGAAATTTAACACCCCCTCCCAAAGTGTTTTTATTTGCCTTCTGGCTTTGGAGCCTTTTTGAGTCATGTTTCTGAGCTTTTCTCTGCAATCAAGAGGGTTAGAAAGTTAAACTTTGTCAGTTTTTATTTAAAAAAATAAATTCTCACATAACTCTAAGAGCTGAGGATTTAAGAAAAACATCATGAGACTCATGATAAAATTGTGAAAGCTGCTGACTCGTTTTCACCTAGGCCTGCAGTGCATTGACAAAGAGCTGAGAACCAGAGCTTGTTCTATTGAGTTCTTCTTCCCTCTTTTTGTGACACTTTCCACAAAGGATACTCCAGCCAAACACTGTATTAACTGACCCCACTACTAAAGATCCCCAGGTGCATGTTTACTCTGGCTGGAAAAACTAATCCCTTCTTAGTTGGTTTGCTACCAATAAGGATCTTATTTCACTCAGTTGATAGCCTTTTTTTCCCCACCAACCTTTTAAATTACTTTCCTTTCAAAGTCTCACTCTAGGAACTTGGCACATGCGTTGTGACCAAGCAGCCTCCCTTGTATGTTTCCATTGATCTGGGTATCCGTGGTCTCACCCAAAGCAGTTTCAATAGGAGACAGCATATCTTCATCAGATTTGGACATTGATTTCAGTGTAACTGGAGGGCAAAGAGAGAGCTCAGCAATGCACATGGATGGTCTGCCTTTTTTGATCTCCCAACTAAAGAACAAGTTTTTTTGCAGAATTGCAGATATGCATTAACACCACAGCCACTGCCTGACATGCCACAATTTCAGCTAAATAAATAGGACCTTGACTCGGTGGACAAAGACAAAGCCCTGCATGTAATTTCATTTTTAATACACATACTATTGGCAAAACCCATTTGGAAGGGAAATTGTTGCTAGACTTAAAAAACTATTTTGATTGTCCATCTTTTTTTTTTTTTAAACTGCACTTGACTTTTGGAAGTAAAAGGACACAAAATAGAATAGATAAATATTGTAATTATCCCTCTTAATGATCTTCTACAGAAATCTCTTTGGAATGCACATGTACTAGCTTTACCCCTTTCCCAATAAATAAGTTGCATGTTTAAATTCTCTAATTTTACATTTTTTCAACCATGGTACAAAACAATATAATTAGCTTTATTGTGGTGTGTCCTCGCTCCCTCCAGTCTCTTGAATGAAGCCTGTTATTTCTTAAATACGGTTGGCTCATCCTCTCTAAAATTTTATCTTGCAGACCTGAAACTCACAAGACATGTACTTCCTTGGACTGTTGTCTTTGCTGGTTTTGCAAAGTAAGGCCTTAAGCACAAATTTTCCTGATGAAACTATTGCAGAGTTTTCAGTGAACATTTATAATCAGCTGCGGGCCACTGGGGAAGATGAGAATATTCTATTCTCTCCTCTGAGCATTGCAATTGCCCTGGGAATGGTGGAGCTTGGAGCTCATGGGTCCACTCTGAAAGAAATTCGACATTCCCTGGGATATGACATCTTGAAAAATGGTAAGGTCTTCTAATTGTGTTTCTCTATGTATTTTTGTTGTAAAGGAAGAAATGGAGCCTATTGAACAACCATGGAAATGTCAAGGTTTTGTTCATTGATTTGCTATTTAACCAGTAGGTTTAATGACATTCTGGTTTATAATTTGAGCATGTTGAAGTACGTTGTAGTGGACTCAGCATAGAACTGTAAACTCCTGGAATCTAATACCAGGCCTGACAGCACTCAAGATTCAGGAGTCAAGTCACTTGAACTCTTCACTTCAGTTTCCATCTGTAAAATAGTGATGACATCCACCTAAAAAGCCTCCAAATATGTTTGGGAATGATCGTTTTGTTAATACCTGTAAAGCAACTTGAGGACAAAAACAATAGAATTATAATATAGTATTCTTAAGGAGAAAGTCTGGAAAACCTGTTAGTTGTTGCACTTGAAAAGTAGTAGAATTTCTTGAAGCTGTAATTTTATGTGATTTGTGTAATGTCTAATGTAAATATTTTTATCATAACTATTTTGTGATTCCTTGATGGGACTAGATCAGATTTAGAATAACAGAAAAAAATCTTAGCAGCTGGTGTAATGGGGTAAATATTTAGCATCAGTGAGCTGTAGCTCACGAAAGCTTATGCTCTAATAAATTTGTTAGTCTCTAAGGTGCCACGGGTACTCCTTTTTCTTTTTCCCATCTAAAATCTGTAACAGATGGGCAGATAATGCCTATTGTATGAACTAGTTGTGGTGAGTTGAAATATAGGGACAAGAAAATATAAACCTAGAAAAGTTTCCTATATTATATGTTATCCTTGTGTATAAATATCTGTTTTTAATAATATAGGATCAAACTCCACCCGCAGTTACATCTGTGTACCTTCAATATTATTGTTTGGACATACTTGAGGGCAAATTTGATTCACAGGTAGTAGTGATGGTTGTGTAGTGAATCTGCTGGGCTTTTCCACTTTACCACATGTCTCTGAGTAAATGTAACTCACCCCATAACGTGACTGTAGCTAGAGACCGCCACGTCAAAGGATCATAATGATAGGCACTGTACGTAGGTGTTTGCTTGGAAACCCGTGAGTGAAACTTCTGGCCTTTATTAAAACCCACTGGACCTGGGGGCCTCTGAGAAGCAGCATTTTTTTGGGCAGCCTAGAAAATAAAGTGGTGCTCTGGAGATATATGCATGTAATTCCACTGGCCCTGCAATAGCCCTTTTGCATAATCTCCTACACAGATGATGCCTGCAGATTATATTTGCTGTCTAGTTCTATAATTTTGCCTCTAAGGAATTAAAAAAACAGACAAGTACACTCTGATATTTGAAAGTGTAGTCCAGTTAATGCGAACAAGGCCATGCTCGGATCTCGGACACCTACTTTGTCTACACTGCTATCAACTCCTATTTCAGCTTCATGTAGAGTGCACTGCAATAGCTATCTGCAAAGACCAACCAGAAGCTTCAGCTATTGTAGAAAGCAGCAGGTTGCTTGAGTCTTTGTTCAGTACACATTAAACTTACTACACTTGTTCTCCATGTGCTTTATTGGCTTCTTTTTTGACTCCAGGAGCAATTCTGGTTGCTGGGATTTTTAATCTATGAAATCTGTTACTGTCAGAGTTCCTGGTTACCTAAGAGAGTGCTTTTCTCCTTCCCTGGGCAATGTCCTGACAACTGAAATTAATTGAAGTAATTTTAAAGTCCCTAGACCTGAATTCCACTGATGAAGAGTTCTCAGTGGAGGGCTTTGGCATTGAAACTCGTTCTCCCCCGCCCCCCTTCCTCCCTCCCGTCCTCCCCCCACCCCACCCCCCGGCCCTGAACTGTTAACATTTAGGACATAATACAAGACCCATTGAGCCTTTGAGAGAGAAATATGTGCAAGAATTTTTTTTTTCTCAGGATAGCTCAGAATGATTCATTATGTTGGAACAAATGAAAGCACTACAATTGTCAGGGTTGTGTGTGGGGTTGAGGAAATGGCTCACTAATGCTACTTATTGTGGACAGTAAAAACCCAAACTAGTCATTGCACAGTGGCCTGCCATGCCGATTAATTCACATCTTCAAGATCTCAAATGGAACAGTCTACAATGTGCACATTCAAGTCAGTGTAATGTAGTACAATATCTTAGTCACTGTGTGTGGTGTTTTTTTTTGTTTTTGTTTTTTATTGACCTCTGATTTGTTTACATTTTCTATGTCTGAGTCTTTAAATAAATAAATAGACAACTCTAAAATGTTACTGGATGTTCTGTACTTGAGGCTAAGATACCATTATGAATTGGTAGTGTGGAGAATATGTAATATTTCTTTAGTATGTTTGCCTCGCTAAGGAAAACAAACTACTTTTAATGTTTTTTTTTTATTTTATTTTATTTTATTTTATTTTCAGGTGAAGAATTGTCATTCTTGAAGGACCTTTCTGATATGGCAACTACTCAGGAAAGCCAGTATGTGATGACAATTGCCAACTCCCTCTATGTTCAGAATGGATTTCACATCAGTGACAAATTTTTGCAACTGGTGAAAAAATACTTTAAAGCTGAAGTAGAAAATGTAGACTTTAGTCAAAGTGCAGCTGTAGCTAACCATATCAATAAGTGGGTTGAAAATCATACAAATAGTAAGTCCCTGTGGTTCTCTTATTTCTCTCTTAATGTAAATGTTTGTGGTTGTGTCGTGCTGAAGTAGGTCAGTACTGGTTGACCTTTGTCTTGTCTGTCATCTTCTCTCTCACTTAAGATTAAGAAAACTTCTCTCTCGGCGAGAATTCTAGCATCAGTTCTTAATACAATTATATTTTTTTTCCTGTACTGTGATAGTCCTTTCAAAAATCAGCTTTTGCCATCACTAACCACACAGTGGTATCTAAGCGACTGTCATTTCCTCTTCTACATATAAGAAAATAACTGTAGTATCTATTGGTAAATAATGACACTTGACTAGCAACCACTCTGTGATTTGAGTCTCTGTTTTCTATTTAATATTATTGTATTTATTAATGAAAAGTAATTTTTTCATGCTTCCTTTCTAAACTGTTGGTTACTACATAAAAAATGTTTAAAGGCATTACTGGCCTGAGCTTAGTAATGACTTAAAATGAGAATTGTGGGTGCTCATTACCTCTCAGGATCAGGCCCAAATATATTAAGGAATATAAATTCAGTTTTGGTAGACATGTGCAGATTCAGTGACAAAATCTTGACACGTGCAGCCCCTGTTGACTTCAGTGGAAGCCATATCAGGGTAGCCAAAGACAGAATTTGACCATTGATAAGACTATCACTACTAAGGTGAACAGAGATCTCTAATAGGATAAAACAGTAAACACAAAACTAAAAAAGTAAATGTATTTGCTCAGATCTGCTGTTGAATTCTGATCATTGCCTATGTGGTGCTCCCATTGATTGTTCGGCTCCATACATATTTGGAGAGCAAATAGAAGCAGCGTGTGTCCCAACTTGTGGATCAGAGAATAATTTTGTTCTAATTCTTTTTCCACCACATCTCTTAAATTTAATTTGTGGTGTTAATATTTTAACAATAGAGGCCAGATTCTGTCCTCAGTTGCAATACTGTAAGTCTAAAGACTCGGAATCTTTCTAGGAATTTCTGCCACATACACATCCCTATGATACCTGAGAGTCTAGTTGTAGAGCTGTAATGGGAAGAAATGCTTTATTTAATACATAAATTTGTGGTTCAAATGGGAAAAGTATTCAATGTTAAGGCTCTTGCTCTAGTTTGAATTCATACTGTTTTTCCAAGGTATCAGGGAATGTGTTGCACTTCGGAGGTAAAATCCTGCCTTGCTGTTTGGAGACACAGAAATGGAGGAGACAAAGTAGCACCAGCCATGCAATAGGTCACATCATGTTGGCATAGGTGAATGTACAGTTGGGTGCACCTTTGTGGTTTTTAGAAGGCGCAGTATAAGCACCTGTCTAATGCCCGCTGCACATGCATGCTTTGTGCTGACCAAGCTGGCAGTCTGCAATCCACTGGGGCAGTGATGCACTGAGAGGCAGTAGTGGTCCCTCAGCTTAATATGTCTGTAGCACCAGAGCTCATTCTTGCCTGGCTGCTGTCAAGGGAGGAGACAACCCTCTTCCCTCGTTAGTGCAACAGTGCCACAGGGGTGGTCAGGATTTCATCCATGGCTTGTTAAACACACTCCTCTCAAAGCTTTGAGTAATATGCGCTCAACAAGGTGCAAAATAAATGAGACATAACTGTCTATATGGTGTGGAATATTCTTAATATACAATAATGCGTGTTACCAAGAACTGTTTGGAAAATATCACTGAAAATGAAATTTCGAACAAGGAAAGGAAAGACTTCTGATTACTTCTCCTCCCCACCCCCCCATACCACATATTCAAACAAGCTTTCATGTTGGAACTGAGTGAGTGTTCGTGTGTGTTCTCTTGACTGTGGTAAACTTACTGCCTCAAGGGACATTGCCCTGAATAAACTGAAGTATAAACAAAAACAGTTACTCCCAGGACAGCATGAACCAGATTCTGCCCACTGATGCACAAATGTGATACCAATTGGCTGCTCTGTGGAGCTCTGCAAATGCAAATCCAGAGGCAGAATTTGACTTTGAACACATGGCATAAATCAAATTGAGAAGTAATAACCAGATAGTGGTTTGTTTGTTTTTTTTAACCCATTGTATAGCATGTTGGTCACAAATGGGAGTGAGGAATCCATCTGGGATGAATTATTAAATGCAGTGACTAGATTTGTCACTATTCTTAGAGTTATAAAATCAAAATTATTTTACCGAAAACAAGCTGTATCCAATCAGGTAACAGACAATGCACTCTGATTGGAATAATTTATTTAGGAGTGGGAGCATAGCAGCTGCTATGCTCAGCTAACAAGCCTCTCATGACTACAGCAGATGTAAGATGTCTTTTCTCCTTTCCTTTCCCTGAGCAAATGTCTGTGAATCAAATGCTGAGGTCTTCCTCTCTTTAACAGTCCTCATCTTGGAGACGGTGGGTCTTCGTCTGAGTGAAAACTGAGTACCTGACCCACTCTTAGGGCCGTAACCAAGGCAGGGCAACTTCCCAGGGTGCAAAGCCACAGGGGCAGAAAAATTATTGGGGGGGGATGAAACAGTAAGGGGCGCAAATATGCTTGCTCACTTCAGGCATTGAAATGCCTAGTGACGGCGCTGCCCACTCATTGCTATTAAAGGCCCCAATCAATGGGACTCCTTATGTTCTTAAAGTTAAGCACATCTTTACGGGCTTCTTCAGATTAGAGCCAAAGTCCATAAAAGTTGATCCCCTGGAGAAAAATAGTGAACTATACTGTAACACCAGTAGAAACTTTCTTTATTTGACCTACATTTCCTCAAGGTTTCAGTGTGGGTTATATTTTAAAAGTGATGCTCAGAAACAAGTGACTGATAGCCACTTGAAGGAAGGATTTACATACCAATACCATGATTTAGGTTTTGAAAATGCTGGAAATTTAATTTGGGATTTAATGTGAAAATCTGAATTGGATATTATATGTTAGTGCTATTTTTTATTTTCTTGCCTTTTGTGAGCTGGATGAGCTTTGATTGAATATTCAATTTTATGTACAGTTCGAAGCACTCCTTCTTTTCCTGTTTCTCTGACAGACATGATCAAAGATTTTGCCTCATCAAGGGATTTCAATGCTCTAACTCATTTGGCCCTCGTCAATGCAGTCTACTTCAAGGGAAACTGGAAGTCACAATTCAGACCTGAAAACACAAGGACTTTCTCTTTCACTAAAGATGATGAAAGTGAAGTGCAGATTCCAATGATGTACCAGCAGGGAGAATTTTATTATGGTAAGCTGGGACCTGGACAGCTGACTTAATTAGTGCAGATAACTCTAACTCATTGCAGCAATAATATGACACTATGTATTCAGCCATGCACAATTCTACACATGTATGTATATGGTTGACAAACTATATGCAGCTACCTGATTGGCATTCCCTTGCTGGGTATTTCTTCACACACATGGTCGGTTACATGTTGCCTTGACAGAATTAATCTTTTATTTTGTTTTATAATTTCAACAGGTAATATTGAAGCTTATTTTTAAGCATTTTTTTCTTTTTTTACCAATTTAAATTTTCAGTTGCAGGAAATTATGATGGGGGTAAATAATTAATGATGGTAGACATTGAGTGTCAAAAAGTTTAAGCTTTATAATTGTTAAAACACAAATAGTTAACATCACATGTCAAATATACAAAGTAAAAAACCTTAAATCAAACTTTACTGAGTTCTCAAGAAGCAATTTTCTTTCTTCATCCTTAATTCTGTAAATTTCAGTTCTAGCCACTTTAAAATTATGAAATGTTTGATTTTAAAGTTTGATTTTTATCATGTTCTGATGAAAGGTGTCATCTCTTATCCTATTCAAAAGCAGTTGTGAAAGTTACTAGGGAAATTGAATTTTTTGTTCTACTTATTTATCGCTTCAGATTTCTAAAATATGATTGTATGTGCATGTCTTGTGCTCTAGTGCCCTATTTAATAAATTATAATGAGTAAAGGATTGCTTATAAATATATCTACCTCACTGTGAGAAAAAAGGGATGCCCAGAAGGATAACAAACCTAGGTTCTGGCAGACCAAGCAAAGAGCAAGTTAAGGAAGTCATTTTTCTCCACATAGGGATATAACTACACTTGGAGAGAGAAAATGCTAGACAAGCAAATGTGAGCAGTGTATAGCTGAATTGTTTTGATGATGACATTAAGGTAATAAGAGAAGGATTGGTCAAGTGATAAGTGGTATCAAAAGCTGAGATTTATGTTCAGTCTTACTGGCACTTTTTTTTCTGAATCATTTTCTAACATAGTTGAGGGATCTCCTTTTTTAAATAATATTAATTGTCTTAGAAATACAAATACAATTACAAACTTTTTAATTGAACATCACAAGGAATCGCGTATCAAGAAAGACTTAATCATTGAGACAAAGATTAAAATTTTCAAAAGCGCCTTTAAGTTACATCTACGCTACAGATGTGTCCAGCATAATTACGTTAGTTAGTTATCTGACCCAGATAATTATGCCAGCACAAATCTGTAGTGTAGGCCTGGCTTAAGCCTCATTTTAAAATATAATTCAGGCATTTGGGAACCTAAGTCTTATTGAGAGTCAATGGGACTTAGGTTCCCAGTTTACTTAAGTTCTTTGAAAATTTTTACCCAAGATGAGGTTACTAATTTAAGGTGTGGTGTTTTGCCTTATTCGGAATACAGTGTACATATTTGTTATGTTTAATTTACATCTGACAGATTACTAGTGTTGCATAGTGTGCATTTTCCCCCAGTTTGTTTAGTAAAGAGAAAGGAAATGCTTATGATGGAATTATATTCCTTTTTTGTAGGGGAGTTCAGCGATGGCTCCAATGAAGCAGGGGGTATCTATCAAGTTCTGGAAATACCATACGAAGGCGATGAGATAAGTATGATGATCATTCTTTCCAGACAGGAAGTTCCACTAGTCACACTGGAGCCATTGGTGAAAGCCCAGTTGATTGAGGAATGGGCTAACTCTGTGAAAAAACAAAAAGTGGAGGTATATCTACCAAGGTGAGGATATATTTCCAAGTACACATTTTTTAACAGGGTGCATTTATATGTGCTTTGCCTGCTATGTCATTATATGACTGTACAGGGTAACAGAGAAGTATTGGCGCAGTAGCAATTGCTTTTAATCATCACAATAGTGTTTTCTGTTTTCAGGACATTTTGAGATTTGTCATGTGCTCTGCAGAGGGGTGGTTTTAGAATACAGATGTGAAATTTCTAGGCAGTGAGAGAACAGGGAGTGAATCCTTGGAGATTTCTCATTAAAATTACATCCAAGAGGCCATTTTATTTTGATGTAAGATGATCCAAATTGAAACCTTTCTTACTGTTAGCACTGATTTTAAGGTGAAAAGATTGATTTACACTGGTTACTTGGAGCAATGACAGATCCATTCAATCAAATACAAACCTCTTGTCAGGCTTTTCTGTAGCCATCTGTTGCAGTAGTGACCCTAACAAACTTGACAGTTAGCTTTTGGATAAGGAAGTATTTGCAGTTATATAACCTTAGTGTTTGTAATATGCAAGGTTATTCTGTAATAAGCACAGGAACATACAGGAATCCCTCCAGATTTCTTTTTCTTTTGGACCTGATGCAAAGTCCACTGATGTCTATTGACATCTATTCAGAGGAGTTTATATCAAACCATTTGCATCTATTTTCCTTAGGTGACACTGGCAGCTTTTCAGTGTACAGCAAGAACTTCCCTCAGTGATGTATGCAGTTTTTGAAAAGATGCTCTTTAATCATCTTAATTTCTAAATTTAGACTAGCTGAACTTTCATTATATCTAAGAATATAACTGCTTCTCATTTATTTTTTTATGTAAGGCTTCTTTAGGCCACTCTATAAACTGAACAACTGGGGGGGAGTGGGGGGGAGAAGTGGCAAAGGAATGGTTTGAAAACAGGGAACAGATGGTGGCAGAGGACATCTGAAGTGCATTATGGTCCAGTGGTTTTAAGGAACTGTTATCTTTGTCACCATTCTGTTGCTGCAGAACAAAGACATAAAATGGTAGTTACTGCTCTTTATTTCAGTAACATTTAATTGAAATCATGTACGTATGACTCAAGGGCTTCTTTGTGCTGAGAAGGGATAATTTATAACTGTTTTCTTTTAAACGAATAATACTCTTTTAACCTAACCCTTGTACCCATGTGAAGGTCCTTTTCAAGAAGATACCTGCAGCCATGGGCCCATGCTATGGATTGTAGAGCAAATCCAGAGTTATAGGGCTAGATGAAGGCAAGCCAGGGCCCTAGGCACATCATACCACCCCATTCTGGTCCTGTCTCATGCCATGCCTCCTCCCCACCACCACTTGGAGTGGCAGAGGCTGGGAAACCCCTCCCAGAAAGGCAAAAGCATTATTTTGGGATCTCCATCTCCCCCAACCCCCAGACAGGAGGGAACCTCCTCCCCCCACCCCTGAGAGCAGCACAAGTAACCACTTCTTCCATCATCACTCTTGCCCCCTGCACTCTGGAGAGGCACCAGGGGGGCCTGCACAGCAGCCAGTGGGTATCTACTTGGGCTGGGCCCACTATACTGTTCTTCAACTGGGGTGGTGTTGGCAGGGCCCTCCAGAGCAATGCCCCCATTGAGATGCATGAGGCAGTTCACCCATCTCAGAACTACTGTTCCAGGTTGTCTACAGACTCAGGCAGGTGTCATTGCATCTGTTACAGTCCTATCACATTTTTTTTTAAAGTTTCTCTTTGCAACCATAAGTGCTAGAAATTTTGATAGTCTCTGCTTTTTTTTTTTTTAATGTTCCCTCTAATTTTTCCATCCATCTGCAGGATAAATTTTGTTATGCGCACTGAGGTATGTGCGGATGCGCTCCACCAGTAGAAACAAAATATCTAGATATAGTTGTATATTTTTAAAAAGTTAAATAGGGACAATTACTCCAGCCAGGACAGAGAATATATGTGCATTGCAGGAAGTACCAAGACATAACAACAATAATACAAGTATGTGTTGGGAGGTGAGTGTGACACAGAGACTGTGTGTGTGTGTGTGTGTGTGTGTGTGTGTGTGTGCTGAGAGAGTTTCTGAGACGCCCTGTGCCATCTCTTTAAGGCACTCATTGAAAGCTCTCCTGCTGTGATCGGAGTCATGTTGTCTCCCCTCCCCTGCTCTGCAGAGATGGGATACATGAGCAGGGAGGGAGAGGGGGAGAGAGAGAGAGAGAGAAAGAGTAACTATGTGTGCATGTCAGATATACACAGACATACAGAGAGACTGGGACTCCGTAAGCTGGATGCTGGGGAAATCTCAGAAACAAATGCACTGTCTCTTTAAGAAAGTCACTCACCCTTCCCTGTAGCAGCTCGAAGTCTTGAGCCAGGCTGTGTCCCCTGCCTCTCCCCTGCTCTGCTGAGATGGGGTACAGGGGCTGGGGGAGGAGGGACACTGACATCAGCACCCTCCTCTGCCCCTACACAGCCAGCAGGAGAGTCCCGGAAGCAGCTGCAGGACAGAGCAACGTTGCAGGCGGGGCACCTGAACACATGCACGGCACTTAAATCTCTCCTGCGCAGCCGCTCAAGCGCGCAGCTTACAGGGAACACAGGACTCTCTAATGTCACATGATTCCAGGAGTCGGAATCCTAGGCATGCGCCTGTAGTGGGTAGGCTTTAATCCAGTCCTGCTGGGTTCTGCGTATTTCCCCGCTCCTGTTGTTGCTCCACCTCTAACCAACAGCTCCTTTTCTGCTAGTCTTCGTGCCCCTTCACATGGAGGAGCCCATCCCAACCAGCTGGGAAACACAGATCTACTACTCCCAGTGTAACCTCAGTTTGCCCCTTCCATCCAGCAATCTTTAAGCATTTTGTACATGTTAATGAATTTGGATAAAATTGGATGCCATTAATCTCCCTCTGTATTTTCAGATTATTAAAAAAACTAGTGTGGGCTTGAAATTCGACATAGAGATACTGTAATTCCCTTATTAAATTGCAGAGATTAACTGTGCACTCCCAGCATGCTAGATTTCCATTAGGATTCAGAGGTGATCTGCAGAATTTTATCTGTGCACTAAATAAACACTTCATAAATATTTTATGCTCTCACTGAAAAGGCATGTTATGAAATGTGGCCTGCAGACTCTGTCCACTGAGAAATTGAAAGCAGCAGTGGAATAGAATTAAATTTTCATACCCCTGAAAGATACTATCCAATTATAAAGTGAACATTTTTTAAACTTATACATTTGTAATCTGAATTTTAATTTTAATTTTAAAATTGTAATCTAAACGGGTCTGAAAGACTAGCCACAGCAGAGTTAATCACAACTTTTCTAATATCTGTCTGTGCTATCCGTGTGCAAATGAAACTCTGTATTACTTCTCTTAATAACAAAGGGGACAATTGTACAGGATTGTTAAATTATACTTTCTCATTTTTCATTTTCAAATCATTGTTTCCAGCTTAACTAGGACTAAAGTGATCAACATTTTAATCCACTTCTGCATAGAAGTGAAACAGACCATGAAACTAATTTACAAAAACGTCTCCCAAACATAATTTATTTGAAGAGAACCAAAGGGAGAACTACTGTCTCTAAGGTGCCACAAGTACTCCTTTTCTTTTGGCTAATATCGGGAGCACAGTGTGAGCAGTTCTTCTTCAGAGTTTCACATGCCACCGTTTGTTTGCCTTAAAAAGGGGAGTGGGGAAGCTTTTCCTACCTGCTCATTCTTTCCTTGGCCCTTCTGCTGTTTCTGGTATTTGTCAGCTCTGGTTCTTCTTGTGACACGATCATAGAGATGTCCAGAACTCTGGGTATTGCAGCTCTTACCGCTGTGAGTGAGGGCTGTGGTAGAGGATGCCTATGGCCTGGTCTTGATGGACAAAGATGGGGAGGGAGGAGACTGTTTCAGTCATGTTCACTCAGATGAGTTAGCTTTGACACCACTGAAAAGCCCTGTTAAGATGCAGGCTGATATGTCAGAAGCCATGTTAACTGACCATATAGAAACCTAGGTTCCCCATTAGACTAAAATACTGCTTCAGATGCTGAGGGCTTATACTGGCCATCTAGGCAGGTGTTAATTTTACCTGTGATCTACTAATGCACTTGTTCCTCTTTTTCATATGCTTTGCTTTTTGCTCTGCATAAAAGTATGTGCTATGGATCAGTTTGAGAACCTAGATTTTCAACTTCCTTTCACAAACTAAGTAACTTTGAAATGATAACCTCTGGCTGAATTAAATTTTTGCTCCAATTCTTTTTGCTGTATGAGCAAAAAGTAGACCAAGTCCCCTTTGATTCTAAGTACTCTCAACTCCCATTTGGTTCACTGGGAATTCAGCACCTTGCAGGAGGCACTCAGCATCTTGTGGGACTGGGCCATCTCTCCTTTCTCTTCTGTCCTTTCTGAACATTGAAGGTTTTGAATGAATCTTATTAATTAATTCTCTACATAAATTCTAAACTAAGAACTCTGTTCTGCCAAGGACATAAATACCTCCTCTAATTGCCACTGTTGTATAACTTTAATCCTTGATGCAGGGCTCATCTTCAATAACTCCGGCATTTATTGGAAAGCTGGATCATATCAGGGAAGTTTAGATATTGTATTTCGCTGTCCCTAGATGATATGGTGCCTGTCCTAAAAAGAAACGTGGTCATCAACTTTAGTGAGCTCTGGATCAGGCCCACAGTTCTAGGTAGGAAGTGAAGAGAGAGACCAGGTAAACCTAGTAAAAATGACTGCCACACTAATGCTTACCCCAACTCTTTCTCATACTTGGCTTGTTGTGCTGCTTCTTTGCCTCTTGCCAACATCTGCTATCTTTATAAAAGTCTCTAAAGAGATATTAACATGTGAATACATATTTATCAAAGCTACTGTAATAGAGGAAATAATTCCCAAGTGTATAGCAGATGTTAGACGTTCCCCTTGGCATGAATGTACTATACGTTCAGGCCAGTCATCTCGCCTCTTAACCTATGGCAATAAACATTTTTGGGTTCTTTGAAAGTGGATCAGGTTCACAAGTTAGTGCTCTCTCAGGGAACAGGTAATTGACATTTTTCACTCTCATGGAAGCATGAGATCATGTAACGGTTTATCCAATGTATTATATACAAACAAGCTTTCATTCAAGCCCAGCTAGTCCCGTCTTTCTGTTGGAGACTAACAAATTTATTTGAGCATAAGCTTTCATGAGCTACAGTTCACTTCATTGGATGTAGCTCACGAAAGCTTATGCTCAAATAAATTTGTTAGTCTCTAAGGTGCCACAAGTACTCCTTTTCTTTTTTGGGAATACAGACTAACACGGCTGCTACTCTGAAACCTGTCTTTCTCTTCTATCTCTTGCCTGGGTGTTTGTTGGTTTTTTTTGTTTTTGGGTTTTTTTTGGTCAGTGCAGGAGAGTCCAGTTTTTCACTTGCTGTTTGCATTACTCTCCCTATGGTGTCTCAGGGTTGATAGAATAGATTTAGGTTTAACATGTAGGTTTTCTTTTGGTCAGATTCCACTTAAGTTTCAAGTGCTGTCAAATAACTGCAGTTCTTCAGTGACTATGACTTCTGTCTGATGGGTATGAAAATTTGATTTGCCCTATTTATAGCATTTGAAGCTCCAAAGTAAATCTCCTTTTGTCCAGTTGCCAGTATAAGACTGGAAGACAGATACTTTTAGCGCTCATGGGAATATGCAGTTCTTCTGCTCTGCATGATGCACCCACATACTTCCTGCACATTATGGAGGAAACTACTTCTTTATGGTTGAATATCATGTAATGCAGCATTCCCAAAGTGTGGGGTGCCCCAAAGTACTAGCTTGGGGGCTGGAGCTGAACAGGCAGCTCAGTTGTTCTCTGGACTATCCGCTTTAATTATAATAATAATGCAGTAATCATCATCATAATTGATTTAAATCTCTAGCTATTACAGCTGCAAAGAAATCCTTGAAAATGTGACCTGAGTGTAACTGATACTGTGATAGGTTTCAGAGTAGCAGCCGTGTTAGTCTGTATTCGCAAAAAGAAAAGGAGTACTTGTGGCACCTTAGAGACTAACAAATTTATTTGAGCATAAGCTTTCGTGAGCTACAGCTCACTTCATCAGATGCATCCGATGTAGCTCACGAAAGCTTATGCTCAAATAAATTTGTTAGTCTCTAAGGTGCCACAAGTACTCCTTTTCTTCTTGATACTGTGATGCCTCCCTGAGTTTTCCAAGAGCCTGAAGTGTGAACAGACCCATTACTTTCAAGGGGAGCTCATTCATATGCCAATTGTGATATTTTAATTGTAAATTCACCGCTTAACAGAGTATGTAAAAAAGGAAAGAAGGTATCTTATTAGAAAGATCTACAGAATCTAGACTGAGTCAGTTGATTCTGAATAGGTTTTCAACAACACATGGCAAAGTTGAATGGGGTGTGTGATTAGTGTCACTTTTCTTAAAGGGCCAGCTTGTTTTTCAAAAGTTCAAGAAACACTTGTAATGTTTCTAAGTCCGTATCTAGGAGTGTACATTTTTCTGATGATCAAATCTGATCATCTGATGAGATCCCTTTTGCAGGCCTTCTGGTGAACTTCACCCATTCACATTTTGCCCTGTCAGACGTCTGAATGAGAATAGGGCCTACATTATATATACTGTCAATACCATATTTCATATAGTTTTTAGAAATATGATAAACTTTTTCCCCCTCCTTTCCATCCTCCCAGCCCCGCCCCCCCTTCTGCAGCATATTCAGTTTTGTGTTTAGGAATTTTTCAAAAATAACTCCCAGATCTCTTCCAAGCTTAGTATGCAAAAGTATCTTTTCATGTATCCATTTGCGTTCTCTTTTTTTTTTTTTTTTGTAGTTTATTATTTGTCATTTATCTGCTAAGCATGTTATTTGCGGTCTAGTAGTCCAGAGACTTAAATCCACTTAAATCCCATTTATATCTCCTAGTAATCTTCCTGCAGTTGGAAGTTTCCATTTGCAGTAGTTGGGGTTTCTTTGTTTTTTGTGGGGTTTTTTTGTGTTGTTTGTTTGTTTGTAACCTCTGGGTTGTTTTTCAAACCCATTACCCTCACTACCATTCTACCTCACTTTAATGGTTCACCAACAGAGGTCCATCAGATGTGTATAGTTATGTTTGTTCTCTGTCAGAGCCTATTGCTGGTGGGAGCCAGCTAGCTGGCAGTATGAGATATTAGTTGGCACCTTTATTGTAATGCTTACTTTAAAAAAAAAAAAAAAAGCCAGTTGCTTTACATAATGCATATATAACCAACTAACCTAATACCAAATAATGTCATCCCCTGTGCGGGTGGATTGGAGGCATGCTTGGGCTCTTAATTTTGAAATGTATCTCAATTGTAACATGGCAAAAAATATTCCTCAGAAGGTTCACCTCTGTATAAGATGCCCATGCAAGTCCATCTGCACCATTTAAACCCTAGTTAAACCCTGCATCAAGGGCCAAGCACTTTCAGTTCTTTCTAAGAGTTTGCACTGAAGTCAGTGGAGTAACTCTAGATTTACACTGGCATAACTGAGAGCGGAATCTGGCCCACCGATTCAGAGCCTTGAAGTCGGGAGGGGCTTTGAATGAATAAAGACTTGAGGATTTGGCCCTTAATTCAGGGCTAAAGTTGTTCAAAGGGCCTTGCATTGGCTAACTGCTTGGGGCTTTATTCTACTCTACGTGAACTCACAGTTCATCGCCATGGGCAAAGTGGGTGCTGCATCCTTTCAAAGAACAAAGCTAGTTAAGGACACTTTCCCGTTCCTGAAATCATGTTGGCTGCTTTGGTTCATCTGTACACTATGTCTTTACGTGTTGCTCATTAAGAGTGTGCGGTGTTCTGACAAAAGATGTCAAGCTGACAGCAGTGAAATTTGCTAGAGCATCAGAGGGGACTTTCCCAACTAATGACATTGTATTAGTCACTTGCTGGTCCTCTGGTATCCTGCCAAAGCAATGAACTCTTAAGGAAGACTGCTTCTCCTGTTTTCCTTTCAAGCACCATGATCCTCCTGTAGGTTGTTTGGGCCTGGTGCTTTAATTCTTTTGCCGTCACCAATAAGGTGTAGCTGCTCCTGTACTATCCCTCATAAATCATCTTTTCATTTAGACAAATTCTTCCTTAGTAAAGAACATTAACGTCTGTTTAGCTGAATTTTTGTTGATTCTCTTTGGCTTGTTTTGTCACTTTTTACCTTCTGCATTTTTGTTGCATGAATAGGAATCATATTTTCCATTTTCTTCTTCTGTTAGATTTTTCTTGAAAATGGGAAAATCCAGCTGACCTTTTTCATTTCATTCTTCATTATCTCTAGGTTTTTTTTATTTTGAGGGGGGGAGGGGAGCGTTAAGCTTCCAATTTTTGCACATGCCCTGACACTCAGTGAGATCATCTCCACACTTCATCAGCTGCTTTATGCTGGGTCAGGATTCTGTACAGCACCACTCATTTCTCACAATGATCACATCAATAGGATCATTGCTGCTGGATGGTTGACACGTTGCATCATACATGGTTTGTTAATATGAAATAAGACTGTTTAATTTTTTATTACAAGAAATGGCACAGTGGTACAATAGTTTTTCTACTGGGTCAAGAGTATACGAGAGAGATTTTACTAAGAACTGCAGTCTGAATGCAAAATAGTCTCTAGCCATATGGCTTGTGTAATGAAACCCATCTATACTCTCTGCTTTCTCTTTGTGACCTTACAGTTGATGGCCGCATAATTGAAATGCTTTATAATTAATGTTTTGGTCATTTTACAGAGAGCCTTTATTACACGAAAATTTCCTATTACGCCTTCTCATCTATCAATAGACCTCTGTGACATTTCTAATCTAGCTAAGGGTAGCCCTTTCTCATTATTACTTTGATAAACTCCTTTACTACAGGACTTCCTAGTCTAGGACCCAATGCTGCAACATTGAAACTAATGTTTCAGAGTAGCAGCCGTGTTAGTCTGTATTCTCAAAAAGAAAAGGAGTACTTGTGGCACCTTAGAGACTAACAAATTTATTAGAGCATAAGCTTTCGTGAGCTACAGCTCACTTCATCGGATGCATTTGGTGGAAAAAACAGAGTAGAGATTTATATACACACACACAGAGAACATGAAACAATGGGTTTATCATACACACTGTAAGGAGAGTGATCACTTAAGATAAGCCATCACCAAGGTGATGGCTTATCTTAAGTGATCACTCTCCTTACAGTGTGTATGATAAACCCATTGTTTCATGTTCTCTGTGTGTGTGTATATAAATCTCTACTCTGTTTTTTCCACCAAATGCATCCGATGAAGTGAGCTGTAGCTCACGAAAGCTTATGCTCTAATAAATTTGTTAGTCTCTAAGGTGCCACAAGTACTCCTTTTCTTATTGAAACTAATGAGAGTTTTGCCATTGACTTAATTGGAAGCAGGACCAGAATGAATTACTATATCCTTCTTGGTATTCTGTGTTTTTTATTTATTATCTTAAAATAAAAGCTGAGCATCTTTATTTTCCTAATCTTTCTTTTTGCGAACAGCTGTCTAAAGTTTCTGCACTCTTTTTGTATCACTCATTGTTCCATTATCTAGATTAAACTTGATCACATTTGGTTTGATATTTGCTAGCTTTCTTTTTCTCCTATCTATTTAATCTAACTACATTACTAAGTTTTTATAGGCAGGGATTTTGTGTATGCCTCATGTACATAATATTGTTAGCATATTTCAGGGGCTAGTGCAGTACAAATAGTTATAGAATATTCTAGCCATGAATGTCTGTTATCAATAAATATATGTATTTATAATGTATTTATAAGCATTTCTATAGCATGCATCACCGTACTATAGTATCTGAGTACTAAATTTGCTTTTTTTATTTAACTTGGTGTTTCAACCTCAATTAACTACAATTTACAAACATGCTAATAAAAATAAACACTACTAATACATCCTTGGATTTTGCAATTCTCTGTTATGCTCCCCAGGTTCACAGCAGAACAGGAAGTTGATCTGAAGGATGTTTTGAAGGGTCTTGGAATCACAGAAGTATTCAGCAGAAATGCTGATCTCACTGCAATGTCTGGTAAGACACTCTCTTGTTTCCAGTCTTTCACAATACTGCATCAAGTCTCGACGTTATTGAGAGAGAACAAAAAAGGACTGCAAAATTTGTTTTTGCCAATAATATAAGTTTTTGTGACCCTCCTGAATTCTTCTAATATCTGACATTATGCATTTATCATTGGATTGTGAACTTTCCAAGAACAGTTTTAAGAGAGATTATTTTACAAGCTTTACCAATCTATGGGTTTTACCTCTGCTTAAGAACCCTCTACTCCTGGTGTTATAAGTGGCAATGCTTCTGTTGCATGAGTAAAGAGAAAAAGGAACATTATGCAAAAGGTGGATGCCTCTGGCATGATGAACAATATTGAGGCCTCTTATACGCATGGCCTTGGTGGTTCAGTGGATTTGTTTTTTTATCTCGTAGCCTGAATTCAAACAGCAAGTGACTTGTCATCTCTTACCCTAGGGGCCATTTGTCCACAGCATAAAGGTTAATAATCTTCTTTGTAGAAGAAGCATTATAAAGGAAAAGTTTTTAAGATTAAGGCACATGAGCACAAATAACTACATCCACTGCATGTCTGTTTAAGCCAGTTGTCAGCATTTCACTTTCATACCTACCAAAATCCTTTAAATTTAAAAAGTCATTTCAAATAGAATCAGCAAAAAGAGCTGGGTTGGGGTTTTTTTGTTTTTTTTTTTTTTTTAAATGAATGTGAAGTCCAGGAAAGGTGTTGAGCAGACAATCGTAGGAAGTGTCAGAGTGACGTCCTTCTCTGAGGAATTTACTCTCTTATACGCAACAGTAGCAGGCACTTCTGTAGCACAAGCTCCCCCATACTCAGTCCTGACCTGACGGATGAGAAACTGGTTCAGTCTCAGGCTCATTTGGTCTCTACCTTCTAGCTATCAGCTATTTTCAATTAGCTGACTATGATGGTTAATGGACTCTAAGACCAGAAGGAACCATTATGATTATCTAGTCTGACCTCTTGTGTAACACAGACCATAGAACTTCCCCAAAAATAACTTCTAGAGCAGATCTCTTGGTACAATGTCCAATCTCAATTTAAAAATTGCATTGATGGAGAAATGATTGGAACAATTTACCAATTACTCTCACCATTTAAAATTTATGCCTTCTTTCCAGTCCAAATTTGTCTAGCTTCAACTTCAGCCACTCGTTCATGTCATACCATTCTCTGCTAGATTGGAACACTCATTATTAAATATTTAGTCCATGTAGGTGCTTAGACTAATCAAGTCACCCCTTCTCTTTGTAAAGCTTAATTGACTAAGGCCATAGCTGCAGGATGGGAGGGTGGGGGCTATATCCTGGGAACTAGTGACTCTGAAAAAGATTTGGGGATCAAGGTGAATAATCTGCTAAACATGAACTCCCAGTGGGGTGCTCTGGCCAAAAGGGCTAATGCAATCCTTGGATGCATAATCAGGGGATTTCCGAGTAGGAGTACAGAGGTTATTTTACCTCTGTATTTAGCACTGCTAGGACTGCTAATAGAATACTGTGTCCAATTCTGGTGCCCGCAATTCAAGAAGGATGTAGAAAAGTTGGAGAGGGTTCAGAAAAGAGCCTCGAGAATGAACAAAGGATTAGAACTTATAGTGAGACACTCAGGATAATGTTCTTTGTTCCTAGATATGTATACATTTATGAGTAGCCTTATTAAAATGCATATTGTTAAATTGTGCCCAGTTTTATTAAGCAATCCAGATCTCTCCGAATCAGCAACTTTTCTTCTTTGTTATTTACCACTCCCCCACTTTTTGTGCCATCTGCATACAAATCACTGAAACTTTGGTTGCTTCCAGGTCATTGATTTTAAATTTAAAAAAAAAAAAAAAGCATCGGGCCAAGAACCAATCCCTGTGGGACCTCACGGGAAATAGACCCGCTTGATGATGATTCTCCATTTACAGTTATATTTTGAGACCTATCATTTAGCCAGTTTTTAACCCATTTAATGTGTGCCATGTTAGTTTTATATCATTCTAGTTTTTAATCAAAATGTCATGCAGTACCAAATCAAACACCTTTCAGAAGTCTAAGTATATTACATCAACGCTATTATCTTTATCAACCAAACTTGTAATCTCATCAGAAAAAGATATCAAGTTAGTTTGACAGAATCTGTTTTCCAGAAATCCATGTCGATTTGCACTAATTACATTACCTTCCTTTAGTTCCTTATTTGTTAAGTCCTATAGCAGCTGCTCCATTATTTTCCCCAGGATCGATGTCAAGCTGATAGGCCTGTAATTACCCAGGTCATCTCGTTTACCCTTTTAAAAAAATTGTCATAACATTAGCTTGCTTCCAGTTTTCTTGAACTTCCCCAGTGCTCCAAGACTTATTGAAAATCAACATTAATGATCCAGTGAGCTCCTTGTTGTTGTAATTTACATTTATATAGCTCTGTCTCCCTTGTCCCAGAACATTTCACTAGTCTTAACAAACTGATACACAATCTCTATACCAAACTTCAGTGTGGTGTGACATTAGGAATTGGACTGTGGCAAGAAAACAGCCAATTACTTTGTCACTGCTATGCTGGGCTGGATTTGAGCTGTTAAGTCGTATCCAGTACCCAAATTCCAGAGCCACCCAGTGCCCACAGAAATACTGGTTGAGTTGTTCTTGCTGTGGCCTTCCGCTTGCAATCCTTATACTACATTAGCTCTGCAGTTGTGGGGTTTTTTTGTTTTGTTTTGTTTTTTATATATATACCTTGGTTGTCCTCAGGGGATCCCACTGTCCTCCACCCAGGAAGCTGTAGCTCAGGGGTTCTCAAACTGGGGGTTGCAAGATTATTACGTGGGGGTTGCAAGCTGTCAGCCTCCACCCCGAAACCCCACTTCACCTCCAGCATTTATAATAGTGTTAAATATATATTTAAAAAAATTAATTTATAAAGGGAGTCGTACTCAGAGGCTTGCTGTGTGAAAGGGGGTCACCAATACAAAAGTTTGAGAACCACTTCTGCAGCCCTTCTGGGTTGCTGCTTAATCACCGAGATGGATACCTGAGTCAGAGAAGTCTCCTTTCTCTATCACCTACTACAGAGAATCAGAGCCAAGTGAAGGTTTTCAAACAACAACAGCAAAAAGTTTTAATCTGAAACTTTCACCAGAAATGTTAAGGTTTTGTTTTCCAAATGTTCCCTTTTTGCAAAGTTAGATATTTAAAAAAAAAAAAATTGGTTCACTTTTCCTTCACCACCATTCTCTTTCTCTTCCCCCAGTCCTCTGGCCCACCTCATCTCTCTGTCCTTTTTTTTTTTTCTTTCTTTCTTCATTACATAAAATGGAAAAGGGAGGGGGCAGGAAAAATAAAAATGAATATACGAAAAATTGTGCCTTTTTACAAACCTGTGGAATGAATTTTCCACATTTTCATGAAGAAAGTCTTCCATTGTTTTGATGACCTGTAGTGGAAATGCTGATCCCACATTAATCTATAGCTCTAACACAAGAAAAATCTTAAAATGAATGTATCAAAGATAATTTTGGAAGTTCACTTAACGTGTTGGGTGGTGGTAGGACTCTCCCTCCGAATCTGTCTGTGATGTAGTATCCAATAGTGCAGCGGAGCATGTCCCTTTATTTCACTCCATATACAACACAGAGAGGCATAAACATCAGTGAGCAGCTCTGCACACAGGAGTGCAACAGATGGATTGAATGTGTTTGTGTTTAATCCATGAGATTAATTATTTGTTCAAAGATTTATATTTTGTACAATTATGTCTTACAAAAGCAAGAGAGAGTTTACGACCACATATATATCTTGCTTGGACAATTGAACTTTGCTATTTAAAGACACAGAGGCACTAGATTTATGGTTTATTACAATAATCTGTAACCCACAATAACCCCCCTTTTGTGTCCTGTGACTAGAGAAGTGTTAACGGGCAACTTCACCTTCACTGGTCTCTTAGCATATGTGTTAACTACTTATGATAAACAAACTATTCCACCGTGGATTTAATTCTGAGGCTCTGAGGGCTTGCCCATGCTTAAAATGCTATGGTTTACACACTAGCTACAGCAATGGGAGGGGTTCTCCCAATGGTTAGATAATCCACCTCCTGGAGAGGCAATAGCTAGGTTGCTAGAAGAATTCTTCCATCCACCTAGCACCATCAATGGCTATTAGCCAGGATGGTCAGGGATGCAACACCATCTTCTGAGGTTCCCTAGCCTCTGTTTGCCAGAAGCTGGGAATGGATGACTCACTTGATTGCCTGCTCTGTTCATTCCCTCTGAAGAACCTGGCATTGGCCACTGTCAGAAGACAGGATATTGGGCTAGATGGACTGTTGGCCTGACCCAGTATGGTCATTCTTATGTTCTTAGGACTGGTTGGCTTAACTGTGCTGCTCATAGTGGGACTTTTCACAACCCTCACCAACATAGTTAAAACGACCTAATTTTCTTGTGCAGAGCAGGTGTGAGACTCTTTCCCAGACCTTAAGAGCTCTGTGTAGCTCGAAAGCCAGGGTTGGTCTGCACTGGAACTTATATTGGCATAGCTACGTCTCAGGGGGTGTAAAAAATCAACCTAACCGCCTTAGTGTAGACAGTACTTGGTTGACCCAAGAATTCTTCCATTGGCCTAGCTATTGCCTCTCAGAGAGCTGGATCACCTATGCCGATGGGGAACCCCTCCTGTCAGCACAGGTAATGTCTACACTGACGCGCTACAGCAGCTAAGTTGCAGTGATCCAACTCTGCCAGTGTAGCGTTTTAAGTGTAGACATAACCTTGTCTCTTTCATTACAGAAGTTGGTCCAATAAAAGATATTACCTCACCCACTTCACCTATTTAAAGATTAAGTTGTTTATAATGGAATGTAAAGCATTAAGTACAGCGATGATTAATGTTGCTGCTCTCTAATTTTTCCCACTGAATGTCCGAGGAGATGTCTAAAACATTCATAGGTTTTTTTATTTCTTAATTTAATAAAGTAATATTTTTTTATTACTTAGAATTTTGTCTTGACAAAGTTAACACCAGTGCTGTGGTTACTTTCCTTTCTTACAAAAGGTTTCTTTTTGGTTGTTTTTGTTCTGTTTTTTGTTTACTTCAATATCAGACAAGGAAAAGAACTTCTGGGCAAAAAATTTAAAATCTTTTATTTTAAATTGATACACAACATGCCTGGGTCCACAACATGCGTGCTTAACAGGGGTTTGAATGTCCAAAAATTCTCTCAAAGATCAAGGCGTAGACTTTTTTGGAAAATGTAGCACTTCATGAAAGTTAAATACAAACAATTGTGAGTTGTTGGGTTTTTTTTATTCAGAGAAGTACACCTATTTGGAAGTTGTTAAAATGTAGGTAGATTAAATAAAAGAAAATACAGAAAGGCTTTAAATAAACACTGTCAAGTTTTTATCACTTTTTTCTGCTACTGTCTTTTTGAATTATTGCCATGTAAAGCCTCTGAATTTCTAAGGCCCAAGGAGATCTGGTTGAAACTTCAGGATTTCCATTTCATGGAAATTTCTGACATTTGAAAAAAGTTTTCATTCCAAATATGAATACAAACTAGAAACTTTAAAATCTCTTGCAGAAAGGAAATTCTTGGGGAGGTGGGGGGTCAGAATAATCTAAACTTCCCCCCCAGCTGCGCCTCTCAAAAAAAATGGAGCCACCAATTGATTCTTAAGGACTGCTTGGGCTGCTCCTGGGGGGTTGGGAGAAGCCCAGGGAGTCCCCTGGGGTCATGGGAATTCCCATTCCCAAAATGTGGCTGCTCTAGTCCTTGCTCATTGTGCAATATAGGAATACTTGACTGTCCACCAAACTTGACTCTCTGGAGGATGAAGAAAGTTGGCCTGTGGGATACTTTTGATTGACTCCTAGAGCATGAGTTCTGTGGGGCTACATGTAAATTGCAGAGCAATAGAGTTTGAAGTCTGGCTCCTGGTGTGATTTAGGCTTGGAACCTCCATTCCTGTGAGATCCTGGGACCAGAGGTGCTGGAACATTTTTTTTTTTTATAGTGTGGGTGCTGACAACGGAAACCATGTATTTGGTGTTTGTTAATACTACTTCAGGCCAGGGTGTGTGGCAGCACCACTGTCTGGGACCCAGAGTCCAAGCCCTGGGTTAGTGCAATTTTATGTATATGGAAGGGGTTTAGGCTTGAGCATGACTTCAAGACCATGGCTTACATTGTAGTGTTGCCATACCCTGAGAGCCCCTATTTGAGCCAAATTTCCCAGGCTTCTGTAGCAGGGTTGCTGGAAGCCCTGTATCTATGATCCCAGGGTAGTCTGGCTGGGCAGTCCCAGAGCCATAGACCTCGGAAGCTCAGCTCTCCAACAACCCATCAGGCAAGACAACATAAAAGTTTTTTGTAGGAACACAGCCTGTGTTTTGAAGGAAGTTTGTTGAAACTGAAATGTGTCTGCGATACATTTCAATTTCAATTAATCAGGATTTTCTGATGAACAACCATTTAATCAGAAAATTCCCAACGAGGTCTAGGCCCACTTCAGAAACCAAATCCAGTCACAGATTGTTGACTTCAGTGGAGTTGTGTGGGCTCACATGTCAGCCCGTATGAATACAATTGCAGGATCACAGCCTTAATTTTCACCATTATTCTTATTATTTATTTTTATTGCGGTAACACTTCGGAGCCCCATTTCTGGAGCAGGTGCTGTACAAATCCAGAACAAAAGACATTCCCTGTCTCAAAGAGCTTACTATCTGGTTGTTCATTTCTTGTACTTTATTCATCTCAGAAAAGGGAAACAGAGTAGTCAGCTTTACTGCCATGTCTGGATCATGAACTATAAAGGGGAATATTTGGATCCAAATGTTAGCCCTAGATGTAGCATGCTTTTGGGGACAAAAGCTCTTTGGCACATTCTAAAGCTGAAGTGGGAAACTGAGGAAGTGTCTATCTGCTGCTGGTCTAATTCACATACTCTGTCCTTTGGGTCCCCCCTTTGCAAAAGGGGAAACTGAGGTTCTCTGAAGCTCCTGGCAGGTGTAATGTGCATATACTTAAGGAATTGGGGATTGGTCCTGCTTCAAGCAGGGGGTTGAACTAGATGACCTCCTGAGGTCCCTTCCAACCCTAACCTTCTATGATGCAGAGAGAAAGACATTATAAAAAACGCTTAAAGAGAAACACTGTATTATCTGATGAAATTTAAAAAGAAGTAAACATGGAGTTCTGCCAAAACACACTTATCTCTAGGCTTGGCAGAGAGGCATTTTTGGGAGGGATAGCTGAGTGGTTTGAGCATTGGCCTGCTAAACCCAGGGTTGTGAGTTCAATCCTTGAGGGGGCCATTTAGGGTTCCGGGGCAAAATTGGGGATTGGTCCTGCTTTGAGCAGGGGGTTGGACTAGATGACCTCCTGAGGTCCCTTCCAACCTTGATATTCTATGAATTAACAAGAACTCTATGAATTCCACAGGTGCCCAAGACTCAACATTCTGTATTTGCCATGAAATGAAAAAAATCATGAAACTGCTTCTGTTGACATTGAGTTTTATACATTTTGTTTTGTTTTTTGTTTGGTTTACACAGACCCTAAATTTGAGGTCTGAACTATTCAGCATGGTTTGAGAACTGTCTTGGAGCAGTTAAATTCTGCCTTACTAGAATGCCCCCTGTATTTTCAGCTGAATATGGTATTTCTCGCTTTCTGTCCTGAGAGGACATGTAGTGTTTTGTGTGCACTGTTAAAATGGCAGCTGCCTTTATCCCCAGAAGCGACCTGCATTTCAATGAGAAGTGAAGTGATTTTAAGGCAGAATCTTACAGTACAGAATGGGTAGAGGTACATCACCCCAGTAGAGGTTCCTGGAGGCATTGTGGTTGAGGTAGCTATCCTTTCTCTGGATGGGAATAGGCCACGGAAGCCCCTACTACACACTTTTCCTGTTACAGAAAACCTGAGGAGATTTTTCAGGTGCTTCAGAATGGCCTGACTACCACTGTGTTCACAAGGATGTGAAGTGCAAAGGCAGATTAAATTTTTTCAGGGTCATGCTTGCTAGAATCATAGAATCATAGAATCATAGAATATCAGGGTTGGAAGGGACCCCAGAAGGTCATCTAGTCCAACCCCCTGCTCAAAGCAGGACCAAGTCCCAGTTAAATCATCCCAGCCAGGGCTTTGTCAAGCCTGACCTTAAAAACCTCTAAGGAAGGAGATTCTACCACCTCCCTAGGTAACGCATTCCAGTGTTTCACCACCCTCTTAGTGAAAAAGTTTTTCCTAATATCCAATCTAAACCTCCCCCATTGCAACTTGAGACCATTACTCCTCGTTCTGTCATCTGCTACCATTGAGAACAGTCTAGAGCCATCCTCTTTGAAACCCCCTTTCAGGTAGTTGAAAGCAGCTATCAAATCCCCCCTCATTCTTCTCTTCTGCAGACTAAACAATCCCAGCTCCCTCAGCCTCTCCTCATAAGTCATGTAGCCTCTCCTCATAAGTCATAGAAGGAATAATTTGAACTCTTACACATTCCTGGGCTCCTAGGCTGGGATTTTCAAAGGAGCCTACAGAAGCTTGATATCCAAATTCCACTGAGTTTCTGTGGGATTTGGGTTTCTAACTGCCTTAAGCTCCTTTTGAAAATCCCAACCTAAATTAACAGTAGCCACTGGGGAAAATGGCCAGAGCATTTTAGTGGACAGGTCAATTAAAAACCCCATTCATTATGCAGATGTCAAAAAGGAAAACCAAGTAGGGAATATAAAGGGAAGAGAAAACACTGATGATCTGTTAATGCCATTTTACAAATTATGCATCTTAAGCTGTAATACTATGGTCAATTCTTGCAATCTCAGAGCTATAGCAGAAAGAGAGAGGGTCCAGAGATAGTGAGACAAAAATTATGCTTTGATATGGAGAGAGACTGAAAGGACTGGGATTGTTTTATTTAGAGAGGGGATGAATAGGACGGGATGTGATAGAGGCATATAAAATGATGAATGGTATAGGAATGGAAAACTGGAATGAAGTATTACTCTTCTCTCAGTAGAAGAACAAAGGGACAGCCAGTGGAGCTGAAAGGCAATTCAAAACCTATAAAAAGAATACTTTTCTTTTAATAAAAAGAAAAGGAGTACTTGTGGCACCTTAGAGACTAACACATTTATTTGAGCATAAGCTTTCGTGAGCTACAGCTCACTTCATTGGATGCATTCACCCCCGGAGCTCATTGCCACTGGATATCATTGAGGTCAAGAGCTTAGGATTCAAAAATGCATTAGATGTTTATGTGGATAATGAAAAGTATCCACAGTTACACTAGATCGTTATAAACCTCATGCTTCAGGGCATGAGCCAGACACTAACTGAGAGAAACTTCTCCTGTGAGCAAGTTAGTCGATAGCTATGAGATTTCATGCACCTTCCTCTGAAGTATCCAACCCTGGCTATGTTAGAAGCAGCATGGACTAGATGAGATGGCCCCCCTGTGTGAGTTCCTGTGCCCTATAGTCTCTATTCAGTGTGCAGCACTTTTGAGGTCCAGATCCTGCCATAATTTGCAACCAAGCACATTATTATAGGACTACACCCTGAATAAGTGTTGTTGTTGTTATTACTCTTAAAGTGTTTGCAAGATCAGGCCCTACCTGCACAACACCTATTAAGGGTACAGTGATGGGGCCCAGTCCTGCAAGGCGCTAAGCACTCTCAGTAGCCACACACTTTATTGGAAACTAAAGGTGCTCAGAACCAGGCATGATCAAGAGCTTTGCCACTGGTTTTCAATGGAGAAGGCTCAAACACTTGGTATTTCAAGTAGTGTCTTCACTAAGGCAAAATTGAGTGGGAATCTCTTAGTTTATCAGCCATTAAGCATGACAAGGTGAGGTACTATCTTTTATTAGACCAACTTCTGTTGGTAATAGAGACAAACTTTTGAGAGCTTTTTGTAAGTTCAAAAGTTTGTCTCTCACCAACAGAAGTTGGTCCAATAAATGGTAGTGCCTCACGCACCTTGTCTCTGTAATGTCCTGCGACCAACATAGCTACATCACTGCATACAGCCATCAAGCATAAGCATTCTTTGGGTTTAAGACTATTGTGAGCTTGTAGGTGGCATTTTTCTTACTCCAAAAGATTTCTCTTGGTAAATTCATTGTTCAGCTCAAATATTTAATCAAATTGTGGAAAGATTCTCAACTAGAATAACTGAAATTACACTAGATGGAATGGAAAATTACAGGCCAGCCAATGGATAGAAGGGGGACTATTATAGGAATGATATGTAAAAGAGAGACTTCTAGCTATGTAGATTATTAGAAGTGTTCATCAAAATATTTCCATTCTAATTGACTGACTGTTTTTGCATATAGCACTTACTGCTGAGAATTTACTTGTTCCAGTGACAGAGTGGGTGTAGCCTAGAGCTGGCTCAGCACTCTGAACTTCCCCATCTGCTGAATAGGGAGATAATTGATTAGTTCTGGGTGATTAACCAGTCAATAATGTGATTCAGTTAGTCTGCTATGGACCATTAAATGGACAATGGGAAAGTAGGGGGGAAAAGAGCTGGATGGAAAGGTAAAGAATCTGAGAGATGAGACTTCTCTCCCTGCCCCACTCACCCCACCATCTACGGGATATGCTGAAGCTTCGGAAAAGCCATATGGTGATAGGACATGAAGCTGCATGAGATATTGTAAATAAAATGCACTATAGTGAACTTTATGTAAGGGTGTGTGGAGACTGCTTGCAAAGAGAAATTCAGAGTGAAGGAGCACCCACCCTGACCTGCCAAAACACTGCAGTTCATTCTTCAGAAAGTTAATTTTATTTAAGTTGAATACTTTCCTATGAGTGGTCACTTTACAGGAAGACTAGATTTAACCACTTGGCCTCTGGATTAGCGGTGCAAATAAACCATTTAGACAAACGGTAACCTGCAAAAAGGAATAATCACATGTGAACACTTCACATATTATATTTTTGAGATCTTTCTATTAATAGCTGTTATGTCAATACCTAAATGAGTGAGAGTTCTGCTTAATCCATAAGATAAACAGATGCTTTGTGACAGATGTGCTACAAATAATACAGTGGAGGCTTTTTCCCTGCTTTCAAGACAACAGCAGCATTTCTGAAAGCTTAGAACTGAAGCCTAAAGCTTGTACAGTTCTTAGCAGTCTCCTGTAGGTTTTACCACATATGATCCCATAGGAAATCAATTGGGACTTTTGTTGAAGAGATGCTGAGCAGCTGAACTGTGAGAGCTAGTTCAGTTCGGAGCCAACCTAGCTTATCTTGAGTTAATGAGACCTATTGGAGTCATGTGATAGGCAGGGCTGTCTTTCCTCTCAGTTGTTTACATTAGCATTGGAACCATTATCTTTTGTTATGAGAGTTGACATAAATGAAGATCAACTACAAGAATATTCCCACAGCCTTTTCTTATAGTGGTGATTCAGTGTGTTCAGTTAATGATTTATTTGATAGCAGGTATTGTGTAATAAGGGTTATGTCATGGAAGGCTTCAGAAATAGAGAAGGTTATTGAATCGATTGGCTTCTTAGTTTAAACTTTGCACGTTGATTTATTTCCCTGTTATGAATATTGTATTTCTTTCCTAGCTCTCAATTGTATTCTCTCGTGTCTATGTGGATATGAGATATTTCACCATGTTTATTTCCCTCCCTCTCCCCCCAACTGTTCCTCAGGTGTTCTTGTCAACTGCTGGAAATAGCCCACCTTGATTATCACTCCAAAAGGTTCTCCCCTCCCCCTCCCCTCCTGCTGGTAATAGCTCACTTTAAGTGATCACTCTCATTACAGTGTGTATGGTAACACCCATTATTTCATGTTCTCTATGTATATAAATCTCCCCACTGTGTTTTCCACTGAATGCATCCAGTGAAGTGAGCTGTAGCTCATGAAAGCTTATGCTCAAATTCGTTAGTCTCTAAGGTGCCACAAGTACTCCTTTTCTTTTTGTGTGAGTATATGTACAGTGTAAGTCTAATCCAGTGTGTGTGTATTACTTCTGTAATATATTGTGTTGCTGGGGTGGGGTGGAAAATAGTTAAAGATTGTACTAACTAGGAGTGTAAGGGCCTATTGCCAGGCCCTTCTATGGTCTGATCCTATGCCATTGAAGTCGATAGCAATGACTTCAGTAGGAGCTGGATCAGATTCGTATTGAATTGCTGGGATGGGAGAGAGCACACGAGGGAGAAAGCAAAGGCTCAGTCCCTCTCTCAGTGAACTCAGTCAATTACATCATTTCCATTGGCATCACTAGGTATGAAGCTGAATCCTTGGTGATCCTATTGCAGTACCATCTGACATTTAATTTTTAAAATCAGGATGGAAAGAAAACATGCATGAAAAATTTGGGCCTGATTGTGCAAGCTCCTCCCAGAAGTTATATAGCGTCTTTCAGCATTGGTCCCAAATGGAGAAACAAATAACTACTCTCTGCTTGTAATGTTACATCCTTTCCTCTCCAACTCTTGGTCTGCCTAGTCTATTTACAGTTTAAGCTCTTCAGGCTATGGACTGTCTTTTATTCTGTGCTTATATGAAACCTAGCCATGAGGGCTCTGTCTCAGTTGGTGTTTCTAGGTGCTACTGTGATACAAATAATAGCTAAATAAAAATATAAACAAGGAAAAGACTGTTTAAAACCAAGATGGGGGAGGAAGTCATTGCAGTTGAATTTGATTGATTGATCTTCGCCTTCAGGACTTGGAGGTGTTTTTTTAATAATAAAGCTTTTTTAAAAGCTTCACTTTTTACTAACCCACTTTAAAATGTCTCCTTTTTTTTCTTCCCCTCCCCCCAGATAACGAAGAGCTTTACCTTGCTAAAGCAATTCACAAGTCGTTCCTAGAAGTTAATGAGGAAGGTGCCGAAGCTGCTGCTGCCTCAGGTATCTGACTCTGAAAACATGAACTCAATTATGGGTCTGGCTGTCCTATATTAATTAGTATTTTAAAAATGTCTTGGTGCAGAGCCGAAAAGCTGAGCACAATACAGCATAAGGTTGTAGTCTGGCAAGTGTCCCTCCTTCCCGGAGAGGATGCTGGAAATTGAAAATGCCAACATTTTGATATGAGTGTGTCATAAAGTGTCAAGTGCTCAGTGGAAAATATTGCCCCTTTCTCCCATTTCCTTTCTAATGAGAGGTGGGAGGGTACATGCTGCATTTTTGAAGATAGATTTTCTTTCTGAAACTTGAATCTTGGCAATTTGGAATGGTTGTGGTTATTTTATTTTCCCCTTCTTGTGTGATTTGCTAATCGAGAAGGTCTGTGTGTTTTCTCCAAAATGGTTAAAAGTACCTCAGAGACATTGTTGTGTTTTTAATAAGCACTTAAACAGGGATGTGAGCTGGGATGCAATAACTGCAAAAGGCTAACTTGCCAGCAGTGATGCTTCAGGGACCAGGTGGTGAAGATGCTTGGTTGTCGCAGGCAAATCTTGACTCCGCCTCTTGCAAATGAGTTACTTCATTTGCCAACTTGCTTGCATTATTATGTGATTTCTCTCCATAAGTACTTGTACTATTCTTCAAGCAAGAGAAAAGCAGCATCCTTTGTAGTCAATCCCAGTGATTCTTTTGAGCTTGGAATTTAACATTAATTTGGGCAGAAATTATTGGCATGCATAGGTGTTTTTTTTAATTGCCAATGCAGTCAAAATGAAAAAGTTAATAAAACACTTGTAAATAATAAAGCCCTAGTGAAAACCTTAGAAGATTTCCAAATATAAGAAAATACCAAATGGCCAAAGTCTGCCGGTCTCCTCATGTATTTTGCCTTTAACTTTATTCTTTAAAATAGAGTAAACAACAAAGAGCTAAATTAAAAATGGCAAGGTCAGCCCACAGGCTTAACTCTTTTATCTAATAAGCAGTTAATGTGAGTACCAGGGTCAGTCTTAGAGCTCTGTCTAGCACAATAAGAGTGGTTAGTGATACCGTCTACTGTAATGCATTTTCCTTTAAAAGGGAATGGCCTTCATTATCCAGAGGTTCTGCCTTTTTGTAAATTATAAGCTGTTCCATCATCACTGGAAATAAATTGTGCCATTGCCAATTGTTAATCCTTCTCAGAGCATACATAGACATGTAATTACTTTGGAAATCTGCTTCCTTTTAGATTAGACGTGTCATGCTATTTGTTGGTGATAGTGCAGTCTTGTAGGCTTTAATTCCTATGCATGGGTTTTACAAATATTACGTGTGAAGAAGTTAACGTGCTGTATAGAGGGAGAGTATAGAGGGGAAGATAAAGCAATACCTGACGTGCTGCTTGTGTGTGTTCTCTCCCCATTAGGAATGATTGCCATTAGTAGAATGGCTGTGCTGTACCCCCAGGTTATAGTCGATCATCCATTTTTCTTTCTGGTCAGAAACAGGAGAACAGGTAAGTGTATGCCGTTTCCGAGCTGCTTTCTCGTTGTTTACAGTGAATCCCCATCAGACCCATGCAGCAGAGGCTCTCCATTTTGGATCACTAAACTGGACTCCGAGAGTAATTTTTTCTCTACTTTCTGCTCTGCAGTGCTTTGTGTTGAGGGATTTTAACTAATCTCTCATAACACATTCCTTTAACACTCCTCCCAACCCCAACCTCACACAGGAGTAGCCTGAAAAATATTATTGCTCTTTCTTGGTAAGTGGTCGTAGGAAAAATTCACCAACAAACTTACTGGGGGCTGAGGCAGAATTGTCATTTGTAATCTTAAACAATAGCTCTGTTTGACTTCATCAGGGGACACAGTCCTGAATCCCCTTGTGCAGTCAGCATTCTTTGAACATACCCTCTGACTTCAGTAAGTGCTTCGCTTTAGTAAGTCCAGCAGAATTTGCCCCAATACTAAGTGATTTCCAGAAAGGACAGATATTGCAGTTATGAATAATTCTCTGGTTCCATTGGTATATATTCTGTGGCAGGCAATGTGAGAACAGTACTTGCTGGCAATACAGCCTCTGATGAAGCAATGTTTTGGTTTGATATTTGTAATTTGTTCTTGGTAATGTCGTGGATGTGACTGGATAATGAACAGCATGTTACTATGTGGCCACACAGGAGCTGGAGCTGTCTGTTATGACATCTCACCTAGTCTGGAGCAAAATTCAGTAGCTGCAGTTCACAAGGGTTTTAGTGCATCTGAGATCAGTCTGGCCCAGCATGTGCAAGATATGATTTCTTATTATTAAACATTCATATTGCAGTACTGCCTAGAGTTGGAGGCCCATTGTGCTAGGTGCTGTACAAACATTAAAAGCCTTTGTCTCAAACCTTGCATATGGTGAGCTTGGTGTGTCAGAGACGCCCTACCAATGTACTGTCCAAGCGGATTAAGCTACAGTGAACTAGACTCACATTACTTCTGAATGAGGGCATCCACACAGGGTTTAATACACACTAACTTATGTCCATTTACTTAGTGTCCCCTTAGGGACCCTTCCAGAGAGATGGGGAAGGGGAATCTGATAGGCATCACAGAAGGCTACAAAACCTTCAATCTGATAGTGTGTAGTGAGCAATTTATGCGCTGAAGATGTGTTGTATGTGGGGACTGAATGACTGAGGATAGTAGCACTTGTATATAGAATTTTTTGCCTCTTTGTGTCCTTCAAATGAGAAACAAGTCCAGTAAAAGACCAAATTTTCATTCTTTTTGGAGTCGTTGGGAGCCTTGCCAGGGAATTCAATGGTAGCAGGAACACGAAATTATCATGAAAGTTGCCTATGGGCAGGTGTCCACACTTCAGTTGATCCTTCTTGAGATCCTCCACCTAGAAGCCAAGGACTGAATGGATGTGGACACCGAACTACCCATTGACATCGGTGATAGTCCCTCTAAAGCTGAAGGAAGTCAATATGCATCTTTCTATTGATTTCAGGGGCTTTGGAGCAAGCCTCTGGAGTGTGTTGAGGTGCATTGTCAGGGCAGTGGAGAAGTTTTCATTGCTTCTGTCTGTGCTGTACCTGTTCTGAGTACAAACAGAGGAACTCGTTCTCCAAGGCTATCAATCCATCACCTCTCATGGATATTAAACTCAGACGTGTGTGTGTGTGTATACATGTGTACGTGCATGCATGTGCGAACGCAATTTATAAATGTTGTGCCCTATAAAATCTATATCTTTATCAGATGATGAATAAATCATGAATAACTTCAAACAATGAAGAGTGGTTTAGAAGTGTGTCCTTTGTGGTTCTGATTTGTGTGTTCTCTCATTTGATTTAGGTACTATCTTGTTCATGGGAAGAGTCATGCACCCAGAAGCAATGAATACAAGTGGCCATGACTTCAAAGAACTTTAATAATGCCACACACTAAAAAGGAGGGAAATAAGCACACTGAGTTTATAATTGATATATTTAAGGTTTGCCGTGTTTTACCTTAAGACACTGTTTAAATACTTCCATATTTAACGCGGTTTAAATTACAAGCCAAGTTTATGGAGGAAAGCTTTCAGTATTAAAATAATGGTTCTGTTGCTGTCATTGTGATTGCTGTGTCAGTCCTTTAAAATAAAATTGTATACATGTCAACAGCTGTGTTTTTCTTATTTTAGTGAATTATACTGCAAAAGTTTAATTTGTAAGTACTATATTTGTTACACCTCAAAGCTATCGTGATCAGTAAGACTGGACTAGAATGTCTACAGTTTTAAATATTACCAGTGGCAAAACTTGATAAATTATTCATCCAGTTTTATTAATTATTTGAAAAATGTAGTCTCTTGAAATATTTGCAAGCAGATTGTAATATCTTGTAATTCATTCATTATTTGAATGCTCTTATGCAAATCTTTTTAACTCTCTGGATTGATTGTGAACTGTTCTGAAAGTATTTGGTATTCACTGTTCTGGTTCGTTGTGATTGTTCAGATAAGACTTGTGGGGGGTGAAATCCTGACCTCCTCAATGTCAGTGTAAAACACCCACTGACTTCAATGGGCTAGGAGTTCATGCGTGGTGACATATAATCTGTTGGATAACTGTGGTAGCTCTTCTTCTGTGAAGACTCCCACATGTGAATCTAAAATGCTGTTTTTGTGAATAGTCCTGCATGTGACTTTAAAAATTCACTTTCCATGAATGCTGATGCCAGTAAAACTCAATCGCATGAATGTTTGTGAATAGTGAGCACAGAGCATGACTGAACTGAAATCATTTACATAGTCACACAAATATTTGTGGATATTTTCCCGCCTCGCTCCTCCCCCACCCCAACATTTGCCTGGCTCTACTAACTAATGAAAATGATGTTCAGTTTGTGAAATAAATGTCTAATGAAATCTAATCCTCTTTCTTCCTATACTTCTTACTGAGAACAAAGTGCCAGATGGAACAGAATGATACATACTCTAAATATGAGGTGGGAGAATAAATGCCACACCCGCTCACAGGAAGGAAGAGAAAGTACCCGCCAGTGCCAGACACTGACATATAATTATCACTTCCCACATTGTGTAAAATATAAATGAACTGTAATTCCTAACAAAGGTGAAAGGGAAAAGGAAAGAAGGTGGTAGGGCTGGAATCCAGTCTATGGCAAAACATACAGTCTGTGGGTAAGAGGCAATGTGGTTCCTTCTTCCAGTCAGTAGGAATTTTGCCTTTGAATTCAGTGGGAGCAAGATGAGGCCTAATTTCTGAAAAAGGTATTGGCTGAGCTTTAGGTGGAATCATTCATAGAATTTCCTGGTATGTTTTCAGTTTAAACCAAGCCCTCGCAGGCACTTCTTACATGCTGTACAAGGGAAAGAACGTCTAAAACTTGACACTTTGTTGTTTCTGGAGCAGGAAGTCCGACTTCCTGTATACTTTGTTTCCTTGATCCTGCCTTAGCACAGGGGGCTGGACTTGTTGACTTCTCACGGTCCCCTCCACCTTATATTTCTGTGATTCTATGATAACACAGGCCGTAGAACTTCACGCAAAGTTCTTAGAATTTTCCCTTTGGAAAAACATCAAAGCTTGATTTTAAAATTGCCAGTGATGGAGAATCCACCACAACCCCTGGTAAATTGTTCCAATGGTTCATTACCCTCACTGTTAAAAATGTGTGCCTTGTTTCCAATCTGACTTCTAGCCATTGTATTGCGTTAAACCTTTCTTCGCTAGATTGAAGAGCCCATTGTCACATATTTCAGAGTAGCAGCCGTGTTAGTCTGTATTCGCAAAAAGAAAAGGAGTACTTGTGGCACCTTAGAGACTAACAAATTTATTAGAGCATAAGCTTTCGTGAGCTACAGCTCACTTCATCGGATGCATTTGGTGGAAAAAAGAGCTAATATGTTTCCCCATGTAGGTACTCGTAAACTGAGATCAAGTCACCCCTTAGCCTTCTCTTTGTTAAGTTAAACAGATACTCAAGGAGCTCAATCAGTATAGGCACATGTTTTTCTAAACTTGTAATCGTTCTTATGCCTGTTCTCTGAACTCTCCCATTTATCAACATCCTTCTTGAATTGGGGACATCAGAACTGGACACATTGTTCCAGCAGTGATCATACCAGTGTCAAATACAGAGGTGAAAATGACCACCTACTCAATATTCCCATTTATGCATCCAAGGATCGCATTAGCCCCTTTGGCCAGAGCATTGAACTGGAAACTTATGTTCAGCTGATGATCCACCATAACCCCCCAATCCTTTTCAGAGTAACTACTTCCCAGAATAGAGTCCCCTATCCTGTAAGTATGGCCTACATTCTTTGTTACTAACTGTATAAATTTTAAATTTAGCCATATTAAAATGTATATTGTTTGCTTGCACCTATCTTAATAAAGGATTCAGAACCCTTTGTTTCTGAGACCTGTCCTACCTATTATTTACCACTCCCCCAATTCTTGTCATCGGCAAACTTTATCAGTGATTTTGTTTTCTTCCAGGTCATTGATAAAAATGTTAAATAAGATGGAGCCAAGAACTGGTCCCTGCAGAACCCCACTGGAAACACACCTGCTTGATCATGGTTCCCCATTTACAGTTACATTTTGAGACCTATCAGTTAGTGAGCTTTTAATTCATTTAATGTGCACCTTGTTAACTTTTATATCATTCTAGTTTTTTAATCAAAATATCATGCAGTACCAAGTCAAATGCTTTACAAAAGTCCAGGTATATTACATCAGCACTGTTACCTTTATCAACCAAACTTGTAATCGCATAAAAAAAGATGTCAGTTTTGGCAGGATCTATTTCCATGAACCCAGGTTGATGGGCTCTGATTATATTACCCTCTGTGCAAGTTATCTGGACCTGCTGATTTTAAAGTGTTTAAATGTACTAGCTGCTGTTAACATCCTCCTGAGATACCAGTGAAATGGAATGTATGCTCATATAACATGACATAATTTTTCCCCTAATATATAACTGAAATATTTGTTGAAAACTTGTGCATTTTCTGCATTACTATTGATAATCCTACCATTTCCATCTAGTATGACCAATACCATTACTAGGATTCTTTGTTTCTAATACAGTTAAAATCGTCCTTATTATCCTTCATTCTGCTGGTCATAGATTTCTTCTTGTGTCCCTTTGCGTCCCTTATCAATTTTCTACAGTTCATAGCTTCTGATTTATATTCATTACTATCAGGTTCTGTTTCTTCCATTTGTTATATATTATTGCCTTCACTGCCTTCATTTTCCTTCTAAACCAGGTAGGTTTTTAACCAATATGGCTTTCTTCCATGAACTGTGCTATTGTGGCTTTTTCGCTATCTAATAAAGTGTTAAACAACTTACAGTCATTCACATTTTTCTGACTAATTTCTTCCTTCCTGATAATTTGGCTCATAATAGTTTTCAGCTTTGTGAAATTGGCCCTTTTAAAGAACCAAGTATATATATTATTGGTTTGGACTTTATACTGTTTACACATTATAAATGTGATCAAATCTTGATCGCTTGTACCTAAGCTACCATTAATTTTTAGTTCTATGATCAGTTCCTGTTAATCTGTCAAGATGAGTTCCAGTATACAATTTCCCCATGTTGGATGCAACACTTTTTTTTGTTAGGAAATTTTCATAATAATATTTAGAAATTCCAAGGATATTTTAGAACTGGCTCCATGAGACCTCCAGCATATGTCACTCAGATTGAAGTCCCCCATGATCATGCAGCTTTTTTCCCTACACCTTATAGATAAGTGCATAAGGAGCCAATCCTCCTTTTCCTGAGGTGTGATTTGGTGGTCTGTAGCAACATCAGCTAATATCCCATATTGTGCTTTATCTGTTAGGATGTTGATTCATAAGCATTCAAGATAATTTTCTTCATTTTATGCTTGTTTTTTTTCATATATCAAAAAATAAGATAATTGTACTTTTGCTGGTGAATCAGAAGAGACTACTTTAAAAACAAAACTTTCCAGGTTAATGGCCAAATCCAGCTCTGGTGTAAGTAGAAGCAACTCCAGTGACATCTGTAGAGTTGGCCAATATCTGAGTTTTATCCGAGATGTACAGCCTCTACCATTTGCAGGGAAGTACTTTTCATTGTTTCTAGAATTGTTATAATACATGTTTAAAGATGCTTCAATAGTGCTAAGTAATTATGATCTTTTTGTCATTAAACCTGTGGGAGACAAGAAAATGGCTAATAGTTTATATATCAAAGGCTCTGGTTAAAAATATCTTCAAGTGCCAAACATGCTATCAAAAAGTCTGAAATACTTTTTTTTCCCCCCATTCAATACATACATCAAGTGCAAACATCTCTGAAACCTAACAATCAAATATCAGTCTAAATGTTTGCTTTATGATCTAATAAGAACACACTTAATATTTTAAATTCTCAAAGCACTTTACAAATACTAATAATCTATTAGATGTTCTTAGTAATATTGCTTTTAGATTGTAATATTGCTGGCTCTTTCACACTGCATTTCTATATGTTGTATTCAATCTTGTTGACTTCAGAGTAGCAGCCGTGTTAGTCTGTATTCGCAAAAAGAAAAGGAGTACTTGTGGCACCTTAGAGACTAACAAATTTATTAGAGCATAAGCTTTCGTGAGCTACAGCTCACTTCATCGGATGCATCCGATGAAGTGAGCTGTAGCTCACGAAAGCTTATGCTCTAATAAATTTGTTAGTCTCTAAGGTGCCACAAGTACTCCTTTTCTTTTTGCGAATCTTGTTGACATCACCATAAAATCTGCAGCCTGGTTCAGGGATATTGATGAGAGCATTAATCTTCCTAATTTGTTTGCATTACGTTAACATGCTACTTATGATGTTATAGTGTTAATAATGGATCAAATGTCCTTGCAAAAGCCCCACCAAAGCTGCTCTCTAGGGCTTAGGTTCCAGATCTAAAAGTTGCAGCAAGGAGTAAGACGGGGAGAATGCCTGCTTTCCATATTATCCCCACTTTATTTTTGGAAAGCAAGCCTGTGCATGTTAATGCTGACTGTTTCAGCTGTAACTTGCCTAGGGTCCTCCTCTGTAATATGAATAACTCCCATAAGGGAAGGGGACCAGGAGTAGCCCCTTATCGCAGCCATGGAGACAAGGCTGCTGGATACCGTACTCAAGGTGTCTTGTGCTTATGGTAGAGCCCCTGAAATCTAGGTCAACCTTAGGTGATATGCAGGCCTGAGGTACCTGATTCTTGCCCTTAGAGAGGGAATGAGGCAGAAATTAACTTTCCTAGCCATTATATAAGAATAGCGGACTGTGGAAGTCTATTCCTGATATGAACAGCAGTGCACAGCAAAGAAGAGCAAACATCCCATTCATAAGAACAGCCATAATGAGTCAGACCAATGGTCCATCTAGCCCAGTATCCCATCTCCTGACAGTGGCTAGTGCCAGATGCTTCCGAGGGGATGGCCACAACGGGGAAACTGAGTGATCAATCCCCTATCATCCGGTCCCAGCTTCTGGCAGTCAGAGGCTTCTGGACACTAAAGAATAGGAGGTGGGTGCTTTGGTACACAGGCTGCTTTGGCAGAATTGAAATAGTTGTTCCATGTTTCTTGAAAATACAGGAGTTTATTACTAGCTTTGTTGCTGAAAACCAAATTAATAAAGTTGTTATCCACAAGTGTTGGGCTATAGAACACAAGCTATCACTCAGCAAGAGCATCTCTTGGATAGCGTATCTTTTTTTAGATAGTACAAACATGCTGGATATCATTGCCAAGATGTTGGGAGATGTGTGTTTATATATGATTGAATCCAATGCTATCTGCTTTTGATTTTGGCACACTTTCAGCATTTTCTTTCATTCCTTTCCTTTTGAAAAAGTGTCAACTCCCCAGGGAGTTGAGGAAATAGCTAGTAACTTGGGGATTGAATCTTGCCTGTGAACATAGTAAATCTATCATCTTGTGGAAGCACACTTTCTAGTTTAAGCTGAAGTGTTGGGGACAGTACTGGGCCATTGTATGGTGTAGTATAGTTACTATGATTCTGCTGTGAGGGCGTGCTAACAAATGGATGGAGTCTGCAGTGAGACTCACCTAGGAGAGACTCGCTGGTCCTCAGACATGCATATGTGGGGACACAATAGCTCATAGCCAGAACTGCTGTTGTACCTTACAGTGTGATTAGCACATCAAGCTGCTGCAGGCTCAAGATGAGACTTCAATTTCCCAGGCCTCCCAATACCCCCATCAATATGTGGCTGAGAGCACAGCCTGGAGCATTTATTTCATAACTCTCGCCCTAGCAAATAAGGAAACCAGCCTTTACGGTTAATGACTCATAAAAAACCAGTGGTCAGGTTCTGCCTGACTGCATTCACTCTTTGGGTGATCAGCTTATTTATGCATTCTCAGAGCTCACAGTGCGTGAAAGCATCTATTGTGTGTGAAAACATCCTCTGGTGGGGAAAAACTGCTGACACATTTTAGAGGCCTCCAGCATTTTTTAAACTTAAAATGGGAATAAACAATTAGAAATAGAGCAAACTTTAAGTTAACTCTCTGCCCCCATTCAGTCAAATATATGTCTTCAAAATGTAACAGACTGAATTTTTATAATGGTGCTGCATTAACTGAAGAACCACCTGTCCTCAGCAAGGCCAAGAATTCCCCCGGGATGCTAGTCCTTAGTTCAAACCACCTATGAATGTTCCTTTCGAACAGTAAAATTGTTACAGCAATCTTAGAAGTGATGGTGGTGGTTAATATTTGCATCAAAAACCGAAAACAGCCACTCAACCTGAATTCCGAGCCATTTTGCATTGTCAGTCAGCCATTTCCACTTACTTACATGTGCTAATCACTTTATAAAAAGAGGGCAACATTTTATTACTCTTTCTATTTGTGTCCCTAGAATAACATGTATTCTCCAGAAAGTTTGCAGTCTAATACCCCAGTCCTGTGGTAAACTCCAAGGGCAGGCCACGGTGTGTCTGTGCAGAATAACATCACAGGCTCAGCACCTATGACAGATCAATCAAACTCCTCAACACTATGTGACAGTGGTTGAGGAAAGGAAGAGTGTGTGCACTATTGGTGAGGAGAAGGAAGAATTCCTGGAAGAAGTGGGATTTAACAAGAGATGTATCTATTTGCTTCAGTTTTCTAGGCTGGACATTTGGTTGACATTTTACCTGATTGAGGTAATAGGCTGTTAGTCAATTATAATAGAAAAGTATCTCCTACAGCCAGCTGAAAGATGCTAAAGGAGCTATAAACCTTTGAGAGAGACGAGAACAGAAAAAAAAAAAAGGCTCCCCCTTGAGTGAACAAAAAAAACTCTGATTCAGAGTAAAGATATACCAATATACAGAGAGTATGTAGAAGGATTAGAGGTAGCACATTCATTCCATTTTTCTGTATGAACTGTAGAGAGAGGCATAGTCAGAGCAGAGAACTGGGGCGCCTTTTAACATCTGAATCCTAATCCTGGCTTTGATACCAAATTCATGCTTGAGAGCGGATTTTGTCTCCCTATATGTAAAATAGGGATAATAATACTCAGTGGAATGTAAGTTGGGGATAAGTGCTATGTAAGTGCTAGGTACCATTAACTTCCAACACTAGGAAATGGATCCCCTGTCTCTTTTGATTTTACTACAATATAGAATATTTAATTTGCTTAAATAAGTCTGGGATTTCTGTGAAACACCTAAATGAAGACCTTATATTTGCATTGAAGAAGTTCTGAGAGTTATAATAAAAGGCCACTAGAATGGGTGAAATCCATTCCACTGAAATCAACACACAAAACTCCTGTTGGCTTCAATGGAGCCAGAATGGACCAAATCCCGGCCTTATGATAACCAATGGGAACTCTGCCAATGATTTTAATGGAGTAGGATCTATCCCAATATTTCCACTTGGTGTAGTGACACTCTGGTTTTACGTAGGGAAGCCATTAAAATCAACTGGAGTAGTTTTACAACTACTATATGAAATGTTGTTCTGACCTGTGCTCTCCATAAGGTGTAGCACTCCTGAAGCATTCAATAACTATGGTCTTTCATCAGAGCAAACAAAGTTCAGCAGTAAAGAGAAGTCAAAAAACATGTAAATTATGTAAAGAACAATGATCGTGGATGCCATGGTGATGTCCTGGGAGATCTCGGGCCCAGCATGGTCACTGGAAAAAACCTCTGAACCAGGAAATCTTTTCTGTAGCCATGGCTTGAAAATGAACATGAAAAGCTGCAAAAGGCAACAAATATTAATAAATCTGAGCATGGCTTTTATTTATGGTTGGTAAGGCTAATGCTTACAGGAGGTGGCTAGCCTAGAGACTGACAGTATTCAAGATTAGAGAAAATGTAGTTCATATACTTTTTGCTACAGTTTTATCAGATTTTTTTCCAGAAAATATTTTTCAATCAGACAGGCTTATTGAGTCATAGAAAAGCTTCGGTAAATCAAACTGGTGTCAATATATTTCCTCTGGTAGAAGGCTATAGTTTACATTCTGCATCTATAGGAAGATGGACTACAAGATGAAATAAATTGTTCCATATTTTACAATCCTGGGATCAGAGTATCAACCATAACAGACAACAACAATAACTAAACATATTTTTCACATTTGTATCAAATCAATGAGCTGTAATGTCATACACAACAGAACGTTGAAATTCTGAACACTAATTGAATGTTAATCTCCTATAGAAGGACTGAATTAGAGAAATGCCCGATTAACATTTAAGAAGAAAATGTGGATATTAGAAATATGGTCTGTTTAAAAGCTATTGGTGTTTCCCTATGACTACAGTGGGGACTGGCTAACACTGAATGCTTTTGAAAATCCTACCCTTAAAATACAGCAGCAGTACAAAACGAGTTTTATTCTAGCAAACAACGCTTATTCTAAAACGTTAGTAATAACTGTAAACTGTAGCGTTAAGGACAATTACATGAGTATTTCTTTGAGTTTGTCATGTTCAAATATTTTATTTTGTTATTAAAGGGCCAGTTTTTTAAAGGAATTTAATCATCGAAAGATGGAGATAGGCACCAAATTGGATTTTCAAAAGGGCCTAGGGTCCAGATCCTCAAATATATTTAGGTGCCTAGCTCCCACTGAAACCAGCCTCTTAATTTGCATTGAAATCAATGTAAATCAGACCCCTAGGTGTTTTTGAAAATCCCACTAGGTGCCTATCTGCATCCTGAGACATCTAGCTACCATTTTAAAATATGACCCAAAGTTTCCATTGGTCATGAAGCACCTTTAGAATTGGTGTAGATAATGAGACCCCGATCCTGTACAGTCTTATGCTGGTGCTTAAATGTATGCACTGACAGTAGGCCAAACAGGACTACAATCATAGGACTGGATGGGAGCTCAAGAGGTCATCTAATCCAGTCCCCTGCACTCATGGCAGGTCTAAGTATTATCTAGACCATCCCTCATAGGTGTGTCTAACCTGCTTTTTGAAATCTCCTATGATGGAGATTCCATAATCTCCCATAGATTCCATAGGAAATTTATTCCACTGCTTAACTACACTGACAGTTGGGAAGTTTTTCCTAATGTCCAACCTAAACCATCTTTGCTGCAACTGAAGCCCATTGCTTCTTGTCCTACCCTCAGAAGTTAAGGAGAATAATTTTTCTCCTTGTAACAATATTTTATGTACTTAAACTGTTTTATCCCCTCTCAGCCTTCTCTTCTCCAGACTAAACAAACCCATTTTTTTCAATCTTCCCTCACAGGGCATGTTTTCTAGACCTTTAGTCATTCTTGTTGCTCTTCTCTGGACTTTCTCCAATTTGTCCACATCTGTCCTGTCATGTGGTGCTCGGAACTGGACACAATATTCCAGTTGAGGCCTAATCAGCGCAGAGTAGAGTGGAAGAATAACTTCTCGTGTCTTGCTTACAACACTCTTGCTAATACAGCCCAGAATGAGATTTGCTTTTTTTTTGAAACAGTGTTACACTGCTAACCCATATTTAGCTTGTGGTCCACTATGACCCCCAGATCCCTTTCCACAGTACTCCTTCCTAGGCAATCATTTCCCATTTTGTATGTGTACAACTGATTGTTCCTTCCTAAGTGGGGTACTTTGCATTTGTCCTTATTGAATTTCATCCTATTTACTTCAGACCATTTTGAATTTTAATCCTATGAGTTGCTTGGACCTGATTCACTACTGGATTTACTCCAATTTTACAGGAGATACATGGGTGTAAAACTGGACTAGTGCAGGGATGAATCAAGCCCATGGTATTAAAACCAGCCTTCAGAGTAAAATCAGATTAGGTTTCGAAAACAGAAGCATTAGACAAAGCTTGTAACTAATTTATACCTTTCAGAGAGAGAGAGAGGAAGAGATGACTACACCACAAGATGTCACTCTATCCTAAGAAGCTGAGAAAGGTCACTCTCTTATGGGCAAGAATTCTAAGGTGTATCCAGCTAATTGATTACCAGCGGTGGGTTTCTGGCTCAAATAACTAAGTACAGCTCCCAGGGGGAGTTGCTGAGGTGTAGTGGAGAGCCTAATTAGGCTCATGTGTCTGAAATTAGCAGTTGGGCTAGCTAGCTCTGTTAGTGCTGCTGTATGGTAAAGATCCTCTTACTTTAATTCCCAACCACAGATTGCTATGCTAAGCTCATCACGGCTGCTGTGCTCGTAGGGGACTTCTTTTCTCCAATCACAGAAACCAGGTTGTGTGCTTGAGGGGTTGGGGGGTGAAAGGAATTTTCTTAACACCAGAGCTGTTCTGTGGCTATTGCTGGAGCCCAGGGTTGCAGTAGCCTGTACAGGACTCGTATGCTCTCTCAATTACAGGGGAGAAATGGCTGGTGAATCCATGGTGAATGAGGTCATTGACACATGGTTATACCACCTCTTTCTCCTCCCCCCCTTTCCAGCAAACATCCTTGCTTGCAGTATCCTTGCAGGCGTGGGGTTGCAGCCCATTGCTTTCCTCAGGTAAGGGAGTCATACTCACCTATGGAGCAAGGGTAGTGCCCTCTGTTCCTGGAAAGAACAGAATTTGTCCCTTAATGATTTGCAATGCAAGAGAGTCAACAATTATTCCCAAAGCAGTCTTTCCTAGCTCATTATCGATCTGCATTTTCTGTCCGGTTTGAAGGGACTTTTGTCTCTTCTCTTAACGTGGCAAAAGAGTGAGAGATTGGGAAAAACAGATCCATCCACAATTGAAGAGTGTATGAAGTTGTGCTCAGTGCAGCTTTCCCAGAGAACACAGCATATCCTAGCCAGAGCAAGGCAACGGACATTCTACCATCATACAGCCATACAAAGAACAAAAATGCAACCTTGGTAACTGATGATCAGCTAGGCTCAAAAGAAGGCTGTCATGTAATTTGCTTTGTAAAACTGCCGTGTGATGTCCATAAGCATCCTTGTTCAACCTGCAGCAGCAATATTGGCCAGGACATAAATAAAGAGTGTCTAACCAGCGCCTGCAGAGCTCTGGTAACTGGTTCACTATTCTCTAGTTTCTGGCTACAAGTTGGCATCTGTTAAGAGCTGCAAAGGAAAGAACTACACTCAAGAAGCCATTTGCGGTTCACTACTACAAAAAGTGTTATTGATCCTGCAAAACCTAGGATCAATGCTACATATTCTTGAGCACTATCTACTGGCATTTTATTTATTAACTATTTACATATATACAAATTTTTTTAAAGGCATGCTCCTGTAATAAAATTATCTATATTGCACTAGTGCCATGGAGCCCCAGTTGTGGACCAGATTGCGCTAGACCCTGTACAACCATAGAACAAAGAGATCATAACCTCATGAATTCAAAAAGTGTAGTTCCAGATGATAGTGTAACAATATCCATTACCCAGCAGCTGGACACTGCTCTCTTCAAAGATAATGGTATCGTCCAGACCTTAGGACTAATATGTTGTTTGAGGGGCATCTATGAGCAGTCCTGGAGAGCACACCAGACAAATGATTAATAGCAGTGAAGGTAATACCCTTATTTTATGAGCGGATAAATACATCTCTAAATAACAGATGAATCTCAGCCCTCAGATGCAATTTTACAACTGTTGAGAATCTTGTCAAAGTGAAATACAAATCAAGTTCTCAAAATCTGTTCAAGGCTCCAAATGACTATACTAAGAACTCAAAAGATGTGAAGTAAGTAGTCATGCTCAAGTCAGTAGGAGTCCAGGTCTGGTAACAGGCGGCTCAGCTCAAAATATTGTTAGCAATCTGCAAAAGAATACCATGTAAAAGAGTCTCCACTGGATCGTCTGACTTAAAATGTGGTCCTCTGAGCTGCATTTTTAATCCACTATTATTGTAATGACATTTTTACTGATTATCTCAACCTGAAACTGTCTCCATCAAAATAAGCTCCACTCCTTTATGAAAATCAAACCACCACTAGTGGTATTAAAATTCCAGGTTGTCTAATAGTAGCCATTTTAAAAACAAGGAATCAAATTGATTCCTACATGAAACTCAGGGGAATTTACTCCAAACGCTAAAGGTATGCATTCCTTTCTTAAAGTTATCCACATTTTCCATCATTTACTTCTAGGTGCAATCATAAAACAAATAGCAAATTCACACATCCCATTCTCTCAAGTGACGGGTCTTCCACCTTCGAACTCCAAGGATAAACAGACATCTGCTTTTGCCTAGGGGAAAGATGGCTCCTGTACTGTCAGACAGATTGTAAGTAAAGAGCTCTTACAGACCAACAGTCCTGTGTTCATGCAGATGTCTTCTTGAATTAAAAAATGGGGGGAAAAATATGAAAAAAAAAAGTGCTAGACTGTAACAGGATTGTTTCTAAACCACATTTTCTAATGGTGCCTGCAAGGGAATAGTAGGTGATTATATAAACTGTCCAAGGATAAAGCTTGCTACACCCACTGCCCAAAGTTCCTTTTAAAAAAAAAATCCTACATCTTTGAGACTGGATGTAATGCTACTTACTTCTAATTAGAGAGGACCTCAATCCAAAGTCTTGGATCCAAAACTTAAGGGAAATTCAGATCCAACTCAGATCTGAATCTCGTGCCTCTGCTCCATTTTTATATCTAGCACTCTTCAAGAAATGTGATTTTAAAATCATGATACTCAAAGTGCTATAATGAATACAAAGCTGGATAAGTGTACAGTACTTAGTGTAGGTTTCAGAGTAGCAGCCGTGTTAGTCTGTATTCGCAAAAAGAAAAGGAGTACTTGTGGCAACTTAGAGACTAACAAATTTATTAGAGCATAAGCTTTCGTGAGCTACAGCTCATGAAAGCTTATGCTCTAATAAATTTGTTAGTCTCTAAGTTGCCACAAGTACTCCTTTTCTTTTTGCGAGTACTTAGTGTAGGATGTGATATCTGTTGCTTATACACCTAAACATATGTCAAACACACCAATAAACAGAAGTGACCAGAAAAGCCTATCTTCCCCAGATCTTATTAGGAAAATGATCAAGATAGTGCAAAAATAATACCAGGTCAACAAGGATTATCTGCAAAAAGAAAAGCCTATTTACTTGATGCATTTTCCACTGTTGTACACCCTATGGAAGTGTTATCTTTCAAATAGTAACTTATATTTTAGTTTCAATAATTCTGCCTTTGCTCTGGTGTAAATATGGAGTAACATCCAATGGAGTTATTCCAGGTTTACACCAGCCTGGAATAAGAGTTTGATCCTAAAATTCATTATCTCATGTTCTATCAACAGCTCCCTCTGGGCCATTCTGCCTCCCTCTCCAAGGGCAAGCCATACAGGCTCATCATCCCACCCGTCCTGTGCCACCAAGGGAATCCAGTATCCCAGGGGTATTTCCTGGGATTCAGTTGATCCATCTTTGAACAGCCATTAAAGGTCCTCAAGGGAACCGGCAAATGGGCCAGTGTGTTCAATTCAAATCCAAGCTAGACCAGTTTCACCATAATGTACTTCCACTAACTATTAGCACTACTCCCAATTAACCATCTAAAAGGAGAAGAGAATCAGGGCCAGTGTGATATTGTACATCTTAATAGTTTCAGATTATTTTTAAAGAAAGACTTTGCGAGTATCTACAGCATGTCAACATTAGTCTTGTAGTCACTATTTAATAGGGTGGGAATGGGGCTGCCTAATCTTGCATCTCCTTTTTATCCATTTATTTTCCAGTTCTCCTCCAATTCTAATGTATATTTGTCTACTGAGCAAACTGTACTGAGGAAATTATCTATTGATTACTGACCTTTAGAGTCATGAGACACAAAGGACACAGTTGCTTGAATCGAAAAGCAAAATAGATTACAATTCACCAAGCACTTACAAGAGCCAAGGACATTACCATTGCTCCTCCTTCACTGGCTAGAAATCTCAATACCATGATGAGTACAACAAGGCAGGCATAAATCATCCTAAGGGAGAAAGTGTAATTACAGATGGTCACAATTTAGGAATGTCACCTTCTAAATGTTAAATGTTTAGATTAAGCAAATGATCACACAACGTACAAATAAAAATAAGTATCACAATAAAAATGTCACTATTCAGCCTGAGGTTTTATTCATTTAAGGCCTGGGCCAGAGCTCACTGGAGTCAATGTAATCATTCCTATTGACTTCAATGAGCTTTGGAAGCCCCTACTGTTCTGACTCTGTTTTTTACTTGTAATTATATATAGTTGGGAAAGAACCCAGCTTGATTCCACTGGAGAAAGAATTCTGTTAGTAGATTCTGACTCGGTGAAATTCATCCATGTGCAGAGGGGATAATATGGGACTGAAGTGGTTACATGGGACCTGTTCTGGTCTTCTAGATGGGTGAGAATTTCACCCAGAGTGACTGCAGCATTATTAAACAGATCAAATAGAAATATACACACACACACACACACCCCTGTGGGATTTCCCACCCCTCAAATTCCATTGGTTAAAATTCAGTCAAGTATCCAAAAATAAACATGCATTATTACTAGCTCAAGTGGGCAAAAGGAATAGTATGTGTGACGTCTCTATTGCCAAAATGCGTAACAACCTCATTTGCACATGCAGATACTTGTCCACACTAAACTCCATACACAAATGTAGAAGCAAGGTTCAGGCCCAATTGAAAATTTTGTCCAAAATTATGTGTATATTTTTAAAAAGACTATCATTAAACTTCTAAAATTTCAAACAACATTTGAAATACCTCCAGAAGTTCCACGTTCTCTATGATTATGAATAGCTGTGATTTTTAGATCCTGGCTACTGCCATCACATAGGATGATAGGAAATACCATGCTAGCTCAGACCAATAGGCTATCTAGTCCAGTATCCTGTTTTTGAGAGTGGTCAGCACCACATGGTTTAGACAGAGTACAAGAAATGGCAGAGTGAGCAATTATGGAATAACCTATTTAAATTTCTTTCTAACCCACATCCGGTAGAGCTTGGCTTGTGCTTTAAAGCACAAGAGCAATAAAAATGAGGATGGACAGCTAAGTGAATGTCATAGCTGTAGTTTCAGTTTATTAATGAGATCTTTTCTTTCATTCAGTTAGTACAAAATCTGCTTCAAAGAGGTCGTTTACATGCTAATATAAAATGGATCTCCAATTATAGTGTTTCCAAAGAACTTTATAGTTGTACCTGTATGAGCCGAGCCGTGGAATCAAGAAAAAAAAATAAAGGCACGTATATATTACTAAATGTAGAGTTGCTGTTGAAATCAAGAGTGCTATTATTATTGTTAATATGTATTAATAAGTGAGAAAAGCCTGATAGTCCCAGGCTAGCATGAAACCATGAGCCAATAGAGAGAGATGGAAGAGCTTTTAGTGCATTATATCATTTAGAAACGTAGCTTCTGGCATTGTTAAATCATCTTTTAAAAAGAAATTCATCTTCCATAAAAAATGTATAAATCACAAACATAACTGACCACTTAGCTCCATAAAATGGAAAAGGCTGCTCCCAGAAGTGTTATTTCACCAGACATTTTCACCAAGTCTTCAGGGGTCAAATAATATTCCTAAATATCAGGAAAATTCCCCTGATATCAGCATGTTTGTTACTGTGCATAATTTCTCACTGTGATATGAATTATATATAAGCTATAACCTTTATAGAAAGAAAGAAAGAAAGAAAGAAAGAAAGAAAGAAAGAAAGAAAGAGAATAGATCCTAGCCTAACTAAAGCTTTCCTATTTTCGGCTGAAATCTTGAAAGAAGTCTAGGGGATTTATGTCCATATCTTCCATTAAAATGTGTCTAAATTCCCAAGGCTTGATTTGTTTTTCTGACCTTCCTCTTTTTCTTTCAATCTGATATCCCTCTTCCCTTCCCCAACACATTCCAAACTTGTTTTCTCTCTGCCCTACCCTCTCTTTCTCTAGGTGAGCTGCAGCTGCTTTCCTGGGGTTTATCTTGAGGTTAGCCTCCTCCTCCTCCCAAGGCAAACTGTTTTGTTTAGCAAAAAGAAAAGTAGTACTTGTGGCACCTTAGAAACTAACAAATTTATTAGAGCATAAGCTTTCGTGAGCTACAGCTCACTTCATCGGATGCATTTGGTGGAAAAAACAGAGGAGAGATTGATATACACACACACAGAGAACATGAAACAATGGGTTTATCATACACACTGTAAGGAGAGTGATCACTTAAGATAAGCCATCACCAGCAGGGGGGGGGGAGGAGGAGGAGGAAAACCTTTCATGGTGACAAGCAAGGTAGGCTATTTCCAGCAGTTAACAAGAATATTTGAGGAACAGTGAGGGGAGGGGGGGGAGAAATGACATGGGGAAATAGTTTTACTTTGTGTAATGACTCATCCATTCCCAGTCTCTATTCAAGCCTAAATTAATTGTATCCAGTTTGCAAATTAATTCCAATTCAGCAGTCTCTCATTGGAGTCTGTTTCTGAAGCTTTTTTGTTGAAGGATAGCCACTCTTAGGTTTGTAATCGAGTGACCAGAGAGATTGAAGTGTTCTCCAACTGGTTTTTGAATGTTATAATTCTTGATGTCTGATTTGTGTCCATTCATTCTTTTACGTAGAGACTGTCCAGTTTGACCAATGTACATGGCAGAGGGGCATTGCTGGCACATGATGGCATATATCACATTGGTAGATGTGCAGGTGAACAAGCCTCTGATAGTGTGGCTGATGTGATTAGGCCCTATGATGGTATCCCCTGAATAGATATGTGGACAGAGTTGGCAACGGGCTTTGTTGCAAGGATAGGTTCCTGGGTTAGTGGTTCTGTTGTGTGGTGTGTGGTTGCTGATGAGTATTTGCTTCAGGTTGGGGGGCTATCTGTAAGCAAGGACTAGCCCGTCTCCCAAGATCTGTGAGAGTGATGGGTCGTCCTTCAGGATAGGTTGTAGATCCTTGATGATGCGTTTGAGAGGTTTTAGTTGGGGGCTGAAGGTGATGGCTAGTGGCGTTCTGTTATTTTCTTTGTTGGGCCTGTCCTGTAGTAGGTGACTTCTGGGTACTCTTCTGGCTCTGTCCATCTGTTTCTTCACTTCAGCAGGTGGGTATTGTAGTTGTAGGAATGCATGATAGAGTTCTTGTAGGTGTTCGTCTCTGTCTGAGGGGTTGGAGCAAATGTGGTTATAGCGTAGAGCTTGTAGACAATGGATCGAGTGGTATGATCTGGATGAAAGCTAGAGGCATGTAGGTAGGAATAGCGGTCAGTAGGTTTCCGATATAGGGTGGTGTTTATGTGACCATCGCTTATTAGCACCATAGTGTCCAGGAAGTGGATCTCTTGTGTGGACTGGTCCAGGCTGAGGCTGATGGTGGGATGGAAATTGTTGAAATCATGGTGGAATTCCTCAAGGGCTTCTTTTCCATGGGTCCAGATGATGAAGATGTCATCAATGTAGCACAAGTAGAGTAGGGGCATTAGGAGACGAGAGCTGAGGAAGTGTTATTCTAAGTCAGCCATAAAAATGTTGGCATACTGTGGGGCCATGCGGGTACCCATCGCAGTGCCGCTGATTTGAAGGTATACATTGTCCCCAAATGTGAAATAGTTATGGGTGAGGACAAAGTCACAAAGTTCAGCCACCAGGTTACAGACATACCCCTAGAACCCCGACCTGGGGTATTCTATCTGCTACCCAAGATCCATAAACCTGGAAATCCTGGACGCCCCATCATCTCAGGCATTGGCACCCTGACAGCAGGATTGTCTGGCTATGTAGACTCCCTCCTCAGGCCCTACGTTACCAGCACTCCCAGCTATCTTCGAGACACCACTGACTTCCTGAGGAAACTACAGTCCATTGGTGATCTTCCTAAAAACACCATCCTAGCCACTATGGATGTAGAAGCTCTTTATACCAACATTCCACACAAAGATGGACTACAAGCTGTCAGGAACAGTATCCCCAATAATGTCACAGAAGATCTGGTGGCTGAGCTTTGCGACTTTGTCCTCATCCACAACTATTTCAGATTTGGGGATAATTTATACCTTAAAGTCAATGACACTGCTATGGGTACCTGCATGGCCCCACAATATGCCAACATTTTTATGGCTGATTAAAAACAATGCTTCCTCAGCTCTCGTCCCCTAGCGCCCCTACTCTACTTGCACTACATTGATGACATCTTCATCATCTGGATGCATGGAAAAGAAGCCCTTGAGGAATTCCACCATGATTTCAACAATTTCCATCCCACCATCAGCCTCAGCCTGGACCAGTCCACACAAGAGATCCACTTCCTGGACACTATGGTGCTAATAAGCGATGGTCACATAAACACCACCCTATATCGGAAACCTACTGACCGCTATTCCTACCTACACGCTTCTAACTTTCATCCAGATCATACCACACGATCCATTGTCTACAAGCTCTACGCTATAACCACATTTGCTCCAACCCCTCAGACAGAGACAAACACCTACAAGATCTCTATCATGCATTCCTACAACTACAATACCCACCTGCTGAAGTGAAGAAACAGATTGACAGAGCCAGAAGAGTACCCAGAAGTCACCTACTACAGGACAGGCCCAACAAAGAAAATAACAGAACGCCACTAGCCATCACCTTCAGCCCCCAACTAAAACCTCTCCAACGCATCATCAAGGATCTACAACCTATCCTGAAGGACGACCCATCACTCTCACAGATCTTGAGAGACAGGCCAGTCCTTGCTTACAGACAGCCCCCCAACTTGAAGCAAATACTCTTCAGCAACCACACCACACAACAGAACCACTAACCCAGGAACCTATCCTTGCAACAAAGCCCATTGCCAACTCTGTCCACATATCTATTCAGGGGACACCATCATCGGGCCTAATCACATCAGCCACACTATCAGAGGCTCGTTCACCTGCACATCTACCAATGTGATATATGCCATCATGTGCCAGCAATGCCCCTCTGCCATGTACATTGGTCAAACTGGACAGTCTCTACGTAAAAGAATGAATGGACACAAATCAGACGTCAAGAATTTTATAACATTCAAAAACCAGTTGGAGATCACTTCAATCTCTCTGGTCACTCGATCACAGACCTAAGAGTGGCTATCCTTCAACAAAAAAGCTTCAGAAACAGACTCCAATGAGAGACTGCTGAATTGGAATTAATTTGCAAACTGGATACAATTAATTTAGGCTTGAATAGAGACTGGGAATGGATGAGTCATTACACAAAGTAAAACTATTTCCGCATGTCATTTCTCCCACCCCACCCCACCCCCCACTGTTCCTCAGATATTCTTGTTAATTGCTGGAAATAGCCTACCTTGCTTGTCACCATGAAAGGTTTTCCTCCTTCCCCCCCCCCCCCGCTGCTGCTGGTGATGGCTTATCTTAAGTGATCACTCTCCTTACAGTGTGTATGATAAACCCATTGTTTCATGTTCTCTGTGTGTGTATATCAATCTCCTCTCTGTTTTTTCCACCAAATGCATCCAATGAAGTGAGCAGTAGCTCACGAAGGCTTATGCTCTAATAAATTTTTTAGTCTCTAAGGTGCCACAAGTACTCCTTTTCTTTTTACACAATATACTGTGAATACAAGCATGTATACGGCATAGAGCACTGTTTTCAAGGTTCCCTTCCCACTCTGAACTCTAGGGTACAGAGGTGGGGACCCACATGAAAGACCCCCTAAGCTTATTCTTACCAGCTTACGTTAAAAACTTCCCCCAGGTACAAATTTTGCCTTGTCCTTGAACAGTATGCTGCCGCCACCAAGCGTTTTAAACAAAGAACAGGGAAAGAGACTACTTGGAGTCGTCTTCCCCCAAAATATGCCCCCAAGCCCTACATCCCCCTTTGCTGGGGAAGACTTGATAATAATCCTCACCAATTGGTACAGGTGAACACAGACCCAAACCCTTGGATCTTAAGAACAATGAAAAATCAATCAGGATCTTAAAAGAAGAATTTTAACTAAAGAAAAGGTAAAAGAATCACCTTTGTAAAATCAGGATGGTAAATACCTTGCAGCCAATCAGATTCAAAACATAGAGAATCCCTCTAGGCAAAACCTTAAGTTACAAAAAGACACCCAAACAAGAATATACATTCCCTCCAGCACAGCTTATTTTACCCCCCATTAAACAAAAGAAAACCCAACGCATTTGCTAACTAGATTACTTACTAACTTAAAAAGGAGTTGGAAGGCTTGCATTTCTGATCTGTTCCCAGCAAAAGGATCACACAGACAGACCTTATTCTTTGTCCCCCCTCCAGATTTGAAACTATCTTGTCCCCTCATTGGTCATTTTGGGTCAGGTGCCAGCGAGGTTACCTTAGCATTTTAACCCTTTACAGCTGAAAGGGTTTTGCCTGTGGCCAGGAGGAATTTTATAGCACTGTATACAGAAAGGTGGTTACCCTTCCCTTTATATTTATGACTACTGTTAAGAAGAGAAAGTATTTGGGACCAAATGTTGCCCACTTGTAATGCAACTGTTCCTTCAGTGGCATCAATTCCAAAAGTTCTTGCACCTTCAACAATGGAGAAGACATAAATGGTGGAGATACTTTTTGTTAAATGCATGAATGTTTCCATAATAAAATTACATGTTTAAATTGCCACCCTTTGATCCTAGAAAATCATTCTTAAAATAATCTTTAAGGATGAATAATCACTCTAAAAATGGCATGCTGGAGTTCCATGTGAGTCCTACAAACTTCCCCTGGGATCTGAGAATCAAGCTGGATTCTTTCCCAAGTCTATATCATTACAAGTAATAAAGATTCAGCAAGCTAAGTTCTGCTTTCAGCTACCTCTGTGCAACACCATTGTCTTGCAATTATGCTTACCTTCTTGAAGGGTTGTACAGGGGTCTCTGGTGGCTGCAGCAAGCAGAATACAAGTCTGATTTTGCTCTCACTTATGCTGGTACAATTTCATTTCTGTTGTAAGGAGGCAGACCAGGTTCTCCCCTGCATTTGTGCAGCTTTGTATCACCTTGCCTGTAAAAAGCTGCAATAAAGCAAAGTTAACTGGCCCTAGGAGGAACCTCTACATGGGGTAAGCTTGGGTGGCAAAGAACTGCCATAATAGCCCCTATATTATATGCTGCCACACTGTGGCCAGCAAGGGACCATGGCCAATGAAAAGGAGGTTTGACTAGGGGTGTTCTGGTGATCCCTCACTGCCAGAACAGCCCCACGGGGATGTTGGTAGCTGACACAATTTAAAGTAAGTCTGAAACTGCTCTTTATTACTCTGGAAATCAGTCCAGTGCTCAGTCAGCCACAGGGTCAGCGGAGAGCAAATGTGGCATAAATTGGGCTCTGACTTTAGCCCACAATCTTTGCTTGTAGCTACATACCTTTGCTAACCTGCTTGTGAGGATGAATCTCAGGAGCAGACCATTGTCTAATTCATAGAACAGTACTGCATTTGTGGCAGAATTTAGTTCTGCTTTTTTGTTTATGAAGCTGTTAATCCTTATTTCAGAGGACTTGTTTTCAGTATTGTTAGTGTGACTTTGCTTCTTTGACACGGCTGTTCAAGGAGCACTAGTATTAGGATTTCAGTTATAAATGGTCCTGTCATCAAAAAATTTATTGTTAGCAACTCAACAAGCTCACCAGTGTTACACAGTCAATCATAAATGACCTTAAAATACACCATAGAAATTACTTACTGCTTTATTCTGCTGGTGCATAGAACATCTAAAACAGCCTGTTTATCATCCCAGGTGTCGACCCCTGTTAGCTCATATAAGGTGGATGTCACAGGTTTAAGTGCCCAGTGAACTCATTTATTTTTCTCCATTAAGTATTTAGATTTACCCATTGCAGATATTTAAGTGTTCTAATTCTAAGTGTTCTCCAGGATTCCCAGTGGAATAGTCTCTGTTTACTGCAGATCAAGAAATTATTGTGCCCAAGGACCACAAAAAGTCACAAAAGCCCAGAAAAATCAGAATCTAGGCAAAATTCTAGATCTCAGCTGTGGCTTTTTGTCCTAGTTTTAATTAATCTGAAATAATTAATTAATCTGAATCCCCTACCTACCCATGGGAAGAACAGAGGTGGATTAAGCCTTCTAAGCAAGGCATCCTAGGCCAACCCAGTAGGCATCTGGCTGCCAGCAATTCTTCTGCTTCTGACTTGCTGCTTTAGTTAGGATCTCTCTCGCTCTAGATCATAAATCCCAAGGTTTTGATTGGTCCCTGAACATCAGGAGAGATATAACCGTGCAACACATCTGCCCTATCTCAGCAGCTGGGGCTGGTTGTCAGCTGAGTTATTATTCTGATTATTATTTTTATTGGTGGTGCTTAGGAGTCCCAGTCGTGGATCAGGGCCCAATTGTGCTAGGTGCTGCACAAACACGGAACAAAAAGAAAATCCCTGCCCCAAACAGCTTACAATCAAAGTAAAAAAGACAAGAGACAACTGGTACAGCTAGAGAGATGGGGAGACCAAGGAAGCAGTGAGACAATGGTGGTCAGCATAATAGGCAGTGGTCAGAGCTCAGCAGCTGTCTAATTTTTGTCAAGTTGGAGTGCCTGGATGGTAGTCACTAACCCTATTTAGGGAAGCTGGCAGAACTCATTATCTAGTATGTTACCACACATTACACAAAATGCATTTTCTAGAACACATTATCTTGCAACTTGTTAGTAGATGCATCTGGAACACACTGAAAAATAACATCAGAGTGAGATATTTTGGGGCCTCAACCTTGACAATACTTATTTTAAAATATGATCACTTACCTGAATGACATGAGCATATAGCCTTGTAGCAGGGCTGTTGCCACACACCAGGAAGAGGAAGGGTTAAAGCAGGCCAGAGGGAGCCTGCGCAGGACCCTCCAATTAGAGGAAGGCTCACTAAGTGAGCCAATTGGGAGGTGGCTTGTTGCAGTGGCCAATCAGGGCCAGCAGGGGCCATATATAAAGGGCTGTTCAACAGCGCACTAGGAGTCTTTTCCTGGCGTGTTAAGGAGAAGGACTGGCTGCCTAGGACTACCCTGGCTAGAGCGGCGGCGGCGGCCAGGGTAGCAGAGCAGAAGAAGCTTTTGGCTGACTGCTGCCAGAGTGAGGCCCTGGAGAGAAGTGGCTAACAGACGGCAGTTTGCCCCTGGAGTAAGGGACTAGATTGGTGACTGCAGCAGGCCACTGAAGTGAGTGGCTGCACTGTAGACTGCTGGTTTCTCTGACAGTAGGAGAGACAGTGGAGCAGGGCACAGCTGGATGGCTGTACCCAGAAGAGAATGCTGGTGTCTGGGGAGCGACACGGGTCCCGGAGTGGTGGAGACAGCAAAGCGGGCGTAATGGTGATCGAGACACCACCGAAGGAGGGCGACCTGTGGAAGGACTTGAGCTAATTCCAGAATAGCCAGCAGGAGGTGGTGAAGAGTGTCGCTCTGCTACAGGCCTAAGGGCTTGGCTACGCTTGTGAGTTACAGCACAATAAAGGATCCCCGGGCGCACTAGCTCACTATCCGTCCACACTGGCAAAGCACGTAGAGCGCTCTTACTCCACAGCTACAGTGCTGCTGGTTCTCCACATCAGTGAGTGGAATAATGTTTGCTGTGCTCCCCCACTGGAGAGCAGCAGTGCCAGTGTGGAGGAGATGTTGCATTACTGTGCTCTGATCAGCCTCTGGAAACATCCCTTAAGTCAAAGGGCCACTCTTGTCATTGTTTTTGAATTGCTGTAGGAATGAAAGATTTGAAAGCCCTGTTTCTCACAGCCAGCTGCTTATCTGCTCTAAGACAAAGCAACCATTACTGTGGTCTGCTGGTATCTGAATTTACAAGACAGCATGCTGACATGTTCTCAGCCCCCTGAAAACTCTCTCTCTCTCCCCCCACATACACACAACCCACTCCACTCCACCCATCCCCATTTGAAAATCACGTTGCAGTCACTTGCATGCTGGGATATCTGCCCATAATGCACCGCGCCCAGTGCCGCTGCAAATGTGCCCATGCCAGTGCACTTGAAGCTGTCAGGGTGGACAGACTACAGCACTTTCCCTACTGCGCTCTACAAAGGCCGCTTTAACTCAAAGCACTCTACATCTGTAAGTGTAGCCATGCCTGAGATCATGAAATGATGAGCAATAGCCATCAGATCCACTCAGGAAAAAGTCATTTTTCAGAAAAATGGGGAGTGGGATTAGCCATATGGCGATCTCATTTCTATCTGTCTTCTGTCGGTTTAAGAGCCTAAACAATAGTCAAGTAAAAGACCAATCAAAGCCTCGATTGTTTTGACTGAAAATATATCCTGATGACTGTAAATACGTCTAACAAACTCAGAAGTCAAATGAGAAAATTCACAGAAATGTTTTACCATTATGTCTTTCATGTGCAGTTAGCTATCTTCAACGGGGAGAAGCCCTGCTTATTCTTTGGATTTTTCAAAAAAGGGAACTTTCTCTTTCGGACTAAGGGAAATTAAGACATCATAAACTTTACAGACCATTGGTTTGATGGGATGTGCAGCACCAGCATGTGGAATACAGAATTTCCTAACTTCTATTCTGTCTATGACTCTGCCATGATTTTGGGTGTCATCCCATAAAACTTTTTTCTTTAATGACACCAATTTACACTTCTATAGCATCATCTTTCCTGTAAAAGAATCTGAAATCACATTACAAACTATGGGCCAAAGCCTGAACCGGCCAAAAATGAGGGAATAGCATCCTGTATAGAAGGCAATCCACACTATCCCCATCCAGCTCAACCAAGGCTGATTCAGGTTTAATTTCTTTCTAACACTGTCAGCAGAAGAGTATAAAGTAAATGTATCCCCCCAGTCTATCTGGCCCCTCACAATCTTTAGTGTAGTCATCCTCACAACAGCTCTTTGAGGTAGGGAAGTTGTATTATCCCCATTTCACAGATGGGGAAATAAGGCACAGAGACTAAGGTCACACAGGAAGCATTTGGCAGAGCAGAGACTGAGCGAATGTCTACTGAGTCCCAGACTAGGGCTCTAACCGTTTTGGGGAACGAAGGGTGGACAAAAAAAAGATATGTGACCTTCCTGCAAACAATCAAAGCATTTAAGAACAAGTTGATAAATATTATGTAGCATTTTGGAGCAGGAGCTGCTGTCCCACAAAGAGTCAAGAAGTGACATTTACAGTAAGACGTATGTTTATCTTTATCTATTCAGGAAATTGTTCATGTTTTGAATACTTATCTTTTGCCTGGAACATTAATCATGCAGTATCAAACAACAACATGAACTGTTTTGTCTGACATTCTGCAAGATAATATAGTTACGAATATTCTAAGTGTGTTCTCCAACTGTAGAAAGGAGTACCTCATGATTCAAACTAGCTGCACAGCAAACTCACAGTCTCTGCTTCATTTCATTTTCTGTAGCTGCACCAAACAGCAGAGGTGGCATGTACAATGAAGAGGAAACATTACTTTAGCTTATCTTCTGGTATTTGACAATTCCACTGCAAAACTAGTAGACCAGAGAGGTGGAAGCATCAGCTCAGAAGCAAAACAAGTGCAATTCAATGGACTAACCGTCTCCTTCTAAGGAGGCCATTGTTTTGTTGGGATGCAGCCCCAGTATGTGGGAGGAAGTATTTCCTAATAAAACCAACATGGTTGGTCCCCATGAAAGACATGGAGGAGAGGAAGTATGGCCAGGACATCTGTGTCTTGGCAATTCCTAGCTGCTGGAATACCCCTTAGAAGACGTGAGTAGATAGGTGGTCCCATGACTGGGGACTGTGATGATATAAAAAGTGGCTTATGGGCATCTTATCTCTTCTGATCCTATCTGTTGCTTTAGGGCTGAGCTGAGGCCAGCTCAGCATTCAGACCCAGATCCTGGGCTGCATCTAAGAGCTTGGCTCTAATTCACTTTCCTGTTCTTGATACGCTTTCATAACACCTTTTTTTTATTACCTCGGCTTTATTACAGTTGAATGCAAGGCGAAGGAAGTTGAGCTCTAGTCAGAGAACAGATTTATTTTTGGAGAGCAGTTTGGATGAAAGCAGCCAAAGCCATGAACAATGCTGAATTAAAATTATTGCAATTCAGGCCTATGTTGGACCCTATTCAAAATGAATCAGCTGGCCTAAAAAAACAGTGTATGCTAGTGGTGCACTCACCTCATCCGTGACTGTGAACACATGCTCTGGGACTAACAGGAGAGGACTTCTGGGGAACGACAAGGATTTAAATGAATAATAGTTGGATGTTATCTAGCATACCATAACTATCAGCCTGGAGGCAGTCGGGCTAGGGCGGGGGAAAGATGCACTACACAAACTGTGGTGTCGAGAGTCCTTCCTCTCTTTCACGCAGGTGCAAATCAGGAGCACCTCAATGGGCCTGAGTCTCCACTGCCTTGTCCCTCGCATGGCTATTTACATCTGTGCAAATGTTACCTAATCAGAATTTTCCATTATTCTGCACATGTATAAATGCTTAGCTGAGGTGTTAATGGAAACCTCTCCATTGATTGCAATAGACTTTGGATCAGGCCCTACACATATGTGTATTTGGTTCACTTTGATGTGAAAAATCTAGAAAACTCTAGTAGAATCCAACTCTTTTTATTTATAACTGTACACATGTAGGGTTTGATCCTGCTCCTGTATGCTTAAAGTTATATATAAGCTTAAGCGTTTTGGTGGATCAGACCCATATTGCCCAATATTTTTGATCAGACAAAAAAATGTGTTGAACTTTAAATACCAAATGTCTTTCTTTCACCCATATCAATAAGAAATCCTGACTCTGCTGAAGTCAATGGGAGTTTTGCCATTGATTCATTAGGAACAAGATTTCACATTCTATTTTTCATACACACCCAGACAGTGAAACTAACCTTCAGACAATTTACATATATTATACTTTCAGCAAATATACAATGTTAATCAAACAGGAAAACTTCCTAGAACAATTCCCTAAGCAGCATTTGCACATAGTCTCTCTTCAGAGTGTTAGCAAATGTCTGTTTCACCCACCAAGTGCTGACACAAATTTTATTAGCCTAGTTAAATCTGACAGTGAACTAAACCTCTTCTGAATGCTATGAAGATGCCATTCATCTTTCCACAAGCACAAACATCCCTCTTCAGGGTCTAATCCAAAGCTCATTAAAGTCAATGGAAAGACTGACTTCAGTGGGCTTTGGATCAGGTCCCTATAGTAGATCTTGGCATTACAAGATGCAGGCAAAGTGTTTTTCCAGCAAAATTACTAAGGCCCTATTCTTTAGTGGTGTAGCATGCGTATAACCTACAGGACATGCTTGGGTGTTGTGCTGGCTCAGCACCTTTGCACATTAGGCTGTAAATAATTTTCAGTTTAATTATTTATGTGATTGCTTAACTTTTCTTAATCCTTATGAAAGGCACTTAACCCTGTATTTTTATTTGGTCGTTCACTACAGATGTTCTCAAAGCTCTGCCACTGGGATTTGAATCGCATCATGAGACCCTAAGTGTGCTGAAGAAAAAAATCAGTGCCTGGGTCAAAGTGATCCTCTTCATTTTGCGTGTGTGTGTGAGAGAGTGCATGAGTGAGAGTTGGGGGCCGGAGGGGAGAGGGAGAAAGGCAGTGATGTGTTCCTTTTCCAAGTGCTTTCCTGCAAGTTGCCAGCATCTATGCAAATTACTCAAATTCGAATTCACAGAAAACCTCTCTAACTGTGTAATTTGTGGTGCCAGCATCAGAGATTGCCATGTGTTCCAGAATGCATTCAAACCAGGTAACCTCATCATCACTCCCCAGGAATGGACTCTGCTATTCATAGCCAGTAAGTGCTCAGAGATGACTTTAACTGTTAATATCAAACTAACGGCTTTCCACCAGGAAAGCCACATAAAAGCATGAACTAGTGGCAGAAAACTGGTTTTTACTAGCTTCTGTGTTGTGCTGACATCAGAATATTAACTGAAAACTTGTTGATGTTTATTTTGCTTCAGTAGAAAGATGCTAAGTGGTGTCATTTAAGTATTTGGTGAACATTCTTAACCAATCATATAAACATCAGAAAAGCTCGGCAGTTTGGTGTAAATTCATAGAGTTTAAACCTAGAATGCTCATCTGATATGACCTTGGGAAAGTCACTTAAACTCTCTGCATGAAATCCTAGCCCTATTAAAGTCAATGGTTATCCACCTGTAGCATTTGGATAATACTTCCTTCCTTCTGTCTTTTGTCTGTCTTGTATATTTGGTTTTAAGCTCTTCAGGGCAGGGACTCTGTTTGTCCAGTGCCTAGCACAATGGGTCCTCATCTTGGTTGCAGCCTCCTCATACTACTGTAATGATGCTAATAACAGAAATTTGAAGTTTTTTCCATCCCTAAACAGAATTCAGAATCAGAGGGTTTCTGTACGGTTCAGGCATGTTCAGTGGTGCACCAGCTGAGTTTGCATTACATGACAAGTAACATAAGTCAAATGACAGGTTTCAGAGTAGCAGCCATGTTGGTCTGTATTCACAAAAAGAAAAGGATTACTTGTGGAAGCTTAGAGACTAAGAAATTTATTTGAGCATAAGCTTTCGTGAGCTACAGCTCATTTCATCGGATGCATTCACAAATGCACATCTAAGAAGCACCTGAGAAGGGTCCATGCCTTATATTTGCTTCACTTGTATATCTCAGAAATAAAAAGTGTTCAATATTTAACAAAATGACAGAAGCTCTTTCTACCTGGCAGACATGTTGTATGTTGCTGAACTTCAAGCAGGAGCAAATTTTTATGGCCTGGTTATAAGCTTCTGAATATTAGTATTTATAATGGAAATAGTGATATCACCTGAAATGTCATTGCATTGAAATGGCACTTAGATAATTTTTCATACCCTTTGTGAGAAATAATTTTTCCATAAAAAATCTGCAGCCCATTAGCCCATGATGTAGACTAATGCCTTTCATTTTATTTGGAGGACAAACTAAAAGAGAAAAAGCAACCACCTACTGACTTATTTCATTTAGAAACACATTTCAGGGGTGGGGGGTATAGGCATAGTAAAGGTCACTTCCCAGGGTGTGATCAAGGTATAGAAAAATTCTGAGTACTGCAGCAGCTATAATAACCCCTGCCTTCTCTGCCCTGCAGCAAACTCAGTTTTCTTCTGACCTGAGTGCTCATTAGTAGAACTCATCCCATAATATCCATGAATTCGCAAATCTCATAAATATAAAGGGAAGGGTAACCACCTTTCTGTATACAGAACTATAAAATCCCTCCTGGCCAGAGGCAAAACCCTTTCACCTGTAAAGGGTTAAGAAGCTACTAGGATAACCTTGCTGGCACCTGACCAAAATGACCCATGAGGAGACAAGTTACTTTCAAAGCTAGAGGGGGGGTGGAAAACAAAGGGTCTGTCTGTCTGATGTGTTTGCCAGCATCAGGTCAGGAATGCTCTTCAGAACTTCTGTTAAATTAGTAAGTAATCTAGCTAGAAATGTGTTAGATTTCCTTTCGTTTAAATGGCTGGTAAATAAGCTGTGCTGAATGGAACGTATATTCCTGTTTTTGTGTCTTTTTGTAACTTAAGGTTTTGCCTAGAGGGATTCTCTCTGTTTTGAATATGATTACCCTGTAAGGTATTTACCATCCTGATTTTACAGAGGAGATTCTTTTACTTTTTCTTTCATTAAAATTCTTCTTTTAATATCCTGATTGCTTTTTCATTGCCCTTAAGATCCAAGGGTTTGGGTCTCGGTCTGTGTTCACCTATGCAAATTGGTGAGGGTTTTTATCAAGCCTTCCCCAGGAAAGGGGTTGTAGGGCTTGGGGGGATATTTTGGGGGAAAGACGTCTCCAAGTGGAATCTTTCCCTGTTCTTTGGTTAACACACTTGGTGGTGGCAGCGTAGGGTTCAAAGACAAGGCAAAGTTTGTACCTCGAGGAAGTTTTTAACCTAAGCTGGTAGGAATAGGCTTAGGGGGTCTTTCATACAGGTCCCCACATCTGTACCCTAGAGTTCAGAGTGGGGAAGGAATCTTGACAGCATATGAGATTAATTGTACAATATTCTAAAAACAAGAGAATTGATGATGATGATGATGATGATGATTTCCCATTCAGCTTTTAGAACTGAGTGAAGAATTCATGAATATTTGTAAATTGATACACAGCTGCTGAAATTTTAAGGCTGGCTTTAGGCTCCCATCCTGCACTGGTGCAGACCCCAGCACTTATTTGGAGTTCAATGGGTCTCTGCACAGATGCAGAAATTTATCTTCTTATCATAGATTCATAGATACTAAGGTCAGAAGGGACCATTCTGATCATCTAGTCCGACCTCCTGCACAGCGCAGGCCACAGAATCTCACCCACCCACTCCTATGAAAAACCTCACCCATGTCTGAGCTATTGAAGTCCTTAAATCATGGTTCAAAGACTTCAAGGAGCAGAGAAGCCTCCCTCAAGTCAACCATGCCCCATGCTACAGAGGAAGGCGAAAAACCTCCAGGGCCTCTCCAATCTGCCCTGGAGGAAAATTCCTTCCCAACCCCAAATATGGTGATCAGCTAAACCCTGAGTATATGGGCAAGATTCACCAGCCAGATACCCAGGAAAGAATTTTCTATAGTAACTCAGATCCCATCCATCTAATATCCCATCCCATCCCATCCAGGGGATTTGGCCTATTTACCCTGAATATTTAAAGATCAATTACTTACCAAAATCCCATTATCCCATCATACCATCTCCTCCATAAACTTATCAAGTAGAATCTTAAAACCAGATAGATCTTTTGCCCCCACTGCTTCCCTTGGAAGGCTATTCCAAAACTTCACTCATCAGACAAAGGTTTTTAACCATCAGAGTTCAAGTCTAAACTTCCTGGTGGCCAGTTTATGCCCATTTGTTCTTGTGTCCACATTGGTGCTGAGCTTAAATAATTTCTCTCCCTCTCCTGTATTTATCCCTCTGATATATTTATAGAGAGCAATCATATCTCCCCTCAACCTTCTTTTAGTTAGGCTAAACAAGCCAAGCTCCTTAAGTCTCCTTTCATAAGACAAGTTTTCCATTCCTCGGATCATCCTAGTAGCCCTTCTCTGTACCTGCTCCAGTTTGAATTCATCCTTTTTAAACATGGGAGACCAGAACTGCACACAGTATTCTAGGTGAGGTCTCACCAGTGCCTTGTATAACGGTACTAAAACCTCCTTATCCCTACTGGAAATGCCTCTCCTGATGCATCCCAAAACCGCATTAGCTTTTTTCACAGCCATATCACATTGGCAGCTCATAGTCATCCTATGATCAACCAATACTCCAAGGTCCTTATCCTCTTCTGTTACTTCTAATTGATGCGTCCCCAACTTATAACTAAAATTCTTGTTATTAATCCCTAAATGCATAACCTTACACTTCTCACTATTAAATTTCATCCTATTACTATTACTCCAGTTTACAAGGTAATCCAGATCCTCCTGTATAATATCCCGATCCTTCTCCGAATTGGCAATACCTCCCAGCTTTGTATCATCTGCAAACTTTATTAGCACACTCCCACCTTTTGTGCCAAGATCAGTAATAAAAAGATTAAATAAGATTGGTCCCAAAACCGATCCCTGAGGAACTCCACTGGTAACCTCCCTCCAACCTGACAGTTCGCCTTTCAGTAGGACCCATTGCAGTCTCCCCTTTAACCAATTCCTTATCCACCTTTTGATGTTCATATTGATCCCCATCTTCTCCAATTTAGCTAATAATTCCCCATGTGGCACGGTATCAAATGCCTTACTGAAATCTAGGTAAATTAGATCCACTGCATTTCCTTTATCTAAAAAATCTGTTACCTTTTCAAAAAAGGAGATTAGGTTGGTTTGGCACGATCTACCTTTTGTAAAACCATGTTGTATTTTGTCCCATTTACCATTGACTTCAATGTCCTTAACTAATTTCTCCTTCAAAATTTTTTCCAGGACCTTGCATACTACAGATGTCAAACTAACTGGCCTGTAGTTACCCGGATCACTTTTTTCCCCTTTCTTAAAAATAGGAACTATATTAGCAATTCTCCAATCATTCGGTACTATTCCTGAGTTTACAGATTCATTAAAAATTCTTGCTAATGGGCTTGCAATTTCAGGTGCCAATTCCTTTAATATTCTTGGATGAAGATTATCTGGGCCCCCCGATTTAGTCCCATTAAACTGTTTCAGTTTCGCTTCTACCTCTGATATGGTAATATCTACCTCTATATCCTCCTTCCCATTTGTCATGCTACCATTATCCCCAAGATCCTCTTTAGCCTTATTAAAGACTGAGGCAAAGTATTTGTTTAGATATTGGGCCATGCCTAGATTATCTTTAACCTCCACTCCATCCTCAGTGTTAAGCGGCCCCACTTCTTCTTTCTTAGTTTTCTTCTTATTTATATGGCTATAGAACCTTTTACTATTGGTTTTAATTCCCTTTGCAAGGTCCAACTCTACTCGACTTTTAGCCTGTCTCACTTGATCCCTACATGTTCTGACCTCAATTAGGTAGCTTTCCTTGCTGATCCCTCCCATCTTCCACTCCCTGTATGCTTTCTGCTTCTTCTTAATCACCTCTCTAAGATGCTTGCTCATCCAGCTTGGTCTACAACTCCTTCCTATGAATTTTTTCCCCTTTCTTGGGATACAGGCTTCCGATAGCTTCTGCAGTTTTGATTTAAAGTAATCCCAGGCCTCCTCTACCTTTAGATCCATAAGTTCTTCAGTCCAATCCACTTCCCTAACTAATTTCCTTAATTTTTGAAAGTCAGCCCTTTTGAAATCAAAACCCTAGTTGCAGATTTATTTTTGTTAATCCTTCCATTTAGTTTGAACTGAATTAGCTCATGATCACTTGAGCCAAGATTGTCCCCTACAACCATTTCTTCTATGAGGTCCTCGCTACTCACCAAAATTAAATCTAAAATGGCATCCCCTCTAGTCGGTTCAGCAACTACTTGATGAAGGAATCCATCAGCTATCGCATCTAGGAAAATCTGAGCCCTATTATTATTACTAGCACTGGTCCTCCAGTCTATATCTGGGAAGTTAAAGTCTCCCATGATCACGCAGTTTCCATTAGTATTTACTTTATTAAAGACATTAAAAAAGGCTCTATCCATATCCAAATTAGATCCCGGAGGTCTATAGCACACCCCAAGCACTATCGTAGGAGAGGCTTTACTAGTTTTCTTCCCCAATGTAATTTTTGCCCAGACGGACTCTGTCTTATCCATTGCATCGCTTCTTATTTCTTTACATTTTACCTCATCATTGATATACAATGCTACTCCACCCCCTTTACCTTTGTTTCTGTCTTTCCTAAAGAGCACATACCCTTCAATACCTGTAGTCCAGTCATGACTATCATTATCAGACACTGTGAGGCACACCACCAGGGTCTGAAGGTCTTTAGAATGACTAGGATGAGTAGGGAAAGATAGGATCTGAAGTACAAGGGAAGGATTTCTCCTGTGGAGGGAGGCTGCATGAGGAGACTGAAATGTAGTAGTCAGTGGCTGTATCACACTTCCAGCGGATTTTCCCCTGGATACGGGGGATTATAAATGTTTCCCCCAATACTGGGCTTGAAATTCCCATTTCTTTCTCCTCAGCATGAATCCCAGGACCCATGGAGAGCCCAAGGGAAGAGGGAGGATGCTGCTGCAGAGGTGGCTGATGTCTTCTTTCCATGTGTTGGAGGAAGCAATCCACACACAGACCAAAAGGGCATGATCTGCCCATGTGTTACTATAACATTATAAAAGAAAAGGAGTACTTGTTGCACCTTAGCAACTAACAAATTTATTTGAGCATAAGCTTTTGTGAGCTACAGCTCACTTCATCGGATGCATTTGGTGGAAATGCATTTTCCACCAAATGCATCCGATGAAGTGAGCTGTAGCTCACGAAAGCTTATGCTCAAATAAATTTGTTAGTCTCTAAGGTGCCACAAGTACTCCTATAATATTATAGTGCCCCCTCATAGTCAGGGATTCCTCTGCAATGCCCTGCCCTTGTTTTCCCCATCTTCTGGGCTTGGGGTCTGGTTTCTCTATTGACACAAAATCCCAAAAAGTAATCCCCACCCCCCACCAAAAAATGAAAATCTTCCATCCAACCTTGAGCTGGGCACAACCCCTCCTCCCTGAGGTACTGTCCCTTCCTGCTGTCTGGGCAGCTAGAGAAGGTGCAAGGCCTGGCCTGCCTTCTTTGCCTTCTCCCAATGGACAATTAAACTTTCAGCTTGGTCTTCTTTCCTAGCCCCAACTCCCTTTTTCAGGGACCACTCTCTCTCTGCAGTTCCCCTTCCAGCTCACTGAACTCCCTCTGACCCATGTGCAATCCTGCCCCCTTAACTGGCTCAACTGGGAGCATTTTCTCTGGCACAGGGGAACCAAACCTATTTCAACCACAGGGGGACAGCCACCCTGTGACAGCTATCATCTTCTGTTTAATCAAACACCCCATTTAGAGACAGGGCCTGATCCCACACCAACTGTCATCAATGGAAAATCTTCCATTGACTTCAATGGACATTGGATCAAGTCCATAGGACATTGCCCTTGATGGCTTGTTACAATCCCATCAATTTAAGTGATTCTTTGGGTCTATATAAGGATGGGTTTATTGGACTGGCTGTTGAATTTTCTGTAAGGGAAATACCATACATAAACAGACACAACACTAGCTGCTGTCATTTTCCACCAAAGAATGTCCATTTACATTTATACTCAGAAACAAGAGGGCCCTGGAAGATTTGAGTATATGATGGTTGACAGTCTTATGTGAGGCCAGGATGTTAAATTGCATTGAAGAGAGGTGCCTTACACCAAACAAAATAATTCTTTGAACAGCATCATAACTTTCTATTCATAGTATTATTTTTAATTATTATAGTTAGGGTTTTTCAATAACTGGACACCACACACTGAATTTTTGCATAGGTGACACACTAAGTAAGGCCAAACGAAAATTCAAATTGGCAAAATATGAATGCAATTCAAGAAATTCTAGAAGTGAAGACAAGTGAGCACTTCAGAGATCCAATAGGATGATCACATATCTTGATACGTGTATCACCAACCTATCTTCAGTCAGCTCACTCCCCAGACAACTCTTGGGAAAAGGGTTCATTGTTACCGGCTAGAGCAGCACAGAAATTCGATTGATGCACATAAGAGAGTGGTATCAATAGCTCCTGACATGACTGTGTGTTGCGAGGTGACAGCTTGTTTCCGTGGCAACAGTGATTATGGAGTTCCATCCAAGACTCTGAACAGGGCTACAACTTTTCAGAGGATGCAAAATACAGCCCCACTGGGAGGAAGATAGGAAGAAATTATTTTATTGTAGACAAATAGCTTTATGCAAGTTGTGAGAAGTTTATGCAACAGCAAGACATGTCCAAAAGGTAGGAGGAATGAAAGAGGAAAAGTAATGTTAGTCTTTGTACTGTTGGCTTGACACACTTTGAATAAACAAGATAGTGTTACAAGATTGAATATCTTTTTAAAACATACAGTTACTGTGCCTGAATTGCTGATAGTGTCTGTTATTCAATAGAAGCAATCAAGAAATGTCTCTTTTTCTTGTCATTTAATTACTGCAAGACGTACAGTGTCTTGATATAAATGGATTATTTATGATAAACACAAAAGCCTCATTGATTAAGATGCTAAATTTGCAGTTAAGTTCATGGAAAGCTGCATGGAATTTGAGTAATAAATATACCAGTAATGGCTCATTGTGTCTGTCATGGCTAATTATGTTAATTACATTTCTTTTGCAGAGTAGTTTTATTTTACAGAAAGCAAGATAATTTACGGCACAGTTAAGGGTAGTGATGCGGGTACGGGTGTATATGTTACCAAATTATTTTCAAAAGCATTACATCAAAATACTGCTGAGGGTCTCATGAAACCCATTCAAGAAAATAAACAGGAAGTCTGTCGGTCACCTCAGTGTGCCTAGGGTTTAGACAGTTCTAAGAATAATGCTTGATCTTACCTGTACTGCACTCACCTGTTCCAATATTTAGGCACAGTGCAGTGAACTGAAGAATGAGGGTTAGGCTAAATTCTGAATTTCCTGGCTTTTACACAACATGTTTAAGTTAGATTTGTTCACCTTAAGTTCATTTTTGCATATCTGCTTTGGCATGTGCAACTGACTGATCCAGCAAAGTGACTGGGTTACCATTTTATGCATACACACTGCTATTTGTAGGAGCAGTTTGGGGAGGGAAATGACCAGATATCTGCTATTCACTTGCAAAAAGTGGCAACTAGAAACTGGCTAAAAAATTGACCTATGCTGTTTTCTTTTGTGGGTTTAACATCCTTATTTTGTTTGTTTTTTCTTTTAACGATGATGCTAAAAACTTGATTAAAATGAGTACTTCTGTTGAAATTCATCAGTATTTTCAGAGTGGCCTTGTATCACCATTACAATAACTCTAGAGCACTAAGATGTTAAATATGGGCTGGATCATGTTCCCAATGAAGCCGGCAGGAACAGGATGGAAATGTGGTGGGCTCTTGAGGCTTCTTAATGCTGTTCCAGCAGCGTGCAAGGCCTGTAAAGGGGTCCCAGTGGCCTCGGGGAAATTCTTTTAATATAGGAGTTGCATAGGGGCAATATAAATACCCCTTCACTGTTGTCCTCTCCCCCTTCCCATCATGGGCAACACATCTAATAGGCTGGGGGAAAGCTGTGCCCCTCCCAAACAGCCCCCACATGGCCCTGCCCATGCTCCACCCCGAGGCACCCTCCTGCTCCTAGTTAGCCCCAGCCCAGGCAGGCTGCTCCTCTTCCAGGAAGCCGGCTGGGGCTAGGGTGGCTGGGACCGCCCACCTCTGGGGGGCCCCCGGCACTGGGGCTGTGCTGCCCAGCTCTCCGGGGCTGGGGAAAGGATGGGCCATGTGCCACCCACCAGGCACTCTGGGGCTAGAGACGCTCAGGTGACTTGGGGCTGGGGGGTGAGGCTGGTGGCTACAGTTGGGGAAGGCACTGTGGGCTTCAGGGAGGAAAGGGGCAGGAGGGGTGGGGACTCAGGCAGAAGGGGTGGGCCGGGCTGGGGGCTAACCTCCATGAGCCCTTGGTTCACTCATTGCCCATGCTTCCCACCCCGCAGTGTAAGGGTGTGCTGCCGACAGGACTTGAGGCCTGACGGAGCATTTTGGAGTGATGGGGGAATAACTGTAGTTTAAAGCACTATGGCTATTCTGATCTGCAGAGCAGTGCACAGGTAGCTCCTATGAGTTAGACCAGACCCCACGGCTACTGTAACTTATAGGGAGAGACATTCCAGCCCCCAGAACAACAGCCCAGGATTCAGGCAATGCAAGGAATGGCATAAAGGCACCTTTGCTCCCACTCCTTTTGTGCTGCGCGTTCTGTGCTGTGTCTCTCATGAAGCAGAACACAGAATCGGATGCAAAGCCTGGAACTTTTCCATTTTCATTAGAAGACTTGCAGCAGTGTCAGTGTCAGGGGATGTGTTTTGAAACACTGCTTTTGAACATTGTCAAACATTGCAAATACTGCATAGGAAAAGCTTCCATCCCAAACATCTTCACTGCCATCTTCAGAGATAACACAGGGATAGCTTTTCAAAGTATTGCATGAGCGTTTAATGTTTTTGATCTTTAAAGTCAGTTGAGTCAGACATATAAAGCCCTGCACTCCACTTGGAAAACATACCCATTCTGTTCCCATTGTCTATGGAAATTTTGCCATTTGTTTCAATGAGAATGGGAGTAGATTGATTTCACCGATTATGCCATTGACATTGGGCATTCCGATCTTGCAAGTTTCTGATTCTGTGAGGTTCTATCAGTGAAGTCCACAGGACTATGTCATCAGTTCACTGGCATGATTCACTATCTCATTAAATCATACCCATTGTTTGGAGCATAGGTAAAATACTATGAAAGCAACAGTAGCTGTGGTAAGTGCACAGCTTCCAGTTTGCAAAGTCAAATATTTCAGTGTTATTCCCTACTACCACCACCACCACTAAAAAATAAAATCCAACAATTCTTCAATCAAGGCTACACGAGCTAAATCTTAAGATCATTCTGCTCTCACTTATATCTGGGTAGATAATGCCAGTCAAACCATGGAGTCACTCTGAAGTCACTCTGGATTTACAATGGTGTAACAAAGAGCAGAATTTGTCAGCATGTTTTTTTTATTTAAATTAAGCAGCATCCAATGAAGTGGGTTTTAGCCCACGAAAGCTTATGCTCAAATAAATTTGTTAGTCTCTAAGGTGCCACAAGTACTCCTTGTTCTTTTTGCTGATACAGACTAAAACGGCTATCACTCTGAAACCTGTCAGCTATTTTATATGTATAGCATAAGAAAAAAAAACATAGGGAAATCACCATGGGATCAAAGCTCTAACTGATTCAAACCATATTTAACCCTTTAAAATCAACATCTAAGCCACTTTTTTTTGCTTATTAGGTCAGATTCTAAAATTGTGTTCATGGATTTAATATCAGGTACACAACTACACTCATGCCATTAGAGACTCAGCGATGCCCAGCTAAAAGAACCGAAGGCTATATGTGCAAAATATATGTGCAATTATATGTTTTTCACTTGACAATTTTGAGTTTCTCTCTCAACTTTCTTTCATAGGATTTCTAAAATACAGGCAATGCTGCTTGCTTAAAAGACATTATAGATCACCACTGAGAAAAGAGAGAATGCAGTGGGGTTATAGCTACTGTGGGTTTCCATTAGAGTATTAGTGAAATTAATTCCTCTCTCATAAGGATTTAGATCTGTGATTTATGATAACCAGTTTCTCACCGCTGGCAAAGTGAGGGGAAATGACTCAGCCAGGACAGACAGCATAAATCTCATTTTTTCCCTTAATGGTTGACATAATCTAGAGTGCTGCTCCCAGAGGTGTCACTGGAGATTCATATCCAGCCAAAGGGCCTTGCAATCAAGGCAGAGAGTTTTGGTAGTTTCATACATTGTAAGCGGTAATTGTTTTGAATTGCATCCTGACTCAGTCATTGTAATTTCCTTTAGACCAACTTTAAAAGGCAATAGTTAAAAAGAGAGAGAGAGAGAGAGAGAGAGAGAGAGAACACCGGGCAGGACAAGAGGCAATGGATTCAAACTACAGCACAGAAGATTTAGATTAAATCTCAGGAAAAAATCTTCCTAACTGTGAGAACAGGAGAATAATGGAGCAGACTGTCTTGGGAGGTTGTGGAAGCTCTTTCACTGGAGATTTTCAAAAGGAGGCTGAACAGCCACCTGTCTTGGGTGGTTTAGACACAAAAAATCCTGCATCTTGGCAGGGGTTTAGACAAGGTGACCCTGGTGGTCCCTTCTAACCCTATGGTTCTATTTCCTGAGCAAAATCTGTGTTACAATAATGCTAGATGTCTAGCTGAAATGTACTGAAATCAAACAGTGCAGAGTCCAAAGCTCCATCCTCTGTCTGTTGCTCCTTTTGCAGCCCACCTGACATCCTGAACTTCTCCTTTCAGCTATCATTTCTAGAATTCTGAGTGCTTATTCAATACCCATTTATGCAATAGGAGAAGACTTCAATAGTAAATTGGAGAGGATTCTGCTGCAGCAATCATGCTGACTGCAGAAAGTCCAAAATTAGAGGTGGACCTTCAGCATGGGCACTGCATGAACCACCTGCTGGCGGAGGCAAGCCCCCAGCACCACCCCTTCTGCCCAAGGCCCTGTCCCTTCCACGCCTCCCGCACTGGAGCCCAGAGCCCCACCCCCCCGCTGCAGCCACCAGCCCCCACCCCAGGCTAGTGTTTCTAGCCCTGGAGCTCCTGGAGGACGGACAGTGTGGCTGCAGCCTCCCCAGCCCAGACCTCTTGGAGGGTGAGCAGCACTGCCCCAGCCCCCGCAGCCCCAGAGCACTGAGAGGGCAGGCATCATGGCCCCATCCCCCCATCCCTGGAGTGCCGGTGGCGCGACCCCAGCCCCAGAATGCCAGGCTGGCGGCATGGTAGGGTGGGGCCACCGCACAGGGACAGGGAAACTGGCAGGAGGGAGTCTGGGGGGGCGGAGCATGGGCGGGGCCATACTTGGCTGAACTAAATTTATGTAAAAAACAAACAAAAACAACATGAAAACGTAAGAGCAAAGACTTATTTCAAGTCACATTTTGTGTGTGAGCACATACATGAACCAAAAATATAATCATTTATATTATATAGAAGTTTATCCTTAACATTTACAACATAAATTCACATTTTCACACAAGTATGGAGAAGATGCTATCCATAACTATGAAACCATTTCTATATATCTCACCTATTAATACCACTTTATTTAACCTGCAATGAATCAAGAGGGCATCAGACCTCTACGAAGCAGCAATATAAACACCATTTCAGACGGTCTAGTCAGTAGTCCCCAACACATGCTATCCAAATGTAAATAATCACTCCATCTTCTCTTCATGGGACTACTACATGGTTCATCTACTGATTTTTAACACTATACATGTATAAAAATAGGCCAACATTTTCATATCTGCTTGCCTAAAGACAGAGAGTGTTTTAAAGCATCTAAAAAAAATAAGCTTGTTTTCAGAAATGCTACACACCACACAGCTCTGAATCAAGTCACCCACGACTGGATTTTTTTTTATTATTCTTTCAGTCTCCAAAAAATAAGACAAAACGAGAAAGATAAGAGGAGCTGTTACAAATGATATTTCTATTCTGTCATTTACCAGTTAACATTATGAGCTTCCAGATAAAAATCAGACAAGATGTTGTGTATGTTTTTGATGATACTTCAAAAAGGCAAAACAAAATCTTAGGCAAGTAGTAATTCTATTCATGATTATTTTCAAATAGGTATGTAACCTTAATTTTATTCCATGTTTCACTTAATTTGTCTTTTACACTCTTGGTCACCATGAAACTTTCATTACCATCCCCACTAGAGTCTTTTAAAGCTGCTTTTTATTTTCCACTTCTGATCCCTTGTGTAATCGTTTTAATGATATTTCTTGACAGTTCGAAGAGTTTGTAGAGTAACAGGCAAATTATTATGCTGTATCCACACAGTTACTAAATTAAAATGATTTTTCTAAAGAGTTCCATGGTAGATTTCTAAATTGCAGCCCCAGGCTTGAGAGATGTTCACTTTCTTTGAAGCACAATTGGAGTAATTATGCCATTTTTGTTAAATAAAATGTAACCTTCCAAAATTCTCTTGGGCCCTGGTCTAGCAAAGCACATAAGTACGGGAATTCATTTGGACTATACATGTGCTTGAAGTTACACACAAAGTTAAATTCTTCCCTGGAACCTTAATGCATTGCTAAAAATTACTGCTAGGAGAAAAAAGGAGAAGATTCAGAACACAATGGTAGGGTGTTTTTCACACAAACTATATATTGTATCCCCAAATACAGCTAATCTCTGTAGGCCATGTCATGCTATTGATTAATAAGCATAAGGCAAGGTCCCATTGATTTCAATTGTGAGTTTGGCTTTTAAAGAGCTGATACGACAAGGCCTGTCCTTACAATGTTAGGGCCCCATCCTGCAAACATCTATGCATGAGTAACTGTATTCAGGCGAGCTGTCCTATTGAAGTCACACCATGCATATCCCAGAGGATCATGTTGGCACAATCTTGTCACATACGAGGTTTTATTTACATTTTGTGACCTAGTTAACATGCATTAAAGAGGAACCTTGCTTTTTCCTTGTCCACGAAACAGCCTGCATCGCATTCACCAGATCAGGAGCATATGAATGGTTTAAAGTGTTATCTCTTTAGCTCCTCAGGTCTGAATACAAGCAGTGATAGGTTCTGTAAATCCTATTCCTCTCACTGTTCTGCTCTAAGTGATACAGATACTACTTTGCCAGTTTTATCAAGACACAGAGGACTACTCCAGCAGAGCGCTGATTCAGGGATATCTTCACCAGTAAGTGTTTTGTTTATCAGTCTGGTTATGAGTTTATAAAAAAAAACAGACAGAAATTAACTTTATGGCTGGACTCTCTTTCTGCAACATGCTAATGGATGTGCCCTCATTTAGCCTCCAGATAGGATGTGATGGGCCAAATTTTGGCCAGTGTAGGGAAAGTACTATAAACTACCTGCAAATGGGTACACATACATGCTACAAAAGCAAACTCCATATGCTACGAAAGATTTTATTGCAGGTAGTTCTGTATCTAGCCCAGCATACAGGAGTCATCCATGTGTGGGGCTGTGCATAGGTGCAATTGCTGGGCCAGGAATGGACTGGTATAGCTATAAAGACGGGATTTGACTCTGAGGCTTGCCCTGAAATTCCTCTCTGCGACTGCTGGTCGGGAGTGTCCATGGAGCAGTTTTTGGTGGGAAGACAAAATGTGGCAGACAGCTTCTGCTCCAGATTCCATTTCTGACTCTGGCTGCAGGTTTTCAGTGCTTCCATCTAGTGTCCTAAACCAGATTTTGTTTTTTAAATATATATACACTCTCCTCATTCATGTGCCATTTCATAACTGACTTTCATGAAGCATTTAACAAGTCATTGTTAAGGTAACAACTCCTCTGTAAACATTCACCTAGAATATATTAGAAAGATATATTAGAACTGCAGAAAGTACAGAGAGGGCAACAAAAATGATTATGGGTCTGGAACAGCTTCTATTTGAGGAGAGAGTAAAAAACTGGGACTGTTCAGTTTAGAAAAGAGACAACTAAGGAGGGAGATGACAGAAGTCTATAAAGTCATGACTGGTATGAAGAACATGAATAAGGAAGTGTTATTTACCCCTTCACATAACTCAAGAACTAGGGGGCCCCTGAAGAAATTAATAGGCAGCAGGTTTAAAACAAACAAAAGGACATGCTTTTTCACACCGTACACAGTCAACCTGTGGAACTCATTGCCATGGAATGTTGTGAAGGCCAAAACTATAACTGGGTTCAAAAAATAATTAGACAAGTCCATTCAGGATAGGTCCATCAATGATTGTTAGCCAAGACCGTCGGAGATGCACCCCCTGGCTCCAAGTGTCCCTAAACCTCCAACTGGCAGAAGCTGGAACTGGACGACAAGGGATGGATCACTAGAAACTGTCCTGTTCTGTTCATTCACTCTGAAACATCTGGCAAAGACAGATTACTGGGCTAGATGAACCATTGGTCTGACCCAGAATGGCTGTTCTTACGTAAGATTCTGTGTCTATTTTTTCTCCTGGAATACTGCCACAGGATTTTGTATAAATGTGAAGATATTGCCCAATGTCCAAGACCATTAATTAATTATTTTATTTCTTTTATTTTACATCCTTCCATTAAGCTTCCCTCAGATTCCTTCAAGTATCTCACTTGGCACGAGTTAAAAGAACATGATGTTCGAGGAAATCAGATTTGTTGTCCCCGAGTGAGAGAAGGTGAAGATGAAAATTTATTCCTTTGAAAAAAAAAACATTCATTTTAAATCCTAAGTATTTTATCCTGTACAGAATTAAACACCAAGATGAAATCCTGGCCTTTCTGACGTTAATGGTAGTTTTGCCATTGACTTCACCTCTACATTGCAGAAATTTCATTTTTTTTAATCATTCAGACAATAGCTGTGTAAGATTTAGAGTTAAAAAGCAGGAATGAAAGTCAAAACTGTAGATTCTATATTTTCAACATTAATGTTTGGAGATAACAGATGACAGAGAGTAAAACCCCAACCCTGAAAATGGAAACACACATGCTTAATTTTAACCATGAGTGGCCTCACTGAAATAAATGGGACTACTCCAGAGTATGAAATTAGGCAATTTGTTTAAAATTAGATAAGTGTTTACAGGATTGGGACCTAAATGGAAAAAACAATTCAGAGGGGCATTATCTTACTTATATTTATATTATATGAATACACACACACACGCCAGCATTTTCAAATCTGGGGGGGTCTAAAGTGAGGCACCTAAATAAAATCTTTTATTCAGCATTGAATTGAATAGGAAATCTCATTTAATAACAAGCCTCCAACTCACAGTGACTGTAAATTGAATGTAAAAATTAGCACCCACAATATAGTGAACATCTCCAAACTAATTTACCACTCAGGAGTCTGGGAACCTACTTTGGTATAATACTGTGTATATTATTTCAACTCAAATATCTTCCCAACTACATATATTCACTTAAAAAGTAACTAACTGCAGACACCATATCATATCAGCTATTGAAAATATATTTTTTTCTGAACAGGGCCTTCAGAAGAAGAGCTATTTTTCAGAGGAGAAGAAGATGTCTTGCGAGCAAGAAAACAAGTAACAGAAAAAGAGAAATGGCAACAGAGGCTGCAAGAAAACTGGGAAAACTGTGCAGTAAGATCTTACCATTATTTATTGTTATTGCTATAGCTCCATAAGAGTATGTTGCACTGTATAACCAACAAGCCAAACAAATAACTGGGCCAACAATTTAAGGGCTACAGCTACCCTCCAGTAATTTGTTATTCATATGACAAAACTTCAGTTCTGTCCACCTCTTGCATGGTAGGTGGACCAAACAAATTTAGCAACATATTTCTATTGTTCTAGGCAAAATTTGGCACCATGTTTTAAATTAGGTATAACTCTAGCATACTAAAATAGACTCTTTGTAACAACAGGGTCTGTTACAATCTGAATTTTAATAACTAAACTTTAAAAGAAAAAAATAAGCTAAAAAATTTTCTTTGCATTTTTTCCCATCCCCAGAATTTGAACCTTTCATTTCAGGACTTGGGCGACCTTTACCAGCTAGAAAACTTTAACAGGATTCTCCGGAGATTAATTCGTGTAGAAAGGCTTTGGTTGGTGGACAATTCTTTGACAGACCTAAGTGCCATAAGGTTGCCAAGGTAGATGAAAAATCCTGTTGCCAGGTCCTATCTTGTATCAAAGAAATCAAAAGGAGTTTTGCCATTGACTTCAATGGGAGCAGAATCAGGCCTTTAGTGATTAACAGAGCATAATATGTGCATGTAATTCTATTGAAAAATCCAATTAATCTAAATTCATGATATACAAGAAAATTGAAAGCTATTCTGGGTCAGATTCTGCCACCCTTGTTCATACTGAGAAGACCATAGCTCCATGAGAAGTTTCATCAAAGTCAATGATATCTTCTGCTTGGAGGAAAAGTTGTTGTATCAGGTCAGTAGGAGGAAATGTACATAAAGATGATGGTACCTGACTCAAGGAGAGAAGCCAGGAGTTTCCATTACAGTCATTTCCTATGGTCAGATATATGGAAAGCTGTGGTTGTGTTAACAGTTAGAATGGGAAATAATGGTCCAGCGATCCAAAAATGTAAAAGAAAGCTCTAAAGCTAATTTTTCAGACCCTGGTCTTGCAGCCCTTGTTGAGGCAAAAAAGTACCATTGCCCAATAGAGTTATATCAGTGTAAAATTGTGTGAGGTCAGAATCAGGCCCCTGAAAGAAGAACTCCTTTATTCACAGAACAGATAAAAGTAGAGGCTGTAAGCTTTCTCACACTGTGCTTGGTGTTCCTAACAGCCCTAACCCTAGCACCCCTAGACAAGGGGTGAGAAGTTCTCAATCTGCATGTCTCTCTCTTTAATAACAAACAAAGGATCTGAGGCTGCATTCAGAGAGGATGTGTACAGTGGTGTAAATTAGACCTTATGCTAACTTTGTCATATTCCCTTAGTTAGTCCTACTTACAACCACTCTACCTACTTATAAGGTAGTCTAAGATGGTGTGATTTACACATTGAGGGTTGTCAGAAGAAGGTATCAAAAGGTGTATGTTAAAGTAGCCCACATTCTGCCTTTCCTTTCTGACTGTAAGGGAATCTAAATTAGCATACTGAGGTCCAAATCACACCACTTTACACATCTCTACTGAATAGGACCCAGCAAGTGCCAGCTGTAGCTGCTGTGATTTTTATGATGTGGACAATTGTCCTCTGGAAACTGATTTGAGGTCACCAAAGTGAGTTCATGTTGGCCACTGAATCTCCACATTGGATGGTAATACCTTTTGGTCACTGACCTAGACTGGATTTAAACTGGTAATATTGCTGGGGGCATTCTCATCACCCTACTACAATCTGTTCAGATCCTCCTAAAATTAATTGTAATGAGTTAACAAGCATGTACCAGATCTTCAGCCAGTGTAAAATGGCCTATTTCTCTTTAAGTCAATAAAGCTAGACTGATTTATACCAGCTGAGGATCTGGCCCCATGTGTGTACACTGTATATTTTTTCACAATAATTAAGGATGTATATTCTTCTGTATATGTGATAAATGATGGCATACATTTTTGTACTTTACAGATGCAAAGAATTAAATGTCAGTAAAAATCATTTTACATCCTTGAAACAGCTGCCAAAGATACCTCAGATTCATCACTTGTCACTGGCTGATAACAACATTGAGACACTAAGTGGGATATCAGACTTGAGATCTACTCCACTCGAATCCCTTATACTCAAGAGGAACCCCTGTGAGTTTAAAGAAAACTACAGGCAGCTGTAAGTCCTACATTATTGTCAGTAAAAACATGTACAGTGAGAAAATACCTGTTCCTATGAAAGCATAAATGTAATACACCATTGACACATGGTAGTTTTCATGGATTGTAAAGGAAACTGGCTTTGTTCTTGTTGTATTTTCCTGTCATCACGGGATAGTTCAACAAGTTTTGCAAACTCAAGCCGGTTGTCACTATTGTCCACCTGAGGAATAGTTTCCTATGGATTTGTACTCTATGTGGAATTTTCAGAAAGTGCATGGACAACACTGTAATCCAGCAGTTAAGCAAGAATGAATTATTGAATGTAAGCTCATGAGCTAAACTGAAATCCATTGGCCAAGTTCAGAGGCAATTTGTAGGTGTAAGCTAGACTCCTTTTCATTCAAACTGCCTTAGCCAATTCTCATTATGTTGCTACTGTACTAGGGAGTCTAAATTGAATTACATGGCAAGAAGCTGGATGAAGATGTATGCTAAATTGAAAGGTGGCACAAGTTCTTGCACCTCCCTGTTAATGGCTTTTCTTGATGCTCTCCAGTCTTCTGCATCCCAACATGGTGTGAGTTACACAGACTTAGGCTCCCTCACACTCAGACTCAGTGGGCCAAATTCAGCAGGTGATTAAAGTGACATGATAGAAAGTGGGGGTGAGTCTAAAGGAGTAAATCTGGGGGAGTCTGAGTGGGTGTAAAATGCTGATGGGGGGAGTCAGAAGAAGATGTAAGTTACACTCTCTGCAGATTCATCTCTGTGATCCATTCTCCCCACTCCCCAAGGACTCTGATAGCCCTTCCATGAGAATAAATGGCAGGTGGATCAGGAGGTGGTTTTTAGCCAGTCTGTGCAATATCCTTCTTACAGAGTTCCTCAGAGACCTATGCTGCCAGGAGGTTCATAGGGAACAACTAATGCTTGACAGTTGTCCCCATTACAGACACAGGATCTATTAGCTTGCTGTCTGGAACCTAAGCCTCCATGAGGTTTCCTGGCCGCCTGAACCCAATCCCTCCAGCATGAGTACAAAAATCCCTCTCCCTTGAGGGGAGAAAGGGAAGGAGACTCCTTGATATGAACCTGGATGAGTTTCCAGTAGGCTTTTTCCCTTTGACTTCCTCTTTGGGAGATGATGATGGTGTTTTTTAAAATGAAGTTTTTCAAAAATATATAAAAAAATTATATTCTATTGTACCCTGAAATCTGAGATCTAACAGTGAGCCAGTGGGAATCTCATGAAACTTTATTTCATTTTCACAAGATTTATCCAAAAGTTGCCAAAAGAGAGGGAAAGTCAATGCTTAACTTTAATTAATAATGCTGCAATGAATATTACATTGATATAGACTAGAGCTTCTCATGCCAAAAGGTCTAAAAGTGCATTCCAAAATAGATACATGCCAGGATTGCTTCACCTTCCACTGGAATACAGTCACCTCTGGCAAAGAGGGCAGCAGACATTAATGGCAGAAATTAGAGATACTAGGAAGAAACACTATTCGTCTGAAATAATATACCAGGAACTTTAATGTCCACAGAAGGCCTGATGCATTGATATCAGAGGGTTTGGGATCAGGTCCATAGAGCAGACAGGACATAAGTGTTTACTGTCTTATAATGAAAGAAGCTCACATGCATAAAATGCATAAAACTGAGTTTATCTATCACAGCAGGATGAAAGTTCAGTAAAACACTTTGCAATTTGAACTTAGTTTCTAGGTGCCTAGGAATTTCAAACCTAATGCTTAGACTAAGCTACAAAGCCCTCCCCTTTGTGATATGTTATACGGTGAGCCTGATTCTCTATTCTGCTACAGGTATTTTGCGCTTGTATAACTCCACTGACTTCCACAGCTTAAAACCAGTATAACACAGTAAAGATTCAGATCCTTTGTCAGAGCTGGTCTCAAGTGGCAAACCCAGTTTGGGGTCTGAAGCCAGATTTCTAGTATGTTTAGATACAATGTTTCCTTCTGGCCCATCTTTACTTTTGATCTTAAAAATTATCCAAGTAAATACCTCAAAATACTATTTTTTCTTTGATTTCTCCTGTAGAGTGTTCTCCAATTTGCCAAACTTGAGAACGCTGGATGGGGTTCCAAAGCTGCCAGAAGATTGTCCACCTCCAGAGATCAGTTTTCTTTCAAAAATGTGCACCATATTGTAGCACTGTATTTTGTATCATAATGGAGCTAATGGAATTGCCATAGTTAAGAGAACTAATAAATCGAGTACATACCTTTTTTTTCTGATCAAACAGCTTACAGTCCTTCTTGAAAATTTGATCCAGTTGAATGTCCAAGAGACAGAAAACTGAGGGACAGATTTTAAAAGTTAAGCACACACATGTGTACGTACATCTGCATATATGTCATTAAGCTCATGCATGCAAATATACGTATTGTGACAAAGCTCTGTCCTTGCCTCCGTGGGTCCCACGTTTCCTGGTGGACTTCACTAGCCTCAGAGGCTCACTGTGACCCTCCACATAACCCTTCTTTCTCTAGAGACAAGGGTCACAGTTTACTGAGCCATCTTCATCATAAGCCAGCGAGGGAGGTGAGGAGAAGTTATCCTTCCTTGCACAGTCTCTGTTGTCTTCCAGTCTCAGTGATTAAACAGGGGGCAAAGATGGGGGGAGCCCAGGCCCACCCTCTACTCCGGGCTCCAGCCCAGGAACCCTAATAGTATCAGCTATGGTAGCTGACCTTTTAGAAACATGACATGTACAATTCCCTGGGCTACTTCCCCCACAGCAGCCCTCACTTCCCACAAGCTCCATTTCACCCTTACCTCAGGGCCTCCTTCCTTGTGCCTGATATGCTGTGTACTACTCAGCCTCTCCAACCACACAACTTCCTCCCACAGCTCCTGACATGCACACCCACCTGATTAACTGGGAGGCTTTTAACTAGTTTCAGCCAGCCCCGATTGGCTTCAGGTGTCCCAATCAACCTAGCATTCTCCCTGCCTTCTGGAAAGTTCTTAATTGGCCCCAGGTGTATAAATTGACCTAGAACAGCTTCCATTTCACTTATCCTGGTAGCAGGGATTTGTTCAGCCTGGAGCGAATCTCTCTCTCTCTCCCTCCCACTGATGGTCCCATTTTCTGACCATCATATAGCCACCGTGGCAGCCTCCCTCTGCGCGGAGAGGCCGGGGCCGGTCTATTGGCATTTTAACAACAGCTTGCTGGAGGATGCGGGCTTCGTGGCGTCCTTCCGGGAGTTCTGGCTGACCTGGCGAGGGCAGCGGCGTGCCTTTCCCTCGGCGCGGCGGTGGTGGGACTTAGGGAAGGTGCGCGCCCGGCTCTTCTGCCGCGACTACACCCGGGGCGCCAGCCGACGGAGGGATGCAGCGATAGAGCAGTTGGAACGGGAGGTCTTAGAGCTGGAGAGGAGTCTGGCCGCCAGCCCCGAGGATCCACCCCTCTGCGGAGCGTGCCGGGAGAAGCGGGAGGAGCTCCGGACCCTCGAGGACCATCGGGCCCGGGGTGCCTTTGTTCGATCCCGCATCCGTCTCCTTTGGGAGATGGATTGCGGCTCCCGCTTCTTCTACGCCCTGGAAAAAAAGAGGGGGGCTAAGAAACATATCATCTGCTTACTGGCAGAAGATGGCACCCCCCTCACGGATCTGGTGGAGATGTGCGAGAGGGCGAGAGCCTTCTACGCAAGCCTATTCTCCCCGGGTCCAACCGATCCTAACGCTTGCAGAGTGCTGTGGGAGGAGGTCCCGACGGTCAGCGTGGGCGACCGAGACCGGCTAGAGCTGCCTCTCACTCTGGCCGAGTTCTCGGAAGCCCTCCGTCGCATGCCCACCAATAAATCTCCGGGCATGGACGGGCTGACCGTGGAGTTCTACCGCGTGTTCTGGGACGTCCTGGGCCCAGACCTAGTCACCGTCTGGGCCAAGTCTTTGCAGAGCGGGGTCCTCCCTCTTTCGTGCAGGCGAGCCGTGCTCGCCTTATTGCCGAAGAAGGGGGACCTCCGCGATTTACGAAATTGCCGTCCCGTCTCGCTCCTCAGCATGGACTACAAAATCGTGGCAAAAGCCATCTCCCTGCGGCTAGGGTCCGTGCTGGCGAACCACCCAGACCAGACCTACACCGTCCCGGGCCGCAGCATCTTCGACAACCTATATCTGGTCCAGGACCTATTGGAACTTGGGTGTAGGGATGGTCTGTCGTTCGCCCTCCTGTCCTTAGGTGAGGAGAAGGCGTTCGACAGGGTGGATCACGGGTATCTCCTGAGCACTCTGCAGGCGTTTGGATTCGGACCCAGGTTTGTGTATTTTCTCCGGGTGCTGTACGCTTACGCAGAGTGTCTGGTAAGGCTCAACTGGACCCTGACCGAACTGGTCAGCTTCGGGAGAGGAGTACGGCAGGGGTGCCGCCTCTCAGGCCAGCTGTACGCTCTGGTGATTGAGCCCTTCCTCTGTCTCCTCCGAAGAAGGTTGACAGGGTTGGTGCTGAGGGAGCCGGAGCTGCGGCTGGTCCTGTCAGCGTATGTTGATGACGTGCTCCTCGTGGTCCAGGACCCGGGCGACTTGGTGCAGGTGGAGGCTTGCCAGGCCGTCTATTCAGCAGCCTCCTCCGCGCGGGTCAACTGGGTCAAGAGCTCTGGCTTGGTGGTAGGGGACTGGTGGCAGGCGAGCTCCCTCCCACCCGCGCTTCAGGCCATCCGGTGGAGCACGGGTCCGCTGCTCTATCTGGGCGTTTACCTTTCTGCCACGCATCCCTCTCCGCCGGAGAACTGGCAGAATTTAGAGGGCGGGGTGATAGAGTGGCTCCGGAAATGGACAGGACTACTCCGGTGCCTCTCCCTTCGAGGGAGAGCGCTAGTGCTTAATCAACTAGTCCTGTCCATGCTCTGGTACCAGCTCAACACCCTGGTCCCGGCCCCGGCTTTCCTGACCAACCTCCGGACATCGATTCTGGAATTCTTTTGGTCAGGACTGCACTGGGTCCCTGCAGGGGTTCTCCATCTACCTGTGGAGGAGGGAGGGCAGGGCCTCAAATGTCTGCTTACTCAGGTCCATGTCTTCCGCCTCCAGACCCTGCAGAGGCTCCTTTATGGTGCAGGTAGTCCGGCGTGGAGCATACTGGCGCACGCCTTCCTGCGCCGCTTCCGAGGGCTCCGATACGACTGGCAGCTCCTTTATCTCCATCCGAGAGGTCTTCGCGAGACCTCTCTGGGCTGCCAGTCTTCTACCAGGACCTCCTCCGGACCTGGAAACTCTTTACAACGACCAGGTCCGTGGCAGCCACCGAGGGGGCAGATCTCCTCGCGGAGCCCCTGCTACACAACCCCCAGCTCCGTCTGCAGGTGGCGGAGTCCCGCTCGGTGCGCCAGAGGTCGGTCCTGGCAGAAGTCACAAGAGTCGGAGACCTCCTGGACTATGACCGGGGAGACTGGCTGGATCCCCTGACGCTCGCTCAGCGCATGGGGCTCTCCAGACCTTTTACTCCCCGGCGCATACTTCAGGAGGCGAAGGCCGCTTTGCCGCCCGCTGCTCTGGTTTATCTCGACCGGGTCCTGCACGAGGGCACGCCCCGCCCACCCGCACCCCAGGCCCGCCGGACCTTTTAATTGGACCCCTGCCCCGTGGACCCAACCGACCCCATCACCCCTTCACTATAAGCCGGCTGCACGACATACAGCCGGTCTGCTTTCAAACCACGCCAAGAAAACATCTCTACACGCTCATGCTCCACACCCTTCACGCCCTCACCCTCGTGTCCTGCCCCGATACAAAATGGCGGGACCTCCTGCCATCTTTGGAGGGTGAGGAGCCCCGGTGGGCCAGCCTATATTCCATCTTAGTCCCAAGGCCCGCCAGGGATGTCAGTTGGCGGCTCCTTCACGGAGCCGTGAGCACGGGCGTGTACTTGGCACGGTTCACCACAATCCCAGACACCTGCCCCTTTTGCGGCGTGAGGGAAACCCTGTCACATATATACCTGGAGTGTGCCAGGCTGCAGCCCTATTCCGGCTCCTCACCAATATCTTAGTACGCTTTTGGTTGCACTTTTCCCCTCACCTTCTTATTTATGCACTCCCTATCAGTGGCCCCACAAAGTTACAGGATCTCCTGGTCAACCTCCTCCTGGCCCTAGCTAAAATGGCCATCTACAAAACCAGAGTGAGGAGGTTGGCCGATGGAGTCTCCTGTGACTGTAGGGCCTATTTCCAATCCTCGGTCTGTTCACGCATCTGGGCAGAGTTCCTCTGGGCGGCGTCCTCTGACTCCCTTGACGCCTTTGAGGAGCAGTGGGCGCTGTCCGGGGTTCTCTGCTCGGTGTCCCCGCCTGGTTCCCTTCGTTTGACCCTTTGCTCACACTCCTGTCCCTGTTATTTCATTGTCCCCCAAAATTAATTGGAATCGAGGTCCTGTGGATCCCCCTTCTAGGCTGGGGGGGATCCTTTAGCAGTGGACAGGCTTCGCCTGCCCACTTCCCGGATCCCAAAAGGACTACTCTTCCATAGCCATCTGGCTTTGCCCCATCATAGTATGGTATTGTAAACTTCTAAATTTGAAAATCTGGTCCTGAATGCTAGAAATATGTCATGTTCCTTGTTATCATTTCAGTGATTTACATTTAAATTGCAGATAAATTCGGCTTATTGAGCCTTGTCCTCTCTTCTTACTGACACCAGCATAACTCCATTAACTTCAGTACAGTCCTGGGCCAAGATTTTCAAAAATAGGTGCCTAAAGTTAGGCTCCTAAATTCGTATTTGGGAGCTGCTGGGAACTCAACATTTTTGAATGCACGGATAGATCCCAGACTAGATGGAACCGATGGGTCAAATTCAGATATAAAGTTCCTTATGGTCAGTGAGATTTTTCAGCAATTCTGTTAAAAATACACAAAAAGAGAACAGAATTTGGGACTTTCCCTCTGTGTGGTGCTGCATGGTTAATAGGAGTGAAAATGCAGCCCGAACTTCTTTTGCTCACTAACACAAACAGACCTGACTCTGCATATACACAGGGAGCAGATCTGCTGAGTGAGAAGCTACCAGTTGAATCTTATAACTTTTCAGAGTAGAACAGGACTTTAACATTGATATAGTTAATAACAGAACTATAGACCCGTCTATTTAAATAATAACATGCAGCCATCGTGGCTTTGGTTTGGTAGCAAACTTTTGAACAGACCGTTGAAAATTGTTTTGGGGATCCCGATGCATGGCGCTGCCACCCTGGAGCTGCTCAGGTAAGCGGCGCTGGGCCAGAGCCTGCACCCTGAATCCCTCCTACAGCCCATCTCCCTGCCCCACCCCACCCCCTCCTGCACCCCAACCTCCTGCCCTGAGCCCCCGCTGCAGTCTGCACCCCTCCTGCACCCCAACCCACTGCCCTGAGCCCCCTCTCACATTCCTTTTTGCACCCCTGCCCTGAGCCCCCCTCCCGCACTCCACACCCCCTCCTGCATCTCAACTCCCTTCCCTGAGCCCCCTCGTACACCCCACACCTCTCCTCTACCCCAACCCCTTGCCCTGAGCCCCTACCTGCACATAGCACCACTTCCCACATCCCGCACTCCCACCTGCACCCCAGCCCCCGGCCCTATATTTAAGGCCCTGCATGCAATTTTCCCACTTAGATGTGGCTCTCGGGCCAAAAAGTTTGCCCACCCCGACCTTGCCCAATTGGGGTCCAATCTTCTTATTTAAGCAGGCTGAAAATCCAGGTAAAAGATACATAACTGTTCCTAAGGCACATTTATGAATTGAACAACATAAAATTAAATAAAGGTTGTAAAGAGGAAAAGAGAAGTAGGACTTTTATTTTTCTTGTCATGATTCAACCCCAGGGAGCTTCCAGGAACTCCAGAGCAAGTTTTAAAGCATCTGGGAGTTTGGCACTTCAGCACAAGAATTGTGTAAGTCACCTAAAGTAGTGATACCATACAGAAATATCAGAGACTAATGAACATTGCAATGAAGGTTCCATGCTCATATTCTCTATGTGCATCAGATTGCAGAGCACTAAGCATAGGTGTTGTGTTCATATCAGTTAAACCTACTTAAAAGTTTCAGGAACAAATGACTTTGGGCCTGATGCTCCTTTCCAATAATGTGAGCTGAAGTCACTGGAAGTGGGCAGGAGTGTGTGGCAGCTCTACAGTCTGACCTTGTGAAAACTTCTACCCGAAGTCCACGGCTTTGGACTTCCAAAGATTGAGGGAGGGTTCTACAGCCAGGAGCAAGGCATATCACTTTTGGCAGAAGGTGCAGAAATCTGGAGGTTGGTTACTCGACACCCCAATTTTCATATTATATCAATACATTTAATCGCATACTTAAATGACAACAATACTGCATACAACAAATGTTCAGATTATCAGAATTTCAGCCTGACACGTCTGGGTCATGCAATAGGTTTAGGGCCAGCAAAAAAGCTGGTCCTGCTTGGCTCTGACATTTCCCTGGTCTGATACCAGCTAACTCTGGGGGCTCTTGGAGGCCCTTCCCCTGTTTCACTTTGGTGCATACTGAGTGCAGGGCTCTGGTTGAATAACTAGACCCTGGTGTTTGCTGCTGCCCATCCTGCGCTGGGATTGCTGCGAGAATTTGCCTGCTCCCTGCCATCAACTGGAAGGATATTCCAGCTGGTTGCTGGCCTCATGTGCTAGATCTAGCTCTTGTGGTGAGAAAGAATCTGGCTACTGTTCTCTGGTTACTGCACACATGCCACTGTGGCCAAGCAGAGGATTCATTCTTTCTCTCTGGCCCCCATTTGTAGTGTTCATAGTTCATTTGTAGGACTGGCTGAACAAAGACATACAAAAATACTTGCCATCTGCGTCTACTCTCATAATCCAGGCTAGTGCCATGATCCTGCTCATATTAAAGTCACAGACACGCCAACTCTCGTGAATTAATCGCGAGAGACATGATTTCTAAGTAAAATTAAACCCAGCTCTGGGGCAGCCAGGGCTCCCTGCTGTCAGCCCGAGGTGGCTGGGACTCCCCTGCCAGTTTGAGAAGTGGGAGAGGGGATCCCACTGCAGCCCCCCAGGCCTGGGGAGGGTGAAGAACCCTGGAAAAGAGAAGAGGCTGGGCGGCTGAACTATGGCCTGGGAGCTGCAGGGGAGGGGACGTGAGGAGGGTGGGGGATGATGGGGTGGGAGGACTGAACTGATGCAGTGGTGATGATGGAACTGGGGGACTGAACTGAGAGGGAGCTTAACTGAGGGGGGTTGGGAGGGGTCAGAATTGATGAAGGCTGGAGGATAGGATGAAGTAATGGGCAAATGTGTGTGTGGGGGGGAAACAGGAGTGGCAGAAGCACTCAGAAGTGGGGGGCCACCGGTGCCCGAAACATTGCCCCACCCCCGCACTGCCCTTTCTGCCCAAGGCCCTGCCCCCACACTGCCCCTTCCCCCCAAGGCCCTGCCCCTGTACTGCCCCTTTTCCCTGAGCCCCCACTCTCATGCCACCCATTCTCCCTCCTGAGACTCTGCCCTTGCATTGACTCTTCTCCCCAAGCCCCTGTCCTTGCACCACCCCTTCCCCCGAAGGCCCACCCCCGCGCTGCCTCTTCCCCACAAGACTCCACCCCCTGCTCACTCCTCTCTGCCTTCTCTACCCTGTCGCTCCCTTTGCAGATGGTAAAAAGTGGGAGGGCATAGCCCTCCTCTTTTAAAAGTTCTTGGGCCATGGCCCCCTGGCCCTCTCTGTTCCGGCTCCTCTTGAGGGGGGGGAAGCTCTAGCAGCAAGGGCCAAAATTACAGTATCCCGTACATGTGGGAGAGTGGGCAACGCTAATTGTCACATGCACACACTCTGGGGATGGGCAGGGGTAGTTCAGAAATCAAGAAACTGACCTAAAAAAACAAAATAAGCTTTTTTAAAAATCTCATGATTTTTGCTCTCTTGAAGTTGGCAATACTGAAGTCAGTAGCCAAACACCCAGTGGCTTCAGTGCTGCAATCAGAGCCTAGTTCTGGTAGGGAGGAAACCTGAATTTAAGCCAGGGATCAGGTTACAAGAAGGTATTAATAGCACGGTTAACCCTTTAAAATCCAAACATTCTACCCCACCCATGGCACGGGAAGACAGGATATAGCCATTTGTTTTACCATGTCCTTCTCAACTGAGTGAAATCAAATCCATTTTATTCCATATAATGCAGCTTTCCAGCACTCTGCATTTAGATGTGCCATTCAACAAAATAAAGCACCTGCCACATTTGTGGTGATTTCCTTGCTATCAGCACGAAAGAAAAAATGAATTTAGTACATATATTGATTGATGTTTGGATCTGTTTGGATATGTGTATAAAGAACACAGAGGCACAGTTGCAGGAAGCATAGGTGGAAATAAGCTATTAAGTTGTTTCAGAACAATCATTTTTCATTTGTGATTTATCATCCAGGATATATTTTTGAAGTGGTGCCCTTTCCTACGTTACACAATTGAAAGCACGAAAGATAAGGAATAGAGGCCACAGACAACAGGTGCTTGGGATCAAAAGAGCTATATAAATAGATGTAATTACTGTAGAAAGAACACTGCAGGTTGGGACAGTGATAAATTAGCAATGATCATATAGCTCATGAATAGTTACACCACAGAAAGGATGCTGTCAGTCCAAGAGGGTGGAATAAAAGGGTCGTTTTTAATTCCACACAGTGTATTGTGTTTATATTATGTAATAAAATATTTCCCATTCATTATTTTAAATATAGCATGTTACACAGATATGACATTTTCTGTGTTGGCTTTATGCTTGCATGTGTTCTAAGTGTACAGTAGAGTAGAGAAGTGAGTTTTTGCACTGTTTTTCACATGATGGATTACAATTTTGTGTGTCACATTTTGGGGAAAATAACAGAATTTGTATGCAGAAATAATTGCCATATGATGTAAACATATAAGACCAAATATTTGGCCCCAGCACAACCTCTGTGCACTGCTCCACCAACACAAACTGCCCTAATAAGGGGAAGGATGGTCCTGTGATTAGGGCATTAGCCTAAAATTTGGAAATCCAGGGTTCAAGCTGCAGTTCCACCAAAGACTTCTTGTATGACGTTGGGCAAGTTATATTAGCCTAAGATCTATTGAATCCTGATAGAACTACCCTGTGACGAAGTGGGACTGTTCTTAATGTTTCCTCTGAATACTGTAGGGGTGCCTCAGTTTCCCCTATGCATTTCTTGCATTTCTCTAGGTGGTGGGATAAGGGGGTGTAATTGTTGCAGAGCAAAGTGTACATAAATGGCCAACACTCTGTCTCCTGGCAAATGATGGCCTGGGACCTTCCCCCCTGCAAGGTGATAACTAAAGGTGTTGGAGAACAAAGGAATCAGGTGACCTCCTGGCCCGGGAAAGGGACAAAGCCCCAAGGAGGAGGGGGTGGAGAGTGAATCAGTTGGGGGCTGGCTGGGGCAGATGTGGTTGTCTGGCTCACTGCCTCCCAAAATGGACCTGGCTGAAGGGTCCTGTTCTCTGTACCTACAAGCTCTGTTTTACTGGCTGGCTAAGAGTCATGTCTGACTGCGAAGTCGGGGTGCAGGATCCTCTGGCTTCCCCAGGACCCCGCCTGGGCGGACTCGCTGTGGGAGGCACACAGAGGGGCAGAGGATGCTGAATGCTCCAAGGTCAGACCCACGAAGGTGGAAGCTGTGTGAGCTTTTTGCCCTGAAGACAGTCTGCTCACAGAGAGGAGACTTCACCAGAGTCGTGACTGGCTTCGTAGGGAGCAGTTCCAGAGCATCGCCCGGGGACTCCGTGACATACCCCCTTAAGGATTTCCATGACTCCTACAGCATTCCCCTCCTGGTTCCGTGGGGTATGGCCAGAGGAAAGTATATGGGGGATGGGATAAAGGAACCAGCTGGGCTCCTCTAAAATCCTACTAACCCACTAAATGCATGCTATTACAATCTCAAGCTGTATTAATGCGCACTACTTATCCTACTGCACTGCAAAACCCTTCCCTCCCACACACTTTTAGTGGAAGTGTAGGGAACATTGTGGTCAGGGGAGCCCCATGAAACATGCTTTTGCAGGACCAATGAATCACGGGATCCAGTGGAAATAAATTAGGCTAGGCAGACAGCAGAGGCAAGGAGCATCTGTGTCAACAGCCCTTGCTTTCTGTGGCTCCCCTGGGATCTAAGAGCGCTCCACAGATTCTGGGAACTGAACTCAAAACTTCTGTCACAGAGCCCTCCCCTGCCCCCCAAATTATTACTAGGAATCTCTACAAGCTGGAACTCCTAGCGTTTACTCTCCCCCTCTGTGGCTTTTTCCTATGTAAGAAGATAGGGCCCATTCCTTTTAATGTTTTGGATAGTCTAAAAATATGCATCTACATTGCAGTGATGGATGATACATGTTGGAGAGTAGCAGAGGAAACAGAGGAGCTGTGGGTAGCACAGGTATTTAGGGACAGCATGTATGCATAAAGCTTTTTTCTTAAGCAATCAGTGTGTTCAACACTGAATATCATGTAGACAACATAAATCATTGGTGGAGCAGATGAGTTTGCAGATACATGCAAATCAATCAAACCCATCTTGAATACCATTATGCACACATTTAGCCTTTAAAAGGCAAGTAGTTTGTCAGGTCTAGTATCTGAAACAGTATATAAAATGCTATCCAGAAACGAAAAACAAAGTGTATTCTTTCCGACTGGTGGATACTTAAAACACATACTGAACAAAGGACAAAGAATAAGGAGACTTCAAGCCAAAAGACTGGGAACTGACTGGGTGTGTTACTGCATTTGTTCCCACAGTTTAGATTTTGCCTATCATTCTAACCAAAATTATTAGTGCTCTTTTCTTTCTGCTTTTTGTCCTGTTATCTTTACAATCTTCCTTCAGATGTTATAACAGATGCTACCTAAGAATTATCTCTCCAGCAGTGATTGTAAATCATACAGGAGACTGGCTCCTAGGTCACTTAGCAGTAGAGAAAACTTCCCTAAGCCTTTTGCTATGCCAGTGGTGCTCTCAAGCTATGATATGTCAACCTAGAAGTGGTTCAAACTGATTGCCTGGTGTAACTCTATTGATTCCAGTGGAATTACACCACAAATGAATATGGTTCATCACCTATTAAAAAGGCCACAATTAAGTTCACCTTAAATCTATCACAACGGACCATACTGGCCCTTTAAGAGCTCAGCCCAACCCTGCATCCCTGTTATGGTGTCTCAGTAGAATCATAGAATCATAGAATATCAGGGTTGGAAGGGACCCCAGAAGGTCATCTAGTCCAACCCCCTGCTCAAAGCAGGACCAAGTCCCAGTTAAATCATCCCAGCCAGGGCTTTGTCAAGCCTGACCTTAAAAACCTCTAAGGAAGGAGATTCTACCACCTCCCTAGGTAACGCATTCCAGTGTTTCACCACCCTCTTAGTGAAAAAGTTTTTCCTAATATCCAATCTAAACCTCCCCCATTGCAACTTGAGACCATTACTCCTCGTTCTGTCATCTGCTACCATTGAGAACAGTCTAGAGCCATCCTCTTTGAAACCCCCTTTCAGGTAGTTGAAAGCAGCTATCAAATCCCCCCTCATTCTTCTCTTCTGCAGACTAAACAATCCCAGCTCCCTCAGCCTCTCCTCATAAGTCATGTGCTCTAGACCCCTAATCATTTTTGTTGCCCTTCGTTGTACTCTTTCCAATTTATCCACATCCTTCCTGTAGTGTGGGGCCCAAAACTGGACACAGTACTCCAGATGAGGCCTCACCAGTGTCGAATAGAGGGGAACGATCACGTCCCTCGATCTGCTCGCTATGCCCCTACTTATACAACCCAAAATGCCATTGGCCTTCTTGGCAACAAGGGCACACTGCTGACTCATATCCAGCTTCTCGTCCACTGTCACCCCTAGGTCCTTTTCCGCAGAACTGCTGCCGAGCCATTCGGTCCCTAGTCTGTAGCGGTGCATTGGATTCTTCCATCCTAAGTGCAGGACCCTGCATTTATCCTTATTGAACCTCATTAGATTTCTTTTGGCCCAATCTTCCAATTTGTCTAGGTCCTTCTGTATCCTATCCCTCCCCTCCAGCGTATCTACCACTCCTCCCAGTTTAGTATCATCCGCAAATTTGCTGAGAGTGCAATCCACACCATCCTCCAGATCATTTATGAAGATATTGAACAAAACGGGCCCCAGGACCGACCCCTGGGGCACTCCACTTGACACCGGCTGCCAACTAGACATGGAGCCATTGATCACTACCCGTTGAGCCCGACAATCTAGCCAGCTTTCTACCCACCTTATAGTGCATTCATCCAGCCCATACTTCCTTAACTTGCTGACAAGAATGCTGTGGGAGACCGTGTCAAAAGCTTTGCTAAAGTCAAGAAACAATACATCCACTGCTTTCCCTTCATCCACAGAACCAGTAATCTCATCATAAAAGGCGATTAGATTAGTCAGGCATGACCTTCCCTTGGTGAATCCATGCTGACTGTTCCTGATCACTTTCCTCTCCTCTAAGTGCTTCAGGATTGATTCTTTGAGGACCTGCTCCATGATTTTTCCAGGGACTGAGGTGAGGCTGACCGGCCTGTAGTTCCCAGGATCCTCCTTCTTCCCTTTTTTAAAGATGGGCACTACATTAGCCTTTTTCCAGTCATCCGGGACTTCCCCCGTTCGCCACGAGTTTTCAAAGATAATGGCCAAGGGCTCTGCAATCACAGCCGCCAATTCCCTCAGCACTCTCGGATGCAATTCGTCCGGCCCCATGGACTTGTGCACGTCCAGCTTTTAGACGTAGCTTGAAGACCAGGCATTCTGGGAGTTGTAGTCCCCAGAGATGTCATGTGACTGCAGGAAGGGAGCCGGGACTGCTGGGACAAGGGGGAAGGACTATAAAGAAGCAAACTTCCTTTTAATAGGGAACAGGCCAATGATGGGGGTAGGATGTGGTGTGGGGCTGTCTGCAGAGGAAGCCCTGGAAGTTGTGGTATTGACAGCTTGCTGGTGGGGTGTTTCCAGGGACCAGTGACTGGATGAGACTAGCAATGGGTCCTTGAGAGGAGGGAGTTGGAGGTGGAACCTGGGATGGGGTTGGAGGAGGAAGGCAGGGAAAGGTGTCTCAACTTGAGCATTCAAAATCAATGGCTATTTTAAACAAAAAATCCACCCCACATGTTGTTATGTTCAGTCTGAGCATGTGGAGGTGTTGAAGATTCAGATTGTAAATGCTGTATAAAAGACATTTCTCCATTGTATTTGTCAGAGGTAAAGCCAATGATGCAGATGAACAGTAAAAAGCACCACTGCACAAGATCTCAAAAAATTATCTACATTTTCAAAAAAGTATAATATGTAGCACAAAAAACCATAGTGTTATAATTATTTTTGGTGCAGTTTCTACAAACACAAAGCTTAGGGCAACTAATAAAGCAAAACAATGGAAAAACACATAACTTTAATTTTTAATAAAGTAACTAGTAAACGTGCAGACATCCATGCACTAAGAAAGGTGGGAGCTTTAACAAAAATAACTAATCAAAATTATAGTATAAAAAAGTTGACCACAAAAATCTGTTACTTCTAATTACCAACATATTAGTGTGTAAACAGGAGTTGTCTCCTTTATGATGACATCTTCCCCTTGTGCCTGGTTCTTTTAGAATGGTATAATTCAATATTTGTGCTAATACCCCTGTCTGTCATTGGGTGAGCTGGGTTTTTAAGGGGCTTAGTTTCCAGTCTTGACTTATGTTTGGCTTTTCCTTCCCCTAGTATTTCATGAGAGGTGAATTAGAACTAGACCTGCTGGGAAATATGAGGCAGTCTGTCCATTGTAGGAAGAGCGGCTAACTGACATTCTAAGAACTGGGGTCAAAGGCAGGATTAGTAGTGGCTCCCTTATGAGAGGGGGCTGACCACGAAGCCCAGGAAGGACTGTATGGATGAAGTCAGAAAAGAGAAAAAAGGCAGGCCTGATCAGCAACAGGCAGTAGGGGAACTGGCCATGGGAAAGAATGAATCAAGGCAGTGTTTGTTGAGAGCTGACCACATAAGGCTCCAGAGACACCTGTAGGAACGGGTCTGACCTGGCTCTCTCTATAACACCACTTAGAGAGGTGGTGTGAAAACCCTGTACTAAGTAGAAAGGAGTATTGTACAGTTGGGGATAGTGGATGAAAGACTGTTGAAATTCCCCACAGGGGAGGGCCAGGTTTGGGTTTGGACTCCTTTGAGTCCCAAAGACAAAGGCTTATTGTTAGCCTGGAGTGGTACATCACAACTTGCTGAAGCTTCAACTCACCCTACCAGTCAGAGGGAGACCGGTGACCTGCAAGGGAAAATTAATGTACAGATGACCAGATGCCAGACAAGGTAAATCACCCCTATTACAAACTGTTTAATCTGTTACTGAATTTGTGAAGAAAACAGTCACTAAATGGACCTTCCTGAAGAAAACTAACAGAAAAAAAAGACCCTTTTCTTAAATACAGAAGAAACTCTTTATTAGTAATTAACAAAATAGTAAAGTCAAATGAAATATCACTTTAAATAGGCTTTTGGTAAAAATATTTCATAACTTTTGCCTGCTTGTAGTATCTAAAATACTGGTCAATTGACGTACTTAGGAATATAGATTGTCATGCTGGAACACATCATTTGGCCACTGGGGTGCACTTTCAGCTATGCAACTAGTATGTCTTTTGTTTTCTGCATACTGTACCTTTTACTTCTTTAAGGATTCTTCCCTTTACAGAAGCAAGCAGCCACTATAATCTCAGAGTTGCTGCAGCCTATAGAAATGTATACACCCTGTGCTCTCTCATGCAGCCTTTACTTCTAGTGTGTACTGTTCCTGTTTTCCTTAATCTGAAAAGCAAGTAATTGTGGACTGAAACTACATAGTTGCTCTTTCTGTTTAGGAACCACAACAGGTGGTAGCCAGGAAGAGATTAATTTGTAGAGCCAGCTGTTCACAATGTCTTATGGGAATGCCCAGCCAATGAGTATTTGGTCTGATGAGGTAGACTATGTCCTGCTTCAAACCTCTGATGGGAATGGATTTCCAATGGGTCTAAACTAATTCTTTTTTCTCCAACTTGCTTGTACAGTTTAAAATGTTATAAATTCATTTTATGCTAAAAGAAAGTTTTTTTCTCATTTACCTTGAGACAAATATTTTAAATTCAAACTTTGTGTTCTTATGTTCTTCTTAAACACACATCCACCTAGCCCAGTATCCTATTCTTTACAGAAGAGCTATGCGTTCTTTTGAAAAAGAATACTGAAATCCATAATTCACATGTGTGCACTGGTTGTGCAGTGCTCTATCCTTAGGGCAAGGGAAAGAAAGTCTGCCCAACCTCCCAGCTTTTACACAATTTATTCCTGAAATAGGAGGATTAATAAATCCTTTAATTTTTATCCTAGCTACAGTCATTGCAGAATACCTTCTTGTTTGTCAATGTCTGTAACAGAAGGATTAATGAGTATTAATAAGAACATCCCTTTTAGACAATGTTAATGGCATGTCCGATGTATGATCTTTACCTTCTGTATAATAATCGAAAACTGCCCCAGCATTTTAAATCCTCTGGCAAAATAAATTGAATTGCACCATCCAATAATCAGAGAGAGGAACAGCTTCCAAATCATGGCTAATGATCCGCAGTATAACTGCCACAAAAATTAAAATGGAATAGATCATGCTAGAAAAATAAATATACTGTTGAATGTCATGTACCTGGGGCTTTGCAATAATAATACGGACTTCACAGAAAAACATTGAACTAAACTACATTAAAAAAACCTGCTATGATCTGCAACTTGTTTTGTTTTTTTTGTTTTACCTTTCTGACTATTCCTGTTGCTGGTTTTTACTTACTTAAAGGGTTTTTTCCCATAACATAAATGCCTTTATTTCAAATTCCAAGACCTTACAAATCTCTTATCTTGAAAATATTGTCCTTATCTGGCTTTTTATTGTTTAACTTTTTAAAATGTCATCTCATAATAAAAGCCACAGTCATTTGGAAACATTTCAGATGCGCTTGTTGGGGGCTTTATTGGCTACATTCACCTCTGTTAGCTTCCTTTCATCCCATCCATTTTCACCAAGAATGAATTTGCCTAGTTATCTTAGCTATAGAAATACCTTCCTAAAAAAAAATTCAGATATTAGAGATGCCAAAGAATAGCATTTAGTCATTTCTGTATCGTCTAATCCTTCCCCAGGAGTTCAAAGCAGGAAAATTCTCCACTCAATTTTCTTCTGACTTGACCAGCCTGTTCTATATTTTACTCTTTTCAATAGTTATGCTTTTAATTTGTTTTTAAGCACAAACGCACAGTACAAATATTAACTAATTCCCTCTTTTTTACAAAGAGATCAAGGCTAAACTTTCAAAAGCAGATAAGTGACTTAGTCACTTTTGAAAATTTTACCCCAAATGACTTGTCCAAGACCACATAGCCTTGAGTTACTAGCAGAACCAAAATTAGAACTCGGGTGTTCCTAGTTTTGTGTTTCGTCCATTAGGAACTGCTATCTCCCAGTAGGTCAGACATAATTACTACTGGAAAGAACTCACATTAGCAGTGGTGCTGGACCTAGGGGTGCTAGGGATGCTGCCGCACCCTCTGGCTTGGAGTAGTAATAACAAGCACCAAATACCTGGTTTCTATCATCAGCATCCCAACTACAAAAATTGTTCCAGCGCCCCTGCATGTTAGTAAAGGGGAAGATACTCTCATAGGTGCATTTCCAGTGTTGCGTTTTGGTCCTATTTTTGTGAGAAAAGGAATCTAGAATATAAATGAAACATTAAATGACAACCACTTGTTAGCCCCTTGGCTAATGCCCCTCTACTCCACTTACTGTGTCTCTGCAGTCTATTGATTTTGCAGTGAAAGATGTGGAAAGTCAGTCCATGCCTGGTGTAATCTGCTGCATGGGGCATGCCTGAGAGTTCTACCTAGAACATTCGGCAACAGTCCATAGGTTTAAGGAGATCTTTCTCTTCTTTACAATTATTTTTTCCATTGCACAAAGTGTATCTCACTGAAAAGCATTATGGTGGCTTGGAGATTTGTGGCTTGGAGATCTGCAAGTCTTAAGAAATCCTCCTTTACAGCATATGATTCCTTAAAAAATAAAATCACCACATTAGTTTGGGTTTTCAAAATTACCTTCACTTTTAACTGTAAAGATTTTTTTTCCTTGGACTTGCTGACCAAATCCAGCTGCAGTTTGAAATTCGTGGGAATTGAGGGTGCTCAACTCTTGGTAGGATCTAAAAAATTCCAGTAAAGTCAATGGTGGCTGTGGATACTCAGTGCCACTGAAAATCAGGCATTTAGTGTATGTCTATTGCATTTGTTTCACCAGCCTTTCCCTTCAATTCTTGACTTTCAGCTTTCCGGCACCCTTGTCAGCTTAGATAAAGCCATAGAGTGTGGACTGTCCACCCTCTGTGTATTCACTCCCTACTTCGTGCATGTGGGTTCCTTCAGACTATGAGTCTGCATGTCAATTTTCCATGGGGATTAAAGCCTACACATAGCATGAGACACTACCTATGCTAACCTCTAGTACTGGATTTATCTTTGTGGAGAGCCCTCACAAGATTCCAGCAAACCTATGTCTCCCTACTTAATACCCTTGGGATTGCTGCATGAAAGACTGCTCCTTTGCCCAGAGGCAGGTGGATAGAGTCCCTGGCGAGAGCCACTGTCTGTGCAACTTTCATGAGCTACTGACCTCAATGATTGCATCCCATTTCTTCTTTGGATATTTCTGTCTACCTCCCATAGGTGATCAGAGAAGTCCCTTTTACCTGCATATGTAAGGGGACTGTTGCCCCCCTTACTAACATTCAGTGGGGTATTCTAGTTGCTAGCTCCCAGTACTAAAAAGGGGGAAGGGTTGATGGGGAATCAGGACCCTGAGACTGACAGCCCCCAGGAACAATGGGGAGAGGCCAATGCTCCAGGTCAGCCTGAATGACAGGGCGGGCAGGCTAATCAGGGAGTCAGGAGGCCAGGGAGGTCCCGTCCTCCATGTGAGCTGGACTTGCCTGGGTCAGACAAAGTGGGGCCAAGCTAAGAAGAAGGCAGGGGCCCAAGCTAAGCTAGGGAGCAGAGCTGTGCCAGATCCAGAGAGAGCAGACCCTGTACTGGGAGCAGAGCTACAGCCCCAAAGCCAGAGTCACAGCCCAGAGAGAGCAGTCGTGCCCTGGGAGGAGAGCTGCAGCAACCAGAGCTAGAGGGGCCAGAAAAGCAGCCCAGGGAGCTGGAGGCAGAGTGATGGAGCTGGGGCTGGAGCAGTCCGGAGCTGGGTGCGGTGAGCAGCTGGGAGAACGAGGGGGACCCTGGACAGCGGGCCCAGTACAGGGAGACACCTCAGCCAGGAGGCTCTGCAGGCCAGGCTTAGATCGTAACCCCGACAGGGCAGGGGTGTCTCTGGGAAGAAGGGTCCTACCACTTAGAGCCTGAGAGCGTGTGGCCACCACCAGAGCAAGTGTCCAACCTACAGCATCCCTGCAGCACAACCAGGGCCTGAGAAGAAGGCCTGGGACGTAAAAGGAATAGACTGTGAACTGCCATGACATTCCAGACACACTGTTTGTGATGTTCCTGGTCACAGAGCAGGTTGATGTGTTTCCTTTAACCTTTCCCATTTTTCCTTATTTTTAAAATTAATTGTTGATTAAATAACTTGCATTTGCTTTAAATTGTATGTAATGGTCAGTGGGTCAGAGACGTGCCCAGTGCAGAGAGAGAACCCCGGAGTGGGAACACCCTAGCCCCTGTTCTAGGTGACCACAGCAGGATTGGAGGTCGAGCCCCCCAGGAATCCTAGGCCCAGCCTTGTTGGGGTTACAAGGACTCTGCCAGACAGGAGTGGAAGGGGAGCCCTCAAGGGTAGGGAGGCCACTGGGTAAAGGAAGTGGGAGCGAGGATTCAGATCCTTTCACTAGCCCACTTCACCGGGGTAGTGCAGAAGACAGGAAAGTTCCCCACAATAGCGGGACTATTCCCCTGCTTACACATATAGCCAGTTTCAAATACCTACCTCCAGGGATTTTTGCCTCCTGAGGGTAATGTTGTCTGAATCTCTTGGTGGAATTAATTTTACAGTGCTGACAACTTACAGTAAATATTGCAGGGTAGAGGATGTAGCTGAACATCCAGATCAGGAAATGCTATGTCCAAAGGATCTCCATTTCTCATCCAACAGTTCCCTCACTTGTGTGGCATCAACAAGTTTACAAACCCGGTAAACATTCAACAGTTGGTATCATCAATAATACTAGGGACCTCGGTTAAGATTCTTATAGACTTCGTATTAATGAATCTCTAGGAAGGTAAACTGTACAGAGTACAGTAACTATTAAGCCACAGTTAGAGACAGCACTGTATATCAATGATGAAGTAGAATGTAAAGAAATAAGAAGCGATGGAATGGACAGGACAGGACAGAGTCCGTCTGGGCAAAAAATTACATTGGGAAAGAAAACTACTAGAGCCTCCCCTGCGATAGTGCTTGGGGTGTGCTATAGACCGCAAGGAACTCATTTGGATATGGATAGAGCCCTTTTTAATGTTTTTAATAAAGTAAATACTAATGGAAACTGCATGATCATGGGAGACTTTAACTTTCCAGATATAGACTGGAGGACGAGTGCTAGTAATAATAATAGGGCTCAGATTTTCCTAGATGCGATAGCTGATGGATTCCTTCATCAAGTAGTTGCTGAACCGACTAGAGGGGATGCCATTTTAGATTTGGTTTTGATGAGTAGTGAGGACCTCATAGAAGAAATGGTTGTAGGGGATAATCTTGGTTCAAGTGATCATGAGCTAATTCAGTTCAAACTGAACAGAAGGATTAACAAAAATAAATCTGCAACTAGGGTTTTTGATTTCAAAGGGGCTGACTTTCAAAAATTAAGGAAATTAGTTAGGGAAGTGGATTGGACTGAAGAATTTATGGATCTAAAGGCAGAGGAGGCCTGGGATTACTTTAAATCAAAGCTGCAGAAGCTATCAGAAGCCTGCATTCCAAGAAAGGGGAAAAAATTCATAGGCAGGAGTTGTAGACCAAGTTGGATGAGCAAGCATCTCAGAGAGGTGATTAAGAAAAAGCAGAAAGCATACAAGGATAGGAAGATGGGAGGGATCAGCAAGGAAAGCTACCTTACTGAGGTCAGAACATGTAGGAATAAAGTGAGACAGGCTAAAAGTCAAGTAGAGTTGGACCTTGCAAAGGGAATTAAAACCAATAGTAAAAGGTTCTATAGCCATATAAATAAGAAGAAAACAAAGAAAGAAGAAGTGAGACCGCTAAACACTGAGGATGGAGTGAAGGTCAAGGATAATCTAGGCATGGCCCAATATCTAAACAGATATTTTGCCTCAGTCTTTAATAAGGCTAAAGAGGATCTTAGGGATAATGGTAGCATGACAAATGGGAATGAGGATGGGTAGATATTACCATATCTGAGGTAGAAGTGAAACTCAAACAGCTTAATGGGACTAAATCGGGGGGCCCAGATAATCTTAATCCAAAAATATTAAAGGAATTGGCACCCAAAATTGCAAGCCCATTAGCAAGAATTTTTAATGAATCTGTAAACTCAGGAGTTGTACTGTATGATTGGAGAATTGCTAACATAGTTCCTATCCTTAAGAAAGGGGAAAAAAAGTGATCCGGGTAACTACAGGCCTGTTAGTTTGACATCTGTAGTATGCAACGTTGGAAAAATTTTTGAAGGAGAAAGTAGTTAAGGACATTGAGGTCAATGGCAAATGGGAGAAAATACAACATGGTTTTACAAAAGGTAGATCATGCCAAACCAACCTGATCTCCTTCTTTGAGAAAGTAACAGATTTTTTAGACAAAGGAAACGCAGTGGATCTAATTTACCTAGATTTCAGTGAGGCGTTTGATATGGTGCCACATGTGGAATTATTAGTTAAATTGGAAAAGATGGGGATCAATATGAAAATTGAAAGGTGGATAAGGAATTGGTTAAAGGGGAGACTACAAGGGGTCCTACTGAAAGGTGAACTGTCAGGCTGGAGGGAGGTTACCAGTGGAGTTCCTCAAGGATCAGTTTTGGGACCAATCTTATTTAATCTTTTTATTACTGACCTTGGCACAAAAAGTGGGAGTGTGCTAATAAAGTTTGCAGATGATACATAGCTGGGAGGTATTGCCAATTTAGAGAAGGACCAGGATATCATACAGGAGGATCTGGATGACCTTGTAAACTGGAGTAATAGTAATAGGATGAAATTTAATAGTGAGAAGTGTAAGGTTATGCATTTAGGGATTAATAACAAGAATTTTAGTTATAAGATGGGGATGCATCAATTAGAGGTAACGGAGGAGGATAAGGACCTTGGAGTAATGGTTGATCATAGGATGACTATGAGCCGCCAATGTGATGCGGCCGTGAAAAAAGCTAATGCGGTCTTGGGATGCATCAGGTGAAGTATTTCCAGGAGAGATAAGGAGGTTTTAGTACCATTATACAAGGCACTGGTGAGACCTCACCTGGAATACTGTGTGCATTTTGGTCTCCCATGTTTAAGAAGGATGAATTCAAACTGGAACAGGTACAGAGAAGGGCTACTAGGATGATCCAAGGAATGGAAAATTTGTCTTATGAAAGGAGACTCAAGGAGCTTGGCTTGTTTAGCTTAACTAAAAGAAGGTTGAGGGGAGATATGATTGCTCTCTATAAATATATCAGAGGGATAAATACTGGAGAGGGAGGGGAATTATTTAAGCTCAGTACCAATGTGGACACAAGAACAAATGGATATAAACTGGTCACTGGGAAGTTTAGACTTGAAATTAGACAAAGGTTTCTAACCATCAGAGGAGTAAAGTTTTGGAATAGCCTTCCAAGGGAAGCAGTGGGGGCAAAAGATCTATCTGGCTTTAAGATTAAACTTGATAAGTTTTATGGAGGAGATGATATGATGGGATAACATTATTTTGGTAATTAATTGATCTTTAAATATTCATGGTAAATAGGCCTAATGGCCTGTGTTGGGATGTTAGATGGGGTAGGATCTGAGTTACTACAGAAAATTCTTTCCTGGGTATCTGGCTGGTGAATCTTGCCCATATGCTCAGGGTTTAGCTGATCGCCATATTTGGGGTCGGGAAGGAATTTTCCTCCAGGGCAGATTGGAAGAGGCCCTGGAGGTTTTTCGCCTTCCTCTGTAGCGTGGGGCACGGGTCACTTGCTGGAGGATTCTTTGCTCCTTGAAGTCTTTAAACCACGATTTGAGGACTTCAATAGCTTAGACATAGGTGAGAGGTTTTTCACAGGAGTGGATGGGTGAGATTCTGTGGCCTGCGATGTGCAGGAGGTCAGACTAGATGATCATAATGGTCCCTTCTGACCTTAGTATCTGTGAATCAATATGCAAGCAATAATGTCCAAGAAATGGCAAATTACGTGCACACTATATTTTGCTTAGGAATCAGTTGGCAAGCTGACAAGAAACTGTATACCTGAAAATGTTTACTTGACGTGATAATGTTTAGTATAGATTTTTCATCTGCCCAACTGTCGATATGGTTCAGGTCTTACATACAGTAAGCCCTGGTTTACACTAGACATTGAGGTTGAATTTAGCAGCGTTAAATTGATTTAATCTGCACCCGTCCACATGACGAAGCCCTTTTTTTTTTACTTAAAGGGCTCTTAAAATCGATTTCCTTACTCCACCCCTGACAAGGGGATTAGCGCTGAAATCGGTTTTGCTGGGTCAAATTTGGGGTACTGTGGACGCAATTAGATGGTATTGGCCTCCGGAAGCTATCCCAGAGTGCTCCATTGTGACCGCTCTGGACAGCAGTCTCAACTCAGATGCACTGACCAGGTAGACAGGAAAAGGCCAGGGCATGAAGGACAGAGGCCATAACAGGGACCCGAAGCAGTGCCGTGTGAAACTTAAAGAGCTGAGGCAAGCCTACCAGAAAACCAAAGAGGCGAACGGCCACTCTGGGTCAGAGCCCCAAACATGCTGTTTCTATGATGAGCTGCATGCCATTTTAGGGGGTTCAGCCACCACTACCCCAGCCGTGTTGTTTGATTCCTTCAATGGAGATGGAGGCAACACGGAAGCAGGTTTTGGGGACGAGGAAGACGATGATGATGAGGTTGTAGATAGCTCACAGCAAACCAGCGGAGAAACCGGTTTTCCCGACAGCCAGGAACTGTTTCACCCCTGGACCTGGAGCCAGTACCCCCAAACCCACCCAAGGCTGCCTCCCGGACCCGCCAGGCAGAGAAGGGACCTCTGGTGAGTGTACCTTTTAAAATACTATACAAGGTTTAAAAGCAAGCATGTTTAATGATTAATTTGCCCTGGCATTTGTGGCTCTCCTGGGTATACTCCCAAAGCCTTTGCAAAAGTTTCTAGGGGGGGCAGCCTTATTCCATCCACTATGGTAGGACTCTTTACCACTCCAGGCCAGTAGCACGTACTCATGATTCATTATAGAACAAAGCATTGCAGTGTATGTTTGCTGGTGTTCAAACAACATCCATTCTTTATCTCTCTGTGTTATCCTCAGGAGAGTGATATCATTCATGGTCACCTAGTTGAAATAGGGTGCTTTTCTTAAGGGGACATTCAGAGGTGCCCGTTCCTGCTGGGCCGTTTGCCTATGGCTGAACAGAAATGTTCCCTGCTGTTAGCTACGCAGTGGGGGGAGACAAAATGCGACCTTTTAACAAAAGCACATGTGCTATGTATGTAATGTTAACAGCAAGGTTTACCGTGAAAGAGTGTACCCATTGTTCTATAAAATGTGTTTTTTAAATACCACTGTCCCTTTTTTTTTTCCTCCACCAGCTGCATGTGTTTCAAGGATCACAGGATCTTCTCCTTCCCAGAGGCTAGCAAAGATTAGAAGGCGAAAAAAATGCACTCGCGATGAAATGTTCTCTGAGCTCATGCTGTCCTCCCACACTGACAGAGCACAGACGAATGCGTGGAGGCAGACAATGTCAGAGTGCAAGGAAAGCACAAAATGACTGGGAGGAGAGGTGGCAGGCTGAAGAGAGTAAGTGGCGGGCTGAAGACAGAGCTGAAGCTGAAAGGTGGCGGCAGCGTGATGAGAGGAGGCAGGATTCAATGCTGAGGCTGCTGGCAGATCAAACTAATATGCTCCAGCATGTGGTTGAGCTGCAGGAAGGGCAGCAGGAGCACAGACCACTGCTACAGTCCCTGTGTAACCAACCACCCTCCTTCCCAGGTTCCATAGCCTCCTCACCCAGATGCCCAAGAACGCGGGGGGGGCCTCCGGCCACCCAGCCACTCCACCCCAGAGGATTGCCCAAGTAACAGAAGGCTGGCATTCAATAAGTTTTAAACTTTTAAAATTCTGTGTGGCCTTGTCCTTCCCTCCTCCACCACCTCTCCTGGGCTACCTTGGTAATTATCCCCCTATTTGTGTGATGAATTAATAAAGAATGCATGAATGTGAAGCAACAATGACTTTATTGCCTCTGCAAGTGGTGATCGAAGGGAGCTGGGGAGATTGGTTAGTTTACAGGGAAGTAGAGTGAATCAAGGGGCGGGGGGTTTCATCAAGGAGAAAGAAAAGGAGTACTTGTGGCACCTTAGAGACTAACAAATTTATTAGAGCATAAGCTTTCGTGAGCTACAGCTCACTTCATCGGATGCATTTGGTGGAAAATACAGAGGGGAGATTTATATACACACACAGAGAACATGAAACAATGGGTTTATCATACACACTGTAAGGAGAGTGATCACTTAAGATAAGCCATCACCAGCAGCAGGCGGGGGAAAGGAGGAAAACCTTTCATGGTGACAAGCAAGGTATGCTATTTCCAGCAGTTAACAAGAATATCTGAGGAACAGTGGGGGGTGGGGTGGGAGGGAGAAATACCATGGGGAAATAGTTTTACTTTGTGTAATGACTCATCCATTCCCAGTCTCTATTCAAGCCTAAATTAATTGTATCCAGTTTGCAAATTAATTCCAATTCAGCAGTCTCTCGTTGGAGTCTGTTTTTGAAGCTTTTTTGTTGAAGGATAGCCACTCTTAGGTCTGTAATCGAGTGACCAGAGAGATTGAAGTGTCCCTGCTGCTGGTGATGGCTTGTCTTAAGTGATCACTCTCCTTACAGTGTGTATGATAAACCCATTGTTTCATGTTCTCTGTGTATGTATATAGATCTCCCCTCTGTTTTTTCCACCAAATGCATCCCATGAAGTGAGCTGTAGCTCACGAAAGCTTATGCTCTAATAAATTTGTTAGTCTCTAAGGTGCCACAAGTACTCCTTTTCTTTTTGCGAATACAGACTAACACGGCTGCTACTCTGAAATCTATCAAGGAGAAACAAACAGAACTTTCACACCAGAGCCTGTCCAGTCATGAAACTGGTTTTCTAAGCTTTTCTGATGCATACCAAACCCTCCTGTACTCTTCTAACCGCCCTGGTGTCTGGCTGTGCGTAACCAGCAGCCAGGCGATTTGCCTCAACCTCCCACCCCACCATAAATGTCTCCCCCTTACTCTCACAGATATTGTGGAGTGCACAGCAAGCAATAATACTAGTGGGAATATTGGTTTTGCTGAGGTCTAACCGAGTCAGTAAACTGCACCAGCGCACTTTTAAATGTCCAAATGCACATTCTACCACCATTCTGCACTTGCTCAGCCTGTAGCTGAACAGCTCCTGACTACTCTCCAGGCTGCCTATGTATGGCTTCATGAGCCATGGCATGAAGGGGTAGGCTGGGTCCCCAAGGATAACTATAGGCATTTCAACATCCCCAACCGTTATTTTCTGGTTTGGGAAGAAAGTCCCTTCCTGCAGCTTTTGAAACAGACCAGAGTTCCTGAAGATGCGAGCGTCATGTACCTTTCCCGGCCATCCCACGTTGATGTTAGTGAAACGTCCCTTATGATCCACCAGTGCTTGCAGCACTATTGAAAAGTACTCCTTGCGGTTTATGTACTCGCTGGCTTGGTACTCTGGTGCCAAGATAGGGATATGGGTTCCATCTATGGCCCCACCACAATTAGGGAATCCCATTGCAGCAAAGCCATCCACTATACCTGCACATTTCCCAGGGTCACTACCCTTGATATCAGCAGATCTTTGATTGCGTTGGCTACTTGCATCACAACAGCCCCCACAGTAGAATTGCCCACTTCAAATTGATTCCCGACTGGCCGGTAGCTGTCTGGCGTTGCAAGCTTCCACAGGGCTATTGCCACTCGCTTCTCAACTGTGAGGGCTGCTCTCATCTTGGTATTCTTGCGCCTCAGGGCAGGGGAAAGCAAGTCACAAAGTTCCATGAAAGTGCCCTTACGCATGCGAAAGTTTCACAGCCACTGGAAATAGTCCCAGACCCACAACACTATGTGGTCCCACCAGTCTGTGCTTGTTTCCCAGGCCCAGAATCGGCGTTCCACCGCATGAACCTGCCCCATTAGCACCATGATGCCCACATTGCCAGGGCACGTGCTTTGATAGAAGTCTGTGTTCATGTCCTCATCACTCTCGTAACCACGCTGACGTTGCCTACTCACACGGTTTCGCTTTGCCAGGTTCTGGTGCTGCATATACTGCTGGATAATGCGTGTGGTGTTTAATGTGCTCCTAATTGCCAAAGTGATCTGAGTGGGCTCCTTGCTTGCCGTGGTATGGCGTCTGCACAGAAAAAAGGCGCGGAACGATTGCTGTTGCCCTGACGGAGGGAGGGGTGACTGACGACATGGCTTACAGGGTTGGCTTACAGGGAACTAAAATCAACAAAGGGGGTGGCTTTGCAAAAAACTGTATGGCTGTCTCAAGGATAGAACTCAAAACCTCAAGGATAGAACTCAAAACTGAGTTTGCAGGCCGTTGATTTCACAGAGGGAGGGAGGGATGGAGGAGAAAATGAATACAAAACAAATCTGGTCTATTTCTTGTTTTGAGTCACTTCATCTATCTTTATATATCATGCTGGCAGCAGACTGTGCAGTACGACCGCTAGCCATTGTCACCTCCTGGGTGCTTGGCAGAAGACGGTGCAGTATGACTGCTGGCCATCATCTTCTGTTGGCTGCAGATTAAAAGACAGCGCACTGCTGGTAGGACTCAATCGCAATGAGAGGAAATGCCCAGGTGCCCAGTTAAAAGAGCACCCAGGACTACGTCAACGACGGCTACCATTCATACTGCACTGTCTGCTGCCAAAAGGCAATAAACTGCTGTTGTGTGGCAATGCAGTACCACGTCTGCCAGCACCCAGGAAACATACGGTGATGGTTAGCTGAGCGGGCTCCATGCTTGCCGTGGTATGGCGTCTGCACAGGTAACTCAAGAAAAAAGGCGCAAAACGATTGTCTGCCCTTGCTTTTACGGGGGGAGGGTGGGAACGGGGGCCTGACGATACGTACCCAGAACCACCCACGACAATGTTTTAGCCCCATCAGGCACTGGGATTTCTACCCAGAATTCAAATGGGCAGTAGAGACTGCAGGAACTGTGGGATAATTACCCACAGTGCAAAGCTCCGGAAGTCGACGCTTGCCTCGGTACTGTGGACACACTCCCGTGACTACATGCACTTAGAGAATTTGTATGGGGACACACACACTCGACTGTATAAAAACGCTTTCTACAAAACCAACTTCTATAAATTCGACCTAATTTCCTAGTGTAGACATTACTTAAGAAAAGCTCCCCATAGTCTGCAGTATACTTTCTTTTGCTTTTCTATGTAATAGTTAAACATCTGTAATATAAACAGAGATGTGAGGTTTCCTTAATGTTAGGTAATTCAGCATTTATTATTTCACAATTCTTTCACAGTAAAGCAAAGAATCCTGTTAAATAATAAGAGATACCAGGAAGTTCACTTAACCCCTTCCCCCCTCACCACACACACACACACACACACACGCACACACACACAAATACACCTCTTGTAACAAATCAAATTACATACAGAAATACTGCAAATACTGAAGCCTGCACTAAAGAACAACTCCAGCAGGCAAACCCAGTCTTAAACAACCACTTTAAAGTAGGTTTCAGAGTAGCAGACGTGTTAGTCTGTATCCGCAAAAAGAAAAGGAGTACTTGTGGCACCTTCGAGACTATGCATCCGATGAAATGAGCTGTAGCTCACGAAAGCTTATGCTCAAATAAATTTGTTAGTCTCTAAGGTGCCACAAGTACTCCTTTTCTTTTCACTTTAAAGTAGTCTCATGTTTTCTGGTGCACTTTTGTTTGACCTTTAGTTAAGCCATCTGTACTAAGCAAATGACTGTTATTGGTCCCTTGACCTGCATCTGTACTAAGCAACTGACTGTTGTTGGTCCCTTGGCTGGCTGCCGAAGACAGATTAGTGTACATAATAAGGAACTAAACCTAGTGAAAGAGTAAACTTGTAGTGCCCCCAAAAGTAAAATCCAGTAAGGCAATTTAGGTCTTGAAAGAACAAGTCTATGAGCTCTTAGACTTTGTTACATGGGCTGGGAAACCCAGATCCAAGCATGTTTTGGAGCAGGGATGGGCAAACTACGGCCCATGGGCCGGATCCAGCCCACCAGCCATTTTAATCCGGCCCTCGAGCTCCTGCTGGAGAGCAGGGTTTAGGGCTTGTCCTGCTCCAGCTTGCGAGTAGTGTCCGGGGCTGCTCCATGCGGCTCTCGGAAGCAGCAGCATATCCCCGCTCCAGCTCCTATGCGTAGGGGCGGCCAGGGGGCTCCGCACGCTGCCACCACCCCAAGTGCCAGGAACCGCAGCCAATGGGAGCTGCAGGGGCAGTGCCTGCAGACAGGGCAGCACACAGCAGATCCTGGCTGCGCCTATGTGTAGGAGTCAGAGTGGGGACATGCTGCTGCTTTCGAGAGCCCGCACCCCCAGCTGGAGCCCTCCCCGCTCCCCCCAACCCCATCCTCTTACCCCAGCCCGGAGGCCCCTCCCTCACCCTGAACTCCTCATTTCTGGCCCCACCCTGGAGCCCGCACCCCCAGCCAGAGCCCTCACCCCCTCCTGCCATACAATTTCTATACCCAGATGTGGCCCTCAGGCCCAAAAGTTTGCCCACCCCTTTTTTGGAGGGTAACAAAGAAAACTGTGTTGAGGCAGGGCAGTTGTGAGAGCAGGAAGCCTGTTGAAGGGTTTGATAGGAGTGAATTGAACTGTTTATCTGGAACATGGGTGCTGGGAGGAATTTTGAAGCTGGAGGGAGGAGCCTGGACAGGGCTTGAAGGAGAGTTAAGGAGCTGAGGTTAGGAACTCAGTTGGAAGGAAAGCTTGCTGCTAGCTGCTTTTGAGCTTTTCTCAGCATCAGGAGGCTTTGAGTCAGGTAGTGTAAAGCATTGATTATTTTGCCTGCCTGCAAGGCCTGTTTTGCTTGCTTCATGCTGTGTGGAGATGACAGTTCTTAAATTGAGGTCTATTTTTTCATTCTTAACTGCGGATTTGTATTTTTTTTTATTATTTTCATTTATAGCCCACCTAGCTTTTATTTTTAGGGCAAACTGTTAATTTCTCTAGAGTCCCCTCGTGGGTTATACTACTGATAAATCTGGAGGATGATACTAAAGGTCTTAAATAAACAGCACAACAAAACAAAGTATTTGTAATCTAAAGAGAAATCATTTATGGGAGCAGATTTCTGGCATCCAACTGAATGAACATGTTCTGCCAACAAGTTAAGGGTGCAGCAAAGCATCTGATGTTTACAGCAGATCTTATATATGCTTCCCCTCAAACTCTGCATCCTACCACTCAAAGGGGTGTAGCATAGTCACCAAAGCTAAACCCTCTAAAGTACACATTTGTTTTCTCCTATTGTATATTGTGCAAATGCAGCAGCTACCAGTGACATTTGCTGGCTGCCATGTGTTAACTGTTAACAACTGCAACACCAAAACAGCCAGATAATGTTTTTTTCCAGTATGGTTGTTAAGACACTGGACTGGGACACAAGAGATCTCATTTCAGTTCCCAACTCTGCCAGAGGTTTTCTGTTTGACCTTGGGCAAGCCACTTTATCTCTTTGTGCCTCAATTCCTCAACAGTAAAGTAGATATGATAAAATTTCCATTGCCAGTCTTGTCTGTTTAGACTGTAAACTCCTTAGAACAGGGGTGGGCAAACTACTGCTCGCGGGCTGGATCTGGCCCCTCAGGGCTTTGGACCCGTCCCCCAGGATTGCCACCCCCGTGGCGCTGCAGGCCCTGCACCGCTCCCAGAAGTGGCCGGCACCACGTCCCTGCGGCCTCTAGGGAAGGGGGGGACAGAGGGCTCTGTGTGCTGCCCCTCGCCTGTGGGTACCTCCCCCAAAGCTCCCATTGGCTGGGAACAGGGAACTGTGGCCAATGGTAGCTTTGGGGGAGGTACACATAGGCAAGAGCAGTGCGTGGAGCCCTCTGCCCCCCCCCCGAGGGGCCGCAGGGATGTGGGGCTGGCCACTTCCCAGCACGGGGCCAGGGCCAGGGCAGGCAGGCAGGCAGGCAGGCAGGGGGCCTGCTCTGGCCCTGCTGCACGCCGCTGCCACTCCGGAGCTGCTCCAGGTAAGCGATGCTGGGCCGGAGCCCATACCCCGAACCCTTCATGCACCCCATACCCCAACCCTTTGCTGCATTCCCAACCCCTTGCCCTGAGCTCCCTGCATGCACACCAACCCCCTGCCATGCACTGCACTCCCTCCAGCACCCAAACCCCCTGCTCCAGCCCTACATTCATGGCCCTGCAAGCAATTTCCCCACCCTGATGTGGCTCTCGGGCCAGAAGTTTGCCCACCCCTCCTTAGAACATGGAATGTCTTAAACTGTATGAGTGTAATGCACCTGGCACAATGGGGCCCTGATCTTGGTGGCGGTGTCAATACAAAATATAAATAACAATTAATCCCATAAAAAGAAAGAGATATCCAGTTATCCATGCTCAAAAATAGCATAAAGCATAACAATAATAAGCTCAATGTAAAGAATAACATACACAAATGACTGGACGATGTCACACTCATTCCTGTTTCCACCTTGTGTGCTGCAATCTTGACTGGGGTCAGTTCTCCATTATTTAGGAGTCTTTCCACCTTCTGGCAACATTTTTGAGAATTGTGATCAAGTCATACATGCAACAGGCAAGCTCTTTATCTGGCTGAAACACCAGGATATGGAGCATGGTATTTCCTATGAAGAAGTAGTCTGTTTGCACTTAGGAGGAGTGTCGGACGAGTTAGTGAAGTGGAGTGAACTAGAAAAATTATAGAGAATAACACTCTTGAAAGAATTGCAGTCACATGCTATTAGAATTGTAACAAGAGAGGACCAAGACCTCTCAATAGGGTTGTAATACCACAGGGGTGGCCAACCTGTGGCTCCGGAGCCACATGCGGCTCTTCAGAAGTTAATATGCGGCTCCTTGTATAGGCACCGACTCCAGGGCTGGAGCTACAGGCGCCAACTTTCCAGTGTGCTGGGGGGTGCTCACTATTCAACCCCTGGCTCTGCCACAGGCCCTACCCCCAGTCCACCCCTTCCTGCCCCCTCCCCTGAGCCTGCCATGCCCTTGCTCCCATTCCCCAGCCCTGCCCCAGAGCCTTCTGCATGCCAGAAACAGCTGATTTCTGGGAGGTGCGGGGAGGAAGGGGGAGGCACTGATTGGGGGGGCTGCTGGTGGGCGGGAGGCACTGGGAGCCGGGTGGGGGAGCTGATGGGGGGCTGCTGATGTATTACTGTGGCTCTTTGGCAATGTACATTGGTAAATTCTGGCTCCTTCTCAGGCTCAGGTTGGTCACCCCATCATACCTGGAAGGATTTAAAACGAGAGTTGTTGCATGCCCATAAGAGACAGCAGCATTTGGGATGACTAGGAAAAATGTAGGAGGCAAGCAGAAGTTTCTTGCAATTCTACCAGCAAACCCAAGGAAAAATATTGAATATGTAAACCATGAGTGTCAATGATGTTCGCACCATATCAACCTTAGGGGTGAAAAATCTTCAAAGTAATTTATTTTTCTTGGCCTGAGAAATAGGATTTATGTTTATAAACAGTACAAGGTACATTTTCTAAACAGTACACTGTTATGGTAACAGCCCCTAGATAATCCCCTCTGAATAGGAACAACAAAATGACAACAAGTACCGTGCCAAATATGCACTCATGATAAATTCTGATTTAAAATATTATTATGCTAGTCACATGAATAGATTAAGGGTCAAATCCTGATGCTAGGTTAGCAATCTTAGAACAGGGCTTCTTTATGAATGGTGGAGAAATGGGCTTGCAGCTCTTCAGGTTGCTTGCTAAAATCATCTGGGCGTATCTCATTTAATTCCCTGTCATTGCAGGGGCCTTTGGTGTTGGTGCCCCTTGGTGCTGCCTGATCTCTGCCCGTGGCACACAATAGGTTAGTCTCCTCAGGGCTGTAAGCCTTTGGTCTAATTCTCGCCGTTGGGCTTGGTGTGGGTGCTGGGTGATGTTTAGTGTGCTGTGATATACAGGAGGTCCAACTAGATGACCTGGTCATGTCTTCTGGCCTTAACCACTATGATATTAAAATATCCCCAGGCAAAGTCACAGAACATAACTGATGCCATTCCATAGCAACTAATGCATGGGCTGCAATATCATCTAGAGCCCTTTCTCCTCTTTAGGTCAGCAGATCCCTGCAGTCACAAATACATTGGCTGTGTCCCTGCTTCTGCCTGACCTGCTCTCAAATTCCCTTCACAGTGTTATGGAGAGAGCCACCTAAAACACTGCTCTGCAGAAGGAAGAGGGAGTCGAGCCTTCCTGCATGACCGCTGCTTAGCTCAGAATCCCTCTGCAATGGAATGGTGCTTTGAAACTTTCTGTAGCCTACCACAGTCTGCAAGTTTTGACCTTTAAGACGGGAGATAAATACATAGCAGTGCTATGCAAAAATCCAGTCTTTGGAGGGACATCAATATAGGGGACTATTGACATCTGCATTACCAGTGTGATGTCTGCTTGCTTCAAGCTCTCTCACTTTGATGATATGACACACTAGTCTAATGTGCACATGCTACAAAGTTAAAAGATGATTGCTCCATGCAGTCTGACAGCACAGTGTCTAGCTGTGTACACCATTTTTAAAGCAATAGGAGGATTTTTTGGAGGTGTAAATAGATAAGAATTGAGAAACCAGTTAATCCCAGATGTGAACTGTCAAGGATCTTACAGGGTATCAGAGATAAACTTTACTTTGTGTAGCCATGAAAGAAAGCCTCTCTCGGATGCTCACATTCCATCCTGATTTATGTCCTTGTAAGCTTTCTGACTTCAGTGGAACTTCATGGCAGAATTCAGCCCTACATGTCTTGGATGTTTCTAATACACCTATCACAGTAGTATCTAAGGGCCTAATCCAAATCCCATTGAGGTCAATCTGTCTAAGATATTTATTTCACCTCCATCACCATAGCATTGGAGTGCCTCACAGTCTTTAACGTATTTATCTTCACAATACCCTGGTGAGGTACAGAAGTGGTATTATGCCTGTTTACGGACAAGGACCTAAGACCCAGAGAGGCAAAGTGACTTGCTAAAGGTTGCACAGGAAGTCTGTGTCACAGCAGGGACTAGAACCCAGGTAGTTCTAGGCTAATGTGCTAACCACTGAACCATCCTTCCTCTCCTAAGGGACTCTTTGCATTAATGTCAATGGACTTCGGGTCAGGCCCCAGTTACCGATGACTGTAATGGGCATTACTGGCTTTTTTTTGTTTTTTTGATGAAACTTAAAACCATTTCCCTTTTTCTCTTGATGTAGTATTTAAAAAAAGAAAGTCATAAGTCATTAAATCACATTCTAGGATCTGAAGAGCTATAAAACTAGTGGCTAATTCAGGGATCAGCAACCTTTGGCATGCGGCCCGTCAGGGTAAGCCCCCTGGATGGCCGGGCTGGTTTGTTTACTTGGCATGTCTGCAGGTTCGGCTGATCGCGGCTCCCACTGGCTGCAGTTCGCCGCTCCAGGCCAATGGGGGCCGTGGGAAGCAGCGGCGAGCGCATCCCTCGGCCCATGCTGCTTTCCGCAGCCCCCATTGGCCTGGGACGGGGAACTGTAGCCAGTAGGAGTCACGATGGGCCGAATCTGCAGTCGTGGCAAGTAAACAAACTTGCCGGCCCGCCTGGCAGGCTGTATGCCAAAAGTTGCCACTCCCTGGCCTAATTAATGCAGGCATATTGCTAGTAAGACTAAATGAGCATGTAGAAACAACATTTTTGGGTTCACAAAAAAACCAAAACAAAGCAAATTTATTGGTTTATACCAGATGTCACTAAGATTCATTTACTTCTGGGGACATTGTCTTGGTAGGGAGTTAGAAAGGACCGGCAAGGCAATCAGCTATTCTAAATACAATATTAAAATCCTGCCATAGAGGTCCTTTTCTACTTAATCCTTTTGTTAGGTATCAGGTTACTTTTTGTTTTCACTGATTTGGCAGGTAACATGTTTGTAACCTGTTGGTAAAACCAGTTACTGAAGTGAATACAACTGTCATATCTGGGGAACATTGTACAATGGTCTGCTTTGAAAGGGACAATAGATGGATGCTAATGTGAATAAATCATACAAAAGATAGAACCAAATCCTGTAAGGGACTGAACACCTGCAATTTACAGGAGTCAGCCTCTCGGAATTCCATCCATATGTTGTATCGCAGAACATTAATGTATGTAGCAGTTCTAATCTAGAGCGAATCGGTTATAGGATCCGCAAGTAGACATGTTGAGCCCAGTGCTACAAGACACTGGATGTCCTCAGCCCTGAGTAAAATCAGCCCAGTCTCTCAAGAGTCTCTGAGCAGCACCACAAAGGATTGGAGCCTTTGTTTCTCAGTGTCTTCATGGTATGCATGCACTGAGATATGATGGATGGTTTTTTTTTTTTTAAATAAGGTGCTTGGCAGGGCTGAACTCTGTTGTGTTATAAATTCTGCTGTTCCTGCCAGACTTGCAATGACAATTCACAAGGATACTGAATGGCAGTACAGATGGAGTGTTAATTGGTGGCTGAATTATTTGTAAACAGAGACACACAGAGAATGCTCTACAGAATCTTGTGGAAATTAGAACTGGCCACTATTTTGGCTTTCATCCAAAAGCACCCCGGGAAACAACAGCAAAGGGGAAAAATCATTCCAATTATGCAAATAAATAGCATTTTTTAAAAATTTGGGCCTGATTCTGTTACTGTTACTCAAGAAGATAAGTTCCTGAGTAGTGGAATATCAAAATCAATGTGAGGTTTCAGAGTAGCAGCTGTGTTAGTCTGTATTCGCAAAAAGAAAAGCAGTACTTGTGGCATCTTAGAGACTAACAAATTTATTAGAGCATAAGCTTTCGTGAGCTACAGCTCACTTCATCGGCTACTCATGGAGTAAGGTATTACTCTGCATGAGTAAGTGTGGCAGATCTGGCCCTTTGTGGATATTTTTTGGAAAGGTTATTTTTGGTGTGACACGAGGGAACTAGAAGTTTATGAAGCTTAAAGCTTTATTCAGGCCCAAACACTGGCGGCTGCATCCTGTACTCCTGAAGTGCTGTACCAATACTATATACTGGTTCTGGGCTGACAAATTACCTGCACAGCCCATCACACTGGAAAGGAACAGGATAGAGTGAGGGATGTCAGGGTTTTTTGCTCCTGTTTAAACATAATCAAGTTGCAACACAAATCTTCAGCTGTGTACATACAGTACCACTGTATATGATCATAAGTTTACTCACACACACGTGGCATGGGAATTAGAACCTGGATCCTTTTCTAAAAAGCCAGGACTCTTTGATCTAAAGGTGAATGTCCAGTAGGCACTTAGGGCAAAGAAAAGTCTCTAATAGTTTGTCAGCGTGTTAGGGTTCATGGGGAAAATATTCAAAAGTGCCCAAATGAATTAGGCTTCTACGTCTTAATTTCAAAAAGTGACTTAAGGCATGTCTACACTACAAAATTAAGTCAACCTAATTAATGTCGGCATACAGCTGCCACAGTAATTACATCGCTTGTGTGTGTCTATACTTTGCTCCTTGTGTCAACCGTGCGTGTCCTCACTAGGAATGCTTGTATTGATTTTACTGTCAGCGTGGGGCATTGTGGGACAGCTTCTGAAAGCCAGTAACAGTTGACAGAAGCAATGTAGTGTCTACACTGACACTGCATTGACCTAACTACGTCATCATTGATTCTATGCCTCTCAAGGAGGTGAAGTGATTAAGTCAGGATACTGGGGCAGTTACATGGGCGGAATGAAATTTTAGAGTAGACACTTCCATAGTTAGGGCAAGGTAAGCTGCCTTGCATCAGTCTAACTGTGTACTGTAGACTAGGCCTTAGACACTTAGGGTATGTCTATACTACCCGCCGGATCGGCGGGCAGCAATCGATAGTCTAGATACGATAAATCGACCCCCGAGCGCTCTCCCGTCGACGCCTGTACTCCACCACCGCGAGAGGCGCAGGTGGAGTCGATGGGGGAGCAGCAGCAGCAGTCGACTCACCAGTCTTCACTGTAGATCTAAGTACATCGACTTCAGCTACGTTATTGCTTAACTTAGATCGATCCCCCCTCTCCCCCCCTCGTGTAGACCAGGCCTTAGGGTCCTTAACCACTTGAACTTCCAAAAAATATACCTTATATCTTCCATTAGAAAGCACTGTAACAATTAACAACTGAACAGGTCTGTCTAGTATAAAATAGTATAGGTCTATCAGTCTTGATAGTTACCATTTAATTGCAACAGTGTCTTAATCAAAGCTTAAAACTTAATGTCACAGTAGTGGAGAAAAAAAGAATGTGAAATCAGGTGATATTTGGTGCAGTACCTACCTAGGGAGTCATATGCTTCCAAAGGTGCATTGTATTCAGTAAGCAGCTTACTTATTGTGTTGCTTAATTTACAACACATGCTGCAAAAGACAATGGAAGCTCCCCTGGCTGAAATAACAAACTGATGAACTAATTAAAATCATAGATAACATTATGTGCAATCATCTGAATAGCAAACATTGTAGGAAGCTAAAGACACTTCTAAACTAGGGTCTCTGTGTACAAGATGAGGGGTATTCAGTTGCAAAATAGCAACTTGTCATTGAATTACTCCACAAGTTAAGGCTCTTACGAAAGTAACACTGGCACGGTTCTCCTGGTACAAAACAAGTTCCAGAGGTCCTTGCCTTGGCAGCATCAGCACCGTGCCTGAGTAATTATTTAACAGCTGGTAGGTCTGCTATGTGGAGTGCAGTTTCACTTACAAAGAATTTGGAAGCTTTCGCTGCCAGAAACACAGTCTGTCATTTACAAATTTTCCAAGGAAGGGCATCAACCTGGCTTCTAAAGTGGTACATGCACTATTCTATGACTGTTTTTCACGTATACCTGTTTATGTCTGCATGTCTGTGAAAAGACCTGACTGTAAGGATATGCATTTGCAAAAATTTGGATACAAAGAATTTGCCTGCTCTCAGAAAGCTTTATGGAGGTGGCTAAGCATTATTGGGACTGTTACAAATGGAGCACTGAGACACAGAGAGACTGAGTGATTTGCTAAAGATCAGATTCTGTTTCTGAATCTGCAATTGATTTATCTAGTTGCTTATACCACCCCACCGCCACAGTATTTGAGCACCTAGAACCCAGTACTCTTGATTCCCAGAGGCTGATCCTGCACTACAGAAGTTAAAGGGGATTTTGCTGTTGACTTCAAGGGCAGAAATAACAGGGCATCAGCCTACAAGACCACAATCACTTCAGCACTGGTATTATATTTACTATACTTCAGCACAGTACACTCATGCTGGCCTGAAAAGCGCAGTTCTGACATGTAAGACACACTTAAGCTGTCTACCTTAACAGCTATCTCCTTAAATTCAAGCGGGATGGATTATTTAAAACTATTTAAACTAGACATGTGGTTTGCTTACATAATGTCTACATTCCGCTTTAGCCCCTGGGTAGCAGTGGCTATTAAATATAGCAATTTTCATTGTCGCCCTTATTGCCTTAAATATATAATACTGAAGATGTCGAAGGTCTCCTGATATAATCCAACTCTATTTCACACTATTTCACAAAATTTTAAAGGAGTTCCTTGATCAGGTCCCCACAGATACGTTGATTTTAGTTAAAATTGTTAGCTAAGCACAAACTGTATTCTATTGTATAGTGTGAGCCCATTTCAATTGCTGAGCCCATTTCAATTTCTAAACCCATACAGGAATCGGTTGGCTCTGAAGGAAAGCTGCATTACAAAATAATATATATATGGGTCTTCACATTTGGCTCATCATATAAATGGCTTAAAATGGGCTCACATTAACATGGTAGAATGGTTCACATTCTGACTAGCAATCTGTCCCATATCTGTGCAGGTCAATGCTGCTACATCAAGGTTAATTTGTATCGGTGTGGAAGCCCCCCATGTCACTGCTTCAGAACACTGCTTCTGCTACAAAAGATCTGTGGGTTGACTTTTCTATGGTGTATGTGGAGAATTCTGTCCCACACTTGCTGCTGCTCATGGAATAATTTGTCTCTCTCTAGAATGTTCATGAATTAAGTTAATTTTCACATGCATTCACAGTCTCCCACAAAGATATTTTGCCCATTAAAATGCTATGTTTTTGGTGAACTGAGAAGAACTGTCTGCAGCTAAGTACCGCTATACAACTTGGATGTCACTGGTTCGTTAATTAAAGATGGCACCTTCTCCAAAATAGCATGCACAACTTCTTTATTGCTGTTAAGTAAGGTGATGTGTAAAATAGTTTCTCCCCAATTCCCTAGAAATAAGGTTTCATTACCGCTAGTATTGAAAAGTACCTTTTTTAAAAGCTACTTCAAAAAAATTGCAAATTGGTTCTTATTATGCCTGCCAGACAAATGTAAAATGGCCAACATAAAAATGAATATAAAGTTCTGCATTGGCATAAAAGTGTTTTACATTATTTATTTGTATTACCAATTATTTTTATTAGCTAGCAAAATTATGGGGAGGGTTGTACTAGACCCTGTACAGACATACGGCAAAAGACAGTAACTTCCCTAAAGGGCTTATAGTCTAAGCAGACACAGAGCTGGAGAGTAATCTCCATTTTACAGTTGGGAAACTGAGGCACAGAGCTTAAGTGACTTGCTCAAGGTCTCAGGTAGAATCTGGGAGAGAGCTGGAACTGAGCCCAGACCTCCTGAATCCCAGCTACAGCTCACTTCATCGGATGCATATAGTGGAAAATACAATGGGGAGATTTATATACACGGAGAACATGAAACAATGGGTGTTACCATATACACTGTAACGAGAGTGATCAGGTAAGGTGAGCTATTACCAGCAGAAGAGCGGGGGACGGGGGGAGAGGAGGACCTTTTGTAGTGATAATCAAGGAGGGCCATTTCCAGCAGTTGACAAGAACGTGTGAGGAACAGTGTTGTGGGGGGGGGGGGAATAAACATGGAGAAATAGTTTTACTTTGTGTAATGACACATCCACTCCCTGTCTTTATTCAAACCTAAGTTAATTGCATCATCCCTCTCCCCACCCCCCCTCTCCTGCTGGTAATAGCTCACCTTACCTGATCACTCTTGTTACAGTGTGTATGGTAACACCTATTGTTTCATGTTCTCTGTGTATATAAAATCTCCCCACTGTATTTTCCACTACATGCATCCTATGAAGTGAGCTGTAGCTCACAAAAGCTTATGCTCAAATAAATTTGTTAGTCTCTAAGGTGCCACAAGTACTCCTTTTCTTTTTGTGATAATTATTGTTTTCCTTAAAGCCCCAGCTCCTGGAGTCAAGTGGTTATGTGATGATTTCAGCCTTCGTTCTTAAAGAAAAAGTAAGTTTCTGGCC